>NC_138340.1:52575178-55145178 GCF_046562875.1 Panthera onca | reverse complement strand
GTCATCTTTTCAGTCAAATACTACAAAAATATAAAATAGCCTCTAAAAATAATATCATTTGTAATCATATAAGAAGATAAGACATAACCTCCATTTGGAACATGAAACAGAATCCAACTTTGAGCCTTTGTTAGGCACTAAGATTATCAACAAGTGTTGAAGAAGTGTCCCTAGGAAGGTGTGGCTCTGGGCTACTAGGTGTTATGATGTTAGCATTTCGAAACTGAATTTTCCCTTTAACTTTTTATTTTGAAAAACTTCAAAGCAACAGGCTAATTGAAAGGATGCCTGGGTGGCTCAATCGGTTAAGCATGCGACTTCAGCTCAGGTCATGATCTTGTGGTCTGTGAGTTCGCGCCCTGAGTTGGGCTTTGTGCTGACAGCTCAGAGCCTGGAGCCTGCTTCAGATCCTGTATCTCCCTCCCTCTCTGCCCCTTCCCCACTCACACTCTGTGTCTCTGTCTCTCTCAAAAATAAATACATATTTAAAAAAAAAAGAATACAGTACCTGGGTTTACCAATTAATCTTTCCACATTTGCTTTGGCTCCTTTCTGTCTCTGGTGTGTGTGTGTGTGTGTGTGTGTGTGTGTGTGTGTGTGTGTGTGTTGCAGAGAAACTTTGTTAAACATCATGATACTTTGCCTCAAAATATTTCAGCATGTATCTGCTAAGAACAAGGATATTCTCCTACATAACCACAATAGTGCTATCATACCCAAGAAATTTAACACTGATAAAATAGTATTATATCCGATATGATCTATAGTCCGAGTTTACCAGTTATCCTGGCACAATTAAATCCTTTATAGTTTGTTTTGTTTTAATTCAGAATTCAAAGATTACACATTCCATTTAGTCTGTCATTTTCTTTTCTTTTCTTTTCTTTCTTTCTTTCTTTCTTTCTTTCTTTCTTTCTGAGAGAGGGTGTAAGCAGGGAAGAGGGCAAAGGGAGAGAGAGAGAGAGAGAGAGAGAGAGAATATCTTAAGCAGGCTCCATGCTCAGCAGGGAGCCTGATGCAGGGCTTGATCCCATGACCCTAGGATCATGACCTGAGCTGAAATCAAGAGTCGGGAGCTCAACTGACTAAGCCATCCAAGCACCCCTCTTTTTTTTTTAAAGAGGGAGAGATTTTGTATATAGAATGACTTTCTTTTTTCTTCCTTTTATTAAAATTATTTTTTTAGTTATCTCTACACCCAACGTGGAGCTCAAACTCACAACTGAGATCAAGAGTCACATGCTCTACCAACTGATCCACCAGGCACCCCAGTTGTCCTATTTCTTTAGTCTCTTTTAATCTAGAATAATTCCCATGCCTTTTTGTCGTCTGTTGTACCATTACTGTTCTTGGTGAGTCCAGGCTTGTGTCTGCAGTGTCCCACAATCTGATTAGCGTCTCATTAACTGCTTTTGGTAAGAATAAGATGTAGGCCGTGTGTCCTTCCCATTGGATCACAGCAGGAGGTTCACAATGTCAGTTTGAGTTATTATTGGTGATGAACTTTGATCACTTGGTTAAGATAGATTTTTTCACCGTAAAGGTCTCTTTCCCGTTTGTAACTAATAATAATCTAAGGAGGGCAACTCTGAGACTATGAATATCTTGTTCACCAACATATTTCCACCCAGTGGAACCTTGTGACTTCTCAGTTGTTAGACTGGTGATTTCAAAGTGATGATTTTCTAATTCATTCGTTCCATTTTTATTTTTTCATTCCATTTGTTAGCTGGCATTCTTCTGTAAAGAAGAACTCTTTGTTATTTACAGTGTCACCCTAGACTCAGAGGGAATCCCAAGTTTGAATGTCTGTCATGACTCATGTGCTTTTGGATCTATTGCGTAATAAAAACTCTGCACTTGGAAACAGTAGTTGCTGAGATTACTCAGCTCTTCTGGGTTTGAAAAAAAGAGGCAGAATATTAGCGCATTTGGGGAATTGTTTTTCTTAGTGTTTGACCTGTTCCCAGCAGACATAGCATATGTTAATTTTTGAGACATCTTTCTCACCCTACTGGAATATTCTCAGAATTCTAATTTGTTGAAAGGTGCCATAATCCTTTGTTATTTACTGTATATAACAAGAGTTTTCCTGGGTACTTTGCTGTGATTTTTTTTTTATCCAGTAACCTATTACATAATACTTTGGCTTCTTTGTGCTTATGAAGAGTCAAGTCTGTCCTTGGTCTACAGGACTTCTGAGTCTCCCCAGAGCTCAAGATGGGCAGGGACAGTCCTTTGAGGATGTAAGACCTTAGGCAAGTTACTTCTCCATTGAGACGTTCCTTATCTATGAAGTGAGGTGGTTAATACTCAGCTCATGGAGCTTTGTAGGGAATTCATTAAAGGAGATACATAGTGTTTGGCACATAGTTGTTCCAGATAAGTGTCCCATACTCTTGCCCTCTGAATTCCATCTTTCTTACTTGACTGAAGAAATTGTTCTTTAAAGTCTCTAATGACTTCCTCATTTACTAAATCCAGTGGTGGCCATTTCTCTGACATCTTCCTTGATCTCCGTTATTCATCTGGAGACTCTTCCTACCATCTTTCTGTTACACTGCATCCAGGCTTCTTACGCTTTCCCATGTTTGTTTGTTTTTTAAGTGTATTTATTTATTTTTTGAGAAAGAGAGTGCCCATGTGTGCTGGGGGAGTGGGGGGACGGGCAGAGAGAAAGGAGAGAGAGAGAATCCCACTGAGAAGGCTCAGTGCTTCCAGTGCAGAGCCCTACACAGGGCTCAATCCCATGAATTGTGAGATCACGACCTGAGCTGAAATCAAGAGTTGCACACGTAACTGACTGAGTCCCCCAGGTGCCCCTCCCCCGCGTTCTTGTACCTGCCTCTCTCTGTCCTTATTTTGTGCCCCCCTCTCCTTTGCTCAGCATCCTCCACCATTGTGATCTCTGCTTGAACATATCAAGCTCATTCCTACTTCATCCTTCCTCTGTCTCACTTGCTTTCTCCCCAAGATCCTCTCATGGTTGGCTTCTTGCTCTGTAAGCCTTAGCTCAAATGTCACCTTCAGAGAGGTTTCCCCTGGCTACCCTTTCTAGCCTAGTGTCCTCCTGGTTACTCTATCCTAACACCTGTTTTTTTGTGGTTTGTTTTTTAAAAATTTTTTAGGTTTTATTTTCATTAAGACAGTAAGATTCTCTGATGACACAGCTTACTACGTTAAGCCCCCTCCGAAATAGAGTCCTCGTTACGGAAACAGTGCTTGGCATAGAGGAGGCCTGGAGGAAGTACTTGTTGAAGGAATGCATAAAATGGGAGAGGAATCTTTCTGACCTAGATGACGAAGATGCAGATGACGTACCTGATGGCATGCTTTCCGTGTGCGATCTAGTTACTCTCCATGACAACCCTAAGAGGCAGTGCTGTTTTTTTCATCTGTTACAGATTTAGGAACTGGGGGTGGGGTGGGGTACAAGAGAGGTGAAGTAATTTGTTCCAGAGCACACAGCCATGTGACCAAGGGACTTTATTGTCTCGGGATGCCATTAGAAGTGAAATTTTCCTTTATGATTAAGTGTGATTGATTCTTCGCAAGCAAAAGCTCACATGACTTCTTTGGGACTTCTCTTTACCATCATTAAGTATTTCTAAAATAAGGAATTGCCAGCCATCTTACTAAGTCTGTGTCCACTAAAAAGTAAATGTCACCAGAATTAACGTGACCAGTGAGTCTACTTTATTGAAATACCAGGGTTGATGTTTGTTTTTTATTAGCTGTGTCATGAATAAATTATTCATGCTCTGTGTAATACATATATGATGTATTCATGCATCATATTTTACCAGACTTCTAAGAAGTTGATCTTTAGCTCCCTTAGAGAAGCCTAATGAGCCACAGATGATCAGGGACTCGTGCCTTAAAACAGTAATGCAAAGGGTGTGCATTGAATATGGTGATCCCTTTAGAAGGTTGCACATAGAAAATGTTTTTATTTAGACACCTCTTTCTTTTTTTGGTATTTAACTTAGTTTGCATTTGGAATCTTAATTCATTATTTATTTTCAGATACTGATTGAGAATTTACTATATACCAGGTATTGTTCTAGGCACTGGGATATAGTCATTAATAAGAGAAAGATGGGGCTTGTCCTCATGGAACTTACATGAAGTTGGCAATCAGGAGTGGCTGGGTCTGAGGGTCCCCTTAGGGTGGGGTGGTCAGCTCAGCCTCATCGCCAGACTGGGCCTCCTGGCAGATTGCAGTAGTCAGGCAGCCTTCACACGAGTAGCAGGCGTAAGACCATTTCTAATACTTGTCTTTTTTTTCTCCTAGGGAGAAATTGGAAGAAAAAGCCAAATTATATGAAAAAATGACTAAAGGAGACTTTATAGGTAAATACAATAATTTATTTATACTTCTTTATTTTCTGTAACTCATATAGCCCTGTGGTATTTCGTTATTTATTAAAGTCACCTTAAGTACGGGGAGAGATTTAAGAAATAACATGCATTACCTTCTTTTTTTTTTTTTCAATATATGAAATTTATTGTCAAATTGGTTTCCATACAACACCCAGTGCTCATCCCAAAAGATGCCCTCTTCAATACCCATCACCCACCCTCCCCTTCCTCCCACCCCCCATCAACTCTCAGTTTGTTCTCAGTTTTTAACAGTCTCTTATGCTTTGGCTCTCTCCCACTCTAACCTCTTTTTTTTTTTTCCTTCCCCTCTCCCATGGGTTTCTGTTACATTTCTCAGGATCCACCTAAGAGTGAAACCATATGGTTTCTGTCTTTCTCTGTATGGCTTATTTCACTTAGCATCACACTCTCCAGTTCCATCCATGTTGCTACAAAAGGCCATATTTCATTTTTTCTCATTGCCACGTAGTATTCCATTGTGTATATAAACCACAATTTCTTTATCCATTCATCAGTGGATGGACATTTAGGCTCTTTCCATAATTTGGCTATTGTTGAGAGTGCTGCTATAAACATTGGGGTACAAGTGCCCCTATGCATCAGTACTCCTGTATCCCTTGGGTAAATTGCTAGCAGTGCTATTGCTGGGTCATAGGGTAGGTCTATTTTTAATTTTCTGAGGAACCTCCACACTGTTTTCCAGAGTGGCTGCACCAGTTAACATGCATTACCTTCTGAGCCAGCACAGGGACGAGAAAATACATCCACAGTAATCTCTGATTGTCCAGTGTGCACCACATGTTAGGTGCTATGAGGGGACAAACAAGGGTAGCATGAGCCAGATTCTCTTCTCGGCCTTCAAGGGGATTGTCATCAGCGGAGGACAATGGCACACAGAACAAAGTAAAGTTAGGAAACGAGGTCTAAATAGGCTACAATTAGAAACGATTCTACCTATATTAAAAAATGACTGAGGGGAATTACAGGTATATCAGGGTGTAGGAGTTAGGTTTCCTTGTCCCTATTTTCTATTTTTTTCTGTGATGTGCCTGTAATTGCTTCTAAAATAATAAGATCCCCCTTTCCCCATACCCCCTCCCCCCCAGAGAAAGAACGCCCAGCCTTACTATTAGATAGCAGTAGAAGAGATTTTACAAGGCACTGCATTTTTCATTGCCAAAAGGCATGTGAGGAAGTCTTTAGGGAGAAGGTAGGCTCTAATAGGATCTCAAAGGCTTTGGAGAGCTGGAGAAAGGGATTCTGCAGAGTAGAGTGGTGAGAGAAGATCAGCAGAGAGAGGAGAGGGCTAGTGTTGGCAGACAGACTAGTATGGCTGGGCCTGATGGGCTGGGAAAGGGGGCAGTGGGGCAGCAGGAGAAGAGGCAGGGCCAGAACCTTGGTCATTGGCTGCCCACACAGCCAAACTCCCTCTTTCCAGATAGCAGAGGCATGTTCCCTGCCTGGCAGGGAGCCCAGCCTGGGAGAGGTAGGCACTCTCAAAGTTAGGGGACGTGGGGAGAGGCTGTGTCTTCCTTTTGATGAAGCAGCAGGGTGTCCATTAACCAGGAGGCCTCACTGTTATGTGGTCTTATAACTCCACTCTGAGAAAGTACATCTCTTTCCCATGTGAGTTATTTTGTGGCTTAAAAAAAAATTAGTCTTTTTTTTTTTTTTTTTTTTTTTTAATTCAGACTTTACTTGTAATGCTAATATAGAAATCAGGTCAAAGGAGTGTGCCTGTGGACCTGGGGATTTGGTTCTGTCCAGGATGGTGGGACCTGATAGGCCTGATAGGCATATTGGATGTTTGGGCAAGTTAAGTTTTGGAGCCTCAGTTATTCTCCACTGTACCTTGGGGGTTAACACCGGTACCTGGTAACAGGGAACGTAATACCTGTTCCATAGACCTTAATCCTGTACTCAGAGAAAAACCTCAGAGAAAATTCAGCATAGTGAAACTTAATGTAAATGTTATTTGTGAGTATTTCAACTGTCTTGGGTTAAATTGAATTAAAGTCACGGGTTGCTATTTAGCTTTCAGCGTATATGTTTTAGCTCAAGCATATTATAAGCCATAGGTCTTACCCGTCTCTGTATGCACTACAGATCCTGGCACCATGCCTTGCCTGAAAGTGGTGTTAATTGCATTGAAAAGAATTCAGATGACTTCTTTTGCCTATATTATGACCCTTAGAACGCCATACCACAACAGTATAATTAGGGTTGGTAATAATATAGCCCCTTGATTGGGGAGCTACATGTAGTAACACAGGTCTGTTGCTCTGGTCTGGCGACATGAGAAATGCAGTCCTGCTTCTATATTATGTCATTGGGTGAATGAGTCTCTTTGAAATCACGTGGTTTTATCTTAAAGTTACATTCTGAGACCATATTGCTCACTCATTGTATTGACGAGGCAACAGAAGACTTTAGACTCTTAAGATTTGTTTAGTGTGGTATATGTTTCTGATGGCACATTTGCAGCTCCACGGTTAGATCCCCCAGTGGCTCTGTGTCTTTGTAAACTTTCGGGGGGTGGCGGGGGTGGCGGATGCATCGACTAGTGAGCCGTCCAGGGGGAGTGTAGCCGCCCAGTGGTGAATGTGACTGCTTCATATCAATTCCATATGTGGTTTACATCTTTGAGAAGAATGTCAAAAATCTGAATATTGATTTTTATGTCTTAGATGAAGAAGCGGAGGATATGTACCTTGTGGATTTCACACAGAAGATCATAGACAAACACAAAGAGATGGAGGTGTTTGGTGCCAATAGAGATTGTAGGAAGGCAGGAGAAAGAGACGATGATGAAGAAAATCTTTCTGAAAAAGATATACCTCCTCCCCAGGACCCTGGTGAAGAATGGTTGGTGATAATGACATTAATTGGTCATGTTAGCATTCTCAGACTTGTGTTTACTTTTTTTTTTTTTTTTTTTAAGTAAGCTCTGCACCCAACATGGAGCTTGAACTCATGACCCTGAGACCAAAAGTTACATACTCCACCGACAGCCGGTCAGGAGCCCCGACTCGTGTTTACTTTCTGAAAGTGATTTTGTTTGGATGCTATCAAACCATTTCTCTTCAGTCTTCCTCTTTTTCCTTTAAGATTGGATTTACAGAAACAGTGGCTCCATAGAAGAAATAATTAACAAGACCAAGTCAGGTGCAAAAGGCATTAATACACCTGTTTGACTGATGTGGAAGCGTTTAGACAGAAGCGTATTCCTTTCTTACCTGGGCTGCTGCCCAGGTCATAATTCAGGCATTGTGGAGAGTCACTGTCCAGCTGGTGGTGATCTTCATTTCCACAGAAAAAGGCAGGCAGGACTCTGGCTGGGGCATTTCCGGCAGTGTCATGTAGGCATTGTGGACCTCGGACCTGCATAGCAGGTCTTTCACTGGCAGTATGACCTTGATCAAGTTCCATCCTCACTGAGGCTCAGTTTCCTCACCTGTAAAACAACGAAGCCCGGTTTTCCTTATTGTTTGCCTTAAACTCCCTTCAGGAAGTAAGAGTATGTTAAGCTACCCAAGAAACTGCTCTGTGGAGTAGAGGCACACATGTTGTAAACTTTTATTGAAATTATTCTAAATTTTACCTACGTGTACGTGAATGATGGGGAAGCAAACTAGTCTTTTCCCTGTGAGACCAATATGTCAATAAGTAAAGAGACCAGAATGGAAATTCCCTTCTAAGGATTTTCTCTACTGAAGACTGTGTTTACAAACTTGTTCAGACGTGCTTAAAATTGCATAGAGCTGCACTGATGCTGTAAAACTGTCTTGAGAATAACCCCACCTGCCCACCCTCCTGCCAGTGCAGAGCCTACCCACCTTCTCTTCCAGGCTCAAATATCCTCATTATTGGGATCTTTGTTGGGAACCGCTCAGGATAGTTTGCAGCACTTGCTGACCTTTTGTCAGCTCTTGGCCCTGTCGGTAGGAGTCATTGGTGAGCTTAAGAGAGCAGGTCCGGCTACTGAGGATTGCAGGGACCTCACATCTTCATACTACCGAGGGTGTCCACGTTGTCCGGAAATAACATGACATTGGGATAGAACAGATGTTATCTGCTTTCTAAAAATTTACATTTGGGCTAGGTTTTCTGGCTGCATACTTGTTGAAAGCAACCCAAAGAGAAGCACATACGACGTAGTCTCTTCTACTGATGCTTTCCCTCATCGTTTCCAGTATGAGCAATTTCTCCCTCACCCGAAATCTGGTAGCACTTAGATATGCTTCCGACTCCTTTGGGTCTTAGCTTCTCTTTATTATTGACACACAACTGGCCTCGTTACTAGAAAAAAAATTTGAGGCAAAACTTTGGTACTTCTTATATCCTCCCTGCTGATGTTAGGAAGCATTTCATGGGCACGGGTCTTAACTCTCCCTGAGAGCGCTTTGAAGATGCCATGACTCTGAGCCCTGCCATATTACTCTTGTACCTCAAGTAATTGTTTTCCTGGAGCTTGTTCAGTGATTGCTGATTACATAGAGCACTTGCTGACTACTGTCTTGCCACTTCTGTTTTGAGGGGATCTGTACATTTTAGAGACCTTCTCCAGAAACAGAATAGCCTATGATTGCTTTTCATAGCAGAAATCTCATCTCCTTTGAAAGGTTTAATGTCTTTTTTTTTTTCTTCCTAATGCTTGTATGATTACTAGCAATTTGTCAGTGATTTGAAGAGTTTGGAGGGCAATTGAAGGTGTCACATGCCACCATATGGTGAAGGAAGACGCACCGCAAGCAGTTCTGACACTTTTTTTGTTTTTAAATTAAGCTCCAGAATTGTAGCTACTTGTAAAATCCTTTTGGTAGTTAAGTTCCAGGTGGTGGAAAATCTTTCCGCAAAAATACTGTAAATAATTACTCAGACCATCTGGCTAGATGATTTTATTTCTCTATTCATTAAAAAAAAGCGGAGGGGGGAGGGAGGAAGAAAGAAACTGCTTTCTGCAGTTGGAGGTTTTATTTCTCACAGCAATCAGCGTCAGGACTATAGTAATAGATTCCCAGACATTCAGTTTTCAAGTCATGGGCTAACAATTGGAATCAGCACGTGTAAGAGGAAAGAAATTGCTAACAAAAGCAAAGCCACATACATGAGACTCTGATCTTGAGTTGTACCAGCAGTACTGACCCCTTTCTGTGTTTTTAGCCCCCTGCTAAAGGCTATAGGCAATTCCTTGCCCATAATTAAACAATAAATCTGTTGCATCATAATGCAGTTGAAATGTTTTCCATGAAAATCCGTCCATATTTCCTGTTGTGGGAAGTAGGAGTATTTCGTTTTGCCTTGATATCTGCCTGGTTCCCCTGACTGTAACTTCTGTCTGGTTTGGGCAAAGCTAAAGAAAGCGGAACTAAAAGTAAAAGATAATAGACTGGCCCACCACTGAGCTGCTTTCGCGGTACAAAATGTGTGTTGCTTGGCTTCCTCCTAATTAATGAGTCCTCAAAGTAATCCTGACTTGAGAAATTTCTAATTGGAAGGAGCTGTACCAATTAGAAGAAGTAAAAGAAAGAATAAAAAGTCAGGTTTGCAAAGACTAAGAAAATGAGCAGGTTGAGCATGGTACAGAGCAAAGTTATGCTGGTAAAATATGTGGAATTGTCTAAACCAGACTGAAGGAAGTTCTGAGGTATTGCGGCAAGGGTCTGTGTGGGGTGTTTTTATTTTATTTATTTTTTTAAATGTTTATTTTTGGGAGAGAGCAAGCGAGCATGCACACAAGCAGGGGAGGGGCAGAGAGAGAGAGAGAGGGAGACACAGAATCCGAAGCAGGCTCCAGGCCCTGAGCTGTCAGTGCAGAGCCCGATGTGGGCCTCCAACTCATGAACTGTGAGATCATGACCTGAGCCGAAGTCGGATGCTTGACCGACTGAGCCACCAGGCACCCTTGTATTAAATCACAGACATATATGATCAATCATTTTCTGCATTTTCTAAAACTAAGGTTTAACAGAAGGCACAATGAACTTATTGTGTGTCAACTTAAAAAAAAAAAACATGTTCTTATCCGTGGTTATGGTCTCTCAGGGTTGAGAGTGTTTCTTGGTAGTGAAGCTTACATTACTTTTTTACTGTGCAACTAGTCTGTAACTTAAGGGACCATATGTCATGTACAAAGCCTTCTTCACATGTTTTCACTTTTATTTTAGGGTGGATTATGTGGATTCTTTAGGGCGATCTCGCCGCTGTATGAAAAAGGATTTGCCAGATCTGCTGGAGATGGATAAAAATCTTCAGGGGAGGCTGTAAGTATGTGATATGCAAACCTCTGCCCAGGTCTGAAATGCAGACATAGGGATTGTTTTATGGGTGAGGCTGCTTTTGGTTCATTGTCTTCATGGTCCAGTAAGAAGGTTTTTTTCTTGATGTGTAAGAATATTTGCTGAAGAACTCTTCTATGGTTAGCACACACACATAATCCACACTCAGGGAACAACCTGAATAGTTGATCATCCATATTGTGTAGCCACTGAAAGGGATGAGTTGGAGCTATATCTGTTTACTTGGAAGGGTGTCTGATTATCAGAGTTAAAAATAAAGAATGAGCCCAAACCAACAAACAAACCTTTGTGGAGAAAGATATTTAGGAATATATACTTGGTTATCCCATAGCAAGTGAGAGCACGGAAGTGGTTAGCTTATTAACTTTTTCTTTATACTAATTTTTGCATTTTGAAGCAAGGGCCTTATTGCTAGATTTTTTCCTTTAGGGCCAGAGACCTCTAAGAGATAACTTGCTAGTACACTCCAGGGAGTAAAATTCCCCTCACCAAGGGCAGTTTTGATGTGGAAAGTCCACCTTGTCCAAGTCCTTCGGGTTCAGATCGGCCTGGGCTCAGCACAAGGAAGGAAGTGCAGGAGCCCTGAGCCGCCTGACACGGGACAGGAGACACTGCCTGGCTGCAGTGTTATGCAGCTGACCATGCAGCCGAGGCCCTGGCTTCTTCCTCCCCTTTAGCCCAGAAGGGGATGGGAAGGAAAGTGGTTTGTCTCAAGTGCTGAGGCAAGATTCTGTTGCACTAATGTAACAAGTCAGCTGCTTAATTAAAGAAAGATGAAAACAGTTTTTGCAGTTTCCCAGTGGTATTGTGGGTCAGAAAATTCTGTAAGGAATTATCTTATCAGCTAGAATTACTTGTCCATGATCCAGCTTACTGAACTGAAGTATTGCTGTCTCACAGCTCTTACCTAAATATAGCTTTGCTCTGTCCCCCTACTAGTTTCGTTAGTCCTGCTAATGAGAAAACCTTATTATCTGAAGATATGAGAAAAGAACTTCAGCGCCAGCAATGGGAGGAAGAAGAAAGAGAGGCCTTGAAAAGGCCGATGGGGCCCATACATTATGAAGACATTCGTGAAAATGGTATAATCATCTTGCAGCTTTTTAAATCTTTTTGTTTTTTTTGGACTAATGGCAAGCATAAAGGGAAATATTCATAAAGCTGTAGCTCTTACATAGAAATAAAAGATTCTGATTTCGAAATTGAAAATATCCCCTTTGTTTGCTTTATAGCCTAAAAAATATTCTTGTTGGGAATATCTTTCTAACAGAGGGCCTGCTGATCATAAGCAGGAGATCTTTTTGGCTTAGCTGCCTTTTTTTTTTTAAACTTGTGTCAAATATTACTGCGTTTCTTTTTGCCTTCATTGGAAATTTAGCCTGACTCTAATTTGTTAATCAGGGAACTCTAATCTTCTGAAAAATTGTGACTTATTTCAGAGGCCCGGCAACTTGGTGTTGGATATTTTGCCTTTGCCCGAGATAAAGAGTTGAGAAACAAGCAGATGAAAACATTAGAGATGCTACGTGAACAGGTAAAAATTAAATTCAGAATTGATGTTAAGTATTTGAGAGCGGTTTGTTTCTTGTTGGACCATATTATGGAAATGGTCTATTTTTTAAATTGATACTCAAAATGGCCTTTTTAAAAAAATTTTTTTTTTAACGTTTATTTATTTTTGAGACAGAGACAGAGCATGAATGGGGGTGGGTCAGAGAGAGAGGGAGACACAGAGTCTGAAACAGGCTCCAGGCTCTGAGCTGTCAGCACAGAGCCTGACACAGGGCTCGAACTCGCGGACCATGAGATCATGACCTGAGCCAAAGTCGGACACTTAACCGACTGAACTACCCAGGCACCCCGGCCTTTTTTAAAAAATATTTATTTAATAGTTAATATTCAGAGCAGTGATGGATAAAAGTACATTAAATAAACTTTCAATTTTATTAAAGATTAATATTTCTGGTAATTAGTAAATATTGTGGCCATAAACCAGATACTGTATTATTACTTTTTAATTGATGTATAATTAACACATAACATGTTAGTTTCAGGTATACAATATACTTATTCAGTATTTGTGTATATAGCAAATTGATTGTTACATTAAGTTTAGTTACTGTCTGTCACTATACATAGTTACAAAAATTTTTTTTCTTGTGATGAGAACTTTTAAGATGTACTGTCTTAGCAACTTTCAGATATGCATTACAGTATTATTAACTGTGATTGCCGTGTTTTACATTACATCCCCATGACTTACTTATTTTATAAGTGGAAGTTTAAATACCTTTCGATTCCTGTCACCCATTTTGTCCACCCCCTACCCTCACTTCTGTCAACCACCAATCTGTTCTCTGTATCTATAAGCTTATATTTGTCTTTGTTGTTGTTTTTTTTTTTTCCTTAGGGAAGGGGGTTAGATTCCACATATAAGTGAGATCATGCAGTATTTGTCTTTTCCTGTCTGACTTATCTCATTTAGTATAATGTTCTCAAGGTCCATCCATCTGGTTCAAATGACAAAATATACTTCTTTTTTATGGCTGAGTAATACTCCATTCCTCCCACCCCTTCTGTATCCATTCATCCATTGATGGACACTTAGGTTGTTTCCATGTCTTGGCTGTTGTACATAATTCTGCAGTGAACATGGGGATGCAGATATCTTTTTGAGTTAGCATTTTCATTTTCTTCAGATAAATAAGCGGAACTGGAATCACTGGATCATATGGTTAATTTTTTGAGGAACCTCTATACTGTTTTCCATAGTGACTGCACCTATTTACGTGCCTACCAGCAATGCACAAGTGTTCCCCTTTCTCTACATCCTTGCCAACATTTGTTGTTTCTAGTCTTTTTGATAATAGTCATTCTAATAGGTACGAGATGAAAGCTCATTATGGTTTTAGATTTGCATTTCCCTGATGATCAGTGATATTTAGCATCTGTTCATGTGTCTGTTAGCCATCTGTATGTATTTTTGGAAAAATGTCTGTTCAAATTATCTGCCTGTTTTTTAATTGGACTGTTTTAATATATATATTAATCCCTTATCCGATAATATGATTTGCAAATATATCTCCCATCCAGTAGGTTGTCTTTCATTTTGTTGATGGGTTCCTTTGCTGTGCAGAAGTTTTTAGTTAGATATAGTCCCACTTGTTTGTTTTTGCTTTTCTTGCCTTTGCTTTTAGTGTCAGATCCAAAAAGCCATTGCCAAGACTGATGTTAAGGAGCTTATGGCCTATATTTTCTTCAAGACGTTTTATAGTTTGGAGTCTTGTGTTCAAGTCTTTAGTCCATTTTGGGTTAATTTTTGTATATGGTGTAAGATAGCGGTCCAGTTTCATTCTTTGCACCTGCCTGTTCCTTTTTTCTCACATGATTTATTAAAGAGATTGTCTTTTCCCCATTGCATATTATTGGCTCCTTTGTCATAAATCAATTGACTGTGGATGCTTGGCTTTATTTCTGGGTTCTCTTTTCTGTTCCACTGATCTTTGTGTCTGTTTCTATGCCAGTGCCTAACTGCTTTGATTGCTATAGCTTTGTAATATAGTTTGAAATCAGGGAGTCTGAGGCTTCCAGTTTTTTTTTTCTTTCTCAAGAATGCTTATTCATGGTCTTTAGTGTTTCCATACAAATTTTAGCATTGTTTGTTCTATTGTGAAAAATACTTGTTGCAATTTTGATAGAGATTGCATTGAATCGTAGATTGCTTTGGGTAATATGGATGTTTTATTAATATTCATTCTTCCAGTCTGTGAGCATGCTATATTTTTCCATTTCTTTGTGTCTTCTTCAGTTTCTTTCATTGTTGCTTTATGGTTTTCAGAGTACAGGTCTTTTACCTCCTAGGTTAAATTTATTCCTAAGCATTTTATTCTTTTTGATGTAATTATAAATGGGAATGTCTTCTTAATTCTTTTTCTGATAGTTTGTTACTAGCGTATAGAAACATAACAGATTTTTGTATATTGCTTTTGTATCTTGCAACTTCACTGAATTCGTTTATTAGTTCCAACAGTTTTTTGGTTGGTGTCTTTAGGATTTCTATATATAACATCCCGTCTTCTGCAAATAGTGACAGTTTTATCAATAAACTATTATTTATCAGTATCAGAATGCTATTATAGTTTTATGAATGTAATTGCTATTCTATTTTGGTGTTCCAGACTTTAAAATTATAGCTGCTTAGAACTAACTTATATAACTTTGATGTTTTAAATTTGTTTTTTTTTTTTTTGTTTGTTTTTTTTTTAAATTTTTTTTTTTCAACGTTTTTTTTTTATTTATTTTTGGGACAGAGAGAAACAGAGCATGAACGGGGGAGGGGCAGAGAGAGAGGGAGACACAGAATCGGAAACAGGCTCCAGGCTCCGAGCCATCAGCCCAGAGCCTGACGCGGGGCTCGAACTCACGGACCGCGAGATCGTGACCTGGCTGAAGTCGGACGCTTAACCGACTGCGCCACCCAGGCGCCCCTTAAATTTGGTTTTAAGTATGGTACTTTTAGAGTGGCCTGGGTAAGAAAATAGAGAGTTATTTAAGGGATTTATTTAAGGGATTAAGGAGTAGAACAGAATTGGTTGGTTTCCTTGAATGTGAAGCATTCCAGGGCGCTCTGTGAGCACTCGCTAAACTTAGAAAACATGCCAGAGGGCTTGTATAAGAGGGCCTCCTAGGTCTGTGTTTTGAAGAGCTCAAGGCTAGCTGCCTAGTGGTGGCCTGAAATCAATTAGTCTGTTTTTTAAGATGAAATTAATATTTAATCCTTTAAATTCACTTTTAATAATTTTAATTTGAGAAGAAATATTGTGAATTTGATTTACAGTAAATTTCTAATTTTCTGTTATATTCAGACAACAGATCAGAGAACAAAACGAGAGAACATAAAGGAAAAGCGAAAGGCTATGTTAGAAGCAAGGCTTGCTAAACTCCGACAAAAAAAGATGAAAAAGTCAAAAGAAGATGGAGCAGAGGAAGAAAACAAAGGTATATCATGGCTCATTGTGTCTGAACTTCAAAAGGAAAATCTTTAGTTCTAATGATGTCTCAGTGAACAGGACTGACAATCTGGAAATGAGTCATTTAGTTTTATTCTCTAAGCAAGCAGGGTACCTTTGGGGTACTGCCAGGAGCAGTTTTTTATAATCCACGTGGTGCAGAATGACACTCGAAAGAATCTTTTTATACAGACAAGAATATTAACGAACAGGACATTGTGTTACTTCATAGAAGGGCCTGGCTTAGTAAACGAGACTTCACTTAGAGCAGAGATGTTTTAAGATAAAGTTTTGTTGTACACACATGTTTTAGACTTGGTTTCTTTCGCTATGGCTATAAGTTTTTTTGGTTATTGTGCACTAATTTATTTTAAAGGAGAAATATATTCACAAAGTGACATAAGAAAGGAAAGAATTTACGAGTATAGACAGCTTCTGAAAGGACTGTCACAACACGTGGAAACACCACATGGCATGTTGTGTCCCTGAAGGATTCTGCTTGCTGCATGAGCTACCCTAGTCTGGGCTTCACTGCCATTCCTGAGACTCCTGCATAGACTGGCTCCAACGAGCTGGAAGTCTATTTTTGGTTTTAATCCTTTGGAGGTGGTGGGTGTCTAGGCAGGTAGTAGCTCTGCCCCACGTGGTCACCCAGTCCCCAGCTTCCTCCTGTTTTCCTGCTTCTGCCGTTCCTAGAGTGATGCTCTACCTGCAGGGTGGAAGCTTGCTCCCTACCACCTGTTCATGGTCCAACCCTAGGGAAGCGGGAAAGAGGGGAGAGGAACCTGTTGCTTCTTTAGGAATGTGAACTGGAAGGCCCACACAACCATGCATTTACAACCCACTGGCCTGATTGCAGCTGCAGGGGCCCCTGGGGAATGGCCTGTCTAGCGAGGTGGCCACATCTCTAACTGAAACTGGGGGCAGGGCGTTCCATTCCCAAAACGAAAAAGGTGAGTGTGGGTTTCAGGAGCATGTTATACAAGCCTCTCCTGCTCACACGGAAGCCTTGTGCTAAGCCATCGGCCATTTTCTATTCTGAACACAGCTTCAGTTTAGCTTTGAAAGGAGACAAGAAACATTTAGGAATTGGAAGATCATCTGTTTAGTTTTGTATAAATGCTGTGTTCCTGTAACATGTTAAGCTCTGCATATTGTTTCTCTATTTTTTGCTCTACTCCTGAACATCTGTCACCTCTACAAGATGTGGAGCGCCACACAGTGTTTTTTGAAAAATCTACTTTCTTTTAAAATCTAGCCAAAGGTGAAGAGCCTACAGCCCGCTGCCACACCCCAGCTCTTTGTCACTCCAAGTTCTCTTGCTTTTTCTGAGACTCTTATTTTAGTGGAGTAACTGGGGGTTTCTGGTCCTTCAGTTGTCGGTCTGGGGAAACAGGGTGGCATAGTGGGAAGCACAGAGACTTTGAGATACATCCCACCTGGGTTCAGATCCTGGCTCTTGTCACTTTCTACCTGTGTAGCATTTCTGAGCTTAATTTTCCTCATTTATAAAATAGGAATACTAACCCTGACTTTATGAGGGTTATTATAAGAATTACACAAACTATTGTACACATGGTACTTAGTTCACTCCCTGGGCCAAGATAGGTGCTCATTAAATACTGGCTGTTACTTTTACTCTCAAGATGAGCATGTTCTATTTAATGTTTATTTTAATAATAGCTTTAAGTTTTATTATAGTGATGTCTTATTCTCTTGCGAAAAAATAGATGTTATTGGGCCTTTGCCACCAGAACCAGAGGCTGTGCCAACCCCACGTACTGCTGCCCAGAGTAGCAAAGTGGAAGTCATCGTTCAGGAGAGGAAGGATACCCGCCCGGGAGTGCCGCATGTCCGAGAGTGGGACAGAGGAAAAGGTAAGGGGGGGGGGGGGGTGGGTTCTAAACAGGCCTTGCACAGACTTTTCCAGTTCATCTCAGAGTGTGATTCTCATGAGTCTTAGTGTAGAGGCTTTTGAGGCTCACGGAACTCTCCAGATCTTTGAACTGTTTCTTCTCAGTACCCAGACCCTAGCTGTTTGTAAACAGGAACACTAGAAAGTGTGATTATAAAAGACCAGGGTCTACAACAGGTCATTTCAAAAGGACAATTTTTTTTAGAAGCACTGGGGGAAGTTTTTAAAAATTTGTGCTACCCTCATGTGGCTTTACAGCTTTGGAATGCCCTTTCTCAGGAGCCACTTTTAAAAATCTTACAAGGTTTGGTATTTCAACGTCCTCTGTGTTTTTAGCAGCCTCCTTTACGTTTAGTTGAAAATAGTCTGCATGCCACAGGATTCACCTGGATTCACGTATGGTTCTGTTGGGTCATGCAGATTTTTCCGTAAATTATTTCTGTAAATCTACCATGATGCCCACAGCAGCTTCTTGTTGGAGGAGACCAGGATTTATGCCTCTTTGAACAAGATTGTTACAGTAGTGCATTAGCTCACCCTGTTTGAGCTGATGAGATCCAAGACTCAATAAAGGCAAATAGGCCAGTGCATTTGGTTAGTGCTAGTTAGAAATAGAGATGAAATGCCAAATTAGATTTGGACTTTCGTGTCTTCTAAAACTCAGTGAAGGCCAAAATTTGTATTTTGTTGTGAAGTACCTACATTATGTCTAGCAAATGATTTGAGTGTTTGGTTTTTCTGTATTTCTCTCTCAGATGTAATTTTAGTGCCTTTTTGGCAATACTTCCAGAAGCTACCAGCCTTCTCCGCCAGAGCCTTCCTTGAATCTTCCCCATCTGGAAGTAGTCACTCCCTTTGCTTAGCCTGCTGCTTCCTTATATTTTTGTAGGCCTTACGTATACCTCGTATTATATTATTGCTTTCCTTACTATCTCCTCCAGAGAATGGGAGTTGCCATTTAAGAAGTATATGTAATAATCGAAAAGTAATAACAATAAAAATTCAACTGATTTGGTCTTTACTTCTAATAATACTCTTTCTTATTTTTATTAGAGTTTTCCTTTGGGTTCTGGTCGAAGAGGCAGTCAGATCTCCGAGCTGAGAGAGATCCTGAGTTTGCCCCACCATCGGATTACTTTGTGGGTCAAAAGAGAACTGCTTCCCTCAGTAGCGAGACGTGGAGCAGACCTGCAGCTGCACCGAGCGACCCAGGACAGTGCTCTGGCCAGAGTCGTGACACTGGCTCTTCACATCCACCATCCACTCCTGCCCCCAGCAGCCCACCACGAGCCCCGACAGTCACTTTTGAAACTCTGGACGATATGATATCATATTACAAACAAGTGACATGAATTTCCAAACCGTTCTGATTTGGGTCTCTACTGTGGATAGTGCCTTCTTCTCCTAAATTGGGGAAGATAATTTAATTTTAGGGACTGAAATGTACCTGTTTCCTCCCGTCCTTTCCCTGGAAGACACAGACTTCAGGTTGGATTTGTCTGTCAGCAAGGAAGAAAGTGAATGGTACCATGGGAATTCTGTGGCCACTTGGCTGTTCATTTTTTTCTAATTGATATGGAGCCCTGTCCTTCTGGATTTATGTGTAAGCTGTCACGTACGACCCCGAAGAGCTCGTAACCCTGTTTCATAACCACTTCCTTGGCTTACCTAGATTTAAGTGTTCCATTCCTTTCCTTTTGCAGATACTAGAGTGCAGCTTTCTTTGTTCCAAGGATTCAGCTTCCGTATCAATTCCATATCTGTCGGGAGGTGTGTTAGGCTGTCAAAGTGGCAAATGAGGGGACACTGTGTGGGGCAAAGTGATCTAGTCTCCAAGAGGACCATGAACCTGGTGGACTATTAAGTAATAACATTTGAAATAAGATCAGAGAGGAGAACTTCATAATCCAGAAAGGTAGAGGTTGAAGTCACTTATCTTGTCATCCCATCCTAAATGATGGTTGTCACCACACATGCCTAGTGGGCATTTGGTAAGTGTATGTAGAGTCCCTGGGGCACATGTGGAGGCTGCTCAGCCTAGTCAGAGAGTGAGATGCTTCTTAGCTTAAGGGTTAGTTTTTCAGCTGGGCCTGCCTCTCTGTTGCGTCCACTGTAGGCCCTCATCACTCTCAGGAGCCAAGTCACATCAGAAGTCTGATTGGAATAGACCTGAGCTGGAGTAAGAGGCAGGGAGGTCCCTTTGTCTTTACTAACAATGAGCAGAGCTCCAGAAGCATTTCCTGTGCCCGCTGCACCTCCGTGTCTTTACAGCTGCAGACAAGCAGTGGGAGTTGGCCCATAGGACTCCCTGTAAGAATGTGCTAGAGCAGGTCTTTTAGGTGCCAGAAGGAGCCTGCACTCTTGGGGCTCTGATGCACATAGTCTCAGTGGTATTGATGGGAATGCCCCCTTCTCATTACAGATTGCAAACTGCAGTGCAGAGGTCAATGACTTGTCCAAGGTCATGTAGCATCCGTATGGCAGCTCTGGGACTTCAGGGCAGTTTATTTAGGCTCATGTTTGCTCTAGCCTCACTTTCTCCAGTGCCATCTGCTCTCAGTCTTGTCCCAGTTATCAAATAGTATTAGATGAAAATCCCAGATTCTTGCAAACTTAACCTCTGAACTCCATGTCAAAGGCAAAGTTGCCTGCCCTATTAAGGGTCATTCTGTCAGCCTGATCAGGCAAATACCTCTTCAAAAAAAATTTTTTTAATGTTTATTTTTTGAGAGCGTGAGTGGGGGAGGGGCAGAGAGCGAGGGAGACACAGACTCTGAAGCAGGCTCCAGGCTCTGAGCTCTCAGTACAGAGCCCCATGTAGGGCTTGAACTCGTGAACCGTGAGATCAGGACCTGAGCTGAAGTCAGACAGTTAACCGACTGAGCCACCCAGGCGTCCCAGGCAAATACTTCTTTTTAAAAAAATATACATTAATATCAACTGACCCAGTCACATTTTTTGCAAAACTTGATAAGCTGATCCTAAAATTGGTATGGAATTGAAGAGACGCAGAGTATCCAAAACAATCTTGAAAAAGAACAAAGTTGGAGGACTCGCACTTCCTCATTTCAAGACTTACTACAAGCTACAGGAATCAAAGCAGTGCAGTACTGACCTAGATCCATGGACTAGCGTTGAGTCCAAAAATAAATCCTTATTTCTGTGGTCAGTTGAGTTTTGACAGTGGTGCCAAGGCCATCCAATGGGGTAAAGGATAGTTTCTTCAGATGATTTTGGGACAACTATCTGCATGCAAAAGAATGAATTTGGACCCACAACTCAGACCATAAACAAAACCAACTCATTGTCAAAATGGATCAAAGACCTAAACATAGGAACTAAAGCTACAAAACCAACTGAAACAGCTTGTAGTACAAAGGGAGAGGGACAAAAAAGGAAAATTGGAATACTAGAGAGGAAAAATAGAAATAATAGTTCACTGGAATCCTAAGAAAACAAAAAAATGGAAGGGAAGAACGAAAACAATAGACAAATGAGAACAATGGAAAGAACGTGTTTATGAGGTAGAGCAGAAGGACTTGAGAGCTGATTGTGGAGAACAGGCGGGAAGGCCAGCCAGACAGCAGTAAGCCCAGGCCTGTGGGAGTAGCGGTCATGAGCAGGATCCCCAAATAACCTTTCATCGTTGCCCAGGATGGCCCAACCTAGGGTGGATGGCGAAGCAGTCTGCTCTTTGGCTTATGGTCACTGTCGACTAATAACTGTAAGTCGGATGTCCTCTAGGATGTCAAGACTATATAAACATTTCTAATCCTCTCTTAGCATACATGTAGTTGTTTCATGAGCCCAGTTAACATCCTCTTCCTTTTCAGACCCAGAGCTGAAGTGTTAACACAATTAGTTTTACCGGTTCTTGTGGGCCTGTTTTGTACACATGTATCCAGCAGATGGCGTTCAAGTCCTCAAGACTTCAGATCACTCTAGAACAGCACTGCCCCATAGAAATAGGATGCGAGCCCTCTGTCATTTTCAGTTTTCTGGGACCCACATTACAAAAGTGTAATTAATTTTATTGTATACTTTATTTAGTATATCCAAAATATTTCAACACTCCATATTAAAAAAATATTGAAATATTTTACATTTGTTTTCACACCAAGTGTTCAAAATCAACTGCAAATCCATGGTACGTCTCAATTCGGATGCTAAGTTTTCATCAGGAGTACTCAATCTGTATTTATATGTCATAAAACATACAGGAAAAAGTAGACTCACACATCCACATTGTTGCAAAAAGACAAACATTTTTAAGTTTGCCAGTAACTGAATCCAATATCAAGTCATAATACAATTTTAGTTCTTAGTCATACTAGCCACATTTCAGATGCTCAAAAGACACGTGTCTAGGGCTACTGTCCAGCACAGTACAACTCTACATGATCTGTTTTTATACACTTTATGGTCTGACCACACCTACTCCTCCCATTAGCAGCTAAAGGACTGATAAACATTTCTTCCAGGCATACGTTAAGCATTCAAGATATTATGGTAGTGTTTCACTTGAAGGCAAGGAGCAGTGAAATCTGTCAGAAAACATGACCACACCTTATTCATATCTTTGTAGAGCTAAGCGGAATGTTTTGGATCAGAAATTGCTTTGAATTACTTGTTTTCATTGTAATCTTTCCTCCGGGCCTTTGTGTGTTTTGATACAGTTCATTTGAATTGGCTAAATAAATCATTTTGTTTGCTTGCAAAATTCCCAAAGGAGAAACTTTAAATCCATATACATGAGATTTCTGCTATGTTTAGCCGTACATTTGCCAAAGACTTGTGGGATCATTTATTTCTTCTTAAAGCCATAGTGCAGCCTGCAGGATGGTTTTCAGCTAACCTTGTTGTGACATAGAGACGAGGCGGTAGAATTTAGAATTTGGAGCAGGGGTGGGTACTGGTCTTTACAGTTAACCCAAAATAGATCAGCCACGCCGTATGCGTGTAGTTTCTTTTTTAGCCTGTAAATTGAACTAAGTCAGTTATATGCCAAGCAATTCCTGTAAAAAACAACATGGCTAAGGTAAGTGATAATGATTGAAAAGAATTTGTTGACCCACTGAAAACTGGGAGAGAGAATGAAACCCCCCCGGCCCTCCCGCCCGGTCCTTGCCTTGGTGAGGCATTTTGCTAGTGTAGGTTGTGAACGTCTAGCTTAATGTTTATAGTTTGGGGTCGGTGGGGAAGAGACTGATGTGATGGGTGTAGATCATTGTCTAGGAAAACTGGAAAATTCATGGAATGAAGCAAGGTGTTTTAGTGAAAACCTATCATTCAGGCCCAATATTGATCTGTTACCCTGTTTCTTAAATCCTGGGCTCCATTTACATATTCATGCATGGTAAATGTATGTTTGTTCAGTGACGGGATTGGTCAGAAATACTACTTCTTTTTCATCCTTAATTTAAAAAATTTCTTTCTCCACATTTCTAACTACCACGTTCTTCCTAATTCTGAAAGCTCACCTGCTTGGTGGCAGTTTTGCCTGGTGATAAGCATTTTCCCTGGGGTACATTGTATTCTGTTCCTGTTTCTTTTCTTTTCTTTTCTTTTCTTTTTTTTTTTTAGTTTTTTTTTTTATTTTGGGAGAGAGAGTATATGTGTGTGCAAGTAGGGGAAGGGCAGAGAGAGAGAGGGAGAGAGAGAATCCCAAGCAGGCTCCACACCGTGCAGAGCCCGATGTAGGGCTCGATCTCAGGAACCACGAAATCATGACCTGAGCTGAAGTGGGATGCTTAATTGTCTGAGCTACTCAGGCGCCCGCCCCTCTGTTTCTGTTTCTGAGAGTTATCAGCAATTAAGCTTCCTTGAACTTGAATATGAGGAGTAGTTTTAGATACTCGACCCCTCAGCGCCCCTTCCCTGCCCCACACCTCTCTGCACATGTTGTTCAGGGTTGTTTATGAAAAACAGAAACACAAAAATAGGTTCTGCTCATAGCCGGTTCTCCCAGGTCACAAACATGTCTGAGAATGGCACTGCTGTTTTTGTAGGAGACCCAAGATTTACTGTCTTCAGTAATCAATAGATTTTTTTTAATCAAGGTATAATTTACATACAACATATTAGTTTCATTGTGCACCATAATGGTTTAATATTTGTATATATCGTGAAGTGATCACCATAACGAGTCTAGGTATCATCCATCACCACACCTAGTTGCAGAATTCTTTTTCTCGTGATGAGAACTTCTGAAGTCTACTGTCTTAGCAACTTTCAAATATGTAATCCAGTGTTAACTGTAGTCACCATCCTGTACGTTACATCCCCATGGCTTGCTTATTTGATAACTGGAACTTGGCAGTTTTTGACTCCCTTTATCCGTTTCGTCCATTCCATCCTCTGCCTGTGGCAATCACCAATCTGTTCTCTGTCCCTGTGAGCTTGGTTTTTGTTTTTGTTTTGTATTTGTTTTAGATTCCACATGTAAGAGATCATAGGGTATTTGCCTCTCTGACTTCTTTCACTTAGCGTAATGCTCTCAGAGCCCACCCGCGTTGTGGCAGGATTTCCTTATTTTTGTGGCTGAATAATACTCCACTGTATATAAATCTTCTTTCTCCGTTCACCCATCGATGGACACTTAGGTTGCTTCCATATCTTGGCTATTGTAAATAATGCTGCAGTTAACACATGACTGCGTATATCTTTTCCAGTTTGTGTTTTTGTTTTCTTTGGATAAATACCCAGAAGTGGAATTACTGGATCATATGGTAGTTCGATTTTTAATTTTTTGAGGAGCCTCCATATTGTTTTCCATAGTGGCTGCACCTGTTTACATTCCCACTGTGTACCAAGGTTCCAGTTTTTTCAAATTCTCCCCAACACCTGTTATTTTTTGTCTTTTTGATAATAGTTATTCTCACAGGTGTGACGTGACATACCCCATTGTGGTTTTGATTTGCATTTCCCTGATGTTGAGCATTTTTTCATAATTTGCAAAGATCTTTACCTTAGGAAAGGCTTTTTGTCCCTGCTTCCAATGACCAGCATAAGTTTTAAGGTATACGTAACCAATGTAAACATAACATTAAAAAAAAATTTTTAACATGTTTGAAACTGAGCTGCTCAGATATTTTTAATTGGTACCTGATAGTTCATCAGATTCATCTGCATCATTGTTAAACCCTTCTTCAGTTGTTGGCTGGGTGCATTATTTCAGTATTAGGAATGAAGTGGCTATAGGCATCTTTTTTGTTTGGCTCAGCCAGCATTGGTCTTTATTCCAGTAGCTTCTCTCCTTTTAAATCATCCCTTTGGGCATTATTTTCAGAAGTGAGATTACTGGGTCAAAGGGACGATCATTTTTATGTTCCTTGATGGGTCTTGCCGGGAGACCATCTTAATAAGGGCCCTTGATGTCGTGATAAATCTCCCTGGTGGAGGATGCAGGTGGTTTGCAAGTGAATTCTGCTCTAGGATAAGCAGTGACCATAAGGTTTCAGTCTCCTGTGTAAACCTTCCTCGGTGGCAGGTGGTTAAGCTTGATCATGTGCGCTGGCCCCCACTCTGCTTCCTCTCAGATCACTTCTCTCTCCAGCTCAGCCCTTTCTTCTTCTCATCTGCCTAGAGAATTCAGGCATCTGTCGAGAACATGCTTTCTATATTGAATAGCAGAGAGGACAGTGTCTGTTAATTTTCCTAGTCCCATCTCCACCTCTTTTGTGCACTGAGTGAGGGCTCATTCTCATGCCTGTCCTAGCCTAAAGCTGGGCTTGCTCACTGATTGCAGGCACACAGTTACATCTGCACTGCTTTCTGTCTTTATCAAAGCATTTCTGATAAAAACTACAGACAGCCAGAAACTAGAGAAAATAGCAAAGAAAGCCAGGACCAGGTGACCTGAGAGGGCTAAGTTTACAGCTTTTTGTTTTTAAGTATACAGCTGTATAAACTTCTAAAAGATATATTCTTGGGTCAGTGCCAATAATGGGAAGGAAGGATGCCCGTTTTTCTTCTAAACCTACACCCGATTCCTCACCCCCCGCCCAGCTTCCTTCTGATTACATGCACTTGCTTTTCCCAAAGCCTGTTCAGAACTTTCCCACTTTTCACCCGTGTTCTGCTTGTGCTCAGCTTGCTGTGTCTGTATTTTTCAAGTACCCTTCTGGGTGCACCAAGGACTAGAAATCCCTTTGTCCTGTAGGCAGAAATCAGGGTGCTGTGATTCGGTTCCTCTCCTTGGCTAATCTCTACAGCAGCTGGGCTTCTTACACTCCTTCCCACCACACTGCCAGCCCCTGGGAGGAGTACCCTAAAATACAGACGCCACCTCTGCTGGCAGTCCTTCCATGGTTTCCCATCACCTGCAAGATGAAGTCCAGGCTTGTCATTTTACAGCTGGCCCCTTTCTGCCCCTCCCACGCACGGCCCCTCCCCACTGGACACTAACCCATCACCTGCTCTACTTACTTCCAGTTCCCCAAACTTGCCAGGCAGTTTAGAGCCTCTGCCCTGAGCAAGTGTCGTTCCCATCACCTGGAATGCTCTTCCTCACCTTGTTTCCTAGTCAGCTTGTCTCCAGAGCAGTTTCTGTCATTTCCATCGTGCAACCTTTTTGGACCGCTCCAAATAATTTCCGTTTGCTATTTAACAGTCATTGAGCACTTAACTGTGTGCTAGGAGTTGGGCCAACCCTGTACGTGCATCACCGCACTTACTCCTCACAGTCCTGGGAGGTGGGGACTAGTGCCCTTGAGAATATCACACAGATCCAAGTGCTGGGTTCAAGGTCACCTAGCCTAAGCTCTTCACTACCCAGTGGTAACTATCTTCTCTGGGCTTCCGTTCTGCCTTGCAGAGAGCACTCTGACTTGTCATTGTAGCTTTGTGTGCGTGCTTCTCCCCTCAGATCTATCCTCTGGGACAGAGCAGCCAGACAGTAAGTAAATGGAATGAAGAAGCCCCTGGGCCTGTGGTCATCTTCTATATGTTTTATAAACTTATTGCATGATCCTTTCATTTCTTTGTGGGAGGTGTTTCTTGAAACTTTGCTTATGGCCACCTGCATGGGTCTTTCAGGCTATTCATGGGACTTCGATGCCACAAATAGTTTTCAGTTGCTTATAGCAGCACTGTAGTTAATAATATGGACACTATGAAAGAGAGAGAAGACACGGCCCCTGCTCTTCATTTGCAGAGATGAGATTTGCCACATGGGACACAATTAGTGATTAAAGACAGTACATTTGAATATTTGATTGCATAACATGCAAATTTTTTGGCATGACCTTCTTTGGCAAGGCCTTTGGTGATCTGATGCGAGACCACTTTTCCAACTTTGTCTACTATTCTCCCATAGACCCCAATCATGCTGATGTGTTTTGCAGTGCTCTGAGCCCACCATGCTTTCGATGCTTCTGTTCCCATGTACATATTGTTCCTTTTGCCTAGAATGCCTTCTCCTTCCCATCTGCGTAGCAACCTCCGCTCGTCTTTTATAACCATCTTCAGTGCTGCTTCCATTAGATCCTTTTCTTTGGGTTTTCATGGCCTGTGTATATTTTTCTGTAGTGTGACCCTTATCCTATAGTCTATGAGTCAATTTTGTTCTAAGTCCGACCTGCCTGTTAAACGTTGAGCTAGTTGAGGGCAAGGCCCATGTCTCAGTGATGGAAAAATGAATGACCGAATCATAAAAAATGTTTACATAGAAAGGAGGGTGGGATGGTGTTCCAACATGGCTGGTTGTCAGTCAGGAATCACACTTGACTGCAAGGATAGAGATCTGAATAAAGTGGTTCATTCTGCCCTGTGAAACCAGTTTAGAGGTCGGTGGCCGAGTGTTGGTGTGGGGATGTCGCTGTGTCATCAGGAGCCCAGGCTCCGGCGCTCTGCTCAGCCCCCTTTAATGCGTGGCTTCCCTCTCCAAGGTAACCTCATGGTTGCTTGAGCTACAGAGAGGAGGAAAGAGAAGGGCTGTGAGGAAAGAGCAAGTCCATGAAGGTAGCTTCCTGTAAAAACATGTCTCAGGGTCCTACCCAGAAGCTCTGCTTTCATTTCAGAGGCCAGAATTTAGTCACATCTAGCTGAATTTTGAAGAGATAAATATATGGCAATAAATACAGGTAAGTAGAAATTATAAATATAATATTTATGTTGATTATATTATCATACTTAAATATAATGTAAATATAATAAGTGTATGGTAATAGCAAATTTTAAATGACATTTTTCTTTTAAAAAAACAGCTTTTAGGTGCAAATGGACTCTTCTATAAAGAAGATATAAATTGGTCAATAAACACACAAAAAGATGCTCACCATCATTAGGCATTAGGAAAATGCTAATCAGAATCACAATGAGATGCCACTTCACACCCTCTAGAATGGCTCTAGAATCAAAAAGACATAGTAACAAGTGTTCACAAGGACCTGGATTAATTACAATCCTCCTACATTGCTGGTGGGACTGTAAAGTGGTGTAGCCACTTTGGAAAGCAGTCTGATGGTCCAAAATGTTAAACATTGAGTTACCATATGACCTGGCAATTTCACTTCTAGATATACACCCAGGAGAGTGAAGACATCCATCCACGCAAAAACTTGTACACGAGTGTTCATAGTATTACTATTCATGATAGCCCAAAGTAGAAGCAACCAAATGTCCGTCAAATAATGAGTGGATCAACAAATTGTGGTCTATCCATATAATGGGATATTATTCTGCCATAAAAATGAATGACGTACTGACACATTCTGTGACATGGATGAACCTTGAAAACATGCTGACTGAAAGAAGACAGTCACAAAAGACGACATAGTGTATGATTCCATTTATGTGGAATGCCAAGAACAGGCAAATCTATAGACAGAAACTAGATTAGTGGTTGCCTAGGAGTGAGGGGGAATGGGGAGCGATTGCTAATGAATGTCTCTTGGGGATGATGAAAATGTTCTAAAATTAGATAGTGGTGTTCATTGCACAACTTTGAATATATTAAAAACCATCGTACACTTTTAAAAGGGTGAATTGTATGGCGTGTGAATTATACCTCAATAAAGTCACTTTAAAAACCAGCTTTTATCTGTTTGTAAGACTTATCTTCAAAGTTAACTTCAAAAGAAATGAACTGGTAGGGAGGGTGGGGAGAAGTTCCCCAAACCAGTTAACATTTCAAGGACTGTATTTGTCTTCTCTTCATTTGAGTCTTAGCTTAAAAAAAAAAAAAAAAAAAAAAAAAATCTGCCTTGCTTGGTCAGGGTCAGATCCATCTGGCTGGTTGCCCAGATGATGGAGATTCTGAGTGGTTTCTTTGTTCTGCAGACTTCTCATTTAAAAAATGAACTATTTTTTTCTGAGTCTCCAAAGCTGAGGAATAGAGATGCCAGGGGTCAGCAAATAGACATAGGAAGCCACTTCTCTGTAAACCAGGATGTCATAAGGGTTTGCTCTATGGAGCTCTTGTTCCTTGGGGATTTTGTTGCTGATAGATGGGCAGAGGCAGCTCGAAGGCCGTGGGGAAATCACAGTGTGCTTGGACAGCTTCTGTGCCAAGACTTTGCATATAGGCAACTCCTGCCTGATCAGGAGCTCTGTCTCCCTAAGCCTCTGATTCCTCATCAGTGAATTGGGAAAGTGAATAATCTCACCCCGGGGTGGTCGCACCTGATCGTGGCCCTGAGCGTGCTCTGGTATATGCCGGCTGTATACCCCACGGGTGACTTTGGGGTGGCTCCAGGGGGCATGGTTTGAGAAATGAAAGAGGGAAGATTGGCAGGAGAAGAGGCACCTTGGACATCGTGGGGGAGTGGTTGTCAGGATGGAAGGTAGAAGTGATGATTGGAAATCTGTGGTGACAAGGATTGCCAGAAGGCACTGGCCAGCAGTCCTTCCTCAGCCGGTGTTACTGGTGTGCTGGTTGGGGGCCACTGAAGTCAGACCACAGGGGCAGCTGGCCTGCATGGCATGGAAAATGCTGGCAAAGGTTGTGGGGGAGGACCCTACCCCGTCTGCTCTAAGCTTCCCTTAGGTCAGCTTTTGTGACATGTTCTGGATTCTTCAGCATCTTTTGCAGAGGCTCATATTCTCACAAAGCCCCTCTGGAATTAAAAAGAAATAAATGATCCTTTTCGTGTAGCGCAAGATTAAGAAGTGGACTTTACATTTTTTGTCAATGTATTTTAGACTGATATGCTACTAAAGAATGTCCTTATGGGGTTCATTTTGATTAGATAAATGAAACTTTCAGATCTGATTACAAAACCCTCGAAGTCTATCTGTGGATTTTCCCAGCTATTTTTGTGTTTATCAAACTGTTCTTCACACTCCCTCTCTTCAATTGGTGTTCTATTTTTTTAAGTTGATTTTTTTTTCTTAGTAATCTCTATACTCAATGAGCTTTAACTCGTGACCTCAAGATCAAGAGTCACATGCTTTTCTGACTGAGCCAGCCAGGCACTCCAACCAGTGGTCTATTTTTGATATATATTGAGAAAATATGAATAAAACACAATTTAGAAGTAAGGGTAACAACCACCATAGCACCTAATGGTGTTCAGATGACCCAGACACAAATATGCTTCTTTGCTACCCTACACATGTCTACTTGATGAGCATGCAGAGCCCTCAAGAAATTCTATTAAAGTGGGGAAATATTTATTATAGTTCATTGATTTTAAGATAGGCATTTCCCCCATTTTAACATCTCTTAAATTGTGATATGTCTTGTAGTCAGTGGCATCTTACATTGATTTTTTTTTCTTTCTTGTACGATGGTGCATCTTACAATCAATTGCTTAAAACCTTGCTTTGATGAAATGTGGCCAATATTAGTCATTGAATTGAGAAAATGTATTCTCTGTCTGCCCTTGGATGTACATGTTGAATGATTGCATACCCACACTTGCATCACCACCAGGAACTTCCACATCACCCTCTCCAGACAGCCAATAAAGCATCTTTTTGTTCTTTGCAGATTTTTATTACTAAATTACAAGAAGATCTCTCACTCTCAGGTCTCTAACTATAAAAGGTACGGTGGAACCTTTCGCCCTTCCCCATCCTTTCCACTCCTCCAGCCCCGCAGGGTCCCTCCCAAGAGGTACTTGGTTTGTATGACTGTCCCTGGAACCATTTCTGGAATCTGGTCATCCCCAAAGGCCCTTTCCAAAGCGACTCATCAATGTGGGTTTATCTGTTGCTGTCTCTGGGAAGAAAAGGGAAGAGGGGCATCCCTTTGCCCTACTGTGTGAGGAGTGACCAGTTACTTCCTTATCCTCCCTGGATAGGACCACTGGCTCAATGACCTGTAAAGGCCATTTCAGCACTTCCATTCTGTTTGTCTCCAAGGCTTCACCTTAGGTAAGAACTTTTCGCTCTCATTCACCTCTCAGGGGGCTCTGACTTTTTACAGCTGAAGGTCCATCTTATCTGAGATGGACAGTATTACCTAGCAGCATGCATACTCTAGCAACATGAACGACATCAAGAGCAACAGAGAACTGTACCAGCAATACACAGCCTTGGCCCCCAGGCTGCTGGCCCGCATCTCCAAACTGCTCATCATTTGCCGGAATGCAGGCATTTCTGTACCTAAGGGCATCAGGAACATCTTTGAGTTCACTTGGGAGGAACTCACTGCCGACCCCATGGTACCTACTGCGTCTGACATCCTGGGCCTGGAGATCAGCATTGGATCCCCACCTGTGGTGCTTAAGGAATCAACCTCCATGCAGGCCCCTGTCCAGAAGAAGGCACCCCCACCAGTACTACCACCTCCGTCACTGCCCACACCCACTGGGCCCGCCAGCTTCACCCGCTCTCCCACCCATGGCCATCTGGTGCACTCTAGCCGGGAAATCCTGCAGAAATTCCAGCGGCGGTCCATCCACCTGCTGACAGAGCTGCTCACCCTGAAGATGAAGGCCATGGTGGAGTCTGTATCTGGTAAGGCTGGCTCACCAGATTCTTCTCCATTTTTTCTGAGCCCAGAAGGATCTACCCAGACCGATGTGTGTGTGTCCACCACAGCCACCATAGCCCCCCCAGCCAGGTGTATAAGAATATGCTAGGGATAGGTGGCAGCCATGGGTCTGCCATAGGAATAGAACCCTGTCCCACAACCCCCCTCAAGAGTCATCCTCTCCCCCCAAAGTGTTCTCTACTTTTTTCTCCCATTCCCCCAGTATTGCTGAGCTCAGACTGGAAGGTAGGCTGTGGAGAACAGTGTGAGGCCAGAGGCACTGAAGGGTGGAGTTTGTAGAAATGAAGGGTGGAGAGAGGCAACACCCAGGAAGAGGGGGTGAATTGAGAGGGCTGATTGGTGTTTAGCAAGACCATCCATGGTAAGGGTGTAACCCCAAGATCAAGGAGGGAAGATAGAGCCATATCAGTAATTGAGCCTTCTAGATGCTTCTAGAACTTTCTAGATGTTATTTTAAATACTAATGGCACCAGGACCCCGGCCTGTGGGTAGGAAGAGAGAAGGGTAAGGGGGGTAGAGAGCAAAATGCCACCTGACAGGTCTTGGGAAATCAAGACCCTTCCATTAAGGAGACCCTTCTATTAAAAGACCCTCACTTGCTTACCCTAGGAATAGAGCTTCCCTCTACCCTTATTTCCTGGGCCATTTACAGAGGTCTTTTCCTGGAAGCATTAGCCCTGTGCTGGGAGGAAAATGAGTTGCTTCAATGATTCCTTTAGTAGGTGCCAATCCTCTGGACATCACAAGGCGCTTCGTGGAGGCCAGCCTGCTCCTCCACGTCAATGCCAAGGAGATGGCTCTTGACTACCTGATCAGCACAATTGGAAAAAGTAGCTATGGTGCTGGACAGACAGGGAAAGGTGGGTACCCAAGCTTCAGCCCTTAGAAGTTCGAATAGTGCCACTAAGAATGCAATAGAAAGGTCAAATCCCCAGTTTAAACATTTGACATCTCCAAGAGTTGAGGTGGATTCTCAAACAGAGAGATTCTGGAGCAACAGAGATTCTTAAATGCTGCAGGTGAGTATAGAAATCGGTGCAGTTCCCATGGAGAGCAGTTTGATGGTATCTGCAAGGTGGTCGATGCTCTAGCATGTGACAACTCAGCAACTTCTCTTCTAGGTCATTCCCTAGGGCTGTGCTTTTCAAACTGTCTGTGGTAAAGGACCAACTTGTAAAATTGCCGATCTCTATCTCTCGTGGACTGACGTTTTCAAAAATGTGATGTGACAGCAATGTAAAATTGACACAGAGGTTTCTAAATGTTTACTCTTAATTTTTGTGCTCATCTGGCCATGGCCTGGTGTGGATTCTTATCAGTCCACTAGCCACACTTGGCTAGTCACACTTGGCACACGTGTGCAAGAAGTTGTACCAGAATGTTTATTGCAGTACTGTTTGGAATGGCAAAAGAAAATAAAATTGAAAACAACATAAGTGTCCATCAATAGGAGGAAAACAATTGATAGTCTATTTAAACAATGGAACGTAGTGAGAAGTAAAAATCAAGCACTTGTACAGCATAGGGACTGTAGTCAATAATACTATAGTGACAGATGTGTCAGATGTGACAGAGGCGACCACACTTACTGTGATGAGCAGTTTGTAATGTGCATAAATATTGAATCACAGTATTGCACACCTGAAAGTAATATAATATTGTATGTCAACTATACTTCAATTAAAAAGAAAAAAATAATACAAAATGAAATAAGCATTAAAATGCACATATCAGTACAGATAAAATCTCAAAACACAGTGTTAAGCAAATAAAAGAAAGCAAGTTTGAGAAGGATACATTTGGTATGATACTATTTAAATAAAATTTGAAAGAATACAAGCAATATTGCTTTGGGTACAGTATAAAAGCGTGGAGGGGAATGCTGGATGCTAAGTTGGAGGAAGTGAGCATTAGAGAGGGGTGGAGGGGAATAGGATCTGGGAGACGCAGTGAATCAGTTGTATCTAATGTATCTCTTAAGCATGGTGGATATACAAGTACAACTGACCCTTGTGCTGACCCCCCAAGCAGTAAAAAATCCAGATGTAACTTTTGAGTCCCTCAAAACTTAACTACTAATAGCCTAATATAGATCAAAATTCTTACTGTTAACATAAACAGTTAACACATATTTTGTGTGTTATATGTATTATATACTGTATTCTTACAATAAAATAAGGTAGCGAAAAGAAAATTTGTTAACAAATCCTAAGGAAGATGGGGCGCCTGGGTGGCTCAGTCGGTTAAGCATCCAACTTCAACTCAGATCATGATTTCACAGCTTGTGAGTTCGAACCCTGTGTTGGGCTCTGTGCTGACAGCTCAGAGCCTGGAACCTGCTTCGTTTTCTGTGTCTCCCTCTCCCTCTCTCTTTGCCCCTCCCCTGCTCACGCTCTCTCTCTCTCTCTGTGTCTCTCAAAAATAAACATTAAAAAAAATTTTTTTTAATCCTAAGGAATAAAAAATATATTTACAGGACCGTACTATAGTTATTGAAAGAAATTCACATATAAGTGGACCCTCACAGTTCAAACCCATGTTGTTCAAAGGTCACCTGTGTTCATTTTGGATGCCTGAAAGTCATCCTGCCTGTTAGGTTTCATAGGGAAGTGTAAAAAAAATTTAAATCTCACAACCATTGACTCTCACCTGTAAAATCCATCCCTCCCTATAAAATAGCATCTCTCCCCGTCCACTGGATGTTTGTCCATCTTGGACAAACCTTTCCTTGGAGGTCAGAACTTAAACATCTGATAATATACATGTACAGTACAAATAAATTGCATAATAAAATTGGCAGCCTTGCAAGAAAAATGTAGGATTTCATGGAGTCAGTGGAAGCGATGTTGGAAAGCTGCTGAGTCCCCATGCGAAGCCACTGACGATGGCACAGTGAGGCAAAACCAATCAGCTACTGGAGACAGGAAAATCATCTGGGGCAGCGACTCCTTGCAGAAAGGATGACTTGGGGGTCAGTTAAAAATAAAAACTGGTAAAGCCCTTGGGTATTTTTGCAAAGAAAAACAGGAAGGTACTCATGTTTTATTGCTATCCTACAACCATCCAGGAAAAAAGAAAATCACCCCACCTCAAAAAATAAAAAAAAAAAAATGACACAGTCATTTTTATTGCTTATGAGAATTAGCGTGTGCTTACGAAATCAACAAACTTTTGTTAAATACAAGGTAAAATGAAGTTATTTTGATAAATTTTGGGGTTTTTTCCTAAGCCTCGATCCAAGTATGCTTTATTTTTTTCTTTTATTAAATTTTATGAAGTTTTTAATTTTAATTACAGCATATTTAACATACAGTGTTGTGTTAGTTTCAGGTGTACAATATAGTGAGTCAGCAATCCTATGCCTTGTTCAGAGCTCTTCACTTATTTCACCCCTCCCCCACCTACCTCCCCTCTGTAACCATCAGCATGTTCTCTGTACTTAAGAGTCTGTTTCTTTGTTTGTCTGTCTGTCTCTCTTTTTTCCTTCTGCTTATTTGTCTTCATGTGTCTCTTGACCATCTGGTTGTCTTTGGAGAAATGTCTGGTCATGTTTTCTGCCCATTTTTTTAATTGGATTATTTATTTTTTGGTTTTCGAGTTTGTTTTCATTTTCTAAAATAAAATTCCAATTGGACTCCCCCACCCCCACCTCCGCACTATTTACCATGACCTGGAGGTCTTTGTTTTAAGGGAATTTACTCTTTGCGCATGCTGCTCAGGATCAGCTATGCCATGAAAACACTGGCCCTCTAACTATGCTGTAACTATATACACAGATGGTTACCAGCATGCATGGAGTCCTGCATCTTGCATTCTGTGTGGAGCTTAGAGATCCATCTCATTTGTGGGGGACACTGCCTGCCGGTCTATTGCATGGGTAGGAAAGTCCCACCTGGCCCAGTGGCTCACCCTCAGACCTGCCCAAGATGCTCCCCTACCTGAATGTAGCATTCCCTTACCTTGAAAAGGAAATGGTTGTCACCATTAGTATTCCATCCCATAAGGTGTTTGAGCATTCTTGCAGGGTCACAGACGTTCACCCGTGATTCAGTGGCTTCCTGCCTCCCTTCTGGGTTGTGGTTAATATGGTGGAAGAGAATTTGCAGAGAACTGAGCTGAACTCTGGAAAGGCTTTGATGATTTCTGCATCCTGCTACATTAGCAGGAGTGTTCCACCACACTCCCTAAGAAATCTCTCACTTGCTGGCATGTCTGTTCAGATGCTCCTCTTTAAACAAGCCTAGAGCTTGGGAAAAAAAAAAAAAAAAACCTAACCAACAAAATATAAATGAAGGACTGATCTGTTCTTTTTGGAAAAGCATTAATCCTAGAAGGACTTGAATTAGCTCTTACAGGGCATTAAAAAGAAGATCCAAATGCTGTTGACGTATTTTACATGACATTTGCTTTTCTGGACCCTCTTACTGCATGAGGTAGACCAAAGCTGTAACTGGGTCTGGAGTAGTCTTCCCTTAAAGCTACAGCCAGAATATACCCTTTGCTTAAGGAAGCATTTCCTTAGTGATAAGCCTGCTTCCTGCCTTTTCTCCTTTCCAGTACATACTAGTCTGCCTTGTCATGAAAGAAAACTGGACTGCTCCTTGATTTTCAGTTGTTGGCAATATTACTAAGTAAAACATATACAAAAAAGGAAAACAAATAATCTTGCCATCTTTATTTACATAATTCCTATTTTTCATTTTTGTAATCTCCTTTTTGGTCTCTCTCTCTCTCTCTCTCTCTCTCTCTGTATGTATATATATATACGTATATATATACGTATATATATATATATACGTATATATATATATACGTATATATACATATATGTATGTATATATATACGTATATATACATATATGTATGTATATATATGTATATATATATATATGTATATATATGTATATATAAATACTACAATTTTACTGCCTCTCAGTTTCCTTAACTGAGAGACAAATGTTTGCCAACATAGCTATATATTTTAATAATTGTCGCTTTAATTCATTGTAGACTTTTAATGTTCAGGTTCTATTATTAACCAAATGCTTAGGTTTTCAGTTTCCTACTATTAGTATAATATGCATCGCAATATGCAAGTTCAGTTTCTATTGGTTAAGATTGATTAAGAGGGATTATTGGGGCAGAAAGTTTCAATATGTGTACAGCTCTTACCAAATACTATTTTCTAGACGGATTTTGCCTATACCAGCATGGTTGACTGGTTTTATCCCATCTTTACCAGTATTGGCTGTTGTCAGTTCATTTCTGCTAACTTAGAAGGTACTGAAAGTTATCCTGATCTTAACTTTTGTATCACTAGTGAAGGTTATTATTTGCACGTGTGCAGTCTCTGGTTATAGTCTTTATCTATTTAGGTCAGGTCTGCCATTTTCTTTAGGAATTTGAATGAACCATGATAAGTTGCTTAACATTTCCTAACAATTTCATGCCTAACCAGCGAAATGACCATATTTGGGTAAAGAATGAGTCAATGATTTGATGAAGTTTATGTAAGTATGATCACGATTTTCCGCCAGTGATGGGGGTGCTAAATTTTAATTCTCAAGTGGTCGGATATCAAATGATTCTATGTGAAACAGTGTGATTCTGCAAGAGCCTGATTTGTTGTTGAAGAAGCATCTGATTTCAGTGTCCTGGATAGAGAATAATTGGCCCAATGTTTATTCCCTCCACCTAGTGCCGCACTTATACCTGCATTTGCCCTCGCAATAATACCATCACCTTCTGTGCTTGCTGCTCCCGGCTCCCTGTGCTGGTGTCATTACTGTCTTGAGGGATACTATAGTAGGGTGAGGGGTACCATCAGAAAGGAATCTTAAAGATTCCCCTTAATTACTCTGAGCCTGCTCATGCATTAAAAAGTCTTTTTCTTCCAAGATGTGGTTGTTTTGTAGCAATCAGGGCACTTTAGAATATCTACTCTACCATACTGTCAGAACAAAAAATGTAATACTAAATTTTTGGTTACAAGAAAAATTGAAAAGTTGAAAAAAGAGTTCCTCCATCTTCCACTCCAGATTCCTCTGTGAGCACTCCAACCATGGGTGTGAACTCACCTTACCAGCTTGTCTACGAGTCATCTACTGGCTGTCTGAGCTTTTCCCTCTCAACTGGAAGGGAAGTCAAGAAGAAAACAGGTAACAGAGGATTCCAGCAAAGAGCTCTTAGCCCATCTTTGGGGGAGGGGGTGGGGGAGGGGATAGAGGATTCCCAGTGCAGGTTGATGAGATGCTTTGATTTAGTTTTCTGATAGGAAGGGTACATGGCTGTCCTGCCTGTTGGCAGAAGCTATTGACACAGATTCTTTCCCATAAAAGTTGACACATCTCAACCCAGTCACTCCACAGTGCAGTCTCACCATTTGATTGTTTTACGTGCCCTCTGTTCCTGGTGATGTGGTTCCCTTCACACAGGACAACATCCCTATCAAACCTACATCTTCCATCCCCCTCAGTATCCCAAACTCACCCCCTCTATCAAGAGAGAGATCTATGTTGCTCCTACTCACACAGCCAGTGGGGGAACGAGTATCTGAAGAGACGTATTTGGATACCAGACCTAACAGCATGTCCCAAAGTGGGCTGATTCATGCAGAAAGAAGAGAAAGACATAGAGGGACCTGCTATCCCACGGAGGAGGACACACAACAGAAAGAAAGGCTTAAGACAAAGAACAGGTGGCAGTAGACCAGATAGTATAGCAGCAACCATGCAGCCAGAACCTCCGAGAAATAAGTTGGGAGTGGAAGTGGCAAGGCAAAGTCTCATGAAATTTCCAGTTACCTTCTCCCCAACCAGCTGTGATGGCAGATGGTGGAATGGGGTAGGCAGGGAGGACTATACTTGCAAAGTAGGTGGTGGAAGGATCAACAAAAGGTGGGAATGCTCAAAGATTGTCCAGTTGATTCCCACAGACACTGGAGGTAAGGCTGGAAGTTGAGAAGTTTGCATTTTATTTCTGACCCTGCCTCTTGCTGACTATGTGATTTGCCTTCCTCCAGGCCTCATTCTCCATATCAAGCTCCTCCTGTGTCTTCAGTTAGTGAACAAATGTTTAGTGAACAATTGCTAGTTACCATTCACTGTTCTAAATCCTGGGGGTATACATGAGGACTCTAAGACAAAGAACACCTTCCCAAATGGAACTGACATCTTCAGCTTCCTTGTTTGGAGTAGATCCAGCTTCCCCCTCTCGTTTCCCAAGCTCCTTTACCTCTGTTGATGTGCTTTCTGTCACTGTGGTTCAATAACCCACAGCATCATTTCCAGCATCCCAATTTATGTGCTCCTGGTTTTATTATATCCACTCCTGAGCTGGCCCTAAATCAACAGAATCCCTGTGAGAGAAGACAAAGTATCTTCAAGATAAACTGTGATTTCATGATTTTTCCTCCTAATGATCTTGCAGGTGATGCCTTCTGTTGGCCTCTTTGTCTGTCCGGCTGTTTTCCTCTGCTACCCCACCAAAATGTGATTTGTCATGATGTGCATCATTCTGACTAGATGTATGTTCGTGGTGTTGCATCTGTTATAGGTTCTTGATATGTTTAGAAATTAGTCTCATACATACATGCCAGAATGGATGATTAACTTTCTCTAATAGTTTGTAAGTGACCATGTAGACCTGTTTTGCCCAGGAATGTCCCAGTTTATGCTTATTGTTCTGACATAACATTTAATGATGCCCGCTTTCACTCTAAAAACTTTCCCAGTTTGTATATGTTGTACAGTTATTCTGGTTTTAGGCCACTTTGAATTTTGGACCTCTGCTCTCTGCTCATGCACATGTGCTATCACACCTTACCAACTGCCCCCTTTGCAGTTCTAGGACCAAGCAGACTTGGAGTAGACAGGCTTCAGGAGTTTACTCCCTGAGGGAACAATAGCTATTTTTTGAAAGTATCCCAACTTTACAGAAGGAGAACTGAGAGAAGTCTGTCAAAAAATGGTTCCTGGTTGGAGTGAAAAGATATAACCCTCAAGGATCCAAGGCAACTAGGGCCAAGCCAGACATGAATGGTCAGACTAGAAGATGTTTCAGGAGGTCAGCCAGCTGCTAGCTGGGACTCAGGGCCAAGTCTCTGGTCTTGGGTGGCAGGAGGAGTGGCAAAAGGGACCAGAAACCACTCATAGTGGCAGATACCAGAGATGGTATCCAAGTACCAGCCAGAAAGCCGAAGAGTTGGCTGACAGTGAGGAAGACTTCATTTTGAGGCACTCAGGACCCAGCTGGAGCCTGAGCAGTGGCCCTGGCTTGAAACTCATTTTCATTCTTGAAACCAGGATGAAGTTGAGCCTACATATATTAAGAGAGAGCATGTGGCTCCAGTTGGGTGGGCAGCAGAGGCTCAGAAACATGTGGACCTGAAATGATGCCTCTGGAATTTTAGTCATGGAGGACTATCTCCACAAGTTCATGTCACCAAATCCTTATACCAGCTGACACCTGCCACAGGGTTATAACTGTGAAAATAAGTACAATAAGCACAAAACATTGCCACCCAGAGTTGAGCAGGCAGAAGAAAGAATAAGCAAATTTGAAGATAGAACAATTGAAATGATTAAATCTGAAGAACAGATTTTTAAAAAGTAAACAGAGCCTAAGGGACCTGTGGGACACCATCAAGGAGAATAACATACACATTGTGGAAGTCTCAGAAGGAGAAGAGGGAAAGGGATAGCAAGAATATTTGAGGAAATGAAAAGTCCCAAGTTTGATGAAAGACATGAGTATAAACACCAAAGAAGTTTGACAGACTCCAAGTAACGTGAACTCAAAGAGACCCACACCAAGACACATTATAATCAAACTTTCAGAAGACAATGACAGTGAATCTGGAAGGCAGCAAGAGAAAAGAAAATCATTATATACAAGGAATTCTCAATAAGATTATCAGCAGGTTTCTCATCAGAAACTTTGGGGGCCACAAGGCACCAGGGCTGTATATTCAGAGTGATAAAAGAAAAAAAACCTATCAACCAAAAATCCTATATTCAGCTAAACTGTCCTTCAAAAGTGAGGGAGATATTAAAACATTCCCAGATAAAAGAAAATACATGGGCAATTATAAAAGCTAGTATTATTGTAATTGGTTCATAACTGTACTTTTTGTTTTTTACATTATTCATTTATTTATCTTAATTTTTTAAGTGTTTTCCTTTTATTTTTGAGAGAGACAGAGACAGAGGGACAGAGCACAAGTAGGGGAGGAGCAGAGAGAGAGGGAAACACAGAATCTGAAGCAGGCTCCAGGCTCTGAGCTGTCAGCACAGAACTCGACGCGGGGCTCGAAGTCACAGATTGTGAGATCATGACCTAATCCAAAGTCGGATGCTAAACCAACTGAGCCCCCCAGATGCCTCTGTTTTTCAAAAGGATTTAAAAGACTTATACATTTAAAGAAAAAATTATTAGTTTTAAAGCTGGTATTACTGTAACTTTGGTTAACTACAAATCTTGTTTTCTACATAATTCAAAATACTAATACATTTTTAAAAAATCGTTAGTTTATGTTTTGGTGCATATACTAAATAAATATGTAATCTTGTTGGGGCACCTGGGTGTCTCAGTCAGTTAAGTGTCTGACCAGCTCAGGTCATGGTCTCGCGGTTCGAGCCCCGCGTTGGGCTCTGTGCTGACAGCTCAGAGCCTGGAGCCTGCTTCAGATTCTGTGTCTCCCTTTCTGTCTCTTCCACTCCCCTGTTCACACTCAGTCTCTTTCTCTCTCTTAAAAATAAATACACATTTAAAAAATTATAAAGATATAATCTTGTAACAACTGAAAGAGGTGGGAATGAATCTGTTAAAGGAGAGTTTTTGTAAGTTAAGCTGATAAAAATTCAAATTAGAGTGTTAGAACTTTGGGATGTTAAATGCAATCCCCACTGTTTCCCTCATTGTAACCACAAAGAAAATAGCTATACAATACACAAAAAAGCAAATGACAAAGGAATTTAAATATCTTATCACACAATCAACACAAAACAGTATTGTAGGACCTGAGGGACCAAAGCCATAAGGCATCTAGTAAACAAAAAGTACAATGACAGAAATCCCTTGTCAGTAATTACTTTAAATATGAATGGATTAAACTCCCCAATCAAAAGACAGAGATTGGCAGAATGGATTAGAGCACATGATCCAATGATGTACTATCTATAAGAGATTCACTTGAGATCCAAGGACACAAACAGGTTGAAAGTAAAAGGATGGAGAAAAGATATTCTATGCAAATATTAACCAAAGAGAACGGGGGTAGCAATACTAGTATCAGACAAAATAGACTTTAAATCAAAAAAGATTATAAGAGGGGCACCTGGGTGGCTCAGTTGGTTGACCATCTGACTCTTGATTTTGGCTCAGGTCATGATCTCACAATTGTTGAGATCAAGCCGCATGTCGAGCTCTGTGCTAGGCATGGAGCCTGCTTGAGATTCTCTCTCTCCCTCTCCCCTTCCCCTGCTTGAGTATGCACATTCTCTCTCTCTCTCTCTCTCTCTCTCTCTCTCTCTCTCTCTCTCAAAAGTTTATAAGAGAAAAAGGACACTGGTATTAATAAAAGTTTCAATACAAGAAGATATAATAATTATAAATGTTTATGCACCTAATGACAGACCATATAAATATCTGATGCAAAAAAATATATATAGCTGAAGCAAAAACTGACAGAATAAAGACAGTTCTACAATAGTGGTTGAAAATTTCAATACCCTACTCACCATAATGGAAAAACAACCAGGCAAAAGATAAGGAAAGAGAGGAAATAAACCAATTAGAGCACAAACAACAAAACAATACACATTCTTTTCAAGTGCACATGGGAGATTTTTCAGGATAGGCCATATGTTAGGCCACAGATTTTAAGTCTCAATCAATTAAAAAGGATATACAAAGTATCTTTTCGGACCACCATGGGATGAAGTTAGAAATCAATAACGAAGGAAAACTAGAAAAAAACCACAAAATTGTGGAAAGTAAATAACACATTCTTAAACAACCAACAGATTAAAGAAGAAATTGCAAGAGAAATTAGAAAACAGAGATGAATAAAAATTAGAATACAATATACCAAAACTTACAGGATGCAGCAGAAGTAGTACTAAGGGGGTAATTTACAGTTTTAAGTGCTTACATTAAAGACAAAATAAGAAAGACATCAAATAACCTAACTTCACAAGTTAAGGACCTAGAAAAAGAAGAAGAAACTAAAACCAAAGCTAGACAAGGTAAAAAATACAGATTAGAACAGAGAAAATGAACAATCATATACCAACAAATTAGATAACTTGCATGGAATGGATAGATTCCTAGAAACACAAAACCTACCAAGACTCAGGAAGAAGTAGAAAAATGTTGATCTATAAATACTATGGAGATTAAATCAGTAATCAAAAACCTACCAACAAAGAAAAACCCTAGACCTGATGGCTTCAGTGGTGAATTCTACCAAACATTTAAAGAACTAATTACAATTATTCTTCATTCTCAAAGTTTAACAAAAAAATAAGAGGGAACACTTCTCAACTCCTTCTGTGAGGCCAGCATTACCCTGATACCAGAACCAGACTAGGACACTACAACAAAAGAAAACCACAGACAATGTCCTTTATGAACATTGATGCAAAAATCTTCCACAATATACTAGCAAACGGAATTCAATAGTACATTAGGGATTATACAGCATGACACCAAGAAGGATTTATTCCTGGAATGCAAACATGGTTCAATAACAAAACTCAATCTCAGAGTGAAGGGGAAAAAAACCACATGATCATCTCAGTGCAGAAAAAGCATTTGACAATTCAACACCCTTTCAGGATTAAAAAACACTCAACAAACTAGGAATAGAAGTAAACTACCTTCACGTGGTAAAAGTCATATGTGAAAAACATAGAACAAACATCATATTCAGTGATGAAAGATGGAAAGCTCTTCTTCTAAGATCAGGAACAAGGAAAAGGTACCCAAGTTCACCCCTTATATTCAACTTAGAACTGGAAGTTCTAGCCAAAGCAAGATTGAGAAGAAAAGGAATAAAAGACATTCAAATTGGAAACATACACATTATACGGATATATATATATATGTGTGTGTGTGTATATGTATATATATATATATATGTATATGTGTATATATATATATATATACACATATACATATATATATACACGGATATATATATATCCATGTTCCTAGCAACATTATTCTCAATAGCTAAAACATGGAAGCAACCCAAGTGTCCATCAATGGATGAGTGGATAAAATGTGGTCTATACATACACATCGGAATATTGCTCAGCCTTTAAAAGGGAGGAAATTCTGACACATGCTATAATGTGGAAGAAGCTTGAGGACATTATGCTAAGTGAAATAAGCTAATCACAAAAAGATAAGTACTATATGGCTCTACCTATATGAGGTATTTAGAATAGTCAGACTCAGACAGAAAGTAAGGTGATGGTTACTAGAGGCTGGGGGGAGTAGAGAATGGGGAGTTGTTACTATTTAATGGGTAAGAGCTTTAATTTACAAAACGGGAGTTATAGAGGTAGATGATAGTGATTGTTGCACAGCAGTGTGGATGTATTTAATATCACTGAACTGTACATGTAAAAATGGTTAGGACGGTAAATTTTTGTTACATGTATTTTACCACAATATGTAAAAAAAAAAAAAAAAAATGCAGTCTCAGTCTGTCGATACACACTGCCCTCTGCAGAAGGCCCAAGATTAGCCAGCGTCGGAGAAGTGTTGCAGCCAATTGAGTTGGAACTGAGATTTTCTGTCTTTAATCAGAAGTGTCAAAAGGGAATCACTTCAGCATGCATGGCAGCCCCAGGCCCAGGCTGTCCTGGGGAAACATAGCTGGGTATGCCACTCTGCACATGCCTGTTCCTAACACATTCTTAGTTGACTCACAGAGCAGTGTCTCTGTGTTATAGTGACATGCCAGGGATTCCCATCCCCGGGAAGCATGAATGATGCCCCCCGATTATTTTGACTATCAGGAGAATTGCTCCCTGCCACCTCACCCCCATGTGAACATGACGTCTTAAGAAACCATCCTCTAGAACCTCTCTCTAACTTCTTCCTCTCCAGCCACAGGCAGATCAAAAAACTTCGAAGACATAACCATGTCACCCCTCCAACGAGGACTCAGAAACTCTGCTTCTGACAGTATGGAGTTCAGCGACCCCTGCCCTGAGGCCCGAGAGAAGCTGCAGGAGATGTGTCGCCTTATGTGAGCGCCTGGGTGGTTGGGGGCAGACGCGAACATTGGGTATGGCTGCCAGCTACCTGTGTGTGCATGACGGGGAATTCACGGAAGTGTCTGAACAGGGCCAGGAAGTGCCAGCTGCCCAGTGCCCCCAACGACAGTGACCAGTGATGGGGTGATGGCCATCCCTCATATGCATTCATGTCCCTACGCTCTCACCACTCACAGTCCTTTTCAGCCCTCACTATAACCTGATGAGGAAGAAGGGGTATGCCCATTTTGCGGATGAGGAAACCAGTAGCCAGAGCAAGCCAATAAGCTATTGCCGGAGGTCCCACAATTTGGTGGACCTGACACCAGGTCATTGATCTTAGCCTCCTCACCTTTTGCAGGGCTCCTTACACTTTTTAGGCTTTGTGACTTGAATGTTTATTTCTTAACACAATTTGTCAGATGTTTTCCTACAACAGCAGCAGCAGCAGCAGCAGCAAAAATCCTCTCAGAGCAAACAAAAAACATTGACCTGGGTGATTAATGATATCTATGATTTGAGGTCTCACAAGTCCTAGTAAGTTAGTCTACATTTCTCCAAAGGCTCAGACCATGGGCCATAAAGGATTTAAAACCTAGCCCCATCTAAGGCATATGTCTTGGGCTCCCATGGGCCATCATTGCAGCTAAAGAACATGGGAGAAGGGAAGCTACCCAGTTTGCCCTTTACTGTAACATTCTGGATGGAAGCTCTTTCTTTGTAACCTCAGGAGTGGGGAGTGAGCAGAGTCCCCAGACCCTGCTCTCCAGACTCCCCTTCTGTACTCAGTCCTACTCCATGGGTCCTCATCCCATTGCTTACAGTGGAAATCAGGCAAGGAATGGTTTCAGAGGGGTACCAGGGCCTTCCCAGTTCTTCCTAAGTACTGCCTTTAGGATGAGGGGGAGTGGGGTGGACACAGGTACTTTGGGGACAGAGAAATGGGACAAGAGTCTTGGGAGCTGGGCAGGGGCTATAGAGACAGTGTTCCTGGTGAGTAAGAGCCAAGTGGCTAGAAGATATGTTGGTCTCCTTCCCTGCAGAGAAGCTGAAAGGGCCTCGTGGAAAGGGAGGAATTTCTCCTACCCCATGATCTTTCGCAACTACAGGGCAAAGATGCCCTCTCATCTAATGTCAGCCCCGAAAGGGGACGCTCAGACCCCTCACCCTCCAGGTGCTCAGACTTCCACCCCCACCCCTCACCAGCCTCCTGCCCACCAACAGCCTCACTTCAGCCAACATTCTCAGGAGTCTAAGACATCCAAGAAGGTCATCAAGTTGCATTACACCTTCTGTGATGGATCCTCCTTCGTGTAGTATCCTTTTATTTGCTGCTGCCCCTTCTCCCCAACAACTCAGCCCCAGAAAATTTCTGGGTTTGAACAGGCCTGATTATTTACTTTGGCTTTTCACCTGACCAGAGAAGCCTGGTCACAGGTTCTTCAGGACATTAAGCATTTGTCCAGGTCAGAGAAGGCTCTCTTTGGAGGATGTCTGGGTGGGAAACAGTGCATCAAGAAGTCACCTTGGAGGGGCGCCTGGGTGGCTCCGTGAGTTGAGCATCTGGCTCTTGATTTTGGCTCAGGTCATGATCTCATGTTTGTGAGATTGAGCCTCGTGTTGGGCTCTGCACAAACAGAGTGGAGCCTGCTTGGGATTCTCTATCTGCCTCTCTCTTTGTCTCTCAAAAATAAATGAATAAACTTAAAAAAGAAGAAGAAGAAGTCACCTTGCAGCCCCGGTCCTGTCATTCACTCCCCAGTAGGCAGTGGGGCTGGACCAGATGCCCAACTCATTTGGCAGCAAGGCTGTGAAGCCAGAGAGGGCAAAGCACTTATTCCAGGTTCTGCACTCTGAGTTGGATGATACGTCAAAGAGAGGAGACACTAAGCCAGACATTCTTGTCCCTTCTTTGTAGGAACAGATGGTGTGACTCAATTTAATGTCACAAAAGGAATTTGGTGGCAAAGCCAGGCCTGGGTTCAGGGCCGCTTCACCTCCATTTAGGGCCCTCTTTCTGGCACCATTTTTATGCCTTCTAGGATTGTTTCCTCCAGCAGAGAGTAGGAGATGGGGGATGGAAGGGAGCCTCATTTAATAATAAAACCTCTAGGTACTTAGTGGCCCATACCTTTGGAGGAGAGGGAGCTCTCTGAACTCTCAGGCTGCCCAGCAGCAGTCCCCCCTCACTTCATTTGGCCTCCTCTCCGACTGAACTGGGAATTCAGAATTTAAGCACCCTGTCAAAGGAGTCCTATTGTTTCTCTGACTGTAAATGAATCCATTCATCACACTCTGCTCAGCCTTGCTTCCAGTGAGCCTTGTCATACCGTACATGGCAAACTCCTTCCAGGGTAGCTGCTGCTTGCTGTGGGTCAAGGGCTCTCCTTTCCCCCTTTCCTATTCTTCCACTGCCTTGAGTAGGATCGTCTTCCTGAGCCCCTGGAAAAGCTATGTCTGTGAATTCTGTTGCTATCAGCAGGACCAGAGTAGGTGGGCTAGAGCACAGTCTGTTCTCTTCCCTGTTCCAGAATCCTGAGGTCCCCCTGGGTGAGACCACCCCAAACCTGCAGGCCTTGCTGCTGGCATGCTTGACTCATATGCCAGAAATAACCACATCCTGGCCATCAATGCATTTCCTCTTTGGGAGTCCCAAGAGGCTGGGTTCTAGGGCCAGTTCTTCTTGGTGACCCTGCACAGGTCACTTCATCTCTCTGGGCCTCACTTCCCTTCATTTGAAGCTGAGGAAGTTGGACCCAGTGATCTTGATAGAGAAATTCTGTGTTACTGCGTTCAAATGGCCAAAGCACCCATGCAGCTGTTGGATCCCTTGGAAGTAGAGAAAATGTTTGGAAGACGTTTTCTGGGCTCAGCGATTAATTCTGGTCCCATGGAGATTGCTGGACAAAGCTCTCAGGTAGAAATGGTTCATCTGCCCTTGGGATGCCAAAAAGCTCCCAGCCCTGATTGGTTTGCTCTTTGTCAACACCAGACCCCAGAAACCATCCCAGTATTCTTTTCATTTGGGTTTCATTCATTCCATTGTCAGCACCTCCTGGATGTCTTGGCTCAGCTGCCCGTTCTCCCCTCAAACTTCCCTCAAAACCTTTTTTCATATGCACAGACGGACTCATCACATTAGAAACAAACCCTAATCACAGTGCACAGTGCTGTGCTCAGCGCTGTGCCCTTAAGGGTTGGTGGAGCGCTCAGAACCACTCTGTGTTTTTTTTAAATATGGTAAAATATACATAACATAAAATTTATCGTTTTAACCATTTTAAAGTGTATCACTCAACAGCATTAAGTACATTCACAATGCTATGCAGTCATCACCACTATCTAGTTTCAGGGTGTTTTCATCACCCTGAAAGCAAATCCCATGTGTCTGTTAAGCAGTCACTCCCCATTTCCCCTCCCCTGTAGCTCCTGGGGACCACTAATCTGCTTTTTGCCTCTATGCATTCGCCTGTTTCAGATATTTCATGTAAATAGGATCATGCAATATGTGGCCTTTTGTATCTGGCTTCTTTCACTCACATTAATGTTTTCAAGGTTCATCCACATTTTAATATACATCACTGCCTTTTTTTTAATTGACATTTAAATAGCATAAAATAAAATATTTTAATATATACAATTTAGTGGCATTTAGTGCATTTACAGCATTGTGCTACCATCACCGCTATCAAGTTCCACAACCATTTCATCACCCCAAAAGAAAACCCTATAACCATTAAGCAGTTTTCTGTTACTTTCTGTTTTCCCCTACCCTAGCCCTGGCAACCACCAATCTGTTTTCTATTTCTTTTGATTTGCCTATTCTGGGCACCTCATGTAAATGGAATCCTACAACATGTGACCTTTTGTGTCTGGCCTCCTTCACTTAGCATAATGTTTTCAAGGTTCACACATATTGCAGCATGTCTCAGAATTTCTGTTATATATATATTATAATGTGTGTGTGTGTATAAAATTTTGTTATATGGATATTCCACTTTTTTCTAATTCATTCATTTGTTTATGGACATTAGACTTTCCCCACCATTTGGCTATGAACATTCTTATAGAAGTTTTTGCACACCTGTTTTCAATTCTTTTGGGTCTATACCTAGGAGAATTCCTGGATTATATGGTAATTCTATGTTTAACTTACTTAGGAACCTCCAAAAAGTTTTCCACAGTGACTGTGCTATTTTATATCCCCACCCACATGTATGAGGGTTCCAAGTTCTCTACATTCTTGACTACACTTGATACATTTCAATTTTCAAGTTCCAGCCATTCTAGTAGATGTAAAGTCATATCTCATTGTGGTTTTGAATAGAATTTTTCTAATAACTAACAATTTCAAGTATATTCATATACCTTCTTTGTGTATCTTCTTGTAAAAATATGTATTCAAGTCTTTTGCACATTTTTTGATTGTCCTTTACTTGCTGAGTTGTAAGAGTTCCTTTATATATTGTAGATACTAGATCCTTATCAGACATATGATTTGCAAATTTTTTTTCCTATACTGTGGGAAAATTTTTCACTCTTGCTCACCCTCTTTGGTATGTGGAAGTTTTTAATTTTTATGAAGTCCAGTTTTTCTTTTTTTTATTCCTTATGCTTTGGGTTTCATATTTAAGAAACCATTCTCATGCCTGTGTTGTCTTCTAAGAGTTTCATACTTATAGCTCTTACATTTAGGTCTTTGATCCATTTTGAGTTGATTTTTGCATATGGTGCATATGGTGATATAAGGCTCCAACTCCATTCTTTCACATGTGATTCCCAGTTGTTCCACCTCTATTTCTTGAGTAAACTATTCTTTCACCATTGAATGTTCTTGGCACCCTTGCTGAAGATCGTTAACCGTAGATGTATGAGTTTATTTTTGTAGTCTTTTTTTTTTTAACGTTTTTTATTTATTTTTGAGACAGAGAGAGACAGAGCATGAACGGGGGAGGGGCAGAGAGAGAGTGAGACACAGAATCGGAAGCAGGCTCCAGGCTCTGAGCCATCAGCCCAGAGCCCGACGTGGGGCTCGAACCCACGGACCGCGAGATCGTGACCTGAGCTGAAGTCGGACGCTTAACCGACTGAGCCACCCAGGCGCCCCATTTGTAGTCTTAATTCTATTCCATTGATCTGTATGTCTTATTGTGCTCGTGCCACAGTGTTTTGATTATTGTAGCTTTATAGTAATGTGTTGAAATCAGGAAGTTTGAGTCCTTCAACTTTGTTCTTTTTTCAATATTTTTTTGGTTATGTGGGGTCCAGTGCAAGTCCATATGAATTTTAAAATAAGTTTTCCATTTTTTGCAAAAAAGATTGATGAAATTTTGATATGGATTGAATTGAATCTGTAGTTTACTGTGGGGCATATTGCCATGAATAAGATGAAGTCTTCCAATTCATAAATACTAGCCACAAATGATATGAAATGCTGTATGAACAACTATAACAATAAAAAGGAAATGAACAAAAGGAAATGATGCCATTTACAATAGTGTCAAAAAGAGTATTTTGATAAGGATTGTACTGAATATGTGTATTTCTTTGGGTAGTATTGATACTACCAATATTTGTAGTATCAAATATTTGTTCTTCCAATCCATGTGCATGGAATGTTTTTCCATTTCTTTGTGTCTTCTTTAGTTTCTTTCATAAGCTTTCTATAGTTTTCACTATACAAATCTTTTACCTCTTTGATTAGGTTTATTCCTAGGTATTTTATGGTTTTTGGTGCAGTTGTAAGTGGGATTGACTCCTTGATTACTCTTTCTGCTGCTCCATTATTGGTGTATAGAAATCAACCAACTTCTGTACATTTATTTTATATCCTGTGACTTTGCTGAATTCATGTATCAGTTCTAGCAGTTTTTTGTGGAGTCTTTTGGGTTTTCCATTTAGAGTATCTTGTCACTGCAAAGAGTAAAGGTTTGACTTCTTCTTTGCCAATTTATATGCCTTTTATTTCTTTTTGTTGTCTAATTGCCGAGGCTAGGACTTCCAGTACCCTGTTGAACAACAGGGGTGAGAGTGGACCTCCCTGTCATGTTCCTGACCTTAGGGAGGAAGCTCTGTTTTTCCCCATTGAGAATGATATTAGCTGTGGGTCTGTCATATGTGGCCTTTATGATGTTGAGATTTGTTCCCTCTATCCCCACATTCTTGAGGGTTTTTATCAAGAAAGGATGCTATATTTTGTCACATGCTTTTTCTGCATCTATTGAGAGGATCATGTGGTACTTATCCTTTCTTTTATTAATGTGGTGTATCACATTGACTGCTTTGTGAATATTGAACCAGCCTTGCAGCCTGGGAAAATACCACTTGATGATGGCGAATAATTCTTTTAATGTACTGTGAATTCAATTTGTTAGTATCTTGTTGAGGATTTTAATATCCAATTTCATCAGGGATATTGGCTTGTAATTCTACTTTTTAGTGGGGTCTTTGTCTGGTTTTAGAATCAAGGTAACACTGTCTTCAGAGAATGAGTCTGGAAGCTGCCTTCCATTTCTATTTTTTAGAACACTTTTAGGAGAATAGGCATCAATCCTTCTTCACCTGTCTGGTATAATTCCCCTGGGAAGCTATCTGGCCCAAGACTCTTGTTTGTTGGAAGGTTTTGGATAACTGATTCAATTTCTTTCCTGATTATGGGCCTCTTCAAATGTTCTGTTCCTTCCTGTTTCAGTTTTGGTAGTGTATGAGTTTCTAGGAATTTGTCCATTTCTTCCAAATTGTCCAGTTTGTTGGCATATAATTTTTCATAGTATTCCCTTATAATTTTTTGTATTTCTGTGGTGTTGGTTGTGATCTCTCCTCTTTAATTCGTGATTTTTTCTATTTAAGTTCTCTCTCTTTTTTTGATAAGTCTGGCTAGATTTCCTTCAAAAAAAAAAAAAAACAGCCTTTAATTTCATTGATCTGTTCTACTGGGGTTTTGGTTTCTACATCTTGTTTCTGCTCTAATCTTTATTGCTTCCTTTCTTCTGCCAGCTTTAGGCTTTATTTGCTGCTCCTTTTCTAGCTCCTTTAGGTGTAAGGTTAGGATGTGTGTATTTGGGACCTTTCTTGCTTCTTGTGATAGGCCTGAATTGCAATGTATTTTCCTCTTAGGACTGCCTTTGCTGCATCCCAAAGGGTTTGGACTGTCATGTTTTCATTTTCATTTGCTTGCATGTACTTTTAAAAAGTGCTTCTTTGGGGCGCCTGGGTGGCTCAGTCGGTTAAGCGTCCGACTTCGGCTCAGGTCACGATCTCGCGGTATGTGAGTTCCAGCCCCGCGTCGGGGCTCTGTGCTGACTGCTCAGAGCCTGGAGCCTGTTTCAGATTCTGTGTCTCCCTCTCTCTCTGACCCTCCCCCGTTCATGCTCTGTCTCTCTCTGTCTCAAAAATAAATAAACGTTAAAAAAAATTTTTTTTAAAGTGCTTCTTTAATTTCCTGGTTAACCCATTCATTTCTTTTTTGTTTTTAAGATTTTTTTTTTTTTAGCATTTATTCATTTTTTGAGAGGCAGAGAGAGACAGTATGAGTGGGGAAAGGACAGAGAGAGAGGAAGACACAGAATCCGAAGCAGGCTCCAGGCTCTGAGCTGTCAGCACAGAGCCTGACGTGGGGCTCGAACTCATGAACGGTGAGATCATGACCTGAGCCAAAGTTGGACGCATAACTAACTGAGCCACCCAGGTGCCCCCCATTCATTTCTTTAGTAGGATTTTATTTAACCTCAATGTTTGAGGGCTTTCCAAATTTTTTCTTGTGGTTGATTTCAAGTGTCACAGAGTTGTGATATGAAAATATGCATGGTGTGATCCTGATCTTTTTGTACTTGTTGAGGGCTGATTTGTGACTCAGTATGTAATCTTTTCTGGAGAATGTTCCATGTGCAGTCGAGAAGAATGTGCATTCTGTTGCTTTAGGATGAAATGTTCGGAATATATCTTTTTTTTTTTTTTTTTTTTTTTTTTTTAATTTTTTTTTAACATTTATTTATTTTTGAGACAGAGAGAGACAGAGCATGAACGGGGGAGGGGCAGAGAGAGAGGGAGACACAGAATCGGAAGCAGGCTCCAGGCTCTGAGCCATCAGCCCAGAGCCTGACGCGGGGCTCGAACTCACGGACCGCGAGATCGTGACCTAAGCCGAAGTCGGACGCTCAACCGACTGAGCCACCCAGGCGCCCCTCGGAATATATCTTTTAAGTTCATCTTGTCCAGTGTGTCATTCATAGCCATTGTTTCCCTGCTGATTTTCTGCTTAGATGATCTGTCCATTGTGGTAAGTGGGGTATGTGTCATTCACAGCCATTGTTTCCCTGCTGATTTTCTGCTTAGATGATCTGTCCATTGTGGTAAGTGGGGTATTAAAGTCTCCTACTATTATGGCATTATTATCAATGAGTTTATGTTTGTGATTAATTGATTTATATGTTTGAGTCTTGCAAGTTGGGGGCCTAAATATTTACAATTGTTATATTTTCTTGATGGATAGACCCCTTAATTATGATATAATGCGCTTATTCATCTCTTGTTACAGTCTTTGTTTTAAAATCTAGTTTGTTGAAGTATGGCTACTCCAGCTTTCTTTTGATGTCCATTAGCATGATAGATGGTTCTCCATCCCCTCACTTTCAATCTGCAGGTGTCCTTAGATCTAAAATGAGTCTCTTGTAGGCAGCATATAGATGAATCTTGTTTTTTATCCGTTTTGATGCCCTATGTCATTTTATTGGAGCATTTAGTCTATTTACATTCAGAGTAATTGTTGAGAGATATGAATTTAGTGCCATTGTGTTACCTATAGAGTTGGTGTTTCTGGCGATGTCCTCTGGCCCTTGGTAGTCTTTGTTGCTTTGGTCTTCTTTTTTTCTCCATTCAGAGTGTTCCCCCTTAAAATTTCTTGCAGGAGTGGTTTAGTGGTCACAAACTCCTTTAGTTTTTGTTTGTTTGGGAAACTCAAGCCAGCAGTCTTCACAGAGCTAGAATAAACAATTCTAAAATTTGTATGGAACCAGAAAAGACCCTTTATAGCCAAAGTATTGTTGAAAAAGCAAACTAAAGCTGAAGGCATATAACTCCAGGCATCAAGCTATATTACAAAGCTGTAATCATCAAGACAGTATGGTTCTGGGTTCTCTAACCCAGAAATGGACCTACAAATATATGGCCAACTAATATTTGACAAAATATGAAAGAATATCCAATGGAAAAAAGACAGTGTCTTCAGCAAATGGTGCTGGAAAAACTGGACAGCGACATGCAGAAGAATGAACCTGGACCACTTTCTTACACCATACACAAAAATAAATTCAACATATATGAAAGACCTAAATGTGAGATAGGAAACCATCAAAATACTAGAGGAGAAAACAGGCAGCAACCTCTTTGACCTTGGCCATAGCAACTTTTTACTAGACATATTTCCAGAGGCAAGGGAATTAAAAGCAAAAATGAACTATTGGGACCTCATCAAGATAAAAAGCTTCTGCACAGCAAAGGAAACAATTAACAAAATTAAAAGTCAATGGAAATAATGGGAGAAGATATTTGCAAATGACATATCAGATAAAGGGTTAGTATCCAAAATCTATAAACAACTTATCAAGCTCAAAAAGCCAAAAAGTCCAGTGAAGAAATGGGCAGAAGATATGAATAGACACTTTTCCAAAGAAGACATCCAGATGGCTAACAGACACATGAAAAGATACTCAATGTCACTCATCATCAGGGAAATACAAATCAAAACCACAGTGAGATACCACCTCACATCTGTCAGAATGGCTAAAATTAACAACTCAGGCAACAACAGATATTGGCAAAGATACAGAGAAAAAGGAACCCTTTTGCACTGCTGGTGGGAATGCAAATTGGTACAGCCACTCTGGAAAACCTAGTGGAGTTTCCTCAAAAAATTAAAAATAGAACTACCCTACAACCTAGCAATTGCACTACTAGGAATTTATCCAAAGGATGTAAAAATGCTGATTTGAGGGGGTACATGCATCCCACTGTTTATAGCAGCACTGCCAACAATAGCCAAATTATGGAAAGAACCCAAATGTCCTTTGGCTGATGAATGGATAAGGAAGATGTGGCATGTATGTGTGTGTATGTATGTATGTATGTGTATGTATATATACACATGTATGTATATACACATGTATGTATATACACATGTATGTATATATACATGTGTATATACACATGTATGTATATATACACATGTATGTATAGATACATGCACATACATACATACACAATGTATTATTAGTGATCAAAAAGAATGTTGCCATTTGCAACAAGGTGGGTAGAACTAGAGTGTATTATGCTAAGCTAAATAAGTCAGAGACAAATGTATTTCACTCATGGAATTTAAGAAACAAAACAGATGAAAATAGGGAAGGGAAGGTAAACTGTAAGAGACTCTTAAATACATTGAACAAACTGAGGGCTGCTGGAGGGGATATGGGTGGGGGTATGGGCTAAATGGGTGACAGGCATTAAGGAGGACACTTTTTGGAATGAGCACGGGGTGTTATCTGTAAGTGATGAATAATTGGGGTCTACTTCTGAAACCAATACTACACTGTATATTAATTAACTTTAAATAAATTAAATTTTAAAAAGAAGATATTTTGGAATAAATTTAACCAAGGAAGTGTCAGATTTGTACACTAAAAACTACAAAATACTGTTAAGATAAATTAAAGAAGAATGAGATAAATGGAAAGACAACCCATGTTCATGAGGGGCAACTGCTTTCTGGGTGTTGATCTTTTATCCTGCAATTTCCCTTTGCATGTTTCTAGGAATTTTTTTTCCAAGTAGGCTATCTAACCTGTAGATGTAAAATGGTTCATATACTTCTCTTATATGTCTCCACTTTCATTTCTGATTTTAGGAATTTGAATTTTCCTTTTTTTTTTTTTTTTTTTTGGCAGTCTAGTTACAGTTTTCTCAATTTTGTCGATCTTTTCAAAGAACCAACTTTTGGTTTTGTTGGTTCTTTCTGTTGCTTTTCTGTTCTCTTTTTTGTTTCTGTTTCTGCTAATCTTTATTACTTCCTCCCTTCTGCTAGCTTTAACTTTAATTTGCTCTTCTTTTTCTAGTACCTAAAGTGGTAATTATGGTTATTGATTTGAGATCTTTCTTCTCTCCCTTTTTTAAAAAGCTTATTTATTTATTTGAGAGATAGAGAGTGAGCAGGGGAGGGGCAAAGAGAGAGGGAGAGAGTGTGAATCCCAAGCAGGTTTCACACTGTCAGCGTGGAGCTGGATGTGGGTCTCGAACTCACGAACCATGAGATCATGATGTGAGCTGAAATCAAGAGTGGACGCTTAACTGACTGAGCCACCCAGGCGCCTCTCTTCTTTCAATATGGGTATTTACAGCTATAAATTTCTCCCTGACCGCTGTTCTCACTTTATCCCATAAGTTTTTCATTGTTGTTGGTATATTATTCCTTTATTAGAAACTGTGGTGACACCTGGGTGCTTCACCTGGTTGAGCATCCAATTCTTGATTTTGACTCAGGTTGTGATCCCAGAGTCATGGGATTGAGCCCTGCATCAGGCTCTACACTGTGGAGCCTGCTTGGGTTTTTCTCTCTCCCTTTGTCCCTCTCACCCACTCATGGACTCTCTCTAAAATAAAAAAATAAATTGTTAATGAGAAATTATTCCAACACCTGAAGACCAAACTACAACAGAATATTCCATAGGTTCAAGATTTTAAGACATTCTGGAAAGAGTTTTCCGTAAAGTATATCCTTTCTGTGGCATGGCATCATCATTCTTTAAAAAAGTTACTGGAAAGGCATCATTTTCACCATCACCTACATAAGCCATTCATGTATAATTCACTCCCTCTTGTAACCGTTTATCTACAAAAACTACATTTTGCAAATATTTTTTTTTTGGAACCTATTGCAGGAATGAGCATGATAATTTTTCACAGAGAGATGACGATTGCTATCAAAAGATGTTGGATTTATAAACATATTGTCTAACACATCATGAAAACTCGTAGCTTCTAAAACCCCATCCATGAAGACTGAATTTGAATCTGAAATAAGATACAGCCAAATTTATCCTTTTTATAAGGTAAAGTTCACCAAGGCATTGATGTCACTGCTCTTTTCATCTTTTCTTATACCTTCGTCTCCCAAATACTTAAAGACTCTGCCCATAAATTCTGTCCAAAATCCTTTTTCATAAGAATCTTGTAGTTCCATAGGAAGCTTTTTCTCTGGAGCACACTGTACAATCCATGCATCGCTATTGTCATCTGTGATTATATTGTCAAAGTCAAAAACGAGAAAAGTTTCATGGTTCCAAAAGCAAATTTGGGTCACCAGTATTACTGTGTTCCTGTGTGGATGATTCTTTGAGCACTACGAATTAAACTGACTTAGTATTTCTAAGACAATTAATTTTATTTCAGAATAGAGCTTACATTAAGCAGTCATGACAATCTTCAGTTTTAAACAACAGCCAGATTCTGACCAACATTACTCCTATTCTATATGCAGGGAAGAATGTCTTGTTTTGGAGCAAAGAAACAGAGACTTCATAACTCCAGCATTATTACAGTGGAACATCTGACAGAAAACTTATCAGGTCGCCTTGAATGTAGGAGTAGGCACCTAGTTGGGGGTCATTCCCTGTGAGGTGCATGTTGGAGAACAGGAGCAGCAGGCTTGGCTGGGTCCCCAGGGCTCCTCACTGACCTGGGCCAGGTGTTGGCACCATTCCTGGCCTCTGTGCCATTCCCATGGACTCTGTCCTCCAACCTCATTCCCGTGTCTTATCCTGTAAGTTTTGATGTGTTGTATTTTTGTTTTCACACATCTAATTTTCCTTGTGATTTCTTCTCTATCCATTGGTTGTTTAAAATGTGTATTGTTTAATTTGCACCTGAGAAATTTCCAAATATCCTTCTGCCATTGATTTCTAGTTTCATTCTGTTGTCCGAGAAGATACTTTCTAAGGTTCCAATCTTTTAAAATTTATTGAGACTTGTTTTGTGTCCTAACATATTGTCTCTATCAGAGAATGGTCCTATGCACTTGAGAAGAATGTGCATTCTGCTGCTGTTGGGTGGAGTGTTCTGTTAGGTCTAGTTAGTTTATAGTGTTGTTCAAATTCTGTTTTCTTTATTGACCTTCTGTGTAAGGCAGTGAGGTAGTGAAGTCTCCAACTTTTAACTTTTTAAGTCTCCAACTTAAAACTTTTTCTATTTTTAATCCTGTAAATTTTTGCTTTATATATTTTGGGGCTCTGTTGTTAGGTGTATTTATGTCTATAATTGTATCTTCTCTAGGTATTGACCCTTTTCTCAATACATAATGTCCTTCTTTGTCTCTTATAGAAATTTTTAAAGTCTGTTTTCTCTGATACCAGAGCCACCTCTTCTCTATTTTGGTTACTATTTGCATGGAATATCTTTTTTCCCATCATTTGACTTTCAACATAGTTGTATCTTTGGATTTCAAATAAACCTCTTATAGACAACATATAGTTGGATTTTTTTTAATTCATTCTGACAATCCCTGCTCTTTGGTTGCAGAATTTAGTCCATTTGTATTTAATGTAATTGCTGATATGAAAGGACTTAATTCCACCATTTTACTATTTGTTTTATATATGTCATTTTTTTGCTCCTCAGCTCCTCTATTATTACCTTCTTTTGTGTTTAACTGATTTTTTTTGTAGCATTCCATTTTTATTCTTTTCTCATTTTCTTTGCCCCATATTTTTTAGTTATTTTTTTAGTGGTTACTCTTGTATAATGGACTTTAATAGTGTCTCCTAAAAATTTATGTTCACTAGAACCTCAGAATGTGATCATATTTGGAAATAGGGTCTTTGAAGATAAATTAAGATGAAGTCATTATTGGCTTCCAATCCAATGACTGGTACCCTTAAGAAGAGAAAGCAGGGACCACAAAGAGGGAAGAAGACCATGTGATGACTGAGGCAGAGATTAGAATTATGCATCTATAAACCAAGGAATGCTGAAGATTCTTGGCAACCACCAGAAACTACAGAGAGGAAAGGAAGGATTCTTCTTCACAGCCCCCAAGATCATGGTCCTGTCAACACCTTGATTTTAGACTTCTAACCTCCAAAACTGTGAGAGAATAAATTTCTGTTGTTCAGGTTATCAGGTTTGGCCTGGATGTTATAGCAGCCCCAAGAAACTAATACACTTGAGTATTATAATTGACAAGAAACAAGTTTGATTTAATACCAACTTAGGCTTAATAGTATGTAAAACTCTGCTCCTATACAGCTCATCCTTCTTCGTTTATGTTGTTATCAGAAGTTACATCTTTATATGTGCATTGAGTGCCATTAACATAGATGTACGATTACTGTTTTGTGCATTTGTCTTTCAACTAATACAGAAAAAAAGAGGAATTATAAATCAAAATATAATAATACTGGTTTTATATTTACTTATATAAACACCTTTACTGGTGTTCTTTTTTTCTTTGTATGGCTTTAAGTTGCTGTCTAGTATCATTTCATTTCAGCCTGAAGAACTAGCATTTCTTGTAGGGTAGGTCTACTAGTGATGAACTCCCTCAGCTTTTATCTATGTGGAAAGCCTTAATTTCTTCTTAATTTTTGAGGGATAGTTTTTTTCAATATAGAATTCTTGGTTGGCAGTTTTTCTTTCAGCTCTTTAAATATTCTATCCCAGTGCCTCCTGGCCTCCATGTTTTCTGATAAGAAATTGCCCTTAACCTTATTAAAGATCCCATGTATATGATGAGTCTCTTTTCTCTTGCTGATTTCAAGATTCTCTCTTTGTCTTTTGGCAGTTTGATAATAATGTGTCTCAGTGTGACACTCTTTGAATTATTCTCCTTGGAATTTGTTGAGTTTCTTGATTGTGTAGATTCATGTCTTTCGTCAAATTTGTGGAACTTTCAGTCATTATTTCTTCTAATATTCTTTCTTCTCTTCTCTCTCTTGTCCTTCTGGAACTCCTGTTATGGATATGTTGATATGTTTGATGGTCTGCCATAGGTCTCTTAGGCTCTGTTAAATTTTCTTCATTCTTTTTAATTTGTGCTTCTCACACTGGATAAACCCAATTGATCTATCCTCAAGTTCACTGATTCTTCTGCTTCAATCTGCTGCTAAACCCAGCTAGTGACTTTTCATTCCAGTTATTGTACTATTCAGCTCCAGAATTTCTATTTGGTTACTACTTATGATTCCTATCTGTTTATCTCTTTTTCCCCCATTAATGGGAAACCCGTAAGAGGTTGAACCCCAGTGATAACCACTGAAAGTCTTCTGTCTGGGCACTACTGAAATTCCTACAGTAGCTGCCCACACCATGTTCCTATTTAGCTGAGACCAGTGCTTCTTGGAGTCACCTTAGTAGGAAATGAGCAGGGAAACATTGCCTGCTCTTCTAGACTGATCGTAAGGGAAGGCAGCCTGACAACATTAGAAATATCACTGGCTTCAGAATTCAGGTCCTGGTTCTGCCACTTCCTTGTGGTGTCACGTGGGGAAGATCATTTCTCTGGTCCTTGGATTTCTCATCTGTAGGGTGGCCAACTTGTCCTGGTTTGCCTGGGACTTTCCTGGTTTTAGCACTGAAAGTCCCACATCCCAAGAACCACCCCCCACCCGCACCCCCAGACACAGAGAGACCCTACTCATCTCTGAGATGGAGATAATACTACCTACCACAGGGTGGTTGTGAGGAATAGAAAGAAGATACAAGAAGGCACCTGGGGCATGGTTGGGTTCCATAGTCATTTAGTTGTTACTTATGCAAAGTGCAGGGAGGGTCTTTGAAGACTGGGAATGATGCACCAAATAGCTATCATTTTGACATGTAGACTTACTTTCCATGGAGCACCTGAAAGCAGAACCCGGAGAGTTTTCTGCTAGTTCTCCTTGACCATTTCTGCCAGCTATCCTTCTGGAAATATTGCCATGTGTCAGATCCCCACGTGCTGCAGAGGGAGAACCATCACCTGCCTCTTTAATGACACACCCAGCTTCTCCTTTCTGGCTCTGTTCAATGCTGAAGGCCAGGGCTGTGTTCACTACAACCTGAAGGCCCGGTGAGTTGGTTGGGGGAATCCTGGCCCCATCCTGGCACCATCTTTGATGGTGACAAAGGGAGGCACCATGGGAAAAGGAGGGGCCATCAATGTCCAGAGGTCTAGGAGGGCAGTGAGACAGGGTTAAAGTAGGGCCTGCAGGTTGTAGGTATTTTGATGCCTGACCTTTGCTTGCTGGATCCATGTCATAGCAAAAGAGAGGGGCAATTCCCAAAGTCCTACTTCTCACTTATACCCCCAGGGCACTAAGATCTTGATTGTTGACTTGGATGGAATTCCTAGAAGAACTACTTAGCAGAGAAAATTTTTTTATACCAGGAGTAAGTGAAGGACAGGCCATGGGTACCACTTCCGTGGGGTCTTTTAAGAGAGGCACATATTCTTGTCAGCCAAAAGCTGATTTTATTTTGGCCTTTCATGAGGAACTGTTCTCAGAAGGAATGACTCTTGCATTATAGATGTTCCATTTCCCATTTTGTCACCTGTATGCTCCAGCTTTTGGGCAACAGGACACACATTCTATTTCTTCCCCTGTTGGATGTGGCCTGAACCTCCATCATCTCTCAGACCTGCCCTCTATGACAGACATTCCAGTAGCATCAACAGGTGATAGGGCCTAAGACCATATTAGGCAGAGGAAGTAAGGCTGCCTGCTGGACTTCATGGTTCCTTCAGCCCAAGACAGAGTCTCAGATCCCTGCCTTCCTGTAGCCTATAGTGATGAGGGCTTCCTTCAGGGGTCTGGCATCAACTTCTCACCTCTGAATTTCTCCTAGTTGCCCATTTGTCTTGGTCTTGGATGAGGAAGGTGGGACCACCAATGACTACAAGGGCTATGTAGTCCACAAGTGGAGCTGGACTTCCAAGACAGAGACTTTGCTCTCCCTGGAATATCAGGTGGGCATGGACAGCACAGGTGGGGTGGCTTTGGCAGTCTTCCTCAGACTGCCCAGCATTAAGAGTCATAGGGCTACCTGTAAGACAGGTGCTTTTCCCTTAAGGAGCTTATGGTCTCATTCAGAGTTTCCCCAGTTGATGAACAGTGGTTGGGAGCTGGCTGAGGTAAACTTTTCACCAGTCTACAGTAACTGTTGGCTGCCATACTGACTTTCCTAGTAATATCCCTCCTTTTTTATTTTTATTATTTTTAATATTACTACATTTTGATGGTTAAATGCCCTTCACTTTATGAAATAACTGTTATAGTAGTTGCTGTCTTTATTTTTGATGCCTATACATGGCAATAAGAAAAGTTAGCAATTCTATGTTGGTCTTCTCAGCTTCTGTTTTATAATGTTACTATGTCATGAAAGTCAAAGGGGCTGACAAACACAAGCCCTTCTTTATTATTCATTTGATTACTCAGACAGCCACTCATCAAAGATTCATTAAATAATAAATTAGTGTGGAATTACTAATACTAAATAATAATGATAAATCTAATTTATTAATAAAGCAACTAAATGTGCTTGTTACTTTATCTAGAGCAGACTTTCTCATCCTTGGCAGAACTGGCATTTTGGGAATAGATAAGTCTTTGTTATAACTATGCATTGTAGGATATTTATCAGCATCCATCAGATGCCAGTACTACCCACTCCCCAAACTGTGACAACCAAAAATATCTCCACACATTGCCACATGTCCCCTGGAGGAGAAAGTTGTTATTGATCGAGAATCACTGATCTGGGGGTAGAAAGATCAGCAAAGCCCCCCAAGGAATCCCAAAGTCCAGGAGAGTAATAAGAACACAGGATAGAGAAGAATAAGGGCTGTGAGAGAGAAGAAACAAGCTCATAGGGTTGGAATTCAGAGAAAGATCACAGAACATAGAATACACTCAAGGTGGCCTGATATTTAGAGCCTCAAGGTAAGGATTATGGACAGAAGTACTCTAGGAGTATGCGGTGGGGCTCAGGCACCCTACCCCTAATTGTCTGTCTTGTGCCCTTCCTGTTCATCCTCTAAATTGGCCACTGGATTCTCATCCTTGCATCCTAATTCCCATAGATCACACCTCTGCTCAGAAACATTCAATCTCTTAAATATATCTCATCTTTCCTATTAGGGAATAGACCTGAAGTGTTCTCCCTCCTCTCTCTACCAATCCAAATTTCCCCTCCTTCACAGCCCTGCTCATACCTCCCCTCCATCATGGCACTGCAGCCCACATCCATTTGTCTCTTCTCATAGTACTCACAGTCTGGGTTAGTTATTTGATAATTAGTCATGCAGTGAAGAGGTCCTCAGCTCTGGTTGCTTATCAGAACCACCTATGGAACTTTAAAAAATGCAGATCCCCAGGCATAGCCTCAGAGAGATTCTGATTCAGGTGGTCTGTCAAGAATGCTAGATTTCTGTAGTTGTCACAAGTACTTCTGATGCTTGGCCAGGTCTGAGATTGTCAATCTAGGGGTATATTGAATTGTTGCCTTAATATTAAACTTTTTCCAGCTCTATGAAAAGTTTATAATCCATAAAGATTATAAATTGGTGGCAGACAGGCACCATGTTTTATGTATCAGTGTGACCAAGTGGACAGAGAGCTGGAATGAGAGTCTAAGAAGCCATGTGTAGTGCCAGCCTTGCCGACTCTGGCTGTGAAGCTTTGTGAAAATCACTCAGCTCCTGAGTATTGGTTGCCTCATCAATACAAAGTGCTTTTGTGAGAACTAAATAAAATAATGGCGGGGAAGTTGCTTTGACATCACTAAAGTGTTTTGGCAGTGTAGTTCTGTTCATTGTTCTGTCCCCTGGAGCTGCATCTAGAAATGCATAACAAGGGCTAGTGCAGTCAGGAGTGGTCTGAAAGATGAGGTGTCCCTTGAATTGTAATGTGAACATGTGTGCATATGATTCATGTAGATAGAAGGAAGGGAGAGTATTCTGAGTAGAAGGAATAGCATCTGTAAAGACTTGGAGTTGGGACTCTGTATGGCATCACAGGTGCTTCTTGGGGCACCTGGGTGGCTCTGTCAGTTAAGCATCTGACTTCGGCTCAGGTCATGATCTCACAGTTTGTGAGTTTGAGTCCCACGTCGGGCTCTGTGCTGACAGCTCAGAGCCTTGGAGCCTGCTTCAGATTCTGTGTCTCCCTCTCTCTCTGCCCCTCCCCCACTCATGTCCTGTCTTTCTGTCTCTTTCTTTCTCAAAAATAAACATTAAAAAATTTTTTTATTAAAATAAAAAGTTCACAGGTGCTTCTTGTAAAAGAAAGAGGGAGCAGGAGGTGTATCTTCTGTGGGGTGGAGGTAAGAGGTATTGGATGTTAGGCTGAGGAATTTGCTTATTGTCTTGCAGACTGCATTGGACAGTTTGTTTTCACCCAGATATTCACCATTTCCAGGGTTTTGCATTCCTCTGAAAATCCAAGTTTCCCCATAGTATAATTTCTCTTCAGCCTGAATAAGTTCCCTTAGTATTTATTGAAGTGTGCAGATCTGCTGGCAACAAATTCTGTTTGCTTTAATATGAAAAAATATCTTTATGAAAGGATATCTTTGCTGGGTGTGGAATTCTGGGTTAACAGAATTTTTTTTTTCCTTCCGGCATTTTAAAGATGCTGTTCCACTGTGTATATCCTCTAAAGTTTATGATGAGAAGTCTGTAGTTACTCAAATCCTTGTTCATTTTCTCTAGCTGCTTTCAAGATTTCTTCTTTAATTTGATTTTCTAAGTTTGACTATGATGTGTCCAGGTGTGGTTGCCTTTGTTCTGTTGGAGGTTTACTTGAATTTGTAAATTCATGTCTTTCACCCAATTTGGGAAATCTTCTGTCATTATTTTAGGGGAAAATGTGCTCAATCTCTCTCTTTTCCCCCAGACTCCAATTATGTTTTTTTTAATAGCTTTTAATATTGTCTCAGTATACTCCTTCTTTCTTCTTGTCCTATTTTCTTCTCTTCTCAGATTGAATAATTTCTATAGATCTATCTCCCAAGTTCATTGATTTTTATTCTGACATCTTCATTCTGCTATTATGCTAATCTAATCCTGTGAATTTTTTTATTTCAAATATGTATTTTCCAGTCTAGAATTTCCATTGAAGTTTTTTTTTATATTGTCTATTTCTGTGCTGAGATTTCCTATTTTTTCCATTATTACAAATATAATTTCCTTGGCTTCATTGAGTACAGTTAAATTAGCTGCCTTAAAGTTCTTGTCTAATAATTTCAACATCTGGGACATACCAGACAGGATTGGTTATCTGTTATTTTTGAGAATAGCTCACACTTTACTAGTTCTTTACATGTTGAGTACTTTTGGATCACTGACATTGTATAGGTTATCTGAGGATCTATGGATTGTGGAGTCTGAATTCTGATGTATTTCTCTGAAGAGTGTTAACAGTTTTGTTTTAGCAGGCAGTGAACTTGGTTAGACTCACGTCCCAAACTTTGTCTTACCACGGTGGGCAGGAGCTCACATCTCAGTTCAGCTTTTCTGATTCCCTAGCAGTTAGCTGTCTTGAGTCTTCACTACTCATGCATGGTTCAGTGATTAGCCAGGGATATGGATGGTTTATTCATAGGATTTGGGCGTCTATTTCTTTGGCACTGTCCCTTCTGGAATTTTTTCCTTACTTTTTTGTGATTATAATTTCCACAGGTTTAGTCCTTTGGTTCTCTGGGCCAGAAAGATGGTAGTGTTTTGGCCATGACTGCAGTTTGCCTTCAGGCTAAAACTGTAGAGTGGAAATTCATCCCATGCTAGCCCTTTCTTTTAAGTTTTGATTCTTCAAAATTTGCCTGCTTTTGTTTATTCATCAGAGCCTTTGGGTCATTGGGTTTTTGTTTTTTTTTTTTTTTGTATTTTTTTTCAAGTTCTGTGGGAGGGTCAGCCTGTTGGGAGCTGACTCAGCTATACTGGAAGTATAGTATAACCAGCCGGTTAGTTTCTAAGTTGATGGCTGGCATGCTCTGTCCAGCATTTGTGTGGAAAGCTGACTAGTAAGGGAAAGATCAGTGGATGGGATAGTACAAAGACTGGTTATGGAGTTACTAGTCAGGTCTGACACGATGAAGGGCAGCAGCAATATATTTTAAAGGAGCCATTTCAATAGAAGGATTCAGTGACATTCAGGCACAGGCTATAGGGATAAATGAGAGGAAAGAGAAGTATAGATGACTCCACAGTGGAGTATGTGCTTGGGTGGAAACAGAAATTTCTGAAGGATCGGACATCAATATAGTTTTAGATGTGCTGATTTGGCTCAGTGCCTTTTGTGACCTAATCCTCGCTAAGGGTGAGAGATTAGAGAGGACAGATATATGCGATAGACTGGCTCATGAACTCCCAAGAAGATGAGCAGTGAATGAACTTGTAGAGAAATCATCCAGGAAGCAGGGATAATAAATAAAAGTTGTACTGTGCTAAGACTTGTGCATGTTTTACCCCAGGAAATCTGCTCAGTCCCCTAGGATAAAGCTTCTGTTACTGTCCCCAGGCTCGGAGAAGCCAACCAATTTGCCTAAAATTGCTCCTCTGGTAAGTAGCTACACTGGGATTTGAACCCTGTCCAGCTGTAGCACTTAAGCTGTCAACCACAGCTCTCTACTACAGTCTCTAGAAGGAGAACAGGAGAGGGTAGGGTTTTTTCCTGAGTGGAAGTGATCAACAAATTTGAAGATGTCAAAAGGCTTGGCAAGAAGACAGCCATGGAGTAAATATTTTCTAGGTGCTGGAGAGTACTAGCATTCAGACTGCAGAGTATAAGGAAGGGATTCAGTGGTGAGGAAATTGAGTGTAGACCTTGGGGTCAACAAGTAGGATAGTAGAAGTAAATGGAAGAAGTGAAATGAAGAGTATTTGCTTAGTTCAGAGGAGTCCTTGGGTACATGTAGGTCAGGGACTTTGAAAATGGAAGAACACGTCACCACACAGGTACCTACATAGGTAGGGCCACTGTGTATACATAACTCTCTGTACACAAGAACCATCCAGGGACCTCACACTGGAGTTGTGCTGACACATCCTGACAGTATCTGCTCTTGTGTGTGATGGGTCATTGTCACTTCCATAATCTTTATCTCATTTGAACCTAATATTAGCCTTTCACCTATTTCCTGTTGAGGAATTTGAGATTCAGAGAAGGTCAGTAGTTTGCTAATAGAGGCAGAACTCAGACTTACTTCTAGAACACAAAATTCTCAGAAAGGAGTGAGTTGCTATAAAGGCAGCTCATCCTCTCCCTGTTCCTATCTGGCATTGCTACATAGAAAATCCCACCCTTTTGGAAGTGATTTTAAAAAGGGGCGGGGGTGGGTAGGTTCCTTTGGCTCCTCTTCAGGGGAAGAGTAGTGACATATGTGGTGATTGAGGAGAGAAGACTGAGTATGTGTGGCTCAGCCCCTGCTGGGTTCCCTTTTGTCATCTGCCCACCCACCTGTGGAGGGGTGCATTCTGATGCCTCCTGCCATGTTGTCAGCTTCCTGAGGCAGCTCTGCATGCTCTAGACCAAGGTTCATAGTCAGAACTGGTGCCTGGGTGGACACGTTGTCTGATTCAGATATAGTGTAGGCTTATGACCCAAGCTGCATTTCCACCCAACTCTACTAGAACCAAAGCTGATTCGCCTATAGACTTCTATGTCTCTTTCACAGTTGGTTCCAAGCTTGGGCTGGAAAGTGAAGGGGCAGGGGTAGGAAGGCATCAGTTACTTTTTCTGCCAATCCCCCAAAGAGAGACTGGCATTCTTTCTTCTCCATGAAAGCTAAATTCCAACATAAGAACTGGAAAGATCTTACAGCTATCTCAGTCCCAAGCCAGGAGGGATTTTATGCTTTGTGGAGAGTAAGGAGAGGGGTATGGATAATAGAAGCAGAGATCCACTAAGTATTGGTTTCTTCATCTTCAGGTGAATGAACAAATTAAGCTGACGGTTCTGAGCCAGGACTCCATCATAGTCACCTTCACCTCCCTAAATGAGACAATAACACTCTCTGTTTCAGCCAACAATTGTCCGCATGGAGTAGCGCAGGATAAACGGGTAAGCCAAAGCAGACCAGGTCCCCAGGCCTGACCCCAGGGTATCTCAATGTGAATTGCCACCCCATATTTCAATGCCTATGCTCCCCCTCTTCCTCCACCCCTGCCCTAGGCAGGGCCCTAGCTCTTTCTCTGACTAATGGACTCCTACTCATCATCATTCACTACCTGATGTTAGTACCATCTTCTCCGTGAAACTTCTACCTGTTAGAAGTCTTTCAATTGTGATTGTATCCAATGCAGATTAGCTTAAACATAAAGACAGACTGTATTGGCTCAGTAAACTGAAAAGTCTATCAGTAAGCAGCTTTAGGCACGGGTGAATCCAGGATCTCAAATGATTCCATCAGATCTTCCCATCTCTTGGCTCTGCTTTCCATTTTGTTGGTTTCGTTCTCAGAGAGTTTCTCTCCTTATGGTAACAAGATTGTCATGGGCATCTCTGGGCTTGGTATTCTATGAGCTTTGTTCTTCCTAGGAGAAAGAGGGCTTCTCTTTCCTAAGTGCTCAGTAGAACACCAACATTGCTGCCTCTGCTTAAAATGGCCCCCATGGCCAGGAGCGCATGTTGCTCTCACAGGCTAGGCTCAAGTGTCACGTCCATCCTGAGAGCCAGGGCATGATCAGCCCCAGGTATACCACCTGCATGATGGATGAGGCAGGAACATCATGGCGCTGTTACCAGAAGAGAGAGAGATGATACTGGAATGAATTACTACCAATGTGTGATGATGACCCTCTCCACCACCCCCTTTCCCATCCCAAGGAGAGTCTACCTCTCCCTCTGCTCAGCCCTCCCAGTCATGACTCATCTCTATTCTAGCACTCCTTTATTTATAAGCCTATCTTCTCTACCAGATTGGGAATTTCCTGTGGTTCCTACTGATGTCTGTTTCACCAGAGCCCCAGCACAAGGACTTCTTCAAATTAAGTACTTACTAAGTATTTGTTGGTGGGTGAGCAAACAGTGGAGACTAGAAGCTCACTTCTTCCATTTGCTGTGTCTTCATGGATCTTTATATGTACCTGGTCCCTAGTCAACATTGTGGAGCGAGATTGGAGAGGATAGAGAGGATCAGAGGACACCCCTGAGGGTGTTTACAGTCTAGTAGGGAACAGTTGACATATACCTTGAGACTGGGATAACCAAGGGCTCATTAATGGAGCAGACCACTTGCATTGCACAGAGTGCTTTGCTGGGATTCCACTGGGGAAGCCTCCTTGGAACAGTAGCAGGAGGACCACACCTCCCAGTTTCCCCAGGGCCAGTCCCAGTTTATACCTGCCAGCCCGGAGGAATTGTTAATAGCATCCCCTTTCACTCTCAATAGTGTCCAGGTTTGCGTGATCAGTTATATGACCATCCAGAGGGCAGTTCACCCTCCCCGTGTTCCTCTCTGGAGCTGAGCAAGGCTCTTGTGCCGCAGGGGCATTTGCCACCAAGGCTCATAGACTCACAAAGCTGACAGAGCCCATGAGGAGAAGCCAGCCCAAAGTTCTCACTTTACATGCAGACATGGAGGCAGGCATTTGCTAGGGGCCCATGCTATTTGAATAAGGCACGGAACACCTGTGTTTTTCTTGGAAGAGAGCATTGCACCTGTTTTTCACTGCCTTTTCATTTCAGCAGGATTTCAACTTCATTAATTCATTAAGTAATTCAGTAAACATTTATTAGCACTTGCAGTGTGCCAAGTTGGCTGCAGGGGATGTAGAAATGGAAGAAATCTCACTCCCTCTAGTCTCTAAGGTATCTTTGGTCTAATGGAAGGGGGCAAAAGCTTCAACAACCCTCTGTAATCCAGCTGGATTGGTGCAGTGTGCTAGGGAGGGGGCACTGTGGGAGTCACTGGGGTACTAGGAGAGAGTGTGTCAGTTAAAGGGGCCTCATAGGAGCACCCAGGAAACTCAGATGCCTGTGACTTCAGGCTGCACTCATTACTTCAAAGAGCAAAAGAACCCCAGGGTTCTGACTCCATCTGGGCTAAGATGATGATCATGCTTATTGATGAGTCCACCCTGCCCATTTGGTTCCATGCTATTACTCTAAAAGTTGCTGTTATGTGACTAAGCACACACGATATATGAGGTCATATGTCTATATTTCTTAAAAAGCTTTTTCAGCTGTGTAAAAAAAAACGTGAGCTTACTTTTCTTACCAAAGGCAACGGGTATTAGAGAATTGTTCTTTCCCATAAAGTTGCAATAATGCTTCATTTTCCTGGCAACCTCTTGTCTGGCAATTGCTGCAGCCTGGATCATAGCTGAGAACCAGGATGTAAGCAATTAAAGAACCCCATGAACAGCCAAGCCAAGAGAGGTCACTCTATGTCCAAATACCAAACATGCCCTCTGGGACTAGGAAAGCCCCTTAGTAATTCAAGTCTTATTTTGTCTTACCTAAACGCAATCTTAGAAGCTAGACCTAGAAATCCAGAAGTCCACGACAGAGTCCTGTCTAATATGGTAGCCACAAGCCACAGATGGCTACTGAGCACTTGCAATGTGACAAGCCCAGATGGAGATGGGCCATAAGTGAAAATGCATGCTGCATTTCAAAGACTTGGCATGGAAAGAAAATGTAAAAATTTCTCATGAATAGTTTGATTCTATGTTAAAACCATCATTTTTTGATATATTGGGTTAGATAAAATAGTTATTAGGATTGGGGCGCCTGGGTGGCGCAGTCGGTTAAGCGTCCGACTTCAGCCGGGTCACGATCTCGCGGTCCGTGAGTTCGAGCCCCGCGTCAGGCTCTGGGCTGATGGCTCGGAGCCTGGAGCCTGTTTCCGATTCTGTGTCTCCCTCTCTCTCTGCCCCTCCCCCGTTCATGCTCTGTCTCTCTCTGTCCCAAAAATAATAAAAAAAAAAAAAAAAAAACGTTTAAAAAAAAAATAGTTATTAGGATTAACTTCACCTTTAAGAGCTTTTTTATGTGGCTACAGGAATGTTTACAACCACATGTATAGCTTGTATTTTATTTGTGCTGGACCATGTGGTCTAGAAGGTGGCATCTTCATAAGGGAAGCTCACAGAGGCAGTTTGACAGTGTGGTAGAAACCTGGAAAGCTATTTAAAAGGGCATCATAACTCAAAAAGCACAATTGTCTTGGGGACATTTAGCATAGGGATAAGCAGACCAATACATTAAAACAGCTTCTGAAAACAGTGCTGTGTTCTAGTCTATAGTCATTGATATTGACCAAGAAGACTGACTTGCCATAAAAGTGACAAGGTAATAACCCTTTCTGTTTGAGAACACAGATTTCTGACTAGACAAACACCAATAAATGAGGAAATATCAACTTTATTGTAGGTAACACAATTCTCAAATGTTGACTTTAGCTGCCAAGTTAAGCATCTTGGAATATTTTTACATGAAATCCTAAGGTCCAAAAAATTGGTTCATCATAGATTCTTGGACCATCAGAGCTGCAAGGGGCCCCTGAGAATACTTGCTGATTGTGCGGGCTGGCCTAGGCTAGGAAGGGGCCATAGAGCCTTGGGCTAGTCCCTTCCCTTTCTGGGACTCAGTGTCCCCATCTTTATAGTGACATGTAAGGGCCTGCCTGGCTTCCACACACTCCCATCCTGGGACTTTTACAATCCATTCAACCTTTTCTAGGTCTGTGTGTTTGGGGCTAGTTATGACTCATCAGCAAAATCCACGGCAGTCTAGAAAAGCTGAGGGTGGGGATTAGGGTGGCCTCCTCCCACAAAGTTCCTGTCACTGAGAAGCTTATTAAATGGCTTCCCCAGACACCCATCACCTTGGAAGGAGCCACCTATCAGAGTGACAGGCAGGATGGCAGTCCTAGCTTTTACAGCCCTGCAGCCAGGCTTCTCACTAAATATTTCTATCAAGACAGCACTTTGGAAGTGAGGCAACACCTCAATTTAAATGCTTTATTAGCCCAGAGTGCCACCTCAAAACCTTATTGGAAGCAGGCTGAGTATAAATTACAAATAAATAAATAAAATTAGCCCAGAAGCAGCAGCTGGGGCCAACAACCAGAAGGATGGTTGAAGCTTTGCTATTAATTGGGGCATCCTTTACAGAAGTCCTGACTGCAAGGCAAAGAAGAATCTATAGACTGACTTCGTCACACTTCAGAGAATCTGTCCCCCATCCATCCCATTCTCTCTACTTGAGGCTTCAATTCCACTGAAGAAAATTTTTTCTGCAACTGCTCTGTATTAAGCAGGAGATATAGAAAGCAAAGATCCTGCCTTGGAGGGGCCAGTCACATTGAGAGATAAAGAAAGTACAAAATGGCCAGGCCCAGGGTGGAAAGGACAGCAATGGGCCCTTATGCTGGTTTAGCATGGAGAGCACTTCCCCTGGCTGAGGAAATCAACAAAGGCTTCCTGGAGAAAAGGTCAGACCCCGACTGTCATGAACTCCGAGATCTGAACCTCATTCCACATGCCTCTGAAATGCTGTAGCAGAGGTAGAGGTTGAACGGTGGGGCAGCCCCAGCAAAGGCCTCACTGTCCTACAGAGGGCCTCAGAGCCAGAATGGCCTTTCAGGGTAGTCCCGAACTGAGGCAAGAGGCCTGGGCCTTTGTGCCCTACAGGAACCAATCTACATAAGCTTGATCACAGTTTCTCATCTGAGATGTCCTGGCAGCTGTAGGGGACAAAGGGACTCTGGGGAATGCATATAGAGGGGGACTGGCAGCAAGGACTCCAAAGAGGCCCTTGTCTACTAGTTATTCATAATGCAACAAGCATTAATTGAGCACCTTCTGCATGACAGGCACTCAGACACCAAAGAGACCAAGATCCGGTCCCTGCCCTTGAAGAGCTTACAGTCCAGTGGGGGAGACAGCCTCATATGCATCCAGTTACTTCATAAAGGGCTAACTTTTGACTTCAGGCTACATAGAGAGAGCAAGGAACGGTTTTGCTCCATGGAGGGAAGTCCTCCCACAAGGGGACATTTGAGTCAGGTTGGGCTGATGTGCAGGAATTCACTGAGTGCAGGGGGAGAGGGCTGTGTCCCAGGCAGAGGGGACAGCACATCCTCCAAGCTGGAGCAAGGCCTAGTTGTTGGTGGGCTGGGCCAATGGCTCCTGGGCTCCTGGTGGGGAGGCAACAATGCTCTCCCCCTTGGCCTCTCCCCAGCTGCTGACCCGCATGGACGACAAGATGTCTAAGATGAGCCGAGCCCTAGTGGGGATCAAGAAGCGGTTTCAAAAGACAGTGTCACAGTTTATGAATTCTGTCTTGTTGGCAGCAGGTAAGGAGCAGAAAAGTAGAGTGATGCCTGTCAGATAACTTCCTAAATCCTGGGTCACCTGCAAGGCATCTCTGAGGACAGCTTTTTAGCACCTGGGGAGGTGGGTGGGCAGGGCGACCTCCTCATCAGTAGATGGGGTAACAAGGTTCAGGCTCCCAAAGCAAGGGTACTTGCTCAGGGCCGTGTCTCAAGTAGTGGTGGCCTTTGCCACCTTCAGTTTTCTGAGCATGGTCCCATGTGTCCTCAGTGTCTCCTGTGGTTGTCTTATTTTCCTGGACCTCCCATCATTGTTCTATAACTCTCTCTGTCCCCATCTGGTTCACCTTTCAGCTCTCCCATATTCCCGTCATCCATTTGTATACCCTGTTCCTCTCCTTGCGGACAATCTCAGTAGAAGGGAAAAAAGCAGCCAGCTCACCAGTCTGTCCTTGTTAGGCCACAGGGTTCCCCCTGGGGCCAGCCTGGTGACCTCAAAACTGTTCCCACATCTAGACTTTCTTCCTGCTGTTGGGCCTGGGGACAGAGGAACAGTGACTTCCATTCCATGCCACCCTGGCTGGGCACCAGGGGGCTGTGTTCCAAGGAGTTTTTCCTCATCCCTAAAGACTCAGTTCAACTGTACTCCTCCTCCAGAAAGCCTTCCCTGGTTCCCTAAGCTGAATGAGTCATATGCTCCTTTGGGTTCCCACAGCATATGTAAAATGTGCTCTAATTATAAATCTTACTACCTAGCATTATGAATAGTTCTTTGTTTGTCCATCCCCCCTGTATCCCTGCTAGGAGTTCTCAGAGGCAGGGAACCCTGTTTTGGGTCATCTCTATATGTCTAGCATCCAATAAACATCTGGTAAGTGAATGAAGGAATGAAAGGTCCCGGGCCTCAGAAGTTTTCAAGTCTAGTAGGAAAAGCAAAACAAGAATACAAATAAACACAACAAAGAAAGTAGATGGAAACTACTTAAATCTGGAGATATAGGGAACAGCATTCTCAGGGAAGAGAACAGCATGGATGCATTGTATACCCAGCCTCTATGAGTGCTGTGGAGGACACAGAACTGAATGAAATGCAGGCTCCTTGGCAGAAGAGGGATCTCAGCTGGGTCTTGACAAACGAGTAGAAATAAGATTGATTTGTTCTTACATTTCAGCCAGCATTTACCAATCCACTAACTGTACTGGGGTGGAGTTCTATGCCAGACAGCAGAAGGGAGGTGACCTGGCTTGCGAGTGTGTGAGAGTGGAGGAGTGGAGGGGAAGATGAGCTGAAGGGCTGCTCATGTGCAGAGCCTCATAGCAGGGCAGGGAAGGCCGGGCCATGAGGGAGAGTGACAGCCATGTCTTCTGTTAACAGGCCTATTCACCATAGAATACCCGGTTAAGGAAGAGGCACAAAGCAATCGAACCAAGGTGAAATCGGGTACCTATGTCGAGCGAGGCCCCAAGCCAAGTTTATACTCAGGAGAAGTCGTTTTATTACGATCTCGGTCAGCCCGACCTGAATCCTCAGTTGGAGAGTCTTCAAGGGAAGAGCATGGGTCCGTTTCTGTGAGCCCCACTCGGAGGAAGACCATCAAGACCCAAGCCAAAGCCATGATCACACCCAGGTAGGCTTGAGCCTTCATTGCTTCTGGCCTCCATGTGTCAGACATGGTGATGGGCGGTGGGTACACCATGAAGAACGAAACAGATGAGGCCCTTCCCTCTTGGGGCAGAAATTTTAGGGGTGTGAGAAGATAGACAATAAATACAAGAAGAGTTGAAGTCATTTTACGTAGTGAAACAGGCTAGGAAGAAAGTAAATCAGGGTCACCTTAAAGCAGAGGTTGGCAACGTAGGGCCATTCACCAAATCTAGCCCCACCACCTACCTTTTTATAAGTGAAGAAGAGTTTTTAGCTTTTTAGATGCTTAGGGGGGAAAGATCAAAAGAAGAGTATTTTATGACATGTGAAATGATATAAAGTTTAAATATCAGTGTCCATAAGTAAGGTTTTGTGGGAATAGCCACACCCACTCATTTACATATTGCCTGTAGTTACTTTCCCTAAGACAGAAATGTTGAGTAATTATGACTAAGACCATCTGGCCTGCAAAGACTAGAATATTTACTATCTGGCTCTTTATGGAAAATTTTGACTAATGCCAGGGGTGGAGAGTGACTGGGAAGTCTGGGGAAGGTGCTAAATTAGATAGTCAGTGAAGGCAGTTCTGAGGAGGTGATATTTAAATGGGGACCCACGATGGGCATTGAGGAGGGCACCTGTGGGGATGAGCACTGGGTGTTGTATATGAGCCATGAATCATGGGAATCCACTCCCGAAACTAAGAGCACACTGTATGCACTGCATGTTAGCTAACTTGACAAGAAATTTAGAAAAAAAAGAATAATTTTTACTATATTACCTTAAAGAAAATAAATGAGGAACCACGACGAGAAATAGGTAGGCACAGAGAAGGACAGGGAAGGGTTAGCAGGCAGAGAATAGAGCAAGTATAGAGACCTGTGACAAGAACAAGTTAGGTATGTGCTAGGGAAAGTAAGAAGGCCAGTGAAGAGCATGTTGATGAAGAGGGGAGATGACTGTAAATTGAGGACAGAGAGGTAGCCAAGAGCCATATCAGGTGACCTTGTTAGTGTTATAGGAAATCATTCCATAACTTTAAGACAGCAAGTGACACCATCAGATTTATGGGTTTTTAAACTTTAAAAAATAGATAAAATACATGTCTTTTCTATTTGTCTGTTTTAATTTTATATACTATCAATTAATATATATTTTCTATATATATAAAAATACATAAAAATGAACAAATCCTGAGTGCATATAGCTCAGTGCATATCACAAAGTGAACATACCCTATAATCAAATCAAGAAATAGAACATTACCAGCTCCTTAGAAATACCCTCTTGTCCCCTCCCACAGCTTCTTCCCCAAAGGGAAGAGTTCTAGCTTTGTAGATTAGTGTTTGTGTTCATTTTAACTTTATTGAAATGGAACTACAGTATTCAGTATGTAACTGGCATCTAGCCTCTTTTGCTCAACTATTATAATTATGAGTTGTGTGTAGCAGTGTTTTGCTCATTTTCATTGCTGTATGATAACCTATTTTTGAATACACTACAAATTATGCATTCTAATGTTAATGGATATCTGGGTTGCTTACAGTTTTGGTAATGGCAAACTGCACCAGTGTTAGCATGTGTCCTTAATTATTGTTGGTATATGCCTGGATGTGATATTGCTGGCCTAGGGTGGTAGGTACATGTCCCACTTCTTGTGGGACTGCCCATATTCTAGAGTGGTGGTATTGAGTGTCACCCCCACCAGTTCCAGTGGCTCCCCATCCTCACTAATGCTTGGCATTGCCAGTCATTTTAATTACAATATGGGTTTTCATTGTGTTTCCCTGGTGACTGTCGAGGTTGAGCACCGTTTTGATTGTGCATTGACCATTTTGTATATTCTCTTTTATAAGGTGCCTGTTTAGCTCCCTTGTCCGTTTTTGTACTAGTCATTCGCCTTTTCTTGATTTATATTTTGGAGTTCTTCATATGTTGTGGGTACAAGACTTTTGTCCATTATACACGTTGCAAACGATCTTACGTTTACTCTGGTAATGGTGTCTATTGAGGAACAGAAGTTGGAAAATTTTAATGTCCGATTTTCAATATTTTTCTTTATAATTAGCTTTTTATATCCTATTCAAGAACTTTCCTATTCAGAGAACATGACAATATTCAACAAAGTAACTTTCCTAGTTAACTTTTTTGTTTTTACTTTTACATTACATCTGTCCTCCACTTGGAGATTTCTGTAGTGATGTGAAATAGGAGCCAACTTTTAATCTTTTCCATCTATATCTATATCTATATCTATATCTATATCTATATCTATATCTATATCTATCTATAGTTATCTATATCTGTCTTACTGATCCAGCATCCCCTTTTGAAAAGATTGTAACTTCCCTAAGCTTTTTGGTGCAAAGTTTGTCACAAATTAAGGGGCTCTATGTGTATAAATTAGAGGACGTTTTCTGGACTCCTTATTTTGTTTCCTCTTTTCCAGTCTTTTACCAATACCAGGCTGTCCATTTAATTATCATAGCTTTATAACAAGCATTGATATACAGCAGAGTACATACTAATACTTTGTTGTTCTAAATTGTTTTGCTGTCCCTTGTAGTTTATATTTCCATATAGGTTTAGAATCACCCTGCTGGTAAAAAAATGTATCTTGGCATTTCAACTGGATTGTTAATGTCTTTGTAATATCGTGGTATTTCAATCTGTGAGTAGTATAGCTTTTTATTTATTTATGTCTTCTCTAATCTCTCTCTGGTTTGTAGTTTTCAACACAGAGTTATGTGTCTTTAATTAGGTTTATTTTAAAGTTTTTAGTAGTTTTTGTTGCTGTTATAAATTATGTTTTTAATTTAATTTTTTAATTTGTTGCTGGTTATATAGAAAGGCAGTTAATTATATTACAATTTAAATTTATTTTTAATTTACTTACAGTAAGCTTTATTCTTTTTGGTGTATAAGTCTATGAGTTTTGACAAATGGATGGAGTTGTATAACCACCACCATAGCCAAGACATAGAACAACAGAACAGTTTTATCACCTCCTCCCCCCGACACGCACAAATTCCCTCATGCTGCCCCTCTGTAGTCAAACTCTTCACTCACCCTTAATCCCTAACAACCACTGACCTGTTCTTTGTAGCTATAGTTTTGTATTTTCTAAAATGTCATATGAAAGGAATTGTACTGTGTATGGCCTTTTGAGTTTAGCTTCTTTCACTTAGCATAATGCATGGAAGATTTATTCATGTTGTTGCATGTATCAACAGTTCATTTCTTTTTATTGCTGAGTAGTATTCTATTTCAGGGGGCCCCTGCACTACTCCCACATTCAGAGATTTACCAGAACTCATGGGATTCAGCATATGGAAGCATTCATGTATAAGGTATTATAGTGAAAGGATGCATGATAGGATCAGCAAGGGTAAAAGACATAGGTAGAATCTGGATAAATCCATACACAGACTTCTTTATGCTCTCTCCCTCCTGTGAGGGGATGCACCAAGCAAGCTCCTTTCTCTAGCAGTGAAAAATGTGAAAATGTAGTAATGTATGCAATATCTCTGCCCAGTCATGCCCATTAAAGACTCAGAACCCAAGGTTTTTATTGAGTGATAGTCACATAGACACTCTCTGCCTAGCAAATATCAAAATTCCAGACTGCTAGAAGGAAAGCAGGTGTTCGACATAAATCACATTGTTTACACAGTGTGGGCATAGCGTAGGAAATGGTTCAAGTGCCAGGTTTCTAGACATCGGCAAAGGGCCAACCTTGTAAGCAGGTCCTTCTAAAGATAGTAGCCTTCTATGTTAACTCTTTTGTGCATGTATTGCATGGCCTGGATGGATAAAAAGATAATTTATCCATTCACCTATTAAAAGACGTTTGGAATATTTTCAGTTTTTGGTGATTATGAATAAAATTGCTGTAAATACCCAAGAACTTTATGTGATCATGGGCTTTCAATTTACTTAAGCAAATACTTAAGAGCTAGATTGCTGGCTCTTAGATTGTAAATCTATGTTTAACTTTATAAGAAACTGCCAAACTGCTCAAGTAGCTGTACATTACTCTCAGCAATGCATGAGGATTCCAGTTGCTTCAAATCTTTGTCAGTAATTGGCATCTTCAACTTTAAAAAAAATATTTTACCCATTCTAGGGGCACCTGGGTGGCTCAGTTGGTTAAGCGTCTGACTTCAGCTCAGGTCATGATCTCATGGTCCATGAATTCAAGCCCTGAGTCGGGCTCTGTGCTGACAGCTTGGAGCCTGGAGCCTGCTTTGGATTCTGTATCTCCCTCTCTCTGATCCTCCCCTGCTCACACTCTGTCTCTCTGTCAAAAATAAATAAACATTAAAAATTATATATTTTACCCATTCTAATAGATGTGCAGTGATATCTCATTATCATTTTAATTTGCATTTCTCTAATAACTAATGATGTTGAGCATCTTTCCATGGGCTTACTTACCATAATTTGGTAAAATGTCTGTTCAGATCTTTTGCACATTTTCAAATTGGGCTATTTGTACTGTCAAGTTTCGAGAGAGTTCCTTATTCTGGATATAAGTCCTTTATCAGAAACTTGACTTGAAATATTTTTCCCAGTCTGTGGCTTGTTTTGTTTTGTTTTGTTTTGTTTTTGAACAAATTTATTTTGATGTAGTCTAATGTATTTTTTTTTTCTTTTCTGAATTGTGATTTTGGTGTCATGTCTAAAAACTCTTTGCCTAAGCCAGTGGTTCTCAACCAGAGACAATTCTGATCCCCAGAGGACATTTGGCCATATTTTGAGAGTTGTTTTTTTAAGTTTATTTCTTCATTTTGAGAGACAGCGTGCATACACATGCATGTGCACACACATGAGTGAGCAGGGGAGATAGAGAGAGAGAAAGAGAATCCTGCATTGACAGTGCAGAGCTTGACATGGTTTCTATCCTACCAGCTGTGAGATCATGACCTGAGCTGAAATCAAGAGTCAGATGCTTAAGTGGTTGAGTCACTCAAACACCCTGGAGACATTTTTTAATCATTACAATGTGAGAGGGATTGCTACTGCTATCTACTGAGTAGGGGTCAGAGATGCTGTTAAACATCCTACAATGCACAAAACGACCTGCACCACCACACACAAGAAAGAATTAAGTAGTCCAAAATGTCAGTAGTGCTGACTGAGAAAACCTGGTCTAACCCAATGTCACAAAGTTCTCCTTCAAAGTTTTATAGTTTTATGTTTTGTATTTAGGCCTGTGATCTATTTTGAACTAATGTTTGTTTAAGGTACAAAGTGCGGGTTGAAGTTTATCTATTTTGCATATGGATATCCAGTTGTTCCAGTGCCATTTTTTGAGACGATGTCCTCTTCTCTGTTATGTTGCCTTGGTACTTGTGTAAAAAATCAATTGGCCATATATGTGTGGGTTTCTTTTTATTTTCTTAATATGGTGAATTATGTTGATTTCAAATGTTGAGCCAGCCTTGCATTCCTGGGATAAACTCCACTTTGTCATGAGGTACTATTATTTTTCTCTTTTGCTGGATTCAATTTACTAATATTTGGGGGAGAAGTTTTACATCTATAGTCATGAGGTTATTGGTCTGTAGTTTTCTTGTAATGTTTCTGTCTGGTTTGTCAGGGTAATGCTGGCCTAATAAAATGGGTTGGGAAGTTTTCCTACCTCTTCTATTTTGTGTTGAATTGGTTTTTTTTTTTTTTTTTTTTCTAATTCACCAGTGAAACCATGTTGCCTGCCATTTTCTTCATTAGAAAAATCTTTAAAACACACTTAATTACTTAAATAAATACAGGACTATTCTGGTCATCTGTTTCTCTTGAGTGAATTTTGATAGTTTGTGTCCTTAAAGGAATTGACCCATTTCATCTAATTTATTGAATTTATATGCATAGAATTGTTCATTAATATTCCCTTATCATCTTTTTAATGCCTGTAACGTCTTTAGTGAGAGCCCCTCTATGATTTCTGATGGTTATTTGGATCTTCACTTTTTTATCTCAGTCAGTTTGGCTGTAGTTTTGTTAATTTTATAATCTTTTCAAAGAATCAGCTTTTAATTTCATTGATTTTTCTCCATTGTTATTCTGTTTTCAATTCCATTATTTATGGCATTTATTATTTTTTTTTTTTTAATTTTTTTTTTTTTTTAACGTTTTATTTTATTTTTGAGACAGAGAGAGACAGAGCATGAACGGGGGAGGAGCAGAGAGAGAGGGAAACACAGAATCTGAAACAGGCTCCAGGCTCTGAGCTGTATGGCATTTATTTTTTATCTTCCTTCTGCTTGTTTTGTGTTTAATTTGCTTTTTACGGTTTCTAAATTGTAAGCTTGGATTATTGTTTGAGGCCTTATTTTCTAACATGTAAGTATTTAATTCTGCAAACTTCCTTCTAAACACTATTTTGCCTACATTCCACAAATTTTGCAATGATGGATTTTAATTTTAATTTTCATTTTGTTTGAAATATTTCCTAATTTCCCTGTGATTTCATCTTTGGTGCATGGGTTATGTAGAAATCCAATCTCTAATTTCCAAATCTTTGAGAATTTTCTAGATATCTTTTTGTTATTGATTTTAGTTTATTTCTGGTGCAGAGAACATATTTTGTATGATTTCTGTTCTTTTGATTTGCTAAGGTTTGTTTTATGATCCCCGAATATGGTCTATCTTGGTAAATGCTACATGTGCACTTGAAAAGAATTGCATTCTGCTCTCAATGGGTGGAGTCTTCAGCAAATCTTTCAATAGAGGATCATTTACAAATGTCAATGAGGTACAGTCATAGAGTTGTTTAGCTCTTCTTATCCTTGCTGATTTTCTGTCTTCTTAGTCTGCTGGTTACTGAGAAAGGAATGTTTATGTCTCTAAGCATGATTGTGGATTTTTTTGCTTAAATTCCTTAAAATATGTATAACTGTTGAAAGCAAAAGTTATAACATTTTTGGGGTGTTTCAATCTATGTTTTCAATATCTTCAAATTTTATCATATTTTTGTTTCATAAATCTTGGACCCATGTTGTTAGGTATAGCACATTTGATTCTTTTAACATTATGTAATGTCCTCTTCAGACCTAATAATTTTTTTTGTTCTGAATTCTACTTTGAATAAATAATAATAATAATAATAATCCCACTTCATATTTCTTTCAATTAGTGTCTGGTATAACTCTTCCATTGTTAATTTTATTTTTATTTTTTATCTTTTGTTTGTTGAAGTAAACTCTACACCCAACATGGGGCTCAAAATCACAACCCCAAGATCAAGAGTCACATGGTCTTCTGACTCTGCCAGCCATGCACCCCTCCATTCTGTTACTTTCAATCTATCTGTATCTTTATATTGAAACTATGTTTCTTGTAAACAATGTATAGTTAGGTCTTGTATTTTTATCAATATGACACTCTTTTAATTGATGTATTTAGACCCTTTACATTTAATTAATTATTGATATAGTTAGATTTATGTCTACTATTTTATTTTTCTGTTTATATCCTGTTTTTGTTTTGTTTTTGTTTTTGTTCCTCTCTCTTCTCCTGCCTTATTTTGAATTACTTGAATATTTTTAGTATTCCCTTTTAATTTGTGTATTGGCTTTTTAGCGTATGTCTTTATGGTTTAATTTTTCTTTTTTAGTATTTGCCTTAGGATTTACATTCTACATGCCTCACCCTAAACAGCCTATCTAGATTTAATATTGCCATTTTGAGGGAAATGTAATAATTTTACAACTATATAAGTCTTTTTATTCTTCCCCCTTTATACTATAGTTGTTGGTGTATTACGTCTATGTATATGGAAACACTTCAACAATGTTATAATCTTTGCTTTCATTGGTCATAAATTCTGAAGAACTCAAGAAAAATATATGCTTTATTATATTTACTCAGATATTTATAATTTCTGCTGCCTTTCTTTAATTTCTGAAGTTCTGAGTTTCCTTCTGAGATCATTCCCTTTCAGCCTGATGAATTTCTTCTAGCATTTCTTTTAGAGCAAGTCTGTTGGTGATAAATCTTTTTTATTTTCCCTCACTTGATCATGTCCTCATTTTGCCTTAATTCCTGAAGGATATTTTCACTGGATAAAAAATTCTGGTTCAATAGTATTCGAATTATATTTACTCAGGTATTTATAATGTTCTTCTTTCAGTACCTTAAAGATGTTGTTCTCCTGTTTCATAATCTCTATAGTTTCTGATGAGAAACCTATAGTCATTTAAATTGTTGTTCCTCCATATGTACTGTGCCCATGTGATTGCTGCCACTGCCATATGAGTGCAATTCTGCTGCTGAAACTGGCCTTGTGGAAGAACCAGGAGAGGAAAAAGAAGACATAAAAAGATGATTCTCTTCACACTCCCAGAATTACGGGGATCTATTTTCTTCTTTCTTTGGCTAGAAAGAAGGTTTCTCCTCAAGGATTTTATTAACCAGTTCCATTGTTCACTTCTCCAGATTCAGTTCACCCTCAAGTCCAAGCAGGGATATATAAGAAAGAGAAAGACCAGGAAACTCACCACTACACACTGATTGTTCCTAAAGTTTTGACTCCTTGCTCCCTCCTCTCACAATCTACCTGCTATTATTTATCTTTCAAAAGCACCAGGTAGTTTTAAAATATTCTTTCTAGAATTGTAGTCAATGGGAGAAAGAAACTACAGTGTGCTTACTACATCTGAGTAAAAACTGGCAGCCACAAATGAATTCTGCATATTGACTTTTTACCCATTGATCCTGCTCAGTTCACTTAATAATAGTTTTATCAGTTGATTATTTTGGATCTCCAACATACATAGACTTATTATCTACAAGACTAAATTCTTCTTTTCTAAATATTATACGTTTTTATTTCTTTTATTGCCTAACTGCACTGGTTAGATCTTCTAAGACAATTTTCAAAAATAATTACAAACAGAGAAGGAGGGAGGCAAACCATAAGAGACTCTTAAATACAGAGAAAAAACTGAGGGCTGATGGGGAGGGGCGAGGGGGGAAAATGGGTGATGGGCATTGAGGAGGGCACTTGTTGGAATGAGCCCTGGGTGTGTGCAAGCGATGAATCATGGGAATCTATCCTCCAAACCAAGAGCACACTGTATACACTGTATGTTAGCCAACTTGACAATAAATTATATTTTTAAAAAAAGGAAGTGGTAATGATAGGCATTTTGGTTCATTCTCAGAGGAAAGTTTTTCAGTATTTTTTTCTATTATGCTGTAGATTTTTTATAGAAACCCTTTATTAGATTAAAAATTTATCCTTTTAGTTCTAGTTTACTAAGAAATTTTTTTTTATCCTGAGTCAATATTAAATTTTATCGAATACCTTTTCTGCATCTGTTGAAATTTAGCATGTGCTTTTTCCCTTTATTCTATTATTGTGGTAAATTTTATTGATTGCATTTCAAGTGTTCAACTAATATTGTATTCCAACATAAATCTAACTTGGTTTTTATATACTATATCCCCTTTATGCATATTGCTAGATTTGGCTTGCTAATTAATTAATTAATTAATTAATTTATTTATTTATTTTTCTTTATTTTTTAAAATTTACACCCAAGTTAGTTAACATATAGTGCAACAATGATTTCAGGAATAGATTCCTTAATGCCCCTTACCCATGTAGCCCATCCCCCTCCCACAACCCCTCCAGTAACCCTCTGTTTGTTCTCCATATTTAAGAGTCTCTTGTTTTATCCCCCTCCCTGTTTTTATATTATTTTTGCTTTCCTTCCCTTATGTTCATCTCTTTCGTCTCTTAAAGTCCTCATATGAGTGAAGTCATATGATATTTTTCTTTCTCTGATTGACTAATTTCACTTAGCATAATACCCTATAGTTCCATCCACATAGTTGCAAATGGCAAGATTTCATTCTTTTTGACTGCTGAGTAATACTCCATTGTGTGTGTGTGTGTGTGTGTGTGTGTGTGTGTGTGTGTGTGTATACACACACACACACCACATCTTCTTTATCCATTCATCTATCGATGGATATTTGGGCTCTTTCCATACTTTGGCTCTTGTTGATAGTGCTACTATAAACATTGGGGGTGCGTGTGCCCCTTTGAAATAGCATACCTGTATCCCTTGGATAAATACCTAGTAGTGCAATTGCTGGGTCGTAGGGTAGTTCTATTTTTCATTTTTTGAGGAACTTCCATACTGTTTTCCGCAGTGGCTGCCCCAGTTTGCATTCCCACCAGCAGTGCCAAAGAGATCCTCTTTTTCCGCATCCTCGCCAACATCTGTTGTTGCCTAAGTTGTTGATGTTAGCCATTCTGACAGGGGTGAGGTGGTATCTCATTGTGGTTTTGATTTGTATTTCCCTGATGATGAGTGGCTTGCTAATGTTTTATCTAGGATTTTGGTACTTGTGTTTATGAGAAATATTGGCCAATATTTTTTTCCTTTCTTGTCATGTTCTGGTCAGTCTGGCTTCTTAAAATAATCTGGGAAGAATTTCTTATTTTTCTATTATCTGCTATTTGTACACTTGAGTTATTTCTTCCTTAAATATTTGATAGAGCTTACCAATAAAGTCATCTGCCCTGGAATTTTCTTTCAGTGGAAGTTTCAAGTAAAACTTTTATTTTTAATAGATATAGGAGATTCAGATTTTCTCTCTCTCTCTCTCTCTCTCTCTCTGTGCGTGTGTGTGTGTGTGTGTGTGTGTGTGTGTGTGTTTATTTTGGTAAGTTAGATTTTCCTAGGAATTTACCCATTTCATTTAAATGTTTATATTGCAACAAAGTTATTCAAAATATCTTCTTGTGATGTTTTAAATGACTGTAGAATATATAGTGATACCTCCTTTTACATTTATGTGTGCCTTTTTTCTTTTTTCTTCATATATTCACTTAGGATGATTTTCCTTCTGCCTAAAGAACCACCTTTAGAATTCCTTTAGTATGTCTGCTCTTGCCTAATTTTTTGTTTTTTGTTTTTGTTTTTTGCCTTAATATGTCTTATTTCACTTTCCATTTTGAATCATACTCTTGTGATTGGCAATTATTTTCTTTCAGCACTTTAAAGATGTCTCTCTGTTGTTTTATAATTTTCATCATTTCTATTAATAAGTCAGCTCCCAGTCTTATTGTTGCTTATTGTTGAAGGTAATGAGCCTTTTATTCTCTGACTTTTTTTTTTCTCTCCACCTTTAGTTAGTGGCCTCTTTTAGCAAGTTTTCCATGACGTGCCAAAATACAACTTTTATTGTATTCATCTTGTGTGTAGTGCTTCTTGACCTGTGGCTTTCAATGGTTTTGGAAAATTCTCAGCCATTATTTCCTTTTCTCTCTCTCTCCCTTCCTTCTTCCTCCCTCTTCCTCTTCTTTTCCCTCTCCTCTCAGCGTGGGACTCCAGGTATATCCACGTTACACCTTTTCACTACGTTCCATGCATTTTTTTTTCTATGTTGTATTTTAAATCTTTTTCTTCCTTCTATACTTATGTCTAGATATTTTCTTTTCTTATACTTCTTTAACTTTATTTAAATCCAAGCTAGTTAACATATAGTGTAGTAATGGTTTCAGGAGTAGAATTGAGTGATTCATCACTTACATATAGCACTCAGTGCTCATCCCAACAAGTACCCTCCCTGATGCCCATCACCCATTTAACCCATTCTCCCACCCACCTCCCCTTCAGCAACCCTCAGTTTGTTCTCTGTATTTAAGGGTCTCTTATGGTTTGCTTCCCTATCTGTTTTTATATTATTTTTCCTTCCCTTCTGTTTGTTTTGTTTCTTAAATTCCACATGAGTGAAGTCATAAATGTATCTTTCTATGCCTGACTTATTTCATTAACATAATAAACTTTAGTTCCATCCATATTGTCGCAAGTGGCAAGATTTCATTCTTTTTGATTGCTGAGTAATATTCCATTGTGTATATATACCACATCTTCTTTATCCATTAATCAGTCAATAGACATTTCAGCTCTTTCCATAATTTGGTTATTGTTGATAGTGCTGCTATAAACATTGGGGTGCATATGCCCCTTCAAATCAGCATTTTTGCATCCTTTGGATAAATACCTAGTAGAGCAATTTCTGGGTCATTGGTAGTTATATTTTTAACTTTTTGAGGACTCTCTGTACTGTTTTGCAGTGTGGCTGCATGAATTTACATTCCCACCAGCGGTGCAAAAGTGTTTCCCTTTCTCTGCACTCTCACCAGCATCTGTTGTTTCCTGATTTATTCATTTTAGCCATTCTGACAGATATGAGGTGATATCTCATTGTGGTTTTGATTTGTATTTCCTTGATAATGAGTGATATTGAGAATCTTTTCATGAGTCTGTTAGCCATCTGGATGTATTCTTTGGAAAAGTGTCTGTCCATGTCTTTTGCCCATTTCTTCAGTGGATTATTTGTTTTTGGGTGTTGAGTTGGATAAGTTATTTATAGATTTTTGATACTAACCCTTTATCTGATTTGCAATAACTTCTTCCATTCCGTCGGTTGCCTTCTGGTTTTATTGATTGTTTCCTTTGCTGTGCAGAATCCTTTTATCTTGATGAGGTCCCAGTAGTTCATTTTTGCTTTGTTTCCCTTGCCTTTGGAGAAATGTCTAGTAAGATGTTGCTGCAGCCAAGGTCAGAGAGGTTGCTGCCTGTTTTCTCCTCTAGGATTTTGATAGTTTCTTGTCTTACATTTAGGTCTTTCATCCATTTTGAGTTTACTTTTGTGTATGGCATAAGAAAGTGATCTAGGTTCATTCTTCCACATGTTGCTGTCCAGTTTTCCCAGTACCACTTGCTGAGGAGCATCTTTTTTCCATTGGATATTCTTTCCTGCTTTGTCAAATATTAGTTGGCCATACATTTGAGGGTCCATTTCTGGGTTCTCTATCCTGTTCCATTGATCTATGTGTCTGTTTCTGTGCCAGTACCCTGCTGTCTTGATGATTACAGCTTTGAAGTCCAGAATTGTGATCTCTTCAGCTTTGGTTTTCTTTTTCAACATTACTTTGGCTATTGGGGGTCTTTTGTGGTTCCATGCAAATTTTAGAATTGTTTGTTCTAGCTCTGCTGGTGTTATTTTGATAAGGATTGCATTGAATGTGTAGATTGATTTGGGTAGTATTGACATTTTAACAATATTTGTTCTTCCTATCCAGGAGCATGGAATCTTTTTCCATTTCTTTGTATCTTCTTCAGTTTCTTTCATAAGCTTTCTACAGTTTCACCATACAAGTCTTTTAACTTGTTTGGTTGGGTTTTTTACCAGGTACTTTATGGGTTTAATGCAATTTAAATGGGATCAATTCCTTGATTCCTCTTTCTGTTGTTTCATTATTGGTGTATAGGAATGCAACTTATTTCTGTGAATTGATTTTATATCCTGCAACTTTGCTGAATTCATGTATCAGTACTAGCACGTTTTTTTTGGTGAAGCCTTTCAGGTTTTCCACTTAGAGTATCAGGTCATCTGCGAAGAGTGAAAATTGACTTCTTCCTTGGCAATTTGGATGCCTTTTATTTGTTTTTGTTTTCTGGTTGCTGACGCTAGGACTTCCTGAGCTATGTTGAACCACAGTGGTGAGAGTGGACATCCCTGTTGTGTTCCTGACCTTAGGGGGAAAGCTCTCAGTTTTTCCCCATTGAGGGTGATACTAGCTATGAGTCTTCTGTAATGGCCTTTATGATATTGAGGTATGTTTCCTCTATCCCTATTTTCTTGAGGGTTTTTATCAAGAAATGATGCCGTATTTTGTCAAATGCATTTTCTGCATCTATTAAAAGGATCATGTGGTTATTATCCTTTCTTTTATTAATGTGATTGATTTGCAGATATTGAACCAGCCCCACAGTCCAGGAATAAACCCCACTTGATCATGGTGAATAATTCTTTTAATGTATTGTTGGATTCAGTTTGCTAGTTTCTTGTTGAAAATTTTTGCATCCATGTTCATCAGGGAAATTGGTCTGTAGTTCTTTTCAGTGGGGTCTTTGTCTGGTTTTGAAATCAATGTAATGCTGGCTTCATAGAGTTTGGAAGTTTTCCTTCCATTTATATTTTTTGTAACAACTTTAAAATAATAGGTATTAACTCTTCTTTAAATGTTTGGTAGAATTCCCCTGGAAAGCCATCTGGCCAAGTGTAGGTATTTTCTACTGACCTGCATTCCAATTTAGTAATTCTCTCTTTAAATGTATCTAGGCTGCTGATAAAACTTGTCTCTGGAGTTCTTGATTTCATTTATTCTATTTTTAAGTTCTAGGATTTCCAACTGATTCTTTTAGAGCTTTTTCTCTGATGAAATTTTTCATCTTGTCTCCTATTTTCTTACATGTATTAATCATGGCTACTTTAACACCTTTGTCAGATATGTGCAATATTCCTGTGGGTCTGTTTCTCATAGTTTTCAGTTAAACCTTGATTCTTTATATGTCTGATTTTTTGTGTATGCCAGACATTGTGTATGAAAAAATATAGAGAGAATTTGAGGCTTTGGATAATGCAATGTTCCTTCAGAGAGGACTTACCTTTGCTTTCAACCATCAACTTGGCTAGGTCCATATCACCCTCATCCAGACAGGAATTGAAGCTGTCTTTCAGTCTTTGTGAGGGCTTGTCTATTTCTGTTTCACTTTTACTCTTTAGGTATAGTTCTTCAGGTCCTCAACTAAAAGCCAGGACTTTTTTCAGGGACATCTTCTTTGGTGGGCCTGAGCTTCCATTTCACCCCCCTGCAACCAATGAACATGCCAGGAGTCTCCTCACCTTCTCAGCCTGTCATCCCTAGGTTTCACTCTCAGAATCAGAATTTTCCTTGAGGGGTAAAGCTGTCCTATATGTCATACTTACCTTTCTTGTTTTCTCTCTTTTTCCATATCCTGACCTTTCAAGTTCTCACTTATGAAATGCAAACATATTTTTGTTAATTTTTTCTCAGAAGGAGGGTTTGTCTAAACCCCCCTAGTCAGCCATTGTTGGAAGTGGGAAGGTTTTTGATTGCTTTGTGAGAAAATTATTTTAGGGTGGAAAGAGTGGAATCACAGTAGTTAGGAGAATATTTTAGTAATCCAGGTGACAGTGATATTGTGCTGTCAGGGGTAGTAGTAGAAATAAGGAGAAAATTAGACATATTTGTAATAAACAAAATATGTAATAACATATTTGTTAACAGAAATGACTAACTGATGTGGAATAAGAGAAAAAAAAGTATTATGGATGACTTTGAGGTAGTTGTCTTAAATAACTGAATGAGGATGGTGTCATTACCTTGGATAGGGAAGAGTGAGGGCAAAGTAGGTTTAGGTGAGAATAAATGTGCAAATTACAAATATACTCCTTTCAGTATGCATTTGTATCTATGTGAGCAAGGATCCTGACCCAGATGGAGAAAACTCAGGACTTATTCAGAGCCACTGTTACTCAGTGGACCCCTGAGTCCATTTCTCCTTTGATCTTAAAACTCACTCTCCTCGTGTGGTAGAACACATCCCTAAAACCCTGGAGTTACAGGAATTAACCAAGTTTATACAACTCTAGGACCTTCTGGTCTAAGTAACTCTAACTCTCAAAACCTCAGTTTCCTTATTTGTCAAATGGGTCTAATAATCCCTGCCCTGTCTACCCTCTCCCTGTATGCTCTTCTAAGTTCCTGGGAAGGACAACGTCTATTAGATTTGCAGAAGTGCTATTTAAGCTGTAAGTGCTGTAATAACTTAAAATAGTGTGCTTCTGTATTTTCAGATACCTCAGAAACATTGTGGGAAGTGAGGAAGGAACTAACAAATCTGTTTAGTGAACCAGTCCTGCCCTACCATATACCTGGATTAGGTTTTCCTTAGGCAACAGGCAATAAGGCACCAAGGGGAGCAGTGTTTATGTGGGGAGCTGGAAGACAGGATTCCCTCTCCAGAGACAACAGTGAGCAAAGGTGAGCAGAACCTGTAAAAGCCCCTTTTCCTAACCTTCCAGTCTCAGGAGCCATAAACAGAATGCTGAACAGCAGAGCACTGAGCAGGAGAGGCAGTTTCCAGTTACTCCAACAACTGTTCTATCTTGAAAAACAGGCAGCCCAACTCTTGACAGGAACTGAAGGGATGGACTGCTAGGCATGGGAACTTAAGTGCCAGGCTTTCAGCATTGCAGAGGCCAGAGCTGGCAGGTGGAAGATGAGGACTGTTTCAAATGTGTGGGCCTATCTGAAGAGTAAAGTCAAGTTAGACTGGGAAGGGGAACAGTTGATGAGACCAGGCTGCAGAGTTTGGATTTGACTTTCAGGGCAAATGACTAAAACCTGGACAGAGAGAGCAATGGGGAGGACCTTCTCATGGGAACACTGACCTGTGGTTGAGAGGAATGTGACCCCACAGGGAAGGAACTGGAGAAGTAAATATCTAACTGTATGGTCCTCTTTACTTCTGATCTCCTGCTGGTGCTCCCACTGGCAAAACCCAACCAGAATTTCTTAAAGCCTGTCTAAGCAAATGCAAATATATTTTACTTCTTCTGTTGCTGCTGCTTCTGCTTCCACTTTTCTTTTGCTTTTCTTTTCTCTTCTTTCTTCTTCAAAAGCATGATATTAAAAATGCTGTTCTGAAACTTTGCCTTTTTCACTTAACACTATATCTTAGAAATTGTCCTATAAATTGCTTTTTCTTTTGGCTACATAATATCCATTATATAGATGTTCCATGTTTGATTTGCCCAATTCTGTATTCCTATTCTAACTCATAGGGAAAGCAACGACCACATATATTCATCATTTCACATTTATACAAATATATCTGTAAATAAATTGCTAAAGATGGAATTGCTGGGCCAAGGGTCACGTGCATTTAAAAGTTTAAGAGATAGTCCAAATTAATCTCCATAGGGTAATACCAATTTATATTCTCATCAGGAGAATATGTTGCCTTAGTATAGTTTTAATTCATATTTTTCTTTAAAATTTTTTTAAAATTCCAGTATAGTTAACATACAGTCTTATATTACTTTCAGGTGTACAATATAGTGATTCAACAATTCTTTTTAATTTTTTTTTTTTTTTTTTTGAGACAGAGAGAGACAGAGCATGAACGGGGGAGGGGCAGAGAGAGAGGGAGACACAGAATCGGAAGCAGGCTCCAGGCTCTGAGCCATCAGCCCAGAGCCTGACGCGGGGCTCAAAACCACGGACCGCGAGATCGTGACCTGAGCTGAAGTCGGACGCTTAACCGACTGAGCCACCCAGGCGCCCCTCAACAATTCTTTTTAAAAAAATGTTTATTTAGTTTAAGAGAGAGGCGCACATGCAAGCGGGAGGAGGGGCAGAAAGACAGAATCCCAAGCAGGCTCCCTGCTGTCAGCGAGGAGCCCTAGACAGGGGACTCAATTCCATGACCATGAGCATGACCCAAGTTGAAATCAAGAGTTGGATGCTTAACTGAGCTACCCTGACACCCATTGATTCAACAATTCTGTAAATTACTCAGTGCTCTTCATGATAAGTGTACTCTTAATCCCCATCACTTATTTCACCCATCCCCTACCCACCTCCCTTCTGGTGACCATCCATTTGTTCTCTATAGTTAGGAGTCTGTTTTTTGGTTGGTCTCTTTTTTACTTTGTTCTTTTGTTTTGTTTCCAAATTGCACATATGAGTGAAATCATATGGTATTTGTCTTTCTCTGACTGACTTATTTCACTTAACGTTATATTCTCTAGGTCCATCCACATTGTTGTAAATGGCAAGATTTCATTCTTTTTATGGAAGTTTAATATTCCATTGTATATATACCACATCTTTATCCATTCATCTTTTGAAGGACACTTGGGCTGCTTTCATAATTTGGCTATTGTAAATAAGCTGCAGGAAAAAATGCTTTTGTATTCTTTGGGTAAATACCCAGTAGTAGAGTTATTGGATCATATGGTAGTTCTTTTTTAATTTTTTGAGGACCTTCCATACTATTTTCCATTGTGGCTACACCAGTTTGTATTCCCACAACAGTGCACAAGCATTCCTTTTTCTCCACACTCTTACCAACATTTGTTGTTCCTTGTATTTTTTATTTTAGCCATTCTGATAGGTGTGAGGTGATATTTCATTGTAGTTTTGATTTGCATTTCTCTGATGATGAGTGATGTTGAACATCTTTTCATGTGTCTGTTGGCCATCTGCATGTCTTCTTTGGAAAAATGTCTGTTCTCATCTTCTACCCATTTTTTAATTGAATTGTTTGGTTTTGGGGTGTTGAGTTTGATACATTCTTTATAGATTTTGGACATTAACCCTTTATTGGATATGCCGTTTGCAAATATCTCCTCCCATTCAGTAGGTTGTCTTTTAGTTTTGATTGTTCCCTTGGCTTCGCAAAAGCTTTTTTTATTTTGATGTAATCCCAATAGTTTATTTTTGCTTTTCTTTCCCTTGGCCTTGGGAGACATGTCTAGAAAAAGGTTGTTACGGCCAGTGTCAGAGAATTTACTGCCTGTGCTCCCTTCTAGGATTTTTATGGTCTCAGGTGTCATATTTAGATCCTTAATCCACTTTGAGTTTATTTTGTGTATGGTGTAAGAAGTGGTCCAGTTTCATTCTTTTGCATGTAGCTGTCCAATTTTCCCAACATCATTTTTTAAAGAGACCGTCTTTTTCCTGTTGCATATTCTTGCCTCTTTTGTCGAAGATTAATTGACCATATAATTGTGGTTTTATTTCTGGGCTCTCTAATGTGTTTCATTGATCTATGTGTCTGTTTTTGTGCCAGTACCATTCTGTTTTGATTATTGCAGCTTTGTAATATATTTTGAAGTCTGGAATTGGGATACCTCTGGTTGTTTGTTTTGTTGTTGTTGTTGTTTTTTTAAAGATTGCTTTGGCTATTAGGGGTCTTTTGTGGTTCCATACAATTTTAGGATTATTTATTCTAGTTCTGTGAAAATGCCATTGACATTTTGATAGGGATTGCATTAAATATGTAGATTGCTTTGTGTGGTATGGACATTTTAACAATATTTGTTCTTGCAGTCCATGAGCATGGAATATCTTTCCCTTTTTTTTGTATTGGCTTCCATTTCTTTCATCAGTGTTTTATAGTTTTCAGAGTACAAGTGTTTGTTGGTTAAATTAATTATTAGGTTTTTTATTATTTTTGGTGCAATTGTAAATGGGATTGTTTTCTTAATTTCTCTCTCTTCTATTTCATTATTAGTGTATAGAAATGCAATGAATATCTGTATGTTAACTTCGTATCCTGAGACCTTAGTGAATTCATGCATCAATTCTAGTTGCTTTTTTGGTGGAGTCTTTAGGTTTTTCTGTATAATAGCATCATGCCATCTGCAAATAGTGGAAGTTTTACTTTCTTACCAACTTGTATGCCTTTTATTTCTTTTTGTTGTCTTCGAGTACTGTGTTGAATAGAAGTGGTGAGATTGGACAAGCTCATCTTGTTCCTGACCTTAGGGGAAAAGTTCTCAGTTTTTCCCCAGTGAGTATGATGTTTACAGTGGGTTTTTCATATGTGGTCTTTATTATGTTGAGGTATGCTTCTCTAAATCTACTTTGTTGAAGATTTTCTTTTTATCATGGATGGATGTTGTACTTTGTCAAATGTTTTTTCTGCATCTATTGAAATGATCATATGGTTTTTATCCTTTGTCTTGTTGATGTGCTATATCATGTTGATTGATTTGTGAATATTGAGCTACCCTTGCATCCCACAATACGACTTTATTGTGGTGAATGATTTTTTTAATATATTGTTGGATTCAGTTTGCTAATGTTTTGTTGAGGATTTTGTATCTATGTTTATCAGAGTGGCCTGTACTTGTGGGTTTTTGTTTTTTTTTTTTTTTTTTTTGTAGTGTCTTTATCTGGTTTTGGTATCAAGGTTATGCTGACCTCATAGAATAAATTTGGAACATCTTTCCTTCCTCTCTATTTTTTCTTCTTTTAATATTTGGAAGATTTCACCTGTGAAGCCATCTGGTCCTGGACTTTTGTTTGCGGGGAACTTTTTTATTTTTTTTATTTTTTTTTTTTTTTAAATTTTTTTTTTTTTTTTCAACGTTTATTTATTTTTGGGACAGAGAGAGACAGAGCATGAACGGGGGAGGGACAGAGAGAGAGGGAGACACAGAATCGGAAACAGGCTCCAGGCTCTGAGCCATCAGCCCAGAGCCTGACGCGGGGCTCGGACTCACGGACCGCGAGATCGTGACCTGGCTGAAGTCGGACGCTTAACCGACTGCGCCACCCAGGCGCCCCTTTTTTTTTTTTTTTTTTTTAATTTTTTTTTTTTTTTCAACGTTTATTTATTTTTGGGACAGAGAGAGACAGAGCATGAACGGGGGAGGGAGAACTTTTTTATTTTTAACGTTTATTTACTTTGAGAGAGAGAGAGCATGAACTTGTACACGTATGTAGAAGAGGGGCAGAGAGAGAGAGAGTGAGAGAGACAAAGAGAGGGAGAATCCTAAGCAGGCTCTAGACTGTCAGTGCATAGCCCGATACAGGACTCAATCCCAAGAACCATGAGATCATGACCTGAGCTGAAATCAACAGTAGATTTAACTGACTGAGCCACCCAGGTGCCCCTGCTGGGAGCTTTTTGATTACTGATTCAATTTTTTTCCATAAGTGATCTGTTCAAATTTTCTATTTCTTTCTGATTCAGTTTTGGGAGGCTATATGTTTCTAGGAATTTGTCCATTTCTTCTAGGTTGTCCAATTGGTTGGCATATAGTTTTTCATAATATTCTCTTTTAATCCTTTGTATTGCTGTGGTGTTGGTTGTTATTCTTTCCTCTTTCATTTCTGATTTTGTCTATTTGAGTCTTGTCTTTCTCTGTTTTTTGTTCTGTTTTGTTTTGATGAGTCTGGCTGAAGGTTTATCAAGTTAATCTTTTCAAAGAGCCCAGCTCCTGCTTTCATTGATCTGTTGTATTGTTTTTTTAGTTTCTGTTTTGTTTATTTAACTCTGATCTTTATAATTTCTTTCCTTCTACTGGTTTGGGTTTTCTTTGTTCTTCTTTTACTACTCCTTTAAGTGTAAGTTTAAGTTGTTTATTTGAGATTTTTCTTGCTTCTCAAGGTAGGCTTGTATTGCTATATACTTTCTTCTTAGAGCTGCTTTTGCTGCATCCCAGATTTTGTACCATTGTGTTTTCATTTTCATTTGTTTCCACATATTTTAATTTCCTCTTTTATTTCCCAGTTGGCCCATTCATTGTTTAATGCATGTTATTTAACCTTCATATATTTGTGGCCTTTCCAGATTTTTTCTTGTGGTTGATTTCTAGTTTTACAGTGTTGTGGTCAGAAGAGGTGCATGGTATGGTTTCAATATTTTTTATTTGTTGAGACTTGTTTTGTGACCTAATATATAACCTATTCTGGAGAATGTTCCATGTACACTTGAAAAGAATATATGGTCTGCCATTTTAGGATGACATGTTCTGAATATATCTGCTAGATCCATCTGGTCTAGTGTGTCACTCAAAGCCGCTATTTCCTTGTTGATTTTCCATTTGGATGATCTGTTCATTGATGTAAATGGGGTGTTAAAGTCATCCCCTACTATTACTGTATTACTATTGATTACTTTTTGTATATTTGTTATTAGTTGCTTTATGTATTTGGGTGCTCCCATGTGGATGAATAAATATTTACAGTGATATATTCTTGTTGGAGTGTTCCCTTTGGGATTAATTAGATAGTGTCCTTCTTGGTCTTTTGTTACAGTCTTTGTTTTAAAGTCTACCTTGTCTGATATAAGTATTGCTACCCTAGCTTTCTTTTCACTTCCTTTTGTATGATGAATTCTTCTCCATCCCTTCACGTTTAATCCGTATGTGTCTTTAGGTCTGAAATTAGTATCTTATAGGTGATTACTTTAAATTTTTTATCAGGTATATTACTCATCTCCATTTCATTTAGGTCTCTTGCTGTGATTTTGTCCTGTTCTCTCATTTGGGACATATTCCTCCATCTCTTCGCTTTGCCTGACTATGTCTGTTACATGTGTTAGGAATTCAGCTATGTCTCCTGCTCTTGAAAGTAGTGGCCTTATGAAGAAGAGGTCCTATAGTGCCCTGCCGTGCAGTGTCCCCTGTTCCCTAGAACTGGTGCTTCAGGGGTGTCTCCTATGTGTGTTCTGTGTACCCTGCCATTGTGGCTGAGTCACTTTTGCCTTCAGTTATCAGCAGTGGCTCTCTCTACCTGTTGTGGGCAGGGCTTGTTTCCTGTGTTGTTAATGGGTTAGTCTGAGGCCTCTAGTTTGAGGTTTGAGTTGCGTCAGGCCAGGCATTTTCCAGAGATGCAGTAGCACCGATATACAGAGTGCTTTTCCTGTGTTCTTCCCTGAGAAGTTTTGTTGGTGGGCAGAGCCTACATAGACCAGATGTCTGCTCCCAGGCCTCTGCTGGGCCACAGTTGGACTGGTGTCAGTGGTTATCTTCCCCATTCCCTGGGGCAGGTGTCACTTTGGAGTGGTACTGGTCCCTGTTGGGGCAGCTTGCATGCTGCCAGGCTTATGGCATCACTCTGGATGGGCTCCATCTAAGGGCATATGGGGGTGGGGGTGGTATCTGAAGGAGAATACAGAAGCAGGGCAGGTCGTGTTAACAGGGTCTAAGAAGATTTGCTGTGGGAAGGGACCTACAGCTTCTGGAAGCCATGGCCTGCCAGGTTGGAGGGGGTAGATCCACAGAAGTGTGTGGGGATAGGGTGCCCTGTTAGCAAGTAAGTAGGGAATGTTAGCACTGCACTCGTTGCAGGTATCTACGTGTCTAGGCTAGGGCGTAGGGGAGGGAAATGGCACCTGCCAGCTCCTTGGTTCCTAGAGAAGTCTCCCAATGATCCCTGCCCCTTCAGCACATGCTCTGAGATTAGTAAACAGATCTTCCTCCTGTATACCTCAGGAGGTTTTCAAACTGCTGCTTCTATGCTGTATCTCCATGGGGCTGTTTGTGCTGTTTAAGGGCAGGGACTCAATTTCCTATTGCCCTCTCAGAGTTTTTAAAAATCCCACTGATTTTTAAAGTTCCAGATGTTAAGCCCTCTGATCATAAGAACTCACAAAATTTGGCCCCTCTGGTTTTCAAAGCCAAACGTTATGGGGATTCGTCTTCCCTGTGCAGTTTCCACATGACTGGGGTGCCTGATGTGAGGGTCTATTTCTTTCCCCTCTCCTCCCCTGCAATGTCCCTCCCTTCCAGCACAATCCTCCAAGTCCATTTAGTTCCTGACTGTGTTTTCACTCTTCCTATCCTCTTTGATGTGGCCTCTTCTTTACATTTAGCTGTAGAGAGTCTATTCTGCCAGCTTTTGGGTTGTTTTCTGGGACATTTACACTGATATAGGTGTTAACCTAATTGTATTTATGAGACGGGTGAACTTAGGGTCCTCCTACTCTACATCTTCCATACTTATTTTATTGTCAGTGAAGTCAAGCATAATTTTATAATTTCTTTTTCAACTTTTATGTTGTGGTAAAATACACATAACATAAAATTTATCATCCTGGTCATATTTAAGTGTATATTTCAGTGGTATTAAATACATTCATGTTATGAGACCATCACCACTGTCCATCTCCAGAACTCTTTTCATCTTGTAAAACTGAAACTCTGTCCCCATTAAACACTGACCACCCATTTCCTCTCCCTCAGCCCCTGGCAACCACCATTCTACTTTGTTTTTATGACTTCGATTACTCTAAGTCCCTTAAATAAGTAGAATCATACAGTGTTTGTCTTTTTGTGAGTAGCTCATTTTACTTAGCATAATGTCTTCCAGGTTTATCCATGTTGTACTGTGTGTCACAATTTTGTTCCTTTTAAGGGTTGAATAGTATTCCATTGTATATATAGACCACATTTTGCTTATTCATTTATCTGTTGATAGACACGTGGGTTACTTCCACGTATTAGCTATTGTGAGTAATGCTGCTATGAAGATGGGTATACAAATATTTCTTTGAGAACTGTTTTACATTCTTTTGGGTGAATACCCATAATGCATTTGCTGGATTATATGGAAATTATCTCTTTTTTTAAAAGTTTTTAATGTTGAGAGTGCTGCTATAAACATTGGGGTACAAGTGCCCCTATGCATCAGTACTCCTGTATCCCTTGGGTAAATTCCTAGCAGTGCTATTGCTGGGTCATAGGGTAGGTCTATTTTCAATTTTTTGAGGAACCTCCACACTGTTTTCCAGAGTGGCTGCACCAATTTGCATTCCCACCAACAGTGCAAGAGTGTTCCCGTTTCTCCGCATCCTCTCCAGCATCTATAGTCTCCTGATTTGTTCATTTTGGCCACTCTGACTGGTGTGAGGTGATATCTGAGTGTGGTTTTGATTTGTATTTCCCTGATGAGGAGTGACGTTGAGCATCTTTTCATGTACCTGTTGGCCATCCCGATGTCTTCTTTAGAGAAGTGTCTATTCATGCTTTCTGCCCATTTCTTCACTGGGTTATTTGTTTTTTGGGTGTGGAGTTTGGTGAGCTCTTTATAGATTTTGGATACTAGTCCTTTGTCCAATATGTCATTTGCAAATATCTTTTCCCATTCCATTGGTTGCCTTTTAGTTTTGTTGGTTGTTTCCTTTGCTGTGCAGAAGCTTTTTATCTTCATAAGGACCCAGTAGTTCATTTTTGCTTTTAATTCCCTTGCCTTTGGGGATGTGTCGAGTAAGAAATTGCTACGACTGAAGTCAGAGAGGTCTTTTCCTGCTTTCTCCTCTAGGGTTTTGATGGTCTCCTGTCTCACATTCAGGTCCTATATCCATTTTGAGTTTATTTTTGTGAATGGTGTAAGAAAGTGGTCTAGGGGAAAGAGCATCAGTGGGGGAAAGGGGCAGAGGGGAAGAGAGAGATAATCCCAAGCAGGCTTCACATTTTGCATGGAACTCGATCCCACAACCCTGGGATCATGACCTGAGCCTAAATCAAGAGTCAGAGACTCAACTGACTGAGCTACCCTGTTGCCCCTCATTTAGGTTATCTAATTTGTTGGTGTACAGTTCACAGTGACTTCTTATACTCCTTTTTAGTTAAGATCAGTAATAATGTCCCACTTTCATATTTTATTTTAGCAATTTCAGTCTTCTCTACTTTTCCTACATCCAACTAAGATTAATGAATTCTGTTGATCTTTTCAGAGAAACAAACATTTTTTAGTTGTTTCTCTATATTGGTTTCTATTTTCTATTTTTTTTACCTACTGAGAATTATCTTTCCTTCTACTAGTTTTGAGTTTAGATTGCTCTTGTTTTTCTAATGTAAATTTCAGTTAGGTTATTGATTTGAGCTCTTTCTTCTCTTTTAATGCTATACATCTCTATTTGAGTACTCTTCTCAATGTATCCCATAAGTTTTAGTATTTTGGGTTGTTTTGTTTGCATTAATGTCAAAGTATTTGCTCATTTTTCTTGTGATTCCTTCTTTGATCCATTGATTGTTTAATGTGTTGCTTAATTTCCACATATTTATGATTTTTCCAAATTTCCTTCTGTTACTGATTTCTAATTTCATTCCATTCTTTTTTTTTTAATATATGAAATTTATTGTCAAATTGGTTTCCATACAACACCCAGTGCTCATCCCAAAAGGTGCCCTCCTCAATACCCATCACCCACCCTCCCCTCCCTCCCACCCCCCATCAACCCTCAGTTTGTTCTCAGTTTTTAACAGTCTCTTGTGCTTTGGTTCTCTCCCACTCTAACCTCTTTTTTTTTTTCCTTCCCCTCCCCCATGGGTTTCTGTCACGCCTCTCAGGATCCACATAAGAGTGAAACCATATGGTATCTGTCTTTCTCTGTATGGCTTATTTCACTTAGCATCACACTCTCCAGTTCCATCCACGTTGCTACAAAAGGCCATATTTCATTCTTTCTCATTGCCACGTAGTATTCCATTGTGTATATAAACCACAATTTCTTTATCCATTCATCAGTTGATGGACATTTAGGCTCTTTCCATAATTTGGCTATTGTTGACAGTGCTGCTATAAACATTGGGGTACAAGTGCCCCTATGCATCAGTACTCCTGTATCCCTTGGGTAAATTCCTAGCAGTGCTATTGCTGGGTGATAGGGTAGGTCTATTTTTAATTTTCTGGGGAACCTCCACACTGCTTTCCAGAGCGGCTGCACCAATTTGCATTCCCACCAACAGTGCAAGAGGGTTCCCGTTTCTCCACATCCTCTCCAGCATCTATTCACAAAAATAAACTCAAAATGGATAAAGGACCTGAATGTGAGACAGGAAACCACCCAAACCCTAGAGGAGAAAGCAGGAAAAGACCTCTCTGACCTCAGCCGTAGCAATCTCTTACTCGACACATCCCCAAAGGCAAGGGAATTAATTTCATTCCATTCTTATTGGAGAAAATATCTTCTATGATTTCATTTTTTTTTAACTTATTGGGACTTTTTGATGGGTGAATATATATAGTTTACCCTGGAAAGTGTTCCCTGTGCACTTGAGAAGAATATATATTCTTCTGTAGTTAAGGTAAATGATCTACATATGTCTCTTTGGTTAGTTGGTTTACAGTGTTCTTTAAGTTGTCTATTTTCTTTTTTGTCTTTTTTTAGTTGTTCTGTCAATTATTGAAAATAGGGTGTTGAAATACCCAACTATTAGAGTAGAATTTTCTGTTTCTCCCTTCAGTTCTGTCAGTTTTTGCTTCATATATTTAGACTGTGTTGTCATACTGCATATATATTCACAATTGTTATATTTCTAGTGAGAGTGACCCTGTTCTTAATGTCTAATACCTCATTTGTCTCCTGAAATCATTTTTTACTTAAAGTATATATTTTTATCTCTTATCAGTTTAGCTACTCCTGTTCATTTATGGTTACTATTTGCTTGGAGTTTATTTCCATCCTTTTACTTGCAACCCAGTTGTATCTTTGATTCCAAAACGGGCCTCCTGTAGAGATCATATTATTGGGTCATAGGGTTTTTTTGGTTTTTTGTTTTCTTTTCCATTCTGTCAGTCTTTGAGTTTTGTTGAAGATTTTCATCCATCTACATTTAAAAGTAATTACAATTAATGACTTACTTCTTCCATTTTGTTAATTGGTTTTCTAAAATCTTATAGTTTTTGTTCCTCAATTCCTCCATTGTTGATTTTTGTTTTTGTTTCCTATTTTTATGTATGTTGGTATATGGTGTGATGCTTAATTTTGTTTCAACTTGACTAGGCTAAGGGGAAAATAATATTTTGGGGTGTGTCTGTGAAGGTGTTCCTGGAAGAGATTAGCATTTGATTTAGTAGACTGGTAAAGAGATCCATCTTTACCAATGTGCGTGGACATCATCCAATCCACTGAGGGCCTGAATAAAACAAAAAAGCAAAGGTGAATTCCTTCTTTATTTTCTTGAGCTGAAAAGTCTATTTCTTCCTTCCCTCAGACATCAGAGCTCCTGGTTTTTGGGCCTTTGGACTCTAGGACTTACACAGAAGCCTTACTTCTTATGCCTTTGGCCTTGGACTAGGAATTTCACTATTGGCTCCCTGTTTCTTGGGTTTTTGGACTCAGATTGAATTTTAATACTAGATTTTCTGGATCTCCAGCTTGTAGACACCAGACTGTGGGACTTCTTGGCATCTATAATCACATGAACCAACTCCTGTAATAACTTTTCTATGATATATATCTACATATATCCTATTGGTTCTGTTTCTCTGGAGAGCCCTAAATAATACACACAGTTTTATTTCCTTCTTACTTCCTTTTCTGTGTAGTTTTTAGTTATTTTTTAGTGGTTAGTCTGGGAATTACAATAACAATCTAGCTTGAATTAATACCAACTTAGCTTCAAAAGTAACAAAATCTCTTCTATACAGATCCATACCCCCTGCCACATTGTTGTTGTCAAAAATGACATCTTTATGCATAGTGTGCCCAATTAATGTAGTTTTATAATTATTGTTTTATGTATTTGTCTTTTAAATCATATAGAAAAAAACAGGAGTTACAAATTGAAAATATAATAATGTGGGTTTATATTTACTTAATGTAGTTACCTTTACAGTGTTTTTTTATTTCTTTATATAGTTTGAAATTACAGCCTAGTATTCTTCATTTCAATCTAAAGGATACTTTAGCATTTCTTTTGCAGCAGGCCTACTGGTGACAAACTTCCTCAACTTTTGTTTATCTTGGAATGTCTTGATTTCTCTTTTATTTTTGAAGGAAAATTCGCTTAATATAGAATTCTTTATTGGAAAGTTTTTTTTCTTTTAGCATTTTAAATATGTAATTCCACTGCCTTCTGGCCTCCATTATTTTTGATGAGAAATTGGCTGTTAATCTTACTGAGGATCCTTCTATGTGATGAAATACTTCTGTTGCTTTCAAGATACTCTTTGTCTTTGTCTTTTAACAATTATAATGTGTCTCACTGTGGATCTCTTTGAATTTATCTTACCTAGAGATTTGTTGAGCTTGTTAGAGATCTGTCAAAGTTGAAGACTTTCTTGGCAATTATTCCTTCAAATACTCTTTCTGCTCCTTTCTTTTTTATCCTTCTGGAATTCGCATTGTGTATATATTGGTATTCTCAATGGTGTCTCACGTGTAACTGAGGCTCTATTAATTTTTCTTCATTTTTTTCTTTCTATTCCTCAGACTGGATAATCTCACTTGGCCTGTCTTCAAGTTTGCTGGGTTTTTTTTTTTGTTGTTGTTGTTTTTTTTTTTGGCCTGTTCAGATCCACTGTTGAATTTTTTATTTCATTTATTGTACATTTCAACTCTAAAGTTTCTAATTTATTTCTTTTATACTTTCCATTTCTACATTGATATTTTCTGTTTGGTGGACGTTGTTGTCCTGGTTTACTTAAGTTCTTCATTCCTGCTTTCCTTAGTACTTTGAGCATAATTAGGACAGTTAATTTAAAAATCTTTGCCTAGTAAGTCCAATAGCTGGATTTCCTCAGGGATAGTTTTTCTTTATTTCTTTTTTCATGTGAATGAGAAATATTTTCTTGTTTCTCTTTAGTGCTTCATAACTTTTTGTTCAAAACTGAATATTTTTAGTATTATACTGTGGTAATTCTAGAAATCAAAATTCCTCCCTTTCCATGGTTTGTTTTTGCTACTCATAGTTTGTAGTTGTTTGTTTAGAGACTTTTCTAGACTACTTTTATAAAGACTATATTCTTTGTCATGTGTGATCATAAGGTCTCTGGTTAGCTTAGTAGTCAGCTAGAAAAATTTGACAAACTTCCTTAAATACCTAGAGCCAAAACAACAACGACAATGACAACAAAAACAGTGACAACAATCCTCCTATCATTGCAGATTAACTATATTGATGTACACTCCTTTAGTGCTTTTAGCCAGGCTCTTTACATCTCTACTTTGTCCTTCACTTCCCACTTGTGTGGAGCCCAAAGATCTTCCAGGGGTGAAAATCTAGGATGTTTTCAGGCTTTTTCTAAACATGGTTCCAACCCTGGGCATGCATGTGTCCCTTTAGATTCCCTAGTGTATGTGGAACCTTCCAAAGTCTTTATTCCCTCATGAATTTTTTCCCCAGCCTCTTATTCCCAAGCTTTTTGGTTTGTGTACTGTGTGCCTGTGTGTTATACCTTGCACCAGGAGGTTGTATCTGATATATTTCTTTCTAAATACTTTGAGAGATGCTGTCCAGGAGAAAATTCCAAGGTGGGAAATACAAAGGCAAGCTATTAGCCAATCCTTCAGGGAACCTCCAGACACATCAAACCACACAACCACAGTTCCTTGAGAGCAAAGTTCATATTACCATCTCTGGTATCAGCAAACCACACCAGGAACATGGGCTGCTATCCCCATCGATGCCACCAAGCTGGGGAGTGGAGGATAGTAAATGAGTAAGTTAAAACACCACAATACTCTCTTATCAAAATATAGCAGTTTCTATATATTCCACTTTCCTCCACTGGAGGATTTCAGAAAGTAGTGACATAACGTGACTTAGGTTCTAACAGGAGCCAGGATTCCCCAGTCTGGTGTGTGCAGAATAGATTGAAGAGGGGTCAGAGGAGAAGGAAGAGCACCATTAGGAGGCCCTTGCAGTCATCCAGGCAAGAAATGATGGCAGCTTGTGCCGTGTCAGTAGGAGTAGGAGGGCAGGAAAGTGGATGGATTCTAGATCGTTCTTGAATGTAGAGCAGACAGGCTTACTGATGGGTTGGATGGGGTGTGGGTGTCAGAGAAAGAAGAGGGTTCAGGATGACTCCAAAGTTTTTGTTGGACGGGTGAAGGAGTCACAAGTTTTGCACCTGAGGAAACTGAGGAACACAGAGGTTAGGGACACACACACCATCCAAGGTGGTGCTGCACCAGCAGGTGCTAGTGGGGCAAGGACCCGAGCCCTGCCCACTGAGCACCGGCCCACTTGTTTCTCATTGTAGGGGGAAGGCCCAAGAGGTGCGCAGCCCCACCAGGTGGGCAGCCTCGCCCTCTGACTGCCCACTGGTGCTGCGGAAGCTCATTCACAAGGAAGACATTAGGGCTGGCTGCAAGTGCCTGGTGAAGGCACCCCTGGTAACCGATGTGGAGCTGGAGCGCTTCCTGTCTGCGCCCCGTGACCCCAGCCAGGTACTGGTGTTCGGGATAGTCTCAAGCCAGAACCCCACCAGTACCACACAGCTCCAGTGGGTGCTGGACACACTCTACAGCCACCGGCAGCAGGGCCGTGCCTCACCCTGCATCCAGGTTGGTCTTGGGCCCAGCTGAGGAGGCCCCAGGGTCCAGGCATCAGGAACCTGGGGGGAGGACCTCCCACAGGGAGGCTAGGACTGGCTGAGCATCTGGCTGAGAGGCTGTCCTTCGACCTCAGCACATAGGCCTTCTTTTACTTCCTTTTCTCCTCCAGGCCTTTGTACACACTCTTCCACACACTGTCTGCCACATTTTGCCCCCTCTACTCTCTCTCTGACTCATCCTCCTGTCCTGAGATGAAAGTCACCACATTTATGTGGGTGCTTTCTCTGCATTCAAGATTTTTCCTGCCATTTTCATCCAGGGCACTGACCATAGCTGTGGTTATATATTGGTATGTAAGTACTTAGAGCAGAGATGGGCTCACCACTGGGTACCCAGGGCTCAAGAATATTCACAGACTGTAGCCAAGTACCTACTGTGCACGGGCCCTGTGCCAGGCCCCAGGGAGGCTCCCAGCATGGTGGGGAGCACATATAGCAGTCCTGAGCAGGGCCATGAAAGGCCAGTTCCAATTTGCAGGAGCTGGGAGCAGGCCCTGTCACCTCCAGAGATCAGGGAGAGTCTCCCAGGATGAGACGGTTTGGGCAAGTGGGTGAATGTTCCCGGAAGAAACAGGGAAAGGGGTGCTTGAGGTCCTATTCAAGGGTCTGTTAGTCAGGGGTACATGGAACCACCTTCTCCCCATCCTGGCTGCAGGGTCCTTCCTGAGTCTCATCATCATCCTCAGTCAGTAGCCATCTCTGGCAGGGTTAGCACAGTTCAAGGGTGGCCCCATCCCCACCCCCACTGGAGCAGAGGATGTCACATGAGCACATGAGCTTCATGTTCATCTAGTAACTTCCTTCAAATCCTCTTGGCCCCATGCCCTCTCTGGTCCGCTGTCTGCCCTTTCTCCCTTTACTGCAGACACAAAGTCTAAGTTTTTGTGTTTGTCCTGGGGATACCTTCTCCAGCTTTGCTCCCAGGGGTGCAGCCTCCTGACCCCATGAGCCTACCCAGGTAGTGCCAGGAGCTTGGCATTGGAACCAGTCTGATCGGACACCAGAAGGCTTTTTATTAGTCACATACATCAAAGCCATGTATGTTTCCTGGAGTCAACCCCAATTTACATAATTTAGTGAAAACTTACTGAGTTCCTGCCCTGCACTGATCCATGCATAGACAGATATGATCCCTGCCCCCATAGGACCTTAGAGGTGACGTTTATTTACCTTGGGGCTATTAATGGTTTATTAATAATTATTCGTAAATGTAGGATGCATGGCGGTCCAGCCCAGCTGCGAGAACTGCGAATGGGGACCGGGCCTGACCTGAGGTGGTTGAGGCCAATGGAGGAGTAGATAGTGGGTTTTGAGGGGCGCAGAGGACAATTCTGGAAGGAGGTGTCAAATATCACAGTGACTCTGATTCCACCATTCCAGTGTGTTTAGTTAAGGTAGAAATGTTCCCTAACGTCTTGCTCTGAAAGCTAAAATACCAGATACAGTTCTGGGTTTCACTTTTTTTTTATGCTTATTTATTTTTGAAACAAAGAGCAAGAGTGAGCAGGTGAGGGGCAAAGAGAGGGGGTTGGACAGAGGATCTGAAGCAAGCACTGTCCTGAGAGTGGAGACCCTGAAGCAGGGCTCAAAGTCACAAACTGTGAGATCATAAGCTCAGCTGAAGTCAGATGCCCAACCAACTGAGCCACCCAAGCACCCCTGGGTTTCAAATTTTAAATAGAAACATCAGGGGTGCCTGGGGGCTCAGTCAGTTAAGTGTCTGTCTCTTGATTTCAGCTCAGGTCATGGTCTCACAGTCCTGAGATTGAGCCCTGCATCAGGCTCTATGCTGGCTGTGGAGCCTGCTTGAGATTCTCTCTCTTCCTCTCTCTCTCTGCTCCTCCCCTGCTTGTGCACACTTACTTCCCCTCTCTCTCCAGAAAAAAATAAATTGAAATGTCAGGTAGGACAGTTAGAGGCACCTGAAATAAAAGGCAGATCAAACCAGAGAACATCATACATTAGCCATATTAATGGGTTCATAGCATCCAGAAAGGAGGGGAAAGAGACGAGCTTTACTTTGGATTGCCCAGGTCCCACCTTGAGATGTAGGTTTGATTCAGGTCCTGGCACTGACAGGGGGTTGTCCAGAGGGGCAGGGGGCAGAGGGTGGAGGAATCCTGAAAATAGGTACACCCAGGAACACAGTATACCTCCAAATCTCCCACAGGGCTTCTCCCAGGCAAAGGGAACAGTCAAGTCCTGCAGACCCTAGAGTGTGGGGCTAGTGGCTGTCAAGTGGTGGGGCACAGTCATCTCCATGACAGCTTTCACAAGCAGAAGGCCCTAGATGAACCCAGATGCCTAGATGGCATCCTTTGGCAATGGTCATGGTAGGTGTGCTTGTGGAGGCTGAACAGCCTGTTGAACAGGAGTTGGGAGGGGATGTTGAGGGGCTCCAGGATTCCATGGGAACTTGGCCTGGCTAAGAATTCTGGAATCTGAGTGCGTCCTCTTGGCATAGGGTTGATGGGCACTTATTTCTCTGTTGGAAGTGCCGGCATGACCCCTACCGCCTGCTACGGTATGACCTGGACAGTGCCCTGCAGAAGAACCCACCACTGCTGGTGAAGAAGTATGCTGTGGTGCAGGGGATGGTTCTGGTGAGCTGGGGCCCGGCGGGGGGCTCACCACCAACTACTGCCAACCTAGTCCCCCATAGCCCCTACCCTTGTGGAATCACAAATATGGGAGGGGAAAGGAGAGAGGGTCTGTGGGCTCTGAGGCAGAAGGCCTGACTGAGAGTCACCCATCACATAGAACCAGGGCTGCAGCCCAGTCTCCCGTTTGCAGCCTGACCCCATGCATCCCTCATCCCAGAAGACTCAAGGGAGCGAGGGACACCTAACCTGGAGAACCAAATTCTCTTTGTCTGTTTTTAAATAACTTTTTACTAAAACCAGAGCATTGTAAAAATATATGTATATTTATTGAAAAAATTTAGAAAATAATTGCTTCCCTGTATTACCCAGATTGTCTCATTTGTTCACACAATGAGGACGTACTGGGCAGCTGCTGGATCCAGCACTATTGGAAGCCCTGGGGCGTACCCATGCTAACATTTTGGCCCCTGGGTTTTTCTGATTTGGGGGTCCTGCTTTTTTTAAATGTTTTTTAAATTTTTTATTTTGAAGAGGGAGAGAGAAGAAGTGGGGTGGGGCAGAGAGAGAGGGAGAGAGAGAATCCCAAGCAGACTCCTCACTGCCAGCATAGAGCCTGATGCAGGGCTCGATCTCATGAACTGTGAGATCATAACCTGAATTGAAAACAAGAGCCCAGTGCTTAACTGACTGAGCCAGCCAGGTGCCTCTGGAGTCTTGCTTTTTTAATTGTAATTTTTTAATCACTGCATGAGAATCTGTCATTTGATTTCTCTACCTGTGATCCTTTTGTTGGACATTTACATTATCTCCTTTTTGTTTGGGCAGTGGGCCATGACAAATAGCACTCTAATGGATATCCTTGCACAGAAATCTTTGGACAGGTGTCTACTTGCTGGAGACTGACATGTAGAGAGTGGGGGTTCAGAGAGCCATAGGACAAGATCCCTACCCTCAAGAGCTCCCATCCCATGGGGCCAGCTGATCAATGCATATGGATAAGTGGGCCAGCCAGCTGTAGGAGGGTGGAGTGGGTCCCTCTGAGTAGGAAGAAACCCTTCAGGCCCCAGGGCTTTGGAGCCCTTGTGTGTGAGGTGACCTCTGAGCAGGTGGGCCAGCAGAGGGCAAAGGCTGGGATGGTGGGGCTGCCCTCTGACTTGGGAGACCTTGATGGGGAACAGGCTCAGCCACACCTCACTGGGCGACTTGGGGAGGGTAATACCCTTTGCCCGAAACCATCAAAGAAAGGCCTGAATTCTGGCACAGGCTCTGAGGCCCATGGCACCATCCTGAGATTCAGTGCCCTCCTGCTGTTTCCTTCCTATGTGTTGACAGATGTTTGCTGGGGGAAAACTCCTTTTTGGAGGCTGCATTTTGAATGGATATGGCTATAGCAGGCAGAATCTGCTGAAACAGATCTTCCAGGCTCGACAAGACTGCAAGATGGGCTACTTCCTGCCAGACAACTACAAATTTAGGTAAAACAGGAAAAACTTGGGGTGCAGGGCAAGCACAGGGTGGGAGGAGACCTCGCTATGGAAGGGACACTATTGGGGACAGAAGCTGGCAGCAAAACAGACAGCTTCACAGGTGGCAAGGGGGAATGAGGCCGTGCTGTTGGGACACAGGTCAGGGGAAAGTGCCCTCTTGGAGAAAGAGGGACACAGGATGATTTGCACAGTGCCAATTTCTGTGGGGGAAAATAATGGAGACAGGTTTGGGTGGGGGTCCTAGTGACATCCTGCCTTTTGCCCTATGACACCCTACCCCATCCTGTGTGCGATCCCAGTCCTGCTTCTCTGTTTACCAGCAGGGCCATGTAGTCAAGGGTCCCTCATGAGGTGAGTTCAGTCCCTTGTAAAGGGAATGGGGTGGTGCTGGCTTAAGGCTGCCTCTTGGCCACAGAGCGTAGGCTTTTCAACCAGGTGACATCCATCTATGGAGTGACTCCTAGGCCCAGCTTGGGTGAGATGAGCATAGGTAGGTCTCTTGGTTCCAGAAGCATGCAGCCTGGTCCAGGGAAGGAGCATGGGGTTTATGACATTGCTGGAGGCTGTGTTAAGAGCTGGCAGTGGGTTCTGGAATGCCTGTGAAAATGCAGTGAAAAATTTACTGGGTCAGGAGTTCCAAGAGGAAGAGAAAGCCTCAAATCTGCTCTTTATAAGCTGGGGAACCATTAGCCTCCCTAATCCTCATTATCCTCACCTTTAAAATGAGGGTGATAATTCCCACCTCCCGGGGTTGTTGTGAGGATGTAATGAAGGCGTGTTTGCTGAAGTGCCATATAAACCAGAAAGTGATGAGCAAACACATAAAAAACATCCACCTGCCTAGCACGTGGGCTTGCCTTTGACTGTGTCCCTACCGCATGGAGTCGGGACAGCAACCCCACCCCACTCCCACCAGGCCTCTCCGCTTTCTAGGAGTCCTGACGCCAATTTCTCCCCAGTGCACTGAGTTGGGGCCATGTCAGAGTGTCTGCCTGACCCTATAGAGGTTCCTCTAGGAGGATCTGGTAGAGGTCAGGCCCTGACCCCAGCATCCTGGACAGCTTAGTAGAGAAGACAGGATCCCGAGGAGCCTGTGGACATCAGGAAGGCAGATGCTGGCAGGTGCAGAGAAGAAAGTCACTGAGACCCCAAGGCCTGAGACTCAAGGAGGGCTTGGAGGTTATTCAAGACCAGCTCAATGACAGTTCCAGGGAGAAAGGGAAACGGAGGCTCTGGGTCTGCTTGGGCTCAAGAAAGAAATACACCAAAGACAGAAGGGGGTTGGGGAGGACGCTATCCAGAAGGCCCACACTGAAGATGAACTGAGACCACTGGAAGGTGCCAGAGACAGCAAGCAAAGGCATTTTCAGAAGTATTTAACAGATGGGGTGCTTAGGGGTATGGTGGATGGGGATGCCAAAAACTAGTTACAAAAAGATGTAGCTCTTATTTGACTTCCACTGTCCCTCAAAGGACCACTTACTTTCTCTCTGCCTCAGCTTCTTTGCCTGCAAAGCAAGAACAAGCATAGTTTCCACTGTACGGGGTTGTGAGAATTAGATGAGCCAGTGTGTGTGAAGTTCTGGTACATCACTAACATTTATTGAGAGGTTACAAATTATAGCTGTTAGTGCTGTCATTATTATTACTAAAATGAATTCCAGGTTCTTAATTTGTTATATGCACGGGTTCTAAAAGGACTTAATACTTACAATGGTTTTCAAAATTTTTTGAGGAATGATGGAGAAAGAATCAACAAACCACACACACACACACACACACACACACACACACACACACACAGAGTCTAGGTTTTTGGAAGTGGAAAGGGGAGGATTCCGGAGACTATAAACCAGTAGAACTCCTCTTAATTCCAGAATGGCCTATTAGGTTGGCAGTTTGAAAGCACTTAGAGAAAAAAGAGTGGAATTCTACAAGAAAATGTTGCCATAACAACAGTTCCTTTATCTCTATCTGTGGAACAAACCACCTCAAGTTTAGTGGTGTAAAACCACACAACCGTTGTTTATTACCATCTCTGGCAGTTTGGGGGCCAACCGGGTTCAGCTAGGTAGTGCTTGCGTAGGGTCTCTCATGTGGTTGCAATGAGAAGTTGACGGGCTGGAGTCATCCCAAAGTCTTGCCCACTCAAGTCAGGTGGTCCGTGCAGGCTTTCAGCCGCGACAATTACACATGGCTTCTCCATGTGGCCCTGGCCTCCTCAGATATGGCAGCTGGGTTCCAAAAGCGAGCATCCTGAGACACAGCCAGGTGGGGACTGGGTTGCCTTATATGGCTTGGCCTCATAAGTCATGTATGTCATCACTGTCCACTCCATGTGAGTCCCTAGAGCCGGCCCACATTCACAGGAGGGAAATGACACTACACCTCTTGACGGGAGGAATGTCAAAGAAATTTGGGAAACGTTCTAAAGCCACCCGCTGGCCTGATTCCTCTTCCAGCAGGGTAACTAAAATAGTAATGAGACAAGCTGCCGGCCTAGAATACCTAACTTCAAGTGAGACACTGGGTGAGATCTCTTGATGTCCTCGTGAACTAGATGGATAGACGGGGCTCAGGCAGCTGCTTGCTCGGCCACACCCAGTAAGTGGTGGTGGGCCTAAAGGGCAGACCTCTGTGTTTGGCCTGTCCACTTTTTCCCTAAATATGCAACTTAGATGTGTTCATGGAAGCCTGACTGATCATTTGTGCCCTAGATGGGGAGAGATGACAGAGTAGGAGTTTGCAGTAGGCTCAGCCGTCAAGCAGGGGTTTGGGAAGAAAATGAACAAATGTTTACTTTTAGTCGTGGAAGGTTTATGGTCAGTGGATGTTGGAAGCCCCAGCGTGATAGTCTGTTATGCTGAAAAAAGTAACTTAGAAGTCAGAGCTATCGGCGCAGCCCAAGGGAGCCATAGGTCCTGGAGTGCTAGCATTTTCATTTCTGGGTCCTCTGTTCCAAGAGGGACACTAGCAGAGCTCTGGCAGGGGGGGTCCTCCCTGTCCCTTGGTGGGAGTCATTTCTTCCTTGCCGGAGTAGACTTTCAGCTGCTTGGTTTTATGCAGCTGTTGTGGGAGGATTCGCAGTGCGGAGGTGGGAGAGAGAAAATACAGGTGGGCAGAGTAAATGCAGGAGGGTGGGCAGAGCCGGAGCACAGATCCAGAAGGGCTGGGCTGCTTACCCGGCACTCAGAGGAGCCAGCCACAGAGACGGCCGTCCATCTGGGCTTGGGGTCTGTGAGGCCACCGTGGAGAAGCAAGGGCTGTGAGCAGGGAGGGGAGCCGGGCTGCCCAGGGAGGCGGGGCCTCCCACTGAGGCCTTCCAAGCCCCAGCGGAGAATGGGGTGGGGCCCCTGCTAGTGAGTAGACTGGTTGTGAAGGAGCAGGAGGGTGGGGGCCAGGCCAGGCCAAGGACAACTGGCGGGGTAGGGGGAGATTCATGCAGGGCTGGAGAGACCACTCTGCCCGGAGGAGAAGGCAGTGTGTTGGGAAGGCGCTGTGTTAAGCTGTGCCAGCCCAGAGGACTGGGTGTCCTATATCACATGGCCCACCTCCCTTCTGTCTGTGTCCTTTGCTCATGCTCACAGCCCGGCACATTGAACCCCCTTGGGAAACGTTCACTGATTGAAGACCTAGAGCTGATTTTATCCCAGGGAAGCAGAGGGCAGGTCGGACTGAGGAAGGGCCGGTTGACAGAGTGTCCACTGATAACCGGCCCTCAAGGCCATCCGGCCGCCCCTCATATACCTCCAGTGGTGGGAGGCTCCTCTCCAGAAGCAGCTCCTGCTTTTAACCTGGCAGTCCTGCCATTCCTTCCATTTCTGAGCAACTCCTGCATGCCCGGCCTCGTGCTCGGCACTGGGGATTTGGAAGTGAATAAGACCTCAACCTGCTTTAGCTTGGCTGTTCCAAAGATGCAGAAACTGAAGAAAAAGAGCAAAGGGCACTAATCATCAGAGGACACAAGTCAAAACCACAGTGACACACGGCTTCACACCCGTCAGGATGGCTGCTGTCGGAGCACCAAAAATAGCAAGCTTTGGCGAGGATGTGGAGGAGCCTGAGGCCACGTGCACTGCCGGCGGGAATGCAAACTGGCACGGCGGCTTTGGAAAACAGTACGGAGGGGGTCCTCAGAAAGTTAGAATAGAATTATGGTGTAGCAGCTTCACTTCTGGGTAGGCACCTAAAAGAATTGAAGGTGGGCTTTCAGAGTCCATAGTGGCACTGCTGGTAATATCCAAGAAGCAGAAACAACCCAAGTGCCCGTCCGCGGATGGATGGAGAAAGAAAATGTGGTCTGTGCATGTACCGGAAAAGGAAGGAAATTCCGACACGCTACAACACGGATGAACGTTGAGGGCATTATGCTCAGTGAAATAAACCAGGCACAAAAGGACAAATACCACGTGATCCCACTTACATGAGGTCCCCAGAGCAGACAGAAAGTCGGAGGGTTGGGTGCCAGGGCTGAGGGAGGGACAGTGGGGAGTTCGCGTTTAATGGGGACAGAGTTCCAGTTTGGGACGACGAAAAAGTTCTGGAGATGGATGGGGGGGACGGCTGCACAACAGTGTGAATGTACTTAATGCCACTAAAGTGTGTACAAAAAAAATGGATAAAGTTTATGTTATGTACTTTTAACCACAGTTTAGAAGTGGGGGGTGGGGGGAAATGCTCTGTGGGTGCTTTGCAGCTGAGGGGGCAGGGAGAAAAAGGGGCTGTTTTCCCCAGTTAATGAGCTCTCAGGGCAAAGGCTGCTTCGTCTCCAAAGCCCACCCCGCCTGCTCTGGTAACCAGGTTCATTCTCCATCAGCCCGGGGCCAGATGGAGGAGACGGACTCCCCAGGTATCAGTACGTGTCATTTGCCAACACGGCCCCAGGCCTGGTGGAGGGTCTCACTTAGGGACACCGCTGATGCTCCCGCCGCTGATGCTCCCGCCATCCTGGTCACACTGACTCTCTCATCATGTAACCTGCTATTGGCAGCTGTCACGTAGGAGTCCTTTTACGGTGCCCCACTGGGCTGGACTCCCATTGCTCCATTTACCTATGTTTTGAGTTCCTAACAAATGCTGAGCCATGACCCACCCTGGGGGACAGGGGTGGGTCGGGTGCGGGACAAGGGCACTCGGCTCAGGAAGCCTCAGGAGACCCACTCCCAGAATCTGCTTTCTTGCCACCTCTGCAGCCGGGACCAAAGGGGACGGGGGAGACAGCCCGGTCCACACCTTCCTTTTTTATTTTTCTGGGATTCTCAGAATGACAGAAGAGGCCCTTGTCTCCCTTCCCCTGCCCATCTCTTATCGCGAAACACCCTGCCCTCAAGCAAGTCACATAGCAGGGGCTCAATTAATATGAAGAAATGAGGAGTAAAAGGGCCTGTTCCGTCTCTGTCCTCATTAGTTTCCCAAGACTGCTGTAACAGTGCTTCACACACTGAGTGGCTTAAACTGGAATGTATTATCTCATGGTTCTGGAGGCCAGAGATGGTGGTGTGGGCAGGCCATTCTCCTTCCACAGGCGCTAGGGAAGGACTCGCTCAGGCTGGTCTCCTCACTTCTGGTAATTCCTTAGCTTGAGGCAGCATTGTTACCCCAGACTTCTCATGGCATTCTCCCTGTGTGTGTGCTTGTGTCCACACTGCCCCCTTTTTATAAGGACACCAGGTATTTTGAGTTAAAAGTCCACCCTACTCTGGTATGACTTCCTCTTAACTCATTGCCTCTGCAGTGACCCTATTTACAAGCAAGGCCACAATCTGAAGTACCAGGAATTTGGACTCCCCCTACATGTGAATTTGGGAAGGGGGACACAGCCCCTAACACTGTACACAAGGACTTTCCTGGGTGTCCTGTGCTCCCTCCCTCCCTTGCTCACTTTATGGAGCCCTCCTGCCCCACTGCACACCTTTCCGATGGTCAGTGCTGGGTGCACAGGTGTCACTCGCACAGAGTTAGGGTGATCCAGCCCTAAACAGAAGCCAGAGAAGCTGACCTCCAGTGAGTCTCTGTGTCCCCAGGGGTCAGACTCTCCCTTTACCCACCCTGGTGAGGGGCAGCCCTGTGTCCTTTTCTCTCTCGGAACCGGAACATTAAATGGCAGCACCAGGTGCTGGTGAGGGCTGCTTACTCAGGGTCCCCTCAGGCTGTGGCTCTGCTGAGCGTTGCCCTTCCTTCCCTCCCTCCCCTGCAGCATTTCAACCTACATCCCGGGCCTGGAAGACCCTGACTCAGTCAAGAAAACAATACCAGAAGACATCCAAGGAAGCTTCTCCTCACTGACCATGGCGGACCAGATGGAGGAGTCCTCCCCTGAAGCTGAGAAGTAGGTATCCCCCACCCCACCCCGGCCCAGGGCTGAGGGGCCCTCCTGTGGTAAACAGAATGGGCGTGGCTCATAGCAGAGTCCCTGGCTCTGCTGCAGGCCACAGAGTCCATGTGGGGCTAAGTGGCCTTGGGCAAGTCACTTCCCCCTGGGCCTGGGTCATCTCTAACCATCCCTGACAGCTAGCCCATTTAATCAACACAATGTCCAGCTGAGCATTGCTCAGCTCCCCAGAGCTGCTGGCAGTGGTCTGGGTGGTGGCCATTGAGGCCTTTAGTGGTGAAATCCTACAGTCCAGGCCATCATCAGTCTGAGATGAGTGGAGACTGCCCACTGTCTCCCTGCGAGAAACTTCCTAGACCTTAACTTGGCCATGTTAACTGAAATGAATTATGTATTCTGCAAGAGCGTGAAAAATCACACATTTCTTATGAAGATGGGAAAACAAAACTGTTACAGTTTTTGTTAGAAAGGTTACAGGTGCCACTGGGACCCCCCAGGTTGCAGCAACACCCAGAGAGCCTCAACAGTGCAAAGCCGAGGGCCAGGGCTCTGGGCCCCGTTCACACCAGTTCTCTCCACCCATTTCCCAGCATTTGCTTCTCTCTATTTTGGTTTTTAGAATGAAACAGCCTGAAGTGTTTCTGCATACTCTCAGCAAAGCCAAGAGAGGCAGTAAGAAGTCGGCCATCTGGAAAAAACAGTCCTCCAAGAAATGATGCTGCCCCCACAGCTACCCAGAGCTCTAAGCCTGGACACAGCTCCTCTCACATTCACCCTAGTCCTGCCTCCCAAGCCTCCCACCCCCTTTCTCTAAGCCCCTGCATAATAAATAAGCGTGCCTCCAGCATCTGGGTGAGGCCGTGGGATAGGCTGGCTCCTACGAGGTCCCCCACAGACCTGTTCCAAGCTGAGTCCTTGGAAATGTGGTTCCTCTGACCCAGAGCTTCCTCTGTGACCAGTTAAACCAGCCAGAGAATCTCCCATTCCCAAGGAAACAGGTATCTCACTCTAAGGGGGCCAAGCCAAAGGATATATTAACCCTGGGGAGGTCTTGGATGGGACTGAATTGTGCCCTCCTACCTACCCTTCACTAGGTGGAAAAGGACTCTGCTTCTGGCCCAGATGGAAAAGAGGGTGAGAGAGAAAGAGGGAGGAGAAAGACAGAGAAGAAGAGCAACAGATGGGAGGAAAGGCAGGGGGAGAGATGGAGAGCTGCTGAGAAGGGGCAGGAAGAGAAATGAGGGAGGAGGAAACTAGGGAAGAGGGAGAATAAGGGGGCAGGTGGAATGAGAGGGAAACGGGCATGGAATGGGATGGAAAAGATAGTGATGTCTATCTGTCCCAGACAGCCAGAGACCCTGTGCCCCGCCCCTCGTGTGTTAATGTCCCCATTTAGCCTAGCCTCAGTGCTCTTTGATGGATTAGACACCCCTTCCCAGGCTGATAGGCCTGAAGAATCCTTGCCAGCATCACCGGCCCAGAGATAGCAGCCCTATCTCCCCATCTCATGTGCTGACTACTCCTGGGTCATGGTCCCCAGCTCTAGGCCTGTTTGAGGCTCCTGAGAGCCACTTCCTGGAGCAGGGCATAGACCCCAGAGGGTCTGCCTGCTTCTCCAAACTCAGAAAAGACTTCAGACCCTGATCTGTGGGCAGTGTTTGGTGATGTGCTCTACACTTAGCTACTTGTGCCCCTTTTTAATAGATGCTTTTTTAAGCTGAAGTTTTTGAGGGTTAATGTTTATCCTTTGTATCATGCAAAGGCTTATTTTGAATGATACATTTATTCCCCTAGAAATGGATTTGAAATGGCATGCTGTGTTCTTAAGTCTATATCTTTTGATACCTAAGGGCCTGATATTTGCTAGGTGTCTTGGGCACATAACTCTTCTCCCCTCTGTCCGCCCCATTCTCCCCCCCACTCAAGCACAAGGGCACGCAAGGATTGGAAGGCAAGGGGAAGCAAGTTCCACCTCTGTCCTGGCTTGCAGGCACCCTTATCCCCTCAGGCAGGATTCTGGTAAAGGTGAGAATGCAGACACCGGCCCTCCTACCTTCCTCCTGGAATTGGACCTTTGGGCCTGCATGCTAAGTTGGACACTTCACCAGCTGCATGCACAGGTGAGCACAGAACTGTCCCTAAGGGACAGGCCCCAGCCCAACTCAGGATGCTCGCCAGACTGAAAAGGGGCTCAAAATGAGCAGACTTGAGCAGCAACATTTCCCACTGGTGGAATAGGGCCCAGTGGAATGTCCAGTGCTACAAAATCAAACTGTCCCTTGAGGACTAGAATGTCCCTTCACCATAGAAATACCAGGAGAGGGGGATCAGGTTCCACCAACAATGCCTCCAAAAAGCCAGGTGTGATGGGAAGGTGTGACATTATCTGAGAGAGTCAAACTCTTGAATCCATCTTTAGCACAAAAGTCCAGGCAGCCACTACCAACTAACTCCCCATATTTGCCTTCTGTGGACTTCTGTCCTCTACCAGGGCCTCAGCTTTTAGAAAGACTTCTTGGGGGAAGTAGAAGTGGAATAAGAGCCAGAGCCTAGGGTAGGTAGCAGAGTTCTTGGCACTGAATCCATTCTTTCTCCTCTATCCCACCACTTTCCATGGAGGTGGACCCAGGGCACCTCCTTCTTCCAGGAAGAAGGAACCAGGAGGACAGGAAGACAAAGATCAGACTTCCATTTCCAACAATAGTATGGATTAAATGGCCTGTAAAAAGTCACACTGCAAAATATGTTGAATAACATAAACCCTTTTAATTGCATATCGGAGCACACGAGATAGTAAGGACAATCCATAGGTGCTGAAAAGAGGACTCAGGAAACCAAGTGGTAAGCAAGCACTAAAACCACAGCTGTCCTGAGGCTGTTTTGTTAATCCCAATGACCCAGAACCAGAGCTTTAATGGTTCTAGGGACACACGAGACAAAGCCTTGGGCCTGAACAAGATATCAAGCTTTTTTTTGTTTGTTTTTACTTTATTTTTTTATTTTACATCCAAGTTAGTTAGCATATAGTGTGACAGTGATTTCAGGAGTAGATTCCTTAGTGCCCCTTACCCATTTGGCCCATCCCTCCTCTCACAACCCCTCCAGGAACCCTGTGTTTGTTCTCTATATTTAAGAGTCTCTTATGTTTTGTCTTCCTCCCTGTTTTTGTACTCTTTTTGCTTCCCTTCCCCTGTGTTCATCTGTTTTGTCTCGTAAAGTCCTCATATGAGTGAAGTCATATGATTTTTGTCTTTCTCTGACTAATTTCACTTAGCATAATACCCTCCAGTTCCATCCACATAGTTGCAAATGGCAAGATTTCATTCTTTTTGATTGCCAAGTAATACTCCATCATATATATATATATATATATATATATATATATATATACACACCACATCTTCTTTATCCACTCATCTGTCAATGGACATTTTGGCTCTTTCCATACTTTGGCTATTGTTGTTAGTGCTGCTATAAACATTGGGATGTATGTGCCCCTTCCAAACAGCATCCCTCTATCCTCTGGATAAATACCTATTAGTGCAATTGCTGGGTCATAGGGTAGTTCTATTTTTCTTTTTTTTTGAGGACCCTCCATACTGTTTTCCAGAGTGGCTGCACCAGTTTGCATTCCTACCAGCAGTGCAAAAGAGATCCTCTTTCTCCACATCCTTGCCAACATCTGTTGTTGCCTGAGTTGTTAATGTTAGCCATTCTGACAGGGGTGAGGTGGTCTCTCATTGTGGTTTTGATTTGTATTTCCCTGATGATGAGTGAGGTTGAGCATTTTTTCATGTGTTGGTTGGCCATCTGGATGTTTTCTTTGAAGAAGAGTCTATTCCTGTCTTTTGCCCATTTCTTCACTGGATTATTTGTTTTTTGAGTGTTGAGTTGGATAAGTTCTTTACAGATTTTGGATACTAACCCTTTATCTGATATGTCGTTAGCAAATATCTTCTCCCATTCCGTCGGTTGCCTTTTAGTTTTGCTGATTGTTTCCTTCACTATACAGAAGCTTTTTATTTTGATGAGGTCCCAATAGTTCATTTTTACTTTTGTTTCCCTTGCCTCCAGAGACGTGTTGAGTAAGAAGTTGCTGCGGCCAAGGTCAAAGAGGTTTTTGCCTGCTTTCTCCTCGAGGATTTTGATGGCTTCCTGTCTTACATTGAGGTCTTTCATCCATATTGAGTTTATTTTTGTGTATGGTGTGAGAAAGTGGCCCAGGTTCATTCTTCTGCATGTCGCTGTCCAGTTTTCCCAGCACTACTTGCTAAAGAGACTGTCTTTATTTCATTGGATATTTTTCCTGTTTTGTTGAAGATTAGTTGGCCATACGTTTGTGGGCCCATTTCTGGGATCGCTATTGTGTTCCATTGATCTGAGTGTCTGTTTTTGTGCCAGTACCATACTGTCTTGATGATTACAGCTTTGTAATACAGCTTGAAGTCCGAAGACATCAAGCTTTAAATAAGACTCCCAAAGACAAATCTGGGACCCTTGATATACACAAAATTATAAGGGAATTTTAATGTCTCAGCCTCAGAGAAAAAAATGTTTTGGTTAAGGATCCTTCTATGAATGTATAACCCATATCTGCCTTCATGGAGATTTTGGGTTTACATGTTTATGTGTGCTGTCTATGAGATCTAGAAACCCTCAAGATGTTTCATGGAAGCAAACAAATCCTGTCTGAAAATGTTCAGTCTCAACCTAGACTTCATAGGATTCCCACAGAGATAATCCAGTTGAATATGAGCTCACAATCCAAAATTTAAAAGTATAAGCCAAAGTGAATAAAAATAAACATCAAACATTAAGTTAGACGTCCAAGATTTTGGATATTGAACTTGGCAGACAATATAAAATGAATGTGTTTTTAATGTTTAAATAAGCAAAAGAAGGAACTGAAAACATAAGCAAAGAAGAAGATATAACTAAACAAAAAAGAGGTGGCCTGAAATTTGCTTCCAAACATGTTAGAGTAAATGGTACTGGAGTGGATCTATTGAAAAACAACCAAGGTAAGAGAAAGAAAATGAGTTCTACAACCCCCACCCCCACCCCCACCCAGCTTTGGCCAGAGATCATGCTTTCTGAATCATGGTACATGGAAGGAGAATTCAAGCAGAGTATGATAGTGTTGCTGAACTGAGGAGGAAGATCAGAATTAGGGGAGATAGCAGTGACTGAAATTTGTGGAACAGGGCCTCAGAGAAGAGGGAGTTATGCAGAGAGAACTCTAGATATCTGCACAGTGATCTCCTTGAGACTTTCAGCTGAATACTAAACTGCACGTGGTTTGAGTGTGGCTTCATGAAGCCCAGTAAAGAGCTACACGGGAGCTGTGAACTGGGGAGACATTCAAGTTCCAACCAATCAGAAACAGACTCATGGGCCAGTAACTTCTTTGACATTAGCTGTAGCAGCTTCTTTCTTTGACATTAACTGTAGCAGCTTCTTTCTAGATATGTCTCTCGAGGCAAGGAAAACAGAAGCAAAAATAAACTATTAGGGCTACATCTAAATAAAAAGCTTCTGCACAGCAAAGAAAAACAATCGACAAAACTAAAAGGTAACCTACAGAATGGGAAAAGGCATTTGAAAGACATATCCAATAAAGTATTAGTATCCAAAGTATATAAAGAACTTATAAAACACAACACCCAAAAACAATAATCTAATGAAAATCGGCAGAAGACATGAACAGGCATTTCTCCAAAGACATACAGTCAGGCAACAGACACGTGAAAAGATGTTCATCATCACTTACCATCAGGGAAATGCAAATCAAAACCACAATGAGATGGCACCTTACACCTGTCCGAATGGCCAAATCAACAACACAAGAAACAGATGTTAGTGAGGATGTGGAGAAAAAGGAACCCTCTTGCATTGCGGGTGGGAATACAAAATGGCACAGCCACTGTGGAAAACAGTATGGAGGTTCCTCAAGAAGTTAAAAACAGAACTCCCTTATGATTCAGCAATCTTATTACTTTGTATTTACCAAAAGAATACAAGAGCATAATTCAAAGGGGAACATTCACCCCTATGTTTATAGAAGCATTATTTACAATAGCCAAGAAATGGAAGCAGCCCAAGTGTCCATTGACTGATGAATGGAAAAAGAAGATATGGTATAGATATACAACAGAATAGTATTCAGCAATAAAAAATAATGAAATCTTGCCATTTACAATGACATGGATGGAGCTAGAGAGTATAATGCTAAGCAAAATAAATCAGAGAAATAAAGATACCATATGATTTCACTCATATGTGGAATTTAAGAAAGCAAATGAGCAAAGGGAGGAAAAGAGAGAGAGAGACAAATCAAGAAATAGACTTTTAATTATAGAGAACAAACTGATGGTTACCAGAGGGAAGGTGGATGAGAGGATGTGTTAAATAGGTGATGGGGATTAAAGAGTGCATTTGTCATGATGAGCACTGGGTAATGTATGGAATTATTGAATCACTACTGTGTACCTGAAACTAATGTAATACAGTGTGTTAACTAATCAGAATTAAAATTTTAAAAAGCAAAAAATAGAAGTAGAGACTGGGCATTTCAGTGAAGATCCCAGAAAATCCAGGCCATATGAGTAGGGATAAACTAAAGGCTAATCTAGACCCTCCCTAATAAAATTTAAAAGTAATTCTTGGCAAAGCTGTAGGGACAGAATAAAATAGATGAGGGGTTGCCTGAGATGGGAATGACTACAAAGGGTATGAGGGAATTTGACAGAGGTAGGGGTGTTAATGGGATTATTTTATGTCTTAATTATGGCAGTGGATACTTGACTGTAAACATTTGGCAAAACTCACAGAACTGTACCTCTAAAACACTGGATTTTACTATATGTCAATTACACCTCAATTTAAGATAAGAAGCCTTGAAAGAATCAATCTGATCTTCAAGTAAATTGAACTGCCTGGAAAAAAGGCAATCCTCTTAAAAGGAAAACAATATAGTACAGACACGACATTCAACGTAACACAACATAATATAACATTCATAATGTCTGGCTTGCAATTAAAAAAAAATCTCTGGATATGTGAAGAAGCAAGAAAATGTAAGCCATGACAAAAAAAAAAATCAGTCAATAGAAACAGACATGGAAAAGATAGAAGTGATAAAGGTTGCAGGCAAGGCCTTTATAACAGCTATTATAAATACTTCAGATGATTTAAATGAACACAATAAGAGACATTAAACCTATAAAAAGAACTGGATGAAAAATATACTGGGTAACAGTAACGGTGGATTAGATGCTATAGAGAAGATCAGTAAGCTTAAAGACAAGGCAATGCAAAATAGTCAAAGTTCAGAGGGAGAAAAAGTCTGAAAAAATAAACAGAACCCTAGTAACCAGTGAGACAACATTAAGTGATCTAGTATATGTATAATTGGAATTCCAAAAGGTAAAGGGGGAAAGAAAAATATTTGAAGCAACCCTGACCAAAAATTTGCTATACGTGATAAAAAGAATCACAATGAGGGGCACCTGGGTGGTTCAGTCAGTTAAGCATCTGACTTCGACTCAGGTCATAATCTCACGGTTCATGAGTTCAAGCCCCACATAGGGCTCTGTGCTGGCAGCTCAGAGCCTGGAGCCTGCTTCGGATTCTGTGTCTCTCTCTCTCTGCCCTTCCTCTGCCTGTGCTCACTCTCTCTCTCTCCCTCTCTCTCCCTCCCTCCCTCCCTCCCTCCTCTTAAAACCTAATAAACATTAAAAAAAAAAAAGAATCACAATGAATCTCAAGCGGGATAAACACAAAGGAAACATCATCCAGGTACCTCATGATCAAATTGGTGAAAGTTGATGTTAAAGAGAAAATCTTAAGAAGAATCACAAAGACTCATTATATACTGAAGAAAAAATGAATGCTGATTTCTCATTTAAAATAATGCAAGTACTAATTTTTTTTAAAAAAGTCAACTTACAAATTTTATATCCAGTAAAAATATCCTTCAATAATGAAAGTAGGGGAAAAAAAGTAAATGTGAATGGGTTAAACTCACCAATCAAAAAATAGAGACTCTCACATACAAAAACTTGTAAACAAATGTTCATAGTATTATCCAAATGCCTGTCAACATATGAATGGATAAACAAAATGTGGTTTAGCCATACAACAGAATATGACTTGGCCATAAAAAGGGATAAAACACTAATACATACTACAATGTGGATGAACCTTGAAAACATTATGCTTAGTGAAAGAAACCAGACACATAAAGCCATATATTGTATGATTGAAAATATATTAAATGTCCACAACACACAAATCTCTGGAGACAGAATGTAGATTAGTGGCTTCCAGGGAACAGAGTGGAGAATGATGGCTTAAAGGGTATGAGACTTCTTTTTTTTTGGGTGATGAAAGTGTTCTGGAATTAGATAGTGATGTTGCGTATTATTATGAGTACACTGAAACATACTGAATTGTATACCTTAAAATGTTTAAGTTTGTTAATTTTATCTCAGTTTTTTAAAATCCATAAACCATTTCTGGAAAAAAGATTTAGATACACCATTTCATGTATTAGAAGTGTCAATTTATATAGAAATGCAAAAGACCTAAAGTAGCCAAAATTTTTTTGAAAAAGGAGAACAGTGTTAGAGAACTTATACAGATTTCAAGATCCACTGTAAATTTACAGGAATTAAAACAGTGTGGTATTGGCAGAAGAATAGACATATAGATAAATTGAATAGAATAGATTAATATTCTGAACCATGTGCATATGGTCCAACAGATATTCAACAAAGGACAAGATAATTCAGTGGGTGGGGAAGAGTAGTCTTTTCAACAAATGGTGCTGGAACAACTGAATGTCCATATGGGAAAAAAGTTAGAATTGATCTTTACCTCTCATCATTCACAATAAGTAATTAAAAATGGATCAGAGAGGGAGGAGTTAAGATGGTAGAGAAGTAGGGGGGACCCTGGGCTTTCCTCATCCCTCGAACACAGGTGTATAGAAGTCAGGTTACTTGGAACACCCAGGGAATTGATCTGCGGAGCAGCAGAAGGATATCCACAGTTGGATGGGGACACCTTGGCAGGAGTAAGGTGCGTGGATGTGAATTGAGGGAGATAAAATGGCAAAGCCATGGAGGGGAGGGAACCCTTTCTGTGAGAGACAAAAGGAGGAGTAAGGGAGAGGGGTTGTGAAAGTGCAGCATCGAGTTAGCACAACAGGAAAACCTCTCTGGACCATGGACTGGGGAACAAGAAGTACAGAGTGTGCCAGTTCTGCCAGTTCTTTTTTGCAAACAGCCTTTGGGCTGAAATTCTGAGGTTTTGAAGGTGCACGACTAGCCATACTTAAATCAGATAAACTAGATTTTAAAGCAAAGATGGTAACAGGAGATGAAGAAAGGCATTATGTCATTATTGAGGAGTCTATCCATCAAGAAGAGCTAACATTTGTATATATTTATGCCCCCAACTTGAAACACCCAAATATGTAAATTAATTAGTCACAAACATAAACTCATTGATAATATTACCATTATTGTAGGAGACCTTAATACTCCACTTACTGCAATGGACAGATCATCTAAGCAGAAAACCAACAAGGAAACAACAGCTCTGAATGACACACCAGACCAGATGGACTTGACAGATATATTCAGAACACTTCATCCTAAAGCAGCAGAATACACATTCTTCTCAAGTGGATATGCAACATTCTCCAGAATAGATCACATGGTGGGTCACAAATCAGCCCTCAACAAATACAAAAAGATCAAGATCATACCTTGCATATTTTCAGATCACAACACTATGAAACTTGAAATCAATCACAAGAAAAAATTTGGAAAGCCCTCAAATACATGGAGGTTAAAAAACATCCTACTAAAGAATGAATGGGTTAACCAGGAAATTAAAGAAATTAAAAATGCATGGAAGCAAATAAAAATGAAAACACAACTGTCCAAACCCTTTGGGATGCAACAAAGGCAGTCCTAAGAGGAAGATACATTGCAATTCAGGCCTATCTCAAGAAGCAAGAAAGGTCCCAAATATACAACTTAACCTTACACCTAAAGGAGGTAGGAACAGAGCAGCAAATAAAGCCCAAAGCCAGAAGAAGAAGGGAAATAATAAAGATTAGAGCAGAAATCAATGCTATCAAAATAAAAAAAAAAAAACAGTAAGACAGATCAATGAAACCAGGAGCTGTTTTTTGGAAAGAATAAACAAAACTGATAAGCCCCTAGCCAGACTTCTCAAAAGAGAGAGGACCCAAATAGATAAAATAATGAATGAAAGAGGAGAGATCACAGCCAACACTACAGAAGTAGAAACAATTAGAATACTATGAAAAAGTATATGCCAACAAACTGGACAAAACTCAAGAAAAAATGGAAAATTTGAACAGGCCCATAACTGGCAAAGAAATTGAATTGGTTATCAAAAATCTCCTAAAAGGGGAACCTGGGTGGCTTAGTTAACTGACTAACTCTTATTTTCGGCTCAGGTCATCGTGTCATGGTTCATGGGATTGAGCCCCCACATTGGACTCCATGCTGACAAGCCTTCTGGGGATTATTTCTCTCTCTCTCTCTTTCTGCCCTTCCCCCACTTGTTCATTCTCTCTCTCTCCCTCTCCCTCTCTCTTTCTCTCTCCTCATCCCCAAATAAATTAACTTAAAAAAAAAATCTCCCAAAAAATAAGTGTCCTGGGCCATATGGCTTCCCAGGGGAATTCTACCAAACATTTAAAGAAGAGTTAATACCTATTCTCCTCAAACTATTCCAAAAAATAGAAATGGAAGGAAAGCTTCCAAACTCATTGTATGAAGCCAGCATTCCCTTGATTCTGAAACCAGACAAAAACCCTACTAAAAAGGAGAATTACAGGCCAATATCCCTGATGAACCTGGATGCACCTATTCTCAACAAGATACTAGCAAATAGAATTCAACAGTACATCAAAAGAATTATTCACCATGATCAAGTGGGGTTTATTCCTGGGCTGTAGGAATCAGCCTGCAAATCAATGTTATACACCACATTAACAAAAGAAAGGATAATAACCATATGATCCTTTCAATAGATGCAGAAAACACATTTGACAAAATACAGCATCTTTTCTTGATAAAAAAAAAAAAAAAAAACCTCAAGAAAGTAAGGATAGAAGAAACTTACCGCAATATCTTAAAAGCCATATATAAACGTACCACAAATAATGTCATCCTCAATGGGGAAAAACAAAGAGCTTTCCTAAGCTCAGGAACATAACAGGGATGTCCACTCTCACCACTGTTGTTCAACATAGTTCTGGAAGTCTTACCTCAGCAAACAGACAACAAAAAGAAATAAAAGGCAAACAAATTGGTAAGGAAGAATCAAACTTTCACTCTTCTCAGATGACAGGATACTGTACATCAAAAACCCAAAATAGTCAACCAAAAAACTGCTAAACCTGATACATGAATTCAACAAAGTTGCAGGATATAAAACCAATGTACAGAAATTGGTTGCATTTCTATACACCAATAATGCAACAATTGCATCCAAAACCATAAGATACTTAGGAATAAACCTAACCAAAGAGGTAAATGATCTGTATGCTGAAAACTATAGACAGCTTATGAAAGAAATTGAAGAAGATACAGAGAAATGGAAAAACATTCCATGCTCATGGATTGGAAGAACAAATATTGTTAAAATGTTGATACTACCTAGATCAGTCTATACATTTAACGCAATCCTTATCAAAATAACACCAGCATTCCTCAGAGAGCTAGAACAAACAATCCTAAAATTTGTATGGAATCAGAAAAGACCCTGAATAGCCAAAGTATTGTTGAAAAAGAAAACCAAAGCTGGAGGCATCACAATTCCAGACTTCAAGCTGTATCCATCAAGACAGTATGGTATGGGCACAAAAACAGACACATAGATCAATGGAATAGAATAGAGAACCCAGAGATGGACCCACAAATATATGGGCAACTAATCTTTGACAAAGCAGGAAAGAATATCCAATGGAATCAAGACAGTCTCTTCAGCAAGTGGTGCTGGGAAAGCTGGACAGCGACATGCAGAAGAATGAACCTGGACCACTTTCTTACACCATACACAAAAATAAACTCAAAATGGATGAAGGACCTAAATGTGAGACCGGAAACCATAAAAATCCTAGAGGAGAAAACAGGCAGCAACCTCTTTGACCTTGGTGCAGCAACTTCTTTCTTGGTATGTCTCCACAGGTAAGGGAAATGAAAGCAAAAGTGAACTGTTGGGACCTCATCAAGATAAAACTTCTTCACAGCCAAAGAAATGATCAGCGAAATTAAAAGGCAACCGAACAAATGGGAGAAGATATTTGCAAATGACATATCAGATAAAGGGTTAGTATCCAGAATCTATAAAGAACTTATCCAACTCAACACCCAAAAACCAAATAATCCAGTGAAGAAATGGGCAAAAGACATGAATAGACACTTTTCCAAAGAAAACATATAGATGACTAACAGACACATGAAAAGATGCTCAACATCGCTCATTATCAGGGAAATGAGATACCACCTCACATCTGTCAGAATGGCTAAAATGAATAGGTCAGCAAACAGCAGATGTTACCAAGGATGCAGAGAAAGAGGAACCCTTTTACACTATTGGTGGGAATGCAGACTGGTGCAGCCACTCTGGAAAACAGTATGAAGATTCCTCAAAAAATGAAAACTAGAACTACCCTACAACCCAGCAACTGCACTGCTACATATTTATCCAAAGGATGCAAAAATGCTGATTTAAAGGGGTACACACACCCCAGTGTTTATAACAGCACTATCAACAATAGCCAAATTATGGAAAGAGCCCAAGTATCCATCGACTGATGAATGGATAAAGAAGATGTGTGTGTCTGTGTGTGTGTGTATACATACATATATATATATATATATATATATATATATATACATCTTCTTACACATACACACACATACACACACACACACACACACACACACACACACACACAGAATGGAATACTATTCAGCAATCAAAAAGAATGAAATATTGCCATTTGCAACTACGTGGATGGAACTAAAGTGTATTATGCTAAATGAAATAACCCAGTCAGAGAAAGACAAATATTATATGATTTCATTCATATGCGGAATTTAGAAACACAATGGATAAGTATAGGGGAAAGGAAAGAAAAATAAGATAAAAACAGAGAGAGAGGCAAACCATCAGCGACTCATAAATACAAAGAACAAATTGAGGGTCTCTGGATGGGTTGGGGTGGGGGGATGGGTTAAATGGATTATGGGCACCAGGATGGCACTTTTAGGGATGGCACTGGGTGTCATATGTAAGAGATGAATCACTGGGTTCTACTCCTGAAACCAAGACTACACTGTATGATAACTAACTTGAATTTAAATGAAAAAAACCCACAAGTTAAAAAAGTCAATCATAGATCTTAAGAGCTAAAATTATAAAACTTCTAGGAGAAAATATTTGTGATTTTAAGGCAGACAAAGACTTCCTACAACAATAAGAAAAAGTAATGAGAAGAAAAACAATGGACTGGACTTCACCTAAATTAAAAATCGTCGTTCTTCAAAACCAAAACAAAAAGTACTTTATGAAAAGAAATGGTGCACCACAAACTGGAAGAAAAATACAAATTTCTGGAATAGCTAAAGGACCCTTACAACTCAATGAGAAGACAAACAACTCTATTCTTTCTACCTAAGCAAAATATTGGAATAGACATTTTGCAAAAGAAGATGTATAAATGGCAAGAAAAACCCCACATGGCAAGATGTCTAATATCATTAATTAAGAAGGCAAATTAAACCACAAATGAGATACTAGTAGACACCTGTCAGAATAGCTAAAAAAAAAAAATGTTTAACTGAAAATACCAGCTACTAAGAAGTACATGGAGCAACTAGCACTCTCATACATCACTCGTGGGAATGTAAAATGGTACAAGTACTTTGGAAGACACTTTAGAGATCTCTCCTAAAGTCAGTTATTATATGACCAGAAGAAGGAGCCAGGTTGAGGAGCGGGAAAACCCTATTCTGTGAGGAGTGCTTAGAGAGACTGGGATGGTTCAGCTTAAACCCAAAGCCTCAAGGAGTCTCAGTCACTGTCCCCATCTCTGCAGGGCTATCCCAGGGCTTGAGACTGTAAAAGAGAAGTTATAGACAGGTGTCAGCATCTTTTCATTATAAGAAGAAGTTTCTTATGCTGAAACCCCAAAACCATAGTAAGAAATCTCCACAGGGTTCTCCTGGGTGGCTCAGTTGGTTAAGCATCTGACTTTGGCTCAGGTTGTGATCTTGTGATTTATGGGATCGAACCCCACATTGGTCCTCTCCTCTCCCCCTCCTCCACTCATGTGCGCACACCCACGCATTCTCTCTTTCTCTCAAAAATAAATAAACATTAAAAAAAAAAAAGAAACTTCACATGGACTACTTTGTTTAAAGGCCAGTGTGGCCAGAGCTAGCTCCAGCAAGGTATCTGCTCCATAAGATGGAAACACCCATTGAGAGTAACTCTGGTTTCTGCCAACATGGCAAACTGGCATGGACTACTGGACTACTGGCTACTTCCCTGTAAATCAACCCTGGAAAATTAGTAGCTGACATGATCAAGAAAATATGAGCTCAGAGGCCACAATAACTAAATATAGGAAGAATCATTTACTGAAAAAACAAGAGAACCTGAAAAAGAAGCAGTACCATTGGTAAGATCAGAAAAAAACAAGCGCAATCAATATACTTAAGGAGACAAGAAATAGTTAAAATAAAAAACACCACACATGAGATAAAACCTGAAGAACCATTTAATGGATTAGAAGATCAGAGTGTGGAGCTCTCCAAGAAAATATCAGAAAAGACTGACAGTACATAAAATAGATAAGAAACAGTGAAAGATGTGGAGGAAGGAAAGAAACACAACAAAACCCAGACTGTAAGAGTCCCGGGAAGGACAGGAAATAAAAGTGGAGAGGGGGAACTACCTGAAGAAATAATAAAGATGAATGTGCCATAATTAAGAAAGATGAAAAACTTTAAGAATGAAATAAATCAGAGTGCCAAACAGGAGAGATAAGGAAAAACCCACACACAGAGTGAAATTTGAAAAAATCAAACAGAAAATTCTAAGAGACCAGATAGAGCAGACCACCTACAGAGGAGTAAGGATTAGAATAACATCAGATTTTTCACAGCAACACCAGATGCAAGAAGAATGAAGTAATCTTTAAAAAAAAAATTTTTTTAGTGTTTATTTTATTATTGAGAGACAAAGAGAGACAGAGCATGAGCACGGAAGGGGCAGAGAGAGGAGGAGACACAGAATCCGAAGCAGGCTCCAGGCTCCAAGCTGTTAGCACAGAGCCCGACGCGGGTCTCAAACTCACAAACCGCGAGATCATGACCTGAGCCGAAGTCGGACACTTAACCAACTAAGCCACCCGGGCATCCCTGAAGTAATCTTTTTTAAGAATTGAAGGTAAAGTACTGTCAGTGTGGGGGTAGAGAAACTAAAGGGACATGACACTGTGGTAAGATATTTAGCTTCTAACAAGCTAGAGTAGATATTGATAAGGATAAGAATCAAGACAACAGGAGGAAGAAGGCAGAGTAGGAAGCACCATTAATCTGTCTCCCCACCTGGACCTGATGGCTTCAGTGGTGAATTCTATCATTTAAATAACTAATGCCAATCTTTCTCAAACCTTCTAACTCATTCTATAAGGCCAGCATGACCCTAAGACCAAAGCCGGAGGAAGATACTACAAGAAAACTGCAGACTAATATTCCTTATGAACATTGACACCTGTCATCAACAAAATACTAGAAAACAGAATTCAGCAGCATATATAAACATTATATATCTTGACATCAAGTGGGATTTATTCCTAGAAAGCAAGATGGCTCAAAATACAAAACTCAATGTAATACACCACAGAATGAACAGGGGAAAAAAAAACCTATCATCATCTCAACTAGGGCAGAAAAATCAAGGAACAAGGAAAGGATGTCTGCTCTCACCACTTCTATTCAACATAGTACTGGAAGTTGTAGCCAGAGTAATTAGGCAAGAAAAAAAAAAGCATCTAAATTGGAAAGGAGGAGGTAAAATTGTCTCTCTTCGCAGATGATATGATCTTATATGTAGAAAACCCTAAAGATTCCACACAAAGCTTTTAGAATTAATAAATGATTTCATCAAAGTATCAGGATACAGTCAACACACAAAAATCAGTTGCATTTCCATACACAACGAGCAATCTGAAAGGGAAATTATGAAAACAATTGCATTTACAATAGCAGCAAAAAGAGCAAAATACTTAGGAATTAACCAAGGGGGTGAAAGACTTGTACAAGGAAAACTACAAAACATTGTTGAAAGAAATTAAAGATATAGATACATGAAAATACATTTCACATTTATGGACTGGAAGATTTAATATTGCTAAGTTGTCAATACTACCCAAAGTGACCTAAGATTCAAATGTAATCCCTGTCAAAATCCCGATCACTTTTTTTTTCAAAAATAGAAAAGTCCATCCCAGAATTCATATGGAATCTCAAGGGACTGCTGAATAGCCAAAACAATCTTGAAAAAGAACAGCATTGGAGGATTCACACATCTTGATTTCAAAACTTACTACACATCCACAGTAATCAAAGCAATGTGCTCTTGGCATAAAGACAGATATACAGATCAATGGAATAGAGATCCCAGAAATAAATGTTTGCATATATGATCAAATGAGCTTTGACAAGGATTGCCAAGACCATTCAGTGGAGAAAGACAGTGTTTCCAACAAATCGTGCTGAAAACTGGATATCCACATGGAAAAGAATGAACTTGGATCCCTATCTAATACCTTATACAAAAATTAAGTCAAAATGGATGAAGGACCTAAAGGTAAGACCTACAACAATAAAAGTCTTAGAAGAAAACATAGGAGAAAATCATGACACCATTCGATTTGGCAATGATTTCTTGGATATGACACCAAAGGCACAGCAACAAAAGAAAAAGCAGACAGACTGGACTTTGAAAATTTTAAAAATTTGTGCATCAAAAGACGAGTAAAAAGGCAACCCACAGAATGGGAAAAAAATACTTGAAGATCATATATCTGATAAGGGGTTAATATCCAGAATATATAGAAAGTGTTTAAACTTGATTCAGAATTGGACAAAAGATTTAAATAGTCATTTTTCAAAAGAAGATATACAAATGGACCATACACACATGAAAAGATACTCAACATCACTCGTCATCAGGAAAATGCAAATCAAGACTATAATTAGATACCACCTCGCTCCCATTAGGATGGCTACTATCAACAAAACAAAACAACCTAGAAAGCAGCAAGTGTGGTGAGGATGTGGGAAAATTCAGACCCCCTGTATACTCATGGTGGGAATGTAAAATGGTACAGCTACTATGGAAAGCAGTATGGTGGTTCCTGAAAAAATTAAAAATTGAATTGCTCTATGACCCAGCAATTTCACTTCTAGGAATCTACCCAAAAGGATTGAAAGCAGGGTCTCCGAAAACACTTGTACACCCATGTTCATAGCAGTGTTATTAGCAATAGCTAACATATGAGAGCAGTCCCAAGTATCCATCGACAGATGAATGGACCATCAAAATCTGGTCTGTGCATACCCTGGAATATTATTCAGCCTTAAAAAGGAAGAAAATTCTGCAATACACTGCAGCTTGAGTAAACCTTGAGGACATTAAGCTGAGTGAAATAAGCCAGTCACAAAAAGACAAATACTGTACGATTCCAGTTTTGTGTGAGATCCCTAGAGAAGTTAAAATCTTAGAGACAGAAAGAGTGATGGTTGCCAGAGGCTGGAAGGAATGGAGAACGGGAGTTACTGTTTAATGGGTAAGAGTTTTAATCTTACAAGATGAAAAGAGTTACAGGAATGGGTGGTGGTGATGGTCGCACAGCAGTGTGAGTAGATTTAATACCACTGAACTGGACACTTGAAAATGCTTAAGAGAGCAAATCTTATTTGTATTTTATCTTTAAGAAATGTTTTAAAACCCTGCAGCAAACATTTTTCTTTCTTCTTTTTATTAAAAAAAAATTTTAAGTGTATTTATTTTGAGAGAGAGAGAGAAGAGGAGGAGCAAAGAGAGGGAGAGAGAGAGAGAGAGAGAGAGAGAGAGAGAATGAATCACTAGCAGGCTGCACGCTGGCAGCACAGAACCCGATGCGGAGCTGGAACTCACGAACAGCGAGACCAAGGCCTGAGCTGAAACCAAGAGTCGGACGCTTAACCAACTGAGCCACCCAGGCACCCCAGTAAATAGTTTTCTTAATGGAGACACTTCAAATGCATTCTCTGTAAAATTAGAAACAAGACAAGGGTACTACTGTCAACACCACTGTCTAAAAAACATTGGAAATTCTGAACACCATACGGAAAGAAATAGAAGTAGTTCCAGCTGCTCTTACAAAATACCAGAGCCTGGGTGGCTTAAGCAGCAAGCATTCATTTCTCACCGTCTGGAGCCTGGAAGCAGAAGGCCAGGGGCCAGCGTGGCCAGGTTCTTGGTGAGGGCCCTCTTCCTGGGCCTGGCCTTTCTTGGAGTGTGCTCACAGAGAGTGATCTCCTGTCTTTGCCTCTTCTTATAAGGACACTAGTCCCATCATGGGCACCCCACACTCAGGACCCCACCTAAACCTGAGTGCCTCCCAAATGGTACCTCTAAGTACCATTCCACTGGGGCTTAAGATTTTGACTGTAAGTTTAGTGGGGGATGGGGGGGTGCAGGGAGTAAACACACAAATGTTCAGTCCACAGCAAAGAGCTAGAAGAATGTGAAAGGAAATTATAACGTTGTCACTATTTGCAGGTGGATTAATCATGTACATTGAGAAGCCACCCAAGAATCAATAGACAAACTAATACGGATTCACTGAGGCACTGGACACAAGACTAACGCATGCAGTCAGTTTCTCACGGTGAGAAGCAGTTGGCCAGCAGCTTGAGGGTCTTAAACACACAGCACAAGTGGATGAGAAACAGAATGAAATCTGTACAAGTGACATTAGTGCCAGGGGTGAGCTGAGGCAAGAGAAAGTAAGAGTGCCTGCCCCAGAGATGATGGTAATCCTCTGCCGATAGCCCAGAGCTCTGTAAGGCCAGGAAGATGACAGAATAAACTTGAGGCCTGTGGTTGCTGACCCGCTACGCCCCTCACCCAGAACCCTCAAGTATCTCCCCCTTCAAAAATCAAAGCTTGCTTCTCCGGTGTTCCCCTCTGGCTCATGCCTTGAGACTGTGGGCAAGCAACTTCGGTCTCTGGGTCTCTACTTCCTCATCTGTAAAGTGGGAATGATCACAGTAAGAACCTCCAGGGATATGGGTGGATTAAATGTGATAATGCAGAGGAAGGACTTAGCTGGTACTTGGTAAACATGAGTGAGAATAAGTAATTATTAATAAAGCAATTAAAGAGCCCCCCCCCCACCTCCAAACCCCCCCAGCAAGGCCAACGTGCTGGCTGCCTCCCAGCCCCCAGTTCCATTAAGGGTTAAGGAGTTTGGCTGCTTGCCTAGAAACAAGAATGAAGCACCAGCCCCAGCAGCTTCTCCCTATCTGAGAGCAATCTCCTCCCCGCCCCCTCCTCCAGCTCAGCCCTTCGGAAATGAAAGCCCCTCTAGGCTGAAACTCCTCCGCTGACTGCATCATAATGACTTTCCCCTGGGCAGAGATGGGGGTGGGCTCTTCCCCCTCCAAGCTCTGCCTTGCTCCCCTGGATCTTGGGGCTACAGGGACCCCGGAGCTGTCAGCTCATATGTAGGAGAGAGATTGTCACTCCAGCTCCTGGCCCTGTGGGGTGCAGGAAAGAGAAATGGGGGCGGGGGCGTGTTGGAACAGGGTCCTGGAGCTGGGGGGTGCCGAGAGTTTGGGGAGTACCCAGCTGCTGTGGCCAGGCACCCTGGGTCTCAGAGAACCAATCCATCCTGCCGTGGGTCTGCAGATTATGACCCATTAGTGAGCTGTGGAATCCATTTAGTGGGTTGTGATCTGCATTTTAAAAAAGAGAACTGGAATAGAAAATAGAGTGCATTGCATATAATAAATTTACAAGCTTTGTTTCCCTACCGTGAGGATAGTGGCTAAAAAACACAGACCCTGGAGCCCACCTGCCCAGCATGTGACTTCAGACATATTATTTAACCTTCCGGGCCTCAGTTTCCTTATCTGTCCCTGGGGAAAAGATCACCACCCACCTGATGGGTTATTGTGAGGACCGAAGGAGCGATACAGGGAATGTCTGTGAGTGCTGGCTTTTTTCTTGTCCTCACTGGGAAACAGGGATTTCCTCCCTGGGAGTGTAGTCAGTCACAAAAGCCTCAGGGAAAGCCGCTGGATTTGAGGACTGGGTTCAGGACCTGCTTACAGTGGGAATTCGAGGTGCAGTCTTGACGAGGGTGTTGCTGCTCTTAGCAAAACAGAAAAGAGAAGCCTGAGTTAAAAAAGGAAAAACCAGCCTCAGAGGCCAGTCCGTGTGTACACAGCCCTCCACAGTTTATACCACCTGCTGGCCTCCCTTGCCCCACAGTGGACAAGTCGCTATGGCCGATGGGATCATTATGCCCATTTTGCAGATGAGAGTAGAGGCTCAGGGTGGAGAACATTCTTCGCGTGGAGACTGGTGGCTGCAGGCCTCACTGCAGATACTGGACAGCACTGACCACTCAAGCCCACCCCATAACAGGGGTTATGGAAATGATAGAAATTCCCCTAATTTCCCAGCACATTCCATTCTCCAGCAGCAAGTCTGCCAGCGCACCAGGGCTCCTGCATTTCAGCTAGCACTGGCCTTTACCAGGAGCAGTGATACCTCAGAAATTGCACTAACCAGGCCTCTGGTGTGGTCAGGATGACAGGGCAGTGAGGAGGGGACCCTCATGGGGCTGAGCTTGTCCCAGGATCCCAGTGATCACACTCTTGAGTGGCTGTGATGGGCCCTGTGCTTGATCTGCATCTGTGCATCTAATCCTGCACACAGCTCTGTCGTGTCCGTTTTTCAGGGTAAGCAGAGGCTCAGAGGCCAAGGCGGCACCAGAACTGAGGCTCCAGATCCCAGGGGCGTAAGCACCGGGCTCCACGGCCTCATGTACACAGTGGATCTTCACAGGAATCTTGGGCAGTAAGTGTTAAGAACGCCCTCTTGGTCAGCCATTCAACTGATTTTTAATGAGCAGCTACTACGTGCCATACCTTGGCAATTTAATGGTGACAGGACAGGCAGGACTGACGGTCACTGAGCTTACAAAGGAGGAAGTCATCTGTTCTTGTCTGTCCTGCTGCATGTCAGGTGCTGCACTTACCTGCGTTAGCTCATTTGATGTCCACCTCAGCGCCTCCCACACTCATCTCCCCATTTCCAATTGGGAGGTTGAAAGCTGGGAGTGGGATAGGGCCTGGCCGGTGACTCCACAGCCAGTCTGTGGTGGAGCAGGATCGGATCCAGGGCTGCATGCCCTGGCGACTGTCCCACTGCCCTCAGAAATCCTCCCTGAGCTGGGGCGCCTGGGTGGCTCAGTCGGTTAAGCGTCCGACTTCAGCTCAGGTCACGATCTCGCAGTCCGTGAGTTCGAGCTCTGCGTCGGGCTCTGGGCTGATGGCTCAGAGCCTGGAGCCTGCTTCCGATTCTGTGTCTCCCTCTCTCTCTGCCCCTCCCCCGTTCATGCTCTGTCTCTCTCTGTCTCAAAAATAAATAAAACGTTAAAAAAAAAAAATTAAAAAAAAAAAAAAAAAAGAAAGAAAGAAATCCTCCCTGAGCTGGCGAAGCCCAGGCTGCTCTCTGTCCAGCCGAGCACATGAGAGCCCACCTTGCTCCCTCCTCCACTCCACACCCTCGCTCTTCTCTCGCCACTGTGGTTCCCCTCTTCTCTGTCCCTCAAGCATGCCACTACCTGTCTCACCTCAGGGCTTTTGCACGGCCATTCCCTCTTCCCGGAAGGCTCATCATTCCCTGGATCTTCAGGTGCTCGGCAACTTACTAAGGTCAGTCTCAACTGAGAGCCTCAGGAGAGGCTCCTGCCCTCCCAGCCCACCGGTTGTCCTCTGTCCCCACCGCCCAGGGCCTTGCCAGCACATCACCTGTTTTATTTCCCTCGTGGTGCCCATTACTACCTGGTTTGTATTCAGCTGTGTATTATCTATCTCCCTGATGGGGATGCCCGTTCATGGATGCAGGGTTCAGGTTCTAGTTCTATTCCTACAATGCAGGTCACTTCGGGTAAGTCACTTCTTTTCTTTCACCCTCAGTTTCCTCCTCTGTCAAATGGGGATACCAACACCTACTTCTCAGCATATTGGCAAGGGTGCAGTGTGACAGTGGCATGATGTTGGGCACATTGTAGGTGCATATTGCGTGGTTGGTGGTGTAATAAAAGGGGACACCACAGGGGCGCCTGGGTGGCTCAGTCGGTGAAGCGTCTGACTTCGGCTCAGGTCATGCGTGAGTTCAAGCCCTGCCTTGGGCTCTGTGCTGACAGCTCAGAGCCTGGAGCCTGCTTCGGAATCTGTGTCTCTCTTTCTCTCTGCTCCTCCCTTGCCCGCATTGTGTCTCTTTCTCTCTCCCTCAAAAAATAAATAAACATTAAAAAAATAATAAAAATAAAAGTGCACACCACAAATAAATGGGCAAAGGGGCTGAATATACATCTCTGCAAAGAAGATATATGAGTGGCCACTAACCACATGAAAAGGTGCTCAATATCATTAGCCATAGGGAAACACAAATCAAAACCACAATGAGATACCATTCCACACCCACTAGGGTGGCTCTAATAAAAAAGACAGACAATAACGAGTGTTGGTGGGGATGTGGAGAAATCTGAGTGGCTGGGGGGAGCATAAAACAGTGCTGCCGACTCTGGAAGACGGCCTAGTGGTTCCTCAAACAGTGCCACAGGGAGTTACCATGTGACCCAGCCACTCCCCTCCTAAGGAAATGAAAGCATCTGTCCACATAAAAGCTGAACACGAATGTTCAGAGCAGCTCTGTTCCTAAGAATGGAAAATAGTCAAAAAGCATAAGTCAAATGTACACCAGCTGATGAATGGGTAAACAAAACGTGATGCATTCATACGGTGGAATAATACTCAGCCACGAAAAGGAGGGAAGTGTTGATAACCCACGTACAACATGGGCAAACCTTGCCAGACACAAAAGGCCACACACCGTACGATTCCATCTATATGAAATGGCCAGATAAGCAAACCCAAAGGGACAGAGGGTAGCTGAGTGGTTGCCAGGGGCTGGGGGGTGGAGAGGGCATGGAGCATGACTGCTCATAAGTACAGGGTTTCTTTTGGGGGTGATGAAAACGTTCCGAAATCAATTCTGTGGATACGCTGATAACCACCGACCCATACACTTTACGTGGGTGGATATTGTGTGCCGTGTTAAAATAACCCCACGAGGTACATTCTCTCTTTAGTAGCGTTTTACAGACAACTGAATTGGGCACAGAGAGGTAAATCAAGCTACCCAAAATCATACAGTGGCAAGGCCGAGATTCAAAGACAGGCAGTCAGCCCCAGAGCCCAGGCTCTTGTTGCCACTGTCTTATTTGAATATAGTTGACCCACGCTGTTACATTGGCTTCAGGTGACAGAGCCATGTTCTTAGCTACTTTTATGTCTGCTACGTGGACAAATATTAGAACCCCTAGAATATATACCCTTGTAATCTGTAACGACCCAATATGAAGAACCACTATTTATTAGACAGACATCTGCCTCATTAGGCGCCGAGCAAAATTCTTCCTCTGAGATTAGCCCATTTTATCACCCCCATCTGTCAGATGGGGGAACAGGGTCAGGGAGACTCCAGCAACTTCCCCAAGGCCAGCTGATAGCGAGGCTTAGATGCGAATCCTCCCAGCTGACAGACAAACCATTGCTGTTCCTATGCCTTCCAGCCACCTCCTGCCAAGTGCATGAAGGGGCCATGGAAACTGGCACTTCCTTTCCATGTGGGGAAATGGAGGCTCAGAGCTGGCAAGCACCTGTCCACAGCCTGGCAGCCCTTGGGCTTTGGCTTTACTCCAAGAATGGAGGTGAGCTGGGATGGGGGGTCGATCCCCAATCCCTTCTCTCCAAGATGTAGTGGTTCTGAATTGGGCGGGTTCTGATTCTTTGGTTCTAAATGCTCCCCTCCCCACCCCAGGAAACAAGACTTGTTAAAAAGAAACAAGAGAAAAGAAATAAAGCCGTGCCTTGGTTTTCAGTCTGTGGGTGTCATGGGAATGGCCAGTGACACTAATGAAGCAGGAGGCAACAGGACACAGGGCAGAGGTAAAATAAGAGGTGCCCCGGGCAGTGGGCAAAGCCTCTAAGTGAATTCTCAGACCAGATGGGCCAAATAGCTTTTCTTAGAGTGGGAAGGAGGAAGGAAGGAGAAGCATTCTCAGCATCCCTGGGCCAACTCATCCTGAACACACCTATGAAGCTCTGGGACCCAGAGCAGACATATTTACAACCACTTCCTTCTTTTAAATTAAAAAAAAAAAAAAGTAACGTTTTTAATTTATTTTTGAGAGGCAGAGAGAGACCAAGGACGAGCAGGGGAGGGGCAGACAGAGAGGGAGACCCAGAATCCGTAGCAGGTTCCAGGCTCTGAGCTGTCAGCACAGAGCCCGACGCGGGGCTCAAACTCACGGACCGTGAGATCATGACCTGAGATGGACACTTAACCGACTGAGGCACCTAGGTGCCCCCTTCTTTAATCCTTATAATAAATGCTATTAGCTCTCCCTTCCACAGATGGGGAAACTGAGGCCAGGGCCTCAAAGGCAAAAGGCAGAGACAAATACCCAGCTCGGCAGGAACCATGTCCCAGGTATGGCTGGGGAGCTGGTGAGGGGCCAACATGGGGGAGGATGGAGCCTTCAGGGGCTCCTTCCAGGGGCATCCCCCCTCCACTGGGGGGGGGGGTGCTTACTCACTGGCAGTGGGTGGGGCGCTGAGCTGAGAGGGAGGGAGGGGTTGAAGAACATGGACATCTCTCGGTCCTCTGTATCTCTGTCTCTAGCTTTCTCTGCATTTCCTTTACCTTTTTAGCTCCCTCCCTCTTGTCTCTTCTAGGACAAAAATTCCTTCCAGACAAGCTACCCCCATCCCACCCCATGTCCCTCCACTTCCAAAAGCAGGAAGGTCTCCATGGCTGGGGAGAGCAGTCAGCTTGCTAGGGGCCTGGAAGATCCCACAGATCTCCTCACCTCCTGGGACCAAAAGTGAGCTGTGTGATGTCCACAAGCCACATAGTCAGCACAGGCAGGAGACCGTGGCAACTATTGTGTTTCTCTTTCCAGCAAGTTTTCCCATTCCCTTTCTCTTGGTAACAAACTCTGATTCCCCCACATGGTGGTGGACATGTGGCCCAGCCTGGCCAATCACAATTCTCTATCTCTGTAGCAACAGTGATAGGGCCAAGGAATAGCCAATCAGAATCCTTGCCTGAGATTGATGCTGGCAGCAATCCCCCCTTTCACTGCAGAAGCAAGCTGGGGCGGGGGCGGGGGGGGGGGGCTTCCTCATCTATTTAAAAAAGATATCAGAGGCAAAGGGAAGGGAAGAGTCTCTAATGACTCCTCCTTCTTAAACCTGCAGAGTAGGCAAATGTGCCATATTGTTAGGATGACTTTGACCTGTCAGAAGGCCCTGCCCTGTGTTACCTTTGGTTTCCAAATTAATGAACTCTTCTTCCAGACTCTTCACTAAGAGCTGTCCTCGTATGCTCTTGTTCAGCCCTGATATTAGCCCCAGGAGGAGGAGACTTTCCTTCTCTCCAATTTTTTAAAAATAGACTTTATTTTTTAGAGCAGTTTTAGGTTTATAGCAAAACTGAGCAGAAAGTGTAGAAGGTTCCCATATACTGCCTGCCCCCTACCCCAGACACCCAGGCAAGCATAGCCTTCCTCACTGTCTACATCTCCCACCAGAATGATGAACCTCCACTGACACATCATTGTCACCCAAATCCAAAGTTCACATTAGGGTTCACTCTTGGTGATGTACATTCTGTGGGTTTGGACAAATGTATAACGCCGTGTATCCACCATTATCGTGTTACACGGAGTAGTCTCACTGCCCTAAAAATCCTCTGTGCTCCTTCTACTCATCCTTCTCTCCCCAATACCCCTTTGGACCTACTGAAGGACATCTTGGTTGCTTCCAGGTTTTGGCAGTTATGAATAAAGCTGCTCTAAATATCCACGTGCAGATTTAGTATAGACATAAGTTTTCAATTCCTTTGTGTAAATACCAAGGAGCTTGCTTGCGGGATCATATGGTAAAAGTATGTTTATTTTTGCAAGAAGCCACCAAGCTGTCTCACAAAGCGACTGTATCATTTTGCATTCCTACCTGCAATGAGTAGAACTTCCTGTTGCTCCATATCCTTGCCAGCATTTGGCATTGTCAGTGTTTTAGATTTTGGTCATTCTGCTCTGTGTGCGGTGTTACCTCATTGTTGTTTCAATTTACTCTTTCCTAATGGCATGTGATTTTGAGCATCTTTTTTCACATGCATATTTGCCATCTGTATATCCTCTTGCTCAGGTATCCGTTCACGTCTTTTGTCCAATTTTTAACGGGCTTGTTCATTTCATTGCTGCATTTTATCAGATGTGTCTTTTACAAGTGTTGTTTCCCACTCTGTGGCTTCTCATTCTCTTGACTGTGCCTTTCACGGAGCAGAAGTTTTTAATCAAATTATTTCTCTCATTTATTTCTTTGGTGACACTGGCTGTGAGCAACTTCTTTTAGGTGGAAGCAGACAGAACACAGAGTAAGAAAGGTAGTTCCCTCCAAGTCTCCTGTCATCCTCCCTCTACCTCAAGGAGAGTCTCAGGTGGGTGCTATCCTATACCGAACCCCTCTTTGACCCTCACTAATCTCCCTTAACGGACAGAGGAGGGAGACAGAGGAGGGAGGCTTGAATTTAACAAAGTAGCTTTATGTCCCATCTAGCTGTTTCCCAGTAAACTTTCATAGAAGAGCAAATCATGACAGCGGTAGAAATTTCTTTTAAATATATCTAAGTTGAAGATGTGATTTCGTGAAATCACATTTAATGAAAGGTATTCCATAAATGAAAATGGCAAACATCATGGAGGTGATGCATAAACACCCACATACCAGCATTTGGGAAGCACTCCCTTAAGAAACATGTTTGTAGGATTGCAGTGAGGTTGGGCTTGCGTCTGCTGTGTTTGTCCCCCCTCTTTGATACTTGCTCCCCTCTTCTTTCTTGTCCCCTGGCCTTTTCCTCTAGGAAACAGGACCGGGTGGGGTGGGATCCAACCTTTGCCCCACCCACCCTGCCCGGGCTCTGGAATGTCTGAGAACCTCTTCCAGGTCAGCGTCCCTGTGGGTCCCCAGTCCACTGGGGGGCGTCCCCACACTGGCCAGATCTGCCCACACTTGCGCTCTTTGGATGCGCTGACCTCACACCTTCCACCCGGAGTCCTCAGGGCCCAGGACCAGCACCAAGTTTCGCTTTCTGTCTGCCAGGGCTTCCCACATCACGTCCTGTTCTCTGCGAACCATCTCCCCTACTCCCGACCTCCCAGCAGCCCTGTGACACGAGTACCAGCCCCAAGAGGTGGTGAGGCTGGTGAGACCACCTGCAGGACAAGCCGCTGATCCAGGATGACGCATGGTAGTGGCTGTTGGGCTATCCCCCTCCCACCGTGCTCCCTGAAGGAGCTGCCCAGGAATGAATGGGGGAGGGGCCTTAGCACAGCACCTCTTCCTTACACATGAGCTCAGCCAGAGGCCAGTGGCTGTCCTGCCAGTCATCCAGCCTGCGAGCGACCAAGCCAGGTCCCCCAGACACTGGGAATTTATGACTCCCTTAGAGAGGCTGAAATCTGACCACCAGCGAGAGCAGTGCTCACCCCCAAAGGCTGCCATTTCTGACATATGAAAGGTGACATTCGGAGACCCTCAATAATAATAGTAATCATAATAACATTTATCATATTTATTCTCTCAGAACGCTTTACAGGTATTAACTTGCTTCCTTCCCTGAAAAGCCCTATGATGCCGGTGCTTTTATGATTCCCGTTGTGCACATGGGGACACTGAGGCACAGAGCCATGAAGAAGGCCCGTGGAAGCTCACACAGCAGGTCAGTGGCAGAGCTGGAAGTCCGGCCCGGAGAATTTGGTCCCACACTTGTCAAAAGTGAGCAGAGGGGGCGAGGCTGTGGTGTCTGTTCATACTGAGCCTCCAAGACTGCCTGCTGGTGCAGTGGGCCCAGCCCCTCCTCGTTGGCCTGGGTAGCGGCCAGAGCCACAGAAGGCTGGAAGAGCCCTTGGAACCTACCTCCCACTCAACAGGTCAGCCCTCGACAGCTTCCCTAGTATGTGGCCATGCCATCTCTGCTTGTACACCCCCGGTCACGAGGGGCTCACTCCTTCCCGGCCGCCTATGTCCTTCCTGTTCCGTTCTGCCTGAGAGAAACCTGCTCTTCCTCACCCTGTGAATCCAGCACTCGGTGGGGTCTGATACTGCCCTGTGGATCCCCAGACCTGCCCCTTCCCCCTGCTTTGGGACAGCCCCAGGGCCTCTCTGACCCCTACGGACCCAGTAGGCTTTTCTGAACTTCAGAGTCTGTGACTGTAGGCCCAAGGGGCTTTAAGGGGGGGTTGGGAAATTAAAGTGAAGGCAAAACTACAGCCACCTCTGTGTGTGTGTGTGTGTGTGTGTGTGTGTGTGTGTGTCAGGGCTGGTGGGAAGGGGTGGTTTCAGGGCTCTGCTAACACCCAGCCTCCCCACCTTTGCCCTCATGGTGAGGCCAGCCCAGTGCACGGTTTCCAGGGTCTGGCCCTTTTAAATTTAGCTGCAGGAAAAAGCAGTTTGTGCAGGCCTGGAACGCAGAGACAATCAGCAACAGGAAAAAGTCATCCGAGGGGAGTTTTCAATGAATTATGGAGGCATTGTTCCTGCACCCAAGGAGCCAGGGCTGCTGCTGGTCCAGGCCTCACTGACCCAGCCCAGGCCTTTGGGGCCAAACATTGCCTGGAGCTGCGTCAGGACAACACAATGCGGGTGTCTGAAGGCCAAAAAAAAAAAAAAAAAAAAAAAAAAAAAAAAAGCAGAGGAAGAAAAATACTGGAAATTCCCTGTGTCCCAGCAATGGAAGAGCCCTTCTTGAAAATCAACAGCAAGAAAAAGGTTGCTGCCCGCCCAGGCAGGGGGCCTCAGGGAGCGGGAGGAAGTTGCAAGTGATATTTTGAGATATTTTCAGTCTGGTGTGATGCTGGCCGATTTTCCAAAACATGAGGACCTCATGCTGGGGGGAGACCTGAGGTTGGACAGGGCTGACGGGGGGGGGGGGGGGGGGGGGGGCTGGGGCTCAGGATGGGCCAGGACAGGACATAAACAGAAGCTGACCCAGTTGGAGCACTCTCGTGTCCCAGCTGGCTGACTCACAGGCCCCTTGAAGCCCAGGGGGTCTCCTGTTGATTCAAAGGCCCTTCCGGACCTCACCTTGATGAGAGGACTGAAAATGAACATTGGGATTCACCGCACAGAAAGTCTGCTTGGTGGCCAGGCAGATTCTGCTTCCTCACTTCTCCCAATGGGGACCTCATTACCTATTGCTCAGCCCATCCCCTTTCTGTACAGCTCGGACTGGGAAAAACAATAACAATGCCTCTGAGAGGGACAAATTAGTGACCAAAACAAAATCTCCTGTGCTCACGGAGCTGACATTCTGGTAGGGAGACCCAGACGGTGCACAAAATTAGTAACATTTGTAGCATGTTAGAAGTTGTAAGCACTATTGAGAAGATAAAGCAGGGAAAAGAGTAGGAGGTGGTTGGGATACAATTCTAAAAATAAGGAGTTAAGGGAAAAACTTCTCTTCACTCTCAGCCCGGACCCAGCTTCCTGGGATCTCTCATAGGCCCCTGCTCTGTCTACAGGGCCCATAGCCAGTCTGCTCCCTCTGTCCTGGAATAGCCCTGCTCTGTTCCAGGCTGAGTAGGGCAAGCTACTCATGGGAAAGGGGCCCCAGCCCCATCCTCACACATCTCTAGCAGCTCAGAGCTGAATGCCTTTCCCAGAAGTAGACAGAACATCTTAAACCCTCTGTCTCTATGAGAGCACCAAGGGTCCCAAATTAGCTGTTTTAGCAGCTGTGGCCCAGCCACCTCCTGCTGGGCTCACTGACCTCCACACCCTCGGTGGTCACCAGCCCTGCCTCTCCCCCCATCTAAGAGTAGTGTGGGCTTGCAGACCCAGGAACAAGAATTCTTATTTATTTATTTATTCCCAGTGTTGCATCTTATGGAATTCTGTCCAGGCAGCTTGCAGAGATCTTCCTGACACAGCAATGGACCACATAGGAGACAGACAAAGCGTTAATATTAACATACAAAAAGTGCCTAAGAGTCTCTAAGGAAAACACACAACAAAAATAAAGAAACACGGACAAAGAATGTGATCAGGCAATTCACGACAGAAATGCAAACAGCCAGTAAACAAATGAAAAGATGTACAGCCTCTCGGGCAGTTATGGGAATACAAGTTACAAGAACAAGGAGATGCTATTTTTCTCTCATCAGATTGGAAAAAAATAATTAAATATTGATGACATCCAGTGCCAGCAAGGAGGAGGGCAGTCACGTAGTTTTGACACTGCTGGTGGGAGCGTGCACTGCCACAGTCTTTTGGGACAATGATCTGCAGTACCTATTAAAGTTTAAAATGTGTATGCCCTTTGATCCAGCAAATCCACTGTGGAGAATTTATCCTGCAAAGCCGTATAGACACATAAGGCAATACATACAAGGGTGTTTGTCGCAGTAAGAGAAAAAAAGAAGAAAAAGTGTTGATCACTTAGGACAATGATTGAATGAATTCTGGGACATTCATTCTATAAAATATTAGGCAGCTGATAAAAATAATCAGATCTGTATGTATGTACATAGATGTGGATGGACCAGAAGTGCGTTTAGGATAGATTATTCAGCAAAAACCACAAGGTGCCTGGGTGGCTCAGTCGGCTGGTAAGCGTCAGACTCTTGATTTTGGTTCAGGTCATAATTTCACGGTTCATGGGATCGAGCCTTGTGTCGGGCTCTGCACTGACAGCATAAAGAAAAAAAAATTTGCTGGGGCGCCTGGGTGGCTTGATCGGTTAAGCATCCGACTTCGGCTCAGGTCATGATCTCACAGTCCGTGAGTTCGAGCCCCGCGTCGGGCTCTGTGCTGACAGCTCGGAGCCTGGAGCCTGTTTCGGATTCTGTGTCTCCCTCTCTCTCTGCTCCTCCCCTGTTCATTCTCTCTCTCTGTCTCAAAAATAAATAAACATTAAAAAAAAAAAAAGAAAAAAAATTTGCAAAATCAGGTATATGTCTGAAGAAGTATGCCAGAAAGAAATATTCACCAAACTGCTAATATCAGTTACCATTAGGCAAGAGGATCACTAGGGGCAAGATTATTATATTTTTTATGTCACTTCTGTATTATTTGACTTTAACAGTAAGTTTTTATGGCTCTAATAACTTAAGCAGCAAATACTTTTTCTTCTTTTAAAGTTTATTTATATTGGGGGGGGGGGGTGTGCAAGTGGAGGAGGGGCAGAGAGAGAGAGAGAGAGAGAGAGAGAGAGAGAGAGAGAATCCGAAGCAGGCTCCACACCGTCAGCACAAAGCCCAGAGTGGGGCTCCAACTCATGGACCTCAAGATCATGACCCGAGTCAAAATCAAGAGTTGGACACTTAACCAACTGAGCCGTCCGGGCGCCCCAGCAAACATGTTTTCTCAAAAGTCATTTCTAAGTGGTCCTTAACGGAGGACCTGTCATGTCATTGTCATGAACAAAGGGCAGTAGGGTGTCATCTCCCTGCTGAGCTTTGGGACGTGGTTCTGGCTCACTGTGGGCCCCCTTCTCAGGCCTTCCAAAGGGTATTCAAGCACCTACTTCCCCTCTCACCCTCGGACCAGCAGCAACCCCATTGCTTACTGAGCCTTACGGTCTCCCCAGCCTCAGTTTCCTTTATCTGCTTCTCTTGTACCTCATCTTACCTTCCCTGTCCTGTGAGTGGCACTGATTCCAGAGACCGTGCAGAAGGGACTGAGCTGTTTCTCAACCTTGGTCAATGATTTGAGGGATACATTTGAGGGATACTCCATCTTGCATGCCAGCTCTGACCAGTGGCAGAGGCTGCTATGCAGAAAGGGAATCGGGGGCCATTTCTAGGCTCCATGGGTGAGAGTGTAATGATTGGTTAGGGACGTCTGCTCTCAGTGAGGGGCTGCGGACTGGGAGCCACCACAGTTACTGAACAGCCATGCTTGGTCTGGGCCAGTGATTCCCAGTCTGAAATATGCTCCCAAATTACTGGGTATCTGATTAACAGGCAAATTCAGGTCCCAGAAGTCTGGGGCAGGGCTGAAAATTCTGCATTTCCAGCAAGCTGCCAGGGGATGTCCATGCTGTGGGTCTGAAGACCACCCTTTGAGAAGCATGGGGCAGAGATATTTGAGGTCTCCATTCACCTCTATCCCTGTTCTCCATCCATGTGTCACATACTTGCAGACAGAACTGATCAGCCCCTCCCCACCATCCAGCACTTTCTATACCCATCACAGCATTTGGTTCTTGGAGCAGCCCAAGTTCTCATTCTCTTCCTTGACAGATGAGGACCTGGAGGTCCGAGGGGAAAAGACTGGCCCTCAGACCCCCAGCTGCTGGTGGCAGAGGTCTACCTGGATGACAGATCCATCACCAACCTCCCTCATCCCCAACCATCTCTTCTCTGGAGCCAGAAAACAGCCAGAAAGACCCTGCTGTTCCAAGGCGCTGTGTTCACTGCCATAAATAAGGCCTCGGCCAGCCAGGCTCCTCCTCCTCCCTGGGCCACATCTCACAGCAGGCCGGGTCTAGGGCGGCCGTGGAGGGAAGGGAGGCTCTCCGACAGTGTGAGTTATGGGCTCTGGGAAGCCCATTAGTCACCCAAGCGAGAGAAGTTAACTCCAGCTTATTAACTCTAAACGTTTATTATTCACATTGATCACCTCGCAGACAGCACCCACCACCCCACCCCCTTGGAGCCAGCCAGTGCATTCAGATCGCAGGATGGCGAGTGGGCTGAAGGCACTCACACATCGAGAATCCCCAGGGAATGCAGGCAGGGCACAGATGGCCCCAGCTGCCCCTTCCAAGAGGGCAAGAAGGGTCTCTCATCCGTGGCCCTGTCACTCATCCACTTCCCACTTATCTGTCAGCCTCTGTTCTGGGCCAACACTTGAACCAAGAGCAGGGGACCCCCAGGTGCACAGACACCGTCTCCATCGTCCAGGGGGTGGCCACGAGGTGAGGGTCGTGGGGCAGATCGGTGGGGAGGAGCATAGCTTCAGGGTCTGCCTGGTTTGATTTCAGGTTCTGCCACTCAGCGGGTGCCCTTGTGTATAAACCCTGTGACTCTCAGAGACTCCATTTTGTCATCTATAAAATGGGGACACATTCATTCATTTGACAAGTATATACTGAGCACCTACAGTAAGGAACAGAAAAGCTCCCTGCCCTCATGGAACTCTGGAAATAGAGACAGACATAAGGCAACTGAAAAACATAGTGTAATTTCAGATGGTGGTGAGTGCAATGAAGAAAATAATCCTGAGTCGTGTGGAAGAGAGGGACTAGGGGCATTGGGGGGTATTACTGGGGGTGCTCAGGGATGGCCTCTCCAAGGATGTGGCTTTTGAGCTGAGACCTGAATTATGGGGAGGGGCCAACAGGAGGAGACCTGGGCCAAGGGGAGTCCAGGCAGAGGGAGCAAATGGCAAGGACAAAGGAAGATCGTGATTCCCGGCAAAGCTTGGCTGCAGGGCAACCAGAGAGGAGCCAGGGCGGCTGAGTTAAGTGAGATGAGGGAAGAGAGAAATGGGGGGTCAGCCGTCTTTTTAAGAACTTGAGCTTTTGTTCTTGGTGCAGTGAGGAGCTGCTGGGTGGTTTTAGGTTGAAACGGTCATTAGGAACATAACCATACTTGACCTCCCTCCATAGTTACTATGAACTGTAGTGGACACTGGGGTCCCCGCTCTGCTCTGCATTACGGGACAGTGCTTCCTGTCCCCCAGGTGCAGTGAAGTTGGCTGCTAACGGCCAACAGCTGTCCCCTTCTCCTGAGCATTGCCCTTGGCTACCACTCTTCTCCAGCGTGGGCCCCCTGGCCTCTGATGGGGGCCAGATCTGTGGTGTGCTTTGCAAGCCAGGGCTCCCTGGTGTCGTGGTGGGGTCGCGTGAAGGCCATTCTCCAGCAGGGACCATAGTTTCTGGCCTTGCCTGGTGCTTTGCTCCTGCGCTCCTTGCATCCCTCACTTCCTGCTGAGAGTGTGTCTTTGATATAATCCACGTACAGCTGGACCCCTGACTCAGGCTCTGCTGTGAGGGGTCCCCAACTTGAGACGAGGATTAGATCAAACAGTCACCATAAAGGCTGAACCCCGTGCCTGCCACACACAGCAGTGACTTAAGGCTGCCAACTTGTCCTGATTTGCCCAAGACATTCGTGGCTATAGCACTGAAGGTCCTGCATCCCAGGAAACCCCTCAGTCCTGGGCAAAGCAGGACAGTTGGTCATTGGAGGTTACTGCTGACAGGCTTCATTCATTCATTCATTCATTCATTCATCAAATACTTCCCGGGGTCTCTCAGTGCCAGGCTCTGTCAGTGGAGCCATGACAGGGTCCCATCCTCACAGAGTTCACAGGAGGCAGGCAGTATCATCAGATGTTTGCTTGGGCTTGCAAAAAGTCAGGAGAGCCATCCTGGGTGGTGAGGTGGAGGCTGTCCCTGAGGGCAAAGTTGCTGTCCAGTGAATGGGGGCGGGGGCTGGGGAGGTTGGGCAGAGCTCCCACCCTGGTGAGCTGATCAGGAAAGAAGCCCTGACCTTCAGATCTACAAATGCAGAGAGAGGCCATGAGCAGCAGGTTCTGGGGTCCCATCACCCCTGCCCTCAACTGCTCCAGGCCTCAGTTTCCCCATGTGAGAAGTTCCCGCAGCCTCAGCAGGAAGCTGAGAATGTTTGCAAAGCAATGACTCCTTTGGGAGGAGTGCTCTGAGGCCACCGAGGCCCCTGGGCCATCAGTTCAGATGGTTAAGCCAGGACAGGGAGGCTCCCGAGCCAGCAGGCACTGTACTGGTCTCTGAAGCCCCACAACAACCCTGTCAAACAGGCCTGTTCTTTCCATTTTACAGACAAGGAAACCGAGGCTTAAAGTGGAGCACTGACTTGCGCAGAGTCCCGCAGCCAGAGAGTGGTGGAGCCGGGGCAGGGTCCCGGGTCTCTCAGGCTCCACAGCCGCTGAGCCACTTGGGTAATTCAAGAAGATAAGGAAGGCATCATCACCTCCATCTGATTCATTGCTTTACACACTCCCCTCTTCTCCACGCTTACAGGGGAGAGCGAATGAGAGCGCAGGTCCTGGTGCCGCCCTGCCTGGGTCCGGGCCCCAGCTCCACCAAGGTAGAAGCTGGGGGACCAAAGGTAAGCGACTTACCCCTTCTGTGCCCTGAGTTCCTCATCTCTCAAAGAGGAGAGATCTCAACAGCACCTCCTCCAGGGGTTGTTATGAAGATCAAAAGAGTTAATATATGGAAAGCACTCACAGCAGAGCCTGGCATATCGTCTCAGCTATTATTGCTTGTTTTATTACTATGACTCAGTACAATGCAAGTCATAATAATAAAACATTGGAAACAACCCGAATGTTCAGCAGTAGGGGAGTTATTAAACGACCATGATTTATCGATTTCAGTGGACACAACAGTAATTAAGACAGGTGGTCTTGGGGCGCCTGGGTGGCTCAGTCGGTTAAGCATCCGACTTCGCTCGGGTCATGATCTCACGGTTCATGGGTTCGAGCCCCGCATCGGGCTCTGTGCTGAGAGCTCAGAGCCTGGAGCCTGCTTTGGATTCTGTGTCTCCCTCTCTCTCTGCCCCTCCCCTGCTTGGGCTCTGTCTCTCTCTCTCTCAAAAAACAAATAAACATTAAAAAAAAAAAATTAAAAAAAAAAAAGACAGGTGGTCTTGGCACAAAGACGGACAGACAGACGAAGGGAACAGGATAGAAAGTCCAGAACTAGACCAACACGTGTAGAATCACCAGATTAATGACAACGGAGATGTTGCAGCACAGTAGAGAAAGATGATGCTTTAGGTCAGGGCCACTGGATCAGTGGAAATGCACGTGGGGGAGGAAAGAGTCTTGACCCCCACCTCACATATCTGACCCCCACCACACACCCATATCTGTTTCAGTGAACTCTAGGTAGCCATTCGCCTTGAGCAAAACATTGGCTATGTGTCTGTTTACCTCGTCCTGTGCTTTGAAAAAGGCGAACTTGCGTTAAGTCCACTTCGAACACAGGCACGGACTCTGGCGAGGAAGCCGAGGTGAATTTCAGTGGTGTCGAAGCCTTCGAGTGAATGGAAGTTTTGGTTTGGTGATTGTCCTTTCAGTGAAATGAAAGACATTCCTTTATTTTGGAGTGCAGTCACACAACGCACACAATCCAAGATAATCACAGGAGAAGGAAGATGACTTTTAGGCAACAAGTAGTCAATAAGAAAGTTCCGATTTCCTCTGGAGAAAAAGGAAAACATGTTTTGTTGTCCCCTGACAGCGAGGTGGAAAAAAAGAAAATAACCAAGGGAAAAGTCACCCCACGCTTTCCTCGTGGCCGTGGGCCCCCACCACTGTGGCGCCATGAGGAAGTGGAAGGTTGAGTGAGCAAAACATGTTTTCCTTCGGCAGGACGTCTGTAGGAACCGTTGGAATCAATTATTGGAAAACACAAAAATAAAGTACACTTCAGCTGGTGGTAAACATTACCCCTTCTTTCTGGAAGCAGGAAAACAAAGGCCAGGATTGGGGTCAGCGAGAACAGAGGGCAAGCATGCCAGGCCAAAGGCAGGGACCTGGGCTTTGGGTGAGACTGGGTGAGGCAAAGCCTTCCTGAGGCTCAGTTTACCCACCTGCAAATTCACAATCCTGTGCCCATCTCACAGACCTGGGGGTGAATGTGCCATTTCACTTAATAAATGTGTATTTAGCCCCTATTCTGTGCCAGGCTATGACCTGGGGGCTAGGCACCCCAAGATGCTTGCTGCTTTCCTAGCACTGGTGTGCACAGGGCCAGCTTCACAGCTGTGCCAACAGTGTGGTCACCCAGGGACACACACACTCGGGAGGGTCCAGTGCTTGGGTTAAACCTCCATGTTCTGCTGTCACCATCTTGAAATGCCTCATTTTTGAACAACAGGCACTGCATTCTCATTTTGCACTGGGCCCCACAAATTATGTAGCTGGTCCTGGGTATGAGGCAAGAATCAGTGATGCTTTTTGATTGCTCACGGAGTCTGTGTGACCCCTCTGGGTTCACTCCAAGACTTGGCACAAAGAAGGGGGCCAATAGTGGGGTTGAAGTGGACGTGAGAGCAGAAGCCGGCAGTTATGGATACTGTGCTACTGTCTGCCCCCCGTGTGCCCTTGACACAGGAGCCCCCTCGAGTCCTCATAGGTGCTATAACAGCCACTGTTTCAGAAAGAATTACCTCCGTTTTGGTTGAGTGCAGTAGGAAGGGTACTAGCTGTGTGGTTACGGCAGCCCTGGGGTCACAACCTTCCCCATCCTTGCTGGCTCTGGATCTCTGGGCAAGTCTCTGCGCCTCAGTGTCGTCATCTGTAAAATGGGTATGATCACACATGACATACAGAGTTCTTGTGGAGGTTAAACAGATAATGCTTAAAGCACCATAGCTCTACTCGTTGGAGGAGGTGCAAAGCCCACATCTACAGAGGTGGCAGGGGTTGGGATCCCGAAGCGGGTATTTACATTGAGAGGCAAACCGTTCTCAGGCTTTAAAATGAAGAGTTTGCCTAGACCAGGGGACACTGTCCCTGGAGAGCAAGAGCCAGGTGCTGCAGCCTGTGCATAAGTGAAAGGCAAGCAAACTGTATTTATGAATAGTTAAAAATTAGGTAACCAAACTATCAGGTCAGTGAGAAATGACATGTGAATTAGACCTTCACAAAACCCTAGCAAATGTCTACCCGCTAAAAGGCATCAGATCTATCTGATTGCCTACTATGCACCAGCTACTTCGTTAATACTTAATAATGACGTCTAACATTTACTGGGCAGTTACTAGGTGTCAGGCACCCAGGAAAGCACTACTGTCTTCCTAACGGGCATGTGCAGTCAGTGCTAGAAATACCCCATTTTTCAGATGAGGAGAGCTACCCCCAAAAGAGACAGGGACTTGCCGGGGGCTCAGGGCTGGGAAGCGGTGGGGCTGGGGCTCAAACCGCAGCGTGATGTCCACACCCTCATGCCAAACTCTGAGCTGTCAAAGCTCCGTCCCCAGCTCTCTGTGAGATCATCAGAAGGATTCACGCATGGCTCCCGCAGGCAGCTCTTAGGAGGTGCTGTCCTTCTCCCTTCTCATGCTGTTCTGTCCCCTCAATAGGGACTCCCCCCAAGCTGGAGAGGGTCAGGCTCCAGCCTGCAGCCCCACGGCTGGAAGGCAGCCTGGGAGCAGCTTCTGCAGGAACCCTGCACTTTAATGGTGTTCCTGGACTGGGTCTGATTAATTTCTCCTAAGTGTCTGGGTTTCAGGTGGGGGGAGGCTCATCCCAGCAATTGATGGTGTCCATGACAGGGGGTCACATTGCCTCCCAGGGCCCTCTCTGAGCACAATCACACGGGTGCACGCATGCTTATTAAGCTAATTAATGTGGTCTTTCCAGAGCCGCTATCTCCCTCACCCTCTGCCAGAGCTGGCAGAGAAATGCAGTCTCCACTCTAGAGCTCCATGGGGAAAATAAATCAGGAGTCGGGCCTTGCAGCTCATCAAAATGCCTCTTTGTAAATCTCCACCATTCCTGGTACATCGGGGAAACTGACACGGCCACGCCCATTCTGCAAAGTATCCCACAAGGGAACGATGGCCTTGTGAGGGTATGAGCTCCCTGTCCCTGGGGGAACTCAAGCACAGGTGGCTGTCAAAGGTAGGAAGCTGGACTCAATTGCTTGGCAGGGGCTTCCTGGGACTGCCCTACTTCCCACCTCTGCACAACGGGATGAACATGTTCTTGCCCCTTTGGACATACTACACATACTACACACTTGGTTGGGTTCTTGTCTGATGATCCATTTAAAACCTCAGGAGCTTTAGTAGAAAGTTGTCCTTGTGCTCTTCCCACAGGCCGTCGAATGGGGCCTATGGGGCACCTGGGTGGCTCAGTCGGTTGAGCGTCCAACTTCGGCTCAGGTCATGATCTCGCGGTTTGTGAGTTTGAGCCCTGCATCGGGCTCTGTGCTGACAGCTCAGAGCCTGGAGCCTGCTTCGGATTCTGTGTCTCCCTCTCTCCCTGCCCCTCCCCCACTAGCGCTCTGTCTCTCTCTCAAAAATAAACATTTAAAAGCTATCTAAAGAAATAATAATAATAATAAAAATGGGGCCTCCAAAGCCGTAAGCTCATGTTAGCCAAAATGAGGACTCTCAATCCAACCCCTGGGAGTCTTAACTCATGGGGCCTGTGATGGGACTTCAGAGTTCATATTTTAACCAGCCCAGAAGATTCTTCAGATCAAGAGGCTGGGGTTCCCCTGTGTCAATCCAAAAACGTGGCTGGTGCCACTGGCCCTGACAAACCTTTGGAGGAGTTTTTTTTGTTTGTTTGTATGTTTTTCAGAAAGCCAATCACCTTTTCTCATTGTCTGTGTACAAGGCCCCTTTGGGCCTGGTGGGAGGGTAAGGAGAGAGCACAGGCTCTGAGAAGTCATTCCTGTTTCCCCTCAACCCCACCACTTCCCAGCTGTGTGGTCCTGGGCACCAGGCTTTCCTTCTCCAAGCCCTAGTGTCCTCATCTGAAAAATGAGGATAATGATGCATACCTGCTAGTGCTAATGCCCAACACAGTTCCTGGTGAACAAATGTTAGTTCCTCCATAGGGCAAGCATTTCATCCTTGCTCCCCTCATCTCCCGCTGACTCCTCTTGAGCGCCATCTTCCTGGAAGAAAGACTGCCAGTCCCTTCAGACTATGCAGGTGAATGGAAGTTTGTTGCTACGCCCAGGAACGGGGGTCCCCGTTGCTATGCGTGCATTTGGTGTGTAACAGATACTACAGTGAGCGCTCACTGCATGCCAGGCTCTGTTCCAGGTGCCGGGGAGAGAGCAGCCAGCAGGAGAGACTCAGCCATGCCCTCCAAGAGCTGGCCTTCTAGGTGGGGAGACAGACACCACCCAGGTACGCAGACAAATGGGAGGATCTCAGATATGGGTAAGTGCAAGTGAAGAAGACACGCTGAGTGTTGGGATGGTGAGGGACTGGGGTGGGCAGTGGTCAGGGCACCCCTGAGAAGATGTGACACTTGCAGCCCAACTGATGAGGGAAGCAAGTCCTGCCATGTGAAAATTTGGGAAGGAGACAGAAATCCAACATGGCGGAGAAGTCGGGGACCCGAAGTTCCCTCATCCCTCAAACACAGCAGCCTTGAGGCCAGAGGACTTTGAATTCCAAGAGTCCAGACTGCAGAATGACAGAGATGTCTCTAGGGGCCCACGGGGCCAACCTGGCAGGCCATAGGGCTACTTCAGTGAACAAATCAAAGCACACCTGGTGGAGGGTCCCAAACATCCCTGCAAGTAGAGAGATAAAGCAACCAGAGTCACAACAACAGAGAGTACGTAACACTCTCCAAAAAACACCTCCTGAAGGGCCAGGCCCTGGGCAGTGTATGACCCCTCTTTAATACAGTAGTGCTCGCAGGTGCAGGACGCATACCAAGCTTTTAAAACACACAAGGGACAGAAAACTAGCCAAAATGACAAAAGAAATCCCAGGAAGAAATGACAGCTAAAGAATTGCTCAAAACAGATATAAACAATATATCTGATCAAGAATTTAGAATAATAGTCATAAGATTAATTGCTGGGCTTGAAAAAAGCGTAGAAGACAGCAGAGAATCTATTGCTGCAGAGATCAAGGAACTGAAAAATAGACATGACGAATTGAGAAATGTAAATGAGGTGCAAAATAAACTAGATGCTGTGACAGCTAGGGTTGAAGAGGCAGAGGGGATAATAAGTGACATAGAAGATAAAATTATGGAAAAAGATGAAACTGAGAAAACGAGAGTTAAAAAAGTTCTAGACCATGAAGGGAGAATTAGAGAACTAAGTGATTCAATGAAACGTAATAATATCCACATCATAGGAGTTCCAGAAGGAGAGAGAAAGGGGCTGAAGGTGTACTTGAACAAATCATAGCTGAGAACTTCCCTGATCTGGGGAAGGAAACGGACATTGAAATCCAGGTGGCACAGAGAACTCCCTTCAGACATAACTTGAATCAATCTTCTGCGTGACATATCATAGTGAAACTGGCAAAATAAACAAAGATAAAGAGAGAATTCTGAAAATTTGGGAAGGAGTTTTCTAGTGAGCAGAAATGGCAGGTGCAAAGTCCCTGGGGCTGTGGGGCACTTGCAGGGTCAGGGATGGAGAGGAAGGCCAGCTTGACTGGAGCTGAGGGTAAAGGGGAGGGTGGTGGGAGATGAGGCAGCATGCTGAGCTGGGGAAGTGCTAAATATTGGAGGCCATGGTAAAGAGAGCCTATATTACTCACTCCCAGAGCAGCTGCTGCATGAGCCACTATGCTGGGGGCTACTTCCATGGCCTCCTCACAGTGGCCCTTGGGCATCCAGAGAGAGCGGGGGAGGGATGTGTCCTGGTACGCGGTCAAGGAAAAGGCCAGGTTCCTGGACACAGGCCACAGGGTCCCCGCCCTGCCCCGGCCCCGCAAACAACAACGGACTACTGCCTCTCCCCAGGACTCAGGGTTCTCAAGGGTCACAGCACAAGGTCCCCTAGAAAATATGCCTTTCAGAGTCCCAAGTCCCTGTCTCTCAGCTGCATCCCATGGGCACCAAGAACCAGAGGGAATTGTACAAATGCAACTCAGAGCATGCTCCTGCCTGCCTTGCCCCTCAGCCACGCTGCCTTGCTCTGAGAACACAGCCCAAGGGCCGTGATGGCCAGCATCTCCTCCCTTCTCCCTTCCCTCCAACTCACTATTCCTCAGATGGCACAGGCCTTCCCTCCTCTGGGCCTTCCCTCTGTCTGAATGCTGTCCCCCCCAAGTGCTGGGACAACAGGCATGTCTCCCTCTCCCCACGTCCCGGCCTTTCCTGGACCAGCAAGAGACCTCTCCACACTCCACTCCCCTCTCATTGCTCAGAGCACTGGTCACTCTCTGAAAGTCTCCCATTTGCACTGGCTTGTGGGCTTCCTTACTGCATCCCTAACTATGATACTCACCCCGTGAGGCAGGATACTCACGCTCCATGAGCGTTGTCACTGCCGTATCCAGGGGACCTGTGGCAGCTGGCACACCACGAGTGAATATGTGTTGGATGAATGAATGACTTCAGAGCATGCCTACAACAGTCCCATGGGGCAGGTGCTCTAATTGTTACATTTCACAGGTAGGGAAAATGAGGCTGGAGAAGGTTAAGCCGCTTACTCAAGGGACACAGCTAGCAAGGAGCCATGATGGAGGCAGATTGACTTCAGACCCCACACCTGTGCCCCCTGCACCTGACTTACTGTATGGCCAGGCCTTCATCCTGTGAGCCTCGACATTGTCATCCATCTAATGGGTATAAAATCCCAGCCCTGCTGTTTCTTCGGGCTAGTGCTGAGACTTTGAGGGTGTCACCAAAGCAGACCCTCCCTGTCACCTGTATGGTGTGCCACACCCACAAGGGATTGGTTAAGAAGGGGCTTTCAGCCAGGCCTGCCCTCGGAAGGGTTAACATAGCCTCTTTGTCCCATGGTTGCCATGGGGACAGTTCCTGTCCTTCAGGAAGCAGGGAGAGCAGTTTCCTGTTTTGAAGAAGGCTTGAGGGCTGTTTTCCTCCAATCAGCCTGCCCAAAGAGGGGCAGGAAGCCTAGGGCCGGGCCGCCCCTGCTGATGGGTGTGTGGTCGAGCCATACCCACGCCCAGCCAGCCAGGAGGGGCCCTTGTGGAAATGCAGCCTCGGGGAAAAAGCCAAACAGGCCAGCAGAAGGAAAAAAAAATGGTTGGCCGGAAGAGGGTGGTCACTTCCTCCACAGACCTTGGATCCCACCCAGTGGTGATAAAAACTGCAAGCTGGCCCTGCCCAGCCCCAGACTCCCCTCCCCCAGAGCTCCGCCTTTCCTTGGGGAGCTGAAGGTCTGCTGGACAATGGCCTTTGGGGCCCCTACCTGTCCCTGTCACCTAAAGGCACTCCCTACCCTATATGCTACACACTTCAGCCTAACTGAGCTACTGGCCCCCACTTCTCACCTCCAGCTTCTGCCTGCCACTTTCTGCCCTGCCTTGCTCCCTTTTGCTTGTATGACTCCTTCAGGGTGCAGAGCAAAGCTGTCCTCCTTCTGGAAGTCTTGCCAGCATGCATTTGAGCCCTCACAACTGTGGGTCAGAAACATTCATGACTTCAGGCCTAATCTCTCTTGGGGCCCCTGTCCCAGCTTCCTTGGGTCATCCCACCTCCAGGCTTGACCCTCTGACTCCTTTAGCACTCTGGCTACCAGCTTTTCTACCACCCAAGTCTGACCATGTCCCTCCCTCCCCTAGAAACACTTTGTGGCTCTCTATCCCCTACAGAGGGGAAAGTCCAATCTCTTTGGCCTGCCATTGGAGAGCTTCCCCGCCCCCACCCCAGCATCATCCTGTGCTGTGACCACTTCCTACCTTGCCCCAACCTCGCCTTCCTCTTCCGTCCCCACAGACATTTGCTCAGGCTGTTTCCCTACCTGGAATGGAACCCTATTTTTCAACCTGGAAAATGCAACTTGACCTTTAAAGTTCAGCCCCATGTCACCTCCTCTCCTCTAGCCCCTCAGCTGGACTCAATCCCCTGCTCTCACCCCCAGTTCCACTGTGTCATGGTTAGCTGACTCCCACGCCCTCCCCTTGAACTGAATTCTGAGCTCATCAAGGACAGTAAAGTGGAGAGAGGGGGGAACCAACATTCCTTTAATCCTCACCCTGGCTCAAGAGAAAAGTCTCATTCCCCTTTTACAGAGGAGAAGATTGAGGTGCAGAGAGGTGAGATGTCATGCCTGAGGCCACAAAGCCAGTAACTGGTAGAGCAAGGGGTCTTCAGGCCCCAGGCTCCTCTCTCCTCATGCCTGGCCTGGGTGTGTGCAGTGGGGGCAGGGGTGGGAGATGCCTGAACCAAATTTATCTGCCGTATTCCCACCCTCCCCCCCACCAATCTTTGGGGCACGGGAAGGGAAGGGAAGGGTGGTCTTGCTAAAACCCATCCACCCCGGCAGGTGTCTGGCTCAGATTTGCCGCCCCTGGAGCCAGGAAGGCAACTCAATGCCTTTCCAGGGGAAGATAAGCCTTAGAAGCTGATGATGTTGCAGCTGTGGCAGTGGGGGAGCAGTCCAAGGCTGCAGGGACCTGGGGGCCAACACCTGGGGAGGCTGCAGGGCTAGGGTCATTTCCATTTGAATAGCGCACACTTTGTCCCTGTAGACAAAGGCATACCTGCTGCTGGTAGAAAATGGGAAACCCAGGAGGGACCTCCATAGAAGGGGGAGGAGAAGGTGTCCAGCATGGGTCCCAGCTTTATGGGAACAAAACCCTGGTTGTCACCCTCTCTGGCCTGGTGCAGGAAGCAGAACCCAGGCTGCCTCCACATGCCTCCGTTGCCCCCTCTCACCAATCCCAATATAGCGGCTGTTCAATAAATGCCCTCACCTGTCTCTTCTGCTCTGATTGTGGGTTTTTCATGCCCACTTCCTGGTATACTTTATAAACATGTATTAAGCATCAACTATGTACTAGACATTTAGTTTTTTAAGTTTATTTATTTCGAGAGAGAGAGAACATGTGCATATGCACGCACGAGCGAGAAAGGGGCAGAGGAAGAGAGAAAGAGAGGGAGAGACAGAATCCCAAGCAGGCTCCACATTGTCATCACAGAGCCAGACGTGGGGCTGGAACTCATGAACTGAAGAGTGAGATCATGAGCTGAAATCAAATCGAGAGTCAGCGCTTAACCAACTAACCAAGGGAATCACCAAGGCACCCCGTTTACTAGACATTTAAATGATAATGAACATTTATTTAGATGAACTGTCTCATTTAATGAGCAGACACTATTATCACATCCACTGGGGGTGGGAGGGGGGTGCTGTGTGCTGAAGGGGGTCATAAAGCCAGCTCCAGAGCCAGGGTGGGATCCCTATCACTTACTAGCTGAGCATCCCTGGGCAAGTGCCTCAGCCTCTCTGTGGCATGGTAGCCTCATCTGTGACACAGGACTAATTATATTGCCTACTTTATAGGTTTGTTGAGAGGATTAAATGAGTTGATAATATGTGCAGAACATTTACAGAGTACACGCAATAAGCACTCAGCAAATACTAATTATTATGATTTACCAATGGGGAAACGGAGGCCCGGACTTGCCCGCAGGTCAGTATGGTTACTGCCTGTCTGGGAGGCTGGGCCATGGCCATCTCAGTGTAAGCTCACAGGGTCGGGGCACTCTGTGTCTGAGAATGTGGCCACATCTAGTTTTGGTGCTGGCTGTGCACTTTGCAGGGGCTCTGGGCAGGCGGGAACAGGGACCTGGATTTCAGTGGTTTTGATCTGAAATTACCTAAGCTGTGCACAGGTAGGTTATTCACCCTGGATGGTTCAAGGATTTAAAAAAAAAGACAGGAGGCATTTGCTTACTTGGAGGATCCTGATCTTTCATGCTGTGTCGTGTGTGTGTGTGTGTGTGTGTGTGACATGTGAAGGAGGAAGCTTCAGTGGGGAGGGACCCCAGGGGCCTTAAAAGGTCCATTGAGGGGTGACTTTAATTTCAGAAGCCCCGGGTAACTGGTCAGCCCCCACCAGGGTCTAAAGGCATCTGAGGGGACTCAGGAGGCCACTGTCTTCCCCATCAGTGCTCCTATCAAACTGGCAGATAATTTGCCACTGGTGTCCTGCTTCCTTGGCTGTTCTGGGGGCTCCAAAAGGCATGAAGGGAGTCTGGCCTGTTTATCCAGTACCCTGCTCAGTGCCTGGCACAGAGTAGGTACTCAGTGCACTTTTGTGGAGGGAAGGAAGGAAGAAAGGAAGGAAGGAAGGCCGGCTGGCCACCAGTCATTCTGTTTCTGATTCTGCCATCATGGTGTTAGACAAACATGATGTAATGTGACAGCCCCAGCCTTGAGGACAGAAAGACCTAGGTCTAGTCCCAACTCGACCACTAGCTCTGAGACTTAAGTAAGCCTCTTACCTCCCTGACCCTCAGTTTTCTTAACTGTAATTTGGAGGTAATGATAGAATCACTCCACATGATCACAAGAAGCACGTAAAGAGAAAGTGCTCTGTAGACGTTAGCTCTTTGCCCTCATTGTTACTATTGCTTGTTCTCATTGCCACAGCCTCCTCATCTGGCAACAGCCGGCCACGTCCCTTTCACCCTCAGGTGCTCAGGCTCTGAGGCTCCCACCTAGCTGTTCCTTGGACGTATCAGAACCACAGTGTTGGTTCCCTGGAACACCCCTCCCAACGCTCCTGCAGATATGGGCTGGGCCATCACTGTGAAGCTGGGAGCTGCTGGCCATTAGGACCATCCACGACAGACAGAAAGACAGGAGGAGGAGAATAAAGGACAGAGAAGGCAGGACTGGTCAGGGAGGCCTGACTGCTGCCATGGGTCAAGCATGTGACGCCCCTGTCCTGTCTGGCTCCTGTCCTCAAAAGGCAAAGGCAGCGACTGCAGCAGCACTGGAGGAAGAGGTGTGTGGTTTCAGGCTTCATGTGGTTCTGGCCTGGGCCTGGATGATGGGACGTGTGGATTCCAGCCCTGGCTGCTCCCCCCACTTGCTGTATGATCCGAGGCCAACAATTTCCCCCTCTGGGCCTCAGTTTCCCAGTCTGTCGTGTGGGTATAATACCTACCCTGGGTGGCTCACGGTCTGCTGAGGGGGATTGAGACAGTAGTCATGATTTGGAAAACGTGGAAATCTAGGCAGACTTCCTGCTCATCAGAGAGAGAACAGTGTAGGCTGGTGGTTAAGTTCTCAGACTATGTTCTTGGAGTGAACGGTTGAGTCTTGCCTGGGCTATAGGACAGGGCACTTCCATCTGGGCCTCAGTTTTCCCTTTGTGAAATGGGGATATAATAATCCCTTTATAGGATTCTTGGGAAGAATCCATGAGTGAAGGGCTCATTACCCCACACGGCCATGCCCTTTGTGGGTGTTTGCAGCCAGCCCCCGAGCTCAGTGTGTGGTTATGGCTCAGCTCCATTAGGACTAAGCAAGTCCAACCACCAATATGAGCGCCGGATGTTTGTAAAGCCTTATGGTCTTTCACATCCATCTTCTCTTATTAGGAAAAGCAAACACAGGAACAAGCGTTTCCACTTCATAGTCCATCACTCCACACCAACAAGTGGCTTCAGCTAAACGAGTTTAGACCGGTGCTTTTTCCCAACTGTCACTGGTGCTATGATCTTTTTAAGTAGACTTGGCTTAGCCTCAAATCCTAAATTCAACAGTCGTGGAAAGGGCTTAGCAAAGCATGAGGTCTCTTCCTGCCTTCCCTTCTTTTCACAGGCCCTACAGCGAGGGGTGAGGTTGGCTGTTGACTGAATTCTCTGAGCCTCCCTCTCCTGCTCCTACCCTGAGGTCTTAGGTTATTTGGGTTGTATTGCTAAGTCCCAGAAACAACCTCAACTTTTAAACACATCTCTTTATCTGCTCCACCATGTCCGTCACCTTGACCAACTCCACCACTACCCCCATCACCTCCTCCAAGTCTTCACCTCCGCATTTGTCAGTTTCACTACCTCTATCTCCTCCGCCATCGCCAACTGCACCACATCTTCCGTTTTCACCATCACTTTCACAGCTACTCCTGTCACCTCACCACCTTCACCTCCTTTGCCTCCAATATCACCTCTCCCACCTCCACCGTCACCATCTCCATCACCTTCTCCTCCCCTTCCTTGCAGGGATCCATAAAGTTTATTAAGAGCTTGTCCAGAGAACACAAATTCCGCGGTAGATTTTCTACTCCAGAGGCACAAGTGCTTCTCTACAAAAGGCTGGAGGCTTGAGGACTCTGGTGGCAGTTCAGAGAAGAAAAGGTCCTCTAAAGGATCAAATTCCATTCCCAATTTAGAAAAACTGAGGTACACCTTACGCCCTTGCCTAAATGTGTGCATAATCGAATTCTATATTGTGGTGTTTAGACGATACAAATAAACTGAAACAAAATCAGTAAACCTGGTTAAGTGTATGAAAAAGTTCTTGGTGAGTGAGAAGACACTATATAAGATTTTTCATAATGATAGGAAAAAAAGTTTAACCTCTTCAGAGCCTTTCCACATTACCTCACTGAAATTCATTCATTCCTGTCTTTGGTCTGTGTGCACCAAACACCTTCTGTGTGCCAGGCACCACCTGGGTCAGGTAACAATTTAAATCAGACCTTCGCTCATATAGTTTTAATATATTTTGAGTGAGCACTGGGAGTTCTACTGGGTGCAGACCCCTAGATATCCGGAAGCCTACCAACTTTCCAATAACGTATTAATAAGGAGACAGAGGTCAGGGGATTAAGTTCTCATCCCAGTGAGAACCTGGGGAAACTGTGATGTCTTTTCTCTACTCCTGTGCGCCCCAGAAGCACATCTGGCCAAAAAGAAATGGGGTGGGTTATCTACAGCAACATTTCTCCAACTGTACTGTGTGTATGGATCATCTGGAGATCTTGTTAAAATGTAGATTCTGGTTCAGGAGGTCTGGGGTGGAACCTGAGGCTCTGCCTTTTTACAAAGCACCCGAGTGCTGCTCCATGGACCATGCTTATAGCAGTAAGGTGTTTCATCTATGCAATAAAAAGATCCAGTTACCTGGGACTCCTGGACCAAAGGCTGGACCGCAGGTATCCAGGTTCAGGGAGACAAAGCCAAAGTTGTAAAATGCCTTGTGTCCATTTGGAATTCTGCCTCCTTGCAAGGTCCCAACACAGCCGGCCCAAATCACAAAAATTCTAGCCTCCGCCATCTTTGATCCCAGAAAACCAAACTGATCCTGAACAACAGCAGGAACCTCTGTCTTGGGCCCTATTCTTGTGGACAGTAGATATTTTTTTGAAGACCTACTAAGTGGTGGGCTCTGTGTTAGATGTCAGGGTTGCAGTGGTGAGCAGGTGAGCACATCCCTGCCCTGGAGCCATCATCCTGGCAAGGGGTCATGTCTGGGCCTTTCTCTACTATTTGATGGACAGGAAGGAATGATGGTACTAATGGGAAAGGGGTACGTTCCATGTTCCTCCTCCAATTTCCACATAGTAGATACTTTGGCTCAATTGCCGAAATGAATTAGGACACACACCCCCCTCCCCCACTCCCCCCTCCCACAGCACATACGCCTCCTGCTGCCCTTCCCAAAGGACACTGGAATTGCTGGGGGCCCACACCCTGGGCTTAGTAGACTCACATAGTAGTAGATTCACAACCAAACTATTAAATGACCAAGCCACACTTTGAGGCGGGGGTTCTGGAGATGCAGATGAGGAACAGCAAGGGCAAGAAGAGAGGCAGGAAATCTCATTTTAGCAATTTACTCAGTTTCTTCAAACGTAAAATGGGAAGAATTTTGAATTTTTTTAATGTTTATTTTTGAGGAGGGGGGAGGGACAGGGACGGAGGGAGACACAGAATCTGAAGCAGGTTCCAGGCTCTGAGCTGTCAGCACAGAGCCCAACACGAGGCTCAAACTCACAGTGAGATCATGACCTGAGCCATAGTTGGACACTTAACCAACTGAGCCACCCAGGTGCCCCATGGGAAGAATTTTGATACCAGCTTCACAAGGTTGCAATGAAGCTTAAATGAGTAAACATGCATGTACAGAGCTTAGCACTATGCCAGACACACAGTAGGTGCTCCATAAATGTAAACAGCCAGTTATATATGGAAGCCATGTTCCTTGCCTTCAGCTTTCATTGGCTGATGTAATGAAGCCCTTAGTATGGTTTTCAAGCACTTCTGGGGCACCTGGCTGGCTCAGTCAGTGGAGTATGTGACTCCTGATCTCAGGGACATGAGTTCCAGCCCCATGTTGTGCATAGAGATTACCTAAAAAAAAAAAAAAAAGAAGGCACCTCTTACTTTGGCCTTTCTGTACCTCCTATTGGGACACTTTTTTTTTTTTTTCCTTTTTTTAAAGAAAGAGAATTTTTTTTAAGTTTATTTATTTATTTTGAGAGAAAGAGAGAAAACCAGTAGGGGAGAGGCAGAAGGGAGAGGGGGACAGAAGATCAGAAGGGGGCTCTGTGTTGACAGCAGAGAGCCCGATGTGGGTCTCAAACCCATGAACAGGGAGATCATGACCTGAGCCACCCAGGCGCCCCTGGGACACATCTACACCATCTATTTTCCTGCCAAGCCGACCCCTGTTGGCTCCTCCAACAGGGCATGCCTTTTCACACCTCTAAGTCTTTGCTCAAGCCATTTCCTCTACCTGAAAGGCCTTTCCTTTGCTTGAACCCTCTCCACTCCCAGGGATACCTCTGAGTTCCCACAAGCCCCTGTGCACTCCTGTCATATCCTAGCAGTTGTGCTGGGAAGCAGAGCTATCTGCTTATGTTTGCATGACCAGTCAGACCAGGACCTCAAGGGTGAAGGCTTGGTACAAATCATCCATCGGTGCCAGGGAGGTGCTGGTCAGGTGTGTGCTAAGTGAACACAGGCTCATTGCAACCAGGTCTTTCTTTCAATGTCAGCAACTCAGGGAGGCTTCTCTTCATCACCCGTACTCTACACAAGTGGTTCTCAAACTTCAGGTTGCATCAGAAAAACATGAAGGGTTTATTAAACACAGGATTTCTGATTCAGTAAGCTCTGGGAGCGGAGGTGGGGGGGCGGTCCTGAGAATTTGCCTTTCTAACAATGCCGAAGCTGACCCACACACTTTTGAGAGTCAGTGCTCTGCCCCATTACCCTGGTTTATCTCCCTCTAGGCAGTTATCACTCTCTGAAACGATATTTATTGCTCATTTGTCTTGTGTCTCCACCGTCCTCCCATCTAAGCTCCACGAGGGTAAGAACTGGGAGCTGTCTTGTTTGATCTCAGCATAGCACTTGACACAGGACTGAATGCATACCCGAGGTTGAAAAGAAAGAGATGGCTGGTCCGTTGGACGAGAGGACTAGGGGGTCCCAAGAACCGCACTCGCCGGCTCCCCCACCCCACCGCAACTGATCCTCGTCCCTTGAACCTCGCGCAGCTCCCCGAGTCGCCACTGCCCCTTTAAATGTGCGCGGGGACGCTTCGCCCCTCGTCTCTTTCGATCCCTGACCGAGCAGAAAGGGGAGGAAAAAAAAAAAAAAAAAAAAAGCCTTCCTCTTGGAGAGCGAGAGGAAACGTCTAGGAGGGGGCGGAGGCGCGGCGGCGGCAGAGGCGCGGCGGCCAGAGCGCAGCGCGCCGGGTGCGGAGCCGGACCCGGAGCGGACGCGACGCCGCGCGCTGCCCCGGCCGCCGCCCCATGCGCGGCGCACTCGCGCCCCCTCCTCTCTCCCACCCACGGCCAGCGCGGCCCCGCCCCCGGAGGCTCGCGCCCCGCGCCCCCACTTGCCCTGCGCTCCGCGCGGAATCTCGAGTGAACGCGACGCCGCGCGCCGTCCCGGCCGCCGCCCCGCGCGCCCCGTGCTCGTGCCCCCTCTCCTCCCCCCTCCGCCCCTGTCCGCCCCGCCCAGCCCGGAGGCTCGCGCCCCGCGCCCCCACTTGCCCTGCGCGCCGCGCGGAGTCCGGCGCGCGCCGGGGGGGAAGGGGGGGCGGGGCGGGCGCCTGGGAGTGCGGGCCCCGCGGGGCGGCCATGGAGTGAGGCGGCGGGCGGACTCGCGCTGGGACTGACCGACTGACTGACCGACGGGCGGCCCTGGGCTGCGCGTGCTGGAAGATGAACAGAGCAGGTAGGAGGCCCGCTCGACCTCGGGCGCCGAGGGACGCGCGCGAGGGGACCGCGCCAGGCGCTCCAAGTTGGAGCCCACGGGGCGCCGGGAGCGAGCCGCCGAAAATCCCCCGACCTTCCCGCCCTGTCGGCCGCCGCTGAGATATGGGCGGGTCCGGAGTCCCCTCGCCGAGGAGGCTGAGGATCATCGGGGGCCCCCGTCCGAGACGCCCCGCCTCAGGGACGCTCCCTCCGTCTCCGCGAGGCCGCACCCTGGCGGTGTACTCCGTCATCCCGCTCCCACGGCCACCCCGGCGTGGGGGACCGCTTGGCAAGCGAGGAAGGCTCCCTTCGCGAAGGCGACTTGATCGCGCCCTGAATCCTCGCTCCGGCCCCTCTGGGTCCCTGCCAGATCCTCGCTGGCCCCTCGGAGGTCCCTCCAGGGCCCCGGGATCCTCCCGCAGCTCTTCGCCACCCCGGGGTCTATTCCTGGTCCCTCAGTACCTGGCGGCGCACTCTTAAGACGATTCCTGCTCCCTCCTCTCTCTTAGACCCCGAGACTTAGAGCTCACTCTGGGGATCAGACTAGAAAGCTCTAAATTATTGTCCCGCACAGCGTACCCTTCCCTCGCCGCGCCCTGGCCCGGGGCCTTCTTTGTGCCTCCCCCAGGGGACCACATGCCAAGGGGACGCTCCTCGCCGCTGAGGCTGAGCCACACTCCAGACGTTTCCCTCCATCCCTCGAGTCCGACTCTGCCAGTTCAGGGATTCCGGGAAATCCAGAATGCGTTTGATAGTAAATATTAGCAATCCCTTCCGAGGAGTGCCATTTAACAGATTTAGTAACTGAGACTCCCATGGGCGATGCCTGGAACCGGTCTCAGGATTCCTGACTCCATCCACCCGGAGGGCAGAAAGTTCCCTGAAGAGGCGAGCTTGCAAGCCAGCAATCTCAGCTAACTTCATTTCCCTGCCAAGGAGGGATAGTCACTCTTTTTTTTCTTTTTCTCTTAAAATTTAGCAGAAGGCAGCCCTCTCTCTGACCAACACCCTCGTCCGAAGCCATACTCCAAAACACACATCCCTAAAGAAACAGGAAGCCACCATTTTGGCTGTCTTAGAACCATATCCTGCTGCCTTGTATGTGTGTGTTGTGGCTTTTTCTTTTTAAAGACTTTTTAATGAAAAAAGTCATTGTCTTAGGAGGTGCAGAAGGGAGACATTTGGCTGGACTGATTTGACAAAGGAGACACTCGGGGACTTGGGAGTGTGGTAGCTGCCTTCATGTGGCCAGGCACTGTTGTTGCTGGGCATGTGGATGCCTGGACAGTGAGGGAGTGGGTCAGAATGGGGGTGGGGTGGGAGTAGGGGTGCCACTTTGGGAGTGGAAGAGGATGGAGCGGGGTCCCAGTGTTCAGTTAGCCACTCCTTGGAGGAAGAAGGTGGCCTCCAGCCTGTTTCTGGCACAGCCTGAACAGAGCCAGGCAGGCTAGCTTTTTCCTACACTCCTAATAAAACCCACTTTAAAACAATGGTGAGAGCAGTTCCAGTTTTCCCACGTTTCCCTGCTTGAGGCTTGGGCAAGCCCTCCCCTCCCTGAGAATATGGGGGATGAAGTGAGCAGGAATAAACTTGGAGGCAGGCTTGGACCCAGGAAATCTCAGCAGTTGCTGCTCTTGGGTTTAGCCGTCCTAGAACTTGCCTCCAGCATAAACCTGGTTACTTTTTCAGTGTGATAGCAATGATGGAAACCTCACATAATGATTTCTGTGTGCCATGCTCTGAATTTCCTGATCATGTAACATAGTGGTCCATAGACTCCGTGGGAATGAATTTCAGAACCACCATATACTTAGTTAGGTGACCTTGAGGAGGTTACTTAACCTCGGTGCCTCAGTTTCCTCATCTGAAAAATGGAGAGGGTATGATCTTTGTCATCGAGTTCAATTAAATAAAGCTCATAAGGTACCTGGAACAGTGTCTGTCATAAGCCACTAATGAATACTGGTTAACATTTATTGGTCACTTATTATGAACTAGGTGTGTCTTTTAAGTGTTTTACTTGTATCAGTTCAGTTTTCCCAGTAACCTTATGAGGTGAGTACTCTTGCTATCCCCATTTTATAGGTTGGAAAACTGAGCTGAAGGGATTTTATGGTCACTGAGCCAAGATAGGATTGAAATACAGACTGTCCAGCTTGAGAGCCTACTTTTTTATGCAGTGCTGAACACATAGTAGATGCACAAGAAATGATGGCCAATTGAGTTTCTGTTGGCCTCTAATTGAGGTGTCTTCTATTATTTCTTTCGAACTTCTCAACAGCCTTATAGAAAAAGGAGGTATTTATTTCATTTTGCCAAGAAAGAAACTCAGGTTCAGAGAGGCAAAGTGACATGCCCAAGATGGCACGGTTGATATGTACCAGTGCTGGGATTGGAGCCCAGGTCTGTCTGAGCCTGGGGCCCATGCTTTTCCAACTTCGTCCCATGCAGTCTGCCCAGTATGTGCCCTGTTGTGGATCACTGGACTAGCTTAACAGCAGCCTAATTAGAAATCGTCAAGCTTGGCTTGGACATTCCAGCAGGCACCCAGGAATGAAAGTTAAATTAAGATGCGATTGGGAGGTGAAATTGGAAGATAATTACTCTTGGAACATATGGCTATGAGAGTTCCAGGGGGAATATAGTGAACTGCTGTTGAAACAGACTCAGGGATTGAAGAAGGGGATATCAGGAGACATCAGAAGAAGAGCCATGCATTTAATACTCTGTAGTTGGCCAGAGCAGAAGGCACTTTCCTAACTGGTGCAGTGCACTTACTCTACAGATGGAGAAACTGAGGCCCAGCGAGGGGAAGGGACTTACCCAAGGTCACACCTCCAGTTAATGGCAGAGCCAGGAGTGGAGATCAGAGCTCCTGACTCCTAGTCCAGTGCTCCTCCCAATACCCCCTCTCATTTAACCTCTATATAGCTGACATGGGAGCAGCAGCATGAATGTGTGAGTGACAGACATTTAATTAAAATAGAGAGAGAAAATACAAACTAGTAATGGGGGCTGGCTAGGGATGATTTCTATCACCAGAAACTGTTAAAAATCTCCTCTTCCTGTCACTGTGGTTCCCCACCGTCAGTTTAACTCTTGGCATCTTGGCTCAAAGGCTATTCTGCATTTGAGTTATGCTCATGCATAGCAAATTGCCAAGAGGTCCTGGGCAGAGAGGGTATTACCCTGGGCTTTGTGATACTGAGAAAGGGAAGGTTCACACAGCAGCCACAGGGACTCATGAGGCAGCAGAGGGTCCACACCAGCCACACCCATGCTGGGTTCTAGTTAGAAAGAGAAACTTAACCCGGAGGAGGAACTCCCAGGTCTGATTTATCCTGTAATTCTGCATCCCTGCCAGATTGGACTCTTGACCATACTCCCAAAGGGCTTGTGTCTAACCACTCTGGGCCTCTGCATATTCTGTTCCCTCTGCCTGGCATACCCAGCGTCTCCTTTGATTAAGAAAATCCTGCCTGTCCTTCCACATGCGCCCCAATGCTGCCTCTTCTGCGGGTCTTCTCTAGGCAGGATTGGTCTAGGACCCAGATAACCTTGTACAGAGGGCAGGCACTCTATCAGGTTCCTTTCTGTGAGGAAGGAGGGAAGGGAGCCGAGCTAAAGCTCTCACACAGCCTTCATTTTCTTTCCTTCCTCCCCAGTGTCTTTCCCAGGCTCCTCCTCATGCCAGGGCTCCCTCCTTGGCCCTGCTCTTTTCTTTGTTCACACTCATTCTCTTGGTGATCTCACCAGGCCCATGCCTTAAATCCCATCCCTGTGATGGATACCTCCAGCCAGACCTCTCCCTGGAACCCAGACTGGTCTATCTAGGAGTCCACTTTCTGTCTGTCTCCACCTAGGTGTGTGTGCTAGGTAACTCAGATTTAACACATGCAGACTAACATTCTGGCTTTCCCTCCCTAGCACGTACAGCCTCCCCCAATTCAGTTGGTGGCAACTTCATTTTTCCAGTTCCTCTGACTCAAAACCTCGGTGTTGTCCTTGACCTTGCTCCTTCCCTTACACCCCGTATTCAACCTGTCAGCAAATCCTGCCAGTTCTACCTTCATATTTGGAATCTGACTCCTTACTACTCCCACTGCTGCCAACCTGGTCCAAGCCTCCACCGTCTCATCTCCTGCCTGGATGTCCCTGGATCCGTCATCACCACTTCTGCTTATTTCAGCACATTAACAAGAGTATGCACGTCCCTCTTCTGCTTGGGGGGCCTGCATAATCTGTACCCTTCCTGTGACCCCTCTGACCTCATCTCCTGCTCCTCCCCGTTGCTTGCTCGCTCGTCCCTCCCTTCTGGCCACTCTGGCCCTCCTTGAACATACCAACTGAGTCCTGGCTTCCCTCACATCTCTCTAATCTTTGCTCTGGCGTCCTTTCCATAAGGCCTATCCCAGTAACTCTTTAAAATTGAAAAAACAAACAAACAAAACCCCACCTAACTCCTAATCTTTGTCTATAGAGTTTATGATCATCTAATATACAATAAGGTCATATACATCTCCTTTTTATTCCTTATCTCCTCCGCTAGAATATAAAGGTTCATGAGGGACAGGGTCTTTGTTTTGTTTATTGATGTGTCCAAAGATTCTAGATGGGTGCCCAGCACATAGTAGGTGGTCAATAAATATCTGTTCAATGGAATTGGATTAATGGAAATTGGATGAGAACAAACCTTATGACCAGTCAGTACTTCTGAGTTCTGAACTCAGCCTTTTGTAAAGTTCATACCTGGTTAGTTGTCTCTGGTCTCTCTGGCCTCAGGTTTTCTGAATTTTACCTTTCTCTGCCGCACTAGAAGCTGGGAGCCCTGAGTCTCCACTGTAGAAGAAAGCTCAGTAGCAAAAGGGTGAAGGCAGAGGTTCTAGCGACTGGACCAGGAGGCAGGAAACCCACATTCTCCCTGGTCCCTGCTCCGGGCTTGCTGAGAACAGTATGCGTCACCTCTGTGTGCCTCAGTTACCCTATCTTTTACTGAGGAGTCAGACAAAGCCTTTCTGATTCTGGCATCCTTTGATTTCAGAGGGGGTTCAGGTGAAACACCTTGAACCTCAGAACTGGAAGCAGAACATGAACACTAGATACTTGTCATTCCTAGGGGATCCTGTGGGGAAGGCATTTTCTTGCAGGATCACGCCTCAGACACCCACTGTGACCTTTCTCGAGGAGACGGCGCCCACAGATCAATAGCTTGATTGGATGAAGGATGGCGTGGGGGTGGGGGCGATGCAACCAAGGTGATGGTCGTTTTTCATGGCCCATCTGTCCCTCTGTCAAGTCTCACGGTGCTCATGTGAAATACCACCTGTTAAGGATGAGAAATGAGAGTCCCCACCCCCAAAGAGTAATTTCATGCCAATGCCTGACACCTGATGTTGGGAACTTGAAGCTAGTATTATACATCAGTGTAGAGCAAGGCTTATACCAGGGGAAGATGTGTGGTAGACAAAGACTGACATTGTTAGAATAACAATTGCTACTATTTATTGGCTAGTCCTACTTGAAGGCCTACTGCTGGGCACTTTTAATAAATTATATATATTTTAATATTCATAACCTCTTGAGAGTAGGTGTTACTGTTGAACCCATTTTACAGATGAGGAAACTGAAGCTCACTTTTATAGGTTGTAAGTGGCAAAGCCAGGATTTGAATCCAGATGAGCCAGGCTCCAAAGGCTGTTACTTCACAGTTACAGGTTAGCTAAAGCTTAGCTGTTTAAAATCCACATAGTTGGGTGGGTTTTGTTGGTGGTCGTGGTGGTGGTGGTGGTGGCAGCGGTAGTGTGTGTGTGTGTGTGTGTGTGTGTGTGTGTGTTTTAACTAATTTGGACAGATAATTTTCTAAATTAGGACGTATTTGCTTATGGAAACAAGGAGTTGGAGGGCCACTTATGTCTTGAACACTCTGGGTTATTATCTGGATGCCCGTGTCTAGCCTCGGTGTTGATGTGGATGAATATAGGTGTGGGTTAGGGTGTTGGTGTAGTGGGTGCTTTAGCCTTTAGGGTCTTGACAGCTGAGTCTCTTCTCTCCCTTTCTTGCTGGCAGCTGCCACATCTTACACCTGGCAGGGTTCCTGTTCTAACTGCCAATCCCTTCCCCTCCTAATTAGCTGTACACTGGGAAACCAGACCACTGAGTTCCTTAGATTTATGTGCAAAGTACAACTAAAGAGACTGAAATCAGGCCCTTTCAGGAGCACGGTTCCTGGGCACCTATATTCTTGCTGCCCCAGGCCTTTTTAATTTCCTTTTGGGCCTCCTCAGTTAAATTTTACATGGTTCTGCGAGTTTAGGGGAGATACTGACTTTGGCTTGAGGTGCCAATGGAACAGTCCCACGGAGATGGGTTACAACGGGCTAGTGCTGTGCTGGCCAGCACCATAGCCACCACCCACATGTTGCTACTGAGCAGTTGAAATGTGGCTAATGTGAATTGTGATGTGCTGAAAAGTGTAAAATACACATTTGATTTCAAGGACTTAGTACAAAAAAGAATGTCAAATATTTCCTTAATAAATTTTGTATTTTGATGACGTGATCCAAACATGACTTATTGATGATATCCAAAATGATAATATATCAAATATATTGAGTTGAAAAAGTATTTAAAATTAATTTCACCATTTCTTTTTTACTTTTTTTAAGGATATATATGTATATCCTTAAAGTATATATATCTATATATATATCTATATATATATATCTATATATATATAGGTATATATACTTTGATAGAGTGTGCATGCACGCAAGACAGAGGGAGAGGGAGAGAGAAAATCTTAACCAGGCTCCACACCCAATGCAGAGCTAACGTGGGGCTCCATCCCACAACCGTGAGATTGTAACCTGACCCCAAATTGAGTAGGACACTAAACTGACTGAGCCACCCAGGTGTCCCAGATCTTTCTCTCTCTCTTTTTTTTTTTAAAGTAGGCTTCATGTCCAGCACAGAGCCCACTGTGCTCTCACTACCCTGAGATCAAGACCTGAGCTGAAATCAAGACTTGGAAGTTGGGGCGACTGGATGGCTCAGTCTGTTAAGCATCCAACTCTTGGTCTCAGTTCAGGTCATGATCTCATGGTTCATGAGTATGAGCCCCACATGGGGCTCTGTGCTGACAGTGTGGAGCCTGTATGGGATTCTCTGTCTTCCTTTCTCTCTCTCTCTCTCTCTCTCCCTCCTTCTTCCCCTTTCCTGCTTGCTTTCTATCTCTTTCTCAAAAAAATAAAATAAAATAAACAAAAAAAAAGAGTTGGATGCTTAACTGAGCCACCCAGGTGCCCCCTTGTTTTTACTTTTTTTATTTTAATTTTTTTTTAATTTTTTTTTTAATTTTTTTTTTATTTTTGAGACAGAGAGAGACAGAGCATGAACGGGGGAGGGTCAGAGAGAGGGAGACACAGAATCTGAAACAGGCTCCAGGCTCTGAGCTGTCAGCACAGAGCCTGACGCGGGGCTCGAACTTGTTTTTACTTTTTAATGTGGCTGTGAGAAAAATAAAAATTACATATGTGATGATAAACGTGGCTCATGTTGCATCTCCGCCAGCTACCCCTGGACTACAGATGACAGGGTAACGGTGCTGCAAGGGTTTAACTGGAAGTCAAATGCATGGGGAGAAGAGTTTGCTGACAGACCTTTAGGAGCTCTGCTTCATCTCCCTTCTGTCATGAGCCAGGCTGGCATTCTGAAGTTGCTCTGCATCAAACCCAGGCCTTAGTGGGGATGGCACTGGGCGGCGGGGCGAGGCTTGAGGGGAGACTTGTGTGTCTTCATCTATGGGCAGTGGGGAGCCAGGCAGTGTGTTTGAAGCTGAGATGTCAGGATGGAGTTGCCTTCCTGGAAATCTTCATTCCTCACTCTGCCCACAGTGTGGCCAGGGGCTTGAAGGCATTGAAGCAGTCTTGTGGCAGGACGGATGAACTTGGAAGTGGGCAGCTACACCCTTGACCTTTGCATTTGTCCAGGGCTCTCTCATTCTGCAAAATACAGCTTAAATTTCACCTACCACAGGAGGGTCTTCCTTCATCATGGTAACTCTTCTTCTCTGACTCCTGTTGGATGTACAGTTTGTACCCACATCCTTTATTCTGACATGGTCAGGTAGATCCCCCAAATCCACAAGGGAAGAGAGTTTTTGCAGATATACATGTTGGAAAATATCATGTAGCTTCTCCCATGAAGTTTGGATGCCCATGAAATTTAGACACAGGGCAGTTAGCTAGACACCAGTCTTGAAGCATGTAGAATTCAGAGGTGACCCTTAGAGGAGGAATCATGCATCACTGTCACAGACCTTCACAGACCTTTGGTGTATCATTCTTGAAGGAATGAGATAATGGCTATTCAATCATAATATTCCAAAGGTCTGCAGCTCTGTCCTCCAGTTGGTTCTGTTCGTTTTGTCTCCCTGACTCAATGGCAAGTACTCAGCAGAGGTATTCTTTTCGTCTTGATTCTAGAAGACCTTCCTATGTATGGTGCTATGCGTATAGATAGTAGGTATCCAATGAATTAAGTGTAGGATGAATGTAGGCTCCATGTGGGTGGCAGAGATGATGACCGTCAAGTTCAGCATTGTCTCATGAGTGCCTGGCACCTAGAAAGAATTTTTTTTAATGTTTGTTTATTTTTGAGAGAGAGAGAGAAAGTGCGAGTAAGGGAGGGGCAGAGACAGGGACAGAGGATCCAAAGTGGGCTCCGTGCTGACAGCAGAGAGCCCAATGCAGGGCTCACAGGCACAAACTCTGAGATCCTGACCTGAGCTGAAGTTGGATGCTCAAATGACTGAGCCACCCAGGAGCCCCTAGAAAGCATGTAATACGTAGTTGTTGGATGAATGATTACAATGATCTGGACACCTGTATTTGAGGAGTATTTCATTGAGTTCATTGAGTAGCTGGACTATGTATAGAAGAAAGATCTATTTACTTTGTTTACAGAATCAATTATCAGTGGAGGTCAAGGGGTCTTAAAAATGATGGTGGAGGGCATAAACCTAATACAGAATATAGCAGATTGGGCTCACATAGGTTGGGAAACTATCTTCAGTGTTCTCTTCAAAATGGTAAGTTGGAGACTCTGAATGGAAATAAGGGTTAACTGTACTTTTTCTCCTTCTTTTCTCTATTTTTATCCTTTAGATTCACCAAAACCACCAGTTGCTCCCAAGCCAAAGACTGCCAGTCCCCTCACACCAGTGACAGCACCCAAATTCCCTTCATCACCCCGGCCCGATAGCCTTCCCAGTCCCAACTCCATGTCTAGGGGGCCGAAACCCCCCATTGCCCCTAAGCCCAGGCTGGCGACCCCCAGTGAGTGGAGAGCCAGCGTGTACGTGATCAACAGCTTGAACAAATGCAGCAACGGGAAGGTGCTCTGTGTTGACAGGGGGACTTACGAAGAGCGCCAGTCCAACTTGGAGTGCTCGGAATCTGAGGCTGACGAGGATTACATCGTGGTCCCCAGGGCTCCGCCGAAAGAGGACGAACCCAGGGACAGCAGCTGCTCTGCAGAGAGTGCTGCCATGGCGCCTCCAGATGCCACGGGGGAAGAGGAGTGCAGGGAGGAAGGCGAGGAGAGTGACCCGGAGGGGCTGGGAGCTGCTCCAGCTGAAGTGGTGCTGAGTAGAGAGGCTGATGGAGGCGGGGCCCCCACTCCTGAGAACGTGGAGGCAGAGGATGGTGCCTGTGACCCTGGGGCAGAGGAGCAGACATTGACAAGTGAGGAGGAGGAGAAGCGAGTGGAAGAGCACAACGTATACAACCTGGAGGACAGGGGACCTTGGGACGGAGAGGCAGTCCTCCCAAGCGATGACATCATTCTCACTCACGTTGATTTAGAGGGTCCGGAAACTCCCAGCGAGGAGCCTGGGCCCCTTGGGACACCCAGGGAGGCAGAGGAGGGTGGTGGGGAAGGCTCCACCAACACAGAACCAGGGGCTCCAGAAGAATGTGTGGATTCCGACAGGCCCTCTGATGGGGACGCTGACGATGCCAGCAAGGAACCCACAGAGAATGAGGACTTGGCTGTGGGTGTCCAGGAGGCAGAGACAACCACTGGTAGCCCTGAAATCTCTGAGGAGTGTGAGTGTGAAGATGACCATGATGACCAGGATGAACCACAGGACCAAAATGAGAAAACTGGCCAAGAAGAAATGGCAGCCGTCACCCAGGAGGTGGGAGAAGACCCCCGAGAAGGCAGAGACCTGGTGCAGGACGAACCTGCCGAGGAGAGCTGCCAGATCATTCCTTTCGAGAGTGATGGTGTGGATGACTTTGTGACGTCACTCTCGGGAAGTCCCTACGAGTTCTTTCCGACCGAGAGCACCTCTTTCTGTAGCGAGAGCTGCTCTTCTTTTTCCAAGTCAGCAAAAGGCTTAGAGTCCAAGCAGGAACCACAGTCAGGAGAATGTGCAGAGCAGGGCCCCGTTGTTGGAGCTTCCTGTGTCTCTGGGGAGGGCCCCTCTGTCCCTGAGGTAGTGGTTATGCCAGAGGATGAGGATGCTGGGGACGATGCGCTCACCAACCCCTATGAGATGGGAGTTGACCTGGAGCATGAGGCTGACCCTGGGGAAGGAGAGAAGCCGGAGACACAGGCTGCATGTGACACGCTGAGTGGTTATGGCATGAAAGAAGAAATGAACTCCGATGCTGAGGGAGGCCTGGTCCCCCTCGACAGGAAGAACATCATCACGAGGGCCAGGCCCCACTCCGGGAAGGTGGCTGGCTATGTCCCAGAAACCGTCCCAGAAGAAACCGGACCAGAAGCTGGCTCATCAGCCATTGGCATTAGAGGTGCCACCAAGGAGGCGAGAAAGACAGTTCTGTCGTTGGAGGGGAAACCACTGGAAGCCAGCAGGGCCTTGCCAGCAAAGCCCAGAGCCTTCACTTTGTACCCCCGATCGTTCTCCGTGGAAGGCCGAGAGATTCCCGTCTCCTTGTACCGGGAGTCGGAGGCATCTGGCTTGGACGACCATAGGATCAAAAGGAAAGATGACAACCTTTCTCTGCCCTGTGTGATCGGCTCCTCTGGGAGCTTCTCCCAGAGGAACCATCTCCCATCCAGTGGCACCTCAACACCCTCTTCTGTGGTTGACATCCCGCCCCCTTTCGACCTGGCCTGCATCACCAAAAAGCCCATCACAAAGAGCTCTCCCTCCCTGCTGATCGAGAGCGAGCCCCCGGACAAGTATACCAAGAAGAAGAAGTCATCCTTCAAGCGGTTCCTGGCGCTGACGTTTAAAAAGAAGTCCGAGAACAAAGTGCACGTGGATGTCAATGTGTCTTCTTCCAGGTCCTCTTCAGAATCCAGCTATCATGGGCCTGCCAGGCTTCTGGAAATCGACCGCAGGAGCCTCAGCAACTCCCCGCAGCTTAAGGCTCGGACTGGCAAGCTCCGGGCTTCCGAATCGCCCTCCTCCCTCATCTTCTACAGGGATGGCAAGAGGAAAGGTGTCCCCTTCAGCAGGACCGTGTCCAGAGTAGAGTCCTTCGAAGACCGCTCTCGGCCCCCCTTTCTGCCCTTGCCCCTGACCAAGCCGCGGTCCATCTCGTTCCCTAACGCCGACACTTCAGACTATGAGAACATTCCAGCCATGAACTCGGACTATGAAAATATCCAGATTCCGCCCCGGAGGCCTGCGAGGGCTGGGACATTTACGAAGCTGTTTGAAGATCAGAGCAGAGCCCTGTCCACAGCAAATGAAAACGACGGCTACGTGGACATGAGCAGCTTCAACGCCTTTGAGAGCAAACAGCAGAGTGCAGACCAAGATGCAGAAAGGTACTGTGAAGTTACATTTTCTTTGTCGTTGGGTGAGTGTAACTGCCAGGAGGCAGGCGCTTAGGTTTAGGGGACTGGATGGACTTGCTTTTTAGCCTCAGGCTCTATTTATTTCTAGCTGTGTGAATTGGGGTGAGTGGCTTTACCTCTCTGAGCCTCAGTTAACTGTGGCTGCGAAATGGGGTTCATGCTACCTTGCAGCAGAGTGTTTGAGAAGATCAGAGTTGATCGTCTGTGTGAAAGTATTGTCTAAAATGCCAAATACAGTGTAAATGTCAGCATTTGTGTTTCCATTATTTGAGAGACATTTCTCATGTAGATGGGAATGATGGGTTTGCTGGTCCCCTCCAGGAAAGTCACCAAGAGAGAAGGTTCTGGAACCTTGCCAAACTAAATATCTTTCACCATCAGGAAAATACCCTGAATTGAGATTGATACCCTTTTACTGTGTAAATATACACTCTATTCAAGGGAACTAGAAAAGACAATCTATTTAAATTGTTTAAAGAGCTAAGGGCGCCCTGAGCTAAATTTCTGAATAGAAGCCTTTTAAGAGGTATATCCAAGCTGATTTTTTTTTTTTTTGGACTCATTCACCTCGGAAGTAAAAGTGAAACACTGAAATTATTGACAACAGTGGGGATTTTCTGACCCCACCTTTCCAAGACTGACTGAATGCCCTTATTGAACATCCCACGTGGATAACTGCCAAATCTTGCTGTTCCGTGTACCTTGTGGACGCAACTTAAAGGCAATGCAATTCAGCTTCAACCATTTACTCTCTTTGGGAGCGCCTGATCGGAATTAATAAAAGCGAAAATGGCGGTGATTTTAAAGGACATCCTGATTCTGACCCCTCGTGTGCAGTGACTTCACCCAGTCCCACACAGCTGCTGCTGCTGCTGCTAGGAGTTCCCAGGGCGCCTGCAGTAATGAATAGATAAGATGATTTGCAATTAGCCTGAGCTGTCGCTGGAGTGTAGATGCTAGCAGTGTTTGTATGGTTTATTCTCCTGAGTTTTTTACATGGTTCCCCCACCCTGGCTGCATCTTCTCTCTCCCCCAAGTCTGGGTGAGGCTGTTAATTAGTTCTTTCCAGAATGAAAAGGTTTGTTTGCTGGGGCAAGGGTAAACACTAACACTGCTGGAGGGACTGAGTTTAATTTGGAGAGTGTGGACGTGTGCAAACTCTAAGAGGGTGAGAGCTACACAGCCGACCAGTTCATTGCATTAATAGTTATCAGCAGGGTTTGAGAAGATCCAGACCTAGCTGAGTGCCTCCTAGCGTTAATGAAAATAGAACCAAGCTCTGAAACCAAAATCTCCCTGCTAGAAAGGACCTCAAAGGGCAGATGGTCAAGGCTCCCACTCTAGCAGGCCTTTCTCTGACCCAGTCTGTACTTGAATTCCTCAAGCCACCGGGAACTCACCACCTCCCAGGGTTGCCTCATCTGTTGCTAGGTATCCTGATTAAATTTTCCTTTCTGACTGAGGCAAAAGCTGTCTCCTAATATCCCTACCCCACTCATGCTGGCTCTCCCCTCTCAAGCTAGGCAAGTGAGTTCATTTCCTCTTTTGTATGACATCCCTTCAGAAATCGAAGTCTGCTTCTGTAGAATCACTGAATTTTACAGCTGGGAGGGAACTTCAGACAACACTTGGTCCTGTTACAGAGGAAGAAACTGAGGCACAGAGAGGGAAAGGGATTTACCTAAGATAAGATAGCTCAGCAATTTAGTGGAAAAATCAGTGCTAGGACTCAGATGTCCTGACACCTGGTTCGGGCATTCTTAGTGAATTACAACTAAGGGATGCCAGATCTGATTGTGCAGGCTGTGCACTGCACAGCTCCAGGGCCACATTCACATTCTACTCCCCCAGGGTTGCCCAGTGCACAGTTTGCTTGGCCATATGCAGAGTCCCTGTTGCCTTGATCTGTACTTTGTCCAGAAACCAAAAAAGGTCCCTTCACCCAAGTTAACACGACAATAAGGGAAAAATACCCAAGAAAATGTCAGTGCTACCTTATCTTCTGATGCTATTTCACTGAAGGCCAAACTCACCAGGATAAATCTCCCATGCAGGAACCACATCCTCTTGGACATCAATCAGTGAGCAAAGCTTTCTCCTGTTTTCCTTCATGAAACATATAGAAGCAAAGGGGGAGAAAAATCCTCGCTTTGAGCTGGAACAGGTCTGGGCAAGGGATGTTTCAGACACCTCAAGTCGAGAGGCACGGGGGACTGCCATGGGGGTGGGGTCCTAGTGCATCTTTGCCTGAACAGGGGCTTTGAGAATTGAGTGGCTGGAGTGTTGCTATCTGAGAGGCGTGCCCAGGGGTGTGCTTCAGGTTGAGCAGGACAGGAAGGGGTGAGAAGGTGGGGAGGCAGTTCCTCCTCCTTCTGCTCCTTGTCTTGCCCCACACCTTGCTTCAGTGCGAGGATCAGGGGGAGAAGCCAAAATAAATATCAACAGCCCTGAAAGGGTGCAGGGCAGTCCTTTGGGAGATGTGAGTTCAAAGCCTGCTCAGTCACTGACTTGCTGTGGGGTCTTGGAGAAGGCTAGGCCACAGTTTGCTCATCTGTAAAATGGTAAGATTGGAGCAGGTCTGTGTTTCTCAACTGTTTGCCTTTCCTGTGCCACTTGTGCTGTTTCTGTTACACCACCTATACTACCACTTACAGTTTTTCTTTCAATCAGTCTTTTTTACTTTAAAAATATTTAGAAAGGAAATTTTATGTCACTGTTGGGAAATGGAAAAACACTATTGGCTGCCATAAATAGAAGGCAATTGTACAAATAAGATACTAAGGAAAGGAAATTAACGGGTAAATTCTAGCTTGAGGTTGTGACTTGCCAAGGCTGGAGCTGGAAGCCTGGTCCCTTTGTTAAACAGGGAGAGGTGTTAAAGACATCCTGGCACCACACAGAGACTTTCTCCTTGGCATAGTCAGAAGGATTCAGAAGGACTGAAAAGGGAATAACTCTGTCTCTCTCATGGTGTGATTCACTGTTATTTAAATCCAAGTCCTTTTTCCGCTAAAAGTACCTCCCTTCAAGAAACATGTAGAGTATATAATAGAATTCAGAAGGCCCTTAGAGAACCCTAAACCAGAGTAGCAGCTCAGGGTCTAATGGATGATTATAAAGTTTCTTCTATGTGGCAACTTCCACTGAGATTTATAGACCCAGATAATAACGTTTTAGGAGCCACAATAATCTTATTAGCAGTTTTCTGTCTTGTAAAATAAAACTGTATACATTGTTACTTATGTACATTTTCCCCATGGTATACAACATTTCCATCATCTTTTAGTTTAAAGTGTATCCCCAGAACATTCTTTTTTTTGTCCCCCCCCGCCCCCGAATTGACCCTTGTGAAAAAGAAAAAATGGACCAGAGATCTAGTCCAGAAAAGTCCTACTTTCCAAATAGGCTGTTCTATGTCTTCAGTCAGTGCTCTTTGATGGGGGAGCCTCGTCTTTACTTCTGAGTATTCCATGGCCCCTCAGTACGTTGGTTCTATGCTAGGAGCTTAATAAATGCATGTTTAAAAAAACCAAACAAACAAAATAAGTAAATGTATGTTGATGATGAGGGGTTTTATAATTCCATGCGAGTTGGTGATTTTGAGCTTCACAAGAATCACAGAATTCTCATTTATTAAGCACCTGTCTTCAGCAACACAGTGCTAAGTGCTTTGTATACACTTAATAAATACCCATTTGATGCAAAATACTACATAGACTGGTTTGTCCTAAGTGCCTCACTTTTATTTTATTTTATTTTATTTTATTTTATTTTATTTTATTTTATTAGAGAGAGTGCAAGTGTGAGCTGAGGGAGAGGGGAGAGAGAGAGAGAGAGAGAGAGAGAGAGAGAGAGAGAGAGAGAATCTTAAGCAGGCTCCATGCCCAAGGCAGAGCTTGACGCAGGGCTCAATCCCACAGCTCTGGAATCATGACCTGAGCTGAAATCAAGAGTCGGACGTGTCATTTCTGAGCCACTCAGGCACCCCCTAAGTGTCTCATTTATTTTTTTTTTAATTTTTTAATGTTTACTTATTTTTGAGACAGAGAGAGAGAGAGAGAAACATGAGTGGGGGAGGGGCAGAGAGAGAGGGAGACACAGAATCTGAAGCAGGCTCCAGGCTCTGAGCTGTCAGCACAGAGCCCGAAGCAGGGCTCGAACTCACAGACCGTGAGATCATGACCTGAGCCAAAGTCGGATGCTCAGCCAACTGAGCCACCCAGGCGCCCCCTTAGTGTCTCATTTAAATTCCCATAATTGTATATTTGTTTTTTGCATGATGATGAATCTATTTTAATCATTCAGCATTATACATCAACATGGATCCCTGATGCTCCTTTTCCCCATTTCATTATTAACATTTTCAAACTTACAGAAGAATTGAAAGATACAGTGAATGTTTGTTTTCCCACCACCTAGATTTACCATTAATGTGTTGCCACACTGGCTTTTTCTCATCTTTTTCTTTCTCTGTTCTCTCTAGCTGTTGTGATCAGTCCACATATTGTTCTTGATGCATTTATGGTGGCTTTTTATGTTTACAGATGACGACCCTGGACCCCAGGGAGAGCACAGTGGCTAAGCATGTGGACTTTAGGCAGGCTGCCTGGAGTTTCAGTCAGTACTCCACCCCTTACTGTCTGTGTGACCTGGGACAAGGTACTCACCTCTCTGCACCTTGGTTTATCTGTAATAGGCAATGAGAATAGTCCCTGCCTTATAACATTGTTAAACCTGAATGAGTTAATGTTGTACATAGTGAAATGATAAGTAAATATTAGCTGTTATTCAGTGACATGGTCAGGGTCACATAGTGGTGGATGCAGGATTTGAATTTGATTCTAGAGGTGTGGGTAGCGAATCCGGTCCCTTTCACTGTGGGGATGTCTCTGACTCTGTCTCCCACATGGAGGTTCTTCTGCATGAGTTTGACTCAGTGTTCAGGACACCACTTGCGAGCTTCAGCTGTGGGGTGTGGTGTCAGCATTACCTCTGACTTCCTCTTGGGCTGGGGTCAGGGCTACAGACAACAGCCCAAGCGATAATGGTTTGGAGTCATTAGCAGCCTCTTATACCAAGGACGGCAGGACCAGAATTTTTATAATTCCGTGCTCATAGTAGAAATGCCTATCTCTGTGACTCTGACATAGCTGTTATTTCACTTGTAATTCACAATTAGTTAGATACATTCATCTCCAACTGAGAAAACTGAGGCCCACTGAAGTGCTATAAACTATCCCCTGTTGCACAGGTAGTAAGTGGCCAAACTAAAATCTGAACCCAAGTCTCTCTCTTTTTTTTTTTTTAATTTAATGTTTATTATTGAGAGACAGAGAGAGACAGAGCATGAGCATGGGAGGGGCAGAGAGACAGGGAGACACAGAATCCGAAGCAGGCTCCAGGCTCTGAGCTGTCAGCACAGAGCCTGACACGGGGCTTGAACTCACAAACTGTGAGATCATGACCTGAGCCGAAGTCGGACGCTCAACCAACTGAGCCACCTAGGTGCCCCCCAAGTCTCTTTTTTTTTCTATTTTTTTGATGTATATTTGTTTTCGAGAAACAGAGAGACAGAGCATGAGTAGGGGAGGGGCAGAGAGAGAGGGAGACACAGAATCTCAAGCAGATTCCAGGCTCTGAGTTGTCAGCACAGAGCATGACACAGGGCTCAAACCCACAAACTGAGAGATCATGACCTGAGCCTAAGTCGGACGTTTAACCAACTGAGCCACCCAGGCGCCCCATGTCTTTCTGAATCCAGTACTCTTTCCACTACCTCTTGTTTCCTGTAGTGAAAAAATGCCACGTTTTCTAGTTGTCTTTATCCGACAGCTGTAGTGTCTCCTTTGCAGAAGACAAGCTAGCACAGCCACCACCAAAATGTTGGCTTTGTTTATTGGTCTAGAGGGCTCGAGGAAAAGTGGAATGACACTTTCCTTTATTTTCTGATGGGTGGTGAGTTTGCTGCTCTGTTGGGAGCTCATCAAGAAGGCTTACAAGCTTTCCTGGAACTTGCTAATGAGCTATTCAGACATCTTGCCCTCCCTCAGGGCCATAGTGGGAGACGCTTGCCCTTGTGTAGCTCACTGTGCCCCTAGAGCAACCAGGAACTCTGGGTGTGGAGCAGGCCATCTGTTTGGGTTGTACGGGTTGTTCGGGGGGCTTCAGATGATTCGGCCCACCTGGGAGCAGCAGCTCATGAGTGCTCATGCCTTCTAGGGAGAGTTCTGGAAGGTCTAAGGTCCAGCCTTTCAGGGCTCTCTTCTCCCAGCCTGGGGGTCCTTATAGAGCTGTTCATTGTTGGAATGCAGCTTGAATTGCATGTTCAAGGGTTTGTGGGTTAGCCATATTATACAACATTTGTGTGAGGATAAGGAGTGGGAGCATCCAGGTAATTCAGTATTTTGGCTGATGATGACCATTTGAGAAATGAGTGATTCTTGAGGAACTGTGCCAAGTGAAATATGGACAGAGATGGACCAGGTACCATCACTGGCCTCAGTGGACTTACAGTGAAGGATAGCAAGAGGACTTACACCCAAGTCCCTGGAGTGCAAGGTAGAAAATGCTCAGGATCCAAAGGGTAGAAGTCCAGGGGAGGGCAGGATGGCTTCATGGGCACTGATGGAAAGGTAGGGTCTTGACACATGGAGATAGGAGAGAGATGTGAGGACATGTGGAGAAACACAGGCCTGTGGTTTTAGCAGGTAAAGCTGCAATGAACATGGTTTAATCTTGGTTTAGGAGTGCTTTGATCTCTTTATTCTGGAAAACAGCTCACATCATCTGTAGGCATGGGGAATAATATATGGAGGAGATTGGGTTGAAAGACTAAGGATGAAGCTCGAACACTGTGTTTTTCTGATTTCTGGTTCTTGTAGTAGAATGTTGCCCCCAGCTTGGCCTGTTGATCAGTCCCTCTGCTAACATTCGTTCAGCATCTACTAAATGTCCGCTACTATTTTAGGTACTATAGGTTCCCACCACCACCTGGAGAGAGAGACTGATAGAGGCCATTAGAAACCATGTGATAAAGGTTTTGCTGGAAGCCCATCCTGTTCTGGAGGAGGGGTGTAGGAAGCCTGGACCATCTGGGAGAAACTTGAAGTGGGTATTGGCAGAGGAATAGGAGTTTGTGAGGGAGACAAATAGTCCAGGAGGAACACAAGCATGTGCATGAGTCTGGGGGTTAGAAAGGACCATGAAGTACTCAGATGGACCTCAGTGTACACATCTTTGTGATACAGTTGGGGAGGCAGTTGCGACCTAGCGAAAAAGTCCTTTGAATATCAACTTGATGAGTGAGCGTATTACCCATGGGCAGTAGGGCAACCGTGGCAGGTTTTCGGCAGGGCAGGGCCACAGTGGAGATGCCGCATTGGCACAGACGCTCTGTTGGCACGGTGAAGTGGAGGAGATGAAGAAAACGGAAGCAGGGAGACTAGTCAAGAGGCCACTGCAGCGGTGCCCTCCAGAGAACATGAAGACCAGGCCAGAGCCGTAGCATCAGGAAAGCAGGGAGTGGGGTTCCACGGTGAAGACAGCCACCCGCTTGTCCGGTGCTGACCAACTCCAGGGCTAGCTTGGGGCTGCCTTGGCTTTCCTCGTCCTTTTATTTGATTGTTACAGCCTGTCTGGGCCCAAATAAATTAAATATTTCCGGCAAAAGGCAAGCAAGAAGCAATAAGAATTCAGTCCTTAAAAGTTAAAGGATACAAGCTGAGTAATAAAGCCGGGAGAGGTAATTGTACAGGCAGTCCAGACCAAGGACAGCGACTGCAGCCAGAACGCTGAAACCCAGCACAAAATCTAGCATGAGAGCCCTCCCTCTCTCCTCCCTGGCTCCCAGTGCCTGTTCACCATCCTTAGAATGCAGTAAATATTTTGCAGAAGTGATTCCCTGAGAGAGTGAAACCTGACTTTTTATTTTTCACAACCATAGACAGTGCTGCAGCAGCAAATACACGCGTCATTGTGATACAAAGGTGATTTACAGACTCAACTGTAAATCCTCGGGTGGGTGCACTGCAGAACTGCATCTAAACCTCCCGCTGACTAATTCCATTGGTGCTGAGGGCTGCATGCCTGGGTTTTTGGCACATCCCAGCCGTGGTTCATGGGTATCTTTATATCTGCCTGTAAGCTGGGAGCCTTCCTATTATTATTATGTTTTTGACAAATGAACTCATGCAGAGCTTTCATTAAGTTTCATTGAAAGGACCTGGAAATGCCATAAAAATTATTATAATCTCAAAACCATCACATTCCGAATGCATGCGGCTGTGCTTCTTGTTGAAATTGACTGATGAGAATATTCAGTTTTTAATTTTCTGACTTAAAATAAGACCATCTGCAGCTGTTTCTTTTAGCAATAATTTTTAATTAAATGCAATAAAATTTACGGGTAAGGACCCTAATAAGAAAATCGTGTCAGAAACACACTTATTGTAACATTTACTAGCATGATATTAAGGCCCCCAACCATTTTTTTTTCCCTTGCAGAACTATAATACAGACGAAATCTTGATTAAGTGTTAATCACAATGTGGTTTTACCTTCATAAAATCAGGGTTTCCCCCTGTGGGAGGCGTGAAAATAATTCTCACTAATAGAAGACAGTCTTGTTGCACAAGTTCTTTGGTGAAATGTCAGCAGCCGGTCTTCTTGACCAGCTGAGCCCCAGAAGAGGAGGGGAGTCTTTGTTCCAGCCTGAGTTTGGGTGGTGCTTGAGATATTAGACCTTATTCTCCCCACCCCACCCCACCCCCACCGTGGTTGGGGGATGAGCTTATCACGCATTGGATGCAGCAGAAGAAGAAAATTATCTATGTATTTCATGCAGCTCCTCAGTAAGTGAAGAAATCAAGTGCCTACTACGTGCTAGGCTGTGCTCTATTTAGATAGAGTAGGGAGCAGACAGATAAGGTCCCTGCTCTGGCAGACTTGGTCTTCTATTAGGGAGAGGCAGACAGTGAACAGACTGAGAAGTAAACAAGATAATCATAGATAACTACATCATTCTTTCCTGATGAGATTTTGTGTATGTGTGTGTGTGGGGGGGGGGGGGGAACAGCAATGTGACAGAAAGTGACTGGTGGAAGGGATGTTTTAGGATGGTCAAAGAAGGCCTCTCTGAGGAGGTGATATTTGAGTGAAACCTGAATGATGGTCAAACCACCATGGGGGAAGGGCATTCCAGGCAGAGGAAACAGAAGGGACAATGGCCTTGAGGCTGGAGGACCCTTGTAGGGTTTGTGGGGAGGCCAGCATGTCTGGATTGCATAACAAAACAGGGGGAGTGTTGGGGGTGGGATAGGCAGGGGCCTTTGTAAAAGACTTAGATTTTACTTTAATGAGACACCAGTGGAGAGAAATGTCAAGATCTAAAAATGTTTGAATTATCTGAACTCTTCAGACCATTTCATAGGATTTGGACATTTAGGGTCAGATCACTAAATAATTTGAAAATTATAGCAAAGAGTATTTGCTGTTCAGGATAGTTCTGAAAGTATAACACAGGTTTGAATTTAGGTCCCGGCTCTGCCCCTGGCTATGTGAATTTTGAGCATCTGTGTCTCAGATGTCTCTCCCACCTGTGACTGCTCTGAAACTGCTCGGAACTAGCAGTTCTGAGTTCCCCATCTGAGTGTTCTTTACAGAAGACTGTGGTGGCCCAGGGAGCTGAGAGGGGACTGGCCCAGCCACACTAGAGGAAGGGTACAGGTGATAAGGCTGGGGGAGGCGGTTCTTTTTTTTTTTTTTTTTTAATGTTTATTTATTTTTGGGACAGAGAGAGACAGAGCATGAACGGGGGAGGGGCAGAAAGAGAGGGAGACACAGAATCGGAAACAGCCTCCAGGCTCTGAGCCATCAGCCCAGAGCCCGACACGGGGCTCGAACTCACGGACCGTGAGATCATGACCTGAGCTGAAGTCGGACGCTTAACCGACTGAGCCATCCAGGCACCCCAGGAGACGGTTCTTAAAAATGAATGTGCTGCATTTGGACTTGTCCTTCCTACGTGAAGATATAATGTGTGAGCCATACAGAGCTATTGAAGGTTTTAGAGCAAGAGAGTGACTTGATTAACTGTTGCTCTAGCACAGTGATTGTCAGATGTGTGGGGTAGAACAGAGGAAAAGAAGCCACCACAGTAAAGTATCTCAGGGTCAAGAGACTGAGGCATGGCAGAGGGACCTAGCTTCTTCAGCCTCTGTAGTGTGATGGCCTCTAAGTACAGCTACTGCAGTCACTGAGAGAAAGATAAACCAGCTCTTCCACTGCTCTGGAACTCCCCAGCACAGGGTTTCTCAGGGTGGTTGATGGCAGTTAGGCAGCACAGATGACAGAACCACAAAGGCAGCATGGCTTGTCAGGAAGACAGAATGAGTTCCAGTCTGCCTCTGTCCCTTACCTTGTCATCTGATCTGAGCCTCAGTTTCTTCACCTGTTCATGTGGTATGATGGTCCCTTCCTCTCTGAGTTATCCTGTGGCGTTAGGGCTGGTGCATGTACAAGGGCGTTGTCAGGTACTAAAAAAGGACGCTGTCAGTCTTGTGCTTTGCTGCTGGGAGCTGGAGTGGACATACACTGCTGTGCCCACAGCACATGGGACTTTCCTGCATGTTCACTCTAAACCAGGCACTGTCTTAGACCCTTATGTACATCAACTCAGTTAATCCCAAACACCACCCTGCCACACAGGTACTTTAAAAAATATATACTCAGCAGATGAGACATCTAAGGTATAGTAAGTCAAGTGCCCAAGGTCACAGCAGAGCCAGAATTTTAACCTAGGCAGTTTGCAACCCCCACACTGTCACGTCTTCTGTGAGGTGCTTTCTCACTTTATGTGCATCACTTCATTTAATTTGCTGAAAGTCCCTTTGTCAGGAGTTACCCAGGTTTACTTTTTTTAGTAGAAAAGGAAACTGAGGTTCAGGGTGGTGACATGATGAGTAAGCCAGTTAAGTGACAGAGCTAGGACGGGAAGGAAGGTAGCTCTAGGTATGGCTTCTTCCCTCTTTCTGGTTCACCCCCATTGAGAATTTCCCAATTGGAGTTGGCCCTCCATCTGTCAAAGGTGAGGACACACAATGGAATATGAATCTTCAGAACGGAAATGTCCTTATTATAGGCATTCAAACTGGGCAGCTTATGATGACTGTCCACTTGCTTAGAGACACATGGCCAGGGGATGATGTAAAAACTATATATAGAGAGAACAGCACACACTAGTATAGTAATAATCAAAGGGATGATATTATGCAGGAGGTTAACGCTTCCTTAGATCTCCTGGCAGAGCTCAGGAGGGCCCTTGGGGCATTTATCATCTGTGCTCACGGTACTCCAGGTCAACAGGACAAAAATCTCATAATAATTTCTGAGTGATGAGTTAATGCATTTCATCTGGCTCCTTGAGACTGCCCCAAGATTGTCCAGCCTCCAAGAGGTGAAGGCAGCCGCTGAGCTGTGTGCTGGAGAATTCTGAACTTGCCCCTGAGAATTGTAGTGTTTCCCTGTCTTGGAGAAGCCTGTGTCTTTGGCTGTTTTCCTGCAAGATGAATGTCTCAGTGTTGAGATTGTTTTTGGGGATGATGTGGCTGGTCTCTATGTAAACAGACCCATTCTCTTTGTGCTTGAGTTTGGTCTGGAGTCCAAGAGAAGTTTCTCCAGGTCAAGGCATGACCCAAGAACTTGAAATTTCAGGCTCGCTTGCATGATTTTAATTAAGAAAATAACACACACACACACACACACACACACACACACACACAGAGATACAAATCCTGCCTTACAGAGATCTTAAGTTCTGTTCTCTTGTTATGATGACACTTTCTTACACTGAGAGATATGTGCAGTGGGGGTTCCTATGAGGTAGTGAGCTCTCCATCATCGTCTGTAATTAGCACAAGTGGAAAGGATAACAGAATCTGTCATGAGGTTGTTGTAATTCGTACAGGCCGGGAAATCTGAACTCTTGGGATTGTTTTTGGTTGGGAAGATTAGAGTTCTAAGGAAGCAGGTGGGCTGCTATAGGGACTGTCTAAGTAGCCTCTGAAAAGTATCCAGGTCCCCAGTTTGGAGAGGCCCCAGAATACTATAGAAGACTCAATATCAGCTCTGGAACCAATTCCAGAAGCGGTCTCCTGGTACAAGGAAACATGCTTTTCATGCCCCTTTCCCACCACATCTGAATCCTCTGAGGTACTGAAAGGCTCACCTGCTGAAAGGTGGCACGGGGAGATGCAGTAGCTCCTGGGCTCTGGCCTGCCTCAGGAGAGGGCAGAAGTCCTCCTCCCTGGAGCCAAGGGCCCAGCTGTAGTGAAGCGGATGGGAAGGTTGGTTATTCTGTGCTTCTTGGGGGTTCCCTCACACATTTAATCTCAGTGGTTTTCAAACTCTTTGTTGTAGCAGGATCCTTTTTCAGATGAAATCTTACTTGGAACTCCAACAAAGAAGGCAAGAGTTTGTTATTATAATTCTCTTTCATAAGTTCAAATTTTCAATACTTCATATGAAGCTAGTTAACGAGATCATCATGATAAAGAAACGTCTTCATGGACATCATGATGGAAGAGACATCTTCCAACTTGGAAGTTGGGAGTTATGGATTGCATTGTTGCTCTTACAGACTAATGAGGGTGATGATTATACAAAGGCGTGTATCATAGGGGTTGAGAGCCTGTGTTCTAGAGAAGATGGTTGGGTTCAGATCTCAGCTCTGCCAGTTTCTAGCTGTGTGTCCTTAGACTGATTACTTAATCATTCTGTGCTTTACCCACCTTATCTGTAAAAACAGGGAAGATGACACTACCTACTATAAGAAATTGTTGTGAGGTTTAAATGAGTTAATACTCGCAAGGAATGTAGCGGGGGCCTGGGTGTCTTTTAGGTGCTCAAAATACTTTTAGCTGTTGTTGTTAACACTGTAGCAATATCTGTGTCCATGAAATGGGAAGCAAACTTTTGTGAATCCTTGCCCACAGGAGTCCAGGATTTCTAAGGAACGCTTTGAAACCCCACCTCATCTCATACGATCTGGGCAGTCTTCTTTTAATAAGTGTGATCTGTTGGATATACATATTTATAAGTCTTTTTCACCAATAATGTAGTCAGTGGTTTACAGAACCCTGTGCCAGACATATTAGGGGAGGTGGAAAAATGGTTTCTTCCCATCTTTCAAAAACAGGCCTTTTGTTCGGTTGAGGGGGAGAAGGTGTGGCAGGTTAAGAAGTAGTTTAGGGTAGGGCACCTGGGTGGCTCAGTCAGTGTTAAGCATCCAACTCTTGATTTCGGTTCAGGTCATGATCTCCTGGTTCTTGAGATGTGAGCCCTGAGCCCCACATCTGGCTCTGCGCTGACAGTGTGGAGCCTGCTTGGGATCTCTCTCTCTCTCTCTCTCTCTCTCTCTCTCTCTCTCTCTGCCCCTCCCCTGCACACACATGTGTTCTCTCTTGTACTCTCTCAAAATACATAAAATAAATATTTTTAAAAAAGCAGTAGTTTAGAGATATATAACTAGTGGATCTTAAATTCTTGGATTATAGTAACCTCACATTCTGTGTATAAGAATGGAAGTGAAATTAAAGACATGAATGGGGAAAAGAAGCAACACTCTGCAAATTCCACGGTCTACAAATATTTCATATGCATATGTGCACCCCACTACTTTATATGTGTTAGCTCGTTGATTATCAGCCCTATTTTACAGGTGAGAAAACTGAGGCTCCAAGACATCATGTGGCAGAGGACACAGACAGGGTCCGAGAACCTAGAGCACAGAGTCAGGACCCACGGTGGGGCACAAGGAGGCAGGTTCCAGCCCCACTGAGCAGTGCCTGGTCCTGGCAGGAGTTGCCCCACCTTTGGAGGCAGGGTGTCACCCTGCCATGCGTAGGTGCAAAGGGGCTGGCCGAGCCCCCGTCAGAGAAGCTGTCCTGGAGATTCCTTTTGTGGGCCAGAAGCTGGGATAGAAAACCCAGAAAGTTATGAAACCTTGATGTGGCCACCGTAACTGTTCAATGCACTTTACAGTTTACAAAGCTTTTCCATGACTGTTAGCTCCGTTGATTCTCCCAACAACCACCATGTGGAGTAGGCAAGCAAAGACCTGTAGGTAGCCAGGCAGAGTTACTTTCTTTGTGATGCCCTGGGTAAGCTGTTCTCCTTGGGTGTGTCTCAGTGTCCTCAACTGTAAAATGGGCATAAGATTGTGATGGGTATCTAATGGGTAAGAGTAACCCATGCCAAGTGCTTGGTGCGGGGCTTGGCATGAAGGAGGTTCTTAATGGATGTAATTGTAGATATTATTATGATTGTACCTGCTATGAAGAGGGGATCTGAGGAAGGACAGGAGGACAGGCTCGCTCCCTCTAAGACTGAGGGTTTGGAAAATACCAAGGAAGGGGTGATAAAGAGCAAAACAGGAACTGGAGGCTCCAGGTTTTGTCCAAGCTCACATAGCCAGCTAGCGGGGTATCCGCTACAGAGCTATGTGTTCCGTGAGGAATTGAGGTGAGCAAACGTGGGTCCCAGGAGTGACCTGGAGTCAGGATGTGGCAGGTTCCAGTCCACACCTGGAGCTGCTCTTGGGGTGATGTAATGCAGCTAGGGATTGTTCTGTGCCCTTGCTCCCCTTCCAGGACGCCCCTTGTAGATGCTACATCTGGTTTTCAGGGAGGTCCCTGGTTCAAACCCAAGTTGCCTTGCTGGCCTGAGGTCAGAGGTCAAGGCGAGGTTCAGAGCCATGGAGTGAGTCTGTGGCTTAGAAGGGTCCACGGTTTAGGGTGCTGCTCAACCTCTGGGATGAGGAGGCCCTTCCCCTTTCACCTTCCTACTCCCTTCCCACATTCCCTCTTCCCAAACCCAGTCTCAAACTCTGGGAGGCCCTGAGGTCTCCATCCAAGGCCAGCTAGCAGCACTGTAGTGAAGGCATGTTTGTGTGCTATAGCCTTTGTCCCAACTTCTGGTCTTTCTTTGACCCCGCCCTGTACCAGTGTTGAGGAGGGAGGTTCAAGACACCCCTGAGCCTATCACCTTTCAGAGGAGAAAACTGGACCCAGACAGGGGACTTGGTTCCTCATTTCCTCTTTCCACTACCTAAGCTGCCACCCTCATAAATGCATAGGGAAATGGTGAATAGGAGGACATTGAGGGCAAAGGAGGAAGGGCATGCCATTGATGGAAGTTTAGATACTGTGTTAAATGTTTGGAAAAGTATTCTGGAAGAGAAAGTCTCCTTTGTGTTCTTCAGACCCCAGCAGGTAAGCATTACCTTGCTGACCTCCTCACCCCACGATTGACCACTTTCTCCTTTGTACCTCTGTGTATAATCTGCTCACCTGTGTTATTTGTGTAACTGTCTCCCTTACCCCACTGTGAACCCCTCCAGGGCTGCACACCTACAGCTCATCCATGTGTCCCTGGCACTTGGCACAGGGCCTGATGCCCAGGTGATGCTAAACAGAAGTTTGTTTGGTTTTTTAAAAATAAATTATGTTTATTTATTTTTGAGAATGAGAGAAAGAGAGAGAAACAGAGTGCGAGTGGGGGGAGGGTCAGAGAGAGAGGGAGACACAGAATCCGAAGCAGGCTCCAGCTCTGAGCTGACAGCACAGAGCCCAACCTGCAGACTCTGGGGAATCATGGGGACTCAGGAACTGTGAGATCTTGACCTGAGCCAAAGTCAGACGCTTAACCGACTGAGCCACCCAGGTGCCCCTTAACAAAAGTTTGTTAAACAAGTGGATGTATTCTGGAGGCTGAAAGACAATGTGTTATCTCAGGGGCACACCCCAACCAAATAGGACTTTGCACAGATTCTCCCCAAGCCCCATCAGTGCTCTGGGTCCTGGGACAACAGGACGACAGGCAAGGCAGGTTGACATGAAATGCCTAATTGCATGGTCAGTTATTTAAATTCAACTGTGTGAGTGCTCTAAAGAAGTGCAGAGCTTCTAACAGGTGTTCTGACCTATCTGTGGCTGGAAAAGACCTCTAAGAAATGGGACTCCCGCTCAGTCCTGAAATATGACGAGGAGTCAACTGGATAGATGGGGAGGGTCAGGAATGACCCTGTGGGAAAAGCACAGTCATCTTTCCAGATGAGGAAACCAGGGCTCAGAGCAGGCATGCGACTTGTCTGAGGCCACACAAGTATCAAGAGGAGAAGCTGGGATTTGCACTCAAGTCTCCAGAGCCCATACCTCTTCTACTGGCCCTGCCCTGGATGAGGCAGGAAGCCCAAGCTGGCCGTGGTGACCTCACAGTGTATTGGGCCAAAGCCCTTACTTCCCACTGGGAAGGCTGGACTCCACACACTCACTGCTTGACTCCCTTCCCATACCTGGGGGCTCCCCCATTCCCAGTTCCTTCCTTTCCTCACTCACTCTGCATTTCATCTGTTTTGGTATCACATGTTACCCAGGCCTCTCTGTCCTTGGCTCTACAATGAGGGGATCAGGCAACAGACTTTCTCAGGCTCCTGACAGTCTGGAATTTTACTACATTCAGTTCTGACCTTGGGAAACATTTATGAGCCTCACATCAAGAAGGAAATATGCTAATCAATTTAAGGATCATTCAGTGGGCATCTCCCAATGCCAGCCCCTATAGATCAGAAGCCAGGGACCACAAATGCAGCTCAGACTTCAGGTTTTGGGGGAAGGCAGATCCATAAGCAGCTGAATGGGTACAATTACAAGTACAATAGGAAAATTAACAATATTCTGGTAGCAGAGAAGGAGTGGCCAAATCCATTGAAGAGAAGGCTTTCCTGAGAAGTTTGCAGGGCTCATATTGGACATTTGAACTGAAGGGTGGGTAAAAGTTTGCAAAGTGAACACGTGTGAGGAGGGCATTCAAACAGAAGGGATGGCATACACAAAGCCACACAGTGTACAAAGACTGTGGACAGGTGCACGGTGGCCAGACTATATGTGGCAGGGAGTGACCAAAGGTGAGAGTTTTGAGCCACCAGCTTGAGATTCTGAAATATAGTGGCTAAGAGTGCAGGTCTGCGGTGGGATGGAGACTCCCAGGCTGGGGCTCTGCCTGTCCTTGCTGCCTTCAGTGGACCCTTCTCCCTGTCTTTTTCAGCCTCCATCAAAATTGTCTGGGATTATATGAGACTCCCCTCCCCCAGCTGGAGAAGGGGGAAGTGTGAATGTAACAATGTCTTTGAGGCCGGGGACTGGTCTGAGTCCCAATTATCCCTGGAGAGGCAACTACTCAGCTCACAGGGGCTTCATTCTCAAGTTGCTTCTAATCGATGGTGCCCTGGTGACAGGCATAAATTAATTTCCTTTGAATAGGCCAATTAGAGCTAATCACTGGGGGAAATGTATTTAGGTGGCCTTAGCTCTAGGCCTAGGCTTCTCTAGATGTGGCTTTTCAGAATCCTGGTCTCTGAGTTGTCATCCGCCCCATCCCATCCCTGTCTCTTTGGCCCAAGGAGTAGCTGGGTTTTATATAAATAAAGTCTACGCTGGGTAGACTGTCCACCCACAGAGGCGGAAGCAGGCTGAAAACTACTGAGGAGCACTCTATAACTCACCGTGTCTAAAGTGATTGGTTGTGGTCATTCACAAAGGTGTTCATTGTGTTCCACAGTTTGGTTTTGGGCTTAGAGCTCTGAGTCTCCCTCTGAGAGCAAGGTCTGGCCCAGAACATCTGGGCTCTTTGGCTCTGTGTCTCTTGATTTGTGATCTTTTTGTGGTGTTCTACTTTCTGAGCCTTGCTTTCCCCATTTGCAAAATGCAGGGTTCAGGGAAGTGATTTCTGAGCTGACATATTAGTTTTCTATTGCTGCCATAGCAGTATACCACGCACTTAATAAAACAACATCCTTTTTTTTCTATCTGACAGTTCCATAGGTCACAAGTCCAGTGGGCTGTACTCTGCTTAGGGTCACACAAGGCCAAAGCCAGGGTATCCTCTGGCCTGGGCTTTTATTTGGAGGCTGAGGGGGAGGATCCACTTCCAAATGCATTCAGTTTGTTGGCTGAGTTCAGTTCCATGTAAGACTCATATAATAGGATAGGGGATGTATCTCTGTTTCCCTGCTGGGGGACTGGTTTTTGCATCTAGAGGCTGCCTGCATTCTTTCTCATGCTTTCCATGGACCCCCCTGCAGCAATAAAGAAAAAGAAAGAATCTTTCTCACACTTTGCATTTCTGACTCCAGGCAGAGAAAGCTTTCTTTTTTAAGGACCAGTGTGATTAGATTGACTCACCCAGATAATCCTGATAATCTCTGGATTATAACATCTGTTAATTTTAAATACATCTGCAGTCTCTTTCGCCGTATAATGCAAAATATCCATAGGTCTCAGGATTAGGGTATGGACATTTTTTAAATTTTCTTTTAACATTTATTCATTTTTTGAGAGACAGAGACAGTATGAGCAGGGGAAGGACAGAGAGAGAGGGAGACACAGAATCCGAAGCAGGCTTCAGGCTCTGAGCTGTCAGCACAGAGCCCGACACGGGGCTTAATCTCATGAACCTCAAGATCACGACCTGAAGTCAGATGCTTAACTGACTGAGCCACCTAGGCACCCCTGAAGTATTTCTTTAAAAAAATTTTTTTTTGTTTTAATATTTTTATTTATTTTTGAGAGAGAGACAGAGTGTGAGTGGGGGAGGAGCAGAGAGAGAGGGAGACACAGAATCCGAAGCAGGCTCCAGGCTCCGAGCTGTCAGCCCAGAGCCCGATGCGGGGCTTGAACGCACGAGCAGTGAGATCATGACCCGAGATGAAGTCAGACGCCTAACCGACTGAGCCACCTAGGCGACCCAGGGTATGGACATTTTTGAGGGCCATTGTTCTGCCTAAGACAGCCCCCTCTTTGACACCCAAAGATTCATGTTCATCCCAAATGAGAATTCACTGCATCCCAAGGTCCCCAAAGATCTCATCTTGTGATAGCATCAGCTCGACAAGTTTCATGGGGATCTCATCAGCTCAGGAGTCCCAGGTCCCATCATCTGAATTATCTAAGCAGCTCCATCCTAGGGTAGAATTCGTCTCCATCTGTGAACCTGCGAAGCTAAAGAAACAAGTTATCTGCCTCCAAAATACAGTGATGGAACTGGTTACAGGTGTTCGGGTTCAAACAGGGAGAAAAAGGAAAACAGAATCAGATGACATTTGGGCACCCTCATACCCGTCTCCCAAAACCGTGGGGAAAAACAGACCAAAACCAGCCCCTTAGTCCCCTCCTCACCTTTGCAGGCAGTGACTGACTGTGTCTGTGATCTGAGCTCTGCTGTGCCCACCTGGGGAGGTCCCAGGAGGTTTGACTGCCATGGTACCTTCCCCTCCTCCTTTGGAATAACCCCCCTCCCCCTGCATGCTAATCTGATTAGCTGACAAGTGTTTAGAGGACAAGAGACACAGGATCACAGAGGTCACTACAATGGCCAGAATTCTGGCCACAGAGGAGGAAATCATGCTGTTGGGAGGAAATCATGTCTAGTAGGTAAGAATTAACCAGTCCATTTTGGTTCAAAACCCCTTTTTAAAATGTTTTGTAAAACATAACATGCACTCCAAAAATTCATATCTGCAGTGAAAAATCAAATCTTCCACCCTGAATTTCTGTTCTCCAGCCCCCCACCAGATGTTTTATATGTGTGCGAACGTGCAAGGACATGCACACACACACACACACACACACACACCCCTCCCCCGACCCTTGACTTTTTCTAAACAGAAATGGAAGCATATTGAATACACTCTTCTGGACCTTGCTCTTGTCACTTCAGACATTGTTCCCTATCAAGGCATATAGATCTGCACCACTCTTTTTAATGACTGCAAGGAACTCCAATATCTAGTCACCTATTGTTGGTATCTAGGTTGTTTCCAGTGTTACGCTCCTCTGAAAATGCTACAGTGAACAACTTGTGTACACATTTGCAGACATTTATGAACGTATCCGAAGGTGAAAAAAAGACAATCCCACCATGTTAACCTAATCACTGTTAGTATTAGTTATATTTGTTCTTGTGTTGTGTGAATGTACCTAGGGTGTGTTAAATGTGGATATAATCATATTGTGCATAACATCTCTTATTTTGCTTATTTTATTTAATGGCATGTTGTATTTGTCTATATTATTAAGTAACTTACTAAAGTAATAAAAATTACTATGAGACAGTCTGCCAGACTCTACAGATACAGCAGTACCAAGTGATTGCATATTCCATTTGAGTGGCTGTGCCCCAAATTAATGTACCCGTTCCCTTGCCTTATGTATTAAGGGTGTTTCTAACATGGTGTTGCATTGTAAAGAATGCTCAGGTGAACGTACTTGCAATTAAAGCATTTTCAGCATTTGGGTTTACTTCCATAAGAGAGTGGCATGGGAAAAGGGGGTGCTGTGTTGCCAACGGGCTCTCCAGAGGGTGTGCCTGCTTGGTGGGTCCCATTAAGATGGGAGCTGTGGTATGGCGAAGGGACAGTGAGGAATAATTGCGGAGGTTGCTGGTAAAAGCACAGACAGTGGGAGTCACCGTGGCAAAGCACCGCCGTATGCAGGGTGCACGCTGCCTCTCTTCGGGCGAGGGTGTGCATACACTTGCAGAGCGCCGGAGCCCCCTGGGTTAAACACTGCTCTGTCCTGGTTGGTATCAAATTATGGAGGACTGACTAGCGGAGATGGGTTGGTGTGAATAATTCAGGAATCTCAGGCACAAAAAGGATTACTGGAGGCAGGAAGGAGATGAATAGGCTTAGTTAAGGAGAAGAGGTTTTTTTAAGGATAAGATTTCAGAAAAGATACAGGAAAAGTCAGACACCAGAGGGCATGGGTATAACTGACAATTGTCCTTTCTTCCTTATCTAGAGGGGACACAGGTGGGGGGGCGGGGTGCCAAGCCATCTCCCATGGATCTGGGGACAGAAGAAGGCACAGTCACCAGGCAGTGCTGACCTTACTGGTATGGTTGAAGGGTAGCTGCCCCCCAAACCTGCCTGCCTCCCACAGTTCCCAGTCACTTGAGAGTGCCTGTTCTGGGGCTTTAGAGGCACTCCCCCCACGCACATACCCCTACAGTGTGTCAGCGTTCCAGACCCTGGCTTTCTGCAGTGATTTTCCCCCAAAGAGGACTCAGGCAGTTGCTAAAATCAGGCGTTTGGCTTTCATTTCTGCCTGGCACAGTGCTCAGCCTGACAGTTAAGTTGGGTGTGCTTTTTTCCTGGAAAGGCATCCCGGCTTGGGCAACTGCAGTTTTCTGGGACTCAGAGAAATAGAACTACACGTCCCCATGTTGAAAATGCCAAGTTGTCCTCAAACCAACTAGCGGTGTTCCCAGCCAGGCCCCTCCACCATTTCCCTACAAGGAGTGTGAGGGGAGCTTCTCCATCAACCTCAGACCTCAGGACCACAGCCATCCCTTTCCCAGTCAGTCATCGCTTGGGACCGGCTGCTGCCTGGGGGCTGGAAATAGCACCTCTAGGAGTGGACTCCTCCCTGATTACCAGAGCAGGTACGCAGGTCACAGAGGCCAGCCCACAGCACGCCCACGAGGCTGGGAGGCTTGTGAAGCCCTCCTTCCCTTTCCTGCACCCTGGCTCTCCCTCACAGGGCCCCAGAGCCCCCTTCTAGCCTCACACACTTGTCGGGACCCTAGCATCTCTCCTGCCCCCCTCTCCATCCCTTGAGTGGAATTCTGTCTTGTCCTCTTACACATCCTGAGTGGTCTGACTTCCGAGCCTTTGCCCATGTGGTGCTTTCTGCCCAACTGCTCTCTCACTCTCTGCAGGTTCAGATCCTTCCAGAGGTACAGGTTGGTCCCTTTTAAGTACCACTTTCTCGGTAAAGCCTCTGTTGCATCTTTCGGTAATTAATGGTATCTCTGTTGTCATCTGAACTTTCCTCACAGTTGATCCCTACGGCTCCTGGGTCTTCTGCCTTCCCTGTTTTGTGGCTGTGTGTGTGTCACTGTGTTGTTACTACTCACGAGACCACAAACCCCAAATGAGCAGACACTTCTGAACCCTTCTCCTTCAGTGTCTAGCCGGAGTCTTGCATTTTCAGTACTGTGTGTGGATTTGAAGATGGATGGCTGGTGGGTGGGCAGACAGATGGGTAGGTAGTCGGACAGGAGGGTGGGTGTCAGACGCTGGTCCCATTTTCTGTGGTGTCATCTTGCCCAAGACAGACTGCCCCAGTGACACCTCGGTGCTGCACTTCCTCCCTACTGTCCTCCTCCCTGATATTAAAATAGAAAACAGAATTGTATGTTTAAGTGTTTGTTACATTTCTCGAGTGAAGTCGTACATTTCTTGTTCTTACGTTAAAAATCCTGAGAGTTGAATACTTGATATTTCTTCAAGAAAAAGAGAATCTAAATTGAGTTCCTTCTCTTTGTGTGTGACATTTTGTTGATTTATTTTTTTCCTTTTTAGACTCTGGCTCTCCATGAAAAGAAGGGTCCTCATCCTGAACTTAGCACACCAGAGTGTGCACACCAGAGTACCTGGCACACCACAGGGTCTCTGTAAATGCTGAGCTGAACTGCACTATGCTCAACAGCCTGGGAACCCTTGGGGTCTCTGTATGCTTGGGGACTGTTCGCTATGTGTGCTAAAAGTGAGCCTTTAGCTTGGATGCAGACTGGGTCTGATGCGCTGTGCCAGATGTCCTCCCTGCTGTGGTCTTTTCCTTCTAGCCTTGAAATCTGGGATGGGGCTCCCCCTTCCCTCTGTAGACACTCTCTTGGGGGCCGACACTGAGTCAGACCTGGTTGCAGACAGTCCTCCACCCCAGGGCTCTGTACTAAGTCTCGTGCAGAGCGCTATCTGGATGCCATGCAGCTCACCCTGCCTTGAGGAGGGCTGTGGGGAGTCCCCCTTGCCCCCCTCCCCATCCCACTCCCTGTTGTTGAAGAAGTCATAGCCAGCCACTCCCTATCAGGGAGCCGTTTCCATGGACAAAGTACCAGTCTCATGGCTGGAAGGAACCTAGAACATTTGGAGTCTGGGGTCTACACCTGTGCATGCCCAGGGAGATTTTCTAACTTCCTTAAAAAAAATGTTTTAAGTATAGTTGACACACAATGTTACCTTAGTTTCAGGTATATAGCATAATGATTCAATGTTTCTATATTATTATGCTATGCTCACCACAAACGTAGCTGCCATCTGTCACCACGCAACATTATTACAATATTGTTGACTATATTTTCTATGCTGTGCCTTTTATTGTTGTGACTTATTCATTCCATAACTGGAAGCTTGTACTTCCCACTCCCCTTCACCCAGTTTGCCCATCCCCTATCCCTTTCCCTATGGTAGCCATCAGTTTGTTCTCTGTATCAATAGGTCTGATTCTGCTTTTTGTTTGTTTATTCATTTGTTTTATTTTTTAGATTCCACATGTGAGTGAAATCATATGGTATTTATCTTTCTCAGTCTGACTTATTTCACTTAGCGTAATATCCTCTAGGTTCATCTATGTTGCCACGAATAACAACATCTCATCCTTTTTATGCCTGTGTAATATTCCATTGTGTGTGTATACACCACATTTGCTTTATCTATTCATCTGTTAATGGACACTTAATGTTGCTTCCGTATCTTGAGTAAATAGGTATGGTCACTGTGGTAAACAACATGGAGACTCCTCAGAAAATTAAAACTAGAAATACCATGTGGTTCAGTAATTCCACTACTGGGTATTTACCCAAAGAAAATAAAAACATTAATTTGAAAAGATATTTTCTAACTTCATTTGATCCTCATAGCAACTCTGACAGGTGGAGGGAAAGAATTCTCACCTGACACATGGAGAAACTGAGGTTTGGGAAAAAGAAGTAGCTTGCTCAGAGTTGCACAGCTAGGGGAGCTGGGATTTGGATCCAGATCTTCTGACTCTCAGCTACTGTGTTTCTCAAATCTTAATATGCCTTAAAAAAAAAAAAACTGTTAAAGACGTAGGGTTTCCAGGCCCTGCACCCAGAGATTCTGATCCACAGGGTCTGGGATATGGCCCAGAAATGTTCATTTGTAACAGACTTCCCCAGGAATCCCCAGTCAACCCTTAGAGGAACAATCCCCTAACCATGTGGCTTCTTCATAACTAGCTGCATGGGGAACCACCTCCCTCTGGATCCGGTCCATTGCAGAGGGGGGGCATCCTTGGGACCTTGCAGATGCTCCTGTATTTGTGTAGAGGAAGAGATGTGGAAAGGGTCCCTTTAGACAGGTAGATATAAAAGCATTTTGCTTTTCAGTCAGACAGGCTCATTTTTAAACCCTGGTTTAACAGCTGTGTGGTTTGGGCTTAGTTGTGTCATATCTCTGTGCCTCGATTTTGTCATCTGTGAAATGCAGCTAGTGAATCCTATCCTAGTGCATATAAAGAGCTGACATAGTGTCATGCTTGAATAAAAAAGAAACCCCAGTTTCTCTGAAATAGGCCACACACATACCTGTCTTCATGGCTTTGTTCATAGTGTTCTTCCTTCCTGGAAAGTCTTTCCCTTATCTCCCCTCTTAACTAAATACTTCTGGTATTTAGTTATAGCAATAGCCCATGACTGGTGTCTCATTACCTTCTAATGTGCTCAAGGAAGTCGCTACCCTGGGTTTCGGACAGGTGTCTATGTCATCTCAGGTTCTAACTTCTGTGCCTCCTGGAATTTGAGAGTTTTGAGAAGTTCTGCCTTAGCTTACTCAGAAGTTCTGCCTAGCTTACTCTAGGGAGAGCTTCTAGATTTTGTTGTTTGGTTGGTTGGTTTTGGTTTTTCTCTTTTCTGTAAGCCCTGTCAAAAAATCCTTTGGTGCCACCCCACCCCAGGTGATCTCCTTTGCAGGGTTTCTAAAGGCAGGTGGGGACTCTCTTGCTGTATCTTGTGGGTTGAGGTGAACTGCAGGAAAGGTTTCCCCTAGCTGCACTCTGAAGTCATCCTCAACTTGCTGGCCTCATCAACTCATAACTTATTTTACTCTGGGAAGTTTGAATTACAGCTAATGAGGGTAGTCAGTTTGGGTTTGGAAAGGACTTTTGAGATGGGGACACCCAGTCCCCCACTGGACACTTCAGTTCTCAACAAGCCAGAGCTTGAGCACCTCTAGGGATGGGGTTCTCATCTCCCCATGGAAAGCTATGACATTATTTCAGTCTTATCTGTTAGTTTTTCTTTCTGCTCTGGGAGGTTTGGGAAGTTTCTCTGGATGAGCAGGTGATACAGGTAGGATAAATGTAGCTGGATGTGAGAGAGTTTATCAGGATAGGAACCCAGCCCTGGAGCAGGGTTACAAGGTGGCTTTATATCAGAAACAGCATAGTCCAGGTGAGCTCTGGAGCTGTGAGCACCCCAGCATGCTTTGTCTTGTTAGACTTTACAGTTCGAGAACTGCCTTAATACACTTTATGCTCTGATCCTGCAGAACTGAGCAAAGTTCCCCCACCCTCCAACTAGTGGCATTCCCAGAATGTGGAGAGGGGCTAAGACTGAAGTTGGGGTCCTGGTGGTCCAGGGGTAAGAGGGGAAGGCTGAAGGGATGAGGAGCTGGGCGGCTCGGAGGCTGGATTTGGAGCTGGGTGTCAGTACAGAGGCAAGAGCTTGACCCAGCTGGCCCTGTGGTTTATTTCTGTAAAGATGATGTGCTCTTACGAAATGCTTACCTAGTTGATGTCCTTCCTTCCAGCTTGCTTCCCGTCAGACTCTTCTCCTGAATCACTAACTGGGGACAGACTCATTTAAATTGAACCTGGGTATACAGTCTGATGTTCAGGTGGAGGAAAATGCCCCGACCAGTTTAAGGGCTCAGGGGCTCCTCCCTGAAGGCACAGGGTGGGGGAGTTGAAGGATGGGATTTGTGAGGGCGGAGTTGAGGAGGGTGCCACACTGTCCTCAAGGGTTCTGTTTCTAGTTCACTGCCTCTTTTCCAGCACTTTCTTTCAGAAATGGAATTGGAAATGCTTACAGAATGGTGTGCAGTTTTCCAGGCTTCCATTGTTGTAGTCTCTGTCCTGGGCGTGTGGAAAGAAGGCTGTGCCAGCTGGCACTGCAGCCCAGCCCTCTGAACCCATATTTCAAAGCAATTACTGGCCAAAAAAAAAAAAATTCAGGCTTTCCTGCACAGCTCCTAAACACTTCCAGATACCCGACCCCCCAAATGCTCATAGCGCCCGGGTCCTGACATGCCCCCATGCCAGCTCTGGAGTCAGGAACCACCATCCAGCATGCTCTGAGGTCCATGCAGGAAACAAAGAGGTGTTGTCCTGCAAAGGGGAGAGTTCTAAGCATGGGGCTGGACACCCAGGTTCTGGCCCTCTATTTCTGCTCTCTTATTGTGGGCCCCTGGGCAGGCTGCTCTGCCTCTCCAGGTACTAGTTAGTGCCTGCCGTACAGGTTTGTGGGCAAAATCAACTGAGATGGAATATGCAGGTATATTTGTAGACTGTGGAGTGTGGTGCAGATTTTAGCCAAGGGGTGAGGGGATGGGGGAGTGGGTAAGAAAAGCCTGTACAGCCCACTCTTAGAGCCTAGGGTATTGCACTGAAGGAACCACTCCCCTAGAGGCAGCATACGTAGTCTCTTTGGAGGCAGAGAGATCTGTTCCAATCCATACTGTGGCCTGTTTCATCATCTGTGACATGGGATGATAGTATGCCACTGTGTACCTGTCCCAAGGAGTAAATGAGAGATTGCAGATAGGTGCTTACCTAGGGGTAAGTACACAGGAAGCGCTCAGTGTAGCCATGAAATTAACACTATACCAAGAAAGACGTTCAGAGTTTATTGTTAGAGACTTAGGTTTTGTGATGATTTATTTGGGAATGTTGGCTCCAACCTTAAATACTCATATGATCTCCCAACAACCCATGAGGTAGGCAGAGCAGGGATTTTGAACCCTGTTTAATAGCTGAGGACACTGAGGCACAGACAGAGGAGGGAAGTGATTTTGCTCAAGGTCACAGGATGAGTCACTGGCAGAACAAAAGTCTCCTGACTCCCAGTACAGCCCTTCTAACTCTGAACTATTTTGAGGTTGGAAATCCAACCCCCAGATGCATCCCTGGTGGGCTGTAGCCTGGAGACCTGGGTCTGTACTGGATAGAGTTTTCAGTGGACATTTAAAAAGTACAATAGGGGCGCCTGGGTGGCTCATTCAGTAGAGCATCTGACTCTTGATTTTGGCTTAGGGCATGATCCAGGGGTCATGGGATTGAGCCCCGCATTGTGCTCTGTGTTCAATGTGGACCTGCTTGAGATTCTCTGTCTGTCTCTCTCTCTCCCTCTCTCTCTCTGCCCCTCTCCCCCTGCTTGTGCTTTCTCTCTCTCTAAAAAATTAAATAAATAAATAAACAAATAATTAATTAAATAAATAAATGTTAAAGATTAAAAACTGCAACAGTAACATAGTAACAGTGTTACAGCCATTACCCTAGATACTTTCTATATATGGCAACTCACACAAAAACCCAGTGAGATTGGTATTATTATTTTCCCCATTTTACAGATGAGGAAAACGAGGCACAGAAAACTTGCCTAAGGTTGCATAGCTGGTGAGCAGCAGAGAACCAGGTTTTGGAAAGCCAGGTGGCTGGCTCCAGAGTCTGCTCCTAAGTAGCATCTTCATTTCCTAGACTCTACATGTGGCAGGGGTATAGAGATGAGTGAGGTGTGACCTCACATTGTGCGGCAGACTTGCTGTGCAGCCTGGGTCAAACTTCTTCTCCCCATCCTACCCAGGCCCTACTTTGCCCACTTTTGCCATGGGAGCATTGGATTGGGGCAGCTCAAGCAAAGGGTGGCATTTCTCTGGGTCCTGGGGACGGCCTGGGATGCAGAGTGGCCCAGCCATTGTGTGCTGGGCTAGCAGGCCAGCCGGGTGTGGCCCCAGCACTGCCAGGCCCTCCCGGGGGAGGAAGTGTCGGTATTTACAGGAAATGCAGGACAAGGCCTGGGAGGTGGGTGGAGGAGGGGCACAGCCTTTGGGAGCCCAGAAGATGTGTCTGGGCGCTGGTGGGAGGGCTGAGGGCGGGTGCCCCTCTTCCCACCCCAAGGACAGACTTTTTGTTGTTGTCAAGGGAAAGGTCCCGCTTCCCAGGCAGCCCTGCCCCTCCCCTTGCCTCTTCCCTCCAAGACTGCCACACCCAGCCTGCCTCCAAAACGCCAAGGCAGCTGACCCCTGCTCCTGAGGGAGGCTCCTGGGAGCAGTGGAAAGAGCATGGAGCTGGGTAACAGGAGATCTGCCTCTACTCCTTCCCACCCTGAAACTCAATTTCTCCACCTGTTAGATGGGCACTTGCTGCAGCCCTGACATACATACAGCAAGCTCACTGCCCCCATGTAGCCCACAGCCCAGCTGTGAGAAGCACGAAGGGGACAGAACATGCCAACTGCCTTCGGCCCTGTCACACAGGGAACATAGATTCCTTATGCCACGGTTTCACTTATGCCACAGAAGTGTTCCTTAAGAAGTGTGTGTAAATTGAAATTTTGTAAAAACAGGCCCTGTACTGATTATTCTGGGATGCAGGCTAATTTTTAAGGCCTGGATAAGAACTGGAAAGGAGGGGAAAGAATAGGAAAGGGAACTAATGTTCATTGAGTCCATGCAGGTGTCCAGGCACTGTCTTTACTGCTTTTATACACCTGATTTCACACTTTAAGAAACAAAGGTTATATTTGGGGATGGGAGACCTGAATTTAATCTTGGAACTGCCACTTTCTGGCTGGGTCTCCCTGAGCAAATCTCCCAATACCTTGGAGCCTCCGTTTTCTCATCTGTGAAATGAGGATACTTGTGTGTTGTGTCCCATAGGCTTCCTTGAGCCCGTGCCTCACCAGCCCCCTCCCAGGCCCTTCCCAGCCTTCTCTGGGTTCCCAGCCTTTAGCATGTCTCCCACTGCTGTTCACAAGTGGCCGGGGGGAAAAACTCTCCAGGGAGCACAACTAGGCAGGTTCTTCCCCTGGCTAAAAGCCTTCCTCTGGCTACCCATTACCCCTGGGATACACAGTTCAGGTGCCTTAGCCCTGCATTTGAGATGCCAGGTGCCTTGCCAACCTCTTCTCCCAGCCCTCCTTGTGGAGCAGATGTTTCTGGTTCCCTGCACATGGACCCCAACATTTCTCTCCGCAGTGCCTTTGCATGAACTTCCCTGGAATGTTCTCCCCTACCATTGTCTTTTCTTTGTCTCCTGCTCAACCTTCAGACTCAGCTCAGTCAGGCCTTACCCTGGGCTGGAACCCTTCTGTGATTCCCTCCTCACCACACACACCCACACAGGTTTAGGGGTCCTTTACTGTGCTGCTTCCTCATAGCACACACTACCTCCTCTCCTGTCGGTCTGTTGGTTTTCCCACTAGGCTATGAGTGTGCCGAGGGCATATAAGGGGGATCCCTTTCACCTCTGTGTCCCGTGCCAGGCATGGGTTAGACCGTCAATATATGCAGATTGAGTGGGTGCTCCATCCATATGCATGGCTGTGCCTGTGCTGAGTAGGGCAGCTCTGATCTTGAAGTGCTCCAAGTCCACACCAGTTCAGGGATGCCAGGAGGGAGCTGGCTGGAGGTGCTCTCTCCCATCCCCATGAACCAACTAAAGACAGTAGGTGTTAGTTGAGCACCTGTTATATGCAGCATTGAATACTCTTGGCTGGCAGGAAGGAGCTCACAGTTTGGTGAGGGAGAGAAAACATGTAAAAAGCAAGACCATAGCCAGGTGAGGGTACAGGGTACCCTCCGTGGGTACAGGGGCACATAGAGGGGATCAGGGCCTCTTCTGTAAGTAGGTGTGGCCACACAGGGGCAGGTTGTTAAGCTTATGCAATCTGTGGTGTCTCTTTAAGAAAAAAGAATATACAATGAAGAATACTAAATAATCTACAGAGACTTGAAAGGAACCCATGCAGGTGTGGGGCCCAAAGCATAAGCCTCATTAGCTTCTCTGTAGCCCTGCCTCCTTGGTCGGGGAAGGCTTCCTGGAGTAGGAGGTGACGTTGGACCTGGGTCCAGAGAGGAGAATCCATCAGCCATGTACCCTAGGTCCTGACCAGCATGAAGGAGTCAGGTCAGCAGATGCTTCCCAGGCATCTGTTCTTGGCAGGCAGTCCCTGCCCTCGAGAAACAAGGTGGATTTATGGGATCTTAAAGGCTTTTGGCAAAGGGTAGCATTTCTCTGAAAATGCTTCGTCCCTATTGGGAACAAAAGAGGCAGATGTAGTTCAGCAAGACCACAAGATGGGTCATGTGACAAGAATATGTGTGTGTGTGTGTGTGTGTGTGTGTGTGTGTGTGTGTGTGTGTCTGGGTCCAGGGGTGTTTCCCTTGGCTTTGTCACCTTCCCTTCTGGGTCTGAGCCTTAGTGTGTTTATTTCTGTCTGCCTCTGTATGATTGATTCCCTCTGTGTCCCCCATCCAGATGTCCCACTCTGGCCACACGCGACTCGTGTGTTGATGTGTGTCTGGAAGGCCCTCGCCCTCTGCCCTTCTCGTGTGGTTGCACTGTAGACCCTGCCCTGTGTCCTGGCACCTCTTGTACATTCTCATGCCTGTCTCCCAGCACAGACGAGGCAGCAGTGAACCAGAGGAATGAATGTGTCTCATGAGTGGGCCCAGCTGAGGGTCGTCTGTTTGTGGTTCTGTCCAGGAGAAGTTGGTGGAAGAGGAATAGCACAGTAGGCCTTGGGAAAGTCGTTTAGCCCCACAGAGCCTCAGTTTCCCCAGGTGAAAAGCGAGGATGATACTCACCAAGTAGTTGAAAGGATCTAGTGGGGTAACGGACGAGACGTGTTCAGCTCACCACTCACAGCAGTTAGCTGCTACTGCCGCTGCTGTATAGAAGCAGTATAGATTAGTCGCCCAAAGAACAGACTCTGAAGCCAGATTCCCTGTGTTCCGTTCCCAGCTCTGCACTTACCCTGTCAGCACTTGTTTCCCCATCTGTGAAATGGGCATGGTAACACCTACAGGATACAGTGGCTGGGAAACATTCGTAAAGTACCTGGCACGTAGTAAGCACCCCAGATCACTGGCTCTACTTCTACTAGTGTGGCTGCTCCTGTTGTTATTGGCTAGCTGTGTCCTTGTGGAAGGGAGGGGTGGGAAAAGGGGACTGCTTTTCAGACCACCACACAAAGAAACCACAAATGACCCTTCTCCCGGCTCCTGGCAGCTTCAGATGTGGTGTGCAGTTATAAAATTACAGTGTTCTTCATGAATCTCCAGCCACCACATCCTCTCCCGCTGCCTGAGGTGGCATCAACGGCCCCCCTCCCTTCCACCTCCCCTGTGGTCTTGCTTACTCTGAATCTCAGAGCAGTCAGGACAGGAGAAAGATGGGTCCAAGTTTCCTCCTGCTCTGGGCTGGGTACTTAGGACTGACAGCTGTGGAGCTTATCTCACAGATGAGGAAGCTGAAGCAATCCCAGTCACCAGTCTTTCAGCATCCACTGAGCCTATGGCTGAACCAGATGCACCCCACAGGGTGACTCTCCCAACCCCCACCCACAGCCATTTTCGAAGTAATATCAAATAATGGTCTAATTAGTAAAAAGGAAGAAAGGAAGGAAGGAAGGAGGGAGGGAGGGAGGAAGGAAGGAAGGAAGGAAGGAAGAGGGAAGGCAGGCAGGCAAGCCCATTTATCCATTAAGACTCGGCTAGCCACAGCATTCTCATGGCAGCACCTGCTGGTACCATTTTTACCAAAGGTGTTGAGCACCTGCTGTGGGCCAAGTACATACAGGAATAGGGAGGCCTTCACTGATAGGCTAAGGGGAAGTCAGATAAATTAGCTGGGGTAGGACGGTCGTTCAGTGCATGTTTGTTGCGCACCTACTGTGCACCATTCATGAAACACACAGAAGTGCATAGCAAGCAAATGATCCCCTCCCTCGAAGAACTTGTGTCTAATAGGGGACCTAATACAGGAACATAAATAACTGCAGTCACAAAATGTAAACTGTGATGGGAGCCCCTTCCAGCAGGAGAGATGCAGAAGGCTTCCTAGAAGAGCTGGCATGTGCAGCCCTTGGGGGGCAAGTGGAGGAAGGGGGTGGGCAGGAATTCTGGAATAGCCTTGGAGGAGGCACAGTGATGGGAAAGTGCAGAAGTGTGCGTGGGCCAGTGAGTCAGTGCTTTGGCTGCATGCGAAGGCCGATGAGGGCCGAGATGTGCAGGAATCACGAGGACAGAGTTCCTCGGCTTCGTGGGGGGGCCCCTTTGGACATAGAGTCCCAGAGCTCCAAGTTGGGAAGGGCCTTCAGAGGTTCTCTGACTCCCTTATTCTACAGATGAGGAAGCTGAGGCCCAGAGAGAGGAAAGGGCCCACCCAGGGTCACACAGCAAGCTGGTGGCAGAGGTGGGGCTGGAACTCAGGTCTGTACCACATTGAGGAGCTCTGCCTGATTAATTCAGCCCTGGCCTTTAGCTCAGACTGATTGTAGCAAAGGCACTGCGCTGAGCAGTTCACCCACCTCATTCACAGACATCATCTTCTAGACTCTGGGATGGTGAGGGCTGTTACCATCTTCATTTTACAAAGGAGGGAGCTGGCCAGGTTAAGTGACTGGCCTGGGGTCATTGGGCTGACAAGTGGCAGAACTGCCCTCAGGAGGTGAAATGTGTCCTTTAACATTGTCCTTTGCTGGGGCCCCAAAGGTGGCTGACATGCAAGGGTCAGTGGTCAGAGTGAGGCCCGGCCTGTGGCCCAGCCGTGTGGCTGCTGCTATGGGCCAGGACTCTTCCTCTGCTGTCTTGACTGGCACCCCAAGTTGCAGGAGGGTTAGTGATTGTTTCCCAAAACGAGAACCTGAGAGACAATTGCTCTGGTGAGTTTGGGGCTCTGGCTTATGATTTTTCTCTCATATGTTACCTCTTTATATTAGTCTGTCATTTTATGAGGCTTCTGCTTGTCTTCCACAAGTATTAATGTTGCTCCCCTGGACTTCTGAACCCCGTGGGTTATCTAAAAAGAGCGCCTTCATAGGTATGGCTATGTTCCCCTTTGCCTAGGGGGAAAAAGAGATGTTTGTTTGGAGCAGGAGGAGGTGAACTGGAATAAAGAACAAAATTTTTTGAAAATCCCTATAAAACTGCTTCAAACCCAATTAAAAAGACAGACAATAACAAATATTGATGAGGATGTTGAGAAATTGGAACCCTCATCATTGCAGTGGAAATGTGAAATGGTGCGGCCAAAAACAGTCCAGCAGTTCCTCAAAATCTTAAACACAGAGTTACCATATGACCTAGCCATTCTATATATATATATATATATATATATATATATATATATATTTCTTTTTTCAAGAGAAATGAAAACATATGTCCACACAAAAAGACTTTTACCAGAGTGTTCACAGAGGCACTATTCATAATAGCCCAAAAGTGGAAGCAATCTAAATGTGTATCCACAGGTGAGGGGATAAACAGAATGTGGTATAGACTTACAGTGGAATATTACTTGGCCATAAAAAGGAATGAAATACTGATACATGCTAAAGCACGGATGAACCTTGAAAACATTGTACTAAAGGAGCCATAAACAAAAGGACAAATATTGTAGGATTCCATTTATATGAAATGTCCAGAAAAAGGTAAATCCATAGAGACAAAAAGTAAATTTAGTGGTTGCCTAGAATTAGGGGGCAGTCCAAGTGGTACAAGATTTCTTCTGAGGTTGATGAAAATGTTCTAAAATTAAGTAGTGATGATGGTTGCAAGACTCTGTGGGTACACTAAAAAGCACTGAATTATACACTTACTTAAAAGGGTAAATTTTATGATATGTGAATTATATCTCAATAAAGTTATTATAACAAGAAAACAAATTCCTATAAAACCATTGATGCTGTGTTTCAAGAAGAGGGGTGGGGATGTCATAGGACAGAGAGCAAGGATGTACTTCTGTTTTTACTTAGTGAAAAATGGAAATTGAATTTTTTAAAAAGCCTCTCCTTCAATCATGTTTCTGGCAACCATTACAAGCGTTATCCCTTGGCTGACCCTGGGTGTAAGATGCATTCCCTCCAAGAGGGAACAAAGCAGAGATTCACTCCAGGGGTGAGGAGACAGGCAGGCAGCTGCTTTCGGGCTGTGGGGTGCACACGGTCTGGTCTCAGCACACTTCACATGCCTGGGTTTTTTGTTCTCCACCTCCATTTTACAGGTGTGAAAACTGAGGCCCACCTTGACAGTCGTGTAGCCCAGATCATGCATTGGGTTAGTGGTGAATCCAGGACCCCTAGGGCTCTGACCCCCATCTTAAGCCATTTCCACCATATTCAGTCGAAGGTTCCCAGTTATAGTGCAGATGATGCCTGTGTCTGTGGAAGTCTCAGTGTCCCTTTGAGGAAGGGGGGCATGGGAGGGGTCAGTTCTGAGTGACAAGGAAGTCTCAGAGCAGAAAGTAGCACCTGGGGAAGGTCTAGAGGGATTGTTTGAATGAACTGTGAAGGTGCCTGGGGGTGAGAGGGTGTAGAGAGTAGGCAGGGGGCAGGATTGAATGTCTGAGGGTTTGGAAATCCCTGGTTGTGCAGCCAGCCCTCCTCTCCCTCCACTTCCAAGCTATTCCAGCTGCTCTGCTAATTAGGGTAGTCATCCTGTCTCCTCCGTCTCCAACTTTCCAGCTCCCAGAGAGCAACCCTGAAGCCCCCTGCCCCTCCTGGCTGAGCTGGCGAACTTCAGAAAGGTCCCAGCCTATGTCACAGGAGCCAAAGGCTGTTACGTCTGCAGTCTGGCCTCCTTCACACATATCATTGCACCAACAAAGATGGAGTTTGGGGCCAGAGTGCCCACTGACCGATTCCCAGTGAGGCCAGCGTTCCTTTTTTATGAGTTATTAGGCCATTTTGGCTGTGCTTAGGGTTATGGTTCCCGGCGACTGTCACATAGAATGGGATTTAATGGGCAGCCCTGGGCTGGGTTACAAACTGTTCATCCCCCCACGTGGATGCACATGTCCTTTTACGACTCTAGGCTGCTGGAAAGGACTGTGCTCATTTGGAGGGTCATTTAAGGTAATGAGCTCTGGGCAGCTTTAATTTATGTTCCCTTTAAAACACAAGTCGACTCAGAGGGAGGACACAGCTCTGTGGAGACTAGTCTGGGGGTTTAGAACTTGGCCCTTTTGCAGGCTGGCCAGAAAGGACCTACTGCGTGCCAGGCAGTGACCACTTTCTCCATTATGTTCTCATTTCATCCCACATGAACCTACATACTCATCCCCACATCACAGATGGGAAACAGAGAGATTGGGTGACTTGCCTAAAGTCACACAGTGACTCTCCTCTTATCTGATGCCAAAGTTCCAGGCCACTTGGTCTCTAAACTTACAGTCCTGACTGCCTGGCCCTTTTGCTGGTTTTTCCGGGCATGTGTCATCTCCCTTGATTTACAGATTTAAAAACAAACACGCGAAAAGCTGGGGCATGGAAAGGTTAAGTAGCTTGTTTGAAGTGATAGAGCTGGGATTTAAACCAAGCAGCCTGACTTCTGAGCTCACCCTCTTAACTAGATATAGGCCAGAGATAGTACTTTAGTCATCTTTGAGTCCTCCCTGTGTTAGCTCCTTGAAGTACATGCTAATCCCTGTATGTTGAGTAAGTGAGTAAGGGATGATTGGATAGCTGGATAGAAGGATGGCCAGATGGGCGGGTGGACAAACGGACACATGGATGGATGGCTAAGTGGGTAGGTAGTTGGATAGACGGATGGGTGGGTGGAGGGATGGATAGGTGAATGGGTGAGTAGATGAAAAAGTATATAGATGAGTGGGTGGTGGGTTAGAAGGCTTTCTCATATGTAATATATTGTTATGGTCAAATAAGCTATCTGGAGACAACATCTCAGTTATAATGGACATTTTCCATAGAACAAAGGCAGCGTCTGTTCACCACTGTCCTACCAGTACCTACAGTTCAGAGTCTGAAACACAGAGGATTCTTAATAGATTTTTTTTGAATGACTGAAAAACCAAACAGACAGGAACCATGCAACTAAAAATACAGAGCCTTGCAGTGTTCCCTTCTATGCAAAGGACCCATCTCAGAAGTTTATGTTGACAGACTGGGGAAATGAATGAGATGTTCCAGGGTTTCCCCAAGGAAAGAAGTGGTTACTCACACAGGACACAAGTTCTACTAGAGCCTGATGGAGCATTTGAGTGTAAGTTGTCGAAACATTTCTCAGAGCTCTTTTCTTCCCTGTATTTGAAGATCAGCCTGGTAGCAAATATGAAGGGTCTGTAGGGGCAGCTGTGTTGACACTTGTGGTCTTAGGATATTTTTATTTGCTTATTAAACGAATGACTTCTGTCCAAGATCAGGTCTGTCACTACAACTTCCATTAAATCTGCAAAGGCATTGGATTATACTTGTTCTTTTATGTTGTGAAAGTATATTTTTAATGGCAGTTCATCTCCATTCATTGCGCTCACAATCCCTAAATGAGACAGTGAAATAAACAAGCCAGAAATACCATTATAGAACCCAAACCTTTGTCTCCTGACTTCTGTTCTAGATCTTTCTTGAAAACAGAAGTCAGAAGAAGAAATAGAATAAAAGATCATGGGCCACATTTCCAGCCAAAGCTTGAGGTTGGTTGCAGTTGGATGGTTGATGGGTCAAAGGTAACTGTGTTTATCAATGTGAGGCCTGTGGGTCTCTGATGGTGAGCAACATAATGTTAATCAAACTGTTATAGATTAATAATTGTATGGTTTATTTTAAAGTTAGAGGTGGCTCAGTCAGCTGAGTGTCCTACTCTTGATTTCAGTTCATTTCAGCTCAGGTCATGATTCCGGGATCATGGGATGGAGCCCCCTGTGTCAGGCTCCGCCCTGGGCTTGGAGCCTGCTGGGATTTTCTCTCCCTCTGCCTCTACCCATGTGCGTGCTCTCTCTCTTTAAAAAATTTTTTTTTTTTTTTTTTTTTTAAGAAAAAGAGGAGGGGTGCATGGGTGGCTCAGTCAGTTAAGTTAAGCATTCAGCTTCAGCTCAGGTCATGATCTCACAGTTCGTGGGTTTGAGCCCTGCATCAGGCTCTGTGCTGACACCTCAGAGCCTGGAGTCTGCTTCGGATTCTGTGTCTCCCTCTCTCTCTGTCCCTCTCCCGCTTACACTCTGTCCCTCTTTCTCTCTCTCTCTCAAAAGTAAATCAACATTAAAAAAAAGAAGAAAAGAAAAGATTAAAGGAATGCACAGTCATTTCATGGGTGTTATCACTTGAGATGAGGTCAGAGTGTTAGCAAATGTTAAAAATGAGTTGACTTAAAGACAACAGTAGGTAAATCATAGAATAACTGTATGCAGCTAGAGCTGAGCTGGTAATGGAGAGAGCTCCCGTTTAATAAGTTATTATGTGTTGGGCATGGTTCTAATTGTTTTACATTATGTAACTCAGTGAATCCTCCAGGCAGCTCAGTGAATTAGGCAACCCTGAGGCTTGGTGAAGTTATACAACAGCCACTATGGGGCCAAGATGGAATTTGAACACAGGCAGTCTGACTCAAGAGTATGAGTTCTAATCTCTGCATGCTACCACCTCTCAAACAGAAAATAAAATAATAGCACAGACAACAAAAACAAAGCCTCCTTTCACCCTGATAACCTGAGGCCCAGCTCCGTACATCAGTGCACTATGGAAACCCAACTAGGCCTCTGTTGTCACATCTCTAAAATGGGATCAAGCGTAGGGACAGGCATCCTCAGAGGCAATGTGTATTGGCCTAGATTTGCCATGTGACCTTGAGTCACTCTCTCCCTGTCTCTGGGGGTTTGACTTGTATGGCTGTCTCCCCAGTGTCACTCATGGCTCTGTCCTATGGAATCCAACCCTCTGCTTGGCCTGAGGTAGCATCCAATGTTGGGGAGACTTCATGGCAGCATTAAGCCCCAAGGACACCCACTTTTTTTACATCCCAAATTGAGCAGAGCCTTGCCCGACACCCTGAACAATTCGAGCAAGAGGGTGACATGATCATATTGGGTTTTGAGGAGGCCCCTCTGGCTGCTGGGTAGGGAAGATTGAAGCCAGCCAGGGTGGAATGGGAGAGGGTAGGAAAGCAGTGGTCACTGGCGTCCAGGCAGGAGATGCTTGGTCCACAGAGCTACGACAGAGATGCCAGTGGAGTCGGGGAAGACTAAAGGTAAATTCCAGAAGAGGTGTCGTGTTCAAATAGTGACTGGCTATGTGAGGAGATGCTGAGATTTCCAGCTTGCTGCCTGGGACCGTGATGGCACCCTTCATCCGTGGGAGGCGTGGCTGAGAATCCTTTCCTCCTTCACAGTGCATGAGGAAGTACGGTTCAGGGACACATTTAACTGGGTAACTGCTCCATCCCTCATCACTACTGGTTATCCTCCACAGAGCATAATGGGCTCCTGCTGGGGCCTAATGTGGCTATCCTCTTATAGGGGTGCAAGGCTCCATTCCTTGTCTGAGGGTGCAAATTGACACAGGAGGCTCTGGGGTCAGGGAGAGGGAGCCAGGGCTCTAGGAGACTGGCCCATGCAGTCACTTTCCTGAAGGAGGTTCTGTGGTCTCTAAAGCAAGTGTGGTGTTCCTCTGACTCCCGGTGGCCTCTGGTGGTGTGGGAAGGGGCAGTGAAGAAGGCATAGGGTGGTCTTAGGAAGGGAGGTGCTCACGTGCCTTTTTACACCTTGGCGGACTAGGACTTGTTGCAAAATCCATTGTTTGCTCCATTAGTTTGAAAGAAGAGGACAACAAAGTCAATTCTGAAAAAAGAAGAAAGAGGTCTGACCATAAGGGTAGCCAGTGGGACAGTAGAGTAAGTTATGATTCAGCCCCAGTCAGGACTTAGTTTGTGCATCTGTACACAAGGACACAGCTACAGATGCTGCCACACACACATTATGTCAGCAAAAGCCCAGGCAGGAACAGGCCACCTTGTCTCTGATCTATCTGGCTTCATGGCTCCAGTGTGGACCAAGGGATGCCTATCTTGCTGTTGACAGAGCCCCTTGTTGCTTGGGCTCCAGGTATCCCTGGTTCTGGTTCCTGCAGTAGCGGAGAAAGAGCTCCAAAGATGGCCCCTAGTTGTACCATAGCCTAAGGCTCAGTTTCTCTTGTCCTGGTGTCCCCTACCCTGGCCATGCTTCTCCCTGCCTGGACAAGAGGTAGGAACAGTGTCCCTGACAACATGAAGCATGGGCTAGCCTTGGCCCAGCCACTCCAGCAAGTGGATGCTTCCTCCTCTCTCCCAATTCATCCATCCATCCATCCATTGATCATTCTAGCACCTCATTGTGGCATTCCCAGAGAGCAGAAATAAAGATTTGATAAGAATTTAACAAGACCAAATACCTGGATTTTGAGTATGAGGAGAAAATTCTTGAGACGTTTTCTGGGACCTCATTGCCAGTGGCAGGAAAGAGCCATTGAAAGTTTTCAAGTAGGAGATGGACATGGCCCAATGTTGTACAGCAATCACTGTGCTGGGTGGAGAGGGAGGCCCAGAGCAGGGAGCAGAGCAGGGAGGTGGTTGTAATGGGGTTAAAGCCTCCTCTGTGGAGATAGTTTCAAAGTCAGAGAAAGGAGGGTTCTTCTACTCCAGGTTGGTTTGTGACAGGCCAAGCTCTTTGCTGCCTCAGTGCCTTTACACATGCTGCTTCTCCTGGAAACTTCCCTGTGCTCTCACAGAGCTCCTTTTTCTCTTACAGACTCAGAGCAGCCCTCCTTGTCATATCTAAACAGTTCCCCCTTGTTACTCCCTATGAAAGCACCTCCTTCTTCTCCCTTCACTTATAATTTATGATCGTATATTCATTGTTCCTTTTTTGAGACTGAGACCATATCTGCTTTATTTACCCCTGTTTTACTCACTGCCTAGCTCTGTGCCTGGCATAAAGCAGGCAATCAAAAACATTTATTGAATAAATGTATTTAATCAATGGCAATGCCTATGTAATAGTCATAGTTACGTATATATGAGATTGTTAATCTCACCGGTGTAAGTTTTCTAAGCATTCATCCTCATAGCATCAGCCAAGAAAATGAAATAGGAATCATTATCCCCCTAGGTGGAAACTGACTTGTGTGCTGTCCGTGATCTAGCTGATGGCAACACAGGGACCAGAGTCCACAATACACATCCCAAACTGTACTGCATCACTTATTCAGGCCCAGAGGACATGACCACCTTGGGAATGGCCCCTGCTGCCTGACCAGGCCTGTCCAGACTGCCGGTCCAATCAGAATAACATCTCTTGACATCATAGTAATTATTTGTACCCTCCTTCAGCATCACAGCCTGCCTTGTATCTAACAGAGAGACAAGTCTATCTTAGACATCATGTGTAAAGGCACTTAGGTAGCAAAAGAGTGTGGCATATTCAGGGAACTCCAAGGAGGCCAGGATGGCTGGAGTGGGAGCAGGTAGAGAGGTTTGTGCCTGTGTCTTATTCAGTTCTGGGTCCCCATGGAGGGCAGGCATGGAGCTTTGCACCCAGAGCACTTGTTAATGGCTTGTGGCATTAATAGGGCCCCGGGTGTGTTCACTTTGCCTGTGCTGGACAGGGAACTCTAACCTTCTCTCTCCTGTGCTCTGACCCCAGCGCCTACACAGAGCCCTATAAGGTCTGTCCCATCTCGGCAGCGGCCCCCAAAGAGGACCTCTCATCGGATGAAGAGCAGGGAAGCTCAGAGGAGGAGGACAGTGCTCCAAGAGACCCCAGCCTCACCCACAAGGTAGGGCGCCCTGCCCCGGATGAGGGGCAGATGGGTTGTGGGGGATCAGAGATGTGAAGGCCGAGAAAGTACGGTGAAGCATACACTGCACCCCCTCTTGGTGAGAAGGGAGCTGTTTGCAAGTCGCTGGCCCCAAGTTGGATACAGAGGAAGAGTCACTGCGCAGCTGGGGCTGCAGCTTTAAGACACGTGGCAGACATGGGGTTCTGCATTGGTGATGCCAGGGTGACAGCTCCTATGGGCTTCTTGGGTCTGAGGAAGTTTGGGGTTCCAAGAGCCCTTGTGAATGAAGTGAAATAGAGCTGCATGATTGGAATCAAGACAGACCTGGATTCTAATGACCTCAGGCCTCTGGGCCTCAGTTTCCTCGCTGTGAAGTGGGAATCTTGAGGATGAGTTAAGGGAAGTGTGTGAGTTTCCTTAACTGAAGACAGTTTTGGACTGAAAGCTGGTTTCCCGTACTCTGCAGTGGTGCTTTGAGGGGATGGGGCTGAGAGAAGGGCTCTTGCTTGTCTGGACACAGACGGTGAGTTGAGGCCCTGCCTGGGACAAGAACCAAGTCAGAGTGGAGGTCCAGACCTCTTAGTGGGCATTGGGCATTGGTGGCTGGTGGTTATTATATGTGCTCGCCACAGGGTGCTCGGGTCCTGTGCTTCACTTCCATTCGCTGGCATGATGTCAGTCCTTCCACACAGTGCTTCTGGGAGCTAGGGTTTGCTTCCCGTGTTTTTTATTTGCAGAAACAGAGACGTGAAGAACTTGTCCGGGGTCACACAGCTGTTACTCCATGCCATGCAGGAAGTACCACACGGTGCTGGGGGCTGGGAATTCAGACCAAGAGAGACACCCACCCAGCTGCAGGGAGACAGGCGAGGAAGGTTGAGGCCAGCTTGACATTTCCCCCACTGCATCCCCCAGGCCCCGCTTGTCTGCAGAGGTGTAGCTGGGGAGGCTGAGGAGCACCACCTCCTGCCTCACAAGCCTCCTTCAGACACCTTGCCCTGTGCCTGTGTCCCTGTCTTTGTCAACCTCTCCTCCCACAGCCAGGGTAGGTGTATCACGTTGACTAAAGACTGCTCCCGTGGAAGTGCCCAAGCCTTGTGTATAAATGGTCATGACTTCATTTTGTTTTCATCTCGTTGATTTCTTCTAACACCTCATTTATCTCTCTGCTCAGGCTTTTCATCAAGTTACCTTCCCAGGGCTGTGGGAGTGTTGAAGGGGGTTTTCCCACCTGGCTCTTCCCCAGTCCTTCCTGCTTTGGCTTCTGACCCTTCCTCCCCCTCTCTGGGTAGAGTGCACTGTCAGCTGCACTCCAGGCTTCTTTCGCTCCTTTCTACAAATTCACCGTCAGTGCCATCACCCCCCCTGTGTAACAGAGGACACAAAGATTAAGTAACTTGCCCAAGGCTACTCTGCCAGCTATTGAAGGGGTTGGATTTAAAAGTTACAAGCCCTTGGGGCACCTGGGTGGCGCAGTTGGTTAAAGCATCCGACTTCAGCCAGGTCACGATCTCACGGTCCGTGAGTTCGAGCCCCGCGTCGGGCTCTGGGCTGATGGCTCGGAGCCTGGAGCCTGTTTCCGATTCTGTGTCTCCCTCTCTCTCTGTCCCTCCCCCGTTCATGCTCTGTCTCTCTCTGTCCCAAAAATAAAATAAACGTTGAAAAAAAAAATTTTTTTAAAAGTTACAAGCCCAGTGTTTGTTTGTTTGTTTGTTTCCCCTACAGCCCTGGAAGCCTTCTCTTACCTCTCCACTTCTTCCCTTCTCCCCAGAAGGAACTGTTGGCTCCTTGAGGGCAAGGGAGGGAGCTTTAAGTTAGTGGAGCTATCTATCTATCTATCTATCTATCTATCTATCTAAATATCTAGATATCTATCTATCTATCTATCTAGAGCTCTCTACCTATCTATCTACCTATCTATCTATCGAAATATCTAGATATCTATGCGAGAGAGTGAGTGAGGGGCAGAGAGAGAGAATCCCAGGAGGGGTGGGGAGCAAGGGGGTGCAGAGAGAAAGAGAAAGAGAGAAGCAGGGCTCACCTGAAGCAGGACTTGACTGGAACTCATGAACAGTGAGATCATGACCTGAGCCAAAGTCAGATGCCTAATGACTAAGCCAGCCAGGTGCCCCAGTAGTGCTATTTAGAGATGATTATGGCTTTTCTGCGCTTTTCTGAGCATCCCAGGGGTTGTGGAACCTGGAAGCAGAAAAATGGTTGCTCTTTGGGATTTGGTCCCCACTCTGACACTGGGATTTGGGTCTGGGTACCAGGCCAGGAAGAGTTGAAGGGCTGACAAAGCAGTAGGGCACCCACTGTGCAACTTTCTGTACCTCAGGGGGCCCCCCACCTAGTGATGGTTCCCCCCACAGTCCCCCAATTCTCTGTTAAATGTTCCTCTGGGACTACTTGCATCTCCTCCTCCAGCTGTGGTGCACACTTTGGTGTGTGTCTTTCCAGAACCTCTCCCTTGTATTCCCTTATATACGTTGTTTGTTATGAGTGGAAAGTGGATGGTATTGTTTGTGGAGTTGTTCTGATAGGTTGAGTCATGTCAAACTGTAAGAAACCTGGCCTAACTTGGTTGCATTCACACACACCTATCTTATAAGATTTTCACACATTGCTACAGCATATTTATTTATTTATTTATTTATTTTACTGCTGCATGGTATTCCCATTTATGGATATGCTATCCTTTATTTGGCCATCCCGCTGCTGAGGGACGTTTATAGTGTTTCTAATTTTTATGCTCTACTAACAGCTTTGCAGTGCACTTGTTCACACACCTCCTTGTGTACGTGCTTTTCTCTAGCATAGATCCCAGAAAGAGATTGGTGGGTGAGAGAGGGGCATTTTCAATCTTTGTACCTGCAGCCATAGTGACCCCTAGGAGGCTGTTGCAGTGCTCACCCTCCCGGCAGCCCTCAGTGGATGTGAAGGGACATTTCTAGAGGGTGCAGTCTTTCCTGGTTTTGGTGGGGGGAGGGGGGGTGGAGAGAGGCAGCATTTGCTGTAATCTTTTTGTCTTCCACTGAAAGTTCTACTTCCCCAAAAGGCAAAGGCCTCCATCACATCAAGGGGGGAAAAGAGCCAGATTTGCCATCTCCAGCCACCTCAGAGGAGCAGACCTAGGGAAGGTGTGAGTGCACCCCCCCCCCCGCCTGGAATTGCTTCCCTGGGGCCACAGGAGGTATGTTTGGGGTGAGCCCCACCCTTCCTAGAGTTTGATATGGGTTATGTAAAAATAAACAAAAGGGGGTGAGCTCCACTCTTCCAGATGCTTTGAGGTGGCCACATCAGGAGTGGAGAGCCTTCTGGAGCAGGACAGGAGGCCGAGCCCAGCTGTCCACCCACCTGTCTGACTTTGCCCTCTCTCCCACTCACTGACATTCAAGGGGTGTGGGTCGAAGGGAAGAGGGGGCAGAAAAGGGAAAGCAAGAAGGACATAAAAATAGATCTAATGTGAAAGGAGACAAAGGCGACCTGGCATATCACTCCTCCCTGACAGCAAGCCTGATTTTCAGACTAACCGAGACTTTTCAAGCTAATTACCAGCTCCCCAGAGGTGAGCCCAGGAGTTGGTGGCCGCTCTGAGCCACCTCCTCCCTCTACCTCCTCCTCCCTCGCCTGAGTCCTGTCGTCCCTGTGTTTCCCTGACAGGTCCACCCCCGAGCCCAGGCAGAAGTTTGCCCTGTCCTCTGGAACAGGCCTGCCCTGCTGTGACACCCTCCCTGGCAGTGCCCACGGTCCATGTGGCCTGGCCTGGGCCTCCTTGCTGGCCTCATGCCCCCAGGCCTCACACCTGTCACCTCTATCTGATCATCTCCTCGAACTCTGGTTATTTCCACTGGGCCAGTCCCCACCTGGGTTAAATTCTGCCATGTGCTTTCTCTGTGCCAGAGTCTTGTCAACCCATTGTGCAGCCCCGTACCTTGGCTCCATGGCCTGTTCTCACTCCTTCTAGTCCCCAGGAAGCCCTCCTAATCCTGCAGCAGCTTCCTCAGGCTGCAGCCTGCTCTCCTTCCCAGAAAACATCCTCATCTCATCGCAAGCATGAACTACCTCCCGTCTGCATCTCTTGTCTCTGTATCCTCACTCCATTTCTCCCCGTCCCTCCTTTTCAGCAGAAATGTATTTACTAAGTACTTACTGAGCACCTGCTATGTGCCAGGCATCCTTCCAACGGCTGAAGATACAGCAGCCGCAAGACAGACCGGGTGCCTCCCTGCCTGGCTTCTAGAATAGAAGCTCCCCTAGAGAAGGAGATGAACAATCAGAAGGCCCCTGCGGTGGGTTTAGGCAGTGAAAGCGCTGTGCCATCAAAGAAACACAACAAACCTGGCAGGTGGGAGCTGGGTGCCAAGGGCGGGGTGAGGGGGGAAATTGAGGCAGTGAGGCTAGAGAAAGCTTTTTTCCAATTAAAAAAATTGTGTTAAAATACACATAACATAAAATTCACCATCTTAACCATTTTACATGTACAGTCTGGTGGCATTAAGTACGTTCACACTATTGTACAACCATCCCCACCATCAATCCACAGAACTCCTCATCTCCCCAAACTGGAACTTTGTCCCCATTAAATGCTGACTCCCCAGCCCCTTCCCCAACCCCTGGCACCTACCATGCTGCTCTCTGCTTCTCTGATTTTGACTATTCCGGGGACCTCATGTAAGTGGGATCATACGGTATTTGTCCTTTTGTGACTAATTTCACTGAGCACCGTGTCCTCCAGGCACATCCATGTTGTAGCCTGTGTTCCAGTCTCCTTCCTTTTTTAAGGCCGAATAATATTCCACTTGTATGTACATATCACAGGTTGTGAGTTCATCCATCAGTGGGTGTTTGGGCTGCTTCCACTTTTTGACTATTGTGAATAATACTGCTATGAACATGATGTACAGATGTCTCTTTGAGACGTTGCTTCCAGTTCTTTTCCGCGTGTCCCCAGAAGGAGGGTTGTTAGATCATACGAGAATCATGTCTCTAATTTTTTGAGGAATTGCCATCCCATTTTCCACCATGGCTGTCCCATTTTACATTCCCACCAGCAGTGCAGGAGAGTTCTGGTTTCTTAGAGGTCTTTAGGATGAGGAAGAAACCAGGGAGCTGAATAGGGTGAGCCAGCAAGAAATGAGAGGGTCCAGGGACAGAGCGTTCTGAGTGGAAGACAGCAGTGCAGAGGCAGAAAAGCGGGACTGAGCCTCGAGGGCTCGAAGACTAGGTCAGTAGACAGGAGCATAGGAGAGGGAGATGGGCTGCAGACATTCTTAAGGATTTCCCTCAGCCCACAGACGTATTCAATCTTCCCCACTCCCCTACCTCCCTTACTGCTGTCATCCGCCCTGCACTGCCCTCCCCGCCTCCGTGAGCCAGGCCTCCACGCTGTCCACCAGACCCTGAGCCTCAGCTCTGGTGGTCTCTCACCTTGGGAGCTCCCTCTTCCCTTGGTTTCCACTGTCCAACTCTGTCTCTGCCTCCACACGAGACCTTTCTTTCCCAAGGCCCGAGCTCCTCCACCCCTGTCTCTCATCTGTGTTCTGCCCAGGCAGCCCATTCCAGGCCAGCGGCCAGCCCTCCTCAGCTGGCGTTCCCAGAGCTGAGCTCCTGGTCTGACCTCTCTCCGTGGCCCACACTCCAGCCTCCGAAAGCCCCACAGATACTGTCATCCTCCCTTATTTGGGTTTTTGCTTCCTATAGTTCCAGTTACCCGTGATCAACTGTGATCTGGAAGCAAGGGGTCCTCCTCCTGACACATATGCAGAAGGCCAGTAGTAGCCTAACACATCGCAGTGTCGACATCATTTATGTCACTTCATGTCACCACATGTGCGTTTTATCATCTCGCATCATCACAGGAACCAGGCTGAGTAGAGTACTCTAAGGTATTTTGAGAGAAGACCACATTCACATAACTTTTCTTTCTTTTTTTTAAAATTTTTTTAACATTTGTTTATTTTTGAGAGAAAGAGAGTGTGAGCAGGAGAGGAGCAGAGAGAGGGAGGGAGACATAGAAGCAGAAGCAGGCTCCAGGCTCTGAGCTGTCAGCACAGAGCCCGACCTGGGGCTCGAACTCACAAGCGGTGAGATCATGACCTGAGCCGAAGTCGGACACCCAACCGACTGAGCCACCCAGGAGCCCCTCACAGAATTTTTCTTGCAATGTATTGTTGTAATCGTCCTATTTTATTACTAGTTATTGTTGATCCCTTACTGTGCCCAATTTATAAATTAAACTTTATCATAGGTATGTATGTCTAGGAGAAAACAGTATATACAGGCATACCTTGTTTTATTGTGCACTTGGTTGCACTTCGCAGATACTACATTCTTTACAAATGGAAGGTTTGTGGCAACGCTGCCTGGATCAGGTCTGTTGACACCATGTTTCCAACAGCATTTACTCCCTTCAGTGTCTCTGTGTCACATTTTGGTCATTCTCACAGTGTTTCGATGTCAAACTTTTCATCATTATTATATTCTGGTGATCCATGATCAGTGGTTATGGCTCAGCATTTTGTAGCAATAAAGTATTTTTTTAAACATTTATTTATTTTTTGAGAGGCAGAGAGAGCATGAGTGGGGGAGGGGCAGAGAGAGAGAGGGAGTGACAGAATCGGAAGCAGGCTCCAGGCTCCGTGTTGTCAGCACAGAGCCAGATGTGGGGCTCTACCTCTCCAACTGTGAGATCATGACCTGAGCCAAAGTCGGAGGCTCAACTGACTGAGCCACCCAGGTGCCCCAACAATAAAGTATTTTTAATTAAGGTATGCACATTGTTTTCTAGGTGTAATGCTGTTGCACACTTAATAGAATACAGTGTAATGGAAACGTAACTTTTATGCATTGGGAAAGCAAATAATTTATTTGACTCGCTTTACTGCGGTATGTGCTTTATTATAATGATCTGGAAAAACCCACAGTGTCTCCAAGATGTGCCTGTGCGGGGTTCAGCACTATCTGTGGTGTCAGGCATCCACTAGGAATCTTGAGACATATCCCCCAAAGATAAGGAGGGTCTACCATACCTCGAACTCAGCGCATCCCAAACTGAACCCAGCATCTTCCCATCCCCTCAGCCAGCTTCTCCTCTTGTGTTTGCCATTCTGGTTGTTGGCACCAGATTTGAAAATTTGGAAATCTCTGGCGTTTCATCTTCTATTGCCATGTGTTAATCACAGATCAGATGAAATTCAACAAACTCCAAGGTCTTTGGACGGGCATCATAAAGGATTCCAAAACAGGTTCTGTCCGTTCTTCACCCACCTCAGGGCCTTTGTGCTTGCAGTTTCCTCCTCCTGAAGCACTCTTCCTGCCCTTTGCACAGTTGGCTCAGGGTTTCAGATTAAATGTCACCTCCTCAAAGAGGCCTCCTCTGCTCATCCTTAAGCGTTCCATTGCAGCATTGCTATCTACTTCCTTCCTCATACTTATTTCAAGCTGTGATTATGTCTTTCTTTTTCTGTTTACATGCATGCCATATGCCTTTCCCTGTAATAATAGCTCCAGAAGTGCAGGACCACACTTCTCCTATTCACATTTGTGAATGCCTGGGATGTAAAATAGTACTCAGTACTATTAGTAAATATTCTCAAATGAAACTAATAAAAACTAATTAAATACTAATAAAACTAATAAAAACTAATAAATAAATAATAGATTTGACTCAGTTTCTGCAGTCAAGTAAGGAAAACAAACTTAGATGCATGACAGTAAAATGAAGACACTTGGGGCGCCTGGGTGACTCAGTTGGTTGATGTCCAGCTCTTGGTTGGTTTTGGCTGAGGTCATGATCTCATGGTCTGTGAGTTCGAGCCCCTCACTGGGCTCTGAGAGTGTGGAGCATGCTTAGAATTCTCTCTCCTCCTCTGCCCTTCCTCCCGCTTATCACTGTCACTCTCAAAATGTGCGCTCTCACTCTCTGTCTCAAAATAAATAAGCTTTTAAGAACTTTAAAAAAATGAAAACACTTGTTTGGTCCTGTATAATTTACTTCGCACAGTGAGGGGCAAAGCTGGGAGCCAACCCGGCTTCTCACCAGCTCCCTGGTAACCATGCAGAGGGTGCAGCTGTTTAGCAGAGTAACACAAGAGACATCTGGAGGCAGTGTGAGCAAAGGAGGATGAAGGACAGACTCTCAGAATAGGGACTCAGAGGTCTGGAGGTGGCCAGGGCAGCCCTGTGTCCCACACCCCTTGTTCACAGAGTCCTGGAGGCCTTGAGGGCTGTGAGGAGCCAGCAGGCTGGGTATGAGGCATTAGGGTGCCCCGGCCCTAAGAGAGCTTGTTCTGTGGCTGATTTTCCTCTCTGCCATGTCCTAGATACACCCCTGACCCCAGTGTGGGATTGGGGCCACCATCACACTCACCCTCACTTTCTCCTTCCTGGCTTCATGGCAGCTACTCCATATACCTAGTCTGCAGCCCTGCTGCCCAGAGGTGGACATACAGACCTGCAGCACCCAGGCACCACCCCCCACACCCGCCGGACTCACGCATCTGAATCTGCATGTTTACCAGATCCCCAGCAGTATGTCTCCTCACTGAAGTTTGAGCTCTGGCCTGTGTGCATCAGCCACCCATTCTGTATGGAGCCCCCACAGGGCCCTCAGCCCTCGAGGTGCCAGGAAAGAAGACAGCGGGGTGTCTGACCATGGGGCACACACAGCCAAGTTGGGGAATGAGAAAGCTATTGACATAAAAAACCTTACATTTATGTTTTATGCTCTTTTGTGAATGTTATATCTCGTGATATAAAAACAATGGCTGGCTGTGAGATAGCACAGTTGTGGGGCAGCCCCAGTGTTCTCAGCTGTGTGCACTAAACTCTAAACAGCATAAGTGTCCCAGGTCTTAAGAGTCAGGGCAATCAAGGAGGTTTCCAAGAAGAGGTGAGGCCTTAGTGCTTCACAAAGGAGAGTAGGACATAATTAAGTAGAAAGGAGAAGGAGGGTGCATAGGAGGCACAAACAGTATGGAATCCAGCCATTGACTGGCTTCTTGAGGTCATGGCAGGTCCTTTCATGAACTGAAGTGAGGTGGTTAGGACAGGACCAAATCTCATATGAGCCATGTACTGGCCTCTTCAGACAATGAGAACTTGCCAATCATAGTTATGGCCACTCTCTTTAGAGTCTAGAAGGTAAGAGAGCTGACAGGGACATTTAGATACCACTTTGTTTTGTTTTGTTTTGTTTTGTTTTTTATTGTGGTAAGAACACTCAACATGAAATCAACCCTCTTAATGTCCATTGATGAATGAATGGATAAACAAAGTGAGGCCTGTTCATACAATGGAATATTATTTGGCCTTAAAAAGGAAGGAAATCCCGTCACATGATACAGCACAGATGACCCTGGAGGACATCGTGCCAAGTGAAGTGAGCCAGTCACAGAAGGACAAATGCTGTGTGGTTCCATTTACGTGAGGAATCTGATACAGTCAAAGCAGAGAGTAGAATGATGCTTGCCAGAGGCTGGGGGAGAGGGAATCGAGAGTTCTTACTCAGTGGGTATAGCAGCTCAGTTATGCAAGAGATTGCTTTGTCTTACAGGAGGGAAAACTAAAGCTCCTAGAGAGGCCCTCACTTGCTGGAGGTTATTCCGCAGATTAGAGGCAAAGTTAGGAGTAAAAATCAGGTTTCCTGATCTCTCATTCAACACCTTCCAAGATAACATGCTGCTTGTATGAATGTATTACAGACTGCATCCAGAACCAGAGTCCTTCCAAAATTAAAAGTTTTTTAAAGCATGTAGGCCAGACCCAGACTCACACCAGCCTGACTTCAAGAACTAGAATAAGGCAGGTGTCATCATGAACTGGAGGCAGCCACTCAGTGCTGGGGGAGCCAGAAGACCTCTGGTCCCACCTTTTCCCCGCCCTCCTCCTGGCAGGTATTGCCTCTCTTTCACCACCTTTATCCCTCCTCTGCCTCCTGTGGGAGCACAGGTGACAGCTGGGATAAAAATGAGCCAAGTCTCCCCAAGCTCCTGTCTGAATTTCCCAGGGGCCGTCGAAGGCTGTGCTGGAAACTCCGACCTGAATTCCAAGGAGAAGGACAATGTCTGAGATAGTAGTGCCTGGAGGAACTTCCGGAGACAGCACTTTCCAGGAATCTGGTGCCACCTGCGAGTTCTGAGCACTCTCCTTTCTCCAGATGTGGCCTCAGAACATGCCAGCAAGCCCTTTCACTGGGACCCTCAACAGTATTTCCCCAGGGCTTGAAACAGCCATAGAAGGCAGCCTCTGCTCCCTTCTGCGTGGGTTTTTCTTTCAGCGGGCTGTGTGGCCAAGGAGGCTGGCAAATATGGAGCAGTGGGATGCCTGCCGTGGTGCCCGGCCCCACCTCAGGTTTAGTGTGTGACTTAGAGATATTTGCTGAGGTTATAGGGAAGTTCTGGCACAGGGACCTGCATGAGCCCAAAAGGCCCAGAGGTAGGGAAAAACAAGGTGTGAAACTGAGTTCCCTGGGGGCATGGAGGAACAGAGGAGAGGTTTCTGAAAAGGGTCTCTAGGCTGAGTCACAGGCAAAGAGTAGGACTTATTTGTGCCTCAGTTTCCTTCTCTGTACAATGGAGGTGATAATAATAGTACCTTGCTCATAGGTTGTTGGGAGGATTCAGTGAGAATACACATAAAAAGTTTACAGCCATACTTAGCACATACTAAGTGTTCAGTAGTGGTAGCTGTCTGTTAATAAGTAGGTATTATTATTATCATTGCTGTTTCACACAATGAAGAGAAATCACTTGTCCAAGGGCATAGGTGTATGAAGGGACGGAGCCTGGCATGTGAACCCAGGTCTTGTGACCCCAGAGCCCGTGCTTTCAGCATCATTCTGGATGACATGTTTTCCTGCAAGTGCTAGGGAACCACGAGAGCCACTCGAGGCTTCACGTGACAGCAGAAGGTGGCCACCGTGACCTGGAATGGATGGGAGTAGGTGAAAGGCTAGAGATCCCAATCAGCTAAGAGACCATTTCAGTTGAGGGTGGAGGGACGCTAGAAACTCCAGTCTAAGATGGGGACCAGAAAGTTCACTTCAGAGGTGGGGCAGTTTTGAGTGTGGAGAAGTCCCAGGCTAGGTGAAGCGGATGTAAATATGGGCAAAAGTTATCTGAGAAGAAAGTCAAGGAGCTGAGAGGCCGAGGGCTGTGGTGCAGAGAGAATGGAATGCCGTCCCACAGATGGGGAGGACTGAGCCAGGCGTTAAGACCCAGGACATGGGGCTTGGCCAGGGACTGGCAAAGACAAACTTGGAAAGAAGGAGGCAGCTGTTTAAAGGCAGAGCAGGTATGGGGGCACCTGGGTGGCTCAGTCGGTTGAGCCTCCAGCTTCAGCTCAGGTCATGATCTCAGTTTGTGAGTTCGAGCCCCATATCAGGCTCGTTATTGTCTGTGCAGAGCCTGCTTTGGATCTTCTGTCCCCCTCACTTTTTGCCCCTCCCCTGCTCACACTCTCTCAAAAATTAATAAACATTTTAAATTTTTTTAAATAAATAATTTTTTTAAAAGGCAGAGCATGTATGAGCCCAGGAGGCCTGCAAGCAGGGAAGGTAGTTAGAAACCAGGAGTTTTGGGGGTGGTTTCTTCCTCTTCTGCAAAGTAGAACATTGTGGAGAAGGACTATGTGGCCTCTGGGCCTACTTGGGGCCATCCTGAGGGCCAGGCCATAAAGCTGGAGGTTCACTGGCCTGCTTCTCACAATAATAATAATTGTTACTATCACTATTACACAGTGATAACGATGCCTCCCTCCTCTGTAATTTTTCACTGAGAATGAGGAGCTTTTCCATCTACAATCCTATATGAGCTTTGTAACAACCTCTAGGACAGTAGTTCTCAAAACCTTTTGGTCTCCCACCTCTCTTTCCTCTTAAAAATGATTGAGGACCCCAAAGAGTTTTTGTTTCTATGGGTTTTATCAGTCAGTATTTACCACATGAAAAGATAACACTGAGAAAAATTTTTAAACATCTTTTAATTCACTTAAAAAATGACAGTAATAAGTGGCGCCTGGGTGGCTCAGTCGGTTAAGCGTCTGACTTTGGCTCAGGTCATGATCTCACAGTTTGTGAGTCCAAGCCCTGAGCCCCACATCAGGCTCTGTGCTGATAGCTCAGAGCCTGGACCCTGCTTCGGATTCTGTGTCTCCTTCTCTCTCTGCCCCTCCCCTGCTCTCTCTTGCTCTCTCTCTCTCTCTCTCTCTCTCTCTCAAAAATAAACATTAAAAAAAATTGTTTTAGATGACAATAATAAGTCCACTGCATGTTAACATAAATGGCTTTTTTTATGAAGAGTAACTTTTCAGAAAGACTTAATGAGGAGTGTGACATGAGTTTTCCATTTTTGCAAATACTCATAATGTCTGGCTTCCTAGAAGACAGTTGGGCCCTGCTGCCTGTGTGCTCAGTCTGTCAGAACTGTTGTTTGGGCCAGCTTCACAGATAAGTAGTTGGAAAAGGGAGACAGAACCCCAGAGGTTCTCAGGCCACACTTGGGGAACTGCTCTTCTAGAAGGAGGCTAAGCCCTCCTCCCCCCCCCCCCCCACCATTTCATAGCTGGAGAAACTGAGGCATGGAGACAGAGGACTAGGACTCCCAGCTCTTTCTGGGACTGCAAACAGGAGGCTCCCTAACGGAGGACTAGCCCTCCCAACCTGGTCTCAGAATAGCCAACACTGACCGGCTGGTTCGCCTAGGGCCTGGGGAGGAAGTGCAGGACTGGGCGGCCCTGGGGAACGGGGAAGATAAGCTGCTTCGGCCTTGGGCAGAGGGGCCAGTGGCCGCCTGATATTAACACCCACAGCCTGAGAAACGCGATAGTGCGGGCCCTGGCGCCCCCAGCCCCCACGTTCCTGGGAGGAACCCTGTTCCCAGAAGTCTGTCCCTGGACACTGCCGTCAACCTCAGAGTTCATTTCCTGGTTAAACAAACATCTATATTAAATGGCCCGGTTGGGCAACGCCCAGTAGCAGATTCTGAGGAGAGCTTCGGGCACATGGCCTGCCAGGCCCCCTTCTTGTCGGGCTGGTGAAGACACATCCATCATCAGCAGAGGCACTAAAGCTGGACGGCCCCGTACGTCCCACCCAGAGTCTGCCCGTCTGGCAGGAGGGGTTGGGAAGGACGTGCAGAATGGCCCGTGCCCCAGCCCTACCAGAAGTCTGGGGGAATGACAGCTTCGACAATGTAACAATGGTAATGACAACAACTCCAAAAGTTGGGGTGGGCCTGATGACTCCTATCCATCATCTCATCATCTCATCCTTGCAGGTGAGAATGCTGACCCAATCTTCCAGATGAGGACACTGAGGCATCCGAGAGGGTCTTGTCCTGAGTCACACAGCCCGCCTGGGATGTGGATCCGGGCATCCTGACTTCCAGCATAGTTCTCTTTCCTATGTACCATGGCAGGCACTGCTCCTAGGGTTGGAAATCAGAGAGAACTGAGTCCAGAGGACTAGCCTGGGCTCCCCCAGGAGTGTTAGACTCCTGCTACTACCTTTAGAGGACAGGTAAAGGATAGGTATTTCCCAGTTTGGAAAACCTGCCATCTATAATGAGCAGAGGTGCCATTTACAGAGTGCTTACTATGTGCCAGACACACTGCTAAGTGCTTGGTTATTGAAGCCAGACTACCTGATCTTGAATCTTGGCTCTGCCACTTACTAGCAGTGACTTAGGGCAAATCTTAGAACTTACTTGTCCCTCAGTTTCCTCATCTGTAAAATGGAGGTGCTAATAATTGTACCTTGCCCCCTAGGTTGTTGAGAGGATGCAGTGAGAATACATGTAAAAAGCTTAGAGCCATACTTAGCACATGCTAAGTGTTCAATAAATGCTAGCAGTTCTATTATTAAGTGTGTATTATTATCATCACTGTTTTACAGTTGGGGCTCATGGAAGAGGAATCAGTTGTCCAGGGATATATGCATAGGAAGGGATGGAGCCCGGGATTTGAACCAAGGCCTTCTGACACAGCACCATGGGCTCTCAGCATCATGCTGGATAACAAGTGAAAATTGAATCACAGGCCCCTAGAAGATTAGAGGTCATCTTGTCTTCATTTTATAGGGGAAGAACCTGAGCTTGACTTCTGACCCCTGTCCTTTGTCTATAAAGTAATTCTCTTGATGGAAGCTTGACCACAGGGTTTCTTAGCTATTAAGGCTTGTCCTGGCAGGGTATATTTTCCATTACGAGGGTTTTGTTTGCAAAGACTTTTCACATGTGGGACTCTGCAGGAGCCCCTGCCTGGGAGGGGTGAGCTGCTTTTGTCCACAGAACCCCACACTAGCCCTGCAGATGCAAAAGGCAGACAGTGAGTCACAATTCGGCGCCTGTGGGAAGGGCGGGAGGCCAGGTGAGGCTGGAGGCCTCTGGAGGCCTCGCTGTTTCCCCTCCTGCTCCATGGATGCTGTGACAGCCCGCCAAGAGACAGCAGTGAGATGCAGGAGGGAGACTGACCGTGGGCCCAAGTTCTGCCCTGTTTAGGTGGCCTTGGAGAGAATGAAATCTCTAAAAACACTATGCTTCTTAGCCAAGAAACTGTCAGGGATGGAGTAGCTGGAGAAGGGAACTCATTTATCGAATGCCTACTGTGTGCTAAGCACTGTATCTCATTTCATGTATTTATTCAGATATTGATTGAACGTATCCTGTGTGCAAGGGTAACATCAGGTAATGTGGCTGCTGTAAAGAAGAACACACCCAGATAAAAAGTTATAACAAGTGGCTCTTACCCAGGGGTGAGATTTTCCCCCCAGAGGACATTTGACAATGTCTAGAGACATTTTTGGTTGTCACAACTTGGGGTGGGAGCTGCTACTGTCGGCCAGTGGGTAGAAGCCATGGATGCTGTTAATGAGCCTATAGTACATAGGACAGCCTTTGCAACCAAAGCTTCCTGGCCTAAAATGTCAGTAGTGCCAAGGCTGAGGAACCCTGGGGTAGAGAATGACTTTGGGTGATCTTTAGGTCAGGTGGTCATGGTTGGCCACAGTGAGGATGTGATTTTTGACCTGAAAAAGTCAGAAAGTAAGAATGAAAAGATCTGGAGAAGAGCATCGCATGCAGAAGGAGCAGCAAGTACAGCGGCCTTGAGTCAGGAATGCCTCATCAAAAAGGCCAGGGCACGAGATCGGGTTGATTATTCTCCACCATATTTCAGATGAAGAAACTGAGGCTCAGAGGAAATGGTTTGCCATCCGTCATACGATTACACAATATGCTGGAACCAGGATTTGAACTTGATGCTTGTTCATCCCAGTGTCCCTTTGCTTTCAGTGTTTCAACTGTCGCTCTCAGAGGAGTGGTTCAGCCTTCATTCTGCAGTTGAGACCTCTCCCCTACATGACCCTGTAAATTGTTTTTTCTTATTCCATCCCTGAGCACTTGGTTCTGTCCCTGGTTTCTGCCTCAACAACAAAAACCGCAAAGATGACAATAGCCATTATTTCTGTGGTTTTTACTGTACACCAGTCACTGTTCCAAATGAGAGATGTGTGTATAGATACATAGATAGAGATAGATATCTTTCTGTATATACACTCACTCATTTAATCTTCACAGTATGCAGGTGTTAGGCATCCTTATCCTGTTGTACCCATTTTGCAGATAGGAAAATTGAGGTATAGAGAGGCTACATGACTAGCAAAAGGCAGAAAGATTTGAGCTCAGATTGCCTAGTTCCAGAGTCTGTGTTCTTAACCATAACACTGTAGTTGCTCTCTTAATAGGTAGTGAGTTTCTAGTCATTAGAGTAGACCACTGGCTTGACCAGTGGCTCCTTGAGTTTAGTAACACACAGGTTCAGCACAAAAGGGAATTTAGAGGTCACTTTATCACACATTCACACACTTAGAGGCCCCAGGAGGCAGTGATAGACCTGGAACCAAAAGCCAGGTGTCCCATCCAAGTGCCCTCTGCTCCACTGTGGGCCACTCTGACCTCAGCCTTGCCTGAACATTCCTGGCGTCTGCCATCTGTTCTGTCAGGCTGAGCCACAGAGTCTTTGCTCTTCTGGATCCCAGCCAGCAGCTGTGTCTGATATCTGGCAGGTTTGGGGCCACAGAGGACGGGCCTGCTTGTGGCAGAAGGCCCAGGCATCTGCCTCAGTCCCCGCCCATCCTTCCTGTTCATAGACATAATCTCACTTATTCCCAAATCTTATAGGTGCGGAAGTTGGGCCTCAGATGGTTTAAATGGCTCATCTCCTGAGGTCAGCTGGGAGAGTTGGTGCTTCCAAAGCGGAATGGACATTCATTCATCCATTCATTTACTCATTTGTCTTTCAGTCAACAAAAGCTAGCCTGCTGTATGTGAGGTACCGGTCATGCAGGGGTGATAGTGAACCATTATGGTTCCTTCCCTCTAGGAGAGACATAATTGGTGTCCTGAGAGGAGGATGTTCAGAAAGGATACCAAACCCAGCTGGTTCACGAAGGGGTTCAAAAAAGACTCCTTGGAGGAGGTGATAGATACCATGGCTGAGTCTTAAAGTATAACTGGGAATTAGCCAGGCAGAGAAGGGGAAGGGGACAGCATGTGCAAAAGCAAGAAGTAAGAGAGCTCCCTATGCACAGAGAACCACAGGTTGTTCAAGGTTACTGGGCCTATGGGTGGAGGCCAAGGTCATGCAGTCCTGATAGTGGCCACTTGCTGAGCACTTTCTGTGTGTTGGACAGTGTGCTGGGCATTAGCTCAACAGCCTCCTGAGTTAGATGCTACCAATATCCACATTTACAGATGAGGAAACTGAGGTACAGTAAGATCTCACAGGGAGTAAGTGGCAGGAATGGGCTGAGAAGTATGTGGAATTTGTCTCTGGCAGCTTGGAGGTCCTTCTGTAAACCCAGTGCTTGGGGTCTCCCTTCCCCCATCTGAATTGGTGCTGTCCCTCCTGATCACTCTGTTCTCTCTTGCAGGTAGAAGGACAGTCCAGAGCCCATGTCATCGCACAGGAACTGCTGTCTTCAGAGAAAGCGTGAGTCCCCAAGCAGCTGCCTGTGGCCTTGAGCTTGTTAACAGAACATCACCCCTCCCTGGCTTAAACAGGATGGGAATTAATGCAAACTCAACCCTCTTTCCCTCTGCAGATACGTGGAGATGCTTCAGCACTTACATCTGGTGAGTTAATCATTTTAATTGTCCAAAACTAATTGCCCTTTTACAAGGCTATGATATAAGAGGCAGAAAAGCAGTGAGGAGACAGAGGTGATTTCGATGAACAGAGGCTTGGCAGCAGACAAATGTTCGCCAAGGCTTTTTGTGGACGTCTGTCCCCTAATTCATGTGCTTCGGGGGGTGAATAGCAGCATGCTTTCCATGAGTATGCCTCTCTGCCCAGAAGGGGGTGTATGGGGGATGTGCTGAGGGTTCTGGAAGGGTGTTTGCAGTTTCCTCAGCCCTCTTATTGAGGACGGCAGAAGGAGGACAGACGTAGTTCTGGATCATTGCCGTGTGTGCATGTGAGTATGCATGTGTGGGTGCGTGTGTACACGTGTGCATGTATGTGTGTGCATGTATGCATGTGTGTGCCTATGTGTGCGTGTGTGGGTGCATGCATATGTTTAGGTCCATATGGAGAAGGTGATTGCTTGTGCAATGACAGGGCAGCTGGGGTGTAGAGAGGCTTTCTCAGTCATCCCAGCCCTGGGGCAATAACACTTGAGCCAGTGGTGAGGAAATCATCTGGACTTTCAGAAGAAAGGAGCCCAGACTTGGGGACTGCCTGGGTATCAGGCACTGCCACCCTTTACAACCCACAAGACTGCCTGGAAGGTCTCCCTGTGCAGTCAGTTCATTTCAGTTCAACAGATATTTTTTGAACACTTGCTGTGTGACAAGAGCTGGTGAATAGAAAGATCCTTGAGGCCTTTCCCCAGGAGCTCTCTGGCCAGTGAAGGAGACAGATTAGTAAATGAGTAATCATCTGGAGCATGGGGGAAGAACTGACAACCTGGGGGAATCTAGGCAGGCTTCCCTGAGGATGTGACTTTTGGGCTGAGTCATAAGGAGGGTTGAGGGAAGAAGGTACAGCAGAGACATGAGAAGTGAGTGAACATCGGGGCACCTGCTCCCTGAGGTCTCTAAGCCATATCCAGTCCCCTAGTAGTTCAGCATCTGATTCCACGCTGTTTTGTATTGTTCACCATGTCTATCCAAGAACATCAGAACTGGGAATGTCCACTTGATATTTTGTTCCTGGTGATATGGAAGCCCAGAGAGAGTGACTGAGCCAGGATAAACACCCAGGTTCCTGTATTTCTAGTGCACTGTTGTGTGTTAATCCCGCGTTTCTGACTGCCTTTGGAGTTCTTTGTGGCAAAGACCACTCTGGTTGTAGCAGAGCACCCAGCACCAAGCCAGGCCTCCTGCTGAAGCCAGCTGAGGCCCCTGTCAGTGGCATCACCCTAGTGTCCTGTTGCCATGTGAGCAGGGCACCCAGGTTCCTGGAAGCAGGACAGAGCACTACTCTGGTCTGTGCGCCCAGCCCCTCATTTTTGCCCTTCAGGATGAGAGCTTTGTATGCATTATAAAACCCAAAAGTCCTCAGGTACATAATGTACCACCCTCTTATACCTAAAAGATCTCCTTAGGAAGGGCAGGAAGACTCACTCTCCTGTTTTCTTCTCTCTCACTTGCTTCTGAGCTGGCAGCATGACAGAAATGCTGGGTTTTTGTTTTATGACTTTGTTAAGAGGGTTGTAACTGGGAAACTTCCATCTGTGTTTGCACTGCTTCCTGCCAGTTGGAAAGATGCTGAAACCTCTGGTAATCCATAATAATATCCTGAGGAGAGAGAAAGAAAAAAAAAAAACGAGCCCATAAAAGTCACAACTCAAAAGCTAGTTGCGGGAAATTGTGATCTGGAGCTATACTGATGATGTAAGTGCTTGTGGGGATGGCAGTGGCAGAAAAGCCCCAATGTGACTACAAGTCCTAGCCGGGTACATGAGCCTCAGGGAGGCCCGTAAACTGCGAGACATTGTCCACCACTCCCCACTCTGGATCCATCTCTAATTGCTAAGATTGGCAGGTTCTCTCTCAGAATTCCTCCTTACAGATTCGATGCTATTGAAATCCCAAGGCTGTGCGGTGAGGGGAAGGGCTGAGCGTGCATTCTGAACCTCCCCAGCTAGAAGTCTCTGGCTCCATTATGCTCTTTTTGGGCAGTGGGGGGTGGAGGGGGTGTCCTCTGGCCTTCTGTGTTTGGGATTCAACCCTGAGCTTGTCAAATGGTAGATAGAGCTAACTAAAAATTCTCGTCACCCAAACCTGAGTTGTAATGACCAAGATCCTGTTTTTTTGTAGCCTGTTAACTAAGAATGGATTTTATAGGTTTTAAATGTTTGCAAAAGGGGTGCCTGGGTGACTCAGTTGGTTAAGTGTCTGACTCTTGGTTTCAGTTCAGGTCACAATCTCCCAATTTGTGAGTTCGAGCCCTATGTCAGGAGCCTGCTTAAGATTCTCTCTCTCCCTCTTTCTCTCTCTCTCTCTCTCCCCCTCCCTCTCTCTCTCAAAATAAATAAATAAACTTAAAAAAATAAATGTTTGTGAAAAAAGGCAATGAAGATGCATCAACTGTACTTCAAAAAAAAGATGTAAGAGTTTTCCATATATTCTTGATACTAGACTCTTGTCAAATATACAATTTGGGGGCAAAAAAGGTAAAGAAAAATACATGGCCAGGACTGTATGTGCCCCACAAAGCCTAAAATATTTATTATGTGGCCCTTTACAGAAAAGGCTTGCTGACTTCTGGTTTAAATACTCCCTTCCATCCCTCCAGGAACCCAGTCATAAATACATTCATCCCCCTGCCCATCTATCTGTATAATCAAACTCTCACCCACTCATGTAGCCAGCTTTTCACCCACTCATCTGTCCTTTAATCTATGTATGCCCCTTATGGCACATTTATGCACTCATTCATATCCCCCCTCAGTTTATCCACTGTTCAGAGGTCCACCTATCCTTCCAACCATCCACTCATCCTCCCATCCAATCACTTGTCAAACTCCTCATCCATCCATCCACCCATCAACCCATTAACCCATTCATCTAACCATCCATCCATCCACCCACCCACCTATCCTTCCATCCACCCTTCCATCCAACCATCTAACCATCCATCCATCCAGCTTATTCCTTTTGGATGGGACATCACAGGATTTTTACAGTGCTATAGGCACTAGGATGGGCCTTGGAGCCCCAAAGATAAATAAGGCTCAGAACCTGCCCTTGAATAGGTATCCCTTTTTTGTGTGTGGGGGGGAAGGGTGGAATGGGGAAGAGTAACAGGTAAACAGTCAGTTATGCTACTCTGCTAAGTATAATTTGCACAATTACAGTTTTGTGCAAAATCTGCAGGGGGATGGGGGAGAGAGAGACTTATTCCCCCTTGGGGTATCTAAGAAGATTGTCAGAAGAGGTGCCCCTAAGATGGAATTTGAAGGAGCCCACCAGGCCAGGATGTTGATGGAGGACAGTACATAAGGCAAGTGGTCAGCACGGAAATGCTCCTGGGCCTAGGTGCATGATATATCTGGAGAATGGTGCATCATCACACATGGTTAGAACGTGGATAAATTTGAAAAGGCAGGTTGGAGGTGGGATTGGGGGTCAAGTGATTGGTCCGGAAACCAGGTACCTAAAATGCCAGGCTGTGGGGTTTATGCTTTTTCTTATACATAGTGATTCATTTTAGACGTTGAACAGTTATATCCCCTGACACCTTCAATCCTCTATTTCCTCTTCTAAAAAAAAAAATCCCTCCCCACCAAAAGCTGAAGATTCCTACCATGGGTTCTTCCTTTGGGTTAAGGCATTGAAGGCCTTTTCAGAAGCCATTCTTCCTACTGGGAGAGGTAACCCTGGAAGTTATCACCATGCCTAGGAGACGCTCCCTATGACTGATTCCCTTGGAGAAGCTCCATCCCCTAAGAGACACTTAAGGGTCTCTGATCCCCACCCACCTCTGTGGCACTGCCTCCTACCACTTACGTTGTTCACTCCAGACGCTGTGGCCTTCTTGCTGCTCTTCAGATACGACAGATACATTTCCTTTGCATGACTTTTCCTCTTGCTTTTCCCACCACCACAACGTTCTACCCCCGATCTTCTCATAGTCAGTTTCTCCTTCTCATTCTGGTGTCTGCTCAAGTATCAATACTCAAAGAAGTGGTGCCCAAAACTTAGTGGCATAGGACAACCATGTTGTTATGCTTGCAGATTCCCTGGGCCAGGAGTTTGGACAGGGCAAAGTGGGGAGAGTGTGTCTCTACTCCCCGATATCTGGAGAGAACTTCAAGACAAAGGGCAACTTGATGGCCAGGGGTTAGAATCACCCTAAGAGTCATCATTCACAACTGGTGGTTAGTGCTGGCTCTTGTCCGGGACCTCATTTGGGCTGTTGGCCAGAACACTTACTTGTGGCCTCTCCATGTGATCCCTCTGCCTGGGCAAGTTTTGGGCTTCCTCACAGCATGGTGGCTGCATTCCAAGAGTGAGTGTCCCAAGAGAGAGCCAGGAGGAAGTGCCTGGCATTTTTATGATCTAGCCTTAAGTCACGTAGCACCACTTCCACCATACTGTTAGTGGAGACAGTCACAAAGGTCTACCCAAGTTCAAGGGGAGGAGGTACGGTTTCCACCATCAATGGGAGAAATATCCAGCTCACATTGTGCAATGATCCTGTGAGATAGGAGATATTGTTATGGTCCACTTGGGAAAAATACAATCTACTACAGAAGCCTTTCCTAATAATTCTATGTTGGTTAAAAATTGTCTTCAGCTGCTAGTAATGAAAACCCAGTTATGATAGCTTAATTAATGTAAAGGTGATTCTCTCATGTGAAATAAGTTCAGAAGTAAGAGATCGAGGTTAAGTTTGGCAGCTCCACAAAGTACCAGGGACCAAGGTTTCATTTATCTTTCTGCCGCATCCATTTCCAAGGTTCTTCACGAACAGACGATTTTTGATGCAGTTCTCACCATCACATCCATGTCCCAGGCAAGAAGGAAAAAAGGGGAAAATTAAAAGGTCATGTTCCCACCCCCTTGAAAAAAAATTTTTTTCTGAAAAGTTTACTTATCCACTTTTGCCTCTGTCTCACTGGGCACTATTAGTTGCAAGGGAAGTTGGGTCAACTGAATCGGTCAAAGCTGGGTTCACTTCAGTGGCTGTGCTTCTTGTGTATTCATTCTGGGACCCAGGCTGAAGAGACAGCAGGCACCCAGGGAAGGCTCTCCCTGTGGTGATTGCAGGGAGCAAGCAGAAATACCAGAGGAGGGGCGCCTGGGTGGCTCAGTCGGTTAAGCATCCAACTCTTCAACGTTTTTTTGTTTTTGTTTTTTTTTTTTATTTTTTATTTTTTATTTTTGGGACAGAGAGAGACAGAGCATGAACGGGGGAGGGGCAGAGAGAGAGGGAGACACAGAATCTGAAACAGGCTCCAGGCTCCGAGCCATCAGCCCAGAGCCTGACGCGGGGCTCGAACTCACGGACCGCGAGATCGTGACCTGGCTGAAGTCGGACGCTTAACCGACTGCGCCACCCAGGCGCCCCTAAGCATCCAACTCTTGATGTCAGCTCAGGTCATGATCTTACGATTTGTGGGACTGAGCCCTGCCTGGCTTCTGCACTGACATCATGCAGCCTGCTTGGGCTTCTCTTTTTCTCCCCTTCTCCCTGCCCCACCCTCCCTCTCAAAATAAATAAGTAAACTTTAAGGAAAAAAAGAAAGAAACACCAGAGGGCTTCTGAGATTCAGTCTTACAACTGGTGCATGATCACTTCTGCCCATGACCCATTGGTCAGAGCAAGTGCTGTGGCCTGGACCAAAGACAAGGGGCAGGGATCTTCTCTCCCCATGATGAGGCCATGGCAAGGGTGTGGATGCCAAGGGAAGTTCAGGAACCACAGCTGTACCTCCTCTTTTGTATCACCTAGCTCATACTTCATTTTATTTTCTTCACGGAATGTTTCATATCTAAAAATCATCTAATTCATGTATTTGTTTACTTATGTTGTATTTTCATTTTCATGCAGTTCCAAATACTTTCTAATTCCCTTTGTGATTTCTTCTTTGACCCATGAGTTATTTAAAATTAAGTTGTTCTATTTCCAACTATTTGTGAATTTCCCAAATTTCCTCCCGCTGCTCGCTTTTAATGCTGTCGTGGTTGGAGAATGTACATTGTGTGGTTTTAAATTTATGGAGATTTGTTTTGTGGCCTGTTGTATAGTATATCCTGGAGAATGTTCCATGTGTGCTTGAAAAGAATGTGTTTTCTGCTCTAGCTGGTGGGTATCCTATAGATGTCACTTAGGTCAGGCTGATCAACGGTGCTTTGAATCTCCTCCATTCTTGCTGGCTTTCTGTCTCATCCTTCTGTCCCTTACTGAGAGTGGGGTTACTGATTGTTGATTTATCTTTCCCTCCCTTTTCATTCCATCCACTTTGCTTCATTTATTTTGGGGCTGTTTTAGAGGCTTGTTTACTGTGTCTCTCCCTCACTAAACTCAGAGCTCCTGGAGGGCAGAGAGCTTGACCGGTCCCATTCCCGATGGCTTGTGAGACCCAGTACACCATCAGGGCTCAGTAAATATCTGATGAATGAGTGATGGCGGGGTCAGCCCTTATAGCAGTCCTACCACTTCTTCCATCAGAAATATTTCCTGAGCACCTCTTATGTGCTGGGTACGGGGTCCCTGCGCTTCAGGGACTGACAGTCTAGGAAGGAGACAGGCGCAAAAAGGGACACTATTAGTACAATGGTAGGGGCATACTGAGCCTGAGAGGTTCAGACAAGGAATATGTCCCAGGCTTCTGGGTATGGGAGAAGGACTCCCAGAGAAAATGTGTCTAAACTGAGACCTACAGGATGGGGAGCAATTAGCCAGGTGAGGAAGGCTTGTACCTGGCAAGGGGATCCACATGTACAAAGATCCAGAGGCCAGTTAGAGATTGGAGTGTTTGGAAACTCATAGAAATTCTAGGTGGCTGGAGCATGTGTGTGAGAGAGTGGTGATAGGTGAGGGGCAGAACAACACAGAAGTGGGGCTTTGGGTTTGATCCCCTACAGTTCTGTGGGGAGGCCATTGAGTGATTCCAGCAGGAGGTGACACTGGACTGGAGAGCTGCAGGCAGATTGGAGGACAGCATGCTTAGTGAGTGGCTGTGGGGTACAGGAGAGGTAGCAGATTTCTGGCTTGCTGACTCACCATCGCAGCAAGTGCTGGAGGGGGTCAGGCTAGGCATGGGGGTGATGAGGAGTTTAGTGTGAGTTTTGTGAACCATGAGGGGCGGGTGAAGGACATCCCAGTGATGGGCTGGGCACAGGATGTCTACCAGAAGTGATCAAGTGTGGAGATGTCAACCGAAGCCCCAGCAGTGACCCGGATTTCCCCAAGGAAGTGAGTGTGTAGAGTGGGGAGAGGGCTCTCAGGAGCCTAGCGGGCTTTTGTGAAAGGGTCAGGGGACTTAGGGAGGAGTATTAGGAGGCCATAGGGCAGAAAGGCAGACAAGAGGCTTCTCAGATCCTCCCTGCATCCAGCCCACTCATCACCTCCCACACCCGCCTTGCTCAATGGTGGTAGCCACCTGAAAGCGCATCAGGAGTGTCCGGGACAAGCCAGATTTCTCAGACTTCTCAGAGGAAAAGGCCACTTACTCAGAAGCCCTCCCTTATCATTGCATACGTGTTTGACTCAACTGTGGCCATGGTGCTGACATGACTGGGGCAAGTACAGAATCTAGAGGGACTCACTAGCAACTTTATGAGTTTATGTAAGCTGGGTGCTATCAGTTTACTCCCCACCCAGGTCCCCTCTTTCCTCACCCAACCAGCTCTGGCTTCTCATTACAGCCAATGTCCAGTGTAGCTGATTCTGAGGAGGGGTGGCAGGAGTGACAGTGAGCATTTGTTGACCTCCTATTGTGTGGTTGACAATTTACATACATTATGTCATTTAATTGCACATAGTCTGTGCTCAATAAATATTTCTCACATGGTTGAATGAGTCCAATTACCCAAGGTCACACAGCCAGTAAGAAGTAGGACCAGGGCCATCTGACCCCAGAGCCCTGAGAAGGGGAGGAAACAAACAGAAGTGGAACAGTGCTTTTAGGTGTCAGGGAACCTAAGGAGGGGAGAATGAGTGTACACAGGAGGAATGAAATCAGGGAAGGCTTCCTAGAAGAGAGGATGTTGAGCTGGCATTGACGGACAGGCTCTCCAGGGGATAGGAGCAGCAGGAATGAGTCCACAGAGTGGAGGGCTTGGGGGTGTGTGGTGTACAGGAAGGGGCTTGGAGAGCTGGTCTTGAGGGAGAGCCTGAATGCCATGCCCCAAGGCCTTTCAAAAGGGAGGCATAGGAGCTTGGGAGCCCTGAGCAGAGCAGATGCCCTGAAGGAGGGGGAGGAGGGGAAGGGTGGTCTGGTGGGTTGGGTGGGAGGGCATGATGCTAGGGCACCCACAGGTTAACCCAGACCAAGCTCCCAGGTAGCCTCATGCTGGGGAAGTTGTGTGGAGATAGGAAGATTTTGTGTCTGTCTCTTACTTTTATTTATTTATTTGTATTAACTAAATTCCGTAATTTATTCAGATACCCTTCATTTTTACTGAAGTCTTTTTTCTGTTCTGGATCCCACCCACCATAGCATTTTGCATTTATTATTTTTTTTTTATATTTAAAGTTTAGTTAACATACAGTGTCTTACTTTAACTTTTGTAGCTCCAGTCCGTAGATGACAGTAAAAAGTAAGTTTTAATTCAGTGGGGAGGGCCCTGTTTCTAAGTCTTTGCTGGGCTCTCTTCCAGGACAAAGTGAACTTATTGATCTTTGGTGGACTCAGAGAGAGACAAATTTTGGTTCAGTGTGAGAAAATGTGCTTGTCTTTCCACCTGAACTGTTGGAGAAGGGGTAAGCTGTCCTTACTGGGAAGTATGAATGTAGTAGCTGTTGGGGAGTTCTCAGTAAAGTGGTTCCTATCCCAGGTGCATGGCTCTTCCCTGTATATTTTCATTCAGTTCAGGAAGAAACTTGCTGTGTGACCCTGGAAAGTCCCTTCCTCCTTAATCCCTCACCCTGAGATGGCTGGTGGGACTCAGACATTTTCAGCCACGAAAACTGTCTTCAAGTGGAATTTCACTCAGACCCTCAGTATGAAGAGTAGCTAAAAGCAGAGGTGCTTTGTTTCAAAGGTGGGAGGGGCCAAAGTTTGGGCTCTGCCTCCACCTCTCTAATCCCTGGGTCTCCATGGAGCACAGTGTGAGAAATAATCATCTATTTCAGTGGTTCTCAGAATGTGGTCCCTGAACCAGTGGCACCTGAGAACTTATAGGAAATGCATATTCTTGGGCCCCAGCCCACAACTGCTAAATCAGAAACTCTAGGGGTAGGGTCTGGGCATCTGCATTTTAACAAAACTTCCAGGTGATGCTGATGGACAGTAACATTTGAGACCCACAGATACATGATCCTGTAAAATCCACTCGGCATGAGTTCTCTGTGATTCCCTGCCCCCTCGAGAGAAGCATCCTCTGGAACACTGTTCCCCAATCCTGGCTGTGCACAGATCCCCAGGAGCTTTAGAAAATATGGTTTAAAAACATCCACTCAGCACAGTTATGAACAAAGCTGGGTCAATCTAAGGGTGAAAGTGAATGAGACACAGTCTGCTCCCTGCATAATTGGAGGGAAGATGACAGAAACATACAGAGTAAGTAAATAGCCTGACAATGCAAAATTCTGTAAAGCCATTGCTTTTCAGGCTGGGATGCATGCATTCCTCCCTGAGGTATGCAGTAGGTGTCCAGGAGCACTTGAGGCCACAGCATAAAGAGAGCACATTTTCTAAGCGCTCCTGCTTTGCTTTAGATACATATATTTTTTTAATTAAAAAAAATTTTAATGTCTATTTAAAGAACACAAGCAGGGGAGAGGCAGAGACAGAGGGGGTCAGAGAATCTGAAGCAGGCGCTGTGCTGACAGCAGAGAGCCCGATCGGGACTCAAACCCACGAACCGTGAGATCATGACCTGAGCTGAAGTCGGAGCTTAACTGACTGAGCTACCTAGCTGCCCCTAGATATGTATTAAGTAAATTAAATCACACATGGATATATTTTGGAGAATAATGTTAAATACACCTTAATTCTTAAGCTAAAACATGAGACTTCAGACACGTTCTGAGACCAAGGTGGCTCCCTTCAGGTTGTAACCCCAGAGTTCCAGAGGCTGTAGGATACTTGAAAGGCCACTAGACTGACCCAGGAGGCCTTCCTGATGGAGGTAGGGTTTGAAGCAGCTTTAAAAGATGAGCAAGACATGGACCAGATGTCAGAAGCACAGAACAAAGACACAGCAGCTGGAAAGAGGACTCCTATAAAGCAGTAGTGCTCCAAGTGTGGTCCCAAGACCCAGCAGCACCTGGGAACATGGGAGAAATGAAAATTACCCAGCCCCATTCACAGCCTACTGGATGGAAACTCTGGAGGTAAGCCCAGTGATCTGGGTTTTCAATAAGTCCCACAGACGATTGTGAAGCAGGCTTATCTTGGAGAAGCAGGGGTATACAGAAATGAGCAATACACTGCAAAGGTAGGCTGGATCAGCTCTGGAAGGACCATGAACTCCAGGCCCTGGAGTTTAACTTTAATTAAAGGGCTTGGAGGAGACATGAAAGCAGTGGAGAAAAGCAGTGCTTGTCTTTCCTCACCCAGGGACCTCAGAGAACCGCTTTCCTTTTTAAAAAATGTTTTGTAACTTACAGATAGGTGCACAAATTTTAAAGGTAGAGCCTAAATATTTAATATATGTGTGTGCGTACGCTTGTAACTGCCACTCGTAGAGCATTTTCATCATCCGAGGAGGTGTCCTGTGCCCCTTCCCAGTCTGTATCACCCTCCAGAGGTTGCCACTGTTTTGCTTTCCATCACATTGGATTGGTTTAGCCTGTTGTTGGATTTCATATGAATGGAGTCATGAATTATGTATTCTTTTGTGTCTGGCTTCTTTAGCTCAACATAATATGTGAGATTCATCCAAATTTTCATGCCTATTAGTATTCTTTTGTGTGGATATACCACAGTTGGTGTATCTATCCTGTTAATGATGATTTGGGCTGTTTCCAGCTTGGGCTATTATAAAGCTGCTATGAATGTTCATATACGTATCATTAGGGAACATAAACATCATTTCTCCTCAGTATCTACCTAGAGTGGAATTGTTGGTCATAGAGTAAGCATAGATTCAGCTTTATTAGGAACTGCCAAATAGGTTTTCAGAGTGGTTGAATATATATACTCCCACCCCCAACATTTGGGAATAACGTATACTCCCACCCCCAACATTTGGGAATAACGTTCCTCATGCTGCCCAGCGTTTTGGTATTGCCCATCTTTCTACTCATGGCCATTCTGGTGATTGTGTAGTGGTTTCTCACTGTTGTTTTAGCAGCAACCACCAACTGATGGTTGATGAAATTGAGTATCTTTCTGTTTATTAGCCGTTTGAAAATCCCCATTTGAAGTTCTTTTGCCTACTTTTTAATTAGGTTATCTTTTTCTTATGGATCTATAGGAATTCTTTAAATATCCTGGACTCAAGTCTATTTTCAGATATATGTATTGTAAATATTCTCCCAATCTGTGGCTTCCGTATTCAATTTTTAATAGCTTAATTGAGATATAAATCTTATACCAAACAATTCAGCCATTTAAAGTGTAAAATACGATGGTTTTTAGCACATTCAGAATTGTGTAATCATCACGACAATCCATTTTGGCACATTCTCATGATCCCAAAAAGAAACCCCAAACCCCAAAGCTGTCACTCGCCATCACCCTGCCTCAGCCCTAGGCACCCACTGTCTAGTTCTATCTCTTGTAGGTTTTCCTGTTTTTGAAATTTCACGTAAATTGCAGCAAGGTTCATCCACATTGTAGCATGTGTCAGTACTTCACCCCTTTCATGGCTAATATTCCATTGTGTGGATAGACCACGTTTTGTTATCCATTCATCAGTTGATGGACATTTGAGTTCTTTCCACTTTTTGATTATTTTGAAAATGCTGCCATGAACATTCATGGGCAAATTCTTGTATGAACATACATTTTCCATTCTCTTGGGAATATACCTAAGAGTGCAATTTCTGGACCATATGGTAACTTTTTAACCTTTTGAGGAACTACCAGCTGTTTCCCAAAGTGGCTGCACCATTTTAGATTCTCCTTGCAGAACTTGTTATTATCTGTCTTTTTTATTATAGCCATCCTGGTGGATATAAAGTGGGATCTCACTGTGGTTTTGATTTTGCATCTCCCTAATGACTAATGATGTCAGGCATCTATCTTTTCATGTACTTCTTGGTCATTTGTATATTTCGTTTGGAGAACTATCTTTTCAAATCCTTTGCCCATTTTTTAAAGGGCTATCTTTTCATTGTGGTTCTATATACATGCAAGCCCCTTATCAGATATGTGATTTGCAAATAATCCCTCCTGTTCTGTGGCTTGTCTTTTCATTGTCTCCATGGTGTCCTTTGAAGCATATAAGTTTTTAATTTTAATGTAATCTAATTTTTTCTTTTGTTGGTTGCATTTTTGATGTTATATCTAAGAAAGTTTTGTCTAGCTCCAAATCACAAAGATTTACTCCCGTATTTTCTTTCTTTATTATTTTTTTAATGTTTATTTATTTTTGAGAGAGAGAGACAGAGCGTGAGCAGGGAGGCGCAGAGAGAGAGGGGGAGGCTCAGAATCTGAGGCAGGCTCCAGGCTCTGAGCTGTGAGCACAGAGCCCAATGTGGGGCTCTAACCCATAAACTGTGAGATCATGACCTGAGCGGAAGTTGGATGCTTAACTAACTGAGCCACCCAGGCAGCCCTCCCATATTTTCTTTAAAGAGTTTTATAGTTTTAGCTTTCACATTTAAGTATTTGATTCTGGGTTAATTTTTGTATAGGATATAAAGAAGGAGTCCAAATTTATTCTTTTGAATGTGGATATCCAAATATCTCAGCACCATTTGTTGAAAAGGCTTTTTTTCCCCACTGAATTTTCTTGGCACCCTTGCTAAAAATCACTTAACCATAAACATTTATTTCTGAGTTTATCTCTGGACTCTGAATTCTATTTCATTGATCTTTATGTCTGTCCTATACCAATACCACACAATCTTGATTCCTTTAGGCCTATAGTAAGTTTTGAAACCAGGAACCATGAGTCTTTCACCTTTGTTCTTCTTTTTCAAGATTGTTTTTTGTTTTTTCTTTTTTCAAATTTTTATATAATGTTTATTTATTTTTGAAAGAGCATGAGCAGTGGAGGGGCAGAGAGAGAGGGAGACACAGAATCCGAAGCAGGCTCCAGGGTCTGAGCCGTCAGCACAGAGCCCGACGCAGGACTTGAACTCACAAACTGTGAGATCATGACCTGAGCCAGTCAGACCCTGACTGAGCCACCCAGGTGCCCCTCAAGATAGTTTTGACTATTCTGGGTCCTTGTATCTTCATGTGAATTTTAGAATCAGCTTGTCAAGTTTCTCTACAAACAGGTGACTGGGATTTTGATGAGGGTTAAGACGAATCTCTATATCAACTTGGGGAATGTTACCCTCTTAATATTAAGTTGTGTATACGAGACCTCTTTCCATTTACCTAGGTCTTCTTTAATTTCTTTCGATGAAGTTTTGTTGTTTTCAGAGTGTAGCTTCTATGCTTCTTTTGTTAAATTTATTTCTAACCATTTTTCCCCTTTTCATCTTACTTTTTCAATGATTTTTTAAACTTCTATTTAAAAAAATTCAGTTTTACAGAAAAGTAACAAGGATAGGAGTAGTACATAGCACAACCAGATTCCCTTTTCCATAGTCATCTGTTAACATGAAGTCCAATGTATTTATTTTTCTGTGTGGTTCATACATTTTGTATACAGCTGAAGGAGTCTTTGCCCCTCTGAAAACAGAATTGTTTTCAGGGTTCCACAGTACCCTCCAGTGGCTGACCATGCCAGGTGAAGTCATGTCTGCTGGACAGCTCATGGCCTGCCAATGCATGTTTGTGACACAGGTGGGTCGTGGTTGAGGTTGGTGTGCGTTTGGCCAGATGGGATCCCAGTGAGTCCACTTGACTTTTGGCAACAACATCAGTGGTTTGACTACTTGCAAAGAGGACCTTGGCCACCCACCAACTGTTTAGCTCAGAGAATAGAGGTGCTGTGTTGCCTAGAAAACTCAGTAGCAGGTTTGGAGAAGAGAAAAAGGGGCCAAGGGCCCAGGCCTCTACATGTGAAGTCCCAGCTTCCACTTTACACAAGCCCAGGACAGGGTCCTGAGAATGCTGTGAGCTCCAGGAAACTTGTCTGAGCCCCAGAGGCAGAGAGGCAGTCCTCACACTCGGGCCTCTCCACCAAGCTGCCCCAGGGTCTCTGAGATTGGGCCAGAAGCCCTGGCTAGCACTCAGGAACCGCGTTCTAGTCCCCCTCCTTGACCTGCATCTGTCACTCCCCCGTCTGGGCCATCTGTAAGAGAGCTACAACTTTGGAGTCAGGCCGACTTGGGCCCAGATCTTGCCATCTTGATGACGTTGGGCAATTTACTTAATCCTTCTGGACCTGATTATTTTATTGGAAATAAAATGGAAATAATAATAGTGCCAAACTATAGTTGTCATGTGTTGATCACCTTCCCTGTGCAGGGTGCGAGGGAGACAGAGATAAGTGAAACAGAGTCTAGGGGAGAAGGGAAGCACAGGAAACAAAGAATCCTTAAACAGAGCAGAAGGCAATATGCACAAACACTGTGAAGAAGGTATTTGTATTCCCATTTAGCAGAGGGGGAAATTGAGGTCCATACAGATGAAGTGACTTGCTCAGGGTCACACATTTGCAACTCTCCAGGTTGACAAGGACTCATTTGTGTTCTCTAGGCCTTGGCTTAGGGTCTAGAGGCCCTAAGGCTGGAGCAGAGGCTCCACAGAGAGCTGGTAAGTGGGCATGGTGAGAAGGGGAACCAGATCAAGAAGAACTCTGGTGCCCAGATGCGTTTGGATTGGATCCTGTAGGCATTGTGGCCACTCAGTTCTTCTTCCTTATTATCTCCAGTCCATTCCCTCTCTCAGTCCCCATGGCCACCATTGGGTCAGGGCCTTTCTCCTGGATGACTGCGACGGCCTTCTCACTGGTCTTGCTCTCGTTCTGGCCACCTCCAGTTTGTTCTCCCAACAACGTGAATTTTGTAAGATAGATATTTGGTCCAGTGGTTCCCTGTCACCCCAGGATGAAACCCAATTGCCTTTAAAACCCTGCAGGGCCCTGTGGGATGGGTCGTCTGTCTGACTGTCCATTGCCATCATATTCCAGTCCTGTGCACTTGCACAGTGCGCACACTCACATGTACATGCATACTGCACCCAAGACACATTTAACTTAGTGCCTCCTCCACCTCAGGGCCTTTGCACATGTTGCCTCCTCTGCCTGAAACACTCCCTTCCTATCTCAGAGGAGATAGGATGCTTTCCCAGAGCTAAGTCAGGTCTCCCTCTTATGGCCTGCCACAGCCCCTGTGCCTTGCCCACTCACAGTACTTCTACTTCTGTGTTGAAATTGTGTTTTTACTCCTTTCTTTTCCTCAAGATTGCAAACTCTTTGAGGGCAGAACAGCATTTCCTGCTCCTACTCCCTCCTTGGGACTTGGTGCAGAGCAGGCACTCACTTTGAACGAATAAGGGGATGAGGGCTGGGTATCTCCTACCTCCTTCCTCCGTCTGAGAGCCCCCAGGTGCAATGATGGCCAGAACTATTAAGACAGCAGAAACCTTTCAGGGAGTGATGGATGGTGCGACAGGCACTCGGTGCTTCCAGCCGATGCATGAGTTTTAAGAACGGATGTTTGTGGCGAGTCCAATTATGCTCTGGTTTTTGAAATGAGTCGTGTCGATGATGGCCATCCTGCCCATTGGGACTTAGTCAATTTAGTGAGAATTAATTACAGATGAGAAACTAGCTTGCAGAGCAGTTAATATTTTAGCTCCCTGGGGTACAATGCACATGCAACCATCAGTCTTGTCTTTGCTTGTCCTTCCTTCTCTCCCTCTTCCTCTTTCTGTGGTGGTCCGGGCTGCAGGGTGACCAGCTTGCAGTCTTGGCTCCCCTGTGGCTCACTCTCCTGCTAAATAAATAAGGTCTTTCTGTCAGTCAGCAAGTATAATAAAACTCCTCTGTGTCACATGCTCTGTTGGGCTTTAGAAACACAGCAGGAAACAAAACAGATGTAACCCTACTCTGAAGATGTCATAGCTAAAATATAATCACAACTGCAATGGGGATAGCACTTTACAGTTTATAAAGCAGTTTTAAGCATCAGGATGAGCCTCTCGACAGCCTCATGCTGTACTTAGTGGTGCCATTATTTCCATTTTACAGATGAGGAAAATGAGGCTCAGATAAGTGACAGCTTGCCCACAGTCATCAGCTTCTTCTGGTGTAGCTGGGCTTGAACCTGGCACAGAGCCAATAACAATGTGTTCAAAGTCTGTCAATCAGCTGCCCAAGCCCAAGCAAAAGGAATTATCCTTCTTCATCAGGACGTTTTCTTTCTTTCTCTGGGATTCCAGGGCTGAGAAGACCCTGTAGGGCTGGAGCCTGGCTCCTAAACATGGAGACCCATAAGGAAGAATGGGAGGGTCCTCCTGCCCTTGGGTCAGCAGAGAAACCCCCACTCCAGGTTCAGAATGACCCCAGTGTCCTAGAGCCAGCTGTGGGCAGAAATAAGAATTAAACGTTACCTCCCTTTCCCTCTCACTTGTAGTTCATACTTTCTTCACCCTCTGAAACATGCTTTCAGGAAAGGTTCTGATAGCTTAGGTACAATGGGATTTGATTTTTTTTTTAACATTTATTTATTTTTGAGAGACAGAGACAGAGCATGAGTGGGGGAGGGGCAGAGAGATGGGGAGACACAGAATCCAAAGCAGGCTCCAGGCTCTGAGCTGTCAGCGCAGAGCCCAACGCGGGGTTCAAACTCATGAGCTGTGAGATCATGACCTGAGCCGAAGTCAGCCACCCAACCGCCTGAACCACCCAGCCACTCTTGATTTCTAATTATAGCTCAAGCATGTGGTCTCCACTTAGGGACACACACGCCTTCAGCCAGAGAATCCATTCATTAGTTGAATACTCAGCCCCAAGTTTCTGACCTTGGTGATGGGGCTAGAGGTGTCCTGAAACCTTCAAACTGCACCAGACTGGGACTGATGAGGGCTGGCCTCAGGAGGAACCAGCTCATTCTCCCTCCGTGGGACCACAAGCCAGATTGGGTGCCCTCTCCTTGTCCTCCCTGCCATCTCTGCCCAGATTCCCGGAAGGGCAGGTTACAGCAGCAGGAAGTCAGCTCTGGACTGGAAGAGGTGTTCAGGAAGCAGGGACCTTTGTCACCTCCACACCTGCTGTCCTCTGTCTGACAGCACAGCAGCCTCTTTACAGATATTGGAGGGTTCTGTGTCCTGCTCTCCATCAGTCCCTCCTTCCTTCCTACCCTCCATCTTTTCTCCTCTTTCTCCCTATCTCCTTCTCTCTGCTTTCTCATTTTTATCTCTCCCTTTGTCTTTCTCTCTAGCCCTGTCCCATTTCCCTGCCTTTTTTTCCCAGTCCTCCCCTTCTCCTGCACTCCTTTTCTGGAGAAGACCAGAAAGACTTCCTGGAGGAGGGACTGCCCATCCTCTCAGGCATTTTCCCCTTTCAGATCTCAATGTAAAGAGACAATTCTAGCAATAAAAACTGTTCAGCAGTGGAATTAACTGTCTACCTCAGTAATGAGTTCTCTGTCAGAGAGGCAATCAAACAAGGCAGTGTGGGCATCCTTCCTGAATGTTATAAAGGTGATTTGACCTTGATTGGGGCTGGACCACATGCCCTCTGATACTGAGGTTTTCCTGGTGTTTATTATTCCACAATTCAAGGTGGTTTCAGTATATTCCATATAATTAAAACTTCAGGCCTGGGGCTCATGCAAGAGCAGGTAGATTTGAAGATAGTTTTTTGTTGTGAGAAAGATGTCTTGCATTCTTTACAATTTTAATGTTCATTAAATTTAGTTGAATTTTTAAAGTAATGAATCACAATACAGAAATTTTAGAAAACAGAGAAGATGGGGCACCTGGGTGGCTCAGTCGGTTAAGCGTCCGACTTCGGCTCAGGTCATGATCTCACAGTTCGTGGGTTCCAGCCCCACGTCAGGCTCTGTGCTGACAGCTCAGAGCCTGGAGCCTGCGTCTGATTCTGTGTCTCCCTCTCTGCCCCTCCCCACTTGTACTCTGTCTCTCTCTGTCTCTTAAAAATAAATAAATGTAAAAATTTTTTTTAAAGAAAAGAAAACAGAGAAGAAAAAAACCATTCCTAATCTTATACCCCTGACACAGCCACTGTTTATATTTCACTCCATTTCTTTTCAGCTTTTTCCTTTGTTCCTGTTTTAGACAGCCATGTCAGGGTGGAAAGACAACGGTGTATCCCTTCTTGATGTCCTAACTCTAGGACACGAATATGTTTACATAGACACCATCTGCATCGTTTTCAGTGACTGCTTAACACCCCATGGAGTGGTTGCCTATGACTTCTTTAGACTTTGCTTTAAAACAACACAGTGCATGAACCTTTTCAAAGATGGATAACGGTAGAGCAGAGCTTTGTACTTCTTCAGAGAGGGAATTGCCCAACTTTTCAGAAGAAGAGCAAAACCTAAGTTCGGGAGTGAACATGCTTGAAAGCCTCCCACTGCACCAGGAGTTGTGGTGGGTGTTCTTTGGGCATCAGTTACCTGTGAACAGCAGGTGCGTGTTACCACCCCTGTTTTACAGGTGAGAACGCTGGGGTCTGAGATGCTGGCCTAAGGTCTTGTGCTATCTGTATGTAGGCCAGGGGTTCAAAGCTGCAGGGGACTTGTGCTCAGGCCTATCAACTGTGGGATGACGGGCCTTTGGGGTTTCAGGATTTCCACGGAGCTGTCATGAGGGCCTTGGATGAAATAGACCACGAGAGCAAGGACACATTGGCCAGGGAGGAGCTGAGGCGCGGCCTGAGTGAACTCCCAGCCATCCGAGACCTTCACCAGGGGATCCTGGAGGAGCTGAGGGAGAGGCTATTGCACTGGTGAGCTGTCCATGGTCTGCTGCCCCTACTTCCATTGCACTGGGGGATGGCGTGGTTAACACCCCACCAAGTCAAACTGTGTCTCTGTTTGACCAATGCAGAAGCCGAGGTGCAGATGTTGGGTCCTTTGCCCAAAGTAAAATGAGTGTGGGAGGGTCAAGTTGGGACCACTACCCAGTGACATGATCAACGCTCACCAACTAACACCGTGCTGGTCACGAGGCTGAGTTCTCACTGTCCCATCTCCCTACCTGGCTGCAGGGAGGACCAGCAGAAGGTGGCCGATGTCTTCCTGGCCCGGGAGCAGGAGTTTGATCACCATGCTGCTCACATCCTGCAGTTCGACAGGTGTCTGAGTCTACTCAGTGAGAACTGCCTGCATTCCCCCCGGCTGGCAGCTGCTGTCCGTGAGTTTGAGGTGGGTCCCTTGGTCCTCTGAGAACCTGCTCTAAGGATCCAGGGGTGGGGTGGGCATGGAAGGGCTTACTGAAAATCAGTGGGGCTTCTTGGTAGGTCTGAGGCTGAGGGTCAGAGGGGAAGCCCTGGCTGGGAGAGGAGAGGGTGACCCAGAAGGAGGGAACACTTAGAGCCTAGGACATACCCTGTTGGGCAATTGATGACAACTCCATGAGCCCCCACCTTGGTGGGAGTTTTAGTGGCCATTCTCCTGTCCCAGTAGAAAAGCACAATGCAAGCTGGGGCCACACCCATTGGAATGACCAACAGATGGTCACTAACTGGGGATACAGTTACTGAACAGGAAAAATGAGGGTTTTTTTTCTTTCACTAATACTAGATGCAAAGCAGGGACTAGGAGTTGCATGTTACTGAATATAGCACTGACTGTGAGCCTGAAGGAATGAACTGTCACAGAAGGAATGAACTGGTGCTAATCTGGGAGGCCTTCCTGGAGGAAGGGAACCTGGTTTTAGAGCTGGGGGAGAAGTTCAGTGTGGCCAGGAAGAGGTGTGGATGGGACAGTGTATGAGGGATGCTGTGAGCTTGGTGCCCTGAGACAGGGGTCTCTGACGGAGTTTTGTCCTCTCTGTCTCTTGGGAGCAGCAGAGTCAGCAAGGAGGTGGCCAGAACGTGAAGCACCGGCTGCTGCGGGTGGTTCAGCGCCTCTTCCAGTACCAAGTGCTCCTCACAGGTGGGCCCCACAGGAGGTCAGGGTGCACTGAGGTGATGCGGGAGGGAAGGCACCTGAGGAGGGGTTCAGGTAATGGTGGCAAGCGATGTGATCATAACCTCCCCTCCCACTGTGCCGGGAATGGGCAGGGGTGGGGATTGTTCTCAGTTCCTGGCTCCTGACCCTCCAGACCAGCTAGACTCTGCCACCATCTTCCCTTCAGCAAAGCTTTGGACCCTCTGCTGCCACCTTGGAAACTTTGCTTCAGTGGCCACCTTCTGTGTCTTCCTTCAGCCTCTCCCATCCTAAAACACATGAAGTCATACCTTCCCCTGTTCTGCATTTCCTCAGTGGGTGTCTCATTTCCCTAGATCTGTTCTTACCACCAAAGCCCTTCTTGGGGCCAAATCAGTGGACATTTTCCACCTTGGACCTACTGTGGCCATCTCTGTGGCTTTGCCACTGGTCACTTCCTGCTTCTCGAAAACCCTCCCATCCTGAGGCTTCTGTGATATACTCTCTCTGTGCCTCCCTCAGACCTCTCTGCTTACCCTTCTCCATCTGTGTTGACAATCTCCCTTCCTCTACTGTTTCATAATAAATGTCAGTGTTTCTCAGGGCTCAGTCCTAGGTCCTGTTCCCTTCCTTCCCTCTTTACAATTACAAACTCTCCTCGGGGAATATCATCCCCTCCCCTACCTCTACCTGCCAGGAAGCACCACACCTCTGTCCAGACTCACTTACCCAGCTGCCTCCCAAATGGACAAAGTCCCTGAGCCTGGAGGACTGCTATTCCAGTGGGGGAGACAGATACCCACATGTAGAGATATGCATGTAATTCCAGGTAGGGACCAGGGCTGTAAGGAAAGTACATTAGGGCCAAGGGGCAGAGAATTTGTTCATCTGATTCAACAAATGTTTATTGAGCATCTACTGTATCCCAGGCCCCGTGCTAGATGCTGGAGGTATAGTAGTGCATTAGACAGCCAAAACTCTGTGACACTGTGGAGTTTTTACTCTAACAAGGAAGTAAAAATATGATATGTCAGTGATAAGAGCTCTGAAAAAGATAAAGGGGTTTAAGGGGATGGAGGTAAAAGTGCTCTGAATTAGATACAGCACTCAGGAAGGACCTGTCTGAGGAGGTAACACTGCACAGAGATCTCAGCAAAGTGAGGACATGAACCCTCTGAAGATCTGGAAAAAGAGACTACCAAGTAGAGGGAATAGTGAGTGCAAAGGCCCTGGGGCTATTAACAGGTTTAACATGTTCCAGAAAAGAGTAAGAATGCCAGCATTGCCAGAATAAGTGAGTGACATTGGTAGGTAGCTGTAGAGAGGCCAACCCACATAGAGCCTGTGGGTATAAACGTGTTAAAGGTTTAACACGTCACATACCGCTGTGTTGATGGTCACATATGTTCCCCCAATAGACAGTGTGCTTCTCAGAGGCAGGGTTTCACCTTGTCTGTGTCTATATGCTGAGGGCATAGCACAGTACCAGGCACACAGCAAGTGCTCAGTAGTTGTTGAATGAGTGAATGGCTAGCGGTGGTGGCAGTGATGCTGGTGATGGTCCAGGGGCCTGATTTTGTCCTAGTGTGGTGTTGTAGTAGGCTAGCAAGGGTGAGGGGATGCATACCCCATTCTTCCGGCCCTTTTCTTCCAAGTCTGGAAAGCGGCGGGGGGGTCGGCTCCTGCTGCAGACAGAGGGCCTGGTCTCCCTAGGGCAGACTGACCCCTGGCTCTTGTTCTACCTGCAGACTATTTAAACAACCTTTGTCCGGACTCAGCTGAGTACGATAACACACAGGGTAAGTGCAGCATGAACCTGGAGGATGGGGACACATTTCTCTTTGGCCCCTGTCCCCTAGCTCTGGACTCTCCACCAGTTCAGGCCCGGGACATATTCTCTTCCCTGGTAGCTAGATGTGCAGTGGACATGAGACCTCTGGGGTTTCTGAGGTTATTCCCTGCTCACCTCAGCCACAGGGCTCCCTGGGATGGGCTGTCATCCAGTCAAAGGAGAAGAGGGTAATCAGCATTGGTGATAGGAGGTAGTGCCAGGTATAAAAAAGTCACCACAGTGTCCCTGTTTCCTCCCAATTCTATGTGACTGTCCCTGCATATGACCTGCCAGGACAGTCCCTATTTTAACATATTCAATTTATAGCCAAGGGAACTAAGGCACAAAGTGGTCAAATCACTGTAAAGGTCACTTAGGCAGTGGTAGCAAAGCTAGGGTTGGACCTGTGACCTGACCCAGGTGTGAGAAAAATTGGTACCACCCACATACAAGGCCCTGCAACTGTAGTGATCTTGGGGGGCAGTGGGGAGAGAGGGGAAGAAAGGAGGTGAGGATAGTGCTACTGGACTGGCCCTCCCCAGATGGCTCGGCTACCTTCTCTGCTTCCCTCCACAGGTGCACTGACCCTCATCTCCAAAGTCACAGACCGCGCCAATGACAGCATGGAGCAAGGGGTAAGTCTGTTTCCTGGGGTTCAGGTCTAGGACCTCCTCCAACCTGCCCCGGTCTGCCTTATGATACTCCACTTTTGGAGGTGCTGCAGGCAACCATCTGTGTCGTGGGACCTTGCCAAGAGTTCTTGGCCCCTGAGTTCTGGCCCGGACACTTACTATGTGACCTCAAGTACTATGTGTTCCTGTCCGGGTCCGTGGCATTAGGGTAGTGAGGGGAGGCTACAGACTTGTCTGAATGTGATAAGTAATGTCCAGACTGTGGTCTGAGACCACCTGCATCAGCACCTGGAGTGCCTGGTAAGCTACAGATTCCTGATGGACCTTAGCTCTTCTCAGTCAGAACATCTGGGGGTAATGTCCAGGGATGTGCATTTTTAACAAGCATTCTAGGTAAACGTTTTGCTCACAAAAGTTTGAAAACCACTCGTCCACAAGAATACGTGAGCTCTAAGTGCACGCTTGTTTCTGCCAGCAAGTGACTGTTGGACACTGATCCTGTATTTACTAGTTTTCTGCCAAGGAAGGCCAACTTATCCTACATCCCAACTCTGTTCAAGTGGCTACCTTGGTCACTTGTGTCCACATATTTTCTGTTCCACTAAGCTTTAAGTAGGCCTGAGCTTTGTGTTGAGAAGGATTCTGAGGCTGAGTCCTAGCTCGGGGGGAAAGAGTTCGGTGATCAAGTGCTGGGTTCCATGGGCAGAGGTGGGAGTGATGGTGGTATGTGCACCGAGCAGTTGCCCAGCTCTGCTGGGACAGGTACACGGAGCGTCCACATAGTGAGTCGTCCACAGGGAGAAGAAGGGGAGGGGAGTCGCAGCCATTGGACACCCACTTTGTGCCAGACTTGCGTTGGGGGTTGGAAATACAGAGGTGAGACGTGAATCCCAGGAGGAAATCACAGCTAGTGGAGCAGTAAATATGTGGACATGATAAGCATCACGAGGGAAAGAGAAAATGCCACATGGTTTAGAGAAGGGAGCCATCCCTCCCAGCCAGGGCTGTGACAAAAGATGATACAGGAGGTGCCCCCATGGGGAGGACACACACACCTCGAAGGCAGAGGGAGGAAAGATGTGCCAGGAAGAGGCATGGAGATGGAGAAGTGTAGGTCACGGTAGAGTTCAGAGATCCACCCAGCATGGCTGGAAGATGGGAACAGGGTAGGTGAGATTGGATGAGGGTCTGGGCAAAGAGTGCGCTGAGTGTGGAGGCTGAAGCCAGCTGGCTGTGAAAATTGGTACGTCAGACATGTTGTTATCATCGGGTCCTCTGCCTTCCTGCTCCAGGGTCCGTGAGCAACTTGCTCATGTGTGTTTTGGCATCCTGTATGTACAGTGAGATCTCCTTCAGTGTAGCCAAAGACAGAGGTGCTTTGGGGTCCCATGCCTGTCATGATATAGCAGCAGATGGGCTGGCTTCTCCGCGCTTCACTTTAGCCAGGGATGCCTCTGCTTCCAAAAAGGAAAAACTAGGTCAGGAAGGGCTGGCTGTGTCTTCCCTCCTGCAGGCAAGCTCACTGCGGCACCCTCCTGTAGGAGGGGGAACTAGCGGTAGCAGCAGCTAGATGCCCTCCTGGCTTTCTCTAAGACGGGGGTTGGGTGCTGTGCCCGGCACAGGCTGGCCCTTGTCTCTCCAGCTGCCTGTGGACACCACACTGGGCCTGCTCTGGACTAGCAGCCCCTACTGCACACTTGCTGGGATCGGGCTAGGACCCTGCCTGGGTGGTGGACAAGCAGGTCCAGATGAACCCTATCCCAAGGCAGAGCTCAGTGGCTTGAGTGGCTAAAGGGTGGGCTGGGACTCTGCCTCTCTTTCCCCATGGTCACTCCCCAGCTCAGGCCTCAACACCTCCCAACCCTGCCATTCCATTCTTCATCTGGAAGCCAGAGTAATCCTATTAAAATATATCTGATGGTGCCATTCCCCCATTTTACAAAGCCTTCTATGTTTTCACATTGCCTCTGGTCGAATCTGGGAAGTACTTACTGGTTGTGAGAACCAGGGAAGGCTTCCTGGAGGCAGGCAGCAACATTCACATGGGTTTATGCTCCCATCAAACCATTGCCCCAACTCCCCACAAAGGTAGCTAAGCTAGAGGTATGATTTTTGAAAGAACCAGGTCCCACCACCCCAAAATGGGGCCCATCTATCTACCTGACACCTGGTCTGAAATGCCACCAATAAGCTCACTAGGATACTGTACTGACAGCCAAGCGTAACTGTAAATCCACTGAGCAGCCTGTTTACAGAAAACTGTTAGGTGATGGGAGAAGCATCAGGAAACATGACTCTAAGAGCTGAGCCCCAGGTAGTCCGTCCCCTGCTGTGATCACTTTTCGATGGAGGACAAGGAATAAATGTGAAAGGATGGGAAAGTCTTGGAAGTAGGAAAGGTCGTCCTCACCAGCTTTTCAGGAAAGGCTGTGGCAGATTCCCACATAGTGTCCTACTCACGGTGATCACAACTGCCTCTATTAGCCCAAGATTGTGCCCAACATTCTCCTCTAATCCTCAGGAGAGCTATTACCAGCCCAGTGTCACAAGCAAGGAAGCTGAGGCCTGGAGAGACAAGTGGCTTCACCCAGGATCACTCAGCTCTCGGCATGGGAGCCGGGTTTGAACTCGAGCCTTTCTTGGCTACCAGGCCGGACATGCCTGCACACATCACTCACAGGTTCAGACTTGCAACTTCACATACATCTGTGCATGAACACGCATCCAGGTGCCCATGCACACAGCACCTGCTCCTCTCTCGTGACACACATAAATGTACACATGGACTGTTTTTCTCTCTTTCCCACATTTGGATTTTTCTTTTTTTGTTTGTATCAACTCAGCCATGGGAATGTCATGAAATGTAGGGGTGGAGGTTTGGAGTTGGCTCCCGGGTTTGTGAGCACAGGGAACTCCTTCAAGGATTGGTCACAGGTTACCTCAGAGAGTGCATGCACCTTGGTTCTAATTTCAGTTACTCAGACCAAGTCTCAGGGGATTCCCTAGAAGAAAATCCCACATCTGCTTGTAGGGTCCGTCTTTCGAGGCTTTTGATCAGATTCGCCATTGAGTGTCCTCTTCCCCACAGCACGAAAGTAAACTGTCTCCCCCCAGAAGAGAGTGAGGGGACATGTGCGAGTCTGGGGTCTCCGATTTGCACCATCTGGTTTTTTTTTAATGAACTTAAAAAAATTTCTTATTGAGGTACAGTATAACCATTACTATTATTATTTAATTTTTTAGTTTTTAAATATTTATTTTGAGAGAGAGACAGAGAGAGTGTGAACAGGGGAGGGACATAGAGAAAGGGAGACACAGAATCTGAAACAAACTCCAGGCTCTGAGCTGTCAGCACAGAGCCCAACGTGGGGTTTGAACCCACAAACCATGAGATCATGACCTGAGCCAAAGTCAAACACTTAACCGACTGCACCCCCCAGGCGCCCCCCCATCTTAACCATTATTAACACAGTCCCTCGGCATTAAGTACATTGACATTGTTTTGTGACCATCACCACCATCCACCTTCAGAACTCTTTCTGTCTCTCCAGTTGAAACTGTTCCCATTAAACGCTAAGCCCTCATTTCCCCTCCTTCCAGCCCCTGGTGACCAACCATCCTACTTTCTGGACAGAGTTTATTGTTGAGAACATCTTAAACTTACAGAAAAAAAAATTAAGAAAGATAATAAGAAGAGCTCCCATGTATCCCACACACAGTTTCTCCTATTACTAGCATCTTTATGTTAGTCAAGTACATTAAAGACCCAGTATTGATACAGTATTATTAACTAAAGTTCATTCAGGTTTCCTTCATCTTTGCCTAATGTTTGTTCCAAGTTCCCATCCAGGATATCATATCACCTTTAGTCTTCGTGTTCCCTTAGGCTCCTCTTGACTGTGATGGTTGCTCAGATTTCCCTTGTTTTTGACGACCTTGACTAATTTGAAGAATACTGGTCCAGGTATATTGTAGAATGCCCCCTATTGGAATTTGTCTGATACTTTTCTCATAAACAGACTGGGTTCATAGGTTTTGGGGAGAAAGATCATGGAAGCAAAGTACCACTTTCATGACATCGTACCGAAGGTGCATACTAGCAACATGGTTTATGAGTGTTGTTGTAGACCTTGCCCACCTGGCTGCAGGTGCGCTTATCAGGTTTCTCCATTTCTTTATTTAAACTCCATAAAGTTATCCTCTTCTCCCCTCCTAGTCCACGCTCTTTAGAAGAACGTCACTATGCACGGCCCACATTTAAGGAATGAGGAGTTATGCTTCCTCTCGTTGAGGGCAGAGCACCTACCTAAATTATGTGGAATTCCGCATGGGAGATTTGTCTCTTCTCCCTTATTTATTAATGTATTTACTCATTATAAATAAATAATTTATGTTATTAAGGGCTCACAGATATTTATTTTATGTTAAGGTTATAATCTCATACCGTTTTCTTTCTTTTATTTCTCAAATTCTTCCAGTTTTGGCCATTGGGAGCTCTGTCAGTTGGTTTCTCCATACTCTCCACATATCCCCATCAATATGGATTTGGGTGGGATATTTTGGTTTGCCTATTTTTTTTTAGCACTTTCATTATTTATTTTTTTTAGCACTTTCCTACTTTCTGTCACTACAAAAATCTCCAGACTCATCTTGTGTATTTCCTGCCTTAGCCTTAGAATCAGCCATTTCTCCGAGGAGTCCTGGTTCCTTCAGTTGGATTAATGGTATTAGAAACCAAGGTCTGGTCACCAAGTAGGCTATCATTTCTTTCAGGTTCTCTTACTTACAGAGCAAAGAATTATATGTGTATATAGTAACCTGTGTGTATACTCATGTCTATAGATATTTCTGTACAACCATCTGTATCTATATTAAGGTAAATATGTATCCCTACTGATAGCTCCAATTCTTTTTTTTTTTTAATGTTTATTTATTTTTGAGAGAGTGCAAGTGGGGGAGGGGGAGAAAGAGGGGGACAGAAGATCTAAAGTGGGCTCTTCACTGACAGGCTGACAGCAGCAAGCCTGATGTTGGAGCTCAAACTCACTAACTGCAAAGATCATGACCTGAGCTGAAGTCAGACAGTCAACCGACTGAGCCACCCAAGTGCCCCTGATAGCTCCAATTCTGATCACTTCTATGTGGATCATTCCAGTCTCCTCCCTCGGCTTATCTATAAATTTCCACTCTAGCAGTGAGATACCTGGGTCCCACCATCCATCACCCATTTACTTAATTGGTCAGTTTACCTTCATTCTTGAAAGTTATTTTCCTGGGAAAAATATCTGGATTGACCAGTTGTTTTTTTTTTTTCCTTTTTACTATTTTAAAGATACCACTCTTATAGCCTATATAATTTCTGATAAGGAATCCACTGTAATGTTTATATTTATCCCTTTTACATAGTGTGTCCCTTTTTTCTGGCTGCCTTCAAGATCTTCTCTTTACAACTGACTTTTAGAAGTTTGACTATGATGTCTTAGTATGTGTGTTTTTAAGGGGCTGTGGATGGTATTCATCTTGTGATTCTCAGGCTTCCTGGATCTGTTGTCATTCATTAATTTTGGAAAATTGTGTTAGACGCTCTGTTCTTTCCCCCCACCCCCTGCATTCTTTTTTCTCTTTGTGTTTCAGTTTGGTTAATCTCAGCCTTCATACCTCCAAGTTCAGTCTTTCCTCAGCTGTGATCAGTTTGCTGCAAAGCCTGTCAAGGGAATTCTTCATTTCTGATATCATGTTTTTTGTTTTTAACATTTTCATTTGATTCTTTTGTATAGTTTCCATCCCTGCTGAAATTCTCCACCTGTTCATGCATACTGCCTACCTTTCCCACTAGCTCCTTTAACATATTGATCGTAATTACTCTGAAGTCCCTGTCTGATGGTTCGAACATTTGTGTCACCTCTCATAAGAGGTGGTTTTGTTGAATGCTTTATTTCCTGAAAATGAGTTGGGGTACTTCCTTGCTTTTTGTGTTTCTTATAATGTTCGATTGGATGCCAGGTATTATGTGTTGGAAGAATTGTAGAGACTGAGGGAAATAGTATCTACCCCAGAAGTGGGAGTGCCTCTTTTCTGATCTTGCCATTCATGTAGGGGGTGGGAGTTGAGTCAGTCCAGTCAACTAGGTGAGTTGGGTTTGGGTTTTGTTGTTGCTTTTGTCACCTTCAGAGCCCCACAGACTTCACACTCCTCCAGAAGAGGGCTGCTATTACCTGATACTGTTTGTGGGGCCTGAGATACTGGAGAGTTTTTCTCATTGTCCTTGTCTCCACCCTCAGCTTTTAGCAATCCCTGCACCACAGAAGAGGCCTCTCTCCATGCTCTTGTCCCTTCTCAGAGGTAGACCGCTGTTTCCTGTTACTCAGTGCTTGGCTTATAAGTGTCTGTTCTCCTGGACAGGCCTCAGTCCCAAGCAGGGCCTGCAAGCCAGGCCTTCTCTGCTTTCCAGCACCTCCTCTGCACGGTAGCCACACACGCTGCCTTGTAGCCATGGCAGGTCTTGGGCAGGTTTCTGCTTAGTATTACTGCACAATCCTGGGCCCAGTGGGTACTTTCCCTCTTCTTGGGGAAGACAGCTCTTGCTTCTGCCCTTTCCCCAGAAGCGGTGAGTGGCATTTTGCTTGTCCTCTGGGAGTGGGTTACTCGGCCTCTCCCGGGGACTGAGGGTTTTGCACCAGAGAGGGTCCTGGGGAAGTTGGCAGGGTTTTATGCCAGCCCGCCCCCCCCCCCCCCCAGTGGCAACCTGCATGCCTTCACCACCAAGGCTCCCTGCCCTGCCCCTAGTGTTCCTTGTGAGCACCTGGTGGGAGCTTTGAGAGAAGAGCTTGCAAGTGACTGCATTTTTCCTGTGTCTGGGGCTCTGTTATTCTAAACTATCCCATCAGCCCCCACCCAACCTTTCAGAATCCATTAACATTTTAGCTGCTTTCTTCTCATCCTCCTTTATGCTGGCCACCTCCTCCTGTGTGTTGCAGCAATTCATGTGTCTCATGTCTCTGAAGGGGCTTGTCAGTCTTTGGGATTCGGTTCAGTTGGTTGCCTTTTACTTCAGCCTCCAATAGGTGTGAGAAGAGTTGTGATTCTGTACGTTATCTTTTTCTAACTATTAGAGAAAAGGTGTGGGCACTGTTGCCTTGCAATTTCCCTACACACAGTTGTCACCTTATTAGTTGACTTAAGACCCTGACCCCGCATAAGGTTCAGGGGACACCTACCTCATGGGTTAAGTGCTTGTTATTTCTAGCATAATGGGCTACTGTGCGGAGGGAGGGTAGGTATGTCACTGCATACTGTGGATAGCCCAGTGAGGGACCAACAAGGAGTTCCCAGGCACACATATTTTTCTTCAAAGAACACAGATCTGTTTCTTCCCCAGGTGGAAGATTTTCTTGATTACTTTCCCTCAGAGGCCCCCCCCTGGGCTGCAATCCCAGAGAGAGTCTGGCCTTGGGCATCTGACCCCTCTGGATTAGTGATGGCTAGATGCTCCAGGCCTTTCAGGGGACACAGATTGAGAGGAGGAGCCATGGCCTAGCGATAAATATGGGTATCAGCACAACAAGGGCAAGTGACTGTCCCCATGGCACACAGAAGATGGTGGTGTCAGATCGCAGGCCCAGAGGGACTAGCCTGAGTATGGGCAGTCCACATGTCTGGTACCCTGCAGGGCCAGGCTCAGATCCCAGTCCTGCCACTGACAGGAGGTCAGATTTAGGGCAAGGCCCTCCTGAACTCTGTTTTCCTCCTTTGAGGTAGAAGCAATGCCACTTCTAATAGAGGGGATAAGACTCCTTAAAGGGGTCCTGACCATCTCCCCATTGCCCTGCTTCCTCCCACAGGAAAACCTGCAGAAGCTGGTCCACATTGAGCACAGTGTTCGAGGCCAAGGGGATCTCCTCCAGCCAGGAAGGGTGAGTGCCACTGCCGCCATGGGCAGGGACAGAGGGCGGCCTGGTAGGCAGGCGGGTGAGGCTCTGATAAGACCCATTGTTCAGCTGGGCTGGTCCCAGACAGGCCTGGCTGCAGGTGCTGTTTACCCGAGGAGGGGGAGGGGGAAGGGCAGGGGGAGGGTTCTGCTGGGCTCACAAGGCCCAGGGGCTGCCTCCCCTGGGATTTTCCACTTTCTGGACCTTTAAAGAAACAGTGCCATTTGGGTTCATGTCCCTGTGGTTATTTTCACCTCTAAGAAGAAGAGACACCAAGTATTTTTAGTTTAGCCCAGCATTGCTAGAAAATCAGGAAAACCATCTCCCAAAAACCATGCTCCTACAAAGCATCTTAAAAATAACATTTTTCCAGAGACAAATTTACCCACTTTTAAGCTTCCAAATGGAAAACACAAAAACTCAGCTCAAAAATAGTCAAAGATGTGTTTGTTACCTGTTATGGTCAATGAAGGACAAGAGACATAGACATGAAAGGTGTTATGTTCAGGATATTTTATTCAAAATTAACAGGGATCTCATTGGTCTGAGAGTCTATAAAATCACACCTAATGGTTTGGCCTTGGCTCACCAGTTCAGTAAATATTTATTAAATGTTTTCTTTATGTTAAGTAACTTTAGATATCTATTTTAATCATCCTCCGGAATTAATGAGCCTGTAGCAACCGTTCACGGGTCTTCAGCTGTTTAGCAAACCTTCATAGGCTTTGTTCTGAAGGGTTCTCCATGGCAGCAAACGAGGGAAAGAGTCACTGTCTCGACCCCTCAGAGACCAGAACAGTGTCTGGGGCTTGCTAGAAGTCAAGGCGGACTGACTGCTCCTAAGAAGCAAACATGGGCATCTCGCTAAAGCCGGGAATTCACCCATTCGTTGTTCTCTGGTACTTTGGGAGGCACCAAGATTTAAGTTTCCTGCTTGGGGCCTCCCCCCACTCTTCTTGGGCATCAGCCTGACTTCTCAGGTCTGCTTCTGTCCCCACAGGAGTTCCTGAAGGAAGGGACACTGATGAAAGTAACAGGGAAAAGCAGACGGCCCCGGCACCTGTTCCTGGTAAGTACCTAGTGCCCAGCCAAGCCCCAGGACTGTCAAATTTTGTGAAATTTTCTTGGGTCATTATTCAAAGGCAACTGGAGTGGGGGGTGGGGGGCCTAGAACAGAGCCAAATATTTAGGCTGAAGATCATTCTACAGAGCTGAGCTTTCCAGAGGTCTGAGGGCTTAACCATTGCCAACCACAGTCCTTCCCTCATTTATTATTTGAACGATTTTAAATGGAATGTTGCCAAAATTTAATTGCCTGTGTCCCTATTTCAAACATCCTAACACTGGGAAATTCTTACACTGGAGATAGCTGTTCAACCGCCTTATCTAACACTCGCGAAAGCTGAGATCTAGAAGGGGGAGTTTCCTGGGCCAGATCTCCCAGCAGGTTGGTGGCAGAGGCCCAGAAGGGAACCAGGGTTGTGACCCCAGTCTAGCACTTTCTCCACTGTGCACAAGACAGAGTACAGTGTAACATTTCTGATGATTTGCAGCCACAGTCTGGAATACCAGGGAATGTCCAGGCCTGTTGCATGGTAACATCATCCTCTGTGGCTGTTGAGCTACAAGCAATAATTTTCCCCAATCCTATGGCCCAAAATTGTTTTGCTTTTTAAGTTCTTCTACCTGCTGGGTGTAATTTTCTCTGTTCTTCATGATTTTAACTTTCATTTTTTGTTACTGTCAGTCAAGGCTGCCCTTAAGAGCCTCTTATACTTTGTTAGGATTGTGTGAGAAGTAATAATAAACAGGCTGTAAGTGTCTAAGAACTCTGTTTCAGATATTTACTGAGCACCTCCTATGTGCTGGGCACTGGAAACAAAGAGATAAAGTCTCATGCTGTGCCGTCAACCTTCGGTGTCTAATGTAACTACCGAGTTATGAGCATGACATGGACAGAACCTCAGGTCTATGGGAGCAAAGAGGGAGGTCAACGAGAGTCAGGGAATAAAAAGATGGACAATAGCGTCAGCAGCACTGATGTTTGTTATATGTTCACTGGTGCTACACACTGTGCTAAGTATATGTTTCCTGGAGAAATGGTACCTAGTTAAGCCCAGAAGGAAGGGTAAGAAGTCTGTCCTTCCCCCCCCTCCCTTTCTCCCCATTTTTCTGTCTCTCTTCCCTCCCTCATGTTCCCTCCAGCGTCTAGTTGGCTTCACCGTGGCCTTTCCCTCACTCATCTCCATGCTGGGCCTGGGTCTCTCATATCCCTTCATTATTATTAGGCCATAGCTCCTGCTGAATCTGGGTCCCCTTCTTTGCTCTGTCTTAGCATAGGACCTTCATAAATGTCACCTAGAGAGAGAGATGGGAGGAGGATACACAGGTTCCTGAACCAGGAAGAGCCGTGATAAACACATGTAAGAATTTTTCTTCCTCATAGGTACCAGTTTCATAAAGTAATTGTAACTGTAGAACAAAGTCAGGGCCTCTGCCCACCAATGCAATGCACAGGGGTTTCAGTAATGCTACAGAGTGGTTCCCACCATGACCCCAAGCGATAGGTGGGGTTCCCCACTGGTGGCTCATTATTGTGAGAGATTCCCCTTTACTCCTCCATGAAGGATTCCTCTCCGTTCCTCCAAATCGGGCTATAAAATACCTGCTTTGAAGAAGAGAACTGTGGGCAATCAGGAGGCAGCCTGGTTCTGACCACACATAAAACCCCAGGGTGCTAATGGCAGTTGCCATGGCAGCAGGTGCCTGAGGGGCAGCTGCAAAAAGGCAGGGACTGTTCTGATGAGTGACACAAGCCAGTTCCCCAGGGTGGGCAGGCTTGTGAGCAAGGCTCTGTGCCCAGGTTTGGTCACTGTCCTGAGATGGGGCAAGAACTCAACTGCGTGGCCACCCCCCACACACCACACCTGAACACACTGGAGGCACATTCATTTGCTGATGACCCTGACTCTGCCACTTACAAGCTTTGTGCCTGTGAGCAGGTTGTCTAAGCTGTCTGTGAAATGAGGATGATAATAATGGTGCCTGCCTGATGGGATTGTTGGAGGCATGAATTGAGATCAGGGTGCTTGGCCCAGGAGCTGGCACAGAGTGAGTGTCCAGTAGGACAGTAGCTCTTGTCATTATTAGAAGGGCAGAGCTGAAAGGGTCTTTGAAGGTTCCTCTGATCTGGGGGGTCAGCCTGACACCTGTTTTTGTTAATAAAGGTCTATGGGAACACAGTCTCATGCGTCTCTTAGTGGATTGTCTGTGAATGCTTTTGGGCTACAATGACTGAGTTGAATAGTTGTGACAGAAACTGTATGACCTGCAAAGACTTAAATATTTACTATCTAGCCCTTTATTAAAAGTTTTCTGGCTCCTGGTCTACTCCAACTCTGGTTAGAGACAGTGAGGTCCAGAGAGAGGAAGGGTTTGCCTGAGCCCACCTAGCGGCTCTGTGTCCAAGCCAGGTGTCCCAAACTGCTCTTGTTGGCATATTGGGATGTTGGGATCCTAAGAGCTGGAGGCAGGAAGCCTCATCTATTCTTTTCCCTCCCTCAGCAGACTCTCTACAGGGAGAGGAAGTGCTAATCCTGAGTTCTTGCTCTGTTTCAGCCCCTTAGATGCCTTGTCCTGTTCAGTCCTTGCAACACCCCTAGTTTACACTGGCTCCTATATTCAGTGGGCTCACTGGGGCCATTCTCTGTCTCGGCATCTGTAATATGGTAGGGGCAGCAATGACCCCTTCTTTGCAGGGAGGAAGCTGGGGCTCAGAGAGAGAGAAATGGCCTGTCCACAGTCACACAGCTGCTACAGAGCAGAGTGAAGATTGACGTGTCTTTTCAAACTGTAAACCTTTTAGCTAAACAGATACGCTCTCCCCTAAGGAGGTGAGGGGACTTGCACTATGTTCCTTCTGGTCTGCCTTGCATGGGGGCAAGGAGCTTCAATTGTTCAGTTAGCAAATATTAATTGAGTACCTACTGTGGTCACTGGAGGTACCCCAGTGACCAGGACCCACCAGCTTTCTATGCTCAAGGAGCTTCCTCCCTCCCTCTCTCTCTTCCTTCCTTGACTATACTTTTACGGAGTCTTCATTTACAGAGTAAAATGCATCAATCTTAAGTGTACATATCTGCCTATTGACTAATGTGTATCATTGTGTAACCACCCTCTGGATCAAGATACAGAATATTTCTTTTTTTTTTTTTTAATGTTTATTTATTTTTGAAGGAGAGAGAAACAGAGTGTGAGCTGGGGAGGGGCAGAGAGAGAGGGAGACACAGAATCCCAAGCAGGCTCCAGGCTCTGAGCTATCAGCACAGAGCCCAATGTGGGGCTTGAACCCATGAACCGTGAGATCACGACCCGAGCCGAAGTCGGCGCTTAACCAACTGAGCCATCCAGGCGCCCCAAGATACAGAATATTTCTTGAATGTTCCCCTGTGCCTCTTAGCACTCACTTCCTCCACCCCCTGTTTGGGCAACCACTGGCCTAATTTCCATCACTACAGGTTAGCTTTGCCTGATCTGGCACTTCATATAAATGTTATAAAGCAGTATATCCTCCTCTGTGTCTGGCTTCTTTCACTTGGCATGTCTTCGAAATTCATCCATGCTCTCGTGTGTACCATCAGTTCCTTTTGGTTGCTACGTAGTACTCCACAGTGCTACCTTGTTCTTTGATGCAGTCACCTGTTGAGTAGACATTTGGGTCGTTTCCACTATTTGGCTCTTATGAATAAAGCCTCTGTGAACATTCCTGCACTTGACTTTTTGTGGACATCTGCATTTATTTCCTCTTTAAGTTTCTACCTAGGAGTGGAATTTCAGGGAAAGGACTCACATTTTAGCTCAGAGTGGTTCTGCTCTCCTGTGGGGGGTCACTGGGGAATGCAGGATGCCTCTGCTCCCCAGAGGTCAGTGATCCTCCAGGAGACACCCTACGTAGCCTTCTGGGGTCAAGACACGTCTGATGGGATTTCCTTCTCCCCAGATGAGCGATGTGCTCCTATACACGTATCCCCAGAAAGATGGGAAGTACCGGCTGAAGAACACGTTGTCAATGGCCAACATGAAGGTAAATGCTTGGTGTTAAGCACCCTGTTGGGTGGGTGGAGGGAGACCCCAGGGGAGGAGAGATAGCATCCCCGCTTCTAGGAGCCCACATGCCAGTGGGACCAGTGGGAAGAGGCAGCCCCAAGGAAACAGCGTTACATTGTGGGTTATAGCAGGAGAGGGGGGAGGGTAGGAGGACTACCTGGAGGAGGGGCGCTGAGTCCCTTATGGTAGATAATATTTGGACAGATGGGGAGGAGGAAAAGGCATCCTAAAAAAAGGGAAATTCATAAGGAAACCCTTGGAGGGAGGAAACAAAGTGGGGGTATGGCAAAGTTTTTTAAATTGTGGTAAAATATACATAACATAAAACATACCTGTTAACCATTTTTAAGCATACAGTTTAGCGGCATTACGTACATTCACACTGTTGTGCAACCATCACCACCATTCATTTCTAGAACTTTTTTATCATCCCTAGATGAAACTCTCCCTATTGAACACTAACTCCCTATTCCTCCAGCCCCCTACCCCTGGCACCCACCATCCTACTTTCTGTCTCTAGGAATTTGCTCTAGATAATTCACATGAGTAGAATCATACAGTATTTGTCTTTTTGTGACTGGCCCATTTCAGCACAGTGTCCTCAAGGTGAGTTCATGTTGCAGCCTGTGTCAGAATTTCCTTATTTTTTTATGGTTTAATGATATTCTGTTGTACATATAGACCATTTTTGTTTTTCCATTCATCCATAGATGGACACTTGAGTTGCTTCCACCTTTTGGCTATTGTGAATAATGCTGCTATGAACGTGGTGTACGGGGATCTCTTTGAGACCCTGCTTTCAATCCTTTTAGGTGCATACCCACTTTCTTAGGGGTGGATGGGTGCCTACGGACCACACAATTGGAGCCGGCACTCCCCTCTCCACACACACACACACACACACACACACACACACACACACAGCCTGTACCATCAAACAAAAGTTTACCCTTTGCAGATGAGGAAACTCAGGCTCAGAGAGGGACAGTGGTAGGACCAAGAGAAGAATCCAGTCTGTGGTTGCCCCTCCCTGCCCCTGCCCTGAGGGGCTGCTTTGGTTTTCCAGGTCAGCCGCCCTGTGATGGAGAAAGTGCCCTATGCCCTAAAGATTGAGACTTCCCAGTCCTGCCTGACTCTATCTGCCAGGTATGGGGAAGTGGGTAGAGGGAGGGTCTGGGGGATAGGGACACAGGATTTTATAGGTGTTAAAGTTTGGAATAACAAGCTGAATGAGTCATTTCTATTTTGGTATTATTTTGGGTCTAAGGACTTATTTTCTAGAGCCTCTTCTTTTAAATACAATAATAACAATATCTCATGTTTGTAAAAGTCTATGGATTATTGATTGGGTCTTTACAGTAATGCAAGTAAAGAAGTTAAGGTGAGCAAAAAATGCATTGTGCACCTTAGTTCATAAAGTGGTCAGCTTTTAGGCTTTCATGCCCGGAGATTGAGAGAAAAACATAATGAGTGAGCATTCATCATTTGCCTTTCCCTGGTTTGGGGATGTGGCCTTTTTCTCAGAAGGGTCTGTGTTTTCTCCAGGCCTTCAGGCTGCCCAGGGACCCTGCCTCACTCACTATGGGCAGCAAAAGAGCTTCCCCCTCCCTCTTTCAGGGCAAGGCCAGCTCCAGCTCTCTGGGCTCAGAAACCAGGGAGGTGTGGCTTCTGCTGGGGCCACTGTGGGCACTGTGGGGGCTGAGACAGGGTCACCAAGGCATGGGTGTCTCCCTTCACAGCTGAAATGTGACCCTGGCAGGAGGCAGCAATGCCCTCTGTGTGGGGTAGTGCACATCACGTTCTCATGCAGACGCATTTGCTCATTTAGCATTTATTAGCCACTCCTCAGTGCCAGGCCCTGTGCTGAGGACACAAGATTTAAACCTTGATGTGCTCAGGGAGAAGCTCACATTAAGGGCAGGAGAGTTGTGTACCAGTTACAACGTAGAGCATAACTGCAGTAATAGTTAAGTGTTGATGACACGAGTAGCATGCACTGGGCACCTGCCCGGTCTCAGGCACCTCCTCTGACCCCATCGCCACCCTACCCACCCCCTACCCCCTGTCCATCCCTCCCAGGCCAAAGGGATGCCTTATCCTGGCTTTCCTGGGGCAGACCACACACTTACGCAAGGTGGGAGCGACACCTAGTGGGTCCTGGGAGAATTTCCACCACTCTGCCTCTTGGGGCAGAGCTCAAAGCTCAGGCAACCCTGAAGGGCAGGGTGTGGAGTGGGAATTTGGGAAGTCATCTTGTTGGGGAGGGGGTGTCTGGGAAGCTATGTGGGAAAATGAGGAGGAAGATGGAGAGACGAGGATGTTGATATTTTCCAACTTCACCTAGCCATCCCCTCCCCATGTGCACAGCCCTCTGCACCCTGTTCCCTGTCCCTCCTCAAGTGTGGGACTCTCTACACCTCCCTAATGCCCCTTGCTTTTGCATGGTGCTTTGCCATTAACAAAGTCCACCCATGTCCCACATGTCATTTCTTCCCACAACAGTACTGGGAGTTAGAGGGATAGTGTTGACAGTGCCATTTACAGGTAAAGAAGCAGGCCCAGAGGACAGCTAGCATGCCCTGGCCACCCTTCTAGTAGATGGAGGTGCTGAGTTACGATCCTAGGCTGATCTGGCAGGTGGCCAGTGCTCGGTGGGATTTCAGACACTGACAGGCACAGCCAGGGGAAATGTGGGGGGACTTGATCTACACTGAGAAGCAGAGGCAGAGCTGCCGTGCACACCTGCATGCCTTGTTCATGCCAGCTTGTGTCCACAGCTCCTGTGCTGAGCGAGATGAATGGCACAGCTGTCTGAGTAGAGCCCTCCCTGAGGATTACAAGGCCCAGGCTCTGGCTGCCTTTCACCACAGTGTGGAGGTGAGTGGAGGGCCCTGAGACCCACCTGATGCCAGTCTCCCAGCCCTGGGTTTCCCTGGGCACCCATACACCCAGGAGGACTCTCAGCTCCTTTCATCACACCCCTTCTCCTTCCCTTCCCACCACACTCCCCCATAGCCAGGCAGTCACTGTGCAGCCCAAATACAGCACTTCCCGTTGGCTCTGTTTCTGACCCAGGGTTAGGATCCTGAAAGCCACCATGGGGTGGAGGGGGTTGTAGAATTAGGATCTACCCTACACGTACACATCCTGTACAGGAAAGAGGGCACCCATCTAGCTATCTCCTGACCACAATGCTCACCCGACTCCTTTGTTCCAGATACGGGAGAGGCTGGGGGTCAGCTTGGGGGAGAGGCCCCCCACCCTGGTGCCTGTCACACATGTTATGATGTGCATGAACTGTGGCTGTGACTTCTCCCTCACCCTGAGGCGTCATCACTGCCACGCCTGTGGCAAGGTGAGTCACCTCATCTGGGTGAGTGTGTACATAGAGTCGTGTGGGGTTGGCTGTGAGGGATATCCAGCAGCTACTGAGTGTCAGGCCCAGGGAAGGGTGTTTTTACACCAACCCTGCGAGGTAGAGATTGTTAATACCCATTTTACTGATAGTCTCAAACCAGGGCTCCAAATCCCATTTCACTATACCACCGTACTCCCAAAAGACAACCATAGCACACGTGGTTATTGTCCCAGGAGAAAACGTATCACGTCCTGGTTAAGGACTCATCAGAAAAACTGATAAAAACACTTGCACAGAAACTCTGTACCTTCACAATGGAAAACCAGGGGGATCCGACACAGTTCTGTGCTCAGAACACGGGGTCCCTGGAGAGGTGGGGTGGGGGGGGGTTGGCAGAGGGGAGGGGATGCTGGCCCTCTGCACATGCAGAGGGTGAGAACCATTCCAATGTGTGTCCCCAACTGGGCCTGCAGATCGTGTGCCGGAATTGTTCGAGAAACAAGTACCCCCTGAAGTACCTCAAGGACCGGATGGCCAAGGTCTGTGATGGCTGCTATGGGGAGCTGAAGAAGAGGGGCGGGGATGTCCCAGGCATGATGAGAGGTAACCTGGGGACACCATCTCCGTTCTTCCAGGTGGCCCACGTGGCTTCTCGCCGGCCCGTGGTTGGTACCTGAAACCACTTTTCTGGGGAGGCTCCGAACAAAAGCAGTCCTGAAGGAAGAAAGAGGGGTTTAAATCATACCTGGGGGACCATTTCCAAAAATAGTGGTTCCACAATAAATCAATAGGCACTGCCAGAGGAAGCGTTCTGCAGGCAGCTAAGCTTGGGAAACGCTGGGTCAGTGCATCTCTGTAAAGGGGACGGTAGGCGTGGTGACTCATGGTTACTTTGCCATAGCGGCCCTCTTTTTGAAAATGTTCTGTAGGCCTGTGTTCTATGGGACTTTTTCAGGATAAGGATTGTAAGACGGATAGCAGAGGAGTTGTGGATCAGGGAAGGGCTGAGGGCTCTTTGATTGAGAAAGGAACCTGGGGAAGCTGTGCTAGCCCTTGAGAGACTGTGCTCAGGGTCCAGGCTTTGTCCAAGCAGGGTCAGGCCAGAGGGACAGCAAGTGTATCCTGGACCTAAAACCAAAGATTTCTCCTCTCTGGAGCCCCCCGAGGCCATCACAGAGGACAGCCCAGGTGAAGAAGGGATAGCCAGCACCCAGAAAAAGCCTTCCTTCTTGGCTCCCATGGCCTTTGTGTCAGTAGATAGAGTGTGCCTGTTCTTCTGGTCACACCTAACCCCCATCATGAAGCTGATTTCCATTGCAGAAGGGACCAGGAGCTCTAATTTTACAGGAATTGGCATTCCAAAGCAAGATGCATGCCTGTCTGCATGGACACTCACCTCCATTCCTCTATGGCTTGTCTTGGTTACAGAGCGGCCCGTGAGCATGAGCTTTCCCCTGTCCTCCCCACGCTTCTCGAGCAGTGCCTTCTCGTCCGTCTTCCACAGCATCAACCCCTCAACCTTCAAGAAGCAGAAGAAAGTTCCTTCAGCCCTGACTGAGGTAAGGCAGGTAGACTGCCTGTGTGGGAGGCAAGGGATTTAGAAGGTTCATGGCCTTCCTCGGACAGGGTCAGAACCTGCCCCAGGCTGACTGAACTTTACAGGACAAAGAGAATTCCTAACATGAGACATTCTAGCTACAAGGAGTAACTCACCACTAACAGGGCCTGTCTTCTGGGCGTGACTGAGAACATGTCTGGTTGGTGGCAGAAGGCAGGACCCCAAATGGTTGTGGATGGTGCTAGAAGCCTTTCCCATTCCTCTCTCCCCTTCTCCCCTCCAAGTGTTTCTTTTTTTCTCCTTACTTTCTTTCCTGTCTCATAGCCTGGACCAGGTCAGGTCCCCAGCAGTGGTGCACAGATCACTGGGGCTCTTCTGACTAAAACAGCTACAGTCCTGACTTCGCCCTCCCCGGCAGGCCCTTGGAACTGTGCCATCCACTCAGCCTGTGGGTCCCAAATGGCCTCAGGTGCTGAGCCTCCTGGAGGGTGTGGGACTCTGTGCAGGAAACCTCAGCATTGGTTAAACTCAAGTCCGTTCTGTAAGGAGGGCCAGATTCTATGTTTATATTCTGATCACAACCACAAACAAATGTGTGCCCGTGAATATACAAGCTGTCAAAAGATCATGATCAGCTGTTTCCAAGTTTTTGCATTAATATTCATTATTGAGTAGCTGGTGGCAAGGGTTTTAAGAAGTGTTAGGGTATGAAATATTTAAAGAGGTACTGTTCTATTCATTAACTTAATACCTTTGCATATTAAAAATCTTGGGAATAACACATACGTGGTAAAAAAAATTTTTTTCAGAACACAAAGGAATACCTGAAAAAACGTACGTTTTTCTCTCCCTCCCTGAACTCCTCCAGTCCCACCACCCCCAGAAGTAACCATGAAGTTTCTTATGGATCCTTCCAGAAATTTTAATGCATATACATAATAAAGATGCACATTCATAGATCCTCTTTTTTTTTTTACCCGAAATACAAGTTGTACTAAATCTTCTGTACATTTTCACACTTCATTTCTCTTAACTATCATTCCACACTTGCTGACACATACAGATCTCATACGTTTTACATCGTGTGGTTGTAAATCATCCCTTTCCAGTAATTAGAAAAGATCACCTCTCACTCCTGCTGTGGTGGCTCACAGAACCCGAGTATTCCACGGGCACAGAGTTTGAGAACCACTGCTCTTAGCCTTCCAGAGTCGAGCAGCTCTGATGCTGGTGCCTTTGGTAATTTTTGCTTTAAGTGACAACCTTTTTATTATCCAGCAAAGATTACACTTAGTGGGATTTGCAGCAGCCCCAGGAGAAATGTGCCCCACCCTACCCTCCACTGCCCTGTCCCCTTCCCCCAGGAGCACCATCTCCGCAGCAAGCCCTACTCCCCATGAGAAAGTCTGCAGAAATGCTGCCTCCTGAGCATCTGCCAGAAAGGGAGGTTGCAGAATCGGTTTCTTCCAATGTGTTCTGTCCACTCTGCCTTTCCTCACTCTATGAGCTGCCCCAGCAGGGCAAGTGCCGGGAGAGAAAGCTCGTGTCTGGTTCTAGGAGTCCTGGAACCTGTGGCGGAGACAGGCTCCTTTCCTGATACTTCTCAAAACAGCCCAGGCTGGTGGTGGCCTCCTTTCCCTTCAGTAAAGTTCATCGGCCTTCAGAGTACTTGCCAAGAGATCCAAGTTCTTATCTTCTCTTCAGCTGAGTAGGGATTTGACCTTTGGTAGATACCTCCATGCCTCCAGGCCCATCTGTAAAATGGGAAAGTCAGATTAAATTATTTCCAAACCTGGCCTTCTTTCTCCAATAGTAAGATTAGTATTTATGAGCAGTTCCTGTAGGCCAGGCACTATACCTGTCAGGCACCTGTCTTGTGTCATTTAATCCCAGTTGTAATAACAGGGAAACTGAGACTTCAAAGAAGTAATTGCCCACATTGCCCATCAAATAACTGGGAGAACCTGGACTGGAGCCCCAGACTGGTATTACTCTACACCTGTGTTCTGAACCTCCACATAAAGACTGTGCAACAGACAAGTACTGCCTCTAACAACAACAGGAGTTAACATTCCCCATTAGGCAGACCTTGTAAGTAAACATTAAAAAGAGGATCCAGGGGCGCCTGGGTGGCTCAGTCGGTTAAGCGTCCGACTTAACTCAGGTCACGATCTCGCGGTCCGTGAGTTCGAGCCCCGCGTCGGGCTCTGGGCTGATGGCTCAGAGCCTGGAGGCTGCTTCCGATTCTGTGTCTCCCTCTCTCTCTGCCCCTCCCCCATTCATGCGTTGTCTCTCTCTCTCTCAAAAATAAATAAACGTTAAAAAAAAATTATTAAAAAAAAAAAAAGAGGATCCATCTTTAAGATCCATCCTCTTATCCTTTTAGTATAAGAGATAAGTTTAAAAGTATAAGAATCAATGTTTTGAACATGTATGTGTGGAGTTTTTTAAAGTTTTTCTTTAAATTCCAGTTTACAGCATAATATTAGTTTCAGGTATACAATATAGTGATTCATTACTTACATACAACACCTGGGGCTCCTCATGACCAGTGCCCTCCTAATCTCCATCACCTATCTCCCCTATTCCTCTACCCACCTCCCCTCCGGTAACCATCAGTTTGTTCTATGTAGTTAAGAGTTTGTTTCTTGGTTTGTCTCTTGTTTCCCCCTTTGCTCATTTGTTTTGTTTCTTAAATTCCACATATGAAAGAAATCGTATGGTATTTGTCTTTTCTGACTTATTTCACTTAGGATGATACTCTCTAGCTCCATCTGTGTTGTTGCAAATGGCAAGATTTCGTTCTTTTTCATGGCTAATATTCCATTGTATGTGTATACCACTTCTTTATCCATTCATCTAGTGTGATTGATAGATGGTAGGATAGTCCTATTTTTAACTTTTTGAGGAACCTCCATTCTGTTTTCCAGAGTGGCTGTACCAGTTTTCCTTCCCACCAACAGTACACAAGGGTCCCCCTTTCTTCACATCCTTGCCAACACCTGTTGTTTCTTGTGTTGTTGAGTTTAGCCATTCTGACAGGTGTATGATGTTATCTCATTGTGGTTTTGTTTTGAATTTCCCTGATGGTAAGTGATGATGAACCTCTTTTCACATGTTTGTTGGCCACATGTATGTCTTCTTTGGAGAAATGTCTGTTCAAGTTTTCTGCCCATTTTTTAATTGGGTTATTTGTTTTCTGGGTGTTGATTTGTATACATTCTTTATATATTTTGAATACTAACGCTTTATTGGATGTCATTTGCAATATCTTCTCCCATTCAGTAGGTTGTATTTTAGTTTTATTGATTGTTTCCTTTGCTGTGCAGAAGCTTCTTATTTTGAAATAACTCCAATAGTTTATTTTTGCTGTTGTTTCCCTTGCCTCAGGAGACATACCTAGAAAGAAGTTGCTATGGCCAATGTCAAAGAAATTACTGCCTATGTTCTCCTCTAGGATTTTGATGGTTTCCTGTCTCACATTTAGGTCTTTTATCCATTTTGAATTTATTTTTGTGTGTGGTGTAAGAAAGTGATCCAGTTTCAGTCTTTTGCATGTTGCCATCCAGTTTTCCCAACACTGTTTGCTGACAGAAACAGTCTTTGTCCTATTGGATATTCTTTCCTGCTTTGTCAAAGATTAATTGACCATATAATTGTGGGCTCATTTCTGGGGTTTCTATTCTGTTACATTGATCTATGTTGTCTGTTTTTGTGCCGGTACCATACTTTTTTGATGACTACAGCTTTGTAATATAACTCAAAGTCTGGAATTGCAATGCCTCCAGCTTTGCTTTTCCATTTCAAGATTGCTTTGGCTATTTGGGGACTTTTGTGGTTCCATACAAATTTTAGGATTGTTTGTTCTAAGTCTGTGATATTTTGATAGGGATTGCATGAAATGTGTAGATTGCTTTGGGTAGTATAGACATTTTAGCAATATTTATTCTTCCAATCCATGAGCATGGAATGTCTTTCCATTTCTTTGTGTCTTCTTCAATTTTTTTATCATTATTCTATAGTTTTCAGAGTACAGGTCTTTAATCTCTTTTGTTAGGTTTATTCCTAGGTATCTTATTATTTTTGATGCAATAGTAAATTGTAAATGAGATTCTTTAATTTCTCATGCAACAGATTTCTATACAATGATTTTGTGTCCTGCAATTTTACTGAATTTATTTTATCATTTCTAGCAGGTATTTGGTGGAGTCTTTTGGGTTTTCTATGTTATAGTATCATGTCATCTGCAAATAGTGTAAGTTTTATTTCTTCCTTGCCAATTTGGATACCTTTTTTTGGTAAGTAATCTCTACACCCAACATGGATCTTGAACTCATGACCCTGAGATTGAGTCACATGGTCCACTGACTGAACCAGCCAGGCAACCCAGTTGGGATCCCTTTTATTTCTTTTTGTTATCTGATTGCTATGGCTAGGACTTCTAGTACTATGTTGCATAGAAGCAGTGAGAGTGGACATCCCTGTCTTGTTCCTGACCACAAAGGAAAAGCTCTCAGTTTACCCTATTTAGGATGACACTAGATGTGTGTTTTTCATGTGGCCTTTGTCAAGGCATGTTTCCTCTAAACCTACTGTGTTGAGGGTTTTTATCATGAAAAGATGTACTTTGTCAAATGCTTTTTCTACATCTATTGAACTAATCATATGGTTCTTGTTCTTTTATTTTGTTAATGTGATGTATTGTGTTGATTGATTTGCAAATGTTGAACTACCCTTAAAACATAGGAATAAATCCCACTTGATTGTGGTGAATGATTTTTTTAATATATTGTTGGATTCAGTTTGCTAGTATTTTGTTGAGGATTTTTGCATCTATATTCACCAGAGATATTTGGCCTGTAGTTCTCTCTTTTGGTGGTGTCTTTATCTGGTTTTGATGTCAGGGTAATGCTGGCCTCATAAAATGAATTTGGGAATTTTCCTTCCTTTTCTGTTTTTTGGACTAGTTTGACAAGAATAGGTATTAACTCTTATAAGAATCAGTTTTAGAGGGAAGAACCTTTCCCTCAAATATCTGCAGTTTCATGTTTTGGGGGCTTGGGAACTGGGGAGAGGGAGCCAAAAATCTGCAACACCACTCGGGACAGCACTCCCGAAGGCTGTTTTTGACTCTTGTGTTTCCTGGGTGCATTCAGTAAATCCTGTCTTAATCCCTGGTACTGTTTTGCTGCTTTTGAGGTACTGGATGTATCCTGAGACCTCATCCAAGTCTCAGATTTCAAGCAGTATAAACACTCTCTGCCAACTGGTTTGCAGTGTCACTTTAGCTCTGTCTGAACTATGCCTACCACCTGCTGTCCTGACCACTCTGCTTCCCTTCTGTCAGGTGGCCGCCTCCGGAGAGGGCTCTGCCATCAGTGGCTATCTCAGCCGGTGCAAGAAAGGCAAGAGGCACTGGAAGAAGCTCTGGTTCGTCATCAAAGGCAAAGTGCTCTACACCTATATGGCCAGTGAGGTAGTGGCAATTCTTGCTTTCTCTCTTCTCATCTGTGACGGCCCTCAGGTTAAGCTCACGCCTCAGAATGTCCATCTGGGCATGCACAACACCCCGTCACCTGCAGGGCCATGTGAGGCCGGGATGCTGTTCCCATGTCATACAAGTCTGTATCGAGCAATACCATGTGCTCAGTGCTGCTGTGGATACCCAACCACGTGTTGGTTCCAGATCTAAAGAATTGACCATTCCTCCATGGAGATAAGGCAGTACAGTGTGCAGACCTGTGTGTGCACCCAGGTGGTTTGAATGTCACAGGCCCAGCATCCAGCACAAGCCAAGTACTCTATAAGAGCAGGCTGCTTTCTGCTCTCCACCCGGTTGTTTGGGACAGAACTCAACAGCTTAGAGAAAGCTACCACACTTTTGCTCTGTGCATTTCTTTTATCAGGGAGCTACATTGCTTCATGGTAACACTTGTACCAAATAAAACTTAAGTTTCTGTTTTTATAGATCATCTTACCTTTATGTCTTATAAAATGTAGGAGAGAGGGCCTTGGGAGTGAAGCTTGCTTCCAGAGTAGACAGGTGTGGGCTATGGTTATACAGCAGGGAGCTGTCTGGTCTTGACCCAGGCTGATTCTGTAGGATAGTTTGGAAGATTTCCATGTCCAGGCCTCACCATCTGGTGGCTTCCATGGGATAAACCCAGTCTGAAAATTGGTCTTAGGGGCACCTGGGTGGCTCAGTCTGTTAAGCATCCAGCTCTTGATTTCTGCACTGACAGCACAGAGCCTGCTTGGGATTCTCTCTCTCTCCCTTTCTCTCTGCTCCTCCCCTGCTCTCTTTCTCTTTCTCTCAAAAATAAATGAATGATAATTAAAAAAAAAAAAAGCAAGAAAGAAAATGGGACTTGAATGTGCTTTACTGCAGAGGGTGTGTGCTTTATCCCAGGAGGATATTCACATCAGCACAAGGCTGGCCTTTCTACCCTGACCCCGCCCCCCCTCCTCCCCGATGCTGGCCAGTGGGCAGAGGGCACTTCCTTTTTCAGGGCAGAAAGTTTCTCTCACAAAAGACCTGCAACTGTGATGGTTGCAGCCTGCTCCTTCCTCAGGGAATCCCAGAGGCTAGGAGGGACACAGACAGGCTTGGAGGGGGTACCCACTGTAGCCTGAGTGACTCAGGTGCAGTGTGAGCCAAGCCCTCACTGACATGTCCATAGAGGAGCAAAGGATTTTTGAGCTAGGGAGAATTTCGATCTTTCCAGAACAAACTGAAATGTGATACAATGTCCACCTGCAGCCCAGAGCATCTTCCAAAGTAGGTATTGCGCAGGACGCTCACAGGAGTTCTCTAAAAACTGGGTTCTGAGGGAACCTTGAGTAGGCAGTTCGTGGGACTGCCTCACAGGAGTGCTTCTCAGAATCTCTAATGTACCAAGGAGAGCTGTGGGTCTCTGAAATAAGGAGATTTCCCAAGCGGGCCTGACCATGGGCCCTTCCTCATGGAGCGTCTTGTGGAACCATTCCATCCCGTGGAACACTCTTTGGGAAGAAATGCAGGCTTAGACAGGTGAACAAAGGCCAGTGATGATTAAATAACCACCAAATAGAGGTGAGTCCTGTGTGAGAATGGAAAAGCCAGAGTCTCTAGGTCATGAGCAACAGTTGTCATGGAAGTGACACCCTAAGTTTGTTTTTTTAAATTTTTTTCATGTTTATTAATTTTGAGAGTGGGGGGAGTGGGAGAGGGGCAGCAAGAGAGGGAGAGAGAGAACCCCAAGCAGGCTCTGCACTGACAGCACAGAGCCTGATGCAGGGCTTGATCTCACGAACCTCGAGATCATGACATGAGCTGAAATCAAGAGTCAGATGCTTAACCAACTGAGCCACCCAGGCGCCCCCCCTCCCCCTGCTAAGTTGATAGATGGATTTTAAGTATGCTTCCAAAGTAGTTTTTTCTATAGAGAGGAACTTGTACAATTTCTTAGTAAGGTCATATCACTGATAGCACTAAGCTCTCAAATTCCATCAAAGAAAAAAGGTTTGATAAAACGGATAGCCAGTTTTCACTGTCTATACTACCATGAACCCCTGTCATGTACCTGTGTATCCCCACCTCATTCCCTTCCACCAGAGATTAGTTTTTCTCTTTCAGATCTTCATATAAATGGAATCTCATACAAATGTGATTTCTTCCATTCAGCATGATGTGTTTGAGATTCACCTGTGCTTTTGAATACAGCAGTAGGTCATTACATTTTATACTGAGTAGTATTCCATGTTGTGAACACATCACCATTTGTTTTCCCACTCATCAGTTGAAGGACGTTTGGGTTGTTTCCAGTTTTGGGTTGTAATGAACAAAGCCACTTTAAACTTTTATATACAGGTTTTTATGTGAAAATAGGTTTTTTTTATTTCACTTGGGTAGACACCTACAATTGGAATTTCTGGATCATAGGAAGGTATATGTTTGGTTTATCAGAAATTACAGACCTTTTGCAAAATTATCTACCATTTTACATCCCCCTCACATTTACATGTGAGATCTATGGTTGTTCCACATCTTTGTCAACACTTGGTATTGTCAGTCTTTAATTTACTAGTATCTCAGTGTGGTTTTAGTTTAAATTTCCATAATGACTAATGATATTGTTAATGTGCTTATTGGCTATTTATGGATTTCCCTTTGAGAAGCGTCTGTTCAGATCTCTTAGACAATTTTTTAAGTAGGTTGTCTTCTTATTGAGTTATAGGAGTTCTTTACTATCTTGGATACCAGTCTTTTGTCAGATAAATGTTTTGTGAACATTCTCTCCGTTTTTGGCTTGCCTGTGCGCATTTTCTTAATGAATGAATTTGTTCTGTTGTTTTGATGAACAGAAGTTTTTAACTTAACCAGATTTATCAGTATTTTCCTTTATGGCCATTGCTTTTCATATCATAGGAAACTTTTGTCTGCAGGTCACAAGTTGTTCCCCATATTTGTTTCTGACAACTTTAATGTTTCAGTTTTTACACTGAGGTCTATCTGAAATTAATTACTGAGTGTGGTGTGAGATAGGAGTTGAGGTTCATTTTTTTCCCAAATGGGTATCCAGTTATTTGAGCACAACTCATTAAAAAAGATTTTCCTTTCCTTATAGGATTATTTGGTCCCTTTGTTAAATATCAAATGGCTAAATACATTTGGACCTATCTCTGGGTTTTCTATTCTGTTTCACTGATAATATTTACCAATTCTTATGCCACTGCCTTACTACCTTAATCACTAGAACTTTATAGTAAGTCTTGAAGTCAGGTTGCATAAGCCTCCAACATTTTTCTTTTTAAAGATTGTTTGGAGTATTCTAGGTATTTTGTGTTTCCATGTAAACTTGTCAATTCTACCAAAAAGCCTAAGATTATGACGGGGATTGTTGAAGCAACTTGGGGAGAATTGGCATCTTAACGATATTAAATCTTCAAATCTATGAACATGGTATAAATCTTCATGTATGTAGTTCTTTAATTTTTCCTTTTATGTTTTGGAGTTTTAGTATAGAGATCTTATACTTCTGTTCTTGCATTTGTGTTAACTTTATTCCTATTTTATTTTTTAGATACTACTTTGTTGTTTTTCTTTTTGGATGCTATATTGAATGGCATTTATTTGCTAGTTACTTACTGCTAGTACACAGATATAAAAAAAATGATTATGCTGTGACCTTGCTAAATTATTGGTTCTAGTAGTTGTTTTATAATCAAACAGGCCCTTTGCAAGCATAGATCATTTAACTTCTTTTTCTTATATTTATGTCTTTCTTCTTCTTGCTGTACTGCAGTGGCTAGGAACTCCAGTATAATTTTGAATTTAATTGGTGGGAGCGAGTACCCTCTTGCCTTATTCCCAATCTTAGAGGAAAAGCATTCAGTATTTCACTCTTAAGTAAGATGTTAGCTGTAGTTATTTTACGGATGCCCTCAGATTAAGGAAGTCCCCTTCTAATCCTAGTTTGCGGAGGTTTTTTTTTTTTAATCATGAATCGATATTGAATTTTGTCAGATTCTTTTTCTGGTCCAGCAGTCTTTGAAAATTGATTCCCTTTTATATACAACCTCAGCTCCCCCTCCTTCTCTTCCCACAGCCTTCTTAGCTAATTATATTTTAACTAATTGCTTAGCTAATTATATCTGTTTTTGTATGGTTTAATAAAGTATTTTATGAGAACGTATTTTTATATAAATATGTATGTATGAACATATCTATATATATATATATAAATCTTTTTCCTCTGAGCACTGTGATTATAAGATCCATTTATGTTCTCTGTGTACATGTCATGAAATTGTTAGCAAGCTGATAGCACAGACACCCTGAGTGCTCCATATTGAGGCATTGTGAATGAGGGCATGGGGGAATGAGCACAGGGTATGTTATCGAAAGTACTAACGGAAAACAGAGTCACTGACTATTCGAGTCAGCCTGAAGAACGCAGTGTTAGAAGGTGGTCATGAGTCCAAGTTCTGGCTCAGCCCCTTACTAAACTGTGTAATTAATCTTGGGGAGTTATTTACCTTCTCTGAGCCTCAGTTTCCTCTTGGAACAGGAGTGACACCTTCTTGTGAAAGATTCGGCATGATAATGTAAAGATGAAAATGCCTGGGCCCTAATAGGCTGTCACAGAATGTTAAGTTTCTTTCCCTCCTCGTGATTGGTCCTGGCAGGATCAGGGGTAAAGAGTATGTGTGTGGCTGGTCTAGAGTTGCCAAAGCATGCCCTACACAGAAGAGCGCATCGTGCATCTTAAATCAGAGGTAACGGTAAATGCTAAGCAGTTGACTGTGTGTTGTGTGGTGTTTACTATCAGTTTTCCCTTTTGCCCTCTGCAGGACACAGTGGCCATGGAGAGTATGCCCCTGCTCGGTTTCACCATTGCCCCAGAAAAGGAAGAGGGCAGCAGTGAAGTAGGACCTATTTTTCACCTCTACCACAAGAAAACCCTATTTTATAGCTTCAAAGCAGAGGATACCAATTCAGCTCAGAGGTACCCAAATAACTATCCTTGCCTCTCCCTCTGGAAGGAAACAAGTTGCTACCCAGGGCTTTGGATGCTCTCTGCTCCAGCCATCCTGTTCCATCAAATCCCTTTGGGCCACAGCAATGGAACTATCTGTTCCTGATCATGAGATTTTTTTAAGATTATCATGATTCGTTCATACAGGCATGCATTGATTCAGCAAGCCTTTACACTGTGTTCCAGACCTTTTGCTAAATGCTAGGCAACAAATATGAATATGACCTCCAGTAATAGTCACCTAGTCCACCTAGTCACATAAAGGTTCTGTGACCAGAGTCGCAGAGCCATGACACCTAAATGTTCCCTCTCCTCTGTTTTACAGGTGGATCGAGGCCATGGAAGATGCAAGTGTGTTATAGCAGTTATCAAGCATGTGGACTCAGAATAAACTCTTAGGTTGATATGTGGACCCTTCTAGAAGTCGATCTGTGTCTCCACTCATTGGGGCTCACATCTGGATTCAGCGTGGAGCCTAATCCTTTTTTGCTGTAACCCCCTCTCTCACCTTCACAAGTGGAACCCTTAAGGAATATTTATAAACCGCTCCTTTTCTGTTCTCATGTCTTCCACCCACCCGACTCCACCCCAACCCAGCAGAAACTATTTCCCTACCCAGTAGTGAGTTCAAGTTTAGTAACATGAAGACATGGAAACAATAGAAAAAGTACGATGCAGTACTTAGAAATGCAGGCTTTTTAGTGGAAACAAGCTTTTACAATTTTTACTGGTGGTAAACATGATCACTTGTCATAGCATTGACATCAGTGCCTCAGGTGAAACGAGAAACAACTGGTGAATAACAGCTACCCTCCTCGAAAGCACTTTATTGTTTTATTGAGCTACAACCTTCAGTTTTATGTTTTCCAAGTGATTTACTTAAGTAAGTAGCAGATGGAGCCCCGTGGACTAATTTGCCACCAATTCTCAACAAGAGTATGTACAAGTGATTTGTGCAAAACTGGCTGGACCTTGCCAAGTGGGCTGGTGAGCGACACTTGGCCTGGGGGCGGGGGGGGGGGGGGGGGCGGGTGGCCGGGCAGGGGGTCCTCCTCGCTGCAGAAGCCACACTGGACTGAATAAGATGGCAAGGATTTTCTCCTCCATTTGATCATGCAACCTGTATACTGATATGACTTAATAAAGGAAGGACCCCCTCCTTCCCGGGGTGGTCCTCACACTACACCAGTGCTGGAAGCTCAGCTGCTGGCAGACCCAGCCCCCACCCTGTAGGTCGCTGCAAGCCTCTGAAGAGATAGGGTCTGCTTTAATTTATTGTGTGCCTTCCTGTGTCTACCCAACATGAGCTGACAGCGTTGTGTCTATAAGAACCTGTGCTTGTTTTCATCACGGCTATCCTCCAGCTATCCTTCGGCTGTACTACCGAAGAGAAAGAGATAGGAAGAGAAAAAAGATACAGTCACAAGGTGAATTAGTGGACTTGACCGGTGGCTCTGGACACAGTGAGGGAGCACAGAAGTAGTGGCTTGAAGAGACTCTCTGGGCACCTGGGGCTCAGCCACCTCCTGCTGATGACCGCTGCTCATTTTGCTGGACAAATTTCTACATAAAGCAGAATGGGGGCAGGGCAGGTGGGATTCCTTGTTACTCTCATCGAAATAGAAAACAATCATATCATTTTCTGACGTCCTGTCCCCATCCTCCTGCTGCCCTGTTCCCTAAACAAAAAGGCATTTGCTGACAAACCTTTTGTAAAAAGTACCATCTCAAGGAGTTATTTACATTAAATATTTTCAGGGGAATTTTTTTTCCTAGTTTGCAACTTCTCTTTTAAAATGTTTGCATTAAACATCCAATTAATGATTCAAACTAAGTGATTAGACAGATCTTTTTATTAATTTTTGAGGGATCAATTCCAATGCAACCGTTTTCATCGTCATATTTCAGTGGGCCTTCTAGAGCCTCTGAGCCTTTGAAAAGTACAGCAAGACTTCGGCACCAGGTAGTGGGAGCTTCCGCAGTCTGCTGTGTGTCACTGGCCATTGTCAGTGTCTGAGCTCCGGGCAGAATTATGCATCTGGAAGTCATCCGAAGGCCTCTTGTACCATATGACATCCTATTTCTGATGCTCTATAAACAAGAGGTAATAGGGCTTTTATTTCTCAGTGAGTAGTTACCCTAATAAAAACCACCTGGGTTATACAGAAAACCTACTGAATTGGTTTTATAAAAGAAAGTGTCAGGGGCCACCAAGCTCCTCTACAGCTCAGTGTGACTGGGCAAGGACCCACTTGGTTTGCCTGCCACTTGGTTTTACTTGTCTTTCCCATGGTTCTTTGATTTCAGCTGATTTCTACTGGCCTATTTTGCTTGTCGTTCCTTCCCTGACTTTTTCTTTGTCCAGCCCATTTTACAGGTTCATGGGGCCTCCTCCTTTCCACTGGGCCCGGAGGCTGGAGAAATGGCCAGCTTTGATGCCATGGCCACACTGCCTGAGGCCCCCATGGTATGTGCTTTGCCCCCTGCTCCCTGCTCCCAGAACAGCCCCTCTGCCGTGTGCCTCCTGCAAAGGCTGTGTTTCTAGGGAGGAAGCCGTTCTGCGCCAGGCTATAGGCCAGAAATAAGAGCGTGCAGGGCTTGGGCAACTCACTCGCTTCAGTAGCTCCGAGCCTCGGTGTCTTCACCAGTCACACGGACACTATTACAGTTTTCCAAAGAGTTCAGGGACAAAGCACAAACCAAACGCTCAAGAAAGCGGACTGGAAACCATAAACCCGTGGGGAAGGGCATGCATTGTACAAAGTGAAATAAGTCATGGGCCCTGCTCTGTGACACTACAAGATGAAGACAATATGCAGAAAAAGACCTTCCTTCTTATCCATGAAAATGGCAAGAAAGAGAAACCAGGACTGAGCAGGGCCTGACGCAGGCAGGCTGGGCCCCTTTGGTCACCACCCCCCCCCCATTTGTTTTGAATGACCTCTCCCTGAATTCTTCATACATGGGTCAAAAAAACACACAGACCTTTACAGGGTTGGCCTCTGCCTGCTTCTGGGAATCAAATTTTATGAAACTGGAGTTGCACTGAAAGCAGGCACTTACTTTCTAGCAGCTTCCCACCTTCCCTGCAATGTTTTTCCAGCCTGGATTTGTCTTAGTAAGTAGGTAGAATTCTTGTTCATGATTACTAATACAAAGCCCACTAGAAACAAAGTGTCCAGGGACATTGGTTGAGTTCCTGGCTCCTGGTAATAATTCTTTCACATATCAGAAGTAGGCTTTGAATTGTGGTCAGGCTGACAGATCAGCTGACCACTCATTCTCCCTTGGATGCAGCCTGGACCCATGTGTGGGTGTGGACCGAGGGCAGCCTTTGGGTGTATGCCACGGGGCCAGTGCCAAGGACACCGACAGCCCTGCTACCACCACTGCAGGGTAACAAGGTCAGAGTTTTTTCCTCATCCAGCCCAGCCTTCTGTTCAACTGTGTAAATGTCATCACTAAACACTGAAGCCCTAAATGGGGACTGAGGCCACCTGGGCTAGGAGTGGTAGGACCAAGCTGGAGCCCGAGTTTGTTCGGCTACAAGACAGTCAACAACATGCTTGTACATTCTGTTAGTTCATTCAGCCTGTGCTTTGTGACTTCTATAATTGTGGCAGTTTTTGTGCTTGCACACATTGACAGTCAGTTGAGAGGACAGAGGTATCCACACTAAGAAGTCTGTTTTCAACAGCAGGTGAGAAGAAACCAACATCAAATTGGTTTAAACATCTAGGAAATTAACTCTACAAGAGGAAGTCCAAAAGCAGGGCACTTTGAGGATTAGACAGTGTCCCTAAGAACCAAGCTCTTTGGGTTTCTCTAATCTGTTGTCCAGTATCAGCCCGATTCCAGGGCTGGTTCTCCAGAGACTGATCAGTGACTGCCACTGATGGCTGGGTTACAGGTTTCCCTGTTCATGGGCACCAGGGAGGCGGGGCTCATGTTCCTGCACTAGCTTTTTCTTAGAAGAACCCAGCAGGCCTTCCATGCCTTTCAAGGTCCACACTTACACCTGCCCTTTCCTGAGCTACTTACAGGGACAGACCTGTCAGCTGGGGGCTGAGGGGTGGATGGCTGCTGAGGATCCACCCATAAAGTCCACCCTTTGGATGACATCTTTTGGAAAGAAGAGTGTAGTTTGGATTAGTATAATGCAAAGGCTGTGCAGGGCCATGAAGCAAGTTCTCTTCCTTACACAGAGAATCTGGTGGTGGTTGTATAGGAAAGGGCATCCTGTGTTGACACAACAGAATGACAACAGGCCTCATTCTCTTGATGGTCTTTCATGGGTACCGTTACAATAGAGCAGGAGTAGAAATGCAGCATTTCCACAAGAGTGAAAGAGAGGCTCATAGAAAATAAAATCCGTGTTAAGAAAGAATGAGAAAAAAAAAAAAAGTACCGTGAACAAGTTTTTTGGCCTTGTTTTTTTTAACTGTAGGAGTGGGTTATGAAATCGATGGCATTGGGTCACACCCAGCTCCCTTCTCCCAGCGCCCCCCCCCCCCCCCCCTCTAGGCACACTGAAGACAGCACAGGAGAACACAGCAGGGCATATCTATCATCCTTAAAGACTATTTTATGACATTGTGGTTTCAGTCATGTATGTGCATACACATCATATTACTGATTGCTGATGTAAAATGTATTCATACTTACAGATTACAGTCAACAATTTTTTTAAACCACTAGCCTAAAAGTGTCAGGAGCACAAAGTTGCAGTTAGACATATAATGAACCAAAAGACACATATTCAAAAGTAAGGTCGTTGCCAGTTTTAGTTTTTGAATGCTTCAAAAATATTACAAGAAGGGGGAAGGTATAAAATTCATGGTAAACCTACAGAAATAGTTTTGATCAGGAAATGGATATGGTAGCAATTAAGGTACCATATACCTGTAAGTAAAGTAACATGCCTCTTATTGGTATATGTAAATTATAATAATTATCCATCAGCTAAGAGTTGCAAATATTATAGAACTTTAGAATAGTTCTATATGCCAGGGGCTCCCAAAGCTTATTTTCAACAGTGACTACTACTTTGGTTTATTATGTAAAGATTACCCACTCAAGTGAGAACTGCCCTAAATGACCTCAAGTTCTCTTCAAAATTAGGACCTCACCTTCAAAAGTGCAATTCACATTCTCTCCAAAGGTGGACTCAGGGAAAGTAAGGAAGGATTTGGCCATATTTCTAATGTGTTCACCAACAGCTGTATCCAACAGCTGTATCCAAAAACTGGTCTTGTGGTAAAGCATAAGGCAATAAGCCTATATGTTCATAAGAACTCCTTTTAAGTAACAGATATGAGAAGGAAATGAGAATAAAAAAGAATTGCCATCTCCAGTAAATCTGTGGCCCTTCAAATCCAGTGCCCTGTACTTGACAACCCCTAACAATGCCACACTAGAATTCATGAATGTGTAATGGAGCTGCCCTGCTGTGAGGAACATACATGAAAAAATAAATTACCTCTTGATAGCTACAGTAATTGGCTATACCCCAAAGCATGAGACTTGATTATTCCAACATGTATAATTATGGAAGTTATTACAGGCATAAAATTAGACAGCTCTTTTTAAAATACAGCTATAATACCACTCAGTGTGACCCTGAATCTTTTTTTATGGGACAAGGTGGAAAATGACCATTAGTTTTCACAGTAGCAATTTGACTAATTTCTCTTAAATCTCAACCTTTCACCTACTCAATAAAGATCTTCCATTTTTACAATTATCAAGATATCACTGTCATCCTGTGAGTCCATCCCTTGCTACCTAGGACCAGAAACATCCCCTCCGGACAAAAATCCGTGAAGAAGATGGCCTTTTAAACAACATTTCTTAAAAAGCTTTCCTTTTTCCAGATAAGTCCCTTGACATTATTAAGCTTTCTTTGTGAAAAAATCTTTAAGAGAATAATCTTTTTCCTATTTAGGGAAGCTATGGGGATAAAACTTCTAATAGAGAATACAACATAGTGTTTCTTGACAAGTTCTCTCTTTGGGGGGAAAAATCACGATAGAACATTTGCTAAATACCATATCTCAAAATTTTAAATACATTTAACATACTGCATTAAACATCTCAAGTTTCTTGTGTTTAGTTCAGGGCTTCACCCAAGAGTTTTGAGCTTTGAGGTTCAGCAGGCTTCATGAATGCCTCAGTTTACCACTTGTAACAGTGCTTCCATATTCTTCCTTCCACACTTACCCACCCTGGCAGATAGGGTGGCCTCAACTGACCTAGGAGCCAACAGACTCATGAATTGGATCTCATCTAAAGTGCCACAATCAGTTAATGGCAAGTCTGGAACATGCCAAGACATCCAGGGTACACCGTACTCTGCCAGCACCTCTCCTCCTCAGCTGAAAGATGATTGATGGTCAGTTATCCTGGAAACTGACTCCGCTGATTGAAACTCTGATATGCAGTTGACTGATAAATATTGACTTTCCTAATACAGAGAAATGCTGATTACCTGTCATAACCAAAACATCTATGAACAAATCAAATTTGTTCAACAAACCTGGAGCCTCAAGAATACATTATGATATTTACTTCCAGGATTAATTAGCTGGAAAGAAAGGTTAGTATAATCGGGGTTGTGTTTCTTGGTACTAGATATTTTTGGTTGACTGCTGGAAGAGGAAGAGCAAGAGCTGAATGTTGTGCATATAGGAGAATGCTAAGGGACTTTGGAATCCTGTAATATTCAGGTGCTATTTTAACAGTGACACCAGACTGGGCACAGTATTAAGCACTAGAGACATGGTTATTTACTTTCAGGAGCTAACCACCTGAGAAGTCAGGTACAAAAACTCTAATTCTCTGTCCTGGAAGCATGAGAAGGATAACACTGTGGTGGAATGGATAACAGAGGATGGATTGTGCCTGAGGCAGATTAGGAAATAGTTGGGAGGTGGGGGGGAGGTGAATGGACAAAGGAGGACTTGCCTCACAGAGATGGGCGTCAGAGAGGCCCCTGGAGGCAGGGAGCAGAATGAGTAAAGTGTGTGAGAATGAGTAGGATACCATGTGGCATATTCAGGAAATGGGAGAGTGCAGAACTATACAGTGAATTATACAGGGAGGAAATCACAAAAACAGATGAAACATGAAGGGCTGTTTGTGACCGGTTCATTCAAAGCCATTGCACCTATCCTATAGTTTCTAGATGGGGTAGAGGGGTCTTTCAGATGCTTTAAAATGGAGGATGAAACAGCTGTGTTAGAAAGACCACTCTGGTCTTCCCACGTTAGATGGAGTCTATTCTGTCAAAGATGGCCGCTGTAATAGATGCCCTCCTGCGTGTTCTTACAATGGGATTTGATACTCCTCCCATCAAGGAGTGGAGTGCACATCCCTTCTCCTTGAACCTGGGCAGACCCGTGTGATGGCTCAAGGAGTAGCAGAGGAAGTGACTTCTATAAAAAGCTACTTTGTTCTCTTGTGCACTCCTGGAATGCATCCACCATGCTATGAGGAAGCCCAGGACACATAGAGAGGTCACATGTCAGGGTTCACACTGCCAACCAGCATCAATCTCTAGACAGACTAGGAAGCCTTTCAGATGACTTTAGCTCCAGCCACTTTCTGACTGCAACTATAAGAGGCCTCAGGAGAGGGGCGCCTGGGTGGCGCAGTCGGTTAAGCATCTGACTTCAGCCAGGTCACGATCTCGCGGTCCGTGAGTTCGAGCCCCGCGTCAGGCTCTGGGCTGATGGCTCGGAGCCTGGAGCCTGTTTCAGATTCTGTGTCTCCCTCTCTCTCTGCCCCTCCCCCGTTCGTGCTCTGTCTCTCTCTGTCCCAAAAATAAATTAAAAACGTTGAAAAAAAAAATTTAAAAAAAAAAAAAAGAGGCCTCAGGAGAGAACCTCCTATCTGAGCCCCCCACAACTGCAAGATAGTAATTTAAGAAAGTGGTTTTTAAGCCCTTGAGTTTGGATGTGACTAGTTATGCAGTGATAACCAGGAAACATGCATTTCTTGGCTCCTTTCTAAAACCTACTAGGACAGTAAATGAGTAAAAAGATGTAACCTAAAGGACAAAGAAAATGCAAGAAAAGGCAGAGAGTATCAAAATAGTCAACTCATTTTTGGAAGTCACATGCATGGATAGTGGCAGCTGACTTAGCAGAGGAGAAAACAAATACCAAAGTGCCTTCAGGGAGGGACCCCAGTGAGACATAAGGGCTGGCCCTCTGGAGAGGCTTGGGAATTTGAAGGCACAGGTGTCTGGGAAGGCTAGAGTGGGAGTAACAAGAGCATCAGCTGAAAGTCTCTGTAAGCAGTCATGAGACCCTCAAATACCCTAATACCACTGAATAGAGACAAATGACTCTGCTTCCCCACCCTGGCAGGAGACAGTAAATTTATGCTCTGGAAAAATGAGAACTACAAAAGGAACATGCCTCCACCTGCAACACACACACACACACACAACACACTGCATTCGATCTGTAGACATGGGCTTCTGTCTCCTGCCTGCCAAATTCCCTTTCCATGACAGATTAAAATGTATTCCTTCTATTGAACAAACAGAAGGAATCAAAATTCTGAGTTCAGGTGTTTTTATTGGAAGACTACCCTTGAATGATGCTCTAATCTGTAAGGGGCTGAAAAGACTCACTGTGAAGGACTTTCAGTGGCCCTGGCTCAGCTTAGATTTTTATCTGATTGGTCAAAGGTCCCAAACTAGTTCTGAGACCCAGAACCATGTTTAAAAGAGGATGCTTGGCTTGCATAGTTTAAAAACAATTTGCAAATTGCCAGTATTGGAAAGTCAAGAGATTTCATTTACAAATCTGGATTTCTGGCTTCTCTCAAAAAACCCATCTTTGGCTGCATTGCAGGTGCTGATAAGGGGCCACCCCTTCAAGTCCAGTGAGCTCTCCGGGTGTCACTATGACCATTTACTGTACTAATGGAGGTTTACCTCAGCTTACTGACCTCCTTTAGAATACCTGCCAGACCCAACCCCCACTGTCCCCACCTTAGGCATCGAAGTTTTCACTTCAGCCCTAAGCAATGAAGAGCCATTAAAGAACTTTATTAATAGAAGAGCACTAGAAATGGCTGTTACAGAACAGGCAGTGGAAGAAAAGGAGGGAGTAAGAGAGGGAGGCTGGGTGGGAGGGGGCAGCTGGAGACTGGTTTGGAAGGTTAAGAAACCCTGACACTGGGACAGAAATAATACCTAAACTAGAGAACAGTGGAGGAGGGGCCAAATGTGAGGACAGAACCAAAAGGATTTATGCATACCCAGTCTTGACAATGTACCCAGAGCCTCCCCAAGGCCAGAAACCTCATAGCAGCATCCTATCTCTCCCCAAGGTGAAGGGCAGGATCCAAAGCAAAGCACAGAAGGGAACCGCTTTTCCAAGACTTTTGGCTTTGAGTTGCATTTTCTGGCCTGTAGTGAAGAGGCTGTAGGGGTGAAATAATCTCTCTCCTTTTTCTAAGTTTATTTATTTCGGGGGGGGGGGGGGGGGCGCGGCGGATGACGGAGAGAGAGAATCCCAAGCAGGCTCTGCACGGTCATGGTGGAGCACAATACATGACTCGCACCCATGAATTGTTGAGATCGTGACCTGGGCCAAAATCAACTCAGCTGCTTAACTGACTGAGCCACCCAGGTGCCCCTAAAATAATCTCTTCTTTAAGAAACTCAAGGAATGCCACTGTTTAGACTTAGACCCAAGTGATTAATTCTTGTGGTGGTGCTGGGCTTGTAAAGAACTCCCAAGCCTCAAGATTGAGAGTTTCTAATCAGGCAAACTTAAAAAACATTCTTCCAAGCAATCCACATTCTAAAACAGGGGACCAAGGGCAAGTGCACTTTCCTAAGATAATCTAATTTTCTGTCATGCTCCAAGATATTTGAGCCAAACACAACTTTGAAACAACACCTCTTCAAGGCCCAGGAAGCCTCAGGATAGAAACTAAAGGGGCAAAACTCCCAGTGAAAGCTGTTCTGGAGAGGCTCAGGAACTCACTTGCAGTGTCCCTGTTTTCCAGTCTCCCCAGTCCACCACAGGGTCACTCACTTTTCTCTTTCTGGGAAAAAACAAGAGCCCTGTATACAGAATCTGAGACCTCTCCAAGTAGCCTTCTATTGTGACAGAGCTTGACTTTGACAGATCATGGTGGTGGGGTGAAGACGGTTTTCTTCTCAAAGTCCTCAAGGACAGAAGAGAAGAAATAAGCAGAAATAACTTATGAATAAATGTTCCACCACTTGCTAATCATGTGACTTTGGGGAAGTCATGCTCCCCTTTAAGGCCTCAGCCTCTTCAGCTATAAAAACAAGGCAATACCATTCACTTCACAAAGTTATTCTGAAGATTAAACAGGATAATGTGTGAGTATAAGGAACATGCAATCTGGTATTCATTGATTACATCTGTTTAGATTCCACATTCTTAAAAAAGACCAATAAGAATTATGAGGTTTAAAAGTTTATTTTATAAACATGTCATAATTATATAAATAACAAACAGAAGTTTCATAAATTAGTACACACAGTAACAGAGAATAAGCTTTAACAGAAAAGTTGGCACAAAGATGTAAGTACTTATGAAGGTGATTATTAAGCCTTCTCAGTCTGAAATAAAAAGGAAAATCATCATTTACACTACCACAATAGCAGTATCCTTACAAGTTAAAAAAAAAATCTTTGCTTAATAGTAACTTGAAGGGATGAGCACTGGGTGTTGTATGGAAACCAATTTGACAATAAACTTCATATATTGAAAAAAAAAATAGTAACTTGAAAAATTAAGCACATCTACAACTACTGTTTAACCAAAATTTCGTTTTGACATTTATCATTTAAATGCAAATCTCAAATAACCCAGCTTAGCAAAAAAATGTTGACTCTGGGCTACGTACAAAACGAAACTGCATAGTATAGTTCCTGCTCTCAAGAAGCTCACGGACAAGTTACGTAATGATTGACTAAAGAACATACTAGTTAGTTAAGTGGTGTGAAAAAACGACCTGCTCAGAGGTACAGAGAGGGCAGTGGAAGGAATACCTGGGTCTTACAGCACTGTGTAAGGAGCCAACAGTCCCAGGCCCACATCCCAGCTCAGGTAAGTCACCAAACTTTGTTTTCACTGAGTTCATCTTAAAAGCAAGATCATAACAGGGACACCTGGGTAGCTCAGTCAGTTAAGCATCCGACTTTAGCTCAGGTCATGATCTCAGGGCTCGTTAGTTCAAGCCCTGCATCCACTTCTGTGCTGACAGCTCAGAGCCTGGAGCCTGCTTCAGATTCTGTCTCCTTCTCTCTCTGCCCCTCCCCTGCTCATGCTCTGCCTCTCAAAAATAAAGAAGCATTAAAAAAATTTTAAACAAACAAAAAGCAAGATGACAGTATGAATACTGTTCACTATATACTGTTGCTGGGAAAAGCACTGATTTAGTAAATGCCAACTTCATACAAACTCTTTACTAGGTACTGTACTATGTTAAGGGCTGAGATAAGAGGGATAAGACACATTTTGATACAGGGCTTACAGTCTGGGTAGTTGCCAAGATGCTACACACACAACAGCTAGGTACTGCCAGACAGACCATCACTCCTGTCAAGACCCCTTCAGTCGTGATCAATCGGTTTTTTAAAAAAGCTGCATGTCAAAAAGTGAAACAAAAAGTTCTGTCTTGTTATTTTTGCCACACATTTTTGGAATTAGATCAGTGGTTCAGGCCGGTAGGTACAGAATTCTATGTGATGCAAAAAAAAAAAAAAAAAAAAAAAATTCTATGTGATATTCAGAAGTGCTGATGCCAGGCCCCACCCAAAGCTTACTGCTTCACAATCACCGAGGGCTTGGCAGTTCTGAAGTACACCCCCAGCCAAGAACCCTTGAAAGGCATATAAAACAATATAAAATCACTGTTAATGCAAATGTGGATACTTATTAATAGACAGTCAAAAAAACATATAAGTAATATAGTACAACTTGAATATTTGTGATTAAAGCCACTTAAAACACTAAAAGGCGTTCTAGTGAAAACACAATGGAGCAAAAAAAAATGGCACTATGGCAGCACTGACCTCAGCTTGCAGAGGCCTGTTACCTGCATATATTGTTTGCAATCTGTGCAGGTGTACATCTGTTTTAAGGGGAAGAAAAAGTGCTCGAGATTATGAACCCTTTCTATACACTTTTAATATTAAACAACTAGCTTTTAATTTTTTTTAATGTTTATTTTTGAGAGAGAGAGAGACAGAGCATGAACAGGGGAGGGGCAGAGAAAGAGGGAGACACAGGCTGTGAGATCATGACCTGAGCTGAAGTCGGATGCTTAACCGACTGAGCCACCCAGGCACCCCTAAACAACTAGCTTTTAAGTGAACATTTACTGAATGCTATTACCAACAGGCCGAACTGATGCAGCATGGTTTTATAGCATAAGCCTTAAGGTCAAAGGACTAGGTAAGAGTCCTAGCTTCCCTTATTGCACCCGTAACATCTGGCAGGTTGCTTACCTTACCTGGCCCTCAGTTCCTTCACCTCAGTAAAATAACTGTGCTTGTTCACAGTACTGCTGGGTATTAAGTGAAGAAAATTAGAAAATTATAGGCCATTATAGAAACAGTAATGATTGTTTAGTATTTACCTCAAAACTAGTGCAACTGTAATATGCTTGCAAAAACAAACAAAAAAACCCCAAAACTCAACTGATGTGTGAATTTTTACACAGTATCTAAAAGCATTATTTAACATTAAAAAATCAATTTTTGCAAGCACACAATTATAAAAGCAGTTCACGTTTATAAGGATTTACCATCAAAATAGCATGTTGCCATACCCACATCACTTGACCCGCCTCTCCTGTAAAATCTTCCTGCCAGAGGACTGGCAGTTCCTGAGTTCCTGAGGCCCCTTCCAGTTTCAGGGTCTGTGTGATTCACCAGGACATTACAAACTTAACTCCCTTCCCCACTTACTTCTTCTTGAGTTGAGAACTTGGGAGAAGAAAAAAATAAGTGCATTTAAAGCATTTCTTATAAAACAGAAATTACGGACAAAATACTCAAAAGTTGGGGTCAGCCTGATCAAAGTGCAAATGTTTAAGAAAAAACGTTAATCCTTCCATCTTGGGATCGGTACCTATTCGGAACAAACAAGAAAAGTGAAAAAAAGAAAAATCAATTACCAGAGGATCTTTCTCCTACAAAGCATGATAATCAAGGAGAGTCTAGCCAAAAAATTTCAGGGCATCTAGGATACCTTCTCAAGCAAGTCAAAAACCACAACTTGAAAAGAGAGAAACATCTAAAGAAAACCCACAACCCTAAATTCCCAAGGTCAAGAGAAGCACTTTTCTTTATATATTTAAGCAATTTTCGCAAAGCGTTGTTTTATATACACTTACGTATCACTGTTTACTAGTTCCAAATCACGGGAAGACAGGAAAAGACTTAACAAGCTTTGGGTCACATGTTCGCTAAAAGACCATTAATAACAGGTTTTGGACGATTTCAATACCTAGTACTGCCAGAAGCTGGCGACCTTTAAAACCTAAATAAAAACCATCAGTAACGTGTAGGGCACAAACAATCCAATACCCACCAATAAACCAGCCACTTTTAACCTACAGGCTCTCTGCTGTGACTGCTTCTTCAATCAACAAACACAGAAACTTCAGCTCGGCGGGAGGCCAGGATGGAGAATGTCACAGGGAGAAAACTGTCCCCACCTAGCCTCGCGAAGCTCTCGGTCCCCCAGGAGGGGAGGGCCTGCACCCGAATAACGGTGCCCGGCACTCCTAGGTTTTAACATGCCCAACCGGCCCTTTGCCCTGGAAACAGAAGCGGCCGCGCCATTTAAATTTCGTCTGGCGGCTACGCCAGCCGAGTCCGGGGCGGCGGCCCCAGGCCGACCGCCCTGACCCCAGCGCCCGCCCGCCGCCGGGCCCGCGGGCCACCGAGGGGCCGGATGGACCAGCGCCGGCCGCGGCGTTCCGGTGCGCGCGCGCGTCTCAGCCAATCGCGTGCTCGCCCGCCCCCCGCGGCCGCGGCGAGGCTGGCGCTGGGAAGAGGAAGAAGAACATTCGCCCTCCTCCTACCAGCGCGCGGGCGGCGGCGGCGGCGGCACCGGGGTCACGAACTCTGACCTTTCACTGACAAAAACAATAACAAACCCCCCCTTCCCCGCGACCCCGGCGGCGCCCCCGGGCCCGCCCCCGCCGCCCCCGCTCCCACCTCGGCGTCTCTTCTCTCGCCTGCTGCCCCGCGAGCCCGCGGCCCCCGGGCTCCCGCCATCCGCCAACGCCGGGAGCCCGGCCTCCCCGCGCCCTGCCCTCCGCGTCGGGGGCCGTCCGCCGCAGACACGGGACCTGCTTCGAGGCCGCTTTGGCGCCAAATCCTGAGGTAAAATTGAAAAGGGGCCGGGGCGGGCTCGGGCCAGCGGCAGAGGGGGCGGGCCTGGCGCGCGGACATGGAGCCGCCGCGACGGCGGCTGAACCCGACCCTTTTACCTTTGCCACGGGGCGGCGGCGGCGGCGGCGGCGGCGGCGCCGGACGCTTTGCATAGTGGGCCGGGCCGCTCCCCTCCCCTCCCCGCCCGCGGCCGGGCGAAGCGAGCGGGCTCCCCCTGACCGGCCCGGCCGGCGCGAGGGTGGGGGCGGAGGGGGAATGGCCGCGGCCCCGCCTCACAGCTGGCCCTCCGCCAGCGCCGCCATTTTGTTCTCGTTGGAGATGGCTCCGGCTGGGCCGGGCTCCCCTCCTCCTCCCTTTCATCCTCCTCCTCCCTGCAGTCCCTCCTTCCCTAGTTCCCCGGCTCCTCGCCCCTCCGCTTCCCGCCCGCCGTTGGAGACCGCCGCGGCCCAACCGCCGTTTTTTCTGAAGGGAGGGTGGAGGAAAAGGAGGGAGGCGGGTGCGGGGCGCGACTTCATGAGCGATGGCTGGCCCGACCAACTGGTGCCCAGATAGGAGGGATGGGTCCTGTGGCCCCGCCCCCCGAGCTCTGCTGATTGGCTAGGACGGGAGGGGCGGTCCCCGCGGGGCGCGGGAGCCCTGGCGGGGCGGGAGCAGAGGCCGCGACGCGGCGTGAGGCTGGGGCGGTGGGGGCGGGGCCGGGGGCGGGGCGCGCGGGGGCGCGGCCTAGGTTAAGAGTCTGGGGCGCTCCGGGACGCGGCGAAGGGTTTGGCGCACGTTCCCTAGCCGTGGAATGCGTCCAGAATGAGTACCGTAGAACAATAGTAATAAAGGTGATGAAGTATCTAGAATCCACGGCGCTGGCTTGCGGGAAAGGCTTTTCGGAACCTGTACATCCTGCAGGGCTCTTTCCCGTGTTTTCGGCATGGCTGCGGTTGAATCCCTTCTGAGGCTCAATTTCCTGGACTGTAAAATGGGGAGAATGGTGGTTTTTGCCAGGCTATCCCTCCCTTCTCAAGATCGGTTGAGGGTCTCTGCTCAGAAAATGGAGTCCAGACTACTTTGTGAACGGCAAAGTAATGTAAAAATGGTGTTCCTGTTGAAAGTAGGATGTAGAGCCATTGGGAAATGAAAAGCTTAAGGGCATTGAGGGCTTGACAGAACAGAGGTAAATCTGAGGTAATTCTAATTCGTGAATTAAATACTTATTTGCCTAGTTTGGTTCACTGGAGGATACATCCAGAGAACCAGCTAGACAAAGCTCTTGCCTTGCTAGAATTGGGGAGCGGGGTGAGTGGACATTAAAGAGATGATTAAAGAGTGGTCAATTTCATGAAAGAAATGAAATTAAACTGAGTGATGTATTAAAGGTCTGATGAGACTAATTTAAGTTAGATTAGATTAGGGAAGGTCTTTTATGAGGTGGTGATGTTTGAGCGGAGGAACCCAAGGGAGAAACAGTGTTAAGAGAGAGTGAACAGCAAGTGTAAAGGCCCAGGAGGGAAAGTGTCCCTGGCGTGATTGAATAGGCCAGTTGTGGCTGGAGAGTGGTTCGAACTAGTTCTCTGTCCTTTCCATTATCCCACTGACCTCCAGGCTAAAGTCTGTGAACTGTAACAAAGGTAATGTAGATACATCTTCAATTTAATAGGGCCTGGGTGGCTCGGTTAAGCGTCTGTTGGTTTCGGCTGGGGTCATGATGGCGCGGTTTGTGGGTTCCAGCCACGCATTGGGCTCCCGGCTGACAGTGTGGAGCCTGCTTCAGATTCTCTACCTCACGCCCCTCCCCCTGCTCACTCTCCCTGTCTCAAAAAAAAAAAAAAAAAAAAAAAAAATTTTTTTTAAAGAGACAAAATACAGCCATCAAATGAATTACTAATGAATACGTGACTGGGGTGTGGGGGGAAGGCTTCAAAATCACTTCTAGATTCAAATCTTTTGTTAGTCTCTCATACCCATCTTCAGTTCATAAAGTATTTGCCACGTGCCACTAATACCTCAGGCACTAGGTGACTAGGACACTGATCTGGGTCAATTATGTGAATGTGTTTCTATACATGTGAGTTCTGTTCTCTCCTCTGCGTGTATATATGCACACACATATACACACACACATAAAATGTTTCAAACGGAAGCTAAATACTGTTGTAGTTAACTGTCAACATTTACCAGCTGTCTGACTTTGGATAACTTCCTTAACTTTTTGAGCCTCAGTGTTTTCATCTGGACAGCAGTAGAGCCTTCTTTTTAGAATTGGGGATTAAATGAGTTAATATAAATAAAGAACTTAGAAAATTGCCTAGCACATAGTAAATACCGGTAATTGGGGTTGTCATTATGAAGCACTAGCTGTTGGGTAAAGACCTTAGACTAGTTAAGTGATATAAACAGTGAAATTTTTATGCAGTGTGGTATAGGGGCAAAACACTGGGTTAGAATTAGTTTTAGCTCTTTTCCTTTTGGCTGGCACCTGGCATCCAGACCAAAAGTTTATTTAGAAAACAAAGTAGAGGAACTAAATAGTACTAATGAAAGTATGGGGTGCTTTACAATTTACAAATCTCTTTTACAGGCTTTACATTGTTCAAGCCCCACTAGAACCCATGTTATGGTACACCATTTTCCTGCTTCCTATTTTAAGAACTTTCTAAGACTTACTTCTTATCTCTGTATCCCTAGCTCCCTGTGCACTAAACACGGTGGCCTGCTTTCAGCTTCCTTAACGGTGTGGCTTACCTTTACCCCAGGTCGTTTCACGTGCTCTTCCCTTCACTTCAGACTTTCACATGCCTGCCCTTTCCTCCACATACCTCCCATCCTCCAGTCCCCTGCAGATCTCAGCTCAAGCATCACTTCCTCAGGGAAGCCCTCTCTGTTGCCCACTATTTGTCTAGATCAGATTCTATTACTTTACACTGTGTTCTTTTTCCTTGTATCTCACTTTTTAATTACACACTGTTATGATTGATTGATGTCTGTTCCCCTTACCATACTGTAAACTTTGTGACAACAGGAATCATTTTACTCACCTTTATATTCCCAGCACTTAGCAGAGTATCTGGTACTATTTGTTGAGTGAATGAATTGTTGATAACTTTTGATATCACAGATAACTAAGTTGCTGCTCTTAAATGGTGCCTTTTTATATGTGCTTGCTTGGCAATTCAGATAGCAGTGCCAACAATAAAATGTCTGTTGTGGTATTTGGATGAATTTAGGAATTGGTCCCTCACAGATACGGCACTGCCTAGAGATGTAAATATGGGTAAAATAACCCAGATTAATCCCTTTTTACCCACTTAGGTGTTGATTTGTGTTTATCTTTTTAAAACAAGAAGTTGATAATTTAATAGTTATAAGTTAAATCTCATGAACATTAATGAGCTCATATGAAACTCATTAATAAGTAAATAGCCCAAATATAATGTCATTTCTCTATCACAGGGGATCAGAGAACAGAAAAGAAGACTTTAGTGGGTTTGCAGGGAGTTGAGAGTTGAAGTCTCTGTGGCCATTAATTTTAAATATTTATCTTTCCAAAGAGAAATTGATTCATGCAATGGAATTACTGAAAATCACCCTTTAATTGCTTTACCAAGGTTAAAAGCAGATTTTTATGCAGTATGTGTCAAGCTTCTACTGAAAGGTCTGGTTAATACAACATTTTGTTTATATAATACAGATTTTTAAAATAAAATGTTACAGTAGTTTGAAAACAACAGTAACATTTTTATTTAATACTTTGTTTATTTTTGGATGTTTCTTTTCTAACCTGTTCAAGGATTTTTTTGGTATCACTTGTTCAGCACTCTTGATTCCTTGAACTAATTACTCAGGGTGAGCAAAAAACTGATAGTTTCCTTATTATTTTATATCATTAAATTATTTATTTCCTCAATAGTTGTATTGATGGTGATCTTGAAATTTTGTTTGAACATGCCTTTATAGAAAAAGAAAAACCCTGTGTTAATAACTTATTAGGTTTGAGAATTGTCTCCAAGGAGTCAAGTGACAGTGTAGCACCTGTCTCTGGAACCTTGAGTGGGTAGCCTCTTAGAGGCTTATACATTCCTCACTTGAAATATGGGGAGGGATGGGGCGCCTGGGTGGCTCAGTCGGTTGAGCGGCCGACTTCGGCTCAGGTCACGATCTCGCGGTCCGTGAGTTCGAGCCCCGCATCGGGCCCCTGTGCTGACAGCTCAGAGCCCGGAGCCTGTTTCAGATTCTGTGTCTCCCTCTCTCTGACCCTCCCCCATTCATGCTCTGTCTCTCTCTGTCTCAAAAATAAATAAACGTTAAAAAAAATTTTTTTTAAAGAAATATGGGGAGGGAGGAGCCAACACTGAGATTGGGGTCAGGAGTAGGGAGGGGCCAGTTACTATCTAAATGACTTATAGATCGAGGCAGGTGGGCCTTTGTAGAGCAGCCCTCTTTCAAACCATAGCATTGAACCACTGGCCTCATGTATCTAGCTGCCTGAGTGTGACATATTGAGGACTTTCATTTGGGATTTTGTCTTTAAGTTCTCTTACCTATGTGTCAAATTCTTCTTTCGTCCCAAAGCACCTCACAAAGCAGATATTGGTCAGTCCCCTTTAATCAATGCCACTTAGGGAAATCGGTGAAGGAATCCATATTAGAGTTTATCAAGCCCAGTCTCACACCTTGATGCAAAACTCCCCAGCCAGAGTTAGTTCATCCCTTTTTACTTCGTTGCTGGTTATGAGGAGCTTAAATAATGTTGACTTTTCCCCTCCCTGTATGAATACCATCTCTAACCCGATAGACACATTCATGCTATCACTCATTGTAAAAAATATGTTCTTTATTTGTTATAGTTTGACCTGCCTTCAGCATAACATGCCTAGAGGCCAAGATTCATTTTGTAATTCCCTCCCATCCTGCCATTCCTTCTCCACGTCCCTTGTCACAGTGCTGCCACCTGCTTCCCATGCTCTCTTAAGTGCCCTGAGTGCTAGAGATTTTTAAGCAGCAGGAGCTCTGTTGCCAAAAGGCAGGCCTGCCTGGGACCAACTCACCTAGTATAGCTACAATGATGAGGGAGAGTGTATGCATACAGAGGGTGAAAGCCCAGATCAAGGCACTGGCATGGGGGCATTGTTAGGGGGACAATATGAACAGATTCATGTCCCTCGCATCTGGGAGTCTTACAGTAGAAGGGTGGGAGGGGAGTTGTTTAAGATGTGAAAGGAATAGACTAGCTCAGACACTCAACTGTCCCTTCTGATTTTAACTGCTACACTCCAGGTAGTTAGTCTATAATGATGAAAGCGAACCTCAGGGACAAAGTGTGATTTTTAGGGACGATAAAAATTACTTCCTCCACTATGATAAGAAGACTTCATGAGAAGTCTTTATAGGTAAAACCTTTCTTTTCTTAATTATCGACAGTAACCAAAGATTCTAATTCCTGGAAATGTTAATATTGTTGTAGAGAGATTTCATTCCAAGTGTTAAAAAAGATAGCTTTCTCTCCTGTTTGGACTAGTAGTCAGAGGTATGAGAGGGTTGAAAATGAAAAATCGCCTCAAACTTGAAGCTTTCATGGTTTTACTGGGAACCACCTTATTTATATCTTACCTGGCTGCCCACACATGCAGCCTCAAGAAACTCCAATAACTGCCTGCCTCTAGGTGGCTGAGAAAGATACACAACAGAGATTGGATGGCTTTTGGGAAGTTATACAATGCCAGCAGGCTTCATGGTACATTTGCCCAGTAGTATTTATTGAACAGTGAATCTGATTATTATTTGCAAAACATTTCAGAAATGCCATTTGTACTATCTTCGTTCTTTTTCTCTCCCCGTTCTCCATTGCTTCTGCAGTAATGCATCTTTTTACTAGGTTGGTTAAGTGAATGGCCTGGAATTACTCTTTTTTTAACTTTTTTTTTTTTTTAACATTTATTCATTTTTGAGAATGAGAGAGACAGAGCATGAGTGGGGGAGAGGGAGACACAGAATCTGAAGCAGGCTCCAGGCTCTGAGCTGTCAGCACAGGGCCCGACGCGGGGCTTGAACTCACAGACTGTGAGACCATGACCTGAGCTGAAGCCAGACGCTTAACCAACTGAGCCACCCAGGCACCCCAATAGCCTGGAATTATTTAAAAAATCACGTTTCACCATGGTTAAAAGCACATATTCTAAAGTATGTCAGCCCCTGGCTGAGAAGACTGGCAATTAGAATATATTTGTTGACTTATTCGATACAATACAGATTTTTAAAACTTTAAATTTATAATACATGTTTCTTCTCTGAGGAGGGAAAAGAGTCAATTTTTAAAAATAAGTATCAGATTACTAATTGGATGGGACTAGATCAGAAATTTCTGTGAGCAATACTGAACATAAATTACATATTTTGGAATTAGTGGTTGTGTAAATGAGTTATTAAGTGGTCTAGCTTATGTTCCCTTAGATAATAAACTAGTCTCCTGTCATTTTTTAAAATTCCTTTCTCTCGACTTCTGTTTTCTGGGAAACTATTTTGAAGGGCACTGTGGTATAGAGAGAATGTTGTGATTTTAGAGACAGGCCTGAGTTAGAATCCTAGGTCTGTCTCTTACTAACCAGATGACTTGAAACAAGTTGATTAAAATTCTGAGTCTTTTTTTGTCAGTATTGGTGGAGCTCATACTTAGAAGGTGTGTTAAAGATTAAATGATGCCTAGTTTGATGTAAGACATGGTAGATGCTCAGGAAATCTATCCTGCTTTCCTTCCATTCATCCATCCATCCATCCATATTTCATGCTAATAGAAATGAAGAGAGTCTGTGTCACCCTTACACTTGGGCCCTTGGTAAGGGAGGCAATCACCCATTAGGGTACATGTTTTTTAGGGGAAGTCTCCATATAGAAGATTGTAGTGCTGCTCCCATAGAATAGGAACTGCATGTAGATTAGAGTCACTACTCTTCCCCACTATTCATTCACTCCTCTCCTCATCTCCCCAGGCCCATCACACACACACTATTGCTGCCCCTTTGTTATAGTCCAGACCTGTAATATGGAAGAAATAGGTTTCCTGTGGAGGGTGGGAAATCATCTGACCCCAAAGCTAAATAATCTTTGAGTCTAAATAATGTCAGGGTTTCTGATAAAAAGATGTATATCTGAACCCGAGACATCTCTGTGAGCATCTTTTCTGTTGATGAACATTTATATTATGCTCAATTTGCCACTTGATTTCTATTTCCTGATTGTAAGGCTTGATCTAGGATTTCAGGTCTTCAGATATGTATTTCTTATTTTTTAGTTCTCAGGCAATCCAGATTCTTCAATTTTTATTTTCCCATGAGTATAAAAAGACTTCTGACAATCACAGCATAATAAACTTAAACTGAGTACCTTGTACCTATCAAGAAGTTCTAGGGGCACCTGGGTTGCTCAGTTGGTTAAGCGTCTGACTCTTGATTTCTGCTCAGGTCATGATCTCATGGTTCATGAGTTCTAGGTCCATATCAGACTCCGTGCCGACAGCGTGGAGCCTGCTTGGGATTCTCTCTCTTTCCCTCTCTCTCTGTTCCTCCTCCACGTGTGTGTGCACACTCTTGCTCTCTCTCTTTCTCAAAATAAATAAACTTAAAAAAAAAGTTCTATACCCAGAAGTATTTTGCAAATAGTTATTAGCTTGTTTTTAAATATTTGTGAGATTTATCCTAATTCAGGCCTTTCATTTTGCCCAGTTGTATAATTTAACAGAATAAATTACAAATGCTACGTGAGCATATTTTATTTGTGTGTATACATTACATATTTATACACATTTCATGTGGATCTTATGTCAAAATGAAAGAGCTGTTCCTAGTTATATATTGCATTATATAATTTGAATTTTTGCTTTCAAGTTTCTTTGAGAAAGTAAAAGCGTCACCATCTCCTTGTAGCAACGGTAGCTACCATGTATTGCATGTTTACTGTATGCCAGCCTCAGTGTTAGGCTCTTGACATACATGTGTAAGATCTAATCTTCAATCTTCCCAATAACCTCATGCAGTAGGGTATCAGAGAGATCAGCTTAGTATCAGAGCCTCAAAAACCTGATATATTTGCTTCAGTGGGAAAATACCAAGACTAGATATTTTGAATGTTATATAATTATGGGCCATGCAGTACATAAATACGGATGGTATAAATCAGTTGATTGTAATGGGGAAGGCAACTCACTCATTCCTGTCAGTGAGGACAATTTCCTTGTCCCAGGACTTGTTTATTGTTATTTGAGACACTCCTAACCCTTCCCCTGTGGGGAGCATAGCAGGTCTATCCTGGTGACTGGCTGACTTGGGGATTCAGGTGTTCCCAGTCAGAGACCAGCTTTCACTACTCTGGGGTCTGTAGCCCTGCTTGACTAAAGAAATCCTGGTTGCAAAATTTGGTCAGCTGTACGCTTTTTGTGAGCCTAGAATAGTTGATTCAAAGTCACTGTTGTGTTCTTTGCTTTTTTATTGTTAAAAGTTATATTGATCTACTTGTATTTGAAAAGATTTATGTTGTAAAACCTAACATCACATAAGACCAACCAATAATAGTTTTACTTCATCATTCTGGGGTCTGTATCAATTTTTATATATTGTGCCCTGTTGTCATTTATGTGCTATACAAGAAAAACTCTGTAGTTCAAGTTAAGTTTAAGAGACTCTACCTTCATCCCTGGCCTTGCTGCCACCACTTTCTAACTTCCCTTCCATGTACAGCCTCTCCTTTTCCATCATCTCTCCACACTGTTGCTCAAAGGTTTTTCGGTTGTTTTTTTTGTTTGTTTTTGTTCTTTCGAAAATCCAGATGTGATCACTTCATTTCTCTGACAAACCTCTGGTAGTTCTCTGTCGTCTGCAGTGTCAGCCTTTCGCCTACCCTGATCTCTCCAGCAGTTTCCCACCAGATTGCCTGCTGTTCCTTGAATATGCCATTCTCCTTCATACCTGCCAGTTTGTATGAGCCGTCCCTTCTGCTTAGAACTCTCCCCCTGTCACCCCATTCTTTCCTTGCTAAATTTCCATTCTTCACTCAAGACCCAGTTTAACTAGCTCCTTCTCCTTTAAAACTGTCATTGGCTCCCATAGGCAGAGGGAGATGCTTTTTCCTTTGGACATCCATTGTAGCATTTAAATTGCAGAGCTATTACAGTTTCCTGCTTAAGTTCTTCGGGGGCAAGGACTGCTCCTCCTCCTCCTCTTCCTCTTTTTCTTCTTATTGTTCTTATTATTAATCTTCAGCAATTATTCCATTGCCAGTTCAGAGCAGTTGCTTTCAAAGGTTGATGGTCTTGCATTTGATTAATTTAAAACCAACATAGAAAAATGTACTGTAGCAGCTTTTTTTTTTTTTACTAGAGATACTTGCTCTTATAGCTCTTTTGGCAACTAATCAGATTCTTTTTTCAGAAGCATTATTGTGCATGTGGGCAATCTTCAAGGGTTAGGGACTTGAGCGGGTTGGGCTCCACCCTTTGTAGACCTCAGGTTCCTGTACAAAGAGCTACTTTAATGTTTTGTCCGCAGTGGTTATTGCAGTGCCTGGAGTATAGTAACCACTCAATAAGTGTTACTTACTATGAGTATTACCACGTTTACTGTGCGCTGCACCAGCCAAGAAGGTTGTTGATACTTTGATTTGTGGTATCAAAACAATAAATTGTTCTTTTTTTTTCCAGATCAAATGCAAATTTATATTGTGCTAGTGAGTATGGTTTTTTAAACTACATGTAGACACAACTGACTGTTTTCCTGGAGCTTCTCATTCTAGGGAGACACCCCTAATTGATGACCCTTGCCCAGTACCCTTTCCAAAACTCTCTACCCTTCCTTCTCACTGTGATCTTTCTGTCTCTAGGACTGCCTATGGCTGAGGTAGCTGTGAGAAAAGCTCTCAGGTGAGAGTCTTACCCCCTGATATTATCTGGGGTACACCTGATTTAATGTTTTCTCTCACTTCTTGACATTGCCTGAGGATTTTGTTTTACTTCTTAACATTGTGATATCCTGGAGAAAGAAGCCTCTGTATCTTTCTTACTTATATGTGAGGATAGGCTATGGTTTGTTACAACATATTTTCAAAAATGATGAAATGGAAAATATTTTTCTGAAATAACCTTTTCACTTACCTGTTCTTAGTGAATTTAAATTTTTATTGAAAGCCCTTGCGGGGCGCCTGGGTGGCTCAGTCGGTTAAGCGGCCGACTTCGGCTCAGGTCATGATCTTGCGGTCCGTGAGTTCGAGCCCCGCGTCGGGCTCTGTGCTGACAGCTCAGAGCCTGGAGCCTGTTTCAGATTCTGTGTCTCCCTCTCTCTGACCCTCCCCCATTCATGCTCTCTCTCTGTCTCAAAAATAAATAAACATTAAAAAAAAAATTTTTTTTTAAAGAAAGCCCTTGCTTTTCATAGTTTCTCTTTCATTTTCTCTCTCCCACTCTTTGTCTCTGCTTGTTTTTCCAGAAGGTGCACTTTCGTCCTTGTTCATTTTTAAGCAGCTTGGAAAGCTGCTGTTTTTTTTTTTTAATTTTTTTTTTTTCAACGTTTTTTATTTATTTTTGGGACAGAGAGAGACAGAGCATGAACGGGGGAGGGGCAGAGAGAGAGGGAGACACAGAATCGGAAACAGGCTCCAGGCTCCGAGCCATCAGCCCAGAGCCTGACGCGGGGCTCGAACTCACGGACCGCGAGATCGTGACCTGGCTGAAGTCGGACGCTTAACCGACTGCGCCACCCAGGCGCCCCGGAAAGCTGCTGTTTGATGATGCCTGACATTGTTTTGGAGGAAGAAAACCAACAGTGAGATCAAGAATTGTAAGAATTCCAAATGTGTAAAGAAAGGTTGCTGCTCTGGTTTTGAGTGCTTGAGATGATCTAGGAAGTTGATGTGTGGGAGAAGACGGCAAGATCGGGGACACTTGCCCTAACAGAGAGCAAGACTTCTCAGAAAGCTGCAGTAATAAGATAATGGTAGTGGCATGTGGAGAAAGATAGTAGAACAGTAGTGGAACAGAATGGAGAACTTAGGATTATAGCCACATGTATAGGGTAGCCTGAGATATGGCAGAGGTGGCATTACAGATTAGTAGGGAAAAAGATTGTTCAAAAATGGTGCTGGAAAATTGACTATCCGCACAGGAAGAAAATTAATTGGATCCTTCTCACCAAGCTCAAGAATCCATTTCATGTAGATTGAGGACTTATATGTGAGGGACAGAGACAAAACTCCTAAACATTTATAAGAAATACATAAAGTTATACTTATGACCCTAGGGTAGGACAGGATTTTCATAAATAAAACATAAAAGTACAACCTGTAAAATAAATATTGATAAACCTTATTAAATTTAGGAACTTGCATTCATCAAAAGACAGCATAAAGAAAGTAAACAAACATGCCACAGGGTAGGAGATGTTTAGTTTAATATTTAGAATATCCAGAATATTTACTTTTTCTAAGCTAAACAGGTTAACTACTACTTCTCTATGACCTAATATCTATAATCACTGGTCATTAACAGTATCTTGGGACAGCTCCCTCTCCCCCAGCCTTATCTGAGACTAATTGGTCCTGCAAATTTAATGTTAAAGTTGAGTCATTACAGAAAGTTTTCTGAGTTACAAAGTCTCCATCAGGCAGTCATCTATAAAATCTACTTCAGCTCAAAACTTAAAGGATCAAGCTACCTCTTTTAGGGAAACCCAATAGAAAGTTACACCTTTCTAGTATTTTTTATTTCTATACTTCTCAATAATATTTCCCTAACAATATTTCTGTAATATTCAAATTCATATATTTCTTGTATCAAACTGCATCAATAACAGCAACAGAAATTCTAACAATCCCAAAAGTGATTAAATTAATAGTTACATCTGCATGTTTGGATTTTATTTCTTAATATAAAATACCTATTGGTTATTTATCCATTTGATTCCTTAGAGAGTTCTTATTTACTGTTTTGAGAAGAAAGATTAGAACTCTAGACTTTTCACATGCAATAATTGTGGGGTTTTGTTTTTGTTTTTGTTTTTGTTTTTGAGAAGGAGAGAGAGCCCGCAAGCAGGGCAGGGGCAAAGAGAGAGGAGGGGGACAGAGGATCTAAAAGCAGGCTCTAGGATCTACACTGACAGGAAACAGCCTGATGAAGGGCTCAACTTAGGAACCTGAGATCATGACCTGAGCAGAAGTCAAAAGCTTAAACCTCTTGAGCCACCCAGGTGCCCCAATAATTGTGTTTTTAATAATAGTCAGTAGATTTTCTGGTACCCGTGAAGTGATGCATTTTTCTTCCTTTCCTGTTAGTTGGAACCAAACAATAACTGGGAAAAAAGACCAGAGTGTTCTTCTGAATCACTGACACTGGTGACCTGGTATCATTGTAGCAGGTGGTACAGTATGTGCTCTCACAGGATTTTGACTCTTTGGAGGCAGGGGCCAGTTCTTTTATGTTTGTCAGTCACAGTTTCATGCCTCCATTTCTTTCTCATTGCCATTTTGGCAATAAAATAATCTGAAAGAATTAATGATAATAGATGTGGGTATTTAATAGTAGATAGAATAATATGGAAAGTTACCAGAGAGTAAAAAAGTTTCAAAGAGATCAGTGCTTGAAATACTTTAGTTAAGAACTACTGGAAAGTGTTTTATAAAATTGCATTGTCCAGTTTATGATTGAGGGAGGGCCAAGCAAATGGACTGTGTATGCATTTGTGTATATAACACACTTCATGTGGTTCTATATAGTTTTTATATGTATTGCTGGAAATAAATTATATAAAAATTACACAAGAGCTTTTTTTCTCCTATTCACCATGAGACCTGTGCATTCAATAATAAAGTCTTTCTGATTTGTCCAGGAATTAGATCCAAAGTGGATCTCTTTATCCTGAATTCTTGTGGAAGACTTATTGGAATGGGGTTTAGGGACTATTTAGGGGAGCTGTGTCTTTAGACCTAAAGACCTAAAGACACCAGGCGGGGGGAGGGGGTGGGGGCTGTTTCGTTAATAGTGCTTTGCATTCAAGTGATCCTGACCCAGGAGACCAGCACACTTTTTGGTCTATAGATGCTTTTCCTCAATTTTTACAAATGAGGGCACTATTTTTTCTATTAATAAAAAGCTGAAATATCTCATTTTCTAATTTAATGAGGACTTTAAAACATAAATTGATATATTTATGGGTACCATGTTATTAGCCCACTTTAGTAATGTAGTCTCCTTACTTCTTTGCTAGTGCTGGTGTTTGCCTTTCAACCTGTGAGGTGTGTTAGCACCTGGGCAGGGTTTTGCTCCTCACATTGCCGCTGGTAACAGAAGTATAGTTGATGATAGCAATCTAGTGCTCTGTATCTAAGGTTGATCTCACACCTTTCTCAGATAGCCACCTTCTTTTTCAGCATAATGTGACTGGGAGCTATCCAAAAAGGTGTGATTCCCACCTCCCTGAGAGGTGAACCAAGCTGTTACAACCCAAGGGTCTTGATAATTCCAGGGGAAGTCTTGTTTCCAAATTGAAATGTTTCTGCTAATTGATTTTGGTACCTGTAATTGAAGAAGCTGGTGCAGCATATCCAGATATGCTTAGCCTAGTAACTGTGTCTTCTAAAGAGGGTAGAATCTGCACAAGACACTACCAAAGATGAGTTTTGATTTCTGATATTTTTCAAGTAGCCTGGTTTCTCCCCACCTGATAGAAGTTGCTGCATCTTTCCAAACAGGTTCTCTAATGATCTTGCTTCACCATGGCTACAAATATGGAGGGGCTGGTTCAGCACAGAGTGGGGACCCAGCAGGTGGCTGAGGTGAGTGACAGGGGCTAGCACAATAGCTGGCACCCTTGCTTTTGAAAGGAAAAGTACATCCGTGTCCTCTGTTGTTTGAAAACCGTCCCAATGAAGTCAGCATGAAGTCCAAATCCAAAGCAGGATGCTGCCATGGAAGAAAAAAAAGACGACAAGAACATTTACTCCTAACATTTCTTTACATGAGGAGGGTGGCCTAGCTGCATACAATAAGGTGACTTTTAAAAAGTTTACCTTAAGGGGTGCCTGGGTGACTCAGTTAAGTGTCCATCTCTTGATTGTGGCTTAGATCATGATCTCGCGGTTTGTGAATTCAAGCCCTGTGTCAGGCTCTGCACTGTCAGTGCAGAGCCTGCTTGGGATTCTCTCTCTCTGCCCTTCCCCTGCTTGTGCTGTCTCTCTCTTTCTCTCTCAAAATAAATGAATACACTTAAAAAAAAAAAAAAAAAAAAAAAAAAAAAAGCTTACCTTAAACCAGAAACGAAAAGAATCCAGTAGTTAATCAAACTTGTGATTGTAGTTTTAACTCCAAGCCTCTGTCTTAGTTTCTTGCATACTTGATACTTTGTTAATACTGTGATATGGTAGAAAGCCCAGTTCAGTGCAATTTGCAGTCATTATTGACCAACTACCATGTGCTAGGGATTTGGGGAAGTGCTGAGAAATCTGGAGGTAAATGAGCCATTGGTCCTCCTATAGCGGTCTCAGAGCCTAGTGAAGGAGTAATTGAAAATCAGGGTGCGGGGCGCCTGGGTGGCGCAGTCGGTTAAGCGTCCGACTTCAGCCAGGTCACGATCTCACGGTCCGTGAGTTCGAGCCCCGCGTCAGGCTCTGGGCTGATGGCTCAGAGCCTGGAGCCTGTTTCCGATTCTGTGTCTCCCTCTCTCTCTGTCCCTCCCCCGTTCATGCTCTGTCTCTCTCTGTCCCACAAATAAATAAAAAAACGTTGAAAAAAAAAAAAATTAAAAAAAAAATTAAAAAGAAAATCAGGGTGAGAAGTGTAACTCCATGTGAGGAAGGTGATCCTGGAGGGGGTGTTGAATAACATGTAAACATTTATCAGACCCAAAGAAGTGGGATGAAGAACTCTGCAGCTGATACTGGGGAGGGCATCCTAAGTCAGAAACCTGTATCACGTCAGGACAGTGACATGAAATAGCTGGTATGTTCGGGCAACTTGAGGTGTAAAGGAGAAAAGTTGGGCCAAATCTTTTCACTCTGGACCAGGCCTATGCAAGGGCTTTAGTCCATGCAACAACTGTTTAAAGTTGGTATGATCATTATTCCCATTTCATAGGTGAGGAAACCAAGGCTCAAGGACAGAAGCGATTGGCCAAGGCTACACTGATCTAGTTCTATTTCACTTCTTCCAGAGTTCCTTCAGTAAATCATGCATCATACTGTAACCAGGAACTATTAGAAGGATTCAGATTTGTACTTTTGAACCAATATTCATATCTCTAAGGCAAAAATACAAATTTACCAAACAATGAGCATTTAAAGAAAGAATTTAAAAAGATAAAAAGTAAGTACACACATTCCAGTTTAAACCAATAAAAATGGTGAGCAGATTTTCTAAATTTTGGATCAACCATTAACTTTAAGGGCCATATTCCCCCAGTAAATAATGATTAATATTCACTGAAGATGAAAACAGATAGATTTCATAAATTTTTTAATATTATATTTTTGAAAGGGTTATTAGAGCTGTGGAAGTATTAGGTTTAAAATGCCTGTGTTTATTTGTTGCTTTAGTTTATAGTAGGAATAATTAGCCTGGAAATCATTATATTGGTTTTTCAAATAGTTAGGGTTATTTTGCATTTGATACAGTTTCCAGCTGTTTTGGAGACTGATGTATGGATTACTAGGAGAATCATTAATTCTTCAGGGGAAGAGATTAGTATAGGAATTTACAGTAGTAATCTATAGTAACCAATAGTGTATGTGATCAAAAACTTTGCTAGCTAAAATTTTCTGTCAGATACCTTACTTCCTTAAGGAAATGGAATTTCATATATTAGTGCAACTATTATTTCCCATGGCAAAAAAAGTGCATTTTTAGGACACTTCCAAAATAATAGAAGGCATTCTTCCTTTGGAGCACAAAAGCAATCTTATTTAAAATATTCCCTAGATTTCTTTGCAGTTAGTTTAGTGGATAAGTATGTGTATTTTGTTCTTTGAAATTTTGAGCTTAATAACTTTAAACTACATATAATAACTATCTATAATATTAGATGTTCTAAAACAGTAAAAGAGCCTACAGTTCCATCATTTCAGTACTAAGTAGTAATTGAGTGGGAGTGAAGTATCTAAATTGAGTTATTAACAGTCACTTTTGGATAGTTGTTTATACGATCAGTAGACAATGAGGGAGCACACCCCTTCTCTGCCTGTGGGCCCGAGAGGGCACACAGGTGAATAAATAAGCGGGGGTTGTCTACTTACAAGGGCCCTGTGTCATGGGGCTCAGGCATGAGACAGGCCATGCTAGAGGAGTACATAGGAAAGGACAGGCTTTCCATAGTAGGAAAGAGGATCTGCAGGGACCAGACAGACTGGGATTTAAATTCAGGCCTTTCCATTTGGTCTCTGGGTGACTGCCTTGTTCCTCAGTTTCCTCAAATAGAAAATGGGAATAATAATAACCTGTCTATCTCATGGGATTGTTGTGAGAAGTCACTGAAATAAAAACGTATAAAGAGCTTTAGTAGGTGCCATGCTTTTGCTCCGTAAATGCAATACAGCAACATTGTCAGTCATGTAAATGATTCTGTCAAGTCCGTAGATCACCTTTTTCTCTATAGACCAGATAAGTCACAAATACCAAGGTTAACTACGAAAGTTGGAGAATACAAAGTAACAACTTGATGGCTTATAATCTCAAATTTACTCAGTTATTCAGAGAGACAGTTTAATATAGTTGTCAAGACTGTAGACTCTAGAGTCAGATGGCTAGATTTGAATCCTGACCCTGCCACGTGCAGACTCTGTGACTTCTGTGTCTTTTGGAATTGTCTATGAAGAATTAGTTTTGATTCTTTTTTAAATGTCTGGTAGAACTCAGCAATGAAGCTGTCTGGACTTGGGCTTTTCTTTGCAGGTAGTTTTTTGGTTACTAGTTCAGTCTTTTTCACTTATTATAGGTCTATTCATACGGTCTATTTCTACTCAAGTCCATTTCAATAGTTTGTCTTTTTGAGAATTTGTTCATTTCATCTAAGTTATCTAATATGTTAGCATACAATTGTTTACAGTATTCCTTTATAATCATTTTTATTTCTGTAAGTTCAGTAGCAATTCTCTTCATTTCTGATTGTAGTAATTTTAATCTTTTTCTTGGTCAGTCTAGCTAAAGATTCATTTGTTGATCTTTTCAAAGAATCACCTTTTGGTTTCATTGATTTTTCTCAATTGTTTATGTATTCTCTGTTTCACTAATTTCCACTCTAAGTAAAACCCTAAAGAGATAACATTTTGCATCCACTAGAATGGATAAGTCAGATAACAAGTGTTGGTGAGGATATGGAATAATTGGAAACCTCCTATATTGCTGGTGGGAATGTAAAATGGTGTAGCCATTTTGGAAAACAGTCTGGCAGTTCCTCAAAAAGTTAAACACACTTACCATATAACTCAGCAATTCCATTCCTAGGTATATAGTTGAACCCCTTGAACAGGGGTTGGGGTGCCAACCACCATACAACTAAAAATCTGTTTATAACTTTGACTCCCCAGAATTTAAACTATAGCCTACTGTTGGCCAGAAGCCTTACCAACAACATGAAAAATTGATTAATATATTTTTTATGTTGTATGCGTTACATACTATATTCTTACAGTAGTACCTAGCTTTTTCTTTTTCTCAGTATTTCTAGGCTATGCATTTCATGTGCAAGTTTTTGTGTTTTTTTTTCAAGTTTATTTTTTAAGAGAGAGAGGGTGTGAGCAGGGAAGGGGCAGAGAGGGAGGAGAGAGAGAGAATCCCAAGCAGGTTATGCACTGTCAGTGCAAAGCCTGATGCAGGGCTCAGACTCCTGAACTGTGAGGTCATGACCTGAGCCAAGATCAAGAGTCAGATGCTTAACCAACTGAGTGAGCCACCCAGGTGCCTCATGTATGAGTTTTTTTAAAATTGTCACAAATCTATAAAAAATTTCCCAAAGAATTTATGGGAAAAAAAATCTGTGCATCAGTGAACCATGTAGTTCAAACCTGTGTTGTTCAAGGGTCAAGTATATACCCAAAAGAAACAAAAACGTATGTCCACACAAAAACTTGTACACAAGCATCTATAGCAGCATTATTAAAAATAGCCAAAAGGTAGAAACAGCCAATGTCCACCAACTGACAAATGGTTAACAAAATGTGGTATATACATATAGTAGAATATTAGTCAACCATAAAAAAGGAATGAGATACTGACATATGCTAACAACATGAGTGACCCTTGACAACATCATACTAAGTGAAGAAGCCAGTCACAAAAGACCACATATTGCATTATTCCATTAATATGTCCAGAAACGGGAAGTCTACAGAGATGGAAAGTAGACTTGTGGTTGGTTAGGGCTGCGTTATGGGGGTGATACCTAAAGAGGTTTCTTTCTGAGGTAATAAAATGTACTAAAATTGACTGTGGTGATAGTTGCATATATCTGCGAATATACTAAAAACCGCTTAATTGTATACTTCACCTGTGTAGATTATTTGGTAGGTGAATTATATCTCAGTAAAACTGTTTTTAAAAAACAGTACATAAGCAACCAGATGTCACTGCCAAAATTAGGAAGTATTTTGCAAGATAAAACCAAAGGGCACCTGGGTGGCTCAGTCAGTTAAGCATCTGACATCGGCTCAGGTCATGATCTCAGGACTCAAGACTTCGAGCCCCACATCGGCCTCTGTGCTGACAGCCCAGAGCCTGGAACCTGCTTCAGATTCTGTGTCCCCCTCTCTTTCTGCCCCTCCCCTTCTCATGCTCTGTCTCTCTCTCTCTCTTCCTCTCAAAAATAAATAAATGCTAAAAAATAAATAAATAAATAAAGGAATTTGTGATCGTTTTCACTTATTAATTAGAATTACATACTTTCCAAAATACTAAAGCATGATTCACATGTATAGTAAACTATGTTTTAAAAAAAATTGTATATATAGTTTGATTCCAGTTTGTAAAGTATTTATACTAAATGTTTATAGCTATATAGCATGTACTATGTAATACCATGTGCCAGGTATTATGCTCAGTTTATCATTTCATTTAATATTTCCATTAACACTACCAGGAAAGTATTATTTTCCCCAATTTAAATAAGAGGAAACTGAGAAATAGACGGATTTCTTTGTCAGGTTTCAAACTCATATGTGAGTGACATCAGAATCCAGGCCTTTAATCACTATCCATTAAGTTCATTTTTTAAAATACCTTAAATGTTGGGGCACCTGGGTGGCTCAGTCGGTTGAGTGACTGACTTCAGCTCAGGTCATGATCTTGCAGTTTGTGAGTTCGAGCCCCACGTCGGGCTCTGTGCTGACGGCTCAGAGCCTGGAGCCTGCTTTGGATTTTGTGTCTCCCTCTCTCTGCCCCTTCCCCGCTCATGCTCTGTCTCTCTCTGTCTCTCAAAAACGAATAAATGTTTAAAAAAAAAATTTTTTTTAAATACCTTAAATGTTAATAGTATTTTTAGTTTTCTAGGTTATGGAAAATTGTCTTTATACCCCCATTTTCCAAGTTTTAATTGTAATGCTCTTATTTAAACAATTCAACAAAATTTATGATTTTTTTTCCCATGCTCAGTGTCAGAAGCATGGCAAAATTCAACCTCCTGCAAAATCTGTGTGCTGTGGAGTTGACTATGAAACTTGATAGAGAATTGTAACTATAGCAGTGGGAGATTGAATCATATCTAATAGTAGCATTAGTTTTGCTTTTCAAATATGAAATAAATGAATTTTTTTTAAAGATTTCCCTCTATAGCTGGAAATATAAAACACACAGACTCAGTGTTTCTTCATATTGCCTAAATGAAAGACAGACAGTTTTAAACTCTATGTTTTGAGTCAGAGAAATTTAGGAGTTAACTTGTTGAAGCACTTTGAGTTACTTACTGGTAGAAAGAGACCATTCATGCACCCAAACTGTAAGTTGAGTATATGTTTACACAGCGGAAGTGAGGTGGCTTCACAGATCTTGGCAAGGCCTTTTCCTGGGCCCTGGGCTGTCTAAGGGCCTCTCAATCATCAGATGCTCTTCGAATAGGAAGGTCCTGTCACCACTGAGAAAATAGCTAAAATCTTATGATCCCATTACTCTTTTTATCATCAGGGCTTGCATCACCATTGGAGAAAACAGCACATCCGTGCAAGGGGATGTTTAAAAACATAGGGCTCTCCCAGTTCTTGAACAAAGCTCTCTGTATTGGCAGAGCTACATACTCAAGTGGGAAAAAGCAAAGTCATTGCTCAGGTTTCAGGTTTCCAGTGTCCTGAAAAGACCAACTCATTACATTAAATTCTGTTATTCTGCCCTCTTAAAAACTGGACAGTTAAGTTTTAATTTTCTTGTCAAAGTGTAGTACATATACATAGATTTAAAAGTTGACCAGTACTGTGTTTGGTTTGAAATAGGAAACCGCAAGCTCCTGAACCATCCCTACCCCCTCCTTATCCCCAAGTCTCCCTCTCTAAATTCATTTTTTTCTGTTATTTAACTCCTTATTTCTAAAAATATCCTTACTCTGGTTTTTTTTTTGGTTTTTTGTTTTTTTTTTGTTTTTGTTTTTTAACTCAGTGTTAGACATCGTCCTTTTTTGAGGAAGGAGGGTTTTTTGTTTTTTGGGGTTTTTTGTAGTAAAATATGAAATTTACCATTATAACCATTTTTGTGTCCAGTTCTGTGACACTAAATTCACATTCACATTATTCTGCAGCTATCACCATCATCCATCTCCAGAACTTTTTCATCTTCCCAAACTGAAGCTATACCCCTTAAACACTAACTGCCATTCCCTCCTCCCCTTTCCCCCAGCAACCACCATATTCTCTATGAATTTGACTACTCTAGGTACCTCATATAAGTGGAATCATATAATATCTGTAAGTTTTAATAGGCTTATTTCATTTAGCATAATCTTCTCAAGGCTCATCCATGTTGTGGTATGTATCAGAATTTTCTTCCTTTTGGGGGGTGCCTGACTGAGTCAGTAGAGCATGCAACTCTTAATGTTAGGGTCGTGAGTTCAAGCCCCACCTTGGGTGTGGAGCTTACTTTAAAAAAAAAAAAAAGAATTATCTTCCTTTTTTTGTTGTTTGTTTGATTTTTTGAGAGCTTGACATGCACCCTACCAGGGGAGGGGCAGAGAGAGAATCTTAAGCAGGCTCCATACACAGGGCAGATCTCATCACGGGGCTCAATCTCACAGCCATTAGATTGTGACCTGAGCTGAAATCAAGGGTCAGACATTTAACCAACTGAGCCACCCCAGCGTCCCTGTTTTCACTCTCTTGGTAGTGTCCTTTGATGCAAAAAGGTTTTTAGTTTTGACAAAGTTCAGTTTATCCATTTTTTTCTTTTGTTACCTGTGCTTTTAGTGTCATATCCATGAAATAATTGCCAAATCCAATGTCATGCTTTTCTCCTATATTTTCTTCTACGAGTTTTATAGTTTTTGGCTCTTACGTTTAGGTTTGTAACCCATTTGTCTATGGAATAACAAAAGGGGCCAACTTCATTCTTTTGCATGTGGATATTCAGTTTTCTTGGCACAGTTTGTTGAAAAAACTGTCCTTGCCCCATTGAGTGGTCTTAGCATCCAGCATCCTTTTTGAAAATCATTTGACATATATGCATGGATTTATTTCTGGGCTTTTTTTTTTACCATCTTAACCATTTTTAAATATACACAGTAATGTTAAGTTTATTCACATTGTTGTGCAGTGGATCTCCACAGCTTTTTTGTTTTGTAAAACTAAACCTCTGTATCCACTAAACAGCAACTCCCCTTCTTCCCCCTCTTCCCAGCCCCTGGCAGCCACCATTCTATGAATTTGACTACTTTTTCTATTTTGTGTAAATGGAATTTTATAGAACTTGTCTTTTTGTGTCTGGCTTAGTTGTAGCATAGTATCTTCAAGGTTCTGAGCTCTCTGTTCTGTTCCACTGGTCTGTATGTTTGTTTTTATCCCACTACTACACAGATTTGATTACTGTAGCTTTGTAGTAACTTTTGAAATTAGGAAGTGTGAAACATTGAACATTGTTCTAATTTTTCAAGATTGGTTTAGCTATTTGGGTCCCTTGACATTCCATATAAAAGTTACGGTGTATTTTTCCATTTCTATAAAAAACATTGTTGGGATTTGAATCCCTAGGGATTACATTGAATCTAGATGGCTTTGGGTAATATTGGCATCTTAAAAATTTGAAATCTTCCAATACATAAACATAGTATGTCTCCCATTTATTTATGTATTTAATTTCTTTCAGCTCTGTTCTGTAGTTTTCAGGAAGTCTTTTACTTCCTTTGGGTAACTTTATTTTTAAGCATTTTGTTATTTTTGGAATTGTTTTCTTAATTTCCTTTTATCATTGTTCTTAGTGTATAGAAATGCAACTGATTATTATGTGTTCTTTTTGTATCCTGCAACTTTGATGAATTGTTCATTAGTTATGAGAGTTTGTGAGAGAGAGAGGGAGAGAGAGAGAGGGATATTCAGTTTTCTGTGTGTGTGTGTAATCTTGTATTTATCTTTCTAGCCTAACTGCTCTGGCCAGAATTTCCGATACAGTGTTTAGTAGAAGTGGCAAAAGAGGGCATCCTTATCTTCCTGATCTTAGAGGAAAAGTTTTCAGTGTTTCGTCATAGAATAGGATACTAGTTGTGGGTTTTTTCATGTATGACCTTTATTATGTCAAGATAGTTGTTTTCTTTTTTTTTTTTTTTAATGTTTATTCCTTCATTTTGAGAGAGAGAGAGAGAGAGAGAGCGCATGAGCAGGGAAGGGGCAGAGAGAAGGAAAGAGAATCCCAAGCAGGCTCCTCATTGTCAGTGCAGAGCCTGGTGCAGAGCTCGATCTCAAGAACCATGAGATCATGACCTGAGCCGGAATTAAGAGTTGGGGATGTTTAACCAACTGAGCAACCCAGGTGCCCCAAGTTAGTTTCTTTCTATTCCTGCTTTGCTAAATGTTTTTATCATGGAGTGTTGAGTTTTGGGAAATAATTTTTCTCTATTAATTGAAATGATCTTGGGTTTTTTTTTCCCCCTTTCATTCTGTTTAATGTGGTATATTTAACTGATTAATTTTTATGTGTCAAACTATCCTTGCATTCCAGGAATAAATCCCATTTGGTCATGGTATATAATATTTTTAACAAGCTGCTGATACCAATTTGCTAGTATTTTGTTGAGGAATTTTGCACTGATATTCATAAGGCATACTGGGCTGTAGTAATGTGTGTCTGACTCAGATGTCAGGTAATGCTAACCTCATAGAATAAATTTGGGAATGTTCCTCCTTCCTCTTCATTTTTTTTGGAAGAATTTGAGAAGAATTGTCATTAATTCTCCTTTAAATGTTTGCTAGAATTCACCTGGACTGGTCCAGGGCCTTTTTTTTTTTTTTTTTGAGAGAGGTGTTGATTAATGTTTCATTCTTATTATAGATCTATTCAGATTTTCTTTTCTTCATGAGTCATTGTTGATAGGTTTGTATGGCTCTAGAAATTTGCCCATTTCATTCGGGTTGCCCAGTTTGTTGGCATGCACTTATTCATAGTACTCACTTAGAATCCATTTTATTTCTGCAAAATCAGTAGTAATGTTTCCAGCTTTCATTTCTGGTATTAGATATTTTTGACTTACCATTATGGATGAAGAAATTTTAGTTTTCATTTGGCACCTCACATTCCCATCTTTCTTCCCCCCTTAATCTTCTCGTTAAATTGTATTCTCTTTGCATTAATTAATGTTCTATTACCCAATTAGGACACTGGTACACATACTTTTCTTAGTATCTCCAATAAGTTCTAAAACCCTGTTTTCTGTACAGTTACATCAGAGGAATTTTCAGTTTCCTTTTTTTTTTTTTTTTTTTTTTTTATGAAAACATTCCTTGTAAAGCCCTCTGACCTCTTGCTGTAGTCCTTACTGATTGCTTTTTGAACCTGCTACACAGCTGTTGTCCTTGACTTCTCTCTTATTTTGGATTCTTTAATTCATGTTTTTTCCTTTAAAAAAAAAAGGGGGGGGGGGAGAAAAAATTCTCCAATAGCTTCCTAGGGTGCATCAGAGATGAATTCTTTTTACATCTTACACGATTGACTCTTGAATAACATGGATTTGAACTGCTCAGTTCTACTTATCTGTGCATTTTTTTTCTTTTTTTTTTTTTTTTTTTTTTTTTTTTTTAGTAAACACAGTACTGTAAATGTATTTTCTCTTGTGATTTTTTTTTACTTTTAAAATTTTTATTTTATTTTATTTTATTTTATTTTATTTTATTTTATTTTAAGATTTTAAGTAATCTCTACACCCAGTGTGGGGATCAAACTCATAACCCTGAGATTAAAAGTAACATGCTCTTTGAACTGAGCCAGCCGGGTGCCCCCTGCCTTATGATTTTGTTGTTGTTGTTGCACATATAGCATACAAAGTATGTACTAATCAACTGTTTATGTTATCAGGGTGGTTTTGGGTCAGCTGTAGGCTTTTAGTAGTTAAGTTTCAGGGAAGTCAAAATTATACGTGGATTTCCAACTGTGTGGGGAGTTGACACCCCTAACTCCTACATTGTTCAAGGGCCAACTGTATATCTAAACATGTCTTTATTTACCCCCACATGCTTGATGGATAGTTTGACTAGGAATAGAAATCAGAGTTTTTAGAAAATAATTTTACCTCAGATTTTGAGGCATCCCTTTATTGTCTTCCAGCTTTCAGGGTTGGTTTTAAGAAGGCTATATGTATTTTTGATCCTTACTGGTGACCTTCTATTTCCCCCTCCTTTTCTCTCTCACTATTTCTTTCTTTTTCATTCTCTCTTGATTTTACACTCCCCTCCACCCCTGTTAAGATTTTTTTCATCCCTGTCATTCTGAAATTTCACATTACCTCTTAATGTACTTATTCTTTCATATGTTATACTGGTACTCAGAAAGTCCTTTCAGTCTAGGAAATTATTTTATACCAGTTCTCTTTCGTTCTTTGTTGTTTTTTTTTGTAAATGTTTATTTATTTTTGAGAGAGAGAGTGAGAGAGAGAATGAGCAGGGGAGGGGCTGAGAGAGAGGGAGGCACAGAATCCGAAGCAGGCTCCAGGCTCTGAGCTGTCAGCATAGAGCCCAACACGGGGCTTGAACTCATGAACTATGAGATCATGACCTGAGCTGAATGAAGTCAGATGCTTAACCAACTGAGCCACCCAGGCGCCCCGTCCTTTGTTATTTTTCTAGTCTCTTTCCAGAACTAATTAATTGGAATTTGGATCTCTTAAACTAACCTTTTCATTTACTCATCTTTTCTCCTATTTCCAACTCTGTCTACTTTGTCTGTTTTCAGGGATATTTCCTGATTTAGATCTGTCTTCACAGGGGCACCTGGGTGGCTCAGTCAGTTAAGCATCTGACTTAGGCTCAGGTCATGATCTCACAGCTCATAAGTTCGAGCCCTGTGTCAGGCTCTATGCTGACAGCTCAGAACTTGGAGTCTGCTTCCGATTCTGTGTCCCTCTCTCACTCTGCCCCTCCCTGGCTCATGCTCTGTCTCTCTCTGTCTCTCTCTCTCTCTCTCAAGAATAAATAAACGTTAAAAAAAAAAAAAATAAAAAGGTGTAGCAAATCCAGATCCAAAGTACAAAATCATCATAGTTAGCAACTGCCACTGGTTTTCCACCGAAAATAGCAAGTTCTTTTCCTGAGTCCCCCTCATAGTGGTTCCTATGGACCACAGAGGTCATGAACCTCTGAATGCTCTGTCTCTACATAGAGCTGTTGGAAGTTCTGTGAAAGGCACAGAAAGACAGAAGAAATGGCAGCACCACACCAAGTTCTCCACTCACTGAGTTGGTTTCCATTCCTTCTTCTGTTTTCTGTCTTCCTGAAGTTTGTTAGTATTTGTGATCCACTGCCCTCTTCTTGACTATCCTTTTTGTCCTTGTGGGTCTGTACATTTTTTTATCCTTTATTCATACTTAGATTTGGTAAAGGAATAGAGATGATAAATGCATGTGGAATGTATTTGCTGTATTTAATTGGAAGTCAAGAAAAGTACTTGGAATTGAAATTCTTCATAGGCGCTCCAAAAATACTCGTTCATTTATCCATTCAACAAGTAGTTAAGGGGTGCTTACAGTGTGCTGTGTACTAGGCATTGTTCTGATTTTCAAGATGAACATTCTGCTCACGTGAAGTTTCTATTCTGTTGGGAAGGAAACAAACATCTAAACAAGTAAAATGTCAAGAGAGTGATAAGTGCTATAAAGAAAAGGGAAGAGATAGAAAGTGACAATATCTAAGCACATTCAGGGAAGACTCTTAGAAGGTTAGAAGGTGACATTTAAATGGAGACCTGAATGAAGTAAGAGTGATCCTGGTGAGTATCTGGGTGTGGGGTATATTCCAGGCAGGGAAGAGGGGGAGCATGCTTTGTACAAGTGACACTCAAACTTGCTTAAGTGAAAAAAGATTTGTTGGAAGGATATTCACAGAACTGAATCTCAGGATGTACGATCAGGCTGTATGGAACCAGGAAGCTGTCCAGTAACATCTCTTTCAAACTCCTTCTGGGGACACATGATCACTCCTCTTTGCTTTGTTCTGAGAGTCAAATTTATATCCTCTCTCCAAGGACTAGCTTTTTCTGCTTCTGTGTTCTCCAACAATTTGGGCTTATATGTGGCATCAAATCAAGCTGTTACCCTATATGATCTTATAACTTTACTTCATATCACTCTCTTCTATAAACATGGCAGATCTTTCCATTTACTTGTTTTCTTTATTTTTTTCATAAAGATATAACATTTTTTTATTTGCTTCCTAATACATACTTTATGTTCTGTGATGCTGTTTACAAGTATATTAAACTTTTTATTTTCCAACTTTGCTGGTATATAGAAATGCAAGTTTATAATTTTTTTAATTGAGCAGCCTTTCTCTTATTCTAATAATTTCGCTATATGTTCATTTGGATTTTTTTTTTTCTTTCTAATCCTTATGTTTTTGTCTTGCCTTACAATCCTAGCTAGATCTCCAGTACATGTTGAATAGAAGGAACAGGTGGCATTGCCTTGTTCCTCATCTTGAAAGGAATGCTTTCAACAATTAATTAGATATGATGTTTGTATGAACATTTTCTCTTTATCAGTCCAGGACATTCTCTTCTGTTCCCAGTTGGAGGAAAAGTTGTTATATACTCAGCAAATGTTGGATTTTATCACCTTTTTTTTCCCCCCTCTGGCACCTTAATTATCATATGATTTCTCTCTTGACTGGCTACTGTAGTGAATTAGATTGATTTGTAATTTTAAGCCCATCTTGATTCTGGGGTTAATCTCAAACATGATTTACACACACACACACACACACACACACACACACACATTTTGGATTCAGTTTGCTAACACTGTTTAGGAATTGTCTATCATGTTCATGAGTAGGATTGACTTTTAATTTTTCTTATGTTTTGGGGGGCACCTGGGTGGCTCATTTGGTTAAGTGTCCGACTTTGGCTCAGGTCATGATCTTGCGGTTCGCGAGTTCGAGCCCCACATCAGGTGCTGTGCTGATAGTTCAGAGCCTGGAGCCTGCTTTGGATTCTGTGTCTCCCTCTCTCTGCCCCTCCCCTGCTCACACTCTCTGAACAATAAATAAATGTTAAAAATTTTTTTTTATGTTTCGGTATCAAGGTTAGCATAGCCTCATAAAGAGAATTGGGAGTAAGTCCCTTCCTTTTCTACTTTTTGTAATAATTTATGTAAAATTGGAAATTTTTGGTTCTTGAATGCTTACAGAATGCACCAGTAAAACTACTAGGGCATGGAAAGATTTTTAACTATTGTTTCAGGTTCTTTAATGGCTAAAGGACTATTCAAATTTTTTATTTGTACTTCACTCAGTTTTAATAAGTTACACCTTTTTCTAAGAATTTGTTTTGTCAAATTTTCAAGTTTATTGGCATTCTGTTCAGAATATATTTGTTTTATATTTTAACATTTGAGGCAACTCTAGTTACAGCCCTCTTTTATTCCTAGTATTATTTGTGTATCTCTTATTTTCCCTTTGATTGGTTTCACCAGAGAGCTATTTTATCTCTGATTAGTTTCTGTTTTTATTATTTTCTTCTGCTTTTTGGCCCTTATTTTGGTATTCTTTTTGTAAGTTCTTAGGATGGATCTTAGCTTATTGATTTCTTAGCCTTTCTTCTTTTCTAATACAACAATTCAGCTATCTATTATCTTCTAGGTAGAGCTCTAGCCATATCACTTCCACGCAGCCAATGGTTATCTTCCTATCATTTAGATTGATTTGCAGTTTGTAGAATTTTCTATGAAAGAAATCATACAGTATATATACCCTTTCTTATCTGGCTTCTTTCATTCAGCATCATTATTTTCAGACTCATCCATGTTTTATATGTATCGGTACTTCGTTCATTTTTTATAAAAGTGTATCCATTGTATTGCAAATTTTCTTTAGCCTGAATGGATAAATACTTTTATCCTAAATGGATAGACATTTAAGCTGTTTCCCTTTTTTTTTTTTTTTTTTTTTTTGCCTATTACAACTAAACATGTTACGAACATTTTTTTAAATGTTTATTTTTGAAAGCGAGAGAGACAGAGCTCAAGCAGGGGAGGGGCAGAGAGAGAGGGAGACAGAATCTGAAGTAGGTTCCAGGCTCCACACAGCCAGCACAGAACCTGATGTGGGGCTTGAACTCACAAACAACGAGATCATGACCTGAGCTGAAGTCAGACGCTTAACCGACCAAGCTACCCAGGTGCCCCTGTTATGAACATTTCTGTACAAGTGTTCATGAGAACATAGGCTTTCATTTCTCTTGTGTAAAAACTGCCCACTTGATTTCCAAAGTAGTTGTACCATTTTGTATTCCTTCCAGCAGTATACAAAAGTGCTACTTGCTCTACAACCCTGCCAGTACTTGGTGTGGTCAGTCTGTTTAATGTCAGGCATTCTCGTAGATGTGTACTGGTTCCTCATGGTAGTTTTAGTTTCCATTTCTCTAATGACTAATGTTGAGTATCCTTCATGTGTTTATTTGCCATGCATATATCATCTTTCATCTGTTGAAATCTTATGCCCATTTTTTTAAATTGTTTGCTTTCTTATTCAATTTTGAGAGTTCTTTGTGTATTCTGGATTACATGTCCTTAACAGGTTTCCAAATACTTTCTCCTAGTCTGTGGTTTATCTTTCATTCTCTTAACCATGTCTTTTGAAGAACACAAATTTTTTACTTTGATGAAGTCTAATTTATCAGTTTTTTTTTTATGAATCATACTTTGGATGTCCTACTAAAAATCTTTACCTAACACAAGATCACAAAGATTTTCCCCCTTGTTTTCTCTAGCAGTTTTATAGTTCTAAGTTTTACATTGATAATTATCTTTTTTGTAACTTTTTAAACTTAATATAATCAGAAAATCTGGTCTGTATAATAACAGTTCTTGAAATTTGTTTTACTTTGGTGTGTTACCTTCCAGGGTTTTTTCCTAAGTATTTATATTCATGTATATGTCACTATAGAAGTACATTTGATCCTTAAAGAACATGGGGGCTCGGATGGTATGCCAAACCCCGCATAGTTGAATATCCATGTATAATTTTTGACTCCCCCAAAACTTAACTTCTGATAGCCTCCTATTGACTGGAAGCCTTATCAATAACATAAAATGATTAACACATGTTTTGTATGTTGTATGCATTATAGTCTTACAACAAAGTAAACTAGAGAAAGAATGCTATTAAGAAAGTCATAAGGAAGGGAAAATACATACACAGTATCACACTGCATTTATTGTAAAAAATCTTCATGTAAGGGTACTCATGCACTTCAAACCCATGTTTTTCAAGGGTTAAGTGTTTATAGATTTTTAAATTTAGCATAAATGGAACCACACTAGATAAGATGTTCTATAAGTTGCCTTTTTTACTTTGTCTCAAATATAATGATTGATTTTCAAAATAGTAGCATTTTATATTCCTACCAGTAGTGTACAAGAGTTCCAGTTACTCAAATCTATATAATTCTTTTTACTATCATGTAGTATTACATAAATTAGAGCTCTATTTATGTAGCCACTCCACTATAGAAGCACATTTTTGAGTTGTTTCCAGATTTTCCCAAACATAAATAGTGCTACAACGAACATCTTTGTATATGATGCCTTGTTGGGCTCACATGTTGGGTGTATTTCTCTAGACCAGAAGTAGAATCACTGATTCAAAAGCTATCTGGGCAGAATGTTACCTTCCAAGTTTTTGTGGGGTTTTGGTTTTTTTGTGGTTTTTTTTTTTTTTTTGACAGTTAACAATCATATAGCTTTATATACAAGAAGTAGCTGGGCCACTGATAAACTCTGTTGTTAATTCAGCAAGCATTCATTGAGTACATACCATGTGACCCTTCCTTCAAGGAGTTGTCTGTTCCTTCAGACCCAGCACCCCCTTTTTATTGCAGTGTTTCTTAATGACTCTTTTACTATACCAAAGTGATACTCATAGTAAATATATCCATTAATACAGAAATAATTTACAAAAATCAGTATAGTACAATAACTAAATTCAAGAGAAATAAAAAGAAGCAAGTTATTAAAAAGTAGTATGTATTTCATGTAAATACTTGGGCATAGCTATCATAGAAGATGTAATGGAAAATTCAGATAGTTGCACAGACGTAAGCTATGAGTTAAGGGTAGTAAAGTGAAGCTGTTTTGTAAATGAAATATACACAGTGGACTTAGAATAAAACTAGTGTTATAAGTAAGACAACTTACTGGTAGTATGGAGAGGGAAAAAGAGTTGATAAGTGGAATTGTCAAAAAGGAGAAAATGATGAAGCATGATGCCCTTGTAGATATGACATACCTTACGTAGAAGGATTGTGCCAAAATAATTTCCTATGATAAGTATGTCTTGGGGAAAATAGTAACGTTCTATCATAGAAAACATCTCCTTTCTTGAAATCTCACTGCATTTGAGGTATATGTATACCTTTAGTGCCTCATACTTTTAAAAAGATTTTGGAGACTGTAGCCTTTTATTGGTCACAGAAAATGGAGGATTAGAAATGAAACCATCTTGTCTATAAACAAACAAATGAACATTTGCATAGGAGATAACATCTTATTCAGGGTGATAGGTTTAGCATTGTGCATTGGATTTCGTCAGGGAAATTTTAGTAGGAATGCTCTGTATTTATATAATGCTTTGTACTTCATTGCCTCATTTTAATCCTCCCATTATTCTGTGAAGTAAGAGGTATCCACCTCAGTTTTACAAATGTGTAAGCAGAGGCTTAGAACAATTAAGGGACTTGTCCAAAGCCACCCAGACAGGAGCTGGTGTTCTAAGTGTAATGAGTTTCCCTGTAACTAGCTGCCTACCAGGATGATTCAGTTTAGATTTGTAGTTGCAGAAATATAGCATGGTTTTAAAATATCTTCAGTAGCAGTCCTTCAAAGGACATGGAGACCGAGAATTCTTTTTCACAGTAGAATCTCATCTTACAAAAAAATATATATATTTTCCTGAATGCGTAGAAAAGTTTTTCTTTTTAAAATGAAGAAAAGTATGAAGAACACTCATTATATCAGACTTGGGGTAGAAAATAAGATCATTCATAATACCAAATTCTAGCAATATTTGCTGGTTTTAAAAGGTAACTTTTTTGGAAATTTTTTTTTTAATTGATTATGAAAGTGGTAAAACATGCTGGAAAATTTGCAGAGGAGAAAAGAAAGCCATATTTCTATATTTGAGCACATCTTAACACTATCATTTTATTACTTGATCACTTCTTGTATAAAATAACAACCATTTCCACCTCGGTCACCCTTTGTCCCTCTTACATCTTACTTTTCTCCAAAATGCTTATCATTATCTAAAAAACATAGGGGCACTTGGGTGGATCGGTTGGTTAAGCTTCTGACTTCAGCCCAGGTCATGATCTCACAGTTCGTGAGTTCAAGCCCTGCATCAGGCTCTGTGCTGACAGCTCTCAGAGCCTGGAGCTTGCTTCAGAGTCTGTGTCTCCCTCTCTCTGCCTCTTGCCCGCTCACACTATGTCTCTCTCAAAAATAAATAAACATTTAAAAAATAATAAAAATAATAAAATAAAAAACATATATACTTTTTTATTTATCACAATAGAATGTAAGTTGCAGAAAGGCAGGAACTTTGTTTCACTTGCTGTTTGTCTTCCCAGTGTAAAACACTTTCGAGTGCCTGGAACATAGTAAGCACTCAATATTAAGATTTCTTTATTGAATGAATAAGCATATTCTTTTTTGGTCTTCTTTTCACATGCACATCATCCAGCTGTAATCAGTGTGCACACCTAGATTGTTGTTTGACAGAATAAATGTAAATATCCTTTCCACAGGTTGCTACATAGCCTGCATAACCAACATTTTTCATAGCTACATAATATTGTATCAAGGGAGCATAGAATAATTTACTAACCTATCTCCTAGTTTGGGACATTTAAGTTGATTCTGACCTTTAGGTTAAATACATCCATTCTTTACCAGTTGAGGGTGCCGAAAACAAACAAGAAAAACCAGCTGTTGCTGATTTAAAAAAAAATAGGATTCCTAAAAAACACGGAGTTAAACTATGTGTGGGGAAGGATTGGATTAACTTGACAGAGTTACAGGAGGACTAGAAATATAGCTTTGCAGCTATGAAAACAAATCTCCCCAAACAGCCAGTTTGGTGAAGCTATGGCTATACACCACAACACTGCCTAGGCTGGCCATGGGGTTCCTGCTGCCAGTAGTCTCAGCACGAACATCTGATCAACCCGCTGCCCACTAAGGTAAGCTAGACCTGCAAGTATCTGGCACTTTCTGCTTCTACAGTTGAAGGTGGGCTCTACTTTATCCAGACCCCTGAGAGAGGGAATTCCTGTATTCCCTAGAAAAATAATTTAGGAGCACACACTGATAAAGCCATTTCTGTATTTAGGATAGTTTATATAAGGTGGATTCCCAGAAGTAGAATCACCAGATCAGAGGGCGTGTACAGATTTTTATGATGAGAAGAACAGACCTATTGACCTGAACAGTTGGGCCTTGGAGCTTTTTGCTTCTTTGTATTAATCTTTCATTTTACACATCACTTATTAGCTTTACTGAATGTTACGTTTCTTAGAACTTTAAATAGTTGTTGAGGTAGGGGGACTTTTAGTTTCCTTTTTAAAAAAGGAGAATCCTTAGGGCACCGGGTAGCTCAGTTAGTTGAACGTCCGACTCCAGATTTCAGCTCAGGTCATGATCCCAGGGTCGTGGGATCAAGCCCTGCATCTCAGGCTCCATGCTCTCTGCTTTAGATTCTCTCTCACTGTCCCCCACTTGAGCACACACGCTCTCTAATGTAAAAAAAAATAGGTAAAAAGGAGAATCCTCTCTCTTTTTTTACTCCTGAATTAATTTTTCCCTTTTAGGTTGGGATGCCTAGGTTTGTGCCAGAACCTAAAAAATAGGTGGCATATTCCTTTAACTTGGATTGTTTTAAGTTAGTACGTATACAAACTTCTGTGGAGTAGAAATTCATTGTTTATAACACAGTGAACTTACTATTAAAAATTTCCTTACTCTATCAGTTCCCTCCTCTTATCCTATATAAAAGTAAATATCCCTAAAACCTCTTTCTTCCTACTCCCCCCCCCCCCCCGGCTTTCATTTGTTTTGTCTGTTTTTGGTGATTGGCCAGCATTCACTTTATATTAGTTCTTTGCCCAGGTATTGAAACAGGTAGTTAAGTTACATGTCAAACAGAAGGCTACAGCTTGGCTTAGAGACAGGTGCTCTTGTCTAGCAGCCAGAGGATCTGAGTATTAGTTACAGCCCCACCTCTAACAGTGACCTCAGAAGCTCTTTCCTCTATGGCCTGCGGGGGAGGGCTGACACTGAGACTTGAGCCATTCCGTGGCCAGTTACTACATACAGCATCCTCATTTGCACAGACTACATGTGCTCACCTTCCTGCGAGTATGAGAGGCTACAGGGGCTAGAACTCTGACCTGTACTCATAAGCCTGGCACATATTGGGTGGGTGTAGTAAAATATTTGTTAAATGTGCCCAGTGCTATTATTCTTGTGATTGTTATGTTGCCTTCCCTTTGAATGGTATAGTAGTTTGCAAAGACCCCATGTCTTTAAAAATGTTGGCTTGATGTACTGTGAAGTTGAAAATGCTATATGCAGAATGTGGTATTTCTGAGTTCTCCAAATCTTACCTCCACTCTTTATAGTTTTAGGACTGTTTTGAGTTGGTTAGATTCCATGGTAACATGCTCTCAGGAGCTCTCAGTTCAGGAAAGGTGGTCTTTAAGGGGAAGCTGGTGGGGCGGGGGGGGGGGGGGGTGCACATTTAGCAAAGGCAGCAACCTAGGTGAAGGGAGAACTTTGTAAAGCAAAGTACATCTTCCCTAGAAGCAATTAATCATATTATTAGACAAACTGCTTTAGCAGCTGGTGAAACGGCAGGAACATGTCAATTTTGCTTCCTTGGTTACAGGGAGTGATAGTGTACTTGACCTTCAGCAAGCAGGGTCGTAGAGAGGGCATCTTTAAACAGCTCTGTCTGGTTTTGGTGAATGGAATCTGCACTGGTGGTTTGAAAGCAAATGCCTGCGCTTCCCCAACCAACCCTTTTGGTGGGGCTCTCTGGCCTGGGAGGTTGCTGAGGAAAAATGTAAATAAAGCTGGAGGGAGCCATTGGCATGGTAAGTTTTAAGGGTCCTAAGAACAACAAGACTGCAATTTTGAAGCCTGTTCTCATTCTCTGTGTTTCTGGGGGAAGCCTCCTTGAAAAGCAGTATGTTTCATAGGTACTTGTTTTTAGAGCAGTTGGCAAAAGAACAGTGGATTTAAATGCCTGGTATGTATATGAAGGAATTCCATTTAGTGTCTGTTGCTGTGCTTATTAGCACCCAGCAAGTTATGTCTTCGTAGGAACTTGTATTTGATTATGCTGGTTAAGTTAAATAGGGCAAAAGCTGCTTCCTTGTTTGTTTTCAACAGATTGACCTGCTTATGAACAGAGAGTTGCTCTTAACACCTCATTGTTTTTATATAATGTGGGTGGGTAGTGGTTGTTGACTGTGTGGATCTTTGTTTTTGTGCCAAGAAATTTAGGGTTATAGTTCTATCTTTTTAAACATTATCAACTGGAAAATTTAAAAACTGGTTAATCAACTCTGATATGAATCAGTGAGGCTGATTTGTAATGTTCAGTTTTGAATCCTTAATTGACTTTAGTTTAAAGAAGAGCCTGGGACTTACCAGTCATCAAGATAATTTATTTTTTAGGAACACAGCACACTGGCATTGTAAGGTCCTAATCCTTTGTATGAGGTGAGCAATGAGCACTTTGAAGATCAACACTCCTGTGCACTCTGGTGCAAGTTGCAGCACAAAGAGGACTTAACTCTGCCCATTGACCCTCACTACACTTACTATTTAATGGTCCTTTGAAATAAAAGGAGGGTGTGGTACATTTCAATTCAGGCTGGAGGTAAAGTGCCTTTACCCTACTTAGGCATTTACTTTGTTCATAATTTCACTGGGAATGTTGAGAAGTCAGAAGTTTGTGGTTGAGATTCGTAACATATTGGGTCTGCATGATCTGTTTTTTTCACAGGGTGTGAACTTGGTTGCCCTATTAATAACCCATGGGAATGTTGCAGCCAAAACTCAGAATAAATTATAGATTTAGAAACTCTTAATATTTGCTCCTTAGCTCAATGCTGTGGGCATTCTTTTCAACCTAAATGTCTATCTTTTAGCATGTAATCACCATAGAAAATTTTCCTAAGAATTTATTCCTTTAAAAAGTGCTGCTACAGCAATGCTTTCTTATAATGGAATAGAGAAGGTTCTCACTCCAGGGTGAAAATGTATGAACTTTCCCATCAGCCTCATAAACCCAGGTGTGTCAGTGAAAGCCTGTACGCCTTGGTTTATGTAATAAACTGCCAGGGCAGGTGTTGTGCAGTACCTGCAGGATGTCTAATTAGCAGACAGGCATAAGAGTGGAGTAAGAGAAAAAAAGGTCTTGGCACAGTTTAGGACCAAGGACTATAAAACAGATTTCTTACTCATTCCTAAAGTTAGGAAGTGTTCATTCATTAAGCAAGCATTGTGGCCCTAAAATGAACCTAGCCTTGGGAAAAAAGGAAAAGTAGGAAGTGTTTCCTACTGCCCTCTGAGGTAGACTTAAGCAGTTACAGTAGGTGCCTTGTGGAGAGTGCTGAGATGCAGGAACTCTCGGCACCTAGAACAGAACATGTATACCAACCTGAGGGATCAGAAAAGGCTGGCCTGAGGAGCAGGGCTTTTATTAAACTCATTAGACTGTAAATATTTGTATGTTGGGGAAGCACAATCCACTTTACAAAGGATGCAAAATAGAAGAGCTGATTTTTACCCTTTTAAATGTGAGTCAAGAGACCATGCCCTGGAACACCTATGTCCAAACATACTTTCACACCTTGCTTGTGATTTAATTGAGTCCTTTGGACTGGCAATTTTTCCTGTCAAAGTGCAGGTGCTCTGGCCAGGGTGCACACACCTGGGTATTGCCAGGCATTTATATTTTTCATTCAGTATGAATTAATGATCCTGTCCTTTGCAACTTGAGCAGACTGAGGGAGTTGAAAGTAGGCTAAGGCAGAGGGCCAAGACTGATATCGGGCACTGAAAAGATAAGCAGGAAAGGATGGAAAGGAGATGCTTCCACTCGTCAGAAATACATCTAATATTTTTATGTCCTGTTACCAAATTGACTTCCTACAACTGTGCTAAATGATACTCAACAATATGCTTCTGGAAAAAAAAAAGTATATTCCCCACCTTGATGTGTGTTTATAACATCAGGCTCTAAATTCACACAGCTGCAAGAATTTCTGAGCAGTCCCATCATGGCAGGACTTTGCCTTCAAGCCAGATCATATCTAAACTGCCCCTGCTGCCACTAGAACACACCTTCTCTCTAAAGGCCACGGGAGTGGGGGACCCCAAGTATTTTCCCATTAACCTGTCACTTTCAGAGTTAATCATCCCTCTAATAAATATGAGGGATATTTTGGGTTGTTCATCCAATCTGAATTTATTACTGAACTACCAGGCAACATTGCCAACATGATCTGTACTGCGTCTCAGACAAATTTGTAGAGGCCTTACCCAACCTGTGCTTCTTCCACTATAGCTGTCCATCTTGCCCAACAGATGCTAGAGGGGAGAACTGCTTTTGATTGTACAACAGCATGCAGCAAGCTCTAGTGTGGCACAGGGTTAACACATAGCAGGTTCAAGTGAAGCACAGACAAGAGCTTCTTTGGCTTACTAACATAGAAACCTTCTTTGAGACCCGATGAAATACTTTTTGAATGCTGTTACTCTTTCTTTTTTTTTTTTTTTTTAGTTTATTTATTTTGAGAGAGAGAGGATGCAAGCAGGGGAGGGGCAGAGAGAGAGGGAGAGAGAGAATCCCAAGCAGGCTCTGCACTACCAGCGCAGAACCTGATGCGGGATTCGAACCCACAAATCGTGAATGACGTGAGCCAAAACCAAGAGTTGAATGTTTAACCAACTGAGCCACCCAGGCATTCCTCTTTTTTATTATAACCATCCTAAAATGCATGGGAAATGATATCTTAATGTGGTTTTGATTTACATTTCCCTAATGATTAATGATGTTGAGCAATTTTCTTCTTCGGCTTATTGGCCATTTGAATATTTTCTTTGGAGAAATGTCTGTTCAACTCTTTTGCCCATTAAATTTGGGGAGGGGGTGCCTGGGTGGCTCAGTTGGTTGAGCATCCGACTTTGGCTCAGGTCATGATCTCGCTGTCTGTGGGTTCAAGCCCCGCATCGGGCTCTGTGCCGACAGCTCAGAGCCTGGGGTTCTGTTTCAGATTCTGTCTCCCCCCTCTCTCTCTCTGCCCCTCCCCCACTCATGCTCTGTCTCTGTCTGTCTGTCTCTCTCTCTCTCTCTCTCAAAAATAAATAAACATTTTTAAAAAATTTATAAAAAATTTTTTTTTTTGTAGGGGTACCTGGGTGGCTCAGTCAGTTAAGTGTCTAACTTCAGCTCAGGTCATGATCTCGTGGTCTGTGGGTTCGAGCCCCACATCAGGCTCTGTGCTGACAGCTCAGAGCCTGGGGCCTGCTTCGGATTCTGTGTCTCCCTCTTTCTCTGCCCCTCCCCCACTCATGCTGTCTCTCTCTCTGTCTCTCAAAAATGAATAAACATTAAAAAAATTTTTTTTTCTGTAGATGATATGAGGTAGGATTTAATACTTTTTAATAAGAACAAAAATAATTTTCTGGTCAAGGAGAGCCTCACACTAGTACAGTTTATCACATGTGACATTAATGTTTACACACTATAACTCAGATTTTAGAGAAATTTTCAGGAAGTTTGTGATAGTATTAATAGCTACTAAGTGTTGAATGGAATTAATACTTAACATTCATTGTCCCTCTCATCAATCTCATAAAGTAGTAACAATATATCCATGTTAAATTTCAGGAAACTGAAGTTTAGAGGGTTTAGGTGGCTTGCTTAGGGTGATAGTACATGTTTCAGAGCCCAGCTCTGTCTGATTCCATAGCCTGTGGTACTCATATTATGTTGATTGCTTTACAATGTTTTACAGGTAAAGTGAGTATCTAAACCAGAAAATTAGCATATTATTCAATCAGTTAAGAATTCCATATATCTGAAATTGGTAGAATTAACTCACAGGGTAACAATAGATTCAGCCAAAACTCTAACAGACTTTTTCTAACAGACTTTTTCTTGATGGGTAATCCTTGATCATATCATTTGCAAACAGATTATTTTACTCCTTATTTACGATTTGGATGCCTTTTCTTTCCTTTTCTTGCCTAATTGCTCTGGCTAGAACTTCTAGTACTAGATTGAGTAGAAGTGGTAAAAGCAGGCATCCTTGCTTTGTTCCTTATCTTAAGGAAAAACTTTCATATCTTTCACCATTGAGTATGATATTCACTGTGAGTTTTTCATATAGTTTTATTATGTGGAGATAGTTTTCTTGTGTTCCTAGTTTGTTGAGTGTTTTTATCATGAAATGCTTTTTCTCCAGCTATTGAGGTGATTGTGTGATTCTCCCCCACCCCTGTTTTAATTCTGCTAACATGGTATGTCACATTGATTTTGTATTTTGAACCTTGTGTTACAGGAATAAATCCCATTTCATGTCAAGGTGTTTAATTATTTTAGTATGCTGCTGAGTTCTGTTTGCTAGTATTTTGTTGAGGATTTTTCTATCAGTTCATAAGAGATACTGGTCTGTAGTTTTCTTGTACTGTCTTTGTCTGGCTTTGGTATCAGGATAATGCTAGCCTCATAGAAGGAGTTAGGAAGTGTTCCTGTTCAGTGTTTGGGGAAAGTTTGAGAAGGCTTAATACTAGTTTTTCTTTAAAGGTTTGGTAGAAATCACCAGTGAGCCATCAGGTCCAGGGATTTTCTCTGTGGGGAAATTTTTGATAATTGGTTCAGTCTCCTTCATAGTTATAGATCTATTCATATTTTATATTTCTTCATGATTTAGTCATGGTAGGTTTTGTGTTTCTAGGCCTTTGTCCATCTGATGCCAACAATTTTGTTGGCATAGAGCTGTTCTTAATATTCTCTTATAATCCTTATGGTTCTATAGAATTGATAGTAATGTCTTCACTTTCATTTCTGATTTTAGTAATCGCAGTCTTTTCTCTTTTTTTTTTCCTTTAGTCCATCTAGCTACAGATTAGTCAATTTTGTTGATCTTTTCAAAGAACCAACTTTTGTTTTAATTGATTTTTCTCTATTTTTCTGTATTTCTTTTATCTCTGTGATAATCTTTATTATTTCCTGTCTCCGGCTGGCTTTGGTTCAGTTTATTCTTTTTCTAGTTCTATAAGTTATAAAGTTACATTGTTCACTTGAAATCTTTCTGGTTTTTTAATCAAAACATTTATAGTTCATAAATTTACCCCTTAACACTGCTTTCACATTTGTCCTATAAATGTTTTGTTTGTTTTCATCCATCTGTAAGCTTTTTCTAATTTCCCTTATAATTTCCTCTTTGATCCAACACCAAGAATGTATTGTTTAATTTCCACATGTTTGGGACATTTCTTGGTTCACTCGCTGATGATTTCTAACTTTATTCCCTTATGGTCAGAGAAGATACCTTGTATGTTACCTGTCTTTTAAAATTTGTTGAAGCTTAACTTGTGACCTCACCTGGTCTGTCCTAGAGAATGTCCCGTGTGTACCTGAGAAATTTTTCTGAGTATTTGTTGTTTCTGGGTAAAGTGTTCTGTATAGTGTGTGGTTGGTTTGTTGTATTAAGTTCTCTATTTCTTTGCATATACTATGTCTGTCTGTTCTATCCATTATTCAGATTGGGGTATTGAAGTCTCCAACTATTTTTTTTTTTATAAAGTTTATTTATTATTTTAAGAGAGAAAGAGTACAAGTGGGGTGGGGGCAAGGAGAGGAGGAGAGAGAGAGAGAATCCTAAGCCGACTCTGCACTGTCAACATGAAGCCTAACGCTGGACTCAAACTCACAAACCACGAGATCGTGACCTGAGCCGAAGTCAGATGCTTAACTGGCCATGACCTGAGCTGAAGTCAGATACTTGACTGACCAAGCCCAAGGTACCTCAAAGTCTCCAGCCATTATTGCAGAACTATTTCTCCCTTAAATTCTGTCAGTTTTTTCTTCACATATTTTTGTGGTCTGTTATTAGATGTGTAAATGTAATTGTTACATCTTCTTGCTACATTGAAACCTTTTGTTAATGTATAGTGTCCTTCTTTGTCCTTGTAACCTTTTAAAATTTAGTTTATTTTGTTTGATATTAGTACAGCCACCTGTGGTTCTTTTGGTTACTATTTGTATGGAATATCTTTCTCCTTCCTTTCATTTTCTAGGTATTTGTGTCATTTGGTTCTATTTCTGTCTTGGTTCTAAAATGAGTTTCTTGTAGATAGCATATAGTTGGAACATGAGTTTCTATACATTCTGCCAATCTCTCTTTCGAATGGAAAGGTTAATGTATTTGCATTTAGAGAATTACGATAAGGAGGGACTTATATGTCATTTTGTTACTTGTTTTTTTGTATGCCTTATAAAGCTTTTTTTGTTCCCCATTTCTTACATTCCTATCTTTTGTATTCAGTTGATTTTTTTTGTGTGTAGTAAGATGTTTAAAATCCTTTTTCATTTCCTTTTGTATATTTTATAGCTATTTTCTTTGTGGTTACCATGGTAATTATATTTAACATCCATTCACTCTAGTTTGAATTTATACCAGCTTAACTTCAGTGATATACAAAAACTTTCCTCCTTTGAGCTCTGTTCTATCCCTTTTGGTTCATGTCACAAAATTACATCTTTGTATATTATGTGTTCCAAAACATAAACTAATAATTATTTTAAATGCATTATGTAGAAAGCAAGATTTGGAGTTCCTAACCAAACTTACAATAATACAAGCTTTTACACTAATAGTTTTTTTTTTCTTTAAACATGTTAGTCTTTTAAATCATGTAGGAAACAAAAAATACATTATAAGCCATTGTTACAATAATACTAGCTTTTATAATTACCCATGTATTTACCTTTCTTGAGATCTTTATTTCTCCAGGTAGCTTCAGGTTAGTGTCTAATGACCTTTCATTTCACTGTGCAGGACTCCCTTGAGCATTTCTTGCAGGGTGGGTCTACTGATCATGAACTCTCTCAGCTTTTGTTTATCTGGAAATGTCTTAATTTCTCCCTCACTTTTGAAGGACAGTTTTTCCAGGTATAAGATTCTTGGTTGATAGTTTTTTTTCTTTGAACACTTGGAATATATCAGCCCACTATCTTCTGACCTCTACAGTTTTTTTTTTTTTTAATGTTTATTTCTGAGAGAGAGAGAGAGAGAGAGAGAGCGAGTATGAGTGGGGGAGGGGCAGAGAGAGAGGGAGACACAGAATCCAAAGCAGGCTCCAGGCTCAGAGCTGTCAGCACAGAGCCCAATGCGGGGCTCGAACTCACAAACCGTGAGATCATGACCTGAGCCAAAGTCGGACGCTCAACCGATTGAGCCACCTAGGCGCCCCAACCTCCACAGTTTTCAGTGAGAAATCCGCAAGTAACATAATTGTTCCCTTGTATGTGAGTTACTTCTCTCTCGCTGCTTTCAGCATTCTTTGTCTTTGTCTTTTGAAAGTTTGATTATAATGTGTCTTTGAGGTCCTCTTATATAGAATTCATTGAACTACTTAGGTATTTATATTCATGTCTTTCTTCAGATTTGGGGAGTTTTCTGGCATTATTTCTTCAAATATTCTCTCTGCCCCTTTCTCTCTCTCTCCTCCTCATGGACTCCCACAGTGCATATGTTGGTCTACTTGATGGCCTGTAGGCTCCGTAACACTGGTCAGCTTTCTTCAATGTTTTTGTTGTTTTGTTTTGCTTTTCAGACTCTAATTTCCATTGTTCTGTCTTCAAGGTTTTTAATTATTCTGCTTGATCAAATCTGATTTTGAATCCCACTAGTGAATTTTTCACTTCAGTTATTTTACTTTTCAGCTCCAGAGTTTATTTTTGGTTTCTCTTTAGGATTTTTGTTTTTGTTTTTGTTTTTTTAATCCCTTTTGGGTTCTGGCTACTGCCCATCTTCCTTTAGTTTTTTGAGTAACTTTCAGATAGTTGTTTTTAAAGTCTTTGTCTAGTAGACCTGACATCAGAGATTTTTCAGCAATCATTTCTGTTGATTTATTTTTTTCTTTTAGATAGCCCATACTTTCCAGTTTCTTTTTATGCCTTGTGATTTTTTTTGTTGTTGAAAACTTGATATTTGAATCTATTAATGTGGTAACTCTGGGAATCTGATTCTCCCCCCTTCCTAGAATTTGCTGGTTTTTGTTACTGTTTTTATTTTTGTTTTTTAATGTTTAGGCTGTCTCTGTGCTAAGGATCATCCTGACGTATAAACTTAAGGACTTCTGAGGTCTTTTCTCAGACCTGTGCCTTCCCCTAGGCATGTACAGTCACTGTCTATTTTTTCCTGTATATGCATTTGCTCTTGAATGTCCTTGTCTTTAATGTTTGGATCCCAAAAGAGGAAAAACAGAAAAATAGAGGAGTGGGGAGAAATAATCCAGGACTTTAAGGCCCCTGGAAGTCACTCAAGCTAGAAACAGAGGGGCTTGCAACAATAGGGGGAAGTACAGCAACAATGGCTGTCCCTTCTTTTTCTGCACTTCTGTGGTTAGAAGTAGCAGTCAGCGACTGGAGCACACATCCCCCGTATTTGTGGAGGACAAGGATCCTTTTGTCCACCTGGGCTCCCACAAGCTGTATGCAAGCTGTTTCTGGAACATGTGCCCATGGCTTCAGAGTAGACATGGAAGATGGGCAGCTGCTACCAGCTGCTAAGAGAAGCCAAAATTGAGAAACTAACTACAGCTTATTGTCCAGGCCTTCCCCTGGGAGTTGCAAGCCTTCAAATATCCAATAGACTCCAGAGTTCCAAAATAGTTACATGAGTCAGATTCTACCTGTGCAGTTAAGGTTTGGTGGGGAGACAAATTCCTGGTGCTTCCCACTCTGCCATCTTTTTCCAGAGTCCTTCCTCTCTCGAGTTAATATTTGCTTGGATGGTATGAGGGAGGGGTCCAGTTTCATTCATATGGTATGTTGTGTCCAGTTGCTTCATCACCTTTTGTTGAAAAGACTCTCTTTTCCCCATTGAGCTGTCATGGCACTTTTGTGGAAAATCATTTGACCATATATGTGAGGGTTTATTTATGAGCTTTTTATTCATTTTTATTGGTCTAAATATCTGTTCTTATACCAGTGCCATACTGTTTTGGTTATTGTAGCTTTGTGATAAGTTTTGATATCAAGAAGTGTGAGTCCTCCAACTCAGAACAATTAATCATTGTTTTGTTGTTTTTTTTTTTTCAACAGATTTTATCTTTAAGTAATCTCTACACCCCATGTGGCATTCAGATTTACAACCCCAAGACCGAAAGTTGCATGCTCTACTGATTGAGCCAGCCAGGCACCCCAAAACATTCAAGATTGTTTGAGCTATTCTGATTGCCTTGGATTTTCATAAAAATTTTGGGATCAGCTTGTCAATTTATGCAATAAAGGCAGCTAGAGTTTTGATAGCAATTATGCTGAATCTGTAGATCGGTTTGAGTAGTATTAAGAGCTTAACAGTATTAATCTTCTGAACCATGAACACAGATGTCTTTACATTTATTTAGGCCTTCTTAAATTTCTTTCAATGATGTGTACAGTTTTCAGTGTATAAGTGTTACACTTCTTTTGATGTATTTATTCCTGTTTTTAACGCTCTGGAGGTGGGAATACTTCCTTAATTTCATTTTCTGGTTGTTCCTTGCTCTTGTATAGAAATACAGTTGATTTTTATATATTGATCTTGTATCTTCCAACCTTGGGACTCATTTACTAGTTCTAATAGTTTTTTGTTTTTTGTTTTTTAGGACTTTCTCTATGATCATGTCATGTCATGATCATATTCTCCGTAAATAGAAATAGTATTCCTTCTTTGTTTCCAAGTCTGGATGCTTTTCTTTCTTTTTCTTCCCTAATTGCTATGGCTAGAACCTGCAGTACAGTGTTGAGTTCACGTGGCAAAAGCAGACATCTTTGTCTAGTTCCTGATCTTAGGAAGAAAGCTGTCAGTCTTTCACCATTAAGTGTTCTGTTAAGCTGTGAGTATTTTATAGATACTCTATCAGATTGAGAACTTACTAGTTTCTAGTTTGTTGAATGTTTTTATCATGAAATGGCATTGGATTTGGATTTTGTTGGATGGTTTTTCTGTGTGAGATGATGAGGCTTTTGTCCTCCGTTAATATAGTGTATTACATTGTTTAATTAATATGGTGAACCGATCATGCATTTTTGGGGTAAATCCCACTTAGTCATGGTATATGATTTTTTTATATGCCTCTGGATTCAGTTTGCTAGTGTTTTGTTCAGGATTGTTACATCTATACTCATAAGGAATATTGGCCTGTAGTTTTCTTTTCTTGTGATGTCTTTGCCTAGTTTTGGTCATAGAATGAATTTGAGGAGTGTTCCCTCTTCTGTTTTTTGGAAGAGTTTGTAAAGCATTGGTTCATGATGTGCTTTTATTCAAGGAAAAGTATCTGCCCACTTCAGGTGCCCAGGTGACCACTCAGAACCTTGAACCTTGCCTTTTGGTAGGTATTGATGAAATTCCAGACCTTTGTATAACTGATGGGCTTTTCCCAGCCCCATCCCAGTGGGGCTGGGATATTGCCAGGACTCTTTCACAAGTACTGATCCCAGAAGTTTTCAGCATACTGCTGGGGTTTTTTTGCCATCCTCTATGGTGTTTGTGAGAGCCTTTCTTCTGGAAACTGTCATCTTAAAGGAGTGTTTTACAGCTGGTTTTGGGGACAGTGAAAACATTCAAATACCATTTCTAAAAAGTTACTTTAGTACTTTATTTTATGAAAGTTATATGAGCAGATTTGAAAATTCCTGTGTTTTTGTGGGGGGGTTATTTGGGGAGGGGTTGGTTGGTTGGTTTTTGCATCTTCAACATTAGAAATAACTCTTTTAAGATTGTATTTTCTTATGGCCATCCTGTGGCAGTATCTCATTGGTTTCTTTGTCATTCTGGGTCCAAATACCAAAACTACTCAAGTGTATTACTCAAAGCCACAGTGAAAGCAAGAGGCATGGTCCTCAGCTACCACCGGACATTTTTGTAAGCCCCCTTGTGATCCAGCCCATTTCTTGCCCACAGGTACCACGGACACAGACCTCTCGGCCGGAATCTCCAGGGATGACCAGCCCCTCCCCGCGCATCCAGATAATCTCCACCGACTCTGCGGTAGCCTCACCTCAGCGCATTCAGGTACTTGCACCAGTCCCACTTCGTTCCAGCCACCTGCCCAAAGGCAGACCTGCCTTCTGAATCCTTTCTAGAACAAACCTGCCTTTGAATTTCACTAAGGAGTTGTGCTTCTTGGGCCTTAAGTATAGTACAACCTCATTTATTCTTAAAAAAGAAAAAAAGAAAAGTTTACATTGATTGAACTAACTTACTACTTTTAATGCAAAAGTCTAAACTGTCTCAAATTCTTGGGATGTAGTACCATTTTATTACTTATGTGCATCCACATTGAGAGGCAGTATATCCTAGTAGTTAAGTGTATGGGCCCCCACTTGGAGTCAAGTTCAGTGCCCCACTTTCTAGCTATTTTGACCTTGAAAGTTAACTTTTCAGTGCCTTGCTTTTTTCATTTAGAAAATGTATGTGATAGTAGTACTTACCTCATAAGGTTATTGTGAGGAATCAATCAATGGGATATTGCTTGTAAAGTGCTTAGAACAGTGATTAGCACATACTGATGTTCAGTATGTACTAATTATCTATTACAATAACCATTATTACTAGTGTTATTGTTACTAATTGATATTCACTTATGGGAAGTTTAGTCTTCCCCAGGGCTCTGAAGCTGCCTCTGGCCCATTGAACAAAGGGAAGATATGTGTATTGAAATCTTAATCAACAAGCCAAGAAGAAGAGATAATATATTGATGACACAGATTAAAGACTCATAGTTACCTCAGCAAGCTGAATCACAAGGCCAAACCAAAAAACATGAACAAAGATGAATGGCAGAAAAAACATTAGTTACATAACACAAATTTGAAAGACTATCAGGCAGACAGGTAATTTGAGTGAATGAGTAAAAGGATTGCTTTCAATTTACAGTTTATTCCAAGGTTGGTATAAGTGAACAATATGATACCATAACTACATAATTTCTATAATGTTTACCCATTCTAGAAAGTGATTTTATGGACTATCTATTATAAAGTAAACATAGAAGAGTTCTAATAAGTAAATGAAAGAAGTTAAAGATTATATTCCCATTATGTCTGTATTGTATAATATTTTATCATAAACACTGAAGCTCATATAAGTCATTTTAACCTCACACCAGTAGGGAACACATATCTGAGTGTTTGGAAATTCAGAAGTAATGGGCCCAACATTAGAGGTTTTACTGTTCCTCAGAATTAGGAACGTCATAGCCAAATTATTTTTTCTCTTTTGTTTTGCTCATTATGACTTGAAAATGGGTCTTGTATAGTTTTACGTAGTAGATATTAGGATTCTGCCTATGTAACTATCCCAACTGGGAAAGGAGCTAATTGCATTCAATCAGGGCCTGTACATAATGGGCTCACAACCACCTTAGGGCAGATGAGAACACAGAAAGTTCCCCAAGAGACTGTCAGTAGCTAGTGTATATACTGAGAGAGTGCACATTTCCGCCCATATTAGTATGAGAAGAATCTCTTCCCAAGGGCTATCCTACCATCCCATTCCATACAGAGGGGCTAAGCCCATGCCCTGGTCCTCAGCCTGTGGTGACACTGCTGTCCTGGCTGGATTGTAGCAAGGTCCCTTGAACAGAAGTCCTATAGAATAGATGCTTAGTGTTGAGCTTTTAGTCTCTCTGGGGAGGATAACTCTTAGGCATGAGTTCTACGTATGGTAAATATACTTGAAAATCTTTTCATCATGAACTGTCAATAAAATGGACAAGTGCAACTGAACTATTTCAAGGTTTAGGGTTTTGTTGTTGTTGTTTTTTGTTTGTTTTGTGTTTTAAGGAAAACTAAGGTTATAGAATGATTTCTGGGTTCTTGATGTTGGTGATAATGGTTTCGATAGTTTTCATTTCTAGCCCTGACTTCAGTCATGAATTTCCAATGCCCTGAGACCTGGGAAGAGAATAAGTGCTATGATGTTTTCATGAATAACAATGCTTGGAACCCAAATGGTGGCTTCTGTGATAAGGTTAAGAGGAAAAAATTATACAGTAAGGGTGATAGACCTAGGTCACATTTAGGATCTTTGGCTCTGAATGGAACAGATTTAGGATCAAATTTTATCTCCTCTCAGCTGTGTGACTCTGAAGAAAGTTTCTGTAACCTCTATAGCTAGAAAATGACAACAATAATAGTACCTGTTTAATGGGATTTTAAAAGGATTAGGTGAGATAATGCTTGCAAACTTATAGGAAGCAAATATCAATGTTAGCAAATGACTTACAATTTTTCTTAAGGTTTATTTTTATATAATTCCAAACACAGAAAATAGTACATGGAAATCCTGTATATATCCCCAATTTAACCAATTGTTTGCTATAACATTCTGAGTAAATGTACGTATATTTTTTTGAATCATTTGAGAATAGAAATAACACACCTCTTTGCCCTGAATATGTATGTATTTCCTAAGAACAATGACATTTTCTTACATAATCACAATACAGCTATCAAAATCAGGGAATTAATTATTGAAACATACCATTATCTAATCCATAGTTTATATTCTAAAATGCCATTCAGTTGTCTTAGTTAAGTCCTTTATAACTGTTTTCTCCCATTCCAGGATTTATGTTACTGTTTTTAATAATGATAATGTGGCCAACATACCTAGTTATGCAGGCCAGCAGAGGGTGATCTGGAACATAGACTTGTGTCTGTCAGTATCCTGTCATCCTAATGGCTTCAACGGGGCTTTGGGGCCAAGTGGGAAGGGTGGCAGTCCTCAGAGTGGGGGCAGTAGCCTTGTGGCTAGAGTTAAAAGCTATTGTTTTGAGGATACAGAGGTCTAGGGTGGGGACTGTGGAAGGAGAGAAGGAGGTAAGAGCCATAGGAGGGCACCCACTTGTCTGAGAATGAGGCATAATCGAACCCATCCAATTGCAAGGTGACTTCTCAGTAAATCTCACAGGTTTTCATCATGATGCAGTCTTTCCAGGCCAGTGGTTTGCAAATTTCCTTATGATTTTTTTTAATGTTTATTTAATTTTTGAGAGAGAGAGAGAGACAGAGCACGAGCAGGTGAGGGACAGAGAGAGAGGGAGACAGAGTGAGTATCTGAAGCAGGCTCTAGGTTCTGAGCTGTCAGCACAGAGCCCGACACGAGGCTAGAACTCACGGACCTCAAGATCATGACCTGAGCCAAAGTCGGATGCTTAACTGACTGAGCCACCCAGGCACCTCTGCAAATTTCCTTATAAACAGGTGCGCCTGTTCATATATATTTTTTAGAGTGTGAAATCTTTACTTGGGCCCTTATAGCACCCACTTCCCTACTTCTCTCTTCTACCACCTCTTTATTCCTACACATCCCTTCTGGAACGCCAGTACTTGTTCTCTGTCCTTTCTTTGTCCACAGCCATCAGACATCTCCTTTCTCACTGTGATGTTCTCCTGGCCCCTCTCAGGTACTCATTGCTGTAACAAAATCACACCACACCAAGCAGAGTATAGAGTAAACCATACACCTCCCTTCTTCCTCTTCCACAAGTCACCCAGGTCTCTCCCATGAGGTAACCACTGTTACATATTGCTAGTTGTTCTTTCACAGACACACTCTACCAAAAGCACATGTGTAAATAATGTACAGCATATTTTTCATTCATGTAGACATTCTGTCCAGACTGTCCTATATTCTTTTTTCTTAACAACATCTTTTGGAGGTAGTTCCATGTAGAAACCGTTCTTTCTTTCTCTTGATGTCTATGGATGCTGCAATGAATAACTTTTTACCTGTTCAATTTAGCACTTGTGAGAATACTTCCGTCAGATCAGTTTCTCAGTGTAGGATTGTGGGGACAAAGGATATGTCCGTGTGTAATTTTTTTTTGGCCTATAGTATCATGTTAGCTTCAAGTATACAACATAATGATTTGATATTTGTGTAGATTGTGAAATGATCACCATACATGGTTAGAAATTTTTTTGTGTTGAAAACTTTTAAGATTTAGTTTCTTAGCAACTTTCTAGTGTGCAATTCAGTAAACTATAGTCACCATGATGTGTATTACATCTTCATGATTTACTTTGTAACTGGAAATCTGTACCTTTTGACCTCTGTTGCCCACCCCTGCCCCCTTTGGGCAACCACCAGTCTGTGCTTTGTATCCATTGAGCGTGTGTGTGTGTGTGTGTGTGTGTGTGTGTGTGTGTGTGTGTGTGTGTGTGTGTGTTTTGTTTTGCTTTGTTTTTTAAGATTCCATAAGTGAGATCATACAGTATTTGTCTTTCTTTGCCTGAGTTATTTCACATAGCATACTACTTTCAGGGTCTATGTTGTCACAAATGGCAAAATTACATCCTTTTTTATGGCTGAATAGGTATTCATTTGTATATAAATAAATACACATACATACATATATACATGCACACATATTTACCACATTTTATTTACCCATTCATCCATCAGCAGACGCTTAGGTTGTTTCCATATGTTGGCTATTGTAAATAATGCTGCAGTGAACTTTGGGGTGCATTTTTTAATGTTGTTTCTTCTTTTTTTGAGAGAGAGAGAGAGAGAGAGAGAGAGAGAGCGAGCATGGGCAGGGGAGGGGCAGAGAGAGAGGGAGACACAGAATCTGAAACAGGCTCCAGGCTCTGAGCTGTCAGCACAGAGCCCAACACGGGGCTCAAACTCACAAACTGCAAGATCATGACCTGAGCCGAAATCAGTCACTTAACCGACGGAGCCACCAAGGTGCCCCTGGGGTGCATATATCTTTTTTTGAGTGAGTATTTTTGTTTTCCTTGGATAAATATCCAGAAGTGGAATTGCTGGATTATATGATACTTCCATTTTTATTTTTTTGAGGAACCTCCTTACAGTTTTCCACAGTGGCTGCACTAGTTTATATTCTCACCAACAGTGCATGAGGGTTCCTTTACTCCACATTCTTGCCAACAATTGTTACTGCTTTTTTTTTTTTTTTTTTTTTTTTTTAAATACTGGCTATTCTGACTGGTGTGAGGGGTTATCTCATTGTGGTTTGATTTTCATTTTCTTGATGATGAGTGATGTTGAGCATTGTTTCAATACCTATTGGCCAACTTTCTGTCGTCTTTGGGAAAATAAGTAACTATTCAGATCCTCTGCCCATTTTTTAAAGTTTGCTTTTGCTGTTGAGGTGTTTGAGTTCTTTTTTTTTTTTTTTTTTTTAAGTTTATTTATTTTGAGAAAGAGAATGTGGGGAAGAGGCATGGAGAGAGGGAGAGAGACAGAATCCCAAGCAGGTTCCACACTGATAGCACAGAGCCCACCCAACACAGGGCTTTAACCCACGAACTGCTAGATCATGACCTGAGCCAAGATCAAGAGTCAGATACCTAATCGACTGAGCCACCTAAGCGCCCCCTAGTTCTTTATGTATTTTGGATATTAACCCCTTAACAGATACATAATTTATGGATATTTTCTCGCATTCAGTAGTTAGTCTTTTCATTTTGTTGATGGTTTCTTTTGCTCTGCAGAAGCTTTTCAGTTCCATGTGGTTTGATTTGTTTATTTTTGCTTTTGGTGTCAAATCCAAAAAATGATCACCAGAACTGATGTTGAGTTTACTATTTTTTTAATGTGTTCTTCTAGGAATTTTATGGTTATAGGTCTTACATTCAAGCCTTCAGTTGATTTTGAGTTGACCTTTGTGTATTGTAAAATTATGGTCCCATTTCATTCTTCTGCATGTGCCTATCCAGCTTTCACAATATCATTTATTGAAGAGGCTGTCCTTTCTTTCCCCATGGTATATTCTTGGCTCCTTTGTCATAAATTAATTGACCATATATGTGTGGGTTTATTTCTGGGCTGTCTTCTAGTCCATGCATCTGCATTTCTGTTTTTATGCCAGTACCATACTGTTTTGATTATTATAGCTTTATAATATAGTTTGAAATCAGAGAACATGATGTCTCCAATCTTTTCTGAAGATTGCTTTGGCTATTGGTCTTCTGTTATTGTGTAAAAATTTCAGGATTGCTTTGTACTGTTTCTGTGAAAAATGTCATTGGAATTTTGAAAGGAATTGTATTGAATCCATAGATTGCTTTGGGTAGTGCAGACATTTTAACAATATTAACTCTTCCAGTTTATGAGTGCCAAGTATCTTTCTATTTATTTGTGTTTTCTTTAGTTTCTTTCATTAATGTCTTAACAGTTTTCAGTGTGCAGATCTTTTACCTTCTTGGTTGAATTTATTTCTAGGTTATTTTATTCTTTTTGATGTAATTGTAAATGATTGTTTTCTTCATTTCTCTTTTAGATTGCTTGTTATTAGTGTATAGAAACACAACAGGGGCGCCTAGGTGAGTCAGTTGGTTAAGCGTTCAAGTTCAGCTCAGGTCATGATCTCACAGTTTGTGGGCTCAAGCCCCACATCGGGCTCTGAGCTGACAGTGCAGAGCCTGCTTGGGATTCTCTCTTTCTCCCACTCTCTCTCTGCCCCTCCCCCACTTGCACATGCACATGCACTCTGTCTCTCTCAAAATAAACTTAAAAAAAAAAACACGACAGGGGTACCTGGGTGGCTCAGTCGGTTAAGCGTCCCACTTCAGCTCAGGTCATGATCTCACAGTTTGTGGGTCTGAGCCCCGAGTCGGGCTCTGTGCTGACAGCTCAGAGCCTGGAGTCTGCTTCAGATTCTGTGTCTCTCTCTCTGCCAGTCCACCACTCACACACACGCTCTGTCTCTTCGTCTCTCTCTCTCTCTCTCTCAACTATAAATAAACATTAAAAAGTTTTTAAAAAAACAGATTTTTATATGTTGATTTTGTATCTTGCAACTCTACCAAATTTGTTTATTAGTTCTAACAGTTTTTTGGTGGAGTCTTTAGGATTTTCTGTGCATAATGTCATGGCATCTGCAAGTAGTGATGACAGTTTTATCTCTTCCTTTTCAATTTGAATGCCTTTTACTTATTTTTCTTGGCTAATTGCACTGGCTAGGACTTCCAGTACTGTGTTGAATAAAAGCAGCGAGAGTAGGCATCCTAGTCTTATTCCTGATATTGGAAAAGCTTTCAGCTTTTTGCCTTTGAGTATGATGTTAGCTGAGTATCCGTGTGTAATTTTGACAGTTGTTGCCAAACTGCCTTCGAAAGAGGTTGTGCCAACTTATACTCCCACCACCCCAATATCAGAGCGCCCATTTCCCCACACACTCAACTGTATATTATGCTATATATACTGTTTAATCTTTTTTAGTTTGCTAGGTGAAATATCACTACTATATAAGTTTTGTGTTTCTATTATTCATCTAAAAATATGTAATAAAAACTGTTGTGTTTTTATCACTGTTGTGATACTCAAATTTTATATAATCGTAAATAAGAAATTACTTTTTTACCTGTCTTTCTCCATAGCTCTACTCCATTTACTTTTCAACCAATAGGTTTCTTGAAAATTATGTCTAATTTTATTATCATTATCTTTTACATTAAAGGTATTTTACATATACATAAAAGTATAAAGTATAAAGATACATATATTAAGATATTAGGCTTTTCTAGAACCATTTTTCTGAAATATCTAGGATCGATCAGCTAAGTATCTGTTTAATAGGATTAATATTCAGAAAACTTAGAGGAAGTAATTTATAAAAACCGAATATAATATGTAGCCAGACTGCTAAATGTTGGAGTTCCTCAGGATTGCATTCTGGTCCCACTTTCTCCCCTCTGTATTTTCTCTGAACCCATGGCTTAAATATCATTTTATGCTAGTGACTCCCAAATGGATGTCTATGGCCTAGACCTCTGCTATGACCTCCATTTAGTTCAAAATATTTTAAATTTTTATTGCTGCTACTTTGACCCATGTGTTATCCAGAAGTGTGTTAATTTCTAAATATTTGGGAATTTCAAAAACTTTTTATTAATTTCTAGTTTAATCAGTCTAGTAGTGACCTAGAACATACTTTATGATTCCTATTTTTTCTTAAGGTATATTTTATGGCCCAGAATGTGATGTATATTATTGGATGTTCCTTGCAGCTTGAGAAGAATGTGTATCCTGCTGTTGTTAGATGGATTATTTTATAAATGTCAGTTATATCAGGTTGATTGATAGTGCTGTCCAAGTCAACTATATCCTTATTGATTTTTCTGCCTGCTTAATCTACCAGGTGCTGACAGGGAAGCAGTGACATCTCTACAGCTATAATAGTTGATTTGTCTCTTTCTCCTTGGCAGTTTTACAAGTTTTTGTCTCCTGTCTTTTGATGCTCTCTTGTTAGGTGCGTACACATTTAAGATTGTTATGTATTTGTGGGGAACTGACCCATTTGTCATCATGTAATACCCCTCTTTATGCGTGATTTTTTTCCTTGTTCTGAGGTCTACTTTGTCTTTAACTTAAATTCGCTTACTCTAGCTGTCTTTTGATTAATGATAGCATGATGTCTTTTCTCCATCCCTTTACTTTTGATCTGTGTCGAGGGTTTCCTGTTGACAATGTACAGTTGGGTCTTCTTTTTCTATCGAAATGAGTCTTTGTCTTTTAGTGGTCTGTGTAGACCATTCACATTTAAAGTGGTTCTGGATATACTGTATTTACATTAATGTCAACCATGTTTAACTATTTTCTATTTGTTGCCAGAGTCTTCTTTTTCTGCCTCATCTGGGTTTTTATCATGTTTGTTTATTTTTTTTAACTTTTTTTTTTTAACGTTTATTTTTGAAAGACAGAGCACAAGCAGGGGAGGGGCAGAGAGAGAGAGAGAGAGAGAGAGAGAGAGAGGGAAACACAGAATCTGAAGCAGGCTCCAGGCTCTGAGCTGTCAGCACAGATCCCTATGCGGGATTCGAACTGTGAGATCATGACTTGAGCCGAAGTCGGACACTTAACCAACTGTTAAGGGGCACCAACTCAGGTGCCCCTATTTATTCATTTTTGAAAGAGAGAGAGAGAGCAAGGGAGGGGCAGAGAAAGAGAGGGAGACAGAATCCCAAGCAGGCTTCGCACTGTCAGCTCAGAGCCCAATGCAGGGCTTGAGCTCAACAACCCTTGAGATCATGACCTGAGCTAAAACCAAGAGTCAGAGGCTTAAGGGACTGAGCCATCCTGGTGCCCCTGCCTTATTTGGTCTTGATTGGGCAATTTAGTTGATCCCTTTTATCTCTTCTCTTAATATATCAAATGTACATCTCTACAGATGTTTTTAGTTGTTGCCCTAGAAGTTTACAGTAATTATTTTAAGCTGATATAAGCCTACCTTCAAATGACATTATTCTGTTTCACATGTAATATAGGTTTCTTATAACCAAGTTCCCAATTCCTCCCTCCTGTCCCTTGTGGCATTGCTGTCATTCATTTCACTTAACCACATGCTGTAGTCACATAGGACATTGTTATTATTATTAATTTAGACAATTATTTTTTAGATCAATTAGGAATAGTAAGATTTTATTTTACCTTCACTTATTCCTACAACAGTGCTCTTCCATTCTCTAAGTAGATCCAAGTTCTAACCTATATCATTTACTAACTAAAGAAAAGCTTTTAATATTTATTGGGCAGGTTTGCTGGTGATGAATTTTCTTAGTTTGTGTTTGAGAAAGTATTTCTCCTTGACTTGTTGGTTGTTGTTTTTTAAAAATTATTTTTAGTGAAATTCATAGGACGTAAAATTTAATCATTTTAATGTGAACAGGTCAGTGGCATTTAATACATTCTCAGTGTTGTACAACCACCACCTCTATCTAGTTTCCAAACATTTTCATCAGTCCAGAGTAAAACCCCTTACCCATTGAGCAGTTTCTCCCTGTTCCTCTTTCCCTGTAGGCCCTTGGAACCACCAGTCTACATTCTATCTCTATGGACTTACCAATTTTGGATATTTCCTATAAATGGAATCACACAGTATGTGACCTTTTGTGTATAGTGTCTTTCACTTAGCATGATGTTCATTTATCTATGATGTAGCATGAATCTGTACTTCATTACTTTTTATGGCTGAATAACATCCCAATTTATGGATAGACCACAATTTGTTTATCCATTGTTTCTCTATAGGTGAGGTGTTTCACCTCCCTACCCTACCCCGCCACTCCAGACTTCTCTCAGTATTTTCTCTTTGTCTTTGGTTTTCTGTGGTTTGAATATGTTGAGGAAATATAGTGAAAAGAAACAAAATCTTCTCCCAATCCAGAAAACTCTCCATAAAGGTAGAAGAGAGAAACAGGAGTTTTTTTCCTTCTTTTTTTTTTTCAAAGATGTTATTTTTAAGTAATCTCTGTACCCAGTGTGAGACCTGAACCCCCAACCCCAAGATCAAGAGTTGTGTGCTCCGCTAATTGAGCCAGCTAGGTGCCCCTTTCTCCTCCTCCTCCTCCTCCTCCTCCTCCTCCTCCTCCTCCTGCTTCTCTTCCTCCCTCTCTTCCTCTTCTTCCTCTTCCTCAGTAAACATTAAATCAGAATGTAATGTGCGTTATAGGCAATCTTCTAAGAAATTGCAAAGATGGAAAGGAATTTTACTCGTTTGTATAGCCAAGCGGGTACAACCCATTACATACATGTTTTTAAGATCCTAACTTTATCATGGAAATTGTGGAAACCACTTTATTGAGGAAGGGGAAGGGGGAAAAGTTGTTAAATCTTTATGATGGGAGGTAGTTTGCAAATAGCAAGGTGCCCACCAAGTTAGGTCCTTACTCTCCCAGAGGCCTAGGAGGTAAGGGAGTTGTCTTCAAGTTTGCATTTCGAAATGGTGGCTCCCAGATCCTTGAGAACACATTCCTGAGTTGTAAGACTGGCAAGAGGCTCCTCTAACCATTATAAAGATTTACATACATATGAAAAGGACAGAGAACAAGTTCTAAAAGGCAGGGGAAAGAAATTTCTTCCTTTATTTTTCACAGAATTAAGCCTCTTGTCTTTAATCTGTATTTGGCCTTACAAGTAGGATTTGTCTAGATATAGTATTTTAGTATTTATTCTGCTTGGCATTAATTTTAGAAAGTTCTCAGCAGCCACTATTACTTCCAGTATTTCTTCATTCTCCTTCTGGTATTCCAGTTATGTATATGCTGTATCTTGACATTGTCCCACATTCTTGGATACTCTGTTCTGTTTTTTGTTTGTACGTTTTGTTTTGTGTTCCTTCATTGCTTTTTCCCTTTGCATTTCAGTTAGGGATGTTTCTGTTGACCTATGTGATGCAGTTTTGGAGGGGGGTGAGGCAGGGGGTGTCCAAATTGACGGCCAAGAAAGAATTCTTGAGATGTCTTTGATGCAAAAAAAGTGATATTATTTTTTATTTTTTTTAATGTTTATTTATTTCCCAGAGAGAGACGGAGCATGAGTGGGGGAGGGGCAGAGAGAGAGGGGGACACAGAATGAGAAGCAGGCTCCAGGCTCTGAGCTGTCAGCACAGAGCCCAACGACGCGGGGCTTGAACTCTCGAGCTCATGACCTGAGCCGAAGTCAGATGCTCAACCGACTGAGCCATCCAGGCGCCCCAAAAAAGGTGATATTATTAAAGCATGGAGACGGGACCCATGGGCAGAAAGAGCTGCCCTGCGATTGTGAGGAGTGACTGATTATATACAGTGCTACGAAGTTGGGGGAGGTAAAGGCAAAAGGGAGGCCTTGCTATTGTCAAGTTAAGGTTTGTTTTCCCTCTAGTAAGACTGGACAGAGGGAGTTTATTGGAGGAATGTTTTACTCTGCCTGCCTCAAGTATTTGTCAACGAACTGCAAGTTATAAGGAAATTTAATTTTATCTACATTTCCTTCTGCCTTTGTTTCCCGTATCACTATCTTTAAGCTCACTGATTCTGGGGCGCCTGGGTGGCTCAGTCGGTTAAGCGTCCGACTTGGGCTCAGGTCATGATCTCACGGTTCGTGGGTTCAAGCTCCGCGTCGGGCTCTGTGCTGACAGCTCAGAGCCTGGAGCCTGTTTCAGATTCTGTGTCTCCTTCTCTCTGTGACCCTCCCCCGTTCATGCTCTGTCTCTCTCTGTCTCAAAAATAAATAAACGTTTAAAAAAAAAAAAAAATTTAAGCTCACTGATTCTTTCCTTGGTTGTGTCCAGTCTGCAGATGATCCCATCAAGGCATTCTTCACTTTCACAGTGTTTTTGAATTCTAGCATTTCCTCCTTTCTGAGAATTTCCATCTTCTCTCCTCTGTTCTTGCATGTTGTCCTTTTCGTCTAGAGACCTTAACATATTAATCTTTGTATTTTAAGTTCTTGTTTGGTCATTCCAATGTTTGTGCCCTGAATCTGATTCTGATGCTTGCTTTATCTCTGTGGATTGTTTTTCTTGCCTTTTGGCATGCCTTGTACATTTTCTTTTTAAAATCAGGTAATGTCTATGTTAGATAATAGGAGCTGAGATAAATGAGCCTATAGTATGGGGATTTATGTTGATCTGGCTACGTGTTGAGCTATGTATGATGTTCTCTGTGGCTATAGGTCCAAAGGCTTCAGATTCCTCTAGTGCCTTTGTCTTGGTCTCTCCTCTTGACTTTGGGCTTCCTTGGATACTCTTCTTTAGAGTGTCTATATCTTAAAGCTCTTCCAGCTGTAATCCCCTGTTACACTGGAGCCCTGTTGGTGTGGTGGTAAGGTGGGAGAGCAGAAGCATTCTACAATCTTATGATGAAATCTCAGTATTTTAGTGGGCCTTTGTCCTTGGACTACCTGTAAGAGTTCCTGGACCTAGTTCTAACTTGGGGGCAAGTTTGGAGGAGTCCCACATATACAACACCAAGCAATTCTGACACTATCAGTGTAAAGATAGCATAGATTCCACAGACTAACAATTCAACCTGATAGAACTGCCCCCTAGTCCCACCTCAGACATCAGTCTCAAGTCCCAGGTTGTTACCTATACCTCTGACTAACCAGCTACAGATTAGAGTTCCAGTGACCTTCTTAGGTTCAATTAATTTGCTAGAGCATTTCACAGAATGGAGGGAAGCACTTATTCATGTGCAGTTTATTAAAGGATACAAATCACCAGCCAGATGAAGAGATACCTAGAGCAAAGTGCGAAACAAAGGAGTTTTTGTCCTTGCGAAACTTGGGGACAGACAGCTTAATGACACACAAAAGTCTTCTGGTTCCCCAAGCATGGAAGTTCCCAAATGGGCCAAAAAGCTGTTTTCTTGGGTTTTTATGGAGGCTTCATTACATAGACATGATTGATTAAGTCACTGACTGTTGACTGATTGAACCTCCAGCCCCTCCCCCAACCCAGAACCTCCAGGGGAGGGGGAAATGAAAGTTCTAACCCTTTCATCCCATCGTTGATCCTTCTGGCAACCAGTCCTTGCCCTGGGGAGGGGTTCCAAAAGTCATCTTCATTAATAACAAGACACTCATTTCACTTTTATGGCTCTAAAGTATTTTCAGGAACTGTGGATGAAGATCACATATATCTGAAAAATATACTTTTGTCATCTGAATGACCAAATATATACTTCTTATAAATCATATTGCAGGCTGTGACCTTGACAAGTGTGTATTAATTTCCTCTACTGCCTACCCCCTTAGATGAGATAAGGGAGCCTGAGGGGCCTGGAGTTGAAGAAATCCCCTCTCCCCAGGTGGGATAGACTCAGGTATAAAGCCTTTTTCCCCTGCGGAATAGTCATTTGTTTACAGAAGAAACCCTTGAGTTCATTTTATAAAAATTCTTCCCCTTCCCTTCCAGAGCCACCAGGGAATCTTTCTCATCTTTTCACCTTGGGAACCAAGTGGGATTTCTGGAGCTAAAACCCATGAAAGTATGAGGGACCCTCCTAAGCCTGTGGTATTCAGGAGTTTCTTACTCGCATGCTAGTCTGTGCTGAGTCTTCAGCAACTCATTGCAGTTACGTTTTGAGTGTTCCTCCAGGTTGGCTTCTGCTCCAGCTAAGCAGATCTCACACTTTGTGAATCCACCTCTCTCCAGATTTTGGAATAGAGTTTGCCCTGCATCCTCAAGTTTTCTGATAAGCCCGAGGGAAGTCATTGATTTTCATTTTGTCTTGCTTTTTCTTGTTGTTAAGGTGGAATGATGACTTCTAAGCTGTTTATATTGAAGTTGAAACCAGAAATACACTGTGAGCTCCAAACTCATCTATCTGGTAGTTTACTTGACACATCTACTCGGCCGTCTCCTAATTGGCAGGCTAAAAACAGACTTCTGAATTCCTACCAGCCCTTGCCCTTCCATCATGCCATTGTTCAGGCTAGAAACCTAAGAGTCATTCCTGGCTCTTCATTCTCCAGTCCTTACATCTCTTCCCACCTACACATGCTGTTGCATCTCCCTCCAGCCTGCATCCCGCAGTGGTCCTCTGCTCTCCACAGTCCCACAGCCACTACCTTCTGCTCTCACCTGGGCTTCTCCAGGGACATCCTAACAGTTCCTCAGCTTCTACTTTTCTCCTATATTTTTTTCCATCCAGTATCTAGGAAGATCTGTTTAAAATGCAAAGCCCATCATTCCCTCACTTAAAATCCTGAATGTGTTTAGAAAACACTGTTTTGTGTTACTCAGGGAGGAAAGCTTTGTGAAATACTTTACCTGCCTAAACTTTCTAGAGATTGAATTAGGCTGAATGGAGAATATAGTTGTTTGATCTTTGCCTGTGAGTGGTACTAACTTCTCATATGTGTTAAAATTTATTTAATTGTTTTAAATTTTTATTTTTGAAAGAGAAAGCATGCATGTGGGGGAGAGGCAAAGAGAGAGGGAGACACAGAATCCGAAGCAGGCCTGGAGGCTCCAAGCTGTCAGCAGAGACCCTGACGCGGGGCTTGAACTCATGAGCCGTGAGATCATGACCTGAGCCGAAGTCAGATGCTTAACCAACTGAGCCACCCAGACGCCCCTTAAAATTTATTTTTAAGTGAAAGATTGATTTACCTTTTTGCATAGGTCAAAAAATTTTTAACAGGTTTTTGCCTTTACTTTTAATTTAATTATCTTTACTATTGTCCTGCTATGTTTAATATACCCTGACTTGTAACAATCTAACAAATTTTATATATGTTTATATATTTTTAAATGTATGTGTGTGTAAAAAATAGTGTAATGTAAGATAGATATAAAATAAGAAACCTAAAGACTTGGTTTGGGAGGACAAAACCCTTGAGTGGCTCCCATTGTATGTGGAATGAAATCCTGACTCCACGCAAGGCCAGCCCACCTCCCCCTGTAGGGGAGCCTTCATTGTCCATGGACCTGATGTCAGTTCTAAGAGCTCCTTCCTTTTAGGGCTTTCCATGTGCCAGAACATTTCCCAGTACTTGGAACACACTTTTCCCTGAACCTTAATCCGACTCCCTTCTTAGCCTTGAATCTTGTTTTAAATGCCGCCTTAACACAGAAACCTTCCTTGACCTCTCTTTCTGAAAGGTTAAGTGCCTGTGTTTTCTACTCCATCCAGCCAGATCTTTAACCTCATAACATTTATCATAAACTTAAACTGTTCACTGGTTGGTCTGTTTACTTGTTTTTTGCCACTTTCCCACTAAACTAAAAGCTCAGCGAGAGCAAGAGCCATCTCCGTAATGCCTATAATCTAGCAAAGCCCATGGCATAGGGTAGACCCTCTTTGTAAGCATTTGAGGAATGAATGAAAGACTGTAGTCACTGGGAGAGATTGGATGAAGTGAAAGGGATAAGACAAGGCTTCCCAATGAGGAGAGAAGTACGTGAGAGCTTAGAGCAGGAAATACTTCTATCAAGGTCCTCTTATGTTCTGGGCCGTGTACCAAGTGCTTTCACACACATATTGCTTCACTTTCCTAGGAATCCTTTTTTATAGATATGTAAACAGGGGCTCAGAAAGCTCATATAACTGCTCCACAGTGACCCAGTTGGGAAGCAGTAGAGTGAGCATTCCATTCATAGCTCTATCTGCAAAGCCCTATTTCAGGATCACAAACTTGTGTTTACAGGACCAGGTGGCAGTGGAAAAGGTGGTCAAGTTGGAGATTAAGGCTAGTCAGAGAGCCCATGACCCATCTGAAGGGGCAGCCACACACAGCCAGCTGATAACCACAGGGAACTTAGGTCCAGGATGGCCTCAGCTTCCAGCTTGTCACAAGAACTATAAATCCAGTTTTTATGGTAAATACTCTATCTTCAGGTGTTGGCAACCAGTTTTTTAAAACTTTTAAACTCTGGGGAACGCCTGGGTGGCTCAGTCGGTTGAGCAGCCGACTTTGCCACAGGTCATGATCTCACAGCTCGTGAGTTTGAGCCCCGCGTCAGGCTCTGTGCTGACAGCTCAGAGCCTGGAGCCTGCTTCGGATTCTGTGTCTCCTCCTCTCTCTGCCCCTAACCCACACGTATTCTATCTCTGTCTCTCTCAAAAATAAATTTAAAAAAAACAGTAAAAAATTAAAAAATAAATAAATAAAAATTTTAAACTCTGGGAGATCAAGCAAAAGTTATCCATTGGCTGGTTTTACCTTTAGGCTATCCCATTTGCAGGTTTTTCTTTACAACATAAATCATGAGCCCAGCTTGGCTGGAACAGAGAGTGGGTAACATGGAGGAGAATGGCAGTAAGTCAGGTCACATTGAGGTCCTTTTAGGGTAGAAGTAGAGAGGGCCTTGGGCCTGTAGAGTATGTAGTCTCCTCTAATAATGTGACATATGCGTTCCTAAAGATTCCCACACTGCCAAATTTTGCAGTAGAAACCATAGGGCTTGTGGGGGGAAATGGGCTTAGTGGCATAACATTTAAAAACTGTTGGTGACACACTAAAAAACAGGTATGAACTTAATTTAATGTAAACAGTAGTTTTATATATGTTAAATAGTTAAGAAACACATAATGACCACAATACAATATGGCACTTTGCCTTGAAAGATATTGAAGCTTACTTGTGGAGGGGGTGTGAGAGGATTATAGCTCCTGAATGATTGTGAGTGGGGTGATCTGAAACTAGGGAAAGCAGCAATACCACATGCACAGAGCTGGCTATTCCCACTTAGCTCACTTCACTTGGGTGTCATTTTCTGGGTGTACACTGTTTCTCAGAGAAATCATGCATAAACAGACAAAAGATTTACATTGTGCCTAGATTATTCCCTAGTATATCTGTCACATTGAAACAAGTACAGCTTTTCAAAACAAGCATCATAGCAGTACTGCATAGCCAAGCTGTGGAGGGCCTAAGAGTCACACAGGAAACAAGACCTCCCTCATTACAGTCCTCCCTACCCTCCATTCGTTATCGTTTACAAGCATAGAGTAGGAACATTTGTTCCAAGTGAAGAGATTAAATAAAGTTTGCTTCTCATATTCATTTCCTAGGGCTGCCATAACAAATTACCACAAACTTGGTGCCTTAAAACAACAGAAATTCATTTTCTCACAGTTCTGGAGCACAGAAGCCCAAAATCAAGGTGTTTGCCAGGGCCATGCTTTCTTTAAGATTCTAGAAAAGCTTCCCTCCATGCCTTCCTACCTAGCTTCTGGTCCTTCCCTGCAGTCCTTGGAGTTCCTTGCTCACAGCTGTACCACTCCAGTCTCTGCCTCCATGGGCACATGGCTTTGTAGTAAAGACACCAGTCATTGGATTTGGGGCCCACCCTAATCCAGTCTGGACTCATCTTCACTTGATCACACTTGCAAAGGTCCTATTTCTAAATAAGATCACATTCATAGGTCCTGGGGGTTAGGACGTAACCATGTCTTTTTGAGGACACTGGTTCTACCAACAACGCTTCTTCTCCGCCCCTCCACAGGAGATTTAATAAGTCCGCATACATCCTCTCAATTTTTTTAGTTTATTTATTTATTTTGAGAGGGAGAGTGCAAGTGGGGAAGGGCAGAGAGAAGGAGAGACAGAATCCCAAACAGGCTCTGCGCCGTGAGCCTGACGGAGGGCTTGAACTCACAAACCAGGAGATCATGACCTGAACCAAGATCAAGAATCAGATGCTTAACCGACTGAGCCACATGGGTGCCCCTACATCCTCCCAATTCGGTGTTTCCTTGGTTTCATTAAACAGGAGTCTGCCTGCTTGTGTTTGTCAGCAAAGTTTGTGTAAGGGTCACCCTGGGGTTCTTCTGTGACCCTGAACCTTTGGGGGGGAAATAGAAAAGAATAGTTTGAGGGGCGCCTGGGTGGCGCAGTCGGTTAAGCGTCCGACTTCAGCCAGGTCACGATCTCGCGGTCCATGAGTTTGAGCCCCGCGTCGGGCTCTGGGCTGACGGCTCGGAGCCTGGAGCCTGTTTCCGATTCTGTGTCTCCCTCTCTCTCTGCCCCTCCCCCGTTCATGCTCTGTCTCTCTCTGTCCCAAAAATAAAAAAATAAAATTAAATTAAAAAAAAAATAAAAAAGAAAAGAATAGTTTGAGCTTTAGGATATGTTACATACAGCCACCAAGAGCAGCTGTCCCTGTCTAGACCCCATCACTCCTACGTCCCACCCCTGCCCTAGCTCCATACCTGCCATGCCTCAACCAAGAGGCCTGGGGAATAGCAGCAAAGGCAGTGACATGCCCATTACTGTGTCTACTCAGATGTAGAGTGTATCACCTCTGAACATGTGAAGGACTTCTACTAGCCATGCCTTGGTTATAGCTGGTGATTGAAGATCCTTTCAATCACATGACTCTCTCATTTCTTTTTATTTCATTCTAATTTTTTTTAATGTTTTTATATTTGAGAGACAGAGTGCGAGTGGGGGAGGGGCAGAGAGAGAGGGAGACACAGAATTTGAAGCGGGTTCTGAGTCATCAGCACAGAGCCCGACGCAGGGCTTGAACCCACGAATCTTAAGCTCATGACGCTTAACCGGCCGACATCCACCAAGGCGCCCTCGTGACTATCTGACTTTGTAACAGGGAAAGTAGTTTAGGAAGGAGGTAAGTTTTGATAGACATGAAAAGGAAGTCAAACACTTAACTCCTAGATCTCAAAGTTGTAAGGGCCTTCCAAAGGCCAGCTTGTTACCTTTTAACTAAGGTAGGAGTCCCTTTTGTGGCAGCTGAGAGAAGTATGTGTCAACCAGTCTGTCTGTGGTCTTTCAGTTCCTCATTGGGTAGGAAAGGTTTTTGTTTTTTTTTTTTTTAAAGAATTCTTCTTACAAAGTTTTCTATCTCATGTTTTACTTTTCCAGGGGAGTCTCGGTATGTATGCCACAGGAATCTGCCTGTGTAACAGTGAAAGGTACTTCCTTTCATTCTTTGAAATCTTTCTTCTTTATCCTTAAAGATCTTTTGACACGTTAGTTGGAAATGATGATATGCCAGGATTCATGCCCAGCCATCAGCTAAGGATTTGTTCTTGTATCCTGTTCCCAGTCTGCTCTTCTTTCTGGTCTTGAACTTGCTGTGTGCCCTCAGCCTGTAACATACTTTGCCACATTTATGTATGGCTTCCTCTCTTGCTTCATCAGGTGTTTGCTCAACATCACTCCATCAGAGAGATCTTTCCTTCTAACATGGCTCCCCTGCCTCCTTTCCCTTGACATGATTTGTCCACTTACTCTGCTTTTCAGTTTTCTTCAAGGCACCTACCAAGACTGATGCTCCACAATATCAGTGTTCATAGTCTGTTTCCCTTCTAGAAGGTTAACCCCATGAGATAGGAGCTCTGTAGTATTCATGTACCTATCCCTAGTACTGAGAATAGTGCTTGCCACATAGTGAACACCTAGTAAACATATATTAGGTAATTGGATCTTTTCTTACCTATGTCATTTGCTTTTGAACCAACCAACCTTATCTAATTTTTCATATTGGATAGTTGGTAAAGGTGTTGTGCTAGATTCTGTAGAAGTTTGCTGTCTGAACCTTGGAATGGTGTGTCACAAGGCAACATCTATCAAGATGTGGATACCAGACCTGGCAATAAATACAGTATAGGGAACTGAGTTCTAGTCAGAGATGTAGTACATCTCCGCTTGTCCAAGGCCCAACCACAACAGCCCCAAGAATCCTGTTTGCTGTGAGGCCCTCCTGCTGTCCCCAAGGAGAAGGTGAGCAGTGCTCCAAGCTGGGCACTCGGCCTAGAAGAAGGCAGGACAGGGAGTAGAACAGCTTCAGAAAATTTCGTGAGCAGGAATGAGAAGTCACTCTTGCTGTAGCAACTATTTTTATCGTAACTGATGCAGTTAAGGCAGGGGCTCTGGGAAGAGGCAGGCTCTGACAGCTGGCCCCCTGAATGGTAGTAGCCTTTGGAGAAATCAGGATCAGGACTTCTCTGGAGTTTATTATGTCCAGGACAAGGATTTTTTTTTTTTAATATTTATTTATTTTTGAGAGAGCAAGAGAGAGACAAAATGTGAGCAGGGAAGGGGCAGAGAAAGAGGGAAACACAGAATCTGAAGCAGTCTCCAGGCTCTGAGCTGTCAGCACAGAGCCTGACTTGGGGCTCGAACTCCGGAATCATGAGATCATGACCTGAACTGAAGTCGGGTGCTTAACCGACTGAGCCACCCAGACGCCCCAAGGATTTTTTTTTTTTCTTTTTTTAGTTAAACCTATCATCTACTATTATTATCTCCATTTCATAAAAGAAAGGGCTTTTCTTTTTCCAGTTTTATTGAGATTATAATGGACACACAGCACTGTGTAAGTTTACGGTATACATCATAATGCTTTGCCTTACATGTATTATGAACTGATGACCCCTGTAAGTTTAGTTACCATCCATCATCTCATACAGATACAGAAAAAGAAAGAAAATATGGTTTATTCCTTGTAATGGGAACTCATAGGATCCACCTTCTTAACAACTTTCAAATACATCATATGGCAGAGTTAGCTACAGTCACCATGCTGTACATCACATCCCCAGTACTTAGTTATCTTACAACTGGAAGTTTGTATCTTTTGACACTCTTCATCCAGTACCCACCCCACACACACCCTAAAGGGCATTTTAATGAAAAACAGGAAGGATATCATCCCAAAATAAAATTAGCTCTATGATCATTGGTTTCTGAAAAAACTCATGGTTGTGTTTTGTTTTTCTCATTTCACCATGCACTGGTGAAACTGCATCTTGGACCAGCATTGACTCCAGGACGGCATTGGGCAGTCACCGCTTTGAGCACCACCTGCAAGTACACAAGTCGCATGATGCTCCGTGAGAGCAGCCTCCATGTTGTGTCTTGTAGATTGTGACAGACCAGCAGACAGGACAGAAGATCCAGATAGTCACCGCAGTGGACGCCTCCGGATCCCCCAAGCAGCAGTTCATCCTGACCAGCCCAGATGGAGCTGGAACTGGGAAGGTGATCCTGGCTTCCCCGGAGACCTCCAGTGCCAAGCAGCTCATATTCACCACCTCAGACAACCTCGTCCCTGGCAGGATCCAGGTGAGGCCTGTTGATAGGCATTTGTTTCTGCACTTATTTCTGACCCTTCCTCTGTCTTGGAAGCCAAATCCATCTCTAGAAGTTCCTTTGAGGACCTGCAGGCATGGCAGAGTTATGCTTTGGCTAAAGTAAAAAACCCGCAAGTGAGGGGCAAAGCCCAGAAGGCAGCCAGCTGCAGTGCTCAGATGGAATGGATGTTGAGCGAGAAAAAGTGGCCCACAGGAGACTGGCATGGGCAAGCTGACACTGAGGCCACTAAAGAATCGTTCTAACTAAAGTAAGACTGCACGGTAGTAGTTCTTGGCCCCTGACATTTTAGGGGCACCATCTAGGGCTGACCACAGTCCGGAGAAGACTGACTTGTTCCTAACGCTCACTTCAGCCTCATCCAGGTCGTCAGGACTGGTTCCAGCTCTTCATTCTGTCCTAACTTGCTCCTGTGAACTGCTGCCTCTGGGTCCCTCAGTCACCATCTCCATCTCTGCCATGGTTCTCCCTTTGCTGGCAGGGTGAGATGGGGAGGGGGCAGATAGAGAAACAAAAAGAGCAAGGGTTTGACGGAAAGCAGAGTTATTGAGAAGCGCTGAATGTCCAAGCCTGACACTTAGAGAAGCAAACTCAAGGCCACTGTCTCATGGTGGCCAAGCGTGGAGCAGATTTAGTGAAAGTCAAGATGGGATCTATGTTTTTGTTTGTTTTTAATTTTTTAAAAATTATGGTAAAATATAACCGAAAATTATTATCTTAATGACTTTTAGGTGCCCGGTTCAGTGGCATTAAGTACATTCACATTGTGTAGCCATCCCCACCACCCATCTCCAGAACTCTTTTTAAAATCTTCCCCAATTGAAACTCTGTCCCCATTAAACACTAACTGCCCATTCCTCCTCCCCCAGCCCTGACAACCACTATCCTACTTTCTGTCTTTATGACTTTGGTATTCTGGGGACCTCATGTAAGTGGTATCCTACAGTACTTTTTCTTCTGCAGTGGCTTATTTTATTTCACTGAGTATAATGTCTTCAAGGTTCATCCATGTTGTAGCCTGTGTCAGAATTGCCTTTCTTTTTAAGGCTAAATAATATTCCACTGTATGTATAGACCACTTTTTATATAGTCGTCTGTTGTTGGATGTTTGGGGAGCTTCTACCTTTTGGCCCTTCTGAATAATACTACTAAGAATCCATGTTTTGGGGGGTGGGGGTCGGGGGGACTTTCTGCTGTAGAGAAAAATAAGGAAAGGGAATGATTTTTTTTTTCTTCTGATAGAGCTGGGTTCAGGACACAAATTATGTTCAGCTTTCAGAACTGTGCTTTTGAGACACCTCCTAATGCAGTTAGTAAATACTACCTCTTCCTTTCCCACACTACATGCTGATCATCTAAAATCAAAATTCTTCGCTGCTTATTTAGACTACTCCTTGTTCATGGGAAGGTGGCTGTTGATTTTGTTGCATGTTTTTTAAGAAGTCATTCTATATAATTGCTGTATATATTCCCACTATACAGAAATCATGTTAAGGGTTACGGTTGGTACATTATTTAATAACAGGTATTTTTCACTTTCTCATATTGATGTCAGTTACAGTATTCTTCCAGATGAGTAACACTGTCACCTAGAAAGTCATGTACAAGTGAAGAAGAAATAACAGTGTTCAGAGGTCACCAGCTGCCTCAAGAAGAGACCTACTTATTTAATTAATAAAGCTTGATTATTTCACTGCCCAGTACACCTCTCTGCATACTTCTAAGCTGTTTCATGGGAATGGAGAAGCAGCCAGAAAGACCTGCAGTATCTTCATGTTGAGGCATCTGCATGTGATTTCCCACATGGGGCTCCCCATCCTGGGTGGTTATGCTGGCCAGATAGGAGAATAGACCAGTGAAAATCAATGTCTGACCTTGGACAAACCACACACCCCCCCACCCCCTGCCACCACCACCACAGCTGAAGGGGCATAGTCTAGGTGAGCAACAGAGCCATTCTGGATATCCGGCTAAGTTGTCAAGTGGGATTTTCCCAGTTCTGCCCAAGGTTCTCCTGCTTAGAAACCCAAGATTAGGAATTTCTAGTTAAACATTACTTTGCTTTAACGATCTGATTTTTAATCAGCACTTTGCTTGTTTCCCAATTCTTCTTAGATCGTCACGGACTCTGCTTGTGTGGAACGTTTGCTGGGGAAGGCTGACGTCCAGCGGCCCCAGGTGGTAGAGTACTGTGTAGTCTGTGGCGACAAAGCCTCTGGTAAGTAATCCTAGATTATAGGTGCACTTCATGGTCCAAAGTCATGAACCAAATGGGGGTGGGGGTGGGGAATTACCAGAGAGAGAACATTTTCTGTAGGTTTGTAGGTTTCAAAACATGAACTCCAGTTTTCTTAGTGGGGTAGTAATATAAATAAGCAAACCAACTTGTCAGATTATTAGAATCAAAAGAAAAAGTCAAGGTACTATTTCTGTGAGTTGTAAATCTTAGTTATATATTTATATACTACTAAGAAAGCAGTCGTTTCTTTAATCTAGGTAATATCAGCACAGTGCTTTGCTATTTCACAAGATGTGTTACTTGTCTATTTCTTCTTCATCATCTTCATCATCTTCTGTCATCCCCTCACTATAACCCAGTGTGGTTACTGCTGTAATGGAGGAGGGAGCATGCAATTCTGGCTGGAGCCCCAGGGTCAGGCAAGGTCCCCCAGCGGCAGTCACATTCTGTGAGACTTGGAGGTTGAGTGTGTATGCATTGGGTAAAAGAGAAGCATTCCAGCTGGTGGGGATGTAATTCCCCACCATTGGGAATTTACATCCCCACCAATGGATGTAATTTACTCCATTCCAGGGAGTAAACTCCTGAGCCAGGGCCCAGCGAGTTTACTGTCCATATCCATGGTGTCTTTGGGGAAGAACTCGGGCTTCTGTGGTTAGGATGTGAGTGCAAGGAGACTAGAGAAGATGTCTGGCCCCAAAGTTCAAAATTCAGCCTGCTAACACCAGTGAGCTGTAGAAGGTGAGGTGAGCAGGAAGGATGGAGAAGTATTTAGTGAATGTGCTGACAAAACGATCAAAGGATGGACAAGTATTTAATAAGATACTCTTTCAGCTGTGTTAGGGCCATAGGCCTGAGTTTTATGATTGGCTCCACTTTAGTCTATGGTAACAGAATTCCTAGGAACTTTGGGCACTTTGTGATCCTGTTTAAGACTAAAAAAGGATGGACCAAACATCTTAGGAAGACAGCCCAGGCAAGCATCCACAGAGGTCAGAAGCTGCAGTTCCACTCCTAGCTCATGGCATCATTTGCTCTGCCAGGGTGCCTTGCCTCTGTTTCCACCCCTTGTCTTGAACAGGGCAAAGCCCAGCCCATCCCCCCCTTTCTCTGAAGCCAGTGCTGCTTCTGTCTTCATCATCTTTGTATAGACCACTATATCCTGTCTCCTTGCTCAGCAGGAAGAGGCATTCTGCAAACTTTTGAACAAATGAATGAAGCATGAACATAATGAAGAGGCCCACAGAATCTGCTTGGCTTCCCCATTTGTCAGTCTCTTTCTGGGCTTAAAGGAATGGCCTAGTTACAGGCTTCCAGTGCCACAGTCTCCAGATACTAGAGGTCACTCTAAAGTCTAGAGAGGCTAAGGAAATACACTGCAAAGAAGGAAAAGTGATGTCTACACAGGAATTTTAGCACTGTTCTTTTTTTGTTATTGTTTATTTGAGAGAGACAGAGAGAGTGGGTGAGGGGCGGAGAGAGAGAATCCCAAGTAGGCTCTGTCCTGCTAGCACAGAGTCTGATGCAGGGCTTGAACCCACAAAACTGTGAGATCATGACCTGAGCCGAAACCAAGAGTCAGATGCTTAACCAACTGAGCCACCCAGGTGCCCCTAGCACTATTCTTAAAGCCACAAAATTGAGACCCTCCAAATACACACTTGGAATGGCTCTGCATGTGAGAGCTTAGGACTGTGGGACACTCACTCAGTAGCTGCCATCAGTGATGATCCTTTCCAGCAATGTAGCTATGATACTGGGTTACAGAAGACCAAACCAAGGGAGTTTCATGGTCAGTCCCAGCTAGGAACAAATGAGGTGTGATGTGTGTGGAAAAATGTGGAGAATTTGGAAGGGTAACTGAGATGGGGGGCTCTTTTTAATGTCATTAAAAAGTTCGTCATTAGAAATTAGAAACCCCAAAGTAAACAAGATTAGAAAAAAAGAACCATGTGTAATAAATGCATTTCTAGAACTGTGTTTCCAAAAGGGTCTGAATACCTAACCCAAGTGAGCCACATGACATGCACCCTTCCCTCACCTTGGGCCTACGCAGTCACGGCCCCTGTGCTTCCCCAGGACCCAGGACAAGACTCACATAGAGGGAGTAAATGGAGGAGGAGTAGGACCCTATGTGCTAGAAAAGTCATGCATGTGTTTGCTGTGTGCCACTGTCAGCAGGATAGGCGCACTGGGTAGTGTCACAAGCCCAGGTCTGCAGAGCCAGGACCAGGTGCACCCAAGTGGACACTGTGGTTCAGCCGTTATCCATGGGCTCCTCCTGCATGTTAGGTCCTCTGTGTACTAAAAGCATTGAGGTCATGCCGTTTACCAGCTGTCACTTAACCTATCTGAGCTCCTGTTTTTCCATCATGACCTCACAGGGCTACTTTAAAGATTATAGGAAAATTATGGGAAGAACCTAAGTGCCATGCTTAATGCTCGGGCCTGTGGCTGTCCTGTGGCTGCCGGTATCTGACACTGTGCCAGTCACCTTGATAGAAGGTGACCTTAGAAACAGGGCCTGTGGCGGATCACCTCTTCTCTTGGTGAATTGCTTCACACACTCTTTCTCCTTTCAGGCCGTCACTATGGGGCTGTCAGTTGTGAAGGTTGCAAAGGTTTCTTCAAAAGGAGCGTAAGGAAAAACCTGACCTACAGCTGCCGGAGCAACCAAGACTGCATCATCAATAAACATCACCGGAACCGCTGTCAGTTTTGCCGGCTGAAAAAATGCTTAGAGATGGGCATGAAAATGGAATGTGAGTAACAATAATAAGAAGCCGCCCGAGTTAGCAAGTTGAGAGAAAGTGAAGTTTCTCTCCCTGGCTTTAAAATACTCTAAGAGAAAAATATCCACCGAGGCTTCACTTTATTTCCCTTCTGGGTCAGCTAGGTGTTCCAGCACTGATGCTGCTGGGATTGGTCATTTCCCGTGGAGTATTTGGAAACCTCCTCCAGATAAATCGGGATGCAGCACAGGGCAGTGGGGTAAACACAGGCTGTGGAGTGTCAAACCCCAGCTCTGTCACTTAGGAGCTGTGGGGCCTGGGGAAGACATGTCACTGCTTTCAGCCTCAGGGTCCTCATCTGTAAAATGGGACCCTCTTACTTACATATTGGATCTGGGGTTCATCCTTTCTTTCTGTTGAAAAGGTTTTTATTTTCTTCATTTCTTTCTGGCCTGTATACCCCTTTTAGGCCAGATTGCTGAAGGGAGAGACTGCTAGTGTTGTAGAAAACTAACACCCCATTAAACAGTTTGCAGAAGCCGTGCAGGCTTGAGTTGGACATTGGAATGCTTCCTTTCTGACACGTGCGTTAGACAAGATTTCTGTTAAGGACCAACTTCAAGATGGGTGTTTCTCTTCCAGAGAGTGCCTTTTGTTACCAGCAGGCAGAGAAAAGCCAGAGTCCTCAGGGTGGGCCCCCCACAAGGCCATACAAGTGCCGTGCTCAACTGTCTTAGCAGGCAGTGCTTACCCTCTTTAGCCCTTTGGATTTAACATCATATCGTTTGGCTTTGAGTTTTTCACCTCTTTGGCTGAAAAGTCCACTGTGAAAATGGAGTTAGATGCGTCTAGCACCAGAACCTATCATCCCTGTAGTAACAAACTTACTAAGGAAAACCCCTAAATTTACTTTGAAAGATGTAGTTCAAAGTGGGGGAGGGACAAAGAGAGAGGGAGACAGAATCCGAAGCAGGCTCCAGGCTCTGAGCTGTGTCAGCACAGAGCCTAATGCGGGGCTTGAACTCAAAAACCATGAGATCATGACCTGAGTCAAAGTCAGACACTCAACCGACTGAGCCACCCAGCTGCCTGGAAAGATGTAGTTTTTAATAACTTGACTCTTTCCTCTAAATGTGAATATTTATGTTGTGATTTAAGCTGTACAGAGTGAACGGAAGCCCTTTGATGTACAACGGGAGAAACCAAGCAATTGTGCTGCTTCAACTGAGAAAATCTATATCCGGAAGGACCTGAGAAGTCCTCTGATAGCCACTCCCACGTTTGTGGCAGATAAAGATGGAGCAAGGTCAGTCCCTGTTTTGGTAAAGGGTCACACTGCTATCAGCCTTTGAGCTGTCCCTTGGAGGGCACTTACTTGGCTCCCTGCATGCTGCCACAGCCTTCAGCCTTGTCTTGCCCCACCCTACCCTTTTTGGAGCTGTTCCAGTCATACCTGTGGATAGGCCTGAGGATGGCTAATTTAAGATGGGGTCAGAATTTCTCCTGCATCAGGGGCTCAGGTTATGTCCTGTAGTTTCATACAGGAAAACAGTTGCTCTTCAATTCAAGATGGAGTTTTTCTGCAGTATAGACAAAAGGCCTAACTCCTCAGGTAGTCTCAAATAGTGCCACAAGTTAACTTCTATGTCTTTTTGCTTTCATGTAATCTGTTGAACTTAATTGAAAAAGAACAGAAAAGAAAAATAAGAAATCCAAACTCTATCCTAGCAAGAACTAGAGTTGAGAATTCCTTGGTGATATTCTGAAGATCAAGTTAACTTTATTTAAAAGAGCAGTCACCGTCTGTGGTCAGCATGGAAGCTTGGGGGAGCAGGGGTGGGAGCGGGGAGACATGTGTCTGTGTGGCATCCTGTTTCAGGCTGTAGGCCCAGCTCTGTGTGCATCTCGTTGCAGAGAGAAGGGGGGTTGTTAGTCACTCAGTGGCTGAGTCCAGTTAGAGCTTTTGTGCTCTTCAGACAGCTTTGCAGATGTGGAAGGGACAGAGCAATGCAGCATGATCATACTGTGCATTAAATGTTGGAAGCTACTCTGGGTTTCTTTATGTCTTAAATAGACAAACAGGTCTTCTTGATCCAGGGATGCTTGTGAACATCCAACAGCCTTTGATACGCGAGGATGGTACGGTTCTCCTGGCCACGGATTCCAAGGTGATGCTCTCTACTTATGCCTTACTCTCCATCTTTCTGTTGCCGTGCAGACTGCTTCTCGGAATTGTGCACCCACCTTCTTGGCCTTCCGAGACAACCTCGAAAGCATGGCCTTCTGCATCTCACCTTACTTCTTATACAGCCATCTGTGATTTATTTTAGGGATGTTGAGGACTTTTTGGAAACTCAGGACTGGCTGGTTATAGTCATTGTAACATGTCAGGATCTAGAGTTCAGTTTGGTGAGAATTCAGTGGCTCTCAAATCAGTTAACCACCCCACCACCTCCACCTCAGTACACACATTGGCAAACTACTGGTATGCTAGGGAAATGGCTGCTTATTCTAAGATGGCCTTTGGCAGAAGCTGCTAGTTCCTTTTTTTTTTTTTTTTTTTTTTTTGGTTGAAGTTGACACACTGTTAAATTATCCACACCCACCCCCTTCCTTTTTATTAGATGACCTGCAGGAGGAAGTTCAGGCAGGATTCTGACAATTGTAAAACTAAGAGCAAATCAGCCATATGGAATTTAACTTGTTGTGAACAGAGGTGTTTGTCATTCCAGGAGAGAGAGAGCTGGCTAACCCCTGTGAAGATAACTTAGGAGAAAGGTTTTATCCAGGCAAGGAAACTGATTACATCAGAAACTATGAGATGAGAAATATAACCCAGTGATGATGAAGTAGCAGCGCGCCATGGCTGAAGTCCGGTTTTTCTTCTCTAAAAGGAGCGACTTCGTAACAGTGCTGCCATGGCTACTGCCCTGAGAACCAGAGCCACGCTACCTGCAAGGCTTCCTTCTCATCTATTCACATGCACATCGCTGTGCCCACTCAGCACGTTAGGAACATCCTTTTTTGAGAAAGAAAAGGCAACAGTGAGAGCTGCTGGCTGGCACCAACAGCAGCTTTCCATCCTCTGGCCCTTATGCCGGGCTTTGAGCTTCCTGTCTTTGGGCACTGGTGATGTATGTGACATGGGAATCACACCCAGTGTGCTGCTGTCGTCACCCAGTAGCCATTCAGGACAGTGATTGATGCATAGTGGGGTAGAGAGAAACCAGAAGCCTGAAAGTAAGGCCCAAATAACCTTAAAACCTGATTACCAAGGGATTTCACAGCAGCTCCATGGTGCCATCCATGCAGAGACTGAGAATAAGAACCAAGAGACTCCAGAGTCTGCTATCTTGGGAGCCCAGCACCGCTCTTGGGAGCCATGTGCCCTCTTTCCTACATCTCTGTTTCCTTCAGTACCCCCGACACAGGGGTGCTGGGAAACTTGAGTTAGTTTTATAAAGCACACAGCATCCAGTGACACTCAGTAAATGAGAAGCTAGTCATGGTCATTGGATGGAAGAGAAAGGACACAAACTGTGGTATTTAAGTAGCAGTTAAGAGAAAGAGCTGCAGAGTCAGACGTGTGCTCCTACCTATTCCTTCCTCTGTGGTGTGGAAGTTTTTCATGAATAACGGAATATATACAAAGCACCTAAAGGGAGCTATTTTCAGAATCTGTTTTTTAAACCTTCCACTTTGAAAGATTAAAATTCAAAATAACGTACCTTGAGCAAGCACAAAGATACTGCAGAGCTCCCCTGTACCCTTTACTCAGTTGCTCCCAGCAGTTTATCTGGCAAGACTGCAAGATGGTATCAGAACCAGGACGCAGCACTGGTACAGTGTGTGGGGAGTGATCTTTTCCTTTTTTCATTTAAGCTTTCTTTCTCTTCAGCACATCTTTCTGTCATGACAACCTGCATCATTTAACAGCTGCACAACCTTCTGTTATATGGTTGTTCGGTGATTTATTAGTCAGTTCTCTGCTTATGATCTTTTCTGCTGTTCTGGTTTTTCACTTTTCTAACCAGATACAACAAACATTTGTTTATACATCTTTTTTTTTTTTTTTTTTTTAGCATTTATTTATTATTGAGAGACAGAACATGAGCATGGGAGGGGCAGAGAGAGGGGGAGACACAGAATCCGAAGCAGGCTCCAGGCTCTGAGTTGTCAGCACAGAGCCCGACGCGGGGCTTGAACTCGCAAACCGCGAGATCATGACCTGAGTGGAAGTCGGATGCTTTACCGACTGAGGCACCCAGGCACCCGTGTTTATACTACATACCTTGATTTATTTGTTCAAATATGTCTGGTTTTCTTTTTTTGCTTATTTGAGATAAAATTCACATACCTGAAGATTTATCCTTTTAGTGTTACAGTGCAGTGGTTCTAGTACTTTCACAAGGTTGTACAGCCATCACCACTACCCAATTCCAGAATATTTTCATCACCCCAAAAGAAACCCTGCACCCATTAAGCAGTCACTTCCTCCTCCCCTACCAACTGCTACTCTACTTTCTGACTATACTCTACTTTTCTGATATAAATGGAAACATACAATATTTTGCCTTCTGACACTGGCTTCTTTCTCTTGGCGTAGCGTTTTCAAGGTTCATCCATGTTGTGGCGTGTGTCAGCAAGCACTTCGTTCCTTTTTATTGCCAATTAATAAGCCCTTGAATGACTAAACCACATTTTACATATCCATTACATTCAGCTGACGAACATTTGAGTTGTTTCTACTTTTTGTCTATTATGAATAGACAAATATGCTATGAACATTTGGGTAATTTTGTGTGTGTGGACGTATGTTTTAATTTCTCATGTATATAACTAGGGAGTGGAATTGCTGGTCATATGGTAACTCTGTATTTAAACTTTGTGAGGAAGTGCCAGACTTTTCTACAGTGGCTGCACCATTTTACATTCCCACCAGCAATGTATGAGGGTCCAGTTTCTCCACATCCTCCCCAGCACCTGTTATTACCTGTCTTTTTTATTATAAACATCCTGTTGGGTGTGAGGTGGTATCTCATTGTGGTTTTGATTTGCATTTCCAGTTGATGTTGAACATCTTTTCATGTGCTTATTGGCCATGTGTGTCCTCTTCTAAGAAATATCTAAATCCTTGGCTCATTTTTTTTTTTTTTTTTTTAACTGACTGCTTTATCTTTTTATTTTTGACTTGAAAGAGTTCTTTAGATATTCTGGTTACTAAACCATTGTAAGATGTGTGTTTTGCAAATATTTCCTCCCATTCTCTGGGTTGTCTTTTGTGTGTGGAAGGGCAGGGTTTCTTTTTACTTTCCTAATAACTTTTTTCTTTTTTTAAGCTTTTATTTTTAAGTAATCTCTACACCCACCGTTGGGCTTGAACTCACAACTCCAAGGTCAGGAGCCAGTGCTTCACCAACTGAGCCAGCTAGGCACCCCATCTACTTTCTTAATATCTTTTGAAGCACAGAAGTTTAAATTTTGGCAGTGTCTAATTTGTCTGTTTTCTGTTACCTTATTATATGTATATTTGTGTAACCACCATCGCAGTCAAGACACCGAACTCTCCCCTCACCAAAAAGTTCTCCCTCCTGCTGCCATATTGAGCTCACACCCCATAGATGCTGTTTTTAAACTACCATTATACCTTCATTGGCCTGAGAGTCTTTTATGTGTGTGTTTGTGTTCATCTTTAATGTTCTTGTTTTTTGTTTAATAGGCAGAAACAAGCCAGGGAGCTCTGGGCACACTGGCAAATGTAGTAACCTCTCTTGCCAACTTGAGTGAGTCCCTTAACAATGGTGATGCTTCGGAAATGCAGCCGGAGGACCAGTCCGCAAGTGAGATTACTCGGTATGATCCCATGAGGGTGGAGGCTCTGCCCAGTGTGCACACTTAGCTGCTCTTTTGTGAGGGCTGGCGGCAGCATTTTGACACCCACCCTGTATTTAATCAAGGATGGTAAAGTCACAGTGTCCCTGCACATCTGTCTTCCTTCACATTTTAACTATGGGAACCAGGATTCGTTTATATTACATGATATAAAACAATCAAAGTTGCTTTTCATTCCAAACAACGAAAAAGGAAATGGAGTGACTGAGTGGAAGTAGGGAAAACCCTTCAATAGACAGGTATTCCTTGCATTAGTTATTTTGACTAAATATTAATAGTTCATCCCCTTTCCCACTTCTGTTTTAGCCTATTTTTCCAAACAGTCTAAAGCTTAAGTCCATCAGGGGGTTAGCTACTAGCATTAGCTGGCCCTGAACATCCATAACCGGCTGCAGAGAGTTTCTTCTCCATAGGCTCTCATGTTTGCTCCTTTCCTGTGGGACTGATCACCCCTGCCTGTCTTGCCAGGCTGGGCAGATGTACAGCTGGAGGCCACACAAGTGCCCCGGGCCTCATGATCTCTTGCAGTCTGATAGCAAAGAGGATGGGATTCCAGTTGGATAGAATTCTGTTTCCACCATTTACTGGGTGGTTGGTGTTAGAAGAGTTATGTAACATCTCCAGGCCTCAGCTTTCACATCTATAAAATGGGGAGGGTTCTACCTTAGAGAGTAGTGTGAAAAATAGAAATTATGTGTGAAAATAAATAATATATAGCTTAGTGCCCATGATGATGTATGGACTGTACACAGAAACTTTCATTGTCATCCCTTCCCCCAGCAGGTAGATTTAATGATCTTTTCCCCATTGCATGGTTTTTCTAGATTATGTCTCAGCTAGAGTTCTGTTCCTCCTAAAAGCTGTGGATTCACACCACTGACTGCTTCATTTTTGCTCACAGGGCATTTGATACCTTAGCTAAAGCACTTAATACCACAGACAGCTCCTCACCTCCGAGCCTAGCAGACGGCATAGATGCCAGTGGAGGAGGCGGCATCCACGTCATCAGCAGAGACCAGTCCACACCCATCATCGAGGTCGAAGGGCCCCTCCTTTCAGATACTCATGTCACATTTAAGGTGAGTGCATTCAGCCTACCCACATGCCCCAGCCTCCCAGCCTGCAGCGTAAAACCAAAATCTTGTAGCAAGCTCATTTTCATGTTGTGGCTTTTGATCCAGACCTGGTGTTCCAGAACAGTATTCTCATTAAAAAGCATTTTTGCTCCGTTTTGCTCATTTGGCTCTCAAGGTAACTTGCCCTGAAGCAGGTGTGGCCTGTCCTTGCCAAGAGGGGTTGACAAGGTGCTGACCCTCGAGGGCTTTTAATGGACTGCTCTGCCTTTTCTAGGATGGCCTAGCTCCAGCACTCAGGCACCTTTGTCTGCTTCAGCGTGCAGGCAGCCAGCCCTCATTCCTAGCCGCTGGTCCTGACCGCTTGCCATCGCTAGCCACAGAACTTTGAAGAGCTGTTAGTCTTCCCCACAGGCTCCTCCATGGCCTTGCTTCCAAAAGACACTCCTCAGTTTCTAGGGCTACAGACCGTGTCTTCCTATCCCCGAGTGCTCTTGACTAGAGAGGCCTGACCAGTCACTTAGGAAGACTGGGTCCCTGCTCATAGTTGCCCACTGGTGTCAAGAATATAGGTCACCAGTGGGATTCCAGCATCAAAGGCATTAATGCCCCTTCTGGACAGTGGAGCTCTGGAGCCCAGGCCTGAGCATTCTGATGATGGGATCTCGTCCTCCCACCATATGGGTTTCTTTTCAGCTCTCACTCACTGTTACCCTGAGGCCACCTACCAAATGCCCACTAGCTATGAAGTTGACCCCTGTTCCCAGATTCAATTTAGATTTTAACCTCCAGCTCAAAATGGAATTGCTTTAGAACAAATAGCAATTTAGTTGAGGCAAAAGTTGAAAAGTATGTCTTTGTGTGATTGAGTTGGGAGGTCACCATCATTGACCACATTCTGAGGGCCATCAGGCCCTAGTTCATTGGGCAAGAGACCACAGGGTGTTGGTGCCAGCCCCCCGCTGCAGAGGACACAGGTTTCATAAGGATGGGTCTGCACAGGAGCTTCAGCATTAGAGATTATCACAACTCAAGTGTCACAGTTGTTGAAACGTGACAGGGATTCATGTTGACCTGTCTCTCTGTCACCTCCTGTGTTGTGTGCCTCTTCTTCTCCAGCTCACCATGCCCAGCCCAATGCCAGAGTACCTCAACGTGCACTACATCTGCGAGTCAGCATCCCGCCTGCTTTTCCTCTCCATGCACTGGGCCAGGTCAATCCCAGCTTTTCAGGCACTTGGGTAAGTGGCCTTTTCTCTCTGTGCATATCTTTCAGCAAGAGCCCTCCCCTCATTAGGAGTGGCCCAGAAGATATCTGAGGGCCATTCTAGTTTGTTCCTGTGATCTCATTCAAGTGACCCTGATTTTCTTATTAAACACACTAAGTGGACTGGTAGCCGAGATCCATGGTTGCCACTATTTCGGTGTTACTCAAACTTTTATCAGCCTTCTCCATATGCCAAGGACTTGGTGCTGGGAGCCAGGGATGGAGTGGAGCAAAAGGCAGGAGTCATCCTGAAATGTTGAGACAAGTAGCAGAAGCTCCTCAGATAGGGTCATACTGTTTGCAGCATGGTAGCCATGCTGTCCTGAGTATAAATCATCCAAGACAGGGCTGAAGGCTGGCGTGGCTGGCCTCTTCCTGTCTCCAGTGCCAACTTGTCCCCTGCAGGGTTTGCAGACCCTCTGTTCTCTGTCTGCAGGGAGACAGACAGAGCTCTTAGCCCTTGGATCACTGCAGCCTCTTCTGACAGCCATGTCAGGGCCACTGTGAGTTTAGAAGGCTGTAGGAGATGCCAGTTTAGTCATACCCATTCAGATTTCTCATTACTGAAGTCTAAAGAGTCTTTGTTAAGAGAATAGTTTATCCTCAGAGGGACTTTAGTTAAGAGATTCACACAGACAGTGGTGTTTTCAGAGAATGGTCCTGGACATACCATAGACCTTCAAGAAACACTTGCTGAATCAACTTGTTTGGGGCAAACTGGGCCCTGGAGAATGCCAGCATGTACCCACACCCACTCTGACCTCTGTCCCCAGGCAGGACTGCAACACCAGCCTGGTGCGGGCCTGCTGGAACGAGCTCTTCACCCTCGGCCTCGCCCAGTGTGCCCAGGTCATGAGTCTCTCCACTATCCTGGCGGCCATTGTCAACCACCTGCAGAACAGCATCCAGGAAGGTAGGGCTGGGCTGGGCTGTGGGGGATTGCATCTCGGTTCAGGCTGACTCCTTGCAAACTGGCCAGCCTCAGTGTCCCACAGCATCCACAGGCTGAAGGTAGTTTAACATTTAAGTCCTAGGACCTTTACCAGTGAGAACATTTAAATTTCCACCCATCTGTCATTTTATAAGGCATATGAAAGGCGAAAAAAAGATAATTGAAAAAACTGCCAACTTCCTGATACGTAGGCATTTGGTGATGTTTCCAGCATAATCTTACACATTTCCATCTTGATTGGCAGGCATACATGGAAAAAAACTAGTTTTTCGCCTATGGGGTGAAAGAAAAACCCAATTTTTTCCCTACTGTGCTTCTCTTCCCTGCATGTCTCCTTTACTACTCACACAGAACACTTTTTTTTTTTTTTTTTTTTTTTTTTTTGAGAGAGAGCACGAGAACACGGGGGAGAGGGGCAGAGGGGGAAAGAGAGTAAATCTCAAACAGGCTCCATGCTTAGCGAGAAGCCCGATGCAGGGCTCAATCTCACGACCGTGAGATCATGACCTGCGCCAAAATCAGAAGTTGGACGCTTTATCAACTGATCCACCCAGACTCCCCAGGCACTTCAGTTCTGGAACTTGTAGTCACCAATGTGTGGAGGTGTTTCCCCACAACAGGCAATTCCCTGTGACACCAGGTGGGTGTCTTACAATTTAATTCAATTCTGACACTGTCTACCCAGAGATAGTGTCAGATCCCACGGGTGTTAAGGGCTCAGTCCCATAAGACCCTGTCCCCAATACACACACACAAGTCCAGGCTATCACCTGTGCTTCTGACCAACCTGCTGTAGATCAGAGGTTGCAGCAGCCCTCAAGTTGGATACATTTCACTAGCGTTGCTCACAGAACTTGAGGAGACACTTAAGTTCACCACTTTTTAAAAGGATATGATAAAGGATACAGATGAACAGCCAGATGAAGAGATACATAGGGTGAGGTCTGAGAGAATCTCAAGCGCAGGAGTTTCTGTCCCCGTGGACTTGGGGTACTTCACCCTCTGGTGTGCGTGTGTTCACCAACTTGGAAGCTCTCTGAATCCCATACTATTGGGATTTTATGATGGAGACTTCCTTCCTCATGTGGGCATGATCAATTATTAACTCCGTGTCTAGCTCCTCTCCCCACTCTGGAGGATGAGGGACGGGGCTGGAAATTCCAAGTTTCTTGGCATGCCTTAGTCTTTCCAGGGGCCAGGCCCCATAGATTCACCTCAAAAGATGAATCCTAGTGCTCTTAACACACAGGAGCTTACCAGGGTTTTAGGAGCTCTTTGTCAGGAACAGGGTCAAAGACAAATATTAGAATAAGATATCGTGGTAGTGCTCTTATCACTTAGAAATTAACAAGGGTTTCAGGAGCTCTGTGCCAGAAACTGGGGGCAGAGACCAACAGACAGATTTTTTATTATCTCGTAACAGGTTACCCTTTCCCATATAACAAATTCTCACAATCCTAGAGAGACTATTATCGCAGTAAGGTCCCTGGATTGCCCCAAGTGAAACAGCAAGCAGAAGAGCCAGGCACAGACAAGGGTCGTGCAGACCCCCTAGTCCAGGACACAGTTGCATACCCAGCTGCTGCTCACGAGCGAACAGGTGACTCTCTTCCAGAAAGATTTGTGGCAACTACCTAACATTTGGTGGTCAGATCCCAGCCATGTCAGGACAGGAGATAGCCAGTGCAGATAGCCCTCTGTCTGCCGGAAGTCCATAGTACATCAAAGACATAGTCTTGAGGGAGCACGCCTAGGATTCAGCACTGACACTAAAAATCTGCACCTGATACTGAATTGCAGTTGAGCTGCACTTTTCATTAGGCATTCCAGATGTTTGATTACCTAGGAATTCGAGTTACCTAGTCACACCTTTGTTTTTCTAGTTACTCCTTTGGACTAGTAACATAAAGCTGATTTTTTTTTTTTTTTAACCCTGTAACATTTTGTTGATTTTAAGTTAGATTTGTTCACAAATGAGGATTGGTTTCCTTTATTTTTAACTGAGTGTAATAATACTAATACCTTCAGCAAATACTACCACGAAGATTAAATCGGAAAACACACAAAATTGTTACCACAACTAAAAAATGTCGACATTTAATGGTCATATCCGTAAACATTTATTAAATGCCTGCAGACACTTAGAAAATCTGACCACTGTTAAGAATTGACTTATAGGTCTTAAGCACAGAATAAAAGGAGTTACCAGTTTGCACCTATAGGCCAAAGTTGCTGCCCAACGTGGGGCCAGGGAGAATCGCTGGTCTGGGGGATTATTACTGAGACAGCATACATAGCAGAGTGGAATTTGGGTACCTATTGTCACTTCTTCACCTGGAAACTGAGGCTGTTAACCATCTTAAGGTAACTGGTTTTCCATTAAAAAGTGAAATTATTTTCTCTTCTCTTTGAATCTGTGGCTCCTCAAAGAAGCTTGTGTTGTTATTCTTACCAGCCTTTCTCAGAGGATCTGTGATGTTGATTTGTAGATAAACTTTCTGGAGACCGGATAAAGCAAGTCATGGAGCACATCTGGAAGCTTCAGGAATTCTGTAACAGTATGGCGAAGCTGGATATAGACGGCTATGAGTATGCATACCTTAAAGCTATAGTTCTCTTTAGCCCCGGTAAGATATGTGGTGGTGACTCACAACAGTTTTCCGCCTATGTCTACTGATATTTCTGAACATGAACGTGTTGTCACGCTGTCAGCCATGTAGAGAGAGCCCTGCCAGATTGTATGTGACAGAATGTTCTCCTAAAAGGTGTGCTTTGCTAGCTAACATAAGCACATAACGTTCTTTTAAATTGTTTTTACAGTCCCAAAGACATATGCCATAGTGCCTTCCAGATGTTTGACTTCATATGTTGAATAGATCTATTCTGTATCCTAATTTAAACCATTGGCCAAACAAGACTTCAGCATACAAAACAGAGTAGTATACTACTGTCCAATGTCCTTTTTTGTTCGTTTTGATTTGTTTCGCTTTCCTTTTTGCCATTTTTAGTTTGTATTAGCATATGTCCTCCAGTACAGACTGAAACTGCACAAGTTTACCTGTTCCTGGAGGACAGTAGCAGCAGCTGAAGAAGAGGCAGCAGGACTGTCCGGCTGGCCTCACTGCCCCCCCTCTTGGCTGTTGTCTTGGAGCCTCCAGAAAGGTCACTCAGGCTGACTGCTGAACTCAATAGCAGGGTTGGACACCGCTAACTCCCTCCCTTCTTCCCCAGCCATCCACTCATGAACAACAAAGTAGCTAATAAAAATGGGAGAAATTATGTATTAAATTCATAGAAAGTGATAATTTCTAATCTCATGTGATACTTCCAAGCCAGATGTCCAAACCAAGCCAGGTGGGGCTGGTGAGGCTGGTGTGACCACTCAGGAGCCCAGCCCTCTCCCGGGAACCCTCAGGCCTTGGCAGAGCATAGAGCAAAAACTAATGTTTTAACAGTAATATCCAAACCAGATCCACCTTCAGAGTTCAATCTACATTGTACTTGAGAAATTTGCCAGAGGCTTAATTAAAAATACGAAGAAGTCTGCAAGCGAGGCTTTCAGAATACACAAGGCAATTCAGGGGTACTTTTCTCTCTTTAGACCATCCAGGTTTGACCAGCACAAGCCAGATTGAAAAATTCCAAGAAAAGGCACAGATGGAATTGCAGGACTACGTTCAGAAAACCTATTCGGAAGACACGTACCGGTGAGGCGCAAAGATACACACTCTTGCTGTGGGGCAGGAGGGGGTGCAGCTGGATCTGTAGTCACAAATATAAATTGTCAGCCTTTCCACGTCTGGCAGCCCGGTGAAGCCTCCTTTTGATCACACTTTAGTTCTTGCATTTCATGGATGGTAACAGTGTGTGGAAAGTGCTGGGTGGGAGGGGCAGGAATACTGGGCCATTCCAGTGTTTGCTGGGTAAACTGCAGGTGGAACCTTGGGTTGTTCTTCTGTAACATGAGGGTTTGGAATCGTTGCTGTGTAATTCCCTCCGAGGCTCACATCATGCACAGACGGTAGTTCTCACGGAGATTCCCTTTGTCCAGAAGAGCAGCTGTGCCCCCGTGGTCTGCGTCCACTGAAGAGGCCAAGCTAGCGTACGTGATAGCAAAGTTTTTGTTGACAGAAACCGACCCCGACCTCTACAAAGGAGTGAGTGGGTTATAGAAAATAGTAATTTTGCTGTCAGATAAACTGATTTTTTTTGAATTCCCATTTTTTAGGTAAAAAAGTTAGTTTGTATTATTTGTAATGATTGGGCAGCAAATACATGTATATACACATATACTCATAGATATACATGTGAGCCTTTGTCATGCAAAACTGAACAGGAAAGTTCTGAAATAGGGCAGGATGCCTGGCAGGCTTTCCAGCCAAGGAGTGGAGGAGCTCTTTCCCCATGACCACTTCCAACCCACTGGAAACTCCATGAACTACTGAGGTCATGTCAGGTAAACTATTTAATATTCCCTTCCCCACCCTGTCCTCTCAAAATAAACACTGGAGCAAAATTGACCCATAAGATACACGGCCCCACTTCTCTCCATGTGTGTCCCCTTCACAGACCTCAATCCAAAGATGCCCCACAGAATGAGAATGCCAGGCCCCAGGGACCCATTTCTCTGGTGTGATTGGCAGACCTGTAGCTGGCCCTGCTGGGAGAGAACCTCCTCTGCTTTAGGCACACCTCCATGGCCCAAGCATAGCTTTTGCCAGAGCAGGATCCATTTTGACTGGAATCTATGAAAACCTCACCATGAGTCTCAAGTGATTACAGCCTCAATACATATAGAATGGGACTGCCAATGGGAGCTCTGCCACCCATACCCAGAGCTCATCCAACCCAGCCAGGTACGCGGGCAAGCTGTCCCCAGAGGTAGCCATGGGCTTACTCCCACACAGTGTCCGTGGTCAGAAGAGGCTGGAAATGCCCCTGTAGGGACTGCTAGCAGAACCACACAGCACACTAGTCATCTTGACAACAGCAGCTCTCTGGCCTTTGAAAGTAGGTGTTTCTGCAAAAATCTAGTGAGGGACCCAGGGATAGATAAAGGGCATGGTAAGAAAAATGATTTGGAACCAAAAATGAGATAAGGGAGGCTTTCTCATAGGATAGGGCTCAGAAAAAAGACAGTTCCCCCAAAAGCCCTAGGACGGTTGACACCCGTTTCTGCATTGTTTTAGTCTTTCCCATTTTATGCCTTTTCTCATACTGTCTGCTCCTCCTGAAATAACCCTTCTATCCCTCCCCATTGTTTATATCTCTGCTGAGAGAAACCTCAGCCAGCCTCTAAGGCCCAGCTGACCTGTCCCCCCACCACCCCACCCCCCACCCCAAGAAGTCCTCCTTGATTGACCCTTGCTGAGTTTCCAAGATCCTTCATCCTGTCTGCCCCTTCTGGTCTGTGGTGGTGTCCCCTTACATCTTTGTGTGCCCTGCAAGACTCATGGTGGCTGGGCAAATGGACGATGATGCTGGAATGCCGCTTGCATAATCTGTATTTTCTCTTTTTAAAAATAACAGTGTTCACTGTAGGAAAGAAATTAGAACATTCTGGAAATTAAAATGAAAGCTTTTCAGTTCCTGTAAATAGCACTATCCATAGTTAACGTTTTATGCATTTCCTTCCAGAAATTTTTTATGTCTGTGTAACTGGAATCATAAAATCCAAAGTAAGGTTTTGTAACCCTTTCTTCATGTAATGTTCAACAAGCATACTTCTGCATTTTCTGTGGCTGAGGAGATGCTGTCATTTCTTTAGAACTTTCCTGCTAATGAAAATATAGGTTGTTTCCAGACTAGGCTGGCACGCAGTGAGCATCCTTGCACACGTAGCTTTGTACAGTGTCTGTGGAATGGCCAATCATGTGGGATGCTTCAGATACAGTGTCCAGAGAGCCATCAGAACGGGGTCATGATGTGTCCTCCCACCCAGGGTGTTTTCAAAATGAAAACAGTTTTATTGCTTCATTTTTTAATTAGGATGCTATGTGAACACTACAGTAATAAAGACAAAGGTTTAATAAGTAAAAGCATTCCAGATCCCCAAACCCAGAGATCAGGGTTTTGGTGAACATTTTGGTGAACATCCTTCCAAATACTTTTTTATACATGCCACACAAATAAATTTACACAAATGAGATTGTGTTACACTTGCTGCTTCCCGGTCTCCTTTTAGGTTTTTACTCGGCTGTACATCACAGACTTACCATCAGTGAATATATATCTTTTTTATACTTTTTGCTGAATATACAGTGTGCTCTTTTATATGGAGACACCATAATTTAACCCATCCTTTATTGATTTCCAAATTTTTCTCTTTTGGTGGAGGTGGGGAGAATTGTTATAAATGAAGGAAACATTTGTACATACATCTTTGTACTTGGTTTTGATTTTCTCTCATGATAAATCCCTACAAGAGGAACTGTTGAAATTTGAAATACAAGGGGTAGGTCATGGGTCTGTGTGTTTGTTTCAATTCCAAGCAGTGCGGAGAGGGTCCCTGGGAGCCTGTCCAGGGAGAAGTCTGAAGGGCAGTGAACTCCCTTTCTCTAATGAGCCTCCCTTTTACAGATTGGCCCGGATTCTCGTTCGCCTGCCAGCACTCAGGCTGATGAGCTCAAACATAACAGAAGAACTTTTTTTTACTGGTCTCATTGGCAATGTTTCAATAGACAGCATAATCCCCTACATCCTCAAGATGGAGACAGCAGAGTATAACGGCCAGATCACCGGAGCCAGTCTATAGTGTGCACCGCACGCCTGCTGAGAAGCAGAAGGATCCTCCCAGGACCGCTCAGATAACAGAGAAAATAAAGTAGTGGTATTTTGGTATGTGCAAATATTTCCAGTATGTTAGCCATTTCCTACCTGGTTTCTTCTTACCTGTTAATCCCAAACAATAGCAACTAAAAGACTAGTAGGATCCTTTCCTGCCATAAGAAATGTTTTAATGCCTTTTGATGAACCAGATTTTGGAACAATCTTTTAACCTAATTTGTATTTAGCGATTCTCAAAGGGCAAAAAACAAAGAGTTTTATAATGTCAGAGACTAGTATTAAACAAAACTAAACGAACCTAAGAAAACAGTATGTGTGTATATATATTAAAATTTTCCTTGGAATTAATAGCTACTAATTACCAGGGTAAATAATATTAGCACTTTCTAAGCACTTCTTATCAATGCGTATGTTAGCAACATCTTGCCTGTGGGCAGGACAAATGGAAAACTGTGTATGTCTTTTGCCGAAATGCTAATGATTTCTGTGAAAACGCAATAGGGTACAGGAGACAATCATTTATGTTTAAGAAAAGATGGCATCATTCCTAATTGTATGCACACATTAGTGGTGTTGAACTAAATTCCTATGAACGATTGAGAATGTGGCTCATGTGTATCATGCAGTAAGTGGGAGTGTGGTAGTGCAGTCGGTGGGGACCCCAACCGGAAGCTTCCTCAGCTGGTGAGTTGATGATGCTTGTCAGGTTCCCTGACCTCTGGTTCTGGTCTGTGACTGGCATCTACAGGCTCCTCCAAACCTAGGGCTCTCTTGATGACTGGTTCTCAGAATTGGATTGCAACCAACCAGTCAGACATAAACTGCCAATTCCTGCAGCAAGTGAAAACATCCCCAAATCACCTCCACCACTCACGGCAGACAGAGCCTTCTGACCAAAAAGTGCAAGGTGGGCATTTTGAACCTGACAGTAATTCCTGAATGCAATCTGGGGCGGTTGCTCATTGTTCAGATGGAGGAAGAAGGTCCCCTTCTCAGGGGTTTCCATTCCAAACACCCCCTTGAGAAGGGTCTGTATTCCTGCAGTTCACTCAGAACTGTGAGGTGATTCAGCGGGGAGGGGTGCAGGATTTTGCTCCCTGTCCCGGGGTAGTGGTGATGGTATGGCTGAATGGAAGGGTTTCTCTGTTGACCTTGAATATCAGGGTTTTTCAAAGTGTTTCCAGACTCTGCATTTCTGTTGGCAGATCTTTGAATGCTACTGGCACACCATGCACTTTGATCCCCCCAGGTGTGTACCAGCAAAGAACCCTGGAGCATTTTGGGTGATGTATGCAGAAGCAGCCTACCTGCTCCTTATAAAAAAAACCCGTAACTCCCAAAGTTATCTTCTTTGTCCTAAGTTACAGCCACCATCATTTACAAGAGCAGAATGCAGTATAAGGAAGTTCTGTCTAGAGAAGAGCATAAATTCCCATGGATGTGAGTAAACGGTGGGCATTTCCTGCTTGGGAAAGTGGCATGTCCAAGACCAGATAGGTACTCTCCGTTTCCTTTTTGTACAGCCCAGATTAAGAAAATACAGCATTAGGTTAAATTTGCATCTCCCAGGACCTTTTGACCAGATGGTATCCAGAAAGATCCCAGTGCACTTCCCCTGCCTCACAGGCACTCTCTGGTCTGGCTTGGGCCCTAGTCAGGGTGGGGCCTCATGTGCTATGTAGGTGCCCAGCCAGCTAGCCACTGGCTCTTGACAAAATAGGATTCTCTGTTCTGAAGTGTTAGGAGCACTTGGTGAAAGTCATTAGTAGGAATTAAGTGGGGATGGTATCTCCAACTTCTAAATTCCTGTTTGGATTTAATTATATTATTTATAGTTCATGACTTGGAAACACATTTTGGAGATAATAGGGGTGCCTGTTATAAAATGATGGAAAGAATTTAATTTTGCCAGCTTAAATTTTTGGTTTCTAACTTTGAAGTGATTTAAATTTCAAAATTAAGAAAAAAACAGCCAAGACAGTAGAGTTAGGGCAGGTCTGTTTCATTTCTACTCATGAAGGATTTTAGCAGAGGGTATTTTCAAGCACGTTTATGCATCTTTCACAGCAAGTTGCCTGTTTTCTGTTCGATTTTTTAATATAAGCACATCTGTTGATCACATAGCCATTCGGTGGCAATACCAGTGTCACATCTCCCAGATCTGAGTTCTCCGTGTTAGGGAAAAGGCCCACCCCTCATTCCCAGGGGTGGGCCTGGAAGTCCTGTGTCCATTCGGCTTGTAGATACCTTTGCCTTTAGATAACGGCATGGCTTAGCCAAGACCTCGACCGAGGGCCCAGCGATGCACTGTTGAAAGTTTTGGGGCAGAGAAGGTGATAAACCAGCAGGAAGACAGGGAACATTTGGGTGAGTGCTGCACTCTGGCCAGGTAGCCCTGGACAAAAATCGGTTCGGCTTGGAGGGTTGTTGATTTTGACCTAGTCTTGCCCCTTGCGTCCCTTCACTGGTGATGGCTGATGGCAGTGGACCATTTTGGGCTTTGAACACTCATTAGTTTCCCAGATCCTCTTGGCTTTACTTTGAAGTAGCCTTTTCCGCTTTACTTTGAAGTAGCCTTTTCCCTAAGGATCATGTTCACACAAGCTGATTTCTTGCTGCCCCAAATCATTTCACACCTTGGACAGCAGGTCCATCCCATCTTGTCAGATTGGTTAAGCGGAGCCCGAAGTCCAGACTTTTTTAAAGGGATCCCAAGCAAATACTGAGGCTCAACTTTCACAAGGCTTTTACCCCTCATTGGTAGTTGGTGAAACTCTAGATTTGGTTAAGTGATGCCAGCTCTCTGCCTAAGAGCAGGTTCTTAGTCACACAGCCTGTGCACATGTCCCTTCTGTTAACCTGGCCCTTCTTCCCTTGTGAGGAGAGGTCTATCAGCTAAAGGAGGTGGTGATATACACCATTGTTTCTTGATGAAATGGGCTCTTTTCCGGCAGTATCTCAGATAATGCTAGACAGTTATATGTTGAAATTCTGGAGGTCATTACGTATAATCATAAAACAGGACAGGAAGAGACTTAGAAAAATTACTCAAGCAAATAATACTTTCCAAGCTATTCCACCCTTCTGATTTGAAATTTGTATGTGTGTCTATTGGGGGATTACCATTATTTATTGTCTAGCTTCTGCCATGAGGCTGTTCTTGTGGTTCTTTTGTTGTTTGGGTTTTTATATTTCATTGCAGGTATAGTCATTTGTAAGATGTTATGTAAATGCCCTCAAGAGGGATGGTTTCCTAGCTTCTCAGTATTAAATGTGAACTCTGTTCTGAGGCAGCTGCCACCAGCCATGGTGATCGCAATGGATGCACCTACTCTTGGGCTCCCTGACGTGGCAGCCACATATCGCTAGAGTGCATGGTTGCAGCCATAGTACATATTTACTTAGCTGTTTTGCTTGTTTGGGGGATGGCCGTGGCAGGAAGGCTAAGATTTAGAAGGGCTATATCTAGTGCTTTTATTCTGGGGGAAAAATGCATCCTAATCCTTTGGGGTGATTTCCAGTAGTCTTGCCCCCAGCCTGCTCTCTGCCTGACAAGCAGCCCTTGGCTATGAATCCAAGTTCTAGGACCTGATCAGATCAGAGTCCAGAAGTTTGTTGCCCACTTGCCGGTGGAAAGGGCCTCATGTGCAGTGGGGCTATCTAGATGACATTTCATCTCTAAGTGTAGGCCATGAAGTGTCATCTTCTGACATTCGCTTTTATCCCCGGGGGCGGGGGGGTGGGGGGAGGTAGGGAGGCAGTGCCCTTTAGACCCTGGAAGGTTGGAGCAGGCCAGGCAGATGCCCACATGCTTCCTTTATCCCACTTCCAGTCTCTAGATTGTACGGCTCTTTGAAAATGTCTTAACTTTGATGTAAATTTGTAAAGCCAAGCCCTAATCGAGGTAGTGGGTTTGGGTCTTTTGTACACAGGGTCCTGGACATCCCCACGTGTGCTTCTTGCCAGCGCACACTTGCGCATGTCCAGCCCTGGGGTCCCTTCAGCGGCATTTTGCGTGTACAGATTTATAGGCTTGTATGACTGAATGAATGTACATGTGTTTATATCTATATATGTACAGTGTATATAGTGTGTGTATGTGTACATAGATGTATATTATGTATACAGACATGTAGCCATGTATCCAAAATTTCCTTATGTTTTAAAGAGAGTCTATGATAGAGTTGCTAAAGTAAATGGACGTGGGTGTTCCAAGGTCCCTCAGCAGGATGGATTTGCTGATATTTTAACTCCATTTTCCTTTGGGTGAGCCTGGCTGGGAAAGGCCATGAAGACAGAATCTCCACTCTGTACCAGGGAAGATCCCAGACAGAAAAGGTCCTGACAGGAGGACACTGCCGTATATTCTCTAGGTTCAGGCAAGGGCCAGAAAGGTAGAAGACCGTTCATCTTAATGTCCAAAACTAGGTGGGGACCTTTAACTTGGCTGCCACACACCTGTTTATGGCCTGACTAGAAGGAACTTGATAGTAGGAGCTGTCGGCCTTCCCAGACACTCGCTCTGTCATGTGGCCCAGAGACAGGCGGCATAGTCAGAGATTCAGAGTGGTCCTTGTTCTGGGGCCTGACTCCTCGTGTGGTAGTGATTTCCTATGCTCACCCGGATTTAGCAAACGGTGGGCACTGCCCGGTGAGTAAACAGATTCCCATGTGTCTAGTGCCAGTTGAAAAAAACCTACCAAGCAGTCTTTTAAGATAAACATGAATATAATGACTAAATTATGGAATATTAAGTTACAAATCTTAAATTACTTTTCTAGCATGTGAATAAAATCCACTGACATAAATTCTTCCTATAAATTGATTTAAACATGTCAGATAAAAATTGGATTTTAATATGGCTACATGTGCCCTTTAAGCTACAGATACCTAATTTTCCTCACCCAGGTCTATTCTGATGAATTTTCCCCCTTAATCGGGCTTTAAACTGAGACCGGACACGCGGGAGCCAGGGCCCAGCCCAGCGTAGTTGCTTGCAGAGCTGGTGAATGGGGCCTGCCTGGTGGGAGGGCTGAAAGCTGGCCCGCTGAAGGGAACTGGAGAACGGCAAAAACTCACATAGCCCATAGGTTTTCTGTTGTTTTTTAAAATAAGCTACCGAAATGTTTGAAAACACTTCATTGAGACTATAGTACTCAGTGCCTTTTGTGAGACGGTGGGTCATTTAGCCTTCAGCTTCCCCTATATTTAATGTAAAAGAAGCTCCTACTTCGCTGGCCTCATCCAACAGTACTTCCTGACCTTCCCCTGTCCTTGCCTGTCGTGACAATCACACTCTTGAAGGTGGCTTTCCAGTTAAAATACAAGAGGAAGCTTGACAGTCTCTCAATCTTCAAAGTAAAAGTTTTCACTTGGGGCTATCTTAACAGCAATCTAAGAGTTATTAAAGTTTGAGCTTAAAAAGAGTATCTTAGGGGTGGGGAATGTTGGAGATACTTTTAAGGCCCAGCTATACTTCCAGTTCAGAAGCCAGTAATTCTGGTGTCTCAATATTTATACACACAGCATAGAAAAAATGCTATAAAAATCAATGTTCAGCAACATTTATCAACTGACAGACTGTGAGAAAGCTTAATATTTGGATAACATTTGGAAGTAGTAGACTTTATGTTAAAAACGACTTCTCTTTAGGAACGTGTACTCAATTACCATTTTAACGACCAGAGCGTCCACGGGCTCAGACGATGCCGCCACACAACTCAAGTGCTGGGATATTTTTCTACAGCCTCCGTTCTCCCAACTACCTTGTAATAAACCAGTGTTCAACTAGTTTTATAACTGAAAAGCTGCACATTTTTCATAGTACAAACCCTAGTTTTTACCTGTAGTTTGGACCTCTCCGTTAAAATGTAGCTGCATTACCGGCCCTTTTAAAAGACATCTGTTAAAGGAAAATTCGGGTGTTAGATTTTCTTGGGACCGTTTCTGTAACTTCTGCCCTTCACAATATAGAAAATACTGTTTATGCCATTACATTTTAATTCCAGGTTTAAAACCTGTCGAAAGCTGGAGCTTGAAATCAGTTTTATGTGATGGCATTTAAAAAATAGCATGTTCTTTTTAAACTGAATTTTATATCTAATCAGTGTCTTCAGTCTTGAAGAAGAATTTGCATTGTTGTGTTTGTATATAGAGTATTGCAGTGCATGAATTAGCTTTTATGCATTTTATTAAATGCTGTCTCAATGTGGCATTATTGTTGTGGCTTAATACTACTACCTAAATGAGGTTTATACTATTAAAAAAGTGAATTAAAGACTAATGTGCATCTGCTCATTTCTTCTAATAGTAACACCAGTAATGCCTGACCCCCAGGAGCACCCGCAGGATCTCCCCCAAGGGGTACTTCCCTAGCCGTCGGTCTACTTGATGGTCCACCTGACTTGCAAATACCTTTAGTGGGAAAGAAGGTGTGGAAGTCCAAAAGCCAGGTCGGTGGTTCTGGAGGGGAGCACAGCTGAGGTGCCAGGCTACACAAGCTGCAGTCACAGATGATACTCGAAAGCCAGGCCTCCAACCAGCCGGCTCATCCTGTAAAGGTATTCACTATCCAGAACAAAAATGTGTTCTTAAAGTTGTAGAAGTTGGAAAGAACTTGCTCCGTGGGGGGATGTGACCTCTCATTTTACTGGTGAGGATTCGGAGGTCCAGAGTCAGATTCTTGGCAGAACCCACTGGCAGCCAAATAGCTTTAAATGGCTGTGCCAGGTAAGTATTCAAAATGAAAACCAGTCACTTCAGAAGAACAAGGTCTAAAATCTATGCAAATAGACACTATCACGGCAATCTTTTTTTCCTCCTATTTCTGTACATTTTAAACCCATCTTTTATCACTACTAAACAAAGTAGGAAACAGGAGACAAAAGGGTCAAAGAGATAATGCCCCCTAGTGGTGCTTATTCCAAGTCTCTGTAAAGAGTAATAAGGGCGGCACTGGCTTGCCTTGCCTCCCGGTCAGCAACCTTTCTGGGCCCCCTGTGGGCCATGGAGGGAAGAGGTACTTACTTCCCCAGCCCTGGCTCACTAGCGCTCTTTCCGAAAAGCTCCAGCGGCCCCAGCAGCCCAATCACAGCCTCAGCAGCTGGCATGAAGGCCAAGGCTAAGTCAGCTGGGCGGGGTTATTAAAAAACATGACAGGGGCGCCTGGGTGGCTCAGTTGGTTAAGCAGCCGACTTCGGCTCAGGTCATGATCTTGCGGTCCGTGAGTTCGAGCCCCGCGTTGGGCTCTGTGCTGACAGAGCCTGGAGCCTGTTTCAGATTCTGTGTCTCCCTCTCTCTGACCCTCCCCCGTTCATGCTTTGTCTCTCTCTGTCTCAAAAATAAATAAACGTAAAAAAAATTTTTAAAAAAATAAAAAACATGACAGAAAGGGTTAGAATGGAGGATAGAATTCTCTGCCCACCCTCAAATGGTAAAGGGAGAAGGCGCACTGCGGTGTGGACCTGTAGTTCAACACAACCCTGGTGAGCCTGCAGCCATCCCAGAATGCCTCCTCCGTGCCCAGCCCCACCAGCCGTCTCCCCAAACACAAGTCTGGTACAAAATCACCACCTGAACATCAGGTGGTGTAAATGTAAAAGGAGCCAAATCCCTCCCAATTTAATGGGCTGATCCCCCAGCATTTCTATAAAACATTCTGGTTCCACATGATTTCCCCAGCAAATTAGTTCCTGGCCTCCCCTTTCCTCTCAGCCCCACCGGCCAGGCATTTCCCACAGGGCAGCGTCTCAGCCAGCTAAGCCTTGAAGTAATCCTGGAGGGCTCAGGTGTCACCTGAGGGTTGAAACCGGCATCCCTCAGTGACAGCAGTATCCGTGTCCTGTGAGGCAAGAACTAGGCGGACCTTCACCCGCTCTTGCAAACCTGAGAAAGAGGCAGGCTGAGAGGCACCCAGAACAGGGCCTCGGAGTCTCGACCAGCCAGCACCTCACCCGTCCGCCCTCCTGGTCCGCAAACCTACCTGTGAACAGGGCCGGGGAGTGGCAGCTGGCAGTGGCTGCCTCACCAGGGCACACACCTGAGGGAGGCTGCTCTGTGCCCTTCACGGGCGCCTCCTACACCACCTGCTCGCCTGCAGCCAAGCCTCTTGGGAGGAATGTCAGTTGGCTTTAGTTTGAAAGGGGGCTTCACGCTGCCAGCCAGACGGCTCCAGCCAGATCCTGCCAGATCCAACCACAGCAGCTCAGGGTCTGGAAGAAAAATCGAAGCCAAGAGAGACTAGGAAAAGCCAGCAGGACTGACACAGGGGTGTCAGCAGGTAGGCCTTAGACCTCCAACCCTACGCAGGCCTTCCTGTGCCTATCAGACAGATACGCACCACGCCTCTGGAGATCTGGAAGCATTTTATTGACCTGATGGAGTGAAGATCTTCGTCTGGCAGTTCGACGGCAGATGCTCCCCCGACCCTCCCGTGTCCTTCCACACAGGTGTGTGAAGGGGACCCTCATGGCAAAGAGACTGTCAAAGTCCCTTCGAGGACAGCCAGGGGCTTCCCTGGGTGTGGCCTGGGGCCCTAGTCCTGGGCGCTGGCTTTCAGCATCGCTCTGTACTTCCCCGTCATCTCCTTTGGTAACGGCACCAGGCCCGGGCAGGGGACCTGCCCTTCCACCTCGCAGATGCACTCCCGTAGGCAGTACTTTCGGGGGCCAAAGTGAGCCGGGTGAGAAAGCTGCTTTTTCTCCTGCTCCTCTCTCTCCAGGGTTTCCCTGCCAAACAGCACAGACGGCAACGTGTGGGAGCGCTGCTGAGCCTCTAGGCATTGTGGGACTTCTTGGCCAAGTGCATCCCACCATCAGCCGGGGAAACCTGGCTCTCCTGTGCCTCTCGACCTGCTCCTCACCCCCAAAGCCTAACATCCTCCCCCACAGGCCTCCCAGTCCCACACTGGCCACACACAGCACTGACCACACAGCAACGGTCAGCTTTCCTGCGGCCTAGAGGCAGCCCCAGCTCTGACTCAGCATGTAGTCAGGATGAAGGGGCCTGTGAAAGGCCTCAACGTGCTTCCTCCAAGACGTACTTTCTTGGCTTCCCTCCCTTTGCTCCATCCATCCGTGTACAAAAGATGGATCCCAACACGTGCTGAGGTTAGATACCCACCAGCTCCAAATGGAGATTCCCAAGGAGAGAACTGGCCACAACTGCCCAGGGCCAGTGCTCCCCTGGCACCTCAGCTTCCCGTCGAGCCCAGGAGACAGGGAGGTGTCTGTCCCCACCTCGCAGCAGAGGCACACACATGGGGAGCAGCAAAGCCAGACCGAGCGAACTCTGCAGCCTGCGCTTGGGTTGGTGTGTGCCCTCCTGATGCCCCTTTCCTCCCTCGCTCTGCATTGAGACTCCTGTTCCCCTCCAGGTCAGCCCCATCAACTCACTCGCTCTTCCCCAGGATTTTTTTGACGTGCTCCATGATCTCCTTATTGCTCTTGGTCTCCACATCCACAAGGACCTGCTCCCCGGAATCTGGAAATGGGAAGCAAAGAGGACAAGAAGCACTGAGGACTCAGCGGCATGCTTTGCAGCCTCAAGTGGTGGTGATGGATTTGCTTTTAGCGGAGAAGCATTTTAACGATAAGATAAACGTGTGTCTACATAACCCATAATGCTACCCTTTTTCCATATTTCTTTAAACATGAGGAAACAAATTTGAGGTATGTGCAAAAGCATACTATTTTAATGGAAAGCAACTTTCCATGTTCATGGATAGAATATTCAGTATCATTAAGATGGAAATTCTCCCCACACTGGACCATGGATTCAGTGCAACCTCCATCAAAATCCTAGCAGGTGTTTTCATAGAAACAGACAAATCAAGCCTCAAATTCATGCAAAGGACCCAAAATAGCCAAAACAATTTTGAAAAACAAGAAAATGGAGGCGCCTGGGGGGTTCAGTTGATTAAGGGTCCAACTCAGGTCAGCTCAGGTCATGATCCCAGGGTCGTGGGATAGAGCCCCGCGTCAGGCTCCATGCTCAGTATGGAGCCTGCTTAAGATTTCTCTCCCTCAGCCCCTCTCCCTGACTTGCGCTCTCTAAAAAAAAGTTAAAAAAATCCAAGACAAACAAGACAATGGGAGGATGTTCGTGTTCCAATTTCAAATTTACTATAAGCTACAGTAACCAAGACAGTGTGGTATTAGCATAAGAACACACTACAGACTGATGGAAAAGAACTAGGTCCAGAAATAGACTCCTATTTTCAGCAAAGATGACAATGCCAACATAATTCCTCACAGCATTTAAAAAAAAAAAGAAAAACCTGAAAATGGATCAGAGGCCTAAATGTATGAACTAAAACCACTATTAAACTTTTAGAAGAGAACAAAGAAAATCTTCATAACCTTACCTACACAAAGATTTTTAGATATGACATCAAAAACATGGTCCATTAAAGAAAAAATCTGATAAACTGAAACTCATGACAGTTTAAAACTTGCGTTTCAAAAGATACCAAAAGCCACAGACTAGGACAAAATACTCATAATGTATACATCTGATAAAGCACTCATATCCCAACTATATAAAGAACTCTCACAACTCCTTAAAACAATCCAACTAAAAATACGAAATATGTAAAACATCTGACAACAAAAATACAACGGTCAATAAGCACATGAAAAGATACTCTTCATCATCAGTTATTAACAAAATGCAAATTAAAAGGACCATACGACAAGATTGGAGTGGCTCAAATTTTTTTTAAATGGGTAATAAAAGCACCAAGGAGGATGCAGAGTAACTGGAACTTTCCTTTTTTTTTTTTTTTTTTATGTTTATTTATTTTTGAGACAATGCGAGAGATAGAGTGCAAGCAGCAGAGGGGCAGACAGAGGGAGACACAGAATCTGAAGCTGGCTCCAGGCTCTGAGCTATTCACCCCAGAGCCTGACACGGGGCTCGAACTCACAAACCATGAGATCATGACCTGAGCCAAAGTCGGACACTTAACTGACTGAGCCACTCAGGCACCCCAGTAACTGGAACTTTCCTACACAGCTCATAAAAATGCAAAATATCACAGCCACTTTAGCCAGTGAATACATAGAAAAAGAAAAGGAAAAAAGATCGGAAAGGAAGTAAAGCTGTCGTTATTTACAGATGAACTTAGGAATTTAGAAAATAAAACCTACTAGAAATAAAAGGTCAATTTACTGGCAAGGATGCAAGACACAAGACCCACACACAAAAATCAATTGGACTTCTATAAAGGTGTAACCAAACAACTGGAAATGAATTAAAAAATAACACTTTTCACAACAGTCACAAAACATATTCAACATTATTAAAATGTCCATTCTCAAAATGGTATGTAATATGATTTCAATCAAAATCCCAGCAAGCTCTTTTCAAGAAACAGACAAGCAGATTTTAAAGTTAATATATAAATGCAAAGAATGTACATATAAAGTGATTTGGTGGGGTTGGGGGGTAGAACAAGTCTGAATTTAAAACTACGTGATCTTAGGGGCACCTAGGTGGCTCAGTTGGTTAAGTGTCTGACTTTGGCTCAGGTCATGATCTCACAGTTCATAAGTTCAAGCCCCACAATGGGCTCTGTGTTGACAGCTCAGAGCCTGGAGCCTGCTTCAGATTTAGTGTCTCCCTCTCTGCCCCTGCCCCTCCCCTGCTCGTTTTCTCTCTCTTAAAAACAAATAAAAACGTTAAAAAAATTTTTTTTAACTACCTGATATTAAAAGACTTACTAGAGGGGCGCCTGGGTGGCTCAGTCGGTTAAGCATCCGACTTCAGCTCAGGTCATGACCTCACAGTCTGTGAGTTCGAGCCCCGCGTCGGGCTCCGCGCTGACAGCTCGGAGCCTGGAGCCTGCTTCCGATTCTGTGTCTCCCTCTCTCTCTGCCCCTCCCCTGCTCACACTCTGTCTCTCTCTCTCAAAAATAAATAAACATTAAAAAAAAAAATTAAAAATAAATAAAAATAAAAAAATAAAAGACTTACTAGAAAGCTACAAACCAAGACAGTGTGGTATGAGACTAAGAACAGACATATGATCAGTGAAAGAATGAAGAGGTCAGAAATATATGGTGAAATGATTTTTGTGTGTGGTAAAATACACCTAACAAAAATTACCATTTAAAGCCTGTAATTCCGTGGTTTTTATTCCATTCACAATGTTGTACAACTGTGACTATCACCACTATCTTATTTTAGAACTTTTCTCATCACCCCAAAGAGAAACCCTGTACCTATTAAGCAGTCACTTCCTATTCACACGACACCAGCCTCAGCCCTGCACAACCATTTTCTGTCCCTATGAACTGGCCAGTTCGTTCGTACATTTTATATAAACGGAATTATATAATCTGTGGCCTTTTGCGTCTGCCTTCTCTCGTTTGGCTTATGTTTTCAAGCTTTGCCTGTGTTGTAGCATCTGTCAGTACTTTGTACCTCTTTGTGGCTGAGTAATAGTCCACTGAATGGATATACCAAGTTTTGTTTATCCATCTACAGTTGACTGTGTTTTGACAGAAATGCCAAGGAAACTAAATAAGGCAAAGGATGGTCGTTCATCGCTTGATGCTCTAACACCTGAGTATCCCAACCCTGAAAAACAGGGGCACCTGGGTGGCTCAGTCGGTTAAGCGTCTGACTTCAGCTCAGGTCATGATCTCACGGTTCGTGAGTTCAAGCCCCGCATTGGGCTCGGTGCTGACAGCTCCGAGCCTGGAGCCTGCTTTGGATTCTGTGTCTCCCTCTCTCTCTCTCTCTGCCCCTACCCCTGCTCATGCTCTGTCTCTTTTTCTCTCAAAAATAAATAAATGTCAAAAAAAAAGAACCTCAATCCCTATTCCACTTAATACACAAATAACTCAGATTATATATCAGAGAAACAAATATGCAATCTACAACTATAAAACTTTGAACAGAAATATAAGAGAAAACCTTTGTGACCTTACAATAGACAGAGATTTTTGGGACAGGACACAAAAAGCACTAGCCATAAAAAAGAACAACCAACAAGCTAGAGTTCATCCAAATTAAAACTTGTGCTCTTCCAAAGACACCATTATGAAAAGCAAGCCAAAGACTGAGAGACAATACTCACAACACACATACCTGAGGGAACAACTGCATCCAGAATATATAAAGAATTCAATAAGAAAGCAAAGAGCCTGATTTTTTTTAATGGACAAAGACTCAGAGACACTCTTTACAAAGAAATCTTATGAGTGGCCAATAAGCACACGAAAAGATATGGGGAAATGTAAATTAAAATTTCAATGAAGCCTGGAAAGGCTAAAATTTAAAATATTTAATGTGGTAAGTAGAATGGCCTCAAAACCTATCCCTTTCCTACTCCTCCATAACGTGTGAATAGGTCACCTTACACGACAAAAGGGGCTGTGCCTCAGAACGTGAGTCGAGGACCTGGGGATGAAACCATTCTGGATAATGTGGGCGGCCTAAGTTAATCACGCGGCTCTTAAAATCAGAGAACCTATCTGGACTGTGTTCCAAGGGGCATGTGACTGTGGAAGAATGGCTAGATATGCCATGCTGCTTGCTGTACTTGAAGATGGAGGGTAGGGCCACAAGCCAAAGAATGGGGGTGGCCTCTAGGAGCTGGAAAAGCCACATAAATGAATTTGCCCTTAAACCTCCAGACAGCGGGGCGCCTGGGTGGCTCAGTTGGTTGAGCATCCGACTTCGGCTCAGGTCATGATCTCGCGGTCCGTGGGTTCGAGCCCCGCATCGGGCTCTGTGCTGGCAGCTCAGAGCCTGGAGCCTGTTTCAGATTCTGTGTCTCCCTCTCTCTCTGACCCTCCCCCATTCATGCTCTGTCTCTCTCTGTCTCAAAAATAAATAAACGTTAAAAAAAAAAAAAAAATTTTTTTTTAATTAAAAAAAAAAAAAAAAAAAAAAAAACCCTCCAGACAGGAAGGCTCTGTGGACACCTTGATTTTTGTCCATGTTGGACTTCTACAGAAATGGAAGAAATTTGTGTTAAGCCACCCAGCCTGTGGTCACTTGTTACAGCAACCACAGGAAACCAATGTAATTAACAGGGAAAAAAAAAAACCTAATGCAAATGACAGCAAGTGAGGATGGAGAGCCACCACGACTGCCACGCCCTGCTGACTGAAGGGTGAAATGCACTAGTTGGAGAAAGCAGTTCACAGCAGTTTCTGGCATGGCCTATCCCATCGTCCAGCAACCCCATCCTGAGGCACACGCCCAGGAGAACAGGGCGCCTGTGTCCACAAAATCCACTCGTGCGGGAAGGTGCTGAGGCGCACCTTCTCTTAGCAGCCAGAAACTAGACACGGCCCTCAACAGCCACAGAGGCCCTCCTGTGACAGCGCAGATGTCCAGGACCTGGCCAGTTCTGCCCAGCGCAGAGCTGGAACTTCCTGCTGGGCTGGCCCAGACTTGCTCAGGCCTGCGCCACCTTCTGAGGCACATCCAGACCTCCTTCCTTCTCCCTTTCCTTCCAGAGATGTCCAACCTGCTCTGCCACCTGAAGACTTTCCCTGCCTTCCCCCTCCCTTTATCTCCAATAAACCTACTTCTAACTCTGTCTCGGCATCTAACAAAAACCCAAATGATGATCAACAGGTGAACGGATAAGTAAACTGTGGTATGTTCCTTCAGTGGAACCCTACTCAGCACTAAAAACGAATAAACTACTGATACACGTAACTGAGGAGTCTCAAACACATAAGTAAAAGCCAGACACAAAAGAATATTTATACACAGAAAACCTGTGTGTTTTACTCTGGGTAAATTATAACTCAATGAAATTATTTTTTTAAATGCAAACACAAAATATATACACAAAACTGCTCTAGCACCAGCATTCTCTTCACCCCCTTGACCTTGCTCTGGTTTTTCTTTCATAGCACTTATCCTCTGACATACTATCTGAAGTTTCTTGTCCATTCTCTCTCTTCCTGCTAGGATGCCATCCCTACAAAGACAGAGACCTTTGTCTCTATGGCTCCCTAATACCTCGGGCACTGTGTGTGCCTGGGCCCAGCGGACACTCCATACATATTTGCTGAATGAATTTAAGAACAGGATCATATTGCTTCCTGAAGCATTTCCCAAACTGCACCTCAGTTGGTTCTTGTAACCATGTAAGCCAGTTGTTGGACCTTCACCTGAGAAATTAATCAACGGGAATATTACTCTCTCGCGGTCAGAATGACTGAGCTGGATCAAAACATCTAGGTCTGATTTCAAAGCACTGAACCCAATATAACCAAACAAATATTCACTCGGTGCCTCATGCGAATAGGAGAGCATCATGAAAGTGTGAGCTCCAGAAGAGAACACACACAGATACATACACACACTGCTCAAGAGGACGTGGCCAGCACTGAGAGGGCAGCTGGGAGAGACAGGGGAGGACCAATGTAAGGGTGCAGACAGAGCTTCCTGGAAGAAGTGGTGCCCAAGTGGAGTCTCTGAAGGATTTTAAAAATAAATCAATAAGCAAAGTAGAAAGGGGATTTCCAGCAGAGGGTCCAGCATGAGCAAAGCATCGAGGTGGGGTGTGGCAAGGGAATTTGGAAGAATCTGCTGCATGGTGTGAGGCAGATAGGAGACACGGGGGCAACAGGAGACAAGGCTGGAGAGATGGGGGAAGATCCAAACCTCAGTGGCCACTGTGTGCCACGGTCCAATGCCAGTAACAGAAAGTAAGGGATGTTTACAAGAGCCCTTGCCTCAGATCTCCCCTGAATGCTAAGGTAGGAGGAAAGGACGGGAGGAAAGACTGTCCTGGCCTCAGCAGAGACCACACTCACCCAGATAAAACCTCAGGAAGGGGGACGGCGTCATGTTCTTAAACATGATGATCTGTACCCAAGGGTTTTTGTACTGGATCTGAGGTATGTTGAAAAACACAAATTTCCTGCAAAAGGAAAGACATTAATTAAACATGTGAAACAGAGCTGTCAACTTGAAATGCTGTACACTTCCATATTTTGAGGGAAAGTCCAGAATTTTCATCTGATTCACAGGGGACCCTGCCCCACAAAAAGGCTGAGAAAAGTAGCAATCAGGAATTTATTAGTATATTCTCTGAACAGTGGGTGCTGGTTAGACAGGTGTACTCATTCATAGGTAGAAGTTCATCAAACTGTATACTTACAGGTGTGCACTTCATGTAAATTAACCCATAATGTAAAAATAAATAAAAGCATTGGGTCGCCTCGGTGGCTCAGTCAGTTGTGCTTCCAGGTCTTTTTTTCTTTTTAATTTTTTAATGTTTATTTATTTTTAAGGAAGAGAGAGAGACAGAGTGTGAGTGGGGCAGGGGCAGAGAGAGAGGGAGACACAGAGTCTGAAGCCAGCTTCAGGCTTTGAGCTGTTAGCACAGAGCCCAACACGGGGATTTGAACTTAAGAACCATGAGATTATGACCTGAGCCAAAGTCGGACACTTAACCGACTGAGCCACCCAGGTGCCCCGAGCATCCAACTCTTAGTATCGACTCAGGTAGTGATCTTGTGGTCGTGGGATCAACCCCATTTCAAGCTCCACGCTGAGTGGAGCCTGCTTGGGATTCTTTCTCCCTCTCTCTCTCCCCCTCTCCCACTTGCATACACATACACACGCTCTCTTAAAATAAACTTTAAAAAAAGAAAACAAAAATAAATAAAAGCAAACATGGAAAATAGTTTTACAACCTAAGAGTGGAGAGACCTTTAAACTTAAGTTTAAAACACAGATAGAGGCACCTGGGTGGCTCAGTTGATTAAGCATCCGACTGTGGCTATTCATGGGTTCAAGCCCTGCACTGAGCTCTGTACTGACAGCTCAGAGCCTGGAGCCTGCTTTGGATTCTGTGTGTGTGTTTTTCTCTGTCCCTCCACTCACAGGCTCTCTCTCAAAATAAATAAACATTAAAAAAAATAATAAAATAGAAAAAACACAGATAAATATGACCACCTTTAAACTTTTGCATGGCAAAATTTATCAAAAACATAATCAACATTTGCCAAAAGAAAAATGTTTGTAAGACATAAAACAAAAAGCTAATTCCTTTGATAAAGTTTTACACATCATAAGATTTATAGTTCAACAACAATGACCACAAATAGGCAGAAACCCAAATAGCCTATCATCTTGAGAGTCTCAATACCTTCCCCAGAGTCCTGTAAATTAAAATAGGATTGACACCTGTTAGATTGCTACAGATTAAAAAAAGAAGTTATAGAAATCAGCAAATACCTCCTTAAGAACTGGTTTAACCTCTTTGGAGGTCACCTTGGAACTAGCAAAATTTTAAAAGCTTAGATCCTGACTCAGTGATTTCACTGCTTTTTATGTTCACACTTGAATGCAAAGACATTATTTGTTACAGCAAAGGAACAGAAACAACAAATGTTCCTTGAGAGAGAACTAATTAAGACGCTGCTACATGTCTGAATCCCTCTCCTCCTACTCTCCATCCTTGATGGCTAACCTACTTGGACTAGGAGGTGGGCTTCCTTGACCTCTGACTTCATGTTGGGTTTGGCCAACAGTGAACTTTGGCAAAACTGGAAGTAGGGGGCAGAGTCAAAGTATTCTTCCCCTGACTTGTCTCCCGGCTGAGTCCCAGGCTCATTAGGCAGTTCTCTCCCTCGCACTTCTGCCAACCTAGACCTGGGGTCCTGCACTGTTCCTTGTGGTTTCTTTTCCCCATCCTTGCCCATACCTCTGTAAACAGTTCCTTAATTAAAGGCTCCCCAAATGATCCTAATTTAAATGTGCCCTCTGGGACGCCTGGGTGGCTCAGTCCATTAAGCATTTGACTCTTGATTTCGACTCAGGTCATGATCTCACGGTTGTGGGTTTGAGTCCCATATTGCGCTGTGCACTGATAGTGTGGAGCCTGCCTGGGATTCTCTCTCTCTCCCTCTCTCTCTGCCCCTCCCCCATTTGCACTCTCTCTCTCTCTCTCTCTCTCAAAATAAATAAATAAACTTTATATATTAAAAAAATAATAAAATAAATGTGCCCTCTGCTTCCTGCTGCCACCCTGCCCCATACATCAGATGACAGACAGGTACAAGTAGTACACGGGAAAGAAACAGTTTCCCAGCTTTACCACTTCTCAGCTGTCTGAACCAGGGCAACGTATGGCTGTGTGCCTCAATATTTACAACAAGACGATGACAATGCAGGACAACCAGTCCATAGTAGAGCTTGTAATTTATTTTTAAGAAGATGGAATTGACAAAATCAACAGAAGGTGACTATGTGACCATTTACTTGGGGAGACTTCCATAACCAGAGCAGTCTACAATTAAAACAAAAGCAAGCACAATTATTAACTCCAGGGAAAACAAAAAGCTTTGCAAAAACAAAAAGGAAAAATAACCATAGTACTCTGGTTCAACTGTGTGGAGTGTTCACAAAGTCACATTAATTTAAACAATGAATACTATTCTATCCAAAATTCTGAAATGACTACACTGGGAGGATAAAGAGCTGAGTAATGTGTTGGGTTCGGTTGGGGAATGCCAATGTTGGGGAAAGAGAGCTAAATCCTCATCTTCCATAGTGGCAAGTCAGTAGATAATGCCTAAAGCTAGAAAAGTAAGAACTAGCTTTCTAAGTATGGTGTTCAACTATGAAGGGGAAACTAATTAAATGGTTAAAACTAAAAAGTTGCTGGGGCACCTGGGTGGCTCAGTCGGTTGAGCGTCCGACTTCAGCTCAGGTCACAATCTCACGGTCTGTGAGTTCGAGCCCTGCGTCAGGCTCTGGGCTGACAGCTCAGAGCCTGGAGCCTGCTTCGGATTCTGTGTCTCCCTCTCTCTCTGCCCCTCCCCCGTTCATGCTCTGTCTCTCTTTGTCTCAAAAATAAATAAATGTTAAAAAAAAAAATTAAAAAAAAAAAAACAAAAAACTAAAAAGTTGCTGACTCTAGGGGAGGCAAGAGAGATAAGGTCCTACTGTAAGCCTTGCAGATCATGACAAAGCTAAATTTACCTTCCTAGGCTTATGATGCCTCTGCTCAATTCCCACCCCACAGCAGAGGATCCCAACATCATACCAAGAAACCAGGACATACTCATACAGGAATTGCTGACACCTAGAACTGCTGGGACAAAATCTCGACAGGAATGTTTAAATGGTTCTTGAAGCCTGGGAAGAAAGTTGACAATGGTAGGAAACCTTTAGTTGAGCACCTGCTGTATATGTCAGACACTTTGCTGGGTATTTTATTTATTTTACTTTTTTTTTTTTTTTTTTTTTTTTTTAAGTAGGCTCCACACCCAAATGTGGGGCTCTAACTCACAACTGTAAGATCAAGTGTCAGATGCCCTACAGACTGAGCCACCCAGGCACTCACCTGTTAGGCAATTTAATACACTTGAATCCTCACAACGACCCCACAAGGTAGGGTTTTATAACTAAGGAAATCAGGTCAGAAAAGTCAAGTAAACTGCCCTAGGTCACACAGCCAGGGGTCAAAGAACTAGGACTACGAGCAGCTGGACTTCAGCCACACTCTTCTGTCACTATCAAATCACCAAATTCACCTAGATCCTGAGGCTCAGCCTGGAAAGAAAACTCAATAAGTGCTATCAGCTGTTACTTTTTTTTTTTTTACTGCATCTGAATGGCAAGAACATCTGGCAGAGGTGAGCAGGGATTTAGCCCTCAGACACTAAGGCAGCTCCCCAAGCACCCAGCAGACACCCAAAACTATGGCTCTCCCAGGGCTGTGTGTACACTGTGGCACTTGGAATGGAGGTGATCCAGGGAGGAGCAGCGAAATGCTACGGGTACATGAACACTCAAAGGCCTGTGGTGCGAGAAAGAGCCAAGTCAAGTAGACTCAAACCCAAGGGCACAAAATCCCCCCAAGGGCACACACAGGTGAGACAGGCAAGCCTTTGCCATGAGGAATAATGAGGCACAGAATGGCTGTTTGGTTTCTGTTGACCTAGAGGTATTAAACTACTTGAACATGCAAGTATAAGGCCTACAGGCCTATTTTTTATTGGCTGATGATTTAAAAACCAGATTCATACAAAAATCTGAATTTCTGGATTCTTGACAAGTCAGAAATTCTCCACGGGGCCCACAAAGTTAAGCTGTAGCCAAGTAGTAAATGGTCACTTGTGACGGGGCATAGTTCCCAGTTCTAGTGGGCCCATCCAGACTGCCTCCCTCCTTACTGGTACTGCCTGGCCTCTGCCCTGACTGCCAGCATGGATACATTGGATGGGATGCACAGTGGGTTATAAAGAAGTATCTGGATATCCATTCCAGAAGCCCTCAGCACAGCTGATCCCATGCAAGCAAGTCCAAGTTATTCGCTTCACCTATGGACAGCAAACAGCTAGGAGGTAGCCTCTGGCTGTCCCAAACAGCTGTGCAGCAAAGGCACCTCACCATGGGAGACCATTCCATACTGGGAGCACTCCCCCCCTGTCCCATTTTGATCCACCCCATATAGCCAGTCCCAAAGCTTCTGGAGGACAGAACTTTTTTCTTAGGCACTGTTGAACTCCCAGCTCAGAGCCAAGCATTCAGCAGACAATCAGTACTTTTATACTTAATACCTGAAAAGCCCAAAGCACCAATACTGCCTCGAGGTTCACTTCAAACCCTCCATTTGTAAACTTCCGTTTAAGGAGTTCCTACTCTGCTCCAGGATTAAAAAACCACCTTAAGGAGTCTATGGTGGGGGTCGGGGTATGGAGCCTGAAGCTACACAGCTGACATAATCAGTTACAAGGGTGATGAGTCCTGCATATGAGAAGCATGTGCACAGCCAGCCTGGTACCTTGAACAACCGACTTACTAACATCTCTGTGGCGTTTCTTCATCCCTAAAATGGTGATAACCATGGGGCTTCCGTAAACATCAAATAAGATAATGCATGACAAACATTCAAATAATGCATGACAAACATCCTTCTTATATGCTACATGTGCATGCATAAGAAGGGCTCAGGAAGTGCTAGCAGCTATTACTTCTTTCAGTGCATCCCCACAGCGACCCTGGGCACAGGTATCAGCCCGGTTTGGGACAGTGAGAAGGAGCAACTCGCCCCAAGCCAGCAGTTGTTAAAGCTGGGACTTAAACAGGGTCTGTCGCCGCCGGACCAAGCTCCATCCAGAGCAGAACGTGTGCGGCCGCTCCCCACGGCTCGCCTGCCACGCACAGGTAGTTAAGGAGGTTGTGGCCTCCCCGGTTAGCCTAGTCCTCCACCGGGGAGGCAGGAGGGAGGAGGGGGCCCTTGTCTTCCTCTCCCCCACCTCCGTCACGACCGCAGCTTGCACGGCGTGGCCCTGCTGTCCTCTTCTCGCTGTGGAACCTGGAGCAAGCTGCTCCTCAGTCTCCTCGTCTGTAAAATGGGGCCGATGGCACCCAGCTCAGGAGGCCGGCCTCAGGATTAAGTGGCACTTAGAGCAGCTCCAGGTCTCAGCGTTACTAGCCCGTCATTACGGTGAGCACCGTACGGTCCGCGCGGCCTGAGGACGGCCTCGAAGAGTTCCGACTGACCTGGCGCCCTCGCCCAGCTCCCCGTGCGTGTTGTAGTTCACCGTCATGACCTTCACTGAGTCCTTGAACACCACGTCCCCCTGGCCCAGGTACTGCAGGGTGCGGCGGATCGGGAAGCGGCCCTTCATGGGCATGGCGGCGGAGAGGTCGGGCCGCTGGCCTAGCAGCAAGGGTCCCGCTGCAGCAGACGCCGCCGGCCCGGCGGACCTCACACCGCGTCGCCTCACCGCTGGTTTCCACTTCCCGCGCAGACGCACGGGAGACGCCTCCCGGCAGGCTGCGCGCTCACCGCAGAGCAGCTCGGAACTTGTAGTTCCCTCTGGCGGCATTAGGCTTAGAGGCGGGGCACCTTTTCGGTAAGAACACCCTCGCTCAAAGTTTGGTTTTCACACTCAGTATATTAGCCTTTCCCCACCCCATCCCGCAAGTAAAAATATTTTTAAGAAGGCTCAAACTCAGTTAAAAAATATTTTTAAATAAATAAATAAATAATAAATAGGCTCAAACCTAAGACAACAAAATTACAACAGTGATATATCAGGAGAGCTGAGTTCAGAGGCCCAGTGGGCTACCTTGATCTTCAACCGCAAATAAGTCCTTTTTTCTCTCTCAACTTCTCTGGATTCAAAGGGAAGTGTTCCAAGTGCAGATTTTCTTTCTCTTTTTTTTTTTTTTTTTTTTTTTTTTTTTTTAAGATTATTTATTTTCAGGGGCGCCTGGGTGGCTCAGTCGGTTAAGCGGCCGACTTTGGCTCAGGTCATGATCTCGCGGTCTGTGAATTCGAGCCCCGCGTCCGGCTCTGTGCTGACAGCTCAGAGCCTGGAGCCCGTTTCAGATTCTGTGTCTCCCTCTCTCTGACCCTCCCCCATTCATGCTCTGTCTATGTCTCAAAAATAAATAAACATTAAAAAAAAATTTATTTATTTTCAGACAGCGAGTGGGGGAGGGGCAGAGAGGGAGGGAGGTAGAGAATCTCAAGCAGGCTCTATGCTGTCAGCACAGAGCCCAGCTCCAGGCTCAATCTCACAACCGTGAGATCACCACCTGAGCTGAAATCAAGAGTCTGATGCTAACAGAATGAGCCACCCTGGTGCCCCGAGATGCATCTCTCAAGTACACTTCCTGATCTTATAAAGTTTTTACTTCTCCTTCACATTAGAAGGATAATTTTGCTAGATATAGAATTCTAGGTTTGTGGGGTTTTCTTTCAAGACTTTAAATATTTCACTCCACTCTCTTCTTGCATGTTTCTGAGGAGTAATCAGCTATAATTCTTTGTTTTCTCTTTAAAATAATTTTTTCTTCTTACTTCTTTCAAGATTTTCTCTTTGGTTTATGCAGCCGAATAAAATATACCTAGATACCTAGATATAGATATTTTATATTTATCCTACTTGATATTTATCCTACTCTGAACTTCTTGGATCTGCCATGAATTTTGGGAAGTTCTCAGCCATTACCTCAAATATGTCTTCTTCACTCTTTTTTTTCTTCTGCTGTTCCAATTACATATATTATATCTTTTGAAATTGACACATTGTTTTTGGATATTTTTTTCTGGGTTTGTTTTTCATTCTTTCTTTTTCTCTTGTCATTGCAGTTAGTGTGGTTTCTACTGACATATCTTCAAGCTCATTGATTCTTTGCACTCCACTGATGAGCCCATTAAAGGCATTCTTCATTTGTTAGCATTTTTGATTTCTAACATTTGCTATTGACTATTTCTTAGAGTTTTATCTCTGCTTACATTACCCATATAGTCTTGCATACTATGTATTTTTACCATTAGACTTAACATATTAATAAGTTATTTTAAGTTTCCTGTCTGATAACTCCAACACCTGTGTCACAGAAGTCTGTCTGGTTCTGATGCTTGCTGTGTCTCATCAAACTGTTTTTTTCCTTACCCTTTAGCATGCTTCTAATTTTTTGTTGAAGGCCAGATGACATTGGCTGTATTGGCTAGTAGGAACTGAGGTAAATGAGCCTCTGGAATGAGGGTTTATGTTAATCTAGCTAGTTGTGTTTAATGTTTCCTGTAGGTCCAGAGGCTTGAAAACCCTTTAGTGTCTTTTTGTCCCACCTCTTGACTTAGCTATTCCCTAGATGTTACTCCTCAGAGTGTGTGTCTTGAAGCTCTTCCAGCTGTAGTCCACAGTTACACTGGAGCCCTGTTGGTAAGGTGTGAGAGAAGGGAAGCATTCTATTAGTCATTTGATGAAATCTCAGCATTTTAGTGGGCCTGTGTCCTCGGGCTGTGACCTTCATAAGTGTTTCTTAATCCCACTCTGTGATGTTATAATACAATAAGAAATATATAAACTTGGTCTTTGTTCCTGACTCCTGGCCAGAGTTCCTGAAACTCTTGTAATTTCCTTAATGATAATATAGGTGCATCTTTTGTCGTATCTGGGTTTTGTCCCTGTTCCTGAAATAGCTCTGGAGAGATAAAGGTGAAAGGAGCATCTTTTGTTATCGTAACAAGTTCCTTTTAACTGTACCAGTTTATGCAGATGACATAAGCTTTTGGAAAGCCCCTAAGAATAGAGGGCTGGTTGCCACAGATAATTAGTTGGAACTTTCAGCCCCAGACCCCTAACCTCTAACCTCTGGGAGAGGGGCTGGAGGTTGAGTTAATTACTAATGACAATAACTTTAATCAATCATGCCTATGTAATGAAGCCTCCATTAAAACATACCCTAACCAAAGGAGTTGGGAGAGCTTCTGGGAGGGTGAACGCATCAGTGATGGTGCAGGGAGAGTGGTGTGCCTACAGAGGTCATGGAAGCTCTCTGCCCCTTATTCCATATCTTGCCCTATGCATCTCTTCTCTCTGGTTGTTCCTAAATTGTATTCTCTTATAATTAGCCAATAATCCAGTGAGCCGTTATAGCAAATTATCAGACTCAACGAGAGGCTTGTGGGAACCCTAACTTATAGGCCATCGGTCAGAAGCACCAGATGCTTACACTTGTGATTGGCATCTAAAGTGGGGGGTGGGGGGGTGTGCAGTCTTGTGGGGCTAAGCCCTTAGCTAACTCCAGATGAATTATGTCAGAACAAAATTGAATTTGTAGGACATCCAGCCGGTGTCAAGAACTGGTCAGTGTGGGGAAAAACACACATTTAGCATGTGTGAGTAGCAGAATGTATAAACAAGTTTTCTTTTACCCTCCCCCCACTTAGATGAGATGGAAAGGCCAGAGGGTGTGGGAGTGGGAGAAACCTGCCCTTCCCAGAGTAGGATCAGACTCTGGTACAGTATTTTCCCCTGGGGAATGCTCAGAGTTTATTTTACAAAGATTACTCATCCCCTTCCCGTCAGAGCCACCAGGGGATCTTTCTCAGCAATTCCCGGAGATAAAACCATAAAGGTGTGTGGTGTCCCTTCAGCTGTGGCCCCTAGGAGTTCCTCACTCCCATACTAGTCTGTGCTCAGCCTCCCACATTCCACCAATGTTCCTACCAGGTTCCAGTGGCTTCTGCTCCAGGTGAGCAGGTGTCTGCTACGACTCTCCAGGTTTTGAAGCAGCAGTTTACCCCACACTCGGTTCTCTGGTGGGTCCAAAGAGTCGTTGATTTTCAGTTTGTCCAGCTTTCTCTTGTGGTAAGGACAGGAGTGACAACTTTCAAAATCCTTGTATGCCTGAGCTGAAACCAGAAGTCTTTCTGAAGGTATTGTTTTCCCCTTCCTGAAGTATTTAAAAAACCGTGCTAAACTGAAGAGTTTTAGGCAGAAGAGCTTTTGACCTTAAAGTCCACAGAAGGCACTCCCCAAGGATGCAGTATCCCATCCCACATTAGAAACGGGAGTGTCCATATACATAGGCCACAGTGCTTGGGCACTCCCACTGTGCCTGACCCAGATGGAACCGTTCTTGCTACTTAGGGCAAAGTGAGTCAGGCAGCCCAAGCTTTAAATCCTCATTCTACCACTGACTGGCTGTGTGGTCCCCTGCCAGGCTAACCTCTCTTAATTCATCTGTTCCTCTGCCAGATGAATATCTGAGGAACTACCTCACAGGCCTGCTGCTGGGGTATGTGAAAAGGTAGCAAACTGCATGGCACGAAAGGCAACCATTAAGCTCCTCAACCTCTCTGAGCCTCAGTTTCTTCTAGCATGAAATGAGGTTGATGGATTGTAAAGGGTCTGGCACTATTCTTGCGTGAAACAGCTCATTTAATCAACATTGCAGGAATAACCAGGGTTAAGGACAGAAGTGGAACCCACATTTATCCCATTTAGAGCCCAGTGACCTTCTGTCCAGTATCTTTTGACACTCAGATGGTCATCTAGAAAGGGGTGAGGGCAGAGATCTTACCTGGTAATTCTTACTTGCAACACATGTGGACATACACACACATACACCCAACCACTAACATCTGTTATTTTATTTTTTAAAAAAAGATTCCAATACAAGGCCCCAGAGTAGTGCATGCAAACCAATGACCCTCAAGCTGTCACCATCAAATGACCCATACAATCTGCTACCACATTCTGTGACCTGGTAAAGAGACCAGCTTCTCCCTTTGAGTACCATCATCTAATTATGCCAATGTCCAACCTACCACCTGGCTCATGATGACTCAGAAGTACACTTTAGTATCTGAACAGCAAAGACACATTGAGCTGCAAGTCTATTAGTAAATGTCCTTAGTGTATTAGACATGGAAAAATACAAACAAGGTATGAAAACAAAGGCCAACTTCACGTGATATCTGAATCCCCAAAGTCTCTTCCATACATGATCTTTGTCTAAGGAGATCTGCCAACACCTCATCAAGAACTTGCTCACTTTTGGGGTGCCTGGCTGGCTTAGTCGGAGGAGCTTGGGACTCTTGATCTCGGGGTCATGAGTTCAAGCCCCATGTTGGATGTAGAGATTACTAAAAAGAATAATTAAGAAAAAAAAAAAGAACTTGCTCATCTTCTCATGAGATGGAGTGGTTTGCCTTGAAAGACTGCGGGAAGAGTAAAATATTCACATGAGGTAAGAACTTGAAGCTGTGGTTGCAATCCATAGGCCATCTTTACCCTGATGATAACTCATCTCTATAAAGCCAACTTTGTGCCTGTGTGAATTCTGGGAAATGTTAGGTATAGAGAATTCTAATTCCTGTCAGGTCTATGATTATATAGAATATAGCCATAGAAGAATTAAATAGAAGAATTAAATGGAAGAATATACCCATGGAAGAATTCAATCACATCAGAAGGTTTTAGTTTGGTTTAGTATATTCAGTGTTTTGTTTTGTTTTTAAGTTTAACTTTTTAAATGTGTGGTTCTTAATGCTCTTAGTTACTTACAGATTGCTACCTGGGTTGACTTCAGGAAAAGGGTATGTTCAGTAAACTAGTCTGAAGTGAAATCACCAGCTAATTATGAGATATATTTTCATAAGAAAAGTAATTATGACGGAAAGCAGCATTTAGCTTCTGGAACTACCTGCTTTTTGGTGCAGAGAGTATCCTCCTCTTCAATCAGAGAGCAATGACAGACTGAGCAGCAGGGAGCATGCCAACCATCTGTGAAACCCTCCATAATAACAGCGGGAAGGGCAGGAGAAGGAAGAAAGGTGCCTGTACCAGGCAACATCTTACAGACCTGGTTGCCAACTTCCCAACCCCCACCACAATCAGCAAGGCTGGTAACTGGTTGACATTAGCAATCCACTCATATTCCTTTGTTTGCAAACAGAACAGTGTCCTCCACACACCCTCCACCCACTTCCCATTCCCACACCCCTATACAGGATCTTTTCACTCAGCCCAAAAATCCAACAGATGCTAAAGAAATGCGACTAGTGTCAACACAAATACAGATCACCTTTAAACCACAATGTTTTTCAAACATTCTCAAGACCAGCAGGGGTCTTCCCAGAAGGTAACAAAAGGAATCTCAGCTCTCACACCTGTAACCAGTGAGAGTATGACCCAGAGTTAGTTAAGGGATATAAAGTGACTAGTGGTCAGTTATTGTTCATTAATCAACAAGCCTAATTGCAGGAACTCTACCTAGAGCTGAGCACACTTGGGTATCATGATGTCAGACGTCAGGTAAGGATTACATTCCTGTAAACCAAAGCACCAGAGCTAAAGTAACAATTTCCCTTTTTGCCCTTACTTGATGAAGAATTCAAGTACTGTGGTGCTACCAGAATGATCCTGGCTTGTGCCTCTTCAAACATTTCCACTTCTTAATACTAAACATTGGTAGGAAAATACCTCCCTGATGCCCAGATCAGGACAGGATGACCCAAAAAGGAAGAAGGCTGATCAACTTGCCCTGAAAATTATTTTATCTTCTGACTCAAGGAAGTTTCCACTGTCCTGGCAATGTCCCACAAAAGCTTCCTGATTACAATCCTAAATTACAGACTGGGCCCTCTGAAAAAGCCCAGGCCAGAATAATTTCACCAAAGCTCTAGAGGGAGGTTTCTCTGGGACAATTATACCATCAGTTATTCAGTTCCAACAGAGTAACATTTGGGTAGACACTCTTCTCCCAAAGACTACTGCCTCCATCAACCAAAAAGTTAACCGCTCCCATCTTCTGAACAGCCCACGGTCAGACCCAGTGATAGCCGGGACTGGAAGTTTAACTTCCTGAAAGAGACAACCAAGGACTTAAATTGAATGGAAACGCCCTGGTGAAACATCACCCCCTGCCACCCCTCTAATAGTTTAGACCCTGGGCTCTCCTGGGTCTAAACTATTGCCTTCATGCAGCACCTCTCCCCTTCCACTGCATGGGTTGGGATGTGCCCAGCAGGGCAGAGGAAGCCCCAGGTGAAAGAAGCCTAATAGGGACAGACTTCTGTCTGACCAAAGAAAGGTTTAAATGAATCCACCTTGTCTGTCTTGGCTGAACAAAGTGCCCTATTTAAGGCTTCCCTATAATACTGCATAAGGACCAAAGACTAGGCAGGAGCACAGGGACTCACGAAGACTGCCCAGCAGAACTGCATTTAGTTATAGTCGGTAATGAAAATTTAAAATCCCTTCTAAAGGGAAAACCCAATTCAAAAAACAAATAACAAAAAACCAACCCAGGAAATACAGCAAATGAATGCTGATTCTTCCTGTTCTGGTTCCCACTTTACTAATATTCAACTGTAGTGGAAAAACCTCCAAGTGCACAGCACGAAACAGCAGATTCCCTGCCCTAACCTGTGTGCACACCTTAGATGTTACCCTTCCCCCTTCCCTCTTGCCCGCCGAGCCCACCAGCCCTGCCCTGCTCCACAGGCTCCTGCCAGGCCCTGGGCCCAAAGATGCCCTGCCCACGGTCAGTGGGGTCAGTCAGTGCCCCCCTTCTGTTTAGCCAGGGTGCGCTTCAACTCCCTCAGGTTCTCTGTCAGCAACTCCACCTCATCCAGGCGGCCACACTGCTTGGCATCAAAAATGTACGCCTTGATGTTATCAATCTGCTGGAGAAGGAGCTCCTCCTCTATGGGCTCCTCGCCCTCTGGCCCACTGTCACTGTCCATCTCAAAGGGGTTGGTACAGGTGGCTTCCTCAAATGGGTTGCCAGGAACAGGAGGGCTTGAGGGCCTCGGGCAGGGATACTCATCTTCCTCATCGAAGGGGTTGGGCGCTGGACTGTCTGGGTTAGTGAAGGGATTCCCTGCTACGGCCTCCTCCTCTTCTTCCTCAAAAGGATTGTATTCTTTGAGGATGCAGGCTGAAGGGCCAGAGGCAGGCTCTGCAGCCGGAGGGCTGGTAGTGCCGTCTGCTGTGGGGCTGGAGGGGTCTTCCTCCTCGAAGGGGTTTAGAGAGGCCAGCTCACTCTGCTGTGACACGGTGCTCTGGGGGAGGGGTTCCTGGCCAATGGCTGGGGGCCCAGACCACACTCTGACCGGCTCGAGAGCTGAGACGGGCGATGGAGTCTTCTGAGCTGCACTGCTCTGAACTGGGGAAGGGCCTAGATCCAAAGCATAAGCAAGGTGGTTGCGAGGCTCCCTGCCAGGTTCCAGCTGGAAAGGCCGGATTTCTCGGAAGTCCAGGGACCGAGTCCGTGTGTGTAGGGACGCGGCCTGGAACTGCTCCCGCTCTCGTTCCCACTCCCGCTCACGCAGCATCTGCAGCTGTTCGCGCTGCAGGTCCTCCTCCTCGGCCTGCCTCCGGGACAGCTCGATGGCCTTCTCTGTCTGCTGCTGGTCGTACTCGTCCTGCAGCTGCCGCAGATTCTCCTGCAGCGTGCGCACCTCGTCCGCCCGCCCGGCGGCCCTGGCCTGCCTGATGAATGATGTGATGTTGTGGATCTGCTGGAGGAGGGGGTCTGAGTCTTCGCTCTGCCCCTGACCTCCAGACAGCGGGAGCCAGCCCTCAGCCTTTCTCAGGGGGGCAGGCCCCCCTCGAAGGGACGCCACCTCCCCATTAGCCGTACGAGGTGCCAGGTCACTCCGCCGTTCCTTAAGCCTTCGCTGGGATTCCAGGGCAGCCTGGGGAGACACCAAAGCCGAAGGGAAGAAACACAGTCACCAGGCCGACAGCAGCCATACCATCAGCCGCCCCTATGGTCCCACCGCCCCTGTGCTGATGAGACTCCAACTGCCCACCTCAGGACTCAGGGATCCAACTGCTAAGTCAGATCATGCTTTGTGTGCTTTAGGGGAGAGGAGGCACATGGCCTGGCTTTCAAAAATAAATTCATAAATAATAGTAAGTTAAGGGATAAGATTTTCTCTATATTAGATTATTCACTGGCCACATGCTGGTCTTAAACCTGTGAGGTCTAGTATCACTCGTCTACACTAGAATCTCACCCAATATTAAATGTACACATTATTCTGTTTAATGTTGCATCTTCCAAAGTGTTCTACAAGGAGCTCCCTGAGGTCTGGGTCCCCTGAAATCTGTGCTACAGGGAGAAATGGCAGCCTCCATGGTATTCTGGATGGGAGAAAATCAGCAGAATCTCTGAAGAAATATAGGACTGACCTGGGGAGAACAACAACTATTCTGGTGTCTACAGAGGAGAGGCCGGAAAAGAACAGAAGAGAGATGCAAACCGGAGAGCATGAGACGTTCTGGTTTACCACGACCTCACAGAGGACCCCTTGGAAGCCTGGGGCAGCCTCTGTGCCCAAGAGGCTGCCAGCAGCATTTCACTTGCCTGTCTCTCCAGGATGCTCTTCCTCTCCATTTCCTGCTTCCTTTTCTTTTTCAGTTCCTCAAACTGTTCTCTGGTTGGCAGTGACATCAAACCAAGCAACTTTTCCTGTAGGAAGCCACAGACAATTTTGTTTTAATCCTTTTAGGAAGAACATCAGCCTAATGAAGTCTGTTTGTAAGCCTCCATCTGAGCCCCATGCACGCCCGCTACCCCTTCCCTGCTCTATGTTTCTCCACAGCACTTTTCACTATCTTCTAAGCTATATATTTTAGTTACTTCTGGTCTATCCCCATCTAGAAAGTAAATTTTACAAGAACAGGGGTGTCTTTTTTCATGGCAGGAGACCCAGCACCTAGAACACTGCCTGGTACACAGTAGGCACTCACCGCATGACTGCTGAATACACCACTAATCAAAAGGACAAGGGGCCTGGGCGCCTGGGTGGCTCAGTCAGTTAAATGTCCAACTTCGGCTCAGGTCAGGATCTTGTGGTTTGTGAGTTTCAGCCCCGTGTCGGGCTCTGTGATGACAGCTCCGAGCCTGGAGTCTGCTTTGGATTCTGTGTCTCCCTCTCTCTCTCTCTGCCCCTCCCCTCCTCACGCTCTGTCTCTGTCTTTCAAAAATAAATAAACGTTAAAAAAAAAAAAAAAAAAAGGACAAAGGGCCCACTTCTCTGCAATACAGTGTTGGAAAACTAAGCCAACAGGGCTCTACTAGATCACCCTGTCATGCAGCCCCAGAGGTGGTTCACTGTGGCTCTCCCAAGAGGTGTGCTGAGGCAGAAACAATTCCGCTCTAACCTCCCAGGGTTAGTCAGTCTGTGAACAATCAGCTGTCTCCTCCCAAGCAATGGCCCAGGAAGAGTCCCTTAGGAGCTCATCCTGAGGAAGAAATGGCATGTATAAGTATGTCTGTCAGGCAGTATTCATACAAGCAAAACACGGGAATCTATCAGATACCCGGTGAAAGGAGGTGAGTAAAGGATGGTGCATGCAAAGTCATATTCTGTAGCCATTCAAGTGACAGCTGTTTAAACAAAGACTAAGTAAAAAGTGTTTATGATACAAAATTCAGTGTTAAAAAGAGAAAACATAAATTTGCAAATATGTACTAATCATAAGTGTTTATATAACAAATACAAATGAAAAAAAAGGAAAATATGCCAGAATGATGTGTCATGGTCCTGGGGACATAGAATTAAGAAGTTTCTACCCTTCTTTGTAGTCCAGATTTTTCTCTAAGTGTGACATGACTGTATTTATAATTTTAAAAAATAATAAGTGTACAAATAGGAAATAAGCTTTTGGCACAGTCTGCCTTCTGAGAGGCAGAAAAGCAGGGGAGGCAAGTGAGACATTCCTATCACCCCAAGATGGCTTTACCTGCACAAAAAGCGTAGCTGAGTATCTGATCATCCTCTGCAGCCGCAAAGTGTTTGGATGTGGTGGAGGGTCCTGGTTCAAGCCCAAGGTTAGGATCTTCTTACTGAAATGGAACAAACATATCAATGTAACAAGCACTGCTAGCCCCAGAGACAAGGGAGCAATCTCTGAGTTGCCAGGCTTTCATGCCAGAACCATCCGTGGAGGAAACAGGTTAAAGACTTCACGAAGTGTCCTTTAAGGCAAAGCCCGTTTCTTACCCTGTGGTTGTACCCAAGGCCCCCAGTACAGCACAGGGTAAACAACCAACACTAACCCATTAAGGGACTGGCCACACATGTAGGGCCAACTTCATGAGGGAGTAGCCAGGGCCTGGTTTAATATTCTGCTGTCACAGTCTTAAACTTCCTAATAATCCCTACTGTGGACTTGCATTGTCATTTTGCACTAGGTCTGCAAATTACATAGCCAGTCCTGCACAGACAGATGGACAAGGCTGCCTCATCTCAGTTCTCCCTCTAAATCATTATACTTTCTACACTTCAAAGGGCTGATTTAACCCCAACAGCAAGTCCATGGTTAAAAAGCAGCTGTTGACCAGCAGAAAGAATCTGGCTTCCTATCCTGGCTCCATCACTTTGCCAGCTGTGGTGCATTTTCTCACCTACAAAATGAGCGTATTAATCCTTACCACACTGGGTAACTTTGGTCCAATACATGAGATGTGGATACAACCAATGGTTGGCACAAAGACGGTGTCAATAATCAGTTCCTATTTCTTTAATAATAAGGAACATTAGAAGCCTTAACCAAGTTACTGAGACGTGTTGAGAGCCACAGCTGGCGCCTACCCTCAGCTGGCTCCTCACACATACTCCCCAGGACTCCGGGTGAGCTCAGGCCTGCCAGCCACCCACCCCCCTCATTGAAACCGTATCTCCTCCACTCAAGGCAGCAAGTCAAACATCACCTTACCTTAAAGCATCTATGAGCTCATACACTTTCTGCACTTCTATTCGAAGGTCACCGGCATGTTCCAGACTGTAGGTGGTCTCCCCAGCACTAAGAAGAAATCACAGAAATGTTTAATCCAAGTTTCATCACGCTTACTGGAGAGCATTGTGTAAAAGGGCTCTACAGGTTTAAGGCCTTACAAAGGTAGACACAGGTAATTCTCTCCAAGCGGTATTATCTCAGACTTCTGTCTATAATGCAGGGCTCATTCCTCTTCTAAATATAAGTGCTAATCACGTGGAAGCTGTTTTTGTTCTTTTAGTCTGCAGATACCACAGGAACAGATTTGTGCCTAGGCCTCTAAGGACTAGCTCTTACACTCGTCACCAAAATAAATGCAAATGAATCTACTTTAGCCTACTTTCCCTAAACAATTTCATTATACCTAGTAAGACATATGAAGTGGTTTACTAAATAAGTTGGCTACACCACATTAGAGGAAAAAGCACCTGGCTTTTCTCACTCAGACTACGCAGGGACACTGTTCAACACCTAGTAATACCCAGCACAGCATTAGATCAATTGCCCCATGCCCCTGGGTCTCATGAACAATTGTTCCCTACATGAGAAAAGCACTTTGACTCCAAATTAAGAAGGGAGCAGTACCCAGGGTGGAGCAGGCGACTTCAGAGAAGGCCAGAGGTGGCTTAATTCCACTTAACTCCAAGGAACAATAGCAGTCATCATGTGATCTTAGAACTGTTCATTTACAAGTCTGTCACCCCCATCAGGCCCAAAATCCAAGTGCAATAATGATGGCTTTTCATTTTTATATCCTCAGGAACTAGCACATGGCCAAGCTTCAACCATGTCCACTGAAAACAGAAACACTTCAGAAGACCTTGCAGCTATTAATGCAGCCTCAGCAATGGCCATTCAACCCCCTTTCTGAGGCAGCAACAATTTAAGTGAGATAAACAGGACTGCGGCGCTGACCTAGTTTATCATCTACGAGAAAGTTTGAGCTGGAAAAATCTTGGTGTGCACTGTAACTAGAAGATCCAATAAGGTGGTTTCATCATCTCAAACTGCATAGTTTGCAAAAAGAACATCAGACCAGAATTGAGAATGCATCCACTTCGTCTTGGTATCTCCAAGTCATGTGGAAAATAACAAGGTTGGCCCAAATCTGAAAGCACTCCCAAGGTCTCAGTCACATCAACCAACATGTTTCCCACAGAGCACCTATCACGTCTGGAGTTATCTTGTTCATGACTTTTTCACTTGGTTATGGCCTGTGCTCCCATGATAATGAAGCTCTGTAACAGTGGACACGGTCTTCACTGTTCATTGCTACAGTCCCAGCACCTAAAATAGCACTTGGCACGTAGGTAGTGTTCAATAAATATCCATCGAATGAATGAGGGAGTAAAATTCACCTAAAGCCCTTTAGAACCAATCTTTGGAGAAGGAGTAGGAGTTAGACGTCTGGAAACACATTGAGCAATGGCAGTTCCCCAGCTGGATGGGGAGGCCCATTAACCCACAAGCGTGTCTGAGGCACAAAGCAAGAAAAACAACAGACTCAGGGACAGGAGCCCCATGGGTAACAACATCATGAGACAAAGTTTAGTGCCAGCTCAGACCGCCAGGAACACAGCTCTCCCTGCTGGCATCCAGGAAGAAGATAATCCTGTCATGATTTCAAACCAATGGGCACAGGTGGGAGGAAGGTGTTCATTCCAGTAAGTTTCAGGGAGAAAGAGAGCATGAGACAGGTGCTCCAAGCCAACGAGTCTCCATTTAGGGGAGCTATATACCAGAATGACTTGAGCTGCTTCTCCCAACCTACTCACAGGAAGGATATATGCTCGACTGATCGAAATTGCTCAGTGAACTGCAGGTAGAAACGAAAATGTGTCCTTTCCTGCCGTTCTTCATTCTTGGAATGAAAAGAGGAAGAATGGGGTACAGAAGGTGCAAATAGAAGAGAAGGCGCAGTGGAGGCTGAGAGGGCTGGAGAAACAAGGGTTTCCTCCCCTGACACTGTCTTCTGCCAGAGGCTACAGACATCCAGGTGCTAGGACTGGGGGAAATGGAGGTGGTCTGCAATGGTTTCTTTCTTTTGTGTTTCCCTCCCACCTCTCTTTTCCTTCCCTGTGGGCTGGCAAACACTGGAGGAGGGAACAGGGACTGGAAGAAGAGCCCTGAAGCAACAGCAGAGGCAGGGAGACATGCAAGGGAAAGGATATTTTTTGCCACAAACCAACTGGGTTTAGCGATTCGTATTTTGTAAGTCAGACATTTACAGACTCATAAGTCAAGAAATTCCTTAAGGACCTTGTAAATGAAAAGGTTAATTTTCTTTTCATGTGAGACCCACATGATAGACTTAGAACGTAGTCACTGACATCATGAAGGAAAAGCCAAGCTTTGCTTGTGGGGACACTATAACATATTGCCACAGTAAGTGGGTAAATAAAAACAAAGGCAGATAATTCTCAAATCGAAAGCACGGGATGCCATAATTTTCTTCCCTGCAGGTTGGGGAAAGACTGTGGGGATCCGATTCTAATGGTAGCACTTCAAACTCCAGCTCACATATCACTAACCTACAGAAGAGGCAATGCTCCTAAGAAAATGTCAGCATATTTCTTCTGTAAAGGGCCAGATAATAAACGTTTTTAGCTTTGCCAGATAGTCTCTGTCACAACTGTTCAACTCTGCTGCTGTAGTTTGTAGTTATAATCAAACAAATGGGCATGGCTACGTGGCAATAAAATTTTACTTATAAAAACAAGTGGCAATAACAAGCGTTGGCAAGAATATGGAGAAACTGAAACCTCATACACTGCTGGCAGAAATATAAAGTGGCGCAATCATTTTAAGAAAACAGTCTGGCAGTTCCTCAAAAAGTTTAAAACCTAGAGTTACCATATGACCCAGCAACCCCACACCTACGTATATACCCAAAAGAAATAAAATCATATGTCCACAAAAAGACTTATACTTATACACGAATATTCACTGAAGCATTACTCATCACAGCCAGAAGTGGAAAAACCCAAATGCTCATCAACGGACTAACGGATAAACAAAATGAGGTCTATCCATACAAATGCATTCACACAAAAGGGATGGAACACTAACATGTGCTACCACAGGAGTGAACCTTGCAAACATTACACTATGTGAAAGAAGCCAGACATGAAAGATCATATATATTTATGATTCCGTTTATATGAAATGTCCAAAATAGGCAAATCCATAGACAGAAAGCAGACTAGTGCCTGCCAGGGAGAGGAGAAATGAGCAGTGACTACTAATGGGTATGAGGTTTCTTGGACTGATGAAAATGATTTAGAATTAAGACAGTGATGATGGTTGTACAACTTGGTAAATATATTAAAGACCACTGAACTGTACACATTAAAAGGGTGAATTTTTTGGTGTCTGAATTATATCTTAATTTAAAAAAAAAGAAAGAGATGACAGGTTGGATTTGGCCCATTAGCTAAAATGTGCCAATCCCTGCTCTAAAGGAAATGCTTGCTCTAAGTCCTGACACCTCAATGCCACCCTGAAGTAGCATCTAGCTAGGCAGGTGCATGAGGAATACTGTCCTTGCTCACCTCCAGATGCTATACTCAGCAGTGGGGCCTATGAACCTGCTCAATCAGAATGACTGGGGTCACAGGGCGCCTGGGTGGCTCAGTAGGTTGAGTGTCTGACTTCAGCTCAGGTCATGATCTCACAGCTTGTGAGTTCGAGCCCCGCGTCAGGCTCTGTGCTGACAGCTCAGAGCCTGGAGCCTGCTTCGGATTCTGTGTCTCCGTCTCTCTCTCTGCCCCTAACCCACTCGCATTCTGTCTCTGTCTCTGTCAAAAATAAATAAACATTAAAAAAAAATTAAAAAGAAAAATGACTGGAGTCACTTGAACATGGCTACATGGGACTATACAGATATGACAAAGATTCTCCACAGTTGCTCACAGAAGAAAAGCACAGCCAGAGTTAAGATTTTCATTTTCAGCTACCGAGGGGCTGCCCTAAAGGCAAGAAAACAGTCATCACTGAATTAGAAAAACAGAGGAATAGCTTACTTTAATGATGCTGCCATCCTGATGTATTCAGGAGCTTTTTGGTCAACTTTCTCCATGCAAAGTCGTAATTTCTAAGAACAAAAAAGAAGTTGAGTGGTGCTTTCAAGGTACAGAAAAATTACACTGTTATCAATAGAGAGGCATTTAAAATCTATAGTTTTCAGGGCACCTGGCTGGCTCAGTCAGTAAGAGTAAGAGCATGCAACTCCTATTCTCAGGGTTGTGAGTTCAAGCCCCATATTGGCTATGGCGCCTACTTAAAAAATTTTTTTTACTAAAAAAAATAATACGTACAGTTTTCTAATATAGAAATATGCAGAGTGCTTTTTGTTTGTTTTTACTGTTATCAATTTCCTGATTTACAGACCTCCTTTAGAAGCAGTAAATCTTGCAGGAAGGAAAGTGACAACAAAACTTTTTACCGGATGTTTTTGCAGGGAGCAAGGCCTTCCAGGACACAAGCCAATGAGTTTACCAAGGCAGACGGAAGGAACTGGTTGCTACATTCTTTCTCTGCCAGGTGATGAAAGATACCAGCAAAAGGCATTGCCAGGGCTCACTTCAAAGATGAAGGAAGGAAAAGCACAGTGGCTATTTACAAAAATGAGTTATCAGGTCACGAACTCCATACACAGAATGGATAATGGCTACATCTGCAGCTCAGCACAGGGTTTCATTAACACCATTTCTAGTAGAAGTCTAAGTATTTTCATGGTGACTCCAGAAACACAGCCATTATGACCTGCAGAACTGCTAACAGTGACCATTCAGTGATCATCAGACAATATATAGACAGTCCCCAACTTACAACGGTTATTGGACTTTATGATTTCTCAACTCTACAATGGTGTGAGGCATTGATAGGCATTCAGCAGAAACTGTAGTTGGGACTTTGAATTTAGATCACTTCCCGGGCTAGCGGCATGCAGTCTGACGCTCCCTCTGCGAAGCTGGGCAGCAGGCAGCAGCTACAGGTCAGTCATGCGATCACGCGGGTCAACACCCAATACCCTTACAAGCATTGTTATTCACTTCCAGGTACAGTATTCAACAGTTATAGGACACACTCAACATTTCATTATCAGATGGGTCTCTGTTAGAGGATTTTGCCCAACCGGAGGCTAATATAAGTGTTCCCAGCACGGTTAAGGCCAGGCCAAACTATGATGTTCAGTAGGTGAGATGTATTAAATGCATTTTTGACTTAGGATATTTTCAACTTTGGTTGGGTTTATCAGGATGTAACCCCATTGTAAGTCGAGAAGACCTATACACTCTTCCTCTGCTCAGGGTTGTGCATGAGCTGCTTCTGCTGCCCAGGCTGATCTCCTCCCCATCTCCTATCACCTCCCTGCGAAACCTTCACTTGGCAATTTCTCCTTGGCCTGCAGGTCCCCCTGGCCACTGGGAGGCTGAGGCAGTCTCACCTCCAGGCTGACACTAAATCCCATTTTTCATTACACTACGTTCCACTCAAAGTGAGCATCTACCAATGGTGTTTTGGGACTGCTGGTGGTAACGACAGCTGAGGCAACTGAATGGACTTAATAGGGGAAGCTCTATCTCGCAGTTCGTGGGTTTGAGCCCCACACTGGGCTCTGTGCTGACAGCTCAGAGCCTGAAACCTGCTTCGGGATTCTGTGTCTCTCCCTCTCTTTGTCCCTCTCCCACTCACACTCTGTCTCTCTCTCAAAAATAAACATAAAAAAAAGTTTTTTAAAGGGGAAGCTCTATGCTCATGGGCAGTCACTCAAACTCATAAAGCCTGAAGCTTCCAAGTGAGTTTCCCAGGACTCCTCTGGCCCACTGTTTACCACCTGCTCCAGCTTCTGCCCTCACCCCCAAATCCTGCCCACACCCTACGGCAACCATCCTTCCTCCTTTTGCCCCTGGGCCACCAAAGTCTCCAACTTCCTGCTTTCAAGTAGGCAAGGAAGGGAGAGGGAACGAGGTTGTTGCAACACACCCCCAATGACTCTGTGAATTACCCAGGGCCCTAGCTAGGAAATCACACTATAGCCCTTCGGCAGAGACTAAAAGTGATTCAGAGGAACAACTTCCCAAAGCATCTCCAAAATGTGCAGGCGTGTACATAATTAACAGCCAAATCTGCATCTTGCATCAGACCAGGACCGCACACAGTGAGTCACCTCATACAGCTTTACAATGTCAGGGGTGTGCTCCTTCTCATCAATCTGCTGCTCTCTCTTCAGTAGTGTGTCCTTGCAGTGTGTACAGCAGCGGATCCGGTCGTCATCCTTTTCATCCAGGACAGAGCTTACACTGCTCACGCTGCTGATACTGCCCCGGCGGGAGCCATGGACACTGTTGGGTGACTGGCTGGGGCTGGTGTGGGTGCTCAGGGAATCCTTGCTGGCACTGGTAAGCTTATCTGTAAAGCACAACACAGGACAGGCAGCAGTGAGCCCGCAGACTCCAATCACCCTAGTGCTCACAACAGAGGGGAGTGCCACAGGTGCTGATACAGGCTGTGTCTATTGGCAAGAAGCACCAGACCTCTGCCGTCCTGGGGTCAGGCTCTGCAGTGGGAGAGACTCTCACTGCCAGCCAGGAAAGAGCCACACAGTCTAGGAAGGTCTCTTTGAGGCTCTGAGGCCCGTTCCTAACCTGACCCTAACTGCCCTCCTCCATTTGCTCTGCCTCCAACCAATCGAATCCCTAGACTGTCCTGACAGACTTCCCCGCCTCCAAACATCTGACTCCTACCCTTTCCAAAGCTCAGCTCGAATGGCACATCCTTCAGGAAGCCCTATATTCCTTGAGACAAAAAAAAAAAAAAAAATCTGCCCTTCCTATCAGTTCCTACCATATCATCCCTCTTAGAGCACTCTCCACTTTTGTCCCAGTATGACAGTGCTATGTATACCCAGGGCTGTTCTATGAATCTGTGACTCTACGATGGTAGGAATTGCCCTTTCATACTTGTACCCCGATATATACAACAGGGCTACCCCATAGCAGCTGCCCAGTAAATGTTGATTAATTAGCTCAAGACAAGAAAGGTGAATAGTGTCCCAAAAACATAGCTTATGAAGTCTCAGGTGAGACACAAAGTCAGTCTCAGGGAGAAAGGGAAGGTATCAAGGTAATGTGTGCCTGCTGACTGTGAGAACTGGACAGAGGAAACATCTGCTTCTGCCCCATGTTGCCCAAATGCTCTGTAGCCAACAGCACATGCAGAGTTAGCAGAACTCTCCAGGGTTGCAAAACCACACTAAATGTCCCAGAATTGGCCCAAAGCCCAGGAGATCATCTTTAACAACTTTTAACTAGCTGAGACTCAGAGTTCTGATCCTCTGGTTCAAGCAAACCTTGTAGCCACCGTCCCCATAATTCTCAAATGTGTCTTCTACACTCCCCCAACTATTCTACTTGCTCATCTACTAACCTTCCCCAGGGCCTTTCCACAGCTTTGCTCCTGCTCTTCACTCTACCCAGGTTCCCTCCTGCTCTCTTTGCAATCCTGATTATCTTTTTTTTTTTTTAATTTTTTTTTAACGTTTATTTATTTTTGAGACAGAGAGAGACACAGCATGAACGGGGGAGGGGCAGAGAGAGAGGGAGACACAGAATCGGAAGCAAGCTCCAGGCTCTGAGCCATCAGCCCAGAGCCCGACGCGGGGCTCGAACTCGCAGACCTCGCAGACCGCGAGATCGTGACCTGAGCTGAAGTCGGACGCCTAACCGACTGAGCCACCCAGGCGCCCCGCAATCCTGATTCTCTTAAAGGCTCTTCTAGAACATCACCTCCCAAACCTGAACATCCATGCTCTTGATCTCCCCAGCACTCAGTGTCTCTCATATTATGACGTTACAGTCTGTTCTATATGACAGTGAACGGTTTGTGACTTTAACCTCAAAGGGAAGGACAGCCTGGTACTCATATTTTAAGACCTTCTCTTACAAGCTCCACTTCCAAGCAGGGCTGACCACAATTGGGTCAGCTCTCCTGAGTGTCTGACACAATGTCTCTCATAGTACTTATCTCTTTATAAAACAATTATTTGTTTGTAAGTCTGTATCCTCTGCTAGATGCTAGACCCTTTGGGAGAATGGATGATGTCTTAAAGACCAGAGGCAGGCAAACATGACCTGCAAACCAAGACCAGCCTGCTTTTGTATGGCCCTTGAGCTAAGTATGGTTTTTAAAAGGTTGTTTAAAAAAAGACAAAGAGGGGCACCTGGGTGGCTCAGTTGGTTAAGCCTCCAACTTCGGCTCAGGTCATGATCTCACAGTTTGTGAGTTCCAACCCCACATCGGGCTCTGCGCTGGCAGCTCAGAGCCTGGAGCCTGCTTCAGATTCTGTGTCTCCCTCTCTCTCTGCTCCTCCCCCACTCATGCTCTCTCTCTCTCTCTCTCTCTCTCTCTCTCCTTCAAAAATAAATAAAAACATTAAAATTTTTTTAAAAAAGAAAAAGAAATGTCACAGAGACCGCCTGTAGCACACAAAGCTTAAAACATTTACCATCTGATTTTTTACAGAAAAAGTCTGTCAGCCCTTGTTATCCACCATTGTATCCCTGGGCCCTGGCAGTGCCTAGCCTATAGCAGGCTTCATGGAATCAGTAAGTGAATGGATGAAGACCCATAGAACATTAACTCAGACAAAAATGTTCAAAAAAATCACTAAGTGGTGATCAGCAAACAAGGTAGTCACAAGAGGAGATCAGGGTCCAGGGCACCGCCTCCACGTTACGTACTTGCAAAAGGGAGACTGATGAGTTCCATACACTTCTTGCACATAATAGACCCGCAGAGCCGGCAGTGGTGGCGGCGGTTACGGATGCTGAACTTATTCCCACAGTCTGGACAGAAAGGAACATCCTGGTCATTGACCCAAGGCACCACTGACTTTTCTATTGCTTTGGGAAGAACAAAACAAAAATCAAACAAACAGAAAAACAAGCCATTTTAAAAAAAAGAGGTGTGATCAGGAAGAAAGATAAACAGAATGAATGTAAGCAAAATTCTGGAGTTACCTCGTATCTTAGCAGACTCAGTATTCGTTCTGTCGAATGCAGTGAGCTGACAAAGAGAAAACAGTGCAAATAGAGTTAAACAGGTGATGTACACACTTTCCACAGGCAAAAGGCATCAAGCAGGAATTTGCACATCTTCATTTCTCAAGTCTCATTTGTCATCACCAACCCCACAAAGCCACAAAAGCAATTTTGCATGAGACAGAGTATTAGCTTTGCATCTGGAAGGCAGCTCCCTTTCCGTGACCTGATTCCAATCTCTTTATTGTCAGCTCCCCATTTAAGCAATAAGCAGGGGTAGGCCAAGATGTGGTGGGTGTGGCTATTGAAAGCAATGGAGAATTCCTGATTCTCCACGGTCCTCCTGGACAATGAAACTGGCCACATATTTCTGTCCTACAGAGTACACATCAAGAACTATACCTGCAGGTGCTACCATGCCCACGACACAATCCAGGTCATACACAGCAAGCATTTCTAGGGTCAGAGTAGAACAGAACGACTGTGGTATTAGGGTGTCTCAATGGCTCAGTTGGTTAAGTGTCTGACTCTTGATCTTGGCTCAGGACATGATCTCACAGTTCCTAAGTTCTAGCCCCACATCGGGACTCCATGCTGAAAGTGTTGAGCCTGCTTGGGATTCTCTCTCTCTCTCCCAATCTCTCTGCTCCTCCCTGATCACGCACTCTCTTTCTCTCTCAAAATAAATAGATAAACATTAAAAAAAAAAAAAAAATGACTGCGGTATTGAAGATGCACTCTGGTACTACAGGACAAGAAGGCTCAGTTAAGAAGTTCCCACACTAACACTGGCCCTGGCTGAGTAGTCCTCACAAACCTTGTCACCAGTTTCTCAGTTTGCTATCAAGTATCACACACCATGCCCCACTGCGTGTTTGTACTTGGGACACCCAAAAGAGGAAATAATTTGAAGGCAGAAAGGTTTTCCAGCAGCCAAGTAGGCTTCAGAGAAAGGAAAAGGAAAGCCTGGCTATGTGGCAAGTCTGTCAACTGGGGCCATCTCCTTCAGTAAAACCAGCCCAAGCTAGACCTGCCCAAGCAGGTCCTCTGCACCTCTCTAGGTGAGCTCTAGATGGGGCGTTTTCTCTGCCAGCATCAGACAGATACAACATACATGGTACACACTGTAGAAATAGAATTCTTTTCTCCCAGAAAAGTTACACTTGCAGAAAAAAAAGGTTTTAAAACAACAAAATTTACCTTCTCTAACCTGATTATTAATTTATTGACTTCAACAACATAGTGGTCAATTCTGGCAGCTCGGTGTTTTTTGAAGTCGGAAAGATGGCTTCTCACAGCACCTAGAAGGAGAGGAGATGGGGAGACAAATGACCTGTCATTCCTATGAAAGAGCCCCTCTCCCTTGCTGCTTATCCTCAATGACTTTTACACGCAAGTAGAAATTCTAGTTTAGAGTCTTACTAAAAATTCAAAGACAAACAAATGGAAACAAATTTGCTAAAATGTTAATTAACCATGGTTACCTTGGAGGCCACAGAGTACAATACCAGAGACCTCGGAGTACAGTGGATAAGAGCCTGAACCGGAGCCAGCCGGAGCTCAAGTTTCAATTCTGCCACACATTGTGCGACCTTAGACAAGTTCCTTAACATCTCTGTAACTTGGGAGCATTCATCTATAAAATGGGGATAAGAATAGCACTCGCTCCACAGAGTTATTAGGAGGATTAAAAAGTTAAAATTTATAAAGCCCTTAGAGCGCTGTCTGGCACATGAATTTTTGTTCAGTAAAAAGGACACTAACATTATGGGCAATTTTTAAAAATCTCTCATACTTTTCTGTACTTTCCAAAGTTGGTACACTATGGTTTTTCATCAGAATCAAAACAGACCTTCTCAAAATAGTCCCCAAAATGTAAATGCTAACAGATGCCACAGGAGGAGCCAGTTAAATTGATACCTTGCTCAGTCCAGCAGCAAAGACCCAGGATGAACATTCTCACACAAATGGAATCAAGTAGCTTGTTGTCTCAGCAGATCTGAAATATTCCCTCTTCCGAAACACCAACCCTTCCCCTTGCACCTGGCCCCACCCCCCCAGCACACAGTCCCCCTCCTCTTCTCAACCATGGCCGGTTCATTTATACCTTGGACCCTACCTGGAGCTTCTCACATGCTACCCTCTGCATCATCTTCGTTCTTTTCTCCCCTACCATACTCTCTAATATCTAGTTAAATTTAATTTCAAATTCCTAGGGATGACTTAAATATGAACTTCTAAAATCTGCCATTCTCTTGACCTTCCACAATTTTGATTTCGTCGGTTGTTGAAAACAGGCAAATTAATCAGAAAATTGCTCTAATAATTTAACACTGGTAATCATAAAACAGGCTATTGAAAAGCTAGTAAGAATCCACAAATTTTCCTACATACTTTCATATTAACTCATAATTATATGTATAATTACTATTTTTTAAAAATGAAGTATAATTAACATATGCTATATTAGTTTCAGGTGTACAACACGTTGATTTGAAATTTTTATTTTTTTATGTAAGTATAATTAACAGTGTTACGTTGTATACTATTATTTTTAAAGCCATTTTATCCTGCCATGATGAAAATGTTTCCATTCTCCACTTTGGCAGCCACTAGCCACAGGTGCAGATTGAACACTTGAAAAGTGGCTAATGTATGATTGAGGAAATGACTTTTTTTTTAAGTTTACTTATTTTGAGAGCGAGAAAGAAAGAGAGGCAACGATTGAGGGAAAGGCAGAGAGAAGGAAGAGAGAATCCCAAGCAGGTTCCACACTGTCACAGAGCCCAACTCAGAGCTCAGTTCTATAACCGTGAGATCATGACCTGAACTGAAATCAAGAGTTGGACACTTAACCAACTGAGCCACCCAGCCGTCCCTAAGGAAGTGATTTTAAATTTTACTTGATTTTAATTTATTTAAATCTAAATAGCCACATGTAGTTAGTGGCTATCCTATTGAACAGTGCAGTTCTAAGATTTTTCTCATCCAAAAAGAAGCATTCCATAGTGGCCCTACAAGAAGAAAACAGTAGATGACCCTGGATAAATATCAGTTCCCTTCATACAGCCTATTTCCTCATCTGTAAATGGGAATGAGCATCACTACCCTTTACAGCTCACAAAGCTTTTGTGAAAGGTGCTGAAGATAATAAATATGAAAGTTAATAGAGCCTCATGAGTAAATCATTATTTATCTATTGCATGGACATAAAATGTTATATTAAATTTGTTATCATTCAACAGTTAAAGGACATGTAAGATTAGCTAGTTCAACATCACGTGGCAGTTTTGGTAACAGCTCTGTTATTACTCATGGACATACAATTCACCATTTAAAGCACACAAATTCCTTGGTTTTTAGTATATTCAGAGTTGTACAACCAACCATCACCGAAATAAAGTGTAGAACATTTTCATCATCCCAAAAGATGATTATTTTAAAAGTCAGTAGATGGTATGATAATTATGTGTTTCGAAAATTAAGTTGCACAAATCAGCGAGTGCCTCTTGCTAGACAGGTAATCTACTACATGAGAGGAGACAGCCAAGTCAATGCTGGAGCTGATGTCAAACACCTGGATTCCTATCTCATTTCTGTAGCTGCTTAGCTGTTTGACTCTGGGAAGGTCCCCATCAAGTGCAGTGAGGATTAAATGAGTCCACGTGTAAAGCATTTAATGCAGTGCCTAACACAAAGTAGGTGCTGGGCTCATTCTGGTCCATTTTTGCCCCCCACTGGGACATAAGAACCGTGAGAAGTTTAGACCATTCTGGTTTACTGATGCCTCCTCAACTCTTAAAACATCACCTAGGACATAAAGATGCTCAAACATTTGCTGAATGAAGGAAGAGAATTTCTTACCAAGTTCCTGGGGTTCCCACATGTAAGGGTCAACCCCTCCATAGCTGAAAGACTCATAGCCCTGTGTCCCCGATTCTGCTCGGTCATCTCCTTCTCGTTTCAACAGCCTGTTCTTGGCTTTCTTAGCCTTCTGGACAAGACCTGGAAAAATCAAACAAACACCATAAATGAGTCCACAAAGAACATCTAGCACAAAGTCAAGGGAAATCTCAAACACAAAAAGTGATGAAATGACTATACTTCATTTGAAAATCTTTGGATCCCAAATAAACTGCAATGATAAACCCCCAGAGCAATCCATTCACTAGTCAGTATTAGCAGTAAGTTGGTTTATGTAGCCAGTATGTAGCTACATTACTAGTTGTTGCCAAATTTAAGAGCCCAATTAAATAAAAGTATTAAAGTCATATTCAATGAGGGGACCAAGGAAATGGAAATTTTTTTCTTCTAGATCTTAATTGGGGAGGTGGTTACATGGGTATATACATTTTTCAAATCTTATTGCATTGCACACTTAAAAACTTATTTGTAAAGTATATTTCAATTAAAACAAAGTTTTTAAAGTTAAATTCTACAGTATTAATTTATTTACTCTATGGACTCATGAGGAAACACTTCTTATTTACTTCCAGGATGGAAGTAGACCAACACCTGGGCTGGTGCTCCCCATAATGCTTATCTGTACATAGAGTTCTTCTTCCCCCACTCACTTAATGAATGCATGTGTGCTGACACTGACAAAAAGCTTCAAGAAACAGATATAATACCTACAACATAAGCAAAGGGAACCAGACTTGGTAACAAGAGAAAATGAATGTTTCCTGGATTGATTCCTTGCATGTACCAGGCACAAAGTGCTTTCAAATACATTAGGCCAATTCATGCTCACAACATTATGAGGCAGGTGGTATCCCTACTTGTAAATGAGGACATGACATCAAAGAGAGGGGGAAACTTGCTGCACCCAAGATCACAGAGCTTATAAGGCAGCAGTGCTGGAAGTGGAAACCCCATCTGTTTGAAATGAGAACCCCAGCTCTCCCCAGTCAGCACAACTCAAAAACTATGCCTCCACAGAACAGGGGTTCTGCCCCCTGTGCTAAGAGGACCTGCTGTTGAAGGAGAACAGTCAACTGGTGGGAAAAAAGAATTCTTGATCCTAAGTTGCTCTCATTAATGTTCTTAAGTCTTGGATGACTATCCCTTACTGCCACTAGAATATAGTAGAAAATACCAGGTTTAACACAAAATGTAATTTCTTTTACATTTAATAGATCACTACTTCATGGAATTCCCTGAATTCTGAACTGCTGTTACCTGAACAACATTAAAAACTACCAAAGCTTTTCAAAACTCTAGGGAAATGCAGATATGGAGGGGCTGGCAGGCAGAGGGAGAAAGTGTTAAGCTTATACATATATGTCCTTGTTAGGCGATCAAGCTAATAAGCAAATTCCCTGATTATTGGTCACTCTAAGATGGCTTTCTCCACCTGGAAAAATAAGGTCCACCAGATGACATTCTTAACAATAGGGGAGAGAAAACAGAAAACGGTAAACAAAGGGTTAGCAGACAGGAAATTGGAGTTAGCAGACACAAATTCACTTCTGCAAACAAAACTAAGCTGTGTCCAGTTAAACAGGCAAGTCCATGTAATTTAACCACTTTAGGATAGAAGAACACACTGGCCACATTCCCAGGTATAGCCCTTCAAGAGGAGGCCAATTAAGAACAATCTCATATATCTTTAAAAGCACAAAGCAGAGGAAAAAAAAACTACTAAAAAAAAAAAAAACACACAAAGCAAAAGCCACAGTTAATTTTCAATTACCTTTTCTTATACTTACTGTACATGTGCTAAACTGAAGCTGAAGCAGGGCTGGGGCCCAAACTCACTGACCACTTAATGACAAGTTTATATTTTCTTTCTTAAACCACCTTCAAAACCTGGTATCCAGGTTTGCTCTTTTGGCTTTAATATTTCACTTGACAAAACCAGCAATGTCATAAAATGTCTAAGAACCAAAAGACCAAATGCTTTTCAAAGGACTTCTCAAAAATCTTTGATGTCAATCTTTAAAACTTTACTTTCCTGATTCCAAAACACAGAAAACTCCCATAGAAGCAAGATATCCTTCCTGACTGAAGAAATGTTCATTAGTACTAAAGAAATGCTTAACTCAATTTCTTAGCTCTTCTGAGGTAGAGATGGGGGAAAACAAAGAAAAACACAAGAGAATTCTTTCAAGTTTCTTTCACAACTCATAAAATCTCTATTACTCTTTAAGTGGATTCTCACACCTATTATTCCCTACGTAACCTTAAATGTTTTTCCTCTAATAAATGGGTTACCACAGGAAAATGAAGACATTGTCTAACTTCTGAACCCACTAGCATCAAAGTCTTAGTGACATCACGGTATATGACAGCTGACACTCAGACTGGATGCTCATTAAAGGTCACAGAGGTGCTCCAGCTGTCCAAGGAAACTTAGATGAGCAGTTTTTGTTTGCATTCTAGCTGCAGGGCAAGCTGTGATTGGAACACAGGGTCTGGTATCATCAGTGATGCCAAGTGGAAAGAGCAGCACTAGACTCAGAGGTGACAGAAGACCTGGGGTCAAAGTCTACCTCTACAAATTCCTGTGTGACCTTGGATAAGTTGCTCAACATCTCTGAGCCTCACTTTTTCTCTGTAGAATGAAACCAACCACCATCTTGCAGAGTTGCTGGAAGAATCAAATGAAATAACGATGTTTATAAAGGAACTCTGAAAACGACAAAATACAAATTTTTTTTTTTTTTTTTTGCTAACAGTTATGGCTCTGCTCCAGCCTCTATAGACACCTCATTTATCACAGCCCTCAGGATTATGAAAATGTTTGACTTTGTCATGTGGTTAGAAAGAGGTAATAAATGATAATGCTTTCAACAATTTTTTCTGAACTGAAAAGTGAGACATGGAGAGGGACTATTTCATTACAGGGTGCATGTGACTCGTATATGTGGAGGCCAAAGTCCATTTAGAAATATATGATCATCCCCTTCTCTCCCACCCAACACAGAATTGTGAATACACATCCAGGCCTTTGTAATCTCACTGCCTTCAGAAATGCTGCCAGCTAGGAGAAGCAGATTAGCTGAATCACTAGGAAAGTGAGTTCCAGAATACTGGCATCATATTTAGGAGTTAGAATCTGAATTCCAGAAATGAACACTATGTATAGTTAAAATTGCTTTGAAAAAATCCTTTCTGTGACTCGTCTACAACCTGAGGCCTGAGAAGCTCAAAAACCAAGTTTAACTTTTTAGGTTGTTTCTCCTTGCTTTTCAACTCTGACCTTCCTTTTCCTGGGCTGCAGAGGACAAGGTATAGTTGAAGAAGGAAGGATGGCAGGAAGGCTTGAATTTGTAACAGGGTAATGGATATACAATGGGCCTCCACTTTCAGAGCTAAGGAAAGAAATTCCACTCCATATTCCTCACAGGCTGGCAATTAGATAATTCAAACAGTCTAGCGAGACAGCAGAGAGCACAGTGATTACATTTATTAGGTTCAAAGCCACGCCCTGCCTCACGGTGTGACTTCAGGCAAGTTACCTAATTTCTCTGTGACTAGTACCCTCAACAGTAAAATGGGGTCTCACAGTCCGATAGGTATCATGAGGATTAAATGAGGTGAATTCATGGGGAAGACTTTGAACAATGCCTGGCACATGGTAAGCATTAGATATATGTTCACTACTATTATTATTGATTTACTATTGTTTATCACCTTCTGGTGGCATCATGGAAGCTAATGAAAACCATCCCATGAGTTAAAGCTCCCAAGGACAGAACAGGATAGGCAAAAAACTCACGCCTCTTACTTTTAATTTGCCCTTTGACATCACGGTCTTCCCCAGAGTGCTCTTCCTCATAATGTGACTGAAGCTGACAGAAAGACTGCAGGTCCTTCAGGCACAAAGGGCAAAGGAAGCCCTCCCTGACTTCCCCAGGGTCATCCAGAGAAGCCATAGCAGTGTCCCTCTCAACCCCTCATGCCAAGAGTCGGCTTGATTCCTCCACAAGGGACCAGTGCTCTCACAGCATTAGCTTAACCAAGCGGCACACAGGTGACGGGAAAGTGGTATCATGGCTCTGGGTGAGGTTTCCTCTCTGGAGTAGGAGAAGCTCTGAAACAGGAAAGAAGGGACAGAAAAGAGGCAATTCAGGCAAATTAGCAGCAATTGAAAACTTTCTTTGTTCTTTTCAACGCTCAACAAGATTATTTAATGTTTGCTCACTGCAAGTTTCAGAACACAAACTGCCTTCTCAAACCCTTACACTGAAATACAAAACCTTCAAAGATTTGAGAACATCACTGGACAATGGCAACTCGCTGAAGTAGGAAGCACAGATTCCTGAAGATAAGAAAATTCAACTTCAAAAGCAAACACAAAACCCAGGCAGTTCTCTAACATGCAACTTCAACTGGTCCAACTCCATAATTTGTATGCCACTTCAGCCACTGAGGAAATGTCTCAAGTACTTACCAACACACAGAAATTTGTTTTTAAGTCTATTTATTTTGAGAAAGAGAGAGCACAAGTGGGGGAAGGGCAGAGGAGAGACAGGATCCCAAGCAGGCTCCGTGCCATCAGCACAGAGCCCGACACGGCTGAAACTCACCAACAGTGAGATCACGACCTGTGCCGAGATCAAGAGTCGGTCGCTTTACTGACTACCCCACCCAGGCGCCCCCACACACAGAAATTTTTGACTCTTTACCTTGGTCATTTACTCAACCACATATACTAAGCTCTTATACTTACATCACAGATGCAAAGAGTGGGGCGCCTGGGTGGTTCAGTCATTTAAGCATCTGACTTTGGCTCAGGTCACGATCTCACGGTTTGTGGGTTCGAGCCCCGAACAGGGCTCTGTGCTGACAGCTCAGAGCCTGGAGCCTGCTTTGGAGTCTTTGTCCTCCTCTCTCTCTGCCCCTCCCCCACTCACACTCTGTCTCTCTCTCAAAAATAAACATTTAAAAAAATTTTTTAATAAATAAAAATGTTTCCAAATGCAAGGAGAAAAAGAGATAGTGTTTGCCCTAAAAAACAAAAGCAAAGCTAAAACCACACCAAACAAAAATCCCAACCTTAGTCTAAGGAGGAGCATTAAAAATCCAGTGGTAAGGGGCGCCTGGGTGGCTCAGTTGGTTAGGCAGCCGACTTCAGCTCGGGTCATGATCTCGCGATCTGTGAGTTCGAGCCCCGTGTCGGGCTCTGTGCTGACAACCCAGGGCCTGGAGCCTGCTTCGGATTCTGTGTCTCCTCTCTCTGCTCCTCCCCTGTTTGTGCTCTCTCTCTGTCTTTCAAAAATAAATAAATGTTAAAAAAAAATTTTTTTTTAATCCAGTGGTAAAAAGAAAAATCTATTTTGTGTTTTATATTTGTACTTTTTCGACAGTGAACATAGTGGGTTTTATAAGTCAATAAATGACAGCTGAAAAGCCAGCCTAATGTTCTCACTGCTTCAAAAATAAAAGGATTTAGTGCTTCAGACATTCAGGGCTTAATAGGTTACATTTTCACTTTTACTGGGCCATGCCAAAGTCACTTCCAATGTCGCCTCAGAAAAACACCCAGCCTTGGGAGAATCCAGATAAAACCATTCCACAAAAGCAGAGAAACTTCTCCCCAAGAACCTGTGGTCACAAACCGCAGTAGAGAGTAAGAGGAAATGTATGACTCTCAGCTTCGGATGGGCCTGCTCAGAGGGCCTGTGAGGACGGAATGCCTGGTCCTCAAAGCCGAAAGGTAGCCATGACCCAGAAAATAAGCAAAGGAAACACCAGGCCCCTGGTTTTTTTCCCTCTAAGAAACCCCATGACTATATACACCCAGATCTCAGCCCCTTTTCCAGACGGTCACTGAAATAGCAGTTCCAGTTTCCTCCCCAGCAAGTGGTTCATCGGATGCGGGGACTCTAAAAGCTCCTCTCCTTCCCAGGCACTCACCCTAAGAACCACAAATCAAACACACACACCCTGCACATCTCAACCCAACCTTGCTTCCTCAAGGAAATGCCTCTTACTTGAGGCATTCTCCCGTGGGACAGCGCTCGTATCAACTTATAATCACGAGTACATAAAATAACTAAGTACAGAAGGCTCTAAGCTCTGTGAGGGCAGAGACTACGCGCTTTTCCCACCACCTTACCCCAGGGTCTAGCACATTCCCTGGCACCTACCACGAAGAAACGCAAGAAAGCTTCATTTGTGAATGAATGAATGCCTGAACGAACTCTAAAATCGCATAACCACACACACACCACAACCAAATAAATCTACTAGAAACCACGAAGCCAGACCCCACAACCATAACATATGCAAGCCCCTCTCAACCCACACCGCGTAAAAAATAAAAATCATACCTACATATCCTGAAATTATACGCCCAGCATGAATGCTACACGGCTACATGCCGCAGAGACTACACATCCCACAGTCGCACTCATCACGGCCTGAACCGCGCACAACACCCTCCACGCAATTCAACACGATTATGCACAGGTCGCATAACCGCACACGACATGAAAGACTCGACCCCACAGAGCGGACATGACAACTTGACACGGCGCACAGACGCCACACCAAACGCTACAAACGACTCGACACAAACTCAGAACCCAAACGCCTCAACCTCACACAACCAGGGAACCAAACGCAAGCAATCGGGAGACCACCGCTCACCCACCCTCAGCCGCATAACCAAGCACAACCGTGCACGCCCCCACGTAACCACACAATCACACAGAGCCCAATCGTCGCAAGCACAATGCAGGCGAAACTCACGGCCCGAAAGCCACATCTCCCACCGAGCACGTCACACCCACCACAACCGCATACATCCCACACCCGCACGGCCCGCCCGTCTCTGTTCCTGAGGTGAGCCGAGCTTCCGCCACTCAGACCCTTCCCGGCCCTCTGTACCCGGCCGCGCTCCCCCTGGCACGCAGGCCCGTCGGGTCCTCCCGTCGGGGTTCTGGGCCTCTGCGGTCCCTCACCCAGCCGCGGCCGCCATCTCCATCGGTTGCTCGACGCTCGGCAGGCGCGCCTGCGCGGCCCCGAAACCGGAAGGCAGCCTGACAGACGCCTGTCGAACGCCGAATCTCTGAGGGCGAGAAGGGCGGAGGTGGGCTTCAACAGCGCCAAGCTTGTGCACTGGCTTCTGCGCAGGCGCTGTAAGAACCAACAGGGGAGGACTGGTAACTTTGCAAGGTTTTGCTGTCCCAGGCACTTAACGTGCGAAGCGTTAAAGCCAGCCGGTGGTTCTCCACCAGTTGTAGAGGTGGAAAAACAAAGCCCGTGATTCTTTAGCTCTTAGCCAACGTGTGCGATGAGTGAAGAAGTGGCGGTGGGCGGTGGGGTGCTTAACACTTTCTACCCCACTCCCAACTGTGGCTCTGAATTAATCTGAGTCAGTTAAAATTCCTGAGAGCTAGAGAGAGAAGGAATGTTCAGGAGACCCGAAGGATGTGGAAAGAGCCAGAATAGAACCACGTGAGAGTGGGGATTTGGAATGAGGTGAAGTATCTATCTGGAGGGCATACAGCATAGTCAAATCTGTGGGAAACCTGTGGTGTTTTCAAATGCAAATGAAAACCTTGATGAATATCACCTGACACCTGTTAGAATAGCTATTATCCTAAAGATAATAACAAGTGTTGATGAGGTTATGGAGAAAAGTGAACACTTGTGCACTGTGGGTAGGAAATTGATGCAGCCACAATGGAAAACAGTATGGAGGGTCCTTGACAAATTAAAAACACAACTACCCTGCCATCCAGCAATTCCACTTCTGGGTGTTTAGCCAAAGAAAGTGAAAACATCAACTTGAAAAGATATATGCACCACCATCACCATTCCCACTACGTTCTTTGCAGCATTATTTCCAATAGCCAAGATACAGAAACAATTTAAGTGTCCACTGATGAATACATAAAGGGTATATAGAATATCATTCACCCATGAAAAGAAAGGAATAAAAGCTTGCCATTTGCAACAACACGGCTAGACCTTGAAGGCATTATGCTAAGTGAAATAAGCCAGAAAAAGACAAATACCATATGATCTTACTTATAGATGGAATCTAAAAAAAAAAAAAAAAAAATCAAGCTGATAGATACAGAGAACAGATTGGTGGTTGCCAGAGGTTTGGGTGGGTGGGTGGGGATGGTGGTGAAATGGGTGAAGAAAGTCAAAAGGTACAAACCACCAGTTATAAAATAAATGATGGGGATGTGATGTAGCATGGTGACTATAGCTAATAATTTTGTATTGTGTACTTGAAAGTTGCTAAAACAGGTAGATCTTAAAAGTTCTCATCACAAGAAAATTATTTTGTAACTATATATGGTAACGTTTGTGCCACTTATTGTGATGATCATCTTACATAATATACAAAGTCAAATCATTTTGTTGTATGTGAATGTACATAATAGTATATAATATATATATAGTGACATCTATATGTCAATTCTACCTGAATTAAAAAAAAAAAAAGGATGATCACTCAGCACCTAATCTGTGCCCTGCATTGTACTAGGTAATACAGGGTATATAGAGACAGAACTTCATCCCAGTCCTGGGAAGCTGTTTGCTTTGTGTCCTGCACAAGGGCTGGCCTTCAGCAATGTCCTGGGCTCCAGAAGAAGAGCTGCAGAGCATTATGGGAAGATCCTGGGCTTTGGGGTCAGAAGGCGGCTTCAGTTCATGTTCCAGGAGTGGTACTTGACTCCTTTGCCTCCTGGTATCACCATCTATAAAATGGAATGAAAATAATAGTTTCCACTTTATAGAGTTATGAATATTGAGTGAGATGATGTATATGTGGGAGTGAGTGTGTGTGTGTGTGTATGTGTGTGTGTGGAAGTCTTTAATGCCTGGCTTTGGACAGGAGCACTGCTTCTGTGATTAGCACTGGGCCTCCAGCACCTTTCATTTAAGGACACAGGGCTCCCAGCACAGAGATCACTGAGTGAAAGGCAATGGCCAGTGAAAGGGCAGTGAGCTAACCATGCAGAGACCTAGATTCTAACCCTGGCCACACTTTACTTTGTGATTTTGAATAGTTCCCTTCCCTCTCTTGGCCTCAGGTTTCTCATCTGTACAGATAAAATGAGTTCCAAAGACTTGCAAGCTCTTCTACTTGTTTCAACCTGATGACCAATTTTTTTTTTTTAACTTTACAGGGTTAGCGGGAATGGACAGTGACTTCCCTTTGCACATTGACACAGACGAGAAAGAGACCTTGCCAACCTCTCAGAAGTAAAACAAGAGACCAAGCTTTGCCTCTCTGTTGCCAGCCTCTGCCTTGGATCCTGGTAGCCAGGACTTGGGAAATGAAAACACCATATTAAGTGTCTGGGACCAGATAAGTCCCAGAACAGGACACTCTTATGGGCAAGACTATATTTGGAGTCAGGCGATGGACCTTTTGTTAAACCATTATGATTTTGCCTGTCATTCTACCATTTACAAAAGCCAGGTGTCACATTCACCATTTTATTTGCTAAAAAAACACAGTGGCAACGTGGCCTTCAGGTTGTGAATTAATTCTGGAAATCATGATGGATGGGCCACTGCTGTTCTATTGGTGTTTTTAAGAGTGATGATGGCAAAGAACTTCTTGTATACTTTACAGTTTATCAAGAACATTTTCAGGGGTGCCTGGGTGTCTCAGTTGGTTAAGCGTCCGAATTCAGCTCAGGTCATGATCTCATGGTCCGTAAATTTGAGCCTCGCATCGGACCCTGTGCTGACAGCTCAAAGTCTGGAGCCTGCTTCGGATTCTGTGTCTCCCTCTCTCTCTCTCTGCTCCTCCCCCACTCACTCACTCTCTCTCTCTCTCTCTCTCAAAAATAAATAAACATTAAAAAAATTTTTCATTATTCAAATCCCTTGGGTAACTCTATTACTATTTCCACATCAGTAATAATAATGACTAATATTTACTGAGTGATTCACACGTGCCAGTCACTGTTCTATGTGCTTTACACATTGTGACTTGTTTAATTGTCATACAACACTATGTGCTACCAACTAATACTGTCCCCATTTTACAAGTCAGGAATCTGAGGCCCAGAAAGATTCAGCGATTTGCCCAAGGTCACACAGTCGGTAAGTGCTAACTAAACCCAGAGTCCTATTGCCTTTCACAACCCCCACTTTTTCTTCCTCTGTGAAGTCCTGGTTTCTGAGCTATACTGCATCTCTCAGCATTTTCCAGGCACCAACCATGTACCGGGCACGGAGATGGAAGATGTGAGGAGAATAAGGCAGGATGGTCTCTCAGTCTTGGAGGAGGCCATAGCTGGCAGAGGATACAGACACCAGCCAGTTAGTTAAAAATAGAGAAAGAGGGAGAGAGGGAAGTGTGCACACATATGCAGATGCTGTGGCATCAAAGTGGGGGCTGCTGAAATGCTCCATGGGAGTTCAGGGAAGTTTCCCAAAGGCAGCAACACATAAGCAGAGCCCTCTGGTAAAAATGATCATGAAAGGCCTTCCAGGCCAGGGAACAGCAGATGCAAAGACATAATCATGGGTAAGAACATGTGTCCTTTGAGAAACTTAAAAAAGTTCATTCATGCTTTGAACATTGTTCCCAACACTGTAGGGAGCTGCTTCTAAGGGTGGAAGCTGGATCTCTTCACCACCTTATGGTTCTCCCGCTCTCTAGCTCTGTCTCTCTCTTTCCGGCCCCTTATTGTCTAAGTCTATCCCAAGCAGCACAAGGTGTCTTGGCATCATGTTAAAAAGCCCAGAGCAGAGGGCACCTGGGTGGCTCAGTCGGTTAAGCATCCGACTCGACTTCAGCTCAGGTCGTGATCTCACAGTTCGTGGGGTTCTGTCTCCCTCTCTCTCTGCCCCTCCCCTGGTTGCTCTCTTGCTCTCAAAATAAATAAAAATAAACTTAAAAAAAAAACCCTGAGCATGAAAGGGAAATCATGATGTGGTAAGCATACGTCAGAAGAAAGTGTGCAGCATGTCATGTAACTCCCCAAAGATCTGGCTTCCCTTCAGGCTGGCCCAGACCCCAGTTCCACCGGCCTCTGCCAGCTGCTGCTGTGGTGATGAGCAGGCAGGTTGAAGGGGTACAGGTTGGCACACCCCATCTGCTGGCACAGGGAGACGAGAGTAATGAGGAAAGGACTGGCTAGGCTGTGGGAGACAGAGCCTGGTCTGCAGAATTGGCAGAGGGTGAGCCAAGCTGGGCAGGTGGCACCCGTTCAGGCTTGGTAAGGGAGGAAGCAGAGAATGGAGGAAAGAAGAGAGGGGAAGAGGGAAGGAAGGGGAAGAAAGAGATGGAAACCAGTAGGGAATGAGAGACAAGAAGGACAAGCAAAAAATTAAGAGATGGCAAAGCATTGTGGTTATAAGCTCAGACTCTGGGCTTGAATCCCAGCCCCATAGCGGTGTGATCCCAGGCAGGTGACTTAAATTCTCTGAGCTTTAGTTTCTTCATCAGTAAACTAGGATAATAATACCTCCCTCCTAGGCCGGAGGATTAAATAAGATACTATTTGGAAAGTGCTCGGTAAGTGCTGGGCACATAGGAAGGACTCTGTCAATGTTAAAGATAAAGGAGGAGAGGTGTGGTTCCAATGCCTTGGCACTTATGTCAAGCTGGGTCAGTGCCATAGGAAGTGTGCGGATCCAATCTGGTATCATGGAAACATCCGTGAGAGTCACGGCCCTGCCAGGTGGGAACTCAGAAGAGAATCAAGTAGCTACATTCACTGATCCAGGGAGGCTGGAGGTGGGCAGTGACAGCCTCACAGACCTGAAAAGTGGGACGCACATGGACGTCTTGGCTGGGGGGCTCGTGAGCTGCACAGCCACCCATCTACAGGTTGTAGGCTGGCATCTCCTTTGATAAAGCAGGGCCACCACCAGCCATAGGGGCCTTTGGTGGATGGGAAAGAGCCCGCCCCCCCCCCCCCCCCCGCCCAACAGATGAGTCCTGTGCCAGGACTCAAGCCCTGCACTTGGTGAGTGGGGCAGGGACTGGATTTCTGCTCCCTCTCAACCCCCCTCAACTGTGCTATCCACAGCCTGTACAGAAGTCCCGGGGCCAGGGACAAGAGTGAAGTCTCAGATTTTTCAAGAGAAAAATCAGGCTGCTTATCTGCAGCTTCAAATCTCCTTCTTCTGACCTAAATCTCCGGATATATGTGTGCTTGGCTAGTTGAGAGGTTATCCCAATTCCAACCCAGATTTGAAAGAATCCATGTATACGTGGTATGTTAAGTATTTAGGGCATTTAAGAGAATCTGGCATGTGAAGCATCTAACACATTAGGCTCGTGACTCCAGTTTAAAATGTGTAACTAGCAGTTGACTTACACTTGCGATTTTAAGTTTGCTCAACCAACTCTGTATTAAGCACCTGCCTACATGGGAGCCTAAGATAAACCAAACAGACAACAATTCTTGCCGTTAGGGAGTTGACATTCTAGTGGAGAGACTTAGACACTACATGATGGATATACTAAAAAATTACATTATATAGTATGTTAGAAAGTGAGTGCTATAGAGAAAAGAAAACATAGGAGGGGGAGTGCTGGCTTGTAGTATTTGGTAGGGTGAACAGAGCAGGTCTCACGAAGAAGGCACCATTTGAACAAAGACCTGAGGGCTGTGAGGAATGAGCCATGTGGATCTCTTGGGGAAGAGCATTCCATGCAGAGGGAACAGCCAGTGCAAAGTCCTCAAGGCAGGGGTATGCCTGGCGGATTGAGGAAAAAGTAATGAGGCCAACACCCATGTCATAGCAGCACTATTCACAAGAGCCCAAAGGTAGGAACAACCCAAGTGTCCCTCAACAGATGAATGGATAGACAAAATGTATGTTCTGCCCATACAGTGGAACATTATGTAGCCATAAAAAGGAATGACATTTTGGTATATGCTACAACATGGATGGACCTTTTCCTTTATGCTTAGTGAAATAAGGCAGATGCAGAAGGACGAATACTATATTGTTCCATTTACACGAGATCCCTAGAATAAGCAAGTTCATAGAGACAAAAAGTTGAACAGAGGTTACCAGGGGCTGGGGGGAGGGGAAGAAGGGGAGTTGCTGTTTCTCTGGTACAGAGTTTTTACTGGGGATGATGAAAGGCTTTGGGTAGAGAGAATGGTGCTAGCTACACTGCACCGTGAATATGTTTAATGCCACTGCATTGTACGTTTATGAATGGTTAAAATGATAAATATGTATATTTTACCACAATAAAAAAAAAAAGTAATGTGGCTGGAACAGAGGGGGTGAGGGAGAGAGAGGAATTGGTCTGAGAACTCAAGGGGAGAGGGCAGGTCATGGCTATCATAGGGACCTTAGGCCTTTACTCTGAGTGAGGTGGGTGCCAGGGAAAGGTTTGGAGTAGGAGAGGGACAGGATCTGACCTCTGGCTTCTGTACTGAGAAGAGATTCAGACGGTAAAAATGTCTAGTGTGCTTGGCACATACTGAACCTTCAATGAGTCGACAAGTATGGGCTGGAAGGATTCCTGCTGTGTCTCTGAAAGGAAGCACAAATTCTAACAGCTGTCGCCCCTGGGACGGGGTGGAGCCCCTGGGAGGTGGAGGGCTCTGCAGTAGGGTGAGCCGAGGGTTGTGAGGAGCCGAGCCAGCCACCAGGGGGCACCACAGGAGCACGTGAGAGCACTGCGGACTTCCCAGGTTTTCAAAGTCCACTTCGTTCTGCTAGTTCCTGCTGGATGTTTTCTGAGTCTCCCTCCTGCTGTCCCGCACAGGAGGGTGAGGACCTCAGCCCTGTGGGGTGGGAGTGTCAGTTCCCCCACCAAGTTCCTGCACTGCTGAATTTGAGGCCCCTTCCTCTTGCAGGGTCTCGACAGAGCAGCTGATGATAGTGTGGAACTCAGATGGCACCACACACAGCCATATTCTGGACTGGCCTTCGGCCTTCAATAGAGCTCGTGGGTTCTTTTCTCTCCGGGACCCCAGCCCAAACCAGCTCCTTCCACAGCCCTTTAATTACAATAAGCAGCGCCTCTGTTCAGCCACGTGCTCCCCACAAAGACCTTGATTGAGGTCATCTTTGACCCCTCTCTCTCACACTTTGGTTCTAATTCATCAGCAAATCCTTTTGGCTTTTACTTTGAAATGGATCTACAATAGGCCCATTTTCAGCCGTCTTGCCACTACCCAGGCATCTCTCACCTGGGTGACTAGCCTCCTCCCTGAAGCCCCTGCCTCTGCTCTTACCCCATCCAACCCTGCAGCCTCTGCTCCCCAGGCAGACAGGGGGCTCCTACTGGACCAAAGTCAGATTATGTCCTTCCTCTGCTTAGCACCCTCCGATGGCTCCCGCCGAAGTCCTCACGATGGTCCACAGGGCCCTGCATGACCTGACCCCAGTGCCCCTCAGACTCATCTGTTGCCACCCTCCCCCACCCCGGGTATGCAGGCAAGGTGGCCTCCTTGGCTGCTGTTCCCAGGCAGAGGATGTTCCACCTCCGGGCATCTGCACTTGCTGGTCCTGTGCCCAGAACACTCTTCTCCCAGGTTCCTAACTGCTTTTCTCCTTCACATCTGTGCACATGTCACCTCTTCCCTGACTACACTATCAAAATGGCACACCCCGGGCCAAAGCTGGGACCAGGAGAGGCAAGTGAGGTATCCAGGTTGCAGGATTTAAGGGGCACTCACTCCCAGGCCCGTGAAAGCACCGGCCACCTTTTTTGTACTCTGGGAGCCTCACTTGCCTCCCCCTGTTCCTGGCTGTTCACCAGCATCATTGCCCCTTTATTCTCTGTGCCCCTACCCTGTGTTTGTTTTCTCTCTCTCTTAGGAACATGTGTCAGAGTTGACTGACCGCCTCCCTGCTCCTGGGATGCCAGCTGGGGGGAGGGTAGGAATTTTGTCTCATTTATTACTGGTATCCCCAGCCTCAAACTGTGCTGGCCCATAACAGGCCCACGGTAAATGTGTGTTGAAGGACTCAGTGAACCAATGTGTATCTTGGGCAGGTTGGTGAATCTCTCTCAGCCACCATTTCCATGTCTGTAAAGTGGAGATGACAAGAGCCCATGCTTCTCCGAGCTGTGGTGAGGACAGAGACTGTGCATCTGACACAAGTCCTGTGGTTTCTGATGTACAACAGGCAGTCAATAAAGGCCAGCTGTTGTTGTTATTCTCATGAAGGCATGGATCCTCTCCTAGGGAAGGTAATACTAGTTGCTGGAACAAACCACCCCCAGAATTTGGTACCATAATAACACATAATGGCCAAGGCGGGTTTTCCTGGTGGGGCCAGTGGGGGAAGAAGGACGTAGAGGAGAACTCTCTCCAGGCAGTCATCCATTCCCTTGGAGACTGTAGACAATAAAGCCATGCTGGCTTCAGTGTCTGGCTTCCAAGGTCACCTTGGAGTTCATGTCCAGCCAGGAGATGACAGAACAGAGAATGGAGAAAGTACACCCACTTCTAAACCACCTGAGCCAGAAGCAGCTCACATGACTCTCTCGTACCTTCACTGGCAAGAACCAGTCACATGGTCCCTCCCAGCTGCAAGGAGGGCTGGGGACTGTCGGCCCAGCTGGGCGGCTACTTCCCAGTGGCTACACGCCACAGTAGACAAGCGCAGGTCTCTAGAGGACAGCTGGCTGTTTCTGCCTCAGAGAGTTTCCCAAAGTCTCTACTCCCTGAAAGTCTTAGGCTGAACCTCTGCCAGCCTGTCAAGTCACCAACTTTGCCAGGCTGGTGAGACACCACCCCAGGTATCAGCCGTGTGTACCTCAGCCCAGGGAGATGATCCCCTGGATTGGAAAAAATAGCGGTGGAAATCTCTCAGCCTCAGCATCTCTCTCTCTCTCTCTCTGAATCAGGAGGACACAACTTGTCCCAACCATCTTTAAGTCTGAGCTTCTCGCCAGTTCTCTGATCTGCCCCGCAGATCAGACAACCCTGGTTGTTAATGGTTAATCGCATGGTTAATCACAGTGAACTTGTGAGGAGCAGAAGACCCCAAAGGTGTTGAAAAAAAGAGAGAGAAAGAAGAATCTAGGAGAGGCCAGGGCTTCCCCTACGCGTTTAGGGTTCCTTTCTACCTGACTCTGCATAGCCAAATCTCCCCCGCTCCTCACCTTTGTCCCCTCTCTACATCATCATCATTATCACTGTTGAGCAGACATCTCTGGCTCTTTCCTTGGCTGGCATACACCCTCTTCCTACTAGTAACATCTCCATTCCTTGCAGAATCACCCTCCCCTGCCTCAGTCTCTGGTTCAGGTAATTTCCTTGATCTCATGCTACAGAATTTGGTGCTGAGTCCAGGATTTTCATGCGAGATTTAAAAGCCAGCTGGGCCCCACCCCTGAGCAGCCCGCCACACTCCCACTGGCCTCTCACCTCCTTAGAGTCTTCCTTCTTTAAAGGTGCTGTGTCCAGTCCTGGAAAGCCCCTCAAAATCAGTGGTGCAAAGCATCTCTGGCCAGGCACTGGGCCACATGGACTGAGTGCTGGGAGGCTGGTTTGGGGAGGGAGCTCCCCTCGTTACAGAAGCTCTGCCAGTTAGCTATTGCTGTGTAACAAACACTCCTAAACTCAGTGGCTTAAAACAAACCACTAAACTCAGTGACATGAGCATTTGTTTTTGCTCCGCAGTCCACATGCCAGCTGGGCAATTCTTCTGGTCTTTGTTGGGCCCTCTCCTACATTCAAAATCAGCCAGGGACCAGGTAGGCAGCCCTGCTGATCTTAGCAGGGCTCTCTCACATGTTTGGGGATTGAATGGTTTAGCACAACTTTGACTGGGATCAATGAATTCTGCTCCACGTGGTCTGCCAGCTTCTAGCAGGCCAGTCCAGGCTTGTTCACAAAAAGACAGCCAGCAGAAGCATGCAAGGTCTCTTGAGGCCTAAGTTCAGAACCATCACACGGTCACTTCCACTGCCTTTTAAGCCTTCTATTGGCCAAAGCAGGTCACAAGAGCAGCCTAGATCCAAGGATGAAGAAATGGACCCGTCTCTTTCTGGGAGGAAGCACCAAGAGGTAGGTGTCAGTTTGTAGGCCACCATAACAAAGTACCGCAGACTGGATGACTGAAACAGAAATTTGTTTCCTCACAGTTCTGGAGGCTGGGATTCAAGATACAGGTGCTGGCAGGGTTGGTTTCTTCTGAGACCCCTCTCCTTGGCTTGTAGGTGGCCGCCTTTTCTCTGTGTCTTCACATGGTCTTCCCTCTGTGCATATTTGTGTCCTAATTTCCTTTTCTCATAAAGACACTATATTGGATTAGATTCACTCTGATGACCTCATTTTAACTTAATCACCTCTTTAAGAACCCTATCTCCAAATACAGTCACATTCTGAGGTCCTGGGACTTAGAACCACAGCATAGGAATTTTGAGGCTCCATAATGCAGTGCATTATGGATATCTTTGTACTCAGTCTAGCACAGACCCATAGCTTTATCCTGAGTATGATGATGACCCTGCGAGGTGGATGTTAGTCACCATTTCACTCTCCAGGAAGCAGAGGGTCCCAGATGGTAAGTGGCTCATAGAGCTAGCACAGAAGGCTGGGTCCTCCCAGCTAAAAAGCTCACTCACATTGTCTTTTCCCCACTCCAAGTATGTACCTGGGCAGGGCCCAAGCTGGGCACAGGTCATCTGGAAAACCAGCGGTTCCTCTTGCATAAGCTGACATGAGAAACAAGGCGGACCAACCGTTTGGTGCCTCCAGGGGCCCCCTCCTCCCTGGGCTATGTCTCCTGACAGAGCTAACACAGAGAACACCCAGGTCTCCCTTCCCTCGCCCTGAAAGCACACTGGCTATTTCATGAAACTGAGAACCTTGAATTCAGGACCTCAGGCACACTTCCCAGGCTCCTGCAGGGTGCCATTCCTGGCCTGTTCCAGGCACAGTCTTAAAGCGGTGAGTAGTATCTATCCCACACTCGTATCAGACTGCTTTTTACTTATGGCGTAAATTGTGCTGTTTTCTTGCCTCCTCATCTTTGCACATACCGTTCCCTCTGCCTGAAGTACCCTTCCCTCTTCTCCTACCCCTTCTAAGCCTGGCTAGCTCCTTTTTTTTTTTTTTTTTTAATATTTACTTGGGGGAGAGTGCAAGTGGGGGAGGGGCAGAGAGAGGGGGACAGAGGATCCGAAGCGGATTCTGCACTGACAGGCTGACATCAGCGAGCCTGATGTGGGACTCGAACTCATGAACCGCAAGATCATGACCTGAGCCGAAGACAGAAGCTCAACCAACTGAGCCACCCAGGTGCCCCTAAGCCTGGCTAACTCTTAGTCGGCCTTTAGAACCCATTTCAAGGGGCTGTCCTCCCCTACCCCTCCCAGACAGAGGTGCACTTCATCTCTTGTGAGTCCCCAGTTACGTATGTTTCTCAGGTCTGTCACTCCACTAGACTGTGAGCTTCTCAAAGGAAGGAGAGCTGTCTTAATCACACAGCAGCCACACCGTACTTGTGAGAACATGACCAAGTTATTTAACCTCTCTGTGCATCAGTTCCTTCACAGTAATTGTGTGAGACCCAGTGAGTGACTAGATGCAAAGTGCATAGATAGAACAGTATCCGGCACAAAGTCAGTGTTCAATAACTGTGAGCTATTATTTGTGTTATTGTCCCCCAGCACCCTGAATAGGACCCAGCCCAGGAATTATTTGCTGAATTAATAAATTATGAATGACCTTCAATTTTGTGAGCAGAAGACCAGTGCAGAGGGATGGGAGAGAAATAAGAATATCACCAAGCGCCTTAAGCATTTTAATTAGAGCCTCCTCCACGCCCCCATGCTGTCTGGCCGCTGCCTTCCGCTCCTATTTTTGTTTAGCCTGGGTGGCACTTTGAGGATCAGAATTTGGGGCATCGCCTTCTGCCTGCGTCCTGAGCCCATGTGCCAGAACGCGTGGCCTCCCACGTGCTCCCAGCCTCCTGCTTTAAATAGTCTCCTCTTGCTAACTGTTAATCTAAAGGCTGGAGAAGAGTTTATGTAAGCGGACCAGCCTCTCCCCCCAATTTGGCTGAGACCCTGAGGCCCATAAATCCCACCAGAATGGGAGCATTTGGCTCCTCCCGCTGGCAGGGGCCCTGCAATATTGTTCTTCCCTGGAGAGACTCTGGGGAGCTTTGGGAATCACTCACCTGTCCCTGGTGGTGCTTAAAGAATTCTGACGCTTGTCTAGCATCCTCCCGTTGATCTGGAACACAGCCTGAGCACCGGGATTTTTAACACTCTCCACGTGATTCTGATGTTCAGCAAGATTGAGAACCATAGTGCGAGAGCCTCTTCCTTCCTCTACCAACCTCTGGGTGCGCTCTTTCCAAGCATTAGGCAGGGGTCTCACTTTCCTGGCTCCCCACACCCCACCCCCACCCCCGCCCCTTTTATAAATGACAGCCGCATTTCCAGGCTTCTGAGTAGTCCATGTGCCTCTGGTGCACTATCTACAAAATGCCTATTATTTACTTTGAATTCGACTCACTTTTAAATTTTAACGCCATTCTTGGGCTGTCTGGGTGGCTCAGTCGGTTAAGCATCTGACTTCAGCTCCTGTCATGATCACACGTTCAAACCCCGCACCGGGCTCTGTGCTGACAGCTCAGAGCCTGGAGCCTGCTTCAGTTTAGGTGTCTCCCTTGTTCTCTGCTCCTCCCCCACTTATACTCTGTCTCTCTCTTTCTCTCTCAAAAAATAAAACATTAAAAAAAATTTTTAATAAATTTTTTAATTTTAATAAATTCTGGGGCACCTGAGTGGCTCAGTCAGTTAAGCTTCCAGCTTCAGCTCAGGTCATGATTTCACCATTCATTAGTTCAGGGCCCACCTTCGGCTCTGTGCTGATGGCTTCAGACTCTGTGTCTCCCTCTCTCTCTGTCTCTCCCCTGCTCATGCTGTGTCTCCCTCTCTCAATTATAAATAAACATTTAAAAAAATTTAATTTTAACCCCATTCTAAGAAGATGTGACATGATGGGTTGGATGTACTAGTCTGTTTTCTTTAATATACATTTAAATAAGAGCTAAACTATTAATACTTAAACCCATATGCCACACAAAATCATTTTGTGCAGAGGGAGGGATACACTCACCACACCTTAGAGGGAGCAGAGAGGGGCCACCCAAGGATATGTGGGATCAGGGAACAGAGGCTGCCTTCCAGGGTTGCACATCAAGGAAGGCCAGGGGATAACTCCCAAGTCGAGGACAGCACAAGTATGCTGAGAATGCTTAGAATATCTCTGGGGGAATCTATAAGAAACTAGTAAAAGTAGCTATCTCTGTATCTTCTAGACCTCTTTTTTTTTTACTTTTAAAAATAAATCTTTTTTTTTTGTTTGTTTGTTTACTTGAGAGAGAGAGAGAGAGAGAGCGCAGGGGAGGGGCAGAGAGAGAGACACACACACAGAATCCGAAACAGGCTCCAGGCTCCGAGCCATCAGCACAGAGCCTGACACAGGGTTGAAACTCACAGACCACGAGATCATGACCTGAAGTCAGACGCTCAACCGACTGAGCCACCCAGGCACCTCTAAATCTTTTTTTTTTTTTTAAGAGAAAGAAAGGGTTAACAGAAGGAAGTGTCTCAGATAGAGATGCCAGTGCCAGACTCCAACTTTGGCTGAGAATGTCCAGTGCTGTCCAGGCAGGAGCAGCATAGAGTTGGGTTGGGGGCACCTGGCGTTCCAGTCACCGGAGACCCACTACCCTTGTGTAGGACACTCGGGTTTCCTCAGGCTTCATCCAGGGCAGGCCCAAAAAACAACCCTTTCTCTGAGTTCTGGCTCAGCAGGTGCTCTCTGAAGACATGTAGGCTCTCCATCCTATTCTTAGGTGCTGGGCCCTACAAGAGAGCTAGGCTGAGTGTACCCAGGGCAAGTAGGAGGCCAAGAAGGCACCAGTTTCAGTGAGCTGGAGGAAACATCCTGAGGGGTCTCCTGCAGCAAGCTCACGGGGCCTGGGGGCCCAGAGGACAGGGTGAGGAGCCACAAGTGCATTGTGGGGCAGTCATATATTACCAGGTCTCAGTTAAGAGAGCAAACTCTTTCTTCCCAGCAAAGTTGTGCTGGTTAGGAAAGTTGTTCTTGAGGAAGTGAGGTTCCCATCACTAGAGGTATGCAAGCATGGACTAAAGAAACATGTGTCAGGGAGGCTGGGGAGTATTTTCCTATATTCCCTGACTTTTAAATCTCTTTGAATGTTGAACTTCTGGGATTCCAACTCCCTGACACGAGGCCTGCCTCCTCTTTTGTTGGCAGGCAAAATGTGAGAGAAGGGAAGAGGTACTCTCCTGCCTCCATGACAATCTCCTTGCCTCCCAGAGAAGAATCTAGGTGGGTCAGGAGCACTGTGATAGGATGACTGGGGAAATCCTCATGGACTTCCAGTATCAAAGGTCATCGTTTGGCCTTGAGATAAGAACTTCGGCCTTGGAAAAGTACCTTCAGGAACATAGGAGGTGATGGGATCCCTGGCAAGTGCCTCTCAGAGCAATGTGGGACCTCAGGCAGTACAGTGGCCTGCGACTCGGGCCTCCTGCCCAGTTTGGGCCTCCAAGATATAAAAACTGCGACGAATTTAGTTCAAGTCGAAATAATTTTAAAATGTTCTAGTTTTTTGATCAGTATAAATTAAAATAATCAGCAAGGTCATGTAGTGAAAGTGAGTCTCCCTTTCATACTTCTATCTGGAACAACCACCAATCCTTGGTGTCCTCCAGAACTAGTCTATAAACACACAGACAAATGCATGCATCTCTCATGAAATGTGTTTTGAGCACCTACTAAGTGTAGGGAGGGGGGCTGCGGGGTGAGGGAGCACAGACCAGAGAGTTAGGCCTGGGACCACGAGTCAGCTGGTAATAAGAGCAAATGTTTACTTCCTGTGATCTTTCTGGTTTTTTCTCTCATGTAATTCCCACCATGTATTAGTTGGGGTTCTTTGAGAAACAGGTACCCATATGACATTAGGCATGAAAGAGATTCTGGAGGGGAAATACCTGTGAAGGAAAATGGGGGAGGAGCTAGAATAAGGTCACGAGATTTAGTAGACAAAAATATAGAACATCTAGTTAAATGTGAATGTCAGATAAACCATGAATACTTTTTTAGTATAAGTATTTCGTATGCAATTTTTCTGATGCATACTTAAAAGAGTATTCACTGGGGGCACCTAGGTGGCTCAGTCGGTTGAGCGTCCGACTTCGGCTCAGGTCATGATCTCACAGTTTGTGAGTTCGAGCCCCGCATCAGGCTCTGTGCTGACCGCTTGCTCAGAGCCTGGAGCCTGCTTCAGATTCTGTGTCTCCTTCTCTCTCTGCCCCTCCCCTGCTCATGCTTTGTCTCACTCTGCTTCTCAAAAATAAATCAATGTAAAAAATTTTTTTAAAAATAAAAATAAAAATAAATAATAAAAGACTATTCACTGTTTGCCAGAAGGTGTAAATGTAACTGGGCATCCAATATTTCATCTGGAGGCAATCGAGTCACCAGACCATGATGCAGGTCTATAGTGTGGTAGGCTGATCATGGCCCCCAAAATGCCCACATCCTAATCCCCAGGACCTGTGAATGTTACCTTACATGGCAAAGGGAACTTTGCGGATGTGATTCTGTTAAGGATCTTGAGATGGGAAGATTACCCTGGATAGCTGGGTGGACCGTAAGTGTAATCAAAGGGCCCTCAATGAAAGGGAGGCAAGAAAGTCAAAGGAGGAAGTGAAACACGTGACAAGGCTCACAAGGAGGCCTGTCATATAGGAAAGGGCCTGCTCATGGGATCTGGTCTCTGTGCCAAGGTTGTGTTTCCTTTAGAGCACAGCACTGAGCCGGTCAGTGACACTCTCCATCCTTGGAAACCTCAGAGGCACATTTTTATGGCTGCCATATGCCATAACTTTATTGTTCTCATTCTACTACAAAGAAAACAGTGTACAGAGAGAAAGAAACTTGCCAAGTTCACAAAGCTTTTCAGTGTTGTTGGTGTGGTTTGAACCTAAGTAGTCTAACTCGGGTGTCCACACAACTGAACCATGATTCTAGAATGCTTCCTTCACATGTCTCTGAGTAAAAACTGCCTTTGGATGCAAGTAGAAGGTATCTTGAAAATAGGTCAATTTCAAAAATATTACAGGCTGATAGTGATGAGGGAGCATGAGGCAGGCTGAGCATGAGCTAGCACCACCACCCCCTCCCAACCCAGGTGGGATCTGTGTTATATTCCCTGGAAACTCCCAGCTACCCAAGAACAAAGGAAAGGGGTGTAAGTGTTTGCCATGGTGATGTGGGAAATTAAGTCAAATAAGAAATTAAATTCCCTTACTGCCTATAGTCCATTGACAAGTCCTTGAGACCAGCAGAGTGTCCTCGCTCTAGGAGCTCAGTTGCCTCAAGGATGACACTTTGTTGAGGCAAAAGAGAAACTTAGCTTAATATGATCCCAACCTCGAGGACCCTGTAAGTCTACTTCTTGTATCTCAACTGCCCCAACATATATGCTGGCAATCACACTCCAAGCTTATGGCCCCCGGTATATATCTGAAGCGTCTCACGACTGAGGTTTTATTAAATGGTAATAAATGGTGTTTCCCTAGAAACAGCTAGCCCCTCAAGGTCTTGGAAACCTTGCTTCTAAAATTCCTCAGAGGGGCGACTGGGTGGCTCAGTAGGTTGAGCGTCCGACTTCGGCTCATGTCATGATCTCACGGTCTGTGAGTGAGTTCGAGCCTCATGTGGGGCTCTGTGCTGTCAGCTCAGAGCCTGGAGCCTGCTTCGGATTCTGTGTCTCCTTCTCTCTCTGCCCCTCCCCCACTTGTGCTCTGTCTCTCTCTCTCTCTCTCTCTCTCTCTCTCTCTCTCAAAAATAAATAAATGTAAAAAAATTTTTTTTAATTCCTTAGACACTTACTCTATCCCTGACCTCCTCCCAACCTGAGGGTATATAATGAGTTAGCCATCAGGACCCCAGTGCAGCTCTTCCTGCCCACGGGTCCTCTCCCCATGCTTTAATAAAATCACCTTTTTGCACCAAAGACATCTTCAAGAATTCTTTCTTGGTGCGGACCACCGCACCTTCTCCCCAAAACATCATCAATAGTATCTAGTGGTGGAAATGGCATAAGGAAATGAGTACTCTCAACGTTCATGCAGTAAGAGAGAAGTATAAATTGAGCACAGCTTTTTGTGGAGTGATGGGCAGTATTTACAAAGCTTTTCACTGCCACACCCTCTGTCCTAGCAACTTGACTTTAGTCTGTTGCAGAACCAGGCTGGAACACTGGCGGAAAAACCAAGCGGCACTGGGAGATCTTGGTGGATCAGAGATTTATTTAACACCGGCGGGCTCAGAGGAGACCATTTCTCCAAAGATCTGAGCCCCGAATGAAGGGGGGAAGGGTAATTTATAGTTGTCAGCTTCCATATGGCGGGTTATCACGCATGCGGCAAACAGGGAAAGAAGAACCCAAAGAGGGGTCTCCAAGCTAGAGACCAGAGCTTGTTTTAGTCCCCTTGGCCATCTTACGGTGTAAAACTTTATTCATTTCTCCAGTCTTCTATCCCACAGGCACTCTCATGTCTGTACAAAAACAGGAATAAGACTCTTCATGATGACATTGATTACAGTTGGGAAGCACTGAAAATAACCTAAATGCCCATTGGTGGAGGAATGTGAAAATAAATCATGGTGCATCTAAACATCAACCATTGCAGGGGCACCTGGGTGGCTCAGTCAGTTCAGCGGCCGACTTCTGCTCAGGTCATGATCTCGCGGTCCGTGAGTTCGAGCCCTGTGTCAGGCTCTGTGCTGACAGCTCAGAGCCTGGAGCCTGTTTCAGATTCTGTGTCTCCCTCTCTCTGACCCTCCCTTGTTCATGCTCTGTCTCTTCCTGTCTCAAAAATAAATTAAAAAAAGGTTAAAAAAAAATAAACATCAACCATTGCAGTGAGTGAAAAAGAGCAAGATCTCTCTCTCTCTCTTTAAGATATTTATTTATTTTTGAGAGAGCACGTGTGCGGGGGGGGATGAGCGGCGGAGAGAGTCAGCCCAGAGCCCTATGACCTGAACCGAAGTCGGATGCTTAACTGAGCCACCTAGGTGCCCCAAGAATAGGAAATATCTAATGACCACCAGGAGAGTATCCTGTCATGTTGCAGTATTAAAAGTGTCTTGGGGGTTGCCTAGGTGGCTCAGTCGGTTAAGCATCTGATTCTAGATTTCAGCTCAGGTCATGATCTCACATTTCGTGTGTTCAAGCCCCAGGTCAGAGGTCATGATCTCGAGATTTGTGAGTTCGAGCCCTGGGTCAGGCTCTGTGCTGACAGCACGAAGCCTGCTTGGGATTCTCTGTCTCCCTCTCTGTCTGCCACTGCACTGCTCACACTCTCTCTCTCTCTCCCTGTCTCTCAAAAATAAATAAACAATCTTTAAAAACCATGGGTTTAAAATAAAAAGAGTCTTGGGACAAGGAGTAGAGGGACAAGACGTTTATGTAAAACAATAAGAAACAAGGTATGAGAGTTGTATGCTCATGTGAATGTGTGCAAATGCAGAGAGAAAGATCTAGAAGGTTACAGTCCTGGTACCTGATGCCTGGTGTATCCCAGAAAGAGCAAAGAGGCACGTGTGAGGTGAGGGAGGGAGAAAGGAGGGGCTTCAGTCTGAGGGCTCCCAGCAGGCAGTGGGCAGTCTCTGCAGGGGTTCAGATGTCACAAGCCCTGGTGGTGGTCACATCAGTGGGGCTGAGCCTGCCTACCACCCTCATACCCAGAGCTTCTGGTTCCTCCCTGTGCTAATCATGCCTTTTCTCTTCTGTAATTCTCATACTCTGTGGCTTAGTTGACAGCAAATTGGCCAATTCCTAGAGACAGTAAAGGACTGGCTTGGGGGCACCTTTCATATGCAGACTAACCAATCCAGAGCTCAGCTCCCACCATCTCCTTTGTCTGTAGGCTCTTATACCCTGGGCCACTAGCCCTCTGCCCTAATCAACCCAGGCCTGGGTACCAGACAACTCAAGACAGCCCCTACATCCAGAGTTTGCTGGAATTATTCAAACCATCCAGTCCCAAACCCACTCACCCTGCCTTCCCCTCTCCTTCCTGCAGAAAGTTTCCTGCCCACATTTTCCTCCTGCTCCTTCTCCCTCCTGACAGACTCCGGTGCCTTACACACAGTCCTATGTGGCTTGGTGAGCCACTTCCTCTTGGGAGCTGTGAGTGACAAACTAGCTTCTCAAGGGCCGCCCCCCTCCACCTGTTAGCCTCACCATACCTGAATCATAACACAATCTACATTTGAAAGCACTCCCCCACTTCCAGACATGATGCACCACCCCTTGAGGTCTGGGACGGGGGACACTGGATGTCCAGATTCCTCCTTCCGGGCGTGCAGTCCATCCTGGGAGGTTCTGTGTGGAACGGACACACCCCACGAGCAGCCCTTATCACACCTTCTCATTACCTCCCGTACTGCCTTCCTCATCCTCACTGGCAACGCCCTGGGCCAACCACCTCCAAACTGTGAGCTGTGGTCCCTCCGAGGGGTGCTGAGAGGTGCAGAGTTATAAAAGGAGACTCTGATTTTTTCTCTACAGATCTGTATATTACATGATTTTTTTAAATGTATTTATTTTTTAATTTACATCTTAGTTAGCATATAGTGCAACAATGATTTCAGGAGTAGATTCCTTAATGCCTCTTACCTATTTAGCCCATCCCCCCTCCCACAACCCCTCCAGTAACGCTGTTTGTTCTCCATATTTATGAGTCTCTTATGTTTTGTCCCCATCCCTGTTTTTGTATTATTTTTGCTTCCCTTTCCTTACGTTCATCTGCTTTGTATCTTAAAGTCGTCATATAAGTAAAGCATTATAATATTTGTCTTTCTCTGACTAATTTTGCTTAGCATAATACCCTCTAGTTCCATCCACATAGTTGCAGATGGCAAGATTTCATTCTTTTTGATTGCTGAGTAATACTGCGTTGTATATATATATACCACATCTTCTTTATCCATTCATCCGTCGATGGACATTTGGGCTCTTTCCATACTTTGGCTATCGTTGATAGTGCTGCTATAAACATGGGGGTGCATGTGCCCCTTCGAAACAGCACACCTATATCCCTTGGATAAATACCTAGTAGTGCAATTCCTAGGTCCTAGGGTAGTTCTATTTTTAATTTTTTGAGGAACCTCCATACTGTCTTCCAGAGTGGCGGCCCCGGTTTGCATTCCCACCAGCAGTGCAAAAGAGATCCTCTCTCTCCGCACCCTTGCCAACATCTTTGTATATTACATGATTCTTTAAATGATGTGTTCATTTATTACTTTAGTAAATCCAAAATATTAAAAATGATGATAGGCTTAGGAGAGAAAAAGGAGGTACGTTCAGTCAGCAGCTGTGTGTGTGTTGGCAGCTGGGGGAGGCTGTCTTTTGCTGCCTTGTCATTAGTTTTGAAGCTTCGCAGAGAAGCCTCAGCCTGGTGCCGGTGGTGGGGAAGGGGCCCCCTCCCTCACAGACGTGTTGGCACTCATCTTTGATGCCGGTGCCTCCTGCCACGCTCATCTCCTGCCGGCTTCCTCCTCCCCCTCCCCAGCCGTCTTCAGGAGCCTTTCGTCAAAGGACAATTACGGGGCCCATTTGTCTCTGCCTGTGCCTTGCCCCCACTCAGTCTGAATCTCATGGCGCTGGATGCTTCTATGACAGCTGCCCGCTCAGAAAAGCAACACTCAAGGGACTATCCAAGAAGTGAGCCCCCAGTTGTACAATTAGTTCAGATACTGGGTTCACATGCTGTTTCTGCTACATAATTGCTGTGTGATCTTAGGCAAACTGCTTACTCTCTCTCAGCCTCAGTTTCCTCATGTTTAAAACAGGAATAAAATAAAACTTTACCGAGCTCATAAAGTTGTCAGGTGTTTGAACATACTTGAAACACTTAACATAATCCTCAAAGTCACCAAATTTTGTCATTACTAATCTCTCCATTCACTCATTTTCTAAACTACCATTTATTGAGTGCCTACTGTGTGCCTGGCCCTGCGCTAGTTTCCAGAGATGTAAAATAGAGGTAAAAATACTTGTTCTTTTTATGTCACAGGCTGCTTTGGGGCCAGTGCCAGCAAGAAAGAGTTGGGTTAGACACCAAGAAGAACTTCCTAGAGTGAAAGATTACTGGATTCTAGAAGTAGAGGGAGGAGGATTGAAGGAAACAAGTTTTCTAATGGGAAGAAACGCTAATCCAGAAAATATTTGGACTCCTAAGATCCTCCTCACAAGCTTTCTGAAACATCCTAGCGGGATGCCAGGCAAGAGAAGAGAAAAAAGAAGTATTTTTCCAGGCAACATTTGGTGCATCTGCAAGGAGCCGCATGAAATTTACAATATATTCGTGAAGAGGCAGATGACCGGTAGTTTGTTCCTCAAGCTCAGCGGGCCCCCCGGCCTGGCAGGATTGGGGTGGAAGAGAGGCTGATGAGAAATAAATGAGACAGGTGCTGAAATTTCTTCTTTGCCAATAAAAGAAAGTTACAATTTGAAATTGGGCAAGTGTCTCCAGGAAGTGAGAGCAGGGGATGTGATGGGGAAAATTCTCATCTGTAACAACTCCATTAGCTGGTAGCTCCCAGGGGAGCTGGCCACTGAGCCCAGGCGTCTCTCCCTTCTGCAGCAGGGGCTGGAATTGGGGCCATGTGGCTGGTGGTTGATGCAGCAAGGTGCTTCAAATGCAGAAATCTAGGGACACCTGGAGTGGCTCAGTCAGTTAAGTGTCTGACTTCGGCTGGTCATGGTCTCATGATTTGTGGGATCAAGCCCCACATTGGGCTCTCTGCTGTCAGTATGGAGCCCCCTTCAGATCCTTCCGTCTCCCTCTCTCTCTGCCCCTCCCTTGCTCGTGCTCTCCCTCTCTCTCAACACTAAATAAACATTATATATTTAAAAATGCAGAAATCTAGCATGGTGTCGGGAGACTGGATTAGATGAGTGTTTTTCAGAATTGAACATCAGCATTCCCCGGAGGGATTTCTACCACACAAATTGCTGGGCCCCACTCCCAGAGATTTTGACTTTGTAGTTCTGGAGGTGGGGCCTGACAATTTACATTTCTCATGAGTTTCCAGGTGATGCTGGACCACTCTAGATGAGCAGGGGCCAGGTCCCAGGGCCAGGCCCATGCAGCTCTGGCAGGTGTGAGCCCAGAGGAGTTGCCTGGTGCAGTGTGGAAAGAAGTCACAGAAGGCTTCCTGGAGGAGCAAGTACTTGAGTTGAGTTGGAGACTGGGATTTTCCAAGTCAAAAGGAGAGGCAGGAAGAATTCCAGGCAAAGTAGTATTGTGTGGACCAAGAAAAGAAAGTCTGTACAAGTGTGACTGGATGGGGGCAGGAGAAGGGAGCCAAGACAGGAGCAATGGGCCACTTCCAGATCACAAAGGGCCAGGGAACATTGCTAAGGGATGTGAGCAAGATAATGACAAGACCAGAGCTAAGTTTTGAACTGATGTCTCTGCAAACTAGGGGAGTGGTGATTCAGCTATAATTCTTTACCTCCTCCTTCCAGAGGAGGAAGCTGGGGGTGCAGAGAGTAGAAATGATTTGCCTGACATCTGGCTCAAAAGCTGGGGGTGGAGCCAGGACCCACCGTGGTTTGGCCTGGCACCAAATGTGTGCTTCTGTCCACCACCCAGCAGGGGTCTGGAGCAGGGAGAGCAGAACAGTAATCCTGGCTCTGCCCGCAGCTCACTGACGCCTCATGTCTTGATCGACCCTCTCTTGGCCACTAGGAGGAACAATGAGTGAAAAATGGGTTTAATGGTGGTATGATGGCAGCTAAGGAAAAGGGCGAAGGTCTGGGGCTAGGGAATCATGAGGGTGGGTGGGAGGGACGGTGCCACCCCACAGGGCCAAAGCCACTGCTTTGTGCTGACGATGATGTCCTCAGAAGTGTCTTGTTCCCTGAGTCATCAGTCTCAGGCACAAAGGGGCAGTAGCCCCTGTACCACGCCTCCTCCTTCCCTCACCTCCCTCAAGCTGCCACTACCTTCTGCTTTAATGAAAAGTATTCTCTGCCCTGGCAACACCAGCCCCACTTGCCGGCTCTGCTCTCAGAAGGTGTTAATGAGGCATTTGGAGAACCCAGAGGTCACAGGGACCCAGGGCCTTGGGGGGAGCGATGACAAAGGGGAACTCAACCTGGCTAGATCAGGCAGCAGCCCACACGGGGTACCTTGTAGAAGCGACTACAAGGTACTCCGCCAGCAGACTTTATGAGGGCAAGATGTGTGCGTTTATTATGATTCCCCCACCCCAGCTCCTTTTACTCCCAAACACTGGTTCTTGACCCTTCTGGATCACAGACCCCTTTGATAATTTGATGGAAGCTTGAAACTCTTCCCCTAACAAAACTTAAATGCAAACTAATGAAGTAATACTCCCAAGAGCTGGCATTTATGAATAATTCACTGTGTGCCAGGCACTGAGTTAAATGGTTTACATGCTTTATCTCATTTAACCTTCGTGATACTCTAAGTTTCACCATCTCCACTTAGTAGGTGGGGGAATTAAGATACAGAGAGGTTGTTAGCTGTTGGAGGCTGCACAGCTAAGTTAGTGGTTGAACTCAGACTCAAACCCAGGTCTGTTTGGCTCCATAGCCTGGCTTTTAACAAGCTCACTCTACCACATATATATGTGAGCATAACTTTGAAGGCAATTTCAGGAATGATAAGCCCACAAAGGACCCGAGATACACTCTTTGTGGTAGGGACATAATTCTATTCACTCCAGTGATCTCACAGTTCAGTAGGGGACAGACATGCTCCCTGGTGATCAGTGGAAGGAAGGGATATTAGGAAGGACATCCTAAAGGCAGTAATGTCATTAAGTCACAGGGTATTAAAAGATAAGTGGACAAGGACATTCTTGGCAGACAGAATGGTAGATGCAAAGATGTAGAGGCAGGAAGTAATGTGTTATATTTGGGGACTGTGAACAACTAAGAGAGGTGACCGCAAAGGGTGGGGAGCATGAGAGCTGGGAGGTGGCAGATGATGAGGCTGTAACATCAAGTTCTATAGCAGTTAGAATGCTTTGGCCACCAGTAACAGAAACCCCAACCAGAAGTGGTTTAAACAATGATTCGGTTTTATTATCCTGTGTAGCAAGATGTCCAGAGTTGGAGCGGCTCCAGGGTTGGTTAATTCTGCATGGATCAATGACGTTGTCAATGACTCAGATCTCTCTTTCTGCTCTTCCATCTCCAGTGGGTTGACTTCCATCTCCAGCTCATGCCCTGGAACTCATGCCCTCATGGTCACAAAATGGCTGCCAGAGTTCCAGATATCACATGAGAACATTATGACACAAAGTAGAAAAAGAGGGATTATATGGTGCCTCTGTTTTATCAGCAAAGAAACTTTCCTCAAGGCCCCCATCTTCCCCCCATTGGCATTCCTTATTTCACTGGGTGACACAGACATCCCTAAACAGATCACTGGCAAGAGAACATAATTTCCAAGATTGGCTTAGATCCATCAAGACTCAACTCTTAGGAGATGCATGGCTGCATGATACCAGAACAAAACCAGGAAGAAATAGGAGAAATGTCTGTTGAAAAGGCAACTAACAATGTCTGACAGATTCTGAACACAAAAAGCTTTTATTGTGAAGGAAATGAAGAGTCATCAGGGTTTTTAAGCAAGAAGATGTAATGAAGTTTACATTTGAAAAGATCACCCCTTGGGGCGCCTGGGTGGCGCAGCCGGTTAAGCGTCAGACTTCAGCCAGGTCACGATCTCGCAGTCCGTGAGTTCGAGCCCCGCGTCAGGCTCTGGGCTGATGGCTCGGAGCCTGGAGCCTGTTTCAGATTCTGTGTCTCCCTCTCTCTCTGCCCCTCCCCCATTCATGCTCTGTCTCTCTCTGTCCCAAAAATAAAATAAAAAACGTTGAAAAAAAAATTTTTTTTGAAAAGATCACCCTGGTGGCCAAAAAGATATTCAGAAGTCAGAAGAAGCAATGAAGAAATAGCAATAGCAATAGACCAAGGAAAAGAGAAAGGCTGCCCTAGATTTAGGAAAAGATGCAATTCTAAGATGCTTGGCAATCTTAGAATTTCCAAGTGTTTTCTTGCTCCCTAACTATTCCATTTCTATATCATCTTATACCAGTTTTACGGATGCTGTATTTATCTTATCTCTCTCTGAGGATACCAATTAGAGGGTATTTTCTTTTCTTCTTTTTTTTTTCAACATCCTTTTCTGTTTTTGGAATTATCTCCGTTTTCTCTGGGGTCATTTTTTTCTGTTTTGTTTTGTTTGTCTTAGCCTCTTGTTCAGGTTGCAAGTTTTCTTGAAATATTTAGATCATCCTTGATCATTCAATAAGGGAAGAGCTAACCATGTGTGACCAATAAGCTATCTTCAAACAGAAATCTCCTTAGATATTTAAAATATAGAATCCACAGGAGTTACTGTGAAAGGAACAGCTTTGAATCCAAATGACAGCCCTGCCTTAGTTTAAAGCTATGTTCTCTTTTCTGCTTATTATGGATCTTTGATAAGAAATACAATTGCTGAGAAGTCTGTTTTGCTTGCTGTTTGCTATGAGCATTGTGAGACCTTTCCTGATTGTAACCTGCTGTGTAGTAGAATAGGCTGTAAAACTTCCTAAATGTAGTCTGATATGTAATGGAATGAGTGATTTTACGTAAACTAACCGGCATTTCTCGCTTCTGTAAACCTGCTTGCTTAGCACATTCCTCACCTACCCCCTTCCCCCTTTCTTCCTCCCGCCACAAGTAACGGACAAAGCCTTCCCGCCAAAGGACAGACAAAGGACGCCCAATCAGAGAACAACAAATGTCCTTACTTTAAAATCAACTAATCAGGCCCCTCATAATTTGAAACCTCTCCTGTGCTATTTGTCTCTGTCTATAAAAACGCTGTACCAACCCTGATCGTGGCCTCTTGCGTCACCGGCGACGAGTGCGCAGAGGACCAGGTTCGAACCTGCAATAAACGACCCTTGTCGCTTGGCTTTGACTTACGACTCTGGTGGTCTTTTGTGGGAAGTTTTGGAACTTCAGGCATTACAACCGTGTCGTGGGAAAGCAGATACCTAAGCTCTGAACAGAGAAGCATCCGGACTATCGTTCACAATGAGCTTGAGAGTTATTAATACTGGTATTAGCCTGGTGACCCCTCTCCACAAAGCCCTTTAGACAGGACCTCAAGCACACCATAAGACCTCATGACCCACATAAGGAAAGACAGCCCATTCTCACTGACTGTACCTCTAGGAACTTCTCCCTCGGTTGTGACTCATTAAGAAACGGTGTCTCCACAATGGTAGAATCTTTTAGAAGTTAAGCACCCTGCTTAAGATTCTCTCTCTCTTCTCTCTCTCTCTCTCTCTCTTCTGCCCCTCCCCCATTAGTGTACATGCTTTCTCTCTCTCTCTCTCTCTCTCTCTCTCTCTTTCTCCCTCTCTGAAAAATAAAAAATGAATAGAAGTTAAGCACATAGGTCATCCAAGGGTTGTAGTATCTATATTGTGAAGCTGTTCCTGAGAATGCAATGAGGTAATAGATGCAATGTGTTAAGCACTAGGTGTTGCAAGTGATTGATAAATGTAAGCTACTACTATTATTGTGGTTAATTAATGCACCCCTCATTGAGAAGGCAAGTCAGGCCCTCCATCTGGCTCTTCCAACTATGGCCACAAGAGGAGGGGAAGGGCCATGAGGAGGAGACCCGTCTCCTCCCAGAGGTTGCTCTGGGCTTGGGTTTGAGAGGCTCACATAGGAGCAGAAGCTGATGCTATAGGGGAGGAAGGCTGTCCTGAGAAGCAATGCCAAGCGAGATTAGAGAAGGCAAGATGGAGGCAGAATTTAAATCTCAGACAGAAATTTGATTCTGGACCCTGTCAACACAATCTATAGTATAGTGGTTAAAAGCCTGAGTTTTGAGGCCATACAGAATTTTTAATCTTGGCTTAGCAACTCACTAGCTGTGTGATCCTAGATAAGTGTCGACCCTTCTCCGAACCTCGGTATCCTCATGTGTAGAATGGGAATAATAGCAAACATATACCTGATAAAATCATTGTGGGGATTCCATGGGATAACATACACGAAGTTCTGAGTTCAGTGAGCAGCCCTTAGTAAGTGCTCAGTAAATGTAGCTGTTGCAATAAAAAAAAAAAATGATGATAATAATAATTGTCATTTGGTATCAATGGGCCTAAGGGGGTTATTAAAGTCTCCCATGATTCTGTAAACCAAACTGGCTTCTATCTCCACTATGGTACTATTATTGTGACTGCTAGTAAAGCTGTGTCCATCAAGGCCCTGGCAGGAAATGGCCATCCACTGCAAAAGAGAGAGAGAAATGAAGGGACCTCTTATCACGGGGAAGGCAGGGTGAAGAGAAACACAGAAGATAGTGCAGCACCCAGAGGTGGGAAACAGCGCCCACCAGGTGCGGCCCGCAGGGGTAAGGCAGAGGACGGTATCGCCAGAACCCACAGAGAGCTGGAGCAGTCGGAGAGGGCTGCCCCACAGGAGGCGTGGCTGTGGTAGGAATGAAGCCAAAACAGCAGGAAGGAGGGGAGCAGAAGTACCCCAGCCTTCCCTCAGCCTTGGGTCTCCTGAACCACACCAGAATCTGGAGGGAGAGGGGACCCATGTGGGGCAGTCTGCAGAGACCGGCTTGCTGGACGCAGACACAGAAGGGGCAGAGAAGGGGTAGGGAGGGCAGACAGGTGATAATGCAAAGGCCAAGGAAGTCACTACCTGGAGCTCACCAAGCGACAGCCAGGGGTAGGAGAAACGTTGGTTGGAAATGTTGACAAGAGTGGTTATGATTTTGGAGGAAGGAGTGGTAGGGAAAATATACCAGATGAGAACAGGAGCTGTCCCCAACATTCCTCTCTAACCTGGGCAGTGACCCAGGGGAGTAGTTGGCAGGAGGTAGGGTGGGAGAAAGGAAGGAGTATTCCCCACTTGGAAACATGTAGGGGCGCCTGGGTAGCTCAGTTGGTTGAGCATCCAACTTCAGCTCAGGTCATGATCTCACTGCTCTGCTTCGGATTCTGTGTCTCGCTCTCTCTCTCTCTGCCTCTTCCCTGCTCTCTCTCTCTCTCTCTCTTTCAAAAATAAATAAACATTAAAAAAATTTTTTTTAATTACTGAGGATCCCCAAAGAACATTTGATTATGTGGCTTATATCCACTGATGTTTCCTATATAAAATAAATTCAGACTTTTCAACATTTATTTTTTCATTAAAAATTTTTTAAAAATTAAAATTTTTAATTAAAAATAGGGGCACCTGGGTGGCTCAGTTGGTAAAGCATCTGACTCTTGATTTCAGCTCAGGTCATGATCTCACAGTTCGTGGGTTCAAGCCCTGAGTCAGGTTCTGTGCTGACAGCATGGAGCCTGCTTGGGATTCTCTGAATTCTGTCTCCCTCTCTTTCTGCCCCTCCCCTGCTTGCTCTTTCTCTCTCTCAAAAACAATAAAAACGTTTAAAAAATAAATAAATAAAATACCTTATAAATCCATTATGTCAACATAAATAAAACACTTTTATGGAAAATAGAGTTTTCCAATAAAAACAATTTACTGAGAAGAGTGGCATTGGTTTAAATTTTTATGAGTTTGAAGACAATTACATTCTCTTATTTGCTTCTGTATTTAATCAACAGATTAGGGGTGCCTGCGTGGCTCAGTCGGTTAAGTATCCAACTTCAGCTCGGGTCATGGTCTCACAGTTTGTGGGTTCAAGCTCCACATCAGGATCTATGATGAAAGCTTGGAACCTGGAGCTTGCTTCAGATTCTGTGTCTCCCTCTCTCTCTTCCCTTTCCCTGCTCACGCACTCTCAAAAAGAAATAAACATTTTTTAAAAATCAACAGATTAAATTTGTGTTGAAGTCTGTGAAGATAAACTGGCCTCACACAGATATGTGGTTAGGAAGGTGACAGCCTCACGGATCCCCTGAAAGGGTCTTAGGACCCTAGGGGTCTTCAGAGCAACGTCAAGGAGGGACGGCGTGTATGACACATGAGAGTCAGCATTGCTAGATCTGCTCAACTTGGAAACAGACTGTCTGTAAATCTCAGATATATGGGCAAATCACCCAATCTCTCAGTTTGGGGGGCTCAGTTTCCTCCTAGAGAGGGTTAAATAACTTGCTCCTCACAGAGTGGTTTAAGCAGTGGCAAGTATAATAAACACTGACTTATTATTAGCCCAGAGCCTGGTACTAATAGGGGCTCTTTTACTTTCCCAGGTTAGACATCCCCTCCAAGACAATGTTCAGTCTCCCAAGGATGGCCTGGACTTCGATGTTCCCCAGGAGAACATCCCCCCTGAGACCCTGTGCCCCTCCCAGGGGAGACCTGGGCTGAGCCCAGCATGTGCCTGTGCCATCTCTCTGGCCACGGGTTCAAAGCAGCCTCCCCCACGTGTGCTTGCCAGCCTCTGGCACGTCAGGCCAGTTGTACCTACGTTGGTACAACGTACCAAGCTCTCCTCCCCAGCAGCTGGCAATTAGGAAGTCACTCTCCATAATGGACAAGACCTAATCAGCCTGCTGATAATTACCAGGCCCGGAACGTGGCTGTGATTCAGGAAAGATGATCCCTGAAGACCAGAGCCACTTAAATCCTGGCACTGACCATGGGTCCCCTTGGTAACCTGTAACTCAGCACAATTTAGCCACTGAGCTAATTGATGTTCTCCAAGGCAGTCAGCTCGCACTCGGGCAATCAAAATGGGCTCTAATTGCCAACATCCTTCAGGTAAGAAACTCCACATGTTCTCTTGCCACCCAAGAGGCCCAAGCAGGAACTGAGTCTCTTGGCAAACTAGTCCTCTGATTGGATTTAATTAATCAAAATAAGGTTCGAAGAAAGAATTAATTAAAGAACATATTAGAGGAAGTCACGATATTGAGATGTTTCACAAAGCCGGGCAGGCAGCTTCGCTGAATTCATGAGAGGTGGCTCCTTGAAGAAACATTCCCCAGCTTCCCAAAACTGCCTGGGCAAGCAACAGCAGGGGGAGAAGAAGGACTGCCAGACTTGCTGTCTTACAGAACCCAGGTGAGCCCTGTGGCGCTGTCCACATGAGACGCGTGGCCTGGACAAGTCAAGTCGTTTCACTTCTGAGCCACGCGTTTCCCACCCATAAAGTGGGGGTGGAAAAGGTGGGTGGACAGTGCCTTCCACAGTGCCCTGCACAAACTAGGTTCTTGGTGGCACAGTGCAGAGGTGAAAACTGGCCCCTGAAGAGGGCCCCTTTGTGCCCTCCAAAGTGTTTCAAAAGGCAGAGTAATTGGGTAGATGTTGCACTGGGTTGCAACATAAGCTTTCAGCTCCGTGGCCGTCTGTCCGTGGGGCCGGGTTCGCAGGTCTATAGTGACTGCATAGCACCCTACGATATATGGGTTTGCCTCACCACCTCGCTCTCCGACTGGAGAATAAGGCAGACCTGGTCTCAAATCCCAGGTCCACCCTAGCGAGTGGCCTTCATTCATACTCAACAAATATTTGCTCTGCACCAGGCACTGTCATAGGTGCTGGGGGCGCAAGAGTGGCTCCTGCTTTACGGAGCACAGAGTTTGGTGAGGGAGGAGTCTCTTATGAAAAAATCACCCAGGAGGACTATGACAGATCCTACTGGTACCTCACCCCATCCCCTCAGCTCTCACCTTTGCAGTACACATAATGGCATCCTGAGATTCTTCACGCAATGGCCTCCTTCTTGTGGCAGGCACACAGGGCAAGCTGGAAGCATCAGGAAGTTAACATCCCCAGGAGCAGCCCCCACCCCCTGATCAAAGGGAATCAGTGGAAAATCTCCACCTTCCTCACCCCATCGAGTAGGACAATTCTAAGGCGTGTTCTACAGTTTCCCAAGGAAAACCTGCTCACTGATGCATTCCACATGCACTTCCCTCCCTTTTCCCAGTCGCTCCTCAACTCTCAGACCACTTCCTGGGATCACTCTCCAAGCAAACTCTTTGCACCCCTGGGACTACCCTGCAGGTAAACTACTCGGACTCAAATCCTTGTCCGGGGGTCTGGTGCTGGGGGCACCCAGCCTAAGACAGATATAATCACAAACTGTGATAGCCTCAAGGAAGGGGCAGGAGAGATACAGAGCCACATCCTGACAAAGTGTCATCTGAAGTGACAGTTAAGGAGGAGTAAGGAGTTACCTAGTGTGAATCATCAGATTCAGCAGAGCAACCAGAAATCCTTTTGGAAATGTTAAGCAAAAAGAGGTAACACAGCAGGGTTGGCGTTCAGCCCCTGGCACTGCTGTGTCCTCACAAGTGTATCTGAATCCATCCATTGTAACTGGACATGTGTCCTGATTCACTGATGCCTGTCTTAAACCAATTGTTGAATATTTTGAGAATCACTTTTGGAACTAGGTGTTTATGAAATTGTCAAGGGCTTAAGGAGCAGGATTGCAGAGTGATGCCACATAAGTGGCCTGCCAGGGAAGCTGTTTCCTCTGTTTCCACTCAGGAAAGTGGGAAATGAGGAGACAGCCATTGGGATTATTGAACTTGACAACTCACTCTTTGGAGCGCTAGTCAGCAATAAAAAGGAACAAACTATCAAAACATGCTGCATCATGGATGAAATTCAAAAAAGTGCTAATTGGTAGAAGCCAGGAACAAGAAACCACATATTGAATGATTCTATATGTATTAAATGTCTAGGAAAGACAGATTGATGGAGAAAAAGTAGTAAGTGGCTGCCTGGGGCTGATGGTAGGGACAGAGATTCATTGTAAGCATTACCTTACTGGGGGTCTGAAAATGTTTTTAAAAAATTACTAAAAATCATTGAATTGTATGCCTGCAATTCAGGGTAATTTTTACATGTAAAACATATGCCTAATAAAGTTGTTTAGAAGGAAAAGAAAAAGAAAAAAACCATACTGGTAAAGCTGTGAAGCTGGACAGAAAGCTGCTATCCATAACTGACTCTAGATACTTCCAAAGCTAGGATTTGGATACCAGAAAGCTGTTGCAGAAACATCACACCTCACTATAGCCCTGCTTTTCAGCAGGAGTAGTCAAAGCAGCCTTCCAAATCTCACATGAAAGCGTCCATGTGGAGAACTTACTGTGGAATCCAAGACTCTAGCTGCAAGGGAGTCTGAGAAATACAGTCTTTGCTTTCCAACCTCCACAGTGCAGGAAGACACATAGAAGGGAACATAGGTAATATAAAAAGTAGGAGAGAAGAAGGCTCTAGAAGTGCCTGGGTGGCTCAGTAGGTTAAGTGTCTGACTTCGGCTCAGGTCATAATCTCATGGTTCATGGGTCTGACAACCACGTCCCTGCCCCCCCACCCGCCCATCTGGCTCCACACTGAGCATGAAACTTGCCGTGAGATTCTCTCTTTCCCCCTGTGTCCCTCCCCAGCGCCCTCTCTGTCTCTAAAAAAAATAATGAAATTTAAAAAAGAGTACTTTTCCTAATGTTTGGCCCCAGAGGAAGTGCTCAGGAATTTTTTTTTCTTTCATCCTTCAAAGCTGTCCCTTCCCCCCAATGAAGCCTTCCCTGATTCCACTCCAAACCACACTGCTTTCTTACACATCCAAACCATGGTGGTCTGAGTCCCTGTGTGGGGACTGGACTGAACCAGGGAGAGAGAGGGAGGACTGGATAAAGCACAAAGCCTGGATGAGTCACATCTCCTTCAGGGCTAGAGGACAAGGTAGAAGAGGAAAGGGAGGATCCAAAATACCTCAGATTTCAGATGTTAGCAACTCCAATAACACATTATTTCTTCCCACTAAGCCTTTGTTAATGCTTTTTTCTTCTGCCTGAAATGTCTTTCCTTTTGTTTATCCTTTGACTCAGCTTGGATGCTTCCCCGTCCGGGAAGCCTGTTCACCCAATGACCCCTCATCTGTGCTCCCCTTGCATGCTTTGCTCACCAAAATCAACACTTCTTACCCTAAGTGGCCATCATCTGTTTGCTTGTCTGTCTCTTCACTGGCAAGGGAGCCCCTTAAGGGCAGGGATCCCCAGGAAGTTAGGCTGGGGGACCTAAGATAGAAGTAACCTGAAGCTTTCCACATCCACTCAGTGAAGCACCTATTTCATGCTGGGCCCTGATCTAAGTAGCTTCAATAAAGGCAGACATATGTGAGAAAGGAAAGATGGGAAGGATTTCAGTGGAGAGAGACCAAGGGAGGAGGCATCTGTGTTAGTCAGGATTGGCTAAGTCAGCCGCGGTAACAAATAAACCCTGAAATCTCAGTGACTTAATACGAGTTTATTTCTCACACATGAGAAGTCTGATGTGGGTGTGCAGTGTCTAACTTCTACCTTGTGACTCTGGGGTCTAGAATCCTCCCATCATGTGTTCTGCCATCTCAACATGTGGCCCCCCAGGCTTCTAAGGCAGGAAGAAAGGGGTAAGGAGACTCATGGGCTCTAACTGCCTCAGCTGGGGAGTGACACCTGTCTGCTCACAGCTCATTGGCCAAGGCTAGTCATGACTTCACCCCAAGTGCAAGGGAGGCTGGGGGAGTTTAGGGAAGCATGTGGAGCATCTCTGTCTCAGCATCCTAAGCTGGGCAAAAAGCACCAGTATAAGAGTGGGAAGGAGAGGGAGTATTTGGGGGAGCAGCACATAGACCCATAGAGCTCCAGTTCCCGGCACAGACTCATAATAAAGCGCCCGTAACGGATTTTTGTTTTTAAATGTGTTTTGTTTTGTTTTACTTTGTGTGTGTGTGTGTGTGTGTGTGTGTGTGATTGGAGAATGAATGAAAGAAAGAGTAAATTGTTCTGCAAGGTTCAGTTTTGAGTCCCTCTGGTCCTGGGGCGCTAGAGCTCAAAATGTTGTTTATCAATGGTCTACTTGGGGCCACACACTGTGCAAGGACTGTACACATATTACTGCATCCCATTTACTTCTTAGAAAAACTCTGAGGGAGGCGTAGGGATTGCTGTGCCCATATTACAGATGAGAAGACTGAGGCTCCAACTAGTTTAATCATCTGTCCAGGACTGAAGCCAACGCCCGATCCTTTCCATCATGTGCATTGGTACAATCACTCACAGGAGCAGAGGGAAAAACCTTAAATGGCTAGGAGGTGGGTTTCTCACTCTCTTCAAGTCTTCCCATATCTGAGGAGGAAACACCACCTCCCATATCAATCAAGTTTGGAAGCAGAAGAGGGTAGAGTATATCCTTGGTCAAGGCCTCCACTTATTCACACTCAACTGCAGCTCAACTTTCTTCAACTGCATGGACATGGTAACTGTCCTGGGGTGGTCACGAGATTCACTGAGAAAGTGTCTATAAGCACTGAGCACCAAGGAAGTACTGTATCAGTGGTCCACATTGCCTCTATTAGGGCACTCACCTTTCAGAGGGGTACTGTGAGCAGAGGGAATGTTATTAGGGCCCCACTTGCCCTGATGGTGACGGTGTTTTAAGGGTGTCTTAAGACCTTCCAGAGGAAGGCAGCCCAGTGGGGTAGAAAGTCAGGCATAAAGGAAGGCCAGCCCTACATGCTTCATGCACCCTGGGGCAAGACACTAGTCTCTGTGTTGATTCTTTCATCTGAAAGTGAGAAAAATCCACAAATCCATCAAATGCTTAATGTTTCAGAGGGCTTTGGGGAATAATATTGGAGATGTGGGTGTGCATGCATCTAATAAACCACAAGTCTTCCTCTGTCCCGACCACACCTGAACCATGTGTCCCCCAAGGAGAGGAGCTGGAGCTCAGATACCCTTCTAGCCCCCTCCTTCCACTGCCCAAGAAAGTGACCAAAAGCTGTTTTGCAGAAAAGCCGAATAGCTCATCCATCCACCAAACAAATGGTGGTCTAATTCAGAGTCTAGGCCTGAGAAAATTTGGGAATTCAGTTTGTTTGTTTGATTGTTTATTTGTTTTTAAGTGTATTTATTTTGAGAGTGAGAGACAGAGCTAGCTGGGGAGGGGCAGAGAGAGGAAGAGAAAGAATCCCAAGGAGGCCCTGTTCTGTCAGCGAGGAGTCTGATCCCACAAACCGTGAGATCATGACCTGAACCAAAATCAAGAGTCGGAGGCTTAACTGCTTAACCAACTAAGCCACCCGGGTACCCCTGGGAGGCCAGTTTAAATCAGAGGTTGCAAACCAGCAGTGAGTGGGCCAAACTCAGCTTCAGACAAGTTACTTAGCCTTTCTGTACCTTGGTTTCTTCATCAGGAAAATGGGCATAATAATAGTAATAATACCTAGAGGGATTATTGTGTGGACTAAAAGAATTAATATAGGGAAGCTCAGCTGGCTCAGTCGGAGGAGTCTGCAGCTCCCAATCTCAGGGTTGGGAGTTCAAGCCCTACGTTGGGTGTAGAAATTACTTAAAAAAATAAAACACTAAAAAAAAGAAAAGAATTAGTATATGTAAATTGCTCAGGACAGTGACTGACACATAACAAGTGTTGTGTATACGTTGCTGTTATTATTTGATTCACATGATGTTCAAGTTTTTGGATTTAAGTGTCTCCACTTAGCTGGCCTCTTCATTTTGCCCCAGTCCCTCTTGTCCTGCACCCGGCTTGCTTTCCTGCCCAGGCCCAGAAGGCTGCTAGTTTGAGTTCCCAACCACAGCCTAGTCCTATGTCCTCATTGTCTCTGCTGGATGACACAGATTGTTGATTCTTGCCATTGAACCATGACGATTACAAGCCCTGATGCCCTTCTCAACAGAACTGAGAAGCTTTAATCCTGTCCCCCTCAATGTTAAGAAAGAGAAACCCCACACCAGCTGAGAAAAAACTAGAGCCACAGAGCTCCAAGATTATCTGGATGCATGTTTTATTATCATTCAGATGATGATCACGGACAAGGGGAAGGCGCCTAGAGGGTTATATACAAGTTCAGCATTCAGGGCTGTTTACATACGCCCGCACATCTTTATTCCCACAACCGCCACACAGCACAGCACAGGATGCCTCCACCTGCCATCATTACCCTAAGCAGAACATAGCCATGGGTCAGGGCTCTGAACACCCACAAAAAGGAGGCCCAAGAAGCAGAGGAGACCCCCAGTTCTGGAGGTAAATAAAGTTGACATGTGGCAAATCTTGACTCATGGAGCAGGGGATAGAAACTGGATTTGGACATCACATCTTCAATCCCACCCTGACCTCACTGGCTGCTGGACCCAGTCACCCTGCTCCTCTCTGGGGATCCCTTAAAAGACACAGAAGGGTCATTTTTAGCCAGGGCTAAGGAAGGGGAGCAGCCTGTGGGGGTGCGGGGAGAGGGACTCTGGGATCTGTCCCCTGCCAACAGGGCAAAGTGGGGTAATCCAGGGTTTTAACTCAGGCTCCCGTTCTCATGTCCCGGAAGGGGGAGGGGGAACAAGGCCAGGGAACTGGGTGCTGTACATACAGGGGGCTTGGGTTTATGGTCAGGGATCTAAGGAGGAGGGAAAGCAGGGGTCACAAAGGGAATAGGACCCACAGGGCTTAAGACATTCTTAGACCCCAAACTTGATAGGAAGCTGGGTTCACTCCTCCAGGGGCTCCCTGGCCCAGGCCGCCCGCCGCCCAGGATGCTGCCGCTTCTCCTCAGCCCCCTGACCCCTGCTCAGGTCATCCAGGAGCCCCAGCAGGAGGCTGGCTTGACCACAGGCTCCCTGAGGCTCACATGGGCCTCCCAGAGCCCTCTTGCCCGGATGTTGGCGTTTCTCAGGCATCAGCTCTCCCTCCTCCACCTCCTCTTCCTCTTCTTCCCAGCTCCTTTGGGCCTTGGGATCCACCAGCCGTCTGCCTGGGTGCTGCCTCTTGGTGAAAGTGTACCCAAGCCAGGAGGAGCGCCGGCCAGGGTGCTGCCGCTTCTGCTGGGTTACCTCTGACCATGCAGCCACATCCTCCCGCCGGCCAGGGTGCTGCCGCTTGTGGGGGCCCATGGCCCCTCCTTCTTCTTCCTCTTCAACTCCGTCTTCTGCCTCCTCCTCCTCCCTTTTGCCAGGATGCTGACGCTTGGAGAGCCAGTCGGGTTGAATGATCTGGGACTCTGGGGAAGGAAAGGGGCCAGTGAGGGACCTCCTGACCCCCAAGTGCCCACTCTAGCCTTGCTCCTACTTAAGGCAGATTCCCTGCAGCACTCATCCAGAGTCACAGCCTTGTACAGCCTCTTAGACATCACAGACACACACACACAGATACAGATGGTCAAAGGCATGACCTCTGGCTCTAGTCCTAGCTCTGCCACTCCCTAGCTGTGTGACCATAAGCAACTTACTTAACTTCCTGAGCCTCAGTTTTCTTCTGTGTAAAATGAGTAATAACAGTATCAGTCTAAGAGCTTGTTAGGGTGATTAAATAGTGTGATAAAGTGTTTGAAGGGCTTAGAACAGTGCCTGGCATATATGAGTCTAGTAAGTAGTAATTAAAACTGTCACATGCAGAGAGACTTTTTCTCTATCCCTTGCACAGAATCTTCCCCACTGGAAGCCTGCTCTCTGTAAAACATTCCCAGGATAGGCATGGAATAGAAATCTGATCTCAGAAAAAGGTCGGCTCATGATCCTGCGGAGGTTATGGCCAACAGTTTCTGAGCTTCTGAAAGGCAAGAGTTTGGATGACCAAGTTGCTCCCCACCTCTGCATCTGGGTTTCCCCCAACCCTCTTGGGGGCCTCTGGTAGGAAGGACAGACCCACCCCTCACCTGATTCTCCATCGTCCTGATTCCCTCGCAGACGCAGGAGGTCTTCCTGGAGGAGGAGGAGGCGCTCTGCCTGGCGCAAGAGGTCGTCCAGGCCTGCGTGCTCACCGGCCTCATGCTGGGCCACCTCTGGCTGGGTGCGGCCTCCGGGAATACCAGCCACGGTCAAGGTCAACGCCAAGGCAAGCAGCAACCAAGGGCCAGGCATTGCGGGGCCTAGGATTGGGAGTACAGAGAGTATAAGTGGGCGCAGCCCCTCTTCCAGCCCTCCACCATCTCCCCCTTTCCTGTCCCAGCGGGGCCCCAAGGTGGGTAACAAATTCAGACACCCTCCTGCGGCCAGGACCACCTGCCACCTTAGGGTGGGGTAGGGGCAGCCTCAGGCTCTGAGTGTCCTCACCCACAGAGATGCTTGGAGTACCTGCCCGCACCCAGTTGTGCCTGCGCGAGCCTGGAAGCTGTGGGAACCCCATCGCCACCGCCACTCCTCAGTGTCACCCGGACCTGGGAAAGCCAGCGCGTTGCAGGCTCGCCAGGAGTGTAGCCACCAAGAGCGCGGGGCCCGACGGCCACAATGCTAATTCCTGCGTCGCAGGCTAAGATTCTTCCCGGCGCCACATTTTTGGTCCAACGCTCCTTTCCCAACATTCGAATTCCCGTGTCACCGTTCCAATTCCAACTCTTAGATTCTATTTCCAATGCTAAGATTCTTTGGCTAAGCTAGGAAACCACCAGTTCTGACTCTAAAATCCTAATTTCAACGGTGAAATTGTTTCTAACGCTGAGGCTGACACTCTAAGGCTAAGATTCGAGTCCAACGCGAAAATCAGTCTCTAACGTCAGGATTCGGATTCTAACCCTCAGGCTCTGACGCCGGACACCCAGCTCTGCCCAGTTCTGCCCCGACGTCCCGGCGCGGACCTACAGCTGCCATCTAGGCAAGGGTGGGATGGAGAACTTTACATCCGACCGACACTGGGCGCCGAGCGTTGCAGAGGCCGGGACGTGAGCGCACAGGAGTGAACGCCACCAGTGTGCCCGCACCACCAGCTGCCTCGTCCAGTCCGCGGCCCGCGCTGTGGAAGCCCCGGGGGGGTATGAGCGCAGCGCCCCAGCCGTTGCGCGGGTGCCACGCTCCGGGAGACGCTCGGGGGACAAAAGCCGCGGCTTCTTCCCGGCCTCACCCAGGGCTGGTGGAGAGGGCTCCCTTTCCAGTGCTCCCGGACGCTCCTGCGGGGAGGCGAGGGAACAGAGATGGTTACCTGCCGGGCGCGAGCTCCGCGGGACCGGTCCGAGATCCTGGGGCTCCGAGTTCGGAGTTTTGGGGCCTAGAGCCGGCGGATCAGGAGGCGGGGAGCGCTGGCAGGACCCGGACCCCTCTGCCCGCTTCTCGGAGGGGCCGCTGCTTATATCTGCGCGGGGCGGAGGCGCGGGTGAGGTCAGCGGGGAGGGGTCGCGGACGCCGGGAAGGGGCGCTGACGGCAGCCGGCCCCGTGGGTACCCCGCCTGCCAGCTCCCCCGGAAATCTGGGGCGGGGGCGGCGCGGGCGGCGGGGGCGGCGACGAGGCGCGAGCCAGAGCCTGGGGTGCTGATGTTGGGTCGCTTCTGCACCCGGCTCCGAAGGTTTGTTGTCTAAGAGAACGCTCATGAAGAGGACAGAGGGAGGCAGAGAGCGAATCACACTGTTAAAACGAGACACACAGGAGAGGATAGGAGATAGTGACAAAGACTGAAAGAGGCACACTGAGAGCAGAGACAAACACCAAAGAGACACAGGGAGAGACAGAGAGAGACAGAGAAGGAGAAAGAGAAGGGGGGAGAGGACAGAGGAAAAAAGTAGGGGACAATTGGGACTTGGGTTCTGATCTTGACTGTGTCACTTCTGGCAAATGCCTCCGGCTCCCTGGGCCTCAGTTTTCTCATCTGTACAGTGAGAGAGAGGGACAGTTTTCAGAATGCCAAACCTGGTAGCCTGGGGCCACCACCTGCTCACAGATGGTTTTGTTTGACTGCCACAGTGATTTGAAAAAAACTGAATAACTAACATTTAAAAACCAGGAAGAATTTGGGACCAAGAATTTGGCCAGCTAGAGCTGAGCCTGGTTGCCCCAGTCACCAAGGCAGGACATTGGAGTTTGTGGCCCCTGGACCAGAAAGAAGTCTGTTGGTACCCACCCCATCAAAGCAAAGGAGGAGGGAGGATGTAGGGAGGAGAAAAGCATGGATGATAAGGCTCTTGTTCCTCAGTCAGTCCCCAAAATCACATTGGAAGAGAACACTGCCACATCTAATCCTGAGTACAGCCTCCATCCTGAAACACTTAAGGGGAACCCACAGTGTGCCAGGCTCCTTGGTCAGCCTATAGACACAGAAGTTAGCCAGGCCTACTTAGAGGGAACTACATTTTAGGTGAGGGGACATCAGTGAAGTCATCTCCTACCTCTAGACCATCTCAACATTAGTCTGCCTCCCCGTACGACATTTCTTCAGCCTCCCATTTTATTTTATTTTAGTTATTTTTTAATTTAAAATCATTTTTAATGTTTTACATATTTTAGAAAGAGAGAGAGACAGAACATGAGCAGGGGACGGTCAGAAAGAGAGGGAGACACGGAATCTGAAGCAGGCTCCAGGCTCTCAGCACAGAGACTGATGCAGGGCTCGAACTCACCAACTGGAAGATCATGACCCCAGCCAAAGTTGGGCACTTAACTGACTGAACCACCCAGGTGCCCCCAGCCTCACATTTTAATTGAGTACATGTTGAATGCCCCCAGCCATGCTGGGGGTCTGGAAAGAGATTCCAAAAGTGTTCAATTATCACTCCTTCCCTTGGCATTGCACCCAACTTTCTACCATATCACCACAAACTCACATCACCTGGCAAGATAAACAAAGTAGAGACTAGTAGTCCCACTTTATAGACAAAGACACAGAGGTTTGGGGAGGCAGAAGGACTTGGAACATAAGAGGTGGGAGGGAACTTTCAGATCCTCAGCTAGAGTCCTCTCCTCATTTTTAGACGAGGAAACCCAGGCCCATAGAGATGACTTGATCTGCTTCCTGACTCCCCTGCACCCCCAGAGTCAGAAAGTTGGCTGGTGTAGACTACAAACCTGAAACCTGCTTCATCTCCCAGCCAGACTCTAGGATTTGAAGACTCGCCATCCATACTAAGCATTAAATCAGACAGACAGACAGACAGACAGACCTATTATCTTTCACATAAGGAAAAGGTGTAAATTGATAGAATCTCTATGGGTGGTAACCTGAAAATGTAACACATATGTACCTTCCACAAGACATCCCACAGGCACCCATACCTGTGCACAAGGATGTATGCACAGACCATTTGGTGCAGCATAGTTATTAGAAGCCAGAATTGGAAACAACTGTTCATCATGAGGTGTCTGCTTAAATCAACTAGGACCCAACTAAAACTATGGGTATTATATTCTGACTTTGAAGAATGAGGCAGTTCCCTATGTACAGATGTGGAATAAGCTCCAGGACATATTGTTACATGAGAAAAAGCGGAGCAGAGAACAATGTGTACATCATGTGCACGCATGTGATGGCGCGGGAGATGAACTGTTATGCTCTTCTGCAGAGTGTCTCTCTGGAGGGATGGGTGAGAGCAGTGCAGATAGGGAACAGGGAGCTGGGGAAGGGAAGGCCAGTGATCCGGGGCTTGCTTTTCACTGTCAGCCCTTAGTGCTGCTTGAATTTTCTCTCTTTGCATCATTACCTATCTACAAACCAACAAGCAGCACCAACAAAACAAAACAACAGAATGTCACCTAAGGCATAAAAGGAGTGATAAGTGTGGATGGATAGAAAAGCTGCCTGGTAGAGGGTGAGCCGGCTGGAAGCTCGCCCCCTGGTGAGCCCATTTGATGTGTTTCTATAATCAGGGATTTGAGTTGTCTGTTAGGAGGACAGTTCCTGGAGGGCTGGGAAGGGGAGGGGAGAGGAGAGTTCTCACATTGCCCAAGGGACTAGAGAGGATGGTACAGGCATCTGATCGTTCTTTCCTCTGTTTGTCCTTTCCTCTCTTCCTTTCCTTCCCTCAGCAAATATTCACTGAACCCCTAGAAAGTACCAGGACCTATTCTGGATCTTGGGCACTGTGTTAACTTGCATTTCTGATGCTTTGACCTGGGGCGGGGGGGGGGGGGGGGGGGGGGATGGGTTCTGGCTGACTCTGGGGAGAGGGCCTCTCCCAGGATTAGCCAATTCTTAGAGATGATAAGGGACTCACCTGGGAACACCTTTCATAGGCAAACTAACCAATCCAGAGCCCACACCCCCACCACCCTGGGGCTGCTGCCTCCTTGCCCTTATCACCCTAAGCCAAGTACGGGACAGCTACAGTTACAGATTGCCCCTAAACCCCAGAGCCACTGAAATTATTCAAACCAGCCAATCCTAAACCTGTTTACCCTGCCTCCCCATTCCTTTGTTTCTTCGTTCCTTCAGGCAGAAACAACAATTAAGGCACTGGTCCACCTTCCACCTTTCCCCTACCCCCTGCTTCCTCTGCCTCCTTACTACTGGATCCTGGTGCGACCAGGATCCGGCCAAGCAAAAAGGATCCTGCTCTGGTCTCTCACTGAGCTGACAGTCCAGTCGTTATGTCGCACATATTTTTCTCACTTGCTTTTATTTTTTCTCTAACAAGTGTGCTTGATTTTCAAGACTGTAATTGCTTATCAGATTAAGACAGCTATGCTTTTGAAAATGAATAATGGGATAGTTTAATGGTGAGTTTGTACATTAATTTGTAACTCCCAGTGCCTGCCCACCCACCCCTACCCCAACACACACCCACACACCCACATCCCTCCCCCCCCCCCCCACCACACACACACCACAGACACCTTCCTACAGGAGGTCTGTTGAGTCTCAGGGTGGGTTCTGATTTTCCAGACTCTGTCTTCCCTAATTTCCCCTGTCTTCTCCCTCAAAGTCTCTTTGCTCCCTGTTCAAGGATGTCTCCTATATATTTTAGGGTCTTTTTCAACTCTGAGCTATATAGAAGGGCCTGAAGTAGGCCCATCTCAATTATGTATTAATATTTTTTACATAGTGGTTTCCTGAATTAAACTTTTTATTTTGAGATAATTGTAGATTCACATGCAGCTCTAAGAAATAATACAAAGAGGCTGTGGGTACCCTTTGCCCAACTTCTTTTAATGGTTGCCTCTTGTAAAACTATATAGTACAAAGTCACAACCAGGATACTGACATTGATACAATCCACTGATCTTATTCAGATTTCCCCAGTTTTACTTGTACTCATTTGTGAGTGTATGCACTTAGTTCTACGCAATTTTATCACATGTGTAGGTTTGAGTGTGGATATAGACTCAATTCTTTCCTTTATATTCTGTTTTTGCTGTCAAAACAATGAAGGTCTTCTTTTCCACAAGATCATAAAAATTCCAGGAAGAAAAATCCATTTAGTGTCTGCTTTTTCTCCATAGAAACTCATTCCAGAAATCTTTCTCATCCATATTTCCCTTTACCCTTTCCATTGGAGATTTTTGACCCAACTGAGTGACAATTCCTTGATGATGAATCCACTGGAAACTTTTCAGTTCTCATTTCAATCACTGATTTATTTTTTTATTCAATGAATAGTTCCAGTATACACACAGGTGTCAGGCATAGGCCTGGCCACACCATGGGTGCAGAAGGGCGGGGGATGCAGGGATGTACAAGGTAAGAGACAGGTGGGAAGCAGTCAGATCTCATGGGGCTTTATTGGCTCTACAGAGTAAGGAGTTTGGAATTTATTCTCAAGGCAGTGGGGAAATAGAGGGGTTAAAGCAGGGGAGAGATGTGACCTGATTTGTTCTCTAAGCATCCATTTGGCTGCTTGGTGAATTATAAGCTTATGGGGGGCAAGAGGGAAGCAGCAAAGCCAGTGAGGAACCTCCATGAAACCCTCGCTCCTTTGTGAAACTCTTCTGCCTGTCTCATTGGGTTGTTCTCTTCTGCTTTTGGGCTCTCCTTCTGCTATGCTTGGCTCTGGAGTGGGCCCCACTGAGCCCAGTGTGTGTCTGCAGTCACCCCAAGCACCATCCCCAGGCCTCCTCATCTTCACTTCACCAGGCCACATGCTGGTGCCTCCCAAATCAGCTTCTCCACAGAAAACTATGTGGCCCTCAGAAAGAAAGAGCCCCTCCCAGGGCGATCCTCTCCTGCAAGCAAGAGAAAATACAACCCAAACTGGCTCAGGCAAAATAAAAGGCGGATGTACTGGTACCTGTGACCAACAACGTAAAGACCTAGGACTAGCTTCAGGGATGGCAGGATCTAGAAGCTCAAATGATGTCATTCGGAATCTGTCCCTTTTCTCCGTTTGTAATCTCCACTTTCCTCTAGATGGCTTCATTCTCGGGCTGAGTGTCCTCAAAGGTGGAGAAGTAATCATGGGCATCCCTGGGATCACACTGTCCCAGCTGAGTTACCCTAAAAGCAAAAGAGCCCTTCTCATTCCCAAAAGTCCCAGGGTTAGTTCCCATTGGCCCAGGCTGGGTCACATGCCCATTCCTGAACAGACCACTATGATTCTGATTGGCCAACGGGTCAGCCTGTCTGAACAGCATGGACTCAGGGGGTCCTCCAAAGGCATATTGGGTTTCACCCACTAGAAGAAGAGGAGCTGAATGACAAGTACATAAACAACACAGGTCTCCTACGTCCCCATTGCACAGATGAGGAAACCAAGACTCAGACAGAGGAGAGGGTTGCCTGAGTCCCTCAGTGAACCAGCAACAACCTCAAGACCAGTGCCCTACCCCATTTTTCCTTCACAGTGTCTGGGTCAGGAAGAAAGAAACTGGAAGAGGGGACGCCTGGATGGCTCAGTTGGTTAAGCCATGGACTTTGACTCAGGTCATAATCTCATGGTTTGTGGGTTCAAACCCCACATTGGGCTCTGTGTTGTCACCGCGGAGCCTGCTTTGGATCCTCTGTCCCCTTCTTTCTCTGCCCCTCCCCCACTCTATCTCTCAAAAATAAATAAACATTAAAAAAAGAAAAGAAAAGAAACTGAAGTGGCCAAATTCTTACTGGCACACTGGGTTCTGCTTTACACTCCGTGTCCCATCCCCAGCCCCAAGACCTTGTTCTTTTCTTGTAGGCATAAGTTGCCATTAGGAGAGTGTCATCTTTTCTGGAAACTCTAGGGAGGCCTCCCCCTAAATAACATCAAGCCCCGAATAAATGGCTCTCTAATGCAGGGATTTCAGACACCCTGACAGGAAGAGGGCTCTTTGGGTGCCAAGAGGACTCCTGGCAGCTGACTACTCTGCTTCCATTTAGGCCTCCCTTAGTCACTGCCCAGCTTCTGGCAAAGAAGCGCTAACTCAGTCCATTCCTTCCAGGACCCTTCAATTCCATACACATTCACTGAGCACCAACTCCATATGGGCAGTGTGGTAGGTGCCAAGGAATACGGCGGAAGGTAAACCTTGCATGGCTCCCTGCTGCTTATGGGATCACTTCCTTAGCCTGGCATAATTCCTTTATAATCTGGGCACAATCTCGGCTCCTCTCCTGCCAGCTCCCCTTTACTCCATGTCCAGTCCCGCCCCCAACATCAACCAGTGAAACTCATTTTGCAGACATGCTGTCTAATCTCACACCTCCATGTTCTCGCCCCTCTCCTTGCCACCTGCCACTCGCGGGCCACTTATTCATTCTTCAGAGCCTACTGCAAATGCCCATTCATCTATTCATTCATTCATCTGTCCTTTTGTTAACTTAACAAACTTAAATGTACATAAACATGAGACCGAGAAGGTCATATGTTGAGTGTTAGGGTCACTGAGAGGGTCCAGATAGGAATATTGTTCTGAGGATGTTAGCAGTCTGGGAGGGGAGAAGAACGTGTCCATATAAGTTGTATTACAGCATACTGTGAGGTGGAAAGCTCTGGGGCGGGAACAGACCCAGCCTGTGGGATCAGGGATGGCTTATCACGTGAGTCTTGGACTTACACTGGATGAAAGGGCATGCCAGGAGGCTTTCTCTGACCACCCTGGCTGAAATAGGTACCCATCACACCCTCTTGTGTGACTGCATCTTGTTCCCTGCTATTTTTCAAGGTCCCGGCACATAGCTAGCACTCAGTAAAGAATTTTTAAATTAACGACTACATGAATGAACGCATTCAGCCCAGGGTGAACGAACACAGGCTGCCTGGCCCTGTCTTTCAAGCTGAGAGGGCACAAGGACAGCCTCCCTCCATCACCACCTATGAGGTAGACAGCATGTTTACCAGCAGAAAGAGCGGGCAATGTGAGGAGCAGTCTTGGAGGTGCACAAAGAGAGACCCAGAGGCCAAAGCAATCGGAGGAAGCTTCCTGGAGGCAGAGGGCAGAAGCCAGGCCCTGGAGGATGGAGAGAGTCAGGACAAGCAGAATCAGAAGCAGATGAGCTCAGGCTGTTTGAGGACCTGCTTCCTCTCCCCTTCTTGAACAGAGACTCTGTGCCCCCTCCTCCCCTCCCCAGAGCAGCATGGTCCAGAGTTGAATAACACCCAGGGACTGTTGAGGCTGACCACTATGAGACACCAGGCAGAGTCTGCCTGTCTGGGCTCAGGGCCAGGCCAGGCTTCCACACTTACAGTCTAGGCTGACAAGCTGAAGCCATGAGGCCCCACCAACCCAGGGCCCTGTGCCCCCTGTGAGGTCTTATATCCATGCTGAGAGACCAATCGCAGGTCTGTGTGGTCTAGATGGTTTCCAAAGAGCCATTTTCTGCCCAGCTGGAGTTTGCTGAGTGGAACTCGGGCTCCGGGAGGGCGCCAGGGGCTGCAGGAACACTGCCAACCCACAGGGCTGGTGTGGAGCCGGATGCATAGGAGGGATTTCTGAGGAGTGCTGTCTGATGCATTTAGCTGACACAGAACACGTGCACATGTGTGTGGGTGCCCCTGGCTGCTCACATGTCTTTGCATCTACTGCACATGCCCCTTGTATGTGTGTACATATACATAGCCCATGTTTGCATGCTGTACACACATTCATAGATTTTGCCTTGTGTGTATGTGTATACACATGGGTGTTATGTATATGGTATGCACAGATTCGTGTACAACTTTGCCTCGTGTGTATGGGTGTACCTGTGTGTATACGCATATGGGGGTCCAGGTCTGTATGGTGTGCACATGGGCATGTGTGTTTGTGCCTAGGCCTAGGTCAATGTGTACACATGTGGCACATGTATCTGTGGTTTAGTTTGGGACAGGGCCTAGTGGTCATCTTAGGGCCCAGTTGGTCACAAGTGACCCTGTCTGCTGAGGGAACGTGGCTTGAGATCAAACGTTCTACCCATGAATAAGACATCCTCACTACCCCCTTCAAGAGTTATCTGTTTGTTCTTCCATTCTCTGTTCTCTGCTAGCTAGTCTGGTAAATTAACTTGTGTTGATATAAGAGAAGGAATCTCCTTGAGGACGGAGTCTGTGTTCATCTCCCACATGGCTTGGTGCAGGGTAGGTGCCGAGGAGAAGGTAAGTACTGGAGAGGGACAACAGATAAGAACCGAGAGGATAGGAGGGGCTCTGTCTTGATTTCGGCTCAGGTCCTGATCTCTCGGTTCGTGGGATCGAGCCCCACTTCCGGCTTTGCACTGACAGCATGGAGCCTGCTTGGGATTCTCTCTCTCTCTCTCTCTCTCTCTCTCTGCTCCTCCCCAGCTCATGCATGTGCACTCTTTCTCTCTCTCAAAATAAATAAATAAACATTTTTTTTAAAAATAGAGAGAATGGGAACCATCTCCTGGGTGCCCTGAATACATTTTCTTGTTTAATTCACACAGCTCTATGAGATTGGAATCATTCTGTCTGTTTAAAGGAGCCAAGGCTCAGAGAAGGGAAGTGACTTGTTCAAAGTCACACAGCCAGGACCTTGGATTTGAACTCAGGTCTGTGTTATATACCAAAGCTTTTTCCAGTCAAAGCCATCCTTCAATTCAGAATCTGGTATCTCAAAGCCCATAATAAAGAGTGAGTCTCTGACTTTTGAAATAACATCAAGCTTATCTTGGGATCATCTCAGGAGAATATATGCTAATTCTGATGTGGATGGAAGTGCTTTGTCGGGTGGGCCAGGGTGGGGGCGGGTGATAGATGGCTTGACGCCTGTGAGCCACAGTTGCTGGATGATCAGACACCTCGTCATCCATCAGGCACGCCAGAGATAACAAGCCCCCACTTCTGCCATTGCTTTTGTTATTACAAGAGAAAAATGAAAACCAACTCCAAATCACCTTGGCCATTTAGGTATATTTATCTTGCTGTCAGCCATAAGCAGGCTCTATCTCAACGTTCCGGGCTAATTAGAGCTTGTTTTCAGAATACATGGAGTCTACACCCCAAGGAGCAGGTATTAATCTGCTATTAATACTGGGCCATGAGTCAGGGTGACAACAGGTGGAAGAGGAGGTTCCTGGCGGGTCCTGATTGAGACCTTCATTTTGGCCCAACAAGATGGCAGTCTCCCTCCTGAAAACCCAAGTATTCCTTTTCATGGCTCCATGAGAACCCACTTATGAGTCTTGAGTGGACTCCAGGATTCTTTGGCCACCCATATCCATCCTTTGATTTCCAGTAAGCAGAAGGACCCCTCTTTCCTTCTGGAGAATTGCCTTATCTCCATCCAGCACAGTCCTGATGGGATTCTAGCCACACTGCCCCATTCCCAGGGCAAGGGGTCAGCCTGTGGAAACTCTCTCCTGGGATTTAGACTCTTAGGTGGGGAGATGCAGAGCTGTTAGGACAGACATTCATTACAGCAGCCACAACAGCACTAGAATAAGATAGTGGAAAAGTCTCTGCTGCCTGGACCCTTGCAGGACTCCCTTTTTAGCCTGGAGCCTGAGCCTTTGGTCTTCCTGTTGAGCAATAAATCTCCCTTTTCAGGTAATTTAGCTAAATTTGGGCTCTGTTCTTTGCAATCCTGACTGATAAGGCCTCCTCCTCTGTACTGGGGTCTCATGAGAATCTAGAGTCATAGATTCAAATCCTGGCTTTGATTTCAGGAAAGAGAGGAGGAGGGAGGGAAGGGGTTGGGAGAGGAATAATGATGACTGGAAAGGGTAAGGGGATACAGCTGGGTCAAATGGATATCAAGGACAATAAGAGAAAAAGGAATCCCAGGCAGAGGCCCAAAGGTGTACCAGAAATATTCCCTATGTGTTTATAGATAATTCTCACCAAAAAACTTGAAAGCCTCCTTATTCCCATTTGTATAGGAAGCTGTTATTTTTTTCTGGTCAGCCTCCAGTCCCCTTTCTTCTTATGATAGAACCCTGGTTTTACAAAGGAGAATTATTCTCCTCTGCCTTTGGATTTGCTGGTTTGTGTAGGGCTGGCACCACCTTGGGAACCATGTGACCAAGGACTGGCCAGTCAGGGTTTGAATATCCCCAGCCACAGGGATTGGTTCAAGGACAGCTGTATGGTCAAGCCAGGCCAATGAGATTCAAACTTGAGACTTTTACTGAATTATTTACAAAGAAGTGTTCTTTTCATGCTGGGGTTGTGGGATGTAAACCCAGAACTGGCAGGGTCCATTTTTGCCACTTTACAAGAAGATTCTACTTGTGAATGATGCCACCACAAAATTAGTTGGACCAGAAGGTAGGAAGTCACTGGTTTTTCATGACAGGATAAGTTCCTTTTTTGTTTAAGTCAGTTTGGGCTGCCCTTTCTGTCACTTGCAACCTAATGACTAATAGATAAAACTCAAAGAAGAGAGGGTATCCTAGGGCTGGGCCATGTCTCGTCTCATGCTAGGGCAGGGAAGAAGGACCACAGGGCACCAAGCAGATTCCCTGGCCTTAGCTTCTGCCTTAAACTCTGAAGGCTTGTGTTCAAGTGCCAGTTCTGCTACTAATTCGGGGGGTGGGGATTGGTACATCGCATAACATCTGTAGGGGTCAGCTGTCTCTTCTAGAAAGTGAGGGTGATGATAATATAAAACTTTCAGCCAACTAATTGGTTACTACATGCTAGTCCTCATACAAAGTGTTTTCCAGCATTATTACATTATATCTGCATAAAAAGTGAATGATGTAAGCATTATTATTATTCCCATTTTATAGATGACAAAGCTGAGACCCAAAAGGTAGGCAACTTGCCCCAGGTCACCAAGTAGAAGACCAAGTCTTTGACTCAACCCCTTACACAACCTGTCAGATGTTAAAAGTGTAGCTAGCCAGGAGGGGATAGGGTGCAGGCAGCGTTGTCTTGCCTGCTGGTTCACCAAGCACCCAGCCACTTTTTGACCTAGTCTGCATCTTCAAGGGGAGCTCCAATTCTACTTGAGTAGTGTTCCTTTTTTTTTTTTTTTTAACATTTTATTTTTTAAGTAATCTCCATACCCAATGTGGGGCTTGAACTCACAACCCTGAGATCAAGAGTCATATGCTCTCCCAACTGAGCCAACCAGGCTGGCTACTATAAGTAGTGTTCTTATAGGGAAACCACCCAAAGTCTTGTAAGTGCCTGAACAAACAAAGCAAGGTCAAGACCATTCACAAGGTCAGGATCATGGGAGTTAGGCTGGCCCCATGGACAACATCTGATCTGGACTTTCAAAAGATGGGTCATTTCCCCTGGTCTCATCTATATGTAGCCAAAGGGAGGCCAGAAAGCTTTTAAGAATAATAGTGGTTTGGGAGATGGAAAGAAGGAAGGAAGGAAGGAAGGAAGGAAGGAAGGAAGGAAGGGAAGATTAAGTAAGTAAATCTAGAAATGAGTAAGTGAATGAGATAGAAGCTGATTGGTTATATTAGAAAAGCTGGAGAAGAAGGGGTAGGCACTCAGTAGGTACAGCCATGGTGGGCAAGTGGAAAAGTGAAGCTAGCCAAGGGCAGGAAACCTGCTCCCTCCCTGCAGACTCACCTAGCCCTAGCCCTCATCGTTTCTGATACTTTTATCAGCACTTGGCCAGGAGTCACTTGTGGGCATAGATCTAGGGCACAGATTCTAAGGGGAGAGATCACAAGGAAGGGCTGCTCTTAATTCTAGCCCACAGCTATGGCAGGAGGTGGACCAATGTCATCCATCACAAGCATCCTGGGTCTGGCCCTACCAAAGGCCGAGACCAGGCACATCTCCACGGTTACTCTGAGGGCCCAGCCGGCAACAGCAAATGAATTTTCCTTTATTGATTTTGGGGTTAGAGAGCAATTCAAGACAATCACGAATAATGCTCAGATAAGCAAGGGCTTCTGAGAGGGGAGCAGGGCCACAGAAAGGACTCTGGAATTTTATAGACCTGATTTCCACTCCTAGGCCCACCACTACCTTGCTATGTGACCGTGTGCAAATAACATCACTGCTCTGAGCCTCAGGTTCCTCATCTGTATAGAGCAGGGCTAGTGAAACGTACCTCCCAGGGGTGTCGTGAGGAAATGTGGAATGTGACGGGCATCATGCTTGCCTGAAACCGAGTAGGCACTTGGTAAATGACAGCTCTTTATTGTTCTGACCTTTCCCCCCAGTAGACACTTTTGTCATCAAAAACAAATATAGTTCATCCGTTTTTAATCTAAAATAACAAAAGTGTGTCTGCTTATGGTCTGGGAGGAATGTATTGGGCAGAGTCCTGCCAGGAAATAGGTAGCATCCCCAGATCGGTTAGTTTGAGGATAACTTCATGAAAGGACCGTTTACAAAGCATGAGCAGAGTGCACAAGGGATAGTGCAGTACCCAGGGAAGGTGAGAGAAGACCTGGTAGCACTTCTAAGCCCAAAGGGACAAGAGGGGACAGCAGTTAATGGGGTCCAGAGAAAGGGAGCATTGGACTGTAAGAGTCTTGACAGGAGCAATCAGTTGAGGGACCTCACAGTGGGTGAGCCTGGAGATTAAATACCACAACCTCTTTCTTCTCCCACCTTCTGATCCCCTCTGGGACTCACCACTGGCAGAACCCAACAGGAAACCAGGGGCCAAGGGAGCCATTGGTAAAGGCTGGCCTCCCAGGCCTTGAGCAGGAAGGGGGAGGGCGCAGAGTGGATCCAGAGGGTCAAACAGAGGGATCCAGCACAAGGGTTTCTGAACATCCTGTTGATAATAAACTTGAAGACCCCATCTCATAAACAGGCTCTTAAGCCCCCCTCTTCCACAGTCTAGACCTGGCCATTTGCAATTACAGCCAGCATCCCATCGTGTAGAGAGGAATGCAGCAGTGACAATGTTCTGATGAAGGATAAGCTTGGTCCTTTCCGGGACTCAGCCTGAGGGTGGGTACAGGACACTGGGGCACCGATTGCTCTGAGGGATGGGCATGGCCGGATGTCACACAGCAGCACTGAGGACAGGCTTCACACCAGAGGCGGTCTGTGATTAATGAGCCACTCAAGTCCAGTGGGTGGAGAAATTAAAAGAAATTAAAAAAAGAAAGTTTAATAAATTCTGGCTGGCGTCATGCAGAGCGAGAAACCCTCCCCACGCTATTATGGACAGTCATTTTTCAGTTTGTATGCAGAGAAGTCACAAATGGATTCACTGCGGCTGTCAGGATGATGGGGGCCCTTTCCAGTGCCCTTTACAAAGCCCTGATGCTTCCACTCTGGGTTTGGGATGGTGGGCTGAGTGCTAACCTGCCTCAGCCAGGTCACAGCAACCAGGCTGGTCCATGCTGGAGACAGAGGCCAGGGGCACCATCTCCTCAGATGGAATGGAATGAGCAAGGAAGGAGGGCATGGGGAGGGTGATAGAGAAGACGTCACCCACTCATCCCACGCAGATATACGCACGTGGAGACTAATAAGGGGACTCAGACACACACAAGGACACACAGAGACATGAAGAAAGATACACAGGAACACTCAACAGGGACTCATACAGACACACAGAGTCACATACACCAGAGAAACAGACAAATACACACAGAAAGACACTTACAAGGACACCAAAGCCACACAGACAATATATGGGAACATACAGAGATATGAGACACACATACGGGAACACACAAAAAGGATACAGGGACACATAGAGTCATAGGTACAGAGATAAACACAGTCAGAGACACACATGGGGACCCAGACACTCACAGAGACTTATATGAAGATACAAAGACACACAGACCCACAGGAACACACAATAGGGACACATGCTGAGTCACTTATACACAAAGACACAGAGAAGGGTACACAGAAACCCCAGATATGCCCCAATATACAGAGTAACAGCCTCAGGGACACAGATGCAACACACACACACACACACACACACACACACACACACACACACACACACCCCACTCTGGAGGGGCTCTAAGAGAAGGCAAAGAGCCCTTGCTGGCAGAGGTCGGAGCTGTGTGGCCTCAGAAAAGACTCTTAACTAATCTCTCTGAGCTTCAGTGACCCCATCTAGAAAATGGGAGTCATAATCCTTACCACATCACTGCTGTGAGGACTGAATGGGACAATGACACCAAGTGCCAAGTAAAGGGTTTAATAGCAGGACACCAAATGTATGTTGGGAAAGTCCATTAACAACACAACGGACTATATTTAAACAACCAAAAAAAATGTCTAGCTGCCCAAAAGGGACTATCCCAGGGCAAGCACTTGTTGGATTATAGCCCATTAAGCAAGGGTCAAGCCCAAGTGGAACCACAATACAACTCACTGACCCCACCCCCCACTACTCTGACTCTAGGCCCAGAACTCAGAGTCTTTTGTGGTCAAGCTCCCAACCCCACCCCACCTCATCTCCACCACTCTTCCCAATATCTCAGCCCCAATCCTACAGTTTCCCCACTTTCCCCAGACAGGCCATGTGTTCCCTGCCCCCAAGCCTTTAGCCATGCCATCTCCTCCACTGAGGGTGCCTACCCTCTCCTGCACCTGCAAATCATATCCCTCCTTCTCCTACTTGAGTCCTACTTGTGTAGGAAGCCGTTCCTGACACCAGTGACCTCTCTCTGTCCTGCTCTATAAAATTATGACTTTTCCTTTCCTTCATTTACAACTGAGGCTCAGAGAGGTGAAATGACTTGCCAAGGGTCACACATCTCAAAAGCAGTAGAGCTGGGATTGGAACTCAGGTCTATTGGAGTCCAAAGCCAGTCTCTTTTTGTGACACTCTCTTAGGCCCTAGAGATCAGAGGTTATATTTCATGCACATTTCAATAGTTTCCAGCCCGTAGGGATTGGAATATAAGGAATACTGCAATAAACATTCTTATGTTTTAGATTGTGTCTTTAGCATGAATTCTCAGCAGTGAAATTAATGGTCAAGGTGTGTCTTAGTCTGTTTGGGCTGCCGTAAGAAAATACCACAGACTAGGTGGCTTTTAATTTTTTTCTTATTTCTTTAATGTTTATTTTCGAGAGAGAGACAGAGAAAGATAGAGCGTGAGTGGGGGAGGGGCAGAGAGAGGGAAACACAGAATCCTAAAGCAGGCTCCAGGCTCTGAGCTGGCAGCACAAAGTCCGACATGGGGCTCGAATTCACAGACTGCAAGATCATGACCTGAGTTGAAGTCGGTCACTTAACCAACTGAGCCACCCAGGTGCCCCAGACTAGGTGGCTTTTAAATAGCAGAAATTTATTTCTGACAGTTGCAGAGGCTGGATCAGGGAGCCAGGTCAGGAGAGGGCCCTCTTCCAGACTGCAGACTTCTCTCTGTGTCCTCACACTGTAAAAGGGAGCAGGGAGGTCTGTGGGGGTCTCTTTTATAAGAACATTCATGAGGGCTCCAACTTATGACCTAATCACCTCCCCAAAGGTCCACCTTATACTACCATTATATTGCGCACTAGGATTTCAATTATTAATTTGGCGGGGCATTGGGGGCAGGGGAACAAAACATTCAATCCATAGTAACTTGTATGAGCATTCATTCATCCCATAGATATTTCTCACCACTTTCACGGCTACCACTTTGTTCCATGCCATCGTTAATGCTTACATGCATGTCTACAGAGGCCTCTTACCTGGACACACTACCTCCCCACTTCTTCCTGTGGTATTTTGATAATTGGTCCCCTTTCTTCACCCCTTCCTGCAGCCGCACACTTGCCAAGGCCTCTTCACGGATAGAATGGATTTCCCTGACCCTTAACTTTGGCCTGGGCCACTGCCTTGCTTTAGCCAATGGGATAGAGCAGAAGTGGGCCCGTTTCAAGTTCCTTGGCCATTGCCATGAGAACATGCCTCCGCTCACACACTGCTGGTAGATGAAGGATGAGAAATACGTGCAGCAGAGCCACCCCAACTGCAGACTACAAGAATAAGTGACCTTTGGGGCCCCTGGATGGCTCAGTCCATGAAGCATCTGACTCTTGGTTTCAGCTCAGGTCGTGATCCCAGGGTCTTGGGATCGAGCCCCACCTTGGGCTCTGTGCTAAGGGTGAAGCCTGCTTGGGATTCTCTCCCTCTCTCTCTCTCTCTCTCTGTCCACCCCCCGACTTGCACACTCTCTCTCACTCTCTAAAAAAAGAAGAGAGAGAATAAATGATTACCATTTTAAGCCACTGAGTTTGGGGGTGGTTTGTTATGCTGCATTCTTGTGGCAATAGCTGATATGACTGATATACACCCCTCTAATCTATTTTCCACACACTGCCAGACTTATCTTTTTAATCTTTTCTTTTATAATTTGTCCTTTATGTGCTGCAACCTTTTACCATTAATCTGCCTACTTACTCCAAAGCCTTGCCATTCTATGCCCCAGGAGGCCAGGAACGAACTGATGAGAGCACAGAAAGCAGAGGTGACTGATGAAGCTAAGGTATGCCCAGATCTCTTGCCAGTTCATCAGGGTTGACCACAGCCAAGGTGGCCCATGTGCATGAAGTGGAAGAAGCCCAAAACCTTCTCTAGAAGGGGGAGAGGAAGAGCCTATACCTAGCACTTGCCAGATCTCATATCTCACCATGGGCCTCACCATCCCCGTTCACCCGGAAGGTAGCAGAGGCTTGCCCAGGGTTGCAAGGTGAAGAGATGGAAGTAGTGGGATTGGAACGTCGGCCAGTCTGTTGCCAAAGCAGTTTCTGCTCTCCAAGCCTTGGCTGGCCTGACCCTGGGCTATCAGATGGAACCTCTCCCCAGGACAACCTCTTCAGCTTCTGGTTGGCCCACGGATATGGCTACTTACTGGCTCTGTGACCACAGCAAGTGACATTACCTCCCTGGACCGCTAGATGGTAAACTCTGTGAAGGCAGGGACTTTCTTTTGCTTATGGCTCCATCCTTTTACCAGAAACAGAGCCAGGAGCTTCATAGGTGTTTGGTGAACGAATGAGTAAGCCAGTTCGCCTATAGTTTCATCAGAGTGACGGCATTTCTTCTGTCGAACACCGGACAGGATGGTGCTTGAATATGGAGGCGATTTTGATCACCCCTGGAAGTAGGGAGCCCTGGAAGTCAGACTGGCCTGATTCCAGCCAAACTAGCACCCGGGTAAAGTGACTCATTTGTTCCTCAGTTTCTCCTCCATCAAATTGACCTTCCTGCATTGCCTACCATGGGGATGTGGTGGGGATTGACTGAGATGTACACATAACATGCCTGTTCATCATATCAGTGCTCAGTAAGTGGGTCATTATTATCTGGACTAACGGTAACTATTTAGGCTAAATGACCAGCACAAGAGAAGGTCCAGAAGCCTCCAAACCTCCTGGAGGAGAAGGTCTGGATCTTCATCCATGCTCTGCCCTATCAAAGGAGGCCATATGAGCAGCCAGGACTCTAGCTCTGGGAAGACTGGGGGAAAGGGATGAGAAGCAGATTTCTGGTTGTTTCGTACCTGCTCTGAATTAGGCACCTGCTGAGCTGTCCTTAGAGAGGAGGGGTGTGGAAGTGGCAGGCACTCATAATGAGCACAGAGCTCATCCAGGCAGGGCCTAGCCATTAATCGTCTGGCTCTTGGCTCCCGGCTCACTCCAGCAGCAAAGGAGGAGGGAGGTGGAACACACATGTCCCCAGGATCTGTATACAAGATACAGATGACCCTGGAGCGGAAATGGAGAGGTAGTGAGGGAGACGGCCAGGGGCCTCCAGCATCTGTGTTCAGTCTTGAGGGAGGGCAGCGTGAGGAGAACCAGGTGAGTCTGGGCACTTTCCCTTTCCTCCAGTCCTTACGACCATCTCACACTGGAGGATTCTTACCCCTGTCGAGACTGGAGCTCAGAAGTGATTTGCCCAAGGTCACACAGCTGGAAAAAGGGTATGACTTTCAGTCTAAAACCCAAATATATAAAAATTGTGACTTTCTAGATTAGAACTTCATTTCTGTCTCAAACTCCCTTTCTTCCAGGAAGTGGAACCTTAATCTCCCTGCCCCTACTACCCAATCCCTGGGGTTCTGTGTTGCTTTTCTATTGTTGCCTAAGGAATCACCCCAAAACTCAGTGGCTTAAAATAATACCAAGATTGGTATTATTCTCTTGGATGGTTCTGGTAGCCTGCACTCAGCTAGGTGGTTCTTGCTCAGGGTCTCTTGTGCTTTGCAGTCAGGCAGCGGCTGAGGCCAGAGGTACCTAGAAGGCTCCCTCAGTCAGCAGCTGAAGCTGGCTGCAGCCTGGAACACCTACGCGTGGACACTCCGAGTCACCTGGGCTCCCCTCACGGCATTGTGGCCGGGTTCCAAGAGCAAGCGACCTAAGCAAACCGAGTCAAAGTTGTGTCACCTTTTGTGACAACCTCAGAAGTCACAGAGCAGCCTTGTGCAATAGCCACATGTCACATTCAAGGGGAAAGAAGTAAGTCCCGCCCCTTCTTGAAAGGAGTGTCAATATCTCCTTGCAATACCTGTGGGATGGGAGAGCCTGTGGAAATCCTGACAATACCATCTCTCCCCTGCATGCAGCCTGCTCCTGCATGCTCTCCAGTCATTGGTCCACACTGTCTGAGACCCCCCTCCCCAAGGGCCCTCACTGCGAGATCCCCCTCCCTGGTCCTCTTGGGTCACATCTGTGTCTCTTGGAATACTGGGATCACTGTGCTGCTTCTCACACTAACCTGGAGCACCCGGGGACCCCGTGAGGCCCCCTCACAACCCAAGCCCCCATTTCTTCCACCTCTCACCAGGCTGGACGGAGTGAGACAGGGGACCTATAGCAGTGAGAGTCCAGACAGGAAACAAAGGGCTCAGCACATAGTAAATGCTTAGCGAATGTTAGCTTCTGTTCATATGATTATTAGAAGTTACTGTGAGAGCACACAGCGGGGAGAAGCTCCTTCTGCTGGAGGTATGGGAATAGTTAGGGCAAGTCTTATGGAGGAGGTGACATAGGCTGGATTTTACCAGCTGGGAAAATGAGAGGAGGGACAGTCCAGGGACAAACGACCAGAAGCGCAGAAGGTATAGGAGTGTGAGCGTCAACTGAGCTTGCAGGCTGTGAAACTTGACCGGACAGAGGCACAAGCCTGCAGCCTGGGGCTGGTTGGGAAGGCCCCACCTGCCCAGCCATCCCGGGTGTGTGAGCACAAAGCTGGCAGGAAGGCAGGCTGGAGAAGGGGCTCTGTGCACAGGCCCGCTCTGACCCTCCAGTCCAGCCTTCCCAGGACAGGCAATCCCAGCCCTGGAACCTCAGTGAATTGAAGCAATTAGACCCTCTGCCGACCTATCTTCCAGCTTTGAAGCCCCTTCCCTTCTGGCTGGGTGGGGGTGGACCGCACAGGATGTGCTCAGTGCCTTCCCAGGATAGCGGAGTCAATTAGAGGCTTTGCCAGGAGGTAGCGGAGCATGTAATAACTCTTGTTGTTTCATCAAGGACACTGTGTTTAATTTAGATAAGTTTGCTGCTTGGCAAAGGATAAAACTGCAGTCCTAGGGGTTGGCGAGAGGGGTGTCTGTTTGGATTTCCAACCGAGTCCCACCATCTGGGCTCAGTGTACCCCCTGCCCATCTCCACCTTCTGTCACCCCCTGGCACCTTCTGCAGACTGGGGCTCCTCGGACTCCCTGAGATTCTGACCCAGTGGGTCTGAGTGGGCCCCAGGTGATTCTGAGGCAGGTTTCTCAGGAACATAGTCAAAAACCCCTGCTGGGTTAGGGCGAGGTCACAAAGGACCTTGAATATCACTTAAAGAAGTTTAAACGACTCTAGTCTACTTGTTTTGTAGTGGCTAGGGCAAGACTTACTTTGAAAGGAGGGGTTTGAAGCCAGAGCTGACCAACCCCAGGGTTTGATTTGGCAAAACTCATTTGTTCTTCAGATAAATGTTCATCAGCACCTGCTCAGGGCCACACCTTACTCTGAGGACACTGAGGTGGGAAAAACTACTCCAGTCTGTGCTCGTCTGGCTGCGGGTGGCAGGGAAACAGACATGGTAATGGGAACTTGAAGAACCTCAACTGTCACAGCGCCACCACAGCCTGAGGAATGCAAGGATTAACTCTGCTCCCCAGAGGTGGAGGCTTTGGGGCTGGGTCTTAAGGAATGAAGAGGAGTTTGCCAGGCAAAGCCAGCAGGAGGGGCAGGATGGAATGGAGGGAGGCAATTTGGACTTTCTTCTTTTCCCACAGGGTCTGGTTTATTTCAGTATGATGGCCTGCCTCATGCCCCTGCCTCACAGACCCCCATGGTGGCCCAGGTGACCTGGTTTCTCCTGGCTCCCTGTACTCATGCACTTACCATCTCTAAGACCCACACCCCACCACCAACACATACACACATCCAAAGGCCGGCTGCCTTGAGTCATCTGGCAGAGTGGGAACATCAGGGTGACAGCCTTCCTTATCGTCACACAGTTAAAGGTTCCAGCTACTGCGGAACCCTGGGAAGGGTCTTCTTTTTATTCTTTGGGCTTTACAATTTTTTTTTCCATCTCTGGGTCTATTATTCTCACATTTAATTAATGTTCCGTTTGACTAATAGGATATAACAAAAGTAGCTGGGATCACCCAGAGACTGGGGGGCTGGGATAATTGCACATCTTGCGAAGGAGGGGAGAGCCTTTAGGGGCTAGCAGCCTTGGGGTGGGGGTGGTTAGAGGTAGACAAGGGCTCCTCCGCACTGCTTGAGAGGAACCCAGCAGGGTGAGCCCACCCCACTTCTGTACCTTTGTCCTGGCTGTTCCCTTCTTGGGGGACTGCTCTCCACCCCTCTTCAAAGTCCCACTGCCTCCACTGTCTCTTCATCTCTCCAGCTCCCAGGAAAGCTGGGGCAGTAGTTTTCAAATTCAGCAGTGGTGAGAGACACCTGAGGCCTGTGTGTCAAAATGCTGGCTCCTAGCCCCACTCCAGGAAGTTGGTGAGTAAAAGCCCAGGAATCTGCATTTCAGCACGGCTCATCCTAGTGCTTCTGATACAGGCTGAATTCAGACAAACTTTGGGAAATCATGATTTGGACAACAAACTGCATTCCCTTCTTTTATAAAGGGGAATAATCAGAGTCCCACCCCACAGCACCATAAGGATCTGGATCAGGCCTGCCCACGGGAAGCACTCAGTAAACAGCTGCCAAGGTCATAGTCACAAGCTCCACAGGGATGGTGTCTGTGTGCTCCCCTGCTGTCCCCAATCCCCAACACAGTGTATGGCTCCAGATGGGTGATCAATAAGCAATTGAAGAATGGTTTTCTTTGGGCAGCTCCAGGAGGCAGAGAGGGAAGGAGAGCAGCTGAAAATTATTAATTCACCCTCCTATGCTGTTTGAATGTTTGAACGTGAACCATGAACCACTTTCACAGTTTTAAAAACTTGTGTTTTCTGGTAAATGACTAAAAAACCTTCTTGAGGCTTTGGATGAAGAACATATTCTCTTCATAAGGGTTTTGAATTACTAAGATCCAAGTGCAAAAGTCTAGTTCCATATGGCCTGTGGATGCCTGAAATCCCCTGGGAGTTTCTTTAAATGCAGTTTCATGGGCCCCGCCCTGGGTCTCTGAATCACAATTTCTGGGGCTGGCACCAGCCTTGCTAACAAGCTCCCCCACCATCATGCTGTAAGTGGGAGAATCCCTGGAGAGCACTGGAAGCAGGTATCTGACACCCTGAGGGCAGAGACATCTTTGTACTTGCCTCAGTCCCCACCACCAATCTACACATGTGGGAATGCAGAAAAGACTTCCTTGATGGATTAAAAGGGCACTGAGACCCAGAGAGGGGCAGTGACTTCCCCTAAGCCACACAGCAAGCGAGAGACAGCAGAGGGGGGCTGGTTAAGAGCTTCGGTTTGGAGCCAGACATGTCCTGTTAAAACAAAACAAAACAAAACAAAAAACAGCTGTTTCCTTGATCAGCTGTGTGGCCTTGGACAACTGCCTTCACCTCCCACAGCCCAGTTGGTCCCTTCATAAAATGGGGCTATTCATTCCTATCACAGTGAGTGGGAGTGTAATAAAAGTAGGCATGTAAAGGTGCTTAGCATCACACCTGCTCGGTTGCACTACATGGAAACTGCTATTGTTGGAATTGGTATCATACTTGTCAACATCCTTATCACTGAGAGGACGCACACAGCAGGGACTAAACACCCAGGCCCTGGAATCACTGGCTCATGTATGATGTGAGGGAACTTGGACAAGGCCCCACCATATGGAGCCTCAGTTGCCTCGTCTGTAAAATGGAAACCAGGATGATACCCCTAATACCTACCTCATAGGGATGCTGGGAGTTGGTATTTGTAAAACTCTTAGGACTGCACCTGGCACAGAGTGAGCTCTAAGTGCATGTTGGCTGTTATTATCAGCAGCTTGGACTGGAAGCCTGCTGCACCCCGGGGATGAAGCGTGCCTGCTTGCTTCACTCCTCATCCCCAGTGCCTCTGGAAGTCCCGATAAAAGCTGTCTCCATAATGAATGTACCTCTCAGCCAAGCACGGCTGTAGCCACACTGCTCTGACGAACGAGGCCTTGGCGGCAGCACCAACATCCACACAATTAAGCAGCTCAACTGCACGGGGCAGGTGGATGACAGCCACCCGGTATCGATTTCCTGGTGGGACCACAGCCCAGGCCAGGCAGGAGCCTCTGCTGAGATCGAAGCCAGCGTGCGGGACCAGAGCCAGGGGGAGGGGGCCAGGGCTGAAAACTCCCAGGCCAGGGTGTCCTGGGGGACTGGGCTAAGCACCCCACCCTCCAGAATGGCAACATATGTGCCATGTTTCATGATGATGTTGATGTAACACAGGCAGCTGACATTTAATAAGCATTTAGAGAGTGTCATTTACTATTCAACCTTAGTTATAATGATGTCCTGTTTTATAGACAAGGAAACTAAGACCCAGAGAGGCAGAGGTTCTGACCCATGGTGCTCAGCTGGGATTCAAGCCTAAGTCTGTCTGATTGCAAAATCTGCCTGTTAACCACCACCAGATTGCCTCCCATTTATTACTTGGGTAAGTTTTTTTTGTTGGGCCTCAGTTTCCCTATCTGCAGAATGATCATGGAGGACTGGATTGGATGGCCTCAAAGGGCTCACTCTGCATTTTTGTCTGTAGTCAATTAACTCTCCTGGGGGCTTTTGGAATCAGCTGGGAAGGATGAGTAGGGGCCAATCTGTGAGTTGAGAAAGAACCTTGCTGCTCCTCAGTCTGTCACACCCACCATGGCCCAACCTAACATTTCTGAAGCTCTTACCATGTGTCAGGCACTGTTCTAAGAATATGAATCATTGTAATCCCCACCTCTCCCTAAGGTAGGCACTCTACAACTCCTATTTTCCAAATGAGGAAACGGAGGCATAGAAAGGTCAAACAACTTGTCTGTCTAGATGCTGTGGGTGCCCCACCCAGGTCCCCCTTACTAGCTGATGCACCCATCCCCTAGCTTCTGTGAGTCTTCACTGCTAAAGAGCACAGCTTCCCCTTCTCCTGACAATTACCCTTGGCCAGTGGGAGCTATCCCATCCCCAAAGCCCTCAGGGACAATGCTCAAAAAGTGATTGTCTGAAGTATAGGTACAAAAGCCTGGCCCATTGCCACAAGGAACCTATTATGGGTTAAACCGTGTCCCCTAAAAAAGATATGTTAAAGTCCTAAACCCCAGTATCTCTGGATGTGACCTTATTTCGAAATAGGGTCACTGCAGATGTAATCAGTTAAATGAAGCCATAGTGGAACAGGGTACACTCAGTCCAATACGATTCGTGTGCTTATAAGAAGGGGGAGAGAGACACGAGACTAAGACTCACAGGGAGATGGCCATGTGACAATGGAGTGATCTACAAGCCCAGGAACGCCAAGGATTGCCAGCCACCAAGAGAAGCTAGAAGAAGCAAGGAAGGATCCCCTACACACACACACACACACACACACACACACACACACACACACACACATTTCAGAGGGAGCATGGCTCTGCTGACACCTTGCTCCAGGACTTCTGGCCTCCAGAACTGTGAGACAATAAACTTCTGTTGCTTAAGCCACCCTGTTTGTGGCACTTGGTTACGGCTGCCCTAAGAAAGGAATACAGAGTGTCTGGGACACCCTTGACAAAAGGTGGGACAACTCCATGGTGTTAGTCATGTTTCAGAGTGTCTCTCTCCCCTGGCCCAGGATGAGAGTGAAGTTAAACTGCTATCACCCCCACAGCTCTGCCCAACTTCTTCCTGTCCTAGTCTGCTCCCCTCAATCCTTTGTAGATTCCTCCTGACAGCTCATTCTCAATAAACCATGTATCCAAGAACCCCCCACGCAGGCTCTGCTTCACGGAATCTAACATGATTCAAGGTCACCCAAATGGCAAGTGACAGATTTGGGATCTGAACCCAAGCAGTCTTGCTGGAGAGCCAAAGCTTTAGAGAACCACAATGCTCTGCCTCTGAAAAGAACAGGGTAAGGTGCCTGGTGGCATTGCTGTCTCTGCTATGACCCCAGCCTTGAGAGGTGTCCACACCTGGAACCTTCCTGCTTCTAGAAAGGGACTCTGGTTCTCTGTGGGGGGGACCCCCTCTCTCACAGTGAGCTCTCGCACTTCCCTAAGCCTGACTCCACTTTCTAGTTCCTGGGGTGGGCACATAGCCTGGGCTTGGCCAATCAGAGCACCCCCCCCCCCCATAATGATTGGCTTAGGGACAGGTATGTGACCCAAGACCATCCAATGAGCTTCAACCTCAGGACTACCCGTTGAACTGTCAGGAACAACTTCCTTTGCTCCCCTGAAGCTGCACACTGGGCAGGAGCAAGCTTGGAAATGCTGGTGGCTTTCGTGCCACTAGATGGAAGCAGGGCTTGAACATTAGACCCTTCTGCCTTCTTCTAGTGGCTTCCCATTTTCCCCAGAGTAAAAGGCAAAGTCTTTACCAGACTCACAAGAGCACACACAATCTAGCCCTGATACTCTGTCTTCCTCTAGCTCCTCACCAGTTTTTCTCCAGCACGCTGCCCCCTGCTCCCACCTCAGCACCATTGTACCTGCTATTCTTCCAGCTAGACAGTCCCTGGAGAGCTTCATGGCTCGTTCCCTGTGTTTACTCCAGCCTCAGCTCAGATGTCACCACCTTAAAGAGGCCTTCCAAGCTAAAATAGCAGCCCCATCACTCACTATCCCCTTACCCAGCTTCATCTTTCATCACAAGGTTCTCTCATTAATGACACTGTTTATTGCCATGAATAAGACTTCTCAGTCCTAGCTTGGTTGTTATCTTCATCCTGAATAATAAGCATCATTGAGCACCTACTAGATACTGGGCCCTACTGATGGCTAGCGATATAATCACAGTCACAATACTTGTGTCCTTCCATTACTTTCACAACTGAAGTCTCTGGCCCTCTCCGATATGTATGCTCCCTTCTAAAAATATTCAAATTCAGATTAGAGAAGCTGCAATGTCCACAGAATAAAAGAAGGCCCTGTCTGGCTTTACCTGAAAGGCCATGAGTTTGCAATTCCTACCCAGGTTGCTCCCTGCAGGGAAGGAAATTCTCAGCTCTTCAGCAACTTCAATGTGCCAAGGTCCGTGCTGGGCCCTTCACAAGTGCCACAAGGACTGTGATGCCCATTTCATAGCTGAGAAAACTGAGGTGCTAAATAGTGACAGGCTTTGCACAGAGTCACAGAATTAGGATGTGGTGAAGCCAGATTGCTGCCCTGATGGATCTTCACCTGAAGGACCTACTTTCCTGGGCTGTGAAATGGGAGGATAGACGTGCCAACTGTAAAGTCCTGTGCACACAATGGGTGTGATTTGACTCTAAGATTTAGGGAGAAGGATTGAGATGGCCCGGAGGTTTTGAGGATGGAGAGGCATAAGGCAGACATGGGGCTGTAGGATGTGGCGAGGGTGGGAGCCTCTCCCTGCTCATCCAGGAAAAGCTTCAGAAAGTCATAACCAGAGGGGCAGGCAGCAGTGGTAGGTGAGGGGTCTGGGCCAGCAGGATGTGAGCAAGGGTGGGGTGGCTCCTGAGGAAATGAAAAAGCCCAGAGATGGAGCTGCTGGTACGGAAATGAAAGGGTGATGCAAGGATCCTTGGGGATGTGACAGTCACCCACCAAGTGGTGGCGGGGCATTGACAGTCCCTGGGCACAGGTGGGCCTGTCCAAGTCCCTAGAAACAGACAGTGATACCATCATGCTCCTAAATCGTCTCTCACAGAGAGTAACGGTTAGTTTCCGTCCCCATTGCTGTATCCGAACTCTCCCACATGAACACCACCATCTCGCACCTTGAGGCCTTCCCCAACCTCCTAGCTGGCCTCCTGTCTCCTCTGCTCCCAACAGTCTGTTTTCTATAGGCACCAGAGTGGTCTAATAAAGGGTAAAACAGATCCTGTCACTTTGTGAAAACCTTCCCGTGATTTCTGGTTACCCTTAGAGTAACAGGCAGACTCCCACCAACCTGTTCCAGTCCTCTGTATGTCCTTTCCTTCTAGCTGGTATCTTCTTGTTGACTTGTTTGGTGGTAATTGTCTACCTTTCTTGGCAAGCTTCAGGACAAGGTTGGCTTTGGCACAGGCATAACCCCTGGCACATAGCAGGTTCTAATATTGGCTGACCACTCCTCTTGTAGTCTGTCTCTGGAAAGGCATCTCTATCCTAACAACTGCTCAGGCAAAAACTTTGGGGTCATTCTTGGCTCCTTACTTTCTCACACCCAACGACCAATCCATCAGCAAATCCAACTGGCTCATCCTTCAAAATGTATTTAGAATCCTACACTTTTCCCCACCATCACCCTGGTCCAGCCACCATTGCCTCTCACCCAGTCAACTGCAAGAGCCCCCCTCCCCCTCTGGCCTCCCCATTTCCACCCTTGTTCCCAATGATCTATTTTCTACCTGGCTGCCAGATAGTTCTTTTAAAGCTAAAGTCAGATCACACATCAGAGTAATGGCCAAAGTCCTTACGGTGGCTCATAAGGTCCTGCACTACTTGCCTCTGTCTCCACTGCTCCTTTGACCTGCCCTCCTATCATGCTCTCTCCTTCACTAAGAGCTATGAAAATTTTTGTTGTTCTTCAAAAACAACCACCTCATTTCTGCCTCAGGGCCTTTGCACGTGCTATGCTCTTTGCCTGGAATTCTCATTTGGGGATCTCTGCTCGGCTAGCTCCTCACCACCTTCACCACCTCTCTGCTCAAATGTTCTTCCCTCAGACCAAGCTGTATGGAATATCACTCTCTCTCTCTCTCTCTCTCTCACACACACACACACACACACACACACACCCTCCAATCACTCTTCCTTTACCTTTCCTTATTTTTCTTCATGGCATTTAATCATCACTAGACTCATTACGTATTTAGCTGTCTCTTCGTATTTATCCATCTCTCCCACCAGAGTATGACCTCCAGGAAGGCAAAGACTTTATCTTTTTTGTTCATTGCTATGCCCTTAGCTTCTGGCACAGTGCCTCATACATGTAGATGGCACCAACAAGGTATTACATGAATGAGTTCAGGCTGCAGCTGTCTAGGTAAGGCACACTGGCAGTCTGGGCCAAGATGGAAGCTGTAGACATGGCTTCAAAGCAACCACTCACACATTCACATTTAGTAAGCAGAGCAAAGAAATAAACAGAGAGCAAAAAGAAGCCTCATGCCTTTCCCCTCCCTGCCCCACAATTTCTGATACACCACCCTCAGGTGAGGGCCTGATACAGAGAGCCGTCTTCTTTTTGTCTACCCCACACTCATTGTCCCATCTTCTGAGAAGACCACACCCTCCCCCAATATCAGTCCAGGGGGTTTGGGTGGACAGATCCACCCTTCATAACAGAGCCAGCCCATGACTCAGACCACGTCAATCAGAGTTGTAGGAGCTAGTCTCTGGGTGGGCATATGACACCGTCCAGGTCAATCAGAATCATCCCCAGGACATCTGGTAGAATTATTGCTAATGAAGGGAGTTCTCTCTTTGCCTGGTGGCAGCTAGGTTGGTTTAGAGGGTGTGCCCTGAGCTGTTGGTAGCCACTTGCCACCGGGAGAAGGGAGCTTACCTGGGAATAGAACCTCCAGAGAGAGGCAGATGTGCAATGACATCATTTGAGTTCCTAGATGCAGCCATGCCTGAAGGTTTCATTTTCCTGGACTTTTTAGTTATGTGAGAGAATACTTTTCTTTTTCTTAAGTCAGTTTGTGATAGGTTTCTGTCACTTATCTTCATGAACCGTGAATAAAACAATAGCTTGAGGGATTTCAGAATTTCAGTCATTGTCATACTGCCTCGGGCCGGTCTACACCCCTGTACAAACTAATTCTTCCCTCCATGTCTTTGCTCAAGCCATGCCTCCCTCCTAGAGGGCCCTTCTTTACTGCCTGTGTTTAAAGGTCTGGCTCAAGAGTCTCCTTTTCTGGATGCCTTCTCTGATCACACACACTACGACGTCTCCCTCTCAGGGTCAAGCACAGTTCCCTGCCCCTCGTCCTCCACCTTCTCTCAGCTTCCTGCCCCTTCTCAGCTCCAAGCATCCCTAGGCCTCTCTGGCCTCCTAGGTCCTAGCAGAGGAACGGTCCTGGGCCTGACTGACTCAGGTCAACTTTGTACCTCTGCTTCCCCCTGGTGGTAAAAATCAGGATTGCACTTAAACTTGCTGCCCTTGAAGTCAGGCTCCTGAGAGGGAGGAGCAAATGCCTAGTCTCACCTGGGGTTGCCACGCACAGCGTCCCGTGCTTTTTATTGGCTAAATCTGGCAACCCTAACCCACCTTCTGGTATCCTTTTTATAGAAGCTTAGGTTTTTAAGACAGGTCTTTGCAGCTACTCAGGCTGAGACCCGATGGGGATAGGAGATCTCTAAAGGGGGTGGCCACAACTTTGCCCAGCCAATCACAGCCACAAAAGAAAAAGGACTTATTTCTCAAAAGAGGCCAAAAATCTTGTTTTACATAAAATTTCCTGATTTCTACAGGTTGGCAACTAATTCAAAGTTCATATATCACTATGCAGGTCAAATAAAAACATGTCTGGGAGCCAGATTCCCCAGGAAAGCAACAGCCAGCTTTTGATCTCTGGGGCTACGTCTCCCATTTCATAGACCAAGAAAGTGAGGCCCAGATAAAGGAACGGGACCGCTTGGTCACAAAGCTGGTAAGTGGTATTTTGGGGCTGAACACCAGGTCTCTAGGATCCCAACCCAGTGCTTGAGTCTTTGCACAACACTCTGAAGCTTCTTCCACTTCCATTTTCTACAGAGCAAATTCCCGCTGAGGCTTCACCCTCCAGCTTCTCTGTGTCCCCCAGCCCAGAAGCCAGGCCCTCCTCCTCTCCAGAATTAGTTCTTGACCTCAGTTGGCCCCTCACCATCATCTTCCTCAATGCACTCCCCTCCTCAGGCTCCTCCTTGCAGTCCCACAACAGACTCAGGCCTCCTCAATTCTAAAATCAGCCTCCCCCGAAATCTACTCCCTTGCTCACAATTTTTAGCAATTTGGGCTCATAGTAGCTCATGGCTTAGGGGCAGAGAAAAGTTGCTGTAATTGAGCAGCTCAGGGAACTCTGGAGGCACCAAAAAGGGAGCAGGGAATCAGGGAAGGCTTCCTGGAGGAGGGGGTATTTAGTGTTGGAGATGCCTAGGGATGCGTAGTGTTGGAGAAAGAACAGATGTTTCCAAGGTGAAGAGAGGGATGGGGGTTGGTGTGGGAAAAATAGAGGAGAAAGAGGGGCAAAGTCAGTGTGAGTAGTGAGGTGTCTATGTTGGGAGGGGGTTATGGGTTGAATTGTGTCCCCCACCCCAAATTCATATGTTGCAGTCCTAATCCCCAGTACCTCAGAATGTGATCTGATTGGGAAGTAAGGTCATTGCAGGTGTAATTAGTAGAGATGAGGTCATGCTGGAGTAGGGCGGGCCCCTAATCCAGTATAACCGGGGTCTTGACAAAGAGGAGAAATTTGAACATAGACACACGCCTATAGATAGGACGCCATGTAAAGAGGAGGTAGAGATTGGAGCGATGTTTCTATACACCAAGGAACACCAAAGATTGCCAGCAAACTACCAGAAGCTAAGAGAGAGGCCTGGAACATGTCCTTTCCTCATGGAAGGAACCAACTCTGCCAACACCTCAACCTTAGACCTCCAGCCTCCAGATCTGTGAGGGAATAAATCTGTGTTGTTTAAACCACTCAGTCTGTGGTACTTCGTTACAGCAGTCCTGGCTGCACCAGGAACTCGAAGTCCAGGTTTGCATTTGGGATAACTGATGTCTCCAAGTTCTACACCAGAACATGGTAGCATGGGGAAAGTCAGCCCCTGGCTTGTTGCCCATCCGCTTCCTCTTTCCAACCCCTGTCTTCATCCTAGACTGCTCACATATGAACACCTGCACTTGGCCACGCCTCACATTTAGAGATACACACACCAGAGGCACAATCTGCCCTGGGGAGCATGACCTGGGGAAGCAGCCTGCACATACCCTGGAACATTGGGACAGAGATTGTCAGATCCCGAATATTTGTGGTATGATCTAGAAGGGAATGGGGTATGTACTCCGGGAGGCACGTCCACTTGGCCCTGCAAACTCCCTGCCCCGTGGGGAGAGGAGCACCCAGCGTGGGTTCCAGTGTGGAGCCTTCTAAGGCACAAGGCACAGGTGTAAGAGCAGGATAGGGGAAACCATCGGGTCAGGATGACTGGGTAGGATTGAGGCAGAGTTTCCAAGCACAGTGAGCCCTGATTGTGAAGATAAGCATACATCAAATCAAAAAGACTGAAAATGCCAAGTGTTGGCAAGAACATGAAGCCCTTGGAACCCTCATAGGCTGCTAGAGGGAGTGCGAAATACAAACCACCGCCACTTTTCCTCTTTTCGTTTTACATGAAAGGCAAGCCTACGCTCATTCTACTGCAGACGGACACCAAAGAGAAATGAGGACTTAGGGCTATCAAAGGCTTGCACAGAAAGTTTGTGACAGGCTTCTTTATAATTGCCAAAAGATGGAAGCAGCCCATTCTCCATCTACCTGTGAACGAATAAGGAAGTTGCTATCAATTCATACAGCAGTAAGACCGTACAAGCAAATGGCATAAATGAAGCTCAGAATCACACTGGGCAAAAGAAGCCAGGGGCGTCCAAGTGGCTCAGCCAGTTAAGTGTCCAACTTCAGCTCAAGTCATACTATCACAGCTCACGAGTTAAAGCCCCGCATCGGGATCTTCCGTCTCCTTCTCTCTCTGCCCCTCCCCTGCTCTCTCTCTCTATCCTCTCTCTTTCTCTCTCTCTCTCTCAAAAATAAATATAAAAAAATAAAGAAGCCAGAAATAAAGGACTATATGTTGTGTGATCCCATTCATGTGAAATTCCAGAAGGGTCCTAATTTACAGCAATAAAGGACAGAATAGTGTTGGGGGAAAGGGGGTCAGAATTGACTGGGAGGGGACATGAGGGAACCTGCTGGGAGGCTGGAAATGGTCTACAGCCTGATGTGGGTGGCACCTCAAGTGTAGATACACATATAAAAATCCGCCATGCTATAGGGAAGGGGAGAGTGAGCTCAGACTGGGGATTCTAAAAGTCCAGGAGGCCACCCAAGTGGAAGCGCCCAGGAAGCACCTGGATAGATGGGTATGAAGCCCAGGAGAGAAGTCAGTGATGGGGAGAGGGATCTGGGCACCATGTGCTCATCAGATGTCACAAACAGGCAGCCCATGGGCCAAACTTAGCATACAGACAGGTATCATTTGATCTGCACAATGTTTTCAAAAACTAAATTTAAACTAATTTTAAACAGTGGGAAATTTCACTTTAAAAATCCAATTTTATAGCTTCCTTTGAATAATCAGACAATCGGGCAATGCTGGGATGCTTTCCCATTGATAAAAACCAAGTGGAGATAATTAACCAAGACTGGTGCTCTCCAGTGACACCTCCCCCTCCAGGCCCCACCACTCTCTGTTGCCTCACAGCCCACCCACGTCAATCTGTAGGTGCACATTCGTGTATTCATGCATTCAGCAAATCCTTTCTGTCTTCCAAGCGCTGGTAAACGAAACACACAGGGATAGTGATCCCTGAGTCATAAAGCTTAGATTATGTGGGAGGAGACAAGACGATAAGCAAATAAGGAAAAGATGCCATGTAGGGGAGCCTGGCAGGCTCAGTCGGTTGAGCGTCTGACCCTTGATTTATGTTCAAATCATGATCTCACCATTTCTCCATGCATCTGTTAGTAGACATTTGGGTTGTTTCTATCTTTTTTTTTTTTTTAATGTTTATTTATTTATTTATTTATTTATTTATTTAAAATTATTTTTATTTTAGGGGTTTATCTATTTGTTTATTTGTTTGTCTGTTTTGAGAGAGACAGAAAGTGATCAGGGGAGGGGCAGAGAGAGAGAGAGGGAGAGAGAGAGAATCCCAAGCAGGCTCCGTACTCAGCGAGGAGCCTGATGTGGGACTTGAATTGACAAAACTGTGAGATCCTGACCTGATCCTGACTGAGCCACCCAGGTGCTTCTATCTTTCAACTATTGTGAATAATGTTGCCATAAAGACTGATGTAGGTATCTCTTTGATTCCCTGTTTTCAATTCTTTCATTTATAATACCCAAAAGTGGAATTGTTGGATCATATGATAATTCTTTATTTAATGTTTTGAGGAACCACCGACCTGTCTTCCATAGTGGCTGCACCATTTTACATTCCCACCAGCAGTGGATGAGGGTTCCAATTTTTCCACATCCTCCCCAACTTGTATTTTGTTGTTCTTGTTAGCTGGTGTTTGATAATAGCCACACTAGTGGGTGCGAAGCAGTGTCTCATTGTGCTTTTGATTTGTATTTCCCTCGTGACTAATGATGTTGAGTATCTCCTCATGTTCTTCTTGGACATTTGTGTATCTTTCATGGAGAAATGTCAGGGAGGAATCTTTTCCAGTTGAAAGATGATATTGCTCAGACCAGAGTAAGAACAGGAAACATAGTGTGAAGTGATCAGATTCCAGATATCTTTTGAAGAGGAAGCAGACAGGGTTTGCGGCATGGGAGAAAGAGAAGTCGAGGACTTTTCCAAGTGGTGCCCATATTTTTTGCCTGAGCAGTTGCTGAGATGGGGAAGGCTTCAGCAGAGACAGGCTTCAAGGGAGGGAGAAGGGTTTGGTTGAATTGAGACAACCCTGGAAACTGAGGATTGAAGCCCAGAAAGGAATTTAATACTTCAAGAAAGTGGGTAGAGGGATAAAAAGAGTTTCCTATATTTTGCCACTACACTGTTTTTTAAGGTCCTCTATGGACACAGCTTCACTGTATCAATTCCTGATCAACTGGGGTTCCCTCTGCCCCAGTCCCATTCCTGGTTTGTCACCTGACGGGTGATAGGGGCTGTTCCTGAAGCTGCAGATCCATCTATGGACAGTAGGTGGCACTGTAGGGCCAGAAATAGCCAGGACGCTGCTGGCTCAGTAGACTGTGGACCAGGGACCAAGAATTGGGAATTTTCAAATCACTGCATCATGTAAAAGTACAATTCTAGAATCTCAGCACCAGCAGATTCGAAGATTCAAGACAGAAAATGCCACACCTGAGCCTTGTGAAGGGGAAATCCCAGTGGGTAGCTGGTTCCAAGAGATATTTACTTCCGCGATATATACCTAAACACATTCAGTGCCAGTTAACATTTATTCATTGAACACCTACCGACGGGTCACGTGTCACTCGCTGCGTTAGATGCTGTGGATTCAGGGGTGACACTTCGTTCCTGCCTCAGAGAAGTTTCAAGGAAAAAACGACAAACAAAAGGAATAATATGGATTGTATTGTCAAGGAAATACACAGGATTATGTGATGGAAAGATTAATTTAACTGTGGGAGAGAATTAAGGGAGGAGATGAGGTTTGGGTAAAGACCTGAAGGAGGAGGAACGCAGAAACCCTTTCCAGATAAGTAGCCCCAGGATTGAGAGGGGACCTCTCTCCAGGTTTCCGTGGTCATGCAGCTGACCACTCCCAGTAGCACTATTAAAAGTCAGGTCTGTCTGAACCTGAATGGTGCTCGCTAATAGCTGCTGGGAGGATTGGGTGAAGTAATATATGCAAAGCCCTATTATTCCTCAACTAGGAGTAGGGTTTTGTTGTTTGCTTTTTTTTTTCTTTTTATTGAAGTATAGTTGACACACAATGTTACGTTAATTTCAGGCCTACAGCATAGTGATTCAGCCAAGTCCACAAGAAGCAGGGCTTTAAAAGCAACCTTCAGAAATCCCTGCCTTTCTTGTCTCATAGGCTTTGCAATGAGGCAAATGGGGAAAGTTTATTGCTGCCGATAAGATGTGCTCTCATTACTAAGATAGCAAACTTGGGGGCAAAGGTAGGTAAGCCGTAAACTCCAGGTTTCTTCAACTCTGAGAAGAAGACAAGGCCACAGCCTGGAGAGCAGGGCCAGAGAGCCCTCCCCTTCCCCTCAGGAGTGTGTGTGACAAGGGAACAGGAGGCCCGGGGTCCTTTGGGCCCAAAATAGGTGCTGGCACTGGGCGACTGAACTTCTGACGTATGTGACCTAATATTCCCTGCATGGAGACACCTGCCCTCCACATCCTAGGGCAGAACCTGAGCTTTCTCTCCAAGCTGTGATTGACTACTCCTTTGCCTCTCCAGACTTGCAAATACACATGCACTCACACACCTACATACACATACACACTCATCCACATACATACTCAGACTCGTGCACTGATGCACATATATATGCTCATACTTTCCACACTCATTTACATCCACATACTCCAGCACTTAAACTCACTCACCCACATATGCACATATGCGCAGTCACACACTCACTAAGATACACTTAAATCTGCTCACACACATATATTCAAATATTTACACACATTCCCACACTCATATACCCATATTCATTCATATGGATATTTATACACACAACACAGACATTCACACTCTCTGATGTAGTTGTATACACTGACTCACATACATTTAACATGCACTCATACACTTACACACACACTCGAATAGTCACACACCTCATACACATTCATACTCACAACACTTACACATGCATTCACAAACCCATAGTGCATTCCCTTACATACATATATTTCACCCAGTCACATATGCATGCAAACATCTGTACACACACTCACACATGCTCATACTCAAACTCACATATTTACACACACAAACCTGTGCTCACATGCTCATTTACTTACTCAAACTCTCATACATTCACACAGTTCCATATTTACATGCACAAACATTCATGCTCACAGTCACATATTCACTAGAAGTCAGGGAGAGGACCCCCCAGTTGTCTAACCAATCAACAGCATCCAAAAAATATTTCCTTTGCATTCATTTCTGTGCCACCTGCATCATGGGTTTGCTGTGCTGATCAAATGAGAAACTATCCAAGAAAAAGGGTCCTGGATTCTGCCAGGCTCTGTACTGGCTGCATCTCCCCTGGAACAGTGTCCTCCTTGGGGACGAGCACCTTCATTGACCATCTTGGTGGCCCTGAGAAAAACCCTGGGCTGAGAGGTTGGAGCAGGGGTCAGACCAACTGGAAATGGCCGCAGTGGTCACGGATCCCAGCCAAGGGCCAGGCGTGTGGTCTGATAGGTAAGAAGAGACAGGAACAGAGAAAATCATAGAGTATCATAGAGAATCTTCAGACCACACTCTATGAAATCATTGTTTATCCCCCCTCAAGTGTTATAACTTTGTACAAATAGTTAATATCAAAAAAAATTGTTAATGTTTATTTTTGAGAGAAAGAGAGAGAGAGTATGAGCAGGGGAAGGGCAGAGAGAGGGAGACACAGAATCCGAAGCAGGGTCCAGGCTCCAAGCTGTCAGCACAGAACCCAACACAGGGCTCCAACTCGTGAACCATGCAATTGTGACCTGTGTCACAGTCAGATGCCTAATTGACTGAGCCACCCAGGGACCCCAAATAATTAATATTTTTAGAGGGCTTATTTTGGGGGCCAGGGGCCACAGATCTGATGGCCCACAGACCATCACAATCTATACACTCTTTGGTTTGGGGTGTGCATTTAAAATTTTTGAATTTCAAAGTCTTTTGGAGGAAGGAGAGAACACTTGCAATAGTGTGGAGAGGCGCCTGGGTGGCTCAGTCAGTTAAGCCTCTGACTCTGGATTTTGGCTCGGGTCTCACGGTTCATGGGATAGTTCTGAGATGGAGCCCCACATCCGATCTGTGCTGACAGCACAGAGCCTGCTTGGGATTCTCTCTCTCCCTCTCCCCCCTGCTCTTCCCCTGCTTATGGAAGCACGCACACGTGCAAACACACACATGCTGTCTCTCTCTCTCTCTCTCTCTCTCTCTCCCTCTCTCTCTCTAAAAATAAATAAATAAACTGGAAAAAAACAATAAGTGTGGAGTAAAGACTTCTGAGAATCTGCTCGTCATAAGAGCCATAAGTACACTGGTAAAAAATAGTCCCAATTAACTTTTTCAGTACTCTGGAAATTAATCAAAGACTTACAACAATCCAAGGAACATTTACTTAAAAAAAGAAAAAGAAAAAATAAATCTCAAAACAGTGAGCTTTGTGACATTTTAACTTATCCTATTCCCTTCCCCCTTCCATAGTTCTGCAATAGCCTTGAAAACCACCAGTTTTACGATCACAATAGCCATAAAAACTGGTTACTTATTAGTCACTGAAAAAGGAAGAAGGGTTTGGAGTTCACTAAAAAGCCCTAACTCCAAAGAGTTGTCATTGTTTGACCTATCTGGAAGTTCCTTAGGAATCCCCGCTCGGAGAGTTTGTCTTTATCTGACCTGACCTGTTTGCCAGTCAGCGTGAACAGCTTTTTCTCTTAGAGGCATTTGTCAAAAACAATCAGCAACAACAGTTTAACATTGAAGCTGCCTGAGGCAGTGATAACAGATGGGCCTAACAAGAAATTGACAAAAAAATTTAAAAGAAAAGTTGGGAAATCAGATGCCTATAGAGAAATTTGAAAAGCTCCAACATATTCTTGGGGATCTAGGAGGCCATGCACACATGCAGGAGTGTGTACTTGCCCAGGAAATAACTGAGAAAGCCACTAATCTCTCACCTCTGGCTGACCTTTTGAGGTTCTGCTTAAGCAGGAAGTAGAGGCTAAGGTAGTGTAAACTGCCTGATGGAAGTTTAAAAGTATGCCCCCAACATATACAGACGATTTCACATCAGAAACCATGGAATCCAGAAGGCAGTGGGCTGACATGCTCAATGTGCTGAAAGAAAAAGACCAAGATTTCTATATCTAGCAAAACTATCCTTCAAAAGTGAAGTACATCAAGCAGAAGATACTCCTATGCCAATATTCACTGCAGTACTATTCACAATAGTCAAAGGGTGGAAACAATCCAAATGTCCATTGATGGATGAATGGGTAAACAAAATGTGGTATACAATTACAATGGAATATTATTCAGCCATAAGAAGGAATGACGTTCTGATGCATGCTATGACACAGATGAACCTTGTAACATTATGCTACATAAAATGAGCCAGATACAAAAGGACAAACCCTGTATACTTCCACTTATATAAGGTGACTAGAGTAGTCAAATTCGTAGAGACAGAAAGGAGTTTAGAGGTTATGAGATGCTGGGAGGAGGGTATAATAGAGAGTTATTACTTAACATTTACATGAAACAGTCCTTCAGTCTATAATGAAAGGATGCCAGACAGTAACTCAAATCCACATGAAGAAATAAAGAGTAAAGGTAACTACATAGGTAAACAGAAAAGATATCATCAATGTTTTTGTAACTCTTTTTTTCTTCTATGTAATTTAAAAGACAGTTGCATAAAACGACAATTATAAGGTCATTTGATGGCCTTGTCAGCAAGTCCTCTTGCTCGTCTATAGACCCCACCAGTTAAAACGAGAAATAGACAAGACTGCCTAACTCATGCTCTAAAACCCATTGTGCTTATTTCTTATCGCACTTTCCTGAGGCATTGACAAAGATGTTTTGCAATGACTGGAACATTCCAGCTGCCAGACCAGAAAAGCCCTGATAGCAACGGAATGTCTAGAAGCCCACATCCCCCATGTCCCCTTCCCTGACCACAATCATGTGCAAAACACGATCATGTGCTAAACATGTGCTGGCCCCCATCTGTGATCACACACTCTCTGGCCTGCTCCCTTGCACGTAACCACCCCACAAACCCTCCTTGTAAATTCTAGGTGTCCATCTTGCCAGGCAGAGGTCAGTTGTTAAGGCTTGAGCCTGCCACCTCCCCCAGCTGCTGGCACATGAAATAAATTTCTCCCTTTCTCTTTTCCAAACCCTTGACTCTTGAGTTACTGGCTTCTCTTGCTATGAGTTTCTCCGAGTTTGTTCAGCAATGGTGTTGGCAAACCCAGCCAGGGGCTAGGCTCTTGATTGGTCCAGCCCCTTTGGGACTCCCCAGGGCAGAGTGGCTGGCCTCAGCAATGCACTGGGGCTCACCCATTTGTTTCTTGAGTTAGTGGCCGGGATGGATAGATCAGCCTTATAACAGGCTTATGATGTAGGAAGATGTAATTTGGACAATGGTAGGACAAAGAACAGGAGGGAACAGAACCATATAGGAGTCTTGGGCACACATCCAGCCCACCCAGAGCCTGATCATGGCCCTGGCTCCCTATTCAATCACTGAACCTTATTACCCACTCTGGGGGATCCAGCGATGGGCAGGACAGACCCAGCTGCCCCTGCCTTTGCAGAGCTCTCTGTCCCACAGATGGGATGAGATGGAGTGACTCAGGGTCTGCTCACAGGGTGGGGCTAGAAGAGTTTTGTCAGGCTAGTGATAGGGACACAGTTTTAAGGCACTATCTCCCTTGTTTCTGTTCTTCTGCCTCTACCATTGACCTTCAAATTCTCTCTTTATTATGCAGAACAGCTCCTCTGGCCTTTTCTAACCAGACCTAGGAACTGGGTAGTTTGGGGGATGGGAGTGCAGGGGCGGCTGGGGGAAGGGTGCTGAGGAAGGGAAGTTGTAAAAGAGTGGAGAGGGAAAGGGGAAGGTACCAGAATGAGAGTCCAAAACCCTCAACTCCTACCCCCAAGCCAGCTCTCCAGTATGCTGCTTGTCTGGAGACACACAGACCTCTTCCCACCAAAAATTCGGGTGTGTAAACTGTTTTCCATCTCTCTACATGTGTAATTTTGTGCATGTGTGTGGGCTGGTGTGTGTAACAGATTACTAAATTGCAGCTTTCCCCTGAGTTACCAAGATAAATAAGACATTCTAGATCAAGATGAAAATGTTCAAAGGAAATAAACAAAAACCTGTTATAAGGTCCTAAAAGATCTACGTGCATTGAGGATCTAATTATTAAAGAAATTTGTGAGACCTTCTTTTGAGAAAATAGGACTTTGACTCTCCCTGCCCTCAGCCCCACCCCACGCAGGGGTACTCAGTTGCTCTACTGAGGTGCTTTCCCGGAGGCCAGGAGATGGGTCACAAGGGGACTATTTGGGAGCTAAGTATGGGCTCCTTGTAGGGTGGAGGCACTGGGCCTGGTCTCTGATCTCAGCAATCTAAAGGATCAGAGAAAGGAGCCTCTGAGGGATGGCTGAGCAGGAAGTCTCACTGCCACAGGCTGTCAGAGGAAGGAGCAAACCAGAGGATTCTCCACAGATGAGATGTAGGTGCCTCAGGAGACTGGGCCTGATCCTGCCCCAGAGGACACCTGAAGGAGTGATGTGACATCTGACAGAGACTCAGTGTGGTTTGTGCCCCAGGTTGTGGGGAGGGAAGAATAAAAACAGAAGCTGAGGAGAATCGCCAGGAGGAGGTTAAGTGCGTTGCTCCCATCAAAAAGGTAAAATGGAAGGGTGCCTGGGTGGCTCAGTGGTTCAGCGTCAGACTTCAGCTCAGATCATGATCTCACGGTTTGTGAATTCGAGCGCTGCATTGGGCTTGCTGCTGTCAGCGCAGAGCCTGCTTTGGATCCTCTGTCTGTTTCTCTCGGTCCCTCCCCCACTTACACATGCACTCTCTGTCTCTCTCTCTCAAAAATAAATAAATTTTAAAAAAAGTAACATCACTCATCATCAGGGAAATACAAATCAAAACCACAATGAGATACCACCTCACACCTGTCAGAATGGCTAACTTTAACAACTCAGGCCACAACAGATGTTGGCAAAGATACAGAGAAAGAGGATCCCTTTTGCACTGCTGGTGAGAATGCAAACTGGGGCCGCCACTCCGGAAAACAGTATGGAGCTTCCTCAAAAAGTTAAAAATAGAACTACCCTACGACCCAGCAATTGCACTATTAGGTATTTATCCAAGGGATACAGGTGTGCTATTTCAAAGGGGCACATGCACCCCCCTATGTTTATAGCAGCACTGTCAACAATAGCCAAAGTATGGAAAGAGCCCAAATGTCCATCGATGGATGAATGGATAAAGAAGATGTGGTATATATATATACAATGGAGTATTACTCAGCAATCAAAAAGAATGAAATCTTGCCATTTACAACCACGTGGATGGAACTAGAGGGTATTATGCTAAGCAAAATTAGTCAGAGAAAGACAAATATCATATGACTTCACTCATATGAGGACTTTAAGACACAGAACAGATGAACACAAGGGAAGGGAAGCAAAAATAATATAAAAACAGAGAAGGGGATGAAACAAAAGAGACTCTTAAATATGGAGAACAGAGGGTTACTGGAGGGGTTGTGGGAGGGGGGTGGGTAAGTGGGTAAGGGGCATTAAGGAATCTACTCCTGAAATCATTGTTGCACTATATGCTAACTAACTTGGATGTAAACTTAAAAAAAAAAAAAAAAAAAAAAAGGTAAAATGTAATGTTCTCAAAGCTCCCCAGAATCTATGAAAACACCCCCTGAGAGGGATCAGCTTTATGCACAGGTCAGCACAAACCCATCCTGTAGTAGTATCAACCAAGTAATGACTTTCCTGCTCCACCCTGCCACACACATCCCCCCCACACGCCATGGGTTAGAAACCACCTGACCAAGATGGATGAGGAGGCTTTAAGGTGGGAAAAAGAGAAAGAAGGATTTACCTACCTTCTAGTAAAAGAAGAGGCCATCTGTAACTTTTCAAAAAGTTGGAACCTTTGACTATTCCCCAGGCTGAACATTCAAACTTGTGAACTGAGACTGTGTTTAAGAACTTGCAATGAATATAGAGTTTTTGTTTTGTGTGTGTATGTGTGTGTGTTTGAACTTGGTGTATTTGTCAGGGTTCTCCAGAGAAACAGAAGCAACAGGAGATTGGTATGTATATCTGCAAGGTGGGCTGGCAGGCAGGAGGCCCAACAGCACCAGAGCTCCAGTTCCAGTCTGAAGGCCATCTGCTGTGGAACCAGAAAAAGCTGATTTTGCAGATGAAGTCAAAGGCAAAGGTCATCTGCTGGAGAATTTTCTCTTGCTCGGGCATGGTTGGTCTTTTTGTCCAATTCAGGCCTTCAGCTGATTGGGTGAGGCTTACCACACCACAGAGGGCAATCTACTTTACTCAAAATCCACCAATTTAAATGTTAATCTCATCCAAAACCACTCTCACAGGGGCACCTGGGTGACCTGTTAAGGCTTGTTAAGGCCCTGTCAGTTAAGGGTCTGACTCTTGATTTTGGCTCAGGCCATGATCTCATGGTTTGTGAGTTCCAGCCCCACGTTGGGCTCTGTGCTGACAGTGTGGAGGCTGGCTGGGAGTCTCTCTCTCCCTCTCTTTCTCTCCACCCCTCCCCTTCTTGTGCTCTCTCTCTCAAAAATAAATAAATAAACATGTCAGCAACAACAACAACACTCTCACACAAACACCCAAATTCATGTTTGAGCAAATATCGGGGCAGTGAACTATCAGAAAAGCCATGGGAGTGTCCCAGTTTCTACCCAGAGCTTCCTCCACTGAATCCATTTTAAATATATACATTTTTAATGTTTATTTATTTTTGAGAGAGAAAAAGAGAGAGGGCAAGCCAGGAAGGTGCAGAGAGAGAGAGAGAGAGAGAGAGAGAGAATCTGAAGCAGGCTCCAGGCTCTGAGCTGTTAGCACAGAGCCTGACACGGGCTTGAACTCACAAACTATGAGATCATGACCTGGGCCAAAGTCGGACACTTAATGGACTGAGCTGCCCAGGCGCCCCTGACTCCATTTTAAAGAGGTAATGGGAGACAAAATAAACTTTTGTGATTATGCCCCGTGAGTATGTTGCTCAGCCATTACAGCTGTCACCAGTGTTTTCAGCAGGGACTGTAGGAAGTGCCACTTTAAAAGCTGTTAACAATAGGAACCTATTTCTTTGGTGGCACTAGTTACACTTTCGGCAAAGATTGCTCTTCTTTTTGGGAAAGCATTTATCTTAGATAAAGTGAAAGCCGTCTTCTGGAAGGAAGAAACCATGGCCCCAGAGGAATCACATGTTAATTGCTGTGTTCTGGGGGAGCAGGGAGGAGGTATCTTTGAAGAGATTGGGGGGTTTTCCTTGGGTTTGCTTGCTCAAGCTGGAGCATGGCCTAGGGAAGTGAGGATTCCTAGACTCTGGGAAGACAAGAGATTCCGATGGCAGGGTCTCCACCTGAAGTGCGAGGAAAAGGGCTAAGGAGAGAAGCAGCCAGAAGGGCCCCCCAGGGCTGGGTTGTCTAGGGCAAGGACATGGCCAGTGCAGAGATATCTGCTGACTGGGTTTCAGTTTTCCTTCCACTCCTTCAGGCTTGCAGCAAAATTCTGTAACCATTTCAGCCTGGACTCCGGTTTCTCAGAGGAATTTGGGAAGAGCAGGGTGAGAAGGTTCCGGAGCCACTGGTAGAGTAGCTGGGAGCTGCAGGTCAGAGCTGAGGAGCACGGTGGACCAGCGATCCCTCTATTAATAATTACTGGGGGTCAGCAGGCTTCCTCTGTGTCTAGTTGACCTTAGTGGTCATGGGGGGGGCCGGGGGACTCTCAGGCATACCTCAGAGGGGAGGCGTCTGGTGTCCTGTGGCCTGAAGGGTGCCAGACTTTGGAGATGTGGCATAGTCAGAGGTCAAGAGTTTGTTCTCTGGAGCTAGGCTGCCTGGGTTTGAGTCCCACCTCTGCTCCTTAGGGCCACAGGCAGGTCAATCCATCTCCCTGTGACCTCACTTTGTTCCTTGGTAAAAGTGAGGCTGTTTGAGGACTAACAAGTTGGTATTGGAAAACTCTGAGAGCGCAGCTGGAATGTAAATGTTTGTTGAGCTGAGTCAGTCCACGGAGCTGAGTTAGGTTAAGTTTGGGCTACGTGGTAAGCTACAGAGGCTTTTGTAAGTCAGACTGGGGAGCCATCCAAGGCCCCGAGCAAAGGGGCACTGACATAAGCAGATCCATGAGTTTGCGAGAGCGGGTGGGAAGAAATCCCTCGACTCGAATGAGATATTTGCAGGAGTGAGGGGCCCTCCCGATACCCCTCAATGCCCCTCAAGCCCTGGCCTTGGTCCCACCTGCTGAAAAAAAAAGGGGACAAAAATAAATCAAAGGCTGTTTAGCTTTTTCTCAAAGTCTTTCCTTCCCTTTGGTGGAGTTGTCAGGCCAAGCAGAGGTCATTCCAGCTTTGTTTTTCTCTAATCTGCTTCCAGCCCAGAGGCAGAACTGAGGCCTAAAAATACCGTGAGCCGCCAGGTCTCATCCCTTCAGCCTCTGCCAGCCGGGTTTCCTGTCCCTCTGCTCAGCACTCTGCCCTTGGCCTTCACTCACTGGCAGTTCTTGGGCATCTCCATCCACCCCCCCCAAGACTGGGGATGGGATCTGGAAGGACAGAGCCTAAGATCTGGGCTCAGGGAGAGGGGTCCCCTAAGAGGAACTGATACCTCAGGATTCAGATAGACGGTCTCTCTCAGCTCTGCCCTTTGTATAGATGGGAACACTGAGTCCTAGAAAGGGGAAGCCAGGTGGTTTTCTGAGCTCAACTACTGCCCTGCCCCCCCCCCCCCCCTTCTTCCCAACCAGCTTCAAAGCTCTTATCTGGCACAGAAACTTCAAATGATGCTAAAGAGGAAAGCCCTGGGTTGTTAGTCCAAAGTTCTGACTCTCATCCCCCAGGACTGGTGGGGCTCAGTTCCTTCATCTGTAAAATTGGGGGATATGACCTTGTGGGTTCTGCAAAGATGTGGGAGAGGGCAGCAGGAAAGCTGAGGATAGAGGGAGCCTCTGGGGAACCATCCCCATGTCACCTAAGGCTCCTCTGCTTTCATCTGTTTTCTGTTCTAGGAATCATTATAAGGTTTTGTCTGAAAACAAGTTCTACTGAAATGGAGAGATTTGTGAAGGCTCCTTCTGGCCCCCATGGTCTGTGAAAAGCTTCACCTGCTGTCACAGGCCAAGTAACACTCTGTGTGACCTGTCCACCCTAAACCACTTGCACCTGCTCAGCCTATCTCACCTGGGCTCTGTGCATGATGCCTTCTCTCTCACCTACTTCACCCGCCCACTTGGCAAACTTCTCATCTTTTAAGACACAGCTCAAGTACAGTCTCCTCCTGGAAGTTTTCCAGAACTGCCTAATGGCCTCCTTGGGGCTGCCACTGTCTCCAAGCTATCTCTTACCACAGCAGTTAGTACCTTTGTCATTGCCTGTACACTTGCCTGTCATCCAAGAAGACCTGAGTTTAAATTCTGCCACTTTCCAGCTCTGTGACCCTGGGGCAAGGGACCTAACCTCTCTGTGCTTCAGTTTCCACATCTCTAAAATAGTATCAGCACAGGCAAAAATACTTGCTATCTGCCAGTCTTTGTCTTATGTGCTTCACTCATCTAATCCACACAACATCCCTGTGAGATTGGTCTAAAAACCATTTATTTATTTATTTATTTATTTACTTATTTATTTTTTTAACAACTGAGGAAACTGAGGCACAGAGAGGTTAAATAACTTGCTCAGGACACAATCTTGTAAGTGGCAAGGCCAGTATTCAAACCACACAGTCCAAGTGCAGAGAGACTGTACTGCCTCTCAGACGATATCTTGGAGGGTATGGTGTGGGAAATATGTAAATATGTAAATCCAGGGAAAGTTGCTTGGCACATAGTAAGCACTTAACAAATGTTTTTTATCTGTTTCCTAGTGTCCCCTTCTCGGTCACTCTATGCTTCGGAATTTAAACCTGGTGATTTAGAAGAGGAATGGGCTATATTTTTAAGGTTTGTTTTTTTTTTCTCTTCCATTTATTATCATGGGATCATTACATGTCAGAGCTGGAGAGGACATATTAAATAATAAAGCAACAGTAACTAGCACTTCCTGATAACTTATTACGTATCACTGTGCTAATGTTTTTTTTAATAGATTTTATTTTTTATTTTTTAAATTATTTTTTAATATTTATTTATTTTTGAGAGAGAGAGACTGAGCAGGGAAGCTGGAAAGAGAGAGAGAGAGAGAGAGAGAGAGAGAAACAAGCAGGTTCCACATTGTCAGTGTGGAGCCAGACACAGGGCTCGAACTCACAAACCGTGAGATCATGACCTGAGCTGAAATCAAGAATCAGACCCTTAACAAACTGAGCAACTCAGGTGCACCTAGATTTTATTTTATTATTTTTCTTAAAGTTTATTTATTTATTTTGAGAGAGAGAATGAGCACAGAAGAGGCAGAGAGAGAGAGGGAGAGAAAGAGAATCCCAAACAGGCTCCACACCATCAGTGTGGGGAGCCCAATGTGAGGCTCAAACTCACGAACCGGGAGATCATGACCTGAGCTGAAGTCCAATGCTTAACCAACTGAGCCACCCAGGCACCCCTGGATTTTATTTTTTCGAAGCAGTTTTCAACTCACAGCAAAATTGAGAAGTCACCGTTCCCATACCCTCCCTGCCCCCCCTCACCCACAGCCTCCCAGACAATCCACATTCCCTGTCAGAGTAGTACATTTGTTACAACTGATAAACCTACACTGACACATCATTGTCACCCAAAGTCCACAGTTTACATTAGGGTTCACTCTTGATGTTATATATTCTCTGAGTTTTGATAAATGTATAATGAAATGTATCCACCATGATAGTATCATAAAAAGTATTTTCACTGCCCTAAAAATTCTTTGTGCTCTGCCTTTTCATCCCTTTCTACCCCTAACCCTCACCAAGCACAGATCCTTTTACTGTCTCTGTCGTTTTCGCTTTTCTAGAACACCGTATAGTTGGAATCATACAACATATAGCCTTTTCATACTGGCTTCTTTTACTTAGTAATATGCAATTAAAATTTCTCCATATCTTCTCATGGTTTGGTAGCTCACTCCTTTTTAGTGCTAAATAGTATCCCATTGTCTAGATGGACCATAGTTTATTTATCCATTGACCTGTTGAAGGACATCTTGGTTGCTTCCAAGTTTGGACAATTATGAATAACCTATAAACATCTGTGTATAGGTTTTTTGTGGACATAAGTTTTCAACTGCTTTGGGTAAATACCAAAGAGCATGATTGTTGGATTGTATGGTAAGAGTATGTTTAGTTTTGTAAGAAACTACCAATCACTAAACTGTCTTCCAAAGTGGCTCTACCATTTTGCATTCCCACTAGCAATAGACAAGAGTTCCTGTTGCTCCATATTATCACTAGTATTTGGTATTGTCAGTGTTCTGGATTTTGACCATTCTAGTAGGTGTCTAATGGTATCCTGTTGCTTTAATTTACGCTTCACTAATGACATATTTTGTGGAGTTTTTTATCATATGCCTATTGGCCATCTGTATATCATGTTTGGTGAGGTGTCCAGATCTTTTGCTCATTTTTAAATCAGGTTGTTAGTTTTCTTATGGTTAGTTTTAAGGGTTCTCTATATTTTGGGGTACATCTGTTGTAAATATTTTCTCCTAGTCTGTGCCTTGTTTTCTCATTCTCTTGACAGTCTTTCACAGATCAGAAGTTTTTAATTTTAATTAAGTCCAACTTATCAGTTATTTCTTTCATGGTGCTATGGTTTGAATATTCATGTGCCCACTCCCACTGTTCAGTTCAAATGTTGAGATCCTCACCTCTGAAGATGATGGTATTAGGAGGTGGAGCCTTCAGGAAGTGCCTAAGTCATGAGGGTAGAGTCCTCATTAATGGAATTAGTACCTTATGAAAGAGGCTCCAGAGAGACTCCCTAGCCCATTCTGCCATGTGAGAGTATGAGAAGTCTGCAACCTGGAAAAGGATTCTTGCTCAACCCTGCAAACACCATGATCTTGGACCTGAGGTTCTAGAATTGTGAGAAAGAAATGTCTGTTGTTTATAAACTACTTTTTTCTGTGGTATTATGCTATAGCAGCCCAAGTGGACTAAGATACATGGGTCATGCTTTTGGCATTGTATCGCAAAAGTCATCACCACACCCAAAGCTGTCTAGATTTTCTGTGTTATCTTTTAAGAATTTTATAGTTTTGTGATTTAGACTTAAGCCTATGTTCCATTTTGAGTTAATTTTCATTAAGGATGTAAAGCCTCTATCTAGATTCTCCCTTTCTTCCTTCCTTCCTTCCTCCCTCTCTCTCTCTCTCTCCCTCTTTCTTTTCCTTTCTTCTCCTTTCTCTCTTTCTTTCTTTCTTTCTTTCTTTCTTTCTTTCTTTCTTTCTCTCTTTTGCTTGTGGATGTCCAACTGTCCTAGCATCAGCACCATTTATTGAAAAGACTCTTTTTTCTCCATTGCATTCCCTTTATTCTTTTGTCAAAGATAAACTGATTATGTTTAGTGCACCTGTTTCTGGGATTTCTGTTCTGTTCCTTTGATCTATTTGTCCATTCTTTTGCCAACACCGTACTGTCTTGCTTAATATAGCTTTTTAGTGAGTCTTGATGTTAGGTAGTGTCAGTCCCCCAACTTTATTCTTCTCCTTAAGTATTACTTTCACTCTTCTGGGTCTTTTGTCTCTCTCCATATAAATACCAGAATTTGTTGATATTCACAAAACAACATGCTGGGATTTTGATTGAGATTGCACTGAATCTGTAGATCAAGTTGGGCTAATATATTTTTTAAATGGCTTATCTTTATAAGTTTAAGCCTTACAATGACTCTTTGGGATAGATACTATTATTATCATCATTTTTCAGGAAAATATTTCATTTTTCAGGTTCAGATATTCCCCAAGAGTGAAGTCAAGGAAGGACCCTGTGGGACTGTATTATGTATGTATTTACACACCCATGCATATATGTACATACACATACATCTCTAACTCTCTATCTACCTATCTATCTCCTAGCTTTATCTGTTAAAAGGGCCTAAAAGCGATAACATTTTAACAGCAATGAACACACCTACCACCTATGTCTTGGTTTCTGTATTTCATTGCCCACTAAACAGAAACTGGGCTCTTTGGAGAAAGAGGATTAGATCAAGGAAGATACAAGATGAACCTGGCATTTATTTTGTCGTGTCTTTAATTAAAAAAAAGAAAAGGACTGGAAATGAAAAAATGATAAGGATTTGTCAAAAGGATGCAGGATTGGATTTGGTAATGATATCTCAGACATGACACCAGGAGCATGACAACCAAACAAAAAACAGGTAAATTGGATTTCGCCAAAATTAAAAACTTTTAAAAATTTTATTTATTTATTTTGAGAGAGACAGAGAGAGTGTGAACAGGGGAGGGACAGAGAGAAGGGGAGACTCTCAAGAAGGCTCCACACTGTCAGCTCAGAGCCCAATGCAGGGCTCCAACTCATGAAACTGTGATCATGACCTGAGCAGAAATCAAGAGTCGGATGCTTAACCAATGAGCTACCCAGGGACCCCATAATTAAAAGCTTTAAAAAAAATATATTTTAGGGGTGCCTGGGTGGCTCAGTTGGTTGGACTTCGGCTCAGGTCATGATCTCATAATTTGAGCCATGCATCGGGTTCTGTGCTGACAGCTCAGCCTGGAGCGTGCTTCAGATTCTGTGTCTCCCTCTCTCTCTGCCCCTCCCCTGCTCGCACTCTGTCTCTCTCTCCTTCAAAAATAAACATAAAAAATTAATATATATGTACATATTTTATTTTGGGACACCTGGGTGCCTTAGTCAGTTAAGCATCCAGCTCTGATTTTGGCTCAGAACACGATCTCACAGTTTGTGAGTTTGAACCTCACATCAGACTCTGCACTGCAGAGCCTGCTTGGGATTCTCTCTCTCCCCCTCTCTCTCTGCTCCTCCCGTTTTCTCTCTCTCTCTCTCTCTCAAAATAAGTAAACATTAAAAAATATATTTTATTTTATTTTTAATTTAAGTAGTCTCCACACCCAAGATGGTGTTTTGAACTCATGACCCCAAGATCAAGAGTCACATGTTCCACTGACTGAGCCAGCCAGGAACCCCAAATTAAAAACTTTTATACATCAAAACACACCATCAAAAAGTAAAAAGGTAACCCATAGGATGGGAGAAAATATTTGCAAATCATATATCTGATAGAGGATTAATATCCAGAATATAGAAAGAATACTTACAACTCAACAACAACAACAAAACAACCCAGTTAAAAAATGAGTAATCTCAGGGTTGTGAGTTCAAGCCCCATGTTGGGTATAGAGCTTACTTTAAAAAAACAAAAAAAACAAAAAACAACAACAACAAAAAACAACTAATATACTTGACTTGGGGCACCTGGCTGGCTCAGTCAGTGGAGCATGCAACTCTTGATCTCAGGGTGGTAAGTTCAAGCCCTACATTGGGCATAGAGATTACTTTAAAAAAATGAACAAAAGACTTGAATAGACACTTATCCAAAGAAGATATATAGATGTTCAACAAGCACCTGAAAAGATGCTTAAAATTATTGGTCATTAGAGAAATACAACTACAGGGGTGCCTGGGTGGCTCTGTTGGTTAAGCATCCAACTTCGTCTCAGGTTATGATCTCACATTCGTGGGTTCGAGCCCCAAGGCGGACTGTGTGCTAACAGCTCGGAGCCTGGAGCCTGCTTTGAGTTCTATGTCTCCCTCTCACTCTTCCCCTCCCTGGCTCATGCTCTGTCTCCCTTTCAGAAATGAATAAACATTAAAAAATTTTTAGAGAAATGCAATTTCACATCCATTAGGATAGCTAGTATAAGGAAAAAAAAGACAGAAAATGACAAGTGTTGATGAGGATGTGGAAAAATTGAAACCTTTGTTTCATTGCTGGTGGGAATGTCAAATGGTGAGGATGTTGTGGAAAACAGTATGGCAGTTCCTCAAACATAAAATGCAGAATTACCACATGATCCAGCAACACCGCTTCTGGGTATATACCCCAAAGAATTAAAAGCAGGATCTGAAAGAAATATTTGTGCACCTACATTCATAGTGGCATTATTCACAATAGCTAAAACATGGAAGCAATCTAAGTGCCCATGGACACATGAATTGTTAAACAAAATGTATCATATACAAACAATGGAATATTATTGCTTTGAAAAGGAAGGCAATTCTGACACATGCTACAACATAGTTGGCCTTGAGGACGTTTGGCTAAGTGAAATAAGCCAGTCACAAAAATATGAATACCATATGATTACACTTCCATGAGGTACCTAAAATAGTCAAAATCATAGAGCTGGGGCGCCTAGTTGGCTCAGTTGGTAGAACCTGAGACCGTTGATCTTGGGGTTTGGGGTTTGAGCCCCACAATGGGTTTAGAGGTTACTTAAAAATAAAATCTTAAATAAAAACAATCATAGAGAAGGAAAATAGAGTGGTAGTTGCCAAGGGGTAGAGGGATGTGGGAATGGAGAGTTATTGTTTAATGGATACGGAGCTTCAATTTGAGAAGATGAGAACATTCTGGAGGTGGATGGTGGTGAAGGTTGCACAACCATGTGAATGTAGTTAATGCCACTGAACTTGACACTTAAAAATGATTGAGATGGTAAATTTTATGTTACACATATTTTACCACAAGTGAAAAATAGACAGTAATAGATTATAACCCATTGAATGAAATCAGAACCAATGAGTCCATACTGACAATAAATAGAAAACAAGTAAACGGAGGGGGGGGGGGGATACATTAGAATTTCAATATGGAAGAAGAGGTGAAATAATTAGAAAAATGACCATTTTATAGCAATCATAGTAAAGGCTGATTGGGCAAATATCCTCAACTGATGCTGAATCAAGAGAGGAAAATTTAGGAGGAATAGGACATTTGCATACTTTTAATGTTTGTTTGTTTATTTTGAGAGAGAGAGAGAGAGAGAGAGACAAAGTGTGAGTGGAGGACGGGCAGAGAGAGAGGCACACATACAGAATCTGAAGCAGGCTCCAAGCTCTGAGCTGTCAGCACAGAGCCTGATGCAGGACTCGAATCCGCCATTCTTGAGATCATGACTTGAGCTGAAGTCAGACACTCAACCAACTGAACCACACAGGCGCCCAAAGCATTTGCATGCTTTTAAAGTATCTCCCCACAACTTGCCTAATGCGAAGGGAAAAATAGAAACGAGTCAATGGAGAAAGCAGACAAGACATTGACTGGGTGATCAACACAAACATCACCAGTAAGATTTGGTCTGATATCACATGCCTCCATATGTGATGCCCTTAAAAGGATACAATAGCACTGATAGAATATCCTGATCGGGGATGCATTACCTGATCTTAATTATGAGGAAACATCTGAAAAAACCCACATTGAGAGACTTTCTGTAAAACAATTGGCCTGTATTCTTAAAAATAAGGAAAGACTAAGGGATCATTCCAGACCTCAAGAAGGCTAAAGAGACATGATAACTGAATGTAATTCCTGATCCCAGACTGAACTTGGTAGTGAAGGGGAAAAAGAAAGCTATAGAGACACTGAGACAACTAGCAACATTGGATTATGGGCTGTTGTTTAAGAAGTATTGCATCAGGGGGCACCTGGGTGGCTGAGTCGGTTAAACGTCCGGCTTCAACTCAGGTCATGATCTTGCGTTTCATGGTTTCGAGACTTGAGTTGGGCTCTGTGCTGACAGCTCAGAGCCTGGAGCCTGCTTCAGATTCTGCGCAGCTCTCTCTGCCCCTCCCCCGCTCAGGCTCTGTATTGTATCAATGTTAAATTTACTGAATTCTGTAACTATATTGTGGTTACATAAGAGAAAATCCCTGTTCTTAGGAAACCGTGAACTGTGAAGAGTAAATGGACATGGTGTGTGCAAGGTATTTTCACGTGGTTCAGAAAGACAGATCGCGGTTAAGGGTAAGCAGTAGTCTTTGATTATTCTTGCAAATGTTCTGTAATTTTGAGGTTGTTTTCAAAATAAAAAGTAACAACAACAACAACAAAAATCCCTAAGGGCACCCAGCTGCTAAGGGTTGAACTGAGATTTAAATTCAGACTGTTTAGGGTCACCTGGGTAGCTTAGTTAAGTGTCTGACTCTTGATTTCAGCTCAGGTCATGATCTCACTGTCATGAGATTGAGCCCTGTGTTGGGCTCCGCAGTGACACCAAGGAGCCTGCTTGGGATTCTCTCTCTCCTTCTCTCTCTGCCCCTCCTTCGTGTTCTCTCTCCCTCAAAATAAATAAGTAAACCTTATAAACAAACAAACAAATAAATAAATTCAGCCTGTTCGGCCTTCAGGGATTCTGCTGTCTCTCTGATCTGCTAGCTCAATCACTCCCTTTTTACAGTAGACACTGAGGCCCAGAGAGGGAAAGGGATTTACTGCTTTCTTGCACCTGACCTGTTGGTAGAGCTGAGTGTCCTGCCTTGAGAGGACGGATGTTTCTTTGGTGCCTCCTCTATTTGCTAGGCCAACTGGATGCCCTGCTGGCCTCATGTCTGGATTCTGCACAATAGGTACTGAGAAGGTTATGCATAATTAGGGGAGTAAACAGGCCAGGCCTCATGGATTTAGTTGTGTTCCTTTCTACTCCACCGTTATGACACCTATTGTGTTGTCTGCCCTGCTCAGTACCCCTTCTTCTTCTAAAGACAATACCTTCCTTGGGGGCGCCTGGGTGGCGCAGTCGGTTAAGCATCCAACTTCAGCCAGGTCACGATCTCGCGGTCCGTGAGTTCGAGCCCTGCGTCAGGCTCTGGGCTGATGGCTCGGAGCCTGGAGCCTGTTTCCGATTCTGTGTCTCCCTCTCTCTCTGCCCCTCCCCCATTCATGCTCTGTCTCTCTCTGTCCCAAAAATAAATAAAAAACGTTGAAAAAAAAAATTTAAAAAAATAAAAGAAGACAATACCTTCCTTGGAAGATCTGTTCGTTTCTACTTTCTAACCATCATGTGGTTCTGCTGGGTCTTGCCAGTCACAATGTCCCACCCTCATGGCCACGTGTGATTGGTCTAAGGGTGGGCACTGGACTCAAAATGGGCCAATAAGAACCTTACCCTAAGATTTTTCTGGACTGGATTTATGGTAAGCATGATCTAGGCTTTCTAGTGTGAGGTTATGATGTGTGGGGCTCAGAAACTGATGGCAGCCACATTCTCCATCATGAGGAGAAAGCTGGTCTGATAGAATAAAGCTAAGAGAAGCATAGAGGAAGAACCTACTCTAGGATCCAGGTGTCTCTGAGGCTCTTTTCTTTCCTTTTTTTTTTTCTTTCAGATAGAGAGAAAGAGAGCACATGATCTGGAGAGAGAAGAGGGAGAGAGAGAGAGAGAATCCCAAGCAGGCTGTGCATCCCTATGACCTTGGGATTGTGACTGGAGCTAAAATCAAGTAGGTCACTCAACCAACTGAACCAACCAGGCACCCCTGAGACCCTGCCTTTTCCATGGATACATTCTATAAACACACCAGCATCGTTCTAATAAGTTGCTGTGATTTTGTGAAGCCTGTATGTTTTGGATTTTAATGATTTGAAACTAAAATAGACCATTTTGGTTGGGATCTCCCAACCAAATGAGATCCCAACTCATTTGGGTTCAGATCCCAACCACTAGCAATTCCAATCATAAGACCCCAGTAGGAAAGCTGTCAGAGTTCCATTCCCCTGGAACTAAATGTATTATTGGCTCTGCTTGGATGGAATGAAGACCATGGGAGTTGGCACCAAGGACTTGTCCCACTGGCTCTGTCTGAGTCCCAGGGAGGGCCATGGTTTTCACACTGTTGATAGAACCATTGGTACTCATCTCTACCTTACCTGCTAGGCTCTTGGAATGTGGCATTCTCCTACCCCCTCAGGATTAAGGCCAGGTCAGTGGAAGGAATATATGGTTTATTGTCAACAGAAAGAAACAAGGGGAGTGGTGCCTGGGAGGCTCAGTCAGTTGAGCGTCTGACTCTTGATTTCAGCTCAGGTCATGAACTCATGGCTTGTGAATTTGATCCCTGCATTGGGCTCTGGGATAATGGTGCAGAGCCTGCGTGGGATTCTCTTTCTGCCCCTCCCCTGCTCATGGGCTCTCTCTCACACAATAGATAAATAAACTTTTAAAAAATAAAAAGAAAGAAAGAAACAAAGAAAGAAACAAAGAAAGAAACAAAGAAAGAAAGGGAAAGGGATTAAAACTCATTGAGTCTCACCTCTTAAGTTATGGGTGGGAGACAGAGAAGAAGCTAGGGGAAGCCCTCCATGCCAAGATGAAAGGAGATTGGTCACAATCCCTTACTTCTGCCTAAATCTTAAAATGAGGTATAAATTACATAAAGAATCTTAAGAATACATTTCTACAGGGATGCCTGAGTGGCTCAGTCGGTTAAACGTCCCACTTGAGCTCAGGTCATGATCTCACGGTTTATGGGTTCAAGCCCTGCGTTGGGCTCTGTACTGATAGCTCAGAGCCTGGAGCCTACTTCGGATTCTGTCTCTCCCTCCCTCTCTGCCCCTCCCCTGCTCATGCTCTGTCTCTCTCTGTCTCTCAAAAATAAATAAAACATTAACAAAAACAATTTTTTTTAAAGAACACATTTCTACACACATACACACTTGTATAACCACCATTCAGATCCAGATCCAGAACATTATAAGCATCCAAGAAGACTGCTATGTACCCCTTCCTAGTCAGTATGTTGCACCACCCCCCATTGTGACCCATCTCTATCATCTTAGGTAGTTTTGCCTGTCCTTGAACTTCATGTAATGGAATCATACAGTATGTGGACTTTTGTGTCTGGCTGCTTTTTCATTCAACATAATATATTGGCCCCAATACTCTTGATCTTCATGATACTCCTGTAACAATAGTTAACTATTAGGTGCCAGGTGGTGTTCCAAGAGCTTTACATGTGTATATTCATTTACTTCTCAGAGTATACCTCTGGGTTAAGTATAGATAAAGGTGCTGGGGCACAGAGATGCGAGATACCTTGCCCGAGACATGGGTCTGAAGTGGCAGAGTTAAAACTGGAGGCGGGCACTCCATCTCCGTCTAAGTTCATATCTAAGAAGTAGGAGATCTCCTATACATTTTAAGGGCTGAGAGGCTAACTGGGTAGATCTGGGTCTTTGGAGACTCAAGTTAGGGCAACAGGAATAAATGTGCTAAATAGAGTAAAGTGTTGTACAAATATAAGGCAGGGCCATATTTCATTTAATATTAATAGAGTTGCCCTTCCGTCATTTACTAATCCAATAAACATTTATTGAGAACCTAAAGAGATACGTGGAAGGTCAGTGGGTTCAGAACAATAGAGACAAAGTCCCTGCATCGTGGAAGTCACAGTCCAGAGAGGAGAGCAGGTGTTTAAGGGAAATTACGTGTATGTCGGGCTAATAAAGGGGAAGTTCAGGATGCTTTCCCTGGTGTGTGTTGGGAGAATCTGACCTTGTCTGTGGGGTCAGAGAAGTTCTCTCTAAGGAAATGACATTTTAGCTGTGACATGAGAAGTCAGCAGAGTCTGAGAGAAGGTGTACTGGGCACAGGAAACAGCGCAATCAGAGATCCTGAGGTAAGAGAGAAACTCGCACAAGAATTAGAAATTCAGAGTTACTAGCATATGACAATTTGCCATAAAACAGTGACTTAGCCTGCTTTCATGGAAATGAAATTTCTTATGACAATTTCAATCTTTACTTTCTCTCTCTCTCTCTTTATGTATCATGGACACTAGATGTGACAGCCTTTTTGATCACTCTAGACCTTAACTAGTTTTTACTAAGTTTTAATTTTGTGAAGATACATTCTTTACTTGTTACCTACATTAGCAGAGTTAAACACATCCTGAAAGACACATATGGAGGCATCTTTGGAAATGTGATGTTATTGCTACAAAGATACTGCAATATTTCAACGGAAGTTACACAGAATTTTACCAAACAACTTCAGGTTTTCAGTTCCTCTGCATTCATTTCCTATCAATACTATCGCTAACTAATATCCATTAGTTAATTTTAACTATCAATTTTTAACAGTTGTTGCAATTCATGCTCACTGCCATTCTTCAAATTACATGTCACTTAGTCCAGTGCTTAGTTCAGATCGCCAGATTGCCTAAAATAAAGACTTTGACTAAGCTGATCTGGAATAGGGCTAAGGTTCTGCTTTTTTTTTTTTTTTTTTTAAATTTTTTTTTAACGTTTATTTATTTTTGAGACAAAGAGAGACAGATCATGAACAGGGGAGGGTCAGAGAGAGGGAGACACAGAATTTGAAACAGGCTCCAGGCTCTGAGCTGTCAGCACAGAGCCCGATGCGGGGCTTGAACTCACAGACCGTGAGATCGTGACCTGAGCCGAAGTCGGCCGCTTAACCAACTGAGCCACCCAGGCGCCCCTAAGGTTCTGCATTTTTAACAATTCCCCAGGTGGTGCTGATTCTGCTGGTCCAAGGATCACATGAATATTAAGGATTTAGATTAAAGACTGAACAAGGTCATTATTTTCGTTCAGTAGCATACATTTTTATTTTAAAAATGACATTGCAGTTTCAAATGCAGGATAAAAAAGGAATTTATTTTAATTTTTTTAATGTTTATTTATTTTTGACAGACAGAGTGTGAGTGGGGAAGGGGCAGAGAGAGAGAGAAAGACACAGAATCTGAAGAGGCTCCAGGCTCTGAGCTGTCAGCACAGAGCCAGATGTAGGGCTTGAACTCACAAGCCATGAGATCATGACCTGAGCCAAAGTCAGATGCTTAACTAACTGGGCCACCCAGGGGCCCCAAAAAGAAATTTATTTGAAAATTTGGGTTTGGATCATAGGTAGCTTGAAGGATTTGCAACTGAAATCTCCTTTTTCTAGTATTTTCTATATTGAAGAGATTGAAACCAATGTCAAGAGGCTCTGCAATTTATTTTAAAAATCAATCATCTATTTTTTTTAAGAGAAAGACATTTCTAATTTTTTAATGTTTTATTTATTTTTGAGAGAGGGAGAGAGACAGAGCATGAGCTGGGGAGGGGCAGAGAGTGAGGGAGACACAGAATCCCAAGCAGACTCCAGGCTTTGAACTGTGAGCATAGAGCTCCATGTGGGGCTTGAACCCACAAACTGAACTGCGAGGTCATGACCCTAGCCGAGTCAGACACTAAACCAACTGAACCACCCAGGCGCCCCAATAATTATCTATCTTTTGAATTTTTTTTTTTTTTTTTTTGAGAGAAAGAGAGTGCCAGCGAGGGAGGGGCAGAGAGAGAGGGAGACAGAGGATATGAAGCAGGCTCTGTACTCTCAGTGCAGAGCCCAATGTGGGGCTTGAATTCACAAACCACAAGATCATGACCTGAGCCGAAATCAAGAGTTGGACGCTTAACTGACTGGGCCACCCAGGTGCACCAATGGTCTATTTTTTGTTTTTGCTTTTTTAAAAATGTTTATTTATTTGTTTTTGAGAGAGGGAGAGAGAGAGAGAGAGAGAGAGAGAGAGAGAGAGAGCACAAGCAGGGGAGGGGCAGACAGAGAGAGGGAGACACAAAATCTGAAGGGGCTCCAGGCTCTGCGCTGCCAGCACAGAGCCCGACACGGGGCTCAAACTCACGAGCTGTGAGATCATGACCTGAGCCGAAGTCACACCCTAACCAACTGAGCCACCCTGGTGCCCCAATAATCTGTTTTTTAAATAATCTATTTTTTTGTAAGCATTCTCATTTAGTTTTTCTTTGAAGAACTTCTTAATCCCTTTCAGGTTTTTGAGAGCATTATGTACATCCAAAATTATGTTTTTTGTGCATTGAATTTTCTGTATCATTTTATTTAAACCATTCATTTTACCTAAAGCATCATACCAAGTCAGTACTAAGCTAACAAATTTAGACAAGGATATGTTTGAAAGCAGAACATCAGCTGGTATTTCAGGACCTGTGTTCTTTATTAATATCATCATAAAAAAGATCATTGCACACTGTTTGTAACTGAGTTTTCACTGGCATGATAGTATCAATTCAATTTCCCCATCATATATTTAACAGTGGTTTCACATTTATATTCAATGTTTTTCAATATACCCACGTGTTTAACTGAAACTGAAAAGCAGTCATATAGTTTTTGGAAGATATTTTAAAATTCAGTAATGTCAAAGGAGAGTTTGACTGCACTGTTCACAATGAAGTTTAAAGAATGCTTTAAAAATATATACAACGGTGTATCATTTTTTTCAAAGAACTATTACAATGCTACATTTTCCCCATATAGTTGCATCATTGTCATATTTCTTGTTTCTCAAATGATTTTTGTCAAGTTCAGTGTTTGTAAGTATTTTATTAAAAATTTAAAGTGGGGGTGCTTGGCTGGCTCAGTGGGTGGAACATGAGATTCTTGATATCTGTGTTGTAAGTTCAAGTCCCATGGTTGGTGTAGAGATTACTTAAAATAAAATCTTTAGGAGTGCTTGGGTGGCTCAGTCAGTTAAGCGTCCAACTTTGGCTTGGGTCATGATCTCATGGTTCGTGAGTTCCAATCCTGCATCAGGCTCTCTCTGCTATCAGTGTGGAGGCTGCTTTGGATCCTGTGTTCCCCTCTCTCTCTGCCCCTCCCCTGCTCTCCCTCTCTGTCTCAAAATAAATAGACATTTCAAAAATAAATAAATAAAATCTTTAAAGGAAAATATTTGAGTTTAGAAATCTACAAGTTGAATCATAATTATTATCTGTGTTACATACATTAGGTATTGAACCTAAAATAATGAGTTAATGTTTAGCACTTCTCACCTTATCCCCAAGTATATCTTTTATAACACCTGCTAACATTTTAATAAATGGGTTTTATATTCATCCCCTGAGTAATGTGCCATGTTTTTTTGGTGTTATTTGATTTTGCATAAATACTCTTCCATGATGTTACCAAATGTTGCCAAATGGATAATATTCCAATTTCCGCACTGTGAAAAGTAATTGGGTAAGTGTTTGAATGTTAGATATTACCTCACCAAGAGCAGAATCATTTGTATAATGTTTTCAATAGGAGCACACCAATATTTCTTCCCATTTTATACAGTATTCTGCAGCACTATTTTTCACTGTGTCCCATGTATCTCTGATGTTTTTTTCTGTGTTTTCCCTCCTTTTCCTTTTCTGTGCTTTAATCTGTATTCTTTTGATTGTATCTTTTAGTTCACTAATCTTCTGTTCTGCTGTTTCTAATCTGCTATGAATTATATCAAATGATTTTTTTTTAAAGATTTTGTTTTTTAAGTAATCTCTACACTCCAAGTTTGGGGCTCAAACTTATAACCTGGAGATCAAGAGTCCTGTGCTCTACTGACTGAGCCAGACAGGCTCCCTTAATGAATTCTTTTTGATCACAATTTTATTAAGACATACTATACATACAATAAACTGCAATTGTTTATAGTACACAATCAGATGAACTTTGACCTAGGTATATACCCATGAAACCACTGCCATAATCAAGATTCAGATTATTCTGATCACCTCCAAAAGTTTCTTTGTACTCATTCACCCCTCATCTCTCTTTCTCCATATCTGGACCCGTGAAAGTTCCCCGGGTCTATAGTGCTCTCGCTATAGATTAGTTTGCATTTTCTAGAATTTTATGTGGAATTATACAATATGTATTCTTTTGTCTTCAGCTTCTGTTGCTCAGTATAATGTTTTCAGGATTCATCCACATAGTCGGGTGTATTGGTAATTCATCCCTTTTAACTGCTGAGTAGTATTCCATTGTATAGATATACCAAATTTGTTCATCCATTTACCTGTTGATGGGTATTTGAGTTGTTTCCAGTGTTTTGATACTGCGAGTAGAGCTGCTATAAATATTCTTGGTGTGGGTATATGTTTTCATTTCTCTTGGTTATATGATAGTCTTTTTGAAGTGTCCATTTGGCTTTACTCTAGTCTCCAGTTATTTTACACTAGTCAACAGTAATCTAAGTGTTGCTATGAAGGCATTTTTGTATAGATAGTTAAAATCCTTAATCAGTTGACTTTAAGAAAGGGAGATTATCATAGATAATTTGGTTTGGCCTGATTCAATCATGAGAAGTCATTAAAAGCAGAGTTGAGTTTCTCCTGAAGAAGATATATTGCCTTGGGACAACAGTTTCTGTCTTAGCCTGAAAGTTCCAGTCGGCCCTTCCTGATAGCCTGCCCTATGAATTTTAAATGTGCTTAAATAGCCCTTTTCCCCACCCCCAATTGCATAAATCAGTTTCTTGAAATAAATCTCTTATTTCTTGTCTTCTACTTGTCCTGCTTCTCTGAACCCTGACGGATACAGATTTTGGTATTGAAAGTGGTTCTAAATGAACAGAATCTTAAGAATGAGTTTTCTGGATTGGTTCTCTAACCTGGTTAGATTTAAATGTTTATTTATTTATTTATTTATTTATTTGAGAGAATAGAGACATTGCAAGCAGGGTAGGGGCAGAGAGAGACAGGAAGAGAGAGAACCTCAAACAGGCTCCGTGCTGTCAGCACAGAGCCCCATGTGGGGCTCAAACTCATGAACTGTGAGACGGTGACCTGAGCCAAAATCAAGAGTTGGTCGTTTAACCGGACTGAGACACCCAGGCATCCCTAACCTGGTTAGATTTAAAGGCACTAATGACTATTTCCAGTGGTAAAGAGGGTACTGGTAGTCCATGGCATGATGAGGCATTGGGTACTCCTAATCAAATACCTATGTCAAGCGAGGTCGTTAGTGGCCATGTATTTTCCACCTTAGAATATTGTAGTCAAATTAGGAATATAATGGGATTGGCTGGTTGCTCCTAACTGTACTGAAGAAAGTGGGGAAAGAAAAGGTTGAGCTCAAACTATGCATAGATGACTTGAAAGCTTCTGAATCTGCCTCGAAATAAACCCTTAGTGCCAAGATTTCTGAAAACCAAACTCAGAGCCTCATTCTGCAAGTGGGTAATAGAAACGCTGGTTAGAGTCTGGCAGGCCCCATGAATTACAGTGCAGAACCTTAGGGTTTTGGAGCAAAACACTGCCATTGTCTACATATAACTACTCTCCTTTTGAGAAATAGTTTTTGGCTTACTACTGAGCCCTAGAACAGACTGAATGCTTGACCATGGCCATCAAGTTACCATGTGATCTGAGCTGCCCATCATGAACTAGGTGTTATCTGACTCACCAAATTATAAAGTTGTGCATAAATGGCAATCACAAATGGTATGGTTACTGAAGGTATGAGTACGTTGTATGAAGAAGTGGCCCAAATGTCCTTGGTCTCTTGCTACAGTATCTTTTCTCTCTCAGCCCACAGATACAAACCATTGGGGCATCCCTATGACCAGTTGACTGGGGAAGAGAAAGGGTAGTCTTGGTTTATAGCCTTGTGTACAAAGGTTCTGCACAATATGCAGGCACTGGGTGAAAATGGACTGCTATAGTACTATAGCTCTTTTCTGGGATAATCTTGAAGAATAATAGTGAAGGAAAAGCCTCCTGGTTGGCAGACTTCGAGCAGTGCACCTGCTTCCTCATTTTGCCTTGAAGGAGAAATGGCCAGAAGCTCTGTTGGTCTGGAGGTCTTGGCTCCAAAGGGAAGAATGCTTCCACCAGAAGACCCAACAATGATTCTTTTTCTTTTTTTTTCACTTTTCAAAAGAATTTTATTTTATTTTTTGCATTTTATTTACATCCAAGTTAGTTAACATATGGTGTAATAATGGTTTTAGGAGAATTTAGTGACTCATCACTTACATGTAACACCCAGTGCTCACCCTGACAAGTGCCCTCCTTAATGTCCATCACCCATTTAGCCCATCCCCCCAACCAACACCCCTCCAGCAACCCTCAGTTTGTTCTCTGTATTTAAGAGTCTTTTATGGGTTGCCTCCCTCTTTGTTTTTATCTTATTTCTCCTTCCCTTCCCCTATATCCATCTGTTTTATTTCTTAAATTCCACTTGAGTGAGGTCATATATTTATCTTTCTTTGATTGACTTATTTTGTTTAGCATATTACACTATAGTTCCATCCACGTTCTTGCAAATGGCAAGATTTCATTTTTTTTTTTGATTGCTGAGTAATATTCCATACCTCACATCTTTATCCATTTATCAGTCGAAAGACATTTGGGCTCTTTCCACAATTTGGTAGTACTGCTAACAATGATTCTTTTGAACTGGAAGTGGAGATTGTCACCTGGTCACTTTGGGTATCTCATGCCTCTGAATCAACAGGCAAAGAAGGGAGGGTTTTTGTTTTTTTTTTTTTAATGTTTACTTATTTTATTTTTGAGAGAGAGAGAGAGAAAGAGGGTAAGAGGGAAAGGGAGAAAGAGAATCCCTTTCTGTCAGCTGTAAGCGCAGAGCCCAACAAGGCTCCAACCCACAAACCATGAGATCATGACTTAAGCTGAAATCAACAGTCACACGTTAAACCTATTGAGCCACCCAGGAGAGCCAGAAGGAAGTTTCTTATATAAATGAAATAAATCACACAGAGAAAGACAGATATATGATTTCACTCATATGTGGCATCTAGACAAAATAAAAAATGAATGAATGAACGAACAAAAAAGAAACAGACCCATAAATATGGAGAACAAACTGGTGGTTGCAAGAGAGAAGGGTGGGGGCAGGATGGGCAAAATGAGTGAAGCAGAGTGGGAGATACAGGCTTCCAGTTACTGTTTTACACGAGAAATTAATGTAAGAAGGGAGTTCCTGTATTGGCCAGGGTGACTGATCCTGATTACCAAGGGGGAAATGTAATTGCTACTACACAATGGAGATGTATTAACAATAGTTAACTCTATATTGCAGTATTAAGTTACAGGATGTCAAAAGTGGAAAGGGAACAGCACCTAAGGACTTTGTATTCTCTTTTAGGGAAAGATATATGTTTTCAGTTGTATGCAGGTTAGTTGTAGCATGTTAGGGGGAAGTATGGCCTTGTTGTCTTTATTTGGAGCTTAAGTACATTTAAAGAAATGTGTAGGAGTGGGATTGCTGGGTCATCAGACTTTTTAATTCTAGCTATTCTAATGAGAGTGTAGTGGGAGATCATGGTGGTTTTAATTAGCAAATTCCTGGATGAATAAAGATGTGGAGCATCTTTTTGTTGTTTATTGTTGTTTTTTTCCTTTGGTGAAATGTTTACTAAAACCTTTGCTTATTGTTTAATTGGGTTGTTTATTGTCTTTTTATTACTCAGTTATAAGAGTTCTTTATTCTGGATACAAGTCTATTGTCAGATATATTGTATTGCAAATTCTCCCTCCCATCTGTCGCTTGCCTTTTCATTTTCTTAATGGTGTCTTTCAAAGAATAAAGATTTTTTAATTTGATGAAGTTCAAATTACGAACTATTTCTTTTTGTGCCCTAAGAAATCTTTGCCTATCTTGAGACCGCTAAATATTTTTTTTTGTTTTCTTCTAGAAATTTACTTGTAGTTTTAGCTTTCATGTTTATAATCCATTTTTAGTTTCCTCTGGGGCCTCCTTCAGTGCTCCTGAGATCTATAAATGCATCCCCCCATCTAAGATAAACTTGCCACCTCTCTGGCCTTCATTCTTCATCCAAACTATCATCAAGCCCTGTGCCTAGGAGGTGCTCTTCTCTACCACCACCAGTTTACCTTGCCTTGACTGTTACAGCAGCCTAACTGGCCCCTCTGTCCCAACTCTGAGCCCCCTCCAGAAGTGATGATTTTAAAATAGAAATGATGAAAAATCCTCAATGGCTTCCCCAGATTCTCAAATCCTTGCCCCAATTATTGTATACATCTTTCCGCGCTCAACTCCACATTCAGCGGTCTTTCAGCACACCATTCTGGCCATGCCAAGTTCTCACGTGTTGTACCTTGTTAACTCCTTTCAAGTCAGCCTTTGGATTCCAGCCTGCATATCCTTGACTAAATTCCTACCCCACCCTCCCAGGTTTTCTTAACACCACGTACCTCCCGGAAGAGATCTTACTAATTACAAATTGTAACGTTTTGTGATTCTCCCTTTAACGTTGTCCTTCTTCACCAGACCTAATTTCGTGTGGCTAGGGACTCTTTTACTTCCATAATGTACCCCCTGCAAGTGGAACAGGGCCTACCACACGGAAGCCTCAATACATAAGTGATGAACAAATAAATGAATTAGAAAAATGGAATAATAAAGGCATAGGCTGATGGCTGCTTGTGGTCCCTTCAGTGGTATTACCAGACGGCATATATTAACAGTCTCGGTCTTTTTCCCAGCAGTGGACGAAAACCTGCTAGATCGGAGAAGGGAGGAAGGCATTTCAATCAAGGTAGGAAGAACAGGTGTGTGATCTGGCACGGCGGCTGTAAGTCTGCTCAAGCCTGTGTAGCTCTGGGCCCTCGCTCCCTAGAAAAAGGGGTCAGACCAGAGGGCCTTAGTTTCTAGACCTTACACCCGGAGGAACCCATCCGGACCAGCACAGGATCACCTGCCAAGGTTCTGCTCTCCGGCCCAGCAACCGCGTGGGTGGGAGGGCGGGGCCACGCCTTCCGGGGGCCGTCCCCGCCCCTTGCAGCGTGCGCGCGCCCGTCGCCGCCTCGCGCTTGCGCGGCCAGCTGGGGGCGGAGGTTGTGGGCGGTGGCGGCGGGCGCGCGCGCTCTCGCCCCCTCGCGCCGGTTCGCGCTCCCGCGCCGGGGCTGAGGAGGCTGTGGCGGCTGCAGCGGCGGCTGCGGCGGCTGAGGCGGCACGGGGGGAGGGCCGGGAGGGGGGTGGTTGGGGGGGATGGACCGAGCGAGGCGGCCGCAGCGGCAGGAGCCGGCGCTTGAGCTCGAGCCACGGCGCTGGCGGAGACGCCGGCTGCCCCTCCCCTCCGCACCGGTGAGTGAGTGCTCCCGCCCCGGACGCTGGCGGCGGCCGCGGCCCCTCACGGCCCTTCCGCCGCGGGTGTGGAGAGTCGTGAGGGGAGCGTGGCCCAGAGGCGCGGCCGACGCGGGCCCGGCCTCCCGCTCGCGGCCTGGCGCGGCTCGGACCCTCGGTCGCCTCCGTTCGGGGCTGGAGCTCCGGGCCTAAGACTCGTCCTCCAGCATCCCGCCGGGCCTTTTTCCTTCCCAGCTCGTTCCGCTGTCACTTCGACCCTGGGGCTTCCCTCCCTACCCCCTCTCTTCGCTCCCCTTTCCAGCCCCCTCCCCCCTTTCCAGCCCCCACCTTTCCAGGGCCAAGGGGAGGGAGGAGAGTGTGAGGAGTTGGGCCGAGGCCTGAGGGACTGTTTGGGAGTAGACTCTGGTGGGGGTCTGGGGTCCTATGAGCCCTCGCTCGTCCCGGTGTCCCCAGAAGTTGGCCACTGGGGCCCAGCTGTTGCCACCTGAAACCAGTTTTGCACCTTTTGTTTTGATTTTGAACTTGTCGTTTGGGGGAGGGGGGAGGAGCCCGCTGTACTGGGAAAGGGAGAATAGGTGCTGCAAGGTGGGCCGTGAGACTAGGCTGGCTGGGCTTGGCCTCGGAGTGCCTTTTATTAATCCATTTAGGAAGAGAAAAGGGGGCTCAGTGAGTTGCACCTTCCCTAAAGGGCAGATATCCGTTTATAGCTTGCAAACCCCTGCTTTTTTCATTTTAAGCAAAGGTGTGTGTAGTGTTGGTCCAATTGTTGGTTTGGTTCCTACCTTAACAACATTGATGATGAGGCTCTCCCAGGTGAATCTGCAGCTGAGTTTCTTGAAGCAGCCCACTTGAGCTGTTGGCTGATTTCTCCCTTTTCTTTGATGACACCATCCACGAGTCCTGGTAGATTCTAGTCACCGCTTTTGCAAGTCTGCCTTTTCATCCTGACTTGTCACAGAAGAAAGGAAGAACACACAGTCTAATCCAAAATGGTTGCTATAAGTCTGACATACTCATAGGCATCTCTAGGAAAGGTCTGAATTCCTAAATTAGTTAATTCTAAAAAATAAAAATAAAAATAAAAAAAAAATCCAGGGCTTAAAAAGCATGTAGCTGCTTTACAACCAAACTTTGATATGTTTACGTCTTTTGACCACTATCTTAAATTTTGGGAGAGATTCGTTAAACCGAATCCTTGTCTTTGAAGTACCTGTGTATAGAAATTGTTGCAAAGCCTGGAGGAAAGAACCTTATGAAAATGTTAATGACAGGATCCCTCAGGGGGTAGGTATGTTGTTTTCCTCCATTTGTAGATTAAAACAGTGAGACCAGAATTGCGAGTAGGTGGTAGTTTTACTAGTGTCCTGTAACACACGATGCTTTTAGGTGGGATTTTAAGGTAACAATACCTTGTCCTCTACCAACAGAATTGGCTTGTATTTTTCTTTTTTTTTTTTTGAAATCACACACCCACTCTCTGGCTAGTATAGAAAGATTAAAAAGCTGCTTCTGGTCTGTGGGTGGTAACCTTTTAATTTCTAAAGAGTTTTCAGTTGCTTACAGAATAGATTGCTGATCAGCGTAGGAAAAATTTAGATATTAGAATGTCATTAGCACGTGATTGAGATCTGTTATAATTATGAACATTAAGATTTGGCATAGTGTGGATGTTGTATACTATGTATAGGAAATTAGATTTCTCAGAGGATTTGCATCTTAAGGTAAACAGTCCGCTGACAGAATGTTGTTACACCTTCCAGTAGTTGAGGGAATCTTTTATAAGCACAAAAAAACCTGTACAATTTGATGAAGAAACCCAATGACCTGGACTAGTTGGTGACCACCATTTCTTTAAGCTGTTTGTTCCTTCTCTCCACTGGAATATTTCCCCTTTTCTGCGAGAGTCATATATGCACAAAACCTATAATGGCTAAGGGCTTAAGTTTAAATTCCTCAAAATGACATGAATTCCTCAAAATCACATTTATGATTTATTTCTTCATAGAATATTTATTGAGTCCTTATTTTGTTCCAGAAGTTTTTCTAAATACTGGGCAATGGTGGGGAACAAAATAGACAAAGTCCTTGTTATTGGGCTTTTTTTGGTTTGTGTGAGAATGAGGATAACAAACAAGTAGACAGGATAATTTTGGGTAATGCTGTAAATCAGCAGTTAGCAAACTTTTTCTGTTAAAGACCAGAAAGTATTTTAGGCTTTATGGGCCATACACTTTTTGTTGCAACTACTCAACTCTGTTGTTGTAGTGCAAAGTAGCCACAGACAGTACATAAACAAGTGTTTCTGTGTTCTAATTAAACTTGGTAGGAGTGCCTTGGTGGCTCAGTCGGTTAAGCTTTCCACTAGTGATTTTGGCTCAGGTCAGGATCTCATGGTTCCTGGGATTGAGCCCTGAGTAGGATTCTGAGCTGACAATGTGGAACCTGCTTGGGATTCTCTTTCTCTCCCTCTCTTTTCTGCCCCTCCCTCACCCATGCATGCACATTCTCTCTCTCTCTCTCAAATAAACAAAAAAACCCAAACAACTTTGTACATTGAAATTTGAATTTCATGTAATTTTCCCATGTCACAAAATATTCTTTTTCATTTTTTGGGGGGGGGGGGAGGTCATATTAAAACATAGGACAAGCTGGATATTGGCCTGTAGGCTCTAGTGTGGCCCTTTATAGAAAAAGTTTGCTGATTCCTGATATCAGCTATGAAGAAGATAAGACAAGATGTGACAAGTGAGTGACTGGTGGGTTGGTGGGGAGGCCTCACTAAGGAGTAGATATTTCATTTGTGGCCTAAAAGATGGAAGAATTTTACTGGCAAATGAAACAGCAAGTACAAAGATCTGCAAGTGGAAATGAACTGGTCCTATGTTCCCCAGCATTGAACTTTACATACCATGTCATTCTTGCCTTTGTGACTCTGCTCATTTTGTTTTTAAGTAGGTTGCCCTATTCTGTCAGGTTTTAAAAGTCTACCCATAATAGAATCTAAGACTTGGAAGAGATCTTAACTTCCTACCTGGTTGCTCTCTTCTAAAATGTTCTCGGTGGTTTTTCAGCTTCTGTTTGAAACCTTTGATGATTGTAAATTCATTACTTTGAGATAGCCTATGCCATTTTTGGATAGTTCTAATTGTTAGAATGTTCTTCATGTTGTAATAGGATTCACCCTTTCTACCTTTTTTCCCTGATGCTGCCTTACAGTGAGTGACTATGGCGTAAGCCTACAGTGGGTTGCACCTCATTCCCAGGGATCAGTTCTAAAGCCAGGACTTGAAACAAAAATCACATAAAATGAAAACTATATTTGAAAATCCTGTAAATTGCTTAAAAAGTATTGTATACATGTTTTTGTGTATATAGCAATATATAATTCTTGGGCACTTTGCAAACTGAGAGCCACTGTGCATTACTGAAGGAAGGTGCAAGAGGAAATTATTATGTAGATATCCAGGTCTTCAAATAGTTTTGCTTTTTAAAACAGCTGTCAAATCCCTATCAGAGAGTGGTAGATGGTGGCACATTTTAATGTGTTTCTGCTTCCTTGCAGAGTTTATTTTATTGTATTTTTACATTAAGCCTCTTATATTAATGTTTATAAATGTGTTGTGAATATTAAATGAGATAATATATATAGAAGCACCTGGCACATGGTAAGTGGTCAATAAATGTTTGCCAGATTTAAAGTTTTTGCTTCAGTGGGCTCACATGCACACTGTCCTTTGAAAAGTTGCAGAGAAGAACTTGGCCACCTGCTTCCTGTCTTTCCAAATTGGCATTTCCTGTTGTGGCTTTACCAAACAGCTGTCACTCTCTATGTCCTTGAGTGTTGGTCACATTTTACCAGAGGTCAGCTAGTAAGTTAAATGGCTGTATGTTGTAACTCTGTTCTGCCACATGACTCAAAGTATTTGAACACTGCTGTTGTCTCCCATTCAGGTCTTTACTTTTCAGGGCTAAACTTCATGTCTTTCATTTCTTCTAATATTTTTTTAATTTCTTTACCCTCTTGTTGTTCTTATGAGTACACCAGTTTATTGTTGTTTGTTTTTTACTTTGGTACCCTGAATTACATTTTAAGGTACAAACTCATCTTTCATCTCCTTGATGAAGTCTACCTTCATAATTCTAGACCTTCTCTATATTCCTAATATACTTTTAGCTACACTTCTCAATTTAATATTTTTTAAAATTTATACTTGTTCACAAGCATTTTTCTTCACAGTGAGACAATAAGCTTCTTCAAGGCCAGCACCTTGTTTCATGTATCTTTTGTGTCCTGATGCACTGAGGAAAATTTCAGGCGTGCAGTAGATCATAAGTGTCTGACGTCAGCTCAGGTCAGGATCTCACGGTTTGTGAGTTTGAGCCCCATGTTGTGCTCTGTGCTGTCAGTTCAGAGCCTGGAGCCTGCTTCATATTCTGTGTCTCCCTCTCTCTTTGCCCTTCCCCCGCTTGCACTTTCTCTCTCTCAAAAAAAAAACAAAAAAACAAAAAAACAAAAAAAACCACACGCAAAAAAACCTTTTAAAATAAACTTTTTTTTAGAAGTGTTATATTTACTTCATTATTGTGAAGATAGTACAGAGAGTTCCTGTCTGTCTAGTTTCTCTTATTATTAACATATTAGTGTGGTACATTTGTCACAGGTAATGAACCATTATTGATCCATTATTACTAAGTTCTACAGTTTTTCTTTTAATATTCCTTTTTTTGTTCTAGGATCCCATTCAGGATGCCATGTTACATTTAATAGTCTTGTCTCTTTAGCTCCTCTTGGTTCTGATGATTTCTCAGACTTTCCTTGTTTTTAATGACCTTGGCAATTTTGAAGATAACGGATTAGGTATTTTTGTAGACTCTCCTTCAGTTGGAATTTGTGTGATGCTTTTCTAGTGGTTAGACTAATGTACTGTGATTTTGGAAAGACCACAGAGGTAAAGTGTCATTCTCATCACAAACCAGAAGTACGTACTAGTGATATCACTTGCTGGTGTTGATGTTAACTTTGATCACCCAGCTTGAGGTAGTGTTTGTTTTCTCAACTATAAAGTTAACCTTTTTGTTCTTCTCTTTCTATCCATATTCTGGAAGAAAGTTACTATGTGTAGCCTATACTTAATGAGTGATGAGTTACACTCCACCTCAAGGGTGGAGTATCTACATAAATTTTGTTGCTTCTGTTGTTTGAGCTTTGGGCATTGGGAACTCTTTCACTTGACTTCTGTTTCCCTTCCCTTTGATGTACTCACATGATTATGTGTGAAGGAGCACTTTCTTTCTGGCAACAAAAAATGCTTCAGACTCCTCTTTTATATATCATGTTCTAGTTCCTATAGTCAGCCAATTTTCCGAGGAGCCCTAGTTCCTTTTATGGGGAAATGGTATTAGAAACTAAGATTTGAGTGCGAGATGTGCTAGTAGCTACTTGAGTATTGTTGCTTCTAGGCCATCTGAATGACAGAGAAAGGCGATTCATGTGTATAAATTAAGCTGTTAATATACACATCTATAAGTATTTCTATATGTAACCATTTGTCTCTATATTAAGCTGAACATGAATTCATACAGGTGTTTCCAATTCTAATTCCTTACCACATGGATCATTCTAACCTCCACTATCCATTTACTTAATTCTTCAATTCCAGTATACATTTGAAGTGGTTTCAGAATTTTTTTAATATGTATACCTGTGGGAAATAACTTTATTAACTAGAGCACAGTGCTTATGGATAGTTCCTTTTGCCTTTAGTCTTATAGACTCCACTCATTTCCAGCATTACTTGGTCAGCACCTTATTCCTCCACCTACTTTGGGAGGTTGTTTCATGTTTATAATAGATTTGAATTTTTTTTAATGTTTATTGTTGAGAGAGAGAGAGAGAGAGAGAGAGGCAGAGAGAGAGGGAGACACAATCTCAGTGCTGCAGGCTCTCAGTGCTAACAGCTCAGCCTGATGTGGGGCTTGAACCTCCCAACTGCTAGATCATGATCTGAGCCAAAACAAAGTTAGACGCTTAACCCACTGAACCACCCAGGCACCCCTATAATAGATTTAGATTGTTTTGTCACATTCTGCATTCTATGCTGAGATCCCTTTACCTCTTACGGGATTATTTTAAAATTTGCACACATTAAGGCTTATTCTCTGTGCTGTGACACAATGGGTTTTGACAAACTTTTAATCTCTTGTGTTAACCATTACAGTATCCTGTAGAATAGTTTCAGTGCTCTAAAAAATTTATCCATCACCTATTCAACTCCCCTGATACCAGCCCCTGGGCAACCATTGATCTGTTTATTGTCTCTACAGTTTTGCCTTTTCCAGAATGTCAATATTTTAAATTTAAAGAAGTATTTTTGAATGATTTTTATGAACACAGCATTTTGTTAAGTAGTGGGAGATACAAGTACTAGACAACCAACACTCAAACTTTTTTTTCCTATTGAGCTAAAAGTCATATAACACAGAATTCATCATTTTAACCATTTAAAATGTACAGTTCAGAGGCTTTTAAGTACACTCACTATGTTGTACAACCACCACTACTATCTAATTCCAGAACAGTTTCATTAACCCAAAAAGAAACCTCATATTCATTAAGCAGTTCCTCTTCCCATCCCCTGGCAATCCCTAGACTGATTTTTGTCCCTATAGGTTTGCCTGTTTTGTATATTTAATTTAAGTGGAATTATATAATGTATGGTCTTTTGTTTTTGGTTTCTCTTATTTAATAATGTTTTTAATATTTATCCATGTTGTAGCATATTTCAGTACTTAATTCCTTTTTTGTGGGTGAATAATCCATTTTATGGACATAACACATTTTCATTTATCAGTTGATGGACATTTGACTTGTTTTCACTTTTTGGCTGTTATGAGTAATGTTGCTCTGAACATTCATGTGTAAGTTTTTGTTTGAACATGTTTTAACTAATGCATTTCTTTTGATAAATTTTATTTTCATATTAAAGGGAAAGTTACCCAATGGCTCATTTGGTGTAAAGTGCTTACAGTGCTACTTTCTCTTGGCATGGTATTCATCAGTGAATAGTGAAATCACATAATTTTCCTGTTGTCTTTACAGAATAAAGATTTTGGTCCCATTGGGGCAACAGTGGGTAGCCTTCCCTAGAATTCTGTTAGAGGAACATCCTGATTTATGTTGTGTACCATTTAGTTATATTTCTGAGTAGCAAGTAGTCGCTCATTGTGAAGCTGGATAATAAGATCTGCTTGTGGTCTAAAGGAATCTCTTGAGTGTATGAATTGTTTTTAACATTATATATTCACAGGGATAGTAGGCAGGATTCCCATTCTGTAATCTATTTGGCATCAGTGGTATTATAGAGGTTTTATTTTTATTAACCACATTCCCTCTGAGGTTTAGACTATATTAGAGTGGCATTAAATATTAGTGTTTTCTTTTTCCTATTTTAGCACCCAACCCTGATGCTTTGTTTTGCAGTTATTGCTTCAACACCTTTGCTTTGATAAATTCATTTTCCTCAGGAAGACTTGGCAGAAGTGTTCTTTTGCCAGTTTAGGGTAGCCTGACCAATTCATTGAAGTCTAATGTTTTTCATACTTCCTGAAAGCAAGGAACATTGGCTTTGTAAGCTTCTTGGTGACTTTGAGGTTCTGTGAAGACAATGGAATATAGATAAATTATATATTAACCATTATCATACTTTATCCCAAGAGTGTCTTTATAGGCAAGCCCTTCAAAAGTTTGTGTAATAGAACACTGGGCTGGAACCAAGAATATTTTAATTTCCCTTGTCTAAAAAGTCACTAATACTGGACAAATAACTTGTGCCTTGGGACAATTTCTTGTAGAAAAGATAATATTGACTTTCTCTACAGGGATGTTGTGTTAGGAAATTAGTTCTATTAATCAAGTACTTTATAAGTACTGTATCTATATTCTGTTTACTATTTCTAATGTTCTTTATTTTTTTGTGTAGTTCCAGATTTCTAGTGTACATTTCCCTCTGAATGAAGGACTTCTTTAGCATTTCTTGTAGTGCAGCTTTGCTGGTGATGAATTTTTTAGCTTTTGTATGTCTGAAGAAGTCTTTAATTTGCCTTGATTTATAGAAGCTATTTTCACTACATATAGAATTCTGGGTTGACAGTATTTTTCTTTAACTATTTTAAAGATGTCTTACTGTCATCTGGCCCACATTGTTTGCAGTGAGAAGTTAGCTATCATTCTTTATGCCTCTGTGCATAATATGTGGTTGTCTTCTTTTGGCTACAGTTTATTTTTCTTTCAGTTTTTAAAATTTCTGGTGTAATACAGGTAACATAAAATTTACCATGTTAACCATTTTTGAGGGTACTGTTCAGTGGTATTAAGTACATTCATATCATTTGTGCAACCATCCAAACCGTCTTTCTCCAGGAGTCTTCATGTTGCAGAACTGAAACTGTACCTATTAAAAAATAACTCTCGGGCGCCTGGGTGGCTCAGTCGGTTAAGCATCTGACTTCAACTCAGGTCATGATCTCAGTTTGTGAGTTCGAGTCCCACATCGGGCTCTGTGCTAACAGCTCAGAGCCTGGAGCCTGCTTCGGATTCTGTGACTTCCTCTCTCTCTGCCCTTTCCCTGCTCACGTTCTGTCTGTCTCTCTCTGTCTCAAGAATAAACAAACATTAAAACTAAATAAATAAATAAATAAATAACTCTCCATTCCAGCTCCCTGGTAACCACCATTCTATTTTCTGTCTGTGATTTTGACTGCTTTGGGTACTTCATAGAAGTGGAATCATACAGTGTTTATCTTTTTGTGACTGGGTTATTACATTTAGCATAATGTTATGAGGGTTCATCCATGTTGTAATATGTGTCAGAATTTCTTTCCTTTTTAAGGCTGAATATTCCATTGTATGAATAGATGACATTTCACCATCCATTTTTCTGTCAGTAGAAACTTGGGTTGTTTCCACATTAGCTATTATGAATAGAGCTGCTGTGAACATGAGTGTACAAATATCTGTTTGCGATCTTGCTTTTAGTTCTTTTGGGTATGTACCCAGAAGTGGAATTGCTGGATCATATTATAATTATATGTTTAATTTTGAGGAACTGCCATCACAGTGTATTGTTTTACATTCCCACCAACAGTGCATCAGGTGTCCCAGTTTTTCCATATTCTTGCTAGCATTTTTAATAATGAATAAATGAATTAATTTTAAAGTAGGCTCAATGCCCAGCATGAAGCCCAACACAGGTCTGAATTCAGGTCCTTGAAATCAAGACCTAAGCCGAGATCAAGAGTTGGATGCTTAACCAGCTGAGCCACCCAGGTGTCTCAAGTTGTGTGTGTGTGTGTGTGTGTGTGTGTGTGTGTGTGTGTGTGTGTGGTTTTTATAGTGGCCATCCTAATGAGCATGAGGTGGTATCTCATTGTGGTTTTGATTTGCATTTCCTTAATAATAAGTTATGTTGAACATTTTCATGTGCTGATTGTCCATTTATATATCTTCTTTGTAAAAATGTCTATTCAGGTCCTTTGTCTATTTTTGAATTTTTTTTTTTTTAATTACAATATATTTTTTAAATTTTTTTACGTTTATTTCTGAGACAGAGCATGAGTGGGGGAGGGGCAGAGAGAGGAGACACAGAATCTGAAACAGGCTCCAGGCTCTGAGCTCTCAGCACAGAGCTCGACGTGGGGCTCGAACCCACAAACTGCGAGATCATGACCTGAGCCGAATTTGGTCACTCAACCGACTAAGCCACCCAGGTGCCCCTGAATTGGGTGGGTGGGTGTGTGTGTGCACGCGCTTGTTGAGTTGTGGGCATCCTTTGTATATTCTTGATATTGATTACTTATTAAGTATATGATTTGCAGATATTTTTCTCCATTCTGTATTCCTCTGGCTGCTTTTAAGATTTTTTTCCCTTATCGCTGGTTTTAAGGAAACTGATTTGGCAGAGTTTTACATTTCTTCATGTTTCTTGAGCTTTTGGATCTGTAGGTTTATAATTTTCGTCAAATTTAGAAAATTTTAGGTATTATTTTTTCAAATCTTCCCCCACCAAGATTCTAATTACACATATATTATTATTAGATTATTAGATTCCTTGAGTTTGTCCCATAGCTCATCGATGCTGTGTCCTTTTTTTCCCCAGTTTCCTTATATTCTGGGTTTCATTTTGGATAATTTCTATTATTATGTCTTTACGTTCCCAAATCTTTTCTTCTGCATTGGGTTATCTACTGTTAATCCCATAAAGTGTATTTCGTTTCAGCCTACTATACTATAATTTGTAGCTTGATAGAAATGCAGTGACATGGCAGGTATCAAATACTGTCTTAATTTGCTGCCAAAATAAAAGATTCCTAATTCTGTAAGCTGTCTAAAGGGTACATAAAGCCACACTATGTGTTAAATTAACTTTGTCTCTTGTTTTCCACATTAACTTTGTTTTTCTGCCAGACCTACCTATGTATTTTTTGCATCTTATTATTATTATTATTTTTTTGTATTTCTTTCTGACCTAGACATCTCTATAATATTTGTTTTATAAGGCACCAGAGTGCCTGGTATGTTTGCCAAACTACCTAATAGTTTTCTGTGTTGGTTTGGTTGTATTATATGACCGTCATCTTGCTATAAAAAGCATGAAATAGATTTTTATATCTTGTTTTACTATACTGCTTATTTAATATTAATCAGAGAGCTGGATTACCTGCTGAAGTGTACCTTTGATTGCAGCTGTCATTGATAATCCCAGTGCCACCTGGGCTTGGCCACTTGTATTACCACCGTGTGATCTTTTAATGTTACTAATACCAACTTAAAAAATTTTTTAGACTGACAACTGGTAACTGTTTGCCAGCCAGTCATTTGCATTTAGTAGTATTTCTCCTTCTCTTGCTCCTCTGTCCCAGCAGGTATTATTCTCTTGAGGACACACCCACAGTTGGCACAGTCTTCAGATGCTGACACTTGGTGAGCAGCTACTCTTAATCACAAGATATAGAAGACACAGTCTCCATCCTTCCAGGTTGGATCTCTATTCATGTGGATTTTCTGTTTCTGTATCTTTTTTAAAAATAACTTTTTGGGAAACACTTTCATCCTCATCTATGCAAAGAAAGGAAAGCTATTGTGTTGGGATTTTGAGGAGTTATGTGTTTTTCCTTTTATTGCAAAACTGCATCACTTAGGCACTCAGACAATAATGACTTAACATTGACTCTTTCCTCTATAGAACTTTGTTCTCATTCATTCACTTGTTACATCTTCCTTTCTCCCATTCTCTTTTTTTAAAGCAATTGTCATAACTTAATAAGAACTTCCTTGATGTGTGATATAGCAGCTCATTTCTTATATTCTTCCTGAATGTCATTGGACTCTGGGTTAGACTTATAAGTAATAGGAATCCATTCGAATTCTTATTCCTCAAGTTGAGATTGTGATTCTGATGAACTGAGTTTGTTCTCATTCTGCAAATACACTGGGAAAGCTTAGTATCTTCAGCATAATATATGGCTGTATGGTTTTGTAGTCTGCTTCAATATCAGTTGCAAGGGGAGGTGTGATATCAGAAAATTGAGAGACTTCAGTCCCAGTTTTGACATTGTTACTGCCATGCTTTGAGTGAGAGTATATTTGTTTTCTCATCTCTAAAGTGAGCTTATCATTACTTGCTTTACACAAGCCTCATGGGATTGTTGAGGGACAGGTGAGAAAATTTGTGTGGAAGACTATTTTACCAGTGTAAAGTCTTGTTACTGTGTTGCAGAGAGCTGTAGACATACTTGTTCTCTTCACTCAAAGATGCAGTTTTTATTTCTGCAGACTTTTTTGATGGTATAGCTCTGTCATGAATCGGATATTTTAAATCTCCATACTTAATGTATGAACAGTAGTGTTTATAGTGACTAATTACATGGTAGGTGCTAAGTAGATTTTATTTATTTTTATTTTTTTATTTTATTTTTTTTTTTTATTTTTTATTTTTCTAAAAGATTATTTATTTATTTATTTATTTATTTAGAGCACGTGAGTGGGACAGGGGCAGATAGAAAATCCCAAGCAGACTCTCCACCGACAGCGCAGAACCCGATGAGGGGCTTGAGCTCATGTACCATGAGATTATGACCTGAGTTGAAGTCGGATGCCTAACCGACTGAGCCACCCAAGGCTCCTTGGTGCTAAGTGTATTTTAAAAAGTGGATTTGTTGAATGTGATGCTAAGAAAATGTCAGTTTGTACGGTAAGAAACCACTTTACAGAATCTATTGGATAGTGTTTTGAAGAGAAAGCTCATTTGTTTTATTGTTTTATGCATTTAAAATATTTGTTGAGGGCTTACTGGATTCTGGGTACTGGGGAAGAAAATGTCTGCTTTCATAGAGCTTCTTTTGCGTTTTATATGGGGAGATAGAATAAACAAGATAAGTAACTTCTAATGACAAGTTCTAATGAGAAAAGTACAAGCAAGAGAGAGGAATAGGGCATATCAAGGGGAAGGATTGAGTGGTCGCAAATGACTCACAGAGAAGGGAACATTTGAGTAAAGGTTTGAAAGATGTGAAACAGCAAGTCATGCAGATAAATGAGAGAAGAGCATTCTAGACATAGCAGATGACAAGTGCAAAGGTCCTGAGACTGAAGCTTGCCTGGGAAATGGTAAGAATTGGGGAGGGTAGATGCTTATCTTGTGGTGCCTTAGAGAAATACGTTTCAGACTTTACTGTGCATATGGCTTATGTAGGTTGTTTTTGTTAAAGTTCAGTTTCTAATTTTGTAGGTTTGAAGTGGGGTTCATTTCTTTTTTTTTTTAATGTTTATTTTTGAGAGAGAGAGAGAGCATGCTCGAGTGGGGGGAGGGGCATTGAGAGAGGGAGACACAGAATCTAAAGCAGGCCCCAGTCTCTGAGCTATCAACACAGAGCCCCATGCAGGGCTCGAACTCACAAGCTGTGAGATCATGACCTGAGCTGAGGTTGGATGCTTAACTGACTGACCTACCCAGGCTACCCATGGTGGGGATCATTTGTAACAAGCTCCCAGCTACTGCTGGTGCTGTTGGTCCTTTGTAGGTCTTTAGCTTTCATGCTAAGTGAAATTGGAAATCTTTGGAGGGTTTTGGGTAGTGGTTCGACATGATCCAATTTCTATTTTTTTTTTTTTCTCTCTCTTTTTTTTTTTTAATTTTTTTTAATGTTTATTTATTTATTTTTATTTATTTATTTATTTATTTATTTTTTAATATATGAAATTTACTGTCATCCAATTTCTATTTTAACATCATGCCTCTGGCTGCTGTATTGGTAATAGGCTGGTGGTGAATGATTGGGCAAGGGTAAAGGAAGGAACACCAGTTAGGAGACTACTGCTATAATTCAAATGAGAGAAGACGCCAGTTTGTATTGTGGGGTGGCAGTGTATGTGATGACACATGGTCTGATTTTCAAGTAGAGTCAACTAGTTTTACTGATAGATTGGATGTTTTACTGATAGAAAGGAAGGAGTTAAGAACAATTCCAAGGTTTTTGCTCTAAGTTCCTTAAGGACACCATTTATTCAGATGGGGAAGACTGAAGGAGTAACACGTTTGGAAGGAAAGTACAGGAGCTCAGTTTTGGACATATATTATAGATGTTTACTAGACTTGGTAGAGATGTTGAGTAGGTAGCTGGTTTATGAGTCTGGAATTCAAGAGAGAGGATCTGCTGGAGGTGTACCACTGGAGGTTACTGTCAAAAAGATGGTATTTAAGCCAGGGGGCTGGATGAGGTCCAAGGGAGTGAGAAGAGATAGAAGTAAGAAGAGGTTGAAGAACTTAATTAACTCTGGAGTGGACCAGAGTTTAGAGATCTTTGGAGGAAGGTGAGAAGGAACAGTCAAAGGAGACTTAGCACCAGCCAGAGAAATAGGAAGAAACCAGGTGAGAGGGTATCTGGAAGCCAAACAAGGAAAGTGTTTCAAGGAGTAGGGAGTCGTTATTAACTGTTAAATACTAAACAATTAAGATCATGGTTGAGAAATAACCATTTGATTTAGCAATGTGAAAGTTATTGGTAACCTTGGTAAGAATAGTTTCAGTGAGGCAGTGGGGGATAAAAATCTGATTGGAAATGTTGCCTTTCTAATAGCAAAACAGTCCTAAACCCTGATGAGGTTGTATTTAGGTAAAAATCTGCAACTCTAGATAAATGTCTGGGATAGGAGAAGATATAAGATGTTTAAGTACTGTTAGCAACTGGCTTGATTAATTGCTCATTCAAAGTGATACTGAAAAATGTACCTTGAAATCTTTAGGATGTCCTAAACAACTTAGTTCCTGGATTTTTGTTTCATGCCTTCAAGGTTTTAAATCGTTCTTAGCAGTTACGATAGAAAAGAAGAAATATGAGGATTGGTTAGGAAACAATTTGCTCTTAGCTATTCTTATTTCCTAGGTTACAGAGCTGAAAGACACCTTAAATACTAATTGGACTATTGAAAGGGACTGTGAGAACCTCTTCACACTGCTATTTCATAGTAGAAGTTTTCGATCTTTGTAGCATCCTCAACCTGAAGATCTGTGCAAACAATCAAAGTAGGCAAGTTAAGCTTAGATATAACTTAGTTTTAGCATTTATGGAAGACCTCTTTTTCTACATTTGTTTATTTAAAAATATTTATCAAATATTTTCATATATGTTTGGTTCTGTTGTAACTGCTTAGGTTGCAGTGCGTTAAGGTTACTGCCTGAGTGGAGCTTATGTCCTAGTTGGAATGAAGTAGCAGATTGGGGCCAAAACTTGTTAGTTGTCTCAGACTAGTACTGATTGTCTTAATGCTGTGCATGCACATGGGAATCACAAAGAAATAAAATGATGGTAAATACATAACATGGAATACTATGCTACTATTAAACAATGACACAAATTACTCTATTTCCAGTAGAATTTAAGCTCCATTGGTTTCCATGGATAGATATAAAGTGTATCACTTAGGATATATTCAACTGTAAATAATAGTAACAGTATCTAAAAGTAACTAAACAATAAAGACTCTTAAGTTGTCTCATATAAATAGAAACAAAGAAATAGGTGGTTCAGGGCTAGTGTGGTTGCTTGGTAATATTTATTAAACCCAGGTTTTCCCCTATCTTAACTCTATTACTTTTAGTATATTGTCTTTTCAGTTTCTCTGCTGTAGCCTCATGGTTGTAGGATGGCTGCCTTAGCACCAAGCAGCACAACTAACTGCATTCAAAGACGGGTAATGGGGGGCAAAATTTTTTTTTTTTTAATGTCTGTTTATTTATTTTGAGAGAGAGAAAATGAGAGCGAGTGAGTGGGGGAGGGGCAGAGAGAGAGGGAGAGAGAGAACCACAAGCAGGCACCGTGCTGTCAGTGCAGAGCCCCATGCAGGGCTTGATCTCACAAATTGTGAGATCATGACCTCACCTGAGATCAAGGGTCAGACACTCAACTGACTGAGCCACCTAGGTGCCCTCAAAATATTTTTCTAATGGGAAGGCTTAGTGATTTTAAATAGGGAGAAAATAATTCCCAGAAGTCTTAAACAGTGCTTCATGAACTTTAAGAGTGTGGGTAAGACTGACCTAGGGAATGTGTTAAAATACAAATTCCTGGAATCCACTGACAGAGATTCTGATCCATAGGTTTAGAGTGGGGTCTGAGAATTTGTATCAGTGATGTGCTCCCACGTGATGCAGATGCTGTGGATTTGAGTAGCAACGCCATATGCAATGTCTCCTTACATTTCAGTGAAGGTCATATTGCTTGCTGCCCCTGACCCCTGGAATGTCTGAGGAAGTGATTATCTGGTAAAGAGAATATGATAGCCATAGTGGGTTTCAACTAATCATCTCTTGGGGTTGGGTACATTACCACCCTGAACAGATAGGAGTTCTGAAAGAAGGGAGAAATGGCTGTAGGTTGACAGCTAAGTGTCTACTACTTTTGCTATTACAAATGTTGCAGTGAATATCCATGCTCCAAAGAAAAGGTAGGTGTAATTAAAATTTTTATAGATAATTCCAAATTGTGCTCTAAAGAGTTGGAATTAATATATATTCCCATCAGCAATCTGTGGGGTACTTGTTTCCATGTCTTACAAATTAGATATGTTATCAACACTTTGATCTTTGTCACTCTGATAGGTAAAAAATGTTATTACATTACAGATTGAATTTACATTGCTCTTTACCTGACACCTGTCATAATGGCTCAAATCAAAAACACAGGAAGCAACAGGTATTGGCAAGGATGTGGAGAAAAAGGAATCCTAATGCACTGTTGGTGGGAATGCAAACTGGTGCAGCCACTGTGGAAAACAGTATGGAGGCTCCTTAAAAAAGTTAAAAATAGAGGGGTGACTGGCTGGTTCTGTTAGTAGAGGATGAAACTCTTGATCGTGAGTTTGAGCCATGTGTTGGGTATAGAGATTACTTACAAAGAAAAAAAAAAAAGGAAGTAGAAACTACCTTATGATCCAGTAATCACACTACTGGGTTTTTATCCAAAAAATATAAAAACATTTATTCAGAGGAATACCTGTACCCCTATGTTTATAGCAGAATTATTACAGTAGTTAAATTATGGAAGCAACCCAAGTGTCCATCAGTAGATGAATGGATAAAAAATGGTGTATGTATATACAATGGAATATTATTCAACCATAAAAAAGAACAAAATCTTGTCATTTGCAACAACATGGATGGAGCTAGAGAGTATTATGCTAAGTGAAATAAGTCAGAGAAAGACAAATACCATATGATTTCACTCATGTGAAATTTAAGAAACAAATGAGCAAAGGAACAAAAAAGAGACAAACCAAGAAATAAACTCTTAACTATCAAGAATAAATTGATGGTTACCAGAGGAGAGGTGGGTGGAGGGATGAGTGAAATAGATAATGGGAATTAAGGAGGGCACTTGGGATGAGCACTGGGTGATGTATGGAAATGTTGAATCACTGTATTGTACACTTGAAACTAATAAAGTGTACTAATAAAGTGAATGTTAACTGGAATTCAATTTAAAATTAAAAACTTTAATCACACAAATTTACATTGCTCTTTATGAGTGAAGTTGAATTTTATCTTTGTTTTTCTGTGATCTGGTTGTTAATGTTAGACGTTGGTTCTTTTTTCATTGATTGATTGCTTTTTTCCCTTTATGAATTTGTAGGAAATGTGTAATGAAATCAGTGTATTACTGTATGTGTTGCAAATGTCTCTTCCCAGTTTGTTGGTCTTTTAAATCTGGTTTGCTTATTTGTTTGTTATAAAGCACAGTGTGGGGCTGCCTGTGTGGCTCAATCTGTTAAGTGTCCGACTCTTGGTTTTGGCTCAGGTCATGATCTCATCTTTCATGAGTCATGAGATTGAGCCCCATGTTGGGCTCCACGCTGCTTAAGATTCTCTCCTTGTGCTTGCTTGCTGTCTCTCAAAACAGAAAGCACAGTGTGATTATACAGGCTTGTAAGTTCTTCTTTTGCTAAGCATTATAGATCTAGATCTTAAATAATGGTACAATATGCATGCTTACCAAAAATTTTGTAAATGATGCTAAAACTGGGAGTGTTATCTGATGTGTTGTATCAAAGAAAACCAAGGCAATCTAAGCAGGATGAAGTATGAAAGTGATAAGATAGGTGTGATAGAAATGTAAAGTTTACTCTTTAACAGAAATGATCTGCCTAAAACAGATTTTTCATTTGAAAGCCACCATCCTCTAAGGTAGTTAATTGTATAATGTGGTTGTGAAAAGAGGCTAATATTGATGAACATTTATAGATGTACAGTGGTAAATTAAGGGAACTAATAGTCCCTTTGTTCTTGTACCATCTGATTATATGTATTGTGTCCACTTACGGATTTTACACTTCAGTGAGACAGTGATAATCTAAATCGTCCATATGATTATGACCAAGAATAATGAGTTCCCTAGATACTGTATCTAATGAAGAGCGGTTGAAGAATCAGGAGCTGTTTTGCCACAGAAGATAATACTTGGAAACTTAACTATCTAAATAAATTTAAGAGTTGTTTTAAGCAAAAGGGAGCTGACTGATCATCTCTCTTGCTCCAGAGGACTGACCATGGGTAGAAGGTAATTTGGAGGTGAATTTCATCCCACTATGGAAAAGACCTTTTGCACAATAAGGTATGTCCCATAGTGGAATAGACAAAATTATGAGGTCTCTGTCATTAGAGATATTCAAGTATAGCTTGGATGATTGTGTTTTGGAGATATAAGTGTTCCTGTAAGAGTTTAAACTACATGATCTCTTTCTTGTCCCTCCCAGCTCTTAAGATTTGCTAATCTCTAGACTCTCTTTTTTGTGCTGATATTGGTAACAGAAGGTAGTGAAAAGTCTTATTGACTTTAGTTCCTTGATAATTGGGGAAGAAAAAAATAAAATATTTTCCAACCAGCAAGAGAATACAATGCCAAAAAAGGCAGTTCTTAAAAAGTGTATAAAGTAGAAAACTAGAATACTAGATCTGTATATGGACTGTCAGTATTATGTTTTTGATAGCAATTCTTAAGGCTAGTCTGTCCACTTGTCTCTCTCCCCTCCCTCCCTCCCTCCCTCCCTCCCTCCCTCCCTCCCTCCCTCCCTCCCTCCTCCTCTTCCTTCCACATTTCATTTACTGAATTGGGGCAGGTGATTTAACAACAGACTGTGAGGTAAGGCTGGGGGGAAGACTTCTTTGCATTCCCTCTCAGGACTCACAGTTGTGTTACGGATACTTATAATAAATTTTCCATAATAGTCTTCTTTTGGGCAAGCTAGGTCTGAAACTGGAGATTGGCATACATACATTCTAGGAGTCCTAGGAATTGCTCGGACTTATGATCAGTTCCTGAGGGCAGCTTTGTTGTGAGGATGTTCAACAAAGTGGCTGGTGGAGAACTTGCTTGAAGACTGATAAAGCTGGGGGAAGGTTTGGCTCCACAAAGAGTCACAGCATTATTTTGCTCTTTGGCTTTTCTTTACTAGGATGCCTAGGTGCCTAGGATACTGCTTCATGTGAACACCAACAGGTATGGGGCCTGTGCTGTTACTCAAAAACCTCAAGCCTGGCACACACCCTTAAGACTAGCATAATGTTCTTAAGGATTGTTAGAGAGTTTATAATTTTATACTACATTATAAAAAGTAAGGGTTGCCATAGAAGAAGGCAGGGGTTTGTGTTTTATAACTAGATTTAGTACTCTGCTACTTGCTGCGTGCAGTGGGAAATTTAATGATGAGATTCAATTTTCTCATATGTTATCAGGGGCAATATCTATCTTTCAGAATTGCATACATTGGAAATAATTTGACCTAAGGTTAATGCCTGGCACAAAGATGGCAAAAAATTATTATTTTTTTAAAGATTTTATTTTTTTAAGTAGTCTCTACATCTAACATGGGGCTCGAAATCACAACCCCAAGATAGAGTTGCGTGCTCCACCCACTGAACCAGCCAGGCACCCCAGATGGCATAAAATTATTACTAATTATATCAGTAGAAACTGTTCTGACAATATTGCTTAAATTTTGGGGTCTTTTATTCATACATGTGCAGCAAAGTAAGCTGGGAGATGGTATCAACAAATCCACTTATCTTTTTTTTTTTTTTTTAAACTTTATAGAGTGGAATTAACTACTTGTGTAGTGTAGGTTTTTCCATACCACCACCAATTGTCCAATTCTGTGATACCAGTCCAACAATTGAATTCAGTTCTAACACTGTCTACCTGGAGTTAGTGTCAGATCCTTCAAGTTAGAGGGCTCAGTTCCTAAGACTGTCCCCACTTTAGTCACCAGTTGCAAGTCCGGGGCCACCTGTACTCCTTTCCAACTTTGCAAAAAATTCTGGGGTTTCCATGACCTCTCCTTAGATTCAATAATTTGCTGAGATGACTCACAGAACTCAGGAAGAGCACTTTACCTACGCTTATAGGCTTATTATAAAGAGGGCAACTCAGAAACAGTGGAGAGGATGCATTGGGCAAGGTATGGGGAACTTCCCTGCTGTCTCTGGGCACACCACCCTCCCAGTACCTCCATGTGTTCACTTATCCAGAAGCTCTCTAAACCCTGTTGTTCAGGGTTTTTTTAGAAGTTTCTGTTACCTAGGAATGATTGGTTAAATCATTGGCCTTGGTGGTTTACTCTCCCTTTCCCCATATTGGGGGCAGGGCCTGAAAGTTTCAACCCTCTAATCATGTGGATTGTTCCCTCTCACAACCGGTTCCCATCTTTAGCTATGTAAGGGTCCACCAAGAGTCACCTTGTTAGCACAAATTGCTTTGTGGTTAAAAGAGACTTGTTATGAATAACAAGAGTGCTCCTATCACTCTTGAAATTCCAAGGGTTTTAGGAGTTCTGTGCCAGGAATTAGGGACAAAATCCAAATACACTTGAGCCTGGGACAGCATGGGTGTGAACTTATGCAGGTCCACTGATACACGGATTTTTTTGATAAAAACATGACGGTACTATAAATGTATTTTTTCTTATGATTTTCTTAATACTTCCATTTCTCTAGCTTACTGTAAGAATACAGTATATAATGCATATAACAGACAAAATATGTGTTAATCACAGTTCATGTTATTGGTAAGCTTTCCAGTCAATAGTAGGCTGTTAGTGGTTAAGTTCTTAGGGAGTCAAAAGTTAAATGCAGATTTTTGACTGCATGGGATGTTGGTGCCCCTAACCCCCTAGTTGTTCAAGGGTCAACTGTAACTAGGTCTTGTTTTTGAGAACCGAGGGCTGAGTTTCAGAACATCAGTATTGAATTCCCTATAGGTCATTGATATGTTAGTTTATTGAGCCATGGTGCCACCGTTTTGATTCTTGATAATGTAAATAATATTTGTTTTGAGATCCTTAGATGAAAGGTGCTATTGAAACAGCTAACTGCCATATTCCTGAGGGGTCTTTATCAAATTCCAGTATGGTTTCTTTTTCTGCCTGAACTTTTGTCCTCAGATGGCTGTACTCTAATCCTGTGACAGAGCTAATGCTTTAGTGTGATGTGACAAAAGCAGATCATTTGCCAACAGGAATAAGGCTTATTTTTCTTAAACTATTAGGTCATGAAATTTGGGTAGAGATGTCTTTTGATGGTCTTACTCTTTTTAACAGTAAACAACAGCCAGGACAGGAAGAGTAAATTGTTTGAAATTCTAAATTCTTTCCTACTTTAAAGATTTTTCCCCCCTCTGCCTGCTTATTTTTAACATATTTTTTAGAAATGTAGACAGTGTCTTCTCCTAATACAGAAATTTCCTTAGAATGTAAGCTTTAATTAATGTTTTAAATATTTTTGAACATCAGTGGGAAGTGTCTTGGTACACAAGAGTGGGCACTGGTCTAATACAGTGCCTCACAGAATTCTCCATGTGTATCAGTCACTCAATAAATACCTTTTCTAGAAGTTAGAAGCCTTGGTTCTAGCCTTTGCTTCCAACTACCTATATGACCTAATTAGAGTCTCATTCCTCATCTTTAAAATTGTTAGAATCTGGGTCTCCAGGGTGGCTCAGTTGTTTAAGCCTTCATTTTCGGCTCAGGTCATGATCTCACGGTTCATGGGTTCGAGCCCCGCATCAGGCTCCCTGCTGCTGGCTCAGAGCCTGGAACCTGCTTTGGATTCTGTGTCTCCCTCTCTCTCTGCCCTTCCCCAACTCATTCTCTCTCTCTCTCTCTCCTTCCCTCCCTGCCTCCCTCCCTCCCTCCCTCCCTCCCTCTCTCTCTCTCTCTCTCTCTCAAAAATAAGTAAACATTTAAGAAAATATTTAAAAAGTAAAATAAATTTGGGGTGCCTGGGCGGCTCAGTCGGTTAAGCATCTGACTTTTGATTTTGGCTCAGGTCATGATCTCGAGGTCTGTGAGTTTGAACCCTGAGTCGGGCTCTGTGCTGACAGCACGGAGCCTGCTTGGTATTCTCTCTCCCTCTCTATCTGCCCCTCTCTTGTTCTCTTTCTCTCTCTTGCTCTCAAAATAAATAAAAAAACTTAAAAGTGAAATAAATCTAGATTTAAGTTAGTCTAATATCTGTTAGTAAAATGAAAAAAGAATACATTTTATTTCTGGTATATGGCAATGTGGAGGCACAGGAGGATTAGGAAGCCAAAAAAGTAAGATACAAATTCAGAGCTTCCATTTTGTTAGTAAGTATTCATTGAATGCCAACTGTATCCTCACTATTGATAGGGAATCTCTCTTCAAGAAGCTCGCTTTTTAAAGCAAAAAAATTTTTTAATGTTTATTTTTTGAGAGAGAGAGACAGAGCGTGAGTGGGGAGAGGCAGAGAGGGAGGGAGACACAGAATCTGAAGCAGGCTCCGGGCTCTGAGCTGTCAGCACAGAGCCCCATGTGGGGCTTGAACTCACAAACAATGAGGTCAAGACCTGAGCCAAAGTCAGATGCCTAACCAACTGAGCCATCCAGGCACCCTAAAAGGCTTATTTTTCAGTGTAGATAGAGGAAAACATAACTAACTTTTGAAGGCCACTCAATTTATATTATGGAAATTCAAAGAAAGAAGAGAATAGGTGAATGCTGAAATGGTTAAGATATGACCTATGGCCTCTATTTAGATAAATGTTGGAAAAAGGAAATAACACTACAGGCATGAAAGATAACATGTAAAAGCATGGGGACAAATTAGTCTTATATTGTGTGTTTCTGCATTTATGAGACTAGTCTAACCCATTTGTTGACCTTTTGAACTTAGTTTTGAGTATGGTCAGTTTGAGATAGGAAGAGTGGATTTCTAGAGGAAGAGCTGAAACAAAGGAAATGGGGAAGTCCCTATTTCATAGGTAGAATGAACTGGAGGGGGAAGAGATTTGCATAGGTAAGGATAGTTGAAAGTGTCATGTTGTAATCCTGGAAATAAGATGAAAAAGTATTCAAAAATAAAGTCAGTGACAAACTATTACTTTACAATAGTTTGTCAGTAGATAATATTTAATAAAACCAGTATATAAGTTTTATATGTTTATAGTGAATAATGCCATGTGTATTGAATTTCTGATCTGCCCTGGATTTGTGAGCCCAGAATTCTGTTTGTAGCAAATGATAACAATATAAAGTATAGCTGTGGGTCTTTGTATCCTATTGGGAAGCAAATGAGAGATTAAGACTCTAACACCTAAGGTGTATTTATTTAATAATCTAAGTTTAAAAATCAGTGAGGCAGGGGAGCCTGGATGGCTCAGTCGGTTAAGTGTCTGATTCTTGATCTCGGCTCAGGTCATGATCTCATGGTTCCTGAGTTTGAGCCCCACTGTCTACCCCTCTGTCTACCCATTCCCCTCTGTCTACCCCTTCCCATTTTGCACTCTCTCTCTCTCTCAAAATACATACATACATACATATATACATACATATCAGTGGGGCAAAAAATCAGGGTACCAGGGCCCCCAGAATAGTGCACGTATTTTATTTTGATCTGCCTATCCTATTCTCCTGTTGATTATGAACATGAGAATCCATAACAAGTATGTGGTAGCTCTGATCTCTGATGTAAGTTTGTATGGGTGATTCCCAAATCTCCATCTTCAGCCTATACTCCCTACTGGTTCCTGAAACTTAATGCCTTCTACCAAATTCATTGGCATTTTGCCATGATCTCTTTGCATTCCTGTATACCTATACTTCTTCTAGTTTTACTTATCTTGATTAATGGTTCATCATTCACTTAGCCAACTAGTCCATAAAACTTGAGGATATCTTTAATTTTTTCCTGTTCTGGCTTTTATGTTGATCAACAAATGTGTATTTTACTTCTGAAATGTTTCTTCTTCGTTGAGCCTTTAGGATGTTCATTTGTTCACTCATTCACTCTTCTGTCACATTTATTGAGCACCTAATATGTGCTAGGCACAGTACAAGGTACTAGGGAGTGGTAAGTAAGATCAGTTTCTTGCTCTTATAGAACGTGTAATCCAAACTTTCATCATTTTCCCTGCATCCCCTTTGAGCTGTTGTGATAGCCATTCTTATTTTTTTCTGGTTATAAATCTAATACATGCTTATTTTAAGAAGTGCAGGTATTATAGAAATGTATAACACTGAAAGTAGGAGACTGCCTATAGTCTTATCCATCAGAGATACTGCTGCTAAAAATTTGCATTTGCCTTTTTTTTTTTAAACATAGCCACAACGTTTTAACACATCTCTTTGTCTTTATGTCGTTTCCTGTTTATGTATCACAGTTGCTACCAGAGATACCTGGTTAAAGAATGGAGTTGAAAAAAAAAAGTTGATTGTTAATCTTTAGGTCAAAACCCCCTCAGTGTTTTTCTGTCACCCACAGAATGAAGTCTTAACATTGAACACCTTAGCAATGAACACCTTAGCATTGTGATTATAGCCCATTTATTTTTGGTCCCCATCTACCTTTCTTGTTTTTCCAGAAACTTTCCCAGAAGTGGCCCTTCTTACAAGTGTAAATAAAAGATCTCAAGTATGTGGCATTAGTGTCCCTTATGTGACAAATAATACTCTGAATAGGGGAGACAGGTTGATATAAGTACAGTAATAGTTTATTCGGCTTTTATCTGTGTGCTTGCTCTGTCCCACCTACTTTGGTTATGGTAGAATAAAAAATTATAGGAGTATTTTTAAAAATTAATTATTTTAAGTAATCTCTCCACCCAGTGTGGGGCTCAAACCCACGACTCTGAGATGAAGAGTTGCATGCTCTGCTAACTGAGCCAGCCAGGCACTCCTGTAGGAGCAGAGCGAGAGGGAGAAAGGCAGAGCAAGAGGGAGGCACAGAATCTGAAGCAGGCTCCAGGCTCTGGGCTGTCAGTACAGAACCTGGCATGGGGCTCGAACTGATGGACTGCGAGATCATGACCTGAGCCAAAGTCGGACGCTTAACTGACTGAGCCACCCAGGCACCCCTGTAGGAGAATTCTTAAAATTAATTCAGATAAAGTGTCAAAACATTGAAACAATCTGAGATCCTATCCTACAGGAATGATTACCATAAAAGTTTTTATAATATCCTTCCATACATGTCTCTTTGAAAATATATACAAATGCAGTTATGTAACAGTGACTATAACTGACTATAACAGTTTTAAATAAATAGGATAATATTGTAATGCTGTTTTTCTTTTGACTCAGACATAGATTTTGAAGACTTTTATGTCAGTAAGAGACCTGGGTTTAAAATCATGGATTTCAAGAATGAGAAGCCTGAGCTTCTAGAGCAAATGTTAATTTAATGCTTGGGAGAGTAAGAAGCTGGTCTGACTTCCCTGACCCTCCAGATTGGAGTAGATGTTCCTCCTCTGGGACCTTGGCTGTTCCACCATAGCTCTTACCACAATCTGTTGTTGTTGTCTGCCTACCTAAACCAGAGTCCCTTGTATCTATGTCTTTGTCTTCCTTAGGCCTAATATAGTACCTGCCATCTAGTCGGCAATTCAGTGTTTGCTGATTGGATAAATGACTTTATGAATGTCTTTGGCGAAATAAGGTGGTTTGCCATGAAGAATTTGCTGCATGTATTCTTTAAAACTATCCTTCTCTGTATGCCATGATTACTTATGTGCCAAATAACCTTTTGGTATTAAATCAGTTTACTAAGGGGATTTTACTGCTGAGAAAAGAAGGTACTGTATAACTGGTTGACAGTTACAATTCTGATTATAAATTAATTAAAATATTAGTGTGGTGAGGCAGATGGGTATGAGAATTTGGATAATATGAACCATTTTTACCCAGAGTGTAATTACCACTTTAGGTAAGATAGTATGCAGCTTTTAACTGGGCAGAGATATAGGTGTAGTATGGTGAATAGAAGGCTGGATTCAGCTTTGACTCTGCCTCTTACTAGCTGTGAAATCTTAGGCAAGTCCCGTAACTGTTTTAGGATTTAGTTTATTCATTAAATGGCTAATTGGCAGCTCAGATGTGGTCCAACGCTAAAATTTTGTGACTGTGAAATAAGAGCCATACTTTATCTCAGTCCATTGAGGCCTATCTGTACACTCTTCACTTTCTTACAGTAGACACGTAAATAGACAAAATTTAAGGCAAGAGAGTATGGTTGCCTTATAACTTCCTTGGAAAAACTATAGAATGAAGCACGAGGTAGCATTGTGATAGTTTTTAGAGGGAGTGTGAACCTGAGAACTTCTTTTGCGTTCTTTGCATTATTTCACAACCAATTCTGGATAAAAATAATTTTATCTTGGAGTGCCTGGCTAGCTCACTTGGTAGAACTTGTGATACTTGATCTCAGAGTCATGAGTTCGAGCCCCACCTTGGATGTAGAATTTACTTAAAAAATTTTTTTTTCAGGGCTCCTGGGTGGCTCAGTTGGTTGAGTGTCTGACTCTTGGTTTTGGCTCTGGTCATGATCTCATGTTTTGTGTGTTCACGCCCTGCATTGGGCTCCATGCTGGCAGTGTGAAGCCTGCTTGGGATTGTCTTTGTCTCTCTCTGCCCCTCCCCCACTCACCCTGTCTCTCTCAAAATGAATAAATAAACTTAAAAAACAATTACAAATAATTTTCTGGGGCTCTTGGGTGGCTCAGTCAGTTAAGCATCTGACTTCGGCTCAGATCATGATCTCATTGTTCATGGGTTTGCTCCTTGCATCAGGCTCTGTGCTGAGAGCTCAGAGCCTAGAGCCTGCTTCAGATTCCGTCTGCCCCTCTCCCACTTTCTGTCTGTCTCTTTCAAAAATAAATAAACGTTTAAAAAAATTAAAATAATTTTCTCATTGAAGAATAAGGATATGGCATTTGGGGATGGTGAGTATGTTGATGTAATTAGAATTGGTTCTATCTACCCTCTTCTCTTTTCTCACTCTCAGAAGAATCTCAAGATTCAATCTCATTGTCTTTGAGGCACAAAGGTTAGATTGATGATATAACAGAGTTGGAAGACCTGTTTTTCTTCTTGATTTTGAGATACCAAGGAAGATTGTTTTACTTCTGTGTGCTTGATTATTTTTACTAAAAGAAGACAAAAATTTGACTCTTACTATATCATATGCTTTGGGATAATGAGATAATTCTTTGGAATACTATTTTTTTAATTCCATTTTTAAAAATGCATAATTTCTAGTAAATGCACAAATCTAAGAGGTATACATAGCTCAGTGAATTTTACATCATATAATGTATGTTTTATATATAATATATATATATCTTTAATTATATATACATATAATTATAAATACCAATCTGATTAAGTTGTAGAATATTTTCCTCCCTTTAGAAAGTTTCTTTATGCCCCTTTCCAGTCAGTATCCTTTTTTTGAACACTTTGCTTTATTATTAATTTTAAGAAGCCAGTAAGAACAAATCTTGACATGCTTTATGTTTCATCAGTAATTTGAGTCTTGAACTCTATAGTAAGGTCTGATCTGTAGAGGATAAGGTGTTTAACCTTTAGAAATAGATATGGCATAATTATGTTAAAATGTTTTTCTAAAAAAACCTAATCCAGGGTGAAGAGGGAGTAGTTTCACATTGATAAGGTGACAGTGTTGTTTACCGGCATTTTCTTTTCTGTGTAGATTTTTTCCTGTAAGTTTTTGGGTTGTCTGAAAGGAAATTTATTTGGAAAGTTCTGTGTAGGTGGGAAAAGGAATGTGTTTGGCCAAATGAGTGATGAGCTTGTTCTAGGTCTGTTCTGTTCTTCTTCTACCTGTGCTGTTGTGTAACTCTGTGAACAAGGCCTAGCCTCATTTTTTACATCTAATATTTATTCAGTACTTTTTTATCTGAGGCACTGTGCGTGAATCTTTCTGAAGTTTTGTGGTGCTACCTTAGCCTGCACCTGGTACTGTAGCTATTTATTATGTAATCTTGTTTATTAATTTCTATATCTATATTTTATTTTAGAAGTTTTAGATTTGTGGAAAAGTTAAGCAAAGATAATAGAGAGTTTCTGTATACCAGGTACCCATTTTTCCTTTTTTTTTTTAATTAAAAAATTTTTTTTAACGTTTATTTTTATTTTTGAGAGATACAGAGCATTAGCTAAGGAGAGGCACAGAGAGAGGGAGGCACAGAATCCAAAGCAGGCTCCAGGCTCTGAGCTGTCAGCACATAGCCTGAAGTGGGGCTCGAATCCATGAACAGTAAGATCATGACCTGAGCCGAAGTTGGACACTTAATAACTGACTGAGCCACCCAGTCGGATGGCTTTTTTTTCTTTAATTTTTCTTTGAATGCTTATTTTTATTTTTGAGAGACAGAGACAGAGACAGAGCATGAGCTGGGGAGGGGCAGAGAGAGAGGGAGACACAGAGTCTGTAGCAGGCTCCAGGCTCTGAGCTGTCAGCACATAGCCTGACCCATTTTTCCTTTCATAACATTTTGTTTTATTAGCTTCATTGAGGTATATTTCACATACTTTAGAACTCACCCATTTAAAGTGTACACCTCAGTGATTTTTAGTATATTCATAGAATTGTACAACTAATTCCAGGGTATTTGCATTTTCGCTGCCTGTCCTAGGCAGCTCTGTCTCTATGGATTTGCCTATTCTGAACATTTCATATAAATGAACTTCTACAAAATGTTGTCTTTTGTGACTAGCTTCTTTCACTTAGAGTGTTTTCATAGTTTATCCGTTCTGTAGCATGTTTCAGTCCTTTTTCATTACCAAATAATAGTCCATTTTATGCATGGACATTTGTTTAATAGTGGACATTTTGATTGATTCTCTTTTTTGCTGTTATGAATAATGCTGCTGTAAACATTTGTATACAAGTTTTTATGTGGACTCTCAGAAAGAAATCTTAAATTTGAACTGTGCCTGTCAAGAAGAGTCTCCCCCCCACCCCCCCCCCAACAAATATGTTGGAAACCAAGAGGTAGTCAGGGAAATGGAGGGTAACTTGGGATTTGTATGTTTTAATCCTTTTATTCTTTTTCTCAGCCCCTTAATCTCCACAAATGTTGCAGGTTTTGAAACATGAGAACATTAAACAAAATTTTTTTTTGATCTTGAGTACTAAAAAAAATTTTCTTTTTGTAAAAGCATGTGTAGAATGAGAGATTACATTAAAATAATCCTTAAGGTCCTATGATTCTTTGGTTTATTCTAAATTTTCATTATGATTTGCTGAGATTATCATGGAGGATACTGTTCAAAAAGCCGTAATGTTAGCATTGTAGAACTTATCCCCATTTAGAGAGAGAGCTGTGGTAAAGCAGTTGAGAGGTTCAATTTCCAGCTCTTCCACTTGCTGGCTCTGTGACCTTCAGCATGTCACTTAAGCCTCATTTTCCTTATCTGTAAAATGTGAAGTAACAACAAGTGCCTCACAGGATTGTTGTGAGGATCAAATGAGATAGTGTTAAGAAGGAGTTTGAAACTACAATGTGATATACAAATATGAGGTGATGTCATAAAAAGAGATCTCTAAATCTATAAAAAACAGTAGTTTCCAATTGTCTTTTGTCTTCAATTTACTGATTCTTCCAGCTTCCTATTAATTTCTGATTAGGTTAGACTGGTGATTTCCTTTTCTTCTCAGATTAAGAAAAAAAAATGTGGGTAGCAAGAAAGAAGTTAAGGTTGTTGTGCCAAGGGAAATGAGCAACACCTGCTGTAGCATTCCTAGCAGGAGCCAGGTTGCTGCTCTCACTGCCTATATAGGTGCCTGGCATTTCCTAAAATAAAAAAAAAAATTGAATCTAATACTTGGTTATGCTTATTCTGTATGTTAACCTTAAAAAGAAAATTCAGTTACTTTACCAGCAAAAATAGGTTTATTTGAGAATAGAGAATCGCAACTGCCCTTTTAGAGGAAAGGGGGAAATTGGGAGGGCTGTTATAAACAAAGTTCTGGAGCACCTGGGTGGTTGAGTCTGTTAAGCATTCAACTCTTGATTACAGCTCAGGCCATGATCTCTTGGTGGTGAGATGAGGGTAGAACCTGCTTAGGATTCTCCCCCTGCCCGCCGCCCCCCCCCCCCCCCCAGAAAAAAAAAAAAAAGTCCATTGGGAGTTCAGAGTGTAGTGGCTTTTCATTGGCTGAGTCTCATTGGCTGGGCTATTGCTGGGAGGAGGAAAACCTTTCTTCTTTCTGCTGGGAAAGTAAAGCAGTGGCTAAAATAGTATGGATTTGCATAGTAACTTTCTTCCTGTTGGGTCTGCAATTGACTACCAGTGTTTGGGGATGAGAGCTTCTCCTGCTGGTCTCCTGACTCCATTTTAGTGTGTTCATACATATCAGACCCTGTTCTAAGTTTTACACTTATTATTTTTTTTATTAAAAAATGTTTATTTTTGAGAGAGGGTGCGTGCATGCCCGTGAGCATGAGTGGGGAATGGGCAGAGAGAATCTGAAGCAGGCTCTGAGCTGTCAGACTGACCCTGGTACAGGGCTCAAACTCACGAGCCATGAGATGATGACCTGAGAAGTTGGACGCTTAACCGGCTGAGCCACCCAGGCACCCCTAAGTATTTTACATTTAATATTCACAATGATTCTTTGAGGATAAGTACTATGGTAATACATGAGGAAATTGAAGGTTAGAAAATTACTTAATGATGGTTGGTGCTGCAGTACTTTGAAACTTTTCCTTTTGGGTAGAGCTCAGGCTTATATTCTTACCACACTTTTGCAAAAAATAATTACTTCTGTAAGCTTTCAGCAATAGATTATTATACTTTATCTTTAATTACCTCTAGAAACACCTGATAAATTTTGGGATAAGTAAAGGTCCAGGAGTACTGTTTTAGTCCCAATTCTGATTTAGAAAAATCAGAACAAATTGGATTTAGAAAAATTGGAACAAATGAAGGACATTGGTTAGGCACACTGGTGGTGTTTTCTAAATCCCCTGGTTTCTCAGTTTTAAAAGGAATGCTTTTTTGCATTTTAAGTTTTTGGAATTGTGTGCATTTAATATGGTAGTATTTCTCCTTCAAAAGTTATTCAAGTAAGTTGTGCCTTTTAATCAGTTAACAAGGTTTAGAATCAAAATGCAGTAATGTTTAGTCCATTTGACTTTATTTTTTAGCTAACACACATTATCACTGTGCCATTCTTGGGCTCCTGTACATAGCCTTTGCATGTTCAGTACTGATAGCTAGATTTTCTGTTAACCAGCTAACATTGGAGTTGCTGTGGGTTCTGAATCTTAACTTCGTTTCTTACTCTTCTTAAACTTTCTGCAAGGATATCTTAATGACTGAGAGATGGAAGTACCTCATTGGCATGTTTTGCCTTACTAGCTGTTGCTAATTTAGTGAATCAGCTAGTTGAGGGGGGAAAGTTAGCAGATAATTTCACTGGAGACAGGGCTGGAATTAAAACTTGAAAGTCCAAGGGCAGTTAATGTTTATTGCATAAATTCAGAACATTATTTTGAGAAACTACCTCCATCTGGTCCTTGTCCCTGTCCTCTGCCAACCAGTAATCAGTTCCCCATCTCTGTAGTTTTGTTATTTTGAGGATATTGTATAAATGGAGTCATACAGTATATAACTTTTTGAGATTGGCTTTTTTTATTTACTAAACATATAATGACCTTGAGATCTATCTAAGTTGTTACATGTATCAATATCAATTGCTCCTCCCTTTTTATTACTGATGAATATTCCATAGTATGGATGTACCACAGTTTGTTTAAACATTTGTCTATTGAGAGGGGCATTCATGTTACCAGTTTGGTGTATTACCAATAATACTGCCATGAACATTTCATGCATAAGTTTTTATGTGAACATATGTTTTCATTCTCTGGGATAAATGCCAGGGAGTGAGACTGCTGGAAGATATGAAAACTGCATGTTTAATTAAAAAAATTTTTTTAATGTTTATTTTTGAGAGAAAGTGCATGTGAGTGGGGGGAGGGGCAGAGAGAGAGAGGAGAGAGAGAACCCCAAGCAGGCTTTGTGCTGTCATCGTGGAGCCAGACACAGGGCTCTATCTCATGAACTGTGAGATCATGACTTGAGCCGAAACCAAGAGTTGTCTGCTTAACCCATTTGAGCCACCCAAGTGCCCCTGAATATTTACATTTATGAGAAACTGCCAAACTTATCTGTAATGGTTGTACCCGCAATGCAGTGAGACTACTAATCGTTTTTTATTGCTTGTTCAGCCTTTTTTGGTCATAGATGCCAAAATTTAAGAAAAATTTATGTGAGAAAAATCATAAAGTGAAAGGTTGATTGATGTAGTTGTTTTAGCAGAATATACAGTTTCTCAGGAGAGTAAAATTTTAGTTCTAGATTCTTTGCTTTGGCAGTCTTTTGTTGAACTTGGTTGAAAAGATTAATAATTTTGAAAAATGAATTAGGTTTGTTACTAAATTTTCATGCTAAGTCATTTGGCCATTTTGGAAACTGAATAATGAGTTTCTTCCTCTTTAGCTCTCATAATTTCTTTATAAATATTTATCTTTTCCTAAATTGTTAATAATTTCTGATACTTTAGCCTCTGTTTATAACAAGATGTCTTTACTTCTTTTGTTTTGTCATGAATTATAATACCCACTGTTTTTTATGACTTAGAATTGTTGAAACACCATAAGGAATTGTTTGCTTACCATCAAAATAGGCAAGTCCCCTAAGTAACCACATCCATACCCAGGCTTTACTCAGTCACTGTGAAATAGCGGGGTTTTTTTTAGGCCAAGGAAGCTCTCCAAGAATTTTGTGAATAAGGGTGGGAATTGACCTTGCCAGAATTCATGGGGAAGATGTCTGTCTTCTTGTTTTGTGTGGTGGAAAAGCGTTTTTCATCCAAATGCCCTGATTTCACATTTTTCACTGAGCATTTTTTAAAGTGTCTAGAGATTTTAATTCTTTAAGTGTTAATCATTTTATTTTTATTTTTATTATTTTTTTAAAAAATTATTCATTTTGATAGCCTGAGCAAGGGAGAGACACAGAGGGAGAGAGAAAGAGAATCCCAAACAGACTCAGCACTCTCGTGCAGAGCCTAACTTGGGGCTTGATCCCATGAACTTTGAGATCATGACCTGAGCTGAAATCAAAAGTTAACCGGTTACTCGGTGCCCTGAGTGGTGCCCTGAAAACGGGACATTTGAATCAAATAGTGTGGTAATTCTGGATATCAAGTTCTCCTGCCTCCCTAGAGTTTGCTGTTTTTGTTATTATTTTTTTATCTTTGCAGGCTGCCTCCATGCCAAGGGTCAGTCTGAGGTGTAAACTTAAGGTCTTCTCAGGTCTTTTCTGATCCTGTGCTTTTCCCTAGGAATGTGCAGTCACTTTCTGATTTTACCTGTGTATGCAGTTGATTTTGAATGTCTTAGGTTTTAGAGTCTGTTTCCCAGTAGAGGAAAAATAGAAAAATGAAAGAGGAGGGAAGAGGATGCTAGCTTTTTAAATGCCCTGGAAGTCACTATTGCTGAAGAGGGGAGGGCCTTGTGATAGCTTGGGGGTGGGGGAAGTGCAACAACAATGGCACCTGCTTCTTTGCCACCTCTGTGATCAGAAACAATAGTCTGTGACCAGGGCACAGACCCCTGATATTTGGAGGACAGAGTTTGTTTATTTCCGCCTCCCACCCTAGCTCCCACAAGGTTTGTGCAGGCTGCTGTAGGAACTTTGCACAGCTGCCCTTCATGTGGCTGGGTAGGGGCTGGGTAGCTACTACTACTGTGCTGAGTTGAAACTGATTGGATTTATCGTGTAAGCCTTCCCCTGGATTTGCAAGCCGTAAATAGACTCCAGAATTCCAAAATAGTTACATCAGACAGATTCTGCTCTTGCAGTTGTCATCTAGGTGGGTAGCCATTCCTGGTGCTTCCTACTCTGCCATCTTCCCAGAATCCTCTCTTGAGACCTGGGTTGTTGTTGTTGTTAATGTATATTTATTTTTGAGAGAGGGAGACAGAGTGCAAGTGTGGGAGGGACAGAGAGAGAGGGAGAGACAGAATCTGAAGCAGGCTCCAGGCTCTGAGCCATCAGCACAGAGCCCAATGCAGGGCTTGAACCCATGAACTGTGAGATCATGACCTGAGCCAAAGTCGGACACTTAACCAACCTACTGAGCCACCCACGCGTCCCGAGACCTGGGTTTTTGATGTGGCAGGAGACACTTAGTAGTATGACCTCAGGCAAATCACTTAAGTTCTTTGGGCTTTAGGGAAGTATGGGCTTGTAGGGAAAGCATTTAAACTGGTAATTATTAAGACTCTCTTACCCTAAAATACATGATTTTGTAAAATTATGCATGTAATTTTCTTTAATTTTGGAGTTCATTATTTAGTTCTTTTAGTTCACGTTTTGCCCTGTAAAAAAAGGGCAAAAAACTTCTCAATGTTTGAACATTTCTGTTTACCCAGAATATTTAAATTGTATGTGCAATTTATTTTTTTTTTGGAGCTTCTTCTTTTCTCCAGTTTGATGTTCCTCTTTGGAGTGCCTAAGAAAACTGTAGGTTTGACTTTTTAGGAAAACACATGGCTGTTCTAATTGGTGGTAAGTTTGATGGTGAGATCTGTTAGGACTTTTATTCCTTGTTTTGAACAGAAATTTTTTTTACAACAGGTAGGATAACTGCATTTTTCTAATGTTCTGAAAAAGTTCCTGTAGTTACTTGCTTTGCTGGGTGTTCTTATCCACATCAATCCTTTTGGTTCCCTTGGAAGAAGTAAAATACTTTGAAGAACTAGCAGATGATAATTTGGGAGGTCAGTTGTTTCCCTTTCCTGTGATCAATAATGATTTGTATTCTTTCCTATGGTAAAGTTTGTACTTTGAGTTATTTGGTTAACTTTTTCATGGTTTCTTCCTCTTTAGGCTAGTGAGTATCTTTTTCATAGCTTTTCAGCTGCACAACTGATGTATTTTCCTTTTCATTAATGATGTTTTAGATGCTGATATATACAGAATATTCTAGGGATATTTAGAGATGAATTTTTGTCCAGTATCTCTGTTTTATACAAGAGGAAATTGAAGCTCAGATTAATTGCTTTGCTTAAGGATATGTTGCAAACTAATGGCCGAGATGAGACTTAATCCCGGTTTACTGACTCCTACTCATCATATCCTAGTGCAGCATCAGATAATCCAAGTCACTATATTGTTTTTTGGGGAGGGGCGGGGGGGCAGGGGTTTGGGAGGGGATTAGTTTGGGAGAAATGGGGCTTTAGCTGGAAGGTGGATATAGGGTCAAGAGATGTTTTCTTAAAGTGGGAAAAATTGTATAATGTTTGTATGCTGATGGGAATAATCCAGTATAGATAGGGAGAAATTGATTAGAGTGAAGAAAGAGTTGCTTATAGTTTATGTCTGAATAGGCATATAAGTAGAGAAGTTGACCATGGTGGGAATACCACCATTTAATCCTTACTAGCAGTAGGGAGTGCTGATGGTATGGATTCAGATGCTGGTGGAGAAGTAGATGTGGTTTAGGTTTGTCTAAGTGCTTATTTTTTTCAATGACACAGGAAGGTAGGCCATTAAGGGACTAAGGATAGAAGAAGGGATGTTAGATTTGAAGAGAGTTAAGAAGTGTGAAACAGTCCTCTGTAAGAATGGGGGAGTGAATATACTAGAGAATTACAGAATCAAATGCCCATTTGAGATTAGTGGACATGAATTTACGGTGTCATTGGGTCAGCATGGAAACATGACTTTTCTTGTCACTTTGTATGTGAAATAGGCAGAGAGGTAAATTATCCAAGATTGGGGTGTTGCTGGTTGAGGGAAGGAGAAGAAGGCCTAAGAAATTGAATATGTGTATAAGGGAATGTTAATAATGATGGACTATGGAATCTAAGCCAGGGACTTGTTTTAGGGGAAAGGGTTGTATAGAATGGAAGTGGAGTCATTTTAATTCTGTGAATATTCACTCTTTTCAATCACTGGTGCTGGTATAGTCAAATACAAATGCACAAAAAAAGAATCTCAACTCTTACCTCATAGCATATGTAAAAATTAACTTCAGATGGACTGTAGACCTAAATGTATGACCTGAAATCATAAAATTTCTAGAAGTACCGGAGAAAATCTTTTTTTTTTTTTTTTTTTTAATGAAATTTATTGTCAAATTGGTTTCCATACAACACCCAGGGCTCATCCCAACAGGTGCCCTCCTCAATGCCCATCACCCACCCCGCATCAACCCTCAGTTTATTCTCAGTTTTTAAGAGTCTCTTATGGTTTGGCTCTCTCCCTCTCTTTTTTTTTTTTTCCCCCCTTCCCCTCCCCCATGGTCTTCTGTTAAGTTTCTCCGGATCCACATAAGAGTGAAAACATACGGTATTTGTCTTTCAGTACCAGAGAAAATCTTAATGAACTTGGGCTAGCAAGGGTTTTTTAAGACACAAAAAGCATGAAGGGGGAAAATTACTAAAGATATCCTCAAATTTAAAATCTTTTTGAGTATTTTTTAAAAAATATTTATTTATTTTGAGAGAGAGGGAGACAGAATCCCAAGCAGTCTTTGCTCTGCTAGCGCAGAGGCTGATGCAGGGCTCAAACCCACAAACTGTGAGATCATTGCCTGAGCAGAAATCAAGGGTTGGCCGCTCAACCAACTGAGCCACCCAGGCGCCCCTAATCTTTTTGTCTTTGAAATTCGCTGTTAAGGAAATGAAAAAGACATTTGTAACTGTGTGAGGTGATATGTTATGGTTATCATTTTGCAAAATATACTTACATCAAATCATTATGTTGTATACCTGAACCTAATATAATGTTGTTTGTCGGATATAGCTCACTAAAAAATAAACAAAAAACGAAATGAAAAGGCATGCCCTCAGACTGGGAGAAAATATTTGCAAAACGTATTTGACAGAGGATATGTATCCAGAGTATATAAAGAACTCTTGCAACCCAATAAGACAAACAACCTTGTAAAAAAAGGGCAAAAAACCTCACAAAAACTTGAATAGAAAGTTCATCAGAGAAGATAAATGGATGCCTAATATGCATGTGCAAAGATGCTTAACTTCATAAATCATTAGAAAAGTGTTAACTAAAACCATAATAATGTACTGTTATACTAGAATGGCTATAATTATAAAGATTGGTCCGGTGTTAGTAAGAATGCAGACCAAGTAGAATTCTCATACACTGTTGGGAATGTGAACTGGAACAGCTGGGCAGTTACTCTAAAATTTAAGTGTAAACTTACCATATGACCCACCCATTTCACTTCTTAGGTATTTATCCAAGAGAAATGAAAGCAATATGGTGGCACCTGGGTGGCTCAAGCAGTTGAGCATCCAACTCTTGGTTTTGGCTCAGGTCATGATGATCCCAGGGTTGTGGAATCAAGCCCCATGTTGGGCTCTGTGCTGAATGTGGATCCTGCTTGAGGTTTTCTGTCTCTCTCTCTCTGTGCCTCCCTCTGCTCTCATATATGCTCTCTCTCTCTCAAATAAAAAAATATAGGGGCACTGGTTGACTCAGTTGGTTAAGTGTCTGACTTTGGCTCAGGTCATGATCTCGTGGTTCATGAGTTCAAGCCCCTTCTTGGGCTCTGCTGACATCTCAGAGCCTGGAGCCTGCTTTGGGTTGTATGTCTCCCTCTCTTTTAACTGCTGAGCAGTTAAAAGGAAAGAATTACTGATACTTAACAACGTGGATGGCTCTTCAAATAATTAGGCTAAATGAAAGAAGTCAGACTTATAAATAAAACAGATATACTATATTTAAATTCTAGAAAACTACTCTGTAATCACAGAAGATAGTTGACAGGAGAGGAGGGTAGGAGTGACAAGATTACACAGTGGGCATGAACAAACTTTTGGGACTGATGGAAATGTCTTATCTTGATTATGTTGACGGTTTTATGGATATAAATGTTTTGTTAACTTATCAAATTGTACATGTTAAATAGGTGCAGTTTATTTTATATCTGTTATACCCTAAAGCTGTAATGGACTAGCAGAATGGTGGAGTTAGTAACATGATATTCATTTCTTCCATGCTTTCAAATATAATGCTTAGCAGATAAATCATTTGAGGCCTGTCAATTATTTTTGTTCTTATTATAACATTGTTCTTTTCATGTTAGGTTTTTTTAGTTTCTGTGCTGTGTTTTACTGGACTTTACAAGTCCTGGCACACTTGGTAAGAACTTGGTACTTTTTGATGATGTTGCTAAAACCTAACGGAATAGGAGCGCCTGGGGCGCATGGGTGGCTCAGTCTGTTAAGTGTCCAACTCTTGATTTCGGCTCAGGTCATGATCTCATGTTTTGTGAGTTTGAACCCTAAGTCGGGCTCCTCGCTGACAGTGCGGAGCCTGCTTGGGATTCTCTCTCTTTCTCTCTGCCCCTCACCTGCTCAATCTCTCTCTCTCTCTCTCTCTCTCTCTCCAAAATAACTAAATAAACTTAAATAATGTTTTGAGCATTTAGAATGTTCTACACTCACTACTGAAAATACTATTCCTGTTTTCCTGAACATTCTTGAAGACTGACTTCTGTAGTTCACTGAATATATAAATACTTTTTAGATTAAAAAGAGAATTGAATTGCCAGAGTTGAATTTTATCTGGTTAAGGTATTAGTGAGATGTGAAATAGAATAAAGATTATGGAAATATAATTGGTATGTGGTGAATCAGAAACTTATAATTCTTAATTTGTAACTTTTTGGTTATCATATTTAGGTATTTCTAATTTACTTGTGTAGTTTCTTATTGTTGGGTTGAGGGCAAGGAGAAATGCTGGGGAGGGAGTGAGGATAATGTAATTATTACAGGAAAAGGAGAGAGCTCTGTGTTTTTATTTTTTTTTCTTTTATTCTTTCTATTGTTATTAGTAGATATCATTAGGGAACAATTAATTCCAGGGACTGTGAAAAATATGTTCTGTGCATTATTTTATATAATTCTCACAACTCTAGGAAGTAGGTCTCATTGCCATTTTACCAATGAGGGAACTGAGACTTAACATCTAAGATTTTACAGAAAGATAAACAGCTAGTAAGTGTCTTTAAATAACTGGCTCGCTCCAAAGATCAGGGTCTTAACACTGTGCTGAATTTCTCTCATTGTTAATAAGACAGTCTTGCCCAGGATTTAAAAAAAGAAACATCCCTTTGAATGTCCATTAGCCCTGGAGAATCTGTTTAATAACATACAGATACATAAACACATGTGACCCCTTTTAGGAAAATCATTCTTTTGGAAGTATTCTTCATTAGGAGAAACAGTTTCTTAGAATTGAAAGTGCTAGAGATTTGTAAACATTTTTGTGAGCGTATAATATTTTTTTAAAGTCAGGCCGTAAGAAGAAAGCTGAGATAAAATACAGTCTGTGAAAGGAATCCCTGAATCACCAGACATTCTTTCATTGACCCTGCTTCTTGCTTTAATGTGACCCTGTTTCTTAGTATTTTACATTTTCATGTTTGTATGTTCATTCATTGACTAAACAGCTTAAGAAGTCACTGTACCTACCTGTTCTTTGTAGTCACCATGCTTTTAGTAAGGTCCTCTTTCTTTGGCCATATTTACAGAGTATACACAAGCAAGTTTGATAAAACTCTATTTATGACTGAGGAGAAGGCATTATTCAAAGTGATAAATGTCTATTGAACTTAATGTGTCTTTCTCATTTCTTTATTAACTCTTGAGTTTCTTACCTATTCATTTGGTCAGTAGTGCTGTATGAAACGTGGAGGTCAACAGAAAATTTTGTTTTGAGTGTGAATGACTGGATTGGGAGAAGATGTTGCTGAATCACGAATTCCCTTAGGAGGTGGCTGAAAAATGTTGCCCCTTACAAAATAGAAGCATGGGAAGAAATAATGACTTCAAGAATAGAACGGTTGAATAAATTTTCAGTGTAGCAATGCATAAGGTATGTGTTACCATTGAAACCATCTCAAATGACCTACAGTGAAGGAGAAAGAGCATAAATTGGAGACGTTTTTAAAATCTGAAAAACATGATTAGATTTTATTTCTAAACTTTGTGTTCATTTATTTATTCTGGAGAGATTTAGGATTAGCTTTGGGGCAGGTGAACAAAATTTGACATACTCAGGGTGTATTGAAATGTAACATGTTATATGATTATCGTGTTTTTTCCTGTTTCTTTCAAATGACAAATTGTGAATACTTGATGTAAGAAATTTGAAATTAGGATTTAAAAAAATTTTTTTTTTATGTTTATTTATTTTTGAGACAGAGAGAGACAGAGCATGAAAGGGGGAGGGGCAGAGAGAGAGGGAGACAGAATCCGAAGCAGACTCCAGGCTCTGAGCCATCAGCCCAGAGCCTGACGCGGGGCTCGAACTCACGAACCGTGAGATCGTGACCTGAGCTGAAGTCGGACGCTCAACCGACTGAGCCACCCAGGTGCCCCGAAATTAGGATTTTTTAAAAAGATAAACTTTTTCAAGATTTAATGTATAAATGTATTATACCAGAAGGTTTGTAGAATCTATTTTGGCTCTTTCTTGATTTTCAGTGATCTTAATAGGAATTGTCTTCAGTTGGTTCATTTATTCTGTTACTTATTCCTCTGCTGTTCAAAGTCAGGAATTTTATTTTGATAGTCCTTTCTATGCTTGGGTCTCAGAAGGAAGTCCCTTGTAAAACCAAGTATGTTGTAGCTGACATCATTCAAAGCATTAGTTGTTGTATGTGATGAAAAATGAAAAATAGCTTGAAGTATATGACATTTAAGTTTCTTTTGGATATGTTTGGAGAGAGAGAGAATTGCCATAGGAGGAAACTTAAAGAATTTTATTCTTAGTTTGAAAAGAACATACATGAGAAAACTTTTGCCCCCCTTTTGCCTGCCCTTACACTGAAGTATTTGGGAGACACCGACCTTCCCGCCCCCACCTTTCCTCACAGGTCACATGATGTTTTTCTTTTGAAGGTTTTTCAAGATATTTTCCCTGCTATTTCAGGACTCTTGCCATTGTACATTCTTAGACTCTTCGGGGACATTTCTCTGGCCTCTTCTGAGAACCCTTGTCAAAACTGCTTAACTAGGTGATTAAATGCTCCCTCTTTCAGCTTCATTTGCAAGGATTTGCCTCATTCCCTTTATTGGTTATTAACTATTCACTTTTGATAATAGATACCTGGTTTATACTTTATAGTATTTACTTGTGCATCTTTATTTCAAAAAGTATTTGAGGATTATAGGCTTCTTAGAAAACCCAGATATCTTTCCTTTCCTCCCCTTCTTCTTGAGATTGTAATTACCCATGGGAGTAAAGAGTAATCTTTTTGGGAGTTGGTGGGAATATCTGTAGACAGATTAATTATAGATTATCTATACTTTTTCATCAAGATATTCTCTCTCCCTTTTTTCTTCTATTAATATGGTTTTTCTATGTTTCGTACTTGCTTATTTGTACATCTTTAACCCACACACAACACAAAATGGGATTTAAGACCTGACCCATATAGGAGTTCTAGAGCATTCTTAATGCACTGTGATTCATAATCTAGGCTTGTTTTTAAAACAGCTATCCTTTTTTTTTTAACGTTTATTTATTTTTGAGACAGAGAGAGACAGAGCATGAACAGGGGAGGGGCAGAGAGAGAGGGAGACACAGAATCTGAAACAGGCTCCAGGCTCTGAGCTGTCAGCACAGAGCCCGACGCGGGGTTCGAACTCACAGACCGCGAGATCATGACCTGGGCCGAAGTCGGACGCTCAACTGACTGAGCCACCCAGGCACCCCTAAAACAGCTATCCTTGGGGCGCCTGGGTGGCGCAGTCGGTTAAGCGTCCGACTTCAGCCAGGTCACGATCTCGCGGTCCGTGAGTTCGAGCCCCGCATCGGGCTCTGGGCTGATGGCTCGGAGCCTGGAGGCTGTTTCCGATTCTGTGTCTCCCTCTCTCTCTGCCCCTCCCCCGTTCATGCTCTGTCTCTCTCTGTCCCAAAAAAAAATAAATAAATAACGTTGAAAAAAAAATTTAAAAAAAAAAATAAATAAAACAGCTATCCTTTACGTATGCTGAATAACTAGCCTCATATATATCCTCCCCTCTCTCCATTTTTCTTTTCTGCGGGGACCAGGCTATGTCTTCAGAATAAAAAGGGGTCTAATTTTCAGATCATAGGTGTCATCAAAGAAGGGAGTATTTTGACGGTTAAGAGCTTTCATTTTTATTAGTTCATGAGTTAAGTCAGAATGCTAAAGTAGAGGATTCACTTCTTCATCAGTTTCCTTCTTAGACCAGATTTTGGGATGCAGATCAAAAGATGCAGGTGGTTATAAGTTCACAAGTTGTATTAGAACTAAGGCAGAATGAACCAAGGATGTTCTTGTGGATACCTTTCAGGAATGGTAAGAGAAGAGGGGAGAGGCAGAAAGACAAGGTAAAAACTACCAATGCAAACCCTGGATTTGATCTGTACGTTCCTGAAAATGAAGTTTAAAAAATAAACCCAAAACCTAGTGAATTTATTCCTCCATCTGCATTATAGGATTTGTAGGTTTCAAACATTTTCTGTATATATATTCATGCCTAATATAAGCTCTGTGTGGATGCTAAATGACAAGTAGTCCACATTCTGCATGTATATTCCTGTATCTTCATTCACTCCTAAAATTCATGGCAATGTTATTTCCACCTATGTTATTTTTCTAAATTTTTGTAGATTTTTCATAGATAGTCTGTATTAGGCTAAGGGATTTCCCTTCTCTTAATTTTTTTGAGAGTATTTGTCATAAATGTTGAATTTACTTGAATGCCTTTTCTGTATCTGTTATGATCATACGGCTTTCTTATTTAGTCTGATACTGTGAATTAACATTGATTGCTTTTTTTAGTGTTGAGTCAGCTTTGCATCCCTAGGCTAATATTTTTTTTGGTTTTCATATATATACGTTCACTTAAGAGTATTGATCTGTAATTTTTTTTTTTTTGGTAATGTCTTTGTTTTATTTTAGTATTAGAGTAATGTTGGCCTCATGAAATGAAATGTTCCCTCTTCTATGAGATTTTGCAGAATCATTATTTCTTCCTGAAATAGTTGGTAGAATTAATCAGTAAAACCATCTGGGTCTGGAGTTTCCCTTTTTTTGAGGGGTTACTACTACAAATTCACTTTATACAGAGTTATCCAGGTTATCTATTTCTCCTTGTATAGGTTTTGTAGTTTGTGTCACCTTTGAAGGAATTGGTTCATTTCATCTAAGCTATCAAAATTATGGGCATAGAGGGGTTTGTTGTATTTATTACCCTTTTAATATCTGTTGTGTCAGTGTTAATGTCCCCTCTCTTTTATTCCAGTTAGTGGTAATTTGTGTCTTTCCCATTTCTTGGTTAGCCTGGCTACAACTAGTTCATTAATTTTATTGATCTTTTCAAAGAACCAGCTTTTGCTTTCATTTATTTTTCTCCATTGTGTTTCTGTTCTCAGTTTCATTGATTTCTGCCTTAATTTTTATTATTTTTTTCTTTCACTTTCACTTTGATTTAGATTTAATTTGATCTTCTAAGTTTCTTAAAGTAGAAGCTTAAATTATTGATTTTAGGTCTTTTTTTTTAATACAGTAAAACCTTGGTTTGTGAACATAATTCATCACGGAGACATGCTTGTAATCCAGAGCTCTTGTGTATCAAAGTGAATTTCCCCATAAGAAATAATGGAAACTCAGATGATTCATTCTACAACCCAAAAATATTCATATAAAAATGATTACAATACTGTAATATAATATAAAATAGTAAAGAAAATACAAAATATAAAGAAAAATAAATTAGCCTGCACTTACCTTGAAAACCTTCCTGACTGGTGTGAGAGGAGGAGGGTTCACTATCACTAATGGAATCACTGCTGTCTTTTGGCCCAGTGGAATCTTTTTCTGCATGGGGGCCATTGTATACACTCACAAAGATGTTGACTACAGTACAGTATTAATAAACTGCTGTCAGATACTGTATTTAATGTAACTGGCAACAAGGCAGCAGAGGAAAGGGTCTATGTCTGCAGGCAGCCTGACCTAGAATGAAGCAAAGCATTCCTAAGCTTACTCTTGTATGGAAAAGCAAAGGACTGTCTATAGGTGCTTTGAAGTGACGAAAAAATACACTAGTGCCAGTCGTGGGTACCTTCCAACCTTCTGAAAAACCCTGATTTCTGCCGAACGCTGCGGCCTGAGACAGAGCATCTGAGCATGGGAGACAATCATCCACAATCCTGCAGAGAGAGACAGCGGGAGAGAGAAGAACCATTGGCTCAGTTGTGATGATGTAATCATGTGATGTTCGGTGTCACATACTACTTGTATTACAAGACATCACTCATTAAGTTAAAATTTATTAGAAATGTTTGCTCGTCTTGCAGAACACTCACAGAGCAAGTTACTCGCAATCCAAGGTTTTACTGTATATGCATTTAAAACTATAAATTTTTCTCTGGGCACTGTTTTAACATCCCACAAGTTTTGATGTTCCATTTTCACTTATTTGAAAATATTTCTGTTTTTTTCTAGGCTTCCTCTTTTACCCATGGGTTATTTAGGAGTATATTGTTTAATATCCAAGTATTTGGGGCAACTTTCCCAGATCTTTTGCTAATTGATTTTAATGTAATTTCATTGTGATCTGAGAATGTACTTTACATCATAAAAAACAATATTTTATTTATTTTTTTAAATTTTATTTTTTATTTTTTAAAATTTACATCCAAATTAGTTAGCATATAGTGCAACCATGACTTCTGGAGTAGATTCCTTAGTACCCCTTACCCATTTAGCCCATCCCCCCTCCCGCAACCCCTCCAGTAACCCTCAGTTTGTTCTCCATATTTATGAGTCTCTTCTGTTTTGTAAAAATACTGAATGCTTCACGAATTTGCGCGTCACCCTCGCACATGGGCCATGATAATCTCTGTATCGTTCCAATTTTAGTATATGTGCTTCCGAAGCGAGCACAAAAAAATAGTGTTGAGGTTTATTTTATGGCCCAGAATATAATATGTCTTTGTGAGTGTTCCAAGTGCACTTGAAAAGAATGTGTATTTACCAGTTATTGGGTAAAGTGTTTGCAAATGTCATGTAAGTTAGGTGGTAGTACTATCGAGGTCTCCTTCCTGATTTTCTGCCTACTTGTTTTAACAGTTACTGAGTTGAAAGTCTTTTTATTTATTTATTTATTTATTTATTTATTATTTATTTATTTTATTTTATTTTATTTTATTTTATTTTATTTTATTTTAGAGAGAGAGTTAGGGGAGAGGAGAAGAGAAAGAATCCCAAGTAGGCTTTAAGCTTAGTGTGGAGCCCGATGCAGGGCTTGACTTTATGACCTCATGACCCTGAGACAAAATCAGGAGTCAGACGTTCACCTGACTGAGCCATCAGGCACCCCAAAACTCTTTAACTATAATTGTAGATTTGTCTGTTTCTCTTGTTAGATCCATCAGTTTTTGTCTCATGTATTTTAAAGTTCTTATTTTAATAGTTTGTTTTTTTTTTTTAATTCCAGAGAGAGAGCACAAGTGAGGGAAATGGGCAGAAGGCGGGGGGGGGGGGGGGGGGGGGGGAGACCAATGCAAACAGGCTCCATGCTTAGCATGGAATTCAATTTGGCGCTCAATCCCACCACCCCAGGACCATGACCTGAGCTGAAATCAAGAGTCGGATGGATGCTCAACTGACTGAGTCACCAAGGCGCCCCTAAAGCTCTTATTTTAGAGTGCATATGTATTTATGATTGTTACATTCTTCTTGGAGAATTGACCCATTTATCATTATGTAGTGGCCCTCTTATCCTAGACAGTCTTTCTGATTCTGAAGTCTGCTTTGAAATTGATTTGGCTGTACTTTCTTTTGGTGAGTGTATGGTATCTTTTTCTATTGTTTTACCTTTTCCTATCTAAATCTTTATATATTAAAAAAAAGGTTTTTTTTAATGTCTATTTATTTTTGAGAGAGACAGAGAGACAGAGTGTGAGTGGGGGAGGGCAGAGAGAGAAGGAGACACAGAATCTGAAGCAGGCTCCAGGTTCTGAGCTGTCAGCACAGAGCCTGACATGGGGCTCGAACTCATGAACCATGAGATCAGGACCTAATCCAAAGTTGGATGCTTAACCGACTGGCCACCCAGGCGCTCCTTAATCTTTATATTTAGTGGACTTTTTGTAGATTGCTTTTAGCTTGATCATGCTTTTTCATCCAGTCTGACAATTTGTCTTTTAACTGGTGTTTTTTTAGACCATATTATTAAAGTAATCATTTAATTATTAATCAGTTATTATTAATAACTATTTAGTAATTATTAATTAGTTAGAATAAAACTTACCATCTTGCTAGCTGTTTATATTTGTTGCATTTCTTTTTTCCTTTGCCTTCTGTAGTGTGAATTGAGCTTTTTATTAGTATTATATCCTCCCTGTTGACTTATTTATACTCACCTAAAATGGTTTTTAGTTGTTGTCTTTGGATTTACAGTATATGTTTTAAAATAATTTTAGGGGGCGCCTGGGTGGCTCAGTCGGTTAAGTGGCCGACTTTGGCTCAGGTCACGATCTCACGGTCCGTGAGTTCGAGCCCCGCGTCGGGCTCTGTGCTGACAGCTCGGAGCCTGGAGCCTGCTTCTGATTCTGTGTCTCCCTCTCTCTCTGCTCCTCCCCTGTTCATGCTCTGTCTCTTTCTGTCTCAAAAATAAATAAACGTTAAAAAAAAATAATAAATAAAATAATTTTTGTATACCTTCAAATTATACCACTTCACATGTAGTGCATGTATCTTAATATTTTATGTTCCTAACTCTTCCTTTCACTGTCACTGTTTAATATATTTTATTACATATGCTATAAATAACCAGTACGTTGTTCACTGCTCCAAACAATTGTATTTTAGAGTAATTAAAAATCTGAAAGAGAGGGGTGCCAGGGTGGCTCAGTCAGTTAAGCATCCGACTTCAGCTCAGATCATGATCTCGTGGTCCGTGGGTTCAAGCCTCACATCAGGCTCTTTGCTGACAGCTCAGAGCCTGGAGCCTGCTACCGATTCTGTGTCTCCCTCTCTCTCCACCCCTCCACCACTCATGCTCTGTCTCTCTCCATCTCTCAAAAATGAATAAACGTTAAAAATTTTTTTTTAAAAAATCTGAAAGAGGAAAGACTTTATTGTACTTTCGTTTATTCATTTTTTGTGTAGATCCAAGCTTTTCACCTGTATCCATTCTGCCTGAAGAATTTCCTTTAATATTTCTTGTATGGTGGGTCTGCTGGCAATGAATTCTCTGTTTTTGTTTGTCTGAGAGAGTCTTTATTTCTCCTTATGAAGAATATTTTTACTTGATATAGAGTACTGGCTGGGCAGTTTTTTTCTTTCAACATTTTTAAGTTGTCACTCCATTGTCTTCTTACTTGGCAACGTTTCTGACAAAGTTTATTATAATCCTTATTTTTGTTCCTCTGTATGCAATATGTTTTCCCCTCTCTTGCTATCTTCAAGATTTTCTCTTTGCCTTTCAGCAATTTAAATATGATAGGCCCAGGCATGTGTATTTTGGTGGGGGAGGATATATTTATCTTATTTGTTTTTGGAGCTTCTTAAGTCTGTAGTTTGGTGCCTTGTCACTAATTTTGCTTAGTTCTTGGGCATTCTAATATTTCTTCTCCATTCTTTCTGTCTCCTGCCATTCTAAGTATGTGTATGTTACATTGTTTGATTTTCCCACAGTTCTCAGATGTTCTCTACTGTTTTATTTTCCTACTGTGTTTTCTTCTTTACTTTTCAATTTGGGTAATTTCTGTTAGCTTATCTTCAAGTTCACTGATTCTTTTTTCGGCTGTTTCAAGTCTACTAATAAACTTTTGTTCTTTGTTACTGTTTTTATTTCTAGAATTTCCACTTGATCCTTTCTTATAATTTCCATGTCTCTGAATTTATAAATTCCCTTCTAGGTCCAAAATCTGTCATATCTGAATCTAGTTCTGATGATTGCTTTGTTTCTTCAAGCTGTGTTTTTGGCATACTTCATAATTTTTTTGTTGAAAGCTGAACATACTGTATAGGATAGGAGATACTGAAGTAAATACTTTATATGCTTGAAGAAGACTGCAAATTTCTGCTAGACCCTGGCATCATGGCCTGAGCCAAAATCAAGAGTCCAGATGCTCACCTAAGCCACCCAGGCATCCCTTTTTCTGCTCTCATTTAAGGTGGAATTTGTGTTAATTTGTTAGGGGTTGGGCTATATTTGAAGTTTATTATTGCCATGGTTACCAGAGTTGATATTTGTTCTTGCCATGGGAACCCAGAGACTTCAAGTTTTTCTAGTGTCCTTTGTCTCCTAGCGTCCCTTATCTCCATGCTTAGCTTTGGATTTTCCCTCTATACTGTTTCTCAGAGTCTGTCTCTTGCAGCTATATTCCACTGTTATTTTTATTTGGAGCTTGTTAGTGTGGTAATGGAGGATAAGAGGAATTCTTGATGGTCTGTTAAGCCTCAGATTTAGGCAGATGTTAGAATCTGGGTTTTGTAGATGCTTTACATTACAAAATGCTTTACATTACAAAACTTTACATTCCACTTCCTTGGGTAGAGTTTCTCCTCTTCTTTCTTTTTACCCACCTGCAGTGTCTAGATTAATTTTTAAAACCTAAGGATTTTACTTATTTTTTTATTAAAAATTTTTTTTCATGTTTATTTTTGAGAGAGAGAGTGTGAGTGGGGGAGGGCGAGAGAGAGGGAGACACAGAATCTGAAGCAGTCTCCAGGCTCTGAGCTATCAGCACAGATCCTGACTTGGGCTTTAAGTCACCAACCGGGAGATCATGACCTGAGCCAAAGTCATTTGCTTAACCGATTGAGCCACCCAGTTACCCCTAAAACGTAAGGTTTTTAAAGTTAAGGTTTTTCAAACCTCTCTCACCCTGCATTAAGGTTATTGTTACTTTACAGAGAGTGAAAATTGTGTGTCAGTATCCTCAGTCTCTTTTTCTTTCCTTCAGCTCTAGTGGGATTCTACCAGTGTCCTCTGGGTATTTGATGAATTTTTCTTTGCAGATTAAGCCTTTTGTTCCATAGGGAGATGGGGGAAATAGATCTCGGCTGATTGGCATTGGCTATTCTACTCTTCAAGCTCCATAGGTATGGGTGAGGGCAAGGATGAGGAGCTTTTTCTGCATATTGTCAGATCCACGCCCCTGCATTAGAGATTCTTTTGAAGTTCCTGGAAAAAAGCGTACATCAGGGTGAGAACTCTTACGATTGCAGCCCCCAGGGGCTTTCCAGCCTCATGTTAGCCCACATTCAGTCTTAAGCAGTTTGTCAAAATTATATTTTAAATCCTCCTAACTGCAGTGGAATTCTCCCATGCTCTTGGGACTATATTTCCTTTAGTTGGAGAGAAAGCTTTCCCTTTTTCCGGGTTTTGGGTATTTGTCCAGCCTCTGTGTTGCTCTATCCCTGCTGTATTTTAAAAATTTATGTATGTATGTTTTTTTGAGTATAGTTGACATAACAGTGTTACATTAGTTTCAGGTATACAGCTTAGTGATATGACAAGCTTATGCATTATGCTATGTTCATTCACCTCAAGTATAACTACCATCTGTGTCTTTACATTGATATTACTTTGTTACATTGACTGTATCCTTATGCTGTGCCTTTTATTTCCATGACTTATTCCATAACTGGAAGCCTGTATTTCCTTCCCACCTTCACCCGTGTGGCCCAACTTCCCATCTCTGCTGTATTGCTAGAGGTTAGATCAAGAGAAAATGGGGTTCGGGTAGGAAGAGTGTGATTCTTTTCACTCTCTGAACATTAGGAATCCACACTGTGGTCACAGAGTAACTTGTGAGACTTACCTTAGGGCTCAGCATATGATCAATTTTGGTAAAAGATCTCTGTGCTTGATAGAGTATTTATTCTTCAGTTATTGGGTAGTGTAGGTCTGGTTAATCATGCTATTCAAATCTGTATTTTTATCCTTTTCTAATCTCTTTCTGAGTCATTGGTCAGCTACTCAGAGTTGTTAAAAGTTTCCCCATTATGATTATGGATATTTTTCACTATTTGTAATTTTTCCAAATTTCACTTTATATATTTGAAGGCTATGTTATTACGTGCGTACGAATCTTAAATTGTTATATCTTACTCATGAGTTATCCTTGAATTCTATGAATTATACACCTATAAATGCTTTTTTTATTAAAGTCTACTTTGAGTACTATTAATATGGCTAGAGAGGCTTTCTTTTAGTTTATGTCTGTATGACCTTTCTATACTTTTTAACTGTTTTTTTTTTTTTTAAGTTTATTTATTTTTGAGAGAGACCAAGACAGTGTGAGCAGGGGAGGGGCAGAGAGAGAGAGAGAGAGAGGGAGGGAGGGAGGGAGGGAGAAAGAATCCCAAGACCGAAGTGGGACTCAAACTCATGAAACTGTGAGATTGTGACTTGAGCTGAAACCAAGAGTCAGGTGCTTAACCAACTGAGCCAACCAGGTGCCTCCCTGCCTTTTTTTTAATGTTTGTTTATTTTTGAGAGAGACAGAGACGAGTGGGAGCGGTGGAGGGGCAGAGAGAGGGGGAAGCACAGAATCCAAAACAGGCTCCAGCCTCTGAGCTGTTAGCACAGAGCCCAGTGCAGGGCTTGAACTCACGAGTTCAAATTATGTCACAAGTCACAAATTATGACCTGAGCTGAAGTCTGATGCTCAACCGACTGAGCCACCCAGGCACCCCTATTTTTAGCTGTTTTATTTTAGGAGTGATTTTTGTGAACACCGTAATAGTTGAGTTTTGTTCTTTATTAGTGCAATAATTTTTGTCTTTTGGTCTGATTATATTAGTGTAGTTACTGGAATATTTGAGCTTCTATTTGACACCTTATGTTTTGCTTTTATATTAAGTTCTACTTGTTCTGTGATCTACCCTCCTTTTTGCATTCATTTGGGCATTTTAATTTGTATTTCCTTTCTATTATCATAGTAATTATGTATTATTTTACTACTTTTTAAATGTTTACCCAGAGATTAAAACATGTGATTCCTTCCTTTTTAAAAATATGTTTATTTTTCAATATGTAATAATAGTCGTAAGGCACAGAATTCAAAAGGTACAAAAGACTGTGATAGGAAGTCCTCTCTCACATCTACCCACCAGCCACCCCATTCTTCAGTTGCCTTAGGAATGTATATAGACCAGTAGAGTCATCTAGCATCTTTACTGGCCCCCAAACATATTGTGTTTACTGCTCTTCTAGATGGAAATCTTGGTCCATATCTTCCTGCTTATTCATCCATTTTCTCATCCTTCAAAGCTCAGTTAAAAGTTTCATGAAGCTTTCCTGAACAAATCTGTTCTTAACTGATCTTCTAATATTAATTGCAGTTTTCTTCACACATTTTAGCTTAATAATATGGTTTTGTGCTAGTTTCCTTTCGTTTTAAGTACGAAAGGAATCTGACTTTCCGTCCCAGATTGTGAGTTCCTCAAGGGCAGGGTAATATGCTTTCACTTGGTCTGTATAATGCTGAGCATAAAACAAATGCTCCCCCAATACTTGTTTAATTAAATAGTTTCTCTGGTAATGGCTGTCAGAAGGTCGTTTTCCACAAAAATTTCAATTTTCGTGCATCTTGATTCTCAATTGTACATGGTAGATACAGTTTTTAAGAGTTAGCTTTGAATGCAATATTACAGATCTAGAATTGCGAACTACTTGAAAAAATATTTGCTTATAAAATTGTCTTTATGTGCTTGCTTTGCATTTCATTTTAAGTTTAAAATTAATAGCCATTCCTAATTCAGTATGAGAGTGTAAAAATATTCATTGCTATTTATTACATGTGCACTTCCTTAAGTACTAACAAGTTAGCACTTTTTTCAAAAATATCTTCTTTGTTGATTATAATTTTTCTTCGTAACATTTGTGAAAAATTAGAAGACACTGAAAAATATTAGAAAAAATTACCCTACTCCTACCAGTGAAAGATAAATATTAACATAAACATATAAACTCAGTTTTTTTCTGTGTCTATGTAATAGATAAGCTACCCATCTAAGTTTTTCACTTTGTAATTCTTAATGTTCACTTTCAGCTTTTCCTGAAAGGATTCCTGTACACCTTAGAAGTGCTTGAAGAAGAGTGATAAAGGCAAGTATACAACTCTTTATGGTTAGTGAAATAACTTGGTTAATAGCCAAGCCAAAAAGCTTTGGTCACCATATCTATCAGAAAAGAAAAAAAAAAGTAAAGAAAAAAAGAAATAAAGATAATTTATATATAATTTGAATGGTTTTCCAGAGCACCCTCCTAAACATTTGCCAGAGTTTTAAAACATAACTTTTAAACTTATTTCTGATTTTAATTCAGAGTAGATTGTTTCTTGAATGTGAAGTAATGGTGTATTATGTCTTTTCTAGAAAAATTGTTAAAATTTCGGAGAATTTAACAAAGTTCTCTGAAATACCTTGTCTGTAGATAGCTACCTTTTCCTTCTCTTTTCCTTACTTTGTATTCTTTCCCCTCTTTTTCCTTACATCCTTCTACTCCCTTTTCTCTTTCTTTACTTCTTCTGGTTTACTTATAAAAACTTTACTTTTCAGAGAAGCTGAGTGAATAAAAGTGAAGCCAACATTTCTATCTTATGATACTTTATGATTGAACTTGTGTTAAACCAGGCATCTCAATATATTGTTTGGAGAGTTTTATAAACTGAGCAGGGTTATTTATTTGAATTTGCTGTCTTAAAGGAGAAAATAAGGGAGTCCTAAAAAATTTTGACATTATTGAATTTGTTTAGTGCTTGCATTCTTACTGTCAGCAGTATACCATCACTGTCTTTGGTATTTTGGACACAGTATTTGACCTTCCATCATATTTGGTGTATATTAAAAGGTAGCCTTAAAGATTTTCTGTTGACCTACAGAAAATTTTAACAAGCTTCAAAATTTTGACCATATTTTTTGTTTGTATTGTTATCACAGCAGTAATGCAGATAATAGATACAAGTATAAATACTAGTACATTTTAGAGTCAGTGCAACAGGTTGTTTTTAAAAATTCTTACATTAGAACTTGATGTTTAAAGCTTAATTTTGGTTTTTTACGGTTCCATGCTAAATAGGCCTCTGCTTAGTATGACTCAGGTATGTCTTGCCTTTAGAAATCCCAGAATTTATTACTGTTGTATATAACCTTTGCAGCTGTATAGATAGCCTGTGCAAGCTTTGGCTTGGAAATTGACACTCTGTTTCTAGGTTTTCTTAGGAATGCTGTTATTTTTTTATTTGTAATCAGTCATCATTTCCAGTTGTTTGAAAATAAAGATGATGTACAGATGCTAGTGAAATCTCAAATGAAGTTATGTTAAAAATGTATTATGTTTCCCCCCCCCCCCCCTTTTTTTTTAAATTATCAGATGGCCATTTGATTAGCTTATAACACTGCCCAAAGAAACAGGTTTACAGGTAACGTCTTTATATATAGGACAAGTAAAGTACGTTATTTATTTGGTTTTCCAGCTAACTTTGACACCATTCCTTTAATCGTGGTATCTTTTACTCTCATGGGAGAAACTTCTATCTTTTGCTTCCAGATACAACAAAAAAATCAGTTGTATTATTTAGCTAATGGAATACAAATAAGGAGGAAGGTAAATTACTACCTTATTAGTCTGCTGCTTTCACATCTTCCCATCTCCTCAGGGTCTCAATTGCCCAGATTAGTTACTGGAGTATCTTGGTTACATAGCCCTTCTTCTCTGAGGGCTCAATGCTTTGTAGGGTGGAAATAATTCAATAACTATTAGTGTGCTCCACAAACTCATGAGTGAAGGTGAGTATAATTAAATATATGTACTACTGGCAATATTGGCAATATTTTTGCCCTCAAGGAGCCCCAGAAAACTCCAGTAAAGGCCAAGACAGTCATTAACTAATAAGGATTAAGGGTTTCATTCTGAGCTCCCTCAATGGGAAGAGGAAAAACAAAAGCAATGTGCAATCAGAAAAGGGCAAGAGGCCCCGGTGGTATGGCAGGATTTCAGCATGACCACAAAGAGTTTAAGCAAAAAGCAGTGAAATTTCCTGTTCTCATGACTGCTACTCATTTGCCTAATTTAGGAGCAAAGAATTTTGTGGTATTTAGAAAGTGGGAAGGTACTGGTGAGAGATAAATGTCTTTAAGTCTGTTGTGATGTTTATGCCTCTGAGTCATGAAGAGGTCAGGAGATGAGTAAATAAGTATGAAAGAATATGGACAGCAGAGCCACAATGACAGTGCCATATACACGGTAAGAAGGTCTTCCTTCTGAGAGTAGTTACCAAGAAGAAAACTAGAGGGTTTACATTCCTACCCCTCTGAACTCTAGTATCCTTTAGTTCACAGTTAACTCTTACATTCCAGCTAGTTTATGCCTTCTAGATTGCTACTTGGTGGCAAGGAGTCTCCATATCCCCAGAACATGACCCCCATAGGGCCTTACTAGTAGTGACTTAGGCTGTTCAAAGTACTTGGTAGTGTAGGGAGTTTTAAAGCTCGTTGAACAAAAAATTGAGGGAAAATAGGGAAATAAAGAACATCCTATATCATATTTTGTCCTCAGGTTCTGTGCATTAATACAAACTTATATATTTGCAGAACCTCAATACAAAAGTACTGTTTCTTTCCATTAAGAAAAATCTCATCCCTACCATCTCCTTTCCTTTTTTTTGCATGTGATTTCCATAACCATGGCAGTTTTGCTGACTTTACATCTCTTAGTTTCAGCTTCCTTTTAATTTCCTGCATTTAATATTGGTGTGTGATTGCATTTTAACCTTTCTTTTTCTCTACTCTTCCGTCTACCCAGTTACTGTGTTACTTCGTTGCTTTTAATTTGTGTGGATATGTGAGAAGCTTCTGTCAGAGATGACACTATTCAAAGAAAAGGATTTCTTTGAATCTCTTTTTCGTAGGGTAGGGTGGGGGTGGGGACCAACTCCCAGCTGTTCAACACTTGTCCATTTGAAATGTAAACTGTCTTGTTTCTTGTTCCCCACCTCTGGAGTGACTCTGAAGCTCTCTTCTTGATAGTTGGTACAGGGCAAAGCTCTAGTTTCTGTAGAGACAGATTCTGCCTGGATCGTTTGCTCATATGGTGCCAGATGGTCCTTTGTGTTCAGCGGAGAATTCAACTTGCAAGATTTTTGTTTCCATTTTCTTCTCAATAAACACCCCTGTTTACCAGTGACTGATGAATATGATTGGTAACAAGAAATTTCTCTTTTCCATTAAAATCCACAGTTAGATTGGGATGTCCACTTCTCACTATTATTCTTTGAATTTACTTTGCTGAGTTTCAGCATATGGACAATTAACTGTGGTTGTGACTGAGAGGAATTAAATTGCCTTATCTAGACTGTACGTATGAATGGTCTGTTCCTTCTTGATTTCCCAAGTAATGGCTGTTCTGTGAACTATTATTATGGTTTCCATCCCAAGAAGACTCCTGGTATTCAGTTCTTCATATGTTGAAACCTGTTGGGATTTTTTTTTTTTAACATTGCTATTTTCATTTGCTGTGTACTTACTTTTAGCTTTTTTCCTATTCCAGAAAATAATCATTACCCATTATCTAGAAAACTGTCTTTTAATCTTCTGATTAAAGATTGCTTAATGATATTGCCTGTTTGTTTGGCTAGTGGCATGTTTTTTTCTTTAACACTGAAAATTCTGCATGGACTTATAATAAGATGCTCTTTTCTTTCTTTCTTTGCTTTTCTTCTTCTTCTTTTTTTTTTTTTTTAAGCATTAGATAGGCATGAAGCCTCCGTCTCACAGCTGCATGTGTAGTTACTGTTGAAGCAAATGCCTACCTAATTTGACAGTCTTGGTGTGTTTAAAATTTTTTGAGTTTGCAAATAAGCATATTAAATCTACTGATGGAGCCTTCGGGCAGTGAACAGTTATATGAGGACCCTGATCCTGGAGGCAAATCCCAAGATGCCGAGGCCAGAAAGCAGACAGAATCAGAACAGAAGCTGTCTAAAATGACCCACAATGCTTTGGAGAACATTAATGTGATTGGCCAAGGCTTGAAGCATCTCTTCCAGCACCAGCGCAGGAGGTCATCAGTGTCTCCACACGATGTGCAACAAATTCAGGCAGATCCAGAACCTGAAATGGATCTGGAAAGCCAGAACGCATGTGCTGAGATTGATGGTGTCCCCACCCACCCCACAGCTCTGAATCGTGTCCTGCAGCAGATTCGAGTGCCACCCAAGATGAAGAGAGGGACAAGCTTACATAGTAGGCGGGGCAAGCCAGAGGCCCCAAAGGGAAGCCCCCAAATCAACAGGAAATCTGGCCAGGAGATGACAACTGTTATGCAGTCGGGCCGACCCAGGTCTTCATCTACAACTGATGCTCCAACCAGCTCTGCTATGATGGAAATAGCTTGTGCTGCTGCTGCTGCATGTCTGCCAGGGGATGAGGCAACTATAGAGCGGGTAAGTCTGCCAGATTTCCTTTTTCTGTTAACTTACTGTTCTTTATATCTAAGACTCTCCAAACTTCTTTTTGGTAGCTAAAAAGAGATAGCAAGGACCTCAAAGTTGTGGTAAAAAATAGTTTTTTTTCCCCATTAAATACATGGGATGAGTAATACTCATTCTAGCTAATGAATGGATCCCTATAATTCTATTCCTATTTGCTTCCTAACATATTGCTATGTTCTGTTTATTTTACCCTTTTGCTAAAACCTTCAGTATCTTTCATGTGCCTTTTGTGTATTAAGGGCTCAGTTTTATGGTAGAGGAGCAAAGATGATTCTTGTTTTGGTTTTGCACATGAATTGACTTTCTTACATTAATGAAGGCAAGAAAGTTCTAGAATCTGGGTTTGTCTGCTTAGCATGGGAATATACTAAATTGGTTATAATTTTCATATACTGTGCCACATCATCAGCATTCAGTATACATTTTGCATTCTGTCATAAAGTGCATGCATTCTTATAATTTACTCTTAATAAACAGGTTTTTTAGGTTTGCCTGGATGGGAGAACTAGGCTTAACAAATTTAGGGGGAGCTCTTTTTGTATAACTTAGTTTTATGAAAATAACTTAGTTAAGGCACATAGTAGAAATAGTTCTGGTAAGGTTTGAAAACTTAGGTACATGTAGCCAGGCAGGTAGTAACAATGAGTGAAGTCATGTTATGGGGCTAGGACAAAGTGGAGAGTACAAGTCCTGTCTAAAGGGGCAATGTCTTCTTAGCTTTAGCTGATAGTTGTGATTTAGGACTGTGAGCCCAGTCTTGCCAGGTCTTCTGATTTGAGAAATTTGAAAATGAGTTTAGTCATTTCCTGATTTTTAACCTGTTAGTATAGAAGCCAAACTGAACATATTTGTGGGCCAGGTCTGCCCTATAAGTCAGCATCTTGCTGTGTTTTGGATTTATTTTTATGTATTCCTTAAGTTTTAATGATTAATCAGTCTCACTTTTATACTGTGTCTGCTTCTGGCACAGGCAAATTTATTTTACTGAATATTTAGCCTGGAAATATAAATATTGAATCTAGAACCTTTAAACCTCTCCATCTAAATGTGACATTAGAAACAAATGAGTAATAGACAGTAGATCATTTTAAGAAGTTAAGCCTGGGGCGCCTGGGTGGCGCAGTCAGTTAAGCGTCCGACTTCAGCCAGGTCACGATCTCGCGGTCCGTGGGTTCGAGCCCCGCGTCAGGCTCTGGGCTGATGGCTCGGAGCCTGGAGCCTGTTTCCGATTCTGTGTCTCCCTCTCTCTCTGCCCCTCCCCCGTTCATGCTCTGTCTCTCTCTGTCCCAAAAATAAATTAAAAAAAAAAACGTTGAAAAAAAAAAAAAATTAAAAAAAAAAAAAAAAAAAAGTTAAGCCTGTCTGAATAACATATTCACCAGAATAGCAATCATCAGAATAATGATTCACATCATTAAAATTAAAGGTATAAATGAGGAAAATAATATAAATTTATGTGCATAATAGTTACCTTTTTTTTTTTTTTTTTGATGTTTATTTTTGAGAGAGAGTGTGAGCGGGGAGGGTCAGAGAGAGAGGGAGACATAGAATCTGAAGCGGGGCTCGAATTCATGAACTGAACCATGAGATCATGGCCTTAGCCCAAGTCAGACACTTAACCTACTTAGCCACCCAGGCGCCCCCATAATAGTTATCTTTGAAATAAAAAGGACATTTGGTCATTGATTATACAATCTAGTTGACAATAACTAACAGTGCAACTATATAATTTGTCTTAATCTGTACCAGAGAACACTAAGAAAATTTTTTTTTTTACTTGTGATTCTGTGATTATAGACTTTCATGTTAAAAATTAGGGGTGCCTGGGTGGCTCAGTCACTTAAGCATCTGACTCTTGATTTTGGCTCAGGTCATGATCTTAGCTCAGGGTCAAGATTGAGACCTGCACTGGGTGTGGATCTCTCTCTCTCTCTACCCCGCCATGCCCCTCTGCCCTTTCATGTGCACCCTCCCCCCACTCTCAAAAAAAAAAAAAAAAAAATTGTAAGTAAAGCATATTGTGTGTGTTTATATTGCTTTAGAAAACTTCATAGAGAGCCAAGGGGGGAACATTTTTAATAATTGTTTCTTTAATACATGTATTTACAGAAAAATCCACCGATTTTACTTCATTATTTTATTTTAATCCCTGTGTAGTTAACAGTATAGTGTTAGTTTCAGGTGTACAATATAGTCATTTCAACAATTCCATATATTAATACTACTCATCAAGATAAATGTACTCTTAATCCCCTTCATCTGTTTCATTCAACCCCCCGACCCACCTCCCCTCTGGTAACCATCTGTTTGTTGTCTATGGTTACGAGTGTTCTTTTGGTTTGTCCTTTTTTTTTTCCTTTAATCATTCATCTTGTTTCTTAAATTCCACATGTGAATAAAATGATACAATATTTGTCTTTCTCTGACTTATTTCACTTAGCATTGTATTCTCTAGATCAATCCATGTTGTTGCAAATGGCAAGATTTCATTCTTTTTAATGACTGAATAGTATTCCATTGTGTATATGTACCATATTTTCTTTGTCCATTCATCTGTCATTGGTTACTTGGATTGCTTTCATAATATGGCTATTGTAAATAATGCTGGAGTAAACATACAGGTGCATATATGTATCAAATTAGTGTTTTTTGTATTCTTTGGGTAAATACCCAGTAGTGCAATTACTGGATGCCGTTGTGGTTCTATTATTAATTTCTTGAGGAACCTCTACTGTTTTCCACAGTGGCTGCACCAATTTGTATTTCTACCAACAGTAAACAAGAGTTCTTTTTTCTCCACATTCTCACCAATTCTTTAGTGTTTTTGATTTTAGACATTCTGACAGGTGTGAGGTGATATCTCATTGTAGCTTTGATTTGCATTTCCCTGATGATGAATGATGTTGAGCATCTTTCCATGTGTCTATTGGCCATCTCTATGTCTTCTTTAGAGAAATGTCTGTTCATGTCTTTACATTGTTAATTGGATTATTTGTATTTTTGGTATTGAGTTATATAAGTTCTTTACAGATATTTTGGATACTAACCCTTTACTGGATATGTCATTTCCCATTCAGTAGATTGTCTTTTAGTTTTTTGTTGATTGTTTCCTTTGCTATGCAGAAGTTTTTTGTTTTGATGAAGTGTCCCAATAGTTTATTTTTGCTTTTGTTTCCCTTGCCTCAGGAGACATACCTAAAAAATTGTTACTCCCACTGATGTCAGAGAAATTACTACCTTCTAGGATTTTTATGAAAACCCACCAATTATTTTTTTTTAAGTTTTGTTTTGTTTTGTTTTTACTTATTTAAGTAATCTCTATACCCAATGTGGGGCTCGAACTCACGACCCTGAGATGAAGAGTTGCACACTCTTCTGACTGAGCCAGTGAGGTGTCCATGAAAACCCACCAATTTTAAATATACAGTTGATTAGTTTTAAAAAGGTGTGGTCATAAAACAGTAGTCATGATGTGGAACATTTCCATCACCCCGCAGTGATTTCTTATGCCCCTTTGCTGTAGTCTGTCCTATTTTCTCTAATCCTTGGCTACCACTGATCTACTTTCTATTACTATTGTTTTGCCTTTTCTAGAATTTATTATAAGTGGTATTATACAGTATGTAGTCTTTTGTGTTTGGCTTCTTTCATTTAGCGTACTGCTTTGGAGAATTAGTTGTTGCATCATTCCTTTTCCTTGCTGAGTAGTATTCTGATATGTATCTATTTGTTTATTTGTTCCCTGGTTGATGGACATTTGGATTATGTCCATTTTCTCGCTATTAATAAAACTGCTATAAACTTTTGTATGTAGGACTTAATGTTTTCATTTCTCTGATTCATATGGTAAATGTGTCTGCCCTGTTTTAACTCAAAAACACTTTGGACACCCAATGTATGTTTTTTTTTTCCCCACGCTGACAACCAGTTCTGACACCAACTGGGTGTCCTACAATTCAATTAAATTCTGACAGTAACTCGTTAGAGTTAATGTAGATCTCACTGTTAAAGAACTTGGTTCCACTTGAGATGTCAGTTGGAAGTGTCAGGTTCCCACCTGTGCTTCTGACCAACCAACAATTTATTCTACAACTCCCTGTTCAGGTTTGGTTATTTACTAGAATGGCTCACAGAACCCAGAAAGGCACTTTACTTACATTTATTGGTTTATTATAAAGGATACAGTTCAGGACCACCAAAGTACAACAGCTGCCTAGGGCAAGGTAGATGGGGAGGTTTGGTGATGCACAGCTTTCGTGTCTCTCTAGGTACACCACCCTCCCAACACATAGTGTCCACCAACGTGGAAGCTCTCTGAACCGTGTCATTTAGGGAGTTTTGTGGCAGCTTCATTATGCATGTACAGTTGGTTAAATCACTGGCCATTGGTGATTACCTCATTTCCAAAACCTCTCCCTTTCCAGGAGGTTGAGAGGTGGGGATGAAAGTTCCACTCCTCTAATTGAGCCTTGGTCTTTCTGGCACTCTGCATCTATCCTAAAGCTATCCTGGGGCTACTAGTCATCCAATTAGCACACACTCCAGAAATCCAAGGGTTTCAGGAGCTCTGTGCTAGGAACCTGAAATGAAGACCATGTATATATTTATCACGATGCATGTTTAACTTACAAAGTGACTGTGCCATTTTGCATTTCTGTCAGCAGTGTATGAAAATTTTAGTTTCTTCACATCCTCATCAATATTTGGTGTTGTCATCATTTTTAAATTTAGCCATTCTAGTTTGTGAGTGGTATTGCATTGGGGTTTTTAATTTCTGTTTCTCTAATGGCATGAAAAGATTGGTAATATTTATTTTTTATGCAGTTAGTAAAGATTGGCTGGTGATTTTAAAAAGAAGATTATTTCTAAAAATTGATGTTAATTATTTCTAGACATTTAAGTGATCTGACAATTCTTCAGAATTAGCAGAATAGTCATTCAGACAGTTTGCTATTTGCTTAGTTAACACTTGCTGAAGAATGGACTTCTTATAGTTTTAATAATTTTATTTATAATCACCAGTCTGGGAGATAAAGCTCATGTTATTCATGTGTAAAATCAGAATGCAGTAACATTAGTTGTGATTTATAAAATTTGACTAGATTTTTATTTGCTTCTTAGAAGTGTAGGCTACATTCTCTTTGTGAACAACAAATTGCTGGAAACTAAAGTACTCTACTTACCTTCTTAGCCAATATAATTGGGTTTATATTATATTAGCCAATATAATAGTCTGTCACTTAATCAAAAGTCAGTTGAAGTTTTTATGATCAAAAAATGGTATGTATGTATTTTGAATATTTTACTTAAAACCAAGGCCTTAAAATTTTAGAATATAAACCTACTGATTGGACTTTTGTACCTTTCACTCGTTGCATGGATTATAATTTCTAGTTTTTAAGTTTTTATAAAGTGGAGTGATAACCTGGTGACACTTGTGAAGCAGTGTGGGACAGCCTCTTAGATTTTAATCTCTTGAAAGGCTTTGCCCACTTTAAATTTTTTTTTTTTTTTTTTTTTTTTTTAACGTTTATTTATTTTTGAGACAGGGAGACAGAGCATGAACAGGGGCTCTTGAAAGGCTTTGCCCACTTTAAATTCGTTTTTTTTTTTTTTTTTTTAACGTTTATTTATTTTTGAGACAGAGGGAGACAGAGCATGAACGGGGGAGGGTCAGAGAGAGGGAGACACAGAATCCGAAACAGGCTCCAGGCTCTGAGCTGTCAGCACAGAGCCCGACGCGGGGCTCGAACTCACGGACCGTGAGATCATGACCTGAGCCGAAGTCGGCCGCCCAACCGACTGAGCCACCCAGGCGCCCCTTAAATTCGTTTTTAAAAAAGCAATGTGCTTTTCTTGAGTCTTTCCAAAGCACTTGTGTTTTCATAGAAATAAAAGACCCTTTTATACTCATCTGATTGGTTTATGTAGTATTTAATTAAATTATTTAGTTATAAATGAATATAACTTAACAAACTGATGTAGGAGCTTAAGTGTATATGGGAGTGTACCATAGTGTACCAGCCATGAACACTGATTATCCTGTGAGGATAAAATCTGCATGTCTTTCAGAGAAAATGAAGTTTGAGAATGATATGGCAAGTTGGTTAATTAAGTGGAAATTAGTTTGGAGAGCTTCTATTCTATTGTATCTTAGTATGAGAGATTGTTTCAAATTCCAAATATGGGTGCCTCTATTTTTGTGTTGAGGATGAAATGTTTTAATACTGGTGGTAATTGTTTGAGTACATTGATATCTGTGTCCCATTTAAGTTAACAGCATTATTACAGACTTGCATGTACATGTATGCATGTACAAACATAACCCTAAGACAAATGTTGAGTTGATTTTCCAATGTAGCCATTGTGTTTTGAAAGCCAGCTGCTTCTGCCTTAGCCATCTGCCACTTAACAAGTCTAGTTTTAAAAGTAGGTTCTTGGCCTTTAAGCTAGATTCCTTTTTTAAATTCAGATTTGGCAGGTATTTATTTGTGCCTAATATGTACAAAGCATGGCTTTGACCTAATGATGGAAATGAGACCTGGTTGGAACAATCATGACATGTTGAACACAAAGGTTCTTGTTCCCTTCCTTTTTGGATTTACCAGTGTCTGTCTTTTTCCCACATAAAAATTTTGTTGACATATCCAGTGTCCTGCAGTTACATCATTTAAAGGGTCATCTTCAAATTCACAAAAGCAGTTTTTTTCTGTAAGTGCTTTGTGATTTGAAAGTTATAAAGTTAAATGTTTTGAATTTGAAAGAAGCATGCTTAATGTAGAAAACATTGAACATACAGAGTAAAAGAAGGAAAAAACAAAAATAAGTATTGCGAATATTTTGGCATGTTTTCTCTATATACTACTTACTTAAATATGCAAAATACATAGAACATTTAAATTTAGTTCTTTTAAGATTAACATTTAAAAATAAAACTAGAATCTTACTAAATGGACAATTTTGTATCCTTTTTTATTAAAATTCTGCCTTGAGCATTTTTAGATATCCATAAATATTCTTTTTTAGATTTTTACTGATTGAGTAATATTACAACATATTTTGTTGTAATACCATAATTTATGGTAACTTTTTTATATTGAGTTGGAGATAGAGAAATCAAAATATTTAAATTTCCTTTATGTAGAATATATGAAATATTTTTATTTTTTAAATTTTAATTTGAGAGAGAGAGCGCATACATATGAGTGTGGGAGAGGTGCAGAGGGGGAGAGAGAGAGAGAGAGAGAGAGAGAGAGAGAGAGAGAGAGAATCTTAAGCAGGCTCCATGTGCCCCAGCACAGGACTCAATCCCACAACTGTGAGATTGTGACCTGAGCCGAAATCAAGAGTTAAACACTCAACTAAGTCACCCGGGCACCCCTGAAATATTTATTAATCAAGAAATATTTGGGAGTGGTGATAATGATAGCTACATTCATTGTGTGCTTATTATGTAGCAGGCAATATATTTAAACACATTATATAGTTTTCTCATTAGTTCTAAAACAGCCCTATTTTTTTCTGCATGAAGCAGCAGAGGCATAGAGAAGTTAAGTATGCCCATGGTTTCACTGCCAGCATGTTGCACAACTAGAGTGTTTCAGAACTTAAATACTAAATGCAGGCATTTACATTTTGATTAGATATGTTTTAATAACATCTGTATTCTAGGCATTATTTCATTCAAAAACTGCTTTTACCTACCATACCAGATGGTCTCTCCATTTTAATGTGCTGGACATTGGTCTGAGTATTTGGGAGATACAAACGATGTACTTTTTCCTTCTGTACTTTAAAATATTAGCTTCATTTGTATGTATAATACAGAAACAATCAGTAATTGGCACTCAATTTATGAAAATTCAGGGTAGCATTTCATACATAAGATGGTCTTATTTCAGATCTTTCTGAAATCCTTTAGATTTTTAAAAATGGCTACTAAAGATTTTTCCTATTACACCTACTATTCACCTTTAAAGTTCTCCCGAGGATTTGAAAACTTTCAGATCCTAGACTCAGTGAACTTACAGTCTAGTTGGAGATACAGCAAACAATATAAAAGTTATCTGTATGATAAATGGTATGGATAAGTTGAGAAGATGAAAGATCCTTCTAGTTTGGAGTGAATACAAAGCTTAGAGGAGGGAAGTGGAGGTGGGCGCTTTGATTTGGGTCTTGTAAGAGAAATAAGATTTAGATGTGTGTGTGTGTGTGGGTGTAGGAGAAAGGATTATTTCAGAAAGCGGAATGATATGAACAAGAACAATGCATTTACTGGCAGGATAATTAGGAGAGTGGTCAAAGAAACATCGTGTCAGCTGCCTCAGGTCTTTTTTGGAATGAGGTAGGGTATAACTTGTCTCTCTTTTTTTCTTTCATATCATCTGATTAACATATTTGACCAAACTTCTGAGTGTCTGTTACATGTAAGATGTTCTGAAAAATGCTGTAGTGGATATATAGGTACATAACACTTGATCCCAGCTCTTAAGATTTTTAGAACTAGCAGGAAAGAGAATATGTACCCATAGAAGAAAAAAGTAACTTAGGAATTTTAATAAAGCACTTTGACATGAAGTATCTCACTTGATCTTCTTAGTAATTCTATGAGATGGTAATGAAGGTCCTTATTGTCATTAATTCACAAAGTAGGAAACATAAATGATTTCAGGGTCACACAGCTTGTAAATAAGGAGTGAAGCTTTTGATTTCTGTAGGCTGGTCCCCTTTCTGTAATACTCTGCCACCTCCACATGTAATACAGGATACAATGTGATAAGTGCCACAAACAATATAAAAATGTGTATTTAGGGAAGGAGTAATTAATTCTGTCCAGAGGATCTGGGAAAGCTTTGAAGGAAGAAGGATTTTAGGTTGTTGATGTGGGTAATGAAGACTGAGGATCTCCTCTAAGCTAAAGACTTTTGGGAATGAAACAAATTAGTGTTTTCTAGTAAACATACACTCTTACAAGGAATCTTATGGACTTGAATAAGACCTCTGACATTTTGGCTGATGTATTGAGAGAAGGCCTAGAACTGTCCACAAGGCTTGCAAGAGGTGCCACATCTTAGCTTTGATATCCCTCCCAACACCTAGTAGGACAACATTTTGCATACAAATGTCTCCTGCAGAAATAGCATTTTAAGGTATTTTTTGAATAATGAGCAAATCCTTTTGTCTGCATCTTAAATGTTGTGTCCTTTGGAGTTTTAACCATAGCCATACCACTCTTTTCACTCTTCTGTGAACTTAAATGCTGTCATACTTTCAGTTTCTACCAAATATTGGTCTCCAACTGGGCCAGTCCTGTGATCTTCGGAATTAGTTATCTCACTGTCTGTTGGTTATCTGCATAGGTAATTCAAACTCATCATTTCCAAAATTAAATTCATCGTAATCTCTCATAAACCTTTTTATCTTCTAGTATGTTTCCTGTCTCTGTTGTTTCCAAACTTATATGAATGCAGAAGAAATCATTTAGGACACTAGTTGAAAATATAATTTTTATGCCCTATTCTCAGAATTTCTGATTTAGAAGGTCTGGTATGGAGCTTAGAAAACCATGTTTTTGTTTTTGTTTGTTTTTTTAATGTTTTTATGTATTTTCAGAGAGAGAGAAAGCAGGGGAGGGTAGAGAGGTGGAGGGGAGAGAGAATCCCAAGCAGGCTCCACACGTTAGTACAGAGCCTGATGTGGGGCTTGAACTCATAAACCTTGAGACCATGACCTAAGCCGAAACCAAAAGTCGGATGTTGAACTGACTGAGCCACCCAGGTGCCCCCAAAACCCTGTTTTTAATCAAGGCCTCAGATGATTCTAGTGCAATAAGTCCCATGAGTTTAAGAATCACTAGGTCTGACTTTCTGGAGCCACCAGTCACCCACGTTGTCAACCTTAGCGTTATTCTGATCTCTTTTACTCCTCAATCACATGATCCCCAAGTTTGTCCCTATTGTCCATTTCTAAGTCAGTGCCCTGTTTTGGGCCTTCAACTGTCTCATTGCTCTTTCAAATCCTTTTTTCATGCTGCATGTAGCTTGTGAGGGCTATCTAAAACAAAGCAAATGGTGCCATTTCCACTGCTTAAAAGTCCTTCACTGGCTCCACCATTACATGAGGAGTAAAGAAATTTCCTTAAAATGGCATGCAAGGCCTTCTAGCCCATGTGGACTTCTTTACCTCATGCCATTCCCTGTCACATACAGAACCTAGCACTTGTTTCCCACCCTTTTTATTCTTCCTCTAAAGTTTTCATATTTCCGTATTTTGGTTTATGTTTTAATCATTTATTCAACAAATATATATATTATCTAATATGTGCTAGGCACTGCAGATATTTTGATGAGCAAAAGCAGATGTGATTCTTACTCTCATGGAATTTATAATCAGATGGGGACGCATATTAAACAGTCATTCAAATTAAGTTTTCAACTGTGACATGTGCTACTAGAGTCTATCATAGAGAAATTTGACCTAGTCAAGGAAGTCAGGGTATGGCTTTCCTGAGGAGGTAACAGAGCTCGTAAGGATAAGCTGAGGTTTATTTGAGATAGCTGAACTGCAGGTACAGAGGCCCTAAGAAGGCGGGGAGGTTTGCTGAGTATGAATGATAGAATGGCAGGTATATATACTTGTGTATGTGCATATGCAAGTGCATACTGGATAAGGCTGGAGAGATAGATAGGTGCAGTTCATACAAATGTTTGCAGATAATATTAAGGTGTTTTTCTCCCACTTAAGAGGGATGAGTAGCATCAAAGCATTTAAACAAGGTGTGTGTGTGGGGAGCACTATATCAACTTTGTGATTAGAGAATATGACTGTGCTTACAGAATGGATTGGAGTAGGTTCAGACTGAATACAGGTAGGTGAGCCAGAGGGCTATCATAGCAGTCCAAGTGAGAGAGGACAGTAGTTTAGATCAAGGAATTGATGGTAGAAGTGAAGACAAGAGTTACCTGAGGGCAGGGTATCTTTTTTTTTTTTTTTCCTTAAGTTTATTTTATTTTGAGAGAGAGAGAGAGAGAGAGTGTGTGTGTGTGTGTGGGGGGGGGGGGGGGACAAGTCGGGGAGGGGCAGAGAGAGATAGAGGGAGAGAATCCCAAACAGGCTCAAACCCATGAACTATGAGATCATGACCAGAGCAGAAGTCAGACTGAGCCACCCAGGTGCCCTGAGGACAAGGTATCTTATTCACATTTGAATTCCCTGTGCCCAATACTTCTGTCCTTGGTTTATGTGTTCAGTGAATTAGTGAGTAGTAAATAGACATGGAGAGCAAGAAAGGAAGTCTAATTAGTGAGTTTGAAAATGCACATGGTTGGGGCGCCTGGGTGGCTCAGTCAGTTGAGCGTCTGACTTCAGCTCGGGTCATGATCTCACGGTCGTGAGTTCGAGCCCTGTGTCGGGCTCTGTGCTGACCGCTCAGAGCCTGGATCCTGTTTCGGATTCTGTGTCTCCCTCTTTCTCTCTGACCCTCCCCCATTCATGCTCTGTTTCTCTTTGTCTCAAAAATAAATAAACGTTAAAAAAAAAAAATGCACATGGCTAAATCTTTGAAACAGAGTAAGCTTTTATTCAGTCATTCATCGGTATTTATTAAATACCTACTATGTACCAGACAGTGTCCTAGGTAGTTTGGATACATCAGAAAACAAAACAGTCAGAGATTTCTACCATTTTGGAGTTTACTTTGATTGAAAGAGATTGAATACAATAAATACAACAAATGAATTACATGTTATGTTGTGAGATGAGGAAGTATTGTGCAAAAAAATTAAAATGAGATAACAGAGATCAAGACTGTATGGAGGGGAGGTGTAAAGTGGGATGATAAGAGTAAGCCTCATTGAGGAGGTGACATTTGAGTGAAGATTTGAGAAGAAGGAGTTACTCATGTGGTGGGCTACCTGGGGGGTGATAAATATTCAAGGCAGATGAAGTAACCTCAGGGTGGGAGTCTGCCTGAATGTTAAAGGAATAGCAAAGAGGCCAGTGAGTGAGCACAGGACAGTAGTAAGAGATGAGGTCAGAGAGGTCACAGATGGTCAGATCAGGTAGAGCTTCATAGACATTGTAAAGATTGAACAAGATGGGGAGCCAATGGGTATTTCAAGCATAAGAGTTATAATCTTATTTTTTAAAGAATCACTTTGGCTGCCATGTGAATAGACTACAGGGAATCTAGGGTGCAAGTTAGGAGTCTGCTGTAGAATCTAGGCAAGAAATGATGATGGCTGAAACCAGGGTCTTAGCAGTCTTAAATAGAGCAGTGAGAGAACTCAAAGCAAGAAAATAACAGTGGTCACTTTGAAGGTCCCAAGTAGAGTTTCCCTAGCAGGCAAACGGAGTTGATTATTAAGAAAGGGCTTCTCTATGAAGAAAGGAATAATGAGCCATGAGGTAAATGTTATACAACAGCATAAAATATCTTTGAAAAACTATTAGGTTATTGCAATAGAAGACCCAGTGAAAGAATGAGACTTAAGAAGATGGCTATTGAATGTGTGTTTTCACTATAGGCTAGAGATAGGCTGTGTTTCAAAGCAATGGTAAGATTCATAGTGGTCCAGAAGTCAAGTGTACAGTTTATGGTATAAATTGAGATTATCATTAAGTAAATGCTTTGAAATTTCAATGTAGTATATAAATGTGCCATGGTATTAGGATACTGTTAATGTTTAAAAATAGAGTGATAACATCAAGGGGGGAAATAGTAGAATTAGGGGGGAGAAAGGAGGCCTTCAGATTCAGAATAGGCTCATTTAGTTGGGTTCCCTCAAGTTTTTATCTACTATAATCATTGTTTTGTGGTGAGTCAAACTTTTAAACACTCAGCTTACTTGTAATATTAATTGTCAGATTTTATATCTCATCCTCAAATAGAAGAGTGGAAAATAATTGTCACCTTAAAGTTTGCTTGATTATAGTGGAGAACAGTTTAAAAAGAAAAAGGCTTCTGTCCTGGATTTGCCATTTACTAGCTGAGTTATTTTAGGCAAGTTACTCAACTATCTGATTTTTAGTGCTCTTGCCAACTTTGTTCTTTGAATCTATGATATAGAATATGAAAAATTGTACAGATGAAAGTGCAGAGCTGGCGAGGGCACTGAGAGCTTCCATGATGATGTCTCAGTTTATTTTCTCTTCTTTTTATATCTTATTAAAATACTGAGGGATCAGAAATATTTTTTGCCATTGTTTGTTTTTCATACATTTGTGTTCAGTAAATGTTTATTGAGTGTTTGACCTAATGTTGTTTTTGGCCAGTGCTCTACATACTTTTCTGTAAATAGTGGTAGTAAATATTTTTGACCATCTGGTCTTTGTCACTACTCAACAATGCATTGTAGCATGAAAGCAGCCTCCCACAGTATGTAAACCAATTGGCATACCTGGGTTTGGCTGTAGTGGACAGTATCAGGCCATGGCCCATACTTTGCCCACTCCAGATTTAGGTGCTGAGAATATATGAGTGAATAAAACAAGTAAAGAATATTTTCCCTTGTCAAGTTTACTATATAGTAAGAGGAGGTAAATAAAATGTGCAAATAAAATACAGTTATCTCCCACTTCTCAAAAGTTAACATTAAGCTTTTGCTTTTGTGTTAGTGTTTATTTTGACTAACTGAAAAAAATTTGAAGAGGATTTTTGCTTTTATGAAAAAAGGCAAAAAGTGACAGTGGCACTCAGCATTTGTTTTGGAGTGAGCAGTTACAGAGGGCACAACTCTAGCAGCAAAAGTAGCACTGCCAAGCTCCTTTCTTGGGAACTACATTTAGCATCTCAGCATCAAGCTGTCATAGCCTTGAACTGGATCTGTGAGCAACTGTGCTTTATCTCAATTTATTTTGTGCATCTGTTAGCAAGATGTGTCCTAGGGTATCAGAAAAGCCTAAGGTTATTTTTTTTTCTGCGAATGATCAAAATTTTTTTTGTATAAATTAATGGTAATTGCTTCTTTGCTTTATGCCATTTCAACTTACAGAAATTTTCATATGAATGCTGTATTTTGGATAGTGTGAGAAATCTGTACACAGTATGACAGTTGTGAAAGGAAGTGAATTCTAGGGCAGGAAATTTTAAGCAGAGTGGTCAAGGAAGACCTCATTGATACATGGGCACAGACCTGAAGGATAGGAGGAAGCCAAGAGATATCTTGGGAAAGAACAGGCCTGGCAGAGGGAAGACCAAAAGAAAAGGTCCCAAAAGCCTATAGTTAAAGAAATTGTACTGAAATTGTTTTCTTTCTTGGCATTTTAATGGGAGATGATCATGCACATCAAAGCCATAAGTCATAACCTCTTGTCTGTGTGTGCCAGATGGGTGAGGAACAATACTTGGAACAATTCCTAGAATTTGATTTACGTGGATTAAATTTATGTTGTATGATTTAAATGTTAATACTTTTTGCATTGTTAAAAAATTCAACTGAGTAAAATTTAAAGTTCTTGCTGCCTTTATTCAACAATTCAATGACTTGGGCAACATCTAGTGTGTGACAAATAGAAAGGAGCTCTAAAGAGCTGTACAAAGTGAAAGATTTTATATTTATAGACAGAAAGGAACAGAAACAAGGAAGTTATACTAGGCAAAAAAGCAAATTGATTACGTTACTTTTCCTTAGGGGGTGGCAGGGGGTCATCAGGCAGATTACCTGACTAATACTGATCAGGTAATTCCTGATTGGTTGGTTTATGAGTCCCTTTCTGGGAGAGGTAAAACTGTAATTAGATTCTCAGTTGGGTAATGTGGGGCTTAGCATAATCTTGTTTTTAATAAACTTAGATGCTTGTATGTGGCTTTTAGAATAGTTGTGTCAATTGCCTAGTCTAAGGTATAGTTTCAGGTAACCTTTTCTCCCCAAGTGTATTTGTCCACTTTCTCAAATTCAACTTATGTACGTACATGACTCAGACAAATTTCTGAATATGAAAATTGAAGTTATTTTTCATTAAGTGGGTCATTTCTTTGTAATAAAGACTTTATTTCACCAGTACAGCTATCTCTTAAGTACCCCTGAGTTGGAGATTAGCACTTTGAGAGAAACGAGCTATAAATTGTGTTATAGCCTTATTCTCAAAGACCTTACAGTCTTGGGGTGGCAAGATTTACATAAGTGGCAATTAAAGAAGCAGGGTGATGTGGTGTAATCAAGTCCAGAAGTCAGAGGCCTGTGGTTTTAGATTCTAAGAAGGTCTTATTGCTCTTATTAAATATCAGTGTGACCTTAAACAAATTAAATTCCATAGGTTTCATTTTCTTCATTTTTCACATGAGGTCATTGTACTGAGTAATATTTATTGTTACTTCTAATTTGAAAATGCCACAAGTTAAACTTGGGCTTCCCAGTCTTTTTCATGAGTCTTTTTCATGACACACATAGAAAATTTAAACATCTGTCCAGCACACCGGGGTAAAGTGATGACATGTTCATAGCCAGGGTAGTTGATCTAGTCACTCTAGGCTCTGCTTGCCCACCTGGAGGTCTGAGGGTGATCAATATCTACAGCATACTTACAACTCATCTTTGTGGCTAAAATCGTTAATAAGAGAACAAAATATAATCAGTTGTTACTGAGTTAAGGGTGGTAGAAGTTCAGAGAAGGGAGAGCTAAGTATGGGGTCCTGTTATTGACAGGGGCTTTATAGAGCGTGTGCTCCTTGGAGGATGTCTTAGGAGTATGAGGCACAGTAAGGGTAAATCTTCATCCTAAGACAACACGATACACGCAGATTTCAAGTTTCAAAATAGCTCAGATGTGCTTTAAAGAAGAAGGGGAAAAGAATAAAACCAAACCCCAATTGTGAGTCTCTAGAGAGCTAGGACCATGTATTAGTTATCTTAATTTCCCACATAGAACCCTAGGGCCTAACCAGTATGAGGACTGGTAAAACATTTAGAGGAAGTAATGAGAGATAAGATTGGAAGAGTGCATGATTATGTGTAGCTGATTTTTAAAATGTCAGCTTGGGGGAGAGAGCTTTGATTTAGCATTATAAATGTGAAACTAAATAATTCTAATGATGTGATTAGAAGCAGGAAGCCCTCACTATAGATTTTTGAAAGGAGGTTTGCATGTTGAAAATGTATATTTAAAAAAAAATTTTTTTTTTTTTTTTTTTACATTTATTATTTTTGAGAGACAGAGACAGCGTGAGCAGGGGAGGGGCAGAGAGAGAGGGAGACACAGAATCCGAAGTAGGCTCCAGGCTCCGAGCTGTCAGCACAGAATCCAACACGGGGCTCGAACCCACGAACCATGAGATCATGACCTGAGCTGAAGTCGGATGCTTAACCGACTGAGCCACCCAGCCACCCCGAAAATGTATATTTTTTAATAGTTATGTTCAAGATCGAATAAAAGAGGAAAAAAAATAGCTAAGGTATCAGAACTCAGTGGACCTGAGCTACTGTCATGTAGCGTAAGCATTTACCAACAACATTTAATGATTTATTTCTATGGGAAAAGTCATTTTGAGTTTCATTGTTAGAAATGGTTTGTAGATACCCAGACTGGCCCCAAAATTCCATTCCTACAAAATCTAGGCAAAATTTTATACCCTATTTCACAATTACAGTGGTAACTAAATAGTGAAAAAATACTAATCAGTGCTATTTAAATACACTTTATTTTATAAAACAGTAACAATAAATGATGTAAATTATTAATAAATATATAATAAATTATATATATAATTCTGAGAAAAGAGTAAGCTTAATTAAAGAGGAATGAAAAGGTAGATGCAAACTTAGGAAGCTTATGAAGGGAAAGTCTGAAGCTAGCATCCCAGTTCTCTGTTAAGGTTAATATCACTTCAGAGCTCACTGTATCATTTTCCTGTTTATGGGTGAATTTAGAAAAAGCGTATACCTAGGGCGCCTGGGTGGCTCAGTTAAGTGTCCGACTTCGGCCCAGGTCATGATCTCATGGTTCGTGAGTTTGAGCCCCGCGTCAGGCTCTGGGCTAACAGCTCAGAGCCTGGAGCCTGCTCCAGATTCGGTGTCTCCCTCTCTCTCTCTGCCCCTCCCTAGCGCGCTCGCTCTCTCTCTCTCTCTCTCTCTCTCTGTCAAAAATAAACGTTAAAAAAAATTTTAAAAAGTATACCTTTATTAGGCTGCTGTTAGGAAAGTTTTGTGGGTTATTTACAGTATTGTATGGGCAGAGAGGAGAATTTTTTTGTAATGCCTGGCTCGATCTGGGAAATAGAGAAAAGAGGAAAGGGTTGGGCAAGCAGGCAGCGTAGAAGGGGGAAGTAGGGTTACTCTTCCTGGTAATTCCCTCTGTTTGGTGGCTAAGAGCCCAAGTATTGGGAGGATTTCACACTGAAAAGGCTAAGCCAACTTGATAGAATCATGGTTTCCAGGTCTACGTATGGATTTTCCATGCAACAGAATTGGATCGCTGTGGGCAAAGGACAAGGGAAAGGCATTGCCTGTCACCTTTCGTCTGTACTGGAGGCCCCATGTAGCACTGCCCCAGCTGCTTTCTTTGTCTCCAGGCTGGCACCTCAGGAGCAGAAAGAGCTTTAGAATGCTGTCCCTCTTGGCCCATATTTCCACAGGTGGAATGGGGACAGAGACTGCCCAAAGGACTTCCCAACCAAGGCCATCTCTGGAAGAGGCACAGAGAGCTCAGTGCCTGCTGCTGTCTGGAGTTCATCTTTGAATTAGCTCACCCATTCTTTCTCATTCCCAATCTCATCCTTAAAATTATTAAAATATTAATATAGATTTAGAGCTTGTGGATTTAGAGCAGGGTATATAAGTAAGGGATTCTGCCTCCTTGGTAAATCACAGCAAGATAGCATCCAGCTGTGTTCATATGAAAGGGAGATTTCTAAGATTGAATTAGTTGAGTAAAACCTGAAAGGAATATTATTCTCCCAGAGGGGAAGGAATGAGGTGGTGGGAGGAGTAGTTCCTGTTACTGACCACCAGGTGGTGCCCCTAGGCCAGGATCAGTAGGTGGAGATGAGGGGATAACTGTCCTACTGACAGGATGTTAATAAATACAGCATGACTTGAGAAGTAGCAGGAGATCATTATGATATGAGCTAGATTGAGTACAGTGACTGTGATATAGTAGTAGGTGCTCTTTGTAAATATTGAACTGAAATGATAATTGTGGAAATGGAATAGATAATAGAAGAGTAGGTAGGATTTAATGACGGCTAGAAAAAAATTAATGGCAAACAAAATTTAAAACCTGAAGATTTGTTTGGGAGAAGTTGTAAGACAGTGCCCATTTTCCCACAAAGCAGCTGAAAAATTATAATATTTTTCTTTTTTAATCTTTTTTTGTCCAAGATTTTATTTAAATTCAAGTTATTAGTTAACATATAGTTTAGCATTGGTTTCAGGGGTAGAATTCAGTGATTCTGGAAAATTACAGTTTTTGCTGAACACCAATTGATATTGCTGTTTTCTATGTATTTAGTATCAGGCAAAGGGAATATTTTATTTCCTGTCAAGGGAATACTATGAGCTTGGAAAAGTGGGGTTAAATCAGAGATGGAGATGTATTTGGCTTTTGAGTTGTTTTCTGTTAAAGATACTTTACAGAGCATAACTTAGTTGCCAAAATAAAGAACTTTTAGATTTATTAACCCTCATTTAGAGGTTCAAAATGTGTATGTTTCCTTTATTATAGTATTTTATGTAGTGGCCCAAAAGATGTTTTGATTATCCATAGTGATCTTAGGTTGACATTTAATATGGTTGTCATAAGAATGAAGGTACAGGTAAGGTGTTCTTGAACTTAGTAAATTTGATTTTGCAAAGTTATCATCATAGGGTCCCTTCTAAAAGTTTTTTTGTTCACTTGTTTTAATCTGAGTTACATTCCTATGTTTGGAACAGCAGCTTTTGTGATGAAGGCTCAACATAATACAAAGTTGTGTTCACTCTTTAAGTTAAATCTAACCTCTTTTGCCTTTACATTACAAAATAATTAGACCTTTAAAGGAATATAATATGTGACCTCACTTCTGCTTTTCCTTTTTATTCACGAGGCAGTATAGCCTTGAATGTTAGTTGTGAGGGAACAGAAATTTGGCATCTAAAATCCACTACTCTTTTTGTTTGAATTGTTGAATTGTCTTCCGTTGTGACTATTAGCTCTCAAAGACTCATAGGTAGGTAAGTAGATAGAAGGACAGACCAGGATCATGAATTATATAAGGTAATCACTAGAACAGATTGGAGTTTTTTTTCAGAAGTCATAGCAATTGACTTATTTTGATGTTACATTGTTCTGACCTGTGATCTTGTGAGTCACCGGGAGCAGACTATATTTCACTTTGGAGTTTTCATACTTTATATTTGCATTGATTTGTGTCTCTCATTTTATATATAGATGGACTTTGAAAATACCCTTTTCCTAAGTAGAATCATTTTAGATATATAAAAGATGTTTGATTTTAAAAATTAATCTTATGACAAGTCTCTTTGCAAAAAGAATTAGCAAGGATTTATTGGTTTAGATATTATAAAAATATTCATACCTGCTGCCAAAGATCAAGTCAAATATTTAATTAATTTGAGAGAGGGTGGAGGGGATGGAGAGAGTACATGTGCATGAGTGGGGGAGAGGAGCCGAGGGAGAGAGAGGGGGAATCCCAAGCAGGCTCCAAGCTCAGCACAGAGCCTGACACAGGGCTCAATCCCACAATCCTGGGACCATGACCGGAGTTGAAATCAGGAGTTGGACACTCAACCAGCTGAGCCAGTCAGGCGTTCTTCAAGTAAAATATTTATTAAGATCTGACAAATATATTTTATTTTATCATAGTAACATCTTACTGGGGTAAGGAGCCCTGACTCAGATTGCACAATTGTAATACTGAGGAAGTTAAGAATTCAGAAACTTTGGGTTACAAAATGAGCCACTTGTGACACATTAATTTCCAGCCAATAGATCCCTCTCTGTTGCTAAGTGATTAGCAAGACTCATAGACTGCTAAGCTTTAGGGACAGTTCTAATCAAACTCCTCATTTTACAGTTCATTTTTACAGGTCTGAAGATCTTAAAACTTGCTTGAGGTTATACAGCTAATGAGTGATACCAGCTCCAGATCCCTGGATTCCTTCTGATTCTGTGTTTAGGGTTTTTGCCTTTTTATCCTGTTGATCATGTCAGAAAATTGAAGAATAACAGTTCTGTCAAGCAGGAGAAAGGAAAAGGTGAAGAAAGTTTTTTCTTTTTCAAGATATTGGTGACTAGATCAGCTTGTTTGAATGAGGGCAGAAATCTAAGAGCAGTGACAAAAACTGATTTCATTACTACATTTTTGGTTTCTTTTTTTTTTTTTTTTAATGCTTATTTATTTATTTTGAGAGAGAGAGTGTGAACAGGGGGAGGGGCAGAGAGAGAAGATAGACTCCCAAGCAGGCTCCGTTCTGTCATTGTGGAGCCTGACACACACAGCCTCGATATCAGGAACCTGGGAGATGTTTACCTGAGCTGAAATTAAGAGTCTGATGCTTAACCAACTGAACCACCCAAGCATCCCCTACCTGTTGGTTTTCTTATGTTATTACTTTTAAATAATTCTTGTCTTCTTTTTCAGATGAGTAGCAACAGAAATAAAATTATAATGATTCCTTAGAGTTATCCTAATACTGTTCTTCGTTAAAATATGAGCAGTGACATTCTGGATTCTCATATATCTAAAAAAAACAAGAAAGTAGAGTAATTAATTATTTACAGGGCCCTAAAATAAGGCCTTTTCTATTTACTGAGATAACCAGTTAACCATACAGTCTCTATGGAGCTATTTCTGCATTGTGAGGTTGAGGGTAGGGTAGAAAAGAGAACTCATGATTGTAGTCTCACGTTAACCACAAAATAATGTTGGAGAATTATAGCTAAGAAAGAGGGATGAAGGTAAGAACCATCCCTCCATCATCTTTCTTATTGCTTTAAAATACCAAGAAACCTGCCCTGAGAATACTGAATTTCAGTGACTCATTCAGTGATTGAGAATCTTTTCCACATAGTTGTCTGTGATATTTGCAGGAATGTTTTGTGGAAATGAATTTGTTTTAATAGTATTATTTAGGATTGTACTCAGCTTATTGAGTATCTATACAAGACCTTTTTCATGTATATAATGTAATTTATATTGCATGTCAGCTTTTTGAAGTAGGTCTGATCTCCTGGTTTTGTTTTGTTTTGTTTTTTTCACAAATAAAGTAATTAGGGCTAGGCAAAATTTCAAACTTGCCTAAGACCAGAGAGCTAGTACATGGCTAAGTCTAATTTTTTTGCTCATTTGATTATAGCACATATGGCTCAATAGTGTACGTTTTTATCATGTACTTAATGTGAGCAGTGTAATATAAAGGCAGAGGGTATAGAAGATCTTAGAAGGACCTAGACTGCCAAAAAGTTGGTTAACCTTCCAAGTCTTTGGAAGATCCATCTAAGGAGACTAATTTTCCTAAAACACCTAAGGGAAAAAAAAAACCAAAAAAACAAAAAATCAATTGGTCTTAGAAATCTAAAGTGATATTTGAAGCTTGATAATTAATTCTTATAGTAGAAATGAATAAAGTAGAAATTTAGATAGAAGAATAGAAGTTTCCCATTACTTTCCATATCCACTGTCAAAAGGCCACAGTGAAATTGTTGTAATTCCAGAAGTCACCACCTCCAGAGTCTAACCTCTGAACAGTACCTGAAAGTAGGAAATGCAAGGTTATTTATTTATCTTTGCTTCAGGTAATCTAACTGGCAGATAATGTGACAGTAGCAATGATTCTTTTTAATTCTGTGTTTTTGGTGTTGCTTCTCCTGCCAAGTTGCTACAACTATCTGAGTGGTAAGACAAGAATTCTGGAGCATTGTACGAAAGAAAGTTCCACTTGTCTTTTTGAACCTTTCATTAACACAGTATCTTAGGTTGGAAGGGACTTCTATAGTCATTTTATTCGTCTCTGTAACATTCTTCCCAAGTGGTTATCTGGCTTCTCAAAATCTCCCAAAGAAGCCCATTCTACCAGGCATGCCTCTGTTAGACAAATCTAACATATTAAACTGGAATCTGTATTAAATTGCATTGCTTCAGTTAGGGCCAGTCACAGTATGTAATGCCTCTGCAGGCATGAATTTCTTTCATAATGTGTGTTTCTGAATAATCCCTTCTCTAGGCTAATAATCTCTAGTCTTTGGGATATTTTTTTTCTTTCTTTCTTTTTTAAATGCTTATTTATTTATTTTGCAGGGGGCGGGGGGGTGGCAAGAATCCTGAGCAGGCTCCATGCTGTCAGTGCAGAGCCCAACATGGGACTCAAACTCATGAACCCAGAGATCATGACCTGAGCCGAAATCAAGAGTCGGACTCTTAACCTAATGAGCCATGCAGGCTCTCTATTTCTTAATTCAACAAATATTTATTGATCCAGGCATTCTAAATGCTAGAATGCAATAATGAATCTTTACTATAAACACTGTACTGTGAAATATTACTGTCTCTGTTTTATAAGTGAGGAAAACAGAAGATTGAGGTTGAAGTGACTTACCAAGTTCACACAATTGGTTAGAAATTTACTGGATGTCAGAACCATGCGTAGCTCCAAAAGTCATGCTTTGACCACTACTCTGTTGTTGTGGGTCTTGCCAAGAATAATCACATATAAGCCTAGAGTAGATAAGTTCAAGAAGAAGGTTGGCCTAAAAGAATGGCTTAAAAGTACTTCCTAGGTATGAGATTATGGGGATTCTTGGGATGCTAGATGAATTTGGAGTCTTCCTGGGCTCCATTGGAAAACTACACATCAAGTAAATTCTTGACAGTCACAGATCTAAATTTGTGGTTTCAGCAATTCACTAAGGACCTCAGAGGTCCATGACAAATAGGGAATGCTTCACAAATTTCAATGTCATCCTTGTGCATGGGCCATGCTAATCACTTGTATTGTTCCACTTTTGTATATATGCTGCTGAAGCAAGCATGGGGCTGTTCTTGCACATCATAATTTGGAATATTTAGTCATATTGGTCTATCAGCTCTTGATTATTCCAGTTCTTCTGTATTCTTCTTAAATGGTGGTGTGCAGAACTATCCAGATAGGTATTTAGCAGGGACTAGAGCTGAGCTATCACTTCCCTAATTCTAAGGTGCTGTTCTCTTCTTTCAATGTACACAGCTCCATTTTGAAATTGTTTTTCCTTTTTACAATGTGACTTTTTTTCATAACTTGAATTTTCATTTGGTGAAATTCATAGAATTTAATTCAGCACAATTGAAATTTTTATAGATAGTGCTTTAAAAATACAGATGTTTAGTAATTTTGAGAATGTTAGAAAAGAACACTTTTTTGAAAAACTTAACTGTTTCTAAAATATTTGCTTTTAAGAGTAAAATGCTTTCAAATTATATCTTCTTTTAATACAGTAGTAAGGGTGGAGAATGTCACTTAATATTTCCTACCTTCAGCACCTAATTTTTCTTATTTTATATTTGTAGTATTATTTAATGTATGGCTCTGTATTTTTGTGACATTTTTAAAAATCCAGTCATTTATTATACTTAGATCTTCAGGTACATTTGTTTTTTAATCAGTGCTCAGTTCTTTTTCGTAAAGTGTTTTCTTTAATGTCTGGTGATACTTGAAATCCAAAGAGGTTTTGTCTTAAAAAAAAAAAAAAGAATTCCTAGCTTGAAATTCAGCTTACTAAGGTAAAAGAAGTCTCTGGGATTGCAATAAATTATCTCCCAGGAAATCAGGTGTGATGACAGAGGAATGGTCTGGGTCTGTAGGGGCCTAAGAAGAAAAAGTTATTGTAGTTGTTGTTAGCCATTTATTTCTTTTTAGGATGGTAAGATAGAAAATGTTGTTTCTCTAGCATATTTGTGTTATGATGTTTCTATACTTCACATAGATTAAAAAAATTAAAATTTTTTTTAATGTTTATTTTAGAGAGAGAGAGAGAGTGCAAACAGGGGAGGGGCAGACAGAGAGAGGGAGACACAGAATCTGAAGCAGGCTCCAGGCTCTGAGCTGTCAGCACGGAGCCTGACGCAGAGCTCAAACCCACTGTGAGATCATGACCTGAGCCGAAGTTGGACGGATGCTCAACTGACTGAGCCACCGAGGTGCCCCTAAAAAAATTTTTTTTTTTGTATTTATTTTTGAGAGAGAGGGACAAGGCGAGCAGGGCAGGGACAGAGAGAGAGGGAAACACAGAAGGCTCCAGAGCTTGCCACAGGGCTTGATCCCACAGACTGCAAGATCATGACCTGAAGTAGGCACTTAACCGACTGAGCCACCCAGGTGCCCCTATATTTTTTAAAAGTAGTATTATTAGCACTTTCATTGAGGCTGTTAGAAAAATTTCATTCTACAGTGCAGAGTTGCAATCTTGAAAGCAATATTTGACATTTGAATATTGCTTTCCTGGTTTGGATGTGAATTTTTTTAGTTGGAGAGAAATTCTCATATTTGATTTCTGAGCCAGAGTCTTAATCAGATGTTGTCAATTTAATTTGAACATAAATCTTTTTAGCAAGTATCAGCAGGGAATTAATTAATTTCCTGGCTTACTTGAGAAAGATGTCACTAGAAAGCTTTATTTATGATTTCTAAAGGCCCTCTGCTGATACCTTCTGGTATTGCTGAAAGTATGTTAGTTGAAATAACATGCCAGTTGTTCTGCATTACACCAATGCTTCTTACTGCCTGCAGTGTATTTTAAACACGGTTTTCTTGGTTATTCCTAATATAATTCCACCGTCTTATTTTTAATTACCAGCCAGGTTATGGGACTAATTCTTTTGTTTTTATTGAAGTATAATTGACATATGATATCCTATTAGTTTTAGATGCACATCATAGAGGTTTGATATTTTCATACATAATGAAATGATCCCTATAATAAGTCTAGTTACCATCTGTCATCATGCAGAGTTACTATAATATTATTGGCTATATTCCCTATAGCCCTATAGAGGGGATTGTACCTCTTAATCCCCTTCATCTGGTTTGCCTACCCTCAACCCCTTCCCCTCTGGTAGCCTACAGTTTGTTTTCTGTATCTGTGAACCAATCGCTGTTTTGTTTGTTTTGTTTTTTAGATTCTACATAGAATTAAAATCATATGGTATTTGTCTTTCTGTCAGTCTTATTTCACTTAGCATAATATCCACTGGGTCTATTCGTGTTGGTGCAAATGGTAATTCCACGACCTAATGTTAAAAAAAAAATAATAAAAGAAAGGCCATTAACTGTGGCTTCCAAATTATTTTGCCCACCCACACCTTTAGCATGTCTCCAATATTTTTATGTTTTAAATTGTACAAATAAAATTGTTTCTATAAATTACATACATCATATAATATAAAAATTAAATTAAAAGGATGAGATAGGGGCGCCTGGGTGGCTCAGTTGGTTGAGCGTCCTACTTTGGCTTAGGTCATGATCTCGCAGTCCGTGAGTTCAGGCCCCGCGTCAGGCTCTGTGCTGACAGCTCAGGGCCTGGAGCCTGCTTTGAATTCTGGGTCTCCCTCTCTCTTTGCCCCTCCCCACTCATGCTCTGTCTCTCTCTGTGTCAAAAATAAATAAATACTAACAAAAATTTTTTTAAAAAATGATGAGATAAAAGTACAAACGGAAGTTACAATGTTTTCTTACCACAGTCCATTGGATTGTCTTGCATACATTCAGGTGCATGTATATGAAAAACATTTATATATACCTTAGGAATGTGATGCTAACCATAATATAAGAACAGATTTTACAACAGAACTGTCAGTTTTGTGGTAGGTTGCCTGGGGAAGATCAGGCAAAAGCTGGAGAACCACACACACATCATGCATGTTGTAGGACATATCCATGACTCCAGTTGAGAGTTGGACTAAACAACCTCTGATACTCCTGAATTCTATGACTATAGATAGGAATTCATAGGTGGAGCACTTACATTTAAAACACTGTAGGAAACTTAGGCTGTGAATCTGGAACAGGACTAAACAGGAAATTGTTCAACTTCTTCACCCAAACCTGCTCAGAACTTCTGCTGTCTTTAGAAATTTGATGGGGCACCTGGGTGACTCAGTCGGTTGAGCATCTGACTTTGGCTCAGGTCTTGATCTCACAGTTTGTGGATTTGAGCCCCATGTTGGGCTCTGTGCTGACAGCTCAGAGCCTGGAGCTGCTTTGGATTCTGTGTCTCCCTCTCTCTCTGTCCCTCCCCTGCTCACGCTCTTATCTCTCTCTCAAAAATAAATAAACATTAAAAATTTTTTTTTTAATTTGATGATTTCTGGGGTGCTTGGGTGGCTCACTCAGTTAAGCTTCCAACTCTTGATTTTGGCTCAGGTCTTGATCTCATGATTTATGAGTGCCAAGCTCTGTCCTGATAGCTTGGAGCCTGGAGCCTGCTTGAGATTCTCTTTCTCCCTCTCTCTGCCCCTACCCCGCTCGTGCTCTCTCCATTTCTGTCTCTCTCTTTCTCTCTCGAAATAAATAAACTTAAAAAAAATTTTTTATGGTTTCTGCTTCACAAGCTATCTCCACATAGGAAAAAGTTTTAAGTTTTCTTGTAATATCCTGACTATATAGGAGAATAAATCTATAAGTAAGGAATTCCAACAATGAACTTTATCAACAGAGTTTTACTCTGCTTTAGTATACCAAATAAAAGGAGAGAGGCAGGGAGAAAACATGAAAGCAAGTTAAGGATGAACCATTATTTTAAAGTGTATAGTATCACATTCCCTCTAAAATCTGTAAGTTACTAAAATAAATCTATAAGTACTGTTTCACTAAGAATAAGTAATTCTGGGGGCGCCTGGGTGGCTCAGTCGGTTAGGCGTCCAAATTCAGCTCAGGTCGTGATCTCACGGTTCGTGAGTTTGAACCCTGTGTCTGGCTCTGGGCTGACAGCTCGGAGCCTGGAGCCTGCTTTGGGTTCTGTGTCTCCCTCTTTCTCTGACCCTTCCCCACTGTGCTCTGTCTCTCTCTCAAAAATAAGTAAACATTAAAAAAAATTTTTTTTAAAGAATAATTTATTCTGTGATGTAATTGAGTAGCTTCACTTTTTTAAGCTCAAAATTGTATTGCCTTCAAAACAAAACTTTAGCATCCATCTGCCCTTTTTCTTTTTTCTTTATGGTGAGGGGATGGTTTTGTGAAATCCAGCTAGCAAAGATAAGCCAGCAATAAGCTTATAGCTTTTTCACTGTACTTGATTTGAGTATTGTGGATGTGACTATAGTGCTACAGAGCACCTACTTAAGTTTCTTTGTTGTGGTGGTGATTTTCTTCTTTCCTGGTTGATATAATACCCTGTTCTGTGTCATTGCTCACAGAGAGGCAGAAGCCCTTCTGCTTCAATGCATCTAAGAGTGTCTAGCATCGTTAGAACTTGAGATTTTGTTTTTTAATTTCTAATCCTGCATTTGTTGAGAAGATTTCCATCTTAGTAGCACTTTTTTTTTTTAAAGTATAAAAGACACAAAATGAAAGGCCATTGGATGGCCTGTGGGATGTTCTTTGGGAGATGTTTTCTACAATTTTAGTGAAATAGAAGCTTATTAGAATATAATACAATCTTAGGGAGCATACACTTGGTTTATTAATAAAAGCCTCATATGTTAAGCAGCTATGCAAATACACAAATAACCACCATCTTTTAGTGTAGAAGTAGAATATCTTAAACATTGTTTTCTGGCTTTAGCTCACTGGAGGTTTTCCAACAACATTTAACTTGTTTTCAAATGATTGTAGATTGTGCAGGACACAACTATACATTCTTCTGGGTTAAAGAACAGTGTCTACGTTTTATACTGCTTGGAACTGTTGTCTGCTACAAAAATGCAGAACAGCTGAAGAAAACAATCTACCCATTTTGTTATTGCAACTGATTGTTTATTAGTGGAAATATTTCTTTGATAAATTTCTTTCCATTTTCCATATTCCTTGGGTGTCACAAATTGTCTTTACAAGATTTGTGATGAGTTATACCAAACATAGAATCAAATTAAGTTTAAACAGATAAATACTCGTGAGGTTAATATATTCTTCTTAGGAATGTTCCTCCAGAGGGCCTTTGCAAATAAGGTGATCTTGCTTGAGTTTCTTGGTAGAAAGATGGAATCCAGGCTATTTTCTGTTGTTAGAAGTTTAGCTTTGTGAGAATGGGAATAAAGGTTTTATGATCTGATTATAGCTCAGGAGAATTTAGGCCATAGTATAAATTACCTTCCTTCGGTCTACATACTGGTTTGGGATGTATATCCTTTTTTTAAAAAATTTTTTTGCTCCTACTTCTATGTCATTATCTTTTGTTGCATTTGGGTGCAGAGATTTTTGCATTGGTACAGAAATCCAAGACAAGCTTGACTTTTGCTTCTTGTTTTCATCATTATAAGGATTTGTAGTTCTAGTATTTTACTAAATAAAATCAATTGAATAAACAGTTTTCTTATTTAGATGAGTCACACTTTGTCACATATAGACTAAGTTTACCAAATATGCGGTTTAACCAAATAGTTATTTTTTCCTTTTTTAGTGGGATTTACCTAATAATTAGGTTTAAAAAAAATAGCTGCCATTGAAACTGGCAAAAAGAAAAAAAATCTTTGCAAAAGCAATTGATGTTTTATATAAAGAAAAGACACTCCTGTATGTCTCTTCTTTACTATAGTACACAGTACACTTCACTTCTGATTAACAGATGTGTGGGTTTTTTCCCCCCACACCAAGCACTTCTCTGCAGTATCTGCTGGGTGTCCTACAGTTTAATGCAATAATGACCCTATCTGAGAAGATAGCTTCATATCCCACAGTTTAAGGGCATAGACCCACAAGACTGCTTCCCCTCCCTGTTTAGCTGCCACTGGCAAGTCCAGGTTTTGACCAGCTGACTACAGATCAAATGATCCCACCACCTACTCCTTGGGTTCCATAAATTTGCTAGAGTGGCTCAGAGAACTCATGAAAATATTTTACTTACTGTATTAGAGGTTTATTATAAAAGGGTATAACTCCAGAATGGCAAAGGGCAGTTATGTGTGAAGAGGGGCAGAGCTTCCGTGCCTTCTGGGTGTGTCACTCTCTCAGGACTTCCCATGTGTTCACCAACCTAGAAATTCTCAGAACCCCATGGGTTAGGGATTTTTGTGGAAGCTTGATTATATAGATATGGTTGATCAGATCACAATCTCCAAGCCCTCCTTACTCCTTGGAGATGAGGGAGTGTGGGGCTGAAAGTTCCAAGTCTGAGCACATGGTTGGTTCCTCTGGCAACCAGCTCCCATCCTAAGTTAAGTGGAGGCATTCCACAAGACACCTCCTTAACATAAAATCAGGTATGGTTGATGGGCGCCTGGCTGGCTCAATTGGTTACGCATCTGACTCTTGATTTTGGCTCAGGTCATCATCTCACTATGGGTTCGAGTCCCATGTTGGGCTCCACGCTGACAGCACAGAGCCTGCTTGGGATTCTCTCTCCCCCCTCTCTCTGCCCCTCCCGAGTTCGTTCTCTCTCTCTCTCTCTCTCTCTCTCTCTCTCTCAAAAATAAACTTAAAAAAAAATCAGGTGTGGTTGAACAGGGTGAGGAGGTTGTTATGAGTAATACAACACTCATTTCACCTTTATGCTCTGAAGCTATTTCAGGATCTAAGGACAAAAGACCGAATATTATAACAAAAGATGCTCCCTTTGCTGTTAATATGCAGGAAATTCCAAGAGTTTTGGGATCTATTAGCCAAGAACTGTGGATAGAAGACCACAAAATATTACAGATCACAATATCATATGCTAAGTGTGAAAATGTCAAAGCCATTCTTTTTGATTGAATGTTTTAAGTCTATTTTTCTTAAGGAAAAAGAGAGACTTTCTCTCTCCTTAAAGATTGGAACCCTTGTGATTTTTTTCTTCCCATTAGTTTATTTCTCTTATCATTCATTGTCTGTAGCTTTACAATTCTGTATTGTCCTAGTACTGCTTTTGAAATTACAGCTGGAAACTCTGAAAAGCATTTTGACAAAGGAAGACTGAATTGTGACCTTACACCAACAGTAAGCTACAGGAACAAATGAAATTAAGAAATTAATATTATTTCAGATATGTTTCTTTGTCCTTAGTCTTTCAGAGAATTGTTGAAACCAAGAATTTAAAAGTCATCTTTTTGCTTTTCAATGTAATTAGAACTATAAAATATTCTACCTGCTTATAAATCTGCTTAAATTTTTTGTGAAGGAGTTTCCGTAGACTGATATACTACCATTTTTCAGATTTTCAGAGTTCCCAAAAACAAATGTTTTCTTCACCATATGTAACACAGGGAAACTTTATTTTAACCTTTATGTTTATCACATAGTATAAAACATTAAAAAAAAAAGAAACCACTACAGGGTTCTAATAACCAGAACTCTATATTCTATTTTTTTTTCCTCAGGCAATCATTTTTATCCTGGAATTTATTTCAATATTTTCTAAATAGCATGCTTATGTCTTTTTTTTTTCTTTTGTAGATAGTATCTGTTGATTGCCTATAAGAAGATGATGATTAAGTTCTTTTCTCTCTGCCCACATTTTATTAAAATTTTAGTTAAATTTTGATACTGTTTACATATGCCAATGTAAATATTTTTACAAAGTTGGGAGATGGAAATTTTTCCTCTGTCCTTTGAGGTCTTTTTCGCTGGTATAAGGCAGATTAACAGGAGAAAATCATATTTAATTACGTAAGTATGGGGCTCCATAAGAATATGAGACCCACAGGAAGTTAGGCAGTTGAGGCTTATATGCTATCCAGAACTAAAGAGAAGTTGGGTATGGGGCTGAGACTTCAAAGGAAAGATGAAAGGAATCTTCCTAGGAAGTTGAAAAAGAGTGAATGTTTGGTAAACAAATGTTTGCTGGATCATACAGAAACAGTGGGGCATAGAGAGGAATTTTTTTTTTTTTTAACGTTTATTTATTTTTGAGACAGAGACAGAGCATGAACAGGGGAGGGTCAGAGAGAGAGGGAGACACAGAATCTGAAACAGGCTCCAGGCTCTGAGCAGTCAGCACAGAGCCCGACGCGGGGCTCGAACTCACGGACCGTGAGATCATGACCTAAGCCGAAGTCAGAGCTTAACCGACTGAGCCACCCAGGCGCCCCCTTTTCTTTTCTTTTCTTTTCTTTCTTTCTTTTTTTTTTTTTTTGCATAGAGAGGAATTTTAACAGACTTTGCGAAGTTCCTTTCTGTCTGCCACTCCCAAGTTCAAGTTATACCATAGTTAGCTGTGGTGATAGCTCTCTTCTTGGAGCAGGTTCTCTATCTAAATTCTTTTAGGCATTTAGGGGGAAGGTCAAAGTTTCTTTGTAACCCTTCTGATTCCTTTTTTTTTTTGTTTGTGTATTTTTTGAAAGAAAGAGAGAGCAAGCCCCGGTGAGGGGCAGAGACAGAGGGAGAGAGAAATCCCACGCAGGATCCACGCTGTAGCACAGAACCCGTTGTGGGGCTTGAACTCAAGAACTGTGAGATCATGACCTGAGCCAACAGCAAGAGTTGGATGCTTAACTGACTGAGCCCATGAGCCTTCTGATTCTTAAAAATAATCAGCCTAGAATCATTCACATGCTAGAGAGACACATTTTGGTGTAGCAGATTGTGCTCCCCTACAGTCCTGAAATTGACTTGGTAGATAGTTTCATCTCAGTGGATCAGTCACAGTCTTGACAATAGGTAAGTTCAGTTAAACTCATTTCAGGAGGTAGTAATGCAGGTAGACTTCCAGAGGTAGGCCTGTGTTATACCTGCAATCAGGTACTTAATAAGACATTTCTATAGGAAGAAAAGAAGAACAATAGTTAATGATTGGAACAATTATCAGCCAATTTGTAAGTTTTGAGGATAATCAGTTGAGAAGATTTCTAGATGTCAGGGTTGAAGCATCTTTTATAGTTTGAATGTCTCTAATTATGTCATTGTGTCTTCAGGCAAACTTTGTCAGTGGCCCGTATAGCAACATGTACAAAGATTGTCTAAACATGAATTATTAGGGTGAATTCTCTGAGGTTTACATCAAGTTGTTCAGTTTGGAAGACTTTAGGAAGGGCAGTTTTAGTTCTCAATGATTCTAACTCAGAAGGGTTGGAGAAAAATTAAAAACATTAGTTTGGAGAGTTGTAGCCAGACATTGGAGAAACTAGAAGAATTCAAGATCTAGTCAATTTAGAATGAACAGTATTAGAATCTAATATCCACAAAGGTGTGCTCTTGAAACATTTTTTTCTGTCTATAACCACTCTCATTTCTACCAAAGATAGCCAAATTAAAAGTAATTTGTTTGCAAAATAAGTCTAGTTTTAGTAAATTGGCCTGGTTATTTGCATAAATGCAGCAAGAATAGCAATTGATCATATAGGCTCTTATATTTTATTACTAATTTTTTAAATGTTTGAGAGAGCGGGGAGGGGCAGAGGGAGAGGGAATCAGAGTGTGGAACCTGACACAGGGCTGGAACTTATGACTGCAAGATCAGGACCTGAACCAGTATCAAAAGTTGGATGCTTAACCAACTGAGCCACCCAGGTACCCCATATAGACTCTTTTTTTTCTTTAAAAAAAAAAAAAAAAAAAAAAAATTAACATTTATTTTTGAGAGATAGAGTGACACAGAGCCTGAGTGGGGGAGAGATAGAGACGGGGTACACAGAATCCGAAGCAGGCTCCAGGCTCTCACCTGTCAGCACAGAGCCCAACAAGGGGCTTGAGCTCATGGACCACAAGATCATGACCTAAGCTGAAGTCAGCTGTCCAACCAACTGAGCCACCCAGGCGCTGTGCCCCCTCCCCCGCCCCCCCATATAGACTCTTTTAAATCTGCTTTGGTGAAACTGTGTATAAAGGGAACTTCAGATTGGACTTTTAACAGCCTCCAAAGGCTAAGAAACCAAGCCAAATACTTGCCATTAGACCTTGCCTACAATATAATTCCTCGCTTTTCAATGTCCCCAAAACATGTTGAGGTTCCTGTACCTGCCAGGAAGTGACCTTTTTTTATTCACCTGGGAAGGCTGCTAGGAACCTTGTAAGCAAGGTACCAGGCCAGTTTTTCCAAGGGGCTTTATTGTGTCTATAGTCCTCCTTGGTTCCTTAAAGCTGTCTGGTCATATCTGAGTCTGCATCTTTCTCTCAAATACAACATTCCAATCAAAATCAAAATTTTGGTAATATAACCAGTGTTTACAATTGTCTTATGTTATAAGGAGAACAGATTCTTATTGAAATTAAGCAAATACATATATTGCCATAAAAATAAGAATATTCACTGAGAGTTTCTAAATTCTGGAGGGATCAGGTACAGAGAAATATATAAACGTCTCAAACATGCTTATAAAGATATAATTTACCTAATTGCTGTAAGTTTATATTTGGCTTCAGAGGAAAGGTTTCCTTATATCTGGGAAACAAGATTAAAGAGCCAACAATATTCAAACAGAAAGTTATAAAAATTATAGTTATTCTCCTTCGTTTATTTAGTCCCATATAACTAATTCTTTTGCTTGAATCCAGTTTTCCTGATAGTTCTGGAAATTTTTACTCAGTCCAATTTTATGATCTTCAAGTTATCAGAAACCTGTCTTCTAGAGTCTTTTCCATGAATCTCCTTGAATATAAAGCATTTTTCAGGAACACTTTTGTAAAAGTATCTGAGTAAAAACATAACTATGTAAATGATAAAAGACTTAAAAATGTCAGTGGTTAACGACCTGATTAGAGTTTATTACAATGGAGTTGACAAGGAAATTGGTTATTTCTGTGACATACAACATTTTAAGATAATAACTAGAATTATGATTGATAATAGTATACCAGGACATATCAGGATTTTAGAAATTTTATATAGTTTTTAGAACACTTCTATTAATATTTCCCATACAATATAAGATTTATCATCACTTACTTGACAAATGCTTCCCATGTAATAACATCAAATAAGCCTAGTTTATTAAAAATTTTTTTTTTAATTTTTTTAATTTCTATTTTTTGACAGAGAGTGTGCACGCCTGCACACATTCAAGTGGGGGAGGAAGGGGCAGGAAGAGAATCGCAAGCAGCCTCCATGCTCAGAGTGGGTTAGGGGTAGGGGTGGGGTTTCGATCTCATGACTGTGAGATCATGACCTGAACTGAACTCAAGAGTCAGATGCTCAATTGACTGAGCCATACAGGCACCCTCAAATAAGCCTAATTTGTTCTCTCTCTCCTTATAAAAAAGATGCTATTTTTTTGCATTTGTTTTTCAGGGGCCCTTTGAAAAATTCCAAAGCTATTTTGAGCTCTTCCAAAGCTATTTTGAGGTTCCTTGATTTGGGGGAACTTTGTCAAAAGATACCAAAAAACTTTAAAAATGGGTCACTATGGAACAGTGCATAGTTATCTATTTATCCAAGTGGCAGTTAAGACTTAGGTAAATATAGAAAGTTCACTGGCTGCATAAAGGAAACACTTAACCCTTTTAATATTGAGAATATATAATATTCAGTTTTCTTAAGTAATCAAAAACTGATTAAGCAACATGAAGCATAGGGCATTATTTTGATAAAACACAGGAATTCTGTTTTCTAGTGGGCAGATTAAGGGTAAAGAAAATCCCTTTATAATTTCTTGTTATTGAGAGCAGACCAAGAAAACTTCGCCCTTTTTAAAATTTTTTTATTTATTTTTGAGAGAGAGCACGGGTGCATGTGTGTGTGCAAGTCGGAGGAGGGGCAGAGAGAGAGGGAGAGGGAGAATTCCAAGCAGGTTCCATGCTGTCATTGCAGGGCCCCATGCAGGGCTTGAGCCCATGAGATCATGACCTGAGCTGAAATCAAGAGTTGGACACTTAATCGACTGAGCCACCCTGGCACCCCAACTTTGTCCTTTTATAAGAGAAAAATCAAATTCTGATTTCACACCAGTATACTTTTGATATAAAACTCATTGTTAAATAAATTCATTTTAATTTTAACCAGCTTGACCTCTCATTAAAATTTCTCTTCAAATATTCCTTTTCTACAAACCTACAACTTTGTTTTTTACATTCATATTTTATAATTTCCTGTCTCATAACTAGTTTTACTGTAGGACAAATTTTCTTTCTTTCCCTTAAAAGTACCTCCATATTTCATACCTTTTCTTGAAAACACATGCTACTTTCCTTGTATATAGACTTGTTTCCTTTATTATTTTTAGTAGCTTTAACTACATACATTAGTTAGAATTCTTAGCCCTTAGAAATTTTAATTTCCAGTAAAATAAGTATAGGCATACCTCATTTTTTTGTGATTTGCTTTATTATACTTTGCAGATATTGCTTTTTTTTTTTTTTTTTTTTTTTTAATGAATTGAATTGTGTTCAGCAAATCTATCAACCCCATTTCTCCAACATTTGCTGACTTCATGTCTCTGTGTCATGTTTTGGTAATTCTCATAGTATTTCAAACTTTTTAATTATTACTGTATTTGTTATGGTGATCTGTGATTAGTGATCTTTGGTGTTTTGAAGCACCATAAATCATGCTCATATAAGCCAGAGTAATGTGGGTATTCTGATTCCTCCATTGACCAGCAGATCCCTGGTCTTTCTCCCTCTCCTCGGGCCTTCCTATTCTCTGAGACACAACATTAATGAAATGAGGCCAATTAATGACCCTTCAATGGCCTCTAAGTGTTGAAGCTAAAGAGGGAGTCACACATCTCTCACTTGAAATCCGATGCTAGAAATGACTCAGCTTAGTGAGGAAGGTTTGTCAAGAGTCAAGGTAGAATGAAAGCTAGGTCTCTTGCACCAATTAGCCAAGTTGTGAATGCAAAGGAGGAGTTCTTGAAGGAAATTAAAAGTACTACTACAGCAAACACACAAATGATAAGAAAGTGAAACAGTCTTATTGCTGATATGGAGAAAATTTTAGTGGTCTAGGTAGAAGATCATTCCTGTAAGGCAGGACCTAGTCCAGAACATGGCCCTGTCTCTCTTCAATTCTGTGAAGGCTGTGAGAAATGAAGAAGCTGCAGAAGAAAAGTTTGAAGCTAGCAAAGGTTGGTTCATGAGGGTTAAAGAAAGAAGCTGTCTCTATAATATTAAAGTGTTAAAGTGAAGTACCAAGTCCAAGCTACAACAAGTTATCCAGGAGTTCTAGCTCAGATAGTTAATGAAGATGGCTGCACTAAACTATAAATTTCCAGTGTACATGAAACAGCCTTATATTGGAAGAAGATGCCATCTAGGACTCTTGTAACTAGAGAGAAGTCAGTGCCTGGCTTCAAAGCATCAAAAGTGCTTCAAAGACTGACTTTCTTGGTAGGACCTAATGCAGTTGGTGACTTTTAAGTTGAAGCCAGTGCTCCTTTCCTATTTGAAAATGCTAGGACCCTTAAGAATACTATGTCTATCCTTCCTGTGCTTTAAAAATGGAACAACAAAGCCTGGATGACAGCACATCTGTTTATAACATGGTTGCAGCTGTGGTGGAAATAGCAAGAGAACCAGAATTAGAAGTGGAGCCTGAAGATGTGACGGAATTGCTGGAATCTCATGATCAAACTTGAACAGATGAGGAATTGCTTCTTATGGATGAGCAAAGAAAGTAGTTTGCTGGTGGAGATGCTGTGAAGATTGTTGAAATGACAACCAAGGACAAAGTTCTGCTGTGGGTAAAATGCTATCAAATAGTGTCACATGCTACAGAGAAATGGTTCATGAAAGGAAGAGTCAGTTGTGACAAACTTCACTGTTGTCTACTTTTAAGAAATTGCCACAGCCACCAAGATCAGTCAGCAGCCATCAACATTGAGACAAGAGCCTCTAGCAGCAAAAAGATTACAGCTCACTGCAAGTTCAGATGATGGTTAGCAGAGTTTAGCGATAAAGTATTTTTAAATTAAGTTATGTACATTGTTTTTTTTTAAGATAAAATGCTTTTGAACACTTAATAAGCTATAGTATTTTTTTTTAACTTTTTTTTTTTTTTTTTAAGTGTATTTATTCTCAGAGAGAGAGAGGGGGCAAGTGGGGAAGGGGCAGAGAGAGAAAGAATCCGAAGCAAGCTCTGCACCACCAGCCCAGAGCCCAATGTGGGGCTAACACTCAAGATCTGCAAGATCGCGTTTTGAGCCACCTTGGCGTCCTCCCCTCAAAAAAGCCTTTTTTTAAGCTTGCTTGTTTACTTTTGAGAGAGGGAGAGAATCCCAAGCAGACTCTGCACTGTCAGTGCAGAGCTTGACGCAGGGCTTAATCCCACAAACCACGAGATCACAACCTGAGCTGGGATCAAGAGTTGGCTGCTTAATCAACTGAGCCACCCAGGTGCCTCAATAAGTTACAATATGTGTAAACATAAATTTTATATCTGGGAAACCAGAAAATTCATTTGATTCACTTTATTGAGGTGTTCACTTTATTCATGGTCTGGAATTGAGATTATAGTATCTCTGGGTATGCCTGTAGTGAGCAATTATGAACTGTTATACCAGCATTCTTTAGATTGGCAAATTTATGAATACATTTCACAATTTCTAGGAACTTAATGCTTCTTCATACTGCATTGTCAATAAAGCACAAAATGTATACTAACAGACCCAAATTTATCTTTTAGTTTCTCTGTAATAAGGAAGGTAAAAGAAGATAAACCTATGTTCAGTAATTAATGTTCCATTATTTAATTTTATTTGGAGATAATCTAGATATTCAGTGAATTTCTATCATTTAACTTAGCAAAACTCTAAAGTTTCAGGTTACCAAAAATATTTCGGAAACTGTTTTTAAGTACATATACCATAAAATATAGTTGTTGCTAAGAAGCTTGCCTAAAAATTCCTATCTCACATATATCTATCTAAATTATTTGCTTTCAACAATGAGTTTTTTAAATATATTTTAAGTTGTTTTGTTAAATTTTTTTAAATGTTTATTCTTGAGAGAGAGAGAGAGACAGGGACAGAGCGCAAGTGGGGGAGGGGCAGAGAGAGAGAGAGAGTGAGACACAGAATCTGAAGCAGGCTCCAGTCTCTGAGCTGTCAGCACAGAGCCTGACGCAGGGCTCAGGGCTTGGACTCACAAACCGTGAGATCACGACCTGGACAGAAGTCAGACGCTTAACTGACTGAGCCACCAAGGGGCTCCAGTAATGATGGTTACATTATTCACAAAAACTTCATGACATTAGACAAAGGCAGCTATCATCCCAAGCATTTTTCTTATTGACATATTTTGTCAGGAGATATAACATGAACTTGATTAGTGAACCTAGGTAGAGTAAAAATATTACACTTAATGTCGATAACCCTAAAGACATGTCTGCATTAATTAAACCAAGAAAATTAAACTACCTTTTTTTTTTTTTTTTTTTAACCAAAGAGTTTTCTCAGATCATATGAACTTAGAAAGAAAGCATTTGGGTTAGTTTCTATACTTCTAAGAGTTTAGAGTGAATTTATATAAGCGCTTATTTTTAAGTCAGTTACATGGAGCTCTTTTGCAAATTAATTTTGGGAATACCTTCCAGAGGTAGGGAAATATTTATTTATTTATTTATTTTAGACTATATAAAACTCACTAGTTTATAAGTAACAGTTGGAATAAAGTTTACTTGCTCAGATGGGTAAAGTCTTTTAGTGTTTGTGGAGAAGACTTAAAAATTTTTATTTTAAATGTTTATTTTAGAGAAAGAGAAGCACGTGAGTGGGGAGGGGCAGAGAGGGAGACACAGAATCTGAAGCAGGCTACAGGCTCTGAGATGTCAGCACAGAGCCTGACAGGGTGGGGTGGGTGGGGTGGGGGTTGAACCCATGAGCTGTGAAATCATGACCTGAGCTGAAGTCGGACTGAGCCCCCAGGCGCCCTTGTGGAGAATACGTTTAAGATTTGTATTTGTCCCTGGAAGTAATCTTAAGGAGTCTGTGGTCTAAAGTTTGGACAAAAGAGCCCTTTTTGCAGTTTGTATTTTTTAAAAGTCATCTTTACCTCTTTGTTTTCTCCCCTCTTATTCTTCGGAGAGTATGGGCATTGTTTTAGATATCTCCTGGATTGTTTACATTTCAAAGACAGGACAAGAGTTACACCTTTAAGAGTTGGAGAAAGGTGGTGAATTCCTCCTAGAAGGACTTTGGTTTACTGAGGCTAGTAATTTACAAGTTTGAGATAAGTAGGGAGGGGAGGTTTTAGAACTGGTAAAAAGGAATTGATGGATTTTGGATCCCCTGTAGAGCTTTTTTTTAGTTTTGGAAATATTTGTAAGGTTAGGACAGCTGCTCTCATTTTTTTTTTTTCTCCCAAAGAATTGGGTTGCAGCCTAAATGATATCAAGGGGTTGATCTGCACATCCAATTACATTATCTACAAATTGCTCTTTTCCCTTTGGGTGCATAGTTTTATTTTAGCTTAGTGGAGGTGAATGAAAAAGTTCCTGTCAGGCTTTGAATATAAGCTTCTAATTTCTGAGCAACTTTAACCATAGAGCTACTTAAAATCTTTTTAAATATCTTGTCAGTTTTTAGCTGAGACAAACTAAATATTTCTGGTAGTACTGAACAACTTCATGGACTTAAGGGGCGGGCATCTTCAAAGAGCATGCAAAGGTTACTACCTTCTTAAGATCTAGTCACTCCCACAGATAGCCAAAAGAAAGAATCCATAGCCTGGCCTATCCTGGGTAGGCAGAAAGCCAAGCCATGCTGTTAGGACTCAAAACCATATTAGTAACATTTTGCTGCCTTTTTTTTTTTTTTTTTTTTTCCTTTTTTAACATACCTACAGTTTCTGGGTCTGTAGTTCTCAGACATAAAATTACCAAGTGTGCCAGAAGGTGCCACGCTTAATTCTTTGGATTTTAAGGGGGGAATTTATGTTGGATGTCAATTAAAAAAATTTTTTTTAAATCTTTGTTTATTTTTGAGAGAGAGATGGAGCACAAGCAGGGGAGGGGCAGAGAGAGAGGGAGACACAGAATCGTAAGCAGGCTCCAGGCTCCAGCTGTCTGTCAGCACAGAAGCCTGACTGGCATGGAGGTGGGGGGGCAGGTCTAGAACCCATGAACCATGAGATCATGACCTGGGCCGAAGTCAGATGCTTAACTAACTGAGCCACCCAGGCACCCCTGGATGTAGATTTTAATTTTTGGTGTAATTTCTATTCATTTATCTTATAAAAAGGAGTCTCTAACGCTAAGCTGTTGTATATCTTTGTATGCAATTTTTAATTTGATCTTTCCACAGGTGCCAGTAGGACAGCTGTTTAGGATGAGAGCTCTCTAATAGTTGTTAAATATAAATTTTTTCCTATTCAAAATATTGATCATCTGGCCATTGCTGAATAGGATCTATTAATTTTATTAGTGACTCAAACCAGTAAGCCTTCTTATGACTCAACCAAATATGCAAGAAGCATCTCTGAAGAGAGTTTAAAATATGCAGCGCTCACAAGGTCCAGAAAGTTCACTCTCAAAGATAGTCTAAGAGAGCAGAGGCCTTCTTTGCACAGGCAGTAAGGATGGTGTAGTGAAAACGGTATCTCCCGTCTCTCACAGGAACATGAGATGCTTCTAGTCAAAAACCCCCTAATCTGTAACACCAGACAGGTAATACTGGAATAGGACTTTTCCAGCACTAATGAAGCAATGAAGGTTGAGATGACAAAGGCTCCTTATGGTCTGGGACTCTTTATGATCAACTTCCCTGAAAACTGTCATGGCCGGACAAAGACAGTGCTGTTTGTGACTTCAAGTCTGGGAACCCTGGTCTAGTTGGCCCCCAAGGTGTACCCCACCAAGTACACCTTCCAGATGGAGGAGACCAGAGAGAATATTCTCATTGGTCACAAAGCCAGACTTTCAGGACATTTATATAACAAGATGAAACGAAAAACCTCATCTAGTTTTTACTTAGGGGACCCACAGCAAAGTTTGTTTAAACAGATGATGGTCTGGCGAGAACTGTCAACTCACCAGTCTCTGAGGCCGGCTTGAACAGCCCTATAGGGTATATGCCTGTGTTCTATCCTATGGTTTTTACTCCTTCTGACAAGTGACACCACTGAGACAAAAACAGTGACCATCTCTGGGAGTTGAAGGGTCAGTCAAGAATCCTTCAAGAAATCAAGAATATTCATTACCAACTGTACTAGAGTTATTATGCCCAAGTATTTTCCACAAATATTTTCTCCTAATGTAAATTTAGAAAGGAAAGAAACAAAGGGTTTCACCGTTTTCACTTCTGCCAGACCCCACGGACAGAGGTCTAGGAGGCTGACTGGTAAGAAATCTTAACCTTCTGCGGGCTTTTGTCAGAGATCCCAGGATTCTTCATCTGCAGCAGTCTCAGGAGGAAGAAGTTTTCCAGCTAGTGAAGATCCTGCCAACTACACCAAAACTATAGGGGATGGGACGTTTTTCCTTTCTCTTTCAATGTTCTTTTGGAGTTAGTAAGAATTAAATTGAGGGGCACCTGGGTGGCTCAGTCAGTTAAGCATCTGACTCTTGATTTCGGCTCAGGTGATGATGTCACAGTTTTGTGGGTTTGAGGCCCGCATCAGGCTCTGTCTGTCTGTCCTGACAGTGCAGAGCCTGCTTAGGATTTGCTCTCTCTCTCTCTCTCTCTCTCTCTCTCTCTCTCTCTCTGCTCCTCCCCTGCTCAAGCTTCCTCTGTCTCTCTGAAAATAAATAAACTTTAAAAATAAATAAATAAATAAATAAATAAATTGACATGAGTCAGATTAACAGAAAATCATATTTAATTACATATGTATATGGGCTCCATAAGAATGAGACTCGTGGGCAGTTAGGCAGTTGAGGCTTATATGTCCTGTAGGGCTAAGGAGAAGTGGGTAGGGGCTGAGACTTCAAGGGAGAAGAAGACAGTTCACAGGAAAATGAAAAACATTAAATGGTAAACAAATGTTTACTGGATCATACAGAAACAATGGGGTATAGAGAGGAATATTAACACACTTTGCTAAATTCCTCCCTGTCTACCATGCCAAGTTCATATTATACTGTAGTTATCTAAGGTGATAGCTTCCTTCCTGGAGCAGGCCCTCTATCTAAATACTTTTAGGCATTTAGGTGGAAAGTCAAAATTTCTTTGTGAGCCTTCTTATTCTTAAAAATAATCAACCTAGAATCATCCACATGCCAAAGAGACATATTGCAGGGTGGCACATTTTGCTCCCTTCCAACAACTTGAACCTTATAAGTAGAACATGGTTACATTTTTTTCCTTTCTATATAATTTTTTTGTTGTCCCTGGAGTTAATTGCTTCCATTTTGATTGTTCTTTCTAGCTGTAATTGGGTCATTTCCAAATTCTGAAAGAACTACAAGTCCTCTGGATACTTTCAGAAACGTTGTGTATTCTTCCTAGTTTCATCTTTTTCTTGATGCCCTTACTTCTCCAGTTTGAGTGGATTGCTTTCAAAGACTGTTGCACACCTTTTGTCCTGGGACTCCTTCATCTGTTAATCAATAACAGATTCCCTGTTTCTCTGATTTAATGTTGTCTTCTTGATTGGCTCATTATTTTTCATGGAGCATATTCTCCAGGAACCTTGTGAAAAAGGATGCATAAGAGATCATTTTTTAGAAGTTGTGCCCATTTCAAAATTCCTTTATTTAATCCTTCATTTACTATGATACTTCATTGACTTGGTGTGGGATTTTATGTTGTATATAATTTCCCCATAGAATTTTTAAGCATTGTGTCTTAGTTGTTAGTATTGCTCTGAAAAATCTGATGCCATACTGATTCTTGATCCTTTGGATAACATCTTTTTTTTTTTTTCTCTAGAATTTTAAAAAGCCTTTATTGTCCTGGGTTTTACAAAGATGTTCTTGGTGTGAGTTTTGTTGGCTTTTGTTGGGCTAGATAGTTGTGGGTCCTTTTGATCTGGAGAACTCAAAAAAAAGATCTGTAAGTACTTGTTTTAGAAAACTATCTTGTATTAATTTTTGTTCCATCTTAACCAAATATGTATTTTCCCCATATCTCCCACTAACTTGCCACATACTTGTCTGACTGGAAAACTTGATTTTGTTTAAAAATTTTTATTGTGTTAAAAAATTATTATGTAATATTTTATTCATACCTAAAAAAAACTTAAGGGGTGCCTGGGTGGCTCAGTTAAGTGGCCAACTCTTGGTTTCTGCTCAGGTCATGATCTCATGGTTCGTGAGTTCAAGCCCTGTCTCAGACTCTGTGCTGACAGTGCAGAGCCTGCTGGGGATTCTCTCTTTTTCCCTCTCTCTCTGCCTTTCCTGCTCTCTTTCTCAAAATAAATAAATAAACTTAAAAAAAAAAAAGGTGCTGCTTTCTTATATATATAAAAAAAAAAAAACTAATAATAAACAAATAACCTATGAACTGACTACACAACTTAAAAATGGGAATGTTACCATCACTATGCTCTTGAAACTATATGTGATTCTCCCACTGTCCAAAATCTTGTATTTCATTCACTTTTACGTTTTAAAAGGTAGTTAATTATGTATGTATGTGACACTAAACAAAACTATTGTTTAGTGGTACTTGTTGGGGTTTTTAAAATGGTATTAGTTTAGAGAGTCTTGTATGACTTGCTTTTTTGCAAAAATAATGTGTCTGCGGTTGATCCATGTATTACATATAGCTGTAGTTCACTTACACTGTTTAATCTTTTTCCCAACTTAAGTTTGTATTCTTTTTGTTGGTCGAAAATTGGATCTCCTGTTACACTCCTTGGTTTTGTTTGCATTTTTCTTTCTTTATTTTCTGTCACATTCTGATTTCTGGGAAATTTCCTTAAAACTTACTTCCTAATCCTTCTATTAAGTATTTTTTTCCCCATCTTATTTTCTAAGTATTTTTTCCTCTTCTGTGAATACTTTTTCTTTTTTCTTTATGAAAAACATTTTTAATATTTATTTATTTTTAAACATTTATTTTTGAGAGAGCCAGTGTAAGCAGGAGCAGGGGAGAGACAGAGAAGGGAACAGGAGATCCGAAATGGGCTCTGCACTGACAGCAGCAAGCCCAATGTGGGGCTCAAACTCACAAACTGTAAAATCATGGCCTGAGCTGATGTTGGGTGCTTAACCAACTGAGCCACCCAGGCACCCCTAAATACTTTTTTCCCCATTACATCTTGTTCTTCTTTTATAGATTTCTTTGTCTCTGAGGATAATTTCTTTTGCTTCCTATATTGCCTCTCTTTGGAGTTTTCTTTTTTTCTGGGTGTTTTAGTCTCTGTCTTCTTTAATAGAGGCTTTTCTTAAAAGTCTAGTCATTCATGGTTTTTCCTTATTTGAGAGAGGCATTAAAATGCTCTGGGAAGCTCTCCTTTGTGAAGGCTTTCTTGGGTTGATGGTTTTTACTCTACAGTAATTTGGCAGAGACCCACTTTATTGCAAGCTCTTCTAATTGTCAGTGTCTTGGGTCTTGTCTTCAGTTGGTTTTTCCAGAGGAATTGTTCAAACTCTTGCCTTTGAGGGTGAGTGGATGATGGCAGTGGCAATATACCTGGCTACGTGTGTTTTGGGAGACAGGGAAGAGGACTGAAATTGTCATCTGTCAGTTTGAATCCTTCTGTCCTGAGAATGGTCCCTCACCCCAGTCCTCAGTTCTGTCTAGAGTCTGTCATTCTGGAATCCTTCTGGTCCCTTGTTTCAGTTTCACCAGAAAGTAAACCTCTGGGCTGATCACCTGTGTGTTAGAAGAGTGATGTGCTTATCTGACTGCTCATTATAAATACTTTTAACCAATTCTTCTGTTTCCAGGTTCAATTCTATGCCCTTTTTTGGGGGGGGGGGGGGGGGCGGGAGCGAGAAGGGGAGGGTGCAGACAGAGGGAGACACAGAATCCTAAGCAGGCTCCAGGCTCTAAGCTGTCAGTACAGAGCCTGACGTGGGGCTCAAACCCATGAACTGTGAGATCATGACCTGAGCCGAAGTTGGACTTTTAACCCACTGAGCCACCCAGGATTTTAAAGGAGCCCCTAATACTTTTGTTCAGTTCTGACCTTTCTGTAGTTTTAGCATAAATTGGCTTGCTTCTTGTTGATTTCCCCATACTACCCACTACCCTGCCAAGCCTTTACCTAACTGGAAAAAAGCTGGAAGCTAAGTCATTTATTACCGGACCACCTGTTTTTTTTTTTACCTTCCAAATTTTTATTGACATCTCTTATCTACTGCTGCCTCCTCTCTAGTTCTCTCTGCCTTTGTGAATGTTTACCTTTTATTATTTAATTTTAATATAAAGCCAAAGTTAGTGTTTCAGTCTTTCATGCTTAATCCATTAATTCCCCTGTGGAGAAACTTTTATTAGAATAGAAATTTGAGGGACTTTGATATAGATATGCCCTCTAAAGTCTTCTTTGTCCCCAAATTATAAGTCACAAAAAGTTTCATCTTTTTTTTTTTTTTTTTTTGAAATTAACAAAAGCCAAGATACGGAAACAGTCTAAGTGTCCGTCAGTGACTGAATGGATAAAGAAAATGTGGTATGTGTACTTGTGTATTTAATATGTATGATACATGGAATATTATTCAACCATAAAAAATAATGAAATCTTGGTATTTGCACCAACATGGATGGACCTTGAGGGCATTATGCTAAGTGAAACAAGTCAGAGAAAGACAAATACTGTATGATCTCACTTATATGTAGAAACTCAAAAAACAAACAAAAAAAACACCCCAAGCTCATGAATATAGATAACAAACAAGTTGATGGTTCCCTGAGGTAAGGGATTGGGGATTGGTGAAGGGGACCAAAAGATACAAATAAATCATGGGGATGTAATGTACAACATGGTTACTATAATTAAAAATACTGTATTGCGTACTTGAAAGTTGCTAAGAGTAGATTTTAAAAGCTGTCATCACAAGGAAAAAAAATTTATGGTAACATGTTTAACTAGACTTGCTGTGATGATCATTTTGTAATAAATGCAAATATCAAATCATGGTATACACCTGAAACTAACAATGTATAATTCCTTTTGTCTAATAATTCCGCTTTTAGGAATTTATCCTATAGACATGCTTACACACATTTTAAATTACAAAAGAAAAAAGAAAAATATAGAGAGCCACTATTGTGAAATAGAAAAGACAAAGACTGGAATCCATTTGTTTCTTCCTAGTAGCCCCTAAAAGGACAGCATTTCTATAGCAAAATCACCTTTGTAGTTATCTTCTGCCTCAAATTCTCTTTACTAAGTAGCTAAATATGAACTTTATTCTCTTTTCATTGGCCTAGAATGTTATAGGCAGAATAATCTTCTTAAAATTTGATTTTGGAAATTAAAACTATTCTTACAAATCTTGATTTGGGTGAAGGAAATCTTTTTTTTTTTTTTTTAATTTTTTTAACGTTTATTTATTTTTGAGACAGAGACAGAGCATGAACGGGGGAGGGTCAGAGAGAGAGGGAGACACAGAATCTGAAACAGGCTTCAGGCTCTGAGCGGTCAGCACAGAGCCCGACACAGGGCTCGAACTCATGGACCGCGAGATCATGACCTGAGCTGAAGTCAGACGCTTAGCCGACTGAGCCACCCAGGCGCCCCATGGAAATCTTGATTAAGTTAAACTAAACCCTGGGTCTTAGTAAGTCTTACACTTAAATATTACTTTGGACCATATGATACTGCCAATAGTTGAGAAAGAAGTTTTGGCTTACAAAAATTGTAATTTTGTGGAATTCAACATAACAGTGTTAAAGGATCTCAACAGGTTAACAGCCCCTTCTGTCCAGTGTAGGAATTTGATCTTACAGCATTCTTGGAAACATTCTGGTAGGAGGAAAGGATGAAATAAAATGACAGCCTAATATTACGTAAGAGGGAGACTTGAGGTCCCCAGTTAGTGTAGCTTCTAGATTCAAGAGCTACGTCAGGGTTCCTTTGGTGTTATAGAAATTTCACACTACCGAGGCCAGAGGCTATAAATTCCATGGTGTGCTGATTTGATACACAGTGCCTATGAATTTGGACACTAACACATTCCCTGAAGACCTGGCTGCCAAACTACATATCTGTAGAGAATTTCAGCAAATATCAATATAGCTGGAATAGTATTGCTTAATTTTGTTTACTTGTATATAATTTGCATCTATATTTCCTTAGTTAATAGTTGAGTTTTAAAATTATAATATTACTGTTGGGGCGCCTGGGTGGTTCAGTTGGTTAAATGTCCAACTTCAGCACAGGTTCATGGGTTCGAGCTGCATGTTGGACTCTGTGCTGACAGCTCAGAGCTTGGACCCTACTTTGGATTCTGTGTCTCCCTCTCTCTTTCTGCCCCTTGCCTGCTTGCACTCTGTCTTCTCTCTTAAAGGTAAATAAACATTAAAAATATAAAAAAATTATAATATGATGTTGAGAGGTTTAAAAGATTATAGAAATAAAATCTACAACAACAATAGCAAAAAGGTTGGAGGAGGGTTAATGGGTCAGATTGTTGTTAAGGTCTTGTATTGTTTGGAATGTGGTTAAACTAGACTGTAGCAAGTCAAGAATGTGTATTATTTTCTCAGTAACCACTAAAAGAAAAACACAAAGATGTAAAACTAAAAGAAGAAATAAAATGGAATATTAAAAATAGTTGATTAATAGAAAAGAAGCAGGAAAAGAAGAATAAAGAACATAGGAGATAATGCAAAATAAATAGAAAGATGGAACTAAAAAGGCCAGAAAACACTAATAATACCATACAAACACTAGCTGAAAGAAAGGTGATTAAGCCATGTTAATATCAAATAAGTTAGATATTAAGGCAAGAAGTATTACTAAAGATAAAGAATGATATTTCATAATGCTAAAATGGTCCTCTCAATAGAAAGACATAACAAGGGGTGCTTGGCTGGCTCAGTCGGTAGAGCATGTGACTTAATCTCAGGGTCGTAAGTTTGAGCCCACATTGTGTGTAGAGATTGCGTACATAAAACTTAAGAAAAAGAAAAAAAAGAAAAAGGAAAGATGTAACAATCCTAAACAACCTTCTCTTGTTGCTTGGTTTGCTCACCATTCATATCTATGGTCTTGGGTCTTTTCTTTTAACCTGGGTTCTCATTTTTCACTGCTAGAGATGTTTCTTTAGTCTTGAGGGAAGAGTTGTTCCTTTGTCTCTCCGACTGCGGTGCTGTCATATTCAACACGCTCTGGGCATTGTAAACAATTGTGTGGGGTACCACTTGAGAGAACAAAAACCTCAGAATTATTTCATTTAATGTTGCAGTTATTTTTAATGTAATTGTTCTTTATAAAATGCCAAGTATGAACAATAAAATTTAAATGAGGACTGAAGAAGTTGATTATTTTTTAAAGAATAATTTTTTAACATTGTGTGATTATAAATAATAAGGTATTCTAAAGAACAAACCAGAAAGGAGCTGTTCATTTGTAAGGATTCTTGACAATAAGTTTGTGGGGTTTTTTTGTTTTTTTTTTTTGGTACTGGGTATTTAAAGCTCTGCAGTGATATGTTATTGTCAAAACTCTTCATTTCTATCTGGAGAGAATGTCCTCTATTATTTAGAGAAGATCCCATTTTTCTGGAAAAAGACATCTGTTGGTTGATCTCCATGACTAAATGCAAGAAAAGGAAGGAGGAGTTTAAGGAAACAAAAGTGCAGAATCAAGGGGCATATTTGGAAATAGAAATACAATTAGCTTCGTGTTTAAAAAAAAAAATTGTAAAAAACACATAACTCTAAGTGTATAATTTAGTAGTATTAAGTATATTCGCCTTGTTGCCAAACAGATCTCCAGAAGTTTTTCATCTTGCAAATCTGAAACTATATCCATGAAACAACTCTCCCTTTTCCCTCCTTTCCCCAGCCACTGGTAACCACTATTTTACTTTGTTTCTATGAATTTGAATACTCTAGATGCCTCTGTAAGTAGAATCATGTATTTTTTTTCTTTTTCTGACTGGCTTATTTCACTGAGCATAATGTCCCCAAGGTTTCTCTATCTTGTAGCATGTGACAGGATAGCCTTCCTTTTAAATACTCGGTAATATTCCTTTGATTTATAACCACATTTTTGTTTTTCCATTCATCTTTTTGATGGATATTTGGTTTGCTTCCACATTTTAGCTGTCGTGAATTATGCTGTTATCAACACAGGTGTGCAAATATTTCTTAGAGACCTGACTTTCAGTTCTTCTGGGCATATAATCAGAAGTAGGATTGCTGGGTTATGATACTTGTATTTTTAATTTTTTGAGGAACTGCCATACCATTTTCCACAATTATTCTAATGGTGCAGTTCTACTATTTTATAATCCCCTCAACAATACACAAACGTCCCAATTTCTCCACATACTTAGTAACACTTATATTCTGTTATTTTATAAGTTATCATCCTAGTGGGTAGGAGGTGATACCTCATTGTGGTTTTGATTTGCATTTCTCTGATTAGTGATTTTGATCATCTTTGCATATGCTTACAGACCATTTATATGTTTGGAGAAATAATTATTTAAGTCCTTTGCCCTTTTTTTTTAATTTAAATTTTATTTAAGAAAAAAAATTTTTTTAATTTTTTAACGGTTTTAGTCATTTTTAAGAGACACAGAGACAGAGTGTGAGCAGGGGAGGGGCAGAGAGAGAGGGAGACAGAATCCGAAGCAGGCCCTAGGCTCTGAGCTGTCAGTACAGAGCCAGATGTGGGGCTCAAACCCATGAACCATGAAATCATGACCCAAGTCGAAATCGGACACTCAACTGAATGGGCCACCCAGATGCTCCTAAGAAAATTTTATTTTAATGTCTATTTGTTTTTGAGAGAGAAAGAGAGCTGTCAGCACAGAGCTGGACCTGGGGCTGGAACTCACAAACCATGAGATCATGACCTGAGCCAAAATCAGATGCTTAACAAACTGAGCCACCCAGGTGCACCATTGAAGACTTAATTTAAATTTAAGTTAGTTAATATATAGTGTCATATTGGTTTAAGGAGTAGAATTTTATGATTCATTACTTATATATAACACCCAGTGTTCATCACAAGTGCCCTCTTTAATGCCCATCATCCATTTTTCCAATCCCCACACCCACTCCAGCAACTGTTAGTTTGTTTTCTGTAGTTAAGAGTCTCTTTTGGTTTGCTTCCCTCTGTTTTTATCTTAATTTATTTTTCTTTCCCTTCCCTTATGTTCATCTGTTTGGTTTCTTAAATTGCATGTATGAATGAAATCAGAAGGTATTTGTCTTTCTCTGATTGATTTTGTTTAGCATAATACACTGTGGTCCCATCCACGTTGTTGCAAATGGCAAGATTTCATTCTTTTTGATTGTGAGGCAATAATCCATTGTATATATATACCACATCTTTATCCATTCATCAGTTGATGGACATTTGGGCTCTTTGCATAATTTGGCTATTGTTGATAGTGCCACTATAAATATTGGGGTGCATGTGCCCCTTCCAATCAGCATTTTTGTATCCTTTGGATAAATATCTAGTAGTGCAATTGATGGATCCTAGGGTAGTTCTATTTTTAACTTTTTGAGGAACCTCCATGTTTTCCTGAGTGGCTGCACCAGTTTGCATTTACACCAACAGTGTCAGAGGGTTACTCTTTCTCTGCATCCTCACCAGTGTCTGTTGTTTCCTGAGTTGTTAACTTTAGCCTTTCTGATAGGTGTGTCTCATTGTGGTTTTGATTTGTATTTCCCTGATGATGAGTGATGTTGAGCATTTTTTTCATGTGTCTTTTAGCCATTTGTAGGTCGTCTTTGGAGAAATGTCTGTTCATGTCTTCTTCCCATTTCTTAACTGGATTATTTATTTTTGGGGGTATTGAGTTTGGTAACTTCTTTATAGATTTTGAATACTAGCCATTTATCCAGTATGTCATTTGCAGATATCTTCTCCCACTCTGTAGGCTGCCTTTTAGTATTGTTGATTGTTTCCCCTTTGCAGTGCAGAATCTTTTTATCTTGATGAAGTTCCAGTACTTCATTTTTGCTTTTGTTTTCCTTGCCCCTGGCCACGTGTCTAGTGAGAACTTGCTCTGGCCAAGGTCAAAGAGGTTGCTGTCTGTGTTTTCCTCTAGGATTTTGGTGGTTTCCTGTCTCACATTTTGAGTTTATTTTTGTGTATGCTGTAAGAAAGTGGTCCAGTTTCATTCTTCTGTATGTTGCTGTCCAATTTTCCCAACACCCTTTGTTGAAGAGACTGTCTTTTTTTCCATTGGATATTGTTTCCTGCTCTGTTGAAAATTTGTTGACCATATAGTTGTGGGTCCATTTTGGATTCTGTATTCTGTTTCATTGATCTATGGGTCTGTTTTTGTGCCAGTACCATCCTGTCTTGATGATTACAGCTTTACAAAGCTGTGTTACAGCTGTATTACAACAACAGCTGTATTGCAATACATCCTGAAGTCCGGGATTGTGTTGCCTCCCACTTTGTTTTTCTTTTTCAACATTACTTTAACTATTCAGGGTCTTTTTTGGTTCCATACAAATTTTAGAATTATTTGTTCTAGCTCTGTGAAGAATGCTGGTGTTATTTTGATAGGGATTGCATTGAATGTGTAGACTGCTTTGGGTAGTATAGACATTTTAACGATTTTTTTCTTCCAATCCATGAGCGTGGAATGTTTTTCCATTTCTTTGTGTCTTCTTCAATTTCTTTCATAAGCTTTCTATAGTTTTCAGCATACGCATCTTTTACCTCTTTGGTTAGGTTTATTCTTAGGTATTTTATGGTTTTTGGTGCCATTGTAAATGGTATCAATTCCTTGATTTCTCTTTCTGCTGCTTCATTATTGAATAGAAATGCAACCGATTTCTGTACATTGATTTTATATGCTGTAACTTTGCTGAATTCATGTACAGTTTTAGCAGTTTTTTGGTAGAGTCTTTTGGTTTTCCACAGAGTATCATGTCATCTGTGAAGAGTGAAAGTTTTACTTTTTATTTGCTGATTTGGATGCCCTTTATTTATTTTTGTTGTCTGTTTGCTGAGGCTAGGACTTCCAGTACTATGTTGAACAACTGTGGTGAGAGTGGACAACCCCTGTTCTGTTCCTCACCTTAGGGGAAAAGCTCTCTATTTTTCCCCATTGAGGACTATATTAGCTGTGGGTCTTTCTTATAAGTCCTTTATGATCTCGAGGTATGATCCTTCTATCCCTACTTTCTTGTCGGTTTTTATCAAGAAAGGATGCTGTATTTTATAAAATGCTTTTTCTGCATCTACTGAGAGGATCATATGGTTCTTATCCTTTCTTTTATTAATATGGTATATCACATTGATTGATTTGTGGATATTGAGCCACTTCTGCAGCCCAGGAATAAATCCCTCTTGATCATGGTGAATAATTCTTTTACTATAGTGTTGGGTTTGATTTGTTAGTATCTTGTTGAGAATTTTTACATCCATGTTCATCAGGGATATTGGTCTGTAATTCTCCTTTTTAGTGGGGTCTTTGTCTGGTTTTGGAATCAAGGCAATGGCCTCACAGAATGATTTTGGAAGTTTTCCTTCCATTTCTGTTTTTTGGAACAGTCTCAGAAGAATCGGTATTAGTTCTTCTCTAAATGTTTCTTTGTCTATTTCTTAATCAGTTGCTTTTTGTTGTTGTAGCAGTTTTTTACGTAGTTAACTCCTTAATTAGATACATGATTTGCAAACATTTTCTCCCATTCTGGAGGTTTCCTTTTTGCTCTGTTGATTGTTTCCCTTACATTTTTGAAAATGGAGTATCGAAGTCTGTTGTGTTGCTATTTTCCTTTCAATTCTTTCCATTTGCTTCATATATTTAGGAGTTCTAAGGTTTGGTGCATAAATATTTATAACTGTTAGATGTTTTTGGTTTATCATGCCCTCTTTTGTCTCTTGCAACAGATTTTGATTTAAAGTCTGTTTTGTCTGATATTCATAAAACCATTTCTCCTGTCTTTTGGTTACCATTTTTATGGGCCGTTTTCCAACCTTTCATTCTTAGCCTGTGTTTGTTCTTAGCTCTAAAGTGAGACTCTTGTAGACAGCATATAGTTAGATCCTGTGGTTTTAATTCATTCAGATCTTTTGATTGGGGAGCTTAATCCATTTGCATCTTTTAAAAAGATTTCATTTTTTTTTAGAGCGGTTTCAGGTTCACAGCAAATTTTAGAGGAAGTTACAGAGATTTCCCAGATGACCCCAGCTCCTACACATGCATAGCCTCCATTATTAACATCCCCCACTGGAGTCATACATCTGTTACAATTGTTGAACTTACACAGACATATCATAATCACCCAAAGCCCATTTTTTGCATTAGGGTTCATTCTTGGTCTTATACATTCTATAGGTTTGGGCAAATGTATAATGACATGTATCCACTATTAAAGTATCAGTATTTTCACTGCCTTAAAAATCCTGTATTCTGCCTCTTTATCCCTTCCCTCACCCCCCACCTCCAGCTTCTGGCAACTACTGATTTTTTTTTTTACTGTCTTCATCATTTTGCCTTTGCCAGAATGTAATATAGTTGGAATTGTATGGTATGCAATTTTTCAGATTGTCCTCTTTTACTTAGTAATATGCATTTTAAGATTTCTCCATGAGTCTTCATGGCTTGGTAGCTCATCTCTTTTTATCACTGAATAATATTCTGTTGTTTGCATATAGCACAGTTTATCCATTTACCTAATGAAGGACATCTGGATTGCTTCCAAGTTTTGGCAGTTATGAATAAAGCTGCTGTATACATCTGTTTACCGATATACATATGCAGATATATAAGCACATCTGTGTTCAGGTTTTGTGTAGATCCATTTACATTTAAAGTAATTATCGATAGGGAAGGACTTAAAATTATTGTTTTGTTAATTGTTTTTTGTATATCTTCCAGCTTTTTTTGTCCCTCCCTTACTTTCTCACTGCTTTCCTTTGTGTTGTGTTTTATTTTTTATAAATATTGTTCCCCCCAACCCTTATCCGTGGAGGATGCATTCCAAGACCCCTGGTGGATGCCTGATACTGTGCATAGTACTGAACCCTGTATATACTATGTTTTTTCCTATACACACATACCTATGATAAAAACTAATTTGTAAATTAGGCACAGTAAGAGATTAACAACAACAATAAAGTAGAACAATTATAACAATATACTATAATAAAAGTTGTGTGAATGTGGTCTGTCTTTCAAAAAGTCTTTATTGTTATTGTACTCTCACCCTTGTTCTCATGCTAATGTGAGATAATCAAATGCCTGTGCCATGAAATGAAGTGAGGTGAATGACATAGGCATTGAGACATAGCATTAAGCTACTGTTGATCTTCTGACATGAGGGAGGATCATCTGCTTCCATACTGCAGTTGACCACAGGTAACTGAAACCACAGAAAGCAGAATTTAGAAAGAGGGACTACTATAGTGACAATGCTTTGATATCTTTCTTATTTCCTTTAGTTTATAATCTGTAGGTACTTTCTTTGCAGTGATCATGCAATTACATCTTAATTACGTCTTAATTAAAAACATCTTAAAGTGATAGCATTGTTTTTTATTTTTATTTAAAAAAATTTTTTATTGATTATTTATTTTTGAGACAGAGACAGAGCATGAGTGGAGGAGGGTAGAGAGAGAGAGGGAGACAAAATCCAAAGCAGTCTCCAGGCTCTGAGCCATCAGCACAGAGCCTGACGTGGGGCTCGAACTCAGGAGCTGTGAGATCATGACCTGAGCTAAAGTCGGACACCCAACTGACTGAGCCACCCAGGTGCCCCGATAGCACTGTTTTTTAAACTATTAATTTTTTTTATTTTTTAATTTTATTTTTTATTATTTTAAATGTACATCCAAATTAGCATATAGTGCAACGATTTCAGGAGTAGATTCCTTAGTGCCCCTTACCCATTTAGCCCATCCCCCCACCCCCACAACCCCTGCTGTAACCCTCAGTTTGTTCTCCATATTTATGAGTCTCTTACGTTTTGTCCCCCTCCCTGTTTTTATATTATTTTTGTTTCCCTTCCCTCATGTTCATCTGTTTTATCTCTTAAAGTCCTCTTATGAGTGAAGTCATATGATTTTTGTCTTCCTCTGACTCATTTCACTTAGCATAATACCCTCTAGTTCCATCCACATAGTTGCAAATGGCAAGATTTCATTCTTTTTGATTGCCAAGTAATAGTCCATTGTGTGTGTGTGTGTGTGTGTATACATATATGTATATTTGTGTGTATATATATACACACACACACACACACACACACACACACACACACACACACACATATACCACGTCTTCTTTATCCATTCATCCATCGATGGACATTTGGGCTCTTTCCATACTTTGACTGTTGTTGATAGTGCTGCTATAAACACGGGGGTGCATGTGTCCCTTTGAAACAGCACACCTGTATCCCTTAGATAAATGCCTAGTAGTGCATTTGCTGGGTCGTAGGGTAGTTCTATTTTTAGTTTTTTGAGGAACCTCCATACTGTTTTCCAGAGTGGCTGCACCAGCTTACATTCCCATAAACTATTTAAATCACATACAGAAACTACTTTACAACTCCACCCTCTGCTTCATGTTATTAATGTCACAAATTACATATTTACATATTGTATACCCATTAACATAGACTTACGCAATTTTATGTTTTTGTCATTAAAATTCTATGCACCAGATTTAGAGTGTACATGTTACTATATTTGTTCATGTATTTACCTTTACCAGAGACCATTATATTTTTATGCGGTTTTATGTTGCTGTCTACTGTCCTTTCATTTCAACTTGAAGGACTTCCTCTGGCATATCTTGTAGAACAGATCTAATTGCAATGCACTAGCTTCAGTTTATCATTTTAATTCCTCAGCTTTAGTTTATTAGTTTAGCCTCTCAGCTATAATTTATTTGGGAAAGTCTTTTTTTTTTTTTTAAGTGTATTTATTTTGAGTGAGAGAAGGCATGAGTGGGGCAGGGGCAGAGAAAGAGCCAAGCAGACTCTTGCACTGTCTGTGCAGAGAGAAGAAAGGGACAGAAGAAAAAGACACGGGCGTGAACTCATGAGCTGCAAGATCATGACCTGAGCCAAAATCAAGACTCAGTCCCTTAACTGACTGAGCCACCCTTGTGCCCCTATTGGGGAAAGTCTTAACTCCGCCCCCCCCCCCCCCACACTTTTTTTTTGCTTGATACAATATGCTTGGTTGAAAGCTTTTTTTGTTTGTTTTGGTTTTTTCTTTCAGCATTTTAAATATATCATCTCATTCCTTCTGCCCTGTATAGTGTCTGCTGAGTAATCTTACAATCTTATGGAAGCTTCCTTGTATGTGATGAATTTAATTGCTTTTGCTGCTTTTAAGATTGTCTTTGACTTTAGATAAAGTTTGATTAAAATGTGTCTCAGTGTAGTTTTCTTTGGAGTTATCCTAGTTGGAACATTTTGAGCTTCTTTAATCTGTGAGTCTATTTCTTTCCTCAGATTTAAGAAGTTATCAGCTACTTTTTTTTCAAATAAGGCTCTCTGTCCCTTTCTTCTCTCTCCTATCTGTGACATTCCCATAATGGCAAAGCTTAGTCAACTTAGTAGTTCCTTGGATTCTTTTCATTTTTCTATATATTTTTTGCTCCTCTGACTCCAATTTCAGATGATCTGCCTTCAAGTTCACCAATTCTTCTGCCTGTTCAGTTCTGATGTTGAGCCCTTCTAGTGAAATTTCCCGTTTAGTTTTTTGTACTTTTCAGCTCCAGAATGTGTCTTTTTGTAGTTTCTGTCTCTTTGCTGATATTCTCATTTTCCTGTTTTCTTTTAGTTGTTTGTGTTCTCTTTTAGTTCTTTGAGCATTTTTATGATTTATTTAAAATTTTTTGTCTGATACCTTATAGATGTGTGGTACTTTAAGTAGGTCTGTAAGGTCTGTTTCTGGAGTGTTATTTTGTTCCTTTAATTGAGCCAAGTATATCTGTTTCTGTGTGTGTGTGTGTGTGTGTGTGTGTGTGTGTGTGTGTGTGTACTTTGTTTTGTTTTTGGCTGGGATATAGGCATTTGAAAAACAGCTGCCTATCCCAGTCTTTGTATACTGGATTTCTGCATAGGAATATCTTCACTAATTAGCCTGACTGGAGGTTCTAGGACTTCCCAAACCTTTTGTGATTTTAGCCCACCCTGGCATTTGCCTGCAGAAATGCAACTCTAGGGTGCTGCTTTTGTGTTATTTGCAGCATCTTCCAGCTCTGTTTCCAGTCCTTGCAGAGCTTTGAGTCAGGCAAAACAGAAACCAGTCCTTCAGGCAGCCCTCAGGCAAGCCAGAATGTAGGACATTTAGTCTGTTTGTGTTCCTGAAGGAAAAACCTTGGCATGGGTTTTTTTCCCTGGGTCTTCCACACTATGCTGTGTAGGGGAAGTAGCATGAATGGGTGCACCAAACACTATAAGTTTTCCTACACGTTTTACTATTATCATGTCTTGTTTATCATGTTATCATGTATGGGTGCTATAGCTTTTACCTATTCTCTGGAGTTCATCCCAGTATTTTGGTCCATGTATTGTTAACTCAGTGCCTTTACAGGAGAAGGAAGGCCTATATCTACTAGTCTGCCAATTTGTTGTCATTCTCCCTAGTATCACTTTTTGAAGTATAAATTCTGCCAGATAATGGTTCTCTTCATAAGACATGAAATTAAAAGGGAGTTGCAGTATTTTGGACTTGGGTAAGGCATTTGGTTTTCTCCTTTGTAAGGTCTACAGATGGAGAAAATGAGGTCTAAAGCAGTAATATTTAAACATTAAAGTTTATGTGATCTTTTATATTGAAATAAAGAAATAAGGTAATGGAACAGTTACATATCTATCCTCCCAGACAAGATTAAGGTTTCTTTTAAGGTTTTCAGAGCACTCCACAAATATTTATTGTTTACTCTAAGATACTATGTAGTTGGCATACAAAATGTATATAAGATATAATACATGTATATAAGATATAATACATGTATATAGATGTATATAAGATATAATTCTATGCTTAATGCTTAAAAAACTAAATAATGGTATAGGACCTAAGTAGCAAATACAAAAGTATAAGAACTATCACTATGAGTTCTGCAGAAGCAGAAATGACGGTGAGCTAAAATGGACAGGGTTTGCTTCTATAGAGTTTGGGCTGGACCTTGAATGGGTAGGATCATATCTTAGTATCTGTTTTGGAGAAAACATACCACATGTCCAGAAGTGGGCATGTATAGGCAGTATTGTTTGTACTAGCAAAAATGAGAAATAATCTAAATGGTCATCAAGAAAAAGAGAATAATAAACTAAACTATTCTGTGTCTACTATGAAATAATATGTAGCAATAGTAGAGATCCATATATTCCAACAAAATTTTCTGAGTAAATTGTTGAACTTTTAAAAGCTGATATTTTAGTTTGTTTAGGCCACTATGACAAAATACCAGACTGGGTAGTTTATAAACAATTGAATTTTATTTCTCACTGTTCTGGAAGCTGGAAGTCTGAGATCAGGGTGCTAGTGTAGCATGAGGACCCTCTCCCAGGTTGCAGACTATTTGTTGTGTCCTCACATGTTGGAAGGGGCTAGGGAGCTCTATGGGATCTCTTTTACAAGAACATTAACCCCACCCGATGAGTGTAGTACCTCCCAGAGGCACCACCTCTTAATATCACATTGGGCTTTAGGATTTCAACATATAAATTTTGGGAGGACGCAAACATTCAGACCATAGTAAAGGAAGTTTTAAATAATATGTGTACTATGATATTAGTTAAGAAACCAAGCTAACCTGAAGATAATACTGCATAATTTTTTTTAATGTTTTTTATTTATTTTGAGAGAGAGCAAGTGTGCGTGCATGAGCACAAGGGTGGGGAGAGAGGTAGAGGGAAGAGGAGAGAAAGAATCCAAGCAGGCTCTGCACTGTCAGCACAAAGCCCGATGCAGGGCTCTTACCTCATGAACCATAAGATCATGACCAGATGTTTAACTGACTGAGCCACCCAGGCACCCCAATAGAGCATATTTTTTTTATAGGTAAATAGTATATAACCTCATTGTAAAGGAAGGATAAATGAATAACAGTGGTTACAACAATTAAGCATTCATAAATTACTTACATATTTAAAGATCAAGAAAAATCCCAGATGAAAATCAATCAAAACATTAGTAGTAGTTACTTCTGTATGGTGATATTTTAAACAAAGTTTTCTTACTTTTTATATTTTACTCTATTTTCTGAATTTTCACAGGAAATATTTTATTCAAAAATACTAAATTATAAAGTCTTTCATAAATGGGAGATAAGCAATTGACAAATGGTTAATAAAATTAATTCTTACAAAAGTGGAATAGAAGAGTAAGTAGAATTTAATTAGGTGGAAATATCAGGGACTTTGGGGGTATGGGAGATGGTTGAGGGACAGAGTGGGAGACCCAGAATGTCTTAGAAACTTTTGAAGTTGTGTAGAGCCATTGAACACTGCCTTATATTTTTAAGCCATTTATTCAATAAATATTTAAGGACCTAATAGCTGCCAGAATACCCCTATGAGCATATTAGGGTCCTTGCCCCTAAGAAACTTCTGTTTTGATGAGGCGGATGCAGACAAACAGATTGTAATACAGCAGTCCCCCTTATCCATGGCTTTGCTTTTTACTGCAGCCCAGAAGCAGATGATCCTTCTGACATATGGTCAGAAGGTCAGTAGTAGCTTAATGCAATGTCTACATCATTCACTTCATTTCATCTCATCATGTATACATTGTATCATCTCACATCATCACAAAAGGAAGGTACAATAATATATTTTGAAAGAGCACATTCACATAATTTTTATTACAGTATATAGTTATAATTATTCTATTTTATTAATGGCTATTGTTATTTTGTGTGTGTGAGAGAGAGAGAGAGAGAGGGAGAGGGAGAGGGAGAGAGAGAAAGCACGAGTGGGGTAGGGGGAGGGAGGGAGGGAGGGAGGGAGGGAGAGAGAGAGAGAGAGAGAGAGAGAGAGAGAGAGAGAGAATCCTAAGCAGGCTCCATACTGTCAGAGCAGAGCCCAACACAGGGCTTGATCTCATGAATCTTAAGATTGTGACCTGACCTGAAATCACGAGGCAGATGCTTAACTGACTGAGCCACCCATGTGCCCCTATTGTTGTTAATTTCTAGCTGTGCCTAATTTATACATTAAATTTTATCATAAGTATGTAGTTTAGGAAAATACACAGCATGTATAAGGTTCAGTACTTATCCATGGTTTTAGGCATCCACTGAAGGTCTTGGATGTATCCTCCACAGATAAGGGAGGATTACTCTACAGTGTAGTAAGGAAGAATCAACCGATGAGGTGGATAACAGGGTTGGTGAAGGTTGAAGAGAAGGCTTTCCTAGAGGAAAGACATCTAAGTTGAGATTTGGAGTTATCAAGTTGAAAGTAGTGTGAGATGTCTGGAGAGGGAAAGCAGGGACCAGCAGTTGGAACACCTTGTAAACTGTTTGAAGGACTTGTTTCTGTAGTGTTTAATTATTCTGTACATATGATCTTACTGAGTGCTCTTTGCAACATAGTAAATAATAGCCCTGTTAGTTGTTTGGCACTTGGTTGTTAGTTGTTTGGCACATAATAAACTCTTTTCCTCTCTCGCTCTTCTACCTTTTCTTCTCTCCCTTTGCCTTGTATATATTTACTGCAGGTGATGCATGGCATGAATTTTTTTGGAGGAAATAAATGCAAATCCTAAAATATTGCTGATAGAAAAGGAGGCAACCTTAATTTAGCCTATTTGAAAGAGCCATGTTCAGTTCATCAAAATAAAAATGCTTTTTGATGTGGTTGGCTTCTCTTTAAATTCAGTCATCGCAATGAGGTAGTTAATGGAATTGAATACAAGACGTATTCAAATTTTTTGATCATCAACATCTTTTAACTTCTTACCACTTTCAGAGTTATGACAGTGGCTTGGGGCTTTTATAAATAACTACACAAGTTACTTAATCTGTGTAGATGAAATGTATCTGTATTGTTATCTAGTGTGGGATTGCCAAGTGAAATTAATTTTTGCAAGATACAAATCTTGTATCATTTAAGGGGGTTGAATTACCACAGTGTGTCCAAAACTGGCAGCATGATTTACTAAATTTTTTGGAAGTAGATTTCCTTCCTCCTTGCCTTAAATGCAGACAGTAACTAAGAGTCATAACTTTACATAAAGAGTGAACCTATCACATTATTGTTTGTTAATGATGGGCTATTCCCATTTGGGCAGTTTATAGAAAAAATGGTAAACCCCAACATGAAATTTAGAAAGGAGGAATAACTTAATTTTGTTACAGTCTACACTTTAGACCAAGCAAACAAAAAAAATATTCTGAATGCTCTAGGCTAACATGTTGCCTTGTTAATGCGAAAAACTAAGTTTTACTAACCACTTGAATCACACCTCTGTGTTAACTTATGGAGTTTTTTGTTTTGTTTTTCTGCATGGGATGCCCTTCTCCTTTTTTGTCTGTTGGCAAAATTCCTCTCCAACCTTAAAGACTCCAGATTTAAGACTTTTTTTTGTCCCATAAAGGTTCATTACTCCTTCCGTGTGTCATTACTGTTCTTGCTATTATAGCACTTGCCATGTTTATGACAATTGTTTAGGTTTTCTGTTTGCTTACTAAGACCTCCATAAAAGTAAAGGGTGTCATAACTGGTTTAGTGCATGAACGAAAGGGGGCTTTCTGAAATGACATGGTGTTGCATATTGAAATTTCGCCTCTTAAATTTAGGCTTAGTTTTATTGACTGGTAGCTGGCACTGTTACTTCTACTGGGTTATTACAGGACGCTGGTTAAAGCGCACAATGTTTGAACAATATAACTTATTTTATATAACACTATTATAAGAATGGACACTAAGGAGATAGGGAAAGAAACTGTAAGCATATTAAGTTGTGCCAGGCTTTAGGGAAACTCATTTAACTTAAAGTATAAAGGTGCACATTTTTTAAATAGAATAATTATTCAGTTTCCTAAAAAAGTGTACCGTATGAATATATTAAGTAGTGTTCATTTTTAGTGTGTTTTAGTTTATTAAAAAAAGGAGGAAGCATGATGTAATGGAAAAAAGCAACATAATGAAATTTGTATTGGGGTTCTAGTTCTGACTCAAATACCAACTCTGATTTTAGGGTCAAATTTGAAAACGTCTTTGAACTTTAGTTTACTTCTCTGCAAAAGTGTAGTTTGTATTACATGGAATTCAGTAGTATACAACTTTAATATCAATTTATTTAAAAAATGGGTTTAGAATTTTAAGAATGAAGTTGCAAAAGGAGGGGCAAGTGTTTTGAATATGGAAACCAACTAAATTGGGATGATTATTTAAGTTTTATAAGTATTCATCCAAGGTATTTTGTATGTTTTTGGTTGCTGATTGTTTTGGATTTTTTTTTTTAGTGATAAAGCAAATCAGAAAACAGTATAGTCCTAGTTTGGTAAAAACAAGCATATGTACGTAGGTTTATACATACACAGGAGGTTGAAGTGTAGTAGTAAGATAATTGTGGGGTTATATATGATACATAAAACAAGGAGAATAAAATATTTTTCTTGGTTTTTCTATGAAGATGCTAAAAACGAAAATAAAATACCATTTCATAAAGACTGTGGCTTTGGAAGTAGATTATTATTATTTGACAAACACATATGGAAAATGAAATGAATGGGAGCTGGGGCCAACATGTCAAAGGCAGACTTTTTTTGTTTCTGAAACCTACTTAGAACTCTTACCTATGGTGGAAAGTAGAAGACAGGATTGCTTAGTGATTGATGTTCATCTCATTTTTAGTTATGATGGAAACGAGTTCTTAAAATGGATGTGTGGACAAGCTTTAGGGGAATCCATGGATCATTTGGAATTGTGTCAAAAACACTGTGTCTGTTCATTCATGAATTTCATGTATGTCATTCCAGTGACTGAGTTCATAGCTTTGAAGAGATCCACAAGAAGTGTGTGATCCAGAAAAGATTGATTAAGAACCCCATGGACAGTTCCTGTGTGTGTTTCCACATAGAGTATAGGAGATGGGGATTTTCAGTCACAGCTTACTGAAAATTACATTGTTTATTCAGGTCTTGGAGTAATAAGAGAATTATTGCCGAGCTGTTGCTTTTTCTCTAGGTCATACATTTTGTCTTTCTAGCTCTTCTTTCATAATCTTTGATGTTGGTCTGCTATTTTCATCTAAAATGCTGCCAGAAACCTCAAAATAGATCATATGCAGAGATCTTCCCCCAAACAGTTATGTTTATTGAAGATCTTTTCAGTTTTTTGTTGTTTTATTAAGGACTGGATTGCATTCATACACTCAAATGTTTTTTAACAGGTCTTATTGCATTTGAACAATTAATTAGAGGTTTATCTTTATTTTATTAGGCAAAAAATAAGTTCCTCGTCAAATGAAGACACCATTCTTTTAGTCTGTAAGTCTTTTTATGTGTATCTGGGAAGTTTGAGGATTTATATCCTGTTCAATTCATGATTGATATTTTTTGTGTACCTGGATGCGTAGACTTTTGACAGTTTTCTCTAATTACTTTTCCCCTTTCTTTTGGAGGTGCGGGTTAGAAAGAATCTTGCAATTCTTTGCAGTCTAGCAATTATCTGGGATTCTAGTTGATTATATCAGAAACACCTCATGTTTATCTTTGAGACAGTATGTCTTTCTGTAAGGAACTTCATTATTTCCACCCCAGTATCTCATTAGGTCTTCCTGCATTCCCAGGAGTTTTTTGAGTACTCAGTTTCATTTTGTATAGGGGGAAAAATGGAGGTACTGGTCCTCACACCATTTAAAAACACACAAAACAAAAAAACCACACAGAACTCGGTTTTCTATCAGCCTACTTTCCACTTGTACTTAAATTTCAGTCAGTTTAAATATTAGGTTACGTTGCATACTCTGAGCATTACATATAAAGGAGTCTTTGCTTTCAGTCACAAAGTTTTCCTAGCTTTGGAATTTGAGAAAAAGTTTAAATATGTTCAACCCTTTTCCATTTAAGGTTTTCGGAATATAATTTTTATGTATACATTTTGGTTACAGTGACTTTTTTGGAGTTGTGGCATCCTGTTACTTGTTTGACTCCGGTACATCTTTTCTACTCTTCCTAAGGTATTATGAAATGTGTGTGTGATATTTGAGGTGAAGTTTTAAAAATTGTACATTATATTTGGTGATATTTGAAACTGGTAGTCTATGACAAGGGCATAGTTGTGAATAACCATTGTATTAAGATCTGGCTTTTCAAATTAATTTTTTACTTTTCTTGCCCAAAGGGGAAAAAAAAGGTAGTAACACTATATGGTTTCCTCATGATAATACTGAAGCTTTAGAATATTCCTGCTTTACTTAACTGAAGAGTTGAAATGCCTAACCCAGGGACTGCACATAGTAGGTTCATTCCAACAAAGGCTACATGTAGCATAAGGTGTTATGCCGTTTACAGGGAATTGAGAATCACTGGAGCAGGGAAAATTAATATATGCCAACAAGTTCTGTTCTGGTCCATTTTTAAAATCATTCAAGAGTAATAATTCAGAGAGGAGCAGAAATTTTCACGAAAATGAATCTATCCTTACGTTGATTATCTGGAAGCAGAATCAAATAGGAAGAGACTGGCGAACGCTAGCAAAATATTTTTTATCTTTGCATCTGCCCTCAGGATTGCCATTTTCATACCTCTACCTACATTTATTCACTCTGAGCTGTTCGTTTTGTTATGTGTGTAGATTTTAAAAAATTACATCGTTCTTACGGGAGAATGCAGTTACCTCAGGAGGCAGCCTTCGTTTGTTTTGCTTGGTGAGGAAGTTGAAGTCACCCACGAAGTATGCCTTTCTGCACCTGACATTCCTTCCCGAGGCGGGACTCCTCCCCGTGAATAAGAGGAAAGGCTTGGCCAATTACCTTAGACAAAGCCGGACAGCTGCCGAGCCCAGCTGGGAGGAGTCTCCGGAGCAGCGCTGCTACAGTCCGGGGCTTTCTGCCACCTCCTTTCATCCCCCTGGTTCACCCAGCAGATTACCTGAGGTGGAGGTTGAGAAGGGGGTGTCGCTCTTTGCGGGGGACCTCCTCCGCCGGGAGGGCTGGACGGTGGGGGGAATTGTTGCAGTTGCCAGGTTTCTGCTTGAGGCAGATGCTTCCTAACCCCGGCGCGCCACTCCTCCCCGCCACACAGACCAGAACATCAGGTCCGCACGCCCCCCCCCCCGCCCCGCCCCCCACCTTTGCCGTCCCCGCCCCCGCCCCCGCCGGAGTCTCAGGTGGCACCGCAGCGGCATCCCGGGCTAAGGATTTGGTGGGAAGCGAAGGGGTGGTCCTTGTGTCGGACCCCTCAGGCTGACTCACAGGAAGTGTGCTCGCCGAGCTTGGCACTGGGCGAAGCAGCTCCAGGATTCCGCCCCTCCCTGCCGCCGTCCGCCCGCCCTCTCCCTCTCCGACGTAGGCTTTGCGGTATCTCCCGATGGAACAATGAAGTGGTTCCAAGTTTGCTAAGACTCCCAGGGAAAATCTTTGGACTTCTGTGACAGTCTTCAGAATGTTTCGCCACCGAGTTTTCCAGGAAGCTGTTATTTAAAAAAAACAAACCCTTCCCTTCGTGGATTGCTTTGTCTGAAGATTACTCAGGGTGACCATGGTTCAACGCTTTAGCCTCAGGAGGCAGCTATCCAAGGTGGGTAGCTTGGGTAGCTTTGTGTGTTTGTTTAGGGGAAACTCTCCTAGGTTCGGCGTGGTTTCCTTTTTCTCTAGAACTGTTCTGTCAAGCCTGCCTTCCTCCAGAGCCAAGGAGGGGCAGGGGGAGGAAGCGCTGCCTTTTGTTCTTTCCTCTGACAGACACAAAGGTTTCAGGCTGACTGCGCTGCCAACTCCAGATTTTGTTCTCCTAAAACCAAAGCTGTCCTCCCTGAATTTGGAGGAAGTTACAGTTTGCTTCTGAGGTACAGTTTCCAAGAGGGTGTGCGCGAAAGAGAATAGTGGATAAAAAAAGTGCATCTTTAATTAGCAATTAATCTAGCAGCTTGTTGACCAAGACGAGAAAGCCTTATTGGTCTGTGGAATCCGTCCGGTTGTGCGAAATTGAGTATAAAACGAGGACAACTTCCATAAAACAGTGCAGGAAGCCAAGACCTGTGTGAAAATACTAAAATGAGCAGTTAAGAAACCCGCATACTTAATGAAGGAGTGTGTGAAAAGCAGTAACCAGTGGGCTCACAAATCAAATTTTTACAGAGTTCTGCTTGAAAAGCAGGTTTCATTTGTGCCATTTTGAGGGAAAAGTTCTATTAACCTAGGGAAAACAAACCTAAACAACAACAACAACAACAACAACAACAACAGGCAAAGCTCTCTTGGAAGAGGGACTGCCGATTTTCTGAGTCAGCCCTGGCCGTGGTCAACCCCCTCTTGACCAGTCAGTCATGGAGTTCTCTGTTTAGCTAGTGCAGAATCTAGTTTGGAAAGAGGTGTGCTGAGAGTTGAGCTTTATTTCAAAAATCATTCTGTTCTTGAGTCTGTTTTTAAAATGTAGCACTTGGTGGTTGAATTGTGTCACAGATCATTCCCTGCAGACAGAAGCTTAAACAAATAGTAAATCAGTAGACATTCTTCACTTTCTTGGTGGTTAGAATTGTGAAATCCTGACATGTGTTATTATCTTAAGGGAAAACCTTTCAGTTCCTCACAGGTGACCTCAGTGTAGAATGTGTGCATTCAGGCAAAAATGAGCAAGGCTCTTGGGTCCATCCGCATGTCAAATTTCATCTCTTTTCTTGGATCGCCAAGCCTAACAAGGGACTTTTTATGAGTAGTAAAATACATTTCCCTTGCTTCTCTTCCCCTAATTCTAGGTTTCTAGGTATGTGTGTTGGGGGTGGTGGGCCAAGAAGCCTCCAGGTTTCTTGTAAACAATAAAAAGAATCACTTTTTGTTTCTCTTTGAACAACCTTTAGTTTATATATTTCCAAATTTTGTACTACATTTAAAAAACAGATGTGTAGGTTCTCAGGACAGTGATTTTTCTGCACAAGAGTGTCTGAAATAGTTCAGAGCCAGGTGATAATTTTCTAATTAGAAAATAAATTCATTCTAGGTATTTTGCTACTAATATTTCTCTCCCAATTACTTTTTGAACTGTACTCTTCTCACACTATACTATATAATATATGCTTTATGCCTGGCTGTGATTTATAGAAAAGACACTTTTTGGGTAGAATTAGGAGCACATCTTCTCTGTAACATGAAGAAATAAAAGGCACATTATATAAAAAACATTCAGAGAGGTAACTACCTCTTTCAATTCCTTTTTTTTTTTTTTTTTTTTTTTTTTTTTTTTTTTTTTTTTTTTAAAACACCCCTCTCCTCCACTTTAAGGTGGTTTTTAGGCCCTACACTAAATGATTAGGATCAAATCTAAGGAAATTTCTTTTCTATCATATGACTTTAATATATAGTATATGTCCAATAATGAATATGAAAAAATAATATTCTTAATCGTTTCAGTCTACATGGGTGCTGATATACGAAAGAGAAATTAATAGTTAGGTCAATAGTGTTCTTTTTTTTTTTTTTTTTTTTTTTAACGTTTATTTATTTTTGACACAGAGAGAGACAGAGCATGAACAGGGGAGGGGCAGAGAGAGAGGGAGACACAGAATCCGAAACAGGCTCCAGGCTCTGAGCTGTCAGCACAGAGCCCGACGCGGGGCTTGAACTCACGCGTGAGATCATGACCTGAGCCAAAGTCGGACGCTTAACAGACCAAGCCACCCAGGCGCCCCAATAGTGTTCTTTTTTTAATTGCAGTGAATGCACTGTACCTCTGTTCTGTCTTTTCAGTTAAACCCATGTTACCTGTGATCACAGGACCTGTCTTAACCCAGTGTATGGTATTTTTGGCACACATTGAACACTGAAAGTGAAATTAGGTTGTTGTAGGTCAGAAACAGTTGAATAATGGCAATTTCATATGATTCCAACTTTAGTAATCAGTATTTTTGCCAATAAGAAATAATCTTCCACAGGTATACAGTTGTCTTAAGATGATCTCATATTTTAAAAAGCAATTTCCTATTTTAACAAAAAGAAGTACTCATGTGATCCTCTATAAATTCTGTTGGAAAATTTTTGAAAAAAAGTACTTATAAATATTTGCAGTGATTTTAAACCTATTTAGATTCTTTTTATCTTAAGTTTGATAGCCATATTTACTTACACTGGATATTTTCCCTAGATGATTCCTCTAGGCTAATGGATGTTCACATCTGAATTTGTAAAAGGAGGAAGTAAACTAAGATATAGATGAAGTAAAAATCTTCATTTTTAAAAAGGATGCTCTCTTACTCTTTTTGACTAGATCCCAGTTACCTGACTCCCAGTAGAGTTTTTTCTTTACCCTTTAGACTCTTTTCTTTTTTTTTTTAATAATTTTTTTGAGTTTATTTTGAGAGAACAAGATTAGGGGAGGGGCGGAAAGACAGAGACAGACAGACAGACAGAATCCCAAGCAGGCTCCATCAGCACTGTCAGCCCAGAGCCCTACTCGGGGCTCAAACTCACAAACCATGAGATCGTGACCTGAGCTGAAATCAGAAGTTTGGATGCTTTAACTGAGCTATCCAGGCACCCTAGATTATTTTCTTTCTGCATAGTTTTCTCACATGTGACTTCAAAAATATTCACTAAGGAAAGCTTTTTCTTTTTGCCCTAAGTCTTCTACCTGAGCTAGTCAGAATAGTCTGGAACCTGCCAATGTGGACTTAACCATGTAATTCTCCTAGTGAAACTTCAAGTTAGGTGGTATCAACTTCATTTTGTCATTAAAGAAGTCGGTTTGGAGAAGCTAAAGCATTTGCCCAGATCAGCAGGAGGTGGAGTCAGGTTCAAATTTAGGTCGAATTCCAAACCGATTCTGTATCTACCTACCAACTATCTCCCTAAACTTCTGGTGTTTTAGTCAGTCTACTGTCGTGGTCACTGATGTTTCTCCATATGTTTATATATGGTGATAGAAAACAGTATAGTTAGTAACTTGGGTAACTTCCTTAGAGCAGCTCTTTCCCCTGCAGTTGAAATTAGTATCTAATGGGATTTAAATTTATCAAACTTGGTAAGTGTTTCCTGCAATTGAAGTTTTTTCCTTTGGCTAGAAAAACATTGATTTGAACAAGATAGTTGATTTAATAAAGCCATATTATATATAGTTTGTAGCTCAACTGCATGCATTTATGTGAACCTTTAGACTGTACTGCCTTTTAAAAAACTTCTATTAAGAAGAAAAAGTTACTCCTGAGTTTCTATAATAATGTTTAAGAGATGAAATACAATGAGTTATACAATCAGAAGGTCTTAAGTCACTCTGGCTCTAACCACCGCTCTCCAATCTTTTAAATCAGTAATAGATGGGCAGCTGGATGGCACAGTGTGTTAAGCATCAGACTCTTGATCTTGGCTCAGATCATGACCTCATAGCTAGTGAGTTCAAGCCCCGTATCAGCCTCTGTGCTAAATCGGTAATAGAAAATTATTTTTTTCCAGAAGCTTCAGTTTTTTAGAAGGTATGATAAAAGCTGAGGAGGCTTTGAAAAATGGTTTTAAGATAGACTATTCTAGTGAAATCTTACACCCTTTTATTTTACTTTTTTAAAAAAGTTTTTAATGTTCACTTATTTTTTGAGAGAGAGACAGAGTGCAAGTGGGGGAGGGGCATAGAGAGAGGGAGACAACCTGAAGCAGGCTCCAGGCTCTGAGCTGTCATCACAAAGCCTGACACGGGGCTTGAACTCACGAACAAGATTATGGCCTGAGCTGGAGTCGGATGCTTCACCTGACGGAGTCATCCAGGCTCCCCTTTTATTTTACTTTTGAATGGTAGTGATTTTCATAAATTCAAAAATTAAAACTTACCTGTGAAATATTGCTTCCAACTGTGTCTTTTCGGATGGTTTACATCCCTGCCACCCTAGGCAACCAGTTTCTTATTTATCCTTCCCCTATTTGTTTATGCATACGTAAGAAAATATGAACATATGTTTCCTGACCCTTCTAAAATGAAAGATAAATGCTATACACTTTGTTCTAAGATAATAACTTGGGCTTTACATTTCTAGATATGGATGTAAATAGTTATCTCAGTTTGGGGTTCACATTTATTTTCACATTTTTATGGGAGGCTTAAGTTCTTTAGGACAGGTATAGCAACACAGGATGTACTTTCCATGTCAAAGATAATTAAAATAACAACAAATTAATGATGACTTGATTCTTTTTTCAATTCATACCACATTTATTTTCCTACTTGGTTTGAGTGCTTTCTCTTTCTATATTAAAATTTCTTATATGGTGAAAAACTTAGAAGATAAACAATCATATCGTTATATCTTGGTTTGGCCTGTGAAGAGATTAATATGGGTTTTTTCCTCCTGTTCTCCCTTAGATTTGTTGAAATTATTTAATCCATACTTGCAGAGCACTTGAAAATATTATTGTCTAAAATTGTTATTCTTTCCTACATTTGGTAGTGTTCTATTACTTGATATCAGTTTTGTATCCACGTAAGAAACCTAAGATTTCGGGAGGTATTGATGCTAATTTGAATTCTTAATAAAAACATTCTTTTTCAAAAGTAGTTTCTTTTGAATTTCTATCTGATTTCTTTTGGGTTTAGGACTTGATGATAATATATATGACTCAACATAATTTTTCTGTGAATGTATTCTTATCAAAAGGAAGAACGATCTTTCATTTCCATCTTAATTAGGGTCTTGTAAAAGTATTTTAAAGGCTGGGGCTCCTGGGTGGCTCAGTTGGTTGAGTGTCCAACTTCAGTTTAGGTCATAATCTCGTGGTTTGCGGGTTCGAGCCCCATGTCAGGCTCTGCACTGACAGCTTGGAGCCTGCTTCAGATTCTGTGTCCCCCTCTTTCTCTGGCCTTTCCCCACTTGTGTGCCTGTGTGCACTCTCTCTCAAACATTTAAAAACTATTTTGAAGGCTAAAGTGGTAAATTTTATACAGATTTTACCCAGTTTTTTAAAAAAGTATCTTTTAAAAGAACCCTTTTAATGTTAAGTACTATATGAGTACAGTGTGGTACTATATGCAGCTTGAAACCCCAAACACATAGGCAAGGGAGTCTGTACTGGATGGATGTTTTTAAGTCATGGAAATGTGCACAACATCTCTCTTTTTTTTTTTTTTTTTAGGCCATTTTTATTTAATTTTATCTCTTTTACTTCAAACTGGTTTCATACTGGGAAATACAATGTTGGTATTTTTTATTAGCCAGCAGTTAAATGCTATATTTTCCTGTGAATTATTAACCCACTTTTAGGAGACTTAAATCAAGTAGTGGTGTCATCAGCATTGAAGGATCATTCTGATGCATTACATAACCAAACTAGGAAGACTGATACTGCTCTTCTGTTAGTGAAGTGAGATCTTTAGCGAGATCAATTCTGTATATTGTGGTTGCAGTGGGAATAGGTAAGGTATAGAGAATGGCTCTCCTATTCAAATATATTGGCAATAATCAGCTAAAACAGAAAAACTAATTTAGAAATATATGTATGGCAACTCTTTAAATTTTAAAAACTATGGTAAGTTATAGGCTGTGGATGTGGAACAGTGGAATATGCTACTGACAGAAGAGAGTTAATCTCCTTGCAAGTGTGTTGCTTTTTTTTTAAAATATATTTTGTTAAGTTTGTTTGTTTTTGACAGAGACAGAGGCAGCGTGAGCAGGGGAGGGGCAGAGAGAGGGAGAGGGAGGGAGGGAGGGAGGGAGAGAGGGAGAGAGAGAGAGAGAGAGAAAGAGAAAAAGAAAGAGAAAGAATCCCAAGCAGGCTTTGCACTGTCAGGACAGAGCCAGATGCGGGACTCAAACTCAATGAAACCATAAAATCATGGCCTGAGCCGAAACCAAGAGTCGTATGCTTAACCGGCTGAGCCACCCAGATGCCTCAACTTTTTTTGTTTTTTAAGTATACAACAACTATCATTTGGTGTTGATTTGAGTTTTATTTTCCTGAGAAAGATGGATATAGTAAATGACTCAATTAGGTGATTCTTTGAGGTAGAAATGTTTACCAAGAGTTCCTAGTTTTGAAGATCAATGAGCTGATATACTTGAAAGTGCTTTGAAAACTGTAAAGTACTGTATTAATTTAAGAATTTAAGGTGATGGTATTTTCATTATTCTGTCATTCCATAAGTATTTTTTAAGTTTTGTTATTTAAGTTAAATTTTAGTTAACATACAGTACAGTACTGTTTTCAGGAGTAGAATTCAGTGATTCATCACTTACATACAACATCCAGAGCTCATCACAACAAGTGCCCTCCTTAGTACTCACCACCCATCTAGCCCATCACCCAACCACCTCCCTCCATCAGCTCATAGTTTGTTCTCTATCATTAAGAGTCTCTTGTGGTTGGTTTCCCTCTTTTCTCTCTTCCTCCATATGTTCATCTGTTTTGTGTCTTAAATTATACATATGAGTGAAATCATGGTATTTGTCTTTCTCTGATTGACTTACTTTGTTTAGCACAATACATTCTAGCTCCATCCATGTTATTGTAAATGTCAAGATCTCGTTCTTTTTTTTTTTTTTTTTAATTTTTTAAATGTTTGTTTATTTTTGAGAGACAGAGACAGAATGTGAGTGGGTTAGGGGCAGAGAGAGAGGGAGACGCAGAATACGAAGCAGGCTCCAAGCTCCGAGCTATCGGCACAGAGCCCAACACGGGGCTTGAACTCACAAGCTGTGAGATCATGACCTGAGCGGAAGTCAGATGCTCAACTGACTGAGCCACCCAGGCGCCCCAAGATCTCGTTCTTTTTGATGGCTGAGTAATATTCCAGCACGCACACAGGCGCACACACACACACCCCACATCTTCTTTATCCATTCATCAGTCAGTGGACATTTGGGCTCTCTCCATAGTTTGGCTATTGTTGATAATGTTGCTATAAACATTGCTGTTGGCGTTTCTTTACACCAGTAATGAGCAGCAGAAAAAGAAATCAAGGAATTGATCCCATTTGCAGTCGCACCAAGAGCAATAAGAGACATATAACTGAAGAGGTAAATGATCTGTCCTGTGAAAACTATAAAACACTTATGAAGGACATTGAAGAGTACACAAGGAAATGGAAAAAGAATTCCATGCTCGTGGGTTAGAAGAACAAACATTGTTAAAATGTCTGTAGTATCCAAAGCAATCTACACATTTTATACAATCCCTATGAAAACACTACCAGCATTTTTCCCAGACCTAGAACACGCAGTCCTAAAATTTGTGTGGAACCACAAAAGTCCTTGAATAGCCAAAGTGATCCTGAAAAAAAAAAGTAAAAATAGACACTTCACAATTCCAGATTTCAAGCTATATTACTTACGTTTAAGGTATCTCTGTATCCACCGTGGTGCTCAAGCTCATGGGCCTGGGATCAAGAGTTGCATGCTCCCCTGACCGAGCCAGGCAGGCACCCCATTCCATAAGTATTTTTGAAAAGAAGTGACTGTTCCTTAAAACTGTGACTTAAAATACACACACACGTACCCACCTCCCTTTTTGTATGTACATAATTTTGTATGTCTTTTGGATAGATAACAGTGATTGCCTGGGAACGCTTGGGTTGGGAGTAGGAGGTAGACTCGCTTTTTAAAACTATTTGTCACATGCATAACTTTCTTAAATAATAGCTCTAGTCAAATATGTTAAAAGTTCAAAATGTAGACATGAATTTCAAGCTCATTATTTTTCAGTGAAAACGATTGCTAATAGTTAACTTAAAGGTTAATGGTTAAAAGATGGTATTCTTCTAGGCTTGGTGCTTTCTCCTAACCATCCATGCAAATTGAAGATAACCTCTCTGTGTAACACATAAGTTTGTAGTATAGAATCCCTAACCCTTTAAGAATTCTTTAAATGAAACTCTTTGGGCTAATTTAATCATACTATTCTGAAAGCATATTTTGGGAATGCTGTATAAAGATAGGAAACACATTTTGTTATATGTGTTTACAAGATGCATGTAAAAATAATATGAAATATTCAGATTTGTTCTTAATCATTTTGGCTTACATGAGAAAATTAAAAGGAAAATTTGCTCTTTTGGACACCCTGGGGTTACTTAGAACTTAACTTTTGCTCTATACACAGACCTGTAACAGAATCCCATTGCAAAATGCATCAGTTAAAAAGAGGACTGTGCAAATGGAACTTGCCTTGTGGTAACACAGGATATTTCCATTAAATTTCCATTTGTTTTATCAAAAGAAGCTTATCACTTTGTCTTTACTGGAAGCTTCAATACAGTATCAGCTTTAAGGGAATTCTAATATGAACATCCTTTCAAAATCTAAGATTTAGTTTATATTTCTTCTGGAGAAATTAAACCAGGGTAATGCGATTGCTAGCGTAAATGGCTTAACTTCTGTGGAGTGAACAGAGAGGCAAATCTAGAAAACTATCCTTGAGATGATATATGTTGGTCATTTAATATTATTGCTTATTGTGTGGAATTTTAACTGCAAGCTCTTAATGTAGTTGTCTAATATTTTTCCCTGTTTTTTAATCATTTGAAGATATACAATGAAATGATACAACACCTGAATATAACTGCCCATTCTTTCTTTGATGTAGAGTATGTATGTGTGTTAAGACTTAGGAAACTAGCCACAAAGTTTGATGTCAACAAATTCTCTTTGGACACGGTTGGAAATCTGATCCATTCTACTCAGTAGCTAGTGGTGAATGATTATTTGAATTTTGAGTCTTATGAAATGACGTTATTGATCATCATATTCAATAACCCCCAACCATTAGGACTTTAAGAAATTTTAGAGCATATAATGTACATTCTGTGTATATTCTAACTTAGACCTTGGAACTTAGTAAGTGGAGATAGTAGGTTGTATATAAAGATTAACATCTACTTCATTTCTTACTACTAATTTCCTGTATACATATCACTCTAGCTCCACTACTTTTTTGCTACTTTTTTTTTAATGTTTATTTATTTTTGAGAGAGAGAGACAGAGTGTGCACTGGGGAGGGGCAGAGAGAGAGGGAGACAGAATCCAAAGCAGGCTCCAGGCTCTGAGCTGTCAGCACAGAGCCCAACGCGGGGCTCGAACCCACAAACCGTGAGATTGTGACCTGAGCCAAAGTCAGACACTTAACCGACTGAACCACCCAGGCACCCCTTTGCTATTTTTCAAATGTACCACAGTTCTGCCTCCATTCCTTTGCATTTGCTTTTCCTTGTACCTATAAAGCTGTTCATCCAAATACAGGTGGTCCCTGACTTACAGTGGTTCAGCTTATGATTTTTCAACTTTATGATGTATGAAAGCCATATGCATTCAGTATGAGTGATACTTGGAATTTTTAATCTTGATCTTTTCCCAGGTTAGCAATATGTACTATGACACTCTCTTGTGATGGTAGGTAGTGGCAGCAGTGGTAGCTCCCAGTCAGTCACACAATCACAAAGGTAAACAACTGATAGAACTATTCTGTACCCATACAAGCCATTCTGTTTTTCACTTTCAATACAATATCGAGTAAGTTACATGAGCTCTTCAACACTTCATTATCAAATAGGCTTGGTGTTAGATGATTTTGACCAACTGTAGGCTAATGTAAACATTCAGAGCACAGTTAAGGTAGGCTAAGCTAAGCTATGAAGTTTGATAATTTAGGTGTATTAAATCCATTTTCCACCTAACAGTATTTTCAACTTACGATGGGATTTATTGGGATGCAACTCTATTATAGGTCAAGGAAGATATGTATCTGTATAGATTTCTCTTGTACATCTTTGAGGTCACAGCTCAGAGGTCACCTTTTCAGCAAGGTTTTTACTGTTCTCTTTAAAATAGTGAAACTGCTTCTTACAAACACACACCTTTCCCCCAACTCTCCTTATCTCTTCAGTTTCTTTTCTTTTTTCCCTCCATTGTATTTAGTATCATCTGATACATTGTATATTTTTCTTTTATGTGCCCCACCCCTGGTATAAACCTTATGATAAGGATGGTTGTCTATTTTGTTCACTTCTATGTGTAGAAACATAGAATAGTATCTGATATCTGATAAGTGCTAAATAAATATTTGTTTCATGAGCAAATTTATGAAAAACAGTAAAAAAAAAAAAAAGTCACTAGTCTCCTTGTCTATTTTCTTCCATCTCTTCCCATTTTACTGCCACCATCCCCACCCATCACCATCTAGTCTACTTCTTCTTCTTCTTCTTTTTTTTTTTTTTTTTTTAATGTTTATTTATTTATTTTGAGAGCAAGAACATGAGAGTGAGTCGGAGAGGGGCAGAGAAAGAGAAAGAATCCCAAGCAGGCCCTGCCTGGAGCCCATCATGGGGCTTGATCCCACAACTGCAAGATCACAACCTGAGCCAATATCAAGAGTCAGATGCTTAACCAACTGAGCCACCCAGGCACCCCATGGCTACTTCTAATCGAGCCTCCTTTCTGCTGCAAAGTAATCTCCTGTCTGATAAGACTTGCCGTGTAGTAGATACCAAATAAATATTTGTTGAATATTTGTGACTATTATCTTCTTCCCCAGATAGACAAGTCAAAAAATCAGAAATGGCAATAAATTGGCACCTTACTCTGGTTCTTTAATTACAGGTATCCACTTTTCTGAATTCATCTTTTCAATGTGATGGAAAGAGCCAAGAAGTAGAAACCCAAAGTTCTTCCATACTTTGTGATTTCAGGCAAATCACTTAATTTCTCTGTGCTTTAGTTCCTGAATCTTATAATGGCATTATGTTTACTCTTATTACCTCCTAGGAACAAATAAACAATGGATATGAATATGTTTGGAATGGTACTTAAAACTGTTAAATATAAGGTAATATTCCAGACCACATTTTACAACTGTAGGTACTTTTATTTTTTTTTTAATTTTTTTTTCAACGTTTTTTATTTATTTTTGGGACAGAGAGAGACAGAGCATGAACAGGGGAGGGGCAGAGAGAGAGGGAGACACAGAATCGGAAACAGGCTCCAGGCTCCGAGCCATCAGCCCAGAGCCTGACGCGGGGCTCGAACTCACAGACCGCGAGATCGTGACCTGGCTGAAGTCGGACGCCCAACCGACTGCGCCACCCAGGCGCCCCATGTACTTTTAAATAGTCAGGGCCATGAAAGTAGCTTTCCTTTTTTTCTGTTTGGGCACATATTGGAAAATAGAGGATTCTCTCCCCGCCTCCTCTTTATAAATAAAGCTCTGTGTCAAGGGGTGATAACCTACCACCTTTAATAAGTGCTATATGTTGTGTGAAAGAATTATCACAAAATAAATGCTAGAGCTGTACTGACTTTTGGAAAGTTTTTTGTGATCTGGCTGCATTTTTCTTGGACTTGGAGATTTAGAAAATTCTTCCCTTACAGATTTTGTCATTTTCACTCCTGCATAAACATCACTACTTAGAATCCCTTTCTCTGTTATTAAGTGAGCAAGTACATTTAGATATTTAGATAATATAGAGACTGTTAGGTATCTGACACCTTTAAGAGTTTAAGCTGAGAAAAAGGATTCATGCTTCATTCATCTGAAGAGACTAGTGACACAGTATTTGAGCTATAACTAGGTTTGACAAACCTAGTTTGCATTAACAATAAAATATATTTGTGTCTGACTTTGTACAGTTGTGAATATAGTGGCTTCAAGGACCACCTTGCCTATTTCTCAAGTCAAGGGCAAAAAAGGCTGCTGTAAAATAGTTTAAGGGACACAGTGTAAATGGAATTTCCATTCTGGTTTCTAAGTTGGGATTTTGAAACATTTTTTTAGCTTTTATCGTTAAACTTGTTAGGAATAGTTCTTTAGCTGATAAGTGGGAATTGTTTTCTGCTTCCTTCCTTTGTCCTCAAAACAAATAAAGAAATAACATACACAACTCATATGATAATCAAATGGTACTCAGCAACCACCAGAAGAGTATAGAAAAGATAATGACACACATTCCCTAGAGATGCTCCTCTCCCTTTTTTTCCAACTCCTTTTATACCAGTAAAAGTAGTTCCCCATAAGAGTCAAAGGAGGAGTAAGCAGTGAGAGAGACTATTACCTCTATCAGTACCACTCTAATTCTACAGCTTTGAAGACTTCAAAATATAGGCGTTGTAATTTCATCAGTGCATGTGCTTTGTCAAGGTCTCCTATGTTACTAAATCCAATGATCAATTCTTAATTATCTTGATTTTCAGCAATATTTGGCACTTTGAGACTCTATCCTTAGTGAAACACTTTCTTCTGTTGGCTTTCATGATACCACACTCAGGGTTTTTCCCCTACCTCACTAGTCATTCAGTCCTAGTCTCCTTTCCTGATTTCAGATTTTTTTTTTTAATGTTTATTTAATTTTGAAAGAGACAGAGAGACAGAGCGGGAGCGGGGAGGGGCAGAGAGACAGGGAGACACAGAATCCCGAGCAGGTTCCAGGCTCTGAGCTGTCAGCACAAAGCCCAAGAAGAGGCTTGAACTCACAATGGCAAGATCACGACCTGACCTGAAGTCAGATGCTTAACTGATTGAGCCACTGAGGCGCTTCTCCTTTCCTGATTTTAATTAATACTGCTGTACCCTAGGTTCAGTACAATTTACTGGGGATTTCTTGGGGATTTTATTTAGTCTAATGGTGCTGAATACCATCTAAATGTTGACAGTTCTCAAATGTACATTCCCGGTCCTGATCTTTTCCTTGAACTCTGTATTCAGATCTCCATTAGGATATCTAATAGGTATGTCAAACTTACTGTGTCCCAAACTAAGCTCCTGGTTTCCTCTCTCCTCCCTGGGTTTCTTGGTCTTCTCCTTCTTGTTTATTGGCATCTCCATCCTTCAGGTCTAAAATCTTTAATTTGATGCCTCATTCTCATTCTTAATGCATCAGCAGATCCTCTTAGCTCCACTTTTTAATATGTCTACAATTTGCATATTTCTGGTCTCTCCTACCATTCTCTTTCTCATCTATTTATTGCATTAATCTCCTAACTCTCCTCTGTCCCCTTTTCTCTCTCTCTCAAAAATAAACATTAAGAAAATTTTTTTAATAAATGAAATCTTTTTAAAATATCCAAGTTATCCATACCTCTTACTCAGTTTGATCCTATGAAGTAGATAGGACAAATATTGTTGTCCCACTTTGTAGATATATTAAGACTTCAGTGTTTCTTAAAATTCTTTGATTTTATTTTTTTAAGTTTATTTTGAGGGAGGGAGAGAGAGCGCGCACACAGGCATGAGCAGGAGAGGGGTAGAGAGAGAGCGGGAGAGAGAGAATCCCAAGCAAGTTTGGCACTTATACTGCCAAAACAAGAGATATTTCTTTGTTAATATCTTTTGAATTCAACTAAAATCAAAGAGTTTGGGGACACCTGGGTGGCTCAGTCAGTTAATCCTCTGATTCTTGATTTCAGCCTAGGTCATGGTCTTATGGTTCATGGGATTGAGTCCTGCGTCAGGCTCTGCATTGACAGCTTGGAGCCTGCTTGGGATTTTCTCTCTCCTTCTCTGTCTGCCCCTCCCCTGCTTGTACTCTTTCTTTCTCTCTCAAAATAAATAAGCTTAAAAAAAGAACTCTAGCCCAGGTTTGTTTGTTTAATTTAAGTAGGCTTCACATGCACCACAGAGCCTGGTGAAGGGCTTGAACTCATGACCCTGAGATCAGGTGTCAGATGCTTAACCAGCTGGGCTACCCAGGTGCCCCTCTAGCCCATGTTCTTAAGATAGAAGGAAACCTATGATGTAAAATAGTGTGCTAAGAAATTTTGTCTAAGATAATAGCTCCTTCCAATAGAATTTTGTGTGTGAATGAGAATATATCTGTGCTGTCCAGTATAATAGTCACTAGTCACATGTGGCTGTTGGGCACTGGAACTGCATCTAGTGTGACTGAGGAGCTGAATTTTAAATTTAAAGTAATTCTTGATTTAAATAACCACCTGTAGTAAGTGGTTACCATGTTGAACAGTGCAGAAGAATACTGGATAGTATGGAGAGTGAACAGACCAGGATTGAGACAACAGGTAGTAGTAGCCTTTTAATCAGGCATGAATGATGAAATTTAAAAAGGGAGAATGTCCATTATTTAGAAGAAAGATAACAGAATTCATTGAAACTGAGATGGAAGAAGGAAGACAGATTTTAAGCCAAGACCCTGGGTAATGAGGAATTTAATTGTTAAGAAAATAGAAGATTTGGGTCAAGCTGATGTTACTTTGTTGGTTTGGGTGTAAGTTTGAGTTTGTGGATATTATGTCTTTGGTGAAGACTGAATAGCTAAGTGAAGTTTTGCATTTGGAAATAGAGAATTGGGGGTTAGATAGTGGTCATGATTATGATGTTAGTTTACAGGTAACAAAGTCACAAGTGGAAGGCTTTTGAGCAGATACTAAAGGAATGAAGGTGATGTTGAGTGTCAAATGCCAAAGAGAAATTGAAGTGAAGATTGACTGAACTTAATCATACAACTGTAGATATAGTAGAGGTAGAGACTCTAGAGATTTTCATCTAATCCATTCATTTTACAAATGAGGAAAGTGATGCTCAGTGAGTGATGTGAAATGAAATGTTTAAATATACAGAGCTTATAAATGTCAAATTGAGGGCTTGAATCTAACTTCTTTGCTGACCCTTTCAGTGCTTTTCCCATTATGCTGGCAAAACAAAATCTTACTGAGAAATTTCACTAGAACATAATGGAAGCTAGATAACAGAGTGATAAGAAAGTAGAATATGGGATGGAGAAATGGAATTAGTGAGTGTGGGCAGCTTCTTTGAAAAACCTGGCAGTGAAAAAGGGGATTGAAATGAAATGCAATTGAAGGAGGCAGCGAACTCAGACCAAAGTTTTTTTGGTTCTAGAAATATTGAATAAACTATTCTGGCATGACAGGCAAGGGATAAAAGTACCAAAGTGGTATTATCTTCTTATTGCTGGTTGGGGAGATAAAGTAATTGACTTGTAAGATATATCATCATTGGAGCCAGAAATAGTCCTTAGATCTCCTGAAACTATTAAGTGATCAAACCTTCTTTTTTCAGAAAGAGTCCTACCTTACTGCACATTATTCTGTTTTGGTTGAAAATATAGATTGTTGATATGACTGGCATTTTACTTGGAAAGATATGACTTCATGATATTTCCTGTTCTTGAGGCTGCTTGATCTTCTAAGGTCTAAAAGGAATTCAGAGAGGTAAATCTTTGAGCATGAAGACTTTGAGTATGTTCGTTTTATAACTTAATTACATAACCACCACTATTTGAGGATATTTACCTTGATATTAAAGAACCAACTACTATGGAAGTTAAATGTGCCATAATATGTTTATTCTATTTCAAAGCTGGGGGGGGGTGTGGTTAGAGGGGAGAAGGTTCCCTGATTCCCTCTCCCCCTACCAAAAATGTACCACAAGTGATACCTTTTACCTCTTTAAAATACGATAATGTATTGGAAAGAGAATTTTTAGTGAAATGGTGAATACAGGTGATGAGAATGCAACCTGGAGAAAGAGAAAGAATTTAAGATTGTTAAGGACCCAATGATTGTTTGATGGTTGTTTATAGAAAAAATGATTTTAAGAGACTTCCTTAGCTTTAGCCAACTATGTGGAAAATGAAGTTAAATTATGAGATCTTTTAATTTCACCGTGATGTCTTAAAAGTAAAATTCCCTTGTCAGCAAGGGAATTTAAAACTGAAAATTACATCTTGGAATTTTTTTTTTAATGTTTATTTATTTATTTTGAGAGAGAGAAAGCGCATGTGCCCATGCATGCAGGAGCTTGAGCGCATGGGGGAGGAGCAGAGAGAGAGAATCTCAAGCAGGCTTCCTGTTGTAAGTGCAGAGCCCGACACAGGGCTCGAGATTTCACAAACTAGGAGATCATGACCTGAGCCGAAACCAAGAGTTGGTTGCTCAACTGACTGAGCCACCCAGGTGCCCCTACATCTTGGCATTTAATTTCTACTGTCAACTCATTTGTGGGAGCACAGGACCAATCACTTAGTTGATTTATTGCTGCTAGGTAGTCTCTGTATGTTACGATGAAAAATGTACTGTAAGTCACTGAATTCTGAATAAATTACCAAATCAAAAAACGGTTGTTCGATGCTGGAGTCTCAGAAGAAAAAAATACCCACAAACAACAAAACATAACCCCCAGGGTGGAGTTAGGCTGTTGTGTTTTTTCTTTTTTTAAAGGACCATATATATTATCTTGAGAAAGGAGTATATCTCTAGCAATTATGCTGTATTTCAAAGGGATCAGATATTATGAAATTCCACCTAGACCAAAGGCCAAAAATGGAAAAGTATCTTTAGCGTTACAGAGGCCCAAGCACAAACGTATAGTGATATAATTAGGATGTGTCTTACTTTACAATTCCATGCTCTTTTGGCCTTAATATTAAAGGAAAACTTAGATCTGTGTTTAAATTTTGAATTGGTTAGTTTTTATTCCAGACCAAGGTCTATTAATGTACTCTGTGTAGTAACTAGACTACCTGAGAATATTAAGAAACTTAAATGGCTGTGGTTTGCTTTTAGAGCATTTCAGCTTAGAAGAATGTGTCTTGTTTACTTTTTGCTTGCTAAGCATGTATGACTGGCAAAAGGCCTTGTAGCCCTGCTGCCCACATGGTCTGGACAAAATAACTAGTGGTCTGTTAGAGAAGAACAAAAGAGAAACAAGAAAAATAATTTTCCTTTGGCCAGAAGATATCACTGGAGCCTTGATTGCTAGAGTTGAAGCAACAACTAAAGTAGAGGGAAATCAATGGAAAGTAGTGTGTGCTGGTAGGAAGGAGGCATTTGGGTTGGGGGTTGGATTGCATAGCACGCAAAATAAAGGTTCCTATTGATCAGTGGTATTTCAGCCTCATGTTCCCAATTGGAATTTAAGTGAGAAGTATTCTGGCATTTTCTTGTTTAGTGTTTCAGAGGAATTTGTGTTCTTTCAGCTTAGTGTACATTTATTCTTTATTTAAAAACAGGCAAACTTCTGACTCTCATGGGGATAATTAAAGAATATAATCTGACAAAATAAATCACAAAAAATGATATACAGTTGGACTGTGATACTATTCCTTCTAACCAGTCGACTTTTAGAAAAGTCAAGAAGTCTTGTTCTAGAATAAGATAAGCCCAAGGAGCCTGTGTTTTGAGGGGGAAGGCAGGTATGTGGTATTTCTGAGTCCTTTCTGTGGGGGGTGAGAAGCTAAATAAATAGCTATGCACTGAAGTCTGTGAGTCTGTTGACCTACTTTTAAGTCACTTAAATGCTTCTGTGTCTGTGCTGAAACCAAACTGGAACCTTGGAAAAAACCTTGAGATGGTTCCTCTCAGTAGTTTCCCCATAAAAATTCCCATCCCTTTGCTTATTTATTTAGTATTCTCAGAATAGATTTGGATTATTCCCCTAGGAAGATTACTGTAAATTGCTATAGTGTGCTGGCATTTTCTTGTACATTTTTTCATCAGTGAAGGGAAGATCATTTAATAGTGGTAGCTGTGATTTATTGGGTGCCTGTTGTGTTGCAAATATTATACTCAGCACTTTATGAACAAGATCTTATTTAATCTTCTCAGCAGTTGTGATAATTAAGATTTGATTGAGACTTGTCCATAGCACACTTAGAGAAGATTGTGTCAGTTCTTAAGTAGTCATTGAATAGTGTTACATCTATTTTCTTGTTTAATTTTATTTAATTTATAAATGTTTATTTACTATTTTTGAGAGAGAAGCATGCGTACTTACATGCGTGCAAGTGCGGGGGTGGGGGGGTGGGGGGAAGAGGAAGAGAGAGAGAGAGAGGCAAAGAATCAAAGCAAGCTCTAGGCTCCGAGCTGTCAGTGAAAGAACCTGATGCAGGGCTCCAGCTCACAAACCATGAGATCATGACCTAAGCCGAAGTCGGACGCTTAACCAACTGAGCCACCCAGGCACCTCTCTTGTTTAATTTTATATCTCTGTTTCCTAACTCCTTAGCATAGTTCTGGCACATGGTAAGCGCTTAAGAAATGTTTGTTGACTGTATATTTGACTCCATTAAATACGTACGTACTTTATCTTAAAGCCAAGTTCCCTTTCTAATAAAGAATATTCTACAGCCTCCAGCACTTTGGGAATATTAGCTGGTTTTTCTCCTTTTTCTCTGGCCCTTGTTTTTTGCTTCTTTTGGGGTGCCCCTATTCCTCTGCTCATCCTTTAAATGTTGATGTTCCTCCAGGCTCTGTTTTAAGCCCTCTTATATTCTCTATACTTCCCATGGGAAATATCTGTTTCATTGGCATTATTTGTTATTCATGTGTGGAAGATGCCCAAATCAGTATCTCCAGTTAAGATTTTTCTTCTGAGCTGACCTTCAGTTCCATTTATTTTATTCATATATTTGTTAATTAATTCAGCAAACAGGTATCAACTGTATTCCATCTACACAAAGCATAGCAGTGAAAAAGATTAAACAGGTTTCAATTCTCATGGAGCTTATGTTATCGGGAATAAACAAGATTACAGTTCTAGTAAGTGCAATGAAGACAGTAAATCAAGGTAATGTGATAGAGCATGGTTAGGGAAGAATTCTCTCAGGAGGTGATATTTGAGACCTAAGGCAGGGAACAAGACTGGTGTGTTTGTTGAAAGGAGGAAAGGAGAATAAAGGAAAGTGAGATAATTCCCTAATGCCAAAAAAAAAAAAAAAAAAAAAAAAAATTTTTTTCCCCCTAAAAGCAGGGAAATACTTGGTCAGTGTAGGTAAGGCTAAGTGAGAGCAATTAATAAAAGATGAAAAAGGGTACATATCATGGAGAGAATTTTTGACTATGGTACATTTGTTTTTATTCTAAAATTCATAGGAAGCCCTTCAAGGGTTAAAGTAGAGACTAACATGATCTGATTTATATATTTAAAAAATTTTTTTAATGTTTATTTATTTTGAAGGAGAGAGAGAGACAGACAGGGCATGAGCGGGGGGGGGGGGGGGGGCGGGGGAGAGAGACAGAGAGTGGGGGAGGGAGACACAGAATCCAAAGTGGGCTCCAGGCTCTGAACTATCAGCACAGAGCCTGACGCAGGACTCGAACTCAGGAGCCATGAGATCATGACCTGAGCCAAAGTCGGACATTTAACTGACTGAGCCACCTAGGTGCCCCTGATTTATATTAAAAAAAAATTTTTTTTAACGGTTATTCATTTTTTGAGAGACAGAGCATCAGTGGGGGAGGGGCAGAGAGAGAGGGAGACACAGAATCTGAAGCAAGTTCCAGGCTCTGAACTGACACCACAGAGCCCCATCCATGCAGGGCTCGAACTCACAAACTGTGAGATCATCATGACCTGAGCTGCAGCTGGATGCCCAACCAACTGAGCTACCTAGGTGCTCCCTGATTTATATTTTTTAAAACACCACTCCGGCTACCATATGAAGACTGGAAAATGGAAGTGGATATATGGAGACCATGGAAGGAGATAATGATGCTTTGCAGTAGGGTGGTTAACAGTGGTATTGAAGAGAGGTGGACAGATTTGTGCTATATTTTTTGAAGGTGGACCTGACAGGATTTGGTAATGGATTGAATGTGGGAAATGATAAAAAGCCAGTTGCCTATTTGACATCTCTTCTGGGTTCAGAATCACCCAGTGTTTAACATGGTCCAAACTGATCCCCCTCTTCCCTTCCCCTTTCTTTTCCCAAACCTACTTCCTTTCCAGTGTTTCTTTTTAAGTGGTTCTCTATGAACCCATTTGCTTAGGACAGAAACCTAGTCACTATCTTCCATTTGTAATTCTTTTTCCCTGCATATCTCTCCCACCTCAACCAGTAAAGGCCATTGATTCTGTATTTGAACGTACATGTCTCTATCCATAGTATCACACCTGGATTTCTACCTCAGTCTTTTCACTGGTCTCCTTCTGTATCATTATGCTTATCTGATCCATTCTGGATGCTGCAGACAGTGTTTTGTTTTGTTTATTTAATTTATTTATTTAAATTCAAGTTAGTTAACATACTGCATAATATTGGTTTCAGGAGTAGAACCCAGTAATTCATCACTTACATATAACACCTAGTGCTCATCCCATTGAGTGCCCTCCTTAATACCCATCACTGATTTAGCTCATCTCCCCATCCACCTCCCCTCCAGCAACCCTCACTTTGTTCATGATAGCCAAAAGTCTCTTACAGTTTGCCTCCCTCTCTATTTTTATCTTATTTTCCCTTCCCTTCCTCTATGTTCATCTGTTTTGTTTCTTAAATTCCACATATAAGTGAAATCATACGATATTTGTCTGTCTCTGATATTTCACTTAGCATAATACACTCTAGTTCCATCCACGTAGTTGCAAATGGCCAGATTTCATTCTTTTTGATCGCCAAGTAGTAGTCCATTGTGTGTGTGTGTGTGTGTGTGTGTGTGTGTGTGTTTTATATATCTACCATACCTTCTTTATCCAGTCATCAGTTGATAGACATTTGGGCTCTTTTCATAATTTGGCTATTGCTGATAGTGCTGCTGTAAACATTGGGGTTCATGTGCCCCTTCAAATCAGCATTTTTGTATCCTTTGGATAAATACCTAGGAGTACAATTGCTGGGTCATAGCATAGTTATCTTTTTAATTTTTTGAGGAACCACCATACTGTTTTCCAGAGTGGTTGCACCAGTTTGCATTCCCACCAGCAGGGCAAAAGTTTCCCCATTCTCTGCATCCTCCCCAACATCTGTTGTTTTCCTGAGTTGTTGATTTTCGCCATTCTGACAAGTATGTGGTGGTATCTCATTGTGGTTTTGATTTGTATTTCTTGCTGCAGACAGATTTAATTAAGGCACTTCTTTCCTGAAAATTCTTCATTGGCTCCCTCAGGATAAGGTTGAAACTCTCTTAACATGATCTGTTGAGAGATTGCTTATGACATGGCCTCTCCTTGCCACTTTAGCCTCATCTTTCACCTTTCCCACCCTTGCTATCCACCAGCCACACTGAATTATTATTTGATCCTCAGTGAGTCATGCTCTAGTTGTTATGCTTACTCTCTTTTCCTAACCCTCTTTTTGCCCACTCCCCATTATTCATCCACAGCAAGCAAACAACATACAAAAGCTTGTGGCTGTCCTTTGGGTATCAGCTTAGATGTCATTTCTTCAGAGAGACTTTCTGATCCACCAGCTCTTAGTTAGTTTCCCCTGTTTTACATTCTCTTAGCACCCTCTACTACCTTCCAGGGTACTATCAGTACTACCAGGGTACAATCTCAATATTTTGAATTGCCATTGTTTAACTAGATGGTAAGCTTCATAAAGGTAGGGACACTATCTTCCATGTTCACCATTATATTTTCAGTTCTAGATTCCCTTTTTTTTTTTTTTTTTTTTTTTTTTTTTTTTTTTTTAGTTTTTATTTAAATTTTAGTTAACATATGGTGTAATATAAGTTCAGGTTGGGGTGCCTGGGTGGCTCAGTCATTTGAGCGTCCTACTTCGACTCAGGTCGTGATCTCATGGTTCGTGAGTTCAAGCCCCACATCGGGCTCTGTACTGACAGCTCACAGCCTGGAGCCTACTTTGGATTCTGTGTCTCCCTCTCTCTGACCCTACCCCACTCACTCTCTGTGTTTCTCTCTCTCTCAAAAATAAATAAACATTAAAAAAAAATTTTTTTTTAATTAAAAAAAAAATAAGTTCAGGTATGCAATATAGTGATTCAGCATTTCTGTACATCACCTGGTGCTCATCACAAGTGTACTATTTGTTTATATTTTTTGAGAGAGAGAATACAAACGGAGCAGTAGAGGGAGAGGGTGGAAGAGGATATTAAGCAGGCTCCATGCTTGGCAAGGAGCCAGACTCAGGGCTCGATTTCATGACCATGAGATCATGAACTGAGCTGAAATCAAGAGTTAGAAGCTTAACCAACTGAGCCACCCAGATGCTCCACAAGTGCACTCTTTAATCCCCATCATCTATTTCACACTTTACCCCACCCACCTTCCCCCCTTGTAACCATCCATTTGTTCTCTATAGTTAAGAGTCTGTTTCTTGGTTTGCCTCTTTCTCTCTCTTCTTTCCACCTTTGCTCGTTTGTTTTGTTTCTTAAATTCCACATATGAGTGAATCATTTGGTATTTGTCTTTCTCTGACTTATTTTGCTTACAGCTTCTATGTTCTTTTTTTTTTTCAAGCTTATTTATATATTTTGAGAGACTGTGTGTGCATGTGAGTAGGGGAGGGACAGAGAGAGAATCCCAAGTAGGCTCCATGCTGAGCCTGGAGCCCAACATGGGGCTCCATCTCACAAGTGTGAGATCATGACCTGAGTTGAAATCAAGAGTCCCAACTCTCAACCGACTGAGCCACCCAGGAGCCCCTCTAGATTGTTTTTTTTTTTTTTTTTTTTTAACTTAAGTTTATTTATTTAGAGAGAATAGGGCAGGGTAAGAGAGAGAAGGTGAGAGAGAATCCCAAACAGGCTCCACACTTTCAGCACAGAGCCCAACACAGGGCTCAAACTCATGAACCATGAGATCGTGACCTGAGCTGAAATCAAGAGCCACACACTTAACCGACTGAACTACCCACGTGCCCTCAGATGGTTGTTTTTTGTATTTTTGTTTTTATTTTTACTTTTTTAAATGTTTATTTTTGAGAGACAGAGTGAGTGGGGAGGGGCAAAAAGAGAGGGAGATACAGAATCTGAAGCTGGCTCCAAGGTCTGAGCTGTCAGCACAGAGCCCAACGGGGGGCTCAAACCCACTAACTGCGAGATCATGACCTGAGCTGAAGTCTGATGCTTAACCGACTGAGCCACCCGGGTGCCCCTTAATGTACATTTGTTGAAGGTGATCTGTGGTAAGAAAGATAGTGTATTAATAGAACATTCATGGTATTTTTAGTATGAGGATTTATTCAGCCTACTGACATTGTTGTGGAAAGAATATTCAATATATATATACCTCATAATAAACTGATATTTCTGGCTAAATAATAAACTGATCAGTGCCCTAATGTTATTCTTGAAAGTGGCGTGTAGACTTTTTGACATGACCCCAGTAGTCCTCATGTAACCAAAAAAAAAAAAAAAAAGCCAAGAAATGTTTCTTCTCCAGACATAGAATCAGTTATGCTCTTCCAATGAGCTCATTACTTTTGGTGGGAAATAGTACCATTTTGAGCACTAAGTATGCTCATTGCTTCTGTGTTATGCCAATATGACAACTGAAAATGTAATACTTCTTTGTAGTTCTTTTTGTCTTTGAGGTAAAAATGTTTTAAAGTCACTTGAAATAATTATCTTTTCTGTGTTATTAATTTACCAACTTGACATGGGCTTGTTTCATTCACTTTTTACATTTAGGGACTTTTTTTTTCCGTTGCAGTTTAATTTGATTTTATACTTAAATAAAGCACATACATGGTTCCAAATTCAAATCTGCAAAACAGTATACACTCAGAGCAGTTTAGTTTCTTTCTTTGTCCTTTCCACTTATCCATTTCTTCCCTCAACAGGTAACTTTCGCAGGGGGATGGGGAAGCTTTGCCTTCCTTTTTAAAAAAGCATAAACATGAGTGTATATATATTTACCCCCAAATTCACACATACACACATACTCACATAAACATGCACATTTCTTAGAAGAATGTCAGTATACTATTCTTACACGCTTTTTTTTAACTTGATGTTATAGTAACAAGATAAGATAATCCTCATTCCTTTGTAAAGCTGTATGGTATTCTCTTACAGAATTAGACTATAGTTTATTCAACCAGCTTTGTCTTTTTGGACGTTTGAGTTATTTCTGGGCTTTGCTATAACAAATGCTGCAGTGAATAGACTTTTTTGTATATCTTTCATATTCTTTACCAATGTGTCTTTGGGTTTAGTTGCTAGAAGTGAGAATAACTTTGCTAAATTAAATTTTTTTTAATGTTTATTTTTCAGAGAGACAGAGACAGAATGCGAGTGGGTTAGGGGCAGACAGGGAGACACAGAATCCAAAGCAGGCTCCAGGCTCTGAGCTGTCAGCACAGAGCCTGATGCGGGGCTCGAACTCACGAGATATGAGATCATGACCTGAGCCAAAGTCAGACGCTCAACCGACTGAGCCACCCAGGCACCCCTAACTTTGTTAAATTATATGACACTTCCTTCCAGAGAGATTGTATTATTTTGCATTCTCACCAGCTTTATCTGAGAATACCTGTTTCCTCACCTTACCAATTTAAGTTAATCTGATAGGTGAGTAATGGTTTCTTTGTGTCATTTTAATTTATATCTATTTTATTGTGAACAATGTTGAGTATCTTTTTATATGTTTAATAGGCTGTTTATATTTTTTTTTCTGTGAATTTCTACATGTTTGTAGATCTCTTTTTATAGGAAAGAAAATAACCTTTTTTCTTTTAAATAAATTGTAAATATTTTTTGCATTCTTAATATTATGTTCTTTGTCTCTCCACTTGAGTTATTACACTGCTGTAATTAAAACGTCTTGTTATGTCTGTACTTTCTTATCTGTTTGCATTGTCAGTGACCTAGTTCAGGCCAGCATCACTTGTAAGACAATTATAATAGCTTTTTAACAATTGCCTGCCTCTGTCTCCAATTTTGCCTTTCCCAAATGTTTTGCCCATACATCACATAAATCTTTCTAAACTATCTCTCTTACCATTTTTCTCTTGCTATACGGCCTTTAACTGCTCCCTTTGTATTTAGAGTGAAATTCATATTCCTCAGCTTATTGCTTAAGCCGTTTCATGAGTTAGCACCAGTTAGCTTAACTTCATTAGCCAGTGAGTCTAATATTGAGCTTCATTGAATTTTTCTTTGTTTACTCTGCAGGCTTCTGTTTTTCACTTGGATTTTTCTTACAGCCTGGATCACTTTATCCTCCCTTTCCCTTCCCAGCCCACTCTAATCGTGTTAGCCAAATCTTACCTATTCTTTAAGCAAGGATCAGATACTACCTTACAATACCTCTCCTCTGCTATTCCCACGATTCTCACTATGATCAGGTTGATTTCTGAGAGCATTCTAGTTGGGAACCATTAGAATTAAGGAGGTACTAAAGAGAAGATCGTCAGATATCCAGAGATTTTGATACATTATATTCTGGGAGTCTGGTTGTATCACATTGACAGAAAACTAATAGTACATATGTTTTCTTAATTGATTCGTATAACCTCCTAAAGGTGGTGCCAGTGATATTTCTGTTGTCCACATCTCTTCATTTTTATTAGAGTGATAATTATGACTGCTTAGGGGACCAAAAAGTTAATTTTAGTTTCAATCTAACCATACTCCACTTTTTTCTTCAAGTGTACAATTACATTTGCAAATTCACTTTTACTGTGTGGTATCACTGAACTCAAATTCAGAGTGTGATTCCTATGGGTGTGGGAAAATTTTCACTCTAAATTTTCTAAATTGATGAAGTTTTATAATTAAAATCTGTAGCTAAGGAATGTTTTGATAGTGTTTAAAGTATTGTATCAATGTGGCTTGGTCGGTTAAGCATCCGACTTCAGCTCAGGTCATGATCTCATGGTTTGTGAGTTCAGCTCTGCTCTGATAGTGTGGAGCCTGCGTGGGATTCTCTCTCTCTTTTCCTCTCTCACTCTCTCTCCCCCTTGCTCACTTGCCCTCTCTCAGAAATAAAGTATTGTATAAAACTGATATCCTTAAGGCGTCAGAAAATACATCCACAGTTTTAACTTTTTGCTCTTTCATTTAGTTGGGCCTGAGATAATTACAGAATCCCTTGGAGCCCCAAATAGTTAACAACCTCAGACAAAAGTATTTGCTTGCCAAGGACAGAATGTTCCCCTTAATAATATAAGGGAAATAAAGTTCCATTTGGCACCAGAAGTGCAGTGTAGGATAAGCTCATTTGAGTTCATGACAAATATAATAAAATGAGAAAGAGTATTTTGGCTAAAATAATCCTTAGGTAATCATCACCTTATAAAAAGATCTTTAATTGCTAAGGGAAAAAGTAGATAAGATATTCTTCATTGCTTTGATCCAGGGAAAGTTTGTGATCAATAATGAAGAGCACTGAAAAAAATTGGGGGATGCCTGAGTGGCTCTGCTGGTAAAGCATTTGACTCTTGATTTTGGCTCAGGTCATGATCTCACAGTTGCTAAGAGTGAACCCTGCATACATCTCTGTGCTGGCAGTGCAGAGCTTGTTTGGGATTCTCTCTCTCCCTCTCTTTCTGCCCCTCTCCTGCTCACACGTGCTGTCTCCCTCTCTCAAAATAAGTAAACAGTTGAAAAAAATAAATAAAATTTGCAATTTCCCCCCTCTTTAAATCAGTATCATGTATGTGCTATAAAAAGAGAAAAGTGGTTTAATTATTTTTGGTTCATTTTTACCTCTGGTCAAGAGTAAATGTGAAACTTCACATCATTTCCAGGTGTAATCTTAAGAACATAAGTACATGAGTTCTAGCCTACATTGCTTTATAAGATAATCAGATTTGGCAGAGATGTGAAGGCTTTAAAAGAAGAAAAGACAAAATTTCCAGCTTATACCCCTTTACCTTCTCCTGGCTCTACCTAAAACTCTTTCACGTCCATTACCATTCACTTGCCTTTCCTCCCCTACTAGACTGTGAACTCTGTTAGATCAGAACTGAGTCTGACTTCTCTGTATATCACTAGTGAATACAGGGATGAATCTGGGATCTAACCCTAGCCATACTGACAAGCTTCTGTTTAGCCTTAGGCAAGTCATGGTACAGCTCTTTATGCCTTCTTTCAAAAGGACGAAAGAGAAAATCATAGTTTCTTCGATATGGAAGAGACCTTAAAGATTACATAATCCAACTCCTTTATTGTACGGATGAAGAAACCTTGCCTGCCTGACTCTTCGAAATGTGAGAATAGAAATACTTTGAACTAAATAAATAGCAGTGTTATATTTTATCCTGATCTTCTCATGTGGGATAGATTAATTTCATTTAGAACTATGGTATATAGTCTTAAATTAGATGCATGTTTTTCTTTGCAATTTAGCCCTCAAATCTTATTCTTGAGTTAGAAAAAATGTGGGTGGTTAAGTTTCTCAGGGTAGGATACAATAAGAGGGAGGAAGAAACATTTAATCAGTGGGATTTATAATAAATGATAACAAAATAACTACATCTGGTTGCTTAAGTAATTTCTCATAAGGCACTTTTCTCACTAAGCTTGGTTTTTGTTTTTGTTGTTTTTTAATAATGAACTCATGGACACATTAAGGTCCATATGTCTAAGTATATAGGCATTTAAAAATCATTTTCTGAAGTTGTTTGGATTTTGGACTTTTAAAATTTTATTTTGGGGACGCCTGGGTGGCTCAGTCTGTTAACTGACCAACTGGCTCAGGTCATGATCTCGCAATTTGTGAGTTCAAGCCCCGCGTCGGGCTCTATGCTGACAGCTCAGAGCCTGGATCCTGCTTCGGATTCTGTGTCTCCCTCTCCTCTTCGTGCTCTCTCTCTCTCAAAAATAAATAAACGTTAAAAAAATTAAAAATAAACAAATAAAATTTCATTTTGTTACAAAGTATCTTCAAACTGGATTGTGAAGGAGAGCTGTGTCCTGGCATCTATTATAACATACCTCAAGCAAATTAAAATATTTATGCATTTGTAAAACTAAGGAGTGATTATTTGCTTTTCAAAAGCAGGCTTCACTTTTAAAAAGCATCCAATTGAAATACTTGTGTGTACTACAGAACTGTGTACTACTTCTGTGTATTACTTAGGATGGGAGGGCTGGGAGAATAGGAAGGTGATGGCTAAAGGTTCAGGCAGGGTTCATTTTTGAGGTGATAAAAGTGTTCAAAAATTGATTGTGGTGATGGTTGCACTTTTCTGTGAATAGGCTAAAAACCGTTGAATTGTACATTTTAAATAGATGAACCGCATGATGTGTGAATTATATTTCAGTAGGCTGTTGTTAAAAAGCATTTATCATGGGGCCCCCTGGGTGGCTCAGTTGGTTGAGCGTCCAACTTTTGCTTTTGGCTCAGGTCACGATCTCACAGTTGTGAGAACAAGCCACATGTCAGGCACCACATTAGCATGGAGCCTGCTTGGGATTTCTCTCCCTCCTCTCTCTCTGCCCCTCTCTCACTTTCTCTCTCTCTCTCTCTCTCTCTCTCTCTCTCAAGATAAATAAACTTAAAATTATCATAAGAATTGTCTAGTGAATGTTGTTATATCATGTAACCATGGTTTTTTTTTTTATAACAGTGGCCAACATTTGTTGATTGCTTATTATATGCCAGGTATTATGCTAAATATTTTAAAGTGTACATTTTCTTACATGAGGCTTTAGTTTACATAAAGCTTTCCAGCAACATAATCATCTTTATATACTCCATGGATACTAGCACAGAGCCTTAAAGAATGCCATAAAGTTAAAATGTATGCATGGATGACTGTGTATGTGAATGAATGAATGAATGAATGAATGAATGAATTTAGTTACCACTCTGGCATGGAATCTCAACACATCAAAGCATTGCTTTCTCATTATCTTCCTATCAGTCTACTCTCAGACCTACCAAGCAGTTCCAGCTTACATAGGGATTAGTGGTTTTATCAAGTAGAAGATTTATTTTGACTTGATTTTGCCATTTACACAGAAGTAAGTAAGGATGAGGAGAACATTTATTGCATTTCTCTCTTTCCCTTTGCTCCTTATTTCAAGCAGTCAGCAATCCATCTTTAGCTCTCAGTCTTTACTCTAGTGGGAGAGGTTTAAGCTTTCTGCAGATCTAAGGAGAACATTACTCCAAATAAATCTGGTTTAGAATATGCCTGAATCAGAGTCCAAGAAAATTCCTCTCAAAATCTTGTACATAGGTGGGGCGCCCAGGTGGCTCAGTCGGTTAAGCATCCGACTTCGGCTCAGGTCATGGTCTTGCAGTTCGTGAATTCGAGCCCCGCATCAGGCTCTGTGCCGACAGCTCAGAGTCTGGAGCCTGCTTCGGATTCTGTGTCTCCCTCTCTCTCTGCCCTTCCCCTGCTCATGCTCTCTGTCTCAAAAATAAATAAAAAAAACATTAAAAACTTGTTTTTTAAAAAATCTTGTACGTAGGTGATGATTCCTACATGTATATATTTCACTTTCAGAGTAGAAATAAGAGGTCCCCAAACATTTTCAGTCTTATTTTTAGACAGCTGGGTTAGGATAATTCATTGGATGTGGACTAAATTCACAAATAAGATAGTTCAGCTCTGCAACCCAAAACCCCCTAGGATTCTGATGATCTCATGGCCTGTGGTTCTCTAACACTGTGACATTATTTTCTTTTGAATTCTGGGTCAACTGGAAGATGCTTTTTGTAAAGCAAAAATTTTTAACTTTGAAGTCTAATTTATCAGTTTTTTTGTTTAATGGTTTGTGCTTTGGGTGCTGCATGTAAAACCTTAGGTCCTGTAGATTTTATTCCTGTATATATGTATTTTAATTTTTTTTTAAGTTTATGTATTTTTGAGAGAGAGAGAGACAGAGCATGAATGCGGAGAGGCAGAGAGAGAGGGAGACACAGAATCCGAGGCAGGCTCAGGCTCTGAGCTGTCAGCACAGAGCCCAATGCAAGGCTCAAACTCACAGACTGCGAGATCATGATCTGAGACGAAGTTGGACACTTAACCGACTGAGCCACCCAGGCGCCCCTTCTATATATTTTTTTTAAAGTTTTATATCGAATTTAATATTTAGGCCCCTGAGCCATTTGAATTAATTTTTGTGTAAGATCTAAAGTATGTATCAGCGTTCTTAAAAAAATTTTTTTTCTGACACCATTTATTTTCTTGGTGTTACCGTAAATGTTACTGTTTTTATAAATGTGAGATTCCAGTAGTTCTTTGCTGGGACATAGTAATAGTGAGTTGACTTTTCTATATTTTCTATATATTTTCTGTTTTCTATATATCCTGTGACCTTGCTAAACTTAAACTTACCTTTTTTTAGTTCAAGGAAGTTCTATATTTTTGTTGGTTTGGGGGGGATTTTTGGTAGATTCTTTGGGGTTTTCTAGATACTTACGTCACTTTTCCTCCAATCTGTATGCCTGTTCTTTCTTTTTTTTTCTTTATTGTATTAGCTTTTTAGTACAGTGCTGAATGAGAATTGTGAAAAAAGACGTTCTTACTTTGTTCCAGGTCTTGGGGGGAAAGCATTCATTCTCTCACCATTAAGTATGATGCCACCTATAGGATTTTCATAGATACCACTCTTAGTTTAAGGAAGTTTCTTTGTGTTCTTAGTGTGCTGGGAGGCCATGAATACATGTTGAATTCTAACAAAAGCTTTTTCTGCATCTCTTGATATGACATCTGGTTTTTCTTATATAGCCTTATGAGTATGGTGAATTACAACAATTAATGATTTTCATGTGTTGAGCCAGCCTAGCATTCCTGGAATGAATCCCACTTAGTTGTAATGTATTAATTATCTTTTTTATATATTCCTAGATTTAATTTGCTAAGCACTTTTGCAAATGTATGTTGCTTTTTAAAAGTAAAATTGAATTCTAGAATATCACATTTTGATGTGGATTATAAAAGACAACAAGTGCCTTAGAGATCATGATTTCTTTGTTCCTGCCTTCCTAAAATAACTTTTTCTTCATGTCCTAATTTGAAAGATTGGCTATATGTCGTTAGGACTTTAGATAAAAATCTAAGTTATTTGAAAAATTGTACATTTTTAGGTAATCATTTGACAAAAAATGTGAGACCATCCCCTCTTTAACGAGATAATTTTGGCTACTAATTCATAGTGTGTTTTAGGTGACTTTTTCTTTTAAATTGATTTTTTTCTCATTTTGACATTTGGAGCTTATTGTTGTAATGTATTAAATTAGCTTTATTAACATATCTATCGTGTCAACATTCATTGATAATTTCAAAATGGCTGAAGAATTGGGATATATTCAATCCAGAATGAAAGCTTTAAAGAATAATCTCCCAAGGAGAACATAGTTCTGGTATTGACTCTGGTGGTGAATGACTGTTTTGGGTTGTTTTTTTGTTTTTGTTTTGTTTTTTAAATCCTCTGCAGGGATATGTGTAATGAATCACTGACAGTTCTGTGCCAGTGAATATGGGGATATTGATATAATGGTTGATGGGTTTAACATCCCAAATCCAAGTATGAAGGAAAGAGATAGGGTCACACAGCTCAAAGGAGCATGGAAAAAGCATTCTTGCTGATAGAATCATTCCTCCTTTCAGAATGCTACCTAGAGAACTGGCATAGTTTAATTGCTTACAGCTGGGTAATAGAGGGTTGCTGTGTTGTGAGACCAAGATTCAGGTAGTCTTGCAGTGTCAGTAGTAACTTCTGTCTACATTTGTGCAAACTTTTAAATTATGCATGTTAAATAAATATCTTCTACTGCCCCCTCCCATACATGCAAATGCAGTTCAGTTTTAGAACAAGGGGTACTAAGGCCTCACCCTCCTAAAGGGTAAATAGAGGACAGGCAGCTTGAGTCTTAGAATTCAGCTTGAATGTTGAGAATGGAAAATATATTACAATGTTTGGGATTTCTTTTCCTACTTCTTACATAAAAAATTGAAGTATGGTACAAAGGTCTATATCTATAGAAATAGCTTCTAAAAACATGGACACCTGATTCAAAGGATATGAATATTTTTAAAGATTTTGAGACATGTGAAATGTATCCAAGAGAAAACAGTCCTCTAAGTCAATGACGACTTGTCCAAGAAACTACACCTATTACGGGTCAGTGAAGCTGTCTGTTGAAACAGGGAGTTTATTTTCTTCAAAAGGTTCATCATAATGTAGTACTTGTGTCCTGCTGAAGAAGTAACTTCACAGAGAGGCACTTAACATTTGCAAGATTCAAAACCAGGCACCTAGTAGGTACTCAGATTATATTTTTTAAATTTTTTAATATTTGTTTATTTTTGAGAGAGGGAGAGACAGAGCATGAGTTGGGGGCAGGTGGAGAGAGAGGGAGACACAGAACCCGAAGCAGGGTCCAGGCTCTGAGCCGGCAGCACAGAGCCCAACTCATGGCTCAGACTCACTAACTTCGAGATCATGACCTGAGCTGAAGTATGAAGTAGCATGCTCAACCCACTGAGCCACCCAGGTACCCAGGTTCTCAGAATATTTGAATCACAGAATCGTCATATTAGAGGGCTGAGATGGTCTTTAAAAAAAGAAGAAGAAAAGCAAGCTGAGATGGTCTTAGCAGGATTCAGTCTGTCCCTGTGTGCGTGTGTGTGTATGTTTCTGGGACATGCATTTGCCTCGTTAAGATAAAGTATTTGTCCTATCTATGCAGAAAAACATTAAATAGATCATGCTACATATTAAATATTCCTTTCTCCCTATTATCTTGTTTTACTACTCCAGAATAAAACTTTTATAATGATAGTTAAAACTTAGCCTTGGCAAACCAAATTCAGGATCAATCTAAATGGCTTTATGTTATGAGCTGAGATCCAGAACCAAATTAGCTAACTCTTCATATTAAAGCATTTTATGGTTTTTCTTCTCTCAGACAGTGAAGATACCTTGTTTTTTCTTTTGAAGGATCAAAACGAAACTGAACATGTTCTACCTGTGTTAAGGTTCCCAGAGCCCCAAATCTTTTTTTTTCCCCATTCTGCTTTCTGTATTCATATTTGGCTAGAAGGATTTTGTATTTAATGCCTATACTATGACTACAATAGTTTATTCTCATTAATACCATTAACTATAAGTAGTAGACTGGCTCTTCTTTGGGATTTTTTTAATATAGCATCAGCACTTAAATTATTCATATTTGATATTTGAGAACCTCTTCCCAGAGGTCTTTTATTCTTGAACAAATTTGCTTGATTTTTACCCAAATTGCTTACTACTATATTTTGAACAAGTAGAGTAACTTTTTTCTTTTTAGTGCAACTTTTGATTTCTCTAAACGTCAGTTTCCTTATTGGCAAGAAGAAACAAATTAGGTTATTGTAAAAATGCAAATTTGCTAGGCATACAGAGCACCTTGAATATAGGTCTTGGTACATTGTAGGTATTTTTTTTAATTTTTTTTAACATTTATTTATTTTTGAGACAGCATGAACGGGGGAGGGTCAGAGAGAGAGGGAGACACAGAATCCGAAACAGGCTCCAGGCTCTGAGCTGTCAGCACAGAGCCTGACTCGGGTCTCGAATTCATGGACTGTGAGATCATGACCTGAGCCGAAGTCAGACACTTAACCACTGAGCCGCCCAGGCGCCCCCATTGTAGGTATTTTAATAAACCTTAGGTGTTATAGTGACTTACAAAACATTGTATGAAATTATATCTTCCTGTTTGTCACTTCTGTTTTTAAAAAAAAATTTAAGTTTATTTATGTATTTTTTAAGTCATATCTACACCCAGCATGGGACTTGAACTCATGACTATGAGATCAAGAGTTGCACAGCTCCTCCAACTGAGCTAGCCAGGCACCCCAGCACTTTTGTTTTTGTAAACAAATCTCATCCATTTATTTGTGTGTAGGAGGCAAGAACTGAATCACAATACCAGAGGAATGGCATAATGGTGTGGCCATTTATTTTAATACAGATTCGAGAGGAATTTGGCTTTGGGTTTGCCACAAAGTACTGGGTCTCTTTAGGTAATATGCTCAGAATATCTTTAGGTGTATCTAATGTGACCTGTTCATTGGCTTGGAGTGCCTCATAAGACTATTTCCCTAAGTATTCAAAACAATACAGTTCCAAATCTCATGCCGTGTGAGAATTGTTTAAAGTTCATTTTTCTTCAAGTCCTCTTCCCAGATACTTCAAGGACTTTCCAGGATAGTATTCAGTCTAAAGGTTGCTTCCTAGTTATTATTATAAGAGAAAAGAGTGTTCTAGCCACTGCAGGGTTTGGGTGGGAATCAGGATGTTACTGCAGTGCTTCAGAGCCCAGGAGATATCAGAGTCCTAGTAAGGTGAACAGTGCATCCATGGTGGAATGATGTATCCTAGCACAGGGTGTCCAAGCCCAAGTGGGGTGAGGGTGCCCACACCCAGGGAGGAGGTGATTACAGAGATATGAGATGGGTTACATACAAAAGGGTAGGGGTTTGGGGGGCCTGGATTGCTCAGTTGGTTAAGCATCCTACTCTTGATTTGGCTCAGGTCATGATCTCATGGTTTATGAGTTCAAGGCCCGTGTCGGGCTCCTCACTAACAGCATGGAGCCTGCTTGGGATTCTCCCTCCCCCTCCCCCTCCCCCCTCCCCCTCCCCCTCCCCCTCCCCCTCCCCCCCTCCCCCTCCCCCTCCCCTCCCCCTCCCCCTCCCCCCTCCCCCTCCCCTCCCCCTCCCCCTCCCCCTCCCCCTCCCCCTCCCTCTCCCTCTCTGTCTCTCCCTCTCCCTCCCTCCCTCCCTCTCCCTCTCCCTCTCCCTCTCCCTCTCCCTCTCCCTCTCCCTCTCCCTCTCCCTCTCCCTCTCCCTCTCCCTCTGTCTCAAAAATAAATAAACTTAAAACAGTATGATCAGAAGGGTAGGGACTTTATTAAATAAGTAAATATATATTGAGGATAATGGAAGCCAGGTTTTTCACTATAAATTTTCCAAATTTGGAAAGGAAGAAGACTATGAACCTTGTGATATTAGATTGGAATATTGTGGTTATTTCAAAAATTTTAAATTTAAAAATAATGAAATATAAATTATAAACCTAACTTAGATTGTAGCTTAAATACAAAGATACTTCACCTTATACATGGGACTGGATATTATTTACGTACCTCTTAAAAGCAATTGACAAAATTTGCTAAGCTTCAGAAAGAACCATGTGATTTATAAGCCAATCCTAAAAGCTTAAGGAAAAGCTTCAGTTTCTGAATTTGCAGCTTTATAAATTGAATGTTATATGTTACAAAGTCTAAGATCAAATCTTTTAAATATACCTGATATTTACACAAAAACTCCCTTGAGCATGTAATAGAAGTTTTTAAAGAAAGGACAAGGAGAGCATAGATGGTCTGCCTGATAAAGCTGGATTACAGTGTAGGTCCTGAGCTCCCTGGTGTCCACAGCAGAAAGTTAGATATGGGAATTTTTATCTTGGGTTCATGAATTTCTTAGAGTTATATGTAAATCTCTGTATGTGTGCATGTTTTTTTCTGGAGAAAGAATGCATAGTTTTCATCATCCTCAATGGGGTTGTGTGATTCAAAAAAGGTTGAAGCATTGTATCATATTTTTAAAAGGATGGATACCTGAAGGTCCTTTATAAATTCAATTTTAGGAATCCTTTTGTAGGGAATATTAATGGAGCATGTATTACAGAATTAAATTTAGGTTTTAGATTAGGTTTTACATATGTGAAGTAATATTTTATTGAGTGCCTTCAAGAAAAAGCTCTGGAATACTAATACATTTCATTCTCACTACATTTATGCAAGGTAAAGATTATTCCTATAATTCTGATGAGGAAATTGAGACTCAGATTAAAAAGCTTGCCCTAGGTTACAAAGTGAGAGACCATGTAAGAAAGAAGCAGGTGTTCTTCCTACTCTTTCGTTACCATTATCTCCAACCCAGTGCCTGCTCTGTACTGGGCATTGCACAGGGTACTGGTGATGTAATGTTGAACACAAGAGACTGTTGCTTCTCCTTCCCTCATTCTCAAAAAGAAGGTGAGGGAAACAAGTAAGAATATTAAAACTGGTGTGCTTTCCTCTAATTTTAAAACTAGTGAGAATATATTTCATATATTCCCTATATTCTTCCATTTTCTCTTGTAAGATGGTTGGCAATACTTCATTGAATTTCCTTAGCCTCCCAGTATCTTTATTGGGATATATATAAATATGATTATCTTATTTATCATTGAGTCTATTAGTGGGATCAATTTAGGATCAAGGATGTCTAGTACTTGATATTACACAGTAATCATCAGTCTGCATGTTGTAAATTATTAAAAGTTTTTAAAGCTACATGTATATTTATAAAATCTTCTCTAAGAGTACTTAATTTCTTTTTCTCCTTTTCAGGGACTTTAAAAATAGACAAAAAGGAGAGAGATTCAGCAGTATCTCTCTCTCCTTTGGTAGCAAGGACATGCTTTGTGCTGCTGAAATGGAGAAAGAGAAAGAGCCTAAAACCCTTAGGATCCAGAATGTCTGGCAACGCTGCCCTAGAGGCTACACACCACAGGGGTAGACATACAGGGTTTCCCATCGGGGCATTTGCTCTGAAGGGGAAGATTCTTGTGGAAACAACTAGGCTTAGAGAAGTGTGAAACTGCCCTTGGCAGAAGTTGAGCTGCGGAGTAAAGCTCTCTGCTTTAGCACTATGGCTGGGACCCTGTTGGTGTTATTCTGATATGAGCCCACAAGAGAAGGTGTGGAGTTTGTGCAGGACATGACAACAAAATGTTTTATAATTTCATCATACAAGCCAAAGAGAAGAGTGAGTTTCAGAAAACTTAAATGCATATTTAAAACTGTTGGGAAATTTTTTTCTCTTTGCTGTTTGGTACTCCAAGAAAAGAATTTTCCTTCTAGATTGCATAGTGCTTCTGGCAACGGTAGCTGGTACCTTGAAATCTAGTTTAATTTGATTTAGCACATGATAGTGAAGTGCATATTTTCTAAGAAGTTTTGTTTTCTTCATTTTTGTGTGATAGTGGAGAAGTCTCTTGAAGATTCTTGCTGCACTCTAAATAATTAACAAAAATTATCATGAAAGTAGTTCACAGATAGGCTTTATATGCTAAAAAGCTGGGTTCAAAGTCCTTCTTCATTACCTATTTGTTACCTGGAACAAGTTTCTTATCCTCTCAGCTTATCTTTGAGTTGGAGGTAGTAGTAGTAATAACTTCCTCCTAGGGCTATTATTAGGATTATACTGAATATATGTAAAACTCTATATGTGGTAATACATTAAGATTATATATTAAATATTTGATAAAGGAAATCTGGGTAATGATATAAGGAAGGAGATATATACATGCTATTTTTATTTTCTTTAGAAAGTTTTTTTTTTTTTTTTTAAGTTTATTTTGAGAGACGGAGCAGAGAGGGAGAGAGAGAATCCCAGGCAGGCTCTGAGCCATCAGCATGGAGCCCGATGTGGGGCCCAAACCCACAAACTGTGAGATTATGACCTGAGCTGAAACCAAGAGTCAGATGCCCAACCAACTGAGCCACCCATGCGCCTCAACTTTCTTTAGAAAGTATTAAAGATAACTGAGTTGTCTCTCAGCTTAAGAGTACTTCATTTTCTAAAAACTCCCTGCAATAAACCAGGCTCTTCATCCTCCTACATCTTCCCTGACCACCAGACATCTACTTGTTACCAGTGTTAAAGTTACAAAGTGAAATTGTAAGATTTAAATATCAGCAGTGTAATCACCCATTCTGCATTTAACTTGGTACATGGAACACAGTATTAGTCAAATTAACTAATCTAGAAACTTGGATAATTTGTAAGAAACGCTTTTCTTTTATTTAACAAAAATTTGTTAAGGTTTATTTATTTACTTTTTTTTGAGAGAGAGAGAGAGAGAGACAGAGAAACAGGGCACAAGTGGGAGAGGGGCAGAGAGAGGGAGACACAGAATCCGAAGCAGGCTCCAGGCTCCCAGCTCCCCAACATGGGGCTTGAACTCATGAACCATGAGATCATGACCTGAGCTGAAGTCAGACGCTTAACTGACTAAGTCACCCACGTATCCCTAAGAAAGTCTTTAAAGTTATACTGTGATCGGTTTCATTACATGCTGTTATGACTGTAATTGTTTTTTGTTTTTTAAGCAAATGAAACTTGGCAGTTGAAACCTATCAAAACACAAAAGCTTGGATTTGGGTTTTACAAAAGAAACAGTGATTTTTAAAACTTGAATTGGAAAATAAGTTAATAAATAACAACCAGATTGTGCCTTTAAAATTTTTCTTACAGTTTAGAAGCTGAACTCGAGAATGCTTCTCACACCTTCAGTTATCTTTATTTTTGAAGCTATGAGTCAGGATTTTTTCTTTAGCAGGACAGGGCATTTTGCAGACAGATTAACCTGTTTGCCAGTGTTTGTACACTGACCAAAACATACATATAATTAATTTCCTTGGTCTGAAAAATATAGTAAGTCTCTCTAACTAACTCAGTGCCCAACAAAGGATGTGGCTCAGAGCAGGTGCTTTATTATTCATTCATGAAATACTGTGAGAGTTGGGAAGAGGAAGAGAATTTCCACAAAGGGAACTCAAAGTTTCATGGGGGCAATGGGATTTGAGCCTTTAAGATAACAGTCATCTTGGATAGAGAAACATAGGAGGGCATTCTAGGTGAGAGAGCTGCAGGACCCAGTACCCAGAGATGGTACCATGTATTACATGTAGTTTACAAGCCATCCAGTTCTGTTGAGCTACTGTCACAATATGGCTCTAAAGACATGGGAACCAAAATGAAGCTTTGCAAGGTATTTGCTTTCCTTTAGGATAAGTCGAATTTAAAAAAAAAAAAAAAAAAAAGCATCTTGCTTGGGATTTGGTTTGTCATTTGAGGTAGATCAGGCTATGAGAACATCAAAGATCAGATGAATAGCAAAGGTAATAAGCAAGTGCTTTACCTTCTCTGAGCCTTAATTTCCTCAGCTTTAAAAATTAAGCCAATAAATAACTAAAATGCAGGTTATTTTAGTGATTAAATGAAGTAATGTATATGAATAGCTTGATACATAAAAAAGGTCACTATTCTTTTGGTGGCTTTGATAGTAGCAGTTGTAATGAAAATAGTAATACATTGTTTATGGTGAAGAGATGTTTCTTTATCCAAAAGAATCCATGGTGCATTGCAGAATAATTGAGCTTTATAAATATTTCTAATTCTGGTATCAGTCACACATATACTGCTCATTTGTGTAATGTGACTACAGTTTTGCTTCTCGTTTTATGATTTAATTTTTTGTCTGAATACTTCATATAAATTTATAGGGAAGTAGCTGTCTATTCCACAGATTTACTATAGCAAATACCATGGAGTACAGGTGACACTTGTCTCCAGAAGTCTTTTATTGGAGTCTTTTAGTGGAGATAATTCCTTATCCCTTATTCTGGTGCCCCCTAGAATTCCTAAGTGCTCCCTAAGTTCAAATTTGTACAAATTACAAGAAGATCTTTCTCAGTTGATTCAGCCAAGAATTTTTGTAAGAGGCCTCAGAGGTGAGGACACTGGGCCATAGTGAAACTTTTCTCCATAGGTAATTGGTGTCCAAACCAGGATTCAATCTATATTTTCTTCTCTCCTTGGCTAGGACTTTCTTTAGTATATATCATTATGTCTCTAATCAAGTACACCTATGTAGTAAACTTGTATGGATCTTAAGAGTTGGTGAGAGAACAAGTCCTGTTAGAAATATTTCATGGAGGAGTGATTTTTAAAGGTTTAACAGCTTTTAAATAACAGGTTTTAACAACTTCTTAAAATATAATTCACGTACCATACAATTCACCCATTGAAACTGCACAATTGCATGACTTTTACTATAGTTACAACTATTGCCATAATCAATTTTAGAACATTTTTATTACTCCCAAAAGAAACCATACATACCTATCTTAGCCATCACTGCCTAATCTCTCCATTTACCCCAGCCCTAAGCAACCACTAATCTAGCTTCTGCCTCTGTAGATTTACACAGACGTTATTTTATTTTTACTCTCATGAGCTGGTCAAGGAGAAGCATAGACTTATTTCATTTTATTTTTTAGAATGTTTGTTTATTTTTGAGAGAGAGCGCGTGCACGCGCGCAAGTGGGGGAGGGGCAGAGAGAGAGGGAGACAGAGAGAGGGAGACAGAGAGAGAGAGAGAGAGAGAGAGAGGGGGGCAGAGAGAGAGGGAGACAGAGAGGGAGAAGCATGCTTCAGGCTCTGAGCTGTCAGCACAAGAGCCCAACATGGGGCTTGAACCCACGAACTATGGGATCATGACCTGAGCCAAAGCTGGATGCCCAACCAGCTGAGCCCCCAGGTGCCCCAAAAGGCATTTGATTTTAAATGGATTAATTTAGTATGTGGTCCTTTGTGACTAGCTTCTTTCATTTAGCATACTATTTTCAAGATTGATCTATGTTGTAGTATAGATCAAATAATATGACATAGATACTTTATCCATTCATCAGTTGATGGACATTTGAGTTTTTCTTGATTTTATGAATAATACTGAATATCTAATGGTATAAATATTTGTATACAAGTTTTTGTGTAGACATATGTCTTCATTTCTCTTGGAATAATATACTTAGGAGTAGAATTGCTAGATCATATGGTAACTCTATGTTTAATCATTTGAGGAGCTGCCAGACTGTTTACCAAAGGTACTGCATCATTTTTCATTCATTTACAGTATGTGCGAGTTTTAATTTCTCCACATTCTCACCAACTCTTGTTATTATCTTCTTTATTATAGGCATGCTAAGTGGGTATGTAATAATGTCTTATTTTGGGTTTGATTTGCATTTCCCTAAAGGCTAATGATACTTATTGGCCATTTGTATATCTTCTTTTGAGAAATGTCTGTTTAGGTCCTTTGTCTATTTTTAATTAGGTTTGCTTTTTAACATTGAGTTGTAATAGTTCTTTATATATTATGTGTACAAGTCTCTGATATATGCAGATTTTTTTCTCACTCTCTGGGTTGTCTTTTCACTTTCTTAGTGGAGTTGTTTGAAGCACAGCAGTTTCTAATTATGACTATGTCTACTTTATGTATTTTTTCTTTTGTTCCTTATGATTTTGGTGTCCTAAGATATCATTGACTAAATCCACGGTCACTAAGATTTATTTTCTTCATATTCCTATTTTCTTCTAAGAGTTCTGTAGTTTTAGTTCTTTTATTTAGATCTTTGATTCATTTTGATTTCATTTTTATATATGGTGTCAGGAAGGGTCCAGCTTCATTCTTTTGCCTGTTGATAGTCACTCATCCTGGTACCATTTCTTAAAAAGACTATTCTTTTCTCCATTGAGTTGTCTTGGCAAAGGAAATAATTCTTAAGCATTGCTTTCAAAGGACAGATGTAAATGGAACAAATGAAAGCATTCTGATTTGGCTTCTAGGTAAATTATGTGAAGAGTGTGTGGTCAGGTGATTTAGATCAAAGAGTCAGTTGCCTGTGGCTGACAGAAATCCTAAGTAATAGATATCTTTCAAGAAGTTTGAATATGGAATTTAGAGGGTGAAGTTGTAGTGGTAGATTAAGAAATGACCTTATGGTCTCAACCTTTTCTGTTGAAATAAGTCATGAAACCTTCAGTTATTAGAATAAATGTATAGAGAAACTTTAAAAGAAGTTTAAGTAAAAACAGCTATAAATTTATATCATAAAGATAGCCAATATGGAACAAATAATAAAAGTTATTAAAACAGAGAACATGAGATATACAATTTATAATTTTATTTCCTCCACATGAATACAGAAGCACAGAAGTAGAGATAATTAACTAAATGGCAAAGTAGGGAAAAGAATGTTAGTGAAGAGTCAGAATTTCTTGGAGATAATCCTAACCTATATTAAGTATGTAACCTTAAATAAGTCACTTAACCTTCGGAATAGTAGCTGATATGTACTGAGGTCCTACCAGGTTCAGGAGTTTGTGTAAGCCTCAGCCTTTTTTTTGTAACATGGAGATTGTGTCAAATTAATTACCTTGTAAATTTTTGTAAAGAACCATATACATAGAGGGATGGTTATGCTTGAAATTTGAAAATTATCCAATGTCGTAGTAGAAGTAGTAGCTGATAGTATGTGTGTATGTACTCAAAATAGTTCTTCAAGGTGTGCTACATTCCTATCTTGATGAGGAAGAAACTAATGTTTAGTGATTATGAAAGTTGTACAGTCAGTAATTTAATCCATGATTTCTTTATACCACCTTGATTTTAGTTTGAAAGATTGTAGAACAGTTAATTTAATCCATGATTTCTTTTTTTTTTTTTTTTTTTTTTTTAATTTTTTTTTTTTTCAACGTTTTTTTTATTTATTTTTGGACAGAGAGAGACAGAGCATGAACGGGGGAGGGGCAGAGAGAGAGGGAGACACAGAATCGGAAACAGGCTCCAGGCTCCGAGCCATCAGCCCAGAGCCTGACGCGGGGCTCGAACTCACGGACCGCGAGATCGTGACCTGGCTGAAGTCGGACGCTTAACCGACTGCGCCACCCAGGCGCCCCCATGATTTCTTTATACCACCTTGATTTTAGTTTGAAAGATTGTAGATCCTGGTGGGTAGAGGAAGGGAAGGGAGTAGAGTAGGACCAGTGAGATTTAAATTATTAGGCATACGGAAGGTTAAGATAAAATTCCAAATGGGTGTTGAGTCCTCAGATAGGTGATCTCAGAAGCAAGATGAACAGCACCATATGTTAATAAGGTCAAAGGTATACTGTATTCCATTTGACTAATACATGAATCCCAGGAGAGCTAGAGATTGTGAAGCACAGTTATATAACATATAACTGGAGACAAAGGGAAGACAGAACACCAACTAGTGAAGTCATGAAATCAAGATGGAAGGAAGAGGTAAGTACAAGAGGCTACAATACTACTGCAGCTTATAGAGATGCATAGACTGCTTTGAACCATGAGGAGGTTACTTCTTAGAATTAATTCTCCTATTTATACCCTTTGAAGACTTTTCTCACCTACCAATAAAGTGCCTGTGGCCAATCTCCAAATGTTGTGGAACTAAGCACTCTTAAGTGCTTTGTGGCTTTAATCTCTCAGCTCATTGCATACTTCTTATTTTCCCCATGGTTGAGATGAGAAACATTATTTGCGAATATAAGATAGACCATAAAAAGAGTACAGGAAAACAGAACAGTTTTTGTTCCTTGATTTATCCTGTGCCATTATCTTCTTGACAACAAGTACAAAGTTCAGGCTCTAGTTGTTATCCTGCTGCTACTAAATTAGTGAGCAGTAGACATGCTTCTCTTTGATGGAGTTGAGCTGTTGGAGATATCATCAGCTAGCACAGGAAGGAGCAAAGGACTTTGACCTCTAATTCTGATTTGCAAACTTTTTATTTCTACGTAGAAATTCATGGTGATTGATGTCTATGAGAATAGATTTGAGATGAAAGTATGGATAGGGAAGAAAACTAATACATACAGAGCCCATGCTCTCTGTGAGACAGTCTGAAGCACTTGAAGATGAAATAAGAGTATCAGAGTTCACAAAGGCCTGAGTTTTCATTTATACTGCTTTGCTTCTCAGAAATGACAGAGCTAGGATTCTGAAGAAAAGACAGTTGAGTTGAGAAACATTATTTTAGCAAAAGCTGATGCTGTGTGCTAATTTTGTCACCACATGTGCATTTAATAAATGATGGAGAGTAGAAGAGGAAAGTAAATATATGATTGTAAAATCTAGCTTGCCCGTCTTATGTAGTGTTTAGGAGCACGGAATCTGAACTTATACTGCGTAGGTTTCCGGCTTCTTTCCTCCATTCATTAATTTATGCAGTAAGGTGATGCCAGACTTCTCACACCTTGTGAACACAGGGCATTAAACCTGTTTGGTGTGGAGGGAAACAGAATCAGGGGGAAAATTTTTTTAGGCTGTTAATACGTGAAGGTTATAAGCGTATTGCCTGACCACTCACCAGTGAGCTCAACCTCGTAATGTATGCTGACCAACTTCTGTCAAAAACCCAGATTAGATCCTTGATATTTGGCAACAATATGCTAAGGGAAATGCCACACATCTGTCCCTTAGACTATCCCAGCCCTCTTCCAATATCAAGTCAGATTACTAGGAAGCTGCAGGCCTGAATTTATAGAAACTCACTCACTGAACTATGATTTTATAATAAGCCCTTCATTTTTGTTACAGATGGATATAAGAATCATATACAAAGAATGCCTTTCCATTTTTTGTAGAAATCATTGTTAAAGATTTTGTTAATCAGTTTTCTTATATACAAATTCACATGCGGGGTGCCTGGGTGGCTCAGTTGGTTAAGCGTCCAAATTCGTCTCAGATCATGACCTCATAGTTCATGGGTTCAAACCCCGCATCAGGCTGTGTGCTGACAGCTCAGGCCCTGGAGCCTGCTTATGATTGTCTCCCTCTCTTTCTGCCCCTCTCTCACTTGTGCTCTCTCTCTTTCAAAAATAAGCATTAAAAAAAATTCACATACATATTTCGCCTCCAATTAAATATACTGATAAATTCTTAAGTGCTTTTATAACAGCAAATGAAAAAGGTACAATGTATTTTCATTTTTGCTGTGGTTGCCCGAAAATTCAGAAGTATTCAATTGCAGTAACTAGCCTTTTTCCTTTTCCCTTTTTTTTTTTTTTTTTTTTTTTGAGAGAGCACCAGAAGGGAGAGCAGGGAGAGGCAGAGAGAGAATCTTAAGCAGGCTTCATGCCTAGCGCATAGTCGGAGCCCCACTCAGCCTGATCCCACAACCTAGGATCATGACCTGAGCCAAAATCAAGAGTCTGACACTTAAACAGCTGAGCCACGCAGGTACCCCTAGCCTTAGTTTTTATGTATCTAATTCATTTATCTGTCTCCCTGTCTTCTAATGTATTTTTTGTTCTTTAATTACAATTTTTATTGAGTTTATAAAAAAATACATAGATTTTACAAGTCATTTCAGATTTTTTTCAAGGTAGATTTTGAATTACTAATTGGTACTGCAACAGAATGTAATAATAATACAGAGATCCATTCCAGGCCTCAATATTCTTTTTTTTTTTTTTTTTATGTTTATTTATTTTGGGGTACCTGGGTGGCTCACTTGCTTGAATGTCTGACTCTTGATTTTGGCTCAGGTCATGATCTCACAGTTTGTGAGCTCGAGCCTCCCATTGGGCTTTGGAGCCTGCTTGGGATTCATTCTCATTCATATTCATATTCTCTCTCTCTCTCTCTCTCTCTCAAAATAAACAAAGTTAAAAAAAAAAGTTTAAAGTTCCTTTATTATGAAAGAGAGCCCAAGCGGGGGTGGGGGGGGGGGTGTGGGGGGGGTGGGGGGGGTAGGGGCAGAGAGAGAGGAAAAGAGAATCCTAAGCAGGCTCTGACCTGAGGCTCAAACCCACATTGTGAATGTTATCATGACCTGAGCTGAAATCAAGAGTCAGACGCTTAGCTAGCTGAGCTACCAAGGTGCCCCAAGGCCTCAGTATTCTTAATTAATGTAGCACCTAAGCAGGGACATGTGTTTTGAAACATACAGTATTAGAAATGAGGAGCCAAATGTGAAAATTAAAAATTATTTCTTTTGAAAAAGAAGTACAATTGTGAAGTTGATTTATTTATTTTTTTCCTTCCCTAAGACTTTGGAATCCTAGACCAATGGTTTCCAGCCTATGGGCTTAGATCCTTCATGACAGTGGAACTGTTGTGGGTAGTCCAAATGTCCCATGTGTATTTTTCAAAAAGTGTCATTAAAACTATAGTTTCTATCATGTGGAAGCTTGTACATTTTTTAATTCTTAGAAATGATATTTTTTTAACTCCAGTATAATTAATGTACAATTAGTAATAATTAGTACAGATTAGTAGTAATCTGTAATAGTTTCAGATGTACAGTATAGCAATTCAGCAGTTCTATACAATACTCAGTGCTCATCACAATAAGTGTACTCTTAATCCCCTTGATTTCTTTCACTCATCCTCGCCCCCAGCAGCCTCCCCTCTGGTAACCACCAGTTTGTTCTCTACTTTATTTATTTATTTTTTTTAATTTTTTTTAACGTTTATTTATTTTTGAGACAGAGAGAGACAGAGCATGAACGGGGGAGGGTCAGAGAGAGAGGGAGACACAGAATCTGAAACAGGCTCCAGGCTCTGAGCGGTCAACACAGAGCCTGATGCGGGGCTTGAACTCACGGACCGCGAGATCATGACCTGAGCCGAAGTCGGACGCTTAACCGACTGAGCCACCCAGGCGCCCTGTTCTCTATAGTTGAATCTGGTTTTTTTGTTGTTGTTGTCTTTTTCTTTGTTCATTTGTTTCATTTCTTAAATATATACGAGTGAAATCATGTCTTATTTGTCCTTCTCTGACTTATTTCACTTAGGAAGTTTGTACAGTTTTTAACCTTTTAATATCATTGGATATTAGATGATATTAGGTAAGGTAAATTTAGTAGACATGATAAAGATACTGTAGGTATTTGGGCAAATGACCTTAAGTTTTGTATAGAAATGCTGAAGTATTTGATGTGGAGTACCATATGCAATTGAAGTAGGTTAGCAGTGTGTGTGTGTGTAAAGGCAAAGCAAATATGGTAGAAAGTTAACAGTTGTTGGATCTAGGTGGTGGATATATGGCTGTTCATTATAGCATTCTATTTTTTCTATATATTTGAACTTTTTTGCAACTGAAAGTAAAAAACAGAAAGGCTGCTAGGACTTCAAAAGAATGGTTATCATATAGAGAACATTACTGGAGGGGAGGTGAGCAGGGTGGGGGGAGCTAGGAGGGGTGGAGTTGCAGGTGTTGGAATGGGTTAATCAGGTGATGGGTACTAAGGAGGGCACTTGTGATGCGCCCTGGGTGTTGTAGGTAAGTGATCAATCACTGAAGTCTACATTTGAAACTAATATTGCACTGTATGTTAACTAGCTAGAATTTAAATAAAAACTTGGAAGAAAAAAATAAAAGCATATGGCAAAAGCCATGTGTTTCACAGCTAAAAACAAAACAAAAAAACACACAAAAGAATGGTTATTGGTACTTGGTCCAACCTTCATTTTTTTTAAAGGAGGAAAAATTTTTATCACAGTGTTTCAACTGCCTAGACTTATTTTTTGCCCAACATTATACTACTAGCATAAGGGAATAACTAACTAAAGTGTGATAACTAAAATTACTGCTACAGTCTTTTCTATCCTGAATGACTACAATGTAGCATGCTGGCAGTCTTCCTAGGAATTACAGACATATCTTGCCAGTTATAGATGCAGAGGAGTCTGTAGAATAGTTTGGCATTTGTGCTCGTAGGTACCAAGTGAACACTGTGATTCTGGAGCATGTTACCTGCCCACTCTGTGTTGTAAGAGATCTGCATTCTCAGTCTAGATGACCTGGCAGACTTCTGGGTCATTTAAGGGGTTAGAAAGACAGATTCCCTGTTCCCTTCTCTACCAAGTCCTATTAAAGCTAGCAGAAACTCCCATTTCTGCTCTGGCTGTAATATACCACTTGAATTCTGCTGGGAAGAGCCAAGTCTTTTGGCCCTACTCAGTCTAGTCTTCCCCTTCCCAGAGGTTCCAAAAGCACCCCCAGGTAGTAGACCAGCTTCTACTAGTTCCCAGCTTTGGGTAGAATCAGTACCAAGCTACTACATGTGCCAAATAACCTGCTTTACAGTATTGTAACAGAGGATGCTAGGGAAAGCAGAGAGATCACAGACAGCAACAGCTCAGCTTTTGTTAGAACCTTGACTCATGAGATCCTTACTTAGGATATAACAGAAGTTAGCTTGATCATCAGTTTTCTTAAACATGTTCACATTTGGTCTCTGTGATTTGCATAGTTTGAAATGTACTTAAACCTTCATAGCCCCTAGTTCTCTTAGCCTTGTTAAACACAGTTTTTATTGTATGTATATGTATTTGGCTAATGTATTATCAGAATATTTTTTCACTAAACATGAGTGTTCATGTAACTGGTTACATTGTAACTGGTATATATGTTCTCATATTTTTTTTTTTTGCTTGTTGTATTATAAATATCTCAAACAAGCAGAAAAATAAAGAGAATAATAAACACTCAAGGACCATTACTAGGCTTTTTCAGACTTGCTGTTTGGCTGTATTAAATAAAGTTTAATTTTGTGTATACCACTCTTCACCCCATTGCCCCTTCTTTGAACATAACTACTATTCTGAATTCAGTATTTTTCATGAACATATGTTTATGTACTTTTCATACATATGCATGTATTCATAAATACTATATAGTATTCTGTAACTTCTTGTTTCACTCAGTGTCATCCTTTTGAAATTTACTCACATGGGTAAATACAGTTCTGTTCTATTTAATTGTTGCACAGTATTCTGTTGGGAATTTCCAATATTTCATTGCTTCATAAATAAGTGCTGCAATAAATGTTCTTCAAAATGTCTCCTTGCACACACATACAAGAGAATGTCTCTAGTATATATATGCCTAGAAATGGAATTACTGGGTTGTGTGGTGTATTCATGTTTATATAACTAGACATTGCCAAATTGCTATATAGAGTGTACCAATTTTTTCAATGTTTATTTATTTGGTGGCGGGGGGGGGGGGGGCTGGGAGAGAGAATGAGCACAAGTGGGGAAGGGGCAGAGAGAGAGAGAGAGGGAGACACAGAATCTGAAGTAGGCTCCAGGCTCTGAGCTGTCAGTGCAGAGCCCAGTGAGAGGCTTGAACTCACAAACTGTGAGATCATACCTGAGCTGAAGTTAGACGCTTAACTGACTGAGACACCCAGGCATCCCTGAGTGACTGTACCAATTTAAACTCCAATCAACAGTGTCCAGAAGTTCCCATTACCCCTCATCTTTATAGACACTTGAAATTTTTGCCTGTCTATGGATATGAAGTGGTATTTGATGCAGCTAGTTTTGGTTTCTTCATAGTGATTTGCTTATGTTGGGCAAAGCTTATGAAAAGGCAGTGGAGCTGATTGACAACCTAGATTTTTCCCTCAGGAAGTATCATTGCTTGATTATGCAGTTTATTAGGCTGTTCTAAATGAAATGCTGCTTGCTGGTGAACTACTTTTGTTTTTAAGACCATAAAAAAACCTTTTAGGAATTCTGTACAAGAATAACTTTGAGGGAAAAAATTTCTCATAAGGCATTTTCACTTTCCAGATTTATCCTTGTCATTCCAGTTTCCTCCCATGATTCTCTTAGCTCTTGTGACCGCTGATCAGCCAGTGCATGAAAGAAAGATGTCAGGACCTTTATTGACAAATTACATCTGACAGCAGAATAAACCCACTTCTACTAAGTAACAAGCTTCCACTGTTGTCATTGCTATCATTTTTGATTACTCCAGTAATGAAACTGAATCTGTTTCTTAGGAACCAAATTAAGAAAGCCTAGAATATTCCACTACTGAATTGGTAGCAGCTACCTGATAATGATCTGGTGACTTTTCTAAAGAAGAAAAATGTAAAGAATGTGTTATTTCATGTGCATTGCACTTAAATGATTTCTTCTTGAGTTGGATTGTGTTCCAGTGATCTATTGCTATGTAACAAATGACCTCCAAACTTAGTAGCTTAAGATCCAGGGACTGGGTAAGATGGAGCAAGTACACTTTGCCTGGTCTCTCCCACTGACTGCAGTTTTAAAAACCTGGGATAGGGCTGCTATTTGAGGATACTGAAAGGTAGATTGTAACAGGCAGATTAGGAAAGAAAAACAGATCCCGAAGTACCGTGGAACTATGAGTGAATTTATCATTTCTCCCATGCCTGAATCCAACACAGCCTAAAACCCAGAAGTGGGCATCAATGTGAATAGAGAGAACTCCAGGAGAAACCATCAGTTCTGGTGCAGAGAATAAGAAAGGCATATTCTAATGCTCAGAGAAAGTATAGACGCCTTCTGTTGTTCTTTTTTCTTTTCTCTGTTCTCTTGTGGCATGAGCCTCAAGCAGTTCTGTGGTGGCAGCAGATTGGGGTCTGGCAGGAGCCTAAAGCTCTGAGGGTAGGGAACCTTTCCTTATGATCAGTGGAGCTTTAGTCCCAAGAAGGTTAGAATGACCCCATTTGCTTTTTTTTTTTTTTTTTTTTTTCTTTTCCTTCAGTTGCTTGGCTCCAGACATAGGCACTCTGGAAATTGTGTGACAGTGAAGTAAATAAAGCCCAAACTTTCTGGCTATATGACAGGAAGGGGAACCCTAGTGAACCAAAAGTTACTGGGGAGATTGTAAAAGGGAGAAGCTTGGGAAATAAACTCTTTAAATTTTGTTATGAACTCCTGGCCTTACACATATGCTATACATGTAGAAATTCAACCTCAAGCAGCATATCTGCTCTCTAATAAATGAAGTATGGGTTAGATAGACCACAGCTCAGGTACCAGATTGGGAAAAGGGTAGTACACATATGGGACAGATCCAAATAGCACTGCAAAGACTGAAAACTTAACTGAATTGAAACTACACAGAAGGCTGGTCAGAAACTATCACCTGAAGAAAACTGGGTTGATTGCCTACTAAATGAAAAATATCCGTATTCTCCATAGGATTTTAAGATGACCTAGAATCTTATAATAATGTCCAAAAGTCCAGGATACTTGGCATTTGAAAAAAATAGGAAAAGAGTTCACATGGAAAAAATCAGTCAAAAGATGCCATACCAAGAACACAGACTTAAACAATGACAAAAACTTTAAAGCAGCAATGATAAAAATGTTCCAGCAAGTAAGAGCAAACATTCTTGGAATGAACAGCAAGATAGTCTCAACAGAGAAATAAAGGAGGTAAAGAACGAAATGGACATTTTAGAACTGAAAAATACAATAAATGAAAAAGAATTCACTGGATGGGATCAATAGCAGAATGAAAATGATAGAGAAAAGAGTCAATGAACATGAAGATAGATAAGTAGAAATTATCCATTGGGGTGGGGGGAGAATGTTGAGGAAAAACTTGAAGAGAAACTTAGGGACTTGTGGGACGATGACAGAGGTTTAACATTAATGTCATCAGAGTTCCAGCAGGAGAGGTAAAGGAGTGGTACAGAAAATATATTTGAAGAACTAATGACTAGAAACTTTCCAAATCTGGCAAATAACCTAATCCTGTAGATTCAAGATTCAAACCTTTAGGGTGCCTCGGTGGCTCAGTTGGTTAAGTGACTTCGGCTCAGGTCACAATCTCAGGGTTCAGGAGTTAAAGCCCTGCATTGGGTTCTCTGTTATCACCACAGAGCCCACTTAGGATCCTCTGTCCCCCGCTCTCTCTGCCCCTTCACCACTTGCACAGTCTCTGTCTCTCTCTGTCTTTCTCTTTCTCCCTTGCCCTCTCTCTCTCCCTCCCCGTTTCCTCCCTCTCCCCCTCAAAAATAAACATTAAAAAAAAAGATGATTATAAGGAACTATAAACAACTCTGAACACATAAATCAACAACTTAACGAAGGAGACCAAATTCTCAAAACAATGGGCTACCAAAAGTCACCTAAGTTGAAAAGATAGCCTGAATAGTTCTATGACTATTAAAGAATGGAATTTATACTTTATTTTTTTAAAGCTTATTTAGTGTGTGTGTGTGTGTGTGTGTGTGTGTGTGTGTGTGTGTGAGAGAGAGAGAGAGAGAGAGAGAGAGAGAGAGAGAGAATCCCAAGCAGGCTCTGAGCTGTCAGTGCATAATAGCCCGATGCGGGGCTTGAACTCACAAACTGCAACATCATTACCTGAGCCAAAAATCAAGAGTGGGATGCCCAACTGACTGAGCCACCCAGGTGCTCCTTGTAGTTAAGCTACAAATTTCATTTCTGGATGACACAGTCTGTTGAGCGTCCCACTCTTGATTTTGACTCAGGTCATGATCCCAAGGTCAAGGATTCAGAGCCCCTGCATTGGGCTCTGTGTGGAGTGTGGAGCCAGCTTAAGATTCTCTGTCTCTCCCGTTGTCCCTCTCCCCTGCTCACTCGCTCTCTCAAATAAAACAAAAACAAAAAACATTCTGAGAAAGAAATCACATAGTTTCACTGGCAAATTCTACCACACACTTAAAGAAGAAATATACCACCTCTGTGTGATCTCTTACAGGAAATGGAAGACAAAGGGACTCTTATTTTATGAGGCCAGCATTACTCTGATGTCAAAACTAGAGAAAAAGCTATACAAGAAAACAAAATAGCAGACCAGTATCCCTCATGAACATAGATGAGAAAATATTCCATAAAGCACTAACAAATTGAACATAGCAATGTACGTAAAAAATAATATGCCATGTCTAAGTGTGGTTTATATCAGGTATGCAATACTAGTTCAGTATCTGAAAATCAAAACAATGTAATTCAATGTTGACAACCCAAAGAATCAAAACCTTTTATCACTTGATACAAGAAAAGCATTTGACAAAATTTAATAATGTTCGTTATTTTTTAAAATTTGTTTATTTTGAGGGGGGCAGAGGGGGAAAGAGAGAATCCCAAGCAGGCTCTGTGCTGTCTGCATGGAGCCTGATGTAGGGCTCAACCTCATGAGCCATGAGATCATGATTTGAGCTGAAACCAAGGGTTGGAAACTTAACAGACTGAGCCACCTAGGTGCCCCCCTGCATTCATTATTTAACACTCTCGGCAAACTAGGTGTAGAAGGAAATTTCTTCAACTGATAAAGGACATCTAACAAAAAAATTTTTAAACTGCAGCTAACTTTATGGTATAAGCCTGAATCTTGTAATTTTAAGATTGGGAAGAAGGCAAGGTTGTCCTCTCTGATCACTCCCTGTTTAACATTGTACTTGAAGTGGGTGCCAGTACAATAAGACAAGAAAAAGAAATAAAAGGCATATGGATGGAAAAGGGAGAAAAAAAACTGCCCCCACTCACAGCTGCATGACTGCTTATATAGACAATCCCAAGGAATCCACACACACCAAAAAAAAAAAAAAAAAAAAAAAAAAACCTCCTAGAATTACTAATAAATGAGTTCCGTATGATCCAAAGATACAGTGCCAACCCACACAAACCAACTGAGCTTTTATGTATTTGCAATGAACAATTGGGGGGAAGGATTTACTAATTATAAAAGCAGCAAGAGAAAAATACTTAAGTATAAATATAAAAATCATATTACACGTAGGATCTATTTGCTGAAATTGTAAAACATTGATGAAAGAATACAGATATAAATACATAGATATATTCAGGGACTAGAAGACTCAGCATCCTAAAAATGTCATTTCTCTCTAGTTCCATAGATTTAATACAATTCCAGTAAAAACTCTCAGCAAGTTTTTTTTTGTAATTATAGACAAACTTATTCTCAAATTTATGTGGAAAGGCAGAGAAACTAAAATAGCCAAACCAATTTTGGAAAAGAAGGATAAAGTTGAGTGAATTATCCTACCCATTTTTAAAACTTCTCATAAAGGTACAGTAGTCAATATGGTATCATATTGGCTAAAGGATAGATACATAGATTATTAGAATAGAAAGTCCAGAAATCAAACCACATAAATACTTCCAATTCATTTTTCATTAAAATACAAAGATAATTCAATGGAAAATGGATACTGTTTTTTAAATAAAGACGGACAAATTCAGCATCCATCTACAAAAATATGAAGCTGTACTTAGATCTCATGCCTTATGCAAAAATTAACACAAAATAGATCATAAATCTCTATGTAAAACATAAAACTTTTAGAATACATATAAAATCTTTGACCTGGGATGAGGCAAAAAGTTCTTAGGTATGACACCATAAGCCCAATTCATAACATTAAAAAATGATAAACAGGAATTCATCAACATTAAAAGTTTTTGTTTTTTGTTTTTATTGTTGAAAAACACTATTAAGAGAATGAAAAGGCATGCTACAGCCCAGGAGAAAATTTTGCAAATCACGTTTCTGACACAGGCCACATATTCAGAATATATTTTTAAAATTGCCAGAAATGACCAGGAAAGAACAAACAACCCATTTGAAAAATGGTTGAATGTCTTAGTTTGGTTTTTTTTTTAAACCAAAGAGAATGTACAATGGTAAATAAATACATGAAAAAAATGTTTAGTATTATTAACTATTAGGGAAATTAACTATTAGGGAAATTTAAACCATGATGAGATACCATTAGTCTAATGGCTAAAATTAAAACTAACAATTTCAGATACTGACAGGAATGCTGACAATTACCCTCATACTTTGTTTTAGGAAAAAAAAATGGTACTACTACTCTGGAAAACAGTTTGTTTTCTTTTTAAGTTAAATATACACTTACCATGTGACCCAGCAAATTCATTCCAGGTTTTTAACCTGTAGTAACATAAACTTCTGTCTCAGCAAAATCCTTCACACTGGGGTTTTAAAGCAGCTCTATTCATAATTACAAAGAAGTGAAAACCATCCAGATGTAGTTCAGCAAGTGAATGGATAAACAAACGGTGGTACATCCATACAGTGGACTCTTGCTCAGCAGTAAAAAGAAATGAACCATTGATACATACAACATTCTGGATGCATGAGTGTCAAAGGCATTATGCTGAGTAAAAGAAATCATCTTAAAAGTTACATACTATACGATTCTGTTTATATCACTTTCTCAAAAAGACAAACCGTGGTGAAAAGAATGGATTATGCATTAGTGGTGGGGTTAGGTGTGACTACACAAAGGAGTCATTTATTACGTATGTATTTAGTTTTGAAGTATAATTGACATACGACGTTATATTTCTTATGCTGTACTTTTCATCTCCGTGATTTATTTTATAACTGGAAGTTTGTACGTCTTAATACTCTTTATTTCACCCATCCCCCACTACCACCTCCCCTCTGGCAACCACCACGTTGTTCTCTAAGAGTATTTTAAGGGGCCGTTCATTTTTTTTTGTTTATTCATTTTGTTTTTTACATTCCACACGTAAGTGAAATCATGATATTTGTCCTTGTCTGACTTATTTCACTTAGCGTAATACCCTCTAGGTCCATCCATGTTGTCACAGATGGCAAGATTTTGTTCTTTTTATGGCTGAGTAATATTCCATTTGTGTGTGTGTGTGTGTGTGTGTGTGTGTGTGTGTACCATATCTTCTTTACTCGTTTATTGATCAGTGAACACTTGGGTTGCTTCCCTATCTTGGATGTTGTCAATAGTGCTGCAGTAAACATAGGGTTGCATATATCTGTTTGAATTAGTGTTTTTGTTTTCTTTGGGTAAATACCCAGTAGTGGAATTACTAGATGGTAATTCTATTTTTCATTTTTTGAGGAACCTCCATACTATTTTCCACAGTGGTTGTATCAATTTACATCCCTTTCCCTTCACCCCCGATAGTGCACAAAGGTTCCCTTTTCTCCACATCCTCACCAGCGCTTGTTCCTTGTCTTTTTCATACTAGCCCTTCTGACTGGTGTGAGGTGGTATCTCATTGTGGTTTTGATTTGCATTTCCCCAGTGACTAGTGATGTTGAGGATTTTTCACAATGGAGTCTTTTACAACGATGGAGCTGCTCTTTATCCTGATTGTGCTGGTAGTTACATAAATCTATGCATGTTTTAAAATCCATACAACTGTACACATGTTTAAAAAGTCCATGTTATAGTGGTAACTATTATATGTCATGATTCTGTGGTCTAGCCAGGTGGTTCTGCTTTCCATGTGTTGGCTGGGATATTGGGGATGCCCAGAGCGTCCAAATGGCCTCACTCATGTGGCTAGCAGTCTGTATTAGCCACTGACTCAAGAGTTTAGCTGTGGCCCTTGGCCAGTGACCTTGATTCTTCTACTCTTACTACTCTGTATGTGGCTGATTGGGCTTTTTTGCAGCATGGCCAGTGGGTTCTTTGGAGTATTCAGAATAACAGTCTCCGATTTCCAAGCACTAATCAGGTCTCTGCATCATGCTTGCTAAAGCACCGTTTGCTACAGTTCGTCCCATGACAAGCCCAGAGTCCGTGTGGAAAGAGGACTGCACAGGGCATAAATACCAGGAGTGTTGACTCATTAGGGACCTCCAAATTATTGTCTCTCACAGATGGTGAGTGCTTGGAGTAATTGAAGATTGCCTGTTATTATTATTATTATTTTAATGTTTATTTTTGAGAAAAAGAGAGACAGAGTGCGAGTCTGCACAGAGCCTGACGCAGGTCTGGAACTCATGAACCCTAAGATTATGACCTGAGTCAAAGTCAGATGCTTAACTGACTGAGCCACCCACGTGCGCCCAAGTTGCCTGTCATTTTTTTAAAAAACGTAAACTGTGATTGTTTCACACATGTTTAAAATGTGTTCTTTTTCTATAAGTATCGATAATTATAGACCCACATCTTGACAGAGATTTGAATTCATTGTGTACCCAATTACTTTTCCCCATAACTCTATCATTAATTGACCCTCAGCATGGAGTGGGTTTCCATCCAAAAGCACTCACATATGAAAGATGCTGAAAGAGTGGATCTCAAAAGTTTTCATCACAAGGAAAAAATTTTTGTAACCATGTGTGGTTATGGATGTTAACTAAATTTATTGTGGTAATCATTGTGCAATACATGTATAAAATCATTGTGTTGTACGCCTAAAACTAATACAATGTTATATGTCTTGACTATATCTCAATTTTGAAAAACATACAAAAGAGCTCATAGCACTGCAGATAACTGTGGGATTAATTTGGGGTCTAGAAAGGAAACTTTTGGAACATATATTCAGACAGCATCCAAAGAAGTAATTTGTCCAAAAAAAAAAAGCCTCCAATGAAGTTTTTATATAATGAAGATATAAGATAGGAATACTAAATCAGAAATATCCTACAGAAGTTGAGGGTGTTTTTGGTTTTTGCTAATTTCTTTATTCTTTTGTTTTTAAGCGGTGGTAAACACAAGAAATGAGATGGTTATGAAATGAATGCATAAGCTGGAAAAAGATGGTAGGAGGACAGCAGCATTGATTCTTAGGTCCAAAATAAAATTATAGAAACAAAAAATGAAAGATTCCAGACTGGGGAGAGTACACTGAGTATAGAATGAGAAGGTACTAAGCAGGGTGTGAGTTTTTATAAAATGTTGAGAAATAGAAAATACAAACATAAATCATCTCTAAAGTCAGTAGCAACCAAGACCTATTCATCTTACTCATTTTTTTTTTCATCCCTAAATGCCAAACACAGGGCCTGGCACATGGTAATACTTACTGAATAAATTAATACAGGATCCCTCCTCTTAGAAAATTTTGTCTTGAACTTTGGAGAGAGTAATTAAGGGGTGTAACAGTTTCATTGCTTTGTTAGTCACACTATTTCCTCTGTAGATGAGGTATGAATGGTGATCTCTTTTTGTCCCCCTGCTAATGCCTGTTCACTTTTGGCCTAAAGTCTGTGGCTATATAGTGCTGTATTTATCTGTACAGGTTTATATAATTTATCAGATGCCCCCTTCTATTCTTATTCTGGTTCATGGGAGGAAATAAAAAACATTAGTTCATGTCTCCTGGCTTCAGCAGTAGACTAAAACCTATGCATCAAAGGAGTGTTTTATTGCCCTCACAAACTTATTTTCTGTTGGCCTTGTGTTAAAATCATAAAGAAGCTCAGAACTCAGAAATGTCATTATTCCTATTCAGTTGATAATGACCTCTCTGGGCACTGTTCCCTGTATAGCCTGCAATAGGAATCAAAATTTCCTTTGACAGTCTGGACACCAAAACAAAAACTCATGTTCAAAGTAAATTATTCTTTCAGAGGTCTCTATAAAGTGACCTAAAGCAAAACTTATTAGTATGGGAAACTACATATCCAGTATTTTAAAACTACCCATTTTGAAACTACCCAGTAGCAGTTTTTCCCCTATTTGATGATATTTTTGTTTCCCAGACTTAATAAGATACTGGACTACATCTTTAAGTAAAAAAATTTTTTTAATATTTTTTAATGTTTATTTATTTTTGAGGCAGAGAGTGCAAGCAGGGCAGGGGCATAGAGAGAGGAAGACAGAGAATCCAAAGCAGGACCCGCACTGCCAGCACAGAGCCCAACATGGGGCTCAAACTCATGAATCATGAGATCATGACCTCAGCTGAAGTTGGATGTTTAACTGACTAAGCCACCCAGGTGTCCCAAGTAAAATGTTTAATGAATGAGAAAACTCTATTAGAAATGGTAAAATTACCTATTATGTATTTGGGTACAAATATAGAGAAAAAAAACTTGATCAAAAATTGGGAAATCTATAAATAATTAAATTATGTATATGTCCTTTTAAAATCTAATATTGGTAAGCTAATAATTATAAAATTAAAGCTAATATATCTTGTAAGTGAAAAGCCTTTCCTTTCTTTCTTTCTTTCTTCCTTATCCCTCCCCATCCCACTTCCATTATGTATTTGTTAATACCTGTTTCTTGCTCCCTCAATGGATGTCAGATAACATGTCATAGGCACTTGACTTCAGTCGTCTTGCGTGGACTATTGTAATAGCTTCCTAAGCACTCTTCGTACATGTCCTCTGGCCCTCACTCACTCCAGCATTGTCTGTTCTTAGAGTGATCCTGTTAAACCTGAAACCTTTCCTTACTCTGCTCAAGACTCCCATTGACTTCCTTACAGTAGCCTACAATGTCATACATAACACAGTCTCACCCTGCTTTTATCCACCAGGCCTCTCTGTCCTTATTTTCTGTCTTTTCTCCCTTGTTCACTCATTGTACACACCAAAACCATTCCTGTCTGAAGGCCCTTGAACTTGGTATCTCCCTGGAACACCTTTCCCCAGATATTCACGTGATTTCATTCAGATCTCTGGTCAGATATTATTAGAGAAGGTCCCTCATCCTCTGTCCTCTATATTCTGCTTTATTTTTCTTCATAGCACTTATTACCAACGGACATATTATATATTTTATTACATTTGTTTATTAGCTGTTTTCCTCAGCTAGGATGTAGGCATAATCGGTTTGTTCTTTGATGTTTCTCCAGAACAGTGCCTCAGATAATTGAATGAACAGCCCAGCTCAAGTTCTACCCCTTCCTTTGAAGTTTTTCTCCATCCTGTAGTGATTCACTTTTCTCTTTTTCTGAACATCTTTGTAGGTGCTCATGTTCTGTCTCTACTGATTCCTTAAAGATAGAGTTCTTACTGTAAATGTCACTACTTAGTAGGTAAGAGTGTGGAGTCAGAATTGTACAGTCTAGTTTAATCCCAGCCCTACCATTTAGCCATTTGACTCTGAGCAAGTTATTAACCTCCCTACTTTTCCGTTTCTATGCCCAAAAAATGGCAGTAATGGGCGGTTCTATGAATGGAACACAGAAGATATAGAACGGGAAAAGGAGGCAGGGATCTGATGATCATCAGGATCATTGTGTAACATACCTGGTTGTTTGGACTTTTTCATATAAGTAACAGAGAGCTTTGAAAGACTTTTTTTTAGGCAGTAGTATGGCATAAGGTAAATTTCAACTTATTTAAAATTTTAACTTGATGGGGCACCTGGCTAGCTCAGTCAGTATGGCATGTGATTCTTGATCTCACTCTTGATCTCTACTTAAAAAAAAATTCTTCTAACTTCATTTACTCTATTCTAATGCTGAACTGTTCAAGAACTTAATTTACTTTACTGTTAGTTCTTTCATACCATTTTGTTTCATCTCTGTGTCCTGTGTTTACTGCTGTTTCCTGGCTAAATTTTATTTATTAAAAATATTGGGTCACTTCTGATCTAGAGTAGAATTTTCATAACATAAGGGAGTCCACAAAACTTAAAGGATTACATGTGCATTGCCTTATATTTTCTCTTGACAGAAATTCCATGTTCTGGCTCCTTTGCCTGGTAAGACTCTTTAGTGTTCCTCTTACTTCAGGCAAGAATTTCTAACAGTACACTTGTATAGATTCTTAGTGACCTAAAAAGAAACGATAAATGTGCATTAGGTTTGTAGCAACCTTTGACTTCTGGATATGTGTGAAAAATGAGGTTATTTACCATATCTTCAGTTCTGGCATCTATCCATTACTAAAAACATATTTTCAGGATATTTTCCCTGCTCTGTTGTAAAATCACAGAGAAGTTTTGGGGCTCCTCAGCTAGGTCACAGTGTCCAGAAGACTGTACCTCAGCTCAGATCAAAATCAATGTATTATTAGTGATACAAATCTAGTTAACCAGTAGCTTTTCAAATTTCCCACTTCCTGTTCATTTCCTCCAGATGCAAAATAGGCTCAAGGAGAAAAGTTCTTTCCTACCTTTTTTTTTTTTTTTTTTTTTTTAAATTTTTTTTTTTTCAACGTTTTTTATTTATTTTTGGGACAGAGAGAGACAGAGCATGAACGGGGGAGGGGCAGAGAGAGAGGGAGACACAGAATCGGAAACAGGCTCCAGGCTCCGAGCCATCAGCCCAGAGCCGGACGCGGGGCTCGAACTCACGGACCGCGAGATCGTGACCTGGCTGAAGTCGGACGCTTAACCGACTGCGCCACCCAGGCGCCCCATTTTTTTTTTTTTTTTTTAAATTTTTTTTTTCAACGTTTTTTATTTATTTTTGGGACAGAGAGAGACAGAGCATGAACGGGGGAGGGGCAGAGAGAGAGGGAGACACAGAATCGGAAACAATACCTTTTAAATTTTGAGCTGCCTGTGTTTGCGATTCAAGTATTTTTGGTGCTTATTGCTTAACTGGGCTGAAGATTATCTCATGTGACAGCATAGATCTCTTGTTTTGGAATTGCCATTACTTTCTAGAACAGCCAGTCTGTACAGCTGCCAACATGCCCTGGATCCTTTTGCTTCATATTACAGTGATACTGCTTTGTCAGGGTAGAATTCAGCCTCACAGGGCTGGAGTCAGTCTCTGCTGACCTCATGCCACAGTACAGCATGTTCAAATCTGGGAGAAACCCGAGGGTTATTCGGCATATTCCTCCTCTTTCTCCCTTACAAGCATGGAACCCTCAGTCTCCTCGGAAACCGTATGTTGTATATGTGTGTGTATCTGTCTCTTTTTTTAAACCTCTTCCTTAATCCTATATTCTACAGCTTTAAGTGGGGGCTGGTTAAATAGACACAGAAATGCTTTGAGCTGCTGAAAACTCAGCATTTTTCAGCAGTAGGTCTCAGCCATGGGCATTTGCTATTTTTGGACTGACTTGTGTGAGATGGCAATAATCAAGAAGCATGTTATGTGTTTCCTAGTTGTGCATTTTGCCCATAGCTATTTGGGCAGAATGCACAGAGCACTCTTTGGCTGTGTGGGCATGCTCAGATCGTACTGGAGTATTCCGACTCTCCCGTGTGCTGGGCTGCTTCAGTGCAGAGTAAATGTCATCCTCACTCTCTCAGGCAAAATAGTTATCAGAAAATAAGTGTTTCCTTCAATGAACAAAAGAATTTTGTCTGCCTTTTGCAGGGTTTTAGCTTGGGAAAAACTTGGGTTAAATTTGAAGATGCTAGGCATGCATAAAAAATAAGAATTTGGATTAGAGCCATTTGAAATATTACATTAGAAACAAAGGTTCTTATCCCTCAGCTACTTGTTTTCAGTGTATTTTTTTCCCAAAGACTTGGCAGTTTTCTGAATTGTAAGGCAGTGTGCACATATCTCAGTGCTAAAGTTTATGTCTCCAGGTCAGAAGAACAGGTCCCTGACATACAGCTGGATAGGAAGATGATCCAGCTTTATACAACACAACTACCATTTTCACATTTGATCTGTAATCTTGAGTAGAAAACTTGGCCCATGGCTTGATTTTACCATGATTGTTTGAGTTGGTTTTATAAGTGATACATAGATATTTTCTAAGAGCTCATGCTAAAGCAAAACAGATTTTTTATAGTTTTACCTGATTCTGAAGTTAATGTACGTTAATATTGTTTGCCCTGAGCCATTGGATTTAAGATCCAGATTTTTCACTCTGAGGTTTGATATTAAATTACTGTCTTACACCTTATGGTTAATAATTTAAATACTGACTTCATTAAGAGATTTGTGGCTCTGTTCTCTACCCTTTTTTTCTGTTTGTTTTGTATCTTGGATTTTAAAACCCTGGCACATCTCTGTTTGTTCTAGGGTTATAAAAGGTCAGTTTACTTATCTATGTTATTAAGAATGCTAGCCTAGGTTGAATGGGGTGGTGAGATAGAATTCGTACTAGAGCCCTGAAAGGGTAGGAGGTAGAGACTGATAGTAAAAACAGAAATTAACTCCTTTCCCCACTTACTGATAATCAAAAGGGAGGAGGGGAACATAAAACATAATTTAAACATTTTTAGTTAATTTTCTACATTATTATATTAATTCATGAGTAGAGAAAACTTGCTAAAAAAAATATATTGAGTATCTGAGTAAATGATTGTAGATACAACTGTTTTCTTATCTTCTCTACCCATGTCTCCCTCTCACTTACCAAACTATTTGTCGACTGTGGGAACTAAGTAGTCTCATTGAAACAATGATTAAAATATTCAGAAATGAGGTATTTGCTTCGTTTCTGTAATTCTAAGTATGACTGTCTGGATATATCAAACTGCTATGGATTGGGGTTCGTACATATATTCTCCTTGCATGAGACTGCAACATGCTTTGTGAAGAGTTCATTCTAAACTATAGAATGAATATTTTGAAGGAAGACTCAAGAGGGATTAATATATCTGACTCTAGGAAATAAATGGAGAATTTTAGAAAGCTGGGCAGTATTGAACTTACATCTGTTTTTTTAATGAGATCAAAATATCTCAAGACATTGACCAGTTCTAAAGATGAATAATTCCCTTTTTCCTTTCCTAATAACCCTGCAACACCACACATCTGTATGTTTAAGTCATATATGTAATACAAACATTCCAGACAACTCCTTGGCAATGTTGACATTGCCTGAGTTTTCTATGCAAATGCCCATTATTTACAGTGGCAATTCAGAACATACATGTGTAATCACTTGGCCATATATAGATGCTTTACCTTTTAAATAAGTGTTATTTACATTGGGCTGTCACTGTATTAAACAGTGAATTTTTAAAAGATAAAATAAAACTCCCCTCACATCTAAACCTTACAATCTAGTTGGGGAAGATAACAACAAATAATAAACCTGAGAGAAAGAGGATGGACTATAAAGACAATAAAGGTGAGTAAGTGAGCTTGGAAGTGCTGGGGGTAGACTGTTATTTTTAATAGGATAGTAATTGTAAGCCTCGTTTAAAAAGATATTTGAGGAAAGAAGTAAGCGGGTTAGCCATACATCTGTCTGAGAAATGAGCATTCCCAGTACAGCGTACAGCCAGAACAAAAGCAGGAGTGTTCCTGATATATATCAGGAATAGAAAACAGGTTGGTATGTCTAGAGAAAGAAGGGAGGGCAGTGGTAGGAATTGGGGTGTCAATGATGCAGTAGAGCTTCTCAGTTGTCTGTTGCTGTATAACAAACGATTCCAAAATTTAGTGACCTAAAACAACTTTTTTATTTGCTCACAGTTCTGTGAGTCAGCTCTTTCAGCTGGGATTAGTTGGGTCATTCTTGTGGGATCTGGCCGGGAAGTTACTAGGTAGCTCAAGTACGGTTGGGTGGTCTAAGATGGCCTCCTTTACATGTCTTGTAGTTGGTGCTGGATGTCAGTTGAGCCTGCCTTCATGTGGTACAAAGATTTTAGCCTGAACAGCTGTGAGGATGGAATTGTCATTAACTGAAATATAAAGTCTACTGGAGATCTCAGTGCAGCAAGAGAGAGCGGGTCCCGATGTACAAACACATTTCAAGTCTCTGCTCTGTCACATTTGTTGTTCATTTGGCCAAAGCAAGTCCCTGACCAAACTCAGTTTCACAGGATGGAAAAATAGATTCCACTTTTTTTTTTTTTTAACGTTTATTTATTTTTGAGACAGAGAGAGACAGAGCATGAACGGGGGAGGGTCAGAGAGAGGGAGACACAGAATCTGAAACAGGCTCCAGGCTCTGAGCTGTCACACAGAGCCCGACGCGGGGCTTGAACTCACGGACTGCGAGATCATGACCTGAGCCGAAGTCAGCGGCTTAACCGACTGAGCCACCCAGGCGCCCCAGATTCCACTTTTTGATGGAAGGAATGAGGAAGTCAAATTGTAAAAGAATGGCATACTAGATTGGATGAATTTGTGGCTCTTAATCTGCCACACAGAGATCAGATCAGAAATGCCCTTGAAGCCATTTTTAAAGACTGGCTTTCTCTTTGAATGTAAAGAGAATACATTGAAGAATTTTAAGCAGAAAAGTGACATGATTTGACTTTTTTTTTTTTAAGTTTATTTATTTTGAGAGAGAGAAAGTACAAGCAGGGGAGGACCAGAGAAAGAGGGAGAGAGAAAGAATCCCAAGCACTGTCCACACTGACAGCACAGAGCCTCATGCAGGGCTCAAACTCACAGACCCTGAGATCATGACCTGAGCTAAGACCAAGAGTCAGATGCCTGACCGACTGAGCCACTTAGGTGCCCTATATTTTTAAAGGATCATTCTGACTTAGTACTGAGAATAGATTATATGGTGCCAAGGAAGGCCAGGGAGGAGGCCATTGTAGTAATCCAGACAAGATATGATCATGGGTCAGACTAAAGTAAAATAGCAGAAGATAATGTGAATTGGTTAGATTTTGAATGTACGATCAAACAGGATTTTCTGATGGATTGGATATAAGGTATGTAAGAGAGAAATTGATGACTACAAGGATTTAACTTGAACAGCTAGAAGAATACATTAACAGATGAAAGTCTGCTGGTGGGGCAGGTTTTGTGGGAAGAGCAAGAGTTCAGTTTGAGATGTCTGTTAGACATCCAAGTGTGAATGTTGAATAGATAAATGACTGTATGAGTCCGGAATTTAGGAGGTCTGCGCTGAAAATAAAATTGAAGGAAGTATCACAATAGGTGGTATTTAAAGTCAAGAGACTAGATGAAGCTATTAAGAGAGAGATTTAATATAAATAAAGGAGAGAAGAGGCAGAGGAGGAAAACTGGCTCATGATAGATGGGGAAAATCAAGAGAGTATGGTGTCCTAGAATCCAAGTTTAGAAACTCTTCACAGGACAAGAGAAACATCAGCTCTGTCAAATGATGCTGATAGGTGAAGTAAGGTGAGGACTAAGAACTCCTCTTTGGATATAGTAATGTAGGGATGATTGGTCATCTTGCCAAAAAGTTTTTAGTTGAATGATGAGATAAAACCAATTAAGTGAGTTTGAGAATGGGAAGAGAGGAATTTGGAGACTGAGTTTTAGACCTTTTTAATAGTTTTACTTCTATAGGGAGCAGTGGGCAGTAACTGGTAGAGGAAATGCGGTCAAAAGCTTCTTTAAGGTAGGAGATGGGAAAAATCGTGTTGACGGAAAAAATTCAGTAGAGGGGGAAAATTGGTTCATTTCTTTCATTTTATTTAGTAAACTTACATGTGCAGGCAGTATTCAAAGCACTTTATAAATATGAACTCACTTTTAATAAAAGAATGAAACAGTGACTGGCCATTTAGTATAAAGTACTGTGGTGGGTGCTCTAAGGAGTTCAGCAAAGTGTAGGACACAATCTCTGACTTAAGGACTCATGGTCTCTATTAGAAAATATAAAGACTTGCAAAAATAACTAAAAATAGGAAGGTAATATAAAGTAGAAAAATTATACAGCTTACAAGTTTAGAGAAGGGAAATTATGTTTAGCCTGGGAATATGTCAATAATTTGATTCCAGTTAAATAACAGTGGGCCTTTAAAAGTAGGCTCAATTGGGCTTAAATTCATATAATTTTACCTTGAACATAGATAGGAGTGTGTGTGTTGTAAGGTGGACTGGGGACAGGGTTCAAGGTAGGAGGGAAAACATTTTCTCTTCAGTATATAGTCTTGAGGTCAAAAAAGCAGAAAAGCCAACCTCAGAGATACTCCCTTCTCTATCACTATAATTGTCAGCTTCACATTTATACTTCTAATCCCCATATGTAGGGGGAAGGGGGTGGGAGTGTGTATGTATGAACTGCATGCACGTGCATCTTCAGTACCTAAAGTACAAGGAATCCTCTGTTAATCCTCTATTTGACTCTGTTAGATATATTTAGGAGCCTATTTTTGATTTTAAAATAGTTTGGGGGAACAATCCAGATTACTTTTCAGACAAATAGGAAAGTTTGAGATGTATAAACCCAGGGAATATAATTAGACTATGTCCTTTAATTCTCATTTGCCCTTAATGAAAAGTGTAGTGGTTGTTGGAAGTCTGAGAATAAGTAAAGAATACCAACTATTTAGATTGATACTTGGCTGAAAGAAAGTATTTTATGTTCAGTGGAAACTTGTGAGGATAAGTTTATAGACAATCATTTCTGGAGAGTGCAAAAGCCTAACTCAAGTTGACTTTTTATTTCCAGTGGTTCCTCTGTAGTCTATTTTTCAAAAATCTAGGCATATTATGTCCTGATTGCAAGCGGGGAAAGATTCTCTTGGAGATCCAAAAGAACTCATAGAAAAAGGAATACGTATGGTCAAATTACATATCAAACAACGGTCAAGTTTATCCTTAATACAAAGAATGCAATTGACAAGTAAAATGAGATCTTCACTTACCAGAGTAATCAAAATACCAAAGTTTGATACCTAGAACTATATTGTTGGTAGTAGTGCAAATGGTTGCAATCTTTCTGAAGAGTAATTTGGTAATTTCTCCGAAAGTGTAAAATATATACACTCTCTGATACACTGATGGAATTTATGTTATTAGTATACTCAGAGAAATTTACCAAGATATACGTAAATGTGTTACAGTATTGTCATTTTAAAATGGGAAGGAATCATTTTGATGCCCACATGAAGTTCAGTAACATTAAATATCTTTGATGTCTCACCTCCCCCCAAATATGGTACAGCCTTCTTCTTATCAAGAAACTGGATCCCATATTGTCCTATTTGACAGTTATCAGGTGAATTCAAGGGAATTTTAAGTTTTCTAGAAATAAAGCCTTTTCATTTATTCTATTAATGTCCATCACTCTATAGATGAGGTGTGTTCAGAATGAATGATCAAATACTCCAAGATGATTCTCATAAAAGAGCTATTAGGAACAGAACTGGCAACAGTAGGAAGCTGTTAACTAGAAAACAAATCTTTAAGAAGTAAAGATCACAGGGACGAGCACTGGGTGTTATTTGTAAGTGATGAATCACTGGGTTCTACTCCTAAAACCAATACTACACTGTATGTTAACTAACTTGAATATAAATGAAGGGAGGAAGAAAGACAGACTACACAGATAAGAATGTGAGAATGAAATGGGGGAGTGGGTAATCCAGAGAAAGTTTACCACAACTCTGCGTCTTCAGATAATTCTTTTAATTTCTGAGTGTTCCATTTTCATTTTGAAGAACAAAACTGCCAGTGAGGTTACAAAATTTAAGAGAGCAGCAGTGGAAGAAAGAACTTCTATTACATCCTTCTTCTTAAACTAAAGCTGCTTTTAGATTCTACATCATTACGTTTACATTCATGATGCATACATTTTATCATACATGTTTCATCAAATATAGGTCATTTTATGAAACAATCCAAGTTTTGCCTGTTTATGTTTTCCCTTGTATGAGCCACATGTGGTAAATTGCTTGCATCTTGACTCACTGTTATTCTCCACTGAATTAATTATGTGCCACTTTACCTCTGAGTTTTGGAGCTGGATAAAGAGAGAAAAGCCAAGTGCAGGACATCCGGGTGGCAACTGTTCATATCCCATACAATGAACAAGTTCTGAAGAACTATACCCAGTATCTTCTTTTGGAGCATGAAAGCAGGATTAGAGTAAGGCAAAAATCTTAGTGGTTCTCACTGATCATGTAGTTGTAGTTTTGATCAGTGTGAAAATTTTCACCTTGGAGGCAAGGGCACTAGATTGCATTATTGTTTCTAAAATGGAGAATGATGTTATCGAGAGACTGAGGCTCAAGAGACCTGGTTTATAGTCCCAGCCCTACCACATCTAAGTAGGAACTGGGGGATTCAGTTAACATGCCAAAGCTTTTATTTCTCATCTATAATATAAACCTGTTCCACAAGATAACCTCTCAAGATCTTTAGATTTTAGGAGGCTCAGATGAATGTCTTGTACATGAATACACATGTATACACATGTATAGATTTGTTTTAAAAAATAAAATTTTCCTTTGGCTCTCAGAAATACAGACTCAGGCCTCAAATTTTGCATAGATTCTGTGTTATAGGCAGTTACTAGATTTAAAAAGCAGGGGTGTTGGGGGTGGGGTGTTTTTTTTTTTTTTTTTTTTTTGGTTTTTTAAGTAGTCTCTACACCCAATGTAGGGCTCAAACATACAACCCTGAGATCAAGAGTCACGTGCTCTGCCAACAGAGCCAGCCAGGAGCCCCTAAAAAGCAATTTCTTAACTGATTATTCTTTTTTTTTTTTTATGTTTATTTACTTTTGAGAGAGAGAGAGCGAGAGAGAGCGCGCGCGCGCGTGCGCTTGCAAGTGGGGGAGGGGCAGATAGAGACAAAATCCGAAGTAAGCTCCTGGCTCTGTCTGAGCTGTCAGCACAGAGCCCCATGTAGGGCTGGAACTCACCAACTGAGAGCATGACCTGAGCTGAAGTCCAACGCTTAACCAATTTAACCACCCAGGTGCCCCTGATTCTTTAATTACAAGCTGCTTATAGACAGTAAATGAGGGATTTTACCTTACTTAAACTGGAACTAACAGTATATAGGAAAATCTAGATTTAGACAAAGCCTTATTACTTTGGGTAGGGTGATTATTTGCTTTGAAAAGCATTCATTTTATAATTTCCTTAACCATTTTTTTTAATAACCATTTTTAAGTCCAGTGTAATAGTAAATGTAATAAATATTACCCTATATGTAAATCTTTAATTTGCATATTGTTTTGAAGAAACAAAATCTGCCTTAAGTGAGAGCAGCATATCTTTTTATTATATGAGATTAATCTCTGTGATCCACCAATTAATTGGAATTTCAAATTTGTAAAAAAATATAGTGAAATAGGTGTGTATGTATACTTTTAACATTTACTTGATGATAAAAAATTTTTGAACAATTAAGAGTCTTAAGGTAAAATTAGGTGTAAAAAGATATTTTCTAGGTAGTGTAAATTCTTTTAAAAACAAATTTTCAGTCTACTTAGCACTAGATTGTTACCATTAAAGACCAGAAGTACATAAATAAGTACCTTATAAAAGAAGCCCTAATTACTATGGTATTCAACAGATTTTCAAAATTTATGTTATCCCTGGGTAAATTTATTTCCTTTTTTTTTTTTCTTTTTTTTTTTTTTTTAATTTTTTTTTTTTTTCAACGTTTTTTATTTATTTTTGGGACAGAGAGAGACATAGCATGAACGGGGGAGGGGCAGAGAGAGAGGGAGACACAGAATCAGAAACAGGCTCCAGGCTCCGAGCCATCAGCCCAGAGCCTGACGCGGGGCTCGAACTCACGGACCGCGAGATCGTGACCTGGCTGAAGTCGGACGCTTAACCGACTGCGCCACCCAGGCGCCCCTATTTCCTTTTTTAATAGGATTACTATACTAGTAGATCAGAGATACTCTGAAGACAGCATATGTAGATTTCAACAGTGCCTTTAACGGAGTTTTTCTTGATATCTTTGGGGAGAAATTATAACTGATTATTCATAACTGAGTAAGTTAATGAAAGAATGAAAAGAGTACTAACACTGATAAATATCAGCCTGGAACATGGTCTCTGATGGTTTGCTGCGGGATACTTCCTGTCCTGTTCAACCTCTTCATTAAATCCTTGGCTTAAAGAGATTTCTATGGTTAATCAGAGTTGAAGATGTCAAGCAGCTGAAAAGAATAATTAAAACTTTGAACCATAGAATTGGAACCTTTGGTATTCTCAAATGAAAAGCAGAAGTCATCACTTTATGTGATGAGCTGTACCACATTTGTGTAATTTATGGAAAGGGCAACTGTTCTTAACACCATTTTCGGTTAAAGAGAAAGCAAACAGGAACTAAATTAAATGCTATGACTAGGTTCTCTAGCAAATCTCGTTAACACTTAAAGTGATTTAGACACCACACCAAAAAGAGTCTGCCTGATGGGATCTTAATTAACCTAAATCATACAACGTTCCTGTTACATTGCAATACCTTGGAAGAATCAGGATGTCTTAGTCATTCTTTGAAATTAAAATTCTAGAAAGCAAAAATTATTAATATTATCTAAATATTAGGATATTGTTTCAGATTATTGTTAATATAATTACAACATGAAACACCCTGAGAGAAAACAGAGTTCCTAATAGTGGAGAAGAATAAATGAAATGCCTAACAATATCCCCATCTCAATTTTTTTTTACAAAGAGACACTAAAAGAACATTGTGATAATTGACTCTGGGCAAATTTGTCTTATTAAAGTTTTCCCCTTAAAGTTATTAAGACAACACTAGTTATTAGGAATTGGAATTTAGTAGGACTTTTCAACCCCCTAGATTAGCGGTCTGCAAATTTTATACTTTACAAAGCTTTAGCCTTTTCTCATTTTTAATTTTAAATATTATACAAGTTAATTTTTATTAAACCATAAGGAGATAAAACTAATTTTGTCAGAACACATCGTGGAAAGATAGAAAATATTTATTTCCTGAGTGGCTACTGAAGTCAGGAACAAACTAGAGACAGTTCCATGTTAACTTTCTAAATAATGGCTTGAAAACAAAGGTCTTCCATTTTTACTGCTTTTGTCTTATATGAGAAATTTGTCCCTCAGACATTTCTAACAAATTCACTTAATCCTGGGATAGACTATTTTTTAAGGTTTCTTGCGACTCTAATTTAGGATTCTGTGAGCTTTTTATTATTTTTTTTGTATCTATTTTTTATGTGGTTGTAGAATCTCAAACTAACTCATCCTTAGACAATTAAAATCAATTTGTAAACATACTGCTTAGCAATCAAGTAATTCTGTAAAAACATTGAATACAAAAAATGGAAGAGTCCAATTCAGAAATCAGCTACAACTAGCTATAGACTTAAATAATATAAGCATGTGTTTGAGGTGATATGATTTATGGTTTTAGTTTTTAGTGGTACATTCAACAGACATTTATTGAGCCTACATTGTCTGCCTTGCCCTGGAGAACCAGAAGTGAATATTGGGCCTTTCATATGTAATCCCCCCTTATTGTTTTTAAATGATCATAAATGAACTGGTCTTATATAGTCTTTAGGGAACTTTATGTTATGAGTAGTTTCACTAGGACTAAAGATTATTGACCTGTGTCCATAGGTCTGTATTTTACTGTTGAGAATTTAGTGGTCTCCTGTGTTAATTTACCCATTCAAATACTATACAAGTCTGTGTGCTCTTAATTATTCTGAATACAGAAACCTCAGAACAGGGCTCCCTCTCTCTTCTTTGGAACAACTTATTTTATCTTTATATTAGATTTTTTTTTTTTTTAATTTTTTTTTTTTTCAACGTTTTTTATTTATTTTGGGACAGAGAGAGACAGAGCATGAACGGGGAAGGGTCAGAGAGAGAGGGAGACACAGAATCGGAAACAGGCTCCAGGCTCCGAGCCATCAGCCCAGAGCCTGACGCGGGGCTCGAACTCACGGACCGCGAGATCGTGACCTGGCTGAAGTCGGACGCTTAACCGACTGCGCCACCCAGGCGCCCCAATATTAGATTTTTTAAAAAGTATTGCAGATAGGTTGAGTCAAGGAAATCAGGCCAGTGAACATGATGGCATCTGTTGTTGGATTCTGACAAGTAAAATCAAGATTGAAGGCTTACAGATAATTAAAAAATAAGCCATCTTTTGTGAAAACTCTTGAATTATAAAATATAGTCAGATTTCAGATGTTCAGTAACCTGTCAACCGCACCCCCCCACCCCCAACCCTCACTTCCCCACCAGCTCTTGGAAATATGAGAGGGTATTTTCATTGACACAAAGACTTGGGGGGATGAGTGATGCTGGCGTTTAGTGCATGGAGCTCATGAAGGCCATGATGGCCAAAATGTCAGGAGTAACCTTGCTTGGGAGCACAGTCCCCAGGCATATTTCCCTCTACTCTTCCCTCTTCTCCTTTTCCTTCCTCATTAGAAAGTGAGAACCCCAGCTGTACAGACATTAGGGGTAGTAATATGCCCTTAGTACACTGATGCCGTTTGCACAGCTCTCATTTGGTGCCATTCCGTTTTTGTTTTTGTTTTTGTTTTTGTTTTTGTTTTTGTTTTTGTTTTTGTTTTTTTTAACAGCTAGGAATTTCTTTTGAGGAAACATTAGTATGTAAATTAGGATCCGAAGGGACATTAATTCTCTATACACTCTATATTAGGACGTATTTATTAACCCCAGTAGAAGAAGCTGTGTTACCTTCCTTATCTTCTTCCATTTTCTCCTTTATAATCAGAATCATTATTACTACTGTGTATACATCTGTTATGTGTACATTGATCCAGTTCAGTGAAACTCTAGGAGTAAGTTGTTTCTTAGCTTTAACTTTGGTAGTGAACCTGTGCTTGTGCTGTTTTTCAGAAACGGTACAGATTCTCATTTAGCCATTTTGATTGCTCTAAGCCTGATATGAATTTGGAATTCAGAAAAGTCCGTTGGCTTTCACCTCAGCAGACTTGTTCACTTGAACATGCTGTTCACATTTAATGTAAATACGTTTGAATAGAAGAGCATATAAATATTTGATTTCATATTTGGCTTCTATTAAATATTGACAGTCATGGAAATATCTCTAGGAGATCTTTTTTTCCTTTTTTTGGATCAAAATTTCAGCTTTACGTTCTTTCCAACCATTTGGAAACATAAGTGACTGTTTTTTCCTTATTGCAATTCAAAATATCTGAATTTGATTCATAATTTTCTTTCCCCAGAACTATTCTTTTAATCTTCCCTGTTGGAAATGCATCATCATTCTCTTAGGCTGGAAATTTGGGCCTCATCTTTGATTCATTCTTCTCTTTAATCTCTAATATACAGTCAACAGATCCTATTGGTTCCTTCTTCAGAAGAGTCACCAGGCCTTTTCTTTTGCATTACCTCTGCCTCCACTTTACTCCAGTCTTTACCATGCTTCAGTGTTCTTTCTTCTGGTCTCTCACCTCTCTTCTTTAAGCTTGTGACCACTCAATTTAAAACTACTGAAAAAGACAGCAGAATGCTTTACAACTTAATATCTCAGAGAGAAATGGAAAGCAAGTGAATATTAACTCTGAGATCATCTAATCTACAACAGAGTAAAATTTTTCTGTTTTGTCCTAAATTTCAACTAATCTCAAAGATTTACTTATTTATTCCTTCATTTAACAGTATCAAGTATATGCTCGGTTCAGCTGTTAACTGCTGAATATTATGCTTACAGTCTTTTCATTCCCCCTTGACAGTTCATCTGTTCTCTTCAACTATCCTATTTATGCTTTCTCTAGTTTTTCATCTCTATCCCTCAACCCTGCAAGTGCCAGTCCTGTTTCATAGGTAGTAGGCCTTGAATCATTTAAGCTCCATAAATCACACGAGTCCACAACTGATGGGTGGCAATGCAGGGACTCAATTCCATCTCCTCTGCAGACCAGCAACCTTCCAACATCTTACATAATAAGGTCTGTTGTCTAAGCTTCATGATGTTAACCATAGAATACTATAGGCTAATGGTTTGTTAAGAGAAAGGGTAAAGGAATGAGAAATTGGCCATTTGACTGTTTTTTGGTAATAAAACTTGAAGTTTGGAAAGAGTTATGTTTTCATAAGTAGTCATTTAATATTTATAGTGTCTGTCTTCATCTTGCTTCTTACTCTTTCTTGGTTACCTCTCCTTTTTTTTTTTTTTATGTTTTTATTTATTTTTGAGAGAGAGAGCAAGTGAGCATGAGCAGGGGAAGGGCAGAGAGAGGGGGAGACACAAAATCTGAAGCAGGCTCCAGGCTCTGAGCTGTCAGCACAAAGCCCCATGCAGGGCTTGAACTCATGAACGGTGAGATCATGACCTTGAGCCTAAGTTGGATGCTCAACCAGCTGAGCCACCCAGGTGCCCCAGTTATATCTCTTTATTTAGAATCATGTGACTATTCTTAAAGAATATTTGGAACCACTAGAGCTTTGTGCAGTGTAGTGGAAAATTAAATAGCAAAGAATAATGAACCAGGTTACTTTAAAATGTAATAGCTTCATATTTGCCTCCCCACCCACTGCACCCCACCCCCACTCTGCCATCTGTGGCTAGTAATATTTTACAAAGAATCAATTGATTCTCCTTATATGGACTTGAAATTGCCCATGGAATGCCATTTTTCTTCATTTCAAGCAATTTTCATATTTTTTGAGAATATGTAAAATGTGCTTAATTTTTTTATTCCTGAGACTTCAGTATGATGTGTTGTTCACCTGGGATTTAGAAGGTATAAAATAGATCAAGTAAGGATTTTCTTTTTTTTTCTTTTTTTTTCTTTAAAAAAAAATTTTTTTTAACGTTTATTTATTTTTGAGACAGAGACAGAGCATGAATGCGGGAGGGTCAGAGAGAGAGAGGGAGACACAGAATCTGAAACAGGCTCCAGGCTCTGCACCGTCAGCACAGAGCCCAACGCGGGGCTTGAACTCACGGACGTGAGATCATGACCTGGGCCAAAGTCGGAGGCTCAACCGACTGAGCCACCCAGGCGCCCCTCAAGTAAGGATTTTCAAGAGATGGCTTATGGCACCTCTGACATTCATGGAGTATAGCAAGAAAATTCATTGTGGTGTAAAGCATTTTCTAAAACAACACATTACCTATGTATTGCCTCCAGATGGTAGTTTTCCAGACATAGAATATGCTTGGGTATATTCTAATGATTACTTTATATTTTAAATGAATGAATGAATTTTAAATGAATTTAAATGATTTGTTTTGTTTTGTTTTGTTTTGTTTTGTTTTGTTTTGTTTTTCAACATTGCAGGTTAGAACTAAAACTTAAATCAACCTGGTCCCACCAAAGACTCTTTATATTTGTTCTCCTTATGAGCTTGCTATTTTTAAAACATTTGTTTACAAACAGCATATATTATTTCCCTTAAAAAAAAAAAGTAGAGCCAGTTAGCATTTCTGAACAGCACTAGTGCAGTGATACTACCTGAATGCCTTTCAGGTAGTATCCAGACAAATTCCAGACAAATTTAATTCCAGACAAAATTAAATGTTTCTCATTGTAATCTGCTCATATAACTTTGTCATGGGTGTATGTACACTTTCCATTTGTCCTTTGGAAATCCTGAAAACAACTTGACCTTTTTGTGGACCTCAGGTTGGAGTATTCTATACTGTGTCTCATGACATAAAAATATTATTTCATTATACTATTTCATTTTACAAAATAAATTTCTGTATGATTCTGCAGTTTCTTTGCAAGCAGTACTTGGGGGTTACCTGGCCCTTCTTGACCTCTATCAGGGCTTTATGATGTTTTGCAGTTGTGAAACAGCATAGCACCTTTGAACCCCTTATGTGTTAGATCACATTGTGGTACATGATTCCTTTGAGGTAGGAAGAGCCCAAGTAAACAGGTAATTTAGCTAGTTTCTAGAGGTCAGTGCTTATATTCTTCCTAAAATCTCATAATTCTGATATTGGCTTGGACATTCAGCAAAAGCCTCTCTTGCTTTCCTTTCTGAACTAATTCATTCTAAGCAGTAAAAGAAAGTAATTTGCCTTATTTAGAAGTTCATATGACCATACTAATCTCAGGAGATTTTAAACACCTTTCCAGTTTCTTGCTTTGTCATTTATTGCTCCCCCACCTACTGCTGTTTGTAGAGGTTTACTTTTATACAAGGAGAGCTGCTGGAGTTTAAGAAAAATCTACCTCTTATTGAATCCCAGTAGGAAGTTTATGCTAGCTGAACTGGTTGCCTGGTGGAAGAGGGCAGAAGAGACTCCTTGATGCAACACATTTTAACTTCAGAGCCTTGCTTGCAAATCTCTTCTCTGCCATCTATGACTACAATTAATAATTGATTTCTTAGATTTATCATTTTTCTTCTTTGACTCAACTTTACTTTTCCCCATCTTTTGCCACTTAGGGAAAAACTTACCCAATCAGTCATTAAGCATCAACATCAAGATCAGTCTAGGAGCAGAACAAGTTTCATGGTCTTTGGATGTTATTCCCCAGTAGATCCTTCATGAATAAAATATAGTGAAGAGTAAAAGAGAAGGAGAGCATTAGGCATTTTATCCAAAAAATAAAGTAATATTTATAGATCTGACAGCTTTAATAATATAGGAAAGCCTCTGGAATTAGCCTTGGTGTTTTTGTTTTGGTTTGGTTTTTTGTTTTTGCAGTTAAGCAATTTATTTAACTTTATTTTTTATTTTTTAAAATTTACATCCAAATTAGTTAGTATATAGTGAAGCAATGATTTCAATAGATTCCTTAATGCCCCTTACCTATTTAGCCCATCCCCCCTCCCGCAACCCCTTCAGCAACTCTCAGTTTGTTCTCCATTTTTATGAGTAGCCTTGGTTTTTATAAAGAACATCTTTTGTCTGGAATTTGCTTCCAAATAATTGCAGGGGAGGGAAATTGCGGGCCATGAGTTAATAATTGAAGCTGGATGAAGAGTGCAAAAGAGTCATTTTCCTCACTTTTATATGTTTGAAATGTTGAAATACTATTTGAAATAATAAAGAACTTTTTAAAAGACATCTTTTCCCCAGGAATTTTGGATGGATAAAATCTATTTCCCTATGAAATTTACAGCATCCCCCCAATACTCAACAGTGTTGAACACAATAAAAGTACTATCATAGGTTTGTATTATTGAAGGAAAAATACTTTCTTGTCAGTAAATTCTAAACTTCAGTATGTTATTTTGTGTCTATTATTGTCCAAATTATGTTGTTATTTATTCAGCAATATGTAAATTTATTTCATATATTGCATTCTAATGAAGTTGTGTTCAGTTTTGCTTTTCATCAAGGACATATTCAAGTAAATGTTAATTAGTATTGAGAAATCTGAAAAACACTCAATGAAAAAATAGTATTAAACAATTTCTTCATATACAGTATGTGTGATACATCTCTGGGTAGTATTTGAATTAAGGAGCCTGTTTTCTCAGTCAGGGTCCGAACATAACTTTGCTGGTAAAATAATGATTTAATCCTTAGTCTCTTTTGTCTAGTTGGTCACTCTTATTGAAATATCTATGCCAGTTGGGGCACCTGGGTGGCTTAGTCCGTTAAGCTTCCAACTTCGGCTTAGGTCATGATCTCATGGTTTGTGAGTTGGAGTCCCACATCAGGCTCTGCACTGGCATCACGGAACCTGCTTGGGATTCTCTCCCTCCCTCTCCCTCCTCCCTCTCCCTCCTCCCTCTCCCTCTCCCTCCTCCCTCATTCCTCCTCCCTTTCCCTCCTCCCTCTCCCTTTCCCTCCTCCCTCCTCCCTCTCCCTCCTCCCTCTCCCTCCTCCCTCTCCCTCCTCCCTCTCCCTCCTCCCTCTCCCTCCTCCCTCTCCCTCCCCCACTCACACTGTCTGTTTCTCTCAAAATAAATAAATAACTTAAAAAAATAATAATCAAATGTAAAGCCAGAAAGTTATTCTATCAATGCAAATAACACAGAAGATAAAAAATAATCTTTCATGTTGTAGATAAAGCCTTTAATCTCCAAGCCAAGGAAGTAAGCTCATCAAAAGTGATCAGATTTTGCCAAAATTTGAACGTATTTCCTGGCTTTTTTTTCAGATCCCAGTAGTATAAACCATGGCAAGTCAAATTCACTGTCTAAGATTTATCCTTTTTTCAAATTCTGGAACAGACAGCCACTTTACTTTGGGACAAAAATGCTCTTTTTCCTTGAAAAGCAAAAGGACTTGTATTTCTCTATCACTATTGTTGCTAATATAGTTCCAACCACCTATATCAACACAACTTGCATTTCAGAGAGAAAACTGGATAGAAGGGGGGGATAATTAGAACTGTCTATCAAACACAAGCATGTTAGTAGAGCAGTAAAACTCATGAATACACATAGCAGACTTTATATAGCTGCACTCATCTCTTTTACACTATCTTATAGTGGCAAGATGAACAGCTTGTTAACATGACCCAAAGATACAGCTATTCTAATAGCATATACAAATAAGAAGCAAACATGTATCAACTTAGAATTATGCTTAATAACATTTAGTATTCTATTTTATTTAGAAATTATTTGGGCACCAAGAATTACTTATTGATTAGCTTGATTTAACATTAGTCCAAGATTTTAAATTACCATAGATCTTGGAGAAATTTATTATTGAAACATTGTTTACATACAGTATTACATTAGTTTCAGGTGTACAACATAGTAGTTGACAGCTCTGTATTATGCTGTGCTCACCACAGTATAGCTACCATCTGTCCCCATACAGTGCTATTACAGTACCATTGACTATATTCCCTATGCTATATCTTTCTTCCTTGTGACTTACTCATTCCATAATTGGAAGCCTCCACCTCCCACTTCCCTTCACCCATTTTTCCCATCCCCCTCCCACACCCTCCCCTCTGTCCGCTATCAGTTTGTTGTCTGTATTTATGGATCTTTTTCTGCTTTTTGTTTTATTGAATTTCACATATTAGTGAAATCATAGGATACTTGTCTTTCTGACTTATTTCACTTAGCATATATCTTCTGGGAGTATCCATGTGGTCACAAATGGCAAGATCTCATTCTTTTTCATGTATGTGTGTGTGTGTGTCTGCACTGGCATCACGGAACCTGCTTGGGATTTTCCCCCTCCCCCTGTGTGTGTGTGTGTGTGTGTGTGTGTGTGTGTGTGTATTCTCCCCCTCCCCCCACACGTATATGTGTGTATATACACACACGACATTTTCTTTATCCTATTCATCTATGGATAGACACTTAGGTTGCTTCTGTATTTTGGCTATTGTAAATAATGCTACAGTGAACATAGCAGTGTGCTTACCTTTTCACATTACTGGTTTTGTTTTCTTTGGGTAGATACCCAGTAGATCTTGGAGATATTTAAACTAACACATCATTGTCATTGATATAAAGAGTTTGTTAACATTATTATTCAATGTAGATGAATACAGATTTTCAATTTTTTAAATATCAAATATATAGGAAGAGTAATACTAGCTTATTTGATCAGTAAGTCTGTTATAGGAAATTCAGATTAGCTTCTATCTGAGAAAACAAACCCAAGTAAATTAAGATGTATGCAGTGTTACACTTAACTGACAAAACTCATCTTGATTTGTACAATTGTTATCTTAATTATATGAAATTGGACTCCTAAAATGTTTCTGAACTAGTAGTTTCTGTAGATAGGATTTCTTTTTCTTTGTCTAACATATTTGGAGTATTATAGGTTCACCTTATTTTCTTGGAAATTCTAAAAATTTGATAAATAAGTGCTTATTGAGCTCTACAAAACCAATGAGAACAGAACTTCTTAATTTAAGAGGTATTATAATCAAATTAATCAATATCCTCTAAAAATTGGAAAACATTTCATACTTAAGAGGTCAAGTTCTTTCTGAATTACAGACAGAGCTGTGGCTTCAGTTTTACAGCTTTAGTCATGGGTCAAAAGTAAACATAAAACCTCATCAGTTGAGATCTCTAAGAGCTATTCTCCTTTAATATTATGTGCAACATTCTTAATTGAGCTCAAAATAGACAAGTGGACAAAAAGTCTAACAAACTGAATTCTCTTTTGGTTTTTCACTCAACAGAAAATAGATCTCTGTCATTCTACTACATAGACCACCAAATGGTGGAACCATAAAAATCCAATTCTCAGTAGGTATATCCATCAATGAGGAATAACTTATCAACTGTGCATTAGCCAGAAACAAAAACAAAATCAGCAAGAGGGAAAAAAAAATTGAGAAAACCAGAAAGTCAGCAAAATTGAAGTTCTTTTGCCCCTTGGGATTTACTTTGAGAGCCAAGAAGAGATGTACCCAGGCTAACATAGCCAGTGAGGTATACTTCTCTGGCAACTCTGGTGAATCTATTGGCGTCTTCATGGATCCTCAAAAACTGTTTAGGGATTTTTTTTTGGGGGGTGGGGGTGGGTAAAATCATGACTCCTACAAATGTACAATGGGCAACTTCAGGGCTACTGTCTTCCGTGCGGTGGCTCATCCAACAAGACAGCTTTCATCTTATAGCACCTTGTTTTCAACATATGTTTCAAAAATCTCAGTGTTAGGGAAAGAGACTAGAAGGGCCTTATGTCAGTGTTTGGTTTGGATTTTCTCTGAGTGGTGAGATTACAGATAATTTTTGCTTTCTTTAATGCCCACTTGTGTTTTCAAAGTTTTCTATAATGAACCTGATTGTCTCAAAAGAAGATATATTAAGAATGGTAATAAACAGAATTAAGCAGACATTAGCTAGTGTTGATGCTAGCTGTGCAGGATTGGTTTTTCTTTTGTTTTTGTAGAAACAAAAATTTACTCTGTTGAAACCTTACAACCTAATTTTTAAGCAAAGACAAAACTTGTATTAAGCCATTAAATTCTTTATTACTTTGTTCTGGAGAGTCAGGGTCAGAGTTCTATGTCTCTAGAGATAGAAGATGAATTTCTGGAGCCATGGTGTCAACACAGAATTATCTTTAAATTCATTTACAGTGCTTTGGATTTCATTCAGAGGGCTTCATATGATTTAAATGAAAAAATGTTACATGAAGCTGGTGAATGCTGATGGAAAGCCCTTCTTTGACCTCTTAGTACTGTGCTGGCCTGAGCTTCCAGCCCCATACTTACATGCAAGTACAGAAATTATCACAGCTTTAGGCACCGAACTCTCAAATTGTCTTCTTATGATGCCTTTCTGTGTAGTAACCTCAGAGAAATGTTTCCACATATTATACATTGTACATGCTACACTGTACTTCATAATCATTAACATTCTTCCTGTGCACGTTCCCCAGAACTGGTTTTACAAATGAAAAAATAAAAGCTCAGATCTGATGGTCTAACTCCCAAAGTGACTTATTCAGTGCAGGAACAATCTCTTTAAGTTGTTCAGTTCTTTCATGCAGTATCATGGGTATTCAGTAAATGGTATGTGATGCAGGGCTTAAGATTGTGGTGTTTTAATCTGTTGCATAGACCTCAGACAACTCCAGCGCTTTTCATTCAGAAGCGTTTTTTTCCTTTCCTCCATAGTGAATAATTGGTCAGTTTTCATTTTAATTATTTTGTGAACCTAAAATGAAAAATAAGAGAAGAAACTTCAGGAAAGCATAGAAATTGTTTTGGCAATCTTCTAGTCCTTTATCTAAACATGGGTAGATTTGTTTTGATGATGATGGTGATGATGATGATTATGATTATTGAACCAGGCTCCCTAAACATTTATTTAGAATGTTTCTAACCTTCTTTAAGCTATTCTCTAAACCTTAATCTGGTTTTAAACTAGAAGACAAATGTGAATGGTGAATTACTGCTCTGTAGCTTTAAATTCAACCAGTTTGATGCTTTTGTTTTTTATAAAAGATGCTCACAGCTCCAGAAAAGAGGCAGATACTGTGTGATCTCCATTCTCAGAGTAAAACTATTCATTTGCATTAGCAGCTCTAGCAAAGCGCACGCGCGCGCACACACACACACTCACAAACACACACACACACACACACACACACACACACACACACACACACACACACACGATGCTTGTTTGGCAGAAGCTTTCTGTTTATTCAGCACAGAGCCCTCCCAGGCTCCCAGATGTAGAAAGCTCTAAGAGTTGATGTACAAGACAGAACCGGAACTGTACATAGGCTGAGGTGGGCACTGCGGAGGATTGGCTATGCAAGGATGTTGATGTGGTGCGGCTCTACCTGCCTGTTCTGTGAAAGGCACTTCTCTGAGGCTGTGAAGGTGAGAAGCCCAGGGATGCACTAGAAGCTTCATTTCGGCTGGCTCTTTGGTGGGGGAATGCATTCCCAGTGGTAGCTGTCCTCATTTACAGCGTTATTCTCGGAAACGAAGTATGTGCAGCCGTGACAGACTATGCCACAGCTCCTCTGCAGTTTGGAAGCTGGGACAAATGGAAAGAGCACATAGTCAAGAGAGGTTGTGATTTGTTTTCACTATCCAAGCTTGCTCTCGCAGTACCCAAATGAAGGATGAGCTTTGTGGCAAGCAAAATCAGCAGACTGCCTGACGGGGGGTTTTGGTAAGATAAATGTATTGCTTGTGTTTTGTGGGGGGAGGGTTTCTTGGGGTTTTTTAATTATTATTTTTATTTTTCTATATCAACTACATAGAATTGCCTCTTAGCAATAACGAACACATTTTGCAGAATCATATGTGATGGAAAGGGGTGATCCAAGAAGCCAGAAGGGAAAATATTATTTTTGATCATTCATTTGTGACCTTCAGAGGTAATCGTCAAGTTTTTCTCAGATGTCTGTGAACAGGCAGAAGCCAGGAACTTCCAGAGCAAAGAATGCTGACTAACAGATATCCTTTCTTTTCTTTGAACAGTTATAATTAACCCCCCCCCCTTTGTTTCCCCCCGCTTTCCCTATGGCCTAAAGTAGAAAAGAAAAAATAAAAGCTCCCTGGTCTTACCAAGTTGTTGCCTCTGGAACAGTAATAGCCTGAGAACATAAGTATGGAGGTGGAGGAAGGCAGGATGAGGAGTCTGCTATTTTCATACCAGTGCGTTGGTGGGTGTTTGTCTTGGTTCATTATCGTTGCTGTTCAATATCAAGTGGTGGTTAGTGCTGTATCTCGTTGTCTGTACTATAATTTAATCCCTTTATGTTCTATTTTGTATGTTTTTCTTTGCCAGACTCAATTCTGTCATTATGAAAACTTTTTCTGTTATCATTCATACATATTAGCATTGTTAGAGAAAAGATAGTTGTAGAAAGTAACTCTTAAATATTTATGGACCCCAAGAATGATAAAGACATTTGCTTTTTAAAATCGAGGTTTTTTTTTAAAACAGGTTTGGGGGTCTTGATTTTGGAATCTTTAACAAGCATTTCATGACAAGTTAAAGAAATGAGTTGCATTAGATCTATGAAATCCTACCAGAATCACTTTGCTCTAATCTACTTTAAGTTGGATCCTATGTCTTAGGTTTTTCTAAGTCTGAAGGTTTACTTTTCCTCATCCTAACTTAGGTAAGTATTGCTGGAAGATATGTTAATTGTTTTATTAGCCTAACCTGAGATCTTGTTCTTGGGCCCCTCTTCTTTCCAGCAGAGAGAGCCAAGTTTCCTAGCTGCTTAGAGTGGGCACAGAAGAGATCCATTGACATCTGACTTTTTGCTGACTCATTGGTTATATAAGCCTTGTAAATACAATTATCCATATACTTCATTAGGTTACTGGGCAGGTGGCCCCCTTCCTGTTTACTGATCTTTTCTTCCTTCAGCATCCTCTTCTTCCTTAAGACTTTTTGGTAACATAGTCTCAACTATTAACCAAGTGAATTCTAAGAAGTGAAGGACAAATCCTTTTTTTTTCTCTCTCTCTTTTTTGGAATTGCTTTCTTAACTGCTTCTTTACCTTGATATGATAAAATTCCAAATTCTGTATTCTCTTGGCACATGAAACGGTAATAATACCTTTCCTCATTTATGACCTGGTTAAAGTAATAACTTCCTTTTCTGTCTTTGAGACCTCAGATCAAATGCCCTTGTTCAAAGAATTCTTCTATAACTTCCCCATCTAAAGTAGTTTTCCCTCCCTTACATTATTCCTTTTTTCATAGCACCCTTTTTTTTCTTCTTTGTAGTACTTCTCAATAATTTATATTATTTGATTACTGGTTATTTCATCTCTACCATTCTTATCCACTCAGACGTTAAGCCTCATAGAAAACAGAGATGCTTTGTTTTGTTCATTAGTACATACCCAAACATCTAGCAAACTTCCTGGCTGAGAGTTGAAGAAAGGACAAGTAAGCAGTATTCTATATGTAAAGGCCCTGTGGTGAGAAGAAAGGATGAGTTGCAGGGGTTGAAAAAGACCAGTTTGACTAGAGTGGGGGAAGCATGCTGTAAGATGAAGCTAGAGAAATAGATCCAGGGCTTAAATCATGTAGGACTGACTTGATAGACCACATTCAGATACTTGTTCTTTTAAGAGTTGGCAGCTGCAGGTGGGGGTTGCCTGGATGGCTCAGTCAATTAAGTATTTGAATCTTGGTTTCAGCTCAGGTCATGATCTTCTGGTTCATGAGGTCATGATCTCCTGGTTCAAGAGATCAAGCCAGCGTCAAGCCCCACTATCTGCCAATAGTGCAGAGCCTGCTTAGGATTCTCTCTCTCCCTCTCTTTCTGCCCCTCCCCCCAAAAAAGTCGTGGTAAGCTACGTAAAAGAATTTAAGCATTTGGTGATTTAGAACTTATTTAAAAAAAAAATCTGTGTCATGTGGTGCTCAAACTCACTTCCCCGAGATTAAGAGTCACATGTTCTACAGACTAAATCAGCCAGGCGCCTCAGCACTTAAAAAAAAAAAAAAAAATTCTCCAGCTTAACTGAAAGCCTGATTGAATTTAGGTAGATTAGTCAGTGGCCCAGGAAAGAGATAACAAGAATTTGTCCTAAGGTGGTGGTGGTAGAGATAGATGGGAGAGTATTATAATTTGATGGAAATTTGGAAAGTAAAATAGATAGGACTTGGTGTTGAATTGGATATAGGTAGAAGGCAGAAGATGTCAGGAATGGTTCCTGGACTTTGGTTTGGTTTAGTTTGGCCTTGGCTTGGCCTTGTTTTATAACCAGGTGAGAGATAGAGATAGAGAACACTATAAGAAAACCAGGTTTGTAGGAGGAATTGTGGTGTTTGGTTTTGGACATGCATATTTTAATATAGTCAAGTAGGTTTTTGGATCTATAAGTCTAGATTCCAAAGGAGATTTTGCTACTATTAGCATTGAGAAGCCTTTGGAAGTACCTTTGGAATAAAGTGCAAAACAGTGATTTAGACCTACCTTGGGATCTCATCTCCTGCCAGAGCCCTATTTATGTAACCTCACAAACTACTCAATTATCTTCAAGAAGCTACGATATTTCCTTCTTCTGGGCCTTTGTTCATACTGCGTTGTCATCCTGAAACGCCTTTCTTTATCACTTCTCTTTATATCAAAAACTTCTAACTTCTTCCTTCAAGGCTCATTTTTTTTTTTTTTTTACCTCCTCCAAGAATCCTCCTCTGTTCCCTTTTCCTTCTTCTGAATACGTGACTCCTTCCTATGCTCAAGAAGTACTTTGCCTTCGTATCTGCTACATCATTTACTTAATTGGACCTGTATTTTAGTTGATCATTTTCATGTCTCACTGACTAGATTATATGTTTCTTGAGAGCAGGGATTCACCTTTATTCAGTGCTTTACATAAGGAAAACAAAGAATAGTTGCAAAATGAATTAAATGGTAGGAAACCTCAATCTTTTGTATAATCTGCTTCCTTAATATCATAGCACCATGATATCCTTTCTCCATCTATGTACTCCTGATTTTCTCTAGGCTGTCCCTACATTTTACCCTACAGATACCTAGATACATCGGAGAACTAGTCTTCCATTCATATGCAAAGTCCCTGAACTAGTCATTTTCATTATGTAATTTTACTTTATTTGTACTTTATCAGAAAAACTGAAATCTTGCTATTGCTTATCACCTGGGAAAAAATTGGCCAAGATAGGAAGGACCAGCATCCATACAGGATGTCAGAGACACCTAAGGGATGCTACTAAGGTGACAGTGGAGCAAAGACTTAAAGGAGATGATGGAATAAGCTGTGCAGGTTTGTGGGGAAAAGTATTACAGGCAGGAGGAACACTAAATGGAAAAGCTTTGAAATAGGTACATGCCTGATACATTCCAGAAACAGCAAGGAGGCCATTGTAGCTGGTGGCAGTGGAGTAAGGGATGAATAGTAGGAGATACAGATAGGGAGGTAATGGATGTGCTGCAGGTGCCAGGTCATGGTTGTTCAGGCCATTGTAAGGACTTTGGCCTTAACTCTGACTCACATAGGGAACACTGGAAAGTTTTAGGTGTAAAAGACTGTTGTGACCTCATATTTTTTTATGTGTGGTTTTTTTGTTTGTTTGTTTGTTTGTTTGTTTTAGAGAGAGAGAGTATGTGTGCACGCGTGTAAGCAGAGGAGGGGCAGACAGAGAGAGAGGGAGAAAATCCCAAGCAGGCTCCATACTGTCTTTCAGTGCAGAGCCTGATGCGGGGCTCAATTCCATGAACCATGAGATCATGACCTGAGCTGAAATCAAGAGTTAGACATGTATCCAACTGAACCACCCAGGCGTCCCATGACCTGATATGTTTTTAAAGGATCACTCTAGTTGCTGTACAGATTATTGATTATAAAAATATTAATCTAGTGATAGTTAAGAGACTTACTGCAACAGTCCAGGTGAGAGTTAATTGTGGCTTATACCAGAGTGGTGGCAGTGGAGATTCAGTGAGATGTGGTGAGATTTTATGTCTCTTTAGCAAGTAAAGCCCAAAACATTTGCTGGAGAAATGTAATATACATAGGGGGTAACAACTTAGACTCTGGAACCAGACTGTCTGGGTTTAAACATTTGGCTTTTCCCCTTCTTTACTTTGTGATCTTGAACAACTTAAATTATTTATGCTTTATGCTTTAGTTTTCTTAGCTTTAAACTATAGTGGTGTCATTGTGAGAACTATACAATTTACTGAACATACAAAGGATTTAGAACCTTGCCTGGCATATAGTAAATACTTTACTATATGTATTAGCAACTATGATTATTAATGTTGCTGTTAACTGGATAGAGTATGTGAGAGAAAGAGGACTTAAAGTTGACTCCAAGGCTTTGGATCTGAGCATATGGATCAATGAAGTAGCCATTGGCTGAGATGGGAAAGACTGCAGGAAGAGCAGGTTTTGGGGATATCAGGAATTCAGTTTTGTACATAGTAAATTTGAAATGACCATTAGACATCCAAGAAGAGATATTAAGTAGGTAGTTGGATCTAGAGTTAAGCACAGTATGGGCTGAAGGCATACATTTGGAACTCGTCAACAAATAAATGGTATTTAAGACCATTTTAAGACAAAGAAGAGTATTTAAGCCCTGAAATGGGATTGGGGATGTGTGGTTTGGACAGCCCCTCCTTAGAGCCTCCATTCTTTAAGCTACCGAACAAGCCTGAAAAGTTCAGTGATAGCCCAGTTATCACACACCCTATGGGGTTTTCCACATTCTTCCATTGCTTTAGCATTTTATCAAAATTGAGTGAAATAAATAGGATTAAGCTGAGACTTAGAAATCTTTTGTTTTAAGGAAACTTGTGTTATAAAAGTATTTGTAGGGAATTACCTTGTAATGGGGAACTCATTGGTGGCAAGTTTTATAAATTGGCTAATCCGCACATGGATTTTATATGTATTTTTAAATCCTCAGCAGTGAAAACATTTCTGTGTCACCTTCTTCTTTTGCTGGCTAGTGAATGCTCAGAAAATAGAAACTAATTTTAGCCTTAGCCGAGTTGTGTGCTTCAGACTAATCATTCTGAAGTCTTGTGAGAATAGTTTTTGAATAATCCATAGCCCAAATCACTATTTCTTTTTAATAAATCATAATCTCAGAAGGAAACTTGGATCATCTATAGCAAATGTCAATCAGTATATCCTCATGTGACATTTTTAACATTCAGGCATGAAGTCTCTGTTTGGATACTTCCAGTGGCATACATGAACTGAAACTTGAAACCCCCTGGTTAAGTTGAACCTCTCACTTTCAGTATATGTTATTTTTTCTTTTAGTTATCGGGGAGAGAGCTTTCTCTCACAATCTGTTACTCACCTGTAAAATAAATTTTCTTAACTGGTTGACCTCTCAGGTTCCTTCCAAGCTCAAAGCACCTGTACTTACAAAAATAACATTTAACCATCACAAAGGAGCATACTATTGACTACTAGGATTGCAGGCTCCTTAAGTGTGTTTTCTTTGTTTTTTTGGTACTTCCAATGCCTAACATAGGCCCTGTGCATAGGAAACATTCTGCAAAGCTTTGTTAAAATGACAATAAATCATCTGACCAGGCTTATATGAATCTATTAAGTCCAAACATCAGGCCTGGCAGTGCTAATCCTCAATGATGCCTTTCACGTAAGCCAGGAAACCAGTGCTCCTGTGACATAGCAATTCTGAGCAGCAATCCTAGATCCTGTAATGGATATTTTGCAGTTGGGTTAGAGCAGGGTAGACCAGATAGGATGTTAATAATCTAAACTGATATTCAACACAGTTGATTTTTCCTTAGCAGCCTTGGAGGGATGAGTATCATCTATTGGAAACTATTTTTCTTACAAAAATCCTGGCATTTGTTCCATTTGTAGTAACATAAGCTTAGTCACTGTATGACATATGAGAGATAGAAGCACGTTAAGGCAGTGCTGGTGAGCATTTATATTAAACATTTCCTAGATATTTTTGCACAAAAAATTGTGTTAGCTTCTTGGGGTACAAAGATGAATATAACTTGTTTCCTGGCCTCAGGAACTTAGGTCAGTAGAAGCAAGCCACCCGATCATTTCAACATAATGTGATAAGGACATTGAGAGAAGTATATGTATAGGTACATGGGAATATGAAGAAAGCCATTAATCCAGCTGGGAGAGGGAGTTTGTTGGGAAAGATGTCCTGGAAGAGGTTACATCTGAAGTGGTTCTTGAAGGATGAATAGAAGTTAGCCAGAAAAGGAAAGAACATGCCCTCGACTATATGGCCAGAAGCCCAGAGGTGTGAAACAGCATGCCATGTCAGAAGAACCAGATTATACAGGTGTGATCCTAAGCCTATGTGGATTTATTTATTTATTTATTTATTTATTTATTTATTTATTTATTTATTTATTTTTTATGTGGATTTAAATTTAAAGTTTCCATTGTTTTTAAGTGATCCATGATACAGGTTTTTTTTGTTTTTTTTTTTTGTCATTTGCTGAGGCACGTAGTAGGATCCTTAGCCACAAAACTAGTGTGCAAACTCCACCAGAATTCACATTTCAGTGAGCATGTCCTCTACTCATTGTCACATACACGGTATTCCCCATGAAGTTATTTTAAAACTTCGTTATTTATAGAAAATGGATCTAAAAAGTGCTGGTTGTAAAAAAGCGCATAGGGCCTTAAGTGGTTCTTAATGCACAAAAAGGAAGTTTGGGACAAACTAAACTACAATACCAACTTTAGAAGTGGCCAGGATTATTATCATGAGTATCAAGCAATAAAACATTATTTTTCTAAGCAAACTTTTCCCAGAATACCCATATAACATAGATGAAAGCAGTGGTAATCAGGGTTCCAGGAACCCTACTCACTTGCTTCCACTATTCCCCTCTGTGGTAGTCTAGACACATCTCTGTAGAACCTAGGACTATTCCATATAACCAAAGTTCTGTATAAAAATATGAAAAAGTGATCCCTAGAACTTACAGGGAAAACTCCATTGTGTACAAGGATTATTTATCAAGTGAGAAAAAAAACTTGGTGACAGGTAAAAAGGCCTGTTTTTAAGGCTGTAAGTTGAATCTTGATTTTAGCTCCAAGGTAAAAATGGAACGCTTAGAGAAAAAGCTTGCTGGCTATGGGTTTGGTGGAACTTTAGTTCATTTTTATTTTCTACTACTCCCACTTGAGATTTCCTCTTCATTGCACAGCAGACTAAATGTCAGTCAGAATTGCTCAACAGAGTTGTGCTTACTGTGAGAAGGGAAGGGCATGTCATTTCTACAGTGAGACGCTGGAGATAGGTGAAAAGTCTTCCCGTAATAAATATATACTTGCTGCACAAAGTGCTAATTGACTTGAGGTTTCTTTTCTTTTTGTTAAGGATAAGGTGTTGGGGGTGTTGGCAAAGGCAAGCCTCCAGGAGATAATGATACAGAATTCAATAGCTCCTAAGGCAGGAGGACTCTTTCCTCTGTTGTACCTTCTCAACACAACCTGCCTGGCAGAAAAAGAAAAATTTATATGATGAACCAGAGTATCTTTGTGTTTATCATTGATTAGAAGATCGATTTCTGTCTGGTTCTTAAGACCAAGATTATGAATCTTTAGGGATTACAGTTTATATTGGATTTGGGGCGCGGGGTAGTCTCTCAACAATCCAATATTCTATCCTGTTGCCCCCACTAAATATAAGTGCACTTGAATTGAGCCACACACTCCAGTTTTGGGTCAGAGCCGTGGCCCCAATACCTGTGAGAAAAATTTTGGAAGAATAATGGAGCTGCATCTGCGGGTGCCTAAGTATTCAATTTGCAAAGGCTACACTGCACAACCCATTCGATGAAATCGGCCTTGGAAAAGATCCACTTTCAGAAAAACCAAAATAGTCCAGATTCTATTTGTTTTCAGATTAATTACAAAGACTTCTCCACTTCCCACACTTCTTCTTTTACTCTAAAATGCCTACTTAATTTTCTCAGAAATGATGTCAATTATGTAGTGTGCAGAAATTTCCTGAAAGAGAGCCAGTATTCTATAAAGCACAGATATAAAGTCTGTGAAGTCTATAAAGACTTCATTCCACTAAGTAGACAGGATGGGGCTGTTGGCTTTTATTGAAGGCAGTGATGTCAAGTCAGGGATTTCTGAATCTTTTCTAGTTACAAATATGTACCTTTGAGTAATGAACCAGGTAAGGAATAGAAAAAGGTAACTTTTTGAATGCTCACGATGTTTGACAGGCATAATCTGATTTCAATTATATTTAACATTTTTTCAGATAATCTCACAAGAGAATGATAACCCCATTGAATAGATAAGAAAACTTAGACTCAAAGAGAACAAGTAGGTAGCCCAAAGACACCTAGCTACTAAGGTGGCAAAGCCAGGTGTGAACCTAGGTCTTTCTACTCCTTGCTCTTTCCACCATGTTCCTTCATACATGATTGTTCTCAAAGCTGGGTGCTCCCATATTCTGACACTTCCATACACTCAGAGAAAGTAGATAGATCTGTAATGTATTTGCAAATGAATATTGCAAGCCATTATAAAACTTTTATCAAATATTCTCCCCAAGATAGCTCTACTCTGCCCCTGACTAATTGGTCTTTTGAGGCATCACTGTTTAAATTTTCTCTTGAACTGTTTTCGGATCAATTAACTAAAATCCGTTAAAAGATCATTTAAGTGTGGCAAATTATTTTTTTTAAGATTTTATTTTTAAGTAATCTCTACACGCAGCATGGGCTCACACCCACAGACAGCCCTGGGATCAAGAGTCACATGGCTTACTGACTGGGTCAGCCAGGCACCCCCTAGCAAATGAATTCTTTTTTTTTTTTTTTTAATGTTTATTTTTAAGAGAGAGACAGCATGAGCAGGGCAGGGGCGGAGAGAGAGAGGGAAAGAGAGAATTTCAAGCAGGCTCCATACTGTCAGCATAGATCCCAATGCAGGGCTCAATCCCACGAATTGCTAGATCGTGACCTAAGCTAAAATCAAGTCCGACACTTAACCAACCCAGGCGCCCTTGGCAAATGCATTAATAGTAAGAAACAAAGTGCAAACAAAGCAGCTTATCTATTTGTTATAGCAACAGTAAGATCATGAATTGTAGCCTTTGACCATACCTCTAGCTGTGTAGCACTTTGCCCAGCTTCCAATAAGTAGTCAAAATACATTTAACAGACTGGTTTTTGCTCCTAGATTTTCTCTGTACAAATTAATACTGTCCCCAGCCATAAGTGTCCAGGACTTGCTACACTGGTAGGTATGATCACTCATGAAAGCCCTTCAGCCTATGGTCACATGAAGCCCTATTGAATAAATAATCTTGCCACTTGATAAGGTAATAAGAAGTACCTCACAGTCACTTCATTTGTAAATTAGTAATAACGTTGTCTACTTTATAGGCCTGTTGTGAGCTTTGCAAGAGCTAGCCAGCTGCCTAGCCACAAGACCAACAGTCAAGAAAGATGACTATTACTTGTACTGTAGTACCTTGAATTACATTATTCCTATGGTTCAGACTCTATATATTCCATGATCATGCCTGAAATGTGAAAGATCTTAAAAGGAAGTATATTCTAGAATCTTTTAATACTCGAATTTTTTAAAAGAACTACTTAGAATGATAGGAAAAATAATAGCCAGTAGTAACTGTTTACTCTGTGTCCAGGACTGTTTTTGAGCGCTTTTATGTTTATTTACCCATTTCATTCTCAAAACAGTCTTCTGAAGTGGGCCTTAGTATTATTCCCATTTTACAGTTGGTGAAATGGATGCAGAGGTTAAGCAACTTGCCCCAGGTCACATGAGTAGTAAGTAGCAAAGCTGGATTTGAACCCAAGCAGTTTTATGCCAGAAACCATGCTTCACTATTATACTAAACGTAGCCAAATTAAATAACTTTGTTTTTCTGATTTGTGCCTTTTCATGTATGTTTAAGAAAGTCCTTCCCTATTTTCCAATACCACCTTCTAAAAGGTTTAAAATTTGCTTTTAGAGACACCTGGGTGGCTCAGTTGGTTAAGCATCTGACTCTTGATTTCAGCTCAGGTCATTATCTCAGAGTTTGTGAGACTGAGCCCATGTTGGGCTCTGTGCTGACAGTGCGGAGCCTGTTTGGGATTTTCTTTCTCTCCCTCTCTCTCTGCCCCTCCCCCACTCGTGCTCCCACATGCACTCTCTCTCAAAATAAATAAACATTAAAAAAATAAAAATTAAAAAATAGAATTTGCTTTTCACATTTGCATTTTAATTGTCTGTCTGGAATGAGGTGGAATCTAATTTTATGTTGTTATATATGGATACCTAATATGCTAGCAAAGGCTTTTGAAAAAGAGAACCACTTTTTCAGTTGGTGCCTTTGTGACTCCCAGCTAAGTATTCTTACCTCTGAGGGCTTTTGTTCATAGCTCAAAAGATACTAAGAGAGTACTCACAGCCCCTGTCCTGTAAATCTATAGTTCAATTTATCTTTTTCTTTCCTTCTCCATTCCTCTTCTCTTCTCCCCTCTTTTTTCCCCTCTCCACCTGTCACAATTTCTCCCTCTTCTCTCTCCTTCCTTTTTAAGGATAGTGCCTGCCAATATTGGGAAGAGTTACTGAGTAATTGAGTGATTCATACTTTCAACTGTTATGCTTCCCTCCTGCAGAAGCTGTCCCCACAGCTTAGTTTTCTTTGAAGGCTGAGGACAGTGGGTTCTGTCAGATACACTCTTACAGGCATATTGATGATTCTGAGTGGGAGTCATATACTGGAAAGATAGAGTGTGGCCCCAGACAGCTCAGGACAGAAGTCAGATTAAAGAGTCTGGTCTACCTCTTTAGTTACTGTGTAGGGAAATAAAATCACAACCAAACTGTGATCTATTTTATAAATAATTATATTGAAATGTTACTGTGGTTTTTTTTTTTTCAAATTTAGAGATATAATAAAACCTTGATTTTATTCCCAAAGCCATATTTTCACCAGTATGATCAATATTTATCCTCCCTGAGTAATAGTTAAACTTGTTTTCTGTACCTGCACTTCTTTACACAAGAGACTACATGTGAGGTGATATTCAGATAACAAAGAACCTAAGAAAACTAGACAATGCATAAGCTTGTAGTCTTGGGTCAGTGGTATTTCATATTTGCTTTCCTTTTCCTGTGGTAGATTTAAGCTATTAAACATAAGTACACAGAGTCTATTACGTACTATAGTTATGGGATCTGAAATCCCATTCAGAAAGAAAATCATGCATTGGAAACCCTGTGCAACTGAAGAGAGAGTTTCTAAGCTCCATTTTCAACTTTTTTCAACGTGGTTATCTGGGACTCTGGCTCATTCTCCTTTCTCCTGCTTCCGTCTGGCCCTTTCACTGCTCGTTAGCTTGCACCTAAAAATGAATGGGGCCGATGGAGGAAGTTACACAAAATAATTATTTGCTAGTCCCTAACTATTCTGGACATTTTTGTTATTAGGGGAACATAATGTCATTTTGCTATTCATTTCAGTTTTAAATTATCTTTTGATTTTATTTAAATGCACATTATTTCTCATTTGTTCATCTAAAAAGGAAATAGTTTTTATTCATATCAGTAGTAAAAATTAATTCCAGTAATGAACTTTCCAGTAATGAACTAATATTTTTAGAGTTCTAGAGCACCATAATTCCTGCTCAGATGGCAAACTGAGGAGATATAACCAAGATAAAACAAAGACTGACAAGCTAATTATCAGCATTTCACGAATATTTAACATTTGGTATAAGAGGGTAGCCTACAGTTCTTTCTATCAAATTGTTGGCTGGTTACAGATTAGGACTGGGGACCAAGTAAAGGGTTATGATCTTAACCTCTAAGATGGTAATTTGTAATTTGACACTCATACTGGGAATTTTATTACCCTGAAATGGTTCTTTTATTATTTCTGTTCCTGCTCAGTAGAGAGCAATTTCTAAAGACTTTTTGCATGAGCCCTACTTTAATGTACTACAAGCCACACCCAAGGTTTTTTGTTTTGTTTTGTTTTTGTTTTTATATCCTGAGTTAGGGAAACCTGACCTCTCCCAGCTTTGGCTAACAGCTTTGAAATTGGATAGTTTCAGTTTTCAAATCTGAGCAGCTTGCCTTTTTCTTTATCTCCTTTGAGTGGTTGCTCACCCATATGAAGGATAGTTATTGTGTGTGTTTTGGAATCCCTTATCTAATAAAAAACCTTCTACTGGATAGAATTCACAAAGTTTGAACTCCAGAAGACCTGAACTTAGTTGTTGACTTGATTAATTTCTTACCTCTCACTGTCCCTCTCCCTGGGTATTCACTTTCTCTTGCCCAAGTTTATCACAGTTACTTGTGATCTGGGATATTAACTCTAACAGGATACCACATTTATCCTTGGCACTTTCGGTAGTAACTTCTCTTTCTTACCACCACCTGTTTCCAGCTACCAATTGAGGGTCCCTATCAGAATAGAGAGAATAATTCCATCACCTTGACATACTTTGGATAAAAAGACACTGTGATAAATAGGACTTTTATATCTAGCCAGTAAAATACCTGTTGTCACCAGCATTTTGGATGACCATAATCTGAGAGCGTGGATTGGAATTAGTGATGTCTGAATACTAAAATGCTTTTCCTATAATTAAATTGAAATGCAGATGTACCTTGTTTCACAAAAGTATGTGTGAAGAATGTAAATTAAATCATGCTTTAAATCCACTAGGGGAGCTTTGAATATTGTGATAAATTCTCTAACAAAGGAAGACACCCCCAGTTTACATCTTGTGCATATCTTTTTTCATATGTCTGTTTTGTGTAAAGCAAAGTATACTTGTATAAGGACAGTACCCAAGAGGGAGATGGGGCTTGTATAGGACAGGAGGACTTTGGTCAACTATCTGTGCTGAGATCTGGGAGTATGTAAATTTTCAATACATTTGGCCCATTGATTCCGGAGAGGTAGTCCTCTTGGGCTCCTTCTAACATCCACTTCTTATTTTTACACTAGATTGAGCGTTTGGAAGTAAGCAGCCTCGCCCAGACTTCCAGTGCAGTGGCCTCCAGCACTGATGGCAGTATCCACACAGACTCTGTGGATGGAACACCGGACCCTCAGCGCACAAAGGCTGCTATTGCTCATCTGCAGCAGAAGATCCTGAAGCTCACAGAACAGATCAAGATTGCACAAACAGCCCGGGATGACAACGTTGCTGAGTACTTGAAGCTTGCCAACAGTGCAGACAAGCAGCAGGCTGCCCGCATCAAGCAGGTCTTTGAGAAGAAGAACCAGAAATCTGCCCAAACCATCCTCCAGCTACAAAAGAAGCTTGAGCACTACCACAGGAAACTCCGAGAGGTGGAGCAGAATGGGATTCCCCGGCAGCCGAAGGATGTCTTCAGGGACATGCACCAGGGTCTGAAGGATGTGGGAGCAAAGGTGACTGGCTTCAGTGAAGGTGTGGTGGACAGTGTCAAAGGTGGACTTTCTAGCTTCTCCCAAGCAACTCATTCAGCAGCAGGGGCCGTAGTCTCAAAACCCAGAGAGATTGCTTCACTAATCCGGAATAAATTTGGCAGTGCAGACAACATCCCTAACCTGAAGGACTCTTTAGAGGAAGGGCAAGTGGATGATGGGGGGAAGGCTTTGGGGGTGATTTCAAACTTTCAATCAAGCCCAAAATATGGTAGTGAGGAAGATTGTTCTAGTGCCACTTCAGGCTCAGTGGGAGCCAATAGCACCACTGGAGGCATTGCTGTAGGAGCATCCAGCTCCAAAACAAACACTCTGGACATGCAGAGCTCAGGATTTGATGCACTACTACATGAGATCCAGGAGATCCGGGAAACCCAGGCCAGACTGGAGGAATCCTTTGAGACCCTCAAGGAACATTATCAGAGAGACTATTCATTAATAATGCAGGCCTTACAGGAGGAGCGATATAGGTAAGTTATATGGCATTAAAATCCTAAATTATTTCTGTTTGCAGTTCCCCTCCCTTTGGATATGGGGAAGTGGCTTTAAAAGGTCTGAGAAGGGTGTCCTTTTTTTTTTTTTTTTTGTAGTGTCCAGAGCACTTTAGATATGTCCTATGGCATCCACATAGTTCCTATGAGAGCAAAATAGAGACACAGCAAAGTTAAATGACTCCTAAGATCATACACCAATGAAGCATTTTGGTCAGAGCATGACAATTACTGTAACTCTCTAGTATTCTGTTCCAGTTTAGGACTTTCACATGAAGCCTGCACTTTCTAAGACATTTCACCTATTTATAATCACAGAACCACAAATCATTGCAACCTACAATTGTACTACATTGAATTCAAAAGATCTACAACCCTCTGAACTCTAAGAAATCTAAGAAAAATCTAAGATATAGCCTGCCTAAAATGTAATGAACACTGTAGATATTTGGCCTTAAATGCACTTATGTAAGCATTTGGTGTGGAGAAAGTAGACTGAAAATATATCCAGATAAACAACGTCCATTACCTTTGTTATGAATTGGCAAGTGTTTGAATGGGTGTGGACTTAAACATGAAACGGTTCTACAGTAGTTAGAGAATTCTCAAAGGGCTAACTGCTTTGAGTCATAATCTGTGCTAAAGGTAAAAGCTGGTCTTCTGTTCCATATTACAATCCATATTCATATTAGACCACTCTCAGTTCTCTAAATACGTGTTTTTCCCCCTTGTTTCCATCACATGCAAAGAGAAATATCCCCCATGGAGTACTCATTCAGATCCAAAGTCTGTCAGGCAGAGACAGGCCACCTCATTGATACAGATTAAGGGCCAGTCTTACAGAAGCCACAGGTCAGGGGAGGTCTTGAAAGACCTGAGTTTTGGTTCTATCCCAGATACTAACTCAAGAGAATCCTCATTTCTTCCACTCTAATACCAAGGGTTGAACAGACGATCTCTTAAGGTCCATTTCACCTCTTTAAAAAAAAAAAAAAAAAAAGAGTTTTTTTGTTTTTTTTTAAGTTTGCTTTTATGAGAGAATTTTAAGGCTTGTAATAAATTGTTCATGTGCATCACTTAGCTCTGAGAGGAGTTACAGCTGAGAGCTGGTTTCAGGTGGTAAAAATACTATTCAGTAATTCAGTCCTGCCTCTTATCTTTGCTCTTCTGTCCTTGACTTCTAACTTGAGACTTTAAGGGAGAAGAAAGGTGAGTGTGGGAGAGAGAAATAAAGTTCTAAAAGCAAGTATATTACTATTATTTGTGTTTTATATATTCTTTCGTATACTTAAAAGACAATATCTAAAGTGAGCAGTCTAACAATCAAATATACTCTAAAAATAAAACACCTGATCTCTTATACAGTGTGAAACCTAACTTCCAAGTTCAAATTCTAGGTCTGCCACTTGCTAACCTTGAAAACTGGGCAAGTTTCTAAAGTTCTCAGTCTTGGTTTCCTCATCTGTAACATAGGAATAATAACAGCCTTTCATATGCTTATTGTGACATTTAAATGGAAAAATTTATGTAAAGCACATAACTCAGTGCCTGGTCCCCTGAGTGCTTGATTGATGTTAGGTGGCAGTTGCTACTGCTGCTATTGAAATAGATCCCTCTGGGGCGCCTGGGTGGCTCCCCAAATCTAGGTTTCTGCTCAGGTCATGATCTCACAGTTTTGTGAGTCTGAGCCCCGAGTTGGACTCTGCTGTGACAGCGCAGAACCTGCTTGGGCTTCTCTCTCTCTCCCTTGCTCTCTGCCCCTCCCCCACTCACACTGTCTCTGTCTCTCAAAATAAATAAACTTTAAATAAAATAAAATAGACCCCTCTGAACATTGAGACCTGGGCATCCCACAGTCAGTTGCTCAAAAACACAGTTGCCTGCTTTGATCCCTTTATTTTGAATGGATGGTTAAACATTCCTGGTTTTAAATTCTTTCAGAGCTTAAAAGTCATACAGAGCTTGTTATGTCTTCAAGTCAGATGTAGGCCAATTTGAGAAAATCAGAGAGGAAAAACAGGCCTCCCAAGGCCCAGTTTTGTATCCATTTAAAATAATTCAAGGGCACCTGGGTGGCTCAGGTCATGATCTCACAGTTCTTGGTTTCAAGCCCAACATCAGGCTCTCTGCAGTCAGCATAGAGCTTGCTTCAGATCCTCTGTCTCCCTCTCTCTCTGGCCCTCCCCTGCTTGTTCTCTATCTTTCTCAAAATAAATAAATAAACTTTTAAAAAAATGTTTTAAAAAAGTAAATAATTCAGACAGGACAGAACTTTACCTGGTCATTATCACCTCATTGTAAGAGTCAAGTCCAAACCATTTGTGAGGTAATGAGAAGTGCATTTCTTTCATTGCACTTTGCGTTCTCTGTAGTTAATAAGTGATTAGTTTTATGGAATAAAGAGAGCATAAAGAAAACTTAAGAATTTTCAAAACCAGAGGTAAAACTTGGAGGGCCAGGGGAAGACATAGTATAATGTATAATCTGACTTTTGTCATATCACTTCAGCTTTAGAATGGTCTTTCCTTAAAACAGAATCCACACACACACACACACACACAATGTATATATATACATACATATATACCATATGTATGTATATATATATATATACACGTATGTATGTATGTATGTATGTGTGTGTATATATATATATATATATAAATATAAAGAAGGGAACGTTAAATGAATATAAAAAAATGAATGGTATGTTTCATTAATTTTTTTAATTTAAAGTTTATTTATTTTGAGAGATCATGAGCAGAAGGGGGGGGGGGGGGCAGAGAAAAAGGGAGAGAGAGATAATCCAAAGCAGGCTCCTCACTGTCAGCACAGAGCCTGATGTGGGGCTTGAACTCATGAACTGTGAGATCATGACCTGAGCTGAAACCAAGAGTCAGGCTTACCCGACTGAGCCATCCAGGCATCCCTTAGAACAGAATCTTGAAGAAAGAAAGCCTGTTTTTTTCCCCAGGGAAAGGCAGCAGAAATGTCACAACTGTTTCACTCAACTATTTTGTTGCACCACTATTTATTTCCATGTATAGAGCAGTTAAAATTTTCTCCTCTGTTACATGTTTTTAACCAGTAAGTACACTTAATTTTGTTGATCTTTGAACTATTTCTGGTAGGTCAATTTTCCCCACACATTGAAGCTTATTCTTAAGCATCAAAACTTTTCATGTTTTAAGCATTTGGGGAGAATTTTTCTACCTTCTTTTAACAGAATAACACACCAAACCTTAACTTGTTTGGAAATAGCTAGAACAGTAGTGTTCTAGCTCTGTGATACTCTCAGGTCAGTGAGAGTGGTAGGGTTATGTGCCTCTGCAGTAAGTAGTCCTAGACAGCTTGCTCTTTAAAGTTCTTTCGCCTACTTCTTATAAAAAAATTTTTTTTTTCCCTTTCCGTATCTCTACATTATTACTGAGCTGCCTGCAACAGCCTATCTTTACTAATTTCTACTTCAGCTCTGTTGTATGTAGGTTTGGCTGTTTATCTAGGAAGGAAGTAGGCTATCTAGGGATGGACGTAAGGGACTCTTCCTCCCTGCCCCCCAAGGGACTCTTCTGTGACCAATTAAAGGGACTCTTCTGTGACCAATTAAGGCTGCACTAGATGCATTTCTGTTTATTTTCTGTATTTTATTTTATTCATATATGAGTTGACAGGAAGGAGGCCGTGTACAGTTGTTGCTTGTTACTTAAATGAGGAGGAATACACTGTCGCTGATGGCATTTACTGAATTCCTATGGTGTACATAATGCCAGATGGTTTATATATATTTGCTAATCTTCACAATAGCCCTTCAGGTGCATTGTATTATCCTCATTTTATAGATGAGGAAAGTGAGGCCCAGTGGAGTTTTAAATTTTGCCAAAAGGTTACTCACTAAGTGGTAAAGCCAGAAATCATGCCCAGTTTTACTTGACTCCAAAGCCAGTGCTTTTTTTCATTCCAGGACAATTTCTTTTCTTCCCCAAGCTCACCCTGAATCCTATATGATTAAAAGACTAGCCTATAGTCTAGCTCTAGGAAGCATTGACTGCATCGGGTATGGGAGGCCTTTTCCAGGTCAAAGTGTGTGTTTCACTAAAAGTTGAGTCACTGTTTCTAACACATTTTATAAAATTCTGTGAATACAAAAGCTCTGCAAAGTTTTCTACAGCAGTGTAGGTAATAGGGGAAACCTGCCTAAGGAAACTCACTTCCATCCTTATTTCCTCCTTTGCAGAGTCCCTTCTCAGTATTGTCACTCACTTAATTGCTTCCCATTGCTCTCTACCTGTGAATAGCACCAAGTTAAGATTTTTACCCAAGGCCATCTACTTACTGTGAAATAATCAAAAACATTCAAACGCCTGTGGAGTACAGTCTCTCTCTCTTCACCCACATAACTATGCCATGCTGAGTATGTCTTCAGCACCCACATGCACTCAGCCCAGGAAGCTACTGTAACAAAGCTTAGATATGAACTCCGCATCAACCTTTGATCAGGAATTGGGTGTTTAGTCTTTGAGCTTTGCATTGGGCTCTCAGATATGAGTGAGAGCATATATTTTGGGAAAGTAGGATACAAGGTTTAGACATTTTTTTTGGTGATGGAATTACACTAACTTCAGATTCTTCTTGTCCACATAGCCTGTGCATCCCATTAAAGTATTATCACAGGTTTGTTAGTGGAACCTGGGTTCATGTAGTACTTCAGAAATAGAAGGGGCCCTTAGATATCTAGTTTAATCTCATTTTATACATGACTACACTGAGACCCAGAAAGATAAAGTGACTTTTGCCGGGTCACACATTAAAATGGCTTAACGTATATTTTACTCTGCTAAAAACTGGAAGACTAGCTCTGTTCCCCTGGTGGATGTAATATATTAATAAGCCACCATAGGAAAAAGTTGAGCCGTGGCAAAATGCATTGAAAATAGGGGAGAACCAGGAAACCATTCATTGACAGTTGTACAGGTTCCTTTTGTAATTTTTTCCTTAGGAGATCTGGCCTGCAACCCTACTCAGCTACTGCCAGTATATGGCAGTGTCATGTAGGGCAGGCTAAAAACCCTTCTCGTGTTCACAAGCAGTAATACCATTTTGAAAGCTTCTATTTTAAGAGGATTACTGTCCTTTGGAAACTGGCTTCTCAGACTCTTTGTATTAAGCCCAGGGATATTTTAAATTGCCCTGAATCATAAGAGCAAAAATACAGAAGAAGGCAGTCGCCGTGAGCAGTCATCACATGCAGTGGAACCATGGGTAGCTAGGCTAACCCAATTAGCACAGGCCATTGGAGTTTTAACTAAACAAATGGTCAGTTAAATATAATTTCATTTTACCATCACTAGACATGAGAAAGATATGACCAGAGACCGATTTTAGCTCCATTATTCCAGGTGTTAGCTCAATATCAACTGTAAATTGATCTGAGACTCTCAGATCAATGTATATGTAGACTAGGTTTGAACAGTAAGTTGAAATTGAAACTGAGAATATTGGATCAAATTAGCTATTATAAAGAAAAAAAGCCCAATTGAAATATGTCCTTATGAAGAATAAGACCTTCCATAAAAGAGATTTACAGATGTGCTGCTCTTCCCAGTTTAGCCACTGAAGAGGTAATAGAGGAAGAATAGGAGGGAAGGAGAGAGGAAGAGAGGGAGGGAAAAATTATTTTACTTCAGTAATTAATTGAGGTTGGACAAGCCTGAATTCACTTGCCAGTTCTGACACTAGTTAGCTGTGTGACAGTATGTAACTCATCTGAGCCTTAGTTTTCTCTATAAAAACAAGGTAATGATATCTATTGTACATGGTTGTTGAGATTATTAAAGGAGATAATGTATGTGGAAGCACCTAGTATAGTCTGTGGTATGCCAGGATGTTGGAAAGCTGTCATTACCAAGTTTCCAAATTGCCTAGAAACCCACCTCCGCCCCCGCCCCACCAGCTTTTATATTTATTCCCTATATGCTTTAGGCATCTGCTGTTTCTTGTCTTTAAGATAATGCACTGCCTACCCTGAAAGTTTGGGGGACTAATTCTATGCTTTTTACTTTCCAACTAAAGACTAGTTCAGTGTTCCCTAGCCTCTTTTCAGGCTTCAACACAAATGAGGTAACAAAAAGTGAGGACAAGACATCTACTTTCCCTAATTCAGCCACGAATGTATTCAAGTTGCCACTACAGGTCATACCCTTACCCTACCTATGTGTCTCTTTTCTGGTCAAACACTGGCAGCAGCTACCTCAGGTCCCTGTTGGTGTTAGCACCGGGACCTAGTTCTTCCTGTTTCTCTTAATACCTGCTCTACAAGATTTTCAGCCATCCTGTCCTAGTGACCTGTTGCCCAACTAGAGAAGTACCACTAGCTCTCAGAGATGGCTCTGAACTTTTGAGCCACACCCAAAGAGTGATGCACTAGGTGAAGCATTCCCAGCCTGGCACTCATCCAGTTCCTCATTCATCAGGAATTTGACCCAAAAGAGCACCAGGTTATCTTTGATCTAAGAAGATGACTACTGTGTGTACTAATCCAATGGCTGAAATACTTTATCAATTTATATATTATTATTTATTGTTTACCTACAACAAAATCTACATGTGTTTTTATATTTTGTAAATAGAGCAGATTTTACTTCAGGGGGAGGTGGATTTCATCTGCCAAAATATGACATAACCTACATTTTAAAAAGATCTTACAGTCTTAAGGCTTTCTGTTTGCTAATAGTTGAAGTCAAACTGTATTGAAATTTTCTTTGAGTTGTAGTAATGATTTCAGAAGAACTTCTGAGTAAAAAGTCTCAAAATGAGATTATTAATCTCATTTTTTGTGTTTAAGCTGAAGTCTCATGGAAAACACATGCCAGTCAAAATCATACACTTGGATCAAGAATTTCGTCTCCTTTCATGTCCAGAGAGCTCTAACTGGTGTCATATCAAGAGGTTAAAATCCCTTACAGAGAGTTCTTGATTTTAAAAAATCACATTTGTGAAAGGCTGTACACAGTTTACTTTCCCTTCCCCTCTCCACCTCAGTCTTTGATAATAATATTTAATTAAAGGACAGAGGTGTTCTTTCTATGAATTCCCTAGAGATCCAAGTTCCTTGTTTTAGGATTTTGGTAGGAAGTAAACACTAGCAAGTAAAGCAAAAGAGATTATAATGTTAATAATGAGAGTAGTGGGAACTGTAGTAATAGATGTTTTCTTCCTTTTGTTGTTGTTTAGATTTTGCATTTGATTAGTCGTATAGGAACAATAAGTTTTTTAAAAGGCAACAGTAAACTCTAAAAAGAGGAAGCATGAACTGAGTGGTTCAGATTTTCAGTACACCTCACTAACCTAACAAGGGGAAGTTACTGCATCTTTCTCAGTCTCCCATTCCTTAATTACAAATTAAAGTACCTCCTAGGGACAAAGGAGGTAAGGATTAAGGTAGAAATGTCTTCATGAATCAGAGGCAGATGCCACACATAAAAAGGCATGGGGGGGTGGAGGTGTGTAGTTATTGTTATTACTGGTGCTAGTGTTTTGATGTTTTGATGCTTACAGTGATTAACTAGATGTAGACCGAACCCTAAATTCCTCCCCTGCTTGCACTCCTCCACCCAAAATGACACCACATCATCTTTACTGGGCTCTTTGTGTTAGCCTGATTTCAGACCATAATTTCACATATAGGTTATGTAAGCCACATAAAAATGACTGATGGCACTGAAAAATGTTTGACTGCAAATTGCTATGCCTGATCAGGTTTGTGCTTTCAAATTGTGGGTTGTGAGGTTGTGAAAAAAGCTGAGGAACAAACTTCCATGACCTGGGTGAACAAATCAGCAAAAGTGTTTTAGCAGTGACAGGCCCATTAAAGTTCTTTCAAGGTGCTGAAGCAACCTGGGAGACCTGCATTCCAAGACACCCAGGGCATCTTGCCAACCTCTTTGTTCATAGCATTTTACAAAAGCCCCAGAGTTTATGGCTTTCTTGGTTTCCTCCCTGATGTTTCCTGCAGATCGGAGGTGCTTAACTATGGTAACCCAAACACAACTGTGTGAGTGTAAAGGCGCCTGGCTGGCTTAATAGAGCATGTGACTCATGATCTCAGGGTCATGAGTTTGAGCCCCACGTTGAGGATAGAGCCTACTTTAAAAAAAAAAAAATTGTGCGGGGTGCCTGGGTGGCTTAGTCGGTTAAGCATCCAGCTCTTGATTTCCGCTCAGGTCATGATCTCATGGTTTGTGGGATCAAACCCCACCATGGGCTCTGCACTAACAGTGAAGAGCCTGCTTGGGATTCTCTCTTTCCCTCTCTCTCTCCCTGCCCCTCCCCTGCTCATGTGTTCTCTCTCTCCCTCAAAAAATAAACAAACATGAGGGGGGCCTGGGGGGCCCTGTCGGTTAAGCATCTGACTTTGGCTCAGGTCATGATCTCACAGTTCTTGAGTTTCAGCCCTGCATCAGGTGAGCTTGAACCTCCTTCGGGTGAGCTCAAGTCCCACTCCTGGCTCCACACTCTGTCTCCCTCTTTTTCTGCATTTTGTGGGATTCTCTCTCTCTACTCCTCACACATGCTCTCTCTCTCAAAAATAAGTAAGTAAATAAATAAATAAAGGTTTCTTATTAAAAATAAATAACATGAAAAATTTTTAATTAGAAAAAACTGTAAGTGTAAATAGGATTTCAGCTACATAATAACAGCTGTGACTTTTCTGTTCTTTCAGAAAGTCCTCATTCTCCAGGTAATTATTATGACTTGAAGAGGGAAGCAACTGCTAGTAGTTATTAGTTGGTGAATTAATGCAGCTGTTTCAAGTGGACCCATTGTGGGTCTTGCTTCACCCTTGAATTCTGCAGCTTTGTGTCACCTTGGCAAGTCTCCTAACCTGTTGGTTGTTCTGTTTTCATCTGTGGGGACATGGAGCTCATTCTACTTACCCAAATGCTACTTTGCTATTTAACTAATTGTTAATAAAGTACTGTCTGTGGGAACAGTAGTATATTTTCATACTTGGGAAGACTCTCAGCTTGAGGAGATTTTGCTATTAATTTCTCATGTAACCGTGAGTAAATTGTTTAATCTCTGAAGGACTTTATTTTTTACAAGGTTATGGTGAGGATTAACCATTTCTACTCGACTCTTTTTAGGGATTTGGAAAGATCAGTTGAAACTTACTTGAGATACTTTCCCTTTCACACATACAAAACAGATGTCTTTAAAGAAAGATAGGTAGGACAGTTTCATCAATTTAAAGGAAAGCTTGGAATAGTCCAGTGAATGGACTTGGTTATCTGGCAAACTTGAGTCAGGGAGATAGCAGGAACCCATTTGTATGTTTGTGCTGGCCCTCCTGATGAGGAAATAAGAGAGGCATGTGCCTCTCTTCTTCTTCTTGAAAAGGACAGAATGTGTACCCAGAAACCCTTTTGTGTGATGTCATAGGAAAAACTCTGAATATCCTGGAACAGTGAAAACTTCTAAAAATGTAAATTGAGAATGTGTTGATAGATGAAGAAATGGAGGGTTAGAGGAGAGAAAAAAATCAGAAATAGGAAGCCTTGAACAGTAGAGCCACAGGGCACTTGAGAGAGACTGCATGGCAATCAACAAGCAGTCCTGTTGAACTTCCTCACTAGGAATTGTTGGAGGGAGCTGGGAGGATTATAAGACAAAAATGAAACCAAATGTATATCTGTGATATTTCCCACAGAGCTCCTTTTTTGTGTAGGGCATTTGACCTCTAACTCTTGTTCAGTCTTCACAGTTGCCCTTTGGAGTAGGTAGACTGCCTCTTCCACACTGGTGAGTTGCAGAGCCGGGGTTTGAATCCAAAACCCAGTCTGAGCAGATCCATCAGCTGGTACAAATTGCATACAGATTGCATATAAACAGAAGTACAAAGAGGGCACAAAGTGGGAGGAGTGAAGACAGAGAGCCTTCAGATATGAGATGAACCAAATCCAGTCAGAAAATGGCTTCCAGAACCTTTGACATGTTGGTGACCATTGTATGATAAACATTGGCTTATAATAATGTTCAAGAGTGTTGGGAGGGGCGCCTGGGTAGTTCAGTTGGTTTGGCATCCAACTACTGATTTCGGCTCAGGTCATCATCTCACAGTTTGTGGGATTGAATCCCGCCTCAGGTTCTGTGCTGACAACACAGAGCCTGCTTAGGATTCTCTTTCTCCCTCCCTCCCTCTCTCTCTGCCCCTTCCCCACTGGTGCTGTCTCACTGGCTCTCTCTCACAAAATAAATAAATAAATGTTTTTAAAAAAAGAGTGTCGGGAACAAGTGCTAAGGACTTTTGCATATACTCTATGATTCATATACAGTATTACATATTTATATATAGTGTTATATAATTACAGAATTTCTATCTTACATACAGATAAAAATGTGAGGGGCAGCCTAAGGTGTTATTAATAAATCATCTTAGCTATTCACAAGTGAAAGTATCCAAAACCTATTTTATCACAACCCAAGCCATCAATCATACAGCCCAAAGAGGAACCTGAAAGAGATACATATATGCAGGAGGGAACTCCATAAAATACTTTGAAACAAAAGTTGCATATGGCACAAGGAAATCCAGTTTATGAAAGAAACTCAGTGTGAAATGGACCAAACAAATAAGAGACTTATACTGGCAGAAAACAATGCAACAATACCTTCTAAGTGCTAAGGAAGAATAACTGTGATCTTAGAATGCTGTCCACCTAATTTATTTTTTAAGAAAGTGAAATTAAGACACTTTCAGACATGTGTAGACAAAGATTACCATTCACGGAAACCTTTGCTGAAAGAAATACTAAAGGATATGCTTCAAGGGTGGAAGGACCTCAATGGGTGAAAGAAGTCAGTAAAGCATGTACTAATTTAAGTACAGACTTTAAAATATATATATTTATATATATATATATATATATATATATATATATATATATATATATACACACACATACATACACTAAAAAATCTAAATTTCTTACATCAATTTGGATCTAAAATTCTGGAAAAGAATGTGGGATGCAAGGGTTGCACTTCAAAGGAATATTAAAGAATGCTGGAGCACCTGGCTGGCTCAGTTTGTGGAGCACACGACTCTTGATCTCAGAGTTGAGTTCAAGCCCCACATTGGGTATAGAAATTACTTAAAAGCTAAAAAAAGTGTTAAAACTTTGAAGGAAGAAACATTTTGTACCTTAATCTGCCTGTCACTTGCCACTTGGCAAATTTCTGTTTACTTTATCTTTGTCCCCTTCAATCAGTGATGGGTGCTCCCACTGCTAGGAATTTACCCAAGGGATACAGGAGTACTGATGCATAGGGGCACTTGTACCCCAATGTTTATAGCAGCACTCTCAACAATAGCCAAATTATGGAAAGAGCCTAAATGTCCATCAACTGATGAATAGATAAAGAAGGTTTATATACACAATGGAGTACTAGTGGCAATGAGAAAGAATGAAATATGGCCCTTTGTAGCAACGTGGATGGAACTGGAGAGTGTTATGCTAAGTGAAATAAGCCATACAGAGAAAGACAGATACCATATGTTTTCACTCTTATGTGGATCCTGAGAAACTTAACAGAAACCCATGGGGGAGGGGGAGGGAAAAAAAAAAAAAGAGGTTAGAGTGGGAGAGAGCCAAAGCATAAGAGACTCTTAAAAACTGAGAACAAACTGAGGGTTGATGGGGGGTGGGAGGGAGGGCAGGGTGGGTGATGGGTATTGAGGAGGGCACCTTTTGGGATGAGCACTGGGTGTTGTATGGAAACCAATTTGACAGTAAATTTCATATATTAAAAAATAAAAAAATAAAAATAAATAAATAAAAAATAAAAGGAAAACACTATTAAAGAAGAATTCATTAAAAAAAAAAAAAAACTGAGAACAAACTGAGGGTTGATGGGGGGGGGTGGGTATTGAGGAGGGCACCTTTTGGGATGAGCACCAGGTGTTGTATGGAAACCAATTTGACAGTAAATTTCATATATTGAAAAAAAAATGATGGGTGCTCCCAGAAACATTAGGATAAATAAAACATAAATGTGAATGCATTTTGCTTTTCAACTAGGTGTGTAGATATGGGGCTCCTAAACAGTAGATGAAATGAGTGAATAGGCTAACTTAAACCTTCATCCACCAACGTGGCCTTCCTACCGCCGACTGTTCACAGGAGCCGGAAGGCTCTCATGATTCTTACCTCATCTTCTCACCTGACCTTTTATATTGTACAAAAAAGTGTATGTTGCCCTAGCAAGGACAGTTCCCAGGTTTGGGGCTGGGATATTCTCTAGCAGCAGTCTGTGAGCTCTGGCTTGGCCTTGCCCTGTCTTGGCCACTGTATCTTCACCCAGAATTAAGATAGTAGAAGACAAGCATATCTTTACAAATAGCATGTGGAAAGAAAGAGCACTGACAGAAACCACTGTCAGCGGACTGAATTAAAAATGATACTTGGGGCGCCTGAGTGGCTCATTCAGTTAGGCATCTGACTTCAGCTCAGGTTTGATCTCACCATTAATGAGTTTGAGCCCCACGTCAGGCTCTGTGCTGACAGCTCAGAGTCTGGAGCCTGCTTCAAATTCTGTGTCTCCCTCTCTCTCTGACCTTCCCCCCCTTCACACTCTGTGTCTCTCTCTCTCAAAAATAAATAAACATTAAAAAAATTTAAAAAAAAACAACAACACTGACGAGGGACTTGTGCTTTCGTGTGATGCCCCTACTTTCCTTGCCCTGTTTAGCCTCTTCCTTGTATTTAATTAAACTAGCCCTTTTTTACACCGCCTCCCCCCCCCACCCCCCGCCGCCCCACCACCAAATAATACTGACAGATACAAGAGCAGTCAAGACTTTACCAGGGATTTGTTCTATACAAATATATCGGGAACTATTTCCTCTTGCTGAATGGAGGTATCAGGGGTAATACAGGTATGGGAGTAGCTTGCTTTTTGTGACTCTAAAGACTGTGGGGTGAGAATTACAAGTAGCTAGGGGTTTTAGCTCAGTTTTAAAAAGAACTTCTCTAATGGGAAAAAATGCCTTAAGATAAATGAAACCCTGCTACTGGAGGTATTCAAGGAGAGATTGCTTGTCAGGGATGTTATAGAAATAATTCCTCAATTGAAAGAGATTTAACTAGATTTCTAAGATCTTTTCTAACCCCCAGAGTTTAAGATTCTTTCTAGTAAGGTAACCTATTTTTATCTTTCAACAACTCTAGAGGGGTAGGGAGGTACATGAAATAGTGATAATCTTAGAGACATGTAAAATTGAGTGTGAGATATTTATTGATGTGGACTGCAATGAGCCTAAAATGAGATTAAGGCCATGAATCAGTCACCACAGGAAATATTTGGCTGGCTAAAAAGGTTTTCAAATTATGCATGAATTCCTTTCAGGGAGCATGTTTTCAAGTGATGCCTTCTTTAATAAGTAGAAACATTTTCAGGGATGCCTGGGTGGCTCAGTCGGTTAGGCATCAGACTTTTGATTTCAGCTCAGGTCATAATCTCATGGTTCATGGATTCAAGCCCCGCATTGAGCTCCACACTGACTGCGCAGAGCCTGCTTGGGATTGTCTCTCTCTTCCTCTCTCTGTGCCCCTGCCCCGCTTGCTTACTCTCTCTCTCTCTCCCAAAATAAGTAAATAAACATTAAAAAAATAAGTAGAAACATTTTCAAAAAGGCCATTATATTCCTTGGTAAAACTGTGAAGACAGAAAGGAGAAAACTGGACATTTTTTAAGGACCTCTCCATGCTCAAATGAGTATAAAAGATTAAGATTATTACCATCATTTTATAGGTGAAGGAACTTGCTCAGAAAAGTGAGCTAACCTAACTAGGACCATATAGCTTATGAGATGCAGACCTAAGACTCAAACCCAAGTTTTCCTGGCTGTCATACCTGTAATCACTTTTCCCCAGTGTTTATTATAACTGGCATCTTTGACTTAGAATAATGTTTTCAAGACTCATCCATATTGTAGCATGTGTCATTACTTAATTTTTATTTCCAAATAATACTCCATTGTATGGTTACACCACATTTTATCCATCCATCAGTTGATGGACATTTTGTTCTTTCTACTTTTTGGCCATTAAGAATAATGTTGTTGTGAATGTTTGTGTATACCTAAGAAGGTAGAAATAGGTTTTCATCTCTCTTCAGTGTATACCTGGAGTGGAATTGCTGGGTCTTATGGTAATTCTGTGTTTAACTTTTTAAGGAACTGCCAAACTGTTTTCCAAAGCTGATGCACCATTTACATTCCCACCAGCTCTGTGAGAGTTCAGATTTCTCTACATCCTCCCCAGCATTTGTTGTTATTCTCTTTTTGACTCTGGGTTTATAGCGTTTTTATTACATTCCTCCTTCCATTGACTCCACCTTGACATCAGGCTCCAAACAATCATGTCATTGTAGCTGAGTCTAGCTCCTGTATGGCAATGTAATTTGGATCAGCTATAGACCTGACTCAGATTGCTTACCTACAAAGGGAGTTTAGTTCATCTGGGCTTCTTGAGTCATTTCGAAGTGGCATCACAGTGTAAAAGGTTAAGAACTTGGATTTAAAATCAAACGAACATGGATTCGAATCTTTGCTCCCTACTTAATTTCTGTATTCCCTTAGGCAAGTCACTTTACCTCTCTGAGCTTTGTTTCCTTATCTGTAAAGTGAAGATAATACCTACTGCCTTCTTGGGTTTTACAAATGAATTTGGATATATAGTAGCCACTGAATAAATGGCAGCTGCTGCTGTTACTTTTTATTCTGTTCTAATGGAATGTGTGAGCCATGTTTAATATCAAATAAGATTCTCCAACATTCCTGAAAGGCCTAAAGAACTATACAATTACGAAACACGTGCCAAAAGATGTCACATGGGTCTGTTTTCATCAGCAGACTTGTTGCCACCACTGCCATGCTCCCCTCCCTGCCACCCAACATCATTCTTTGGCTTAGGAGGGTTATTTGCTGCTAGGCCCAGCCCTTCCCTTAAATCTCAAAGGAATGGTAACTTTGCAGCACTCCTTTTTTTGTTTGTTTACATTCATTTTTGAGAGACAGTGCAAGCAGGGGAGGGGCAGAGAGAGAGAGAGAGAGAGAGAGATTGATTGATTCCAAAGCAGGCTCTAGGTTCTGAGCTGTCAGCACAGAGTCTAATGGCAGGGCTTGAACCCATGAACTGTGAGATCATGACCTGAGCCAAAGTCTGACACTTAACCGATTGAGCCACCCAGACGCCCCTGGAGCACTCCTTTTATAAAGTCTCTTTCCCATCTCTGGTGAAGAGAGAGAACGATGAAATAATCAAACACTAAAAACACCACAGAGCAGTGAGCTAAGATAAGATGAGCCTGTAAAGGCAATAGTATATCAACGTATTCTTATGGCACTTGGTGGACTTAAAATATGGTAGAAAATCAGTTCTGGAGGTGGTGCCTGTTTCTGAAAACATGCCTTGGGCAGCAGATGAAGTGAAAAGGCAGTCACAGAGGATGTTGGCCCTAGTTACAGGTAAAGGTTGGAAACACTTTCTGATCTGTCCCATCACATTAGTAACAGAATTTTGGTGTGAAAGCAAGCAATACAAATGCCTATCCAAGGTAAAGGAGAACTCAGTAGGATTCAGTAATACTGAATAAAAAGGGTAATAAAATAATAAGTAATAAAGGGTGAAAAAAAAGTAAAAAAGGGTAAAAACTAATAAATTAAAAAATAAGTAATAAAAAGTGTTGGCTGTGCCTTTTTAAAAAAAATCCTCATTTCTTAGAGAAAGAATGGAGTTTAGGATGTAATTATGTATGATACAGATTATTGGAAGGGAGAATATCAGTGATGCTGCAACATGAGTTACCTTAAACTGAAAACTTCTGTGTATTCCTTAAAAGTTTGTGTACTATATATGGGGTTAAAAATAAGGAAAGGGCAAGGTAGTTTTAAGTGACTGATTTCGGGCATTTTTATTTTTTTAATACAAAGCCCTCTGAGGCTTCTATGCTAATGTTGGGTGTGTGCTTGCCCAAGTAGCATTCAGGGGTAGTGTATTCTGTTGGGCTGAGCCCTCTGTCTATCAGAGAAGCTTACATTTTATTCACCATAACCTAGAATGTATTTCTTGTTACCTTTCAAGTCTTTTTTAATGGTTAGTTTTCAACTGTCCTTCTACCTACGTAGCTCTTTGTTTGGTTCCTGGGATTTTCAGACACAACCTACCCCAGTCTGTCCTCTTCACCTCTACATAACCCATTTTCCTAAAACACTGTGTTCATGTCACCCTTCCCCAATCAGCAATCTGCTTTGGGCCCATTTACTATCTGTTCCAGAATTCCAACTCCCATGCCTACCTTTTACGGCCAGATTTCCCTTTTCTCTCCAACATAGATCCATCATTCCAATTATCCTGTACATTTCTACCTCCTGCCCTTTACCCATGTTCTTTTTCCACCTAAAATCTTTGATCTTGTCCTTTAAACATGTTTCAATCCTACTGGTCCTTAGGTGCCCAGCCCAGGTTCCATCTTTATATAAATAACCTTCTCATAGGTAGTCCTAAGTGCTAGAGATACAAGATGAAGAAAAGGACCTGTTCCCAAGGAACCTCATCTCCCTCCATTCTGTTTTTTTCTCAGCTGTAGCCACACAGGCCTGCTTTGTGTCCCCCAAACCTGCCAAGCTAGTTCCCATCTTGAGAACTTGATACCTACTATTCCTTCTGCTTTGAGATACTCCTCCCCCCACATCTTTATAAGTCCATTCATATCATCATTCAAGTTTCAGCTCTCATTGCTGGAGAGTGCCAAGCAGGAAAGAGTTCTTCTCTGACATTCCAGCTTAACCTACCATCAGGCACTCTGTCGTATACCCCTACTGACTACGTTTTACTTACCCATACCTGCAATTGTCTTGTTTTTTCTGCCTCACCTCCCTCCCCCACCACACACCTTAGCATGTAAATTACTGAAGGTAGGCATTCTGTGTTGCTTACCACAGTATACCTGGTACACCTCAGACTCTCAGTAAGTATTTGTTGACTAAGATGACCTAGACGCTGTGCTTGGCCATGGGGATGATAGGTCCTGAATCATGAATATCCAGGTGAGTGACTTACCAATTATCAGAATAAGCTACTGGTGACTGCTAGAAGGTCATTTTCCATTTATGTGCTGTTTATCTTGTGATGAGACCTGCTTAATTGTCCTCTATTTTTTGCCTCTCCCCTCTGCTGCTCAGAGCAGAGTAAAAACTGCCTCATTTATTATGAATATGCTCAAAGCTAACCAGGGCTGCTGGCATCGCTGCAAATACTGTGTGTTGAGAAGATTGTGGAAAAACCATGTTGCTGCTATGATATGGCCTTGTGACAAGCTGTCCATTTCAGGGACTGAGAACTGAACCCACTAGCATGCCTTGTTAGCCCAGGCCACTGACTTAATTTTTCTGTGCTTTGTTTTCTTCCTTTGCAGAAAGGATTTGGGGGATGGGATGTGAGAGTAATACCAGGAAAAATACAGAATGCATAAAATTCTAACTTTTCCCCCATTCTTAGATGTGAACGATTAGAAGAACAACTAAATGACCTAACAGAGCTCCACCAGAATGAAATCTTAAACTTGAAGCAGGAATTGGCCAGCATGGAAGAGAAAATCGCATATCAGTCCTATGAACGGGCCCGGGACATCCAGGTTAGCATGAAGGATCACATGTAAAAGCATAAGACTAACAAAAAGTAGAATGGTGGTTGGCAGGGGCTGGGATTGAAGGAAATGAGGGGTGCTTGTGTAATGAGTATAGATGAAAAGAGCTATGGAGGTGGATGGTGGTGATGGCAGCATGACATTATGAATGCATTTACTACCATTCAGCTATACCCTTAAAAATGGTTAAGGTGGTAGATTTTATGTTCTATGTCTTTTACCACAATAAAAAAAAAAAAGAAGAAGAAGAAGAAAAAAGAATGAAATACTGATGGATAAATGTAGAAAACATTAAATTCAGTGGGGAAAAAAAGCCAGTCACAAAAGGCCACATATTACGTGATTCCATTTACATGAAATGTCCCGAATAGTCTATGGAGACAGAAAGTAGATCAGTGGTTGACAGGGGCTACAGGGAGTGAGGAAAGGGAATAACAGGGATAGGGGATTTCTTTTGGGGGTGATGAAAATGTTCTAGAATTTGATAGTAGTGATGGTTGTACAACATTATCAATTTACTAAATGACCCTGAATTGTACACTTTAAAATGGTTAAAATTAAATGATAAATTTAATGTTAGGTGTATTTTACCATAGTATTTGAAAAGTTCAGGAAAAAAGATGCAGAACATAGAATATCAGGAGGAAGTTATATTAACTGTAATTTACCTATTCTTGAAATGAGGTACATTTCTCAAAAGTCTATACCATTTAGGGGTGGTGTGCTTGCTTGAGTTCTTAGGAAATGTTCTGAGGTCTCAGTATATAGAAGATTACATGCATTATTACATCTGTTGGCTCCTGCTTCAGGAGCTGCTCTGACAAGATTCATGGCCATCTTGTCTGTCTTCTTCTATAAAAAGGGGTTTTGTCCTAGTTGCCAAACCCAAGCCTTTTACAGGCACATTGCCAAGCAGTTTGTGAGAATAACATATGAGGCAGTAATGTTTAAGGTTACTAGCCCTCTAGTGTATGCTGTGAAGAAATAGAATATGTAACTTTTTCTTATCTTGGGAGGTATTTCTAGGGGAACAGTTGCTGATTTCATATGAAAGCATCTTGAAATAAGCTAGTCTTAGAGAAGGGAAGTGGTCCAGGAATCTTCTTTACAGCCCAAACAAATCAAGAGAATGTCTAGATCATTTGCCCAGCTGCCACCTTCTCCAGACTTCAGAATTCTGTTCATGTTTTAGTTTTTTTCCCATGATCATTCTGGGCTGGGTAGTATTCATTGACTGCCCATTCACTAGCTTGCTCCAGCCTGAAGTTGCCTAGCCTTCACCTCAAGTCCTGGGAAACCAGGACGCACTGAAACCAAGACCAGAAAAACCTCGGGCTCCCACCATTACTGAACTTTACAGGATACCTGACCTTAGCTAAGGAGATAGGGTCTGTCCTCCGAACGTTGTGGGTAAATTTCATATAAACTCATGGCTTGAAAGGAACCTTTTACTTAAAATATTTGGTCTACTGCTTGAGCATAGTGCCCTCTTTTAAAGAGATCAACCTAAAAGGGGGGAAGTGTACTCTTTTTAGGGAGATGGATCAGAGAGCCCTTTACACTGATGTCTGCGGTTTGCTTAACTTGGAAAACACCAGATAGTGTGTACAAGGATGTCCAGAGGATGTTCACATTATAGTTGTTACGGTAGAAAAGTTGGAAATAACCTAAATCTCTCCAGTTGGGAACTGGCTGAATAAACTATGAAATACCTACCCTACTGTAAAATGCTACATAGCAGTTAAAAAGAATGAGGTACATCTCTACACATTGACAGGGAAAGGATCACCAGGACCCACACTGTTGAGTAAAAGAACAAGTTATGAATTAGTTGCCATACTGTGATACTATTTATATTAAGATAGAAAGTCAAAAAATAATTCCATACGTTTCCCTAGGCTTAAATATGTATGCATTTAAACATAAGTGAAAGGATGAACACATTAAATTGACAGTGTTACTTTAAGACTAGGACCTGGATTTGAGGAAAGTATCAAGAGGAACTATGTATCCTATTTGAAATGTTTTATGTGGCACAACTGTGCAACTTAAATTTGTGATTTTTAAATGGAAAAAAAGAAGCCAATTGTATATTTGAAGTCTTGTCATTAAAATGTTTAAGACTAGGGCGCCTGGGTGGCTCAGCTGGTTGAGCGGCCGACTTTAGCTCAGGTCATGATCTCACAGCTCGTGAGTTCGAGCCCCACATTTGGGCTCTGTGCTGACAGCTCGGAGCCTGGATCCTGCTTCAGATTTGTGTCTCCCTCTCTCTCTGCCCCTAACCCACTCGCATTCTGTCTCTGTCTCTCTCAAAAGTAAATAGACATTAAAAAAAAAATTTTTTTTTAATGTTTAAGACCAGGGACACCCAGGTGGCTCAGTCAGTTAAGCATCCAACTTCGGCTTTGGTCATGATCTCATGGTTTGTGAGTTCGAACCCCGCGTCGGGCTCTCTTGACAGCTCAGAGCCTGGAACCTGCTTCAGATTCTGTGTCTCCCTCTCTCTCTGATCCTCCCCCACTAGCACTCTGTGTGTGTGTGTGTGTGTGTGTGTGTGTGTGTGTGTGTGTGTCTCAAAAATAAATATTAAAAAAAATTTTTTTTTAATGTTTAAAACCAAATCTAAGTGTGGCTACTACTTCCTGTGAGCCACCCCACAAAGAATGCAATGGAGAGCAGTTCAGGTGAATAAGAGTTGCTTGAATAATGACTTACATATTTAAAATCATTGGCATAGCTCAAGAAGCATCTGGCTTGCTCAAAGGGCATGTCAGCTACTCGGAGTACATATGAGCAGAAGGCTTAACTATTCCCTGTTCTGGCCCACAGGAGGCCCTGGAGGCATGCCAGACCCGCATCTCCAAGATGGAGCTGCAGCAGCAGCAGCAGCAGGTGGTACAGCTGGAAGGGCTGGAGAATGCCACTGCCCGGAACCTTCTGGGTAAACTCATCAATATCCTTCTGGCAGTCATGGCGGTCCTTTTGGTCTTTGTCTCCACGGTAGCCAACTGCGTGGTTCCTCTCATGAAGACTCGCAACAGGACGTTCAGCACTTTATTCCTTGTGGTTTTCATTGCCTTTCTCTGGAAGCACTGGGATGCCCTCTTCAGCTATGTGGAACGGTTCTTTTCTTCCCCCAGATGATGCTGGCACAAGAAGGCAGTGCTCCCCTACCCTCTGGCGAGTGCATGCAGCGAAGAATTAGACAGCAACTTACCTACTCTGAAGTTTTCTACAACAACAAAAGAGTTGAGTGAATCTGTTTACATTTAGAATAATGTTTTTTTCTTCAAGAGACGCAATTGCAATAGTATTTTTTAGATTTTATCCAAGAAGTTTTTTGGGCAAAAATCTTGGATCATTTTTATGTAGCATGATTTTCCTTGGGATGCAAATCTTAAACAGTCCTTTAATATGAACCAACAATCTGGAGCACACTGAAGGGCATTCTAAATTGTGGCTTGAAGGACTGCACTAAAACCCACTAAAAAGATGCAAAAACCTGATTAGGGAAACCAGTTAAACCTAACACCCTGCCTCGTCTGGGCTCACCACCTCTCCCCCTCCCAGACTAACTTTACTGTGAAATCCTACCACATTCCATGTCTGAATTTTTGGATTCAGGGTGGATTGTCCTTGTCCGTGGATGAACACATGGATCTCTCCCTGGCTTTCTCACCCAAGTTGGCCACTCATGCTAACCCTGGAAGTATGATCACTTTTGAACCTGGTCCCTTAACCTTTACTAGGATACAAAAGTGAGAGCATCATGCCCCAAAGGATCACTGCAAGCCCTACTACAGTATTTTGAAGTAGCCCTCTAAATACTTAATTTTAAGCAAAATCCCTTGGCCGCACTTTTAAGGTTTTTTTAAATATGTGTATAGTCACCAACTTTAAAAAAAAAAATCCGAACAGCATACTTGAAGAATGTAATACTCAAACTCTCAGTGCTTCCTTATGGTTTCTAATAGGATTTTTTATTATTGTTATTATTATTATTGGGTTTTTTTGGAAAGGGTTGGGAGGGTCTTTTATTTTTCCTTTGAAATAAAGAAGTGATGTTTTTAAATGAAGAAATGTGTGGATATTTAAGTGTGCTGCTCCCTCTTGTCTTGAAACAGTTTGAGTAAAGGAAGACTTGCTATAAATGCTCCCCTCTGATGCCCTTGATTTGAGATGCAGCTTAGACTTCCTCCTCTGGCTGCTGCTTTTTGGTGTCCTGCCACCCCCACCCCACCACTTCATGGGTTTGGCTTGGTTGGAGAGGAAAAGGGTGTGCAGGGAGAGGAGGAGGCTGTTTCCACAAACCAGCATGATAGGGTAGAGATTTTTTTGCCCCAAGAAAATGTTCACCCAGTGACTTTGGGCTGGGGTTATCTTTAGGAAAAATCGAGACTATATTATGAGAGTCATACGTAATTCCTCGTGTTTCCTTAATTTATTCTTAACACCCCCTAATTACTGAAACCAAAGTGATGTGGAACCTTCTGTCTGCATTTTGGCCCCAGCATCCTTAATTTCAAAGCTTTATTCTGTCTGCCTGAGAGAATCAACTGAAGGTGATTCTCCCTAAAGAACAGAAAAGGATCTGTCAGGTTTGAAGGACCCAAGTTTGTGGTGTAAAATGTTGTCAGCTTCCTAGTCCTCTAGACTGACTTACTAACGTACTTGTGCTCAGTGGACTTTTATAGACAATTTAGAAGAAAGAACTGAGCCTTCTTCCCCATGCTATAACCAGTTCCACCAGGATGGGACTGGGCCTTTAGGACATATCTGGAAAGCTTGGTTAATCTCTTCATAGTATTGAATCGCAAATGCTGTTCCCTCTTGGCCTCAGTTCTGTGCAACCAAGTGATGAGCAAGGGGCACATAATATGCCCTGAAAAGAGTAGCAAAGCATGCTTTGCCTATTCTTCCCATATGAGGAAATTCTTTTGGAACTAGATTAGCATTGCCTTCTCTGTCTGAGAGGATGGTTTACATGACAGCTCCAGCCTCCTGTGGCTTTGGCAGGCTGGCCTTCTCAGAGTCAGCATGTTGTTTCCATAACCATTTTGATATTTTAACTCAGGTACCCCAATCTTCACTCCATCCCCAGATGATTGTAGTACAACCTGTTAGCTCTGTTGACCTCTCAAAATTAGTGCCCAGAGCAGGGACCACAGGGATGATTTTTCTATTAAAAAATAATTGGAACCAATTCATGTTCAGGCCAAAAACAAATTGTTCCCATGCCTATGTATTTTAAATGTTAACTTTGCCTAAAAATATTGCAGTGACTTCAGGCAGGAGTGCCAAAGGACACCATGACCTTGTCGAACTAGCATAGTTTCTGCTAACTTTCTGCTTTAGCTTATCACTCAGAGTAGGGAAGAGAGCCCCACAAAGCTATCGAAAAGAGGCTTTAGCCACAATCCTCCAGTTTTTGTAAGAACCTTTGAGTCCCCTAAACTGTGTAGAAGCTACTAAGTTTTTTGTGGGCACTGGAAGACACTGTGACAGATGGATTGATATTGCTCCCATTTGTGTTGGGACAGTTTCTATCAAAGGAAGGTTTTTGCCTGTGGACAAACCCCTGAGCTCCCAGCCAAGCAGGCCTGTGCTAACTGCCCACAATCCTCTCAAACTGTCTTAGGAAGGAGCTACAGGCTAGGTCAGGCACAGTAACAGCTTTCTAGCTGTGTTGTCCCTTGATTTCTTCACCAGTCCCAACAGTTAGCTGCATTTAATGCTATTTGTAACCATGCATCTGTTTTCATGCCTTGCCCCACTTCCCGCTGCCCACACCTGTTGCCTTTGTGTTTCTTTGCACTGTGGCTGTTCCCGGATTCTCATCTATTCTGAGCCCTTCTATAACCTCACTCCAGTGGTTGTTTAACAATTGTTCTGTGAGTGGAAATTTCCCCTTGCTTTAACACTTCTTCTCTTTTAAAGACTACACGCATTCCCTTTGAAATGAAGCATTCCTGGATTACTTGTTAGTGCTGGTGCTTGAGGCTGGCTGTGGTAGCCTGGGTGACTCTGTTCAGGCTGTAGAATAACTAACATTTTTCCTTTTTTATGGTTCAATTGAAGGGCACTTCTGTCTGCTCCAATTTCAGTTCCTTGGTATATACTCCGTGCATCCTAGCAAGGAAGGCTTTCTACTCCACAGGCTCCTTAAGAAGCAAAAGTAGGTTAAATTTTACACTTCATTGACCAGGTCTTCTTTCTTCCCTGTACCCCCTTCACCCAGTTGAGTTGAAAATCTGATAACCAAGAAGAACACTGCGATCAAGCCTTCCTTGCTAGCCATGCCCTAATAATGAGCATATTTTTATGTGGTCTTCACTGCATTTGGTTTTGTTTCTGACTTCCTATTCCTTTGAGATACAGTCAGATGAAATGCTGAATTCCAAGTGAGCTCCAGCAAGGAGTTGCCTTTCAGCTTTGGAAAATACGCATCCAAAACAAAACCAAATATTATAATCAGCAAATTGACACAGGCAAAATTATGGTTCCCACCCCCAAATGAAACTGGGGATTTTGAATGTGGCTCTAAGAGTTAACATTTCTGTCTGGGTGTTGTGTATGCTAGGTGATACCCTCAGTAGGATTGACTACTAGACTGTGTGTTTTATCAAAGTGTGTAAGAATAAAAACTCACTTGCACGGTTTGAAAAGTACAGAAATGACACTTGTGAACGCGTGAACGTTAACACTGTAGTTGATAGATCTTAAGCTGCTAATTGTTGAGAGAGAATTACATTTATGTTTTGTCTGGTTGCTGCATATTCTCAGCAGCACTTTTACTGTACATACAAATTGAAATAAAGACCTCAGCTATTAACGAGGTGGTTGGACTCGGGTTTATTTTGGTCTTTATTTTTGCATATTTATTACAGTTTCCATTGACAAGTTTGTCAGTTTGAAAACTTTCCACCAGTTTGTGGGTTAGAAGCTATGTGTACGCACGCATGCGTTATGAGACCATAACTGATAGCTGGGTGGCTGTCACTGTCTCCCAGGACTTTACATACATTTTAGACTGTCACTTTGACACAGTTCCTTTCAACTGGTAGGTAAGACTGCCTTTTAGTTATTTGGAGGGAGTTTTTTAGAGGCAGTATGCCCTCCCTCAAATTCTTGTGATGACCAAATAGGTATAATAATTCCTGTCCATTCTTTTTTTTTTAATTGAAAAAAAGTTGTGTGTATAGCTGACACACAGTGTTACATTAGCTTTAGGTGCATTGTGATTTGACACCTGTATACATTATGCTATGCTCACAAGTATAGCTACCAACTGTCACCCTACAATACTATTATAATACCATTGAATATCTTCCCTAATCCCTGTGCATTCTTCAGTAGGCTTTGTTAGTGTTATGATGGGTGTATAAACACACTTTCTGAAACATGTAACATTTGAAGTTTTATATATATGTAAGGGGTTATAACCTAGCCAAATCCCATCTATGGTTTTGTTATAGGGGTAGCATTTTTTTTTTTTTTTTTTTTTTAAGTAATCTCTGTGCCCAGCACGGGGCTTGAACTCACCACCCTGAGATCAATAGACACATGCTCTACTGACTAAGCCAGCCAGGTGCCCCTGGAGGTCGTAATTTTTAATATGGTTTCTTTTTGATCACTGAAAAGCCTCTGGAAATCGAGAAGCTCTCATCTTACCTCTGACAGGGTATCAAGCAGGGACCTGATGACTTGGTTCTTTATAGCCACAATCTGAATGTCAGGATATTTGGGCCCATGTTTCCGGCTTACTAGCTCTGTGCCTATCCTATCTAAATGCTAGAGGTATCATTCCCACCTTGATCCTACCTAGTGTGTGTTGTAAAAGTAAAGAGTGCCTCTTGTGAAAGCTTTTTAAATTGCTGCAAGAATGCCTTAAACTTCTTGAAATGTGGACTGGGCTGCCATGTACAGAAGTGCACGTCGTACATTGCCCACTGTGGGTTACACTATGAACAATATATCAGTGTTGTGCAGTGCATAACTGGTACACAGAGCAAGCCTGATTATAATAATTATATAATGTACAATGCATAATTTCAAAGCCTGTTTTATTTTCATTAAAAACTTAGGAGAGTGGAAGCCTGGTAACAAATCTGAGAAGCTGTTGTGAAAACAAACTGGAGAGACAGGTGAGGGTGTGGCCAACTAGAAAATGTATGTCTCACCTAAATGATTCAAATGTACTATTTTTAAACTCTATGGGCTAAGCTAAACACCTAATCAGCTTGTGACCTCAAGTCTAGGTAGTGAAGAGTAGCTCACATGTTTGAGTACTTACTGAATGCCGGGCATAATGCTTAGCACTGGGCATGCAGTTCTCACTTCTCCCTACAGTCTTACACAGGCAGTGTCCTCATTGTCTAGGTAAGGAAACTGAAACCTGGGTTAAATGGCTTGCCCAAAGCTAGTGTTAGGAAATCGTAAAGGATTGTGTTGGAAAATAGTCTGCAACATATTTAACAAAAGATGAATGTTTATAGCGTGTGAGTATAAGAGTTAATATGAACCAAGAAGAAAACAGCTCAGTAGAAAAATAGACAAAGGTTATGAAGTAGTTCACAGAAAAATGAATGGCCAGTAAGTATTCAGAATTAAGTATGTAAATCAGTGCATTAAATGAAAGTGAAAAATTTAGGACCGCCTCAGTGGCTCAGTTGGTTGAGCATCCGACTCTTGATTTTGGCTCAGGTCGTGATCCCAGGGTCCACACTGAGCGTGGAGCCTGCTTAAGATTTTGTGTGTCTGTCTGTCTGTCTGTCTGTCTCTCTCTCTCTCTCTAAAAGAAAAAAAAAATTAAAAAGCCAGTTGTGGGATAGTATACTGTCTCCTGTTTATGTGAAAATATTCGTGTTTGTGTAAATGTATGTATGTAAGTGTACAGAAGAAACTGAACATTAAGCTGTCCCCAGGTAGTCCCTTCTGGGAGAGGGAACGGGGTGCTTTCATGCTTGACTTCTGTAAAATGTGAATCTCTTAAATGTGAAATGTATTTGTCTATTTTTAAGTTAACAATATCAAAACTTTTTAAAGTGAAAATAATAGGTCCATTGTGGAGAAATGAAGAGTTGATAATGTTTCTGATACTAGGTTATAATAGATCATTTTCTGCTTTAGCATTGTCCTAGAAGGAGCTCTGGACCCAGTTTGGACCACCTACTGGGCTTACCTGAAGCCTAGATTTCCAGGTCTGGTGGTCAAAAGGATGTCCCACTGCCAGAGGGGATGTGACCTCAGTAGCTGACACAGCCTGTTCAGCTCAGCCCTTCGTTCATCCAACAGCATTTGAGAGCCACTGTGTGCAAGCCTGGACTAAGGAGATGTGCTAAATCAAGAGAAAAGGAACATGGTAGAATGAAATACATGTTGTAATAGAGTCAGAAGCCATGTGTGGGAGTGGAGAGGAAGAAGCAGTTCTGACAGGGCAGTTGGGAAAAGTTCAGTGGAAGAGGCAGTGGTATCTGGGCTGCCAGATGATGATTCTGGATGAGTAGAGATGAGTGAGAAGGGTGTTCCAAGTTGAAGAAACAGCATTAAAACCATGGAGGTGAAAAAGGCCAAGGCGAGTGGTTCAAGCAATGAATGTGAGCCTTGCAAGACGAATAGGCTCCCTAGAACAATGTGAATCAGCAACAAAGTTAAAAACAGCAGGGGCTGGGCTGGGGTAGTGGCCTGGTTGTAAGAAATCCAGACTGCCTTGCCTGCTAAGGTTTCAAGAGAAGCCATCAAAGGTCCTGAGAAGTGGGACCCAGTCTTGTCCTTTCAAAGGGAACCAGTGGCTCCTTTTCATAACATCCAGTCCAAGTCTGTCAGTGACTGAGAAATGCTGCCTGAGGTGTTTGGTTGTTTGCCTTTTGATCCTCTAATAGGAGGAGCTTTAAAACTTTAGTTGATGTATGAGAACTGGGGTATGAGAAGCTCAGACTTCAATTATTATTTTTTAAAAAATCCTTGTTACCTTTGGAATTAGAATGCTTCCATCCTAGAGCAAGATGACTTGGCAAAATCTAGTCCTTCTGCCTTTATAAATTTGAGTTTAAGCTGTCCAGTCGAATTTTCCTTTAGAAGATGACATCTGAGCAGGTATTGAGACTCTATTAAAAGGTAGAGCAGGAGCACCTGGCTGGCTTGGTTGGTAGAACATGTGACTCAATCTCGGGGTCATGAGTTCAAGCCCCACATTGGGTTTAGAGATTACTTTAAAAAAAAAAAACAAAACACTATTCCTTAGATGGGTGAGACTAAAATGTCTCACCCAGCACCTGACCTCAAAATCAGTGCTCCACAAATGGTCTCAGTTATTAATATCATTAATAGACCAAGAAGTCCTTGAAGAGAGGGACCTGTCTCTTTCATCTGGCTCTCTTCAGTATGGAGTACCTGGGTGGCTCAGTCAGTTAAGCATCCAACTCTTGATCCTCAGCTCAGGTCTTGATCTCAGGGTTATGAGTTCAAGCCCCACGTTGGGCTCTGCACTGGGCATGAAGCCTACTTAAGATTTTATTTATGTTTATAATTATATTTACAGCCTGTCTCCCATCCTCACCTGATGGGCCCAGTAGCCAGAATGTGGGCTGTCCCTGGCCAACCCTGGCTCTGAAGTTGGTTTGGGAAACAGAAAAGTCCGTATGTGTCAAGAAAACCCAAACAAAAAAGAGAACACGGCCATAGGGAACAAAAACTTGCAAATGGATGCACTAACAGTTGGCTAATGATTTTACTGGTGATTTCTTAATCAGTACAGTGGCAGGGACATTGTAATGTTCATGGCTATATCCTCAATGCCAGGAATGATGCCTGACACTTAACAGGTGCTCGTTAAAAGGTGGAATTTTTTTTTTAAGTTTATTTTCAGAGACAGCGTGCAAGCAGGGCAAAGAGAGGGAGAGAGAACCCCAAGTAGTCTCCACACTGTCAATGCGGAGCTCAATGCAGGGCTCAAACCCACAAACTATGAGATCAGGACCGGAGTTGAAATCAAGAGTCAGATGCTTGACTGACTGAGCCACCCAGCACCCTAATAGTAGGAATTCAAAAATCACTATTGAATCCCTATCCTGTGCCGGGCCCAGTGCTGCTTGTTTTACTTTCAATTCTTAGACCTGCTCTGAAGAGGAGCTGATATAATTTCCATGCTGCCGACAAAGAAGCTTGGATTTTTCCTCAATAATAGGTCATTTCATCGATGGCAAAGTCACGATTTGAACTCAGCTGATTCTGCCTCTCTAAAGCCTATGCTATTTCAGGGCGCCTGGGTGGCTCAATCAGTTAAGTATCCAACTTCGTTCAGGTCATGATCTCACAGTTTGGGAGTTTGAGCCCCTTGTTGGGCTCTGTGCTGACAGCTCGGAGCCTGGAGCCAGCTTGGGGTTCTGTGTCTCCCTCTCTGCCCCTCCCCTACTCGTGCTCGCTCTCTCAAAAATAAGCATTTAAAAAAAAAAAAAAGCCTATGCTAGTTCTACTATTCAATTTTACTGGACAAGGAGTCAAGATTTGTGGATTTCAGACTTTGTATAACCTTGAGAAGGCAAATAACTTTTTTTGGACCCTCATGTCCTTACTATAAAGTCACCTTCTCGTCAATAAAATATACTCTTAGCACTTTTTGCCCAGCTCACGATCTCCTTAAAGAGCATTGGCCGTAATCACTCAAAGGGTTAAATATTGGGACAGGATGAAGTGCGGATTTGTAGCTGAGATGTGAGTGTGACAGTAATAGGATTGTGCATAGGGGAGGAGGGGTAGGAGCAGGAAGCCAGGGGACGGGTTTGAAGCAAATGTAACAAAATGTCTGCATGACAGTGGGTACATGGGTGTTCTGTTCTCTTTTACTGTTTGAAACATTTTGTGATCTAAAAGAAAACATTAAATGTAAAGTATCATGGTGTTGACCTGTAGCACACTGATGAGAGCGTTAAAATGATAATTGGGCCAATGCTCAAAGTGTGCTGCTCTTTATGAGATTTGCAAGTTGTGTTCAACTGGTCAGAATTCTTAGTGCATCAAGACATCTCAAGAACCAGCGTTCAACAGAAAGAACATCTGTTCTATCACGTTTAGTTTTTCATTTATTGTAATGATTAAAGGTTCATACCTACAATGGGCTATGAGAGAAATCGTTGCAGGCAGCTTAAAATTTTCTCATGTCCTTTAAAAAATGTATTTTTTTATTTTAGGGAGAGAGAGCAAGCAGGGGAGAAGGGCAGAGAGAGAGAATCTTAAACAGGCTCCATGTTCATTGCAGAGCCCAACATGGGGCCCAATATTACAACCATGAGAACACGACCTGAACCGAAAATCAAATGTCGGATGCTTAACCGACTGAGCCACCCAGGCATCCCTAAAAAACATGTGTTTTTAATAGTTGATGTTTCAAGCACCAAATGTAACATCAACAAAGTTTTAATCCATTTCACACACCCTAAAATAAATAAATGCCCTATCATAATATAGTCCAGTTTTTCATTTGAAGACTGCTTTATTTGCTTCCCAAAATATTTATACATAAAATTTGAATTTGCCAGTGAATCTTTTTCTCAGTCAATTAAAGAGTATGTGTAATCTGTGCATGTTAAAACTTAACCCACAAGTGTTATAACTCCCTGAAGCATCATTCTGCCTCCCAGGCGGTCCCTGACAGCCTCCTTTTAATAGAGACCCTGACTCACACTGCTTTAAACACTGGAATTTTTTTTTTCCTCTTACTCATTTTCAGTAGGTATCTTCCAAAACATATGACACACTTCCTGCTGAAATTCATTTTATCGCCATGACCAGGTTGTCAGCCCAGACACTTGTGACACTCTTGCTCCTGCCTTAAAACATCCTAGACTACCTTTATACCTTTTTTTAATAGTTTTTTTTTAATGTACTGAGATAGAACTCCCACCACCATGCAATTCACTCATTTAATGTGTTTTAAACACCCATTCAATAGTGTTTAGTATATTCACAGAGTTGCATGCCAGCATCACTGATTCCAGAACAGTTTCATCACCACCAGAAGGAACCCTGCCCCCCTTAGTTGTCACCCTCTTCTCTCATTCTTCCCAGCACAAAGCAACCACTAATCTACTTTCTATCTACAGATCTGCCTACTCAGGACATTTCATATAAATGGAATTCTACAATGTGTGGTCCTTTGAGATGCATCTTTACCTTATTCCTTTTATTGCTGAAAAATATTGCATTGTATGAATATGCGACATTCTTATTCATCAGTTGGTGGATAGTAGTGCTTCTATGAACATTCAGACCCAAGTTTTTGAATGAACATATGTTTTCATTTCCCTAGGAGTGGTATTGCTGGGTCATATAGTAACTATGTTTAACCTTTTGAGAAACTATCAGATTGTTTCCAAAGTGGCTGAATCATTTTACATCCCTACTAGCAGTCTCCACATGCTCACCAGCCCTTGTTATTATCTGACTTCTTAATTATACCCCTCCTCTGTGTTAAAGTGGTATCTCATTGTGGTTTTGATTTACATTTCCTTGATGACTATTTTTATTCTAATAATCTTTTTTCATTAGCTTTCCTATCTATAACCTCCCAACACAGGCTGCCGCCATCACATTTCATTATTTCCCACGTGCTTGCATTACTGAAAAGACTTCCATTTCCCCTCTAAAAACTGCTTTTCATCTACCATGGGGTGGAATTCCATATATCCCAACTCAAAATTATGTCCAAAGTATGATTAAATGGGTTCTGAATGAGGCCCCACCCATAAGAGAAGATATGTGCTTGAGCTTTGCAACTGCTGACCTAGCAACTTTGAGACTCTTTCTGCTTAAAACCAAGATTTTATTTTATTTTTTAATGTTTATTTATTTATTTGTCAGGGGAGGGGCAGAGAGAAAGGGCGAAAGAGAATCCCAGGCAGACTACGGAAGGGGAGGTTGGTGGGGTGGGGCTCAATCCCACCAACCGTGAGATCGTGACCTGAGCCGAAGTCAGACACTTAACCGACTAAGCCACCCAGGCGCCCTAAGACTTTTTTTTTTTTTATGTTTTTATTTATTTTTGAGAAGAGAGAGACAGAGCATGAACAGGGGAGGGACAGAGAGAGGGGAAGACACAGAATCCGAAGCAGGTTCCAGGCTCTGAGCTGTCGGCACAGAGCCCAACACTGGGCTTGAACCCACAAGCTGTGAGATCATGACCTGAGCTGAAATTGGACGCCCAACTGACTGAGCCACCCAGGTGCTCCAAGACTTTATTCTTAAAAAGGAAAAAGGAGAAAGGAAGGAAGGGAGAGAGATAAAGAGAAAGGAAAAAAGGAAGCAGGCAGGCAGCTTGGCTTTCCACTGGCTGTGTGACCTGGGACTTGGTTGTCCCAGGTCCTCACACAGGTGCCCCACCCGTCAGGCCATGCCTGGTGCCTCTTCACTCATCTGCACCTTTGCATGCACTTTTCCCTCTTCTTGGAGTGACCACCCCCGTCCTTGTTTGTCACCTAGCAAGTTCTTATTCTTTTATTTAACTTTATTAAGAAAACTTTCAAAGACAGGCAAACAATGAATAGTACAATGAACCCAAGTCAACAATCACCGACTTGCGGTCAGTCTTGCTCACCTGTACTTGCCCTCCACTCCCCAAGCCCTCAAACTGGATCCATTTGAGGTAAATACAAGAGAGCAGGCATTATTTATCCATTTTGACTTTTTTTTCCTGATCAAATGCTCCTTTTTTATTAAGATGACATTCACATAGTAAAATTAACCAGAGTTTTAAAGGGAACAACTCAATGTCATTTGGTACATTTGCAGTATTGTGGAACCACTGTCTCTGTCCGGTTTGAAAAGTTTCACCACCCCAAAAAGAAAGCCCAGAGCCATTCAGCACTAGCTCTCCATTCCCCTTCCACCCTCTGCTAATCACATTCTGGGCTCTGTCTCTATGGATTTACCTATGCTGGATGTTTCATTTAAACTGGAATCATCAGGACAATGAATAAAGCACCAGAGTGGGGTGGGGGTGAAATAGAATCATCCAATAGGTGACTTTTTGTGCCTGGCTACTTTCAGTTAGTATAAAGTTTAAAAAGTTCATTCACTGGGCTCAGTGGTGGCTCAGCTGGTTGAGCATCCCAACTCTTGATTTAGGCTCAGGTCATGATCCCAGGGCCATGGGGTCGAGCTCCTCGTCGGGCTCCTTGCTAACCTGCTTGGTATTCTCTCTCTCTCTCTCTCTCTCTCTCTCTCTCTCTCTATCTCTCTCTCTCTCTGTCCCTCCCCTGCTCACTCTCCCTCTAAAATTAAAAAAAAAAAAATTTTTTTTTAAGTTCAAGTTGTAGAATGTGTCATCACTTCATTCCTTTTTATGCCTGAATAACATTCTGCTGTATGAATAGACCACAATTTGTTTATCCATTCATCAGCCAATGACCACTTGGGTTTTTTCCACCTTTTGGCTGTTCAGAATCCTGCTATAAACGTGTATGTGCATGTACTTATTTGGTTATCTGTTTTCAGTTCTTTTGGTGTCTATACCTAGGAGTAGAATTCCTGGGTCATATGGTAATTCTGTGTGTAACTTTTCCAAGTCTTAAGCCACCACTCCTCTGTGAAGCCTGTCCTGACTCCCCCTTGTACATTCAGATGTCCCTGCCTTTGTGGCTGTCTCTGTTGCAGCACCTGCGTCACTGAATGGCTTCTCTTGGTTTATGTGTGGTTTTACCATACCACTCCCCTTCTCCTGGTGACTGAATCTGCTTTCATGAAACACTCACCCCATTCTCGCTCCCCATAGTTAGAGTAGACTAACCCCACATGACCCCTGGCCCAAGAGATGGACAAGTGATCTAGTCAGGCTGTTCAGAGTTGGCCCTGAGGCTCTTGCTGGCTGTGTTGGGAAAGAAGGACTCTTCCCCCAGGTTTGCTACCCACACAAGTTCTGTGTGCCCAGAGTTGCCCCAGGCACAGCCTGTCTAACAAACATGAGGTCAAGAGGGAGGAAGGCAAAGCCAAGACATGAAGACAGGAGATAAGTTCCTTATGAAACCAGTTTGACTCCTGGATGCAGCCATGCTTAAAGCCATTTCATCTCTTGAACCTCACAATGGCATGAGCCACTAAATTTCCTTTATTGCTAAGGCTGTTTGAGTTGGGTTTTCTTACTTGCAGCCAGGAGACAGACGTGATGGTTGACCCAGAAGGGATTGCCTGCTGATACCTTTACAGAACCACACCTCCCTGATTCAGCCATGCAGTCTGCATGAGAATCACCATTATTCTGAGTCTGGGACTGTCAGGCTTGGGACCTGAGACAGGGTCAGTCCTAGCTTTGGTGTCATAGAAGAAGGTAAGTGTGAAGTTCATAAGGGAGAGCTGTTGGCAGGGAGACCCCAGGCCAGCAAGGACAGGGGAGACAACACACACCACCGCACCGAGGGTGCGGGCCCCAGCTGTTCCTGCGGTCAACACACGCTATCCTCGCCATGGTCTGACATGTCAGATGTGCCAATATAATTCCAACTAATCCCCCCTTTTGGCCTGATCTAACCTGTCTATTCATGTGTCTCCCACAAGCCCCTTAAAACACAAACCACTTCTGGGGCATCTGAATGGGTCAGTCAGTTAAACGTCTGACTCTTGGTTTTGGCTCAGGTCATGATCTCAGTTTCGTGAGTTTGAGCCCCACATCGGGCTCTGTGCTGACAGTGCGGAACCTGCTTGGGATTTCTCTCTTTCCCTCTCTCTCTGCCCACCCCACCTCCAACTCACGCTCTCTCTCTCAAAATAAATAAATTTACACACATACACACACACCACTTCTCATTTCCTTCTGTGCCCTTAACACCAGCACAGCATTTTGCTAGGACACCTGCATGGACACACAGCTGACTTTGTCCAGTGCTATCCCATTCTAGGAGCTAAGTTATTATTTGTATCATCTTGTTTAATCCTCCCAATATTCCTATTAGATGCAAGTAGAACTATGCGAAATTTCCAATACTCAACTGAGTTTTGCCCAACAAACTCAGCAATTTCATGTGGCCCAATCTAATATATAAGGTATCTTGCTAATGAAGCAAGGGAGATTTTGGAGTCTTGCCCAACATAACCCAGGTAGAAAACGGTGGAGTCAATGGGCAAGGTGAGGCCTTGATTTTTAGATAGCAGGAGGGAGTGAGGAGAAGAGAAACAGGAGAGGAGAGCCACATAACAGAGCCACAGTCCCTGCCTGTCTGCCTTCTGCTCAGTGGACAGCTGACAGCAGAGGCGGCCAAGGGCCCTGAGGTGCAACAGACACACCAGGGCCACAAGGAATTGCCACAGGTTCACCACGGGGCCATCTCACTGCTTTCCACAAGGCTCAGCCCAGACTGGTGACAGCATCTCTGCCACTCTGGGAGTGTGCAGCAGGTCACACTCAAGGCCTGGTTCATCCTGCAAAGCCTGGTGGTCAGCACAGAGAACAGAAGCAGGGTCTCGGGGAAAAGTCTCTGTGAAGTCACTTGATGTGGGCAGAGCCCGCAGCCTGCCTTCCGCCCAAGTCCAACTCCCTGTGACCTCAGGCAAATCACTTCACTTCTCACTGCCTCTTTGACGCAGCCGGAAAATGGAGATAATAATACACCAGCCTCATGAGGTGATGAGGGGTTCATGAGTTAATGCATCAAAGTAAACAGAACAGAATCTGACACATAGTACAGGCTCAATTCATGTAAACTAGTGTTGCTATTATTTGGAAGCCCTGCTCCCACTTGCTACAGCCACTTGCTGTCACCTCCACACCTTTGCACATGTTGTTCCCACTGGTTCTCTGTCCCTCTGTCCACTTAGGAAATTTCTATCCTTCCTTCAAGAGTGCCTCTTCTCAGAAGTCCTCCTTGACCAACGCTTCTCCTCTTACCACCTCCCCCATACAGACAAGCAAAGTGGTCTTCAGTCCCTTTTCTAAGTATCCATTCTAGCACCAGCTAGGCTGGGCCTCTGTAACAGCTACACAGTGAGTTTGGTGGTGCATTTACACATCTGTCAGCACCCCCAAGTCTATGAGGGGAACAGGGAGGGGCTGGGTTCCTCTCCTCAGAGACCCCACAGCCCCTCGATGGATAGATGATGGCTGGGGCCCCAGGATCCTACAACACATATCCCATGAGGGCACTTCAGGATGCTGCCAGCTCCGGAAAAGGAGGTATCTAGGGTGAAATGGTCAGTGATTGAACTAGAAATCTCCCAGTTATGGCACAAATACGAGAGGAAATTGAGTCTGGAGGGAGGCCAGTATGCAATGGGTTCCCACACTTCAGACCCAGCTCCCTGGTGCCATCCATCGGAGAACTGCAAACTGACTTACAGTGGCCTCCCCAAAGGAATTTGGAAACACTGTGCACCTTCTCACACAATTTAAAGTTGACATCTACAATGTTTTAAAGTTTAATCAGACGTAAAGAATGTGCTTTCCAGGATATTTAATTTTTAAGTATGTATGTATGTATTTTATTTTTAGAGAGTGTGAGCAGGGGAGAGGGACAGAGGGAGAGAGAGAATCTTAAGCAGGCTCCACGCTCAATGCAGAGCTGGACATGGGGCTCGATCCCACGACCCTGGGATCATGACCTCAGCCCAAATCAAGTGTTGGATGCTCAACCGACTGAGATACACAGGTGCCCCAGGATATATTAAATATTGGCATTGTGTTTCATCACTATTGGTAATATTTCCAGTGAATCTAAAGAGCATACTGATTGGATACCCAAAATCACCCACATAAAAAGTACATGAATAAGCTCTTCTTTATTTATGAAATTTTATTTACTTCATTGTTCTTTAAACATTTTTTAAATTTCTTATCCTTTTTTTTTTAGTAATCTCTACATCCAACATGGGCCTCCAACTCATGACTCTGAGATCAAGAGTTGTGTGCTCTTCCCACTGAGCCAGCCAGGTGTCCCTTACCTCATTATTTTTGAATATGTTGACTATTCAAAATAATGACTATTTTGAAACTTGAATTCAGTTCCACAGTCCCCACAAAGTTTCAGCCTCGGGTAACATAGTCTTATACCTGATCACATGATCCTACTTCTCTGTACCAAAACTACAAAATAAAGTAGTTTCAAAAGTTTGTAAAGTGAAGTTTCAAAAATTTTAAATGGTCTGTGGGGGTGCCTGGGTGGCTCAGTGGGTTAAGCGTCCAACTTTGGCTCAAGTCATGATCTTGTGGTTCGCGTCAGGCTCTAGGCTAACAGCTCAGAACGTAGAGCCTGCTTTGGATTCTGTCTCCCTCTCTCTGCCCCTCCCCTGCTCATGTTCTGTCTCTATTTTTCAAAAATAAATATTTTTTTAAAAAATTTAAATAAAATGTTCTGTGGCCATAAGTGTTTAACAAATGTTATTTTGGGAGTGCCAGGGTGGATCAGTTGGTTGAGCATCCAACTCTTGATTTCAGCTCAGGTCATAATCCCAGAGTCATGGGATTGAGGCCAGCATCAGTCTCTGTGCTAAGTGTGACACCTGCTTAAGATTCTCTCTCTCTCTCTCTCTCTCTCTCTCTCTCTCCCTCCCTCCCTCTGCCCCTCTTCCCCACTCACCCTCTCTCTCCCTCTCTAAAATAAAATTAAAACAATTTTTTTTCATGTTATTTCGGAAAGTTAACATTACAAATATTACTATGCAACTGATCAAAACACTATGTGTTGATAAATATTTATTAAGCAAAATGTTACTTGAATGTATTTTTAATGAGCTGATTAGATCACCCTGGTTTTGTGTACCAGTGGATAAATATTCCTTATATCTATGATGAGACAGTGTTCAGCTTCATCTCTTCATGTTCTCATTTTTACAGGTATAAACACTCAGAGGTCTTGTCACATAAATAGGAGACAGAAAAGAAGGAGTAGTATTGGAGTAACGTAACTCTAAAATTATTTTAACTTCCTTTTGCGTTTTATGCCAACATTAATAGTAATCCATCATCAGGCCTTATTTTTTGTTGCAACCAGGTGATTGGTAAATACGCATTCATTATACTGGTTCCTCTGCTTTTGTGTGTGTTTCCCTTTTCCCATAGTAAAAGTTAAAAGAAATTATGCTTAATCTCTATTGGTCTACTAGAGGATTGGGCCCTCCTGCAATTTTGTTGCAAGCAAAACATGGGGGCTACTTGACTGGCAAGAGTCTTTCTCTCCCAGTCTTTGGAGCCCTTAGAGCCCTTCTTCCTCTCCAGACAGAGAACAGGACTTCCAACTGGCCTTTTGTTGGCCTCGGTTGGGGGCATTTGCCTTTCCTTCCCAAAGCAACAAACTACGTTCTCAAAGAGTCAGTGGTCCATTTGAAGACTGTGTTGGGTGACGATGATGATGCCTATGGCCAAGGGCCTGGGAAAATGGGTCAGGCCAAGAAGGACAAAAGAAAGATTCTGTCTCAGAATGCATTCTTTGCTCCCCTCCAGCCTCTCCCATGAGCTGTGCCTGGAACCTGGCACTTCCAATGCCTAGGGTCATTCACTTAAGAATGGTGAGGCTGGAACTCTCTATATCCACCTTCTCAAATTACTTCAGCCCAGGGAAGCTTAGTGGATAAATTTCAATTAAAATAAAAGCGAACAACTAAATGTGGTCCTAGAATGGATCCTGATCATGGTTGGGGCAAGGAGAGGGAGCATGCTATAAAAGACCCCTTTGAGACAATTGGCAAGATGTGAATAAGGTTTTGCAGGTTAAGTAATGGAATTGCACCATGATTAAATCACCTGATCTTGAAAACTGTTGTGTAACCGAATGCCCTTGTTCTTGGGAAGAAGTCACTGAAGGTTATAGGGTTCAAGGGTGTCACGTCTGGAACTTACTCTCCGGTGCTTGGAGCGGGACTTGAATATGCAGAGAGTGGGTAAGAATGCTAAAACTTGGTGAATCGGGGTTACGAAGGGAGTCCAAGAGTCCTCTATACTATTCTCACAACTTCTCTGTAACTGAAAGGGTTTCAAAACAAACTGATGCAGCAAGCCTGGTCTCTGTCGCCGCCTGGTTGTTTTTTCGGGGAACGCACCCTTCGTGTCCGAGTCCTTTAAGCTCCCCGCCTCGGGCAGTGGCTCCTAATGTCCCTGGGTCCAGCCACACGCCAGCGACAGCCTCCCACCTAGGGCGTCCCTGGCTGTGCCGGTTTGATTTCTCAGCATGTTTAAGTCCGTCTGCCTCTGTGAACAGCTGCATGCATATTTCTTGTGCGAAACAATGTGAAGTCACATTAATCTTAGGTTTGAAAGAAGTCGGAATTTCAGAGCTTCCAACCCAGATCAGATGCTTTCTACAACTAGAGAAACTGAGCCCGGAGAGGGCAAGAGATAGAGCACAACTAGAAAAAAAAGTCCTTTTCTCAGCAAGCGGCTGGTTCAAGCCCCACCGTCCACTCATTAGATTGGACCCTCAAATCTGGCCACGCCCCTAAAGTCTGGGTTCCCGCAAGGCGCTGACCTCACCTCCTACTCCCCACGTGCCTCGGCCCCGCTGGCCTCAAACCCACTGGGCGCCTTCTCTCATCTTGGGGCTTTCGCCCACGTGGCCCTCCGCAGCAACCCCCAGAACATGAGTCCTCCTGCACGAGTCTCCCCAGGTTTGCATTCATCTGTTTGTCGTTGCCTTGTGGCTGCGCACCCCACTCCCCCACTGGAATGGGGGCTCCTGTGGACAGGACCTGTCTGTCTGGTTTCCCAATGTGTCCACTGTGCCTGGCACAGAGCGGGGCCTTTGGCGAGGGCAGGAATGTTTGGGTCTGGTTCCTTTATCCCTCGCCCCAGCTTTGCTCCCAGGTGACCGTCCGCGAGGGAGTGTCCTTTCCCGGAGCTGTGGTTTCTGAGGAGCTCAAGGCCCCCGAACGGGGAAATGGGGGTAGGCAAGGTGGGGCAGCTAATGGTGGCCCCGCCCTCTAGGGACAGCGTGCTGCACTAATCGTGAGGTGCCGGAAGAGCGGAGCGAGGGGCGCGGCGGGGCTCGCGACGACCCCTGGCTGGCGGGCCGCAGAGCCTGGCCTGGGTCCCCTTCCAAGCTAGGAAGGTCCGTGCGGGCTGGAGGAGTCTTCGCGCGCAGCCTAAGCACCCCACCCCCAGCCCGCTTCCTTTCCGCGTCCACAGGCCAGACCCCGGCTCGTGCAGACGGTCCCACCTCGGGGACAATGGCAGAGGGCGAGCTGGAGCGGACGTGCGGACAATGGACCCCCGCCCACCCTGGCCGGCCAGCGTCCGGCCTTTCTCGGCCTGGGCGGGCGGGACGCAGACGGGGCGTGGGGGGCGCGGAGGTGGCGCTGCTTCAGGCCTCCCCTTACCCGGGCTCGGACCGGCTGAGAGCCAGAGCTCTGGTGTGGAGCGGAGAGCCGGGTGCCCGTGCCCTCCCCTGGGACGAGCCCTTGGTCCCTCCCACAGCGTTTTCCCGGGGTCTACCGCCTGGAGGCCTGATTTACACCCACCTCTTTTGTTTTAAAATGAAGATACAATTTATACAGAGGGAAATAGATCTCAAAGGTGAAGTTTGATGAGTTTTTACACGTATATATCCTGTAACCAACACCCAGAACAAGATAGAACATTCCCAGCTTCCCAGAAAATTCCCTGGTGCCCCTTCCCAGTCAATCCCTGACCCCAACCCCAGACCCTGGCAGCCACTGATACTTTTTTTTTTTTTTCGGTCCCTACAGCTTTGCTTTCTCTAGAATGTCATATAATTGGAATCACACAGCGTGGAGACTTGAAACAGGGTTTGAGATTCACCCCATGTTATTGCGTCCATCAGTAGTGTGTTTCTTTTTATTCCATTGTAAGGCTTATACTTCCATTGGTTTGTCTGTTCACCAGTTGCAGGGCATCTGGATGGCTTCCAGTTGAGGGCAATTATTAATAGAGCTGTTATAAACATTTGTGTACAGGTTTTGGGGTTTTTTTTTAATGTTTATTTTGGTGTGTGAGAGAGAGACAGTGTGAGTGGGGGAGGGACAGAGAGAGGCACACACAGAATCGGAGGCAGGCTCCAGGCTCTGAGCTGTCGGCATAGAGATCAAACTTGTGAACCATGAGATCATGACCTGAGCTGGTCAGAGGCTTAACTGACTGAGCCACCCAGGCGCCCCTGTGTACAGGTTTTTGTATGGATGTGTGTTAGGTTGCATAAGTTCTACTTTGACTTTTTAAGAAACTACTGAGTGGGTTTTTAGAGAGGCCACACCATTTCACACACACATAGACTTCCAGCCATGTAGGAGAGTTCCCATTGCCCCAGCCCTTGTCATCTCTTGGTGTCGGTCGTAAATTTCAGCCATTCCAGTGGGTGTGGAATCATCTTAATCATGTTTTTTAATTTTTAAAAGTTATTTATTTATTTATTTATTTTGATGGGGGAGGGGCAGAGAAAGGGGGTGAGAGACAATCTCAAGCAGGCTCCATGATGTCAGCTTAGAGCCAGAAGTGGGCTTGAACTCACAAACCATGAGATCATGACCTGAGCCAAAATCAAGAGGCAGATGCTTAACCAACTGAGCCACCCAGGCACCCCTCAAGAGAGTGTTTATTGACTAAACAAAAGAGCAAACACCCAGAGCACCCCTCACCTTTAGTATGTCCCAATGAAAGGAAGTCCCAATGGTTTCCCAGCCTTCCAAGTACTGTTTAGGTACAGGTATGGGCCCTGGGGCCAGAGTCAGCCCACATGCACACCTTAGTGGACTGATGGCTGTCCCCTCAGTCCTTGAACCTTCCTGTGTTCCAGTCATTCCCAGACTGCCAGCCCACAGGGGAAGGAGCTGGTACCCCAGGTCAAGAGAGAGGGGACTGGGGTTCAACCTGAATCCTCCCTGTTTGGCCATCCAGCCTCCCTTTCAAATAAAGAGCCTGTCTTGGTCCACTCAGGCTGCTATAACAGGATTCCATGGACTATGTGCCTTATGAACAACAGACATTAGTTCTGGAAGCTGGGAAGATTTGGTGTCTGGTGAAAGCCTACTTCCTAGTTCATACATGGCTGCCTTCTCAATGTGCCTTCACAGAGCAGAAGGGACAAGGAAATTTTCTGGTGTCTCTGTCTTTCTCTTTTTTTAAGTTTATTTATTTATTCTGAAAGAGCACGCACAAGCCAGGGAGGGACAGAGAAAAACAGATCGTGACCTGAGCCGAAATCAAGAGTTGGATGCTTAACCGACTGAGCCACCCAGGTGCCCCTAGTGTCTCTTTTATAAGGGCACTAATCCTATTCATGAGTGCTCCTCCTCCGTGAGCTAATCACATCTCAAAGGCCCTATCTCCTATATCACATTGGGAGTTACAATCTAACATATGAACCTGCCGTGGACACATTCAGTCTACAGCAGCACCTCTGGAAGAATCATTGATAGACGAATGGGGAAAGAGGCAAATGAACACAGGTGCCGGGTTTAGAAGCCCACACACCTGGCAGGGCCTCTCATGGCTGGACCACTGGGGGCCACCACCTGAGTCCATGGGGCATCTGCAGGCTTGGCTCTGCTTCTGATGCCCCTTGTGACCTGAATTTTGGAAGATGGGGCAGTGTTGCTAAAAGGCGCCTGTTCGCCTTCAGCAACACACCTACTATGTCTTGAGCACTGTCTGGCACAGGGCACACAACCCTTGCTCTGGTGAAGGTCACAGAACGGCAGGAGAGCACTCTGGTTGGGGATGGCGTCTTTGAAGGGGGTGTTTGAGCAGGGAATGGAGTCCGTGGGGAGGTGTGGAGAGAGGGCACACAGGCAGCCAGAACAGGAAGGCTAAGGCCCGCTAAGGTGTGGGAACACTCTCTGTGCACGCGAGTACCAGTGAGAAGGCAGGCACTGCTGGAGCAAAGAGCAAAGGGGAGAGCAGGAGATGGAACTGGGGGCAGGGGGGGGGGGGGTCGGATGGCGTTTTAGTCTGCTCCAGCTGCCCTAATAAAGTACCACGGCTCACCCACAGAAATTTCTTTTCTCACAGTCCTGAAGGCCAGAAGTCCAAGATCAATGTGTTGGCAGGTTTGGTTTCTTGTGAGGTCTCTCTGCTTGGCCTGCAGATGGCCACCTTCTTGCTCTGTCCTCACACGGTCTTTCCTCTGTGTGCGGCCACGTGTGTATCCTAATCTCTTCTTATGAGGACACTAGTCCTCTCAGCGTAGGGCCCACCCATATGACCTCATTTTAACTCAGTCACCACCTCTGGAATTAGCCCTCTCTCCAATTACAGTCATATTCTGAGGTGGTGGGGGTTAGGACTTCAGCACATGAATTTGGGGGGCTCATAATTTGGCACAGAACAGATGGCTTTTGCTCCCAAGGATGTGGGGGCCTGGGTGAGGCACGTTGAGCAAGAACAGACAAGATCTGATTTGCATGTTAATAGGATCCCTCTGGCGCCAAGGCCAAGGGAAGAATAGACTCCAGAGGAGAAGGGGTCACCAGGGAGGAAGCTGCTGCAGGGTCCTGGCTAGAAACTGGTGGTAGGACAAGTGGGCAGGGGTCAGACTCTTGTTATGTTTGGGAGGTGGAGCCAGCACATTTCTTGAGGGATAGATGGGGGAGGTGGGGGGAGAAGAGGAGATGAGGGGGACTGGGGTGCAGGCCTAAGCCTCTGGCTGAAGGAGGCCCCAGCTCCTTCGGGCATGATTGCTTATCCACCAAGTGCCTACCGGGTGCAGCTCAGTCCCTGTGGGTGAGGAGGGCGAAGCCTGGAGGCAAGCGCCCAGGCCACAGGGCATGCTGACTTGGCCCTTCTGGTTCTCTGGCCCTTCCTCCTGGCAACAGAGCCTGAGCCCCCACTTGGACAAACATCTTGCGGCCGTTTCCGCCTCGCCTGCCCGGAGCCCCAGCCTGGCCTGAACAAACACTCGGGACCTGTGCTTCCGGCTTCAGCTCTGGGAAAAGCCCAACCAGGGGCTGTCGAGGTCAGCCCTGGAGAGAAGAGTGAAGGAGGAGGCACCCAGGCCCTACATGGGTCCAAGCCTGCCCTGGGGGTCCCCTGCCTCTTCTGGAGCCACCAGAACAGTGCTAGGGCTTCAGCGTCCCCATCCCTCAGATGGGCCTAAGGTGGGTGTACCACCTGAGAGGACTATGGGGAATGGGGCCTAACTATACCCCCCTCAGAAGACTATGGGGGATGGGGCCTAACTACACCCACCTCAGAGGACTATGGGGTATGGGGCCTAACTACACTCACCTCAGAGGACTATGGGGGATAGGGCCTAACTATACCCACCTCAGAGGATTATGGGGTATGGGGCCTAACTACACCCCCTCAGAGGACTATGGGATATGGGGCCTAACTACACCCCCCTCAGAAGACCATGGGGGATGGGGCCTAACTACACTTCAGAGGACTATGGGGGATGGGGCCTAACTACACCCACTTCAGAGGACTATGGGATATGGGGCCTAACTATACCCCCCTCAGAAGACTATGGGGGATGGGGCCTAACTACACCCCCCTCAGAGGATTATGGCCTAACTATACCCACCTCAGAGGACTATGGGGTATGGGGCCTAACTACACCCACCTCAGAGGACTATGGGGGATGGGGTCTAACTATACCCCCTCAGAGGACTATGGGGGATAGGGCCTAACTATACCCCCTCAGAGGACTATGGGGGATGGGGCCTAATTACACCCACCTCAGAGGACTATGGGGGATGGGGCATAACTACACCCCCCTCAGAAGACTATGGGGTATGGGGCCTAACTACACCCCCCTCAGAGGACTATGGGGGATGGGAAGCCCTGGGTGTTGAAACTGGCACCTAGGGGCATGGTGCTGCCCACAGGGCTGTGAGAGGCCTGGAGGGAAGGTTCTAAGGGACCCCCCAGGACCATGGTGCTGTGTGGGGAGGGCAGGGGGCAGATTTCACCTTCCCTCCTGTGGCCACCCCATTCTTATTCCCATTTTCTGAAGTGTCCCGTGGTGTGCACCTCCAGGCCTGTTCCTGTCACTTCAGAGCCTCCTGGAGTCCCTGTCAATTAGGAACCCGGCCGGGGTTGGGGAGTGGACATTCCTGACAATGTGAAATATGTGAACATGGTTGACTGGGAGGAGTGAGCAGAGGCAGCTGGATGTGAGGGAGGTCACCCTACCAACATGCCTCCCCGTTAACTTCTCCGTGAACAGTGGCATGAAGTGGACAAGTCGCAGGTTCTGGGATCAGAAGGACCCAGGTTTATATCCCAGCTCTGCAGCAGGACTAGTCCCTCAGTTTTATGAATGTGGAGGGGAAGCTGCTTGGGGACTAAGTGACATGATTAGGACAGGGCACCAGCACCCGCAGCACCGTGACTGTGTCGTGTGCACTGAGGTGCACATAGGTATTTCCCACTCATGGCCAAGGGGGACAGAGTCTCCTCTCCCCACCTCATGGGGGTCCGGGAGGATCCACCATTCAACACCCCCTAGTTGAAAGCTTTACCAGATAAAGTCTCCCCAGCTGGGGTTTGATTTTGGTTTTGTTTTTGTTTGTCAGGCAGGATCTGGGAGTGGAAACAATGGAATTAATGTGTGGGTTTTTTTCCCCCTTTGGAGCAGTTTCTCCTCATGTGGGATTGGATTCCTACCTCGTCTTCCGGTGTTTGGAGGAGCCACCAGGAGAGGATGGGTGTGGGTGGAGGAGGTCAGCGAGGGGAGGGGAGGGGGAAGGTTTGGCAGGACAAGAGTAGGGAGAGATGTGCTGTGCTTCTTCCTGCCTCTGGGTCTTTCCCCTGGCTGTCTCCACCTCAACACCTGCCCCCATTGGTAGTCCCTATGTCTCCTTGAGCTCAGGCATCACCTCCTCCAGGAAGCCCTCTCTGACCTCCCCAACCATGGTTAAAGTGGTGTCAGCACCTTCTTGCTGTCATTAACCTAGTTCTGTCTTGCACTGTCGGCTGCTCATATTGATTTACAGCCCTTTCCTCGGCATGAGCCTCTGAGCTCAGCACGGGGCCTAAAGATGGCTCTGAGGGGACACCACCTGAGTCAAGCAGGGAAAGGAGGACCCAGTCCCTGCCCTACGGTCCTCACTCTCTGCTCAGGAGTTTTGATATGGGAGGGAGAAGGCAGTAGGGGAGAAAGCAGAGGGAGAGTCAGACTCAGATGGGAGGGGCCAGGGCAGGGGCACAGGCACAGAGAGGATGTGGATGGGACAGTGCACAAGAGCTGGACTTTGGAGACTCTGTGCTGTGACTTCGGGCACTGAGTTCTCCCTAGGCCTCAGTTTTCTTCTCTGTAAAATGGGGATAACTGCACCACCTGGCGGGACTAACTTGAATGGTACCAGTGCAAGGTCTTGGGGGTGCACTGCGGGTGTTTTAACCAGCTTAGCAAGGGCAGGAGCTGGGGTTGGTGCCCAGGCGGTGGGGTCTTTGGCTGGGAGGGTCCAGGGCCTGAAGGTGAAAGCAGAGCCTGGACAGATAAATCACATGGGATCCACTCAGCTACTGGTGCTAAAAATAACACTACCACTCCCCACCCCCTCCTTCTCCCGGCATCCTCTGAGACAGGGGCAAGGGTCTTGCAAATAGAAGTGAATTATGGGGGAGGGGGGGCTCAAACCTGCTGTAAATCATGCCGTGACGGCAGCATTTAAGAGGCTTTTCTAAGGCTCCTCACTTAACCTCTTGGCCTCTCCCCAGTCATGTGGGGGCAATGCTGGGTGGGCACAAGGGGGTCCAGAGGGTCCCGGCTTCAGCTTAGGCTTCCTTTGCCTAAGCTCCATTGGTGGCCTTGAGGTCTGGTGTGGAGAGAAGGACTGGAAAAGAGGGAGAGGAGGCAGAGGGAGGCACTTCCTGGAAAACACCTGCACCTTTCTGGCTGGATAATAAATGGGGGCTTGTCTATGGACAGTAACTCGCAGACCCTGGGCACCAACACAGAGTATTCTGTTCCCGTCACCCCATTATGCACGCACGTGGCACTATGGTCAATGTCTGTCAAACGGCAGCCGACCCTTACCATCACTCACCATGTGCCTGGCTCACCAATAACCAAGAGAAACTGAGGCACAGAAAAGGGCAGTTACTTGCCAGGAAGTAGCAAAACTGGGGTTCCACCAATGCTGCCTTTCGAAGGGGGCCCTGAGGACCACGCAAGTGAGTCCAGCCCTGGAAGTTGTGCCAGAGGGGAAGGGTCTGGGGTTTCCGACCCCAGACAGGTGGCCAGCTGCTCTGAGCCCCTATGTCCCCACTGCAGAATGGAGCTGAATCTCTCCCTCTGAGCTGTGGGGAGGCGACGGGTCCTGGGCTGGGTTCAAAGTCCCCCCCTTTGCAGGTGGCCTGTGAGTCCCTGCAAAAATCCACCAGAATTCACATCCCCCTACCCATGGCTTTTGCCCCATGTTTATATTTAACACAAATAATACACATTCTTTGAGGGAACTTAGAAAATTCAGACCCCCTGGCCCCCAAGGCAGGTGTTGGATTCATCCTGCCTGATTCTGCTTCTCCTCGATCCCATGACCTGGGGGTGCACACCCTCCATGGCTGGGCCTCAGGATGCCCATTTGTAGCTGTACTGCCTGTCCAAGCCGGGGTCCTGGGGCTATGGAAGCCCTTGGTTCCTTTTCCAGCAGGGGATGCCCAATTCTGCCCATGGGCCCTGAAGGGGAAGTGAGAAGGCAGAGGCAGGGATGGGGGTGACATGGGTCCACTGAGGAAGTGAAAGTGCCCCTGAATTCTCCCATTTCTGATAGGACTGCCCATAGATGGCCAGTGCCATCCCTTGTCTGGGATGGAGGTTCCCAGAGTGGTGTTACCAGCACCCAGCCAAAACCATCCTTGGGGTCCCTGGAGCCCCTGGCTGTAATTCAGGGAGGAAGGAGTCCCCTGGCCCCCTACCCAGAGAGCCCCATCTCAGGATGACCTTCCCAGCCTCAGACCCCTGACTTTGACCCTGGCCTGGGCAGCTAAGCCTCTTGAGGACCAGGAAACTGAGGCCAGGGGAAGGAGTACCTTGGCTCTGTTTTTAGGTAGAGACTGAGCCAGGACTAGAACCCTGGCCTGCTCCAGCCAGGGCCTCAGACACCTGCCCCAGAATTTTTTGATGGCTGCCTCCAGGCCAGTTCCAGTGTCTCAAATCTCCTGTACCCCCTGTATCTCCATGTGAATCTCCATGGCCACACAGAGCTGGGTTCGAATCTCATGCTAACCTCTCTGCTGATGTGGCCCTGGCGAGCCCCTGCCTCTCTTTGGCCTTATATAAAATGGGGCCAGTGAGACCTGTGCTCATATGGGGAGTAAATGAGGTAAGTTCATACCCGCCCTGGGGGGATCCAGGATGGGTGTCAGTTGGGTTGGGGGGTTGGGACTTGTGGCCACTCCTGCCACACCAGCCATTCCCAGGTGTGATGGGACAATGGGCTGAGTAGCTGCATCTGTGGTGACCTCATCCACTTCCTCTGGGGCCCCACATGGCTGCCTGCTCTGCTGAGGAGAGGGTCTACCCTCCTATCCACTTCCTCTGGGCTCCTTCCTGCTTCCCTAGGTGTGGCCGGCCCTTCCGTCCAGGCGCTCATCAATCTCACCCGAGGTGCCCAGCGTCCGGCAGGCCTTCTCAGGCCATGACTCACTTCCTGTTTCTGGGAGCTGGAAATAGGACTCGCTCCCCAGGCAGCTGCTCAAAGTCTCCACTAGCCTGTGCCCCCCCCAGGCCTGTGCCCAAGTCTGTGTTCTGTTGGACATGAAACCAGCCAGAAGGTGCTCCCATTGCTCGTTTAGGGACGCAGCAGCACCTACTTGGAGGGTCTGGCCATGGGGCAGCAGCAGGGAACGGGACAGATGAGGCCCTGCCCCTGAGACATCTTGCTGATGTTAATCAAATAATCATCTAACTCGTGTGCCACGAGCTCTGTGCAGGGTGGGGTGCAAGGGTGTCTGACCACCCTCAAGCTGAGCGGGGAGGCAAGAGGGAGAACCAACTGGGTGGTGGGACCAGCAGAAGCATGTGTGGGCCTGGAGTTAGGCTGGATGGCTGCAGAGAGACTGTGACGAGGAAAAAGGGATGGGACTTTACCCTAAGAGCTTTTGCAGAATTTCAATTAGAGTAAAACAACATGAACAGATTTACAATTTGAAAACATCCCTTAGGCTGCTGTGTGGAGAAGTGATCTGGGGAGAGGCAAGAGGAAGGAGTGGGAGGAGGCATCCAGGCAGGAGGGGGTGGGGCTTGGCTGGATGCAGTAGTCTTGGGGGTGGAAGAGACCTGAACTGATGGAGGGTGATTAGCTGGTGACCTCTGGGCTTGTGGAAGGAAGGGACAGAGCAGTCGGCAGCTCCTAGGCTCCGCCTTGAGCACATGGCAGTGGGGGCTGGGGTTGGGTCCAGCCTGTGCTACTCCTTTGCTCCGTGACTTTCAACAGGTCACTTAACTCTGCCATGCCTCACCTCCCCCTTCTGTAAAATGGGTAGAAGAGAAACTAAAACTGCCTCCCTCTAAGGTGGTAAATACAATAATCCATGTGACCCTCTTGGAGCAGTGTCTCTTCCTGGGCAGCCTCAATAAACATCAGCTGCTTTTATTCCAAAATCTTTTTCTACTTCAGGCCTGGTAGGTCTCGACCTTCTGCTGTGTACAAGGGATGACAAGACGCCCGTGAATCCAAGAGGCACAGCCTTACCCCGTTTTGCAGATGGGGAAACAGAGGCTCAGGGGGAGAAGGGCTCTGACCAAGGTTCCCCCAGTTGGGAAGTGGCAAAACAGGATGTGAACTGGAATCCCTCTAGCCCCACAGCCTCCCACGCTGTTCTGCTCAGGGACCGAAGTGGCTTTCCCCTGTCCATGGCCCTCAGCTGAGGAAATGGAGGTGAGGCTGGCACCATTACCCCATAAATTTCAACCCAGCCACATCATGTCCTCACTGGAAAATCTGCATTTTAGACACACAAACTCTTCCCAGGCCAGAGCAAGGGGTGTTGGCCTTCCCTGGCAGGTGGATGAGCACAGGTGAGGACATCTGCAGGAGGCCGGGGGGGTGGGAGGAAGAGAAGGTCAAGGCTGTCCTGAGCTGCATAGAGTGGGCACTGACCCAGGATGTGATGGAAGAACATTTGTTCATTTCCTCTTATCCATCCATCCATCCATCCATCCATCCATCCATCCATCCATCCTTGTGAGCCTGCTTTGAGTCCAACATTCTGCTTAGTGATGTTGGGGAAACAAGGATGCCCCCAGTAAGATCCAGCTCCTGCGATCCCCCTGGTTGGTGGGAGGAACAGAGCAACAGACATTGTCATCTGATGTGGGAGCTCTGACAGTGAAAGCACAGGGCACCATGAGGGTCCAAGGGAGGAGGTCTAACCTAGCCTAGGAGGTCTGGGGAGGCTGCCTGAAAGAAGTCAGAGACAAGTTTTGGGGACATCCTGGAGACTTAGACAGAGGGACAGGGCAAGGAAGGAAGTTCAGGGTCATGGTGGGGCTTAGTCTGCACACCAGGGACTTGGGGATTGCCGGAACTTTGGAACTCAGATTCTGACTAAGGGTGAGAGACGCTACGGGGGGAAGTATAGGCAAAGGATGGCGGCTCATGCTGAGACGCACAGCTGTGGTCAGCGGAGGCTGCTCTTGAGTAAAATGGGGAATGGCATCACCCAAAAGTCCCTAAAGAACCAATTCCAAGTTCCTCAACACAGGGGATTCTGGCCAGGCTGAGTAATTATTCCCAGGCTGGGCTGCCCAACGTTAAGGGTTAGACCACCCAAGGCCAGAGGCAGGACCATCGATCCAAGGCCAGGAGCCAGCCACCCATGGTCAGAAGCTAGACCATCCAAGGTCAGAAGCCAGCCACCCAAGGTCAGGCTGAACTCTACAAATCAGAGATTGGGTTATTGAAGGTTGATCATAAAAATCATGGGGTTTCATGAGGAAACCCTCCTCTACCCCGGGGAGCAGCAGCACCAGGATCTGAGAGGTCGTGATGACCTCCAAGTGCCTGAATTCCCATCGGGCACCCCAGATCATGGGCCCACACAGCCGCTCACATCAGAAACTACATGTAGACAAAGGTAGAAGCAGACCCTTGCTGTACATTCATCCCCCACATGAACCCGAATCCCCATCTGTGTACATTCGACCCCAATGTGCACCCCAGGCACACAAAAGCACATTTGTACCCCTGCTTATGTGCATATCCCCCGTCTGGGCACATGCCCCCATCTCCCCACCTGCCGGACATGCACACACAAACCGGGAATCCCCACGCAGGGGCTGCTACCGGCCGGTGCAGGCTGTGGAGGAAGCTCATTACCAGGGCAGTCCCGTGGGGCCCCTGATGCCTCTCTCCTGGTGGCGGGGAGCTGGGCCAGTGGGCTCAGGCCCCAGCCTCTCTGGAAGCTGCCTGCGAAAAGACCCTTCCCCTTTAGGACCAGTAACCTGAGGTGGTGTGCACCCAGCTCTGGGAGTGTGGGCACAGGGAAGAGTCTGTGTGCAGGCTGCAGGACAGAGTCTGCACCCAGTGACCATGGAGGCTCCTATGGTCAAGGGGGGGTCCTCGAACTTACCACCCCTCCCCCTGCCCAGTGAGCTGTGCATCACCCACCCACCATCTCCTCCACAGTGTTCTCCAACTCTGAAAGAGGCACCCCAAGGTGCAAAAGCCCAAGACTCAGGAACTCCCCAGGACTGGAGCCTCCCTCTCCTCACCCCTCCCCACACCAGGTACCCCAGGCCTCCAAGCACACCTCCTACACAGCCCTCAGGCCATCTTTTCCTTTTCTGCCTCAGCCAGCCCCTATATAGGCCCCTGGCATTGCCCAGCTGGATGTCCGCAGAAGCCCCCTCCCTGACTTCCCTCTGGCCATTCTGATCCTACCCTTCTCCCTCTGAAAGCCATTCTTAAAGCCATCTATGGCTTCCCAAGCTTACAGTGTGGATAGAGGGCTCTCCCGGCCTCGCCAGCCCCCCAGCCTCAGGTGGAGCATCCCTGCCCTGCCCCCCACACTTTCTCTGCTCCACCCACAGGAGCCTGTGGGCCTCTGCTCTGTTCCTCCAGGGCTCAGGCTGCCACTCACCTGTAGGCCTTACTGAGAAAGCTCTCCCTTCACCTTCCTCACTCCTCAGCATCCTGCAGATCTCAGCTCTCAAGGGCCACTGCCCCAGGGAAGCCCTCCCTGACCCCAAGGTGTGCTCATCAGCCTATGAGAAACTCTCCTAGAACCACCTGGTATCGCTTCTTCTTAAGACAGGTGGCCCTTTGTGGTGACATAATTATTTGAGTTATTTGATTAAAGATGGTCTTCCCCATGAGGCTGAGCTGAGGATGGGGACCATGCCTTTGGATCCCCATAATACGCCTGATTCCTGGTACATAGTAGGTACTTAGTCAATGACTGTTGAAGGGAGGGAGGGAGGGAGGGAGGAAGGGAGAAGGGCTCCATTCCAGTGTTCGATCCCACCTGTGTGGAGGTTTTTGCCTGTGTGTGGAGGTGGAATGGAGGTGTAGGCCTTCGGAACTGTACCAGGAAGCCGGTGTGAGGACTCACTTTGGGGGCCAGTGGGTCTCCCGGGCTTAGTGGGCAAAGCAGGATGGCCTGGTCTCATGAAGGTGGATGGTCAGTGTGGCCACGTGGATAAACAGGGGTCAGGAGGCAGCTTTGGCAGAGTCTGTCCGGCAATGCCCAGGGAGGGGGCCTCCAACAAAAAAAAAAAAGGGCTGTCTGCTTGGCAGATAGCCTCGGGTGGTGATACAGCCAGCCAGCCATCCCAACATAGCAACCATGTGTCTTGCCCTGGAAGATCCAGGGAATCACTCAGTCCACTGGGGAAGACTATGTCTTCATACTATGTGGTAACTGATTTGATAGGAGGAGCTTCTAATGCCACTTCAAGGCTCAAGGAAGTCTACTCAGAAGGGTCTTAGAGTAGGCTTTGAGGGATGCCTAGGGGTTCCTGAGGGAAGACTTTCTAGAAGAGGTGACATTTGGGCTGGGTCTTGAGGGATGAGTAAATGTTCACTAAGAAAACAAAAAAGGAAACACATCTCTGGACACTGGTTTCTCTTTAGGGAGTTGTACAGGCCAAAGGGCCAGTAAGACCTGGGCCCTTGCTCATCCATGCCAGTCTTTCCCAGTCACCCTGTGTTATTAAGAACAAGGACTCTGGAATCCAGGCTTCATATACCAGCTGGTGACCTCAGGCAAGTCACTGCATGTCCTTGTGCCTCAGTTTCCCTACCAACAAATGAGTATGATGATGGCAGCCTCTTTGTAGGGTTGTTACAGGTTTCAATAAGTTAATAGATGCAAGGTGCTTAGAATTGGGCCCAGCTCATAGACTGGCTATGGAAATAGCATTTATTGTTATTTTGTTATCTGCCATGCACTTGCTCAGGGAGAAGAGGGGTGGTGGGCACTGGGGAGGTGAGGTATCTGGAGGAGCAGCGACTCCAGTGAGCCAGTAAGGAAAACCTATCTCCCACCTCAAGCAGAGGCTGAACATCACTGACCAACTCTGTTGAGGGGGCGGATATATCATCCTATTTTACAGAAGGTAAAACTGAGTCCTAGAGGAGGGTATAGTCTGGAGGGAGCAAAAGGGTCTTGAGATGAGGCCCTGGCTGTGGGTGGGAGGAGGCAGGACAGGGAGAAGTGGGTGTCTGACAAAAACCCAAGCCAGCTCTGAGCTCCATCCAGCACTAGGACAGGGCAAGGGCAGGACTTCCCAAAAGTTAGAGCTGGGGGGATTGTGGGAATAACATCTCCTTACCATCAGTGTCTTTAATAGCAAATGTCATTGATTATTTACCATAGGCCAGGTGCTGGCTACACATTCTCCAGGGATTATCTCATTTGATTGCCATAGCTGGGAAAGGTAAGGGATTCTTCTGCCCATTTCACAGGTGTGAAAACTGAGACCCAGAGAGGTGAAGGGACTTATCCTGGCTCACATAGATAGGAAGCAGAGTTGGGATCTGGACCCAGGTCCAAGAACCACAGGGTGACAACCCTACAGCCTTGACTGGGGTTCCCCTGCACTCTCACTGGGCCCACTCCTGGAGAAAAGGGAACAACCAGACCTGGGTAAAAGTTCCAGCTCTACCTTGAACAACTTGATGGACTGGAGTAAGTCACTTTCCCTCTCTGAGCCCAGGCTTCACAGTCCCTGCAGTATGAAGACATGAGATGAAGTTCATGTTGGATATTCAATAGTTGTGTGAGTACTCCATAAACCTGGCTCAGGTGCCACTTCCCCTGGGAAGCCTGGCTTGCTTGCTCCCCTGGGCCTGGTTGTCTAAAAGTCCTCTGTGTATCCTTAGCCCTGCGCCTAAGGGCATAGTTACTGCCCCAGGGCATACAGTAGGTGCTTACTCAACATCTGCTGGAATGAGCACGGTCAGATGGACCTGAGTTCAAATCCAGAGCCACTGCCTTGCTTCTCTAAGCCTCAGTGTACTTATCCATCATATAGGATCAACAGCCCGGGCCTGTGGGGATTTTGCAAGGATTGGCTGGGAAATGTCTAGTGCAGAGTAGGTGCTCAGCCCATGTGACTCCCCATCATCCTCAGCTCTGGGCTTTCCCTGCCTCCCTGTGGCTCCTGTCATCAGGGACACATTCACCAAGCACCTGCTGTCTGCTGGGGGATCACCTGCCCCCCAGCCAGCCCCGCCCCGGGGTGGCTGTCCCCTAGAAATGGCAGCCCGGGAATGTGGGTGGGGCCCCCTGGGGCAGCCAGCCCTTCCCTTGCTGCTGCTGGACAGAGGCCTCAGTGTGGAGCTGCTGGGTCCTTTCACGGGCCCAGACCCATGACTGGACGTCTGAGAATGCCGCCCATTATCCAGCTCACAGAGCACAAAGGGGCTACGTGGGGGCTCGGCAGGCCAGGCGCCCGGGATGGGTGCATGGGGGCTCCGGGTCCCCACCCCAGCCTGCTGCGTCCGCTCCACAGAGGGCAAGCATGTGCCCGGAGCTGGGAGAGGGCATCTCTCACACACAGGAATGAGAACCATTTCCTCCAGCGCCACGGGGAGAGAGACAAAGACAGAGAGCAATGACCAGGAGCTCGTCCTCACAGGCAAGGGCAGGCCACCCCTCCTGAGCCCTGAAACCTGACATAGAAAGCCACTACCACCCTCCCTGACCCACTCCTAGGGTGGCATCCAATAGAGGCAGAGGAGAGAACACTCCAGAACTCCAAAGCGGGGGTAAAACCCCCTAGTTTTCCATGGCGTCTGCAGTGGGGAAGTGTCAACAAAGCCACACCAGCAGCACCAATTGTCTGTAATTTAAACACATTAGTGTGACGGGTACTATATGTCCTGTCAGCAAGGCCACTCTAGGGTCACACTGGCCCCTCCCGGGCCACTCCAGATGGACATGGTAGTAATGACAGAAGATCCAGTGTGGAGGGGCAAGGCTGGCTAGAGAGGGGGCAGGAGTCACTCTGGGCCACCTATTTGCTGTGTGACATCAGGCAGGCCTCTAGACCTCTCTGAGCCTTGGCTTCCATGTTAATGAGTGCAGGTGGTGGTGGGAGACCAGGGGGAGGGTTAATTAAACAGTGATCTTGTGCATCTGAGCCCTTACTGGCACCAGCATGACACACATCAGTGGCAGCTGCTATGAGGATATCACCATCTCTATTATCTATCTGTAGAGATAATATCTATCTCTATTATCATAGCTGGGGGGGGTCTCCTGAGTGGGGCACAGATAATCAGTTTGAGGAGTCTGAGGGAGAGGATCCCGTGTTTCAGAGCTAGAAAGTCAGTGGATACCATACTTCTTGATATGCTGGGCACTTTGACATGCCTATGTTTTCCATCCTCACAGCAGTCATGTGAGGTGGATTGTATTCGCCTTTTCCTGATAAGCAAACTGAGGCTCAAAGACAGATGGCGCCACCATGGTCGGTCATACAGGCGGTCAGAGACTGAACTGAGCCTGGACCTCAGGTCTCCCAGCTCCAAGGTGGTGGGTAGAGGGACACAGTGGCCAAGAACGGGGTTTAAGGCCAAGAAGCTGTGTAGCTAGGGGTAAGTGGTGGCACCTTCCTGGCCCTCAGTGTCCCCATCTGTAAAATGGGGATGATAAAACCTACCTCTTGCTTTTGGGAGGAAATGAGATGGGTAAAGCCCCCTAGAAGCTGCAGTGATGGCTCCTGGCACTATCTGGGCCCATGCTGGGGGTGCTGTGGGCTCCCGGAGGATTCTGCTTCCAGCACCTTCCTGTCACCAAAGCAGTGCTCAGAGCCGTCAGCGAGTCAGGAGTATTTCCTGCAGGAAAGCGTTCTCTTAGGCCAGGCCCAAGGGACAGAAGGGCAGGAGGCGCCCCTCCCAGCATAGCCCTGGCCCCACTGTTGTTTTTTCCAATTGAAGGAGAAAAACATTTCCTCCTCCTCATGGCTCTGCTGAGGATGGACAGGGCAGGATGGGGAAGCCCCCACCCAGGCGGTGCTGAAAGCCCAGGCCTGCGGTCCTTGGGCCAGCCTGGTCAGCGACCACTAGGAGTCCAGGCAAAGACCCTACCTGGGCCGCCGTGTCCTCATCTAAAAAGGTACTGGATTTTATCGATGTTGCCCATATTTCAGTGTGTTGTACCATATGGATTACAGCCTATTCCATATTTGTCTTTAACACACATTTTAAAAACTGCAATAAATGCATGTATCAAGCAAGCTTTACATCATTATTATACTTGGAAAAAACGAGTATCACTTGCCAAACCCAGAAAATAAGGGGCCGTAGGTAAATTCTAGAAGGCTGATGTCAATGGCAATGAGCTTAAGACCTTTTCTCTATTAAAAAAGGACAATGACAAATGTTAGAGAGGCATTAAAGGCACATTAGCCCCAAACAGAGACCTTCTCCTTGATATGATCAGAAGTCTTGAACAAAAACCAAAAAGAGCCCAAATCATAGCGTGATTCAGGATTAGCTGGTGGTCAGTCTAGAAGTGATCAATCCAGGTTAGTTAACTTGAAGTTAGTTAATGCTGGGTGCCACCTAAACCACCCTCCTGGGTACCATGCATCTCCCCTTGGTTTCCTCTAAAATCCCTTCTGGGAGGAGACCCACTGCATCTTAGCAAGGACAGGGAAGATGGGGGTTCTTTTCCTTGTTCCTGCCTTCCTTCCCCCAGTGCTTATCAGCACCTCTTCTGCCCAGCCAGGGATACAGGGTGGCTGCCGGGTGACCCATGCTGACCTGAAGGAACTTCCAGCTAATGGGCCTGGAGGGGAGAATGTACACAATCTGGAGACAGATCTGGGTTTAAATCCTCACCTTGCTAATACCCTTAGTTTCTCCATCTCTGAAATGGGTTTGATGACCCCTGTCTTGGCAGCCGGATGTGAGGATGGCATGAGATCATGCAGGGCAGTGCTGGGTACAACGCTTAGCCCTTGGTGGGCTGTGGCTTCACAAGCTGCCATGGAGCCCAAGACAGGAAGAGGGGCCCCGTGGACCATTGCTCAATGCGAGGGGAGAAGCTGGCATCTGCCCAGTGCCTGCCATGTACCTCACACCAGGCTTTCTGGTAGTTATGTTGTTTATATCTTATAACCTCCCAGGGGCCTGTGTGCTATTATGATTGTTTTTGTTTTACAGACAAGGAAACTAAGGCTCAGAGAGGCCAAGTGCCTTGTCTTAGTCAACACAGCACTTTCACTTCAGCTTGAGAGGACACTTGGACCCAGCCTGTGCCCAACCTGGCCCTGCATGCCCCCAGCCTGGGGTAGCTCCTGAGCTCCCAGCGCTCAGTTTGGCAGGTAGCTTGTGTCCAACGTGCCAGGAATCATGTGCACTAGGCTGAGCTGTGACAACACAGAGCATTTTCCTCAAGGCTCAGTGGGGGGAGCTGCAGGATGTGGCAAGATGAGCCCGGAGACAGGAAGGAAGCTAGGAGGGGCGAGCGAGGGAGAGAGGGGTGGGAGATAGGGAGGGAGACCGACAGAGAGAGACAGAGACAGAGAGATACACACACAAAGACAGAGTGGAAAGAGAGGGGGGTGGGAAGAGACTAGGGGAGAGAGAGACAAAGAGAGTAACTGGGAGGAGCGAGAAGACTGACAAAAACAGAGATGGGGTAGGGAAGTCTAGAGAAAGATAAGAGCAGGAGGGAGGCAGACAGATGGACTGATGGGGAGGGCTCCAAGAAGGGGTGGGGGAGGTACACTGGGCACCCAGTCCACTCCCACAGGTGGCACAACATGAGCCCTCCCCATCCAGAGATGGAGGTTGGGATATCCTATCAAGCTGTCCCTTGAGTGGCCTTGAGCCCAGCGGGGACAGGGCACCAGAAACAGAGCCTCTGATTTCCTACAGCTGAACACTCCTGGCTAGTAAAGCAGTGGCTAGCGGGGACGACAGAGGGGGTTGGAGAAAGGCGGACGTGATGGGCAGAGGCTGGAGGCAGGAAGATGAAGATGCTGGGATGAGGAACAAGGGGGACAGCTGTAGGTCTGGGCTTTCCTGCCTACCCTCTGGGGCACAGAGGGCTCTCTGTCCTTCCTTCCTGGCCAGGTGGAAACAAATGAGCTGAGGCCAGAACACCCTCAGAGCAAGGGACTCCTGGTGCCATGTGGCCCCCTGATGGGAGCTCCCTGGTTCTGACAGGCCAGAGCTGGTGTGGGGCTGGGAGAGATTTGGGCGAGGCTCAGAGCCAACAGACTTCATCTTTCAAGCATTGTAGTTCTGCTCCCGGTGAGCTAGGCATCTTGGGCCAGTCCCTTCCCTTCTGGGGCCTCAGATTCCAAATCTGTAAGGTGGGATAATAATAGCACCAGCCTCAGAAGGCGTCTGTCAGGACTAAATGGGTCAATACATGTAAAGAACTTGGCATAGTGCCTGGCAGGGGACAAGCTCTGCTTGGGCACCGTGGGTGCTTCGCAAATGGGCTCTGTGACCTTGGGATCATTGCTGCCTGCCCCTGAACTCAGTGCCTACCTGTTCTAGGTGAAAGAAGAAAGACCCAAAGAAAGGAGAAGCAGGCCCAAGTGCCAGCTCACTCCGCTGATCTTGCACTAAACCTGGCAGGATTTTTGGTGATTCGAGTCCTGAGGGAAGGTGATGTGCCTGGACAGATGCGGTGGGTGGAGGGGCAGCAGCCCACAGGGATGGGTCTCCACAGAGGTGACAGTGGGCCTCCTGAGGCCACTCCCCTCTCCCCCCAGGGCCAAGGCCTTACTCTGGGTGTCACTCTTCCAGCCCAGCCCAGCCTGCCCCATGGCCTGGCACATGCCTGAAATAGTTCCTTTCTCCATGTTTTGCTGATTTGTATGTCTGACCCTTGAGCTTTTGTCTCTCTGTCCCTGCCGCTTGTAAGACCTCCTTTATGGGGCTGAGGTTTAGGGGGCAGACCGTGGAGTCTGAGGAGGTGGTGCCCTGTGCCCAACTGGCCCAGGGTTCTAAGGCCTGGACAAGTGTCCCGTGAAAGAGAGTATTAGGGGAGAGACTCTGAGCGTGAGATGCTGAAAGCGAGGGAAGGCTGTGCATCAGGAAGGCAGAGCGGGAAAGAATGGGGGCAGACAGAGATGGAGGAGAGGGGCCTCCGAGGGATGGGAGACATTGGGAGCCGTGGAGAGAGAGGGAGAGCCAGGGACAGAAAAACAGAAGGGAGAGGGGGAAATGGGTAGTGATAAGAGAACCGATAGGGCAAAAAGGGAGTCAGAGAGAGGGAAGCAGAGCCAGAGACCGAGGAAAAGAGGGAGACAACACACACGGGGTTGGGGGCCATGAGGGGAGAGACACAGACAGGGAGACACTAAGAGGGACAGAGACCAGGGAGAAAGAGGAAGAAAAAAGGAAACAAGCCGAGCCACACAGGCCAAGCGGCCAAGAGGGAGGAACGAGCGAGAGGAACGAGCGACGGAGGCGGAGGCAGCGCCGGGAAAGGGAGCCTAGGGGCCGCGGGCGCCGCGCGGGAGAGTCTTGGAGGGCGCGGGGCGGCCGGACCCACCGACAGCCTAGCTGAGGCCCGGAGGTGGGAGGGCGGGGCGGGGCGGGGTCCGCGGGCAGCCCCGGGAAGGGGCCCGGGGCGCTTGGAGAGGTGGGCCCGGGGCGGGAGGGGGCCCGGGAGGCGGGGCGCGGCCGGGCGGGGCGCGGCGGGGGCGGGGCGCGAGGGCGTGTCCGCAGCGGAGCCGCCCCCGCCCCGCCCCCGGGTTGCGCGGCGCGGCTGAGCCGGGCCGGGGCGCCGGGGGCCGGGGGCCGCTGGCGCGGGCAGGAAGCGCCTCGCGGCCCGGGCCCGCCCCCCGCCTCCTGCCGCCTCCGGGCTCCCGGCTCCCGGCCGCGCCGCGCCCCATGCACTCGCCGCGCCGCGCAGCCCGCGCACGCCCGGATGGCTCGTCGCGCCGCGGGCGGCGCACCCCTTAGCGCTCGGGCCGCCGCGGCCAGCCCCCTGCCGCCGCGCCCGCCATTCCGGGCCCCATCCCCGTGCCCGCTGCTGCCGCTGCTGCTGCTCCTGGGGGCGGCGCGGGCCGGCGCCCTGGAGATCCAACGCCGGTTCCCCTCGCCCACGCCCACCAACAACTTCGCCCTGGACGGCGCGGCGGGGACCGTGTACTTGGCGGCCGTCAACCGCCTCTACCAGCTGTCGGGCGCCAACCTGAGCCTGGAGGCCGAGGCGGCCGTGGGCCCGGTGGCCGACAGCCCTCTGTGTCACGCCCCGCAGCTGCCCCAGGCCTCGTGTGAGCACCCGCGGCGCCTCACCGACAATTACAACAAGATCCTGCAGCTGGACCCCGGCCAGGGCCTGGTGGTCGTGTGCGGGTCCATCTACCAGGGCTTCTGCCAGCTGCGGCGCCGGGGCAACATCTCGGCTGTGGCCGTGCGCTTCCCCCCCGCCGCACCGCCCGCGGAGCCCGTCACCGTGTTCCCCAGCATGCTCAACGTGGCGGCCAACCACCCGAACGCGTCCACCGTGGGGCTGGTGCTGCCGCCGGCCGCCGGCACAGGGGGCAGCCGCCTGCTCGTGGGCGCCACGTACACCGGCTACGGCAGCGCCTTCTTCCCGCGCAACCGCAGCCTGGAGGACCACCGCTTCGAGAACACGCCCGAAATCGCCATCCGCTCCCTGGATGCGCGCGGTGACCTGGCCAAGCTCTTCACCTTCGACCTCAACCCCTCCGACGACAACATTCTCAAGATCAAGCAGGGAGCCAAGGAGCAACACAAGCTGGGCTTCGTGCGCGCCTTCCTGCACCCGCCCGACCCGCCACCGGGCGCCCCGTCCTACGCGTACCTGGCGCTCAACAGCGAGGCGCGCGCGGGCGATAAGGAGAGCCAGGCGCGGAGCCTGCTGGCGCGCATCTGCCTGCCCCGCGGCGCCGGCGGCGACGCCAAGAAGCTCACCGAGTCCTACATCCAGCTGGGCTTGCAGTGCGCGGGCGGCGCGGGCCGCGGCGACCTCTACAGCCGCCTGGTGTCCGTCTTTCCCGCGCGCGAGCTGCTCTTTGCGGTCTTCGAGCGGCCGCAGGGGTCCCCCGCGTCCCGCTCGACTCCGGCCGCGCTGTGCGCCTTCCGCTTCGCCGACGTGCAAGCCGCGATCCGCGCCGCGCGCACCGCCTGCTTCGTGGAGCCCGCACCGGACGTGGTGGCCGTGCTCGACAGCGTGGTGCAGGGCACCGGGCCGGCCTGCGAGCGCAAGCGCAACATCCAGGTACGCCAAGGGAGCCGGACATCAGCTGGGGTGGGGGTGGGGGTGGGGGGGCAGGAGGGAGAGCGTGCGGGTAACTGGGCGCGTTGTCGCTGAGAGGGACACAGGTGTGAACGTGTGGGACCCAGATGTCCGTGTGGAGACCCAGGTATGTACTCTGGGCCACGGTGCATTTGTCGGGACCCAGGTGTACTCACGAGGATATAGGTGTCAGCCAGGGTGGGGGCACTGGTGCGAATATGGTACAGGTGTGTGCCTGCGGGCACTCGAGAGAGTACTGGGTTACAGGTGAGCATAACTAGGTGTGTAGGAGGGGTCGAGGTTGCAGGTGTTCACTGGAGAGAGCATGTGTTAGCCCAGGTGTGCAGTGGTGGTCCTAGGCATGTCCAGAGTGCAGAGCAAGTGAGTGCATGTCTGACCAGAGGTGTGTTCTGGGCTGGCTGTGTGAGCCTATCAGGGCTGCCCTTGGGAGTTGGCAGATGTGTGCTTGGGTGTGGCAGGTGTGCACACCGGTGTGCACCAGGGCCCTGCAGATATGGGTGGGGGTGTGCAGCAAAGAGGAGTGACGGGGTGTATGCACCAGACTCGTGTGTCCCTGAGCTGGTTATGCAGGAGTGTAGGGCAGGTGGATGTGTCCTGCAGGTCACTGGTGCAGCAGAGTGGGCCTGGGTGTGCACTGGGATGTATGTGGCAGGGAACACAGGTGTTTGGGAACTAGTAGGTACTGTGGGGAGGCCACTGGTTGGCAAATAGGTGTGTTCCTGATGCCAATTTTTATCCACTCATTCAACACATATATACTGAGCATGTAGCATGCACCAGACATGGGCACGACAAGCAAGACAACACTTGTGGAATGCCTACTGAGTGCATCAAATGGCATAACTGTCTTGGTTCTTATAACTACCCTCTTAGGTAGTCTCTATTCTCATCCGCATTTTACAGATGAAGAAAATGAGGAACAGAGAGGTTAAATAGCTTGCTCAAGATCACACAGCTGGGAACTAGCAGAGGCAGGGTTTCAATCTAGGCTGTCTACCCTCATCATCTGTGTCCTTAACACCACCCATTCTTTGCTGCCTTATGGACATGTTGCTCGGAGGTGTGTGTGTGTGTGTGTGTGTGTGTGTGTGTGTGTGTGTGTACGCGCGTGCAAGTGTGTTGGAGGGGTCTCAGGTGGCTGGGGTGGGGAGGTGCCAGGGCCAAGAGAGTAGAGGGAGGTGAACAGGACTGTGTGCAGTACTGAGGTGTGCAGGGGGCGAGAGAGTGCCAGGGGCTCAGGAGGGAGTAAGGAAGGGCCAGGTGTGGCAGCAAAGCTGGGGGGTGGGAACAAGGCCCGGGAGGCTGGGGCTGGGTTGAACAGAGATGAAGGGGCCAGGTGGGGGATCGCTGTGTGTGTTGACCTTGGGGGAGGTTTATGACACAGTGGGGGAGAAGGGAGCTCTGTGCAGTTCCCCTGGAGAAAGCCCACCAGCAAGGGGTCACTTGTTCAGGGGGCCCTGAGAGGTGGAACCCTGTGCCTTCTCCTTACTCTGTACCCTCACGTGAATCTGGGGAGTCCGTTTCAACCCCAAGCTTTGCCACTCCCCTAGGAAGCCTCAGTTTCTCCCTCAGCAAGATGCTGAACTCAGCCTTTTCCTGGTGAGCCCTCCTTGGGGCCAGGCCCCCCGTGGTCCGGTCCTGTCTCTCCTCCATGGTCTTCAGGCTGTGGGAAGAATCTCATGAGATTAATTATTCCCCCGTGGGCGTGCCCAACACTGGGGCTTTGAGAAAACGCAGATTCCTTCTCCTGCATTCGTGCTCCCATGGCCGTCCACCACCAGCTGGCTGACTGCCCTGAAAATAAAAGGTCACGGTGGGTGAGCAGGGCAGATCGCCACCCACGGGGGCTGGCCAGGTCAGGGTTGACTGCCCAGCACTGTGACTGGGACATCTACCATTCCCCTCCTCAGAGCCACATCCTCCAAAGGGGTGCGTTTGAGGGTACAAGCTTTGTTTGGGGGTCTCAGGGCCAGAGGAGGTGAGTGGGGAGTCAGTCCCTGCTCTACAGAGGGAAGACCCTACTGTGGTAGCCAGGGCTGAGGTCGGGCCAGCCCCTGGGCCTTCCTTAGCCTTTCCAGGGCCTGTGTGTCCATCCAGGCCCTTGGTGTGGGTTGATGCATGGGATTCCTCAGGCCGCCGCCACCGCAGTATCCCCCTCCCCCTCTGCAGGAATCGTCCTGGTTCCCACGGTCCCCAGCCTGGCCTGGTGCAGTGACTCACTCTGCTGAAGTGGGCTAGGGCTTCCTTCTCCTTAGAGGGGCAGGGCCTCTCCAGGGACGTAGCCCCAGGGACAAAGCGGCCTTCGGCCTTCTCCCCATGCCAAGGTGGGGTGGATTCCTGGTCCTCCTCGGCCACACTCCCTGTGTCCCCACCACACCTCTCTCCCTTTTCCCATGCCCTGTTGTGGGCTCAGATCAGTGCCACTGGGCAGTATCTCCCAGATGTGTCCAAGGCCCGAGGGTCTGGGCCTCTGGTGTAGCCATGGGTGGGGAGTGTGGAGGGGGATCCGTTATTCTTGCTCCAGGCTGTTGCCAGCTCCCCAGTTATAGGCTAAGAACTTGGACTTTGTTTCCTGGATTCAAATCATACTCTGTCACTTCCCAGCTGTGTGACCTGGGCAAGTGACTTAACCTCTTTGAGCCTCAGTTCCCTATGCTGTAAAGTGGGGACAATAAAAACAAAATCTCTAAGGACCGCTTAAAGAACTAAATGAATGAATGAACATAAGTGCTTGGTACCTGGCATGTAGTAAGCACCTGATAGCTCTCTGCTGTTCTTGTCGGTATTATCCCAGGGGCCTTATTAACACAGGTCTGGGCTTGGTCCTGGACAGCAGTGACCTCTTTTGGCTTGTTCTGTAGCAGTAAAGACCCCACAATTTCCCACCTCTAGCCCCAGATGGAGGCCTCGATAGACACTTCCTAAGTCCCTACTGTGTGCCCCAGCCAGTGCTATGTGCTGGAGACCAGAGGTGCCTCAGTTTCTGCTCTCGTGGCCCATGCAGGTGAGCAGAGGACAAATATGTGGCCATGCACTTAGATCCCAGGGGGCCAGGGGTGGGGGTAATAGGAAAAGCTGGACAGTGGGAGCCCTGACAGAGGACATCACAGCCTCTGGGAGAGGTGCTATCAATGCAGAGGTGGGGGGATGAGCAGGGGTCGGCTACATGAAGCTGGCAGAAGATGAAAGGGTCCAGGCAGAGGGAACAGCCTGTGCCTAAGCATGGAAGTAGGAAACAGCAAGGAAAGCTGGAGGAATGGAAGGTGGTCCCTGTGGTGGGGGGAGTGGGGAGGATGTGAGAGAAGGCTGGGAGAAGTGGGCGGGGCTTGCAGGTGTAGAGAGGCCACACTGTGGAGTTGGGACTGTATCCTGGGGAGGTGGGAGTTATGAAGGGTCTTAGCCAGAGGAGTACTGTGATCTGAGCACGTCATGCGGCACCTGGGTGGCTCAGTGGTTAAGTGGCTGACTTCAGGTTATGATCTCACCTGTTTGTGAGTTCAAGCCCTGTGTCAGGCTCTTTGCTGCCAGCTTGGAACCTGCTTCAGATTTTGTCTCCGTCTCTCTGCCCGTTCCCGACTCACACTCTGTCTCTCTCAAAAATAAATAAACATTTAAAAAATTTTTGAATGAGCATCTCACTTTCCCCCTCTGTAGAATGGGAGCGATAATAAAGCATTTACCTCATAGGACTGTTGTGGGGAATTAAATGAGCTAATACCTGTAAAATTCTTAGTAGAGTGCCCGGCACATGTTTGCAGTTACATTTGACCCTTGAACAACTCAGGGGTTAGGGGTGCCGACCCCCTGCACAGTCGAAAACCTGCACATAACTTTTGACTCCCCAGAACTTAACTACTAATAGCCTCCTGTTGACTGGGAATCTCACCAATAATATAAACAGTGACTAACATATATTTTATATGCCATGTGTATTATATACCATATTCTCACAATAAAGTACGCTAGAGAAAATAAAACATTAAGAAAATCAGAAGGAAGAGAAAATACATTTACAGTACCGTGCTATAAAAATTCCACATGTAAGTGGACCTGTGCAGTTCAAACCCACATTGTTTAAAGGTCAACTGTACTATGGGGCGCCTGGGTGACCCAGTAGGGGCGCCTGGGTGGCTCAGTCGGTTGAGCGGCCGACTTCGGCTCAGGTCATGATCTCACGGTCTGTGAGTTCAAGCCCCGCGTCGGGCTCTGTGCTGACAGCTCGGAGTCTGGAGCCTGTTTCAGATTCTGTGTCTCCCTCTCTCTGACCCTCCCCGTTCATGCTCTGTCTCTCTCTGTCTCAAAAATAAATAAACGTTAAAAAAAAAAAAAAATTTTAAAGGTCAACTGTACTATGGGGCGCCTGGGTGACCCAGTTGGTTAAGTGTCCGACTTCGGCTCAGGTCAGGATCTCACAGTTTGTGAGTTCGAGCCCCGTGTCAGGCTCTGTGCTGACAGCTCGGAGCCTGGAGCCTTCTTCAGATTCTGTGTCTCCCTCCCCCTCTCTTCTGCTCATGCTCTGTCTCTCTCTCAAAAATAAATAAACATAGAAAAAATAAAGGTTAACTGTACTATGATTGTTTTTAATGTAATTATTTTAGCGAGTCCCTAGGTGGCTGGTGAGGGGAAAGATGAGAGGCAGGGAGACTGGTTGGAGGGCTGGTGCTGTCTTCCAGGCTAGAGATTTGCTCGCTGACTTGCAAATATTTCTCGAGCACCTGCTGTGTGCCAGGCCTTGTGGTGGGCACTGGGTGCAGTGGTGAAGGCCTGTGTCAGGCCCTGCTCTCAGGGGCTGTGCACGGCCTGGTCTGAGGGCACAGAGGGAAGCGGTGGGTTCAAGACAGATTTGGGTGCCAGGGTGCAGCCCCAGCGGCGGACAGGGTAGAGAAGGAGGCTGCCCAGTCCGGCCCAGCATCGGGATAGAAGTGGGTGCTGTTGGAATAAGGCATGCAGTCGGGTGCCTGTGGGGGAGAGAATTAATTTGCTTCTGGAGTGTCGGGCAAGATCTAGGGCCCTGGAATCCCTTTCCTCCCAGACCCATCTGGCCTGACTTCTCCAGCACCGGCTGGTCTCAGTGGGGCAGGCATGGGGGACTGGACCCTGCACTTCTGCCTGTTCCCCAGGGACATCTCACCTCCAAGTGAGGTGGTTCGGGTGGGCCTCTGGAAGCCCAGCCTTTCACCCTTGTTTTGGGGGGTCTTTTGACCCCACGAGTCCAGAGCCTTGGCCAGAGTGATCCCAGACATTGTAGCTTCTCACCTGGTGAGATTTATCCTTTGCTCTCCACATTTAAGACCATGAAATCTTAGCCTCTGCTGCCCCCTTCCATCCAGGAGTGTGCCAGAGAACCAGAGAAGGGAGGAGCTGCCAAGGTGTGAGGTCAGAAGCAGGGAACCTTGTCAAATCCCCCCGCCCCGCCCCAGGCTTCAGAGGGCCCCAGCTTTGTCCCTGGTTCCGGCATTATCTGGGGCTGTTGCATGCATGATTTTGAGTGAGAAAATTGTCCTCCATTGCGTGTGGCTTGGATCCCTTTCCTCAGTTCATGTTTGAGGTGAGAGTGAGTTGGGGAGTTGCTGTGTGCTGTTGATGGGGAAAGTGAGGCACAGGGTTACCCAGCAAGGCAAGGGCAGGCTGAGTCTAACTCTCTTCCCTGAATCTTTCCTCTCAACCTTTGAGTGACCGTGGTATTTGTTTTTTTTTAAGCCAAAAGGAAAACCAACAGGGAAATGCCAATGCTGCATTTTCAAGGTGTCTTTTTATAGTAAAGGTGGAAAAAAAACCCTCAGGCTGTTTTAAACTGGCATGCTGTGGGTGGGTGCTCATCGTCAAGAAGGCGTTTTCTGAACCAATTTAGGGGCTGAAATGCTGGGTGGAGGTGGAGGGAGACAGAGCTTCCAAGATGGGCTTTACATTTGGAGTCGGGCTGGGGGCTGGGAGCGTTCCCTGTGGCCAATGGTACAAGCAGACACTTGGTGGTTCCTAGGGGGTTCCAGCAAGGTTGGTCAGGATGATCTTCTAGCCTAGAGAGACAGACAGGCCTTGGGCCAGGTGATGGTTAATATCCCAGTGCACCCTGGTAAGGTCACCAGTCCTGATTCCCAGGTATAAGATATCGAGTCCCATTGTTCTGCCCATAAACTGTGTGACCCAGGGAGAGTCATTTACTCTCTCTGGGCCTCGTGCTTCCTCATTGTAAATGGAACAGTGTCTCCCTCTGAGGATATGGGCAGGTTAAAATCTCACATGCACTGCCCAGGAAATGGTAGGAGGAGGTATTAGTAACAGGAGGGAAAAGCTATGTCTAAGAAAAGTGTGCTTGGCATGCAAAATGGCCAGCAGAGCAGGGAGTGCTCAGAGGAAGGGGTCAGCCTCTTGGAGGAGATGGGATCACACCAGGTCCTAAAGGTGACCTAGGTGGTCGAGACAGAGGGGTGAGGCGCGGGTGTGTCCAGGGCCGCCCCAGCCGAGTGAGCTCAGAGATAGGAAGACATGGAGAGAGTGGGCACGGTGTCACTGCTGGTGGCCGGGCAGATGCTGAACATCTGACGGACTTAAGGGGTGTGTGGAGGGAAGGTGCCCTGGTCAGCTCTCTGGGGCTGAAAAATAATCATCGCTGGGCTCCCAGTTCTGAGTGGGGTCACTGTGTTGGCCCTTCGTGAGCACCAGTGTGTTTGAACTCAGAGCCCCACCCCCACCCCCCACCCCTCCCGCCATGAGGCAGGAAGTGCTGTTACAGATGGGGAAACTGAGGGCCAGGGCCACACAGCTGGTTAGCGGGAGTGGGGATCTGCAGATTGGCTGTCTGGCCCCAGAGTCCATGCTGGGCGATGGCTGGTGAGCTCTCAGCTGGGAGTTTTTCGGTTACCCTTGCCCCGTGGAGACTTGGGCGTGGCCCTTTGTAGAAACCCCGTTGTGTGGTCGCACCTCCACACGGGCCCGGGTGGAAGCTGGGAGCTATTGCTGTGGTGACTCAGTTCCAGAGTGGGGTGAGGCTGGCCGGGGCATCTGTCGAGGCAGGGGCTGATCAGGCCTTTTGAGGAAGTGGGGAAGGCGGGGAAGCACTAGTTGCATTCATCGCTAAAAATGTGATCCTCTGGGCTCTGGAACGAGTGAGCCTCCTGCCCCTTTGAGTGTGCAAGTGAGGGATGTGGTCAGTTTGAATGACGACTTGGCAAATGTCTTTCAGCACTGAGCCCCGCCCTGGACCATGCCAGCCGGGTACTGGGGCTGGGAAGGCTGCCTCCCTCCAGGGCAGCACTTCACCATCCAGGGTTTGCTAGGAGAGTGGATGAAGGATCTGTGTTGGCCTTAACCACAGTTAGGACCTGCCACACCCAGGCAGGCCCGAAGTGGCACATGAGTGCTGGACCCTGGCGCCGACACCCCGAATTCAAATCCTGGCTCCGTACCTTCCTAGCTGTGGCCTCTGGCAAGCCGCTTACCTCCTCTGGTCCTCTTTTTCCTCACCTGTAGAATGGGTTCAACATAGGGAAGAACGGGGCAGCCTGGCGTTCAGCGGAGACTGTGTCAGTCGTCATCAGCTCCCTGCAAAAACTCTCTCCAAGAGTCAGATTTGCTGGCCCGTGGCTGCTGGTTTTCACAAAGGTTAAGAAAACTGGCCAGGTTCTGTGTTCTGTTTGTTGGAGGGAGGACAGACATGATGTGTATGGAAGAGGAGCATGAAAGCCTGAGGCCCTGGCGGTGAGGGGTCCCATCCCCTTTCCGGACTTCAGTTTCCCCATCTGAGTTGGTCTGGGGGGTGGCAAGGAGGCGCTCACCGACAGAACTGCTTCTGCCAGCATCATTATTATCGCGGTTAATGCTACTGTTTCTTGGGAACTTACTTTGTGTCAGACGTACTACAAAAGCTCTTTGTATATAGTCTATCTTTTTTAAATCTCCCCAGAAATGGGATGAGATGAGTGTTATACCTCATCTACAGAAAGGGGAAACAGAGGCCCAGAGAGGTTAGGTGACATGCCAGAGGTCACACAGTGGGTAAAAGGTGGGGCGGGTATCTGGCTGCAAGCCTGTGCTCGTCACCTTTACTCCCTGGTTCCTCCCAAAACATTGACTAAAGGGATGTGATCCAAAGGGGCCCTCAAGGCCACAGTGGGAAGAGGTGAATGGGTCTATTTTTTTTTAATGTGTATGTGTGTGTGTGTGTATGTGTGTGAGAAAGAGACAGAATGTGAGCAGGGAAGGGGCAGAGGGAGAGACAGAGAGAGAGAATCTGAAGCAGGCTCCAGGCTCTGAACTGTTAGCACAGAGTCCCACATGGGGCTTGAACCCACAGACCCATGAGATCATGACCTGAGCCTAAGTCGGATCTTAACTGACTGAGCCACCCAGGTGCCCCTGAATGGGTCTGTTTTAAAGGTGAAGAAACAGACACCCAGGGAAGCTGTAGCCTGGCTGGGGCTGCTGTGAGGAGTCCTGAGAGCTTCCCAGTGAGCCCCAGTGCCCAGCATGGTCCCAGGTGAGGGGCTTCTATTCCCCAGGACTGCAGCTGCCTCCGCCTTCACCCACCAGAGCCCAGCACCTCCTGAGCGGCGTCTTCTGTCTGTCCTTGCTCCTGGTGGAGGGTTGTCTAGAGTGTGGCAGTATAGGAGGGGACTCAGCTTTGTTACATGACAGCCCCCCAAAAGGGATGAATCAGACTCTGCCCCTACCCTCCAGGAGCTCCCAGACAGTCAGAGAGGAGATCATGACAGAAGATATGCTGCAACCAAGGTTGCACACTGACCAGCCTCTTCTGAGGGAGTCAAGGAAGGCTTCCTGGAGGAGGGGGATGGTGGAGCAGGAATATGGCACATGGGCCTGGGGAAGGCAGGCAGAGGCAGAGGCCCAGAGATGTGGTAGAATATGGCTCGGGTAGCAGGCAGAGATGAAGTTTAGAGTGTGTGGGGTCTGGGGTGCAGGCCAAGGATTTGGATGCTGTCCTGTGGGCTGTGGGGAGCCATCAAGGCTTTGGGAGAAGAGTGAGACATAGTTGATCTGGTTCTAGAAGGGACTCCATAGCTGCTGGCCCCTTATCAGCCCTGCTAGGTGCTGGCAGGAGCAGGAGGCTCTCTCCCAGAGCCCCCACTGTGGCTGGACCAGGTGACTCCCATGGGCCTCTCCAGCTCTGACAACGGTGTGGGGATTGCCATGGAAACCAGCCGGTGCCGTGTGGGGACAGGCCTAGAAAGTCTCCTGGCACCAGCCACGTGCATTTGGATCCTGGCTACCCCCGGAGTGTGGCTGTTCTCTTTTTTTCAAAGTCCGTGTTTGGGCCAGGGCCGAACCCAACAGGCTGCCTGGATGGGCCCCTGCACGGCCCACTTTCCCGCTGACGCTCGATGCCACTGAGATCTGCTGGGCCAGCGGGGCTGGCCCCTCCCAGTCCACCATCCTTTACCCTGAAACACGATAAATCACACGCTAGAGGAGGGAGGAAGCTCGAAGCTCCATTATGAGGCCCAGCGAGGCCCCAGCGGGGCGTTAATCATGTAGTGCTTTCTGCTCTGATCGGTAAATAATGGGGGGGCAGTGGGCAGAGGCCTTGAATTGGAGGCCAGGCCCGGGAAAGGAGCTGCATGGCCTTCTGGAGGTCACCTCTGCTCCCATGCCCCACCCGGGGCCCGTCCAACATCTGTGTCTCCAGAGGTAGCCATCTCCTTAATTGGCCTCGGTTTCCCTAGCTTGCCACCAAGGGCCTCTACAGCTCCAGGCAGCCAGGCTCCCAGCAGCCGTTGACAATGCCCAGCAGAGTGTTGGGTGGAGAGGCCGGGGTTAAGGGTGAGGACTCTGTAGCCAGCCTGCCTAGGTTTGAGGCTCACATCTGGCCCTTCTGGCTGTGTGACCCTGGACAAGTCACTGCTCTGTGCCTCAGTGTCCTTTGCTATAAAGTAGCACTGACTTATTAGGGTTAAATGAGGCTGCACAGGCAGGGGCACAAAGTAAACCGTAGCTGCTTATTATGGTCGTGTTGTTTATACTACTGTATCTTGATTATCTTAAAGCTGTCCCTTCCTGACTTGGGGGTGGTCGCTGAACTGGGATGTGGGCAGCTGGAGACAGGGACCAGTGTGTCCCCTCTATGTCCCCAGAACATGGGACCCAGACCAGAGATGTTTGCTGAGGGCCTCAAGCCAGCCCTGTCCCCTCAGCCATGTCCACAATCAGTCCCCTCCTCTGGGATGGAGGCCAACACCCAGGGGACAGGGAGCAGGGTGTGAGTTGCACTCTCCAGGGCCCCTTAGCCCCAGAAGGAAGGAGGCCAAATGTGCCCAAGAGAGGCAGCTGCGGCTCTCAGCTTCTCCTGGCCGGCATCCCCTCCAGGGGAAGAGGCTGGGACAGAAACTGTTCCAGGGAAAGGAGGGGCTGGAGCCGCAGCACTCTGCCCGCCTTCCTCCCCCCTTCCCCCCCCCATTAGAGCTGGCGAGAGGGAGTGACTTCCCTGCCCAGGGAAGAGGAGAAGAGTTGCTGGCTGCCCATCCCACACTGTGTTCCTCTGGGACCCCCCGGGGGTGGGGGCGGTGCGAGGGGAAGGGGGCAGGGCTGGAAATGGGGCCAGGCTGGGCCAGAATGAGAAACAGCTTCAAGAAGGGGGAGCCGGGTGTCTGGGGGGCCACGTCCAGCTAACAAAACAATGGCTGCTTGAGTCAGCGGCTGTGGTAGTAGTTCCCAGGCAGGCCTGAGCGGAGCAGGCCTCGGCCGAGCTCCCAGCACCCATCCTCGCTGTGGGTGAGGGTAGATGCTTGACTTTGGGAAGTGGTGGAACTGTCTGTCCTGCCAGGCTCCCGTGTGACCTGCACCGCTAATTGGGAACGTTTACTGAGTATCCGCGGTTGTCAGTTTCAAGGGCTGCTGTGAGCTGAGCTCTTTCCAGCAGCTCTCTATGGAGGGTGCTGTTATTGTCGCCACTTTACAGATGCGGAGACTGAGGCTCAGACGGGATGTGGCATCCCAGAGCGAGTAATGAGCCACAAGAGTTAGTACGTCAGGAGCCTCAGTTTCTCTGTCTGTAAAATGGGAACACAACAAGAGTGTGCCTGTGAGGTAGCTCTGCTTGGGGCCTACCCACAGCAGATCTTCAATCCAGCCAGGCCCCTGATCTCAGCCTGGGGGCTGTCCCTCCAGGCTGTGTCCAGCTTGGTGGCAGAGTCTAGGGTGCCAGTTGTGGCTAGACAGACATATCGTGCTAAGGATGGCCTGGCTGGCAGGTTGACACGACCCTTCCAGATGGTCTCAGCTTGCCTTGATGAATTCAGTGCCCTGGGGCCGGGTGACCCACCTCCTCCAGAGAAGGGTCAGGGGTACAGAGGTGCTCCTCTCTGAAACTCTGGAAGGGTCTACCCTAGCTGCTGTGTCCATTGCTACTTCTTAGGTTTTTCCTGCCTGATTCAGGCAGCCTGGCGTCAGGTAGGGAATTATCACATTGTTGTCCTGAGGAAGCCTCTGCCCCTCTCTATGCCTCGGTTTCACCTCTGGCTCGGAGCCAGGCCTCTTGACTGTTTTCTGTGGCTCAGTTGGACATTCTGTCCCCGCCCACCCCTCCAGGAAATAAGCATCTTGATCACCCACTGGGAGGTGCTGGTATTTCCTTCCCAGGCAGGAGGCGTCTTCCTCCTTGGTGTGGGGTCATTGCCGGATGCCCGTTAGAGCCAGGTCCATCCTGTTTCCTCCCTGGGCTGACACACAGTAGGCCCATGGCTCTTTCAATGACTCAGTTTATCGTCAGTGGAGGCGTCGGCTTAGTGGAATCTGGAGCCATAGCCAATAGCTGTGGTTTCCAAGAAACTGCAGGGGCTAAAGTTAGAAGGGGGAGTTTGGGTTTGGGGTCACAAGCGTGGCTTCAAATCCCAACCTGGGTACCATGGGTGAACCTTGACAATGCTTCCCCCTTTATCCTCAGGGCTTCTGAAGAAGGGTGGGGGTAGGGGCTATTCAACAGGGCTTTGTGTGAAACAACAATCCTGCAGAGTTTAGTGGCTTTTGTGGCCCCCTGCAGGCTGCCTGTCAGACCCCCATCACCACCCTACCTGATCCTTGCTTGCTCCGTCTCCTCTAGTCCTTGTCTCTGCAGCAGTCTCCTGACGGAGAATTCATCCTCTTTGGCTATCCGAGCTGAAGGAAGAGTTGGCAGGGAACAGCACTGAGAGGAGCCCCAGGGTGGGAGGGGGGCAGGCCAGGTGGAGCAGGGTCTTGAGAGCCCAGGAGCAAAGTTTGGGTTTATACTGAGGGCACTAGGGATCCATGGAAGGCTGTTGAGCTTCAGAGGTGACACAAATTGGTTTGTGATTGGTTTTTTCTTTTTAAAATTTTTTAATGTTTATTTATTTTTGAGAGAGAGAGAGAGAGAGAGAATGAGAGCGGGAGAGGGACACACACACACACACACACACACACACACACAGAATCTGAAGCAGGCTCCAGGCTCCGAGCTGTCAGCACAGAGCCCAGCGTGGGACTCAAACCCATGAACCTTGAGATCATGACCTGAGCTGAAATTGGACACTTAACCAACTGAACCACCCAGGTGCCCCTGCTTGTTTGTTTTTTTAAATAACCTTTTTATTTTGGAATAACTTTAGATGTATAGGAAAGGTACAAAGACAGATAATTCCTGCATACCCTCCTTCCCGTTTTCCCCATTGCTGAGGTTCTATATTCCCATGGTACATTTGTCAAAACTAAGAAACCAACTTAGTACTTTACTCTCAACTAAACTCCAGACTTTACTCCACGAATATTCTTTTTTTCTTTTCCAGGGTCCCACATTGCATTTAGTGCTTTGCAGTTTTACAAGCTCCCTTTGGCCACCGTGGAGGGTGAATAGAAGGGGGTTTGGTCCAGCCCCAGCCCAGGTATATTTTTTAATACCCGAAAGCCATTGCGCCCTTCCAGGTCCTCACAGTTAAACTTCACTTTCCTGGGATCTCGATTCAATAACCATCAAAAACTTGAGGCGGAAAAGTGTCCTCAATTCCCAAGCACAAAGCCCCAACAGCCGGTGTAGTCTATCGCCAGGACGGAACCACTGGGCCTTGCAGCCTGCCACGCCGGCCCCCCATTGCCGCCTCATCCTCCTCGGAGCCACCTGCGGTGGGGCTGAGGTTTGGTGGGGTCCGTGGGCAGGATGCAGAGGCCTGAGAAACTGGGCTCTTGAAGCTCGTGCTCCCACTGGCTTCCTGGGAAGAGAAAGTCAACACAATTACAGTTGGTAGTGAAATCAATATGTCAGAGTTTTAATGGGAGAGTGGGCAAAGCAGAGCTTTGGCCCCAGGAGGCAGCTAGCTGAAGAGGGAGGGTGTGTCCTGCTCTCAGGAAAAAGCTGAGACCAGCAGTCAGCTATTGCTCATCCCATTTCAGAGAGGGAGAAACTGAGGCTTTTAGAGGAACTAAAAGTACCAGCCAGGTGCCGCCTGGGTCTGAACACCCGATTCCCGTGTTGCCACACACACACTAGGCATACGGTTGGCCCATATGTCAGTCTCGTTCTCCAGCACCCAGCATGGCAGTGTTGCTCTCAATCTCTGGAAAAGCAGCAGCTGAATACAGTCAATCACACTTTAGTCAAAATTAGTCTCCTTTCTTTAGGAAACACTCACCCTGGAGTGTAGTCTCCACCCTGGAGAAACTCATGTTTATGCTATCATGATAAATGAAAGTGGTGACCAGAACAGTGCTATCACAGAAGAGGGGATATGTGTGTGTGTGTGTGTGTGTGTGTGTGTGTGTGTGTGTGTGTGTGTGTGTGTTTTGAGGCACATCTTGAAAGCTGGTGAAAAACTTGCTGCCTGGGCATGTCTGACAAAGGGAATAACATGAGCCAAGACAAGGGGGACTGATGGGCCAGGGGAAGTATGAGGGCTCAGAGGTGTGGGAAGGGCATTGGCTGCTGAGGGAATAACATTATGAAGGATCAGGAGCCCTGGTGGGAAGGTGTGGCCACATTTGAGGAATTGCAGAGGTTGGTGTGGTCAGAGCAGAGGGTGGGACAGAGGAAAAGAGCAAGACTTGAAGCTTAAGCGGTTGGAACCAGATCCAAAGGCCTTGAATGCCAGGCTTGCTCCTAAGGACAGCCAGGAGCTGGAGAAGGGTTTTATTCCGGAGAGGAATTAACCAGTTTTGTGCCTGGAATGGTGGCTCCACTGGATTGGAGGGGACTGCTGTGATCGGCCGGCCCTCCCCTGCTCTCAGGGGCATTTGTGTTTTGAAAGACCTACGCAAAGTGAGACTTGAAAGAAGGCGGGTGCTAGGGGAGGAATTTCAGACAGTGTCTGTCATAGGGTCCGGGCGGTATTTTGAGCCTGTGGAGCTAACTGCCCCTGGAGACCGAGTTCGGCTGAGGCCACACTTGGGCTGGCTGTCCTGTCCCCAAGGCCACTGTCTCCTCTTTCCCAAGCCTGCAGCCCACTCCCCCAGCAGGGGAGGCATTTCCCGCCTGCTTGGTGGACATGTCTCCCAGCTTCCACTTTTGAGCCAGTTTGCAGCCTTGTGATCTCTCCTGCCGGTCGGGGAGTCAGCTTCCCCCTCAGAGCACAGATCATTCAGAGCAGCTGACAGGGGTTACTTCTCCTTTAAAAATTTTTTTTTAGATTTTATTTTTAGGATAAGAAAAAAAAAAAGTTGGAGGAAAGGCTTTTTAGAAAATTCCTTCGGTACAGAATTAATGGCTTGTGAACGTCAGGGCGGGCAGGCGAGAGCTGGATTCCCAGCGTGCTCCTGCCTCATCCACTCTGCCGCCCAGCCCACAAATCACTGTGATCTGGGTGCCTTGTCCGGCTTCTCTTGGCTGGCTGGGGTCCCCCATTGCAAGGCCCAGGGCAGAAAACCCCAGAGGTGTCATCTGGGGCCTCCCGGGTCTTCCCTTCCCTCCCCCTCTCTCAGAGCTCAGGGAGGAAAATCATGTCCCCCAGGCAAGGGTTTACAATTTTAATTTTAAAACAGCTTATTATTTCATGACGCAAGTAATCCATATTCAGTGAAGAAAAGTTATGTAACCCCTAGTAGAAGCTTCCCTCGTGGCAGGCCTTGGGCCCAAGTGCCCACTCTCCTGCCTGCTTGCTGACAGTGCCCCCCTCACCTCTTCCCTGCAGCTGCAGGACTGCTGAGGGGTGAGCCCAGGACCTGGGAGAGGCAGCCGGGGAAGTGGTTCAGCACCCTCTTTCCACAGCTGACCCCCACCTCGGGAATACAGAATAAAGTCAGGCAGGGTAGGTCTGAAGCTGAAAGACAAGAAGGAGCCAACTCTGTGACACCCCAGACACTGTCTGGGAATGACACCCCAGGCAGAGGGAACAGCAAGGGCAAAGGCCCTGAGGCAGGGCCCAGTGTATGAGCAACAGAAATGAGGCCCATGTGGCTGGAGTGGAGGAGGAGTGTGGGTGAGGAAGGTATGGGATGGGCTTAGATGGGCCCATAGCCCCTGAAGGGAGGATTAGGATCCAGTGTTTATTCTGAGTGTTGTGTAAACCATCAGAAGTTTCAAGCAGGAGAGACCTCTTTGCATTTTTTAAAAATTTTTACATTTTTTTAATGTTTATTTATTTTTGACAGAGAGAGAGAGAGAGAGAGAGAGAGAGACAGTGTGCAAGTGGGGGAGGGGCAGAGAGAGAGGGAGACACAGAGTCCAAAGCAGTATCCAGACTCTGAACCGTCAACACAGAGCCCTATGTGGGGCTCAAACTCACAAACCAGGAGATCATGACCTGAGTCGAAGCCGTATGCTTAACCAACTGAGCCAGCCAGGTACCCATTTCTTTGCATTTTTAAAGGGCTCCCTTGTTCAGGGGGACAGGTTGAGGCCAGAGTGGGTCCAGACCAGAGGGGCTAACTTAAGGTGCTCCTGGGCAGTCCAGCTGGAAAACTTTTGAAGTAGGCACAATTTGTTCCAAATTCCACTTTATAATAATCATTTTAGTGACACTCATATCTGAAATGGCAACAGTGTCTGACAATACTTCTGGAGCATTTACACACAGTGCAGGCGCTTCATGGTGAATGATCTCATCCTGTTCTTGTGAGGGAGGGTGCAAGAGATGTACCTACCTAATAGTTGAATAAACTGCGGCTCGAAGAAGTGAGGTGGCTTGCCTGCTCACCTCCAGCCATCCTGGGGAAGACCACCCACTCATGGGTCCTGCCTCCGGGTGGCCCCAGCTCCACCCTCCCCCACCTCTGGGCTCAGGGCCTGGCCCCCCAGGGACGCTGTGGGATACAGGCCCCACCTGGAAGCCTGTGGGGCCCCAAATTGTATTTATTCACCCAAGGACGGGCGGACCTCGTATTTATTGTTTGTTTTTGAAAACTAGCTGAGCTTTAGAGCAAAACCCATACGGGCACATCACCAGTGGCTTAGGCTTACAAAAAGCATAAATGAGAAATTAAAAAAAAAACACACACACAACAGGAACGCCTGGGTAGCTCAATCAGTTAAGCATCCAGCTTCGACTCATGTCATGATCTCGTGGTTTGTGGTTTCGAGCCCCACTTGGGCTCTGTGCTGACAGCTCAGAGCCTGGAGCCTGCTTCAGATTCTGTGTCTCCCTTGCTCTCTGCCCCTCCCCCGCTCATGCTCTGTCTCTCTCTGTCTCTCAATAATAAATAAACGTTAAAAAAAAAAAAAGAAAAAAAAGAAAAAAAAATTTTGGGGGGTGCCTGGGTGGCTCAGTTGGTTGACGTCCGACTTCAGCTCAGGTCATGATCTCATGGTTTGTAAATTTGAGTCCCACGTTGGGCTCTGTGCTGACAGCTCAGAGCCTGGAGCCTGCTTCACATTCTGTGTCTCCCTCTCACTGCCCCTCCCCAGTTTGTGCTGTGTCTCTGTCTCTCTCAAAAATGGATAAACGTTAAAAAAAATTTTTTTTAAGCCACAGCAAAATGACTCTAAGGCTACAGCCTAAAGCCAGTTCTGATGCTACATTCTGGTGACCTTCTGAATCCCTGCTCAGACCCGCCGATGCCCACATCCCAGCCTCCAGGGGGCCGAGGTGTGGCTCAAGTCTGCTGCCAGTTTTTCATCGTAGAAGAACGACATTGCAACTGATCCAGAGCAGGCCCCTTCCCCTGTGAGTCTCAGTTTCCCCATCTGTGACATGGGACCTCATAGGGCTGCCAGGATTTAGGGAGTCGATGCACAGTCCTGGTACAATCTCAGTTCTCAGTAAACACAGCCTGTTAATGTGTCTACTGTTGTGACCGTTACCTCATTGTGTATGCACTAGCTTTACCAAAATGGTCCCTATGATATCCTGTGACTTTTCTCAGCCAGCTATCTTTCCGTCATAATCCATACAGAGCTGAGGTGTCACCAAGGGGTGGGGGCAGCCCTCCTGGACCATGCGCCATTATTTTCATGCTCAATCCTGCTGGACACTGAGGTTGTGTTCCCCCGCCTCCTCTTCTAAACCATGCTTGTGTCTGCATCCTTGTGGATTTGCGCAGTTATCTTCTCAAAGGTGCATCCTGGAGGCCTGTTTTGTATCTTTGTGCAAACTGCACAAGGATCCTTTGGAAGAAGCAACAAGACACGGGGGGAGGTGGGAATGAGTCCAGGGAGTGGCTGAGGACTGGGGTCACCAGCTGCGTTGGTCTCACTCCAGTGTGTGGTGGGACTGGGTCGCCACTTGGGGTGGCACCGGGCTGATGCAGATGGCAGGGCTGTGCCTTTGGACTCGCCTTGCCTTCGTTTGCCCATCTGTGATGTGGGCAGGTGGGGGGATGTATCTTGGGAAGGAGGGGAGGGGCTCAGTCTGGGGTCTGGTGAGCTGTTGGGAACTTGGATGGTGGTGCCGGGGTCAGAGCAGAGGACCTGGGAGAAGGAAACCCCCCTGGTTGCTGTCGAGACCCAGCCAAGGCAGGAGGGATACCTCTTGGGTATCAGCAGGTAAGTTGAAGCAGAGGATGGTCTGGTGTGGGCTCCTCTGCTCTGCCCGCTGTGACCCGTCAGGAGGGGCAGCTCCAAGGTCATGAGGGTGTGCAGGCCTCACCCTGTCCTCACCTTCCCGGCCTCCTGACCTTGCCCCGTTGCCGGCTCTTCTTGCCTCCGTCCCATAACTTTTCCTATGTGGTTCTTACTGCCTGAAATGTCATGTCTCCGGGGCAGCTCTGGGACTGAAGCTGAGGTCAGGGGTCCGTCTGCGATCAGGGATAGGGTCCTGCTTATGCTTGGGCCCCAGCCCAGAGCAGGGCGTGTAAAACGGCAGCGTGATTTTAAAGCTCTGATGCTGAGGTCTGACATACAGTGTGGGCATGGAGCCAAAGAAGTTTCTAGAGCCAAGGTGTGACATACTGCTTCTCTTCCAGCTGCAGCCGGAGCAACTGGACTGTGGGGCTGCACACCTGCAGCACCCACTGTCCATCCTGCAGCCCTTGAAGGCCACGCCTGTGTTCCGAGCCCCGGGCCTCTCCTCTGTGGCCGTGGCCAGTGTCAGCAACTACACAGTGGTCTTCCTGGGCACAGTCAGTGGGCGGCTGCTCAAGGTAGGGCTGGGGGGTCAGGGCTGGGGAGTCTGAGGGAGGTGGAGGGTGTGGGGGGAGGGGGAGCCTGGGTAGGCTGCACAGGGGACACTACAGGTCTAATACTGGCCTTCATTTTCTCTGGTTTGCCTGGCACCTTACAGTTTACAAAGCATTTTTCACATCTGTTTCTTCTACTCTTGCTCATAACAAATTGCCTTGTCCTGCAGAAGAGGGAAACCAGGCCTGAGAGAGGGCCCTTCCCTCTGGTCTCTAGGACTTGGGCTTTGAAGCAGAGGGATCTGAGTTCAAGTCTCTAGGCTCTGCCGCTTGCTGGCTACTTGACCTTGGGCAATGCACTTTCTCTCTCTGGGCCTCAGTTTCCCTGGCTTTTGAGACTGCTGTTAGGCTTTGACGGGTGAAGGCCACAGCCTGGCAAGTGGGGGCTCTCATTGCCATTCCCTCCCCCACCTGGCTGGCTGCCCTCGGAAGATCTCCCCGACCAAGATGACTGGTTTCTGGAGGTGATGATGCCTGGCCCCAACACTCCTGGAGCTGGAAAGGATGAGAGGCACCTACTTTCCCCACCATGGGGTAGGAAGGGCTTTCCAGGGCCTGGGCCGGCTTCCTCCCAGCCACCTCCCACCCTCTGCCTATTGGGAAAGTCAGCTGCCTGGCACAGCTCCAGTGTGTGCCAGGCCCTGGCCTAATTGACTCAGATCTGATAACTCAATTCCCTCAGCTGCCCAGGCGGATGCCACGGGCCAAGGGGTAGGCTGGGGATTGGAGCCCTGGCCGCCTGGCCCCGGGACCTTAACTGGCCCGCTAGCAGTGGTGAAAGGTGCAGGTGTGGGAGCAGGGAGGGAATGGGGTGGGGTGGGCATCCTTCTCAGCCTTTGAAGTCCCAGTGAGTGTCCTTAGACAGTGAGACTCATGTTTTGGGGTCAGATACTTGGATTTGGATCCTGGCTCTGCTGGTCCCAGCTGTGTGACCTGGGGGTGGCTGCTTCTCACCCTGAGCCTCAGTTTCCTCATCTGTCATGAGGGAAATGAGTCGGACCATCCCAGACTGTGGTCAGAGTCTGCTGTCCCCTGTGAAGCAGGTAGTGCCAGGATCCCCATTTCCCAGGTGAGGACGCTAAACCTCCAAGAGGGGAAACGACTGCCCCGAAGTCACACAGCTGCCCCTGGGCCAGCTGACCAGGAACCCACATGACCCCTTGACCCAGGCCTCTTTACCCACCACCCTGCGCTGGGCACCACCTTCTCCCACCAGCCCTTCCCTGCTCGGGGCTTAGATCATAGCATCTAGCCCAGGCTCTGGAGCACAGTAGGTGCTCAATAGACGTTTGAAGGAGTGGAAATAAACCAAGTGCCTGCCGGGTGCCTGGGGCAAGGGCAGGAGCAGGTCGGAGACTGAGCAGGGGCCAGGCTGCCTGGGCAGACCCTACCCAGAGGTCACCTGGGACAGGTGATGTCTTGGGCTGGAACAGAGCCTGTGGGAGCCTGGGAAGAGAGTAATTTTAATTTGGTGTGTGGAGGGCATTTGAGAAACTCTTCCAGAAGAGGCCCTGGGGGGACAGATCCTGGCTGAAAGTAGAGGAAGAGAAATACTCCAGCAGGGAGCACAGCGTGGATAAAGGCCTACAGGCTGGAATGCTTGTGTTGGGTTGAATGGGTAGAAATGAGCCTGGCGGAGTAAATTGGGGTTGGTTGTTGGGGCCTTCAATACCAGAACAAGTTTATTCCATAAGCAGGCAGGAGCTACCAAAGGTTTGGAGCCTACAGAGAAGGCCAGGCAGTAGGAGGCCCAGGGAGGCATCTAAACTACTGGTCCCAAGTCAGGGCCTGGCAGGGCCTTAGACAAAGCAATGTGTTGGAAGTGTGAGGGGCCAGCTGAAAAAGAACAAAGTTTGATGGGGCTCTTGTGGACATTGTCTGTCCTCAGGAGGACATGCAGAGGGTCTCTCAGAGCCAGAGAAGCTTCCAGGCCTCAGCTGGTCCTGGTCTTCCTCCTGCCAGGACCTTGGACCCCACCCTCTAGCCTCATCCTTGGACTGTGGGGTCAGATAGGCCTGGGCTTGCACTGTGACCCTGAAGTGTCTTCATTTTATGACTCTCACCAAGTCTGTAGCCTCTCTGGGCCTCCATCTCCTCATCTGTGAAATGGGCACAAGAGGGGAGGCATGAGAAGTGTGGCCCCATCAGCACTTCGCAGGCATCTTCTCCATCTGTGCTTACCACCGTCCCGAGGGGCAGGTGCCGTCATTAGTCCTAGTAGGTCAGGAAGCCGAGGCTCCCAGAGGGGAAGTGACAACCTGTACGTTTGTACAGCACGTAAATGTCAAAGCTGGAATTCAAACACACATCCCTGCTCTTAGGCATGATGCCAGACAGCTGCCCAGAGAATCTTTTATAAAGTGTAAGGTCTGCATGTATTCCGAGGGCGGGATGTGATGGAGAAGATCAGTCAGGGAGGGAGTTCCTGGTGGGGCCATACCAGAGGCAAAGGTGGAGAGGCCAAAGCTACTGCCCCCCTTATATGTCTGTGATTTCCTACCAGTCCTAGAAGGTCTGCAAGAAGATGAGGCTGAGACCCCAAGCCTGAGTCAGGTCCCCACCTCCAGGGGCATATCCCCTGCCGTGGGCACCCTCCCAGTGCCCCATCACCCTGACGGCCACGCCCCACCCCCACAGATCAACCTGAACGAGAGCATGCAGGTGGTGAGCAGGCGGGTGGTGACGGTGGCCTACGGGGAGCCTGTGCACCACGTCATGCAGTTCGACCCAGCAGACCCTGGTTACCTTTATCTGATGACGTCCCATCAGGTAAGGCCAGAGCCCTGGCCTGACGGGGTCCCAGGACACGTGGGCTTTCTTCCTCTCTGCCTCCCACCGGGGGCACCTTCCCTTCCCACGCCTTCCCCTTGTACACATCACCTTTGCAGGGAAGCCCTGTTTCCCCTAATTTCCCCTGTTGAAGCATCGAGCCTCAATTTCCCCGGCCTCTCGTGGCCCTCGCCACTGCCGATTCCCCGGGCAGAGGCCAGCAGCCCCGCTGAGCTGGGCCCTCCCCTCTGCCTCTAGATGGCCAGGGTGAGAGTCGCCGCCTGTGCTGTGCACGCCACCTGCGGGGACTGCGTGGGTGCAGCCGACGCCTACTGTGGCTGGTGTGCCCTGGAGACACGGTGAGGCTCCCGGGGGCAGAGGCTGGGTGTGGGCAGCTGCAGTGGGGCCAGGGGCCCGCCAGGGTCCTGATCTGTGCCATGCCGCACCAGGTGCACCCTGCAGCAGGACTGCGCCAACTACAGCCAGCAGCATTTCTGGACCAGTGCCAGCGAGGGCCCCAGCCGCTGTCCCGCCATGACTGTCCTGCCTGCAGAGATCGACGTGCACCAGGAGTATCCAGTGAGTCCCGGGGGAGCTGGGATTCGGCTCGGGGTGGGGAGGGGACACAGGGTGGGGAGCTGCCCTTCACCTGGCCCCCAAGCCCTGAGAGGTAGAGACTCCTGCCCCCAGTGCCCCTGGGACCTGGAGGCAAGGAATGAGAATGACTGGGCTTTACTGAGCACTTACTGAGTGCCCACACTCGCCGTGTGCGTGATGTCCACCTGTGTTGGTCCTCATACAACTCTATGAAGTGGATGCTCTTAACATCCCCGTTTTTCAGAGGAGGAAACTGAGGCACCGAGAGGTAAAGTGACTTGCTCATGGTCATACAGCTAGGGAGGAGCAGAGCTGGGATTTGAACTCAACAGAGGCAGGCTCCAGAGTCTCAAGAGGGAGGGAGCAAGTTGGGGGATACAAGGAGAGTCAGTGCCCAACCCCCTGCCTCTTCCCGGGCCCGGTACAGGTAGGGGTCAGAGGGACCACCAAGTGCCAGGCTGCTATTTCTTGTGCTCAGAAACAGATCAGATGAATCTGCAGTGTGGAGGCAGGGACTCCCTGCCTCGCCTGAGCTCAGGAAGGCCTGGAGCTGCCACAGCCCCCTCCCCACCCATAGCAGGCAGTCTGGGGAGGGCTGAGGGACAGGCAGGCCTGGGCCCCACTCAGCCCTGCCCTCAGTGACCTCCCTATGGCTGGCTATCCTCACCTATCAACAGGGGGGAGATGGTGGTTCTAATGGGCCAGATGGGGTCTGGGACTCCTCTGCACCCACTTCGCATGATTATGTATCACAGAGCCCTTCACATGTTTTATGTTCACAAGCAGACCAGGCACAGGTTTGTCCATCCATCCATTCATTTATTCGTTCATCACATAGATCATTGAGCACCTACTATGTGCTAACAGCAGTTCTAGACTCTGGGGACACAGCAATGAACAAGACAGAAAAAGCCCTGGTCCTTGAGCAGCTGACATGCTTGTGGAGCGAGAGAACGCGCAAGATAGGATGGCAAGATGGTGAAAAGTACTGTGGGGAAAAGGGCGCAGAAGAGAGAGAGGGGTGGGGAATGAGTGGCGGAGTATCGACATTTTAGATGAGGCTGGAGCTAGGCCCGTGGTGCAGATGTTACATTTGAGCAAAGATATGAAGTAGGTGAGTTAGGTGGGTATCTGGGAAGAGTGTTCTGGGCCAAGGGAACTGCCAGTGCAGAGGCCCTGAGGTGAGAACAGATTGGTAGATTTGAGAGAATATTAGGAGATGAGGTCAGAGAAGTCCCAGGGACCAGATGACTCAAAGCCTCCTTGACTACTGTAAGATGGTCATTTTCATTTTGCAGATGAGGAAACTGAGGCCTAGTGAGCCCCATGTAGGATATAGCCCTCTGGCCTGGAGTCCTGGCCACCTGTCACCCCTTCTCCCAGGGTTGCTAGAGTGGGGGCTGGGCCCCGAGGGGAAAGGCCTGCTCCCCACTCTCCAAGCTGAGGGTCCCTGGCCCCCAGGGCATGATCCTGCAGATCTCGGGCAGCCTGCCCAGCCTCAGCGGCATGGAGATGGCCTGTGACTATGGGAACAACATCCGCACTGTGGCCCGGGTCCCGGGCCCTGCCTTTGGCCACCAGATCGCCTACTGCAACCTCCTGCCAAGGGACCAGTTCCCGCCCTTCCTGCCCCACCAGGGTAAGCACTGCACTCACTGGGCTGTGAGTACAGCCCTGAAGGGGTGTAATGGAATGTCAGGCATGGGGGTCCTGATATCACAGCCTCCGAGGTCAGGGGAGACTCCCTTTTGTCCTTCTCTCCCTGGTTCCCCTGGTCCATTCTAGATCACGTGATTGTTGAGATGTCTGTGAGGGTCAACGGGCGGAATATCGTCAGGGCCAATTTCACCATCTACAACTGCAGCCGCATTGGACAAGTGTATCCACACACAGCGTGAGTGGGTCAGGGTGCTTGCCTCTGGGTGGTGGGAGGAGGAACAGGGAAGGGTCTCTGCTCTCAGGAAGGCCCTTGGAAGAAAAACAGTGGTGTGCTAGAGGCAGATAGGCCCTCGCTTGTTCATTTTCTGGCTCATTTATGTGCAGCAAACTCTTATCACCCTAACCTGGCTTCTGTGGGCATTCAAGCTGCAGGGGCAGAGAGAAGTGCTTTGATTACCCTTAATTTAGTCTCCTAAAGGCCCTGCTTTAGGTCTATATCCTCCTTGCATGCCTCTCGTAGCAGGGAGCTCAGTATCTTCAAAGTGCCCCACCTTCTGATGATGATGGTGGTGAAGGAAGACCTTTCTCCCCAGGGCCGGGATCTGCCTCTTAGGTCCCAGTTCCTGGGGGCAGGGGTGAAATGAGGGGTGGGGATCTGAGTGTCTGAAACGCTCCTTGTCTCCCAGCTGCACCAGCTGCCTGTCAGCACAGTGGCCTTGTTTCTGGTGCACCCAGCAGCATGCCTGTGTCTCCAACCAGTCACGGTGTGAGGCCTCACCGAATCCCATGGTAAGTTAGGCCTGGGTGGAATGCCCTCTGCCTGTTTCATTACTTTTTTTTTTTTTTTTTTAATATGTTGAAAACATTTCCACATCATTAAATTTTCTTCCTGGCACCAGATTTAACAGCTGTGCTGGGCTCATCACATAACAGCACATTTAACCAATCCCCTGTTGTTGGATGTACCGATCACTTCCCATTTCTTTTTTGTGTTCTGATATAGACAGGGCATGGCGTGCGTCCTTGATTATTCCCTGGAGATGAACTCCTAGAAATGGCATATTGGGGTCAAAGCGTGGCCACATTTTTACATCTTTGACTCAACTGCCTCCAGAAAGCCTGAGCCAGTTTTAACTCCCACCTGCAGTAGGAGGGCTCCTTTCTACACACCGTGTCAGTACTGGCTAGTTTGAAATTTTACCTGTAACATTTTCAACAACGCTGCGGGCTCAGGGCAGTTGTCCCTGAGGCCAGGAAATACCAGACTGGGACCTTGAATCTAAGCCCCTCTGGCTTGGCGCCCATGTTCTCCTTCCTTCCCGAGATCAGGAGGTGGGCTGAAAGGCCCCTGGCTTGGTCTCCCCATGGGTGCTGGGGACCCTGGAGCAGGTGATGCCATGGCTGTCCCTGAGCAGAGAAGGTGAGCTGGTCTCAGGAGCCACACGCTCCCAGGTCCTGTTGCTTATGCTGGTCCCGTGAGCTCTACAGGCTGATTCTCCGCTGGCCAGGATCCAGGCCCTCCCTGGTGCTGTGGGATGGCTGGATTGAATCAATTACACCAGGGTGGGCGTGGTGGGGAGAGTTGGCGGACGGGGAGAAGTACAAATGGAAATGCCACATACCTTGCGCCTGGTTGGTTTCTGCCGTGTGTTCACTTGCAGGGTGGCCTTCTGCCATTGCCCCAAAAGCTTCTAAGGCCATCCTAGCCTTACCAGGGATGACCAAATGAGGCTTTGGCTGGGGCAGTGATGCTCAGCCAGGTGAGCTACACTGGGGTGGGAGAGGGTGTCGAGGTTCTGAGACCCTCTCAGACCTGGCTGCTGGAGCCTCTGTCTTGTATCAGGGCTGTGAGGGGTCAGGGTGAGGCACTGAGTCCCTGCCTGAGGCTCCTCTCCCCAGGAAGGAGATGCTCCCGCCCACTTTCCAGATGGGACAACTGAGGTAGCAAATAGGGTCCTGGGCGCACTGCTTCCTAGCATGTGTCCCAGGGAAGCGGCCCCAGTCCCCAGAGCATCTGAACCCCCAGCCTCTTGGCTCTGGGCTCAGAGAATCTCATCAGGAACCCTCCAAGCAGGTACAGATCAGTGTTCAGATGCTAAGGAGGGGCTCCATGGCCCACACCTGGAAGCCTCTGGTCTCTGCACCTCCTGCCTAAGCCTCTGAACTGCTTTGAAGAAGGGTCATCCAGGAGCTTACCTCAAAGAACCGAGACAATAATGTGGGGCTTCTGGCCCTGGGAGAGAGATCCAGTGGAGTCTGTGTGGCCAAACCATAGAGGAGGCCCCCGGGCCCCTGTGTTGGAGTCCGGGCCAAGCAGGAGTCCTGCTCTTTTTTAGGGTCCACATCTTCTAGCCCCAGGCCCAGGGCTGGGTACACAGAGGGGCTCAATAAATGTGAACATGAAGCATTCGTGCTGGCAGCCTGATGGCTGTTGAGGAGGACCCACAGGCTCAACACGGTTATCCAGCATTTATTGGGCACCCTTTGTATGACTGGGTCTGTAGCAGGCACTGGGAAAGAACCCAGTTAGACATAGTTCTGCCCTCCCCATTATGAGCCAAGGGCCTGAGGTGTGAGTTGTGGCTGTGTGATCCTGGTCAAGCTCCTGAACCTCTCTGTGCCTGTTTCCCCATCTCCTATTTTACTTACTGTGTAATTGTACATTTTACTCCTATAAAATGGCCTTACTTTGCTGTGCTGGGAGTCTTGAATTGCACCTATGAGGCACCAACTCCATATGTGGCACATAGTAGGTACCCATTAAAAGGCCACTATCCTTCTCAGGAGCGGGTGGCTACTTTGCTGGGTGGGCCAGGGAGCAGAGGGAGACTTTTGTGCAGGGTCCTGACAGATGCATAGGAGCTCACCAGTCTAGAGGTGTTTCTGGGGCAGCACCCCATAAACCATCTCCCCCCAGGTCTGCAGCTCTGGGGGCCAGGAGCTGGAGCGGTAGGCCCAGAGAGGGTCTGTCTTAGAGGATTGTGGTAATCTAGCAGGAACTGGGATCGGAGCCCCAGAGAGGGTCTCTTAGAGGACTATGGTAATCTAGCAAGAGAAGAGGCAGCCCTCTCCACAGGCCTGCAGAAGTCTCTGACTGATACTTAAGGTGGCATTTATTTATGTCTCTGTTAGCCCTGCAGGTGACATGTTTCTGGTCAGGTGGTGGACAGGGGAGTTTGCACATCAGCCTGCACCCCTCGAGAGCTGGGAGGAGACAGTAGGACTTGGGTTAGGCCAGGGAGGTGTCCCTGGGGAGGTGCTAGGGGCTGAGTGTCCTGTCACTAGGGAGTCTCCTGCACTTCCCTAGTGCAGAAGGAGGATGTGGAGGAGTGGAGGGTGCCAGGAAGAGGGTGCGGTGTTTTAGAGGAGGGGAGGAGAGATAGGACAGTAGGCCCCCTTCCTGGGGAGCCTGGCGTGGATGCCACCATGAAATTGGACTTCATTCGGAGCCAGTGGGGAGAGTGATTTGGTAGGAACAAGGGGCAGTTTAGGGGGCTGTGAGGGTGCAGAACGGAAAAAAGGACCGGGCGAGATGGGTTTAGGGTCTGGGCCAGCCATGCTGGATTGGGACATCAGTTCTTGACCCTTGAATGTGGGAGAGACAATGAGAGAGTCTGTGAGTCCCAGTGTGGGTACAGGTGAGGTCCTCTGTGAACCAGCACCCACTGGGCTCCTGTCCGGGTTGATTGTGGCTTTTGGCACTGCTGACTCAGCAGCTGTCCTTATTCCTCTGCCTGGAGTGTGGTCGATTGGCCGTGGTTTCCTGAACCTGCAGGCTCTGCCCTGTGCTGCACTCCAGCAAAGGGGAGAAGCCACTCAGCCTCCTTCCAAGGTGTCAATGGCTTGGCTTAGATGGGACAGGGAGGCCCCATCCTTTGGTTGCACTGGGGGAAACCCTAGTTCAAACTAGCCTTGGCCGCAACAGAATTAATTGACTCCTATGAGTGTGAAATCTGGGGCGGGGGGCCAGGGTGGGGAGAGGGGTGGTGGCATCACCTTCAGGTGCAGCTGGATCCAGGAGTTCCGACCATGTTTTCAGGGCTCCCTGCCCCTCTGGTTGGGCTTCATGCTCTGTCAGCCCTCCCCCCTTGGTAGCAAGTTGACCTCAGCAACTCCAGGCAGGCTCCTGATTTCCTGGCAGCCTCAGAACATAAGAAGAGCTTCTCTTTCTTATTGGTTCTATGGAAGTCCCAGAGTTGACTTTTGCTGGCTGCACTAGGGTCACGTACACTCCCTGAACCAATTGCTGAGTCCAGGGCAGGCCTGGGACACCAGCCTATCCCTGGGGCTAGGGAGTAGAGTCAGTCTTCCCAAACCACAGGCCTGTGGGGGAAGTTCCCCAAAGGCCAGGCCAGACTTGGAGGCAGATGGTGGGGGCTGGAGGCCAGCAGCAGACATACCAGCTGGCCCCGTGGAGGGTTAGCCAGTTCTGGGGGGAGGTACCAAAGGAGGGAAAAGGTGTGCCAGGACTCTTAGCCTTGGCCCACTCTATAGAACGGGTATAAGCATCCAAAGCCATGGGATCATAGATAGGGATTAAGGAGAATGGGGGTGGGGGGACCCTCAGGGATGCTTCCACGTCATTTCCTTGGGGGGGGGGGGGCTCACGTGGAAACTCCTGCTCTGACCCTCACCCCACAGCCCCTCCTGTCAGCTACTTACCCATTGGTGGGGTGGAGCTGGGAAGACAGAGCCACAGAGCCCCCGGCCAGCTGCAAGGCAGAGCTGGCAGCAGCCATGAAAACTGATTGCAAACATGTGGGTTCCATTCCCTGAAATTCCATGGGGTTTACACATGAGACTGCGGAAGATGGCAGCCCAGAGGCCAGAGGCTTGTGTGGGCTCACCCTGAGCTGGACACAAGCTCCTCCCTCCCAGCCCCGCAGGACGGTCAGCTCAGGAGGCCTCACCCGGGCCTAGCCATGTTGCTTCTCTGGCTGAGGCCTCTGTGATCCGCACCAGGCCCTGCTCCCCGGGAAATGGACCAGTCTAGGCAAGGTTTCTGGCCTGGTGGTCGGCAAACAGTCTGGACAACTAGAGGCCTCTTGTGCTGCCAGTTCCATCTTGGGCAAACTGCTCTGCTTCTCTGTGCCCCGATTTCCTAGTCTGTAAAATGGGTGTAATGATTATACTTAACTCAGAGGATTGTTGGGAGTTCGGATTTGGTGAATTAATACGGTGTGGTGTGCTTAGAACTGTCCAGGAGCACAGTGAGGGCTGTGCGAGCTGGTGACTATCTCTGATGTTGGCATGGTCATCATTTATTGTTACTGGCATCTCCTCAGGGTCCAGTGTTATGCCGAGCCCCCCAGGGTTCCCCTCAGGGAGCTCCCTGTCTGATTAGCAGTAAGGAGAAAAGACCCAGGGAGGCCTCCAAGTTCTATCCTCAGAGGCCTTTGCCCTGGCTGGCTGGCCTCAAGGTGGACACACACGGATCATTGTGTTCCCAGCCAGACCTCTAGGCTGGGATGGTCAGCCCTCGGTATGGTGTGGCGGCTGCAGGGTCCCAATCTCCCCTTCTCTCAGGGTCTCAGCAGGTCAGGCTCAGAGTGTGAGGAGGCAGAACATGGCCCAGTGGGGCCCTCAGGTCTGAACAACAGTGCAGGGTGGGGGCTCCAGACTTGTAAGCTCAGAGAGGTCACTAGGTGGCATGGTGGGCACAGCCCTGCTCCCTGGTGTCTGTTTCTGGCCTGGGAGTCAGACAGTGGGAGTTCACAGACCAGCTCTGCCCTCTGACCGCAGGTACATCGCCATGTTTCTGAACCTCCAGCTCTTGCCTGCCCTCCCTCCCTAACTTTTTTCCTTTTTTAAATTTAAATGTTTATTTATTTTTGAGAGAGAGAGAGAGTGGGTGCTAGCATGATAGCATGAGCCGGGGAGGGGCACGGGGTGGGGGGTGGGAAAGGATCTGAAGCAGAGAGCAGAGAGCCTGATGTGAGCTCAAACTCACGAGCCATGAGATCATAACCTTAGCCAAAGTTGGACGCTCAGCTGACTGAGCCACCCAGGCACCCCTAACTTCTTTCCTTTTTTTTTTTTTTTCAATGTTTATTTATTTTTGAGAGAGAGAGTGTGAGACAGGGGCAGAGAGAGGGGGACAGAGGATCCGAGGTGGGCTCTTTGCTGACAGCAGTGAGCCCAGTGTGGGGCTCAAACTCATGAACCGACCCGTGAGATCATGACCTGGGTCAAAGTCAGACACTCAACCAAATGAGCCACCTGGCGCGCCTAACTTCTTTCCTTTTTCGAAGTGGCCCCTGCTCCACCAGGCCTCCGTGGCTGTACTGCCAATGTGAGAATGCTGATGCCCAGGCCTGCCTGGGACTCCTGGGGGGCTGGCGCCTCTGCCCAGAGGCTGGGACTCTCACCTGCAGAAGTGGGGAGGGGTGTGGAGCCTCGGGACACCAGGGTCCTCATAGCCTGTTTCCCGTGGGCTGTTCAGAAATTTGGAGTTCTTTTTCTGAATCATTTAACATGTGTCATCCTGGAAACCGCATTTCGGAGCTGGGCGTGGTCTCAGAGAATGGGTGCAGCCCCTCATTTTATACCTGGGAAAGATGAGGCCCAGAGATGGGGAGGGGGGCCAGCCCTCAACCCCAGCCTCCTTGACCTCCTCTGCAAAGTATGCCCTGGAACAGCCATGGCGGGACTGGTTCCTTCGCTGGGCAGGTTACATCATCGCGGTGTACCTCCGTTTCACCATCTATAAAATGGGGCCGATAAAGCCTGCCTGTAGGCTTGTCATGAGGGTCAAAAGAGACGGTGTGTGGGAGGCACTGGGCACATTGCCCTCGGTGGTGGCGGCTGCTGTGATTTTATTACTGGTGTTTCCTCACTGTGCAGGCTGGCAAGTACTTCCCTGGGGAGGCAGGCTGCAACACTAGGCTGGCTGGCATGGCCGTGAATCCTGTCTCTTCTGAAATGCTCCCTCATCACCCTTACCTCGTTGTGTTTTGACTGCAGAGCCCTCAGGACTGCCCCCAGATCCTGCCCTCACGCCTGGCACCCATGCCCACAGGCAGCTTACAGAGCATCCCCGTGCATCTAGCCAATGCTGCCTTCCAGGTAGGTGGAGGCCAGGCCTGGGGGTGGGGGCAGGAGAATGCTGTTCTGGATGAGGACCCATGCTCTGGTCCCTCCACCCACACCTTGGTTTTGTTTCTCTGAGTTTCCAGATTCTGTTTGAGAAAGCCCCACTGTGTTTGTAGGGGGTTAAAGGAAGGGGAAGTGGATGGGGAGGGCCCAGCCCAAGGGACAGCAAGCTGCTAACAGCTCCTGAGGGAAACCCTGGCCAGCACCCCCAGACTCCCCTACCCTGTAAAGCTCTCCTGGCAGAGCTGGGCTGCAGCCCATGGTTGGGCACTGTCCATGTCCTGCCGGCCCCACCCCCTAGGCTGACTTGTAATTCTGCACACACTTCCTCAGTTCATGGCTGACATGTCTTACCTGAAGAATGTCCAGAGAACCCCTGTGCTGCCCTATTCCCCATTATCCAGATGGGAAAAATGAGATCCAGAAAGGAGAAGTAGATGACTCTAGGTACACGACGTAGGGCTTGACTTGTACCCTAGCACTGGACTCCTCTGAGAGAGTGCTCTTCCCTACAATCTGCCGTCACCTCTGCACCCACGCATGGGGAGGAGGAGATTCAGCTCCTTTCTGGGTCCCTCCTGGAAGAGCATCTTGGTGGGAAGCGTTGACGAGTTCTGGAAGTGTGCCAGCCATCCCCCTCCCCAGCTCCTAGGGACTCGCCATCTGTTGCTTCCAAGGGGGAACGAAGGCCTGTGACAGCTGTCGCACGTGGGGGCCACGTGCCAGGCATCTGGGATGTGTCAGGCAGCCTTGTGGCTGGGGCTGGAGCTCTGTGCGGGCAGTGCCCTCAGCCCTCAGACTCCCTCCTGCAGTGGTTGGAACAGAGCCTCAGGAGTATGAAGGGGCCTGGTCTGGTATGGAGGGCGGTGCTGCTCCCTGGGGCTACAGGAGCCTGGCGCGGGGAGGCCCAAGCCCTGGGTTCGGGTCCCGTAACCAGGAGGCATGTGTCTGCCCCCAGTGTGCCTCAGTGATCCTGGCCCTCGACCTGCTTCTAGAACACTAAGGGCAGGAAGGGGCAGAGCCCCCTTCCTGTTTGCTGAGCCTGTACTCTGGGGAGCCTCAGGACAGGCTGGGCCTGCTATGCTGAGTGGCTGAAGCCTGAGCTGACCCACCTCCTGGCTCAGCATGGGCAAATGTGCTTGTAGCCCTGTCAATAGCCACCTTCCTCTGTTAGCTTCAGAGTGAAGCGGGAGAGGGGGTAGGCCAGAGGGGAGGGGTGTGCTGACCTGCTTTCTCCTCAGGGTGTCACATGTGCTAACAACAGGGACATAAACAGGAAGTCCTGCCACGAGGCTGGACTAATACACATGAAACCTGAGTTTGTTCAGTCAGCAAATATTTATTGACACTGTTCCCTGGAGGCCTGTGCTGGGCAAGATAAGACTGGGGAGTTGGGGCCTGTGTACTTAAGTCAACAAACATTTACTGAGCACCTCCTGCATACTAACAGCCAGCATATATTAGTCACCCACAGTGTGCAACCCACTAAAGATACATGATCTCCAGTTTCCCCAGCAACCCTGCAGAGTAGGAATGTGTGTTTCCATTGCAAAATTTAGGAAACCAAGGCTCAGAAAGGAGAGCCACTTGCACAGAGTTGCACAGCTAGGAAAGGCAGAAGGTAGGATTCAAACGGATGGAACCTGAGGTCTTTTATTGCCACCCACTGCCCTTGGAGGTGTCACAGGGGCTGAGACCCAACCCTAACCCTTCCCAGTGGGTGGCAAGACCAGTGTAAAAAGAGCTTGGGCAGGGAGATAAGGGTGGTCCTCAACATACAGGGTGCGGGCAGGCTTTAGGAGCCTCCTAGAGCCCCTAACATGCACCCAAATATTCATTGCTAAATGAATGAATGAATAATCAAATGAGGGGCACCCACCTGATTTAAGGGGGCTCTGGGAAGTCTTTGGAACATGACAATTTGAGCTGGATGCTGAGGCTGTGTTGTGTTTTGCTGGGTGGCTAAAGGGGAGACAAGTTGTTTGGGTAGGAGGAACAGCCTGGACAAAGGCCCAGGGGCAGGGCAGCCTGTGCCATGTCCAAGAGTGTCCTGCTGTGGCTGGGGCATCGGCCTTGGGGGACAGAGGTGGGGGTAGTAAGATTCAAAGAACAGGTGGAGTCTCACTGGGATGAACCTTGAATGGCAGTCATGCTAAAGAATTGGATTTTTATGAGCCGAGTAAAAGGCTGTTGGTTTAGGCCATCGGGAGATATTGGTGAAGCTTTTAGTCTCATGGGGAGCAACAGGTTCCAGGTGTTCATGTACTCCTTGCCTCCCTCCTTCCATCATTGGACCTGAAGGCCAGGAAGGACATTCTGGAGGGGTAGGGGCCTGATAAAAGTGCTCAGCCCACTCCTCTGGGCAGCAGCCCACGACGAGTTGGAGTTAGAGAGCAGTGGGTGCTGATCTGCCTCTCCTCAGCAACCCCATTTCTCCTAGGGTGCAGCCCTAGAATGTAGCTTTGGGCCGGAGGAGATCTTTGAAGCCGTATGGGTGAATGAATCTACTGTACACTGCAACCAAGTGGTGGTAAGTGGTGTGGCTCGGGGGGCGGGGCGGGGGGGGGGGTGCGGCAGGAAGGCCTGCATAAGTCCAGACGCTATACTCCTTCCTTCCCACCTTATCCCCCTCCTCCTTTTGATTCCCTTATCCTCAACAGCCCTGCCCTCTTCTGTCTCCATGACATGCATCCCCTCCCCCCAGCAGAGACCTAGACACCACTCACACCCCTCATGCTCTTTCTTGTCCTTTTGCAGCTGCACACGACCCAGAAGAGCCAGATGTTTCCACTCAGCCTCCAACTAAAGGGGCAGCCAGCCCGATTCTTGGACAGCCCTGACCCCATAACAGGTGGGAGCTCCTACGGCCCTATGGCCACTGGGGATTCAGCCTTAATGGGTGGGGCTCTACCTTGGGGGACTTATCCAGTGCCCACCGCACAGTCACAGATGTCCCGCCCTGTGTTTCCCTAGCACACAGGGTCTCAGATCCCAGCCTTGCTGTTCTGTACCTGGTCACTCAGTTCTTATTCACTGAGCAGCTATTGTGGGCCAAACATCTGTATGCCGATGGCTGTGCAGCTTCAGGCGCTTGCTTGGTCTTCTGTTTCTTAGCCATGTGACGTGAGGCACAGGCCCTTTTACAGAAAGCTTGGTGAGGATTTGCTGACACGATGCACACAGATCTTACAGTTGTGACTGGGGCACAGTCAGCACACCCCAAATGGTGATTGGTGTCCTTACTGTTATTATTCATATTGAATCAATTCTCTAAGAGTTTGTCTATTCATGGGGAGCCTCAGATATCCCTAGTGGATATGGCACCACCACCCGCCCCCCTGTCCCCACCATGAAGGTCCCAGAGACAGACTCCAGAAGAACCAACCTGCACACCCAAGACCCTGAAGAACCCTCCCAGCACTCCTGCTTGGGCCACTCCGAGGGTCTGAGGCCCTGGTGCCCACTGCCCACATTGCTCAGTGATCCCCTAGCATCCCAGAGCCCCACTGGTGGGTAAACAGACCCACCCAGGCCTGGGTGTGAATCTCGGGCCTGCCGCTCACAGGCTTTGTGACCTTGAGCAAGTCAGTCCTCCCCTCTGAGCCTCGGTCTCTTACCTGCCAAATGGGGCTAATAAAGAGCTCCCGCTGGGGAGCCTGGGTGGCTCAGTCACTTAAGCATCTGACTTTGGCTCAGGTCATGATCTCCCAGTTCGTGGATTCAGGCCCCGCGTTGGGCTCTGTGCTGATGGCTTGGAGCTTGGAGCCTGCTTTGGATTCTGTGTCTCCTCCTCTCTCTGCCCCTCCCCCGCTCATGGTCGGTCTCTCTCTCTCTCTCTCTTTCTCTCAAAAATAAACATTAAAAAAAAATTTTAAAAACCCCAAACAAACAAAGAGCTCCCACCTGGTAGAATCGTGGTGTGGACAGATACTATTAATGAGGCTGTGGCTGCACTGTGCTTAGCAAAGGCCCTGGGGAGTTTGGAGAACCAGAACCCACCTCTGGGTGATGGTGAGTGAATGCAGAGGGCACAGTGGTGACGGGGGGTGCTGACCCATGCTGTCTCCGTGTCTCTCCCAGTGGAGGTCTATAACTGCGCCATGGGCAGCCCTGACTGTTCTCAGTGCCTAGGCCGGGAGGACCTGGGACACCTGTGTGTGTGGAGTGACGGCTGCCGCCTGCGAGGGCCCCTGCAGCCCCTGCCTGGCACCTGCCCCGCCCCCGAGATCCGCGCGGTAAGCACCCCCACCCACGGAGGCCTGTCGCACCCGCATGCCTGCGTGTGCGACACACAGCGCCCCACACGGGCTCTCAGACCTGTGACACACGTGCTTGCACATAACCAGCCGTATGCATGCAGGATCACCTGGGGAGCGCCTGCTGGGTGCCAGGGCCGCTGGGTGCTGGAGACACAGCAGTGAACAAAGTGCCACGGAGCTAATGTTTTAGTGGGGGAGGAGGGTGGGCAGTAATAAGTAAGGAAATAAATAATTTATATATAGAAGGCGATAAGTGCTATGGAGAAAAATAGAGTGAAGCAGGGAGTCTGGGCCGGAAAAGATGCTAGCACTAGTCTCTAGTTGTTTTTCTTTTCATGTTTATTTTTGAAAGAGAGAGAAAGAGAGGGAGCAAGCAAGGGAGGGGCAGAGACAGAGGGGGACAGAGGATCTGAAGCAGGCTCCGTGCTGACAGCAGACAGCCCAATGCGGGGCTCGAACACACAAACCGTGAGACTGTGACCTGAGCCGAAGTCGGACGTGTAACTGACAGAGCCTCCCAGGTGCCCCCAGTCTCTAGTTTTTATGGTGAGGTGGGGGAAACCCTGCTGGTATGGTGATAAGTGAGGCCGGCAATAACAACCGAGCCTGAGTTTTAGCTAAGACGAAGTCCGGTGGAAGAATTCTCGTTGGCGTAGGCTGAGTCAGGTGCCCATCCCTGACCCAGTCAGCTCTGGTTGGGTTGCGAGATCATGTGGTCAGACATGGCCACTGGGAGCAGACTGCGTTGTCCACAGAAGCCCCCACCCTCCGCAGGTGTCATTGACTTTGCACACTCACATCCCCAGACCCATGTGGGCACATCCTCACTGGCAGCCCCCGTGACCTGTCCAGTGAGCAGCAGCCCCCGCCCCCTCAGAGCCTCCGTACCTCCTCCTGAGCAGCAGGTGTACGTGCACTTGCCTGGGTGTGTGCAGCAGTGGGTGGGGAAAGCTGCTGACGTCCCAGCCTCAGAACATCATTCGTCCTCTGGTCACCTGGCAGATTGAGCCCCTGAGTGGCCCCTTGGACGGCGGGACCCTGTTGACCATCCGAGGCAGGAACCTAGGCCGGCGGCTTAGCGACGTGGCCCATGGCGTGTGGATTGGCAGTGTGGCCTGTGAGCCACTGGCTGACAGATACACGGTGTCGGAGGAGTGAGTAGTGGCAGTCCCCAGGGCTATTCTGAATGACCTCTAGTGTCCCCCCCCCCCTGCCCCTCCCAACAGTGCCAACCACAGCTCTGCCCTCCCCTCTCCCCTCTGCCTTCCCACCCTCCTCAGCACCCTGCCGCTCCCTAGAAGTGGCGCAAGGTCTTCCAGACCTTGTTGAAGCCATTACCCACCCCTGTGCATTCCGCCCTTTTCTACTCTGGACGCTTCTCCATATCCTTCAAGTTCCCACTTCAACACCTGCTGCTCTGGGAGGCCCTCCCAGGTTCCTCCAGAACAGCCGGACTTTCATAGAAGCCTTGCGTTGATTTTTTTAAAAAAAGCAACAAAAACCTTGTAGTTAACAAAGTGTGGGGCTGCTGGTGTGGTGCAGAGGTCTAAGCCTACCACTGTGGGGCCTGGCCCAGAGGGGCTGTAGAAAAGCAGGGGGTGAGCTGATTTCCTTTGCCGGGGGAGCTGTAAGTCAGGCTTGCAGAAAGGCTATCAGTCTACCAGCCCAACAAATGTCCTCATGGTTGGAGAATGTTCAGATCCCAAGAGACCATCTTATCTCACCCTTTGTCACATAGTTGTAGAATTGTGGGAAAGTCAGGTGGGGTGGGCAGGGGAGGTGGGTAGTCCTGGGGAAGAGCCTGGCATCAGGGTGACATTGGGGTTTCAGAGTGGCTGTTTTCCAGCTGATAGGGAATGGTTTCAGTATTTTGATGTGGGTGATGCCGTTGGCTGTCCCAGCCAAATGGCAGTCCCAGCTGTGAGTCGGAGAGGCGGGAAGCTGAGGGCAAGGGTGGAGAGCCCACATACCCTCAGGGTATAGCCGGGGTGGGGGGGGTGGCATCATTCAAGAGAGAACCCAGGTGCTGCTTACCCAGCCCCTGAGACCCTCCAGCTGCTCTCCTGACCCAAGCTACCTCCCCCCAGGATTGTGTGCGCTACAGGGCCAGCCCCAGAGGCATTCTCAGACATGGTGACGGTGAACGCCTCTAAAGAGGGCAAGTCACGGGAGCGCTTCTCCTACGTGGTAAGGAAGGCTGAACCCACCCTCCTGCCCACCCCACCAGACACACACCTGGGGGGTGGCCTGACGCCTGACCCCCTGTCTTCCTCCTCACAGCTGCCCCAGGTTCAATTCCTAGAGCCTGACAAGGGCCCCAAGGCAGGGGGCACCAGGATCACAATCCACGGGAGCGACCTCCATGTGGGCTCTGAGCTCCAAGTCCTGGTGAACGACACAGAGCCCTGCACGGAGCTCGTGTAAGCCCCTGGGCCTGGGCCACCCCTTCCTGCCCAGGGAAACTGGAGGGCTGGGGGCTGGAAGGGTGGAATGACGTCCTTGCACCAAGCATCACTCGGGTTTTCACCGGCTGTGTCCCTTCGGCCAAGCCCCTTCCCTTCTCTGAGCCTCAGTTTCCTCATCTGGTAAGAACAGTAATTGTGAGTAGTACTCTGTGCCCGGCATACAGTAGGAGCTCCATAAGTGACCTCTGCTGTGAAAAATGTGATGGTCATATACATTCGGAGCTCCTCTGGCTGGCCCAGGGGTGTGGTCCAGAGCCTTTTGATGAAATACCTTTGTCTTTATTATGCACTTACTGTGTACCAGGCCCCATTGATGGGCATTGCTGGGGACACCAAGAAGAGCCCAGCAAAGTCTCAGCTCTCAGGAAAGCAGACATTCCCGCAGGAAATAGAAACATCTGAGACTGGGAAAAAAGCTGGTTCTTTCAGAGCCATTCCTCAGCTCTGAGAGAGGGACTCTGGGAGGGCTTCTTGCATGAGGCGGGATGGGGCAGAATTGGAACACACGGGCAGGGCTGGAGGAAAAGCGAAGGTGTTGAAGGTGGGGAGGGCAGCCTGAGCAAAGATGTGGCAGTGGGTATGTGCAAACAACAGATTCCTGTACGAGGGGGCAGAAGACCAGGTTGGGGCGAGTCGAGGAGGCCTATCTGGGCCAGGCATGCGGGCTTGTGCCCTGGGCGATGGGGCAGGCAGGAGCAAGCAGCAGGAGGTGGGGGCTGTGCTGACAGTGCCGCTGCCCTCCCACAGGCGCATGGACACCAGCATCACCTGCACGGTGCCCGAGGGTGCCCTGCCGGCCCCCGTGTCCGTGTGTGTGCGCTTTGAGCGCCGGGGCTGTGTGCACAGCAACCTCACCTTCCAGTACATGCAGAACCCAGTCATCACGGCCATCAGTCCCCGCCGCAGCCCCGTCAGGTGAGACCCCAGACCCTGACCTCTGGCTGAGCTCACTCTCTAGGGCTGTGGGTGGGCTGACAGGGCCCGCTCTATCCCATAGTGGCGGCAGGACCATCACGGTGGCTGGCGAGCGTTTCCACATGGTGCAGAATGTGTCCATGGCTGTGCACCATATCGGCCGGGAGCCCACGGTGAGGGGGCTGGGACCAAGGTGGGTGGGGAGCGGCCAGTAGCCCTGATTGACTTCACGCTGCTGCATCTGTCTTCTCTCTGCCTCTCTCTCTGTCTCTCCCTCTCTCTCTCCGTCTCCTTAAACCTCAATCTCTCCCTGTTTCTCCTGCCCGTCTGTCCATCCTCAACCTTGGCCCTGGCCCTGGCCCTTCCCTACCAGCTCTGCAAAGTTCTCAACTCCACCCTAATCACCTGCCCGTCCCCTGGGGCCCTGAGCAATGCATCGGCACCGGTAGACTTCTTCATCAATGGAAGGGCCTACACCGATGAGGCGGCTGTAGCTGAGGAGCTGCTGGACCCCCAGGAGGCCCGGCGGGGCAGCAGGTTCCGCCTGGACTACCTCCCTGACCCACAGTTCTCCACGGCCAAGAGGGAGAAGTGGATCAAGCACCACCCCGGGGAGCCCCTCACCCTGGTCATCCATGTGAGTTCCAGTGGGTACCAGTGCGGGAGTGAGCGGGGCCGGGCTCAGCCGCAGACCTCAGCAAGCACTCCCTCTCTGTTCCTGCAGAAAGAGCAGGACAGCCTAGGGCTCGAGAGCCACGAGTACCGGATCAAAATAGGCCAAGTGGCCTGTGACATCCAGATCGTCTCGGATAGAGTCATCCACTGCTCGGTCAACGAGTCCCTGGGCACGGCTGAGGGGCAGTTGCCCATCACAGTGAGTGAACGGGGAACCCCAGGCGGAGGCAGACCTGGCCCCCAGCCCTGCCCCTCACCCAGTGTATCAGAGCTAAGTGTTGTCATGCTCAATGGATGACGCCAAGTGGAGTTTTACATCCCCACTTGACAGATGAGGCCCAAGAACTTAGTCAGCTGCTCCAGGGCAGTGATTGGCCCCAGATAGGCCTGATGGGGCTGGACTTTCAGAGGCCGTTAGAAGTCTCCCTTGTTCCACTTGACGCTCCACGTCGAGTTTGGGCTGCCAGTCACGTGCAGAGTCACAGAGGGGAGGGATACAGGAGGAGTGCCGAGAGGGGCCAGAAATGAGACCTTTTCTATGCTGTACCTGCTTGCATGCCTCCTGGGACAGGAAACCCCTTCCCTCTGAAGGCAGCACATGCCGCCCAGGACAGGTCTGACTGCCAAAGCTCCCTTTCACCTGCACCCCAGTCCCAGTTATGCCCTCTGACTCCTCAGCCTTTGCCTGTTTCCCTGGTCATCAGACAGTCCTCCAGATACTTGGGGACAGCAGCCAGGTCCTGTGAACTGCCCTGCCTTCGGCTCCTCCACTGCCCCTCCCAGACCGTAGTAATAAACACAGTCCATATTGAGTCTCCCCTCTCTGCCAGGGCTAGCCAAGCATCATCTCCTTTAGCCCTCACAGCATCCCCAGGAGGTGGGCCTGGTTATCTCTGTGTTTATAGATGTGGCCTCTGAGGTTCAAAGAGGTTAGGTGACTTGCCCAGGACCCCACAGCTAGCGAGGAGAGGAGCCAAAGCACGAGTCCGGGGAAGCTACAGCTCCCTCCTCCCACCTCTGCCCAGATCCAGGTAGGGAACTTCAACCAGACCATTGCCACACTGCAGCTGGGGGGCAGTGAGACCGCCATCATTGTGTCCATCGTCATCTGCAGTGTCCTGCTGCTGCTCTCTGTGGTTGGTAAGGAGACTTATTCTTGTGACACCTTGGAGGGCACACCTGCCCCCACCTTGTCCCAGCCCCTCAGAAGACTGGCAGATAGGAGAAGAGGAGTGATGGGCTGGGGACACAGCTGAAACAAAAGCTTGGTGGTGGGTTACTCACTGAGAGATGTGCCCTGGCTGTGGCACAGATGGGTGGAGGATGATAGATGCTGGGGGATGCGCTGGGTCCAGGCTGTGGGCCCTGACTGCCTGGCAGAGGAACTTGGAACCTTGTCCCGGAACCAGTAAGGGGCTACTGGAGGAGCTTAAAAGGGAAGCTTAACCTACACATTTGGTAGGCTATCCCACTATTAAACTGATGGTTGTAAAGGTGATACAGTTGATCCTTGAACAACATGGAGCTGGGGGCGCTGACCACCCCCCACCCCACAGTCCGAAATCTATGTATAACTTTTGACTCCCTCCAAAACTTAACTACTAATAGCCTCCTGTTTCTGGAAGCCTTACCAATAACATAAACAATCAACACACATTTTGTATTTATATGTATTATATACTATAGTCTTACCATAAAGTAAACTAGAAAAATGTTATTAAGAAAATCATAAGGATGAAAAAAATACATTTTCAGTACTCACTGTATTTATTTTTAAAAATCTACAGGTAAGTGGGCCTGTGCAGTTCAAACCCAGCTGTCCAAGGGTCATCTGTGTGTGTGTATATTTCCCCCTTCCCCACCCCAGTAAGGGATTATAATATAATACTACTGTGTCACCTTTTAAATGTTTCATAATTCACAAGTTAACACCTGGTCATCGTAGAAAGAATCGAAAATGGTAAAAAGCAGAAAGAGAAGAAATCGACCATAATTCTCTCACCCAAAGAAAGCCACTGTTCACCCCTATTTTTTTTTTACCTCCTCTATTTCTGACCTGGGCCAGTTCACCCCTCCTTAGGCAACCTGATGGTCCCCCGCTCCCGGGAGGTCACCATACTGATGCCGAACTTAGTGCGGACATCCGGCTGGCATAGCACATTACAGCCCAGAACTCCTGGGCTCAAGCAATCCTCCTGCTTCAGCTTCCCAAGTAGCTGGGACTACACACATGTGCCACTGCACCTGGCAAGGATCCTGAGCCTGGGAGACCCCTGTTTCATTTTAACTGACACATGATTTTATGTTAGTTTCAGGTGCACAACACAGTGATTCAGTATTTTGATGTAGTTGCCTTGTCACTATACAAAGTTCTTATAATGTTATTGACTATAGTCCCTATGTTGTACATTACATCCCCAAGATATGTGTTTTATAAGTGGAAGTTTGAACCTTTTCATCCCCTTTACCTATGTCACCTATTCCTGCACATCCCTCCCCTCCAGCAACCACCAGATTGTTTTCTGTATCTATGAGTGTTTCTGTTTTGTTTTGTTTTTTTAGATTCCACATATAAGTGAAATCACAGAACATTTGTCTTTCTCTGACTTATTTCTTAGTGTAATACCCTCTAGATCCATCCATGTTGTCACAAATGGCAAGATTTCATTCTTTTTAGGGCTGAGTAATATTTTATGTATGTATACCATTACTTCTTTATCCACACATTTGTCCAGGGACACTCAGCTTGCTTACACGTCTTGGCTATTGTAAATAATGCTGCAGTGAACATAGGGACGCATGTATCTTTTTGAATTAGTATATTTGTTTTCTTCAGCAGATGAATAACCCAGAAGTGGAATTGCTGGCTCCTAGGACAGTTTTATTTTTATCTTTGAGGAACCTCCATACTGTTTTCCATAGAGGCCGCATCAATTTATGTTCCTCCCAACAGTTTACCAGGGCTTCCTTTTCTCCACATTCTTGCCAACACGTATTATTTCTTGTCATTTTGATCCGAGCCATTCTGACAGGTGTGAGGTGCTATCTCATTGTGGTTTTGATTTGTATTTCCCTGACGATGAGTGATGTCGAGCATCTTTACATGTGTCTGTCGGCCATCTGTGTGGTCTTTGGAAAAATGTCTCCTTGGGTCCATTTGTTAATCAGGTTGTTTGGTTTTTGTTAAGTTGTATGGGTCTTTATATATTTTGGATATCAACCTTTTATCGGATGTATCATTTGCAAGTATCCTCTTCCATTTAATAGGTTGCCTTTTTATTTTGTGGATGGTTTCCTTCACTGTCCAAAAGCTTTTGAGTTTGATGTCATCCTATTTGTTTATTTTTGCTTTTGTTGTCCTCATCTGAGGAGACATAGCCAAAAAAAATATTGCTAAGACTGCTGTCCAAGAGCTTGCTGCTTATGTTTTCTTCTAGAAGTTTTATGGTTTCAAGCCTCACGTTTAAGTCTTTAATTCACTTTGACTTTATTTTTGTATATGGTATAAGAAAGTGGTCTGGTTTCATTCTTTTTGCGTGTGGCTGCCCAGATTTCCCAACACCATTTATTGAAGAGACTGTCTTTTCCCCTTGTATATTCTTGCCTCCTTTGTTGAAGAATAGTTGGTCATGCAAGGATGAGTTTATTTGTGGATTCTCTTCTAGTCCATTGATCTATACGCCTGGTTTTGTGCCAGTACCGTACTGTTTTGGTTACAATAGCTTTGTGGTATAGTTTGAAATATGGGAGCATGATCCTTCCTGCTTTGTTCTTCTTTCTCAAGATTGCTTTGACTATTTGGGGTCTTTTGTGGTTTCCTGAACATTTTAGGATACTTTATTCTAGTTCTGTGAAATATAACATAGGTATTTTGATAGGAATTGCATTGAATCTGTAGATTGCTTTGGGTAGTATGGGCATTTTAACAATACTTCTTCCAAGGTATGAGCATGGTATATCTTTCCTTTTTTTGTGTGTCATCTTCAGTTTTTCTCATCAATGTCTTATAGTTTTCAGAGTACAGATTTCTTACCCCCTTGGTTAAATTTATTCCTAGGCATTTTATTCTTTTTGGTGCAGTTGTAAATGGTATTGTTTTCTTATTTCTTTTTCTGAATTGTTCTTTATTAGTATATAGAAACACAGTAGATTTCTGTATGTTAATTTTGTATCCTGTGACTTAACTGAATCCGTTTAATAGTTGTAATAGTTTTTTGGTGGCATCTTCAGGGCTTTCTACATATGTTATATCATCTGCAAACTTGCAGTTTTACTTCTTCCTTTCAAATGTGGACGCCTTTTATTTTTTTCTTGCCTAATTGCTGTGGCTAGGACTTCTAAGTGCTATGTTGAATAAGATTGATGAGAATGGGCATCCTTCCTGATCTTAGAGGAAATGCTTTCAGCTTTTCACCATTGAGTTTGATATTAGCTGTGGGTTTGTCCTATATGGCCTTTATTATGTTGAGGTACATTCCCACTATACCCACTTTGTTGAGAGTTTTTATCATAAGTAGATGTTGAATTTTGTCAAAGGCTCTTTCTGCGTCCATTGAGATTATCATATGATTTCTAGCTTCATTTTTATGTTAATTTGGTGTATCATGTTGTATGATTTGTGGGTGTTGAACCATCCTTGTGTTCCTGGAATGAATCCTACTTAGTCATGGTGTGTGATCCTTTTTTTTAAAGTTTATTTATTTATTTATTTTGAAAGAGAGACAGAGCATGAATGGGAGAAGGGCAGAGAGAGAGGGAGAGGAATTCCAAGTAGAGTCCATGTTGTCAGCGCAGAGCCTGATGCAGGCCTTGATCCCTTGTACTGTGAGATCATGACCTGAACCAAAAATCAAGAGTCAGACACTTAACTGACTGAGCCACTCAAGCACCTCGATGGTGTACAATTTTTTAAATGTATTGTTGAATTTGGTTCGCTAATATTTTTGCATATTTTTTGCACCTTTGTTCATCAGTGATATTGGCCTGTAGTTTTCTTTTTTTGTAGTCTCTATCTGGTTTTGACTTTATAAAATGAGTCTGGAAGTATTCCTTTCTCTTCAATTATTTGGAATAATATCAGGAGGATTGGTATTAACTCTTCTTTAAATGTTTGATAGAATTCACCTGTAAAGCCATTTGGATCTGGGGGCGCCTGGGTGGCTCAGTCGGTTAAGTGTCCGACTTTGGCTCAGGTCATGATCTCGCGGTCGGTGAGTTCGAGCCCCGCGTCGGGCTCTGTGCTGACAGCTCAGAGCCTGGAGCCTGCTTCCGATTCTGTGTCTCCCTCTCTCTGACCCTCCCCCGTTCATACTCTGTCCTCTCTCTGTCTCAAAAATAAATAAACGTTAAAAAAAATTTAAAAAAAAAAAGCCATTTGGATCTGGACTTTTGTGTTTTGGGAAGTTTTTTTGTGTTTTTTTTTTAACATTTATTCATTTCTGAGACAGAGAGAGACAGAGCATGAACGGGGGAGGGTCAGAGAGAGAGGGAGACACAGAATCTGAAACAGGCTCCAGGCTCTGAGCAGTCAGCACAGAGCCCGATGCGGGGCTCGAACTCACATACCGCGAGATCGTGACCTGAGCCGAAGTCGGACGCTTAACCGACTGAGCCACCCAGGTGCCCCTTGGGGAGTTTTTAAATTACTGATTTAATTTCATTACTAGTAATCAGTATATTCAGATTTTCTATTAATTATTCAGTCTTAAAAGATTATATATTTCTAGAAATTTATCCATTTTTTCTCGGTTGTCTAATTTGTTGGTGTGTAACGTACAGTGTTATCTTTTATATTTCTGTGGTATCAGTTGCAATTTCTCTGTTTTCATTTCTGATTTAATTTAGTCCTTTTTTTTTTTTTTCCTGGATGAGTCTGGCTAAAGGTTTGTCAATTTTGTTTCTTATCAAAGAACCAGCTCTCGGTTTCATTGGTCTGTTCTATTGTTTTTCAGTCTATTTCATTTATTTCTCCTCTGATCTTTATTTCCTTCCTTCTACTAACTTTGGGCTTTGTTCTTTTTCTAGTTCCTTTAAAGTTAGGTCATTCGAGACTTCTCATTTCCTGAAGGAGGCCTGTATCACTAGCGAACTTCCCTCTTAGAATGGCTTTTTCTGCAACCCAAAGATTTTGGACTGCCATGCTTCTGTTTTCATTTGCCTCCATGTATTTTTTTTTTTTTACTTCCTCTTTGGTTTCTTCATTTACTCATTGGCTGTTCGGTAACATGTTGCTTAGTCTCTACATGTTTGTGCCTTTTCCCATTTTCTACTTGTAATTAATTTCTAGTTTCATGCTGTTGTGGTCAGAAGAGATGTTGGATATTACTTCAGTTTTCTTAAATTTATTGAGACTTGTTTTGTAGCCTATATGTGACCCATCCTAGAGAATGTTCCATGTGCACTTGAAAAGACTATGTATTTTGCGTTTTTTGAGATTTTATTTAAATTTTTTTAATGTTTACTTATTTTTGAGAGAGAGAGAGAGAGAGAGCGTGAGTAGGGGAGTGGCAGAGTGAGAGGGAGACACAGAACTTGAAGCAGGCTCTAGGCTCTGCGCTGTCAGCACAGAGCCTGGTGCAGGGCTTAAACTCATGGACTGTGAGATCATCTGATTCGAAGTCAGATGCTTAACCAACTGAGCCACCCAGGTGCCCTGAGATTTTATTTTATTTTGAAAGGGAGAAAGTGCATGTGAGCAGGGGCAGAGCAGAGGGAGAGGGAGAGAAAGACTCTTAAGCAGGCTTCAGGCCCCGTGCAGAGCCTGATATGGGGCTCTATCTCATGACCATGAGATCATGACCTGAACCAAAATCAAGAATCAGATGCTCAACAGACTGAGCCACCTAGACTGAGCAAGGTGTCACTTGCTATTTTTGGATGGAGTGTTCTGTATATATCTGTTAAGTTCAGCTGGTCCAGTGCGTCATTTAAGGATGATGTTTCCTTATTGATGTTCTGTGTTGTCTATCCATTGATGTAGGTGGGGTGTTAAATTCCCCGACTATTATTATGTTGTTGTCTGCTTCTCCATTTAGGGTTGTTAATATTGCCTTGTATATTTAGGTGCTTCCATGTTGGGTGCAGAAATATTTACAAATGTTATATTCTCTTGTTGGATTGACTCTGTTTTAAAATCTATTGTGTCTGATGGAAGTATTGCTACCTTAGCTTTTTTTACGTTTCCATTTGCATGGAATATTCTTTTCACTTTTAGCCTGTGTCCCCACACTTCTGAAATGAGTCTCTCATGGGCAGCAGATAGATGCATCTTGTTTTTGTGTTGGTTTGTATCCGTTCATCCATGTCTTTTCATTGGAGAATTCAGTCCATTTATATTTAAAGTAATTATCGATAGGTACATACTTATTGCCATTTCATTATTTTCTGGCTATTTTTGTAGTTTTTCTCTGTTCCTTACTTCTTTTGCTCTCTTCCCTTGTGGTCTGACAGCTTTCTTTAGTGGTGTGCTTAGATTTTTTTCTTTTGTGTATTTTATATAAGTTTTTTCTTTGTGGTAACTGCAAGGTTCACATATAACATCTCAGGTTTATAACAGTTTCTTTAAAAAATTTTTTTTGATGTTTATTTTGGAAAGAGAGAGAGACAGAGCATGGGCAGGGGAGGGGAGGGGCAGAGGGAGAGGGAGGCACAGAATCTGAAGCATACCCCAGGCTCTGAGCTGTCAGCACAGAGCCCGACACGGGGTTCAAACTCACGAACAGCGAGATCATGACCTGAACTGAAATCGCACACTTAACCAACTGAGCCACCCAGTCACCCCTATAACAACAGTCTCTTTTAAGTTGATATTAAGTCAATTTTGAGCACATTCCAGAGCTTTATATTTTTACTGTCCCCCATTTTATATTTTTGATGACACACTTTATATCTGTTTTATGTATCTCTTAGCTAATTATCATATTTTAATTAATTTTACTACTTTTGTCTTACTCTTCATACTTGCTTTCTAAGTGTTTGACCCACTACCTTTATTTTATAATGTTTACCACTAGTTTAAACACACACACACACACACACACACACACACACACACACCACTTCTTTTTATAAGAATGGGACATCAGAGTTATTTTCCAGGGCGTTCCCCAACCCTTTACCCTGTAGGAGTTTTCAGCCCACCAGGGAGGGGAGGACTGTAGGCCGGGGCAACCGTCCACCTTCCCACACCCTGCCCAGAGGAGCAGGAAGCCAGCAGGACCTCTCACTCCAGGCCCAGGCCCTGCACACTGCCATGTGCCGACAACTGTTTTCCAAAGGGCTTTCCAGGCCTGACCTGCCTCTCTACTGCCTGCAGCCCTGTTTGTCTTCTGTACCAAGAGCCGCCGTGCAGAGCGCTACTGGCAGAAGACTCTGCTGCAGATGGAGGAGATGGAATCTCAGATCCGAGAGGAAATCCGAAAAGGTAGTGGGTGGGGAGCATGCGGGACTGTGGACCTTGGCTTTCCCATCTGGGGAATGGGTTCAGGATCTACTCACAGCTCCCTGCCTATCCGCCAGGGTTTGCCGAGCTGCAGACAGACATGACTGATCTGACCAAGGAGCTGAACCGCAGCCAGGGCATCCCTTTCCTGGAGTATAAGCACTTTGTGACCCGCACCTTCTTCCCTAAGGTCAGCCGGCACCCTTGCCAGTCACCTCGGGGGTTCCTTGATCTCTTTCTGAGCCATGCCATCCTAGAGGGCACTTTTAAACAGATGGGAAAACTTGGTGCTATGTGGACCCCTTGAGCAATGCGTAACCTGCACGCACATTTATGGCAGCCCTGGCCACCTGCCCTCGCCTGCCAAGGGAGGGGTCCCAGTTTCTCCTCTCACTCTTCTTCTCTATTCATTTGATGTTTAACTGTCCATATGGAAGCTGGCTCTTAGCCCCACTCTCCTGGCGGGTAGGGCCTGCCTCTCCCTTCACTAAGGGGGTTCTCCTAGCCCCCAGTGCCCCCCCCCCCAGCCTCTCTCAGCCCTGGTGGGCCCCTTCCCAGTCAGGCTTTTGGTCGCCAGGTCCCCTTCTCCTGCCCACGGACTCTACCTCAAGCCTCCCACCCCTCTTTGCGTTCCAGGGGCTGCTGCCCTGTCCCCACCTTCCCGGGCCCAGCAAGAGCATATGTGCTGGTGTCCACTACCCTGCTTCTTGCCCTTCTGCACTGTTTACCCTGCAGCAGCCCAAACAAGTCCACGCTGTAGTTCCCGCTGGCCTCTCTGCGCTTTCTCCCGTTCCCCACTGAGCTGCTTTTGCTTCCTCTTAAGCCTTGTGCATTGCCACACCTCATGTCGTGAGGTTCCACCCCTTCCTTTCCCCCATGAAGCCCCTTGGGTCTCTGGACCCTTAAGGCCCTGCGCATGGCCTACTGCCTGTTCTTCCCTGACAAGGCATCCCTTTGCATTTGTTGAGTGGCCCTTGTGTGCTGGTGAGGGGAGACTCAGCCCTGCTGAGATGCTGGGGGGTGGTCTGCCCCTACAGTGTTCCTCTCTCTATGAAGAACGTTATGTGCTGCCCTCCCAGACCCTCAACTCCCAGGGCAGTGCCCCGGTGCAGGAGACCCACCCATTGCTGGGAGAATGGAAGGTGAGTACCCCATGCAGGTGCATGACTTAGAGCCAACCTACCCCTCTTTGGGCCCCACTTTCCTGTTCATCTGATCCATGGGTCCGAATCACCAGGAGTTGGGAGGAGTCAGTTATTGCAAGATAGTGAGCCCTCCATCCCAGGAGGCATTCAAGTGTCCATTCACGGTGTGGTAAGTGCTGACCCTAAGCCAGGTAGTGAGGAGAGAGGATTGGGCCCTTCTGGACATCCCACTCCATCTGCTGCTTAGAGAATGGAAAATGAGAGGTTCTCATGTAGAAGGAATCTGGGTTACCTCCAGGCACCTTTGACCTTCTGTGAGCCCCATTTTTCAGCTCAGTTGAGCCGTTATTCCCAGTCATGGGGAGTTAAGAGACCTCTACCATGAAAAGGTGGTGAGCTCCCCATCCCAGGAGGCATTCAAGGAGACATTCAGGGCATTATAAGTGCTGACTCCTAGGCCTGGTAGAGGCACCAAATCCCTGTGGACTCCCCAGCACCAATTGCTTCCGCAGATCCCGGAAAGCTGCCGGCCCAACATGGAAGAGGGGATCAGCCTGTTCTCCTCATTGCTCAACAATAAGCACTTCCTCATTGTTTTCGTGCATGCGCTGGAGCAGCAGAAAGACTTTGCAGTGCGTGACAGGTCAGGCTGCAAGGCTCTGGGAGAGGGACAGGGGCCTGTCAGAGGCCACACAGCCCGTCCTGTGTTGGCTGGGGCAGTTTGCAAATCACCTTGCCTGCTAGGCAATGGGCATCTACCCAGCACCAGGCCCTTTCCTGACTTTTCTGGGCCTGGATGCCCAAGGTCTAGGCTCGTGGGCACAGCGGTTACTGTGGATGCTAGAGAAAGTGGCCCTTTCTCCAGGTGGGTTTGAGCTGTGCCCACCATCTGCCAGGCACCACCCACACAGGCATACCTGGGCTCGCCAGGCCCACAAGGCAACACCGGCACCCCCTCCCCCCACTCCTCAGATCCCAGGGCCTCCGGGTGCAGCCAGTGCTGATGCCCCACACCCACCCGCAGGTGCAGCCTGGCCTCCCTGCTGACCATCGCGCTCCACGGCAAGCTCGAGTACTACACGGGCATCATGAAGGAGCTGCTGGTGGACCTCATCGACGCCTCGGCTGCCAAGAACCCTAAGCTCATGTTGCGGCGCACGGAGTCTGTGGTTGAGAAGATGCTCACCAACTGGATGTCCATCTGCATGTACAGCTGTCTGCGGGTGAGGGGGGCGGAGCTGCACCACCAGGGCAGTGGGGACCACCACCTCCCAAGCCCATGTCACGTCAACTCTGTCATCTCTGTGCAGATGAGGAAAGAGGGGCTCAGGGAGCAGGGAGAGTCCTGGAGGGTCCATTATACAGACAGGGGAACTGAGGCTCAGGGAAGGCCTGGCCCGGCTTCCTGTAGGGGCTCGGAGCAAGTTCAGGGCAGAGACTGACACCGGGCTTTGTTCTGGAAGATTGTTGTCTTGGTCATCAAACCCTCCCTTGTGTGCCTTTGGGCCACAGCTCTGAGTTCACATGATAAATCAGGCCCAGTCCCAGCCCTTAAGATTCCCCCAGGCTTAGAGCAGACAGGTGTGGAAATGGCAATTAAAATACAGAGCGATAAATGCCACACAGTGGCACTCCACCACCGATGCCTTGGACCTGGTTAGAGGGCTCAAGGTGGCTTCCTGGAAGAGGCGACCCTAAGCTCGGGTCTGAGGGCTTAGCAGGAGGGTTGGGGTATGAGGCCCAGCCTGTCCCAAGACTCTCTCTACTCACCAGCTTGTGATTTGACACCACATTCCATGTTCTAGTTCTCCCTAAAGGCACCCTGGGTGGCTTAGCAGAGTCACGGGCCTGGGAGCCAGCTGATCTGGGGGCTCGAGTCTAGCTCTGCTACCTCCCCACTGGGTGACCCTGGGAAGGTTGATTGTCCTTTCTGAGCCTCAGCAGCGAGGGGGATATCCCATGCCTGGAAGAGTTGCTGGGATGACCAAATGAATGTGCCTGCCCCCAGACAGTGGTTTTCCACCTTAGAATCCATGGAGACACAGGGGGCAGGAAGGGGTGTAGTAGACAGGAAGCAGGGAGATGTGGGGAGAATGACATCAGGATCCAAAAGGAGGACGTTACACAGTGTGGAGGTGTTAGCAGAAGGGGTGGTGAAGGCATTCCAGGTGGGGGCCACAGCATGGCCAAAGGCTTGGGACCTGGAACATGGAGGGTGGGCAGGGAGGCAGTGTGGGCTGGGCTGGGCTGGGCAGGCTGGGCTGGGCAGGCTGGGCCTCTGACAGCCCTGTGCACACTCCAGGAAACAGTTGGGGAGCCATTCTTCCTGCTCCTGTGCGCCATCAAGCAGCAGATCAACAAGGGCTCCATTGATGCCATCACAGGCAAGGCCCGCTACACACTCAACGAGGAGTGGCTGCTGCGGGAGAACATTGAGGCCAAGCCCCGGGTGAGTTGGGCGGGACCAGGGCAGCTAGCTGGGCAGCAAGGTGGGAACCATCTCCCAGGCTGACTGGGAGGGGAACCCGCATGCCCGGAGCATCCTGACCTTAATCGTGACCCAGCCGCCCTGGGCAGGCTGTTGCCTTGCCTGGGCCCTGGGTAGCGATGGAAGGGACTTGCTGACTGTCTTCTCTTGTCTCATGCAGAACCTGAACGTGTCCTTCCAGGGCTGTGGCATGGACTCGCTGAGTGTGCGGGCCATGGACACAGACACGCTGACACAGGTCAAAGAGAAGATTCTGGAAGCCTTCTGCAAGAATGTGCCCTACTCTCAGTGGCCACGTGCGGAGGACGTTGACCTCGGTGGGCAGGGGCCGGGTGGCGGGCCTTAGCCTTTGGGCTGTTCCAGTGGGAGCTGTCCCTTGCCTTGGTTGTATACTCCTTTCAGTTAGTGAATGTACGTTAACTGAGGCACCGGGGACATGGAGATGGATGATCAGACAAGATGCCCATCACCAGGGAGCGCCTATTCTGGCAGGGAGACGGGTACTGCAGTGTGAGCAAGCTGCAAACAACAGCAAAAAGTATTCAGGAAAGGCTTCCTCAAGGAGGGGGAGTTGGAGTGGGTTTTGAAGGATGCATAGGAGTTCTAGTTAGACTAAAAAGCTGAGAACATTTGTTCTATGACCACAGGCTTTTCATAGCACCTGGTCTGTCCAGGCCCTGTTCCAAGTACCAGGTTGTGATGATAAATAGGTGCTAGGTGCAGTGACTGTTCACAGCAGGTTGCTCGCCAGGGCTGGTAGGCCGGGGCCAGGATAGGGTAGGTGATGAGGTTGGGCAGGCACTCAGTCACCCAGATCCTGGAAGGGCAGAGTCCGTACCTAAGGACACTGGGGTCATGGAAGGTATGTGATCCCTTTCACACGTGGTACCTTTTCTTATTTCATTGGCATTAATAAAGTAACAATGTCAAAGATGAGGACATTTCTAAACCTGCTCTGTGCCCACCATACCCTCTCCTCTGGATCTTTTTCCTCCTCCCCATTCTACAGATGGAAAAATAGAGGCTCAGAGAGAGGCATGGCTTGCCCTGGGTTCCACAGAGAGAGCAAGAGACCTCTCACTGGGGGGCCCAGGCTGGTGCTGCGCCCTCCAGCCAGCTCCCCGCCCCTGACACCCTGCTCCCTGCCCCCAGAGTGGTTCGCCTCGAGCACACAGAGCTATATCCTCCGGGACCTGGACGACACATCTGTGGTGGAAGATGGCCGCAAGAAGCTCAACACACTGGCCCACTACAAGGTGAGGGCCCCGGCCCCACCCATCCCCCACTTCCACCCTCCCTAACTTCTGACCTCTGACCTCAGCCTCTCCCCTCCTGTCAGATCCCCGAAGGTGCCTCCCTGGCCATGAGCCTCACAGACAAGAAGGACAACACACTGGGCCGAGGTAGCACCGGTGGACATGGGGAGGGTGTCTAGGCCAGGCCTGGGCTCTTTCTGAGCAGTCATCATAGGGAACCTGAGGCTTTAAGAGGCAGGGCTGGGCTGGACTATGGTCTCCTTGGTTGGGGCAAGGGCCAGGCCAGCCCCTCTGCCCCAGTACTGCTTGGGCAGGGCCTGTGGCCAGGCCTCCTCAGGCTAGTATCCTGCGGGCAGCCAGAGAGAGGCCCCAAAAGGGCGGGATGTGGTTTCAAGAGGTCTGGGCAGCTGCCAGGCTGGAGGGGGAGCTGGTCTGCCCATCTGGGCTTCAGGCTGTGTCCCTGCCTCAATTCCACCCCCCATCCACACCCTCAGGCTCCCAGGCCCAGCTGCCAGGCATGGGGTCCTCAGCTCCCTTCATCTCAGGGTCCCCTCCTGAGGTCAGGAGCAGGACCTTGGGCCTGTCCCCACAGCTTAGGAGGTCTGGGTTGGGCAGTGGAGGGGGTGAGGGCAGCCAGCCTTTTCCCCTCTGAGGGTCTTCCCCCTGTCCATGTGTTGACTTTCTCTCTGTCCCTCTGTTTCTCCTTTCTCATATGTGTCTGTTTCTCACTGCCTCTATCTCATTCTCGGTGTCTCTCTGGATCTCTCTCTCTCTGCCTCTCTCCATCTTAATGTCTCCATTTCTGTTTGTCTCCCCTCCTCTCTCTTGTTTATTTATTGTGTTTTCCATCTCACAGTGAAAGACTTGGACACGGAGAAGTATTTCCATCTGGTAAGTGCCTGGCCTCTGGCCCTGGGGGCGCCCGCCCTCACCGGGTGTGGACTTGGCTTCCTGCCACCCTAGGCCTCTGGGGAAAACATTCCCAGCCCTGGGAAAGGCTGGGGACTAGGGAGCAGGGGGTAGGTCCCAGAATCACCCTCATCCCTTGGGTACCACAAAGCGCATGTGGAGCCAGGTACCTGTGGGTTGTAGGATTAGACCACCCACAGGATGGCCAAGGGTGGTACCAGGTGCTGGACTGGCCCCCTTCCCGGCCTCCTAGGTGTTGCCCACGGACGAGCTGGCAGAGCCCAAGAAGTCCCACCGACAGAGCCACCGCAAGAAGGTGCTACCAGAGATCTACCTGACTCGCCTGCTGTCCACCAAGGTGGGCCTCACCTCTCCTCCCCGTCAACGGGCCAGCTATGTGCACATGCCTGGGTATGGTGGGGGGGGTAGAGTTCTGTGGGGGCAGAAGGGCTCCCTGCACGAGAGGCTGAGGGCTTTGTGCTGCTCCTGGGGAGTGATTTGCTCATAGCCATGAAAGGTGCCTAACAGACAACTTCTGTATTAGCCAAAGTAACAGGGCAGCAGAGGCCCAGAGGGGTCAGTACTGCCCCCAAGGTCACATAGCTCAGGTGGCCTTACTCATTCCCCGCTTTGTGCTCCAGTATCTGGATTAGTCCTTTCAGTACCCCTGGGAGGAGAATTTCACTAACCTATTTCACAGACAAGAAAACCAAGGTCCAGAGAAGTTAGGTGACCAGCCTGATAGTATTATGGCTTTCCCATTCGCCATCCCAAGCACTCCGAGCTCCCTGAAGCTAGGAGAGGTACACACTCCCCTCCCCACATGGCCCTGGGCTGACCGTAGCCACCCCACTCCTCTGCAGGGCACACTGCAGAAGTTTCTGGATGACCTGTTCAAGGCCATCCTGAGCATCCGTGAAGACAAGCCGCCACTGGCCGTCAAGTACTTCTTTGACTTCCTGGAGGAGCAGGCTGAGAAGAGGGGGATCTCAGATCCTGACACTCTGCACATATGGAAGACCAACAGGTTGGTGGGCCAATGGTGTGTGGGCGGCGGGCAGGCAGGGAGGGATGTGCAGCTTCATTGTTTCAACGTGGGCAGCAATAGTGCAGCAGTTCAGACCCTGGTCTCTCAGTCCACCTGCCTGGATTCAGTTCCTCTTTTGCCGCTCCCTAGCTGTGTGACTTTGGATAAGTGACTTCACCTCTCTGTGCTTTAGTATTCCCAGCTGTAAAACTAGGGCAATAAAAGTGATCCACCTTAATTGTAAGAATTAACTAAAAGCAAGCATTGTATAAGTTTTGTCCTTACCATCATTTCTCTCTTCCACCCCTCTTGGGCGGGTACCCTCAGCTCCATTTGACAGATGAGAAGCACAAGGCTCACAGAGCAGTGCCCACCCAAGATCACACAGCCCTTGCAGTGGCAGAACCGGGCTCAAAACCACGAGATCTGACTCCTATACCCAGTTCATAGCCTTCCTTTAAGGCTTTCCAGGTCACAGAACCCCACAACTTGTTGAAAACTTCAGCCTGAACCTCAGTAAAAATGATGCCTACAAGTTTCTGTGCAGCTGCAGGGGCTTCTCAGACCTCTGGGGGAGGGTCCTCCACTCCAAGCTGCTGAGTCAGTGGGTGGCCCTGGGGTGGGGGCACTACCAACCCTCTCTGGCCTCCTGAGACCAAGGCCAAATATCCAGGCCCTGCCCTCCCTCAGCCCTTTCTGGCTGCTCAGTGGCCCCAGCTAATGGTGGACTTCCTGCTGCCGTGCAAGGGCTGGGAGGAGGAGCCATGTGCTGCCAGGCAGGGCAGGGTTGGGGGGGGGGGGGTTCTTCTAATGAGAACCAGGACTTGGCTTGAGGCTCCCTTGTGAGAGCAGAAGGTTCTGTGGGGGGTTGGGAGCGGGTATGAAGGTAGCCTGGGCCTGCAGCCCCTGCCCCAGTGTCCTGCCCGCTGCATGCCAGAAACCCGGCTCTTGGCCCCTCAGCTGCTACAGTTGGCAGAGATGGTCATCAACCCTATTTATGGATGAGCAAACGGAGGTTCTGTCTTGGGTCTAAGCCCCTCTGGCCTTGGGGGGGCAGGGGGTAAAGCCAGCCTGTCCTCTGGGCCTGGCTGCCTCCCTCCTTCGAACCCCTCAACGACCACTTCCTTTGCTGCCCCACCCCTCACCCCACCTCCATCACTCCCATCCCATAGCCTTCCTCTCCGGTTCTGGGTAAACATTCTGAAGAACCCCCAGTTTGTCTTTGACATTGACAAGACAGACCACATCGACGCCTGCCTCTCCGTCATCGCTCAGGCTTTCATTGATGCCTGCTCCATCTCCGACCTCCAGCTGGGCAAGGTCTGCTGCTCCTGGGGCGGGCAGCCTACTGTCAGAGTGGGAGGAGGGTGCCCAGGTGGGGTGCATGGGCCTCAGATCTTCCTGGGAGAGAAACCCAAGGAGCTCATGGCTGGGGCGAAGGGGCGGTGGTGGGGACATGGGATGAGCAGGGATGTTCCAACAGAGGCAGGTGCCCAGAAACTGGCCCCTGTGGTCAGAAACCCTGCACCTGCCTCAGGTGTGCCCAGCACCACCTTCCAACATTTAGGCCATAGGGCCAGGCCCGGGGAAGCCAGTATCAATGTGGGAAACCTGCTTGGTCAGGTACAGTATCATGAAGGAATCAGCCAGGCTCCAAGTAGCAGTCCTGATGGTCAAGAGCCTCTGAGTGGGCACTGAGTGAAAGAGTGGGCAGAGGGGAACAGGTGACCAAGACCTCTGAGATGCACACAGGAGGGATATCCCCAAGAGCTCTGCAGGGGGAGGATCCGGCTGGTTTTAGAGAGTGGAGAGGAGGGAGAACTGCATTCTAGGCAGAGGAAACTACCTGGCCAGGGGCAGGGAGGCGGGGGACAATGCTGGCTGCTGTGAACATTAACGAGATGGTATAATTAGACCAGGCACTACAGGATGGCGGGTGCACGGCCCTACCTTCAGCCCATGACTTTCAGAGGCCATGAGAGAGAATGCCATCACTTCTCACATACGGTCTGCGTAGGCAGGATGCCCGTGACAAAGAACGGGGAGCGTACTTGGCGCGTTTCGCTTTCAGGCATTGGAAACATGCAGTGGGAAATATTCCACTGAGCCAGCAATCGGGCTTCCAACAATCTTAGCCACCAAGACCCATAACCCTAAGCGAGGATACAAACGGAACAGCCAGCGTGCGACAAAGAGCTGGCGCAGAGCCTGTGCACTTTTCCCCCTAAAGGGAGTGGTTCCCCCTTCAGTCCCATAGAAAATAGGGCAGGGGTTCCATGCCAAAGGGCAGCACTGGGATGGGGCAAAGAGCCCCTGGTCCAAAGTGATGGGGCCCTTTGGCCGACGGACGAGGGCTTGTCCAGAAACAGACAGATCTGGTCTCCGCCCGCCGCCTTATCCGCCCGCCGCCCCACTCCTCTCTGCCCAGGATTCTCCGACCAACAAGCTCCTCTATGCCAAGGAGATTCCTGAGTACCGGAAGATCGTGCAGCGCTATTACAAGCAGATCCACGACATGACGCCGCTCAGCGAGCAGGAGATGAACGCGCACCTGGCTGAGGAGTCGCGGGTGCGGCAGGCTCCAGAGGGGCCCTGTGGGCTCGGGACCTGACCCCCAAGGAGGGGCTGTGGGAAGCTGGAAGCTTGTGTGGAAGCGTTGGGGCTGGGCCAGGGGCTGTTTTGAAGGGTGGGTTAACCACCCCTCCCCACTCCCACCTGCTTCCTTACAGAAATACCAGAACGAGTTCAACACCAACGTGGCCATGGCTGAGATCTACAAATATGCCAAGAGGTATCGCACACAGGTGAGCACCCCTGCGGGCCTGGGGTCATGGCGCCCCCCCCCGGCCCCACCCCACCCCGGCTTTCTGCCCTGCCCACCTGCACTCTGCTCAGGAAAACCCCAGGAAAGTTTCCTGCTCAAGGATTCACATCCCAGGACATTTGTGCTTTAGGTATTGGTTGCCAGCAGTAGAAATCAGGCAGCGAGTAGATTGTTCCCCCACTGTGGTGGGAGCCTCTGGGGCCCAGGGCCTCGGGCTGTGACCCAGCTGCCCCCTACTTCCCTGTCAGATCATGACTGCCTTGGAGGCGAACCCCACTGCCCGGAGGACCCAGCTGCAACACAAGTTTGAGCAGGTGGTGGCTCTGATGGAGGACAACATCTATGAGTGCTACAGTGAGGCCTGAGCCTGTGGGAGACGGTGCTGGGGAGGGACACGCTGCCCTCGACTTCACTTTGATCCCCGTGCCTCTGACTGCGGCTGGGAAATGACTGAGCAGAGTCAGCTTCTGGGGAGGGGGGAATGGAAGGGCCCCTCTGAGCCTGGCAGAGGAACCTCCCAGCCCTGGCCCCTTGGGCACCTCTCTCTGGCCTCTCCACCTGCCCCCAGACCCGATCTCTGGGCTGGGGACTTGAAAGCTGCAGCTAGTGCCTGGTAAGGCTCCTGCCGCCCACCCACCCCCAGCCCCCCGCCCCCCGCCAGCACAGCCTGGCCAGAGCCTCCCCACCCCCAGCTCTGCCACCACCACCACTGCTGCTGAAGCCCTGCCCTACATGGCCCAGCGCCCTCAAGCAGAGCCCCCCGGCCCAGAGGCCGCAGCCGGAAACACTACCTCATCCAATGTGGCAGAGGGGAGGCCTCCTTGCACCAGCCCTGGATCGGTTTCTGCGTCGACCGCCACAATGTTGTCTCCGTCTGCTGTCACCCAGAGAGGACTCTGGTGGCACACGGTTTCAAGCGGTGTCAGACTGTGGTTGCTTGAGCGGCTGCTGGTGGAGTGGGCAGTGCCCACGGCCCGTGGGCAGGCTCCGTGGGCTTTCCCACAAGCTGGGGCGGGCAGAGGACGAGGGGACAGGTGCTGAAGGGAGGGGAGGGGGCTAAGTTGCACCAAGGCTGTAGCTGGGCTACTTGATCTTGCTGGAAGTGTTTCTAAAGATAGCACCACTTTTTTTTTTTTTTTTAAAGCTTTTATATATTAAAAAACTTCTCACGCGCCAACTGTGAATAGCTGCCGCTTGTGCAGAGGACCTGGGGAGGGGTCCCTAGGGGCTCCCAACATAACACTGGAAATGACTGTTCCAGAGGACAGGCAGACCTGGCAGAGACCCCCCCACCCCCCAAAGGCCTGAAAAAAAAAATCACCCATTCTGTTCCTGTCAGAAGCAACCCTCCGTGGCTGACCCGGCTCCCCCTGCAGCAGACCCAGCCAGCACTGGGACTGGCTCCGAGCCCGTGGGGGCTGGGCTGGAGGGGGTGGCTGGGAAGCTCTGGAACCTTCTTTATAATAAAAGCCTGATGGGAAAACCTGCGTGGGCTCCAGCCTTTATCCTGAGATGGCCAAGGAGGGAAAGGTGAGCTTGTAGTAGAAAGGAGAGGGCAGCCAGGTTTAGAGCCCTGCCTCCGCCATCCTCATTCACAATCTTGGGCAGATACCTTAGTTCTGCGAAGGCAATGGCAAGATTCAGTGGGACAATGTCTGCTTGCTCTGGGCCTGACCCATAGCCGACCTTCCTGAGCTTGGAGGGCATCCATGGGACCTCCAGGAAGATGTCATAGCTGCCATGTGGGTCCTGCTCCTACCTACCTTTAGAACAGGCCTGTGAGGAACAGAATATTATGCCCATTTTACAGATGTAGAAACTGACTCTCAATGCAGTGGAGGAATTCCACCCCCCACCCCCACAGGTCGTATAGCCAGGGAGCAGCAAAGTGGGGACACAAACCAGGTTGCACAGCCTCCCTATTCTTCTCTTTTGTGCTTCCTCCAGGCGGTCTCCACAGTGGACCCCAAATGGGTGGGGAGGTCAAGGTGACTGTCCTAGGAAGACAGCTGATATTTATACATGCCCCTTGAATATCTCATCAATCTTGAAAACCCCGTTTTTTCACGTGAGGAAATACGCAGTTTCCCCAAGGCCGGTGTAACCCTGGACTGTTTCCATTGGGGCAATCTGTTCCTCACAGCAGTTAACCTTCCTCAGGGTCAGCACTGCCACAGAACCCCCGGCCCACCCTGCTGGCTCAGGGCCGAAGCTGTTGGGGCGGGGGGGAGGTGTGTGAAGCTACTCAAGTTAATTATTTTTCCGTCATAATGGGGAAAAAACTAAGCATACATTTATCAAGAATAAGAACTAGGACAGAAAAATTCATACAATTGAAACAAAATCCCACAAATACCAGTTCTAGAATTAATGAGAACAGAGAAGTGAGAAAAGAAAAATAAACAATTTTTAGCTTTAAAAATAGCCTTTTCCTGTACTGGCTTCGGGGTGGGGACAGATTCTTTATCTTTTCAAATTTTCTATTCTGAGCACTGATTCCTTTTTATTAAGCAGATTTTCTAATTTAAGTTATTGACACATTTGATAGGGATTTTTTTTTTTTGGTGTGATTTGTGAACACAGGTTTCCTGCAGAAATGTCAGGAAGTACAAAAAGCACTTAGAAAATAAAGCTATGTGAACCCACCCAAGGTCAATGTCTCAGAGAATGTCGGTCCAGATTGTGTGCCTGCCTGGGTCAGGGGCTGAATAAAATTCGGGACCAGGGTGTACACACCATTTTGTAACCTGCCTTTCCCCCATGCAACAATATGTCAGTAACATCTTTCCGTGTCATTAAATATTCTGCAGCCTGTTTTCATGCCTGATTAACATGCAATTCCTTCTTGAAGTTTCACAACACATTTGCACATGGAGGAAAGCTCTGGTTTCTGGGGTCATTTCTCAACACGGAAGGTGGGCAACTTCTGTGAATTGTCCACAGTTCTTATCTGGGGCCCTGAAGACTTGCCTTGCAGCCTCAGGAGTGTCTTCGCTGTCCGAGGGTCATGGGAGGTGGAGACCTTCAGCGCAGTGTCCTCAAGCGGGGAGGAGACTCGTCCGTGTCTCATGGGTACTGGATGCTGTCTGGCCTCTGCCAGGCCAGGAATGCTAACCCGCTCCTAGCTCGTGGAGTTGTGAGGCCCCGGAATGCCGCCCCAGAGCCTGGCCGGGTGCCTCCCACAACCCCCTGCCAAACCATGAAAGGAGCAGAGGTACAACCAGACCCTCTCCAAGGAAAGTGCTGGCCCAGCCCCTGCCATCTGCTCAAAGTACCCTCGGGGCCCTGCTGGCAGCCACACTACAGATACCCCAGGGAGGCTGTCAGCACAGCTAGAAAAAGCCTCATGTGGGATTCGAGGAAGGAGGGTAGGGTTTTGAAAGAGCAGGGACAGGAAGGGAACTGCCTCATGCCCCATGCTGGCCTGCCTCAGTTTCCTTTTGACTCCCATCTGCCCTCTTTCCCAATTCCTGTCCAGTTTACCTCCCTCTCCCTTCTAACTCACCCATTCTTTCTCTGCCCTGCCTGTGCTCAGTGGTCACCACTTTGACCACCTCTCTGCAGCCTCCTGCCCGAACCAAGTCCTCACCCCAGGAAATTGTCACTGTCGAGTTACCAGGCAGTGTGGACCCCAAACTGTAGACTCATCAGTGACCCCTTTCTTACATCCAACCCTTCAGCAAATTCCATGCACCTGTCTTAAACTTTTACCCAGAATCCACCACTTCTAAGCCCTCCCCTCACCTGGACCCCTGCTGCAGGAGCAGGCCTCCCACTGCTGCCCGTGTCCCTTGCTGTCACTCTGCTGCTCAGGACCCTCTAATGGCTCCTCCTCACAATTACAACGAAAACCAGCGAAACCCAAAGTTCTTACCCTGGTTTACAAGGCCCTTCCTGGTCTAGTCCTGGTCTACCCTGCAGTCCTTGTCATGGTTATCTACTGCCACATAACAAATCACCCCAATGCTCAGGGGCTTAAAACAACAGCATTTATTTACAGTGGTTCCCCCTTCTCTGCGGGGGATGCATTCCAAGACCTCCAGTGGATGCCTGAAACTGCACAGTATGAACCCTATATATACTGTGTACCTTTCTAGACGTACATTCCCTTGATAAAGTGTAATTTATAAAGTAGGCACAGTAAGAGATCAACAAGTAATAACAGAGCCATTATAATACTATACTATGATAAGAATTATGTGAATGTTGTCTCTCAAAATAACTTCTTGTGATGATGGGAGATGATAAAAGGCCCATGTGGTGAGATGAAGTCAGCGAATGACGTAGGCACCCTGACGTAGCATGAGATGACTATTGACCTTCAGCTAATAGGTCAGAAAGATCACCTGTCTCCGGAGCATGGATGACCACAGGTACATGAAACCACACAGAGCGAAAGCGCAGATAAGGGGACACTACTGTCCGTTGCCTGTGCGTCTGCAATTGGGACAGGGTTCGGCCATGGTGTCAACCGAGGCAGCTAACTACAGCCAGAAGTTCTGGATCCAAGGGGGCACACTCCTACGCCTGGAAAACTGGTCAGGGATTGCAGCTGGGGCTGAAAACTGGGATGCCTCTGTTCCTTTCCACTGGCTGCTTGGGCTTTCCCACAGCATTGTGGTGGAGTTCTAAGGGCAACTACCAAAACCAAAACCAAAACCAACACTACACACAGGGAGTAGGAGTTGCCAGTCTCTTAAGATCTGGGCCCAGAAAGCATCATAATGTCCTTTCCATTATATTCTACTGTTCAAGCAATCACAGAGCCCAGATTTAAAGGGCAGGGACGTAGACTTCACCTCTCCATGGGAAGAGTCTCACAAATGTCACAGCACCCTGGACCTCATCTCCCATTACTGCCCCCTCATTGGACTTGAGCCACACGGACCTTCCTCCAGCTCTTTGAGCCTGTCAAGCATGCTCCCACCGCCAGGCCTTTGCTTCTCCCCTCCTTCTGCTGATTAGAACAGGGCACTGCTAGGCATTGAATCGTCTCTGGCTGCTCTCAGCAACTCAAACCCACCTCTCTGCAGCCAGAGGGCTCTTTCTGAACACACACCACTTTAGTCTCCCCCCCTTGCCTATAACCCTCCCTGGTACTCCACTGCCCCCAGGAGAAAGTCTACCTTCCCTCGTCTCCCCCAACCCTCACCCTTACCCCCACTTCATGCTCCTCTCAGAGCCACAAACCCCTTCCTTCTACCACAATGTCCAGCCCCACCTCACATGCTGGGTCCTCTGCCTGCAGCATCCTTCCCCTCAGCTGTCTCCTGCTCATCCTTTAAGACCAAAAGCTGCCTCCTCCAGGAAGCAGTCCCAGATATCAGGCTGGGTTTAACACCCTTTCTGTGCCTCCACAGGCCTTGAACCCTTTACATTGTACAACCTGTCTCCCTGCAGGACAGGAGTTCCTACCTGGGCCCAAGCCCCAGACGGCCAAATCCTTGGACTTCAGCCTCTCCTCACACCAATTTGTGAGGGGAAAAACACCTTTATTGATAAACAGGTTACAATGAAATAAATAGAGTAATGGTTTTTTGGGAAATAAAAACTCGAGCAGAATCTCAGTCTCTCTCCACCCCAGCTCTAGCTTTCAGCTTCTGTTTTCTTACTGGCCAGTTTGGACGACGAGGCCTTGGTGGGCATGCCGGGCTTTCTCGGGCCCTTGGGGGCCTCTGTCTTCCTGGCCAGGGGTGCAGGCACTGTCTTAGACCCACTGGCCCTGGGAGGAGCAGCGGCCTTGGCTTTGGGCCCCACCTTGGCCCCACAGGCAACAACTTCTTTAAGGACCTTGTTTTCTTTCTTTTTGGCTGGAGAAGCAGCACTATTCTTGTCCTATAAGAAAGCAAACCAGGGGCAAGATGACAGAGCCGGGCAGGGTTCACACATAGCTCAGAACTCACAAGAATAGGGCTGAAATCCCAGCTCCGGGTGGCTTTAGACAAGGGACCCCGCCTCTCTAAGCCTGTCTCTTACTTGTGAAGTGGGAAGGATGATCCTCAGAACACTAGAGGGCTGGACAAAAGTCAGTGAACTGGGCTTTGTACAAAAGCAAATTACCCCCTGCCCCACAGTCCCTTCCAGCGGGACACCCATGCTCTGGCCTGCTCAGCACGGAGACCCAGACCAGGGGAGTCATGCAGGCACCTTACCTTGGGGACCGTGGATTTTGAATTCTGACTCCCAGCTTTTGTTTTCCTGTGGGCCTCACCATCTGTCAGAGAGTGAGGGAGGAAATGTGGGAAGGACCCCTTTCTGGAGGAGCTGCTGGTGGGCAGAAGGTTCAGGGACCCCTGTCCTCACCTTGTCACTCACAGGCTCTGTGACCTGGGGCAAATTGTTTGACCACTCTGAGCCTGGGTGCTCTAGTCTGCAAACTAGGGATAACAACATCTCTCACGGGTTGGCAGGGTGGGTGGGGGGAGGGTGCGGTGGGATTGACTGGACTGTGGAAGACCATCCCTCACCCTCAGCAAGGCACCAAGCAGACACCCCCTACTCTGCACTCACTCACAATAAAGACCCCTGACAGGTCTTTCTTAGCCTCTAGTCTTTAGCCTGTCTTCCACGTGGCAGCTGTGAAACATTTTTAAAAATACCCTGGGAGTGCCTGGGTGGCTCAGTCAGTTGAGTGTCCAATTTCTGCTCAGGCCATGATCTCACAGTTCATGAGTTCGAGCCCCACGTCGGGCTCTGTGCTGACAGCTCAGAGCCTGGAGCCTGTTTCCGATTCTGTGTCTCCCTCGCTGTCTGCCCCTCCCCCGCTTACACTCTTTCTCTCTCTTTCAACAATAAATAAACGTTAAAAAATTTTTTTAAATACACACATACATACATATATACATAAATAAATAAAACAATACCCTGTACCCTAGCTGTTCCCCAAAGTCCTTCCATGGCTATTGCTTGTCCTCCAGATACAGTCCGAACTCCCAGCTGCCCTTCACAGTCTTTCCCTTCTGCTTCTCACGCTGCACATCGAACTATATGCACTTCTTCAAAAGCTCTACCCTCTTCATACCTCTGGGCCTTTGTGCAGCCTGTTGTCCTCCCTGGGACACCTCCTCCAGGAAGCTTCCCCTGATTCCTCTCAGAGGAGTCAGGCTCCTCCTCTCTCTGGGTTCTCCCTTCCCTAAGCCTACCCTCCACAGCTACCATGGGTTCTCCAACTCTCCAGGTCAAGACAAGCACTCAGGCACATTTACTAGATAAGGAATCCCCTCCCCAGAGCAGGCCTCTCCCTCCGTCCTACCTCACATCCAATGGCTGTCACAAATCCCTGTGCCCAGGCCCTCCTCTCACCCCACTCACACACCTACCTTGGTTGCTCCTTCTGCCTTTGACCTTTGACTTTCCTCTTGGGCCAGTGGCACTGGGAAGGTCCTGCGTGGCCTTGTCTGGCTGTTGGGAGGCCTTCTTGGCCTCACTCAGTCTTGCTTCTTGGTCTTTGGTCTGGCTGCCCTTCTTGGGAGCCTTCTCCTTGGCTGCATCCAGTTTGGTAGGACCTGTCCTCACCTCTCTTGGCTTCTTGGGTCCCCTTTTCACCTCGCCTGGGTTGGGAGGGTCCTTCTTTGCCTCCCTTGGTTTTTTGGGACCCTTCTCCTTGGCCTCACCGGGTTTCCTGGGGGCTGTCATGGTGGATGTCTTCCTAGATTGGGCTTTCCTTTTGTGCTTGGGAACTAACTGGTAGAGGAGAGAGTGGGGTAGAATTGAGAGCAGGAGGTCTTAGGGTCTCATACCCCTACATCCCACATGAGGCTCAGAGAGAATGCCTTGTTCCAAAAGAGGGAGGGGGTAGAGAAGGTGGTCAGGGGCATGGGGAGCAGGACCACGGCCAAAATGCCTGAGGCTGAAGACACATTCTATCCCTGCACTGCCCTTCCAGGGAGGGGTGTGGCCATTTAGGAGCTGGGGGGCCTGAGTCTCCTAGACCCACCTTAGGCTCTCTTCTCTCCTGCCCAGGTGGGTGTCAGGAGGGTGCAGGCGGGCTCCCCTACCCTGCACCTGAAGTCTCAAAGCCAGGCTCCTGGGAGTAAATCGCACAGCACCGACCAGGAGCCCGGACTCTAGTCCTCTGAGATGCTAATTTATGAATCTCCCATCCATGACCTCCCAACCCACACACTTTCCCAGCTCTGTGGCTCTGACTCTCCTTCCCGTCCCCCACCTCATGCCTCACACCTCCATGCCTCCCTGCCGCTTTCTTTCTCCCCCTTGGGTGGACCTTCCAAGTCTGATAGCTCAGAGTTCCTAACTTCCTGTGCAACTCAGGAAGTCTTCTCTTTTCCCACTGGCCTCAGTCTTCCCATCTTTACAATGGGGCCTTCAGGGAGTGAGTGACCAGTAGGCAGTTGGGGAGGCTCTTGGCAAACAGGTGGTCTCTGTCCTTCTAGAGCCTGCCTCTAAGGGCATTCCTCCCTTTGCCCCCCAAATCTTATGGCTCCCCATTACCGTGAAGACCAGAAACAAATCCCCTCTCAGCATACACACATTTCTAACTACATGACACACCAGGCTTCCTTCCCTGCCTCCTCCCCTCCCTCAGCCCACTTCCCTGACTAGCTCCCAGGCCCTGCAGCCTAACCCAGCCACATGCAACCCCAGTGCCCCTGTATTGCTCCCCTTCCCCATACCCTATGCACCTGGCCTTGGCATGGCTTGTATCCAAGCTCTGACCTCCACACAGGAGTTCTATGAGGGACTTCCTGTCCTCAGCCACCTACAGGGACTGGAACATGGTATGCTGAGAAAATTCCACAATGTTCTACAGTTACTGTTAGAGCAACTGCCACGTGCTGGGGCCCAGCAATGATAAGACAGACCCCATATCTGGGTCCCTGAGATTTTCCTGGTGGCACCATGCTGGGGCTTGATTTTGTGCCAAATCTGCCCTCAGCTCTGGGTGTGCCTGGATGGCTCCTCTCTGGGACCCTCCCCTTTGAAAGAGGAGGATGTGATGGCCCAGGGAGGTGCCAGCCCTGGTTTGGAGACCTGGGGTTTGGAGCCAGTGAGCGTGGGGAACACACCCAACAGTGACCTTCTAGAGCCCATGGTTGGGTGTGCCTCGTCTGTGGTGAAGAATTCCAGGAAGGGGCTCTTCCAAGGACCCAGAAATGAACATGGCTGAGACGGTCCCTGGTCACTGAACACACCTGACGGGGAATGAAGGTGGACAAAGCAGGGACTGAGGCCCTATGGGGGTCTTAGATGGGGCAGGGCCCTAACCTTCCCGGAGGAGAAGGTACCTCTGAGAAGACACAGGAAAAACACAGAGAGAAGACAGGAGGAGAAAGGCCTCTTGGCAGGGGAATAGCACACAGAGGCCAGGGAGGAGGAGCTGGGACTGAAGCTCAGACCCTGGGGCCCAGCTCCCCCACACTGTGACCTCCCTCAACCCTGTTCCCAGCCCAAGCAGGCTCACTTTGAAGCTGCCAGTGGCCCCCCTGGCCTTGGAGTTGGTGGGCCTGACCAGGAGGCCGCGGTGCATGCCGGTGGCCAGGGCCTGCTTCAGCAGGTACTTGAGCCGGAGGACATCCACCGTTGGGTACTTCTGCAGGATGTAAACCTTGATGGCCGCCACCGAGGTGCCCCGGCGCTGCTCTCCGGCCTGCAGCGCCTCCAGAACCATGCGCAGCACGGGAGGGTGACGGCGTGGCCCTCGGATGCCACTATGGCTCAGGCCTACAGATGGACGGCAGGGCGTCACCCAGAGCTCAGGCCACCCTCAGTCCCAATCAGTAACACACATGCCTGGCAGAGCACCCGCCAGGCACCAGCCAGGCCCCACAGTGGGTGGGCAAGGGACCTGGGGGATCAAATGCAGCCCTAGTCAGCACTACTGCCCATCGGCCAGTGAGGCTTGAGGGCAGGGAGTGCTCCTCATCTGGACACTGTCTCCCAGTGACTGACATAGGGCTGGGCACACACCAGGAGCTCCATAAAGATTCACTCAAAGAATTAAATAGTCCTTTTAGAAAACAAAATCCTTTTAGAAAACCAAAGCTTTGCACAGCTGAGGAAACCATCACAGAATGAGAAGGCAGCCTACTGGAAGGGAGAAGATATTTGCAAATGATATACCTGACAAAGGGTTAATATCCAAAATATATAAAGAACTCCTACAACCCAATAACAAAAAAAACCCCAATCTGATTAAAAAAGGGCAGAAGACTTGAATAGACATTTTCTCCAATGACATACAAATGGCCAACATGAAAAGATGCTCAACATCACTGATCATCAGGGAAGTACAAATCAAAACCACAATGAGATAGCACCTCACACCTGTCAGAATGGCTAAAATTAAAGCTAAGTATTGGCAAAGATGTGGAGAAAAAGAAGCCATCATGCACTGTGGGGGGGGGGAATGCAAACTTGAACAGCCTCTATGGAAAGCAGTATGGAGGTTCCTCAAACATTATTCCACTTCTGGGTATTTAGCTGAAGGAAACAAAAACACTAGTTCAGAAAGATACATGCATCCCTATGTTCATTGTAGCATTATTTGCAGTAGTCAAGATATGGAAGCAACCTATGTCCATGAAGAGATGAATGGATTAAAGAAAATATGGTATATAGATACAGTGGGCTATTACTCAGCCCTAATCTTGTCATTTGCAACAACATGGATAGACCTAGAAGGTATTATGCTTAAGTGAAATAAGTCAGAGCACGACAAAGACTGTATGAATTCACCATGTGGAAAATAAAAAAATTAAACAAAACAAAATGGAAACAGATTCAAATACAGAGAACAAACTGGTGGTTGCCAGAGGGGAGCAGGGAAATGGATGAAATAGGTGAAGGGATTAAGAGGTATAAACGGCCAGTAATGAAATAAATAAATCATGGGGGTGTAATGTACAGCATAGAAAATATGGTCAATAATACTGTGATAACTTTGTGCAGTAACAGAGGATAATTACACTTGTCATGGTAAGCACTTCATAATGCATATAAGTAACTAGGTTATACACCTAAAACTAATAAAATATTGTATATCAATTAAAAATTGTTTTGTTTTAATTTTTTTATGTTTATTTCTGAGACAGAGAGACAGAGCATGAGTGGGGGAGGGGCAGAGAGAGAGGGAGACACAGAATCAGAAGCAGACTCCAGGCTCTGAGCTGTCAGCACAGAGCCTGATGCGGGGCTGAAACTCACAAACCATGAGATCATGACCTGAGCCACAGTTGGTCGCTCAACCAACTGAGCCACCCAGGCATCCCACAATTAAAAATTGTTTTAAAAAATTAAAGATAAATGCTGGACTATTTATAGATGAAATGATAAATCTGGCATTTTCTTTGAAATAACACAGTAGGTGAAATAAGAGTAGCCATGAGCTGGTGAGTGTTGAAGCTGGATGATGGGCACATAGGGAAGGGAGTGGTGTGGGTGGTAGATGGGAGCCACTATACCACTCTGTCTACTTCTGCATGCATTTGAAAGTTTTCATAAATAAAAGCTATAGGAGAATTGCACTTCTAGGTATGTATACTCCAGATAAATGAAAACATATGTTCAAATGAAAATTTGTACATGAACGTTCATAACGTTATTTACAATAGCCACAAAGTAACAACCCAAATGTCCATAAACTAATGAATTGAATAAACAGAGCATGGTTTTAACCATGAAGTGGAATATCATCCAGCCAAAAGAAGGAATGAAGTACTTCCTCGGAATCATGCTGGTACAAGAATCCAGTCACAAAAAGTCACATACTATATAGGATTTCATTTACAGGAAATGTCCTGAATGAGACAATCCTAGAGAGTAGATTAGTGGTTGCCAGGGACTGGGTATGGTGGGTGGGTAAGGGCAGAACTGTATTGGGCACAGGTTTTCTTTTTGAGGGCACGAAAAAATTCTAAAATTGCCTGTGGAGAGAAACACACAGCAGTGAATATACTAACACCCACTGTACCCTTTAAATGGGTGAATTGTATGGTACATGAATTATGGAGATATCTCAATTAGCTATGATATTTTAAGTTGCCAAAGAAAATAGGATCAAGGGGTGAGAAGCTGTCAGTCAGTATAAGGTGCATAAAAGTGGCTTTATATGAAACCTGATTTAAATGTGATTAGAAATGTTGGTTTCTGAATGATAACACTACAGACCAAAACCTCTAGGACGCAGCAAAGGCTGTCACAAGAGGAAAGTATATAGCAATCCAGGCCTTCCTAAAGAAGGAAAAAAGGTCCCAGATACACAACCTAACCTTACACCTTAAAGAGCTGGAAAAAGAACACCAAATAAAACCCAAAACCAACAGCAGATGGGAAATAATAAAGATTAGAGCAGAAATCAATGCTATCGAGACCAAAAAAAAAACAAAAAACAAAAAAAAAAAAAAAAAACAAAAAAAAAACCCAACAACAACCAATAGAACAGATCAATGAAACCAGAAGCTCGTTCTTTGAAAGAACTAACAAAATTGATAAACCACTAGCTAGTTTTATCAACAAGAAAAAGGAAAGGACCCAAATAAATAAAATTAAGAATGAAAGAGACATCACAACCAACACAGCAGAAATACAAACAATAAGAGAATATTATGAGCAATTATACACCCATAAAATGGGTAATCTGGAAGAAATGGACAAATTCCCAGAAACATATAAGTACCAAAACTGAAACAGGAAGAAATAGAACATTTGAACAGACCCATAACCAGTAAAGAAATTGAATTAGTAATCAAAAATCTCCCAAAAAACAAGACTCCAGGGCCAGATGGCTTTCCAAGGGAATTCTACCAAACGTTTAAGGAAGAGTGAACACCTATTCTCTTGAAACTGTTCAAAAAAAAAAAAAAAATATATAGAAATGGAACGAAAAATTCCAAACTCATTCTATGAAGCCAGCATTACCTTGATTCCAAACCAAAGACCCCACTAAAAAGGAGAACTATAGATCCATTTCCCTGATGAACATGGATGCAAAAATCCTCAACAAGATATAGGCAACCAGATCCAACAATACATTAAAAAAATTATTCACCATGACCAAGTGGGATTTATACCCGTGATGCAGGGCTGGTTCAATATCCGTAAAACACTCAAAGTGATTCATCACATCAATAAAAGAAAGGACAAGAACCACGTGATCCTCTCAATAGATGCAGAGAAAGCATTTGACAAAATAGAGCATTCTTTCTTGATAAAAACCCTCAAGAAGGTCTATCAAGAAAGTAGGGATAGAATGATCGTATCTCAAGATCATAAAAGCCATATATGAAAGACCTAATGCTAATATCATCTTCAATGGGGAAAAACTGGGAGCTTTCCCCCCAGGGTCAGGAACAAGACAGGGATGTCCACTCTTGCCACTGTTATTCAACATAGTATTGGAAGTCTTAGCCTCAGCCATCAGACAACACAAAGGAATAAAAGGCATCCAAATTGGCCAAGAGGAGGTCAAACTTTCACTCTTCACAGATGACATTATACTTTATATGGAAAACCCAAAAGATTCCACCAAAAAACTGCTAGAACTGATCCATGAATTCAGCAAAGTTGCAGGATGTAAAATCAATGCACAGAAATCAGTTGCATTCCTATACACCAACCATGAAGCAACAGAAAGAGAAATCAAAGAATTGATCCCATTTACAATTGCACCAAAACACATAAAATACCTAGGAATAAATCTAACCAAAGAGATAAAAAATCTATATGCTGAAAACTATAGAAAGCTTAGGAAAGAAATTGAAGAAGACACACACACACACACACACACACACACACACACACAGGAAGATATCCATGCTCCTGGATAGGAAGAACAAATATTGTTAAAATGTCAATACTACCCAAAGCAATCTACATATTCAATGCAATCCCTACCAAAATAACACCAGCATTCTTCACAGAACTAGAACAAACAATCCTAAAGTTTGTATGGAACCAGAAAAGACCCTGAATAGCCAAAACAATCTTGAAAAAGAAAACCAAAGCAGGAGGCATCACAATCCCAGACTTAAAGCTGTATTACAAAGCTGTAATCATCAAGACAGTATGGTACTGGCACAAAAACACTCAGATCAATGGAACAGAATCGAGAACCCAGAAATGGGTACACAAGCGTATGGCCAACTAATCTTCAACAAAGCAGGAAAAATATCCAATGAAATAAAGACAGTCTCTTTAGCAAATGGTGCTGGGAAAACCGGAGAGTAACATGCAGAAAAATGAACGTGGATCATTTTTTTACACCAGACACAAAAATAAACTCAAAATGGATGAAAGACCTAAATGTAAGATAGGCAGCCATCAAAATCCTCGAGGAGAAAGCAGGCAAACACCTCTTTGACCTCAGCCACAGCAACTTCTTACTCAACACGTCTCTGGAGGCAAGGGAAACAAAAGCAAAAATGAACTATTGGGACCTCATCAAAAGAAAAAGCTTCTGCACAGTGAAGGAAACAATCAGCCAAACTAAAAGGCAACCAACAGAATGGGAGAAGATATTTGCAAATAACATATCAGATAAAGGGTTAGTATTCAAAATCTATAAAGAACTTATCCAACTCAACACTCAAAAAACAAATAAGCCAGTGAAGAAATGGGCAAAAGACATGAATAGACACTTCTCCAAAGAAGACATCCAGATGGCCAACTGACATACTAAAAAATGCTCAACATCATTCATCATCAGGTAAATACAAATCAAAACCACAATGAGATACCACCTCACACCTGTCAGAATGGCTAACATTAACAATTCAGGCAACAACAGATGTTGGCGAGGATGCGGAGAAGGAGGATCTCTCTTGCACTACTGGTGGGAATGCAAACTGGGGCAGCCACTCTGGAAAACAGTATGGAGGTTCCTCAAGAAACTAAAAATAGAGCTACCCTATGGCCCAGCAATTGCACTACTAGGCATTTATCCAAGGGATACAGGGATGCTGTTTGGAAGGGGCACATGCCCCCCCATGTTTATAGCAGCACTATCAACAATAGCCAAAGTATGGAAAGAGCCCAAATGTCCATCAACTGATGAATGGATAAAGAAGATGTGGTATATATATACAATGGAGTATTACTCGGCAATCAAAAAGAATGAAATCTTGCCATCTGCAACTACGTGGATGGAACTAGAGGGTATTATGCTAAGCAAAATTAGAGAACGCCAAATATCATATGACTGCACTCATAGGACTTTAAGACACAGAACAGATGAACACAGGGAAGGAAAGCAAAAATAATATAAAAACAGGGAGGGGGACAAAAAGATAAGAGACTCTTAAATATGGAGAACAAACAGACGGTTACTGGAGCGTTGTGGGAGGGGGGATGGGCTAAATGGGTAAGGGGCATTAAGGAATCTACTCCTGAAATCATTGTTGCACCATATGCTAACTAACTTGGATGTAAATTTAAAAAATAAATTAAATTAAAAAAAAGAGAAATGTTGGTTTCTGATCAATTTGCAAAACTTAAAGACTTTTTAAAGAGAATCAGTTAGTTAAATACACATAAATATATAATTTTCCCCCAAACACATATCGAAGTAGAAAAAAACAAACAAACAAACAAACAACACACCCAGAGACTCTAGATGTCAAGCAAACGTAGAGACCTAATCCAATTCAACCATTGCTGTCTCCTGGCCACGAAGAGCCCAGTGTCTGGGAATATTCATTTTGAAGCCAAAGTTTGTGAATGGGTGGAGTCCCTGGTCAGCCACCTGCAGGACCTTGGGAGTTTCACTCTCTTCTCCTCGCTTCAGTCTTCCCATCTGTGTAGTGGGCATAGAGCCCCTAGGGAATCTGTACCCTCCCAGCTACAGTGTCCTCCAGCCTGGCCTGTGGGAAGTGTTCTAACCCTTCCTCAGCTTCCCCAAACCAGGCCCTGTCCCAGGGAGCCACCCCAAGTCTCCTCTGTCCCCAGTCCCTGCGGCTGAATTCAATTCCTTATTAAGCATCATTCAATGCCTGCTACATCCTGGGAGAACCAGAAGTCATAGCTTTTCCCCAAACTTGTCCTCCATCTTCTCTCCCCAGGAATGACACCACCACACCTACCCAGACACCCAAGCAAGAACCTGGACGACCTCCTGGACCTCCCTACCCTTCCCCACACCACTCCACCCCTTCCTTGTGGGATTCTCTCTCCGCCACCCCACCCCGAGGGCCTCAGCCTTCTTCTCATATCCCTCACCTCCTGCTGGCCCTCAGTGTAAGGGTCCAAGGCCCTGGCTGAGGCCTGGGAGGCTACCCCTTCCTGTGATGCCACTCTGCCCCTGGCCAGAGCAGGGCTTGTGAACAACTGGATGTTCCCCCAGCCCCCTCACCTCTGGGCCTCTGCCCATGCTCTTCCCCCTGCCTGGTTGGCCTTTGTCACCCATGGTCATCAGGTAGTTCTTGCTTTAAGGCCCACACAGCACCATGATTTATATACCGCCCTGACTTCCCAAGCCAGGATGAGCAATTCTGCCGTGTGCTCCAAGGCACCTGGAGCCCACCCTCTAACTTTTCCTCTGAAGGAGTATTTACTCATCCTCAGAATGCTTCTCTTGCTTCACCCTCTTGTCCTGGATGAGGTTTAACCCTCTTTCAGCGGTTGCCTCCTCCAGAGAGCCTTCCTTGATCTCCCAGAGTGGGTCGGCAACTGCTCTGGGTTCCTAGAGCCCTCTGTATTCCTGACATTAAGGCGCATGCCCTATTATCAAATGGGATCCATCAGTGAGGCAGTCTAGCTCATCAGACTGGGAGCTCCTGGAGGGAATGAACCTATCTATATCCAGAGAAACACTGAGGCATTGTTTGTTGATTGAAACTTGGGATGCAGCCCTGAATTCAAGGCCCGGCTCTGCATCAAATGTAATGTCCCTCCAACTAGCTGCCCTGCAGCTGCGGCCGGCCACCCACCCTCCCCACCAAAAGAAAATGGGCTCCAGCTGGAGAGACCCTGCTCTGCCCGCTTTCCTGGAGTTGGGCCAGCCTCAGCCCCCAGGCTGTACCTGGCCCTGCTAACTCTGGCATCAGCTCTTCTGCCAAATGAGCAGGTGAAAATTCAAACGGCTTCCAGGATGGGTGCCGGGGCCAGGAGCGGAGGCTGGATGACAGAGGAGGGTCCAGAACATCCAGGGAACCAGCTCACGAGGACCCCACCTCCCTTTGCCTACCTGGCTTTTCAGACTCAGACAGCCCAGATGACCCCACTGCGGAGGTCAAGGATGCTGAGGAGGTGGAGGTGTCACTGGAGGCAATGCTCCCAGGAGCCATTGCACGGGTAGATGCAGACACAGATGCAGGTAGTTGACCCCCTCCCCAGGCATGAGGCTGCCAGGCCTGCCCACTCCTCTTATATATCCACAGCCCGGCCCCACCACTCCAATTAGCCCCTGATTGGGCTGGGAGGCTCTGAGCTGCTGACTGGGGCAGGAGGGCTGGGATGGGGCATTGCAACCCTGCCTGTGTGCCGACGCCCCAGCTGAGCCACCCACTCCTGGGTGACCTCATATGAGTCAGTTGACTTCTCTGTGTCTCAGGTCCCATGGCAAAATGATGGGTGCTGAAATGCTTGATCCCTCCTGCACCCTCTGACTCCACGGGGCCTGGAGATGCTGATGGGGAACTGGGCACACCTGGGTTGGGGAGGCGACCATTGAGGCCTCCAATCCCACCTGCTCCAGGGCTGCTCCTGTTCCCAGGCCACTGCTGGCCTTGGTTTATCAAGAAGTTGGAGGCCCGCTGGTGGGGTTTGCCTGGAGCTGACACCCCCAAATCAACCTGTGGCCTCCTTTTGTTTTGTTTTATTTTGTTTTGTTTTATAAGAAAGAATTTTGAAGGATGAATGAGCAATTTTTAAATAAAATTGCCTAGCAAGTCTCCACAAATAAGGATAACCATTGATAAAATGGACAAAGAATATGAATAGGCAATTCACCGGAAAGGCTGATAATAAACCCAAGAAAATATTCTCAACCTCCTTGGCATTCAGGAAAATTCAAATTGAAACAATGATGAGATACTAGCTCCCCATCAAATTGACTAAAATTGAAGACAGCACAGGCAATGATGCAGGGAGCCTGGCCCTCAGTGCCTCTGCTAAGGGTGTAAATTGGGGTGCAGTCTGCTTTGGAAAGGTATTCCCTTGAACTCAGCAATTGCACTTCTCTGTCCTAGAAGTGCAGTAGTCAGAAAAGAAACAATTGCTACATTATTTAGAAAAGAAAAAAAAAAAGAGAACTTCCACATGAATCACTGGAGGCTTGACTGAACTACTCCCTTCTGCAGAAAACTCTGCAGCCATTTGAAATGATGAGGTGAATTAAAACAAGGATGAGGTGGTTATTGCACACCTGGTAGAATGACAGATATTTAAATTAGATCTATAGATGCTGAGTGTCCAGCACATGAAGAAAGACATAGCCACTGGGAGGGTAAGCTGATAGCCACTCTAGAAAGCAATGCAGTGACATCGAACATAACTAAAGATAGATTCACACACACCCCCCCATGGCACTGTGGGTATAAATCTGAGAGAAACCCTTACACCGATAAAGATCCTCGCTGCAATCCCAGCAACAATTCAAAACAACCTAACTACCCACCAAAAGAAAGGCAGACAAATAAACTGTGGTCTAGTCACATGGTGGAGTAGTATACAGCAGTGAAAATGAACGAACCAGAGGGGCTCCTGACTGGCTCAGTCAGTGGAGCATATGCAACTTGTGATCTCGGGGTTGTGAGTCTGAGCTCCACATTGGGCACAGAGATAGAAGGAAAGAAGAAAATACATAAATAAATAGATGAATGAATGAATCAAAATGAACCACAATGTGTCTGTGGAATATGCTCTCCCTTTCTGAGAAGAAAGAATTTGTGTCTGTGCAAGTATGTGTGTGTGTGTGAGTGTGCATGCAAGTGAAGGCATAGAAGAAGGTCTGAAAGGATTCACACCAAGGTAATAGCATTGGTTACCTCCGAGGAGGGTGTAGGAGTTGGAGGGACAGGTTTAAAACAAACTTCCATTCTTCCTTCCTTCCCTCCTTTATTGTTGGGATTTTTCCAGGGACTCTCCAGCACCAGAGTCTGGACTGAGGGAGGTGATGGCCATAAAAGTGTTCTAAAGTGAAATCAGAGATCACTCCTCTCCTGCCTAGCACCCTTCATAGCTCCCTACTGTCCATGGGTGGAGGCTTGACCTCTTTTGTCCTGCTTATGGAGCCCCTTTCTCCCTAGAGGCCCACAGTCCAACCTCTGTGACTCTTGGAATGGGCTAGATGTTGAGACCTGGGCTTTCTTCTGTGTTTCCTTTGTGTGTGTGTTAGATGGATGCAAAAATGTCCCCAATTTCTCACCCGCGCCCATATCCATGTCCATTTGCATGCAACTTTGCAGCTCCTCTCACACTCTTTAAATATGAGCTGGCCTTGTGACTTGCTTTGACCAACAGGATACGGTGGAAGTGATGCCATGGCAGTCCCAATCCTGGCTAGCCCACTGGAGCTCAGAGGCTCGCAGCTCAGTCACCCCTGCCACCCGGCCCACAGCTGGTCAAACAGCCAAAACTTCAGTTGACCATGGATGCTTTAGAGATCTGCAGAGATCAACCAACTTGAGTCCAGATCAGCAGAACCACCTGGCTGACTCACAGTCACAAACAACAATGGTGTGTTGTTTTAAACCATGAGGTTTGGGGTTGTTTGTCATGCAGCATAAGCTAACTGATCCACTGCCTAGAACCCCCTTCTTTACCCCCACCTACCTTCTCTGGACTGTTTCCCACTCATCGTTTTGGCCTCAGTGTAGCTCAGAAAAGCCCTCGCTGACCCCTTAGGAGGTTAGGGTCCTCTCCTCTGGCTCCAGCAGCCCCTGGGACCTCCAGCACCCTAAGTTTCCACTCTTCTACACTAGCCCCTGAGCTCTGAAGGGCCCTGGGGGTAGGCAGGGCTGTGTTTGACTTTTTCTGGTGGTATCCCTGGTGCATAGCACAGTGCCTGGCACACAGTAGGGGCTCAGCACCTATTGCTGTGGAGCCTCAGTGCCAGAGCCCAGCCTGGCTGAATGAAGGGAGACCTGAGAACCATCTGCAGGAACCACGTTAGAGCAGGAGGCGAGATGAGGCAAAGAGGCACATGGTGCTGGCACACACAGGGGCAGCAATTTTGATCACATTGTGGGAAATTTCCAAGAATTGAGAAATAGAGAAAAACTTGGAGATACAAACATTCCCATGAACTTCATGTGAAACCCTGCTCCCAGGCTGTGCCAGGATAGAGTTTTGCATTTGGAGGGGAAGAAGTTCTAAAATGCACTGCAGATCTAAAAATTCTTCTAGAGCATTGCCTTTTTACAGGGAAATGATAACTGTGAGCATCAGATGCTGGAGAGAGGGCGGGCTGCTCGGTGTACTTATTTGACGCTTATTGAGGTCTGTAGGGAATTTAAATTTCTGCTGACAACTGTTTTACCATCTTTGAACATTGAATGGGGGCGTCCTACATGTGAACTTTCTCATAGGTCTGAAGATTGCATTCTAAACTTTTTGAAGCAGTGATAGGGTGTCTTGTTTTGTGTAACTCTAGCCCCTGTAGCATCAGGACATTATTTGTGACATTAGTCAACAAATGCATAGAGGGCAGGGTAGATATGGTAATAGCTGCCATGTTCTATGTCCATGTACATATTTTATATTCACTATCTTATTTATACATGAAGACACTAAAGTTCAGAAAGGACCTGTACTAAATCTTCCTGAGTCCGGACCCTAGGCTGCAGCATGGAAGCCCTCTGTGTTAGTGAAGAAACCAGCTATAATTCCAAAATAACAGTGGCTTAAACAAGAAACCATGAAGTCATTCTCTCATGAGACTCTTCAAGTGCAAGTTGTGCAGGGCAGGAAGGCAGCATAGAGGACCTGCAGTCTTTTTCTCTCCTGATGCTGTGCTGTTCTCTGCCCACGGACTGCACCTCATGATACAAGATAGCTGCTGCAGCTCTGGTCATCACGACCACATTCCAGCCATCAGACAGGAAAGAAGAGAAGTGAAGGATGCCTCCATTCTCTGAAATGCACAACCCAAAACTTCATATACTACTTCTGATTATACTTCACTGGCCAGACCTTAATGTCATGCCACTGCAGATGCAAAGGAAACTGGGAGGTGCAGTCCTGCACTGGATAGCTAGGTGCCCAGCTAGAACTTGATGTGATATTATTAAAAGGAAGAAAGGGAATAAATATTGGGGGCAGTTAGCACTTGCTTCCCCCTTTCCTGAGGCCTCTTTGCTACTTTAATTTCTTGACTCTCACACCGGGGGCTCTATCTCCTACCACTCCAGGGGCTGCTCCTTTGAACTTGATTCACATTTTTGGGAAGGAAACTCATATTTATTGAGTGTCTACCGTGCACTGAAATTTTTATAGCAACAATCTCGTTAGTCTGTGGACAATTCTACCAACTGAGATGAGTCTCCTCTTTCAAGCTCAGAGGCCTGAGACCTAGTGAGGTTCAGGAACATGGTGTGAGGTTGCAGAGCTGAGAAGGGCATGCACTGTCTCTCTGGGGCCACCCTGGGACGTCAGGGGTGCATGTGTCTACTGGGGGACATGGGGCAGATTGCCATCAGGCTTTGCTGTCTCTGTGGTGGTATGGGGGTGGGAGGCTTAGTTCATACTCTCTCCTCCCAGAGGTAAGATCAGGGGTGAGAGAGGTCTGTGTCCCTGTGGCTGGCCAGGCTACAGCCCAGAGACTTGCTACCTGCAACCCATCTCTGAGTCCCCAGCTCATCCTGGCCTGGGGTCAGCTTCCTAAGATCAGGTTGACTGTAGATATGATTGTATATAAGAGGTGTTCCATAAACCTGCTGGCTACCTGGAGCCTGGAGATGAGGTGGGTAACACCCTCAACCAAACCTAAGTCAGCACTCCTTTGCCTTTATTGGCAAATGTCCCCAAGTGCCTGTCAAATCGGTTATAAATTAAGGAGGGAAAGAGGTTTTCCCTTCTACCATGAAAAAACAGAGACTTCTGGCTAGAGAGTTAATTTTTTTCTCTGAATATGTAGCTAAAACAAGGATACCACTCCTCAGAATAAGTGGACTGAGGTGGGGCAGTGAGGAAAGAGGGCTGCCTGCAAAGCAAGCATGTCTCTCCCATGGCCATGCCTGGCCCAACACATCAGAAATGGAGAGTGAGATGTGCGGGACCCACCATGGGAATCTTCTCCCCTGGGTCCCCAGTGTGGGAGGGAAGCCTGGTATAGCTGGACATCACCTACTTAGACAGAGGCCAGCCCCTCTGGGCCACCGTTAGTTCTGCCCACCCTATCTCTGGGCCTCTTCCTTTTGGTAACGACAACCCCCCCTCCCCCAGGAATCTTTTGGGCTCCTTCCAGTCCCCACCCTCACTCAGACCATTTGGTTTATGTAGGGTTAACCCTACCTTGGTCTGAGTGATCAGGTGACCCAGCCCTGGCCAATGAGAGGCTACATCCCCATCCCAGCCTGGTGATAGGTTTAGGGACAATGAGGTGACTCAAGCCGGGCCTATCAGAGGATGAATCCCCATTTTAACCTGGTGACAGGATTAGGAGTGATCAGGTGACCCAGACCTGGCCAGTGAGAGCCCTACCCAGGACCTTTGCTGGAACTGTCAGGAAAAACAGCTCACTTCCTGCAAGGCTAGCTGAGCTTGGGACTGCTGGTAGCCCTTTCCAAAGCCAACAGAGAAAACTATAACCAGAGGGGAGATACAGAAGTCTGATAACATCTGAGCACCTGCATCTAGCCATGCCTGAAGCCCTGGGTTTTTTTGTTTTGGGGAGCCAACAATTTCTCCTTTCTGTTTCAGCCCTGTTGAGTTAGATTTCCTGACACTTGCAGCCAAAGAAACCCTGACTGGCATCACCTACGGAGGCAGAGTATATCACCTAGAGGGGCAAGAGTAGAGATCCCAGCTATTACCTGCTTCAGCCCCCACCATGGCACTGGGGAACTTCCATCTCAGGCTCCAGCCACCCTTTCCCACCTTGGAGGTTGAGGGTAACTCTTGAGACTATGTCTCCATCCTTGTTCCCCTTGCAGATGGTGTTCTTGGTAAGGCCAGCTCTGAGCTGAGGCCCAGTAATGTCAGAAGTCTCCCACTGGCTACAGTGAACCAGGAAGTAGGCTGGCCACGCGAAGTTTGCGGTCCCCTCAAGCTCAGGTTCAGATTCCTTTTTGCTGATAAGGAGACTCAGAGAGATGGCCAAACTTGCTTGCAGTTTCAAAGGTCACCTGGGTTTCTGTGACTCCAAAGTTGGGGCTTTTCTCATTCCTGGGCCTGCTCCCTCCACCCCACACCCGCAGGGGGCCCTGCTGGTTGCCCAAACCCAGCATCCCAGGGTTAGAGATCGGGTGGAAATTACTGCCCAATTTCAATCCATCCTGCAGAGAAAGAGCTTGAGAGCAACAAAAACCACCACCCTTAACACCAAGTATAGGAGCTGAGCTTTTAATGCCCCGATTTTCCTAGTCTCCAGGCAGAGCTGGGAAGAGTTAGAGCTTCTGGTCTTGGTTACGTGGAGGAGGGGCAGTTATGCAAGCAGCACAATTCTGATACCCTAGAGTTCCCACCAGCTTTGCAGCAAGGACTTTCCAGAATGGACAATGGACTGGAGCTACTAAATGGACTGGGTACAGGCTTACCCAGCAAGGGTGCTCAACTCTGGGATCTGTGAACATCCCCAGGGAAGATGGGCCCATCTGAATTTCCCACTTTCTGTTTCTGAGATCTTTGAGAAAAGGGTTCCACTGGGGACTCAGCTCTTCATTAAATGTGGGCAGGTGAATATGGCTTCTAGCTCATGCTGGCCTAGAGTTGCTGGCCTAGCATATGGCCATGCTGGCCTAGAGTCTAGCCTAGCATATGGCTTCTAGGCCCAGCTCCATGCTGGCCTAGAGTTGCTGCGGCCTAGGGGCTGGGAAGGAGGGCAGGTAGTTTGCAGAAGCTGAGAGAAAGGCCTGTCTCTCCCTAGGCTGCATGAGGAAGGGGAGGCACCGGGCCTGGGAGTTCACGTCAGAGGTGAGACCCTGGGCCTTGGTCCCAGACTGCAGTCCCCTGACATTGTTTTTTCAGTCCTGATGACTGTATTCTGCATTCCCTTGACAGTCCCTCTCTGCAGACCGACCACCAGCCCTGGTCTGGCCTTGACATCTGGTGAATTTAAAAAAAACCTGCTGAGGCTGGATGCTCAGGGCCTTGCCCAGTCTCAAAATGGTGACTATCAAGAAGAGATGATCATATTAGTTAATTATATTAATTGGTGTTATTCATAATGTTAACTACAATCTGTACAGCTCCTTACCATTTACAAAGTGCTTACACACACTCACACACACACATATACACACATATATGAGATCAAAATCTCATTTGATCTTCACAGCAGCCATGCGTTTGCAGGACCAAGGATTTGGGGTTTCCATTTTACGGGCGAAGAAAGTGAGGCCCAGGGAGGGAAACTGTTCAAGGACATCAGCTGAAGGTGAGCTGCAGCTAAGGTGGTTTTGAGAGGGTAGATATGCTCTCCCTGCCCATTCATTCCTTCATTCATTCCCCCATTCGTTCCTTCCTTCATCCATCTAGCATTTATTAAGCACCTACTGTGTGCCCCACTCTGTGCTATACATTTATCCCTAAGCTGGGACACCTTTCCAGGGAGCAAGAGTTCTTGTGTTCCTGAGACATGAGTTGGGGAGAGGAGGGGCAGAGATCCCACCAGCCCCTGGGAACTCAGGACTCCAGATCGGGTCATACTTGTCGAGTGGGGAGCCTCATTTTTCTCTCGTTATTCTTTTTTTTTTTTTTTTTTTTTTTTTAACTCAAGGAGTCTGCGCAACCTGGTTCCAACAGACCTGGTTCCTGGTGGGGCAGCTGTGGCTGGGGGTAGGCATAGGGAATGGGAGACTCCTACAGTTGACCATAGAGTCCTTGGCAGGGCTTAGGCTGGTGCCACCTGGCTGGTCTCCGTCTTGGAGGCAGTGGTGGAGGCCTCGTCATCACCCAGTGGGTTCTTGCCACAGCAGAGGGTAGTGAGCATGCAGTTCCGGAACTGGAAGGCAAAGAACGTGAGTCAGAATCAGGGTCCACCGAAAATGTGTGTAGCAAACTGGAGTGGTTGGCGAGATTTACCTCCAACCCCTTCCCTGCTTCTGGCTCTCACAGCCTCCACTCCCCTCTCAAATCTGGCTTCCTGGAGGGAATTTAGTAAGTGCATGTGGCCCCACCCCAGAGATGCCAGGGACCAAACCCAAGAGGGCTCTGCTACTGATGACATTCCCTGATGCCCTCTGTGTGCCAAGGGCTATCTGTAAGTACCTTATATAGCCCTAGAGTTTGGGATTTTACCCTCTCTAGGAAAAAAGACACTGAAGCCCAGAGAAGGGAAGTGACTTCCCAAGTGTCAATCAGCTAAAAAAGAAGAACTGGGATTTGAAACCAATATGCCTAACTCTAGAGACCATGTTTTCCCCCACAGGTTCATGGATTCTGCAGAGAAGTCACTGGTTGGTGTTAAAGAACTGCTTTATCCCTTCCTCCCTCGGAATAAGACTTTAGCTCCTTGTTCAGCTTTGTGGAGACTGGCACCATCCCATTCCCAGGCTTGGGACTTAGACCATTTGACTTTTAAAGTGGGCCTCCAGAACCGTCTGGACTGGCACTTCTCATACTTGAGCCAGTGTGAGAGTCACCTGGTGGGCTTGTTAGAAATGCAGGTTCCTGGGCTCACCCTGAGCTTCTGATTCAGCAGGAATCTGCATTTCTCCTAGATGACTCTGATGCTCTGGGGGATACCAGTTTCCCTGCCTAGTTTTGCAGGTGAAATGACTGAGGCCCAGTCAAGGACATGGCTTGTCCTCCGCAGGCAATGCCTGCAGCCTGGGGCCCCTGGACCCCTCCGCCCCACCAGCAGGCACCTGCTTGTTCATCATGATGTAGATGACAGGGTTGTAGATGGAGGAGGACTTGGCGAAGAACGCCGGGAGTGTCATGAAGATGGGGCCAAAGTTGGAGCCCTGGTGGGTGAAGATGTAGAATGCCACGCTGGCGTAGGGCACCCAACAGATCAGGAAAGCAATGACCATGATGATGACCATGCGAGTGACCTCCTTCTCAGCCTTCTGGGTGGTGGCTGACTCCTGCTGCTGGGCTGCCGCCTGTAAGGACACAGGGTCTGCTGTCCAGACTGTGGCTCCTTTGGGACAGAGGCCAGTCTCAACCCAACCAATGTATGTGTCCCCAGCACCCAACACAGGTCCATACCTCCTTGACTGTGAAGACAAGCTGCCCGTAGCAGAAGAAGATGACGATCATGGGGATGGTGAAGTGGACCACGAACATGTAGATGACAAAGGACTCGTTGTTGACCTCTGGCTTGAGTGTGTAGTAGTCGATCCCGCATGAACACTGCATGCCTTCAGGGATGTACCTGACCACCAGAGGGGGACGGGGCAAGAGAGGGCACGGGGAGACCCACATGTGAGGGACTTGAGGAACAGGCCCCCAACACACCTGCTGTGTGGCTGGGCTTGCTCTGGGTCCCACTTTCCCTCTCTTTAAAAGAAGCATAATAAAATATCTGCATGGCTGCATGACTGTGAGGATCAAATCAACGGAGATGAGGGATTCAAATGCCCTTGTGAAAACAGCCATGCTATCATGAGATGGTCCAGTCTCTTGCCTAGCAGAGCCCGGACACCGCGGACCTGCACTGTGTTTCCTCACCACACTGGCTGCTTCTAGTGGCTGGAGGCTCAGGCTGTGCAAGGCAGAGGTTGGTGGGGAGACGAGAAAAGCCCCCGAACTCTGTATTTGAGGCAGTTTGTACAAACTAGGGTCTTACTAACAGGGTAAGTGTATTTTCTAGGCCAAAGATGGGCACACAGAGTAACTAAGGGGTCTTTGCACAGTTTCGAGAAACAAGAGGTCCCAGGGACAGATGGTTAGGATGTTTCTGTGATTTCAGAGGATGGTGACAATGGAGTGTCTATTGGCTGTGCCTGTGGGGATGGGACTGGGCAGGACTGGAGAAAACAGGGAAAGAGGCTGGAGGCGATGGGCTCAGATTCAACAAAGGACAAAAAAATAAATAAATAAAATAAAAAAGAAAATTGACCCCAGGAAGCTGAGAGAGGAGGGAAGGGAAGAAAGATTGGGAATTTCCTAGAAGCAGAGGGACACGAGGCCTCCAGGAACCCACAGGGTCACCCGTCCAGTTTCCCAAACCACTGTCCTCCCATCTCTCATCTGAGCCCCATTTGCAGATGATGGACTAGAGGCTGGACAGGACACAGTTCCCAGGGGCTACAGTGTCACCCACTTGCACTAGGTAGGCTTGGCCTCCCCAGGTGCTGAGGCCCAAGGTCAGAGGGAGTTGCCTATGGGGCAAAGAGGATTGGAATCTGGTCCTGGCTTAGTTGAGGATTAGGGGCACAGCCAAGGTTAAGGGTTGGGCGTCTTGGATTCTCCTTTGACATGGGGCCCAGGAGGTGGCACTAGCTCCTGGAGCAACATTAGGGTCTGATTCTCTCTTCCCCTACCCTAAACCCCAACCCTGGGAGAGCTGCCAGGGTGGGTGTTTGGGGTGGGGGACATATAAGCTCGGTGCCCAGAATGAGCCCCAGGTTTGAGTCCTGGCCGGGGACCCTGTAAAGAACCCCCACCCCAGGGACCCTTCCCTTCTGCTTAGTGCCATTACCTGGACCAACCAACGAGGGGGGGTGCAGCGCAGGCCAGTGCCATGACCCAGGTGAAGGCGACGCCCATTATGGCATGGTTCTCCCCAAAGCGGAAGTTGCTCATGGGCTTACACACCACCACGTACCGCTCAATGGCCAGGACCACCAAAGACCACAGGGCAATTTCACCTGCAAGGCAGTCAGCTATCAGTCAACACATCACCTGCCTGGACCCCACTGTCCAAGAAGGAAGCGCTCCTCCTGGATGGGAGAGGGCAGGCAGGAAGGCCACCTAAGGCACAGTTGGAGCCAGGACTTGGGAAAGAGAGGGCTTCGATTCTGAGAAGAGGAGCCAAGGGGCTGTGAGGCAGAAAGGCATTATGCTGAGAAGAGAGTGAACCAGGTACCTCCCAGGAAGAGGAGTTAGTTCAGTCAGGGCTCTGGGTTCATGAAGGACAGGAAATCAGATTCCAGGGTCATGATTAGACTAGGATCCCTGTAGGGAGTTTTTGCAGAAGAATGTGCACTTCGTGGGGCAACAGGCAGAGTGCCTGCTGGAGCTAGAATTCCTGCTCTCCCTCTTGTGCAGCAGCCTCTCCCCTGTGGGGAATGAAATAACCTGGGCCTGTGGGTCCCCACCTGGGAGCCAGAAAGCTGAGCAATGTTTTGCCCAGAAGAAGAAGCAGGAAAGAATGGTGGAATTCAGACAACTGCCCTACACATCACCCCAGAAACTCATTCAGGAGGTTAGCCATAGAATTTATCAACCAAACCGGGACATTTCTGAGAGAGAAAAACAACACTACTAAGTATTACTCCAGGAAAATAATTGTAAACTGATGCCAGCCCGGCAGAGAAGTGCCTACCTGCATGTGGCCTCCATCTCACCCCTGCCTTCTAGCCTGAGACTCCTCAACCCACCTCCAGCCTTATTGTGTGGGGGGGGGCTTATCCCCTTCCAAGAAACCCCTTCCATAGGGGAGGGACTAGACCTGTGTGGAGATCTGTAGCTTTGAAAAGTGCGATCAAATAGTTCCTTTGACTAGAAAACTGATGGGGTTGCTGCAGAGATAACAGATCCCGTTTAGTAGATGAGAACAGTGAGGCACGGAGGAGAGAAGAGGCACATTCAGGGATGTGGCAGGGCAGTGACAAGGGCCTAGGTCTCCTGGCTCAGATCCAGAAGTGCCCCCCTTCTCTGAGGACACATGGCCTCTCAGGCAAGCAGGAGAGAGCCAGGGTGGCTGGGAGAGCCCAGCACCAGCCACAAGGACTGTTCTGCCTCCTTGTCTTCTCCCTCTTTCACATGTCCAGGACACTGTCTCAGCCCCATGCCTGGGGAATCTCCGGCCACCACTGGGCGTTTGTCACCTTCAATGGTCACAGATCACCCAGTCTCAGGCCACGAGGTAGGAGTGATATAGGGCTGCCACACACAGGCAGACCCTTCTCTGCAAGATTGGATAGACACTGTTGGGGAGAGACTGAGCCCATTGTTTAGCACAGGCAAAGTCCAGTGGCCAGAGGACTAATGATCTGTGTGCCACCCCGGTCTGAAAGCCCTGAGCACAGAGATCTGTCTTGTCCAGCTCTATTCCCACTGCCCAACATGGGTGTGACAAGGCACAGCTTCTCCGAGGGAAATAGAACATGGCCTGAGGAGCCGCAGAAATGTGGGCTCAGGTCATGATCTCATGGTTTGTGGGTCCAAGCCCTGCGTCAGGCTCTGTGCCGACAGCTCAGAGCCTGGAGCCTGCTTCGGATTCTGTGTCTCCCTCTCTCTGCACGACCCTCCCGCCCTGCTCATGCTCTGTCTCCCTCTCTCTCTCAAAAATGAATAAATGTTAGGGGCGTCTGGGTGGCTCAGTCAGTTAAGTGTCCGACTTTTGCTCAGGTCATGATCTCGCAGTTCGTGAGTTCGAGCCTGGCATCGGGCTCTGTGCTGGCAGCTCAGAGCCTAGAGCCTGCTTCAGATTCTGTCTCCCTCTCTCTCTGCCCCTCCCCCGCTCGTGCTCTGTCTCTTGACAATAAATGTTAAAACAAATTTTTAAAAAAAAAAAAAAAGAAATGTGGGCTGGAAACTCAGCTCTATCCTCACCACAATGTGGCCCCAGCAAGGCCCTTGACTCTTTCATCCTCAGTTTCCCTGATGCAAAGCAAGACAATGGCACCACTCTATGTGAGATAAACAGTGTCCAATGCCTGCCCTCAATAAACAGCAGCCTAGCTTATCATTACTGACAGTGTTTGTTGATTAAGTGGAGAGCACTGATGAATGTAGAGGGGAGAAGGCCTCTTAACCACCATCCCCAAATATGGAGTTCTCTCCAGATCCCTCCACACCCTCCCCACCGCTGACTCCTGACTCCCCCAGCTAGCCACCCATACACCAGTTCTTACCGCCCAGTGTGGCAAAGAAGCCCTCCAAATTGCATCCTGTGGGCCCAAAGACAAAGTATCCATGCAGAGAGGTGTAGAGGGTGGTGGTGAAGCCACCGAAGACCATGAAGAGGTTGGCCACAGCCAGGTTGAGCAGGATGTAGTTGAGAGGCGTGCGCAGCTTCTTGTGCTGGACCGTGACGTAGAGCGTGAGGAAGTTGATGGGGAAGCCAAGCACGATGAGCAGGAACATGTAGGCGGCCAGCATGGAGAACTGCCATGGCTCAGCCAGGTAGTACTGTGGGTACTCGAAGGGGCTGCGTACCACACCCGTTTTGTTGGAGAAGGGCACGTAGAAGTTCGGGCCCTCCGTCCCGTTCATGGCTGTGGTCCTGGTGGCTGCCCTGGGGGCGGCTCAGACCCAAGAGTGCTGCTGAGGCCTGAACTTGGCCACCCAGGGCTCTGGCTGGACGACTCTGGGCTCTAAGCACCCCCCCCAAGGCCCTTATAAAGTGACCTCCCCTCCCTAAGCTCCTGGCTGAATCAGCACCTGGAAGATTGGGGGCATTATTAATCATACTAATCCCCACTACTGCAACTGGGGGCCTAATTGGCTTCCAAGAACGGCCAAGGTGACTCTAGGCAGAAGCCTGGGGCCAGAGAAGGGAGGTACTGGGGACCCTGGGAAAGGGCAGGAGGCCCAACCCCAACTCTTCTAGTCCCCAGGAATCTCTGCCCATCTCAGTCTGTTGGCCTTGGCCTGGCATTGGGACCTCTGGCTCCACGCCCACGTCCCCCTCATTTCATGCCAGAGGACTTTGTCTTCCTCCCCACTGGACCATGAGCTCTCTGGTTCTCCTCTCAGTCTCTCAGCCTCTTACCTATTTCTTCCCCACCTGTCACCTCCTGGCTCAGTCCCTAACACTAGTCCATCTCACCAAGTTATGAGCTCCATGAGGGCCAGGGGCCACGTCCTGCCATCTTTGGCACTTTCCATGCCAGACCACAGCCTGGCATAGACCCGGAGCTCAATAAGTATTTGAACTGGAATTCACTCACTCACTCGTTCATTAAACATTCATGTGCAGGCCACTGGGGATACAAAAATCCAGAAAGGAGGAGGTTATGCGCTGAGGAAGACCCTGAACAGATCCAGGTCCAGGGAGGGGTTTCCATGAGGCCAAGGGAGGAGAGACCGCTTATAACGGTGAGGTGTCCGAGGAGGTGAAGTTTGGGTCTTTGAGGGAGGGGAGTATTTTGTTAGGTTGCCAAGCAGGGAAGACAGGGGAGACTAAAGACAAGGGCTGACAGAGGCCTGAGGCCTGTCAGGGGTGAGGCCGCACATGGGCTATGAAGCCAGCTCTGGTGGGTCTTAATACCAAACTGAGAAACCTGGTTTTATCCAAATAGCATTGGGCAGTGGCTTGGGCAGATCATAAGGGGCAGAAATGTGGCTCAAATGCCCCCAAGATGTATTGGAGGGAGTGAGGATAGAGGAGGGGACCAGGCAGGGGGTGACTGGAGCAGAAAGGGGACAGAGGCTCTAAGGCTCCTGAAGCAAGGCCTTGCATCCAGGAGGCAGCTGTGTGCCAGGTGACATGCTAGGCACCAGATCACTGCCGTGAGCAAGGCAGGCTTGGGTCCAGTGTGAAGGTGAGGCTGAGCCTAGAAAAAGAACTGGTTGGACACTGCAACACACAGGGCACATCTGGGGACGTCTGTGTCAGCTGGGCTGGGACAGTGGGCCTTGGAAGCTGTGTGGCAGGTCACTCCACAAAATCAGGTTCTGGGGGCGAATGGCTCTGCACTGACAGGCTCCCCCCATCAGTGAAAGGGGCACAGTGATGCCCCCCGAGAAATGAAGTGGGGTACATGGCAGTGCCCAGCACACCGGTGCTTGATGACCAGCCTCCAACCACAAACGTGTATGGAGCACCTACTGTGCTCCACACACAGTGCTCAGTTCTGATGAACATGGTAGAGAAGGACGATGCCCACAGGAAGTACCATTCTGTGGGGCTGGCAGCGCTCACAAATAAGTACTGAAACAAATGAAATAGGACAAGTTCAGATCGTGACCCGCTCCCAACACACTGTCGTTCGGAGCAGTCCAGAAAGGTGAAGTCTGAACCATGAACTTAGTGATCGATGGAAGGAGTCGGCCAGGGAAGTGTCCCCATCTCTGAGACTTCCAGCCCTTATACTCTCTTCAATGCAGTCTCTTCCCCCCTGACACCCCCAGACCTGTTTCCTCAGAAAAGCCCTCCCCCTCCCTTCAGCCCGCCTGAGAGTCCAGATCCCTGCCTGTTGCGGGCGGTCAGGGCTTGCACATGGAGGGCTGCAGAAGTGTGTACTGGTGGAATGAGCTCAAGGGAAGGCGTGGCAGGGCTGCTGGGGTGTGACCTTTCGCAGTTTAAGGTGCTTGGTTCAGTGATTAGGCCCAATGTTAATGAGGTCAAGGTGGAGGGTTTGATTCTGATGTGGCCCTGGTAGCCAGACGGAGGGAGGCGCACCAGACTCCCTGGGTCAAGACTGACCCCCACACAGCCCAGAGCTGGCTGGGGTGAGCCCTCAACCATAGACCTCAGCACCTTGCCTTCACCTCCTCCTAATGCTGTGACAGCTTGGAAGATTTTAATTTATGCTCTGTTCACATGTTTTTTGTCCAACTCACAGGCTGTCATGTGAGCAGGCAGGGGTGGGGGGTGGGGGTGTGTGGTCTGCCCAGCTCTCAGCAGGGTTCCCAGAGCTGAGCATGGTTCTCAGGACGTTGCAAAATGTAAATCACTTCCCATACACTGGAAGGAGCTGGGATTTCTTTTTTTTTTTTTTTTTTTCAACTTTTTTTAATTTATTTTTGGGACAGAGAGAGACAGAGCATGAACCGGGGAGGGGCAGAGAGAGAGGGAGACACAGAATCAGAAACAGGCTCCAGGCTCCGAGCCATCAGCCCAGAGCCTGACGCGGGGCTCGAACTCACGGACCGCGAGATCGTGACCTGGCTGAAGTCGGACGCTTAACCGACTGCGCCACCCAGGCGCCCCAAGGGATTTCTGTCTGTTTTGTTCACTGATGTATCCTCAGGGCCTGGCACATAGTAGGTGCTCAGCATTTGCGGATCGAGTGGATAGACAGATCTAGGTTATTTCAATCAGTGCTTCCCTCTCTAAGTCTCAGAGTTTAATGACCCTTGTCACAGGGCTATGGCCAGGGAGGAATTAAAGGCATCACCACTGTGACATTGCATTGTATTCTGTGAGGCATGACAAAGAATCCTTTTCTTAAACAACAACAAAAAAACGCTCTTTGTTCAGAGCAACAGGCTCATAGTGAGCAAAAAGTTCAACAGAAGTCACCGACCCTCCCTGCTACATTTCACAGGTGGGGAGACTGAGGTCCAGGGTGGTCAGTGAGTCAGTGGCCCAGATCACATAACAAACTTTGGCTATCACCTGCCTGGCCATGCCTCCATCCCTACACGAAAGATAGCTCTCAGGAAAGTTCTGCTAGCTGTTTACATCATGGTATAAATGACCAAAAAAAAAAAAAAAAGAAAAAAGAAAAAAAGAGGTTGTGCTGGGCTGGTGGGAAAGCCACAAGACTGAGTCACACAGGCCTGGGGCAGCAGTGGTGGTTCTGAAGGCAGGGGGTGGCACTGGACTCTCGCCTGGGACCCTGAGTCACCCTGAGAAGTCCCACTTCCCCTCTCCAGCCTCAGTTTGCTGAAGCTAGGAAACCTTGGGGGATCCACACCCATCTGCAGGTTTGATGTGACCGTCGCTTTCCCACCAGGGTCCAGTCACAGATCTTCACACCTTATCATTTAGGAGCCATGGTATCCCTTAGCTGGGTACAGCCCCTTTACACCTACCCTTACATCTGGTCTGAGGCTCTAAGGCCATGCCGCCTGGACACAGCCCCGCCCCCTCCCTTCCCTGTGCCTCAGTTTCCTACTCTGTTGCCTGTAAGTGATCAATGACTGTTGCTGACAGTATTAGCCTCTTAGAGTCTCATTCAGGTCTCAGCTTACAAAGCACTCCTTGGAGAGGCCCCTGACTCTACACACCAGGCCTCCCCCTCTGCCTCCCACATCACATTCGTTTCTACTCGGTACCTATCACTGTCAGCAGTGGTCTTACTTGTCTCCTTACTGATTCATTGCCCATCTCTCTCCAGAGTACAGGGCTGGGCTGGCCTGGACTTTGCTGAATCTGAGCTGGCAGCTTGGAGCAAGGACTCAATAAATATTTGTCGAGTGGATGAACAACTCCTGGCCCCCCATGAGGAGGTCTCACTCCCTAACCTTTGACCACTGAGGAAATGGGCTCAGAGGGTTAGTATTCCTCAGCAGAGCCGGAGGTGAACTGGCTGTCTAACTCCCCAGTCTGAGCTTTCTTCTATGCCAGCTGGTCCAGAAGGGGCCTAGGAGCATGCCAAGGGACAAGCCCCGGTGTGGGTGGCTTTCTGAGCCACTGGCCCCTCAGTCAGGCTTAGGGACGAGCTATGGGGGTGGAGGGCTGGGGTTAGTTGTCTCTGAAGATGGTAGCACCTATCTCCAAGCTTCCCTGAGCCTGGCCCCCTGGGAGCCCAGGTGCAGGGCTCTGACTTGGCCGTGGAGGATTAGGGGCTTAGTAGGTAGCACACAAATAGCCCTTAAGCCTCTGCATGGAGGTGCTGCTGGTTCAGCAGCTTCCTCTTCCCTTTTCCTTCTCTTTCTCCTCCTCCTCTCTCTCTGCCTCCTCTCCCTGGCTTAGCCCCACCTAGCTGCATCACCATGGCTGAGCGAGGCCTTAGACTGAGCTGAGAATCTCAAAAGGAAGAAAGGAAGGAGATGGACCCACTCTCCCCCCCCTTCCTTCCTCTTCTCCTCCAGTCCCACTTCCTCCCTCCTCCCTCCCCCCACTTCCCTCCTACCCCAACATTAGTCAAACACTTTCTAGGTGCCACGCTCAGGGCTGGGTGCTAGGGACACTGAGATGAATCATATATAGCCCCTGCCCTCAAGGAGGTCCCAGGCTTAGGGGCCAGCTGACAAAGGAAAAACAAATAACCATGGGATGTAGGGCTCTGTTCCCAGCCCCAGTGCTGTGAGATCCCAGAGGAGCAAAGTATAGACCAGGAGGGAGGGAGGAGGGAGGCTCCCTAGCCTAGAATGGGGGACAACTGAACCAAGGCACAGCAAGAAAAGGGCCAGCTGGTATGGAGGCCCTGGGGCCTGGGGTGGATGGCCAGCCAGGGGAGGGCAGGCCTAGGAATCCGGGTGCTGGCTGGCTAGCAACGGGGAGGGTGATAAGCAGGGGAGAAGCATGATTAGGTTCTCATTCTAGGAAGATGTTCTGGAGTCTGGGTGGAGTATTGGGATAAGTGCTGGACCCAGGGAGAGAGCCGTGCCCAGTGCAGGCCTCTTTGCTAAGGTTCCCACCTACCCTGAGGGTGGGGCTAGCACAAATGGAAGGTCACTTGGTGTCTGCCATAGGCATCAACCTTGGAGACAGGACATCTGCCTACCTGTGCAAGAGCCACGAGGGGCTCCTGGTTTCAGCAGCCTCACTGGGATGGATGGGGACACCTAGCTGGTTGAGGCCAGACTAAAGCCAGGCCCACCTAAGGCCTGGTCCAGGGCTCTTTCTGGGCTGTGCAAACCCCCCCCCCCCCTTTTCCTTACTTCTTCCTTCTAGGAACATGGGTAGCACTGGGGACTTGGAAGATCAAGTCACAGCCTGAACCACTTCCAAGCTGTGCAGCCTCCAGCAGCTGTGCCTCTGTCTGGGCCTCGGTGGCCTTTTAGTGAAATGGGCATCTCAACATCCCTACAGTGCCTTCCTTGTTGTAGCATGTGAAGGGTCATCAGCCTCATCAGATGGAGACTTGAGGCTCAACCTCAAAGTCAGAGCTGGAGGAGGCCCTTCTGCATACATGGGGAAACTGAGCCTTGGAGAAAGAATGGGCCTGGTCAAGACCTTGTCTAGGCTGAGACAGGAGAGATGCAGAACATAATGCTTAGGTGCAAAGGCTGTGCCTGGGTGTGAATTGCATCTTGGCTCAGTAAGTATTTGTTGAATAAAGGAGAGAATGTTGCTGAGCCTCAGTTTCATCATCTGCATTAATGGGCATTCTTGGAGGCTGTTGAGGATTGAGGAAGACGACGCATGGAGAGTGCTTAGCAATGTGTCTGGTACCCAGTAAGCATTTGATTTAAAGGAAGCTACTGTCTCAGACCTCCACAGCTTCCTTGTGCTTCCCCGCGGCAGCAGAACCTGGCACAGCACACCCTGGTTTTTGTGTTATTCGGCTGAGAAGATGCATGCTGGAGTCTCAGGGTGGGCCCCCCACCCCCTGCCTCTAGCCACCGACCATCTGATCTGTCACTGTGATTGACGCCTGTTGGGTGGCTAGGGCTGTTTTCTCTCTCTCCTCTCTTTTTCCCAGCCATATGCAAATGATTTTAGTTCAAATAATGCGCTAATGGAAATCCTAACACATTAATAAATGTTTAGCAAGAGAGAGAGCATGCATGATGGTAAGTAATTAGACACTCAACGGAGGAGTTCTGCTGGCACAACTGTCTGGCTCCCTTTCTTTATTTTCCTCCATCATCTCCAAAGAGAGACACAGAGGGAGGCAGGAGAGGAAGGGGGAGGGCAGGGGGCCAGCTTCAGCACTCACCACTGGGTGGTCTCTGCAGCCACTCCTGTCTCCAGGCCTCAGTCTTCATCCCTCCAATGGGGACATTTGTCCGGCTCTGCCCACTTCACAGAAGAGCTGTAAAGTATCAATATCCAATCACAGGGGTGGTTTTCTTATCTGACAGCCCAGTTCTCCTTCCCCTGCTGTCAGGACTTTGCATAAAGCACTGGATCACTGCCACCTCCGGGACAGGTAGTGTGGAAAGCAAAGGGAACAGGGCACTCAGGGAAGGGCAGATCAGGGGCTTCCACCGAGGGCTGGATGAGCCCTTGGGCTCCAGCACCTCCACCGACTCTCATGGCTACAGAAAGGAAATCATAACGATTCCATCACAAGGCTGGTGTGAGAACTGAGACAACATATGAAACTCGGCTGGCATAGAGAAGGTCCCCAATAAACGTCAGTTCTCCCTCCTCAGCTTCCAAAGTGCTACCCACCCATGCTCTCAAGCTGCCAAATCAGACACTGTTGATGCTCAGGGGCAGCAACCTTAGCAGAACCTCAAACAGACCCACTTGCTTCAGGAGCTGGAAGGAAGGGGAAAGCCTCAGTGGGGTAGAGGCCTCTGTGGGGCTGGATGAATGGAGTAAAGGGGGGCTTGGCCATAGGCAGGAAGCAGAGGGTGGGTTCCAGAACCTCTGCGGAGAGGCCCTCTTTGCCATCGTCTTTGTGGAGCCAGGAACCTTATTTTCTGGTCAAGACAGAGCCCCGCTAAACCAAAATAAATAAACACTCGTTCCCCTACCTATTCCCATATTGCCATTTCGATTAGATTAAATTTTAAGAGCAGGCAAATGTAATGTTCCTCTCAGATCAAATTAGAAACAGGTGCACTTTTGCATAAGGAAATTAAGTTGCAGACAATATGAAGATTTGCTAAAATGCAGACACTGATGAAAATAAGTAGCCCTTTTATTTGTAATTATTGAGGCAATCTGTTCACAAAGTGTACATGTTAATGGTCTGACAGATCTGTGGACTCCAGCAGGCTGCCACCAACTCAGAGCCTTTCTGAAAGTAACAGTTTTGTTTTTTTTTTCTGACAGTTTAACTCTTCCTGTGACAGCCCATCCAAGCGCAAGGTGGCCCTGGTAGGAGTGGTGATCCTGAGGGGGCCAGTCACGGGCCGGGGTCATCGATGTGTCTCCGACAGTAGGGGCAGCAGGTGTGTTGAAGCACCAGCAGCTCGTAGTCCTCCGAATGGAACATCTGAGACGAAACGGTCATGACCCAGTGCCAACCCCTGAGCCTGGCAGGGACTGTCGCCCTTCCAAGGGGGAGGAGGCCTGGCAGTGAGTCAGGGCTAGAAACACAGGATCCAGAACACCTTTGTCTGAGGACTAGAACAAAGGGGGGAAGGGTCTGGGGTCTGAGGCCCCTTTTCTTTCTTTTTTTAAATTTATTTATTTTTGAGAGAGACACAGACAGTGTAAGCAGAGAAGGGGCAGAGAGAAAGGGAGACAGAGAATCCCAAGCGGGGATCAACACCAGGCTTGAACTCACAAACCAACTGAGCCACCCAGGACTTCCCCAAGGGGACACTTGTGAAATGGAAAAGCAGTGTAAAGAAGAAACTGGTAAGCACATATGAGTTGTAGGCATAGTACCTGGAAGCAAGAGGGGCACATGGTGATGGAGGCGTCAGGCAGGAGTGAGCGGAAGTACTGCCACTGCAGGGGTGGAGGCCAGCGCTTGATGAGGACATCCCGACGACTCATGGAGCGGAGCACTGACCGGCTTACCACCACGGGCACAAACTCTGAGCCACCTTGCTGCAGGGTGGGCAGGTGGGAAGCAGGGGGCACAGGTGCTCTCACTCAGCCAGGGTGACATGTTTATATGGGTCATGATCCCAGAATTTTGGGGGCAACCAGGGAGGACCCCAGAAACTTCCCCTGCTAGGTGCCTTGACAGAACGCTGGCAGGTCAAGTAGCTCCTGCTAGCCATCTCTAGTGAGGGGGAACCCATCACCTCAATTCCCCCAGTGGCCTTAACAGGGAACAAGTCTGCTTCATGCCAAGCAATGTGTACAGAAGGGATCTGAGTCACCCCTCCCAACAAGTCTCAGGTGTCTCCACAGCCCATCACTCAGAGAGGTGCCCTCACCTCAAAGCTCAGCTTTGCTGTGAACGGGTCATCATCTCTCATGGAGTCCGTGGTCTCATCCAGCCTCAGAGTCTGGGAATCTGGAGGGGTCTGGTCAAGGATGCAACCTGAGGCTGAGTGGGAAACAGGTCCTGCCCTCCACCCAACGCAAGATTCATGGGAACTCTATGTGGGCCTGGAGTGTTTCCTATGACTCGTCTGTGGAATAGGTTTCTAGATAGAGAAATGGAAGGAACATAGGCCAGGGAGGAGACAGCCCCTGTCACACAGAGGCCGGGCCCCAGTGCACATGCAGGAAAGGGGCTCTGATGGGCTCTTTGCTGCCCCATACAGACCGTGCCATGGCCCACGTAGGCCTGCTGACCAGAAGTACCTAGTAAGTGGAGGCTGCAGGCCTACCGCGGGTGGGAGGAAAAATAATGGGCCTACCTGGAAACCATGGCCAGAAAACCTGGCAATTCCTAGAGAAACACTTAGCAATCACCATGTAGTTTGTAGGCAGTTGAGAAGGCCTTACAGGTCCTATTTCCTGTAGAAGGGGGTGAGAACTCCCAAGTCCTAAGGCTAGCCAGACCAGGCTGAAGGTGCCTAGGGAGCTGCCCCCTTTTGCCAGGCTGATGTGAGGCCAGGGTGAGTGGGGTTCCCACAGGAAGGCCCCAGGGGAACGGAGGCTGCTGGTGCCAAGTTAGGTATGACATGTAGCCCCCCAGCAGTAACAAGTTAGCCAAACCATCTGACTTGGGTGTGCAGAAAGCTGGCATGCAGACATGATTTCTGTCCCCCTTTTTCAGCAAACAACTCCTTGGTTTTTCCTTTCTGCTCTGCTTCTCAAAAGGTGGCCCACAGACCAGTGGCACTGGCATCACCTGGAAGCTTATAGAAACTCAGGCTCTCAGTCCGCTCAGACCTGCTGAACCAACTGCTGTGTGCTACCAAGGTCCACAGGTGATGAATGTGCACAGTCACATGTAGAAGCCCTCCGCCTGTGTCTAGCTGGGACAATGAACATGGTCCTAGCTAGAGGGATAAGCTGAGGTGTGGCCTTTGGCCTAAGGTATCCTAGTGAGGATGTGCCCTGGGGTTTTTGCTGTCATGCTGGGAGGACCGTCAGCCCTTTCCCAGGATTGTAAGACTGATGGGATTCAGGGTTGGTATTGCTGGTGGGACAGGGTGGGTGCTATCAAAGAATGAAGTCACTCAGAGGACAACAGAGCCAAGAAGACAACAGACAGCCTCCCGCTGGTGCCGAATGAGCACCTGGATCCAGTTGAGTGTCTATCTAAGACTAGGCTTCTTTACACCTTTTGTTTGCTCAGCCTGACTTGTGGCATCTGTCTCTTGTACATAAAAGTAACCTGACTACAAAAGTTGATAGACATCATATGTTGTGTTGGTTGCTCATCAGCTCTGCATGGCCAGAAGCATAGACAGTATGCTTTTAGGAGCTAGGGTAGGCGGGAGGCCCTCCCAGGAACGAGGCATAGGTGAAGACCAAGGTACCATCTCCCCTTCCATGCCTCTTCTGGGTCTGTAGGCATGCACTGTCCCCTCCTGTACCTCTGCACCCTGGCCAGCTCTCTGCCCATTCCCAGCCTGTCCCTGCCACCATCTGGGCCTCTCCAATCACTCAGCAGTAGTCTGCCATGCCCTTGCCCCCACTGGCCCAGCCATCCCCCAAGGCCCTCCTGCCTCCTGCCTTGCACCCAGGCCTTGTGTTCGGCTGGCACACACAGAGGTCCAGCCCAGCACCCAGGATACTGCTGCTTGTGATCTCTTGCCATTTGTTCTCGTGCTTGTGTCTTGGTGCCTCCAGGTCAATGAGGGAGACAGCTTCTTCATCAGTGATCCCCTCTTCCAGGTAGAATTCAACCAGGTGCAGCACCTCTAGAGGGCACAGGGCACAGGGCACAGGGCACAGGGAAGGGCTGTGGGAAGGCCGGCTCAGGAGGAGCTAGGGGCTGGGATGCTCTCACCAGGCAGCATGAGGGGAGGTGGGAGGATCAAAGTTCCTTCCCCACCTGGCAGCAGGGTTCTCTGTAAGCAAGGAGACACAGCAGGGCCGCGTCTTTTGAACACTGCATGTCTGGAGGAAGCAGGCACGTATGCATGTGTGTGCACATGTGGCGTGTATGTGCATGGGTGAGAAGCAGTGGTCTTTAGCCCTTCCTTCTTCCCCCTAATAGCTGGATGGGCTCCTCTCCAAGGGAGGAAGAACGGCCTCTGCCCAGCTACTTGGAAGGGGCTTCTGATCCTTCATCAACATAGAAGGAACTGGGACTTAAGAGCCCATCTTAGCCTCCCAGACCCAATGCCCGACCAGTGGCACCTGGGCATTTATATTATGCAAAACCCCACACCAGGTTCTGAGGGGTGGGTGCTTCAAGTCTGGGCAGCAGGGGGGTCCTATTTCTGGGAACCCTTAGTGACTGTGCATCTGGTGGGGTGGGTTGTCACACTGTCCCCAATTTACAAATGAGGACACATGTGGCCAGTAAGCAGTGGAGAGGGCTCAGCCATCCATTGGCTGCTCCATCTGCACATGCCAGACTTACCATAGGAAGAGGCGGAGAAGACGAAGGGCTGGCGGCAATTGATGCAAACATTGCCCAGGTTGTTCAGCAATGGGTTGTTGGTGGAGCAGCGGTAGCACAAGGGCACCAGCTCCTACAAAAGCACAAGAACCACAACTGCCCAAGGACCAACCGGGAGGGAAGAAATGCTCCCCACTCTGATTTCAGCCCCCTGGGGCCTGGCTGCCAAGAAGAAAGGCCATCTGTGTGGGCAGGGAGGGGGCACTGGCTCAGGGCTCTGTGCTGTGGTGACTCAGGATAAGGGCCTACAGAGGCATCTGAGGCCCCATCACTTGGGCCCCACTGCTCTGGACACTCCTTCACAGGCAGGGCTCAGCAGCACATTTCTCCAGCAGGAATGACAACACCACAGCTGTCATTTACTGGCCACTTACCATGCATCAGGTACCGTGCTAAGCACATTATCTGGGCAAGCTCATCTGTCCTGTGGGAAAGCTATTATGTATGTCCCCATTTGATAGAGGGGGAAACCAAGGTTCAGAGAAATACAGACATAGCTAGGAAATGGTGGAGTTGGGATCTGAACCAAGGTCTGTCTGATGCCAAGTCTCTGAGTTTGAAGGAGGAGATTGTGAAAGAGACAATAGGTTGTCAGGTTGGAAGAAGAGGGCTGGAGCACAGCTGCGCCGCAGATACATGGGACAGTGATAACCTGGTTCCAGAAGGAAGGTGGACTAGGGCAGGGGATCCTAGAATGAGGCGAAGGCAGAGCCACTTGGGCACAGAGGAGCAGAAGGAGGTTAAAGGCAGAGCAGTGTGGGCTGGGCTGCAGCCAACTCAGAGCCTCAGAGGAGAGCTGGGCGGCAAGGGAGGGTAGGACTATGGGGCCCACACCAGGGTCTGTGGCTGGAGCACAGGAGGCTGAGTAGAGGACAGAGGAGGCAGAGAGGGAAAAGCAAGAGTTAGCAAACCAAGGCTTAGGAAGGGGAGGAGGCTCACAGAGCCCTGAGAGCATGGTAGCCATCTTTCAAACAGAACCCAGGCCAGGAAAGAAGGCATCAGGAGATGTTCAAGAAGAGGAGGAGAAGCCTCCTGCTTGAGGGAGCTGTGCCCTCACCTCACTGTCATGGAAGGGCTTGGAGCGGATGGTCAGGCTGCCCAGCTCGATGGATTTCTGGAACCTGGCAGGAATATGCAGGCCTTGCAGCTTGTCATAGGCATGTCGGGCCAGCTTGTAGGCACCCAGGGCCTTGCTTTGCTTAGCCAGAGTGAAGAGTGTTTTTCTGTCAATGACAGGGTTAAGGACAGCAGAGGCCACACTGGGCCTGAGAGCTGGCACTGCCTACCCTCAAAGTGAGCCCCGTGCTGGAACACAGCTCGTGCTAGTGCCAGGACGGCGTGGGCAGGAGCCTGAGAAGTGCTTTTCTCATTTGTGGGATGTAAGTGTACTTCTCGGATATCAAAGCACAGGGATTTTTCCAGAGATAAAGACAGTGCAGTTTCCATTAATATTTTAACCTTGCTTAGGTTCTCTGGGCCTGCTGATGGCTCATCTTGTACCCTGACTAGGCCAAAATGTCTCTCCCCACCTCGCCCAGCCTGCCAGCCAGGTCCTACAATGCCCAGCACCAAGTGCCATCCTGCTCCAGCCTCGCCAGGAGGAGACAGGTCCCAGACTGCCTGGGGAGCTCACTTAGATCCAGCTCACAGAGGTCACTGGGTGCACAGTACTTCTCTCTGCCTGCACTTCCACCAGGAGCCACAGCGATTTCTGAGGGACAGCCTCCCCGGCTCTCTGAGGCTCTCCTCTGGGCTCCTCAATCTGAGGCTGACAGGCCTTTACGCTTGATCCCAGGTCACCTTAAATGCTAAATGTGCCCAGGCCAGGCCTGCCCTTCCTCCCCTGCCCCACTGGTGAACCCCCTTCCCCACTTCTCCCTGGCAAGCCTCAAGTACCATGCCTCCTTGGCACTCTTCTTCCCCCTGATGCTCCTGCTTCCCCACACCCCCAGTGTGGCACCTTCTACCCTAGCAGTTACATGGTGGTAAGTTTCCTTGTCTGTGTCTCCACTGTCACCCCTCCCAGTCAGGGACCATGTCAGGAGCCATTTCTAGGTCCCCAGTGGACAGTATAGGGTGAAGCTTAGGGCAGAGGTTCAATCAAACTCTGCTGACTTATATAGAACTTGTTGGAAAGGTTGGACACATGTGCTGAGGCTCTGGCAGGTGTGGCCCTGACCACTCCTCTGCAAAGGTCTCAGTCAATGAAGGCACAGCTTGATTTGGGGGAGTTTCCCCTGAAATGTAAATGATGGGCCTGGAACCCTTTAGAGAAGCTAGTTCTAACCAATTAATACCTCTGAGCTCTCTTCTGGGAAGGCCTTTTCCTCACAGAAAGGCGGCAAGGTTGGGGCTGGAAAGGGACTGAGAGAATATAAGCTTTAGAAGAGGACAAGGAGAATGTCATTTTGGACTTTTATGACTATAAGGACTTTAAGGATTTTGGTTGTATCCTGGTCGTTTCTGGCAGCATGCATCCTCAATCCTCTTTTCTGCTTACAGCCTCTCAATGGCCCTCACAGGTTTGGGGAAGGTGAGGCCAACTCACAGGGAGGCCCTCAGGCCACTGCATCCCCAGCTTGGCTCCCACTCCCCTCTTCAGCTGCTCCCATACACCATGCTCACTTCACCTCTGTGCCTTTCCATGTGCTGGGTACTCTCCTGGAACATCTACTCTACCGTCTTCCCTGGTAGCTTATGGGATGGATGTCAGCAACTCCAGACAGCCTTGCCTGACCATGACCCGAGCTTTAGCTGCATTCCACCCTTGGGCACAGCACACATCCCACTGAACTAAGCCCAGTTCACTTGTTACTTCCTCTACTAGATGGCAACTTCGTCACCTATTGCCTGGCCCAGTGTCTGGGGCACAGCAGGTGCTCCATCTACTGGGCTGAACAAACACCCATCACCCTTCTACCCGGGGAAATGCCCAAGAGTCCAAGTGTTTCCTATATTTCAGTTACTCCCTCATTTATGGGTTCTGGGAGGGCTTGGGTAGTGTATTGGTTAGAGACCCACTGCTGGGCCAAGCCCAGAGAGCCCTGAAAAACAAATCTTCTCTTGGCACTGGCCCCTTGGCCTCCCTTGGCTGAGATGCTTCTACAGCAAAACAGCAGCAGCAGGACAAACTCTCTCTCTCTTCCCTGAGGGCTACAGGAGAAAGGGAAGGATCTGCCAGTAAAGTGCTCTGGAAAGAACTTTGCAGGGGCCATTAGACAAGAGGGGTGGGACTGAGGGTGGGGGTGAGAGAAAGGATACACCTTAGAGATACCCAAGGGGGGGTCTTTGGTCAGACTGTGCAGTAGGAATCTGGAGATGTTGAAGAGGGTTTCAGGAAGATGGGAACTGAAAGGCTCCTCCTGCAGAGAGAAAAGAAAATAGGGATTGAATTCCTAAGGCAGACACCAATGATTCTGAGTTACTTCAGTAGAAGAGCAATCTCCCTTAATGTGCTTTCCAGCCGCCGTCTCATGTGGTCTTCAACATAATCCTGTGAGGATACACTGTCATTGCCACTGTATTGATGAAAACACTGAGGCCCAGAGAGACGACTTGCCCGAGTTATCCAGCTAGAAAAGACTGGAAAAGAGCAGAGCTGGGATTCAAACCCAGGTCTGATTCCAAAGCCCAAGAATGCCTCTCTTCCAAGCTGCACTGCCCCTGGTGTTGATAATAATTCCACTTCCTCAAGCTCAAGTTGTCTCCAATTAGCTCGAGAAAGAAGACCTTTCTTTTATGCAATTTAGGACATGACCCGACATAAGCATGTCTTTAAGTGGACGCAGTTAACTCTTTAGAGCATGAAATCACATGCCTCTTCTCCAGAAGCAGCCTAGCCGCCTGATGCCCACCAAACATGTACATGTAGTGGAACTCCTCAAGGGCTCAGCCCCGTGCCCCCAGCACCTGGCACAGGCCCTAAGAGACCAGGCACTAACACACATGAATAGGTCTTCTGTACCTAGAGGCTGCCAGAAGCTCAGCATGGTAGAGCACAGGGAATTTTCTATCAGGGAGGGGTCCATAAAAGGTTAAGAATACCATTTTGAAGGAATCTGGCACATTGTGTGCAAACTGAGACTACTGAAGATGACAAGATGAAAGCACGCCAGCTCCCCCTCAAGCACTTCAATGGTAATAAACTGACATTTCCTGAAGGGTCTTGCTAGGCTGTACTCATCAGGGAGCCAGGAGGACTTAGACCCTAATTGGTCTACATTTGTGAGGACTTGCTTTATACTACTTCTTGGGTTTGGAGCCCAACATTCTCTTGTTAGCTCTCATTTAAATTTCTACAGCCTCTGTTAGTTCCAAGAACCCAAGAAAACCTGAGACTGCATCCTTTTCTGGGTAAGAGCCAGGGAGAAGCCTGCCTCTGGTTACATCGCACTAGGTGTGGAAGCTAAGAAATGTCCCAGAAAGAACAGAATGGGGGGAGGGTCCTCAAGATTAACACTTCTCCTCTGGGAAAGAAGCCATCATATCAGGATAGGTCTGATGCTCCCCTTTCCAGTCTGCTCTGACTCAGAGCTGCTCTGCTGGGCTTTGATGCCAGACCCTAAAATACCACCCACCTCCAGGCCTTTGCACATGCTGTGACCTCCGCCAGGAATGCCATTTCTTCCCCTCCTCTTCCCTTGCCCCATTCTTACTAATCTCCCTCCTCTTTGCTTAGGATCATTTCCTCCAGGAAGTCCTCCTGGTCTTCTAAGCTTTTCTCTTGAAGGAACTGGACTACAACTGCTTGTTCACAGACTGTGAGTTCCTCATGGGCAGGGATGTCTTGTTCACCACTGTGTCCCAAGGCCTCAGCACAGGGCCTGTCACACAGGAGGGATTTGTTGAATAAAGAAATGGCCCAATGAAGAAGCCTCAGCTAGGATGAAAAGCCCCAGCTGGTGTGAAGATGCCACAAGCTCACAGCTGCATGTAGGTCCTGGAGAAGAGCTCAGTTATTACAGAAGGGAGACAAAGAGCTGAGCTCCAGAGTGGCTCAGGCAAACCAACACTGAGCTGGGGTCCTGACTTTCAAGCTGAGTTGAGTTTAGGATCTGTTTTAGGGTGGCTTCTTTCCACATGAGCACCTAATAGAAATGAGGGGCCTTGAAAAGACTGTAAGGGAAGATGAGGTACCTTGAAACCACTGACCTTGGTGTGAGGAAGAGATGAGATGAAGGACTGACAGCTGTCTCTGCCTAATAGAGGAGTCTCTCTTGCCAGACTTTCCTCAGAGACAAAGAACGTGCCGAGTGCCCAGCACAAATGTGGGGCAAAGACCCGGTGTAAAAGGTAGGGCCTTTGAAGATGGGCAAAGAACTGTGAAATGCTTAGCCTGCAGGGGAGAAGGCCCACGGAACACTGGCTGGAAGCCTCCGCACAGGGCAGGAGGAATAGCTGACACTCATCTAGGGTCACTCTGTGCCAGGCTCTCTTCCAAGTGCTTTTCCAATATTAACTCATTTAATCCTCACAAGACCATCAAGTAGGTACTATTATCATCTCCATTTTACAGAGAAGGAAGCTGAAGCACAGAGGAAAGTAAACAACCTGCCCAAGGTCACACAATGGAGCTGGGGTGTGAGGCCGGTCGTTGGCCTTCTCCACGTTAGAGGGGGTGGAGGAGCAGAAGCTAAGAGCACAGGCTCCGGAGCCAGCCCGTCTGGGCTTGCATCCTGGCTCTCACGTACTAACTGTGGGATCTCTGTGTTCAGCATCTCAGTCTCCTCATCTGTAAAATGGGGATGACAATACTTACTTATCTCACAGCATGACTGAAAGGATTAAATACATCGATACAATAAAGTCTTTGGCACATTGCTTGCTAAGTAGTAAGTATTCAATAAAGGTGGGTTATTGGAATTATCCTCTTAGTTTATTAGCACAGGATAAGCTCACATTGTAGGAGCTTAATCAACATTTGCTGAGAGATTGAGGATACACAAAATGAGGGAACTGATAACAACCTATCACCTGTTCCCCATTGTCAGGAGACAGATTTAAAATGCTTAATCAAAAGAATCAGGGAGTGACTAAAAAGAACCATTTGGGTCTCTGGAGATCAAGCCAGCCCTCGTTTTATAGAGAAGGAAACTGAGAGCCAGAGAGAGAAAACAAATTGCTCAAGGTCAAATTGTTCAAGGTCACATAGCAATTGAGTGGCAGGGCCTAGGAGAGACCTTGGGGCCTTTGGTTAGAGCTGGGCCTTCACCCATCTAGAGTAGAACATCCACCCCTGATCATTTTAGAGATAGCTCTTTGTCTGGCTAACCCAGAGTCTGCCTGAGTTTTACAAACCTAAAGCTGGCAACTAGCAAGGCCCATGCTAGCCCTGGCTTATTAATTCAGAAGCCCACAGCTTGCTACAGGTCAAAAAGTGGCTAACTGAGGAAAATTGAAGTCCCAAACTCTGTCTCCCAGAAGATCAGAATTTCTCAGCAGGACATCCTGCCCAGTCGGTTTACTTTCCATCCAGAGGTCTGCTGCTCTGTAAGCCATGCCTGGGTCCCTAGCTTAGTAGGCAGCACCCTCACCAGACCCCATCTCCTAGCCACCTTACCGTATACTGATGAATGGCATGGTAGCCGTGGTACAGCTCGGCCAAATGCTGGAAGTGGTGGAACTTGTCGAGCATCACATCCTTCTGGGCAGGGTCTGAGGTGTGGAGCAGGAGGGGGTAGGGCAAGAGGGGAAAATGTGTCAAGCCGTGTCTACAAGGTGAGGCAGTGGCAGCATTGCTAGTGTCAGCTCTCCCCCGACATCAGGCTTGTGCCAGGGAGAGTGACATGGAAGTGCCGTGATGGGAAAGGTGCTGCTTAGGAGCTGGGACCATCTCAAGACAGGAAAAGTCTCAGCTGGGCAGAGTATGTAGCCAGGAAAAGTCTGAGGACATTTTTCGAAAGTCCTCCTGGATCCCACACTGCAGCCTACTGGGTCCTTCCACCGGGGAAGTGCCAGCTGCAGCAAGAAGCAGGTGATTACTAGCACCCGGACACACCAGAGGAGTCTGGCATGGAGGGTGGGCAGACGTCGGCTTTACTCATCTCACCTCAAGCCTCTTCCCTCTGTGCCATGCCTCATCCAAGGCACAGACCACTGGCCGGACAGAAACATGCCACCTTACACCTGGGCCTGACAGTTTCCAAACTAGAACCACAACTTCGGTAGGCTCACAGCAGCCTTACGAAGGCAGCAGGATAGGATTATCCCCACACCACAGATGGGGATATAGAGCTTAGGAAGAATTTGTGACTTGTTAAAAGTCACCTAACTGCCTCAATTCCAGTGTTTTTCCCATTCCAGCATGCTGGCCTTAGTCCAGTGAAAAACATCTCTCAGTCCCCTCTGCTTCCAGAACTCCCTCGGTGCATCATGGGAAATCTCAAGAAAGCAACATTGAAACTATTTTTCTGCCTGGGCTGAGTGAGAATCTGGAGTGTATTACTGTAAAGTGATCTCTTCTTCATCTTTCTATTTAATTAAGTTTTTTTTAAACCAGTGCTCACCTGGGTCCAGTTATAGGCTCCCAGGTAGCAGGGGAGAGATATGTTCTGAATCAGCAACACAGGGCAGGACCTCCCAACCATAACCCCAGGATGGCCCTCATACCATCATTAAATTTATGGGCAAACTGGAAAAAGATGACACACCAGATTATGCTGCTGCAAGACAGGGTTACGGACAATACACCCAGTAAACAAGCCCAGGGCTTTAATTAAAACGTCCCAGCTCTTTCGATGTTTATCTTGGTGCCAGAGCAGGGCTGGGGAAAACAAGCGGCCTGGCCGATGTTTACTTACCTTGAGCTATATCAAGGCACTGCATGGACAGCATCCAGTAATAATAGGCAGCGTCATTAAATCTGTTCTCCACCACAGCATTGTGTGTGAGCTGCTCCAGCACCTTGACTGCTTCCTGCTGCCGCCCGGCCTTGTGGAATGCTAGAGGGGCAAAAAAAAACACAGTTTGAGGAGTGGGATGGAATTATGCGGGGCTTGCAAGGGGCTGCTGTAGAAGTAGGACATTCATTGGGAGCATCTGCAGCACTTCGTTGCTGGGATGCGCCTCTCAGGCCGAAGGCTATAAATAGCCAAAGCTACATCCTGAAAAAAAGTACAGTGAGATATATTCCTTTTTGGCAGGGAAAAGGCAGCTGACTTTGGAAAGGCATGGCAGAAGAGAAAAATCCTAGGGGGCAAACTGCAGGGCAAAGTCTGAGGACAGCACTGTTGCCCATCACCAGTGAGGTTTTACCCTCAATCCATTCCAGGACAGTTTTGTGACATCTGGGGTGACACTCATAGCACCTGACACTTTAACAGGTTTGGTAGTTTACAGAGTGTTGCTGATTCCTTGATGGAGGATCACAACAGACTTACTAAGGTGGAGGTAAAGTGGCATACCCAAGGTCACAGAACCTAGCTCAACTCAAGTCCTCAGTCTTCAATTGTGTGCTTTTTAATGACAACCTTGAAAAATATGGCGCAGTTCTAGCAATCAAACATTTGTGAAAACATGCAAAAAAATCTCTCAATAGTTTCTATATCCATTTAACAGAAACTTCCTGAATCTTGACTATGTAGACAGACCCTCAGGATATTGGGGGCTGCCAGGGAAGCACTTGTAGCTATGACACTTGCCCACATATGGAGACTCAGATGATCCAAATCCTCTGCTTTAGAGAAGGAAAAGGTCTGGCCTTTGTTCCAGTCTCATCTATAATCTCTTGTCTGAGTACCAAGTTACTATGGCGATGGATTCTTGGAAGGGCAGACACAGACAGATGGATAGGTTGATGTGTTTTGCCCAAACATGCACATACTTCAGCAACTGGGTGCTCTGGAAATGCTAAAGCAGAAGAGAACATGCTGTCTTTCAATGGGGGCTTTTAGCTGAGGAGCTCCAACAGGGAGACATTTGTTCCGCAATGTGTCCGGAGGTGGCAACTGTTACCATATAGAAGTGTAAATGAGATGCTATGGAATATGACACACCCAGCTTCAATAAGAAGACTTCTTAAGTAGGCAGCAAGACCTAGTCACAAGAATCCGGTTCCCAGCCAGCCAGATCCTGGTCCAACCATGGCTTTCTGACTTTGCAGGGCACAGTTAGCCTTGGTGTCTCTGCAGGGCTGCTGGCAAGGTTCAGGGTTATATAGTTAAGCGCCTAACCAGTGCCTGACACAGAGAAGGAAGTCACATTTTAAAATTATTACCACCAATTAAAGCTCTGTGCTTCCTTTCACTCCTATCTCAGATACTGCCATACCTGGAGTACAGTCCACTTTACCAATGGAAATGCCAAAGAGCAGAGGTCACCCCATTTATCTGAGCCAGAAACAGAACCCAAATTCCTATTTGCGGTAGAGGAAAGTGGCAGGTGAGACCATGCCAGACACTCTGTGGGAGTCCTCACATTTTGTCCCCACACCAGCCTGGCTCAAATTCCCTCTCTGCCACTTCCTTGCTGTGGGACTTCAGGCAAATCCCTTCACCTCTTCCAACCTGTTTCTCATCTAGGAAACAGTAGCTACATTATAGGGCTGTCGTGAGGATTGAGTGGGAAGCTATATTTGAATGCACAGTGCTTTGCTCAGAGAAGAGACAGGACCTGTCTAACGTCCGGAAGCAAGTGAGTGATGGACCCAGGTGTGTCCAACTCCAAAGCCCATGTTCTTTCCACTGCTCCCCAGTCTTTCACCATGAAACATGTCATATCCCCAGGATGAAGTCATCCATCATCAAGCCCACAATGGGAGGGGCTTGGTAGCCTTCCTGAAATGTACGCCTTGGCAGTGCCGTCTCCTGCCCCTTCTGCAAGGTGGCAGTCTGTGTGGCCTACCTTTCTGGGATTCCTCAAAACGATCGTTCTCTGCTAGCCACTGAGCGTAGGGCACATAGATGTCATCCTTAAACTCAGGATGCTTCTCACCCAAAGCAAAGGCCTGGAGGAAGGAGCAAATGCATTCTTAATAAAGCAGCCCCGACAGCCCCCATGAAAACATGGCACTTGGCTGAATCCATTAGGAATGTGTCATATTTTGCCAGCCTGACAACTCAGAGGGGGAGAGTGCCTCCCCCTACCACCACCCCCAGAAACGCAAAAACAAATCAGCTCTTTGAAAACAAAAGGCAATTAACAGCAACATGCAAGCGACTGGATTCAATAACAACACAGTCTGTTTCTGGACCACAGAAGCGGCACAGAATCGGAAACATTTTATTTTAAGGATTTGCGTGGGCTCCTGTAGGGCTGCAAACAGATTTCTTTTAATTGCAGGCGACACCTAAAGAAACAGAATTGACATTATCATCATCACTGCTTATTAGCTGTCAAAGATGACTGTGGACTTGGTGCTGTATAGGACCCAGTGACTGCTTTATCTAAGCCCCAGAACCACCTGTCAGGCCAGGAGAATTAGAAATGAGTCATGGGGGACAGTATGTGGCAACAAGGAGAAAGTTTGCCCGATGCACAGTTAGGACTGAGTGGTTCGTTCGTTTTCTTTCTTTCTTTCTCTTTCTTTCTTTCTTTCTTTCTTTCTTTCTTTCTTTCTTTCATGATTCTATCTATCTATCTATCTATCTATCTATCTATCTATCTATCTATCTAGGCTTCAGACCCACCGCAGAGCCCAATGCAGGGCTTGAACTCATGACCCAAAGATTAAGACCTGAGCTGAGATCAAGAGTCGGACGCTTAACCGAATGGTGCCCTTATTAATTTTTTTTCTAAGTAACCTCTGAACCCTACATGGGGCTCAAACTCACAACCCCAAGATCAGTAGTCACAAGCTCTGTGGACCAAACCAGCCCGGTGCCCCAGGACTTAATGGTTCTAAAATGCTGTAATATATGCTGCTAAAGAAATCTCCTAATAAATTTATCTTGAGAAGCCATTGTTGCCTGTCCTTGGCCCCACCTCTTCTCATCAGTAACCTTGTCACCTCAACAAATGGAGCCATTCATAAGGCAGACGAGAGTCAGATAACTTTACTCAGAAAAGGTCTTGCTATGGCTCTGTAAACCAGACCTCAGTGGGTGGGTGCATGGGTGGGTGGGTGGGGTAGAGCGAGGACCATAGGTACAGCCTCCGATCCTCTTGGGAATGAATTTCAATCCAGGGCACAGGTAGCTACACAGGTAGCACAGTGAGCTACAGGGTGGGAGTCAAGCCACAGAGTGGGCAGCACATCAGCTGCTACTGCCAGCCCGGCCCTAGCTATCTTTGCTACTAGCCCGGCTAATTCTTCACACCCACCCCTCATGCCAGAGATATCCAGGTTAGGAAAGAGCGGAGGAGAAGGAGCTGCCCATGAAAAAGCTCTGGCAGCTTGCACATGGAGAGTATGGGTGGCATTTTCTGTTAAAAGGCACCCAGCAGGTTTTGAATGTTACACGTGTCAGAGATCCATCAGTATGTGGCGTTGGTCAAAAGCAGTTCAGACCAACAGCAGACAGTGAGGGCTGTTAACTCTCATGTCCACAGTGTGTACTACAGGGCTGGCACAAAGCCAGCAATGCATAAAGATTTTCTGAATGGGGCATCTGGGTGGCTCAGTCAGTTAAGCTTCCGACTTTGGCTCAGATCATGATCTCAGGCTTCATGGGTTCAAGTTCCACATCGGGCTCTATGCCTACAGCTCAGAGCCTGGAGCCTGCTTCAGATTCTGAGTCTCCCTTTCTCTCTGCCCCTCCCTTGCTCAAGCTCTCTCTCTCTCTCTCTCTCTCTCTCTCTCTCTCTCTCTCTCTCTCTCAAAAATAAACATTAAAAAATTAAAAAAAAAAAAGATTTTCTGAATGAATGATTGAATGAGCAAATAAATGGAAAGCTCATACTGAAAGGGCCTCTAAGACATTCTGGCTCAGAAAATTCGAGGCTTAGTCTCCTGATTGCCAGGCCAATGTTCATTCCCATGATGAGGGGCAGCTGCTCCCCATACAAACCCCAAAAAACTGACTATGGCCAGGTGGGGCCCCCTGACCCATTACGCAGGCTCTACCCTCACCTCGTCCCAGCGCTGGGTCTCCACGTGCAGCTGAACCAAGGACTTCAGGTCGCCAATCTTCAGATAGGTCTCAGCAGCATAGCCAGGGTTATCCAGCTTCTTGAAATAATGAGCGCACATTAGCAGGGGCTCCCGCTCAGCCTTGTCCAGTTTACGGGCAATGTCGATTAACCTGGAGAGATGAAAGCATAGGGAGAAGATGGACTCCTGTAAAAGGGGCCTGATCGAAGGAAGCAGCATTAGCTTTTGGGTCTTCTTGAGGGTGAGCTGCATGTCGACTCATGTTGATGTCCCAAGTGATCAATATGGTGCCATGGCCCCTGGTGTCTGATGGGTGGTTATTAAATGAGTGAATACATAATCCAGAAACATTGCCCAGTGACTGGGAGAAGTCACCTGCTAAAGGACACCATTCTCCCCAACCTTGTGTGCCTTTCACAGAGTCACTATCTACACAGCAGGATCTGGGGATAGAAACAAACATCTACTAATCACCTGCTGGTACCAGGCATAGTGCCATGAGCTTTCCCATGTGTGATCTCATTGAATCTTCACCGCCCTAAGAAGTGGTACTATAATTCTCATTTTACAGATGAGATTAAAAGCTACGTGGAAGATGAAGCAGGGTGCTCAAGACTCTGAAGCCATGAAGTGGGAGAATGTTCTTTCTACCACCTTTTCAGGAATTCTCCTAGGAAAGTAGAGGCAGAGGCATGAGAATTCTTCAGCTGATAGGACCTCAAAGGAAGAGGCATGCGTGGGGCTCTGGAAGAAAGGCCCCCAGGAAATCTTGGCTGTGCCTCTCTTGCTGGCCAAGGTGCTGACCACAGGTGAGGGGACACAGGGATCATCACTGGCCACCACTTCTTCCCAGTGGTAACTGCACTCCCCCCCCCCCCCCCCCCCCCCGCCACTACTCATGGGGCAGGAAGGCTGGATGGAATGTGCTCGTTCTTTCTGGTCAGGCGGGATTTGGAGTAAAACCAGCTCTCTCAGAGGAAAGGGGTTCTACCCAGCTTTCTCTTTGTGAGAAAAGAAGGGGAAGCAGCTGTAACAGATCCCTGTCTCATAGACAGGCAAGCTCAGGGAGGCCTGTCAATCTGTACTTAGAATAATAATGGCATCTAAAAATAACACTTCTCAGTGGAGAAAGGTGGCACAGCCAACCCCTAAGAGGCCCCCAGCCCCACCCATCAAACCAAATGTCCCTGGGGAAGAGGCACCTTTTACAGCCAGACCTGGAAAAAGAGGGAACATGCTTAAATATCTCTTTCCCAAACTAGTTAGGTATCTCCAGGATAACCTGATACATGTCAGTTGCAAATGAAAGTGACATGAAAAACCAGAGGGGAGAGCAGGGCCACAAATCTTCCTGGCTTTCTCCTGTAACATTCCTTCTGTGAAAAGAATAATTTGGGGGGCAAGATCTGTTGCCTCTGTCTCCAAGAAACTGTATTCTTGCACAAGAGAAAGATGGGATGGTAGGTCATCCACCAAAGTCCCTTTGTGAGGGGCATACACGCAAACTACATGGTGGAGTTCAAGGAGGTGACATAATCATTAACCAGCCCTCTCCTTCCTCAGGTCCTGCCTAGGCCACTACTGGACCACAATGTGGCTTTCAGAATAACCAAAAGCCTTTAGGGCTCAGACTGAGCCACCCTCAGGAGCCACTCCCTCACCTGTTCTTTGCCAGATATGGCAATGTGCACCTGTGCGCGCGCACACACACACACACACACACACACACACGAATGTGAAGCCTACTTTCCCTGACTGAGGGAGAAGAAAGCCATCCTCTGGAGGTCTGATGCTCTAAGATTCTCAAGACTGAATCCATCCTCTCTCTGGGTGGCCCCACCCCACTCTCACTCCTCTTCTGTTTTCTACCTTGGAAAATGGCATTACTGACCATCAGGCCCAGAGTTCAGAATTGGTCTTCAACTCCCTTGCTGGACCAGCCTCAAGTCCACATCCAGCTGGGTCCTGTCAGCTGTGGCTCCTCCACGTCTCTTTCATTCCTGCAGCCACCATACTTCTCTCTGGTAACTAACTGCACTGGCCATTTGTCTGGCCTGCCTCCCTCTCATTTTCCCTCCATTCTACACCCACTGCCTGAGTGAGCTTCCAGCAGCACAGCCATGACCAGGGTTCTTACTCCTACTGACAAATCTCAATGCCTCAGCTTAGCGCCTGAGGCCCTCCCGAGGTGGCCAGCCCAGATCCCCCTGCCTGCAGCCAGTTGTCTATCACCCTCTTGCCCCCACTTGTGTATTCCAATCTCAGCTGACGCCTGGTTTGTGATGTTCTTTTGGCCTCATACCGTTCCCCTTCCTACCACCTCTACCTCTTAAAATTTATCAAGGCCCTTCATACAAAGACCACCTCCTAGGAGAAGATGGCCACAGTTCTTCCCCTGAGAATTCATGTCTCCTTCCCTGATGTGCTTAGATCTGTTCTTGTTCTTTTTTAGTTCCTACCATTACACATGTTAGGAGCACTGAAATCAGCCAGGTCAGTTTGAAGCCCAGCTCCACCGTTTGCCAGCTGTTTTGCCTCACGTGATCACTTGGTCCTTGAGCCTTGGTTTCCTCATGGAAACACCACAGCTTTGGGTACGGGAGAGAATCAAATGCCTGCAAGATACTGCAGTGCCTGACTCCTAGGGAGGCTCAGTCAATGGCAGCTCTAATGCCTGGGTATCTCCCCCTACTTTCCCCCCACCCCCGACCCTTTCCCCAGGGACTCACTAAGCTCCTCAAAGGCAGTGCCTGCCTTGTTCAATCTCTGTGTCTCCCCCAAACCCAGTCACTATAACATTTGGATTATATATTTAGAGAAAAACTATTTTTTCCCTTGTCAGTCAAAACCAAGAGGTGACATGACATGACATGCTGCCAAATGCTTCTTGGGGCAGGGACTGAAAACCCACGTGTCGACCCAGCCATGGTCACCGCTGATCTCTATGGCCTTGACATGCTCTCCCGCTGAGATGTACATCTCCACTGCAGCTTTAGGCTCGTTGATATTTCTAGCCCAGTCAGCCTGTTTGGTGATTAGCATCTTTGTTTCTTTGGGGTCTCCAGATTCAAGGAAATCCTGAGGAAGCACAACAAACAAAAACACTCCGGATTAGAACTTCCTGCTGCCAGCATTACGTCAGGCTGCCGAAAGCTGGAGCAAGGAAGGGCTCTGTTTGGCTGAAGTAGGCAATCAGGATGCAGGCGTGAGCTCATCCCTGCATGGCTGACTGGGTGGGGGGGCGCAGTCCCAGGTATCAGGGAGGAATGCTCACAGGCTGCTCCACAGGTGCTCCTTGGGGGTACCAGAACGGTGTCAAGGACTGTAGCCCTCCATGTTTCCTGCCCCTCCCACTAACAGACATTTGTCTTTCAGTTAAACAAGACTTTCTGGACTCTCTCGAGTACTGTACACAAACTCTGCAGTGCTGGGGTTTTGTGATCAGGTAGCTCTGTCTCTCTCTCATATAGAGTTGGCTATTTGTGTGACTATTCCTATATGTGACTCCACAACCTGGTTGCCTAATTTCAAATATTCAGATCTAGGATCTTTATTCAGGTAATAGGAATGATACCATGTGCCTCAGAGTGAGGCTAAGGACGTAGTCCCATAAACTTAAATGGACAAAATGATGTACAGAGTTCTAGGGGAGCCCGCCCTCTCCTCAACTACCATACCACACTGGAAGTACTGTTTCCATCTGTTTTCTGATTCTGTTCACACTCTGTTGCCTGAACTTAGGGTATCATCCCATTGGCTTTTTCCTCAGTTACGTGGCTAGGGCAGAGAACACTCTGTTCTGGATATCAGGTCTGTAGGGAGAGGGACAGCAGGAGGCCATGGTAGGGTAGGGTCGGGGAAGAGGCCTAGAGAGAACCCAGAAAGGAAGAGATGTCCTTCCACCACAACAGGAGGCCTCTGAAGCTCTATGCCCAGCTTCCCTGGGTTGGCCCTGGAATGCATGAGAAACAGCCTCAGAAAATCACCTCTTTTCAGGATATAGTTACCCCAACTATATGCGTGGGAGTTTGCCATAGTTGAGAAGCTTTGGTGCTGACATTTTTAAAGGTGGGGCTTTTCAAAAAGGGAAATTAAAAGCGCTTAGAAGCAGATCTGCATTACTAGTAAGAAGCGGTTTGTCTTAGGAATAATGTACCCTGCAGAGAGTGCGCTGTGTCAACCTCATAAAGTATAAAAAAAGCACTCCTTTCCCCATGATTAGCACTCATTTGTCAGGAAAGTACAGTCAATGTATGCTAAAAACCCACTTGAACAATTAGCTCTCCTTTTTTTCCATTTGCTTTCAGGGTAATTGTGTAGCCCCTAAAATAATACATTAGATTGGCCTAAGACAACCAACTGTTGTAAGGGGAGGAAAGGGCATCATTTACTCTGATGCTGGAAATCCAATAAAATACAGGCCCATCTTGCTGGCATCTGGTCTCTCTGGAGTTCACACAGAGAAAGAAACTTGGAAACAATCACTGACTATCTGAAGATGCCTAGTTTGGGCCGTTACACACACAGCCTTTACAATGCATACCCTTTATGCCAGTGCAAAGTCAGAAACTCTGCTAACCTGGTTGGTTAGATGAAGTTAGCAACTGGAGAAAACAGGCATCCTAAGAGAACAGAAATATCCTTCAAAGTGAGTGCTCAGTGGACTCAGGGCGACTACAGTGAGAAGGGTCAGAGGCCACGAGCAAGCCATAAATTTGGATCATCAACAAGGAGACCAGCCAGGCACACAGCTCACATGCTTGAAGCAGCCACCTCTAGCCCAACAGCCCAGCTCCAGGAGCTCTGACATAACTGAAGCTGAGTCGAAATGGTTCCTTCAAGGCCCAGCAAACTCAGTTTTCAAAGGTTCTTTGGTTCCATGAAGCTAATTTACATGTTATCTGGGGCCATGGCAAAGACTGTGTCCTGGAGTGGACAGAAAGAGACTGTGCTGAGTGATGAATGAGACTAAACAGTGTTCTCATGCTTGGTGATTTTGATAAGGACATACTATATAAGAGTTAAGAGCATTATAATTCCCTTTATCACCATATAAACATGTCACTTATCCGGAAAGCATACAATTTATTTGTACGTGGGAATGTAATTTAAAAATTTTCCAAAAACCAGATTGAATCTTGGGAAGCAATTTTCAAGTAAACAAAAACATGCCATGTTAATAAGCACTGTATTCCGCACCCCCCCCCCCCAACATAATGTGTACATACACATTTCCTCAAAGTCAGACTACTGGGGGGTGGGGATTGAAACAGAACCAACTTACTTGGAATTGCGATCAAACACTAAAACCAAAACAACCCCCAGAATATTTACCTTCATAGAGAGGCAGACCAGATGGAGTGTGTAAGTGGGCTGCATTTCTGGATGGGAGACTGTGGTGCCAAAGCCCAGCCGAGGTGTGAGGAGGGGCCTCAGCGCAGGGCGAGGAGTGGGGCTGGCCGGGGAGAGGCCTAAAGAACAGCCAGTCTGTGCTCATGCTAGGCTCCTCATATGTTCCCAGCCTTTCTATAGTTTGGTCTTTACAAAGGGCTTCCTCATACATTATTTTGTGCAATTCTGAGCTGAGTTGTAGCTATGTTAACCTCTGAGAAGAAAATGAAGGCTCAACGAAGTGAAGAGGCTTTCCCCAGGTCACCCAGAGGAAGGACTAGGACTTTCTCCAGCTCTGCAGATGCCAAGGCGAGCACCAGGGCTGCTGACTAGGAGGTTTCAGAAGTTCCAGGAGAGGCTGCTGGCTCTGAAGAACAACCACACCCCATTGTTCCTAATGCCTAAATTTCACTCCTAGGCATTTAATCCTTTAGTTAAGGTTTTGTCCTCAGGTTATGTTGTTATCCCTAGAAAATGATGCACTGATTTAGCTGTTCTCAGTATGAATGCGGTGTTCAATCATATGTACATGGTGGGAGTATAAGGAAAGTGTAAAAGAGTGGAAGAGGGCAAAGTGGGGGAACCTCAAGCACTCCGATCTGACGGATGGAGTAAAGGGAGCACCAAGGTGAAGAGACAGGCTGGGACCCAGGTGCTCATTCAGATATTGATGATGAGAAACCCCTGAGCCACATCCCAGTGACTGAGATGCAACCTTCAGCCCCAGGATCTCACAGGTGGAAGATAAAAGAGCATAGCCATCTTTGGGAAGAGCAAAGGAGGAAAAAAATGGGGAGGATTTTCCATCTTGAACTTGTGAGCTAGATAATTACCATTAATAGCCACTAATTGGTTGTAGCTGATGACTCACTTAATAACATTCTGAAGTGTCTTTTGACAGTACCAGGAAAGGCAGGTTAACAAAAGCATCTCTGCGGAAGGAAGAGCCTCATTGCTCAATGCACCCAAGGCTCTTTTCACCTTGCATTAGGCTGAACTACAAATGTCTTGATGGCCTGGGCTCCCCAGTGGGACTCGTTCTCACACAAACCATCAGGAGCCTGCTCTGGGAAGACCCCTGTCATGTACACAGACCGACTGGAAACTAACCAAAACAGAGGATCTACAAATGCAAGAGGAAATCTCCACCATCACCCTTACAGATACATCCTTGGGGTGACAGGAGGCACACTGTACTGGAGGGCAGGGACTCTGTCATGGAGTCTCCAAGGCCTAGTGGGAAGCCTGGTAGCAATCTGAGAGCAGACACTTAGGAAACCGTGGCTGAAGTGAACCATATTGTCCTGTATGAAAATGGTAGAACCAGCTCATGTCTGAGGATGTGGGTTCTCGGTGGCTTCTACAACAGTTTAAGAGAATTTGTGGGAGAAAGACCTGAAACCCTGAACCCTGAACAATTAATGAAGGGACATGTTGGTTCAGACTCACACTCCAGCCAGCTCTGGCACTGACAAAGGTTTGAACTGTCATACTCTTGTCCCTTTGATGTCAGCCTGAAAGGTCAGTTTTAGGTCAGCCTGAACCAGTGGCCATTGATGGTTCCTTTGCCAATTTGCCCAAACCCTTTCTAATAAGGCAGTTGCTATTTTCCATCTATAACATATCTTAGGGTAAACAACTTGGGCACCATGGTGGCAGAACACTGGTGGGTTCCACATGGCAGCTTGGGCCCAGGATGTGGCTGGATTACCTTGGCATACTCAAACATGCGAAGGTCGGTATACATTTCGAGTGCGAGGTTCTCGTGCCCACTCCTCTTGTACAGTTTGGCAGCTTCGTGGAACTTCCCTTGGTAGGAAAACACATCTGCCAGAAACAGGTCATTGTTGGTCTCTCCCCGCTTCTTCCTCTCCTGGAAAAATTAGAAGCACAGGAAATAGCCCCTGCAGCCATGGCAGGAAGCAGCCTTTACAAAGGTTAGATGTTGCTATTTCAAGTTAAGCCCCTGGGCTTTTCTACTGGAACCTCCACTTGGCTCCTGGGCTGTTGTGTCTCTCCCCTAGGTTTCTGGTGGGAATGCCTGACAACAAAAGCAGATTTTTTCCCCCAGATGAGTGAAGATCAAAAGTAACGCAAACTTTTGTTTGTTTAATGGAAATTCCTCAGGGCTGCTTTCTTGTATAATCTTCCAAGGAAACAACTGGCTAGTTAGGATGGTGTGTATTACCCACTCTTTGGTGGCCCCCAAGCTCTCAGGATCTCCCAAGTCCCCAGGCCTGGTTTGGCTGAGCTGTGACTCATGATGATGCAGACAAGGAGAAAGCTTAGGGTCTCTTCACAAGGAGACAACAAAATGGGATAATGAGTCTTAATATGTCCCTGTCTCTAAAGAGAAGGCAAGTAATGCCACATGCTGAGCATCTGCTAGGTGCTGACAGGACCCACAGGTAAGTGGTACCACTGAGAGAGCTGAGATTCAGAAGAGGAGCAGGTCAGGGTCATAGAGAACTGGCATTTGGACTCAGTCTGTCTGACTCCAGATGCTCTTTGTACCACATAATACCACCTTCAGAAACATGTGACAGTCCCCAACAACATACCTGCACAGGCACACACACAGACGAGCAGCACTGAGGATGAAGAGAATAACTGACATATTCCTTCCTCTGGTGTTAGGGAACATTCATTAGTCTACAGCTCAAGTATTTGTAAACACTCCATAGCACCCAAAGTCTCATCCCCAGCAGTTTCCTTTTGCTTGTTTTCTAGCAAGTGTATCACAGTGGGGGAAGATGAGACATTGAATCAAACTCCCAGACAAGCTGGTGAAAGTTTTAACAGCTGGAGGCAACATGCATGCTTCCCCACTGACAGAAATAATTTTTAAAAACCAAAAAAAAAAAACCAAAAACAAACAAACAAAAAAAACAAAAAACCCACACCCAAAATTGAAAAATAAATTTAGCTAAACTATGTGTAGTTTAGGCTAATTAATCAAATAAACTAACTACTAACTGTATGGAGTGAATCAAAATCTTGCCGTAATAGGTCTTACTAGGCATGGAATTTAGGCCTGGGCCACAGAATATCACCATGATCAATAAAAAATGATTTACGTCTATTCTGTATGTACGTAGCCATATGGGCAGATTCTCTTCCTCCTGTTATCAGTATAGTTACATCTCCCCTATCCCAAAGGAGCCTAGCATGGAACTCAGTTCTCTGGAATGATGCCGAATGCCTAGAAGCAAGCTACTAAGGCTTCAGAGCAGCCCAAATGGCTCAACGCTTGAAGGCAATTTACTCTTTTTCAAGAGGCAATTCTTTTTTTTTTTTTCAAGAGGCAATTCTTACAAGTTTAACCAACTGCCCAGCTCCTCAAAGCACACTAGAAGAAGCAGTAAGACATGATAAATGGCGAGAGGTGGTCCTCACAGAAGTCAGTTACCTTTGCATAAAGAACATATTCCATGGTTTCATGTTAAGGCCTCTAGATCCAGACCAGTGGATTCCCAAATGCCAGCCCCTATAATAAGCAGTACTGGGCATTTCAAGTAGATGGCTCTGAACAAACCCTTCACCATGCAGGTAAGTAAGCTCCTTAAGACAGTGCTGGGGTGGGGGTTATAGAGGCGGTGCATCAGAAGCAACTTAGATGGCAGCAGGAACTCAGGTAAAGATAGCGTGAAGGGCACCTGGGTGGCTCAGTTGGTTGAGCGTCTGACTTCAGCTCAGGTCATGATCTCACGGTTCATGGGTTCGAGCCCCGCATAGGGCTCTATGCTGACAGTTTACTCAGAGCCTGGATCCTGCTTCAGATTCTGTGTCTTCTTCTCGCTCTCTGCCCCTCCCCCAGTCGTGCACTGTCTCACTCTGTCTCTCAAAAATAAATACATGTAGAAAAAAAAGAAAAAAAAAAGGTAGCTTGAGCTTGGGAATTAGAACTGGCTTTGAATTCCAACCAAGCTTTTGCCTCTGGACCCTTGGGGATGTGGCATAGGATTTCTGAGCCTTAGTTTCATTATTTATCAAACAGGGATAAGAACAATATCTGCTTCGTTAAGTCACTGTGAGGATTTAAAATGCAGCTGACCCTTGAGCAACAGGGGTGTTAAGGGCACTGACCCCCTCACAGCTGAAAACTGAGGTATAATTTTTGACTCTCCAAATTTTAACTACTAATAGCAGTTAGTCTCCTGTTGACTGGATGCCTTACTCACAACATAAATAGTTAATTAACACATACTTTATAGGTTGCATATATTATATACCATATTCTTATGGCAAAGTAAGCTAGAGAAAAGGAAATGTCATTAAGAAAATCATAAGGAAAATACGTTAACAGTTACTGTACTATATTTACTGAAAAGAAAATCCACATATAAGTGAACCCATGCAGTTCAAACCCGTGTTGTTCAAGGCTCAGCTGTAGTATACACATTGATCGTGCATGGGGCCCAGAGCAGGCACTCAACAAGTGGCAACTATCATTAGGCTTAGCAGTCTGTGAGCTCCCACAGGCCTCTCTTCCACTCAGCTCTTTGCCCACTGGGCTCAACACAAGGCTTGGCCCATGACAGGTGTTTATTATGCTGAACTGAATCACAAGGACAAGACATTTGCTGATTTCCTCACTACTTCCATATGGGAATTCAAATGTATCTCACATTCCCCTAGCCTCACAATAAATCTGTTCAGGAGAAAAAATATGTACGCCTTTTTAAAGACAGTCACAGGAATTAAGAGTATTGTCTACTGCTACCCAGCAAATGGAACCCATAGAACAAGCCTTTTTTGCCCACCCCACTACACTGGCTCCCTCCCCAGGTCCCATTGCTGTGGATGGGGCGTAGCTCATGTGAGTTTGGAAAATGACTCCTGTACTGGCACATTGTTGAGCCCTACAGGATGGTAACCACCTAACAACCACTACAAGGATGAAAACCAGTTACTAAGAACCTATTTAATCCTCCTAGCAACCCTGGGAAAACAGCCCATTTCACAGATAGAAAACAAAGCTCAGAGAGATTAGGAACCCACCTGCCTTACCCCACTACCAAGTGACAAATGGCATTCCTTGCTCCCATGTGCTGTCTCCCTGCCCCCACAGCATTCTGTTCCCCCAGGCCAAGGCTGTGGCCCAAATACCCAGACACCAGTAGGCTCTATTTGTGTGCCCTTAACGTTCTCGCCTGCTAGAATAGCTCCCTATAAGCCATTGACTGCGAGTCTGTGCTTTCTTGAGAAGGAAGAACATTTTGTCATTTACCTCAATGCTGTTGATGAGCTCTAAATATCGGAGGTCTTGTACTCTGGTGAAGGCCTACAGGGGAAGAAATAAAAGAATGAAATCAACTGCCCTCTGGGCTTCAAAAGTGGGTGATTGGCTGGGGGTGGGAAGTCAAGCATTAGAAAGTGAGCCAGTAACGAGGGAAAAGAAGCAAGCATTGATTAATCGCCATGTGTTCAGGAGGGTTATACCACCCAGTGAGGCACGGCTTTATCCCTGGGATTAGTCCACACAAAGAACAGCAAAGAAGTCTCGGTTGCATCAATCACTTTGGGATTAGTTAAAACAAAACTATGATACTGCAGTCTGTGATGGTGCGTGCTTGGAGAAATCTCTATGCGAAAGAAAAGAACAGGGCGGTCTGATACTCTGAGGCAGTGGCATTGGAGTGGGAGTGGGGAAGGTGTACTGACTGAAGAGACACTGCTATGCGTCTAGATGACTGGGACGGAAAGTGGGAGACAGCTAAGCTTACCAACTGTGCATAAACACAGGGCACCCAAAGCCCACAGTACTGGCACAGAGGAGGAGGAAGGGGGGTGGGGGTGGGAGGAGAAAGTTAAGAAGGAATAAAAATGGTTTCTAGATGGGAGGGGGACGTTAGGGAATAAATCACTCCAAGTTCCTGGAAGGCAAACTCTTATGTAAATCCTAAAAGTGTAGCTCTTGCCTTCCACTCACAGTAAACCCAGAGACTTTAACCCATAGGTTGCTAGAAGTTTCTAGGCAGCCTTCCTCAGGAAGATTGGTGTTAGGTAATTTTTTTTTTCTGCCTTCTGATTCTGCAAGGGGTTTAGAGAGGAAACTGACCCATCATGTCAGGCTGATCTTCAGGTGGCTTTGCTGTCAACATTTCTACCCAGGTGTGCTGCTTTACACTGTCCCATTTGAAATGGACTGAGATACACCTAGATGAGACAGCAGGTCCAGGAGTCCTTTGAATATGAAATGCGGAAGAAACACCCTAACCACTTGCAACCTCTACTCTGCTGCATGATGCCCTCCATCCTAAAAAGACTTGGGGAAATGATCAAGTCATCTGGCCTCTGGTTGCCTCGCAGATGACCACAATGTGACTTCATCTTTTCATCCTGCAGGGCTACGCATCCTATCAGGGACTGAGGATCCAGAGGTGAATGTGACCTGTACCCCTCCCCATTTCACTGGTCCATACTCTAAAAGGAGAGGCAAGCAGATTAAACAGATCATCAAATCTCTGTGAGCTAGGAGCTATACAAGTATGAACTAGATACTCTAGAGAAAACAGATTCACTGTCTGAGCATGGGCAGTGGCAGGAGGCAGGATTAAGAAGAGTATCACAGAATAGGAACCTGGCAAATGGGTATTCTTGAAGAGGAATTCTTTGAAAGGATAAAGTAGGCATCACATGAGCAAAGGAGCACCAAGAGTTCTTGTGTTCCTCACTGGAGATCTTATAAGCTCTCTTCTGGATCAGGGCTTCCTTAAAACCATAGGAAAGGGGAAAACCTGGAATGTCCACAAAGGGGCAGAGAGGAAAGAGGGAGCATTCCAGGTCTCAGTCCTAGCTCTGAGACTTTCCAGCTGGGGGCCCCTGAACTTCTTCCTTGCCTCTAGGCTCCCAAGTCTGCCTTATGGAAAGGGGCAAACTAGCGATGTCTTCTCCAAGGTCTTTCTAGCTCTGCTCTGCTAGGATTCTAGGATTTGCCACCTTGAGAAATCTGCTTCAGAGTTCCTTCGACCCTAACACATTCTATAGAGTCAGAGGTGCCCTGGTCTGAGTGGTCAGAGTCACAAGGCCCGTGAATAACCTCAGAAGAGGGAAGGAAGCATGGGAACCGGGAAGCATCTGCAGTTCTGCTCAAGGCAGCACTCCCCGGTGCTAAACAGCTCTCCTCTGCCATCTAGTGAGGGCACTACTTTATCTCCCGCACCACCCTCCACCTCCTGTTTGCTTGAGTGAGTTGGCAAAGCATAAAAAGAAAGGCTGGGGATTCGGGATTTGGATAAAATGGTCAAGCTCAAGTCTATGGTCAAAATCTTGTGGGTTTAATAATTTCTATTTCCAGGAAGTGTTTGGGGAATACAAGCTTGGGGTTAGTGTTAAACAAATGATGGTTCATTCCAGCTTTGTTTTGATCCATTTAAACATTTGCTGAGCACCTAACCCCATGCTAGGCAGTGTTGGCTGAACTAAAATGAGGTAGGTGTTTAGTTCTTGGGTATGAGGAGATGACAATCTATAAGGAAGACTTTAAATTTCATTCCAGGCTAGGGGGACTTGGATGGCTCATTCAGTTAAGTGTCCAACTTCAGCCATAATTAAGGTCACGATCTCCTGGTTCATGAGTTCAGGCTCATGTGCTAACAGCTGAGAGCCTAGAGCCTGGAGCCTGCTTCAGGCTCTATTCTGTCTCCCTTTCTCTCTGCCCCTCCCCCGCTTACTCTCTGTCTCTCTCTCTCAAAAATAAACAAACATTTAAAAAAATTTAAATTTCATTCCAGGCTGAAAACAAAACATAGTCTAGGAATACTTTGTTATTCTTCATCCCTCCTGGTATTTTGGCAGGGAGGTTTGGGGGGGGGGGGGGGGAGGTGGGGATGGGGGACAGGAGAAGGAAGCTCCCTCCATAAGAATGTTTCCTCCTGCCTCTGAATTCTTAAAGCCCTCCTCTATTACCAGTTTTCTGACACTTAGTAGATCTAAAAACATAACATAATTAAATAACAGAAATTTTACTTATTTTAATAACAGCTAGCATTTGTATAACCATTGCTAGTTCTAGAAGCCCTTTTACAATGTGGTAGGTAAGCCTAAGGACCCTGTGTCAGGAGGGCAGGGCAGCTAGTGCATTCACCATCCCCACTGCAGACATGGGAGGATGGAGTCTCTGAGAGAAGCAGCTAGCACAGGGCCATCCAGTCTATATATAGCAGAGCTGGTATCTGGCCTCAGATCCTCTCTCCTTTCATGCCTAGAAGTCTGGACCCAACACAGGGCAAGCATCACATATTCCTGTAATTCCTTCCCTGAATGCTCAGTAATATGGACAAAGGAGTATTTGATTAATTGGCTATGGAAAGATAAAGAGGGAAGGGAGGAGTAGGGGAAAGGGAGTTGAAGGCCATTCCTTCTCCCCACATCAGGTTCCAGATGAAAACCCAATTCAGACAGAGCTGGGCTTTTTCTGATGTGTAGAAAGGGGTCAAATGTTGTCAGCCAGTTTCTGTAGCTTTAATATACTGGCCAGTAAATGACACCATGAATCAAGGCCATGAAGGTATGTGGGGAGTAACACTGCTGTCAGAATCAGAGAGCTTGACCATCTCTTCACCATACCTAGTAGAGTACCATGAAAAATAGCATTGTGTAATTAATGGCTAATACCAATAAGTATTACACCAATAACAAAACACCAATAATAAAAACTACCTTTGGGGGGCCTGGGTGGCTCAGTCGGTTGAGCATCCAACTCTTAATTTCAGCTCAGATCATCATCCCAGGGTCATGGGATCAAGCCCTGCATTGGGCTCCATGCTGGGTGTGGGGCCTGCTTAAGATATTCTCATTCTCTCTCTCCCTCTCTCTCTCTCTCTCTCTCCCCCCCCGCCCCTCCCCCACTCATCTGTGCTCTCTCTAAAATTAAAAAAAATTTTTTTTAAAGCTACCCTTTAGTATGTCCCTATTATTGTGCTAGGCTTTCAGCTAGGTGCTTTACATAAATGATAGCTAATAAGAGTGACAGCTAAAATCTATCCGGTATTTCTCCTATATCTGGCCTTACAGACATTATCACATTAGACCCTTTGAACTTTGTGAGGATGAAGCCAATCACCACCCTATTTTTAGAAACAAACAACCTTAGAAATGAGTTACTTGCCCAGACCCAGTTAGGAGATAGCTGAGCTGAGATCTGAACACAGGTCAGCCTATCTCCAGAGCTCTCTACTGTATGCATCTGCCTCTCCATATGTTACCTGGACTCACTTTTGCCTCAAGGGACCCTCCAAGGGTCAGATTCTAGCTCATGCTGACTAGATGCTTACCTTCTTTGCTGTTTCAAACTCTAATCCTTCTAAAGCTTCCATGGCCAGCTCACGCCAATCAGTGTCTGTCACACCCAAGCAAGCAATCTGGTAGGCTTCTTTGAACATTTTCCTATCCAGGTACTGGTACATTGGAGCAGACTGCAGGATTTCATCAAAAAGAAAGAAGACTGAGACAATGGAAAGAATCAGATTCATACAAAGCCTGACTCCAGATGTGTGCACTGACTTAATTACAAATGCCTATAGAGGAATACTATAAGGAGTAATCAGTACCCTTCTCACCCCAAATGCCTTCCATTTGTCACTCCTTTTCATAGCCAAATAATTGTGTTCAGCAGCACAAACTTCTTGCTTATCCTTCCCTCCACCACTAGCTTTCCCCACCTCCAGGTCTGTTTTACCACAAGGTATCACCCTCATCTAGAATGCCCTTGTTCCTCTTCACCCACTGGAAAGTACCTATTTGGCTTTGAGGGTCCTGTTAAAATGTCACCTCTTCTGGAAAGTCTTTGCTGACCCCTCAAGGAAAGGAGTCTGAGCTTTCTCTGCCCTTTATCCAGAAGTCAGTTGTGTTATAATGACAAGCCCCTCTCCTCCACAAGTCTGGGCACAACCCCTGAAGGCACTGGTGGGCTTGTACTCACCTCCCCCAGCAGGCCTTCAGTCTCTGTTTGGTGGAGGAAGGAACAACGTTACTGTGAGGAAGGGGTCTGAGATGGTCTCTTACAAAGAGGGCCAAGAAACCAGCTTACCCAAGAAAGGTAAGTGATTTGTTCCAGGTTACCTGGGAAGGCTGGGAACCTTCCTGCCATCCCTCCTCCCAGACGGGGCTGCCTCACTGTGATACCTGTGAATGGTTCCTAGTAATTTCTCTTCTTAGGTTTACACATTGCTTTTGCATCTGTCCCAACAGGTCTGTGTTGCAGGTTATTATCACTCTCTGATTACAGTCTGAGGACACATAAGTGGCACAAGGAAAACACAAGGAAGAACACTTTCCTGGCTCTTGGATGTGGGGTACATGAATGTGTGCACACAAGAACAAGTCTGAGCTGGATCTGGCATCCTGAATAAGAAGGCCCTGCCCTTGTTTTAAGCCAGTGTGCTGAAGGGAACTGAATCTCTCTGGGGCAGTAGAGATCAATCAGCCAGTACCTCATGCTAATGGTTCTCAAATGTGGAGCTGGAAGTGCTGTTTTCTCCATTTGGGGCCTTTATCTTTGAACTTTCCTGTCTCATTTTTTAGCTTCAGAGTTAAAGCTTTTTTTTTTTTTTCTTTTTCTTTTTCTTTTTCTTTGTAAGCCATTCTGCCCTCTGACAGCAAGATGTGGCTGTTTAGGAGTGCTCATCTTTTCTATCATACCATTCTGTCTACCTTTCCTTCCTTTAGAGGGGTAAAGGGGTACGGACAGGGGAGCAGCTGAGCCAGAAGCCAGGCCTGGCTCAGTCACATCCTAGCTGGGTGCTTTTTTGGGTAAACTGATTAACTTCTGTTTAGATGCCCTGCCCAGCTCACAGACTACTATGGGCAAACAGGACATGATCAGTACATCCACTGTATTTTCTCAGCACCAGCTCCTCGCCATCTCCCCAACTCTCCAGACTTGTTCCTACCTCTACCTTTCTCTCTGAAACACCCTTGCTGCTCCTCTCTATGTTCCCAGACCTTTCAGGGCTCAGATCAAGTGTCACCACCTCTTGGAAGCTTTCCACACTCCCTGTGCACAATGAGCTTTCCTTTCTAAACTCCTTAGTGAGCACCCTGTTCCAATTTAGTTCTGTTTCATAGCATTTGTACTTTAAGATTGCTAATAACAATAACAATAGGAACTGGGCCAGACAAAACCCATAAAACAGGTATATTAACCCCACTGCATAGAAAGTGAGGCTCCAAAGAGTGAAAGGAGTTGCTCAAGATCCCAGCTGGTTCGGGCAGCAAAGTCAGAACTCAAAGCCAGTGTTCTTTCCCCTAAACTGCACACTTCTCACCATGTTGAATACCCCATGAGGACACAACAGGCACATGAGAATCGAGGAGACGATGAATGATTAACATTCGGGCTTGCTTGGGAAGTACAATCTGAGAGTGGGAATTTTAAAAATATCCTAACTGAACAAATGCCCTCTGAGTTCTACTTTATCTCACTATTGCATTCCAAGCATGAAGTCACCACTCACCCCAAGAAGCCTGACAAGGGCTTGCCGCCCTACTTGGCAGCACTAACAAACCAGTTCTTGCACAAGATGATGTAAATTTCGAAAGGAAACCAGAAATCCCCAGAGTGGTCTGATGCTTTCTCCCTCCTTTCTAGGCCAAAACCACAGGATGGCTGGAGGCAGAGGCAACAGATAAATAGCCTTTGTCTTGAGGCTGCCTTTCCTAACCCTTGGCAGTTCTGACCTGCTGCATCAGCAGGATGGCCTTGGTGAAGCCATGGGGGGCTGGGGGGGGGGGTGAGGGAGGGATGACTCTGACTTCTGAATCTTAAGGGCTTGGCAGAGGAAGCCCCAGGCCCCCCTTTTGGCTCTTCTTGGTCAGCCAAAGTCAGGGAGCAGCAAACTGCATTTATCTTTGAGGTTGGGATGGCAGTCTTGGGAGAAAAACTTTCAGTCAACATAGTTTGTTTGGCATGATTAAGAAAGACTAGGTTTCTGGTGGATGCGGTGCATGGATCTGGGATGGGGGGCAGATGAGGACTATTAGGAAACAGTCCAGTAGGGGCTATTCTTGCCCCTCCTCCTGACGCCACTTCCACCCACCTCTCTCCTTCCTTTCTTTCTCTTTCCTTTACCTCAAATCTGAATTCCATTAATGTTTACCAAATAACTGCTCTGTGCCAGGCACTAATAATTTCTGCATAATGAGTAGCAAGGGTATCAACAACTTAGAGGAAGAAGTGGACTCCAGCCCCACCCTTTGTAAGAAGCCAGGCCAGGATTTTGGTGACTATAAAGGTGGGGAGATCTTGGCCAGGCTGAGGACATAGGATCTCACTGTCCTGCCAGCCCTTTGACCATCCTCTGAAGCCCCTCAATAAAATGGTATCATGCCCTCCACCCTCACCCCAAAAAAAAAAAGAAGTTGAGCCGGGGACAGTGAGTAGGGCACGTGTGTGTGGAGGGCAAACACAGACTGATGCAGTCTCTCTGAATGGCAATCTAGAAATGTGTCTAAAAATCTTTCAAATGTATGTGGCGTTTTACCTAGCAATTTGACTTCAAGGAATTCATACTGAAGAGCTAAGTTGGGACAGGTACAAAGACTTAGCAAGAAAGATGCTATCAACAATAGCAAAAAAGCTGTAAGCAGTGTAAATGTCCAACAAAAGATAGTGGCTGTGTAAGATGTGGAAGGAACATCCATGTGATAGGACAAAAAGCAGTCATTAAAAACAATGTGGGGGTGGGGACAGCAGGGAGGCAGGAATGGTTATAACAAAAGGGCAGCCCATGGGGCACCTGGGTGGCTCAGTCAGTTAAGCATCTGAGTTCGGCTCAGGTCATGATCTCACAGTTTGTGACTTGGAGCCCTGCACCAGACTCTGTGCTGACAGCTTGCAACCTATAGCCTGCTTCAGATTCTGTGTCTCCCTCTCTCTCTGCCCCTCCCCCACTCGTGTTCTGTCTCTCTCTCCTTCAAAAATAAATAAACAGGGGCCCCTGGGTGGCGCAGTCGGTTAAGCGTCCGACTTCAGCCAGGTCACGATCTCGCGGTCCGTGAGTTCGAGCCCCGCGTCGGGCTCTGGGCTGATGGCTCGGAGCCTGGAGCCTGTTTCCGATTCTGTGTCTCCCTCTCTCTCTGCCCCTCCCCCGTTCATGCTCTGTCTCTCTCTGTCCCAAAAATAAATAAAAAACGTTGAAAAAAAAAAAAAAAACATTAAAAAAAAAAAAAAGAAAGAAAAGGCAGTCCAACATTAGAGATCTCATGGGTTGGTGGTGGGAGACACATGAACCTATCCAGGTAATACATGTGTACTATAGTTTTGCAGACTGCTACCAGTGGGGAAACTGGGCAAGTTGTACAAGGGATCTCTGTATGGTTTCTTATAACCATAAGTAAATCTACAGTCATCTTAGTATCTTAAAAATGCTAGGAAAGTATATTTATTGATGTGGAGCCATGTTTCCAGTAGACTGCTGAGAGAAAAAGCCACACTGCTAGCTGACAGGCAATAATTCATATAGTGATGGGCCGGCAATATGTAAATGGTAGGTTAAATTGGAAGATAATGATAAAGGAAGATGACTAAAAATCTCTCTCTTTTATAGTCCACATTCAGTAAAGGAAGAACAGCAAATCTGAGGTTTCATCGATTAGATTTATAATATTTACAGTAGATTCCACTTTTGTTTACAATGTTCATATAAAATTATATACTCCTAATTGTATGTCCTGCATATATTACATATACATATAGAAAAAGCCTGGGTGGATATGTTCTAAGACGTTTAAGAGTGATTCTCTTGAGGATGGGATTCTGAGAGCTAAGTCTTTCCTTCATGCTTGCCTCTATTTTAGGGCATTTCTACAATGGGCATGATTCACTCACAGAGCAGACAGGCAGCCTGGACAGCTGGGATTAGGCCAGACCAGACTTAGGTTGTCAATCTCTGCCCTCCTGTGTTTCTGTCCTCCTGTTTGTGGCTCCAGGTCCCCATTTCTGTTCTGGCCTCCTCCTAGTTTGAGAGACTTGTGCATAGTCCCATGCTCCCTTCTTGGCTCACACACCTCAGCGCCCCGCCCCTCCATCCGACCCACATTCTCTTTCCCTCACACACACTAGCATGCTCACACATCTGCGCATATACCCAGCTAGACTCCCAGCTTTGCTGGCTTGCTCCCCTCTGCCCCATGCATGGCCCTCAGTGAAACAGACTCTGTCTGCAGACAGACAACCCTGAATACCCCTCCCTGTCCCAACCAGGAAAGGGAGACAAGAAAGAATTGGAGGCTCAATAGGGTGGAGCTGTTTGTCCAAAGACACACAGGTTGTATAAGGTAGAGACAGAGTTTCAGGTTCTCGTCCAGAGTACCTTCCATGACATCATAACTGCAACTCCTCTCTCTTCCCTCTCTCCTCACCATCCATCCCCCACCCAATACACAAATGCGTAGCCTGGCTTCCTGGGTTTTGTCTGCCCTGCCACAGCTGAGAGCTGACAAGCACCCTGGTTACCTGTGGCACCTCCACGGCCGACATGGAGAAGACATGGAGGCAGAAGATCTTGGAGCCATGGTAACCAACCACAAAGCCCTGTAGCTTCTGCTGGTGCACAGGGAAGGTGCTGGCTTTGATGTTAAGGTAGCCTCCTCCCGAGAAGCAGAGCATGTCCTCACACTGGGTGTTCCAGGCCACGCTGTTGGCATTTGGCTCCTGAAGAACAGGAATAGTAAGGATCCTTTGACAACCACCCTGGCCTTTGCCACCATTCCTGCATTCAGCTAAGCACTTTTTAAAGCCTGAATCAAACTAAATTGCTAAGAGTGGGATGGGGGAAAAGGGAGGAAAAGGGAAGCAGAAGAAAAGAAGCATAGAAGCAAAATCCTCTATGCCTCTATGCACTTGTTTATGTTGGAATTTTTTTAATAAACAAGCATTACTTTTGAAAAAAAAGTATTATTATCCCAAATATTAATCATTACCTACTGAGAGAATGAGCAAAGTGGCTTTACTTCTGTTACAGAATGAGTACACACAGCTATACACAGAAGATTTAAAGGGATATGTTCCAGGGCTCCTGGGTGGCTCAGTCAGTTGAGCATCGGACTCTTGATTTCAGCTCATGTCATGATTCCACAGTCATGGGATTGAGCCCTGCGTCAGGCTCCGTGCTAAGCATGGAACCTGCTTGGGGTTCTCTCTCTCTCTCTCTCTCTCTCTTTCCCTTCCTCTTTCCCTCTCTCCCTCTCCCCAACCCACATGTGCACCTGCTTTCTCTCTCTCTAAAATAAAACAAACAAGCAAGGGTGCCTGGGTGACTCAATTGCTTGAGTGCCTGACTCTTGACTTCAGCTCAGGTCATGATCTCACAGTCATGATCCTGTGGTCATGAGATAGAGCCTTGCGTTGGGCTCCACACTGAGTGTGGCACCTGCTTAAGATTCTCTCTCTCCCTCTCCCTGCCCCTTTCCAGTGTGTGTGTGCTCTCTAACTCTAAGTAAAAACAAAAATAAAACAAGCAAACAAAAATAAATAAAAGGATATGTTTCAAAGAATTAACAGTGATTGTTTTGGGGTGGGTGGAATTGTGGGTGCTTTTTCATTTGTTATGTTTTTTGTTTGCCTGAAATTCTCTTTTGATCATAAACATCTATTATTTTTTATAATAAGGAAAAAAACTTATTTTTACATTATAAAATAATATATCATCTCTGCATTTACAATTCTCATGCTGTAGAAATACAGTCACCCTGGGGGGCACTCCCTCTCCTATACGTTTTCTGCTTAGCAATGGAGCCCCAGGGAGCAGATGTTCATACCTTTCTGCCTAGAATCTTTTACAATGTCTGAATCTTTTATAATGAGCATGGATTACTTTTATACTAAGCAAAAACAATAGAGCTGTTTTAATTTTCAGGGGGCAGGGGCAGTGGAGAGAAAAAAAGATAGTTGGGAATGCTTATATCTCCTGACAAGGTCTGAGAATTACCCTCCCTAGCTACTACAGAACCTTCAGTGGAGATGGGGAAGGACACACACCCTTCCATTCCTATATGGTTCTAGGCTCAGACACAGATTCACAACTGGAGGCCTGCTAACCTACCTACAGGAGTTAGTGTTGAGGCTGAAGAGAGGAAAAGTAACATTTAGGGCCATGTTTTGTAAGGCACTGAGCTACTTACTGTAGTCTCTTGTTTAGTACTGTAACAATTCTGTGAGGGGGCAATTACAAGTTCAATTTCAGAGAGAATAAAAAATTCAGGTTCAATGAACTGTGCTAACTTGCTTGAGATCACACTGTAAGTGGTGAGGGTAGGACTGGAGCCCAAGTCTGTCTGAAGACAAAGCCTATGCTCTTTCTTTCCCCTTAACCACTCTGCCTCCACAGTGATATAAATGAGTTGTTATCTACTGGAACCACCTTGGGCTAGCAGTAGCCAGGTGGCCCCTTCTAACTGACTGAGGCAGCTCCCTACACTCTAACATCCCTCTGTCCTGCTGATTCTGCTCCCAGGGACAAAGAAGAGCCCTGAGAAGGGGACCTCAATCTGCCAATTAACACTGGGAGACTTGAGGCTGAAGAAGCCAGTCAGCTTTAGGGGAAGCTTGCTTCAGGCAAATGGGCCCTGACCTCTTATAAAGCCCTATACAGGCAAAGAGTGGCACTGAGTCTGGCAGAATGCCAGCCAGGTGGTGGGCATGAAGCCTTTGGGCTCTCTTCTCCAGTGACACACTTCCACCGGCCACAGGACCAAATGGTATGTAAACAATGCCTATGCCCCCAAACAGTTCACATTTTGCTGGCTCTTATAGCATCTTTGTGAAATAAATAGAAGGGAGGGCTTCCCCCATGCCTTCCCTTCTTTCAGATGACAAAACTTGTCCTATTTCTTTACTACGTCTTAGGTCACTCATAGATACAGGCATATCTCCAATAGGTGAGAAGCCCTTTTGCAAAAGAATCATCATCTCATTGAACAATACACTGAGACCCTATCACATGCCCCACTGATATTTATTATTATTTCTTTACTGTTCACAGAAAGAAAAGTGTTACTTGCTCATCTTATCTGTGAGGAAACCAAAGTTCAAAGAGACTTTTTCCAGCTCCTGCAGCTCATGTGTGGGAGGGGGTGGGCTGTGCCCTGGGGCCACTTGGGCTCTGCACCCCTGCTCAAAGCCTATACCCCTCCATGTCACCACTCCTCCCAGAGATCTGCCTGGGAGCCAGAGAGTGAGCACCTCCTGCAGGAACTAGGAAGCTAAAAAAGAAGTCAAAGGACCATGTCATGGAAACTCTGGGATTTCACCTGAAAAAGCAACTCTTTGGTATGGATGTCATACACCAGGCACATGTCATTTTCATCCACCACGGCCAGCTTCTTACGGGAGGCACTCATGTCCAAACAGCGCACAGCTGTGGCCTGCTTTAGCAAGACGATGGCAAAGAGATTGTCCACAAAGATCTTTAGGATCTGGCAAAATTTCAGAGAGAAAAAAAAAAGTGAGTTACCATGGCAACAAGACTCTGGAACTCTGCCAGGTATTGGAATCCCATGTGTTCTACAAGAACAACTCCCACTAACTTCAACAGAGGCTCTGTGCAGAGAAAAGAACTCATCAAAAGAAGGGAGCGGGGACTTATCCTTAGGAAACCAGAAGTACAGTTCCTCAGAGGTTGCCAAAGTAATGACAAGCCCCAAGATGCAAGAAACTCTCTTAAATGTCTGCTTGACGGGGATTTGTTAATAACACTACCCAAACTTCAGAGTTGGGAGATCTGAGTCACACTAACACAGGAAGAGGCTACTTTATTTATTTTATTTTTTTAATGTTTTTATTTTTTATTTTTGAGACAGAGAGAGACAGAGCATGAACGGGGAAGGGTCAGAGAGAGAGGGACACACAGAATCTGAAGCAGGCTTGAGACTCTGAGCTGTCAGCATAGAGCCTGACGCAGGGCTCGAACTCACGAATCGTGAGATCATGACCTGAGCCGAAGCCGGACGCTTAATGACTGAGCCACCTAGGCGCCCCAGGAAGAGGCTACTTTAAACACTGACAAGACATCTGGTGTAACTACAGCAAAATAATGATGATGATGATGATGATGATGATGATGATAAGGATGATGACAGCTATCAGTTATTGACTATTTTTGACAGCCTTATGCAACATGAAGCATTATCCTGATTTGTAAAACCTCAGTCTCAGAGTGGCAATGTGACCTGCCTAGGGTCATACAGCCAGTAAGCAGCTAAGCACAAACATGACCCCAGGTTGACCTGCCCCCAAAATCCATGTTCTCAGGTCTCACAATGGAAGTGACAGCTGACCGTGAGAAAGAAGCAGACTTTCCACCCTTTGGTATTGCTACCCTGCAGCCCGCACTAATTCATACTTCATGACTTCTGTCCCCAGGAAAGGCCTGATAAGCCTCAGCCACAAGCCATCTGCTAGACAGCTTGGCTCTCAGGCTAATGCGGTTATATTTTCACTTTCAAATTTCCATGTAGCCCACTTAGAACTTTTCTTATTTTGAGCAAAGAACACACACACAAATCTGTTTAACTTTGTATAACCTAGATTTTCCACATCTATATGAGCAAAGGGCCCAGTTTTCTTACAATATCTAGTAATAATTGCCTGAAGGCCAGTACCCTCTAAGACACAAGCTGAAACTCACTGCCTTAATCCATTCATTGCCCTAATAGGGATCTCACCTAAGAATGAGCTATGCCTCCCTCCTTAGCAAGCCACTGAAACTGCACCTCTAACAAATCTCCCACCTTCTGGATGCCCTTAAACCCACTAATCCACTCTACAGGCAGCCCAGAAGCCACAGTGCCAACCCTGCCAGGATGCGCATGCTAGAAGTCTTTGGCCTGAAGCTGTTCTCAAAACATGAAAATCTGGGTTGCCCTCCAATGTGCCTATGGCAAATGTGGGGTGGGGGACACCCTTTTTCCTGCCCCAAGAAACCATTCAGGGTCGTAATGAGACTGGTCCCTGTGTTGGCACACAGATTATCAGCCTGATGGGAGACACATGAGAACACTCACCTGTCCATTCTTCAGGCCTACTAACAGACCTTCCCTTCCTGGAGGGCCACCAATCACCTTGATATAGCGAATAAGAGACTCCATCTGCCACTCCCGCTCCTTCACTCCACTGAAGGACAGGCACTGTAGCCGTTTCTCCTAGAAAGCAAACCCAGTTCTGCATGGATATTTGACAGAGTAAGTGTTCCCAGCCCTCCCCAGGAGGTGTTCCTGCATGTGAGGGATGAAAAATACCTCAGGGTCTATTGGATCTAGTCCCCATGACTGGCATTGTTCGTTAATCCTTCACACAGCCTTCACCACAGAGCCCAGCTCAGCCTCACATCTTCTGTGCAGACCTCTAGGCAGCCACAGCCAAAGGCAGCATCCAAAAGCATATCTTTTTGCCACATCTATCCTATAACTTGTTGCACCTCAAAACTGCTTTTAGTTCTAGACATAAGAGAGATTTTAATTGTATTTTACATACAGTGGTTTTTAAGTTTATTTATTTTGAGAGAGACACAGTGTGAGTTGAGGAGGGGCAGAGAGAGAGGGAGAGAGGCAAAGAGAGAGAGAGGGAGAGGGAGAGGGAGGGAGGGAGGGAGGGAGGGAGGAAGGGAGGGAGGGAGGGAGAGAGAGAGAAAGAGAGAGAGAGAGAGAGAGAGAGAGAGAGAGAGAGAGAATCCCAAGCAGGTTCCATGCTGTCAGCACAGAGCCTGATGCAGGGCTTGAACCCACAAAGCTGTGAGATCATGACCTGAGCCAAAACCAAGAGTCAGACACTTAACTGACTGAGCCACCCAGGTGCCCATACATACAGTGATTGCTAAAGGATTTCTTAAAACTTTATCACTTCCAACAGGCCTACTTTTATGAATCCAAATCTACCTCTACTTCCAAGAAAGATGCTGGGCTGGCCTTATCTCAAAGTCTTTCCAAACTTCTCCTGGCATTGACTTAGACATTTTCTAGGAAGCTCTAAGTTGAAAAATTTTTTTCTGTGAAAAAAATCTCTCAAAAAGTAAAACTTCCTTTACTATTTTTGACTTGATATCATAAATATTTTTGTTTAACAGATAGTAAAATATACATGTAATATATATATTACATATATTTACCAAAAAATTGATCATTTCTATCAGTATATGCTTTAAGTCATTAAAATATGTATGATCCTAGTATAACAAAGTGCTTTGCAATACAAAAAGGTATTTTCCTAGTTATGGTCCATGACTTTCCGGTAGAGTCCAACTCCTCTAGATGTCAATAAAATGAAAGCAATGAACAGCTACTGAGTTTGAGGGAAAGGGACTTTCTTGGTGTCCAACTTTAAAACAATGAGTTGGGTACCCTATCCTTAGAGGAAACATGAAGAAGATTCAGCCTGATTCCTCCAACCTGGTGCCCACCTGGCAGAGGATGATGTGATCGGCACACACCACCAGGAGGTTGCATTCAAACTTCTTGACAATCCTCTCCTTCACCCGATAATGCATGTCTGACGAGTCGTCTGAATATAACTCATAGATGAGGATTTTCTCTGGCAGTTGGATAGCTAATCGATTTTTGTAGATGGCAATTTTCTTGACAAGCTCTTTACATTTAATCCGAACTGTCAAAGAAAAAAAAAATTCCAGCTCTAGCATGACGTTAAGTAAGGTAGAAGGCAGAGAAATTAAAAGCTATCATTTAATGGCAATTAAAGGAGACACTTTCATCAAAAAAAAAATCTTTACAGACTGTCTAATATGTACAATCAGCTCTACTAAATATGGGAATCCAAAATCGTATACAATCTTTGTGGTCCAAAGCTTACACCTGAGTACGGAAAGTAAAATTCTTAGCATTACCATCACTTACTGAATATAAGTTTAAAACTCCTCTGCACAGCATTAACAGCCCCTGATGATCAGAAGTCCATCTGAATAAATACCCACATCTCTGGCCACTCCCCACCCACCACCCACAATAACAGGGAAATGCATGTAGTTTCTGTATACACTAGACTCTCACACTCTAACTGCAGACCAGGTGGAGAAAGTGTCCCCAATAAGGGAAACTGGGGAACTGCCCAAGTAGCTATACCCTCACCAGCACAGCTGGAATCTTCAAACAGAGGTGCTCCCAGATGGGAACCAAAGGATGCCACTGAATCTGTAAGACAACCCTCAGTGTGCATACCCACACACAGGCACCAGGCAGTGTGCTGTGGCCAAACATCTGTATATGAATACATCTGAAATAAGTGGATCCTTAGCCCATTTAATCAGCATGGCTACTGGGTGGACAGCGGAGGAGGCTGAGGTTCAGACTGACTGTGCTAGGCCTGGAACCCAGATCTTCTAAGCGTGTGATGACCCATTATCCCTGCTTACCTCTGGGGTAAGGACCCACCAGGAGGCAAGTGGAGATGAAGGTGAGAGAGAAGCATTCCAGTATATCCACACCAGAGAGGATACACATCCACAAAGACTGATGCAGCTCAGCCACCTTGGCTCTGATGTGTCATACATTACCCTTCCCTTAGTCAAGAAGTCCACGTCCCCCTTGGAATTATGTTGAGTCTGTGCTTTTTTTTTTTTTGAGACAGAGGGTTTATTGCTTTCTTTAGATTCTCAAAGACATGTACATCCTCCCCTTACCCTCAGAAAAAAACAAAAGAAGAACCAGTAGTCCAATGTGTTTCCAAAAGACTGAGGAGGAACATTTCCTATCATTTTACTTGCTCTGTCAGCAGTCCTCTCAACCTATCCCTCTTCCCAAAGTCTGCCTTTTACCTTTCTGCTCAGTGATCAGGTGCTGCACGATGACATCAGTCATGCTATCCCTGTAGGCATACCGGTCCTTGTAGAGACCGTGGACAGTACTGAAAATAAGCTGGTAGAAGGAAATGGTGCCATCTTGGCAGCCTACCACCTGTAGGGAAAGAGAGTTGTCAATTCCCAGCTCTCTCTGGAGAAAGAGTCTGCCCTCCCATTTGTCAGGAGCAAATGTCAAGGATCTGACTGGCTAAACATGGCTGATGTCTGTGCCTAGTCAGGCAACAGCCCAACAGAATGGACTTCTTCTTACCACGTAGTTGGAGTCAGGTTTCACTTTACACGTCCACACCCAGGAGTTCTGCTCCCCAACAGTCCCAAGCCGTACTCCGTCCTTGGTGAAAAGGGATACTTGTTTGTCTGACCCTCCCAGCAAAATGTACTCCCCTTTAGTAAAGTAGCTGAGGCAGCAGGGGTCAAAGTTCAGTGACCGATCCTTCCCAATCTGAGGAAAGAGAACACACACCAAGGGAAAAACCACTCCTAAATCCATACTATTCACGATACAATTAAGGGCTTTTCCTAATGACTTTAATGGGGGGAGTCAAGAAGACAAGGGCAAGCTGGCCAGAGTTAACTCCTGTGTGATTCCATCATGAACACAGGCCAGCCTCCTCTGGAGCTCCCTACTTCTCCCCTCCACACAGCTGAATCCTCCACTGCTTGAGTTGGCAGTTATCTCCCGGAGTCCCACTAGATGCTCTAGGTGTGTATCTTAGCTCCTCAGCCAATCTGGACCCTCCTCCCACTCGGACTTTCTCCCACAGGCCTCCTCCACACACAGCCTTTGCAAGGATTTCAACGGTTCCCCTCAGGGCCTTCCTTCCTTCCTTCCTTCCTTGCTTCCTTCCTTCCTTCCTTCCTCCCTCCCTCCCTCCCTTCCTTCCTTCTTCTTCTTCTTCTTCTTCTCCTTCTCCTTCTTCTTCTTAAGTATTTCATAAAGCTAAATTCATCTGGTTTAAAAACTGTCCTCTATTCTGAAACTACACCCATCATACTTCTCTTTATAACAACCTTACTGAGGTATAACTCATATACCATACAATTCACCCACTTCAAGTGTATAATTGGGATGCCTGGGGGGCTCAGTTGGTTGAGCATTCGACTCTTGATTTTGGCTCAGGCTCCCTGTGTCAGTGCAAAGCCTGCTTGGGATTCTCTCTCTCCCTCTCTCTGCCCCTCCCCTGTTTGCTCACCTGTATGTGTGTGTGTGCACGCATATGGTGTACACATGTGTGTGCATTCTCTCAAAGTAAATATACATTAAAAAAAGCGTGCAGTTAATTATGCAAACAGCATCACTAATTCAGAACATTTCTATCACCCCAAAAAGAAACCACATACCTGGTAGCTGTTGATCTCAATTCTCTTTTCTTTCCCTCCTCTGTCAACCACTAATCTACTTTCTGTGTCTATAGTTCTGCCTACTTTGCAGATTTCACAAATCTCCAAATGGGAGATGGGATCTCACAATTTATGAATTGGATCACACAATTTGTGGCCTTTTGTGACCAACTCATCCATATTGTAGCGTGTATCAGTACTTCATTCTTTTTCATTGCTGAATAATATTCCATTACATGGAATCCATTACATGAATATACCACATTTTATTATCTATTCATCAGTTAATGGCCATGTGTAATTTTTGACTATTATGAATAATGGTGCTATGGATATTTGTGTACAAGTTTTTATGCAGACATGTTTTCATCTTTTATGGATACATATATCCAGGAGTGAAATTGCTGGATCAGCTGGTAACTTTATGTTTAACCTTCTGAGGAACTGCCGTATTTTTCAAAGTGACCGTAACATTTTATATTCATACTAGTAGTATGTAAGGGTTCCAATTTTTCCAGCCCAGTGGGTATGATTTTGATTTGCATTTCCCTGATGTCTAATGATGTTAAGGACCTTTTCATGTGCTTATTTGGCCACATGTATATCTTGTTTGGAGAAATCTCTATTCAAATCCTTTTTCCAGTTTTTAATTGGGTTGTCTTTTTATTATTGAGTTGTAAGAATTCTTTGTATATTCCAGATATATGTCCCTTATTAGATATATGATTTGTAAAAATTTTCTCCAATTCTATGAGTTGTCTTTCAGTTTTGGTACTGTCCCCTTAGCTTTTAGGATGAAGGTCAAGCTCCTGAGCTCAGCTCCCTTGGCCAAGACAAACATCTTATAGTTTGCCAAGCAGACCATGCTCTTTCAGACCTTCATGTCCTCACAAGTGCTATTCTCCACCACCACCCCAGCCAGAACTATCCTCCCTCTCTCTCTCTCCACCAGGTGTCATCTCCTACAAAAAACATCCCCTATCTCTTCACCCTACCCAAGGGTGCTCCCTCCTTTGTGCTCCCATGGCCCTGTGCTCACCTCCCCCACAGCACTGCTCTCAATGCTCTGTAGTTATAGGTTTAATTTGATGTCCTCTCTCCCCTTTTAACCTGTTAAAACCCAAGCTCCTTATTGTCACTGGAGTTTTTTGCTGCCCTGAGGGTGCTTTTTGTAAATAAAAAGACTATTTATGATTACCATTGTTAAACTAATAGTCAAAAAAAAAAAAAAAAACCTCACAACAACTAACAGTTTATTAAAGAAATAATCCTAAAAACCTGGTTCTTCATTAAGTTTTTAAGTTCAATTTACAAATATTTTCTATTTATAAGTCTAGCAAAAGTAAACAACTAATTGAAAAGGGGCCTCTGATTATCATTTACTGAATTAAATTTTGAACAGATTTTAAAATCCCTTAGTTTAAGGGATTTTAGTTGATTCCCTTAAACTAATTTAAATTGCAATAATTTTGGGGCACCTGGGTGGCTTAGTTGGTTAAGCATCTGACTTTGGCTCAGGTCATGATCTCATGGTTTGTGGGTTTGAGCCCCATGTCGGGCTCTGGGCTGAGAGCTCAGAGCCTGGAGCCTGCTTCCGATTCTGTGTCTCCCTCTCTCTCTGCCCCTTCCCCACTCACACTCTGTCTCTGTCTCTCAAAAATGAATAAATGTTAAAAAATTGTTTTTAATTAATAAATTGTAATTATTAATTTTATATATTCAATTTTCCTTTATAAAAATTTCAAATGCCTAACACCAAAATTCCCCTAGCACTTATATAATGATAGTAAATCCCCTAGCACTTACAGTAATGATAGTAAATGATAGTAAGAAAACTAAAAAAATCTTATGAGTCATGACATAGAAGGTTTGCAGCTTCTGGTAATGGCTCACTAGTTCCCACTAGGCCAACTCTCCTGCAGGTAACAACTATAAATGCTGAACCAACTATAAATTACAACCACCTGAAGGCACTACAGAGCAACCAGAAGCAGACAAAAACTGAAGACACATGAGCATTTGGAAGAAAGGCCTGGCCCTAGGTGAGTTTCTCATTTTTTTAATGGCTTTTTGCCTGAGGGCAGGCCCTATCAGCACCCTGTTGGATGAGCACAGAATTTCAAGCCATGACAGCTTAAAAATGAGGTGGGAAATCCCAGAAAAGAGACATGCAGAGGGAGAGCCAAAATTCTGCACATACACTCTGTTGAATATCTGGAGTTCCCTGAACTACACACATGTGGGGCAGATGCCAAGCAGCCCAGCAAGGCTAAAGAGCTGAATAGAGACTTCAGCTGCTGCTCACACTAGAAAGGTGGAGTTTGAATGTTGAGTCCAGCAAAGTTAACTACCTGTTTTAAAAAAGCTCAACTACAGCGTGCTCTCTCTCTCTCAAAATAAATAAACTTAAAAAAAAAAAAACAAAAACCAAAACAACTACACAATAATCCTCAGAGGAACATGACAGAAATTAATCCCTATGATGTACCTATGATGTATCATTTACAATGTCCAGAATATAACCCAAAATTCCAAAAAGCAGAAAAATATGAACCATATTCAAGAGAAAAGACAATGAGTAGATACTGACCCCAAGATAATTCAGATACAAATTAGCACATAAAAATGTTAAAATAGCTATTATACTATGGCCAAGGATATAAAGGCAAATATACCTACATCTATAATGAATGAACAAATAATAAAAAAGAATCAAATGAAAATCTAGAACTGAAAAATGAAATAACTGAAACAAAAATTCACTGGATGGGCTTAACAGAAATATTACAGATGACAGAAGAGTCAATGAAGTTGAAAACTGAGCAACAGATCAGAGTTGGGGGGGGGGGGGAAGATTTAAAAAATGAAAAGGGCCTCAATGACCTGGAGAACAGTATCAAAAGGTCTAATGTGTAATTGGAGACCCAGAAGGAAAGGAGAGAATGAAGAAGAAAAATTATTTGAAGAAATAACAAAGAATTATTCCACATTTGCTGAAAGAATAAAGACATAAATATATAGATTCAGGAAGATCAGTAATCATCCCCCACCCCACCCCAAGACAGAAAATATAATGAATCTCTTTAACATTCCAATATTACTTAGGTACTTACTAAAAATTTCTTACATCTTTCAATTTAAAATCGGACATATAAATTGATTACTCAATTACAACTTCTAAATGGTCATCACAAGACAGATATGATAGATATTCTAGTATGGATTCTAGCATCAGTCTGCCTGGGTTCCAAACCACACTTGGGCACTAACTATACTGTATGACTTTGGGCAGTCATTGAACCTCTCTGTGCCTCAACTTTCTTACATGTAAAGTGGTGGTAACAGTACATACCTCACAGAGTTGTTACAAAGATTAAAAGAGTTAACCTTATAAAGAGTTTATACAATGCCTGAAACCCAATAAATGTTAGCTATTATTATCATTAACCCAGATACCCTTAAACATTATAAACACTTAAATAGCTAAAAATACACAAATTATATATACCTAAGACCAACACAAAAGTATAGGTTTGGTTTACTTCATCATCCTATATTTAATTCTAAATCTTCCCAGATTTAAAAGACAACCACTAAGGAAACAATTTTACTGTCCCAAACCAAGTGGGTTATCTCAGCAGTTAGGCTGCTTATCATTCAAAAACTCTGGGCCACAACATGAGCTCTAGTGCTACATACATGCAAGATATTTCCCATGGCTCTGACCACCAGGTCAAGTTCTTTTTTATTGTCACTGTAGCAACAAGACTCCATTCTCTCTCTGTGTAGTGTGGTTATTTGTTCCCAAGAACTTCCAATACCTATGCCCAGTGCCTGGTACACAATAGATGTACCAATAAATATGTGTTGAATGATGATATACACACATCAAGTGGATGAACAGATAGTCCAGGGCTAGATACAAGATAATTAAAGTGAGGGTTTGGGGAAATCAGCCATGGGAAACTCAGAAGACACTTCACTATTTTTATCTTGTCTTTACTCAACTATGGAAAAAAAAAAAAAAAGACAAATGATGAGGTAGAAAAGAAATGGCCCGCAAACTAGGCTACATAACTGAAACCCCTCTTAAGGACTAAGAATATTACTAAACAAAGGCTCCGTTGAACAGGCTGTATTTCTCACCTGTTAGGCTGTGGTACCTAAGCCATCCCCACCACCTTCAGTAGTAATGAGGTGTATAATCTTTATTTGGGTATAATCTTTATTTCATGTTCTGAGTCTTGTCTACTCGTTTCTAAAAAGTTAGTAACCAGTGTACCTACTTTGCAGGGTTTTGTAAGAATTAAATGAGATAAAGTATGCAAAACCTGGGCATAGTACCTGGTATCAAAGTAAATGTTCAATAAACAGGAGCCAACAAGAATAATAATGTATAATTACCAAAAATATAACCTCTAAAAGTGAACAAGCATGACTGCAATTGTATCTCCCACTGGGTTTGTACAGAACTACATACCTGTTTTCCACTCAGTTGGTAAAAGGATAGTTTCTGTCCCCAGTCAGCTACAGCCAGGATGTCATTATGTTCCTCTCTAACCAACAGAAGACAAAAGAGGTTATGTGGGGCCACGGCCTGAGAACTGTAGCCCCAAGGGTTTAACAAACAACAGGAAAAAGAAACCCCTGGCCAGACTGTCAGATTACCAAATGTTATATAGCAATACTGAGGCCAAAAGTTATAACATGGGCCAACCCATCAATCAGTCCAGTGGGATGAGGCAAGGTGATCCTTCTTGGATCTGTTATTTCATTGAATGCCCTACCATAGGCTGTGGTGCTGGGCCTCTGCCACAGTGAAGAAGCTAAACCCCTCATTTCAAAGCTTCCTGAGAGCAGTGCTAAGAAAGCACAAGGTTGTAGAGCCAAGAGTGCCTTTTATTTATGTACTATAAAATGTGGGGATATGATGGAGAAGCAAATCTATTGCAATGAAAGGGCAATGGGTTGTCTGATGTTTTAATGGACAGAGAGGAAGTTTGCTTGCGCTTCCTGAAGAGGGAAAAATCAACACCTAAAGATCAGTTCTCTCACAGTTAGGGTCCTCAAACAGGTGAAATGGTTTCTGACTAGATGAATAAAATATAGTGTGCTCTCTGAAGACCAGCAATTGCCTTTGAAACTGACCACCTATCAGAATCAGTGCCTTGGGACTAGGGCCGTAGGACCAGCACACCGGAGAAACCTCTTCAGCTGAGGCTGGGGATCAAGCTACTTGGGAATCTAGTTCAAGAGACAGACATTCTCAGCCCTTGAGACCTGGTCTTACTCCACCTAATGTTGCCTCCTCTTTGTTTATTAATTTTCAACCCCAGGGCCTGAGGTCATCTGGTAGCACCATTAGATATGCAGGCAAGGCGGGGTGCAGCCTCACCGGCAAAACATAGCCAAGGGTGGCAAACTGGCAAATATAGGGCAAATTCACTGGCAAATTCACAACTAAGGGAAAAAAGATGAAGATGGAGAGGGATGTTAACAGGAAGGGACCTGCAGGTGAACTCTGTAGGATTCATATGAGGTCCAAACACAGTCCAGGAACCCAGCCCATGGTGAACCTTCTTATGGAGGTCACATGTATCAATTGGGTTGATAGTTTTCAACCTCCTTTTTCCCTTTTCTCTTTTTTATTCCTGGAAGTGGGACAAAATCTCATGTCAAGCAATAAAAGGGGCCGATCTGACTGAAGCAAAAATAGGGACCTGAAGCCCACCCTTTGTTCCTTTCCTTGTCCCTCATCTCCCACCTCCTTCTTCCAAGGAACCCCAGATATCAAAGAGCACAGTTTGCAAAGTCCCAAGCTAGATCACTTTTGCCCAATCAGAATATCCTGGCTACCCCAGCTTTCCCCATTCCAGTATGCCAATGTTTTCCTTATAGGTAAACTCGATCAAAAACAAGAGAGAATGCCTAGACAGCCAGGATTTGGGTGTGAGGATTGTGGGTAAGGCAAGGGCTTCCTCTCCGATACATGTCCTGTCAAATACAAGGTAAGGTACACTATGGGAACAGGCTAAGAAAGGTGTCTAGTAATAGAGGAAGTGTTAAATGAATTATGATGCATCCACACAGCGTATCCTATGCAGGTATTAAAAATCCTCTTTTTAAAAGGACCATTAATGTTACCAGAAAGAGACTGCTTTATGGTGGCTAAGTGGAAAAAAAGAGTCAGATATGATTTATTTAATCATATGAACACACTGAAAGACTGAGGGGGAAATACACTGAAATGCTAATAATGATTCCCTCAGCGGATAGGGTTTTACAAAAAAGTTGAACCTTTTTAAAAAGTTGAACCTTTAAAAAGTTCTCCTTTAGATTTTCAGTATTTCCTAAGTTTCCCAAAGAATCATTTTATAACATAAATTATAAGGGTGGGCTCTCCCCCTTGCTGGGGGAGCTTTCACCAACAATTCCCCCAACCCTCTTAGAAAGGAACTTCAGAGCAGTGTCTGCCTGGCAGGTCTATGCTGGGGCCTCGACCCTTCCAAGGGGGGAGGGGGGCTCTTGCTCCTCAGGACACACTCACGAGTTGTCGTCCCTGAGACTGTCGTCCTCTTCCTCTGGTTCTTCCTCCTCTGCCTCACTACCCTGACTACTGTACACTGCTGACTTCAGAGTGGAAGGGATTTCCTGAAAATATCTGTCGACCATGACTTCCTGGTCATCCTCGTTTTCTCTGTTCATCCAGAAATTCTCCCATCGGCTGTAGATAGTAAGTGGTTGTTCACAATCATGTTGCCTAGAACTGCACTAAAGCTATAATTTCAAAACCTGTCAAGAAACCCCTGAACCCTGCCCGGAAGAGGACAGCAACCAGGTATACTGGGCATCCTGCTTCTCATGAATTAAAAATGGTACCGTGCAGCCACAAAGTCATCTGTGGCCACAAAATCAAACAGCAGGAACTCTGGGGTAGGCTAATGGCCTTTGAAGGCATTAGATATGCATGGTACAGCCCTGGGCTGGACACAATTATTCAGGAAGAAGCATAATAATCTGGTGTAAGAAAGGCAATGGAATCAAACAACCTTGTAAATCAAGTAGGTACCACCTGTAAAATGACATTGGGCTGGTAAACAATTAAGTCCTTTACTTCAGAGGACTTTGTGGGGGATACCAGGAATTTAATAATATTAGAGGATTATACAAATAGCACCTAAAGTTATTAGTCTACCCTTAAAGTCACATGGGCAGAAGAGGGAAAGTGTGTGTAAGGTTTGAGAAGGTAGATGCCAATTGTTTGTGGAACTATAGGCTTTGAGGACATTTCTAGACTTAATTTTTACTTTTTTGGCAAGGGCAGCAAAAAAGGCTCATGAAACAGCTATTTATTATTGGGTGGGCACATGTTCTGCCCAGAATTGAAGGGAAGAAATGAAAAAGGGAAAAGACCCAAATAAAGCCACAGCAAACAGGTGAGCTATTAATTCATAAAGAAATGGGCTTTCTGTAGCATATGCACACACAAACACACAAACATACACACACACACACACACACACACACACACAAGCGCGCGCGCGCACGCTTTGGGCTGGCCTAGATAGTTCATCTGCTTAGCTAAAATCTCTGGGATTCATTCCAAAACTCAAGATGGGCTCTTAAAAAATTCCATTCAAATGGAATGGGTTCCAAAACAGATCAGTCAAATGGAGTGAGAAGCTTTTGAATGGAGGGACACCTTAGGAAGAGAATTCAGCCTGCTGAGAAAGCTTTTTCTTAATAGTATTTGTCCTAGAAGGAGGACAGCTATAAGATTACCTTGAAGGGTTCCAGCAGATGGACCATATGGGGGAGATGGAGCCCCCTGGCCGCTCAATCTTCACTTTTTCCTCACCATTTTTGTTCCGTATGCTGATGATCCCATTGAACATTCCTAGAGCCAGGTACTGACCATCATTTGTCCAGCTGTTCATACAACCAACGAAAGGGCATGGGGAGAGGGAAAGGAACACACAGAAGGTAAAGCCAGTGAGGAGGATGCCCTGGTCAAAATATAGTCTAATGAGGCAGCAACAGAAGGGCTCATCCTGGTCCTGATATAAAAATCAGAGGACCAAACATCAAGCCCCATTTATCTTTAAAATCGACAGTGAGATGTGAAGGCACTATCACCCTTTCCTGAGCTCCCACGGTTTTCTGTACATACCTCCATGAAAGCCCTTAGCTTGTGCTTGCAACACTGAGCCAGCCTCTATTCTCCACTCACCATTTCAACCTCCTCCTACTATAAGAGCATCTAAGAACAGAATCTGTGTCTTGGTGTATACCTAGCTTCTCAAATAAGTGTTTAACAGATATTGAATGAAAGAATGGCTACACTCAGAATCTGCACAGCCAGAATAGCTCCTATTTATAGAGTCTTTAATGCATCAGGTACTGTGTTGTTTTATACTCAGTTTGTGCACATTTCACAACAGCCCTATTGAGTATTTTTATCTCTATTTGTAAAATGAGGAACCTCCTAGGGTCACAGAGCCTATCAGTGACTAAATCTGGATTTAAATCCAGGTCTAGTATCAAAGCCTATGCTTTCTCTTAGCACACATGCTGCCTGGACAAGGACAGCCTCGCACCTCCAGAAAACCTCCACTGAGTATAGCTTTCTAGCTGAGGAGACTTATTACTAGATAATTACAGGAAGGCAACTTGTAGTTCTCTTTTGCTTGATGATCAAAGGCACAGGTCCTTCCCATCAAGGAGACAGTAAAAGAAAAGAGAAAACATAGGGGCCCAAACCAACTAGGTCACACAAGAACTTTTCCACTGTGTGACCTAACCAGATTCTAAGAGTCTGTTTAGAAGAGGAGGGAATATAAAGCTTCAGAGCTGCCTTTAACTCACCTGCAGCAGGTGATCTTGCTACTGGATTTATGTTTGGAGACAGACTTCTGTTCAGGAGACCACAAGCCTTCAACACAAAATATATAAAGGAAGATAAGATTAGATGGAATATTACTCAGCAATAAAAAGAAACAAACCATTGATACACCTCCAGGGCTTTATGCTGTATGAAAAAGCCAATCTCAAAAAGTCATGTACTATATGCTTTCATTTTATAACATTCTCAACATGGCAAAATTCTATAGATATGGAGAACAGCTTAATGGTTACCAGATGCCAGGGATTAGGGATAATAGGAGGGGGATGGAGATAAAGGAATGTCTTTGTGGCAATGGTAATCTACACACGTGATGAAATGACAGAACTATATACACATGTTGTGCCAGGCCTCATTTCCTGGTAGAACTCTACTATCTTTGCAACTGACAGCAAATCTATAATTATTTCAAAAGAAAAAGAAAAAACAGCAAGGTAGATTGGTGAATTTCTAGATTGGTGAATTTCATTTCTTTTTTTTTTTCTTTTTTTTTTTTAACGTTTTATTTATTTTTGAGACAGAGAGAGACAGAGCATGAACGGGGGAGGGGCAGAGAGAGAGGGAGACACAGAATCGGAAGCAGGCTCCAGGCTCTGAGCCATCAGCCCAGAGCCCGACGCAGGGCTCGAACTCACAGACCACGAGATCGTGACCTGAGCTGAAGTCGGACGCTCAACCGACTGAGCCACCCAGGCGCCCCTAGATTGGTGAATTTCAGAGGTTTAACTCAAAGAAATGGCAACATCACAGTTCATAACTATTACATTACAACCAGGGTACAATCAGCATCCAAAGTAATGAACGATGCTTCCTAAAAATCAGTTTCCTCTCTCAGGCCTCACCAACAGCACATGACCCTGTCTAGACTGTGCCTTGTCCAAGGCACACTGGCCACTTTTGGTTTACTGCCTCCTGCTAGTGGCTCAGTGCCCTACAACAGGCGTACATCTAGGCAACACGAACAAGTTCTACTCTTTGCCTGAGCCATGAAGTATGATCAAGAAAATAAATCCAGGGCAATAATATACTTACATAGCAAGGTGCAACATCAAACAAGCTATTTGTTTCTCCCTCTCCCTGGTCTAGAATGCCTCCCGCAAATGTTCAACTTTTATACATCTTGTCTATGCTCCACTGAGCCTACCTGGAGCCTCCAGCAAAGGAAACCTCTCCCTCCTGGGCCTCCCTCAGCACTATTTAGCAGATCATGCCTTAGATATAATTGCATGGCCGAGGTCCAAGCCCTGGTTCCACCACTTATCAGCTGGGCAACCTCAAGTGAGTCACCAAACCACTCTAAGCCCCAGTTCTTTTTCATCAGTGGTGTGGGAATGAGAATATCTGACCTTAGGGGTGGTCATACAGCTCAAATAGGAATTCATTTTAACTCTCAGTACAGTGCCTAGCACATCACAAGCATTCAACAAATATTTTATTATTATTATTAATTATTATTATTATTATTATTACTTGATATTCTGTTTTTACAAATTCTACCTCTCCACCTGCCCCAAACCACAAGCTCTTTGAGGGCAGGGATTCTATGTTGTCTTTTTAATCACAAAAGTAAGCACAAAGGGGCATCTGGGTGGCTCAGTTGGTTAAGCGTCCAACTCTTGATTTCACCCAAGTGACGATCTCATGATTCATGGGATCAAGTCCTGTGTCGGGATTCTCTCTCTCTCTCTCTCTCTGTCCTTCCCATGTTCACATATACACCTGTATATGCTCTCTCTCCTTCAAAATAAATAAATAAACAACAAAAAAAGTAAGCACACAGACCAGTGCCTCACATAGGGGTTAACATTTTTAATGAATGACAGTCCCTTTCCCTTTTATACAATGTGCTTTCAATTATATTCTCTCTTGAACCTCAGATCTCTGTCACTCTGGCAGTGAGGTACACAGGTAGGATAAGGACCGTGAAACACTGAGAGGGATTACATGGTCTCTCACTCCTCAATAATGGCTGTTCTGTTGTACCCACTGTCAGCAAGGAAGACAGAACTGATGAGCTTAAAGCAAAATTGGTCTTGACAGAGATAACCTACAGGCCTCTGCTCCTTCCCTCCCTGCCTCAAGGGCCATTTCACTGGCCTCTCCTCTGTGTCAGCACCATGCCAATGCCATGAGTGGGGCCACAGTAATCTCCTCAGGGTATCCAGCCCCTCAGGAAGGACAGCTACAGCCACCAGACAAGTAATGGTGACACACTACACAAGAAGCACAAGTTGAAATAGTGAAGAATTTCACACATACAAGGATGCTGGGGGACACAGAAGTGGAGACAATCACTGGTTCCTGCCAGGTGAGGTGGGAAGGTTCCCCAGAGGCAGCAGCATAACGTTATGTCTGTGCTCTCCCACCCTTCTTACCATTTCCCTCCCTGGGGCCCTTCCTGCTGTCTCCCAGATTTTGTACCAGATTCAATGTCACCATTCACTCTTTTGGTTTCTCTACAATTTAAAGATAACTGTCAGCCTCCCCTCAGCTATTAAAGGCAGGGAAGTAGCATGAACTCTCTCAGGACAAAACCACCACATTCTGGATGGATTTCAACATTTTTTGCCCAGATTTTCAGTAACTCCAGGACAAGACATCAGGAATCAGAACTTACCAAAGTCACTAGAGGAACAAGATGCCAGTTGGTGGGTAACAGGGTTGTAGGAGACACACTGGATAGAATCATTGTGCCTAACAAGTAAACAACTATAGATTATTATGCAGCAAACCACAAATGCTTCAGTGGCAACAACTGAAGATTTTATGATGAGCCCACAGTCTCTCTGACTACACACTACAGGCTCTTATGCCAGTGATCAACAAAAAGCACAGGGATGAATTCTCCTCTGCTGGATTGCCCCTCACCCACCATTTTCCTCTCTTAAACATTACCCACCAGACTGGCCTGGTTTAAATGCAACCTCCTCCAGGACCAGCACTCTTGATACCTCTGGTTTGTGAGCTGATAAGATAATGATGTACAGTACCTAGCCTAGCACCAGGTACACAGGAAGTGCTTTATTCACGGCTGTTAATTATTGCTTTGTGGAGGCCTGGAAATACAGGATGGAGATGCAATGAAGATGTTACAGGCCAAGATCTGGAAACACGGCAAATCCTGAGACAATAGCGAAAGCTGAGTGAGTCACGTATGTCATCTCAGCCTCTATTTTATTTCTTCGCTTCTAGGTAACGTTTTGCTTATAACTTCATTCATTCATTCGCTCATTTATTTATTCACTCATTCAAAAGTTGTTCATTGATGTATATACCCATGTACATAACAGCATTATTCAAAATATCCAAGAAGTAGAAGCAACTCAACGTCCATCAATGACAGATGAATGGATAAACAAAATGTGCTATATCCACACACTAGAATATAATTCAGCCTTAAAAAGGAAGGGAATTCTGATACATGGATAAACTTAGTGGACTTTAGGCTAAGTGAAATAAATCAGTCACAAAATGACAAATACTATATGATTCTGCTTACATAAGGTGCCTAAAGAAGTCAAATTCATAGAGACAGAAAGTAAAATACTGATTGCCAAGGCCTGAGGGCCCAGGGAATAGCAGTTGTTTAATGGGTACGGAGTTTTAGTTTTGCAAGATGAAAAGAGCTATGGAGATTTTATATAACAACATGAATGTACTTAATACAACTGAACTGTACACATAAAAAAACGGTTAAGATGATTAATTTATGTTATGTGTATTTCATCACAATTAAAAAGAAAAAAATCATTTGTTAAGTACTGATTATGGGCCAGACATTGCACTAAGCACCAGGAACACATGGGTAAGCAAAAATAGATGCAGTGTTTGCCTTCACAGAATTTACAGGCTGATGGGAGACAGCCATCGATCACCAGAATAAATGTAAAACTACAACTGTGAGAAATACCAGGAAGGAGACCTGACTGAGTCTAGAGGGGCAGGAACGGCTTCAAATAGAAGCAACATATGAGCCTAAGATCTACAGAGCAAGTAGGGTTAACCTGGCGGAGGAGGAATGGGAAGAACGGGAAGAACATGAGCAAAGTCTCTGCAGAGAGGAAGCCTGGTGCACACTGACTCCAAGTTTCTGGCTGTTGAAACTGGGTGGATGTGACGCCATTCCCTGAAATGGGGGCATTAGAAGGGGACAAGTTGGACTCAGGTGGAATCTGTGGTGTCAGAGTAACTAAACTGAGCTATATGAAAACACCTAGCTCAGTGCTGGCCAGGCTAGTTGTGCTCAAATGTTCATTCATTTGTTCATTACCCAACTTTCCTATACCCACCATATACTCCTATCTATAACTTAACCTCAAATTCAATTGCAGAGAAAAAAAGTTCTTCCTTATATTATTTCTAAGGGGCTTTTGCTACAGTAGCTCAATCAGAGCCAAACCAATAATACTGCACACCTAAATGGTTACTTACGTGTATTTCAGAATGCCTTCCAATTTTGAGGTCCAGATAATAACACTTTTATCAGCCGATCCAGAAGCAAAGCGCTTGCCTAAAAGTGTTTTAAAAAGAAAACTCATATTTGTTTTAAACCAGCATTTCTCAAAGAGTATTTCCTAGAAAGGAGTTTCTTAGAAAACTAGTTCTTTAAGGTTAACTAGCAAGTGTCAGCTGCTTCTCTACTTGTTTTTGTTTTTTTAGAGAGAGTGGGGGGGGGGGGAGAGGAGCAGAGGGAGAGAGAGAAAGAGAGAGAGAATCTTAAGGAGGCTCCACACTTAGCATGGAGCCCAACATGGGGCTCAATCCCACGACCCTGGGATCATGACCTCAGCCAAAATCAAGAGTCAGATGCTCAACCGACAGTCACCCAGGCGCCCCTCTGCTTCTTTTTCTTATCAGTACTGGCTGGCAGTTCAGGAAGTTTGGGTTCAAATTTTACTTTTTCTGGCACTGAGTAAACAAAGATGTATTGAGGGCCTACCACATGTTAAGTATCATGTTCTATGCTAAGGATTAAGTAGTAATTAAAGCACATGTAATCCCTACCTTCACAGAGTTTAGTGTAGTGGGAAAAGTAGGCATTGAATGAATTAAATCTAACATGAACATAATGTGCTAAGAAATGAAGTGAGTCCTAGGAAAGAGAATAACTGGGGGATGTAATTTAGATGAGGGAAAAGCTTCTCAGGAGGAGAACCTTCAGTTGAGACCTAAAGGATGAGCAAAGCCTAGCCAGGTAGAGGCAAAAGACCCATCCACATGGATAGAAAAGATATACCAAGGCCTTGAGGTAAGAAAAGCCTGGTATGTCTGAGTGGCTGAGAGGCAGCAGCATGGAATACCAAGAGCCAAGGGGGAGGTGGGTAGAGGATAGATCTCTAGCAGCTTCAAGGCCATAGTCAAGATCTTGTTCTTTAACTCAAAGAAAGGCTTTAAGCAAGAGCAACAAATGAGATTTTCATGTCCACACTACTTGGGCTTTATGAAAGAATGGACTAGGTCTCTCGGGTGGTGCCAGCTGCACGCTCCCTTGTGCCCCTCATAGCCACGCCTTGCCAAATTGAAGAAATCAAGGATTTTCTGCTCACAGCCAGATGAAAGGATGCCAAATCCATCAAGATCAAGAAAAATAAGCATGGGGCGCCTGGGTGGCTAAGTTGGTTGAGCACCCAACTTCGGCTCAGATCATGATCTCACAGTTCTTTGAGTTTGAACCCCACATCGGGCTTGTTGCTGTGTGCACAGAGCCCACTTTGGATCCTCTGTCCCCTTCTCTATCAAAAACAAATAAAACATTTTTTAAAAATAGAATAAATGAAATTAAATAAAGATAAGGATAACATGAAGTTTGATGTTCGATGCAGTAGATACCTTTACACTTTCGTCATCACAGACAGAGAGAAAGAAGAGAAACTGAAACAGTCCCTGCCCCCAGGTCTGGCACAGAAGGACCTGAAATGAACCTGGCACACTGATTTGAACTGTATTAAAGTTTTTAAAATTCTTTGAAAACCATGAAAGAATGGACTAGAGAGGCAACATATAATAAGTAATTACTTATTAATTACATTGTTGCAAATTTGCAAGTAGTACTTAAGAGGTGGAGCAGAGTATCAAGGCGCAAACAATAAGGAGTCTTCACCTACTCTGGAGAGAGATAAGGAAGAATTAACCATGATAATTCTGAGTGAAATAAGTCAGGCAGAGAAAGATATCATATGTTTTCACTCATATGTGGATCTTGAGAAACTTAACAGAAGACCATGGGGGAAGGGAGGGGGAAAATAGTTATAAACAGAGAATGAGGGAGGCAAACCATAAAAGACTCTTAAATACAGAGAACAATCTGAGGGTTGATGGGGGGAGTGAGGAAGAGGGGAAAATGGGTGATGGGCATTGAGGGGGGCACTTGTTGGGATGAGCACTGGGTGTTGTATGTAAGTGATAAACCATGGGAATCTACCCCAAAAACCAAGAGCACACTTTACACACTGTATGTTAGCCAATTTGACAATAAATTATATAAAAAAAAAAAAAGAAGAAGAATTAACCATGGGCCAGATTTTGTAACCTTTGTTAAGGATTTTTAGACTTTGTTCTTAAGGCAAATAGAAGTTGACCTGTTTTCTGAGCAAGTCATTGTTTTCTGAGCTTCTACATCTGAAACAAAAAGGGGTAGTAACACCTTCCTCAGAGACTTTGTGCAGGGCGACAACTAAGATGATATCTGTAAAACACCTTTCACAATGGCTGGAACAGTAGATATTTGGGTGAGCCATATGATACTGCTGCATCTATTAAATACACAGAAGCTGCATGTATGTATGTATGTATGTATGTTTGTATGTATGTATTTATTTTTCAGAAGCTGCTTTTATTTGTTATTATTCCTGTCACTACTCCCCCAACACTGGCAGACAGTAAGACATGGTGTTGAAGAGTATGGGCTATGGGCTCAGAGTCTGAGTTGGAATTCCCAGTGATGGTACCAGCTGCCGGACCTGAAATAAGTTCCTGAACATCTCCATGCTTTCATTTCCTCATCTGAAAAACGGCTGCAACAATAGTATTCACCTCACAGTTGTTGTGATGATTAAATGAGATTAAAGTATTTCAGACAGTACCCAGAATATAATCAATGCTTAAAAAAATATTAGCTACTATTACAATTATTTCTTCATATCGTCATGTTTTTCTTGAACCAAAATAACTAGTTCTTACATACCTTTATATCATGGCTGTTCATTAAGTATTTGCTAAACTTAAGGGAGACACTGGAAACAAGCAAACTTAAAGAGCAATACCATAATTGAGAGCATTTCCCTTTCTAGATCCAAGGAGAAAAGGCCGATTGAGAGGAATTAAAAGACTTCTCAATCATTATGTGTCATGAAGAGGCAGCATGAAATACTAGAAGGCATGAGGGCTCTGCAGTCAGGAGGATCTGGGGCAGGCACATATGTGCCACCGTCACCGGCTGCCACCATGACCGGCTGCCACCGTAATTGCTCCAAACCTGTTTTCTCCTCCGTGAGAGGAGCTGAGAACTTCTCTGAGTGCTCCAGAGGGTTGTTGGGAAGATCAAATCTGATGATATGTGTGACAGGACTCTGCAAATGCTGACAAATGCCACTAATGGCAGGACACACTCTGACACCCTCAAGGGCCCTAGTGGCATAGTAAGCCAAAGAGTCCCCAGGCTTATAACTCCAGAGGACCCCAAGGCCTTCTCATGGCATTACTCTGAATTTGAACTCAAACACACACATAAAAACAAAACAAAACAAAACAACCAAAAAAAACCATGGCTACTGTGGCATAGCACACTTGACTATGAGGCAAGAAATAATGTTTTTGCCACTGACTTGCTACATGACCTTAGCAGGTTACTTGACTTTTCCATGTCTTTATGATGGGCTAAAATGAAGACATTGGGCTAGATGACACTAAAACTATACCCACAAAATCGTGTGTATATATGAAGAATGTGCACTTTTCTACGAAGAGGTCTATAGCTTTCATTGGATTCTCAAAGAGGTTCATCATCCAAAAGAAGTTAAAAACCTGGAACCTGACTGATCTCCAAAGTTTGTTCAAGCATTGTAACATTCCAATTTTGTGCCTTCTCAGCAGTGGTCACAGAATGTTACCTTTCATCCTATATCCGTTTGACACATGAGGAAATTGAGACTCAAGAAGACTCAATAACTACCTCAAACTCCCAGAACCTTTGGGATTGGAACGTAGAACCATCTCATTCCAAAGTCCATGTTCTTTCCACTAATCCCACATAGAGAATGCACCCATTCTCTGACTGCCACCTCTCCTCTTTGTCACCTTACCACATCCAATAACCCTCTTCAAGTCCACCAGAACCTCTCCACTGCCCACCCCCCTGTGGTCCTCTAATCCCTCATTACAATGGCCGACAGTTCAAAGTCACTGTATATGATCACTGCTTCACATACATCCTCCACTCCCTTGCCCTCTTATTTCATCTTCAGAGGTGCCTGCAAACCTACCAACCTGGTTAAATCCAAGTCTCCACCACCCCTGTCCCTGCATCTATGCAGCTCAAGTAGTGGAGAGAAAGACATAATCACACCAATGAATCTCATTTTCAATTCATAACCAGCTTCAAGTGGGCCCTTCGTATTGCTTGGGATTTCACAGTACATTTACTCAGCCATTCTCCTAAATGGCAATTTTCCAGTTTTTCCTTTCTCCTCAACTCTGATACCTCCCTCCCCATCCTCACTCTCAGGTGACATTGCTTCCTACTTCACTGAAAGAATGGAAAAGAATTTCCATTAGATTCCTAATACCACATGCCCCCACTTGCCAACATCGTGGTGGTACCTTCTACCTTCCCACCATGTCCCATCTAGGTCATAGATCCCATCTCCTCTTGCCAACTCAACAACTCTTTCCTGGCAAGTCCTTCCCCTCTCCCCTCCAGCATCAATGTTTCTCGAATTCAACATGTCCTAAACTGAACTCCTGATCTTCCACTGTAAGTTTTTCTACCTGAAACCTTTCCCATCTCAGTGGAAAGCAACTCCAACCTTTTCAGTAGCTCAGGTCAAAACCCTTAGAGTCACACCTGACTACTTTCTTCACACCACACACACCGTCTTTCAGGCAATCCTGTTTGCTCCACCTTCAAACCATATCCAGAATCTGACCACTCCTTACTACTTCCTTTGCTCCCACAGATCTGAGCCACCATCACTAGTGTTACAAAAGTTGCCTGGATGATGCTTTCTTCACTCGTCTCCCTGCTCCAACCCTTACCCCCTGCAGACTGTTTCTAAAACATCAGCTAAAGGGATCCTTTTAAAAATATAAATCAAATCAGATCTCTCCTCTGCTCAGAAGTCTTTAGTGGTTCCCCATTTTCACTGAGAATCTAAGTCAAAGTCCTTATAACAGCCAACATGATCTGGCCACCCCATCCATACCTATTACCTCTCTATCCTTATCCCCTACTGTTCCCCCTGACTCACTCCACGAAAGCCCCTGGAAGGCACACTCCCACCTGAGAGCCTTTGCTATGGTTTTTCTTCTTCTGGATGCCCACTATCAGAATCTCACTGCCTCTCCACCTTCAAGACTTTGCTCATCTGTCCCTATCTTAATAAGCCCACCGTCACCACCCTTTCCTTTCCCATACCCATCCCCTGCCCCATCCAGCATTCTCAACTCCCCTTATTCTGCCCTACTTCCAGCATACTGTTTAATTTACTTCATTATCTCAAGCACCTAGAATAATACCGGGCACATAGATGGCCCTTATTGACTTGAATGATTGAAATAAAGTAAGAAACTTAACTATCTTCTGTGATTGTGAGTTGTATGTCAGCTTACTAACACTAATTAAGGAGTGACTAAGGAGAAAAATGGCAGCTATGAGACCATTACAGAGGGTATAAAACCAGAGCAGCCTCTTACCATCCTTTGCATACGCCACACAGTACACAGTATCTTTGTGTCCCTTTAGGGGCTGAAGTAAGGTGCCATCAGAGGTGTCATAAACCTGGCAAAAAGACACAAAATTACACATTATCCACATGACATCTATTAGTCAGAATTCCTGCAGGTTGCTGCTGCTTTTTGTTGTTGTTGTTGTTTAAATGACAAAACATTTGTCAATATTCTAAATTTGCATCAAGTAAAAACTACACCAAAAAAACCCAGAAAGAATGTGACTCTAAGTGGAGAAACCCAAAAAGTAGAGGTCCCAACTCTGTGAATTACATGGCCAGAAACATATCATTAATTCTTGAGAAATAGAACTTCACTCTGTGGAACTTCACTACAAAGTTCATTCATCTTATGTGAATTTGGATATATGACCAATCAAGCTAAACCCTCCCAAATAAAGCCAACACACACAAAGAGTCAGCTACAACATGATTAAATTTTAGTTCTAGCCTGACTCCAGTATCAACATAATAGAGAAATGTTTCATATTTGCTATCAAGAGTTTGAAAGTCATAGACCTGAACTCCAGGTTTACAAATCAGAGGAAATATTATAAAACCCAGCTGTAACATGGATTTAGGATATTTTGTAGCACTGTAACATCTATAAATGTGTGGATATTTAAAAAACACACTATCTGAGTAATCAAGGCAAAACCCTCCAAAAACAGTGTTAGAGAAGATAACCTATGAAAAAAAAGTAAAAGAATTTGGATTGTTTACCCTGGCGAGAAGAAGTCTGCAGAACAATGTAACCAAGGCTTTAAGATTATGTAGTTACCATAAAGAGAATGGAGATCAGTCAGTCTGCATATCTAGAGACAACAGAGCAAGGGGAAGTGGACTTACGCAGGAGGAAGGAGAGATCATACAAAGGTTTTTAGGTCAAACATAAAGAGTCCTCTGAAAATTACTTTTATATACTGGGATAAGTTCCAGACTAGCTATATTCTTTGAAAATATGAAAAAAGGACAGCATCCATATGGAATTGTTTAGGTAGGCCAATGCCTAAAAGTTCGGGTCAAGCTATCTGGCTTCTCAGGGAGGGAACCCCTTCAGTCTTGTTGCTTAAATTTTTCAGGGGGACAAAATGTGAACTGACACTAGCCCAGTTTCAAAGGCATTTTGATTAATTGTTTTCAACTCTTTCATGGGTGTCTCAAAGTAAAAAGGGAAAGATTAATGACTCCAAAGGAGGTATTGTTCACAGGTTCCTATCTGATAGACAGTTTACTTACCTGTTTTAAATAGCCCATTTCCTTCCCTATTAAAAAGTAATGACTGGTTTTTCCGCCCTTGACTTTTTTATCTTAAAAAATAAAGGGTCAAATTTCAGAGCACTTACAAGAGGGAGAGGGAAAAAAGCACTTAAAAAGGAAACTCAGACAAAATCCTACCAGTAATCTGTTTCCTGCAGCCAAAATCAGTTGCGTTCCATCGGGCTTAAATGCGAGGTCATATATACTAAACAGGAGACAAGACAAGACAAAAGGACAATTAGGAACCAAAAGGATGAGGTCTGCTAATGGCCAGGAAAGCAAACTTTATTTCCATTATGAAATACTGCTTGTGTATGAGAGAGAAAAATAATGGCTAAGAATTGCATTTGGTTGCAAATTCCGTTCAGCCACCGCACCTTGGCAGTCCATTCAATCACGATTTACTTGGCAGTTAGCTTCATGTCCCAGTTTCCACTTGTCCAGACGCCAGAGATGATTCAAAGGGTCAACAGTTGAAGGCACTAACTCTCCTATAAAGACTACACAAACTGAGAGAATGCGTGAGGGTTACTAAATCCGCATGTCTCTGAAAAACTGGTCATTTATTAAAATATCATTACTGGGGCGCCTGGGTGGTTCAGTCGGTTGAGCATCCGACTTCCGCTCAGGTCATGATCTCACAGTCTGTGAGTTTAGGTCCCGCGTTGGGCTCTGTGCTGACAGCTCAGAGCCTGGAGCCTGCTTCGGATTCTGTGTTTCCCTCTCTCTCTGCCCCTCCCCCACTCACGCTCTGTCTCTCTCTGTCTCAAAAATAAATAAAAACATTAAAAAAATAAATAAAATAAAAATATCATTATTATTTCCAACCAACTGGATATTTAATAAATGCCTTTTAGGTGCTAGGCAATAGTAACTGATACAAAATGAGTAAATCACATTCGCTCCCTGCCCTCAAAGAAATCCCATCCACTGGGAAGATATGACTCAGACACATTCACAAAGAACTACCATATGTCATCAACTCTGAAGCATACATTTTTTTCACATTTTAAAATCTCTGAGGTTGGGGGCGGAGGGTGTGCCTGGGTGGCTTGGTTGGTTAAGCATCCGACTCTTGATTTCAGCTCAAGGTTCATGAGTTCAAGCCCCGCATCAGGCTGTGCACTGACTTAACGAAGGCTGCTTGGGATTCTGTCTCCCTCTCTCTATCCCTCCCCTGCTTGTTCTCTATTTCTCTCAAAATAAAATCTCTGAGGTTATGTATCTTATAATTGATGATGTGTCAGCTTAACTGGAAGCATTTTTTGGTTTTTTAGTGGTACTTAAAATAACGGTATTTTACAATCAGTGACCTCTTAGATTAGATGACTACAGAATAATACTGTGTAAAGGTTTTAGGAGATACATTAAAACATATATTACAGGATTCAAATGAGGAAGATGCAGAAAAGATTTGGAGAAAGGATGAGAAAAAGCTTCATGAAGAAAAAAAGTATGTGAGAAAAATAGGGCTTTTGAGACATGCAGGAGGAGATTTGGAGGGTACAGCATTTCAGGCAGAGAAAACAGAACAAGCAAAGACATGAAGGTGGGGAATAGCATATAATCTAAATAATCAAATTTGACTGAAACTTTGGCTATATGTAAGGCAGTAGGGGGAGATCAGGCTAGAAAAACAACAGGCTGGGGCCATATTGCAATGATTCTTGAATGCCCTCGGCAGGGGATTTCATTAGTTCAGGTGACTCTAGTAAAAATGTGCTAGATAGCACTGCCAAATCAGCCTACTGCAAAGGTTTAGCATGGGATAAATTCACCTGATACCTGAAGTCATCTAGAAATACAGACCCCGGGTAAGAGTACTTGGAGCATTTTGCAGAGATACTCTGTGCTGAGCTCTTCCAATGCATTATTTCATTTCATCCTCACAATTCTATGAAGTAAGAATTATTACTCGGTTTTGTAGTTGAGGACACCATAGCTCAGAGGAATCAACTATCCCACCCAACATTACACGACCAGCAAGTGGCAGGGCCAGAATTTCAACTTGGGTCTGACTGTAGAGTCTGTGCTATACTACCTTCTACTCTCTACCTTCTACTTGAACTATTGTCAAATATGACAAATCTCTGTTATCTTTAATACTTTAACAATAACAGTGGATAACATTTATTAAGTACATTTATTTACTATGTGTGCAAGTACAATTTAAATGTTTTACATGTATCAGCTCACTTACCCCTCACAACCCTATACCTATTTCACAAATGAGACAAATTAAGACGGAGAAGCTAAATAACTTGCCAGGAAATATACTGCTACTGAGTGGAGGTGGAACCAGAATTCAAACCCAGGCAGTCTGTCTCCAAAGCCCAAGATCTAACCACTATGATCTGTGGCCCTTATTTTCATTATTATTAGCATATGTCACAGTCGATAATATAATAGCAACAGTTTCCATGCTTTATCAATGGGGGGGGAAAAGGCATTACATGTAGAATCCAAAAAAAATTTTATATAGGTTCTGTGGACAACAACAGCCTCCTTTAATAAAAATAATTTTTAAAATAATAGTAATTCTTCACATATATTCAACAGCTGGCTGATGAATATTACACCCTTTCCAGTTAGGCATCCCTCTTGATAGAAGCAAACACAGACACTGAGTTCTTCAGCTTCCTCCTATTAGTTGGTAACAGATCTGGGCCTGTTTCCTGGGCTTTCTTTCTCTGAACCTATGGGGAAATGTGCTTGGCATGTATCACACTGAGGAGAAACAGGGTGGTAAAATGAAAATCAGAAGGGAGTTGGGGCTAGAACTGATGCCCTGTCCAAGCTTTAGTCCTCACCTACAACACAAGGCAAGAGAGCTGCCATCCCACCTCTGAGTGCACAGGCCACCCTTGTGCAAGCACCTGACACCTGTGGGTTACTGTGATGAGGTACCAGATTTTGGAAAGGATCTGCACCACTCTTCTACAGTCATCCGTGGTCCTGTGGCTCCCTTTCTGCAATGTAGATAATCTAAGCTCATTAAAGTGGTTCCTGTGGGGATCTTCTTCATAAGGATCATTTGGGGTTGAATTCTCAGAAAATCATTTGAGTGTCTGATTTGGGCCAAGTCTTAAACTGTCTTCCTCTCAGATATGAAAATTCATTTTCTCTAAATGTCTTGAAATTTGGGGCGCCTGGGTGGCTCAGTCAGTTAAGTGTCCAACTTTAGCTCAGATCATGATCTCCTAAGTCCAGAAGTTCAAGCCCCACATCTGGCTCTGTGCTGACAGCTTGGAGCCTGGAGCCTGCTTCTGATTCTGTGTCTCCACCTCTCTCTGCCCCTCCCCTGCTCACACTTTCTCTCTCTCTCAAAATTAAACATTAAAAAAATGGGGGGGGGGGCACGCCTGGGTGGCTCCGTCGGTTAAGCATCTGACCTCAGCTCAGGTCATGATCTCACAATTCATGAATTCGAGCCCCACATCAGGCTCTGTGCTGACAGCTCAGAGCCTGACGCCTGTTTTGGATTCTGTGTCTCCCTCTTTCTCTGTTCCTCCCCTCCCGTACTCTGTCTCTCTCTCTCTGTCTCAAGAATAAAGATTTAAAAAAATTTTTTAAATTTTTTTAAATCAAATATTTAAAAATAAATAAATAAAAAATAAATAAACGTCTTGAATTTTGCCTTCCTAAAGTACAACATAATGTTCAATTTACCCCAATCTAAACTCTTAAGGTACTTAGGATCTGTATAATTTATCATAGCTCTGAATTACATAATCGTCTATATTTTACACTGTTTCAAATACTATCTTGTCCCCTTAATTACAGTCAATTATAGTCCCCTGCAGTTTAAGGGCAAGGACCCCATTTTAGACATTTATGGGCCTTTGGTGCATGGCATGGTCCTAGACACAAAATGAATATAACCAACAACCTGACAATGTTTTATCTTGAACCCTTCAGACTTTAATTACATCATGAGACTATGAAACCAAATAAAGGAAACCTCATTTAAAATGGAGCTAGGAGGCCAGAAGGGGGAGCTCTCATGGTGTACCTTTATTGCAGCCCTTTGAAGACTCAACAGGAAGAAGCTTATGCCTCATCACCACCCTAGATGAAGGAAGATTTTTCTCCTTGCCCAGCAACAGCCCAGCCAATGAGAGACTGTCACAACTCAGCCAATAAAAAGCCACTACACTTTGAGCTCCCAGTTTAATGGACTTTTTGTTTATAACAGCCCCTCCCAATTCCCCTTTTTCCTCTATAAAAGAGTGCTCCTCTGTTTTCTGGACTTACCTATGGTTCACCATAGCTTGCTTGTCCCAATTGCTGTCCTGCTTGCAACTGCTCTCCTACTCCTGAATAAACCCACTTTGCTGGCAAAATAACTGGCTGTTTTATTTTCAGGGTTGACAAGAGCACAGAAATTCAGAATTGGGAAAGACCCTAGAACTTGTCATGTAGTCCAACTCCCCCACCAAGGCAAGAATTCCCTATGGATGGCCATCCAGCCTCTGAACACTCCCAGGGTTGGAGAAGTCACCAGTATGCAGAGTTTACTATACTACAGGATGGCTCTCTCTACCCATCTGCCACCTTTTATGAGAAAGATACATTATCAAATTACATTGCAGAGAGACAGAGAGCAAGTCCTGCAAATTGTCCTCTGCCAACTTTGTGCCCACCCCACTGTAAATGAAGTCCCAAGGTCAAGGTGCCTCTCCAAATCCTGCCCAACCTGACCCACCCCAACTTACCTGCTTGGAATCTTAGACAAATTATGTTACTTTAAGTCTCAGGTTCTTCACCTGTAAATAGGGTAATTATTCTAACCTCATAGGTTGTGTGGAGGTTAAATAAAATAATGCGTGTAAACACTGTCTGGCCTATAGCAAGTACTCACTAAATATGAGCTAGTACGACTGAAGGGTAATAGCAGATGCTGTCCTTACTGGAATAAGGCAGTCTAGCCAGAAAAGTCACCATGGTTGAGGGAAACCTGGAGCAGTGGTTTTAAGGAAAAAATGAGGGAGTTCAGAGAATAAGACAGCATCTAGGAAGGAGCTTTGGATAGAAAAATGGAGATTTCAGCTGAACTGGAAAGCATAAATTTAAATGTTAGCAAGCAGTGGGGGAGGAGGGATGGTAACAGGACCACCTAGTTAAATGCACAATCTGATTCAGAAGGGAAATGGGAGTCAATCTAGGATTATGCAAAGTAGAATAATGGATCACAGCAGCAGGACTCAAAAAAGAGAAATCCTCCTGCCATGGGAAGGTTAGACTGGAAGCAAAACAGCAGACCAGGAGACAGTGGCTGGTTCAGTTGTGGAGGACTAATCTTAGATATTTGGGATCTCTTAGATCTACTACCTATTTTTTTAAATAGTTTTTGTTTTGCTTTGTCTTATTCTGGGCTACCAGCTGGCATATGTTGCTGCCACCAAGATCGCTGGTCTATAGAACCCCTACACTGCCTATTCTAAACAGTTGTTTTCAAAGCTGTAATGGGCCAAAACCCAAATAACCAACCTTCATTCATCATTCTTTCACTCATTCATTAATTCATGAATACATATATCCATCAAATAGTCACACCAACCACTGATTTGTCTAAGCTCTGGAATATGCCTTTGAAATGAATAAAAAGTAGCCATTGCTTCTGAAGGGTTTATAGACTTCTGGGATAACGGATTCACAAATAACTCTCATACTAGACAGATTCTAAGTACCACAAGAGAGGAATGAACAAAATCTATGCCTGGGGTTGAAAACTGGGAGCAAATCAGGCTGTATTTGGCCAGCAACTGTTTTGTTTGGCTCACATGGTGTTTTATTTCAGTTTTTTTAAATTAGTTGCCAACACTTAAAAATTAGGGCATTTCACATAAAAATCCGTAGCTTCTGGTGGAAACAGGAAGATCTGAGCACTCGAGGCCAAATTCCTGCAGGGGAGTAATTGGCAGGAGCTGAGCAGCAGCTGCCCCTTTTAGGCAGAGCATGAGATCTCTAGTTTGCCACACTCCTTGCCATTCCCTCTTACTCCCTGACCTCAAAGCCAAATGTTCAGTTGCTAGTTTTCAGCAGCTTTATAAGAAAAAAGTAAAAAGAATTTTTTAAGCTCAATTTTCTATTAAAAGAAGTGAAAGATATACTGCGAAGGCTATCTGTTTCAAGAGAAATGGGGTGTAGAAAAGCAGAATCCTCCTAAGACAGACAGGCAATTCTGTGAGTTTAAGATGCAAATAAACACCTCCCATGATACTGCCTGCCTGACTCCTGCAGGCATTTGAGTTTGCAGTCTCTGTAACATGAAGAAAATTAATGTAGTAGCTAACAAACAGCACTGGCTCTGGAGTGAGGAAAAAAGCTGGCTCCACCACTCATTCACTGTGTGACCTTGGCAAATTAATGACCCTCTCTGTGCTTCAGTTTCATGTAAAACAGAGGTAATTACAGTACCTACCTCAGAGGAATGTTGTGAAATGACTGAGATAAAAGACATAATTCTCAGCCAGTGCCTGGCACATAGTAAGCGTTAGCTATTACTAGTGCAGAATACAGAAGAGGGAGAAACCATCTCTGAAGGGAGCCTTACAGAATGTTCCGAATTTCAGTGTGAGGAAATGAGAAAAGAAGGCATGCTAGCTTCACACAGAAGAGACTAAGCAAAGACAGAGAGGGAATGGCAAGGGCCCTGTTCCAGTGGCCAAAACAAAGGCTGCACAATGAAGCTTGAAAAGACCATCTAGGAAGATTTTTAAAGTCAGGCTGAGGAGAACGATCCAGTAAGTCAGCATTTCCCAAAATGTTTCATTGTATGATGGATTTCGATGATAAAAATGGAATAGAACATTAACATCCGCTCCTAAGGCGAGAAAGTCATTCTCTGGTGATTCTCTTTCAAGCCTTCTAATTAAGCACAGGAGAAAGTCTTGGTTTGACGCTATTCATCTCCAGCACCTCTCTGACGGCGCTGGATAAATTTCCTTCCAGTTTTCCAGACTATAGACCAGGGGCTTAAAGGCTTCCTAGTTGCCAGTATCCAGCTACAACTTAATAATACCGTTTTGTTTCTCGCTGCTTTAAGTTTCACAGTTATCTCAAAGCAAGTGGTACTGATTTTCAAATACGGATCAATAGTTTCCTTGTAAAATCATATTTGAGTGAAAGTAAGTGAGACAATTTAGAGAAAAAACGCCAAGGAAACAAGAGTATGGGTAACATGTGGATGTGGCAAAGATCGTGACGTTCGAGAAACACTGCCGTGGGTGTAAGCTGAACCCAGAACGGACTTGGACAGGGCCAGACATTGATTCTGTCTGTGTAAAACGGCCTCGACAGGCCACTACCTCACGCGTGGTACACCCCCTTGCTCCCGCGCCAGGCCTCAGTTTCTCCATCCGCAAAGGGGTGGGAGGGCGACCCTGCAGTCGCGCAGACCCGGGGTTCAGTGCCTTCAGCCCAGGCCGCAGGCCCGTTGCCCTTGGCAACCACGGGGGTTCCCGCAACGGTTCCCGCACCCCCGCCAGGGCTCGGCCTCCCGCTCCTCCCGGACCGCCCCGCTCCTCACCAATGCTCGGCTTTATCTCTCCACGTCAACACGGCCCTCATCGCGGTTTCCCTCACGCCTCAAGCCCCTCCTCCCGCCTCAGTAACAGGCCCTATTCCCCTAACGGCTTTCGTTACTGCGCTACCCCTGGCAACACACATGCGCAGTGAGCCTCTTGCGCGCGGCTGAGTTCCAAGTGCGCAGGTCTAAATGGAAAGGCTTAAGAAAGAAGCAAAAGCGTAGATGGAACGGGGCCTAAAAGGTGTCTGCGCGACTAGCGCTCGCTCTACTGGTCCGAACGCGCGGAAGGCGGTACGTCTTCCTCGACGAAGGATTTGATTGGCTGAGCCGTGGAAATGGCGCCTGTGGCTGAGGGGGAGGTGAGGGAGCTGCGGTGGGATCTGACGGACATTCACTCTCTTCGGCTTTGGTTTCAGCTTTGCTCTGCGAGCTGAAGAAGCTTTCGCATCTTATTCTGCTCCACTCCTTGGTTGTCGTACCCTCTTGGCCAGTTGCTGCCGCGGGAGACCCCTTGAAGGGCACGGCTAGGATGGAGAGTCCGAGCCTGCGGGACTACGGAGCTGCCCGCTCGGTCACTTCCAGTGAGCGCCTAGACCCAGACCAGCCCAGTGACCTCCGGCAAGTCATTGTCCCCTTTCGGGACTCATTTTCACCAACTATAAAAGGGGAGCGGGCTGGGGTGGATAGAAGGCTGGTGGTCCTTTCTAACCTAGGATCGACAGAGCTCGAGACCCACAGGGTTAGTTTACTCGGAGCAATGGCTGTGGCTCAGATATTCTCTGTGAGGTTCAGCCCTAGGGTGCTCCCTACTTCGTTACCCGAAATGACGAGGGAGGTGGAAGGAGCAGGGAGGTTTTGTGCAAGGGGAGCAAGGAGAGATCTGCTTGGGTTGCAGGGTCCCAGGAAAACCTTGTAGGAGATGTCACGTTAAGCAGCCAGCGCCGGTGACCCCAAAATGGAAGTCCTATAGGAAGTTCCAGAGGAAGCCACAGTCTTGTTTCGAGTACAGTACTTGTATATGTGAGATACGGGGTTAGGATGATTTATCTACTGATTTGTTTTTTTCAAAATTTAATCCCCAGAACTACCTTTAAGAAAGTATTACCTCCTTTTTACAGGTGAAGAAAGGAGACTTTAAGAGGTTAAATAACTTGCTCTTGGATGCATAGCTGGTAAATCGCAAGAGCTGCGATTTGAACCCAGTTCACTGACTTTAAAGTTTGTGCTGTTTTCATCAGGCTTCAGTTTCCTTATTCCTAAAATGTGAACTATATAATTTCTTAAGACCCACCCAAACCCCCAAAATTATTAACCCCAAAATATTTCAGAAGAACTTGGTTCTAATTCTAGTTACTAACTCTTGCTTAGTTTCCCTATTTGTAGAAAACAATCTGGGTTAGATACCTCTATAGATTATACAGAGATTTCCAATCGTTTTTAACCCATGTTGCAGGACAGAGAGATAATCACATAGCATAAGACTGGTCCATACTGATTTTAATCTCTCCTATAATCTAAATAGTCCATATGGTTCCTGCTCTGTCATGGATTGAAATTGAATAAGCAGAGGAAAATAAATTTTAAGTAAGCCAATCACCTGTACTTTGTTTTTGTTTTTTGTTTGTTTGTTTAGTAAGAAAGATGTTACTCTGGAATTGGAAAGAGTGGGAGAAGATGAAAAGCAAATGGTGATAAAAAACAGCAGTGAGTGGAATCCCCTGCTGCAAGAATCCATTGCTTCCAGTCAGATTGGTGGTAGTACAATGACAGAATGCCGTAAGTCTGTCCCATGCGGATGGGAAAGAGTTGTGAAGCAAAGGTTATCAGGGAAAACAGCAGGAAGATATGATGTATATTTTATCAGGTGAGCATACAATGTGGTACCGATAGCACAGCCAAATCATTTTATCTAGATAGGTAGCAGGAAAGCATAACAAGAACTTGGCTTTTTTCTATTTTTATCATAACAGCCATTATGGATTCTGTTCTTTGAGTGTCACAGGTTAGTTATATCAAGTGATTTGGGAACAAGTACGTACTACATACTTCTACTTCAAATGGGTGCCTTTAAATTTGTAAGTTTGTAAATATTTATAAAATTATACTATCATAGAGAAAACTATTTAGAAGTACCACTTTATCACTTTTTTTAAATTTTAAATGACAAATACCCATGGCAGAGAGAGAAAGAGTACATGCAAGTGGGGGAGGGGAAGAAGGAGAGAGAGAATCTTAAGCAGGCTCCACGCCCAGCATGGGGCTTGATCATGACCTGAGCTGAAATCAAAAGTTGGACGCTTAGCAAACTGAGCCACCCGGGCACCCCGTGCTTTTTAAATTTTCAATGACAAATACCCATAGCAACATTTGGAAATTATTAACTAAAAATCTGAAATGTGGTCCAATTCTTTGTAAAACTCACTTTTATTTACTACCAATAAGTTTTCTTTAATATCATTTTCTAGCCCACAAGGACTGAAGTTCAGATCCAAAAGTTCACTTGCTAAATATCTTCACAAAAATGGAGAGACTTCTCTTACACCAGAAGATTTTGATTTTACTGTACCTTCTAAAAGGGGCATCAAGGCCAGACATAAAGATAACAACATAGCGCCTCTGACATCCCAAATGCAAAATGAAAGGAGCAATTCAAACTGGAACCTCAGGACACGAAGCTGGTGGAGAAAAGGTGTCTTTCCCCTGCCAAGTGGTACTTTGGAATCGCAAAATAGCAGAGGACCATCTAACTTTAAAGAAGATGAGGGTGTTAATGATGTTGACTCCAGAAAGGTTAGAAAGTCCAAACGAAAGGTGACTATTTTAAAAGGAATTCAAATTAAGAAAACTAAAACAGGGTGCCAGAAGGGTCTTCCCGAGTCTACTCAAAGTAATAGGAAAAGAGAATCTGAATATAATAAGGCAGATGCTGAAAGTGAACCTGTTGAGCAAAGAAGTCAGCTTGATAAAACTTTCTCCATTTCTGATGCTGGAGCAAGCAACAAGACCCTCAGTGTAACCAATGAAGAAAAGAGAATTGTAAAAGAAAAATCACTGAGTTCAGGATCAAACTTTTGTTTTGAACAAATAACTCCTGGCATCATAAACAAATTATGTTCAACCGAAGAAGCAGAACACAGCAAGAAGTGTGAGGAAACCTTTTTAGAATCTGAGGAAATAAGAACAAAAGTAGAAGCTGGGGAAAGGAAGGAACATTTGCATGCTGACATTTTAAAATGTGGCTCTGAAATGGATGACAACTGCTCACAAACGGAGAAAGACTCTATTTCTGTGAAAATATGTCAAGGTATTCAGAGCGCTGAAGCAGCTGGTAAACATGTGATGAGTTTATACTCCCAGACAGTATATTTCATGCCGGTACCCAGTTAGGATGTGGGAATAGAATGAAGAAATAGGGCCAAATATCAGATATGTCCTACCAGTTGTTCCTAGTACCTCTGTTAACCAATCTTCAAACCCATGGCATAGAGGGAACTGGCTGGCTACTGCCTTGATACCCCCAGCAAAGGAGAATTGTGCCATTAACAGCTGCTACCATCTCTCCCGGGTTCAACAGCAGGGACTCTCCCCGACAGTGCATTCCCTTCTTCCCATCTTCTTTCCAGCCAATAATATTACAACTTTAGGGAAAATAAAAAAGCTCCACTTGAGAAAAGGTTTGGGGAAGAATCTTGATGTGCATAAACTGGTTGTGAATAGTCAGTGTCTACTCTTTTGCACCCCTTCTGTTACTTATCACTGATGTGTGACTTCCAATTTCATTTCGTACATATCATAGTCATTTTTATCTTCTATTATAATGTAATGCTTCTCTAAAATGCTTTAGAGCTCTAAATAATTCAAAACTGTAATCACATAGTTCATCTATTATTTGTAATATGCTCTTAATACAGAGTTCAGAGCTTAGTAGTTTTGCCTTTATAATACCTCAGTGAATAAGAAATAAAAAGAAGACCTTTTGAGTAGCCCTGTATTATATATTCATTATGCCATTATGGCATAATGAATAACTCCTTTAAAGAAGAAGAATTTTACTTAAAGTCCTATGGGGAGACAGCCTGGACAAATGGTAGAACGGGGTTAGACTTGATTCCTGTTCTCAGCCCTACTCATGGTTTTATGTCTTTGCTGTGCCTGGAATTCCTTTATCTTTAATAGAAGCTGAACCATATATACCTAGGAAGTGCTTCTATATATATACCTTGTGCTTCATATATACGTAGGACAAGCCTGTCCTTTAAAGACTTCAAGCTTCTTAGAATCTTAAGGTTTATGTAGCTTTATTGCTAGTATAATGGGTAAATAAAATATGAAAAACATCCTTTTGTGACCAAAATGGAAGTATCCTATTTGTAAAGAAGTCTAGTTCTCAACACCAGGTGAAGTAGCCTTAGTTTAAGAGGTGTCCAATGGAATAGTAAAGACTTTCCCATTGGCTTAGTTGGAAATTGCCAGGTAAACCGAGCTTCAGTCTCCTAATAATAAAAGAGGCTAGTTAATAATTATTTGTAAGAGCCCACAAAAGAAATGGAACTAATAAGAGCAGTTTCCTTTGTTCTCTTTTTTGACTTTATATTAGGCTTTGCCTATTCAAAATAGAATAGCAAAAAACAGCTAATTATCTTGAGAGCTGGATACCTATCCCAATCTATAGTCGATCCCATTCTCATTTTGGGATGGCTGTTTTATTTTATTTTTTTAACTATTTTATTAAGTAATCTCTATGCCCTAGGTACCTGGGTGGCTCAGTCAGTTAAGTGTCCAACTTCCACTCAGGTCATGATCTCATGGTTCATTGCTTGGAGCCCTGTGTGGGCTCTGTGCTATCAGCCTAGAGCCTGCTCGTGATTCTGTGTCTCCCTCTCTTTTGGCCCTCCCCTCCTTGTGCACTGTCTGCCTATCTCTCTCTCTCTCTCTCTCAAAAATAAACATTTAAAAAAGTAATTTCTGTGCCCAACGTGAAGCTCAAAAACTCATGACCCTGAGATCAAGAGTCTCATGCTCTTCCTGACTGAGCCAACCAGACACCCCAGGATGGTTGTTTAATTTCTAAGCCTTAGTTTGTTTATCTATAAAATGGAGGTAATAATCCTCACCAGTCCTGTGTTTCACATCAAGAATATTACAAAGTAAAAGGAGAAGTGAAAAAGATGGCTCACGCTATACAAATAGCAAGATATTATTAACAGACATTCAAATTTAGAGGGTAACCTTATGGAGAGTATTAAATGTGATGATTTTAAAAACTTGGGAAGCCCAATAATGCTGGTCAAATGGTCTTTCTTAAATTAACTGAGCTTCCCAGTAGACAGTGGTCAGTATTCCAAGGTCCAAATCAGGTTTTTCGGCAGGTTCTGTTTTGTCTGGGGCCTTTCTTTAAGCGTAAAGTGTTCACCACAGAAATTTTGGAAAATATAGAAAATTAAAGGAGAAAAGAACAATTAGCAATAACCATTATACCGGTTTGGTTTTTTACATTCTAATCTTTTTTTTTCTTTTTTTATTAAATTGGGATCATATGTAGAATATTGCGTTTTTATTTAAAAATTAAGAACATGGGGGAAGCTATTCATGATATAGTCTCAAAATGGTTTAATGACCACATTGTACAAGTATGTCCTAATTTCAAATATTCCATATTCTAATTTTTCAGTACTAAGAACTCTGAGCATGTCTTAGAATACTAGTGTAACACAGTGGTCAAAGTTATGGACTCAGGAGCCAGACTGCCTAGATTTGAATTTCAACTCTGTCACTAGCTGTGTGACCCTGAGCAGTTTACTTAGTTTCTCTGTACCTCCGTTTCCTTATTTGTAAGGTAAAAGTAAATAGTACCTAGCTTGTAGGTCCATAGTATTAAATTGGTTAATTTTTGTAAAGTGCTTTGCTTAGAACAGTACCTGGCACGTACTAAATGCTTTATAATAGTAGTGTGTTATTGTTATTTGTACCCCTGAGTATTTCTTTAGCCTAAGCCATAGCTTCTATAAACAATGTTCACCCTTCCTTTTCAGAAGATACCATTCCACGGACACAAATAGAAAAAAGGAAAACAAGCCTATATTTTTCCAGCAAATATAACAAAGAAGGTATCCCTTTCCCAATCAGAAAATCCGATCTTAAGTCTGTTTCAGATGTTCAGCTCTGATGCAGTGTGTTTGTTTAGCCCTTAGCCCCCCACGACGCAAAGCCTTTAAGAAGTGGACACCTCCTCGGTCACCTTTTAACCTCGTCCAAGAAACACTTTTCCATGATCCATGGAAGCTCCTCATCGCTACTATATTTCTCAATCGGACCTCAGGTTTGTGGATTATTTTAATCTTTATCTTAGAGACAGTGCGATGAGGAGAAAGAACACTGGATTGATTAGGAGCCCTGGGTTCAAGTTGAACTTTGAGTCTGTGTGACCTCAGGCAAGGACTTCTTGCAGCCCTGCAGCTCTTCAGCTATGAGGAAGTTAGACTAGATGACAGCCAAAGCCTTTTTGGCACTAAGGAACAGATAGATTGTCATTTATTTTCTACTTCCAAACTAGTTTTGGTCATAGTGAAAATCAGTTACTTAACATTCTTCCACCCTCTGTCATGTGTAAAAGCATTTCTTTTTCATTGAATGCTTTCTTTAATGTCATTGGCACTTTGTGTTCTGTATGCTTTTATACTAGTTATCTGATGACTGGATTATTTGAAAACTAATATCATGCAGGGCGCCTGGGTGGCTCAGTTGGTTGAGTGTCCGACTTCAGCTCAGATCATGATCTCACGGCTCGTGAGTTCAAGCCCCGCATCAGGCACTGTGCTGACAGCTCAGAGTCTAGAGCCTGCTTCAGATTCTGTGTCTCTCTTTCTCTCTGCCCCTCCCCCACTCATGCTCTGTCTCTGTCTCTCTCAAAAATAAATAAGCATTCAAAAAAAATTAAAAAAAAAAAAAGAAAATTAATATCATGCAAGGCCAGGTATCAGCATGATTTAAACTCTTAGCCAAATCAGGGCGCCTGGATGGCTTAGTCGATTGAGTGGTCAACTTCGGCTCAGGTCATGATCTCGTGGTTTGTGAATTCTAGCCCTGCATCCAGCTCTGTGCTGACAGCTCAGAGCCTGGAGCCTGCTTCAGATTCTGTGTCTCCCTCTCTCTGACCCTCTCCCGTACATGCTCTGTCTCTCTGTCTCAAAATAAATAAATGTTAAAAAAAAATTTTTTTTAACTCTTAGCCAAATCGTCAGGAGTATTGGTTATTGACTCTGAAGGTGGTTACCAGTTCAAGTAATGGCTTCTCATCAGGGATTTAAAAAGGAAAACAAAACAAAACAAAACACAAACCCCTCTGTATGAGATTTCTAGAGAGGAAGTACCTGAACTTAAAAACAACCCATCAGGAGGCTTGTAATCACAGTTACTTTTACTTCCCAGGTAAAATGGCAATCCCTGTGCTCTGGGAGTTTCTAGAGAAGTACCCTTCCGCTGAGGTAGCAAGAACCGCAGACTGGAGAGATGTGTCAGAACTTCTTAAACCTCTTGGTCTCTATGATCTTCGAGCAAAAACCATTATCAAGTTCTCAGGTACTTTCCCATATACCCAAAGGAAAGAACATAAACTATGCCTATTTAAGAGAGTCAAACCTTAAACTTTAATGTTCTAGGATGCTATATTAATAGAGGTCATTCAGCTCAAGGGCTAAGAGCATGTGAAAACAATCCACTTGCCCCAAACCACAGTCTCCCACTGACCCAAGCAGTAAATCTTTGCTCAGCACTGGGGCAGGCCATCTAGGAAGGATGAAGAAGTCAGCAAAGCAGAAGGCCCTGTTGACCTCAGGGACTTTACCTTTGTCTAGTTAGCACAGCAGAAAATCACAATGGTTACTAAGTGGCAGGTGAGAGGTTTAGACAGGGGTGTTGTGGGAATTCAGAAGAAAGAGCCATCAGAACGGGGGTTGTTAGGAAAGACTCTTTGCTGTCCCTTCCTGCCCTTCTCACCATCCAGCTCTGCATCACCACATATTTGGGGAAAGTATCTTTTCTAGAAGCTGACCTGATAAGTGAGGTTTTATCTTTGCAGATGAATATCTGACAAAGCAGTGGAGGTACCCAATTGAGCTTCACGGGATTGGCAAATATGGCAATGACTCTTACCGAATTTTTTGCGTCAATGAGTGGAAGCAGGTGAGGCCCACCCCCAGCCATAACATCTCCAGCACATTTTGTCTCTGAGGCAAAATACACCCATCCAATAGCCAAAACTGTTTCTTGGGCACATGTGCTGCCACCATCACAACTAGTTTTGTTCCAGGCTTGAGGGGCAGTGATGGCATGGGGCTGTTGGCAGAAGGGAGAGGATCTGTAGACACTCCCACCTCCATAAAGACTCCTTGGTGTGGCCTCTGACTGACCTCCAGCAGTTTATCACTTCTGGCCCTGTAATGTCATTCCTATTCATGTGTGGTCTCTAAGCCTGATGTGGTTCTCCTCCTGTCATAGTCATATTAGCCTTCAAAAATGACACCACTGAAGGAAAGCAGGCAGGTTTGGACTTGGAATATATGCTTGTGGGGGTTTCTCCTAGTGGTCCCAGACTGCTTTTACAGTAACTGGGCCCTACTTCAGCTACCCATTCAAATGAGTGTCCCCTGTCCACAGACATCCAGCGGGTGTCCTGGCAGCCGGTGGGTACTGCCAGGTGGCCTGGTACACTGCCCTCTTAGTCTGTGACTCACCCTGAAGCATTCAGCCAGTAGATCTGGCTAAGCCCATCCCTGCTCCTCCATTTATTGTGATAACTCTCAGGGTCTATAACCTTCTTCTGAAAAATGGCATATTAATACTTGACTCATGTTGTCACCAGCCCACGTGCTAGGTCATGTTAAAGATCAGTACTAAATTGGAAAGTACTTTGTGAAGGATTGCCTTAATGTAAGATAGAGTTTTAAGTACTCATGAATCTAATTAGGTTAAAGGTTTTAATTTGCAGGAATATTACAATAAGGTATTGTTCCCCTACTGTACCTTTGAAAGGCCCATTTTAAAAATGTATTTCTGACTAACTTCTGTCTCCCAATGTGTTGTATTTCTTCCAGGTGCACCCTGAAGACCATAAGTTAAACAAATATCATGACTGGCTTTGGGAAAATCATGAAAAATTAAGTCTGTCTTAAAATTGTTTGAAGTTTTCAAACTCAGTTTTTATATCTTTGTACTTAAGTAAGTTAAGAGCTCCATTAAGCACAGGCATATAGATTTTAGTTATTCCAACTAGAAACATGATACAGGTTTTCTTAATATGTGTAACACTGGTAGATCTTTGTTACTGAATGTACTAGAACATGTTTTGAGATTTTTTAAAAAATAAATTATTTGACAAGAAACCTAAAAATGTAAATGATTTTCCAATAATAAAATATGATTTGAAGTTGAAAAAAAATCTTCTGTCAACTCTCAATTATACAAAGCAGATTTCTATCAATCTTGCTTAAGGAAAGATTAGACTTTCAGTTCTCTTTCAATAAAAATGGAATTACACAGTTGTTATGTAGGAAGCAATCAAAGAGTTTGCAACCAAAAATGTAAGAAAAGATATTACAGGGTATAATAGGCAGCTAATAATAGGCAATTAGTCTTTTTACTAAAAAAAGATAACAGTAAGTTACTTTTGTCATCATGTGTTCTTGATGACTCTGTGCTGGCTTTTAGTAATTAGAGATTGGACCCCAGCATCCAATTGATAACCTGTGATTATCTGCCTGCCATTTTGTTTCAGAGTATCAGCTTCTGGCTCATGCACCTTGACCCCATTGTGAAAGTTTTTAAGTTTTGTGCTGTTCTTAAAATTTTTTTTTTCAACGTTTTTTTATTTATTTTTGGGACAGAGAGAGACAGAGCATGAACGGGGGAGGGGCAGAGAGAGAGGGAGACACAGAATCGGAAACAGTCTCCAGGCTCCGAGCCATCGGCCCAGAGCCTGACGCGGGGCTCGAACTCACGGACCGCGAGATCGTGACCTGGCTGAAGTCGGAGGCTTAACCGACTGCGCCACCCAGGCGCCCCAGTTTTGTGCTGTTCTTAATACAGGCATCATAATGTTGTAGCACAAATACTGAAACGTTTACCTTAGAAAGAACTCACCAAGCAACAACAACAAAAAAATCCCAAGTTACTAAGTCTCAATTACCAATTGCCATTTTAAGGTATAATTTGAAAATAAAATTGATTGAATAAATGAAAAATAAATTGTTAGGGAAACTACCTTTGTTGTAGGGTGGAATATGCTGCAGGGCTAGTGGGTTGTTTCCACATTAGTGAGCCAGTTTTAGTTTTTAGAGAGAGAGTTGAATTTTGACCAGAGAATGGGAAAACTGGCCACATCCCTGCCACCCCACAAGGCAAATGTCCATTTTATAGTGTCCCATTACATCTTTATTTAACAAACCTCAAAGTAGCATTTACTAAGTGCAAAGCTCTGTGCTGGAGGACAGATGAAAAAAGATGAAAAGGTTCTGTAGAGCCTTCAGCCTACAGAAAAGGTTTCTGTAGGTGCCTGGCTGGCTCAGTAGAGCATGTGATTCTTGATCATGGGGTTGTGAGTTTGAGCCCCATGTTGGGTGTAGAGATTACTTAAAATCTGGGGGCACCTGGGTGGCTCAGTCAGTTAAGTGTCCCACTTCAGCTCAGGTCATGACCTCACGGTTTGTGGGTTTGGGCCCCGCATCAGGCTCTGTGCTGATAGCTCAGAGCCTGAAGCCTGCTTCGGATTCTGTGTCTCCCTCTTTCTCCCCCTCTCTCTCCTCCCTGCTCACACTGTCTCTGTCTCTCTCAAAATAAATAAACTTAAAAAAATAAATAAATAGGGGCACCTGGGTGGCTCAGTCAGTTGAGCATCCGACTTCTGCTCAGGTCATGATCTTGCGGTCTGTGAGTTCGAGCCCAGTGTTGGGCTCTGTGCTGATAGCTCAGAGCCTGGAGCCTGTTTCAGATTCTGTGTCCCTCTCTCTCTGCCCCTCCTCCGCTCATGCTCTGTCTCTCTTTCTCTGTCAAAAATAAATATTAAAAAATTTTTTGAAATAAATAAAAGTGCTACATTAACGTGACTCATAGGGATGGTCTGAATGACAACCTCAGGTTGAGAGGGTCACAGAGATAATGCAATTCAGTGAAAGTACTTTATACAGAATAAGCACTCAAGTGTTTGTTTTTTTAACTTCTTTCATTGAGACAATTCACATAATCTAAAATTCATCACTCAATTATGTTTAAATATACAATTAAATGATTTTCCGTATACTGACAATGTTCTGCAACCATCATCACTAATTCTAAGACATTTGCAACGCATTAAGAAGAAACTCCATGCCTGTTAATAGTCAAACCCAAAGCCACACACCTCACCTCCAGCCTCTGGCAATTATCAGTCTGCTTTCTGTTCTATAGATTTGCCTATTCTGGGCATTTCTTATAAATAAAATAATATGTGACCTTTTGTGTCTGGCTGCTTTCACTTAACGTAATGTTTTGAAGGTTCATCTGTGTTGTAGCATGCATCAGTGCTTAACTCTTTCTTGTGACTAATATTCCATTATGTGGATAGAGCATGTTTATCCGTTTATCAGTTGATGGACATTTTAACTTTAATATTCCTGGTATCAGGTTCTCTATTTCCAAACGGTGGCATCCTGTCATTAGGGAGCAATGCATATCAAAAACACAGGCCTCTTGTTGGCCGAGATTCTTTTGAGTTCCTACAATCCCTCCGGAGGAGGCAGGGCCTGTTCCTTGGATGAAAATGAAATACGTGGAGATCGGCTGAAGATCGTACAATTTTCAGGAAAACCTGTGATCTATTCCTCCAGATTCAGGGGCCACTGGGCCATACTAAGAATCCTGTCTTTCTCCAAGCCAGGAATTCTGCCCCTCTGCGACTGCCTCCCAGGACCCACAAAAGGAACAGGACTGTCAGTCAATCGGGAGTGGGAGGGTGCTCCCCCGTACCCGCCTCCGTCCCACAGACGGCAGGAGCGTGGCAATGCTCAGCCAATCAGCGCAGGGCGTCTGTAGTCCTGGCAACAGTTGCTTCTAAGCTCGGGGGCGCATTGAGTGTTTCTTGCAAAGTTTGGAATTACTGTTTTTTGGTACCCTGACACGCCAGCAAAAACCAACACAGACACACACACGCTCTTCAACACCCGCTCCCGACGCTGCGACCATGGAAGATTCGTACGAAACGTCTGAGGCTCTGTACTTGTCGCTGCTCGGTAAGTTCCCGGGAAGCAGCGCCGCCTCCAGGAAGCCTTCAGCCCCGTGCAGACGCGTGCAAGTGGGGTGAGGGCAAGCACGGGAGGCGAATATCTCATTGTGCCGTACTGGGTGCTGGGTGAGGGGTTGCCAGGGAGTCGGGGGCGGGTCGTGCACATTTCTCAGATTTCCATTCCCAGGCTGGAGGAGTGGGCCAAGTTGCCTTGGTCTGAAATCAGGGGTCCAACCCGTGTGCCTGGGAAAGGCATCCACGGCCCTCTGTCTCGCCCGCCGCGCCCCATTTCTCCGCCGGATATTAATGTGCTGGGTCCTGGAGAAGAAGCATGTAGAAAACCAGCAGTGTTTGGTGATAGCCTGCTGCGGGAAAACCCTGCAACTTCAGAGGTGAAAGATAGGCAGATAAACGCATAATTACAGAAGAAGGGGTGGATGCCAGGTCTGGGGGTGACACCCAGAAGTAAGAGGTCTGCTAAGTGTAGTGGACAGGTAAGAACAATTCTAAGGTTCTGGAAGAGCTCTTTACACTTGGGCTTAAATTAAGGATATAAAGAGTTCTCCATGCCAAAAAGGGGAGGAAAGGCATTCCAGACCAATGGAAGCACATGCAGAGAAGCTCAGAGATACAGTATCTTCAGGAAACTGCTAGTAGTTTGAGTATTGCCAGGGATGAGAGGCGAGAGAGGTCAGAAGGGACAAGATCATGAAAGATCTTGGGAGGTAGGAGATGGAGAAGCTACTGGAAATGGCAGTATTGGGATTGGGATTATCAGCAAATGCAGAGTGAATTGGCAGACTTGAAGGCTGAAGCCAGAATCATGAGCTCTTGGGCTGCCTGAAATGTCCAGACCAAAGGTACTGAGAGGTGAGGGAGAGTGGCCAGGCTAGAGGGGACTAGGGGGATTTGAGGGCTGACTGAACAGGGAACAAGAAAAGGACAATCAAAGATGATGCTCAGGTTGGTAACTAGGATGACCTAGAGATGGAAGTGCCTTTCACAGGGATTGGGAACCTACCAGGAGGAACAGGTTGAGTGAGAACAGGACACGGAGGCCAGTGCAGGCTTAGTTGGTTGAGACTGAGATCCTTGTAGGCCATCCAAGTGGAAATACTTTAGGAGAAACTGTATGTAGAAAGTTGGAGCTAATTTCAAGTCATAAATATTGATATGGGTGTCCTCAGCATATAGAAGACCACAGAAACATGAGAGTAGAGGAGATTGTTTGGAAAAAAGAGGAGGAGAAGAAGAAGAAAAGGGAGAAGGAAGGAGAAGGAGAAAGCCCAGGTATGAACCTAGAAGGCACCAATTTTAAGGGATGGGCGGGAAAAGAGGGCCCAAGTAGCAAGTGGCCAGAGAGGTAGGATGGAATTGAGGGAGAGATTTGAATCAGAGCCAAAATAAAGAGAGTTGAATTGTCTCCAGATACTTGGCGAGCTGTCCCAGGAAAGAGGGAAGGAATGCGTTTTCTGGAGCATTGGAGGGGAAGACTAGGACTAAAGGGTAGAACTTCCAGGGAAACAAAATCTGGGTCAATATAAGGAAGTCTTTTCTAAGAATCAGAATCAGGCATCCACAATGTGAGAGAAGAACACCCTGTCAACCAGAGGTGTATCCAAGCAGAGGCAAAATCTGCCAGGGGCATTTCAGGAAGAGATCCCTGACCTGGGAAGGCAATGGAGCTAGTTGGCCTCTGGAAGCTGTCCTCACAATCCCTTGGGAACATTTTCACACAGTCTCTACCCACCTCACTTTTCTATAAATGGACACAGAACCCCAAAGATCACTATAATGGAAGCTCCATGGTACAGTGGGCATGCGACCTTCAATAGGGGAGTCAGGGTGACTTTGAGGGGAGTGACACTTGGGCTGAGAACCATATGGTGAAAAGGACTCAGCCAACAGCAATCTTGGGGAATCCCATGCCCTTCATAGGGCATGGCAAATGCCAAAACCAAGTCAGAACAGAGCTAGGAGGGTTGCACAAAGAGAAAGCAGGCTCATGCAGCTGGAGTGAAGTGAGCAGAGGGAGGGGGCAGGGAGAGATCAGGGAGGAGTGGGGAGCAGGGTGCCAGTGAGGGCAGTGGTGGGGGCCATTGTAGGAGGGGCTTGTTTATTCTAAGGGCACTGAGAAGCCATTGCAATGAAGCCATTGAAGGGCTTGGTGGGGAGTGACCCTTCTAGCTAAGGGAAGATCATGGATTTGGGGTCTTGGGTGGGCGGAAGTGACGGTGGCAAGGCCAGGGAGGAGCATGTTTTGAGTGTGTTCCCAGGTCAACAGGATAAAGTTTAAACCCCTTAACCTGGCATTCAAGATGACTCCAGCTTTATTTCCCATTAACCTCCTCCTTCATGCACAATGTACTTTCAACTTGTGGAACTATTTAGTAACCCCCAAATCCTCAAACTCCACCCCTGACCTTTCCCCATGCTGACCCCTCCACACCTTGAAATCTGACTCATTCTTGAAGGCACATGTCAATGCCTCTTCCTTCATGATGACCACCCGACTCTCTCCATCAGCACTTCTCCTCCGACTGAGGGCATACCCCTCTGGTTACCCCACCTTGTTCCACTCCAGGGCTCTGCGGTTGGGTTTCCAGCCTCGTTTGGATCTACTGAATGATTCTCAGTAAATGTTGGTTGGATAAATGGCTACATTCTCAGTTGTACCCAGCATCTTGTTCTCAAAGAAATGACACATGGCTTGTTGAGAAGTGCCCACTTCCATCCACATTGATGTATTATTTTCTGACACATTATTTTCTGACCATGAAGGAAAAACACAGGCATTGTAAAGAGGCTTAACAAATGGACTGAATGGTCACTTTGTGCCAGGCTGGGCACCAGGGATACATGGAAACTGAGACACAGTCCTTGCCATTGGAAAACTCACAGGCTATTGGGAAAGAAAGACCCAGAAAGCATCTTCATCCAGAAAAAACATGGTAAATGCTATGATGGGGATGAGCACAGGGGCTATGGGAAACCAGAGGGGATATGAGGGAGGGGGTGGGAGGGCTTCAGGGCATGGTGATGCCTGACCTAAGTCTCCAAGAGCATTCCAGAGAGAGGAAACAGCACAGGGGCAGGATGAGGTGACCAAGGAACCATAGTCAGCTCAGTTTGGGTACAAATACAGGGTGAGGTCAGAAAGAATAAGAGAAGGAGCCCATTAGGCTGGCAGAGGTGGGTGTGTCAGGTGAGGCCAGGTTAAGGAGACTGAATTTTATTTCGGAGGCAACAAAAGGGTTTTAAAGCAGAGGCGGTGTGGGTTTTAGAAGGGGAATGATGGTGACAATATTTTTAATAATAATGCTATATCCCTTCTGAATTTTAGAACACTCACATATCTGTTATTCATTTGATCTTCATAACAGCTTCAGGAGGTACTTAGAACAGAGTTTATCATTTTAGAAATAAAAGAACTGAGACTCAGTCGGATTAGGTGACAGCCTGTGGTCTTATCAATTAATGGCTAAGAACCAAGCTCTGGGGCCAGGCAAACCAGAATTCATATCCCAGCTCTGCTACTAAACCACCGTGGAACCTTGGGCCTCTCTGGGCCCTAGTGCCCTTCTCTGTAAAATGGTATAATCATAGAGCTGATCTCTATGATGTCAAATAGTCTGTCCACTTGACATCCACTCATTCGCCAAATAATTACTGAGCTCCCACTGTATGTTGGCACATGGAGGTGCCGGGGCTCCAGTAGGCAACCAGAGAGAGGAGGTCCAGGTCCATAGTCCATTGAAAAAATAAACACCAACCAAGTAATTATACCAGAGATTTCAAACACAAATGTCTGCCTAAAGTAGGCACTTAATAAATGAACTGAGCTGCATGTAAGACAATACAGAATGGGGGCACGTGGGTGGCTCAGCTGATTGAGTGTCCAACTTCAGCTCAGGTCATGGTCTCCTGGTTCGTGAGTTCGAGCCCCTCTTTGGGCTCTGTGCTGACAGCTCAGAGCCTGGAGCCTGCTTCAGATTCTCTGTCTCCCTCTCCCTCTCTGCCCCTCCTTGCTCTCTTTCTCTCTCTCAAAAATAAACATTAAAAAAAAAAAAAGACCATAGAGAATAATTTGGGACTACAGCAAGCTGGAGAGGGCATGCCCTAGCCTAAAGTAACTCAAGGTGGAAAATTTTGACCAATGCGTCAAATGAAACAGGATCCCAAGCCTCATTCACCACGAGGGTCACCATTTGCAGCCCCCAACTTAAAACCCTGTGATAAGTTTTAAGGGGATGGCGGGGGGAGGGAGCATTCCGGCAGATAGAACAACACATGCAAAACCTTTAGGCGGGATGTGCTTGGACCATTCAGGGATCATTCAGGGTCAAGGCGTGTGGGACCTGTAAAGAAGGATAGGCAAGGGATGAGGTAGGAAAGGTTGGCAGAGAAGGGATGTTATGTTGAGGGCCGTGGAAAGTGATAGGAGGGTTTCAAAATAGGCGAGGAGCAAGTCCATTAAAAAATAACAGTGCAGGGGTGCCTGGGTGACTTAGTCGGTTAAGCGTCTGACTTCAGCTCAGGTCACAATCTCGCGGTCCATGAGTTCGAGCCCCACGTCAGACTCTGGACTGATGGCTCAGAGCCTGGAGCCTGCTTCCGATTCTGTGTCCCCCTCTCTCTCTGCCCCTCCCCCGTTCATGCTCTGTCTCTCTCTGTCTCAAAAATAGATAAACATTAAAAAAAAATTAAAAAAAAAATAACAGTGCACTTTACCATGAACAAAGCAACTTTAAGATGGGCTGATTCTAACCATCTCCACCTACTCAGTAAAGTAGGTACCATCTTTACCCCCGTTTTACACATGAAAGACTGAGACGGAGAGCCCAAGTGACTTACCCAAGTACATGCAGCCACTAAGCAGCAGAGCCAGGACACGGCTGAAGCATTCCAGCTTCAAAGCCTCTGCTCGGATGATGAGACCAGATCAGGACGGCATTTTTTTAAAAGATCATTCTGGGGGCACCTGAGTGGCCCAGTCCGGTCAAGTGTCGGGCACTTAATTTCGGCTCGGTTCTGCGTCAGGCTCTGTGCTGACAGTGCGGAGCCTGCTTGGGTCTCTCTCTCTGCCCCTCCCCCCACTCCCTCTCTCTCTTTCAAAATAAATAAACTTTAAATAAATAAATATATATGTATATATATATATATATATATATATATATATATATAAATAAATTCTGATTGTCGATAAGGAGCATTGGGGTGAGGGTGGGGTGGAGTGGAGGAGGAATAAAATCTGAGAAGGTTAAACAAGAGAAAATATACGAAGACCTTAGCATAGTGCCTGCCATCAGGAATGCGCAATCATACTAGATGTGATTATCTTCATCATTATAGCAAAGCAATGATAACACCAGGCCTGGGAACCCAGCCTGGTGCTGTAGCATTTTTCCTTCCTGACTCCGTTAGTCCTCTTCCTGAAAGAAGCTCACCTCTTAACCCTCTTTCCCCAAGGGCTCTGCCAGTCTGAGACCTCAAGTGATGACGAAAATGCCAGCAAGGGCCCCACCTTCGATCCTGAACTGGTCATCGCCCACTGCTTCAAGCAGTTCAAGCAGGAGGACTTCCACTTGCCTCAGAGCCGCCGGCGGATCATCATCTTGCCTCAAAAAGAGGATCCAATGCCTATCAATCTCATGGCCCAACCCCAGACTCCCCCACAGCCGATCTCCAGCTTCCAAGCCCTGGGAGCTGGGGACATCCAAGGCCAACCAGACGACGTGAGGACCTGGCTGAGCCAGAGGCTGAAGCTTCGCCAGGACCTGGAGTCATTTGGTAATGTAGAGAGGTGGCTTCAGAACAAGCCCAGCCTCACACCTTCAGAGGCCAAGGTCTTGCACATGATCCAGAAGGAGCAGGAGGACCAGTTGTTAGACCACCTGACTACTATCAGAGCCACCAAGGTGAGTAGCCCCATTTGCTTATGAAGACGCTGAAGGTGTTAGGGGCATGCTGTCCTTTCATTCCCTCAGATTAGTCAGGATAGGGGTCATTCACCCCATTTCCAAAGGGAGCAAAGAGAAGCCCCCAAAGGGAGGTGTATGGGGTATTTATTGCTGCATAACACATGCCCCCAAACATTAAAGCAACAAATGTTGATTACCCCCACTGTTTCTGAGAGTCAGGCGTCTGGGAAGAGATTAGCTGGTGGCCCTCATCTCAAATTGTTGGCTTGCGCCATAGACAACTCAAGGCTTGACTGAGGCAGGAAGATCCGCTTCCCAGCTAGCTTGCTCACGTGGCTGCTGGCAGGGGGCCTCAGTTCCTGGCCACAGGGACTTCTCCATAGGGTTGTTTGAGCATCCTTACCACATAGCAGCCAGCATCTCCCAGAGCGAATGGTCCAAGAGACAGAGCAAAGAGGAGGCTGACATGCCTTTTATGACCTCATCTCAGGCAACCTGAGTTTCAGGAGAACCACATTATCACTTTCACCATATTCTATTTGTCAGAAGCAAGTCACTAAGTACTGTCCACACTCAAGGGGAGGGGAATCAGGCTCCGTCCCAGAAGGGAGGAGTTAAAGAATTTGTGACTATATCTTAAAACCACCCTAGGAGGGATAACTCCTGGAATGCCATCTATGGGGCATTTTAAAAATATGCATTCCTCATTCATTTGTTCACTGACACGTGTTTGTTGAGGGCCTATATGTGCCAAGCAGGTGCTTGTGGTGGTACCGTGAAAGTCACAGTTGTGAGGCTGGAATAAAAAGGAGGACTCCCTTTTATAAATACAGAAATAGAAGCTCAACGAGGCCAATAAATTGTCCAGCCCCATAGAGGTAGTCGGTGGCAGTCAGTACCAAAGCCCTTGTCCCCCAGTGCTTACCTCTCTGTGACATTTTCTGGTAATGGAAACACTTGAAATTTCTCCCAGTTCAGGTGAAGTTGGGATAAGAGGTCAGATAACGTGGGTTTAAACCAGCTCTGCTATTTCCTAGCTGTATGATCCAGTCCTCAGTTTCCCAATCTATTCAATGGGGATAACCATTGTACTGACTTCCTAGGGTTGCTGTGACTTCTAAATGGAGTAGGTGCCTAGGACAGTGCCAGCCATATAGTGAGCACTGAATATTACGTTTGCCATCACAAAATTTTTTTTTTAATATTTACTTATTTCTGAGAGAGAGAGAGAGAGAGTCCCGGGGGGCAGAGAGAGGGAGACACAGAATCTGAAACAGGCTCCAGGCTCTGAGCTGTCAGCACAGAGCTCAACGCGGGGCTTAAACTCACAGACCGTGAGATCATGACCTGAGCTGAAGTCGGATGCTTAACCGACTGAAACACCCAGGCACTCCTATGTTTGCCATTTTTACTACTACTTTAGTCTCACTGGTGCCAGACTCAGTCCTTGGTGTAATCAGAGTCCAAACCGAAATTTCCTAGGCCTATCACACCCTTTCCAGACAGCAGTACAGTGTCTATGAATAAACACTGAGCCTGGGGTGGGGGGTGGGGGGCACCTGGGTGGCTTAGTTGGTTAAGCATCCAACTTTGGCTCAGGTCATGATCTCATGGTCCGTGGGTTCAAGCCCTGTGTCGGGCTCTGTGCTGGCAGATTGGAGCCTGGAGCCTGCTTCACATTCTCTGTCTCCCTCTCTCTCTGTTCCTCCTCCACTTGTGCTCTGTCTCTCTCTGTCTCTCAAAAATAAATTTAAAAAACATTAAAAAAAAAACAACCAAAACACTGGGCCTGGATTAGAAACCTAGCTCTATTGCTTATAGGCTGTGTGACCCTGGGTAAGTCATTTCACTTTTCTCAGCCTGTTTCCTCATTTGTAAAAACGGAAAGTAGTATCTAATACCTATTTTACAGCATCATTTATTCATTCATCAAACAATTACTGCCTATCTGCCTAGGGCTGGGGGGGCTTGTCCAGTAGATGAATAGAAGGTAGAGGTATGTAGCTTCAAAAGACATTGTCTTGCTTTCAAAATGTTCACATGTTAATGGGGGAGGCAGACACATCAGATTGGTGGCTACAGTTGGCCATTAATAGAGGTGGATCCTAAACACAGAGCAGCTACAAAGTAGGGAACAGAAAGGCCCTTTGTAAACTGTCAGGTGCTGCACCAAGGTAAGGGAGTATTATCCTGAAATATTCCCGATGACCTGGAAGTAAAGGAAGAGTAGGAGTTGGACAGGTAGAGAGAGAAGGAAAAGTTTTGGGCAGGAGGCCGAGCAGGAGCAAAGGCTGGGAGATGGGTGGATTAGAGAGCCCCATCTGGTTCCAGGCAGGGGCATATGTTTTGGTGCACTGATCGCCTGGTGTGATTTTAATCCTGACATGTTTGACAGGAGAGATGTGGGTAAGAATGAAATGTTAGTTCTCATCATGTCCAGCCCGGTTGTTTCTGATGGAAAAATGGAGGCCCAGAGATGCAAAGTATCCCTGGCAAAATGCCTTTGCCCTGAATCTAATGCTCCTTAAAAAAAAAAAAAAAAAAAAAAAAAAAAAAAAAAAAAAAATTATTTTTGAGAGAGAGAGCATGCAACCAGAGGAGGGGCAGAGAACAAGGGGGACAGAGGACCTGTCTGACAGCGGAGATGCTCGATCCGGGGCTTGACCTCATGAACCGGAGATCACAACCTGAGCCGAAGTCGGATGCTCAACCTGAGCCACCCCGCCACCCCTGAATCCAATGCTCCTTGCATTCCATCTTGCTGTCTGTTGAGAGCTGCTCAGCCCCCCTCTCTCTCTCTGGGAATCATGTTCTGTCTAACTCTGGGAATCACATTCCAGTGGCCTGTCTCCCCTGAATTCTCTCCTCTGCTCCCTCTCTTACCTCTTACAGAAGAGCCCCCGGCCCTCCCGCCGACTGGTGCCCCAGCTCCGATTGCCCAAGCCCTCTGCTTTATCAGCCTTGTACTCCTACCTGCACAGCCGCAAGATCAAGATCCTGGAGATATTTAGCAAAGTGGACGGGGGCAAGCACCAGAAGATCTCTAGGGAGGAATTCGTTGTGACTCTGAAGGCAGTAAGTGCCTCCCATGCTCCCTCCAGGCCGGCCTGAGTGAGGAAGACGTGCATGCATCCTGCCCCCACTGCTGCCTCCACCCAGGTCCTGGACCAACGAAAAGTAGATCAAACCATCAGCCTTGTTACTTGTTAAGCCAGATTGGAAAACGTGACATAACTTGTGGCCACATCAGACCCCTAAAACCACTCCTGCGTGAGTCTGATCTTGAAAACCCCTACCTGAGTGGAAAGTCTGCAGAGCCGACCCCATAACCAGTCAGTACCTGGGGAATCACTGTCTTGCCCATCAGACTCCAGAACTGGGCACAGAGATTGCTGGGCCTTCTGTCTTGCCTCTAGAACCCTCTAGACCTTCTTCAACTGTCATTGGCAGATAATCCCATAGAGATCTTGTTAAAATGCAGCTTCTACTCAGTACCTCTGTGCAGGGCCCAAGTTGATACATTGTAACAAACTCCCAGTGATGTCTATGGCACTGGTCCACAGGCCACACTTTCACTGACTATCCAAAAATTTTTAATTAATTATAAATAAATAAAATTTAAAAATCCGTTTCCTCGGTCACACCAGCTACATTTCGAGTACTTAGTGTTCACATGTGGTGAGCAGTTCCTCTATCGGCCTGCACAGATATAGAACATTTCCATCATTGCAGAAAGTTCTGTTGATCGAGCAGAGGTCAGCTAACTATGGCCCAGAAGTCAGATCCAGCCTGCCTCTGTTTTTGTGAATAAACTTTTATCGGAACACAGCTACACTCACTTATATGTATTGTCATGGCTGCTTTCATGCTATGATGGCAGATTTCAGCAGTTATGATAGAGATCATATTGTTCATGGATCCTAAAATATTTACTATCTGACCCTTTATAGGAAAAGTTTGCTGACCTCTGGTCTGGATAAATTAAGCCTTAATATGTTTTGAATACAAGATACCTCTTGGAAATACTTTAGGAAGCTGCCTGCTAGGTCTTTATGGTTTTAAATCATCACCAGTTTTCACACTGTTGTTTCATGACATGTAGTTACCTAAACAACGTTTCAAAACATTAAATATATATATTATGTATACAGGGTGTGTATATATATACATATATATGTACATGTATACGTATACGTATATACGTATATGTATATATGTATATATATACAGGGTTCTTAATCATCATAACCAAAAAGAGAAAACATGAAGTCCTCTAGAACCAGGAGAGTTCTGACCCTCTTTAAGGAAAGCCCAGTGAACACTGACTACCGTCTAAAGAAGCTGAGGAAGAAAATTATATTTCCTTAAACACTTTCCTTCTTGAATATTCAGTATTGCTGGCAAGCATTATACTCCTATAAGGTTGCTTACCATCCCTGAAAGAGTAATGTGTATTGTACTTCTGATCTTATTTTTCTTCAGTTAAGGAAAGCTGATGTGTTTCTCGTGGGCAAGGATGGTAGGCATGAAATCCTTTTTCCAAAATCCAGTGTGGGAAAGTTATCGTTGAGATTGGTATGGAGTGGGGTGGCAGCCCAGAAGGAAGGAGTAGCAGACTCTGCAAAGATAGTGGCATATCTAGACTGGGTTTTGAAAGAGGGATAGTTCTTCAGATAGAATGAGGAAGCGCCCGAGTAAAGGCAGAGGGTGAGAAAGTGCAGGGTGTGTTCAGGGCCTTGGAAGAGGCTCTGAGCTCCTGCTGAGGTGGGAGTGGCTGTGGATGAAACTAGATAGGGGAAGTAGGGCCAGGCTGGTAAAGCTTTGACCGTGCAGGTAGGATGTTTGGATTGGAGCCTGCCCACCTTGGTGGCTTCTCTTCTCTCCTTAGGTTGGAGTCCCTCTGAAAAAACAGGAGGTGGAAGATGTTGTGATCTATCTCAGCTCTCTGGGAAAGGACAACAGCATCACCACAGATATCCTAGTCAATACCTACAAGCAGTGGTGTCTGGCTCATCAGAAAAGCACCCTGGCAACTGCAAGGGAGTGTATGTATCCAGTCCCACCCCCATGCCTCCACTTCCCCATCCTGGGAGCAAGCATGGTGGAGGCAACCTTGGTTTACTTCCTGAGTGTGTTCTCCAGCTTTGGGTTACCATGGATGGGCCAAGACTCTGGAATCCCCAAGCCCAGCGATCAACTAAGGAGCAAGGTATTCTCTTGAATGCCTAGCTACCATGTCCATCAAAGATGAATGAGATGCAGCCCTTGTCCTTAAAGGAGGATTCTCAAAAGGTGGTTTCAGCCCACCAAGGCTTACCCGATAGACTGAGATCTTGTATGTGGGTCCAAAGCCTTCTTGCTATTAATCTATATTTTATTGATAAAAAGTTAACTAAAAGTCGGAAACCAGAATTAGCGCATGTTTAGAGTTTACTGGAAAGCCTACGTTGATATTCTATGATCAGGGATATTAGCAGGGCTGCTATGAACAGTTGTATGAGCTGTGCAACAGCTCAAGTTCCATTTGCCAAGCCATGTGCTTGTGGAACCACATCTGTCCAGACATAGCATGGAGGCAAATTAGAAATGGACTAGCCATAGTGCTGGCTATGAATTTACAACACAAGGGCGCATCATGGTTCTTTGTAGCTTAGTGGCATTGTGGTGTAAAAAAAAAAAAAAAAAAATTAAAATTGAACAACTCCAGATAAAATTAAAGCCCTCTTTTAAACCTCCATCCACCATTCCAGAGCCCTCCCCAAATGTAACCAAATATAATAACAATATAGCATATCCCCAAATAGAACCCCTTTCTTTTTCTAAATAAAACAAATCTTGCTTTGCCTGCACCCATCAGGTTAGCAGGAGTTTCATTTCACACACATTGGTGTGGAGTGTTCCTCAGCCTCTCTGAGGTCATGTGAGAGCCCTGTGGGTTAGAGGACAGTTTCCTTACATGGGTGAAGATTTGGCGCAGGCTTCTGGTCCCACTGAGCTGGGCGCTCCATGTCCTCACCAGCGGGCTGTTTGGGAGGCAGCCGGCAACTCCCATAGACAGGCTGTTCCCCTGTCCTCCAGAACTTCACCCACAGTGCAGCACATAAATTTCCAGCCTCTAGTCTCATCAAGCCACTGGGCAGAGGCCCCGTCACCCCCCAGGCAGTGTCTCTGCCTCTCTCAGAGTCCCAGGGAAACTGAGCACCCCGACCCCGGTCACCTCCTGCACACATCACTACCCACAGTCATAATCTCTGGCAACTTTTATGTCCAGCTCGTGTTCAGAGCTGCCTCAAGTTGGGCCTGCTCTCTCATCCATGACCTTTTCGCCTTTTCGTTATCAATTACCAAAGCTCACCATTATCCACGTAGTTGGCCGTGAGCTGTTTAGTGAACGACCACAGTGTGCCGTGATGCATATTTGCAGCAAAGGTATTTGGGGCCTATTATTTCCCAATAAATAGACTTGAAGCCAGGAGCAAGTATTTGCTTGCCAGGTGCCACCTCGGTGTCATCACCCTTTTCTCTGGAGAACATTCCAGGGTAAATGGACTTGGGTATCTTTTGCTTTGCCTAAAGGGGCAGCAGCATCAAGAGTCAACGAGACTCTTGGGTGGCAGGCTCACGAGAGAAGGCAGTGGCACTCGGGCTGGGTAGCCTTACCCACAGCAGGTAGCTCAGTTTATCCTTCAAGTCCCTGGAGGTCAAAGCTACAACTCACGCTCTACAGGAGGATGCTATAAAGCTCAGAGCGGCTAAGCCACCAGTCTGCAGTCTCAAAACTAGAAGGTGACTGAGCCATGACTTCATTTCAGCCCAGAACAGGGCAGGCCTGAACCAGGGCAGGGGCAACGGGATGCTTTCATTCACTCGGTTCTTTGTTGAACACCTCCTACATGCCAGGCATACTTCCAGAAACTGGGAACTGGGAACACAGGAGTAAAGAAGCCAAGGCCTCTGCCTTCAGTGAGCTTCCAGGTAAAGGGTTAAGCAAGATGATGTCTAGTAGGGATTAATGTCTTGAAGACAATAGGACAGAGTGAGGGGGTGGTGGTCACAGAAGGCCTCTCTGCAAAGCAGCCATGGGAGCTGACACCCAAGTGACAGATGAGGAGCCCATTCTGGCGAAGGGCACCCTAGACAGAGGGAGCTGCAGAGGCAAAGGCCCTGACTTGGGCAAGTTTTCAGGGGACAGAAAGAAGTTAGGGTGAGGGGCGCTTGGGTGGCTCAGTCATTTAAGCCTCAGACTTCGGCTCAGGTGTGAGTTGGTTGGTGAGTTGGAACCCCCGCATCGGATGAGCTTGGGCTCCCCACTCTCATTCTCTCTTTCTCTCTGTACCTTGTGGGGTTCTCTCTATCTGCTCCTTGCTCACTCACTCTCTCTCTGTCAAAAATTAGTAGGTAGTAAATAAGTAAATAAGTAAATAAATAAGAAATACACCTGTAGTCAAAACAAAGTTAAAAATGGAAGAAAAAAGTTAGGGTGGCTCTGGGGAGTCGGGGAGGGGTGAGCAGGAGGAGATGGATCACGTGGAGGCTGAGCTGAGACGAGACTCTGCAGAGCCTTGCAGACCAGGAGGAGGATTCTGGGCTTTCGTGTAAGTGCTGAGGGAAGCCAGTAGAGAGTGTTAGGCAGGGGAATGAAGTGATTATATTTTTCAAAGGTCCTATTTAGTGTTCGGTGGAGACAGGATGCTAGAGTATGAGAATGGCAACCGCAAGGTTGGGGCAGTGGTGCGGGTGAGGCACGAGGTGGCCTTGCACTGGGCAGGCCATAGTGCAGACGGAGAGAAGGGATACCTTCAAGGTCCGTCTCAGGTGGCCTGATGAGCCACGTGGGAAGTGAGCAGAGGGATGGCCGGCACCTGCTTGATCACATGAGTTAACCGCTTGATGGATTCCTTAGCTGAGCCCCCTCTCAGGCTCTCTTTCCTTTCAGATTATAGACCTGCCAAGATCAGAGTTTCCCCATCGCATCTGTCCAAGAAGCAGGTGAATTTAGCCCCACAACCGTGCAAGATGGACCTGCTGACTGTGCCCGTGGTTGACACCCAGATGGAGGCGCGGCCCCTGACTCTGGAGGAGATGGAGGACATTGGCAAGCGGTACCGCGAGAGGAGGCGGAAGCACAAGGTACCCCAGTCAATGGGAAGGGCGTGGCGCTTGGCTCCTAGGCAGGCTCAGGTTCGAGTCCGCTGCACCTTCTAGCTGGGGAACTCCTGGGAGCAGGCCCTCTTTTACCCCTATGTTCCCTCATCTCATAATAAGAACAACACCTACCTCACAAGGTTTCTCTGAAGATGTAATGAGATCATGTTTCCAAAAGTATATGGAGCTCCTCTCTTCCCATCCTTTGACTGTGACCTTGCATCCTGAGACCAGGGCTGAGGGCCGTGTCTTCATTGTGGCTGGAATCCAAATGCCTGGTACAGGGCCTGTCACTGAGCGGCCACTCCAGACATATATGACCAGTGAAGGCAGGACTGATTGTGGGAATTAATTCACCCAAAAATATTTATCAAGAGACCACAAAGTGCCAGACGCTATTTTAGGTGTTATAGAGAACAAAACAGCCCCTGCCTTCAGGAAGGCAGATAATATTAATATTATACTATATATAAATACATTTAAAAATTTTTTTAATGTTTATTTTTGAGAGAGAGAGAGAGACAGAGTACAAGCAGGGGAGGAGCAGAGAGAGAGGGAGATGCAGAATCTGAAGCAGGCTCCAGGCTCTGAGCTGTCAGCACAGAGCCTGATGTGGGGCTTGAATCCATGGGTCATGAGATCATGACCTGAGCCAAAGTCACTTAACTGACTGAGCCACCCAGGCACCCCTAAATACATATTATTATTATTATTATTATTATTATCATATAATAATATACTAGGCATTTTAAGTGCTATACCAACTAAGATCTGATTCAGCTGCATGATAAGAAAACCCAAAATATTTGAGCAGAGGTCAGCAAACTTTCCCTATAAAGAGCCAGATAACAAATGTGTTAGGCTTTTGGGGCTTTATCGTTTCTGTGGCAACTACTCGGTTCTGCCTTTGCGGCAAAGAGCAGCCACGGACAACATCTAAGCAAATGAGTGCCTCTGTGTTCCAAAAAAGTTTTCTTTATAAACACAGGTGCCGGGCCACATGTGGCCTGTGAGCTGTACTTTGCTGATTCTGGTGTTAGAGGCCAAAAAACAGATTTTTGTTTCCTCGTAAATAAATAAATGAGAAGGCCAAAAGTGGCTCCACATTCCCCAGGCCTCTTCCACTTTGCTCTGCCATCCTTGACATGTGCCTTCCACCTCAAAGGCACAGATATCTGCGCCCAATTTAAATTCTTGTGCAGCCAAACACAGATGTGTTGTTTCAGTAGGGCATCTACGTTGTTCCCTACTGTATATGTTATACAGTGATGTATGTACAACCACATACGGGGCTGTGCACACAGAACCGCGTGGCTTAACCACTCAAGTGCCCTTCAGGGGTAACCTTGACCATGTGTGATTTTTCTCCCAAGTCACTGACTTCAGAGCCTGAACTCTGGTCCCACCTTGCATGCTTTGCCATCTCCCCTCCTGGGGGAGAGGTCGATGAGGCTCCATATCTGCCTTCTGGTCGGGAGGGGAGAGGTCGATGAGGCTCCATATCTGCCTTCTGGTCGGGAAGAAGGTGGAGGGAAGTGGGTGCCAACCTCTTCTCCTTGCAGCTCAAGATCCCCTCCATCCAGTACACGGAGCGGTGCCGCCTGGTGCGCAGCGGGAATAAGCACTTTGATGAGCACTGCCTCCCATCCACCATCCATGGGGAGATGAAGGAGCTCATCAACAAGTCCCGCAGGGACAACTTTCTGGTCTACCTGCAGTGCTGCAAGCTCTGTGAGTCCTACGGCCTCCCACTGACAGAGGACATCCTCGTGAAAGGTAAGAGCTTTGGCGCCTGGCCCTTGGGAAGTTGCCGAGAGGGCTCAGAACCCAAGTGAACATGGCTCCGCCTGAGGTTTGTCCTTCCCCAGCAGACATGCATCCAGCCAAGCCTCTGTGGCCTGTGGTGGGGATACTGAAGGAGCAGGGGCAGCCCAGCCTGTTTTGCTGTTACATTTGATTCTACATTCTAGAATCCTGGAGGTTCACAGGCTCCACAGGTCTAGGGGTCTGGGTTCCCCAACTGAGCCTGCTGAGCATTCTAGAGCAGGAAGCTCCAAGGACAGGAGTTCTGGGTGAGGGAGCCCTGAAGTTGAGCAGAAAGGAACAGTCCCAATTTCAAAGAGGGACATGTGATAGGGGCAATAACTGCTCTGCTGTACTGGGCTTTTCTGCAACCACTTCCCCAGGCCAGACCTGTTTCTTGGTTCTTCCACGACACAGAGGTAGGAATGCACCAGGGGACAAGTTCTTCTGACACCTTGGCTCTCTGCTCAGACCACAGGACTCAGCCTTGAGATTTCCACACTGGTCTCACCCTTTGTTTGAGGGAGAATTGTGTTTTCATATATCCAAGCAGATCTGAACCCTCCCCATCTCTGGGTAGAGTGTGTATTTCTGAGAGATGGGGACAGGAGAGGGCCCCATAACCCCAACGACCACACAGCAATGCTGGTGTCCTAAATTCGTGAATTTATAACTTAAATGGGCAAGTTCCTCTTTGTGCTTTCAAAACACAAAAGGACAGAGGTTTTCCCACAGGAGCGTCACAGGAAGGAACCATGGCCAAACTGGGAAATGTGGCTTTCAAAGAAAGGGGCACACAGACACTGGGGTGACTTACCTAAGAACAAGTTCACCGTCACAACTGACTATTTCCGTCTTTTTTCCAAGACAAGGGGAAACAAGGGCAGAACTTATAGGGCCATGGGTCTTGTATTAATTTGCTTGGGCTGCCACAATAAAATACCACAGACCAGGTGGTTTAAACAACAGAAATTTATCTTCTCACACTTCTGGAGGCTAAAAATCCAAGATCAAGGTGCCAGGAGGGCCAGTTTCTCCTCAGGCCTCTCCCCTGGGCTGGCAGATGGATGGCCACCCTCTTGCTGCCTCTCCACATGATTTTTCCTCCATGCTCTCATGCCCCCTTGTGCCTCTCTTGTGTCCAAATTTCCTCTTACAAGGACACCAGCCAGATCAGATTTGAGCCTACCAGCACAGCCTCACTTTAGCTTAATTACTTCTTGAAAGGCCCTCTCTCCAAATACAAATTCTGAGGTTCTGGGGGTTAGGGCTTCAACATATGATTTGAGGGGTGGGGGATGCAATTCAGGCCATAACAGGTCTGTACAACAGTGTACGGCCAAATGCCTTCAGGAACACAGGCAAACCACCCTAAGTGATCATTGTCTCCTGTGCATGCGGCACCCTCTCACATACGCGGCCACTTGCTGCCCACCTGGTCTGGGAGGGCAGTGACAGGAAATCTCTTTCGGCTCTCAACACTGACTTTTCACCAAATCATCCTTCCTTCCATCTTCCTCAGCGAGCCGCATCTTCCCTGATTGTGTATATTCTCTCGTCTCTGCTCGTGCTGGAAATGCAGCTAACTGTCTTCTGAAATGCAGGCAGGCTTGCCAGCACCCTGGACTGCCCTGTGGGTTAAGTCTTTCCTCTGGATGCGCTTCCTCTGTCCCCACCAGGGTGTTGAGCCACTAACTGATTCCCACCACCACTAGCTTTTGCTAGGTGCTGGGTCAGGGAACCTCACCTGCCAGCGGGATTTCACACTCACAGGCACAAAGCAGCATCCGTGGGTGGGCTTCCCTTTACTTCTGACGGTTCTAGATGGAAAAAACTCGAGTCTGTCTCTGACCGCTCTCCTGGCCACTATCTATTGGCTGTCTCTTTGACAGAGGCCAGCTCAGCTATGAGTAAAGAAACTCAACCACCGGGACTTCTGGGTCTGTGTTCTAGACTAGAGCTTGGTGGGCTCAGAATCCAGGCCTCAAGCTCAAGGGCCATGTTCTAAAACATCAAGGCCTTTCCCAACTCCCCAGTGCACATAGCTTTATCATTTTACCTCCCCCTGATTTCACAGATAATACTTGCTCACTTACATTTTTTTTGAAAACATAAAAATAATGATCCCCCCAGCTGGGGGCACCTGGGTGGCTCAGTCCCTTAAGTGTCACCTTCAGCTCAGGTTATGACCTCATGGTTCTTTTTTTTCTCTCTCTCTCTTTTTTTTTTTAAAAAGCATTTTTAAAAAATGTTTATTTATTTTTGAGAGAGAGAAAGAGCACTAGCAGGGGAGGGGCAGAGAGAGACAGGGGGACAGAAGATATGAAGTGGGCTCTGCTCTGATAGCAGAAAGCCTGATGTGGGACCTGAAATCACAAACCATGAGATCATGACGTGAGCCAAAGTCAGATGCTAAACCGACTGAGCCACTTAGGTGCCCTATGATCTCATGGTTCTTGAGTTCAAGAGTCTGGCTCCATGCTGACAGCTCTGAGCCCGCTTTGGATTCTCTCTCTCTCTCTCTCTCTCTCTGTCTGTCTGTCTTTGCCCCTCCCCTGCTCACTCACTCTCAAAAATAAATATTAAAAAAAAAATCCCCCAGCTTGAGTTGGCACCATTAATATTTTAGGGATTGTCCTTTTATAGATCTCTTTTTCTTTTCGATTTACACAAAATTATTTATGTAAGTTATTTTTAAAGATATATATACATATATCGTTAATGTAGTTTTTTAAAATTCTGTATATTGGCACCTGGGTGGGTCAGTTAAGTGTCCGACTTCAGCTCAGGTCAACATCCCACGGCTCATGAGTTCGAGCCCCATATCCAGCCCACTTCAGATCCTCTGTCCACTTCTCCCTCTGCCCCTCCCCAGCTCATTCTCTCTCTTTCAAAATAAGTAAATAAGCTAAAAAAAAAAATCCTGTATATCTTTTAAAAATGTTGATGCGGGGCACGCTGGTGGGTTAAGTGTCTGACTTTGGCTCAGGTCATGACCTCACGGTTTGTGAGTTCGAGCCCTGTGTCGGGCTCTGTGCTGACAAGCTCAGAGCCTGGAGCCTGCTTTGGATTCTGTGTCTCCCTCTCTCTCTGCCCCTCCCCCACTCACGCTCTGTCTCGGTCTCTCTCAAAAATAAATAAACATTAAAAAAAATTTTTTTTGAAATGTTGATGCTGCATCTTCCCCTTCCCTCTCCCCTCTTATCTGCACAGTCCCTGCCCTCCCCTCTCCCCCTCCCCCACCCCAGATAACCAGCATTAATAACCTGGACTGTAACCTTCCATTACTTTTTCTAGAACGTGAGCTAGTCATGTGTTATCATCGTAGGACAAGCACTGCTCCATGGCTGCAGGAAGACAGAGCCCCTAGCCAGTGTTTTTTATGCTCCGACTTCTTAGAGCAGTCTCCTGAGGATATCTATGGGACTAATTCTAAGCAAGGAGAAAACCTCCATCAACTAGGTCTAAGTTAACCTGGTGAAGCCTTGGGTGAACCTCCCCTCCTTCTTGTGGCCTCGTGACCAGCACGACCCGTGCAGAGTGGGGTAGGGCGCCGCACACTCCATCCTAACTGCACCCAGGCTTTGGGGCCAGGGCTGACCTGGTTACAAACCAGCTCCCACAGCTCTAGTCCAAACAGCAGTGCTGTACCAACCCCACTTCCTAACACTGCACTAGGGTTATGTGCCCTGTCGCCCCTGGGGGAAGCTGGGGGAAGAGTCTAAGGGACCCTCTGCACTTCGCAACTTGCTGTGAATCTACAATCATTTAGACGTAAAAAGCTTAATGGGGCACCTGGGTGACTCAGTCAGTTAAGCATCTGACTCTTGATTTTGGCTCAGGTCATGATCTCGCGCTTTGTAGTTCGAGCCCCACGTCAGGCTGTGCACGGACCATGCTGACTGTGCAGAGACTGCTGGGGATTCTCTCTGCCCCTCCCCTGTCTCTCTCTCTCTTTCAAAATAAATAAACTTTTTAAAAAATCAAAAAAAAAGCATAAAAAAGTTTAAAGTGTATATCTAAGAAAAAACATTTGCAAACAAAAATGTGGACTTATATATATATATATATATATATATATATATATATATATAAAAAAAAATCCTCCCCTCTGCCCCAAAGGCTCAGGGCAGGGAGGGGTGTTGGACTGAGAGTCCACATTTCTCTTGCTGCTTACAGCCCTGCTGTACCCGGGGGACAAGATCATTTTTCAGAAGAACCAGGTACGCCCAATCCGGCAGCCAGGAGGCTACTACTCAGATATGAAGATCTTCAGTCCAAATCTGGCTCTACTCAAGTTCCAGGGCTTCAGCGATGTTGTGGCTAAGAAGACTGACAAGCTGAGTATCAGACCCCCTCTCTCCCCCCTGCCATTTGCATACCAGCATACTTGAGGTGACATGTTGTGCCAATTCCTGTGGCCAAGCGTGCCCAGCATGTCCAACCCAGCTGGTCCCCAGGGACTGGCCAATTTCCAGTGTCTGAGGGCGTTAGCCTCCTTGCCTCGCTCCCAACCACATCCTACGTGATCTCAGCCTCTCTACAAAAGCTTAAAAAGAGGGCCTTCTTAGGGAAATAGGCCCCTTCTCAAATCATGGGTTGGCTGGTCAGGGGCCCTACAGAGGACAGAGGTGGCCATCCCTTCTTTGTCCTGCCTTCTCTGGCAAGAGGTGGGCTTGCATCAGGAGGAGAAAGGAACTCTGCAATGGGGCCTGTCTCTGGCCCTCAGACCAACCTGAGTGCTAAGGAAATGTCCTTCTTTGGGAGGAAGTGACCCATGGGCAGGTTATGAGCCAGCATCCGTGGGTGACTGCATATTGGAGAGCAAGCAGCATCCCTGCATCCCTGAGGACGGACAGGGCTAATGTGGGATGAGGAGGGGCCAGCTGACCACAAGGGGGAGGGGACCGGGAACTGCCCACATTCTAGATCACTGCCAGCTGCCCACTGCGGTGGTATGGCCAGAACAGCTGGGATGAGATACAGCAGAGCCAAGTGGAAATCCCACAGGCTGCAGGTTAAACGGACAAGATACTTCACTGTCTGAGCCTCAGCTTTTCATCTGTTAAATGAGCGTAACAGCCCCTCCACACACAATGAGGATCAGATGAGAAATGCATATAAACTTCCTAGCATGGTGTTTGGCAGATAGTTAGCCCTTGGAAGCAGTGATAGTTGTTGTTTTACCTGTCCCATCAGGACAATATCGACTGAAGGCATGGGTCTGGGCCTACAGAGGGGCCTGTCCACAACCCTGGGGAGGCAGAGCTGAGCACGAGTCAGAAGGCTGGTGGCCTGGAGAGCCCTTTCTGATTACTTAGTGACTGCCAGCCCCTGGGTGGCTGACATCCATTTCTGCAACGGGAACCTAGGGAGTGGGTGGGAGCCTGAGAAAGGGACTCTTGTCCCTGGTTAGGTAGGCCACAGCCATAAGGGATAAAGAAAGGTCCCTAAGGGCAGGGATGGACATTTGTTTTATCTTGCTACTTGGACTGTGCTGTCAAAGATTCTGAGGCCAGATGCAGGCCTGCTGGGAAAGAGTGCCGTCTGTGATTAATGAGTGACGTCTGCCAGGCCCAAGATTTGGGGAGTCAGTTTTCACCACCCTTGTTCCAAAAGCTGGCTTTGGCTCTGGCAGGGAAAGTGAGAGTCAGGGGCCCCCAAACAATTCAGATCATTGCGCATCTCTCAGCTACCCTGGGAGGTCTCTGCTCTGGGAAATAAAAAACATGAGGCTCTGAAAAGGGAAGTGACCTGCCCAGAGCCACACAGCCAGCCAGGTTGGGAGCCCAGGCCTGGCTGACCAAGCCCACCCCAGATAGAAGAAATGCTCCTTTTGGAGCTCTGGTTTGGACTCACTAGACAGGCCCACCCCCATGTCCTCTGACCTACTACCTGAGGCCCCATTAACATGGATTCCCCCAATCCTGACAAGATGCCTTTCTGTCTTCTCTACTAGGAAGACACCAAAGAAAATCAAGAAGATACACTTTAAGGAGTTTGAGGAGTTCACCAGGTCTGTAGCATCAGCCAACTCTGTAAGCAGGTCAGGGGAGGGAGAACCAGCCTCACGGTGGAGGAGGTGCCTGGGACTCTGCATGTTGCACGGCGCACAGTATCTAGGGCTCAATGCCCAGGAACTGAGAGGCAGTGAAACTACTTAGAGTGCCAGGCAGACACCACTGTGGGTGTGTTCCCATGTTTTAACTCAGTTAAATCCTCTCAGGAACCCTATAAAGTTACTCTTAGCATGCCCACTTTGCAGAAGGGGAAACTGAGGTACAGAAAAGTTAATTATCTTGCTCAAAGTCACACATCTATCAAGGGGCGGAGCAGGGATTTGGACCCAGCAACGCTAGCTCCAGAGGCATTAAAATGTCTCGAGAGAACCAACGGTGTACACTTAAGAACTTGGGTTTTGGGGGCGCCTGGGTGGCTCAGCTGGTGAAGCATCCCACTTTGGCTCACGTCACGATCTAACGTTTGTGAGTTTGAGCCCTGCTTCGGGTGAGCTCGAGCCCCGCTCCAGGCTCTGCACTCTCTCTCTCTCCCTCCCTGCCCCCCACTCACTCGTGCTCTCTCAAAAATTAATTAATTAATTAATTAATTAAAAAAAAGAATTTGGGGTTTCAAGGCAGCAAGTTGGGAGTCAAGCCCGCATCCTACCACTTGCTCGCTGTGTGGCTTTGGGGGAAATAACGTATCCTCTCTAGGTGTTCACGTCCTCCTTGGTAGGGCAGACAGCAGAACAGGACCTACCACATGGAAGCAAAGTGCTTGGCACAGTGCCACACCTCCACTCTGGTCACACAGTTGCTTAGCTCTGCTCAGCAGAAGCCCCAGCCCTGGCGGGTCTGCCACGACAAACTTCCTATCTTCTCATTTTCCAGGAAGCTGCAGGCGAAGAGGTCCAGGGGTTCACTGCGAACTCACCCCAATTTCTTCTGGCCGGGTCACCTCCTGGACAAGCTGCAGCTCTATCTGCCCACTGTGGCCATGGACAGGAGCCTGGCACTCTTCAGTTGTGTCCAACCCCAGCCCCATGCCTACTCAGCCACCTACCACCCCAACCACTGGTGGCCTATTGGGAACATGAACTACATGACCTGTGCCTATTACGATGCCTCCAAGGTCTACTACATCGACTAGAGTGGCCCAGGTGTTGTCCAACCCAGCCATCCTGGGGCTGTGGCCAGTGCAGCTAGCAGCCCAGAGCCACGGACACAGCGGGAAGTGTAAAGAGCCAGATAAAAGAAATCATTTCAGTGCGATGGCCTGGAGCCAGCTCTCTCTTGAGCAAAAATGTCCAGTGTCTCAGAGGGCAGGTGTATCTAGGGAAAGATAAGCAGTTTCTGAGTATTTCCCTGTCTTGACCTCTGCCCTTTTGAAATAAACCAGATTGGAGTTTTTTTTCATGTCACCTGTGATCCAGCTGATGTGATTTCTTGCTCAGGAGCTGGGGCCAGAGGAGTGTTTGAAAAGCTGGGGTTCTGAGCCCAGGGCACTACTGCAGGTATGCTTGCCTGGCACCTGTAGCATCTTGTCCTGGGATCTCAGTGCTCATGGGAAAGCAGCAGGCAGTGTGGGTACCCTGTGCCCTTCTCTGTGGAAACGGTCACAGCCGGTCTCTCATCCCCCACAGACTGAGCCTTTTGGTTACTGCTTCCAAATCTCTTGCATCTTTCACTGTTAGAGGCATGCTCTCTGTTTCCTGAGCCTTCTGCTTGATTAACCCACCTGACCCCATCAAGACCTTCTCCCTTCACAACACACATAATGTGGGCTGCTGTTAGCACAGTGCTTTCATTCTCTGCATCCCATCTGACTTCCCAGAGCCGGCTGGCTAAGCAGGATTCATGAGGTGTGGTGTAGTCACAGGCACAATAGGGTTCCAGTCTCAACCTTATCACTTGTGAGCTGTGCGACCTTAGACAAGACATTTCACATTTCGCTCCTCTGGGTCTCTTCAAACTCCTACCCTTCACAGTCAAAATCTCAGGAAGGAGTTGTCAACACTCTTCCCTTCTCACTTCTCATCCTGTCAACAACACAATCCAGTGTAGCTTCTGTCCCCATCTGGCCCCTGGAACTACTATCAAGATCAGCGATGACATCTGTATTGTGTTCAAATTGTGGAATCAATGCACAATTTTTTCGTCCTGAAATTTGATTTTTTTTTTTTTTTACAATAATCTTAAATACAAAATCTAAGCAAAACAAAACCATCAACAACTATTTAAAACTAGGCAGGTTAGCTGAATGATCAGAAGTGTGGATTTTGGAGTCAAATCCCCAAACGTCGCTTTCAACATAGGCAAAATGGGGAAAAAATAGAACTACCTTGCAGAATTGTGGGAAGGACCGTGAAACCCATGGAATGATAGCTGTTACGGTTTCGTTCCTATCTTACTCTATAAATTCACGTGAGGGAAATATTAGGAAGACTCTGTTTTGTTCCCTCCTGGCCACCAAGAGGCGCACTTAATAGCAGAAGAAACGCGGGCGGAAATAATCTAAAAACTGGATTGTTCTCCGGAAGAACGGCTTCAATTTCTGGCGGAAGTGGATGCCCCCACCAGGTCTTAAAAGCTCAGAAAGAATTCCAAATATCCTACGTAGTCCTACGGCAGGTATGAAAAATCCCCAGCAGTACTTCTAGATATTAATATATATTAAAACACATGTATTCCTCGACTTTTTTACAGTATTTCTCTGAAATGTCTTTCTTTCCTTTGAAGGACCAAGCGCAGTAAGTGCTCTTTTTTTCCCTGACAGGACCCAGAAGTTAAGTCCCATCAGCCTTCGCGCGCGACCTTCCACTCTCTTCCTCGGCGCTGCCTGCGGAGGTGGCAGCCATCTGTAACTCGGTGAGTTTTAATCGTTGGCCATCCGCATCTCTGCGGTCTTCATCTGGTATTGTCGCTTCGTGGTGAGGAGGCCTGCCCTTCCGAGCACTCGTCTTGGTGGGCTTTGTCCTTGTCGGTTGGCTGGAGCACGTACAGGAACAGAACGAAGCGGCCCAGCAGATGATGGAGGTTGCTTTCCAGGGCCACTTGGCCGCCCTACGGAGGCCGCCTGGTGTCTCTCAGAGTTGCCGACAGTTTGTTTGAGGCCTGGCAGTGAAGGTCGCCCTTTCGGGTCTAGGCAGCGCGGGCTCGTAGGGACTGTGGAGCCACCAGAAGTTTCCAGTCCGAGGGCAGGAGTATTCCAGTTTTGGTCAGCGTTGTGTTTCCGCGTGTATTTTGTTCACGCCGACCGACGCTCCCTCCTCTGCGGTTTTGGTCTTGGGGTTGCTGCTGCGGCCAGACCGCCAAAACAAAACGATCGATTGCTGCTAGTCGATCGGTTCAGTTAACTAAGGATCTCTGAGAATATAAAACTGCATCCTTGTCTGCGAGGAAATAATGTTTCGGGCGGAGGTGCGTTCGTTTATCGAACACAAAGTTCACGGAGTACCGTGTGCTGAACAAAGGAATCGAAGCAGCGAAGAGAACAAAAAGGGTGCTGCAGTAGGGAAAAAAAACTAGGGTAATCGGGAAGGCCGGTCCTCGGATGATCTTCAGGTAGAACAGGAAGTTCCAAGGCCTAGAAGCATCTTATAAGTACATTATGGTTTTATAGGTCTGTTGTGAGAGAACTGTAGAGCAGCAGCACTCTAGGGGAAATAACAGGTTTCTCTGCTTCCAGTCACTGCAAGCATTCAACGTGCAGTATCCTTTCCATTTTACAGGTGAGAAAACAACTAAGGCTCAGGTTCTTGTGGATTGTCCAAGTTCTGCCTAACGAAAAGGAAATTGGACTGTCTGGGGTTTGGAGCGCCAGGTGTGGGATTTGCTCCCCTGTGCAAGCTGAGAACTTTTGGGGGTCCATTTGTTTTAATTTTTTTTTTTAACGTTTTGATTTATTTTTGAGACTGAGCATGAGCAGGGGAGGGGCAGAGAGGGAGGGAGACACAGAATCTGAAGCAGGCTCCAGGCTCTGAGCTGTCAGCACAAGAGCCCGATGTGTGGCTCGGACTCGCAGAGTGTGAGATCATGACCTGAGCTGAAGTCGGATGCTCCACCGACTGAGCCGTCCGGGGGCCCCTATTTGTTTTAGATTAGCTGTTAGAGCGTGCTTTTTTCTTCAGTGTGTGAAGTGACTGCTGACCTCCCAGGATCGCATCTGGAGAGTGGTTCGTATTCTGCCAGCTTCGGAAACGGGAGGGAAAGCAAGCCTGGCAGAGGTACCCATTCCATTCCCAGTTTGCTCAGTAGCTGGAGATTGGAAGACACTCTGCAACAATGTTCAAGGCCTGAGCCGGAAAGCTTCCTTCTAGGACTCTGTCACCATCTCTGCTTCTTTCTTGAAGGCATCATGGCTGCCCTCAGACCTCTGGTGAAGCCCAAGATCGTTAAAAAGAGGACCAAGAAGTTCATCCGGCACCAGTCAGACCGATATGTCAAAATTAAGGTATATATGGTCCTGGGATGGAAGTGTTTGTTGGGGTGGAGAAAGGAGCCCCTAAATGGGCTGTTGGATTTATGGTATCACCTGGTCAGAAGATCACATTTGGCAGATGAACCAGTCCAGTTAGTGGAAGAGCTCTCTAGAAACTTAGGTCTGAGTACGCCTTATTGGCATTCAGTCACTTGATTATAGTATGAATTGGACGTTTGGCTGTTTTGACGTGTCTAGAGGCTTGTATCATTTTAGGTGGCCTTAAGAGGTTATGAGAAGTAGATTATCCGTATTTTATGATGAGAAAACTTGTATCTTGAGTGCAGTGCTAGAACCCATGCTCTTCACTCTTTACCTTACTGTATACACAATCCCCTCACATTCTATCTATCAGTCTGTAGTTTGTTTTTCCTTTATTTAGGCGTGTGGATGTGAGTCTATATTCCTGGTGCTCAAAGGCAGGAGCCCCTATTTTTCTCCACCAAATAAAGGTGAACTGTAACCCAACGACAGCTGTTGGGGCATGTTTCCTTTTCATTGGGTCCCCCTTTTTTCCTCTAAAAGGAAGAGGTGTTGGCAAAGGCACTAACCCTCCTGTGTTTATTTCAGCGCAACTGGCGGAAACCCAGAGGCATTGACAATAGGGTGCGCAGAAGATTCAAGGGCCAGATTTTGATGCCCAACATTGGTTACGGGAGCAACAAGAAAACAAAGCACATGCTGCCCAGTGGCTTCCGGAAGTTCCTAGTCCACAATGTCAAGGAGCTTGAGGTGCTGCTGATGTGCAACAAGTGAGTTGGGCCCCACTTCTGGGTTCAGGTGTCAGAAGTCTGCATCTGTGAGCAATTTTGGTAGGGACTTGATAGAATGCATTTGGAGGAGTTGTATATTCTCTAGGGAGCTTAAAGAATGCTTGTTGGGGGCTTAGAAAGGTTTCCTTTGCTGGAGCAGGGTGAGGGAACTTCCCCCGGTAAGTATAGAGACCTGAAACCTGGAAAGACAGGACTTTGCCTGACAGTAAAAACGCTGGAGGATCCTTTTGGCAGTTCTTTGCAGAATGGTGGCTTTATTTATGTGGAGGTATGGGGGATATAGTGTAGCCTCTTCCAAAATCTCCAGGAATAGACGAGTTGCTGTCTGACTAAGAGCTCTGTGATCTGAAGTAGAGAAAAGGAGGAAGGCTTTGCAATCAGGATGGCTCACAAAGTTGTAGAGATGCTAGAGTGACGGAGGATTCACAGCATTCCTTTCAAGGGTTTTGAGAAAGTTAGACACTTTATGAGCTCTGTGAGAGACTTGGTTTGCTTAGGCCAAAAGGGGGACAGTGGGATGAGAAAACATTTAACGTGGGAAGTTATTTAGATGCTTTGAATTTGGATTGGAGGGAATGGTGTTCTTATATTCCTATTAAAGATACTTGGGCAGCAAACATGAGTTGCAGATGCTGCTGGATGCCAAAGAGGTACTTTTTTTAAATAGCTTGACAGTTTGTGTAAAGAGCTATAGAAATTTTTGGAATTTGTGACCTTTACACCACAAGTTGCATTTCTGGATATTTGTCCTTAAATAAACTGAAAAGCAGAAAATCTTTGTAAGGCTGATCATTGCAGCAGTAACTGAAGGATTGAAAGTGTAATTTGTGAATGGTGGGAGTACAAGCACCGGGTGGAATGTTATATATACACTCAAAATGGTGATCATGTGGGGAAAATGCCTAGGCAGAGGGGAAGGTATTTAAGATGATTCATATGTTAAATATATATATGGACGAGGACCTGAGGAGTTATCGAGGGGGGAAGAAAAGATTTAAGTGTTAAGAACAAAGATGGAAACATTTCAGGATATAGCTACTTTGAGCTTGAGTGAACCTCCTTTATAGAAAATGAAGAAATTCTTTTAGTTTGCTTGTCTGTTAAGCTATTTTGCTGGAGTTCTTAAAGAGAACTCAGTATGCCCCATTGCCTTAGTCACTTCTTACAGTCTTCCTTTGCTGAAATTTCTCCTAGTCTTTTTTTTTTTTTCAGGATTTTCATTTTTTTTTCTAATGTTTATTTTTGAGAGCATGAGCAGGAGAGGGACAGAGAGAGGGAGACAGAACCCAAAGTAGGCTCCAGCTGACTGGGGTTCAAACTCACAAACAATGAGATTATAACCTGAGCCAAAATCAATAGACGCTTAACTGATTGAGCCACCTAGCTGCTCAAGATTTCATTTTTAAGCAATCTCTACACCAACATGGGGCTCAAACTCGCCTCCCCAAGATCAAGAGTCAGATGACCCACCTAATAAGCCAGCCAGGTGCCCCTACAGTATCTTTTCTTAATTAGCTGTTGATGGCGTCATAAAATGCTTCGGGCCAGTTTGTTACCAAACCAGGGTATGGTGCAGCTGTGAGGAATGAGTAAGTTGGAACAGTATCTGTTAAGCGGGTTAAAGTATAGCTATTTGCTGGGCAACTTCAGGCAATGTTACTTCTCAATTTGAATTTTGTCAGCAGCAAACAAATAAATTAATGTCTGAGCCAGGAAGCTCCTGGTTTAATCAGACTGTTGGATTCTGCTCTTGGTTACTTTGCAGAGAGTTTTAAAACTTGATGGGACTAGAAGGATAGAGGAGGACCTTTGAACTTGGAGTCTGGGTCTGAGCCATGATAGCCCTGTCTGTTTCTACATAGATCTGACTTGGGAATTCATTTCCACCTTTAAGGGCCATGGTTTGTCTGTAAGATGGAGGCAATACATGGATCATAAGGCTGCTGTAAGGATTAAGTGAGAGGGAACAATGAGAGTGCTTTTGTCACTGCCTGGGAATACTTTAAGAGCCTTACTGCTGGTACCATAGATTTTAAGAGAGTTGGGATTCAGGGCTGCGCAGGTCTTGTTCATCAGCCATTTACCAGCACCTCCTTACTCTACTCACTAACCAATTCTCTTCCAGATCTTACTGTGCAGAGATTGCTCACAATGTCTCCTCCAAGAACCGTAAAGCCATTGTGGAAAGAGCAGCCCAGCTGGCCATCAGAGTCACGAATCCCAATGCCAGACTGCGCAGCGAAGAAAATGAATAGACAGTTTATGTGCACATCATATTTGTGTTAATAAAACCATAAAACTACCATCTGGCATTTCCCTCTTTGGTTTTACTCTTCAATTTCCTACTCAGACAAGTTGTCACAGATGTTTTTTTACTGCTGGTTAATACTCTGGAATTTTCCATTTGGAAGAGGTTTATAAAGGATATTTTATTCTTCATAGGGCACAGGCCTCTGGTGCCCAGATCAGCCTTGTCCACTCCATTTGGGGGTAGGGGAGACTTGGCCTTCAGACCAAGGTGGGTTCCTCCCTTAACTGGAGGACCTTGTAGCTCAGAGCAAGTAGTCATTCTTAGGTTTGCTATGTAAAGTTGGATGACATTTACTCTGTGTGGTTCTCGTGATTGAGAAACTGCATTAAAGAATCCAGGTGAATCCCTTACTCCCTTACTTATTTGGTGCTGAAATAGCATCCTGTGGCTTCTGTCCTAAACCATGACAGGATGACAAAAATCCCTCTACTATATGATCAGCCTTGGATGTCTGAAGATAATTTGCAGTCTCCCTTTTATAACCTTCCCCCTAGCTGGCTGCTTCAGGTAATTGAACAATTTCTGAAGATGTGGGATCCTTAACATAATACAGCCTCTTGATTGGTATTCAGGATTTAATAATCAAGCTTCCTTTTCAACTACAGCCCACACTCTAGGCAACAATAGCTACAATTTAGCCCTGTTAATTACAGGCATGCCTCTGGAGGCCCAGGCTTGGTTTGGTTCCAGACCACTGTGATAAAGCAAGTCACACGTCCGACGCATTTTCTGGTTACCCAGTTCATATAAAAGTTATGTTTATACCATACTCAAATTTATTATGTGCAATAGTTTACCTAAATAATGTGCATACCTTAATTTAAAAATAACTTTATTGCAAAAATAACTGCCTGAGCTTTCTATGAGTGGTAATCTTTTTGCTGGTGGAGGGTCTTACCTTGATGCTGATGGCTGTTGACTAATGAGGGTGGTGGTTGCTGAAGACTGGGTGGCTGTGGCAAGTTACTAAAATTAAGACCATGAAGTTTGCTGCATTGATGGAGTCAAGAATGCTACTTCTCTGTAGCATGTAATATGAGCACTTTACCCAGAGAGCTTTCAAAATTGGAGTCCATCCCCTCAAACCCTGCCACTGCTTTATCAACTAAGCTGATGTAATATTCTTTAGTTCTTTGTCATTTCAACAGTCTTTAACAGCACCTTCACCAGGAGCAGATTCCATCTCAACTCCACCGTTAAGTTTTCTCATGAGATTATAGCAATTCCGTCACCTCTTCAGGCACTAATAGTAACATCAAAGATCACAGATCATAACAAATACAATAATGAAAACGTGAACTGAGGAAAATATGACACATGAAATGAGCAAATGGTGTTGACAGACATGGCTGGACGCAGGATTCCCACAAATCTTCAGTTTGTAAATGCAGTATCTACAAAGCATGATAAAGTCAGGCATGCCTGTGTAAAGTTAGGGTACCACTTTACTAAGAACTGGTAGCAAGTGGCAGTATATAGTCCTGGGATATGGCATGTAGACTCCAGAACAAGACAACTGCATACAGGGTGTTTTTCCCTACCAACCTGGTCAACTGAGCAGAAAGAACTACCCTGGTTATAATTTTCTTGGCAGGCTAGCCATGAGCGGTTTTAAGTCCCTTAGAAAAAGGTCTTACAGGTGGGCTGCCTCCCGTTCAAAACCTAGTCTGAAACATTTGAGTAAATGTTGGTCATTTTCATGATTTCTTTAAACTGACTTGGGGAAACATACGGATGGTGACATGCCTAGTAGAGGAACTGTGCAGAGAAAAAGTAACAAGGATCTCTTATTAACCTGGGACAGTAAATTCTTTTAATCTGTCGCTTAATATTTGTGTCTTCAATACTAAAAACTAGGAACATGTTCAAAGTCTTCCTCCGAAGGACACAAACCAACTGGTTACACCTATAGGAGGGGTGGCGTGAGAGGTGGTCTTGCTTCCTTTGTGCTTTCTGGTTTCCCATTTGACTACATAAGCGTTTTGAAATTAGAAAAAAAAAACCAGATCTAATTCTCTATCCCAACCACCTCCCCTGCAAAAATACCAATTTCTGAATTATCACTACCAATTGGAAGCATTTTGAATTCTAAAATGCAAGAAGCTCAGAGAAGTAGCTTTAGTTTTTCAGATGCCCAGCCGAAGCATGAATTTTTGGCCTATCAGATCAAGTGAAGTGAAAAGTGGGAGAGGTGTGAGTGACACTGGTGGGAAAGAAGGCCAGCCGGCTGCCTCCTAACCTTTCACAGCTGTGAGCACAAGAGTATTTCTAAACACTACTTAGTCCTCTGTAAGGCAGGGACTCCCCAGTTTGAAGGTATAGACTGCCCAGTGTGAAGTCACACATCCACTATTTGTGCCGAAGGGCTTGGAAAAACGTCCATGCCCTGTTGCTTTCAATGACTGTCCTGAGTTACAGGGTCCAACTGTTGGCAGCCTTGCAGCTCCTGCTGGGGGCCTCGAGTTGGGGTCCCTGGAGAAGGCACTGTAAGCCCCGACCAGGAGCAGGATGGCCCCCCAGTGAGATGAAGAAAGGGCAAAAGCAGAGGCCTTTGGCCAGCATGGGGACAGTGAGGCCTCAGGCTTGGGTAGGCCCCCTTCTCTTGGTAAGGGCCCACCTGGGGACTGGGGAAGCACTAGCTGAGCTCCATAGAGTCTGTGCTGGGGGCTGAAGCAGAATCCTTCTGGATGCTCTCAAAGAGGGCAGCAAGTTCGGGGTTGGATCGGATTTGGGAAGAGAAGTCAGCCATGATGGGGCTTTTCCCTACTTCCGGGATGGTCAGCAGGGCGGCCACAGCCCTCATGGCGGAGCGTTTCAGCTCATCTTGCTTCTCAAACTCCTGCTTCACGGAACCAGCTTTGACCTAAAGTGGGAAAAAAACGAGCCATCCTTTACTGAGCCTGACCTGGCCTGGCATCACAGCCTCCCTCACTAGTCTCTGGATTCCTCTCAACCACCTGTAGTAAGCTTTCCCAGTTTAAATCACAGCATACCCCCCTACTTCAGTCTCCTGTCCTGAGATTTCTCCTGCACTTTTACACTGGTAGGTTTCACCAGAGGGTGATTCTTTGTCATTCAAATCAACTTCAAAGTCACCTAGGGGGCCTCGGACCAGCCAATCTAAACTGTCCACCTTTCTTTTCATTAATAAGTAATTTGATGGGGGCACCTGGGTGGCTCACTCTGTTAAGCCTCCGACTTCATTCAGCCCACGTCATGATCTCCGGTTCGTGAGTTCAAGCCCCGCATCAGGCTCTGTGCTGACAGCTCAGAGCCTGGAGCCTGTGTCTCCCTCTCTCTACCCCTCCCTCACTCACACTCTCTCTCAAAAATAAATAAACATTAAAAAAAATTAAAAAATTAAAAAATAAATAATTCAGTGGTGACAATTGCTGTAAAGTGATAATTGTCTCCTGCCCCTGATAGGAGATTCAGCCTATGTTTATTCACCGTGCTTAAAAACAGACTCTTGGTATCATATGACTTGGTGGTACCATCTGACTTTATTGAATGAATGGATCACTATGACAGTCATCTAGCTGGCCTGGCTTCTTCCCCCCAAATCAGGTGCCTTGGCCCTGCAATCTCTTCGGCACAGCAAATACCCAAAACTGCCTTGTCTGCCTTGTTTTTCATCCCCCACCCTCTTCCACTTATTTAGAGGATCTCAGAATTCCCCCCACTGCTTATGGAATAAAGTCCAAATTCCTCTCCATGCCCCTGACTTCACCCAAAGACTCTTTCCCTTGAAGAGTCCGGTGTAATGGTTAAGAGCTTGGCATTGGGGTTGAACAATCAGGTTCAAATAGCTCTGCCCTGTAAGAGCTGTGACTTCAGGTGGTCATTCTAAGCTGTACTTCCCTTTCTATATGTAACAGCCTCCTTTCCATAGAGTTGCTTTTAAGGATTAAATGACTTAACACAGTGGGGCACCTGGGTGGCTCAGTCGGTTGGGCAGCTGACTTTGGCTCAGGTCATGATCTCATGGTCCGTGGGTTCAGGACCCGCGCTGGGCTCTGGGCTGACAGCTCACAGCCTGGAGCCTGCTTGGGATTTTGTGTCTCCCTCTGTCTCTGCCCCTCCCCAACTCGCACTCTGTCTCTCTGTCTCTCAAAAATAAACATTAAAAAAAATAAATTAAAAAAAAAATAAAAAGCTTTTGGTTTCCAGAGCTTTGTAGGTTTCAGTGGATGAGGGATCGTGGACTTGGATGCAGCAAGTTTTCATCATAGTGCCCCACACACAGTGCCCTCTGGGCAGCCAGAATGAGTGGCCTCTGTGTGGGCCTCAGATCAAAGCTCCTCTTGCCATCTTAGCCGAGTGGAAGGGTGTCCTGATGCTGCAACACCATTTGCAGCCTTTCCCTGTGAACTGGGATTTTTCTCCATGCTGTATAGCTCCAAGAAAACTAGAAGTGATTTGGCCTTTGAATCTGTCAAGACTGCAATGGCCCTGCAGAACCACTGTTTTCTATGACTTCATACCATGCATAGGTTTACAAACTGAAGCTTAAAAGGTAGGTTTCTATTAAGAAATTACCAATTTTATCTGTTTTAGCCACAAAAGATTTCATTTTTTTGGAAAAGGTTTTGCTCTTTTGCAACTTGAAAATCACTGTTCTATAGATCTCTCTCCTCTTTAAGCTCCAATCTGAAATACTCTGCCCTCGTTTGGTTAATTCCTACCCTTTCAAAACCCAGATTAGTTCTTTCAGTCAACAGATAATTACTGGGCACCAGGCTCTGTTCCCAGTGCTGCAGCTTTCCCCCAGGCCTTCCACTCCAGATCCCTCCCCTGACCCTTGAGGCACTCCAGCCTAGCAGCAACTCTGCCCTGGATCAATCACCCGATCAATGGTTTCTATCTTTCCAAGAGAATAACTCAGTGTTCCAATTAGGATGTGGGAGTAGGGAATGCACCATGTTCAATGTGGTATCCCTAGTACCTTGCTACAAGGGCCGGCACCCAGGAAATGTGTGATGAACGAAAGAAAGGTGGGTGTGAATCCCAGCTCTGCAATTTACTAGCTGGGTAGCCCAAATCAATAACTGCACCTCTCTGAGTCTCTGTTCCTCTGTGTATACAGTGGTGACAATAAGAAGTACTTTATAGGGTGACAACAACAGTTAAATGAAGCACTTCATATACTACCCATAAATGGTAACTGAATAATCTGTAGGTGTGCCCAGGGCTAGGCAGGAGGGCTTACCTTGGCGGTGCAGGTGGCCCTGAGTGGCTCAATGAGCCGGTCCACCCTCTGCAGAACAGGTGCGGGACACAGGGTAGCCAGTCGGGCCAGCATGATGAAGGTCAGCATCTGCCCCAGAGGAAGGAGACAACGTTCACAGTGAAATGGCCAAAAGGAGCAGAGCCCAGGGAAGATCAGAGGATCTGGTACCAATACCTGGAGCTCAGGTCCAAACTCTAGCACTAATTCCTGCCAGGGCCCTGCAACAGTCTCTCCCACTCTGGGCCTCAGTTTTCTTATCTATAAAATGTGAATGGCAGTGGGCGCCTGGGTGGCTCAGTTGGTTGAGCGTGTGACTTAGGCTCAGGTCATGATCTTGTGGTACGTTAGTTCGAGCCCCACGTGCTGACAGCCCAGAGCCTGGAGCCTGCTTTGGATTCTGTGTCTCCTTCTCTCTCTGCCCTTCTCCTGCTCATGCTCTGTATCTCTCACTCAAAAATAAATAAACATTAAAAAAATGTGAATGGCAATACCCACTACGCCAGCTACACTTGGCTGAGAAGGATCAGATAAGAAGAAGCACCAGGGAGGGGGCTACTCTCAAGCTCAGATGCTTACAGAGCCAGGCAGACGCTGTCCATGAGTGAAGAGGGCCAGATGGCAACTGGGAAGGAGTTAGGAGTCCACACTCCAGACAGCAGCTGTCAGCTCCAGCCTGTTGTGGCCGTGGGAATGTGGCCCAGGGCTCATGCACTGTTTTCAAAAGAAACTGATTTTCACGTAAAATCTCTCAACCTTTAAATACTGGCACCCAGTTAAAAAAAAACAAAACAAAACAAACAACTGCTCTATGAGCCAACTAAACACATCTACAATCCTGGTCCAGCCTGCAGGAGAATAATGGTGACCTCTTTCGAAAATGGTGAAGTTCCTACAAACATGCAGCATAACGGATGGTTGTCTGAATTCTACACGCCCTACCCATCCCTACCGGATGTCCACCCTGCCCTGACCCCCCCGCAACCCACAGCAAAGGAGGGGGACCAGCAAAAAGCATGGCATCACACAGCACATGCTGTGACCCAGGGCTCCTCCATTTCCCAGCTGGTGCCCTGGAACCACACAGATCTCTGGCCTCTCCCCTGTAGAGTGGGCATCATAAACCCACTCTCTAAGGGTGTGGTGCAGACTCACCCTCCTCAACCCACCCTCCTCAACACCAAAAGGAGCCTGGACATAGGAGTCCAAATGTTGCACTGATGCCCAGGCCTTGTCCTGTGCTCCCTGGAGGGCAGGCAAGAGGGCCGTGTGGCCAGAAGGGGTAAGAAGGGAAAAGCATGGGGGAAATGCCTGTAAAAACTGGCTTTTATCAATCAACAGCGGGCCTTGGGCATCTCTCACATCAGTGCAGAGGGACCTGGCTCACTCTTCTTAATGCTGCTAGCATTCCAAGACCAGAGGTACCCAGTTTATTGAGTGAGCTTCTGATAGGTGGACATTTGGGAAGCTGCCAGCTTTCCCCAACTCTCAGAACAATCTAGAACATAAAACTCCAAACATGTTTTTAGGTGTCAGTCTAGAGGCTCTGTTCACAGAGATGGAACTGCTAGGTCAAAGGTGGGTCTCAATTCTAAATTTTTCTAGCTACTGCTAAACCGTCCTCCAAAGAGCTTGCCCAAAGATCAAAGGGGAGCTCAAAGAGCTTGAGGAGAGTGTAGACTCTCCTCAAAGGTGTTTGAGAGGCTGGCTCTCTTTCTTATTGAAAAAGAACAATGCAGTTATTTATAGGGGTGCCGGGGTGGAGAGGGGGGGACAAACAAGCAATGGGCCCCAGTGGTGCCTGCTCTCCCCTTCGTACAGGGTGGCCATAGGTTTGGCAGGGAGCCCATCCTACCCTGATATCATAGTGGTCCTTCAGGCCATCCTCCACGTGATTCAGGAACTCGCAGATGTCCAGCCGGCCCAGGCAGCTCTCAAGCAGCGAGTACATGCATTCAAAGGCTGCCTTGCGCACGTCCAGCCCATCATCCACTGTGTGCTTAAAGGGCCCCATTTCTACCTGCAGGAGGGAAGGGTGACAAGGGTTATGGGATGTGACTCTAGGGTGTAAGAACACCTCCCTTAGTTCCTGCTGCACACCCCACCTCTGTTGTTCAGTACTGTGTTCTGTCCCCAATCTCTTGCCTTTGCTCAGCCTGCAATGCCCTTTGATAATAACAGTAACAATAATTATTATAGTCTACTGAGCAGTTGTAATGTGCCAGCCACTGTGCTGAGTACTTGACAAATGACATGTTACTCAAGCATCACAACAGCCCCAGGAAGACAGTGTTATATTAACCCCACGTAACATAAGAGGAAACTAAGGCTCAGAAAGGTTAATTAATTTTCCCAAGAACACACAGCTAGTAAGCGGCTGAACTAGAATTAAAAGCCCGGGTCTCTGAAGCTTTTAACCACAAGGCTCTGTTCTTAAAGGTACTCTCATTCTCACCCCTCAAAGCCCAGCTTAAATGCCCCCTCTTTTGGGAAACTTTCCTAACCCCTCTCAACATAGTCGCTTCCTCTTCAGCAATGCCAGGTGGTTTTTTTTTTTTTAAAGAGAGAGAGAATGGGCAGGGGAAAGACAGAGAGATAGGGAGACAGAGGCTCCAAAGTGGGCCTGCACTGACAGCAGCAGGCCAGATGTGGGGCTCAAACCCACGAACCATGAGATCATAACCTGAGCCGAAGATGAATGCTCAACTGAGTGACCATCCAGGCTCCCCAAGACATTTTTATTATACTATGTGATGATAGCTGTTAATTAACTTTTAATCTGTGCCCCTTAAATCCTTATTGCACCAAATAGGCTCTATCTCAGTAAATAATCGGCAGAATGGGTGTCTCTATCCTTTAGGTGGCCGTGAGCTCCCTAGTGGCAGCTCTGATCCAGCTCTGATCCTGGCACTCTGACACAGTGCTGGTGCTCAGTGAATGCCTGCTGAATGTTGAGCGATAATAAGAACCACCAACATTTACTGAGTGCCAACTGTGTGCCAGGAGCAGCCCTGAGAAGCTGCAGGACATAACTCATTGAATCTTGTCAACAACCCTATGATGCAGACACGAACTATTTTCCTCATTTTTCCCAAGAAGAGAAACAGACTCAGAGCAGATTAAATTGTCCCTAGGTCAATGTGCCCAGGGTCACACAACCTGGAAGTGGAGGTGCAGCACTTGACCCAGGCCACATGGCTCACATGCCTGCTCTGAAGAGCTTGACCCAAATCCTTGTCGCAGCTCCGCCAGTCAGGCCTTCACTGGCCTTACCTCTCGGATGAGGTCCCTGCGGATCTTTGTCTCCTGGTAGAGGAGGGGCAGGATGTCATCCAGCAGGTCCCGGACCAGTGAGGGCTTATTGTGCACAGCCGAGTTGAAGAAAGCCAGAGTGGCCCGGCGCACATTCAGGTCTGGGTCCTGCAGGCTCTCCATGAACTCTCCTGAAAGATGAGAGGGTGTATGAGGGACGGCTCAGCCAAGACGCAAATCACCTCTACCCCAACCTCAGTTACCTGATTACTGTGAGCTGGGCAGACTTGGCGGAAGGGGGGCAAACGTGTTCTGAGCATCTACTTTCTTACCAGGCACAATGAGTCCTCAAAGCACAAGTAAGAATGTGAACTAGAGTCTGGCCTGGGTTCAAATCCAGGTTCCACTATTTCCTAGCTATGGGACCTTGGATAGCCTCAATGTCCTCATCTATAAAATGGGGGTAACAGCAGTACCCATAGTGTAGGACTGTTTTCAAGATTTAAAATGTAGTGATATCTATCTATCTATCTATCTATCTGTCTATCTAATATACCTAATCTATCTAAAATACCTAGCAGAAAGCTTGGCACAGAGCAAGGATTCTATAAACGTTAACTTGATATCATTACAGATAAGGATCTTGAAGATCAGAGAGATAAAGAAACTTATACTTTCACACAGCACTTCTCTGAATATACCTTTCTGTATAGTTTATAGACTTTTTAAGGACTATGTTAATGTCTCATTTGCTCTATAAAGAAAATCTAGAATGAGCGGAATCCTTAAAAAAACAAAAAACAACAACAAAAACTGCGATCCTAACAGTATTTCAAATGATTAACATAACCACCAGGTTAGGAAAGAATGAAACAACTCACCCAAGTAATTTCCAAAGTATTTTGACTAGTTGCCCTCCGGCTAATGACAAAAGACCTATAAACAGATACTGACTATTCACAGAGATAAAAGTTAGCAATTGTCAGTCTACTTTCTGTGTGTTCCAGGATTAATCGTATAAATATCTGGTAGACAGCAGGAACTGGGCTTTTCCCTGTAAGAGAAGGGTATGGAACGGAAGAAGGCTAGAAGGAGCCCTGCAGTACTGGAATGGAAGAGCAGGTAACACATGTACATGTGTGTCTGTGTACATACATTCACACATTCACATACTTCCTAGTTGTGTCTGTTAAGAGGACCTTGAAGCAATGGCACCCCAGTAGCAATTAGCACACCTAGTGTCTAGATCTTGGATTCTAAGTACCATTCTCCACTAAAAAGAATCAGGGCTCCCTGAACAAAGGACTGATTCCAGAGCTGAGGCAGCAAAGGTTCAAGGTAAGTGTAGGGCATCTTACTGTGCCAAAAAGTAAGGATATGTTCAAAGGATGACGGAAACACATCAACAGAACATAGGAACCAGTCCGAAGGGCTCACACTGGCCACATCTAAGACAAGCTTAAAAATCAAAATAAATGAAGACAGTAAATAGTTATAAGTCACTGAATAAAACAGGAACCCATGAGTCTATAACGATATGAATAAATCAATGAATAAATAAATGGGGGATAAGGAAAAGTTCTTCCAGAGAACAGAAAGCAATCTAACAAATATGGAAGGAATGCTGAATTAAAAGTCACCATTTGGCAACTGTCAGAAATCACTGAATCAGGAAAGAAACCACAATGGATGCTAAATGTGGTGGGCAGAAATTTGATGAACAGGATGTTTTGACAGACTAAAATACTTATTCATTCCAAAGGAAAAAGTAATTTTAGAGTGGAGAACCTGGAAGTCTCCACCTTAATCAGGTTATCAGAGTTACCATCACCAGTCATGGGGAAAACTGCCATGCTGTGCTTCCCAATACAATGCCCTGGGAAGAACATAAAGTCTCCCAGCAGAGCAGGATTCAAATCCAGAGCCGGTAACCTCTGGGGCTCTTCTACTGTGTCCTGGTGGGGAACCTGGCAAGACTGGAGTTCAAGTCGCCTCTCTGAATCTCTGCCTCCTCATCTGTAACATGCGACCCTCAAGCAAGGGAGAATGAACTACAGTGAGGTATACCAAAGGGCCTAGCCTTATATCTGATATGCAGTGAGAGCACGAAAACTGTGGTTCAACCATACAACAAGAAACAAACACCTAGGCAGAGGTCCCTAGGACTGCTAGCCATGGCCGGCTCAGGCAAGATGAGGGAATTCAGAACTAGGGGCAACATATGCCCACTGGGTCAGGGGATGGGATGAAGTTGCTGTTGATATTGCTGTGGCTTCTAGACATGTTCTCCAATTCAGAGTGTGGCCACACCTGCTGACCCCTGGTCTCACACAACAGTGCCCTGGCAAGTGTGGATCAGAATCCCTGTTTTAAAATTTTTTAAATATTATTTTAGAGAAGGGGAGGGAGGGACAGAGGGAGAGACAGAGAGAATCTTAAGCGGTACTTAATCTATGCTCAGTGTGGACCCCAATGTGGGGCTTGATCCCACGACCCTAGGATCATGACCTGAGTCAGACGTTCAACCAACTGAACCACCCAGGCACCCCAACACCCCCGGTTTTTTTAAACTTTTTTTTTTTACATTTATTTATTTTTGAGAAACAGAGTGAGACAAAGCATGAGCGGGGTTGGGGCAGAGAGAGGAGACACAGAATCTGAAGCAGGCTCCAGGCTCTGAGCTGTCAGCACACAGCCCGACATGGGGCTCAAACCCATGAGCTGTGAGATCATGACCTGAGCCGAAGTCGGATGCTCAACTAACTGAGCCACCCAGGCACCCCGTCACCCCCGTTTTAGAGCTGGGGATGAGATGACCTGTCCATGCTCACACAGCCAGAGAGTAGCAGAGCCAGGCTGTCAACCCAAGACTGGCAGACTTCAGAATCTCTCCACATTCCACCAGGCTGTGCTGCCTGTGTGAGAAGGGCCAGACTCCCAGTGTGATCCAGTTACAGGCCTGCAGGCTCAGAGCTGTGAATGTCTGCCTTCTCTAGGAAGAGCCTAGTCCTGCAGAGTTCCAAAGAGAGGGCTCACCAATGAAGTCTGCTTGGGCTCCTAAGTCCAGAAGACTCCTAAGACAGGGTATGAGCTGGGAGCCACTCTCCCCAATTCCAGTAGAGCTCTACCTAGCTTGAAGCCCACCGAAGCCAATGCACGTGAGAGGCTGGTGGTTTTCCACGTGTAAGAGACTGTGTGTTCATGGAGTACCTTCCCCCCAGTAAAAAATGGGGCCTCTGAATCAACTTAGAACTTGCAGATAAGGGTTCTTACCCCCTTACACTTTACAGATGAGGAAATGAGGCTCAGAGGTAAGAAGGGGCATGTTAGGCTCACCCAGCAATTCAGTGGCAGCACAGGGATTTGAACCAGGCCCTGCTGCCCATCATAGAGGTGAGGTAGCCTCCTGGGCCTCAGACTCCCCTTAGCTAATGTGTAAGAAAAATCAGCCTGGACTCAAAGGCTGGGAGGAGGGGACGAGCAGGGCCGGGGGTAGAGGAGTGGGGGTGCTCACCGATGAAGCTCTTCAGGAGGGGGTCAATGGGATGGGGCTGGTCAGAGATGAGGAACTTGACTGCTGTGATGACAGTGCTCCGTGTGTGTGGCCGACCTGCAGGACAAGAGGCATCAGCTTGGTAAGCAGCAGGGACAATCCTAGACACTCAGTAAATGACGGGGTCTCTGAATCAACCTTAGAACCTACAGTTAAGGGTTTCTCACCCCCATTTTACAGATGTGGAAACTGAGACACAGGTCAGAAGGTGTTGAGGCTCTCTGCCTCCCTGGGAGACAGAACTGGACCCCTCCCCATTCAAAACACCCATCTTTGGTGAAGTCAATGCCCTTCCCCTTGGCAGTCTAAAATGCATCCCTAAATTCTCCTGTGGTGGCTGAGAGGAAAACTGCCAGTTCTCAGGTAACCACACTGCAGGATGCACACAGGGAACCAAGAACCCAAGACAGTGGTCAATCCATAGTCCAAAGAAAGCCCTTTGCTCAGGCCTTGGGGCTGCGTTCTACTTTTCAGACATATTATCCTCAGGATGGTCCTATTGATTAACAATAAATGGTAATATAAATCAAAACGTTTCATAAAAATCATTATTAATCTCTGACTTACAGATGAGGAAAAAAACCCAGAAAGGTTAAGTTCATATCTAAGGTTACACAGCAGATCCAGAATTCAACGGCTGAATCTGAGCCCTGGCTGGGCCCTCCTCCTCAGGCCTGCATTCTCTAAGCAGGCGGCAGGTGTGCTCCAGGCAAGCTGAAGGCCAAGGGGATTCCAACAGAACTCAGAACATCCCGAAAGCTTGGGAATGGAGAAGTTACTTACTTTTCCGCTTGCTTTCTGAATATAGAGGCTGAAAAAGGGGTGGGGAATACACTTCCCATTATGGTGAAACAAAGAACCCAGCAGCTGCTCCCTCCTCTCTACCTCAGCACCCAACAGTGAGGGGTTAAGGTTGTTTCCGTCATTTAGCCCTTACATTCGAGTCAGAAGAAAGTTTACACTTTGGTCCCAAGGTGTGAAAACGGAAAAGAGTTACTGACTTGAGACTTACAGTTCTTTCCTCTTTCTCTATCCTGACTGGCTTATGACAAGATTCAGTGTGGCTCATGAAGACATGGACAACAGAACAGGATTAAGTGAATTTAAGATAAGAAAAACGAGGGGCGGCTGGGTGGCTCAGTCAGTTAAGCTTCCGACTTCAGCTCAGGTCATGATGTCACGATTCATGGGTTTGAGCCCTGCATCCGGCTCTGTGCTGACAGCTCAGAGCCTGGAGCCTGCTTCAAATTCTGTGTCTCCCTCTCTCTCTGTTCCTCTCCCGCTCATGCTGTCTCTCTCAGTCCTTCAAAAATAAATAAAAACATTAATTAAAAAATTTTTTTTTAAATGAGAAAAACGAGGCCAAGGAAAAACACAGGCAAGGAAGTGAAAGGAAGACTAGAGTGAGGGCAGGGAGAGCCACCTAGGAAGTCCCATGAACTTGCTGGAAGCAGGCCATGAGTCTGGCTCTAAGCTTCCAGGCAGTTGGTGGTAAAAAGGCAATGTGACCGCTTAACTGGTTCAAAAGGGTGCATGAGGCAGAAGTGAATCAGGGCTTGGAAATGGCGGGGCTGCTCCTCATATCCTAAGACTCTGGCCCCTCAAGCTTCCTTGTGAAGAGCCCTGTGAGTGTAACAGGCAATGTCCTCAACACGTTCTTCTCGTCCATGCAGTGGTGTGAGCCACCAAGCTGCTTCTTATAAACCCAGCAGCCCAGTGAGGGCTTAACTGTGATCATGAACATAACAACAGCAGTTTTTACTTAGTATTAATTACATACCATATGCTATACCAAGCACTTTGCCTTCGTTATGTGAATAAATACACCCTCTGACTCTCTCAGAGGAGCAGCTGGCCAGCTCAAGGCCTGGAGGCCTTTCATTCCCAGGGGCTTTCACTTACCCAAGAGCCCCACAGCCCCACCTGTCTGCTTTCTTCCTCCCTGAGTTTCAGAGAGCCCTGACGTGCCCTTACCGAACCACACAAAACCTGCCCCTGGTTTTTGCTGGACCCTCCCCAAACCCTATGAGTATGACCCCCGGTCCTACCTAGTCTATACTGACATTTGCTCCTGGCTCAAACAAACCCAAGAGAGCTGCACTCCCTGCAGGCCAAGAACTCCTTTTATTAACTTGTGCCTGGAGCATGAGGCTGCTGTCCACACCAAGGAGTATGAAGGCGGCATCATGAAAAACTTATTTTTTGTAGGGATGTATTAAGGATTCTGTCTCCTCCATCCCAGAGAGCCCCCAGGAGGGGGCCTACACGTCTCAGGAAACACTGTGTTTTTAATGGCTTCTCTGCCTTTGCCTTATCCACACCAAGACTCTTCAGATCTAGTCACTTGAATTAGCTCCCTGTGAGTGAGCCACTTGGGAGAAACTGCCCACCTCCGACCTGGACTGCCTTTGCCCACACCTGTGCCCCTACCTGCAGCAAGCTGCTTCCGGAATCGGGGCAGAAGGAATGGAGGGTTCACGAGGACCAGCTTGCCGATGCACTCAGCCACCACCCCCCGGGTGCCCTCCTCGGCACCCTCACAGCGCTGGAACAGCAGGGCCCAGATGTCCTCGGCGTAGGGCTTCAGGCTGTCGGGCTGGGCGGCCCCCAGGGCCTCCCTGAGCGAGTGCAACAGCAAGTACTGCCGCCGGGGCTCAGCCTCGATCTGCCCCAGCAGGAAGGGCAGGAAGTCAGGCAGGTTCCCGGCGCCCACGCGGCCCAGTGCATAGGAGGCGGCCGCCCTCACGTCCTCACTGGGTGACCCCAAGGCTTCCAGGAGCACTGCCTTCAGCTCCCGCTGGGGGCCTGGCCCGGCCACCTGGCCCACTTCAGCCAGTGACAGGAAAGCCAGGACCTTGACCCCTGTGCTCGAGTGGGGCGACCTGGCATCGCAGACCAGGCGGTTTGCCGTGCCTGCCGCCTCCTGGGGACAAGCGGCCGCAAGGGCTGCCACACACCGAGCCAGAGAGTGGAACACCTGCTTGTGCAGGCCCGGCCCGCCGTCCGCAGCCTGTTCGTAAACAGGCGCAGTGAGCATGCTGATGAGCTCCTCGTAGTCCACGCACGGGGGGCGCGTCCCCACCAGGGCCTGCAGGAAGCCTTCAGCAGCTGCCAGCACACTTGCTGGCAACAGGGGTGAGCGTAGCAACCGCAGCAGCTCTGAGAGCACAGGGCCGCTGACCTTGGCCAAAGAGGCCGGCTGGGCCTGGGTCACCGTGGCAAGGAAGTCCACAGCCAGCTGAGCCACATGCATGTCGTTCTCACTGACCAGGGCAGGCAGCTCGGCCAGCACGGCCTGCACAGCACACGGAGGGAGGCTCAGTCCCTGGCTCTGGGTCAGGGCATCCAGGGCAGCCAGTGTGGCCAAGCGCAGCGCCCGTTGGTTCTTTCGCAGAAACGAGGCCAGAATGGGCAGTGCCTCAGCCACAATGGGCTGCAGGTCAAGCCGCAATGGGGACAAGGCCACCAGCGTCAGTGCCTTGACAGCAGGCAGCCGGGTGATCTCATTCCGCAGGCGGTCCAGAAGGAGCAATAGCGATGGCTGTAGGTCATCCCCAAGCCGGTCACCCAGGTGGGCCACGAGGTGGCCCATGCAGGCAATGGCACGCTCCTTCACCTCCTGGTCCAGGTCAGTGGCACGGAGCCGTGCTAGGGTGGCTGCAGACATTTCTCCAACATATGGCTCAGGGTCCAGCGTCCGAGGCCTGTCCAGTGGCCACAGGGCCCGCACCAGCTCCTGGAGCACCAGCAGGGCCTCAGCTGCGATCTTGTAGAAAGGGTCAGCCACGCAGGCCATCACAGGTGGCAGGAGAGTCGGCAGGTGTGAATGGAAGGCCTCAGCTGGCTCTGTACTCAGCAGCCCCTGCAGGAAGGCCAGGGCATCCATCCGGATGGTGGAAGAGCTGGAACGGTCCGCCAGAGAGAAGACGATGCCTGTGGGGTGGGTGCAAAGGTTAGGGAGCCCCAGGCAATCCCTGGATATGGGTGGGGGGGAGCACCGGCAGGCATGTGAGCTGGACCCAGGCCCCAGGGCTCTTATGTTGCAGATCCTGAAAAATCAGGGCTTGGCCAGGGCTGAGGGACACAAGGCCAGGAAACTCCCCTGAAACCAGAAAGAAGGGCCTGCACCCCAGCTTTGTTCTCACCGCTGGCAGTGGGGAGCCACCATAGGCTGCTGAACAGGTTACCCATGGGGATTGAGGCCTGGGGTCTGGGTTCTGGAAGAGCCCAGGCTGAGAGATACCTGGTTGTAGTCCATCCTACCTGCGACCAACACGGGCATGTGCTCTGCAAGGCTGCCAGGGAGGACGCCTGCCAGCTCAGTGAGGAGGCTGAAGCAGCCCTGGCGGGCCCTGACACTCCGATCCTTAAGCTGCCGCTGCAGGGCCTTGATCACGAGAGGCACCTGTGGGCAGTTTGAAGGAGAAACGTGACCACCCAGGAAACCAGGGCGTCCCACCGACCACTGGGGAGCTTTGCTGGGGCACATGCCCATGGAGGACCCCCAGTGTGAGAGGATCACTCCATCTCAAGCTTTCCATCACTCGCTCCATACACAGACCCTCTGTGGTAGGAACTATTCCTGGGCTCTTTACAGATAGGGAACAGGCAGAGAGAGGTTAAGTGACTTGCTCAAGGTCACCTGGCAGTCTGGCTCTCACCCATACACTCCATAAGGGGGAAGCAAGGAGGCCCCTTTCCCTTCCCTGGGTAGATTCTCTCTCCAGAGGAGCCCATCTGTTCACTGAGCTTCAGATTCCAGTGAAGCAAAGACTCCCAGATCTCCATCTTCAACACCAGATTCGTGTGCTAACCGCCTGTCTGACCTCAACGTGGGCATCCGAGGACCTGGAACCTTAAATGTCCAGAATGGAACTCTAGATATTCCCTTCTCCACCAGGTCAAGGAACTGCAGCCCATGTTTTAGCCAGACCCTGGAACTCACATAGACACCTTCCTGTCCCTCACCCTTCACATCCAATTTGACATCAAGACCCAAATACTACTCCTCCAGTCTGACCACTCCTCTTGCCCCTACCCCCAGCCCGAAGCGCCATTCCTTTCACCTGGACAGCAGCAACGGCCTCCTGTTGGCCTCCAGCATCTATTCTTTCCCTCCCTGTGACAATTCATTTCCCACACAGCAACCAGAGTGAGCTCCTTCAAATGGGAATGGGATCCTGTAATTCCCCTCCTGTGGCTTCTAGGCTCTTAGAATAAAACTGAAACTCCTTCTTAGGGGGCTGGAAGCCCTATTTGGGTTGTCCATCTGCCCCTACCCTGTGTGGTCCAGGGGCCAGGCCTTCACCTGCCATGCTCCCCACTATACTCAGCACCTAACACAGGGCCAGACACACAGTGGGTGCTCAGTGCACACATCTCACTGGGTGGACAGATGGTGCGGTGGTGGAGGGATGGAAGGGTGAGCAGGTGGGAGGGTGAGTCATGAGTGCAGGAGCAAGGATGGGAGACAGGAGGAGGCATGCCCACCTGGCCACGCAGCATATGCAGGTTGCTGCCTGTTTGGGTGGGCTCCTCCATGGCCTCCAGCCACCCCTTTGGGGGCCGTGTCTGCCGCAGCAACACAATGTAAGCCCCGAAGACGTCAGCCTTGACATTCTCCTCGCGTTCCTTGAAGCGGTGGATGAGTGCAGGCGCCAGGGTGCAGTGGAAGTCAGACAGCAGGTCGGGCCGAGAGCCGATCAAGGCGGCCATGCACTTGGCCGCTGCCCGGCGCACCTTCCAGCTCATGTCATCATCATCACTGTACTCGTCCTCACTCTCTGGGGCATGAACAGGACACCCATGTGTCCTGGCCCCACTCAGGCTGTCTCGCAGGATGGGGAAGTGACAAGAGAGGGGGCAGGGAGGAGGGAGTCAGGACTGTTTCATCTTTCAATTTTGATTTACACACTATTAGGAATGTTACCTGCCATTTAGTGAACACCTACTGCGTGCCAAACGTGGTGCCAAGCACTTCAGATCCACAACCTCATCTGAGCCTCACAACCATCTTGTAAGACAAGGATTATTTCACCCCTGTAGAAATGTGGAAACTGGGGGGAAACGGCTCACCCCAAGTTACATGAGCAGGGATACAGTTGGTGTTAAACCAGAATCCTCCCTTTGTCTCCAGACCCTTCATTGTTTTGCCTACATGAGGGACAAAACTAACTTCCAAGTCATCAGTGAGGGTTTAAGACAATCCATTTGGGGCACAAAACCCATCCTTTCGTTTCAGAACTGGCTGTGTGATGTTTCACTTGTTGGGATTCCAGAAACGACAGTTGACAGGGCCTCCCTTTGGCCTCCTCACTTCCTCCACCTCTGGCCCCAGCCTCTCAAGTCCGGATTCTGGCTTCCAAGCAGGACTACTAACAAGGAAAAGCTGTGTTTGTGTGACTTTCTACTCTTCAAGCTTTCTACTCTCCAAATACAGACCTCATCAAGTACTTTACCACGCCTCAGGAATGAGGGTGCCTTGAGCCCCATTTTATAGATGACAAGAATAAGGCTCAGAGAGGGTGAGAGACTCTCCTGAGGACACACAGCTAGGAAACAATAGAGCTAAGATTCAGGCCCACGAGGTCCACCCATACATCTGGAGAGACACACATGAGGCTAAGAAGGGGACAGTCCTAACTAGGGACAGTTAGTGTGTAACACACACAGACCCAGTGTGTTCTTTCTATCCGTGCCGCTCTGCAGATGACTCAGACTTTCAGAGCACTGACATCTGGAGAAGCCACAGTGGGCCATGTGGATGGTCCCATGGATGTGTCCTATCAGCACTGCAGATATCCTCGGATGGATCGTTGTTTGTTATCTCCACCCTATGCCACCCAGGAAGAAAAATCCATAGCTCCCTGCTACTGACAAGAAAATGCTCAACCTCCCTGGCTTGGCATTTGGGCTTCAAAACGCCTGTCCAACCTTGTCTCCTACCATCCCATCTCACCCTGAGTGAGATCAGGCCCTAAGTCCTTTGCCTCCATCAATGCCCTACAGGCCCAGGGCCATCAGTGACAGCTAGGACCATGGGCACGAACGGAAAAAAGCCACTGCGTCCATTCCCCATCCAGGTATCTCTCTCCCCCTGCCAGTACCTATCATTCCACTACTAGAGTTTCACTCTGCTGGGTGAAAGCTTCATCTCTTAGAAACTGTTACTAAGCAGGTACAGATATGGCAGCATAGAGGTGGAGACTGCAAGCCCAGTTTTGCCACTTCCTAGCTGTGTTATCGCAGGCAAATCTCTACTCTAAGTCTGGGTTTCCTTGTCTAAAAAATGGGGATAATAAGAGGCACCTGGGTGGCTTAGTCGGTTGAGCGTCTGACTTCGGCTCAGGTCATGATTTTGCTGGGTTTGTGAGTTTGAGCCCCGCGTCGGGCTCTGTGCTGACAGCTCAGAGCCTGGAACCTCCTTCAGATTCTGTGTCTCCTCCTCTCTCTGCCCCTCCTATGCTCATGCTCTGTCTCTGTCTCTCAATAATAAACGTTAAAAAAAAATTTTTTTTAAATGGGGATAATAATAAACACCTGGTTTTCTAGGGTTATTAGAATGACCATGAAATGAAAATGCTCAGCACACCAGTAGATGCTCAATAAATGACAGGAATTACTATCATTACCTTGATCTGTGCAGAGGGTGGGGGCCTGTGGAATCCAGATTATGGAGGTCAGGGCTAGAGAGTGAGGAAGGCTTAAGACCACGGTGGAGGTGCCAGATGTGGTCTTGTCTCTGGCTGGGGGGCCGAGGGGGTGTCCCAGGAAAGCTGCACCCATTTCCGCCTTCTAGCCCCAGTGACCAGTTGGCCACCCACCTTGCTCACTGAATTCATTGTCTTCTGTCTCCATCTGCTCTTCATCCTCGTCACTGTCGTAGTTATAGTTGGGGTCATGCTTCATGTACTGGAGGCAGAGGCTGGTCACATTGGGCACATGAGGACCCATCTCCTTGGGGCATCTGTTGGGGTGGGAGTGGGGAGGCTCTGCTGGACAGGCAGGACAGGGTAGCAGGTGGGCCCGGTGGTGAGTCCTGAGATCTTAGTGCTTTGAGGCCAGCATCCTGTCCCACCCCTTCCCCACCAACTTCCCAAAGAAACCGTGGGCCCCCCTCTCCTGGCACCCGTACTGCACCTACTTTCTCAGGAAGGCCTCAAAGGCCTGGAGGCAGGACTCCCGGAGCTCATCGTCATCCAGGTTGCAGAATTCCTCCACCAGGGGCATCAGGCGGTCCAGGTGGGCCCCTAGAGAGCCAGGTGTATCACTGAGGGCAGGACAGACCTATCCCCAGGCTCCCTCAGCCCACAGCACTCAGCTAGTCCCTGCACCTGCAGCCCTGGCCACTGCAAACTCAACTCAGCAGCTTCAGAGTTGAGCAGATGTGGGTTCTAGCCTTGTCTCTGCCACCTATGACCTATGCAACCTTGGACACAGCACAACACTTCTCTGAGCTTCATCTACTCATCTTCCCAGTAGGGACAGCAATGCCTACCAGGCAGAGATTTTGTGAAGATTAATGACATGTTGCAGATAAAGAGCTCCACCTAAGTCTTGGCACAGGGGAGGCACTCAAGTAGCATCTGTTGTTGAAACTATTATTCATGCCCTCCTCTTATTTCCTGCACTAGGTTGTAGCCCTAGGTGGGAAAAACAGAAATGCAGGCACTGCCCTTATGCACCAGGCAAGAGGTGCCCACCTCTTTAAAGGGTTCTGTCCCAGCCCTTCTCCAGTCACACCCTTTCTCATTTTCCTGCCCAATTGACCATGAACCCTAGTCTGACCCTGTGCAGACATCCTTCTTGGGTTCATACTCCCAAGAGTGACCAACAGGTAGCTGTTGTTTGAGAGAGGATGTGGACAGAGCATGGACTTCAGCCTGTGTTCCCCATGTGTGTTCATAAAGTCCCCTGGAGTGAGAGAGCCAGAGAGGAAGGAGGGGTAGACCGTGGCCAACTCTACCCACACTGCCTTGTTCCAGCCCAGAACTCTGATGTGCTTGAAGATAAATTCAACCCCGACTGCAGGATTCCATTTCTATAAAGCTAACCTCTGGTGACAGAAAGCAGATCAGTGCTTGCCTGGAGTAGGGCAGAGGGAGGGTCGGACTGGAAAAGGGCACAGAGAAACTTTGGGGGGTGATGGAAATGTTCTGCACCTTTACTGTTGTAGTAATTTCACAGCTGTACACATAGGTCAAAACACACCTAATTGTACACTTTAGGTAGTGCAGTTTACTGTATGTACCTTATCCCCCAGTAAAAATTTTTAAAAATTCAAACCCAGCTTATAGATTGTTACTATAGCATATCTGTCAAAGTAGGACGATAGAACATATTGTATTTAAGTTTGGTGGCATGATTTATAATTACCAGGGAGACTCATAACAGGTAGGTAAGGCTCAGAAGCATGTGGAGCTCAGGGCCTACCCACTGCCTGTCAAGGTCCGCCCTCCCCCTTTGAGATGTTAGCCACGCTCCCTTAACTAGGAGGTGGCTGACACTCCGGCCCCACCCCTCTCCCCAGTTCCGACCCTGCCTGAGCCACACCCCCTTACCTAGGCTGCAGTCCGCCCCAGGCCCCGCGGCATCTCCCCACTTCGGCCCCGCCCCCTTACAGAGGGACTCCACCCCCTTACCGAGACGGTGGCCTGCCTGCCGGCCGACGCTACCCAAACACTGGATCAGAGTGCGGATCGCGGCGGGGCTGGCGGGCGCACGCGGGCCGGGCAGCCGATCCAGCAGGTGGTCAGCGAGCTCCACGAAGAGGTCGGTGCTGCAGGCGGCCGCCAGGTGGCCGAGTGCCCCGACTGCCCGCTTGCGCACAGCCAGGCGTGGGCTGCTCAGCTGCGGCAGCAGACAGTGCAGGAGGCTGGCGTGGAAGGCACCCAGAGGGGCGCCCAACCTGGGGAGTCGGAGGGGACGTCGGACGGGGCCCACCCAGAGGGCAACCTGGGCCAGGCAGCTCTCCTTCCCCCAATCCTCTCCTGACCTCCTCGCCAGAATTATGACAACCCAATCGGCCTTGGTATAAGGAAAGGCGCCCTGCAACTGTGTGGAGTAATTATTTATTCTTATTACACAAGAGAAGGAGAGGGGAGGGACTTTCTCAAGACCACTCAGCCAAGAAATACAAGGCCAGGAGTTGAATCCAGATGTCCAGGTTGCCAGCCTGGGGAGAAGGCCTGATGGTAATAGAGTTTGGGTGTCTCCAGTGAGGCTGATTTCCTTGGGAGTCTGGGCTTTGCCTCTAGGCACACTCTCCAAATACCCTGACCATCCATCCCCTTTACTGAGATCACAGTGGTCTAAAACCTACCTCTGACCTGGTCACTCCTCTGCCTAACTCCTTCAATGGCTCTCCAGTGCCCTTTGGATAAGCTGAGCTCTGAGATCAAGGCAAGAGGCAAAACCAGAGAATGCGCAGGTAGAATACAGCCCCTGCTCACTTCAGCAGCTTCTATCCTCACCTCCAAACAGGCCTGTGCATTTTCTGTCCCACACATATCCTGAGACCTTTTCTTCTCTCACTCCACACAAGCACATTGACCTCACGCTCTCATATCCAGGCCAGCTCGCTGGATTTCATTTATTTATTTGTTCACCTACAATGTCATAGGGCCTGTGCTGGGAGCTCAGGTGAGCCTAGGGCCTGCCTTCATGGAGTCTTTGGTTGAGTGGGTGCCTCCCAGGCACTTCAGATTCAACATGCCCAAATGAACCCATCACCTTCTTCCCCACACACCTGCTCTTTGTTCCCAGAGTGCACCCCACCACAGCCAATGGCCCTATGTCTGGGCCCCCACTTAGTAAAGCCAAACGCCTGGGTGTCATCTTTGAGTCTTTGCCCCTGACCCACTCCAAGTCTATCTCCCTGTGGAGTCTATCTACTAAATATAACCTGAGTTCACCTGCCTGCAGAAGCCTCCTAACCAGTCTCCTTGCCCATTCAACCCCTCCCATCTACCATGCACACTGCAGACAGGAAGAGGAGTCTGAAGCACACAAATATACACAAGGCATTCCTGGACCCCTGCCCTGACCTCCACCCCACTCCTCACACATTCAGTGTGATCTAAGCTCTTGCCCAGCCCTCTCCACATTACACCCGAGCGCCACACCTATGTTGTACAACCCCCAGGACCCCACGTCTTCTCCAGCCTCTGGGCCGAAGGCAGTCTCTCCTACCAGGGTCCCCTTTATGCCCACCCAATACTGGACAAGTCCTGCCCATCCTTGAAGGCTGAGCTAGCAGGACCCTCTCTAGGAAGGTTCCCTACCCCCATCCAGGTTAGGGGCTCCTCCTCTGAGCTCCTAAAGACTGCTCTTTTCCTTACTGTTATTCTTACTCCCCTTAGTTTATGTGTCTGTGAGCTCCTTCCTAGGAGTGCCCCAGACTCCTCCATCTCCACATTCCCAGTACCAGTTCAGCACCTGACATTTTTCTGGGTCGTGGAGTAGGTGCTCAAGTCTTGAAGGGTGAATGAATGGTTTTAAAATGTGCAATACAATTTAAAATACAGGCCCAACAAAAATAGACACTCAGATCAATGGAACAGAACAGAGAACCCAGAAATAGACCCACAAACATATGGCCAACTAATCTTTGACAAAGCAGAAAAGAATATCCAATGGAGTAAAGACAGTCTTTTCAGCAAGTGGTACTGGGAAAACTGGACAGAGACATGAAAAATGAACCTGGACCACTTTCTTACACCATACACAAAAATAAACTCAAAACAGATGAAAGACCTAAAATGTAAGACAGGAAGCCATCAAAATCCTAGAGAAGAAAGCAGGCAAACACCTCTTTGACCTCGGCCGCAGCAACTTCTTACTCAACATGTTTCTGGAGGCAAGGGAAACAAAAGCAAAAATGAACTATTGGGACCTCATCAAAATAAAAAGCTTCTGCACAGCAAAGGAAACAATCAGCAAAACTAAAAGGCAACCAACGGAATGGGAGACGATATTTACAAACGACACATCAGATAAAGGGTTAGAATCCAAAATCTTTAAAGAACTTATCCAACTCAACACCCAAAAAACAAATGATCCAGTGAAGAAATGGGCAGAAGACAGGAATAGACACTTCTCCAAAGAAGACATCCAGATGGCCAACCGGCACATGAAAAAATGCTCAACATCTCTCATCATCAGGGAAATACAAATCAAAACCACAATGAGATACCACCTCACACCTGTCAGAATGGCTAACATTAACAACTCAGGCAACAACAGATGTTGGCGAGGATGCGGAGAAAGAGGATCCCTTTTGCACTGCTGGTGGGAATGCAAACTGGGGCCGCCACTCCGGAAAACAGTATGGGGGTTCCTCAAAAAATTAAAAGTAGAACTACCCTACGACCCAGCAACTGCACTACTAGGTATTTTTCCAAGGGATACAGGTGTGCTGTTTCAAAGGGGCATATGCACCCCCATGTTTATAGCAGCACTATCAATAATAGCCAAAGTATGGAAAGAGCCCAAATGTCCATTGATGGGTGAATGGATAAAGATGTGGTATATATAAATATATATATATACACACACATACACACAATGGAGTGTTACTCGGCAACCAAAAAGAATGAAATCTTGCCATTTGCAACTATGTGAATGGAACTAGAGGGTATTATGCTAAATGAAATTAGTCAGAGAAAGACAAATGTCATATGACTTCACTCATATGAGGACTTTAAGATACAAAACAGATGAACATAAGGGAAGGGAAGCAAAAATAATATAAAAAGAAGGAGGGGGACAAAACAGACTCTTAAATACAGAGAACAAACTGAGGGTTGCTAGAGGGGTTGTGGGTGGGAGGAGGGGCTAAATGGGTAAGGAGCATTAAGGAAGACACTTGGGGTTAGCACTGGGTGTTATACATAGGGGATGAATCACTGGAATCTACTCCTGAAATCATAATTGCACTATATGCTAACCAACTTGGATGTAAATTAAAAATAAACAAACAAAGGCTCAGCTATATCACCCCAAAGAAGAAAAAGAGAAAGAAAGGGGTGAGAGAGAGGATGAACATATACAGGCTTCAGGGCTTGGAGAGACCTGAATTCAACCCCAGGTTCTGCCATTTACTGTTACCTTGGTGCTGACAGTGACTTTGGGCAGAGACAGAGACTACAGAATTGAGACGAAGGAGTTCTCCTTCCTAGGGCTGCCAGGACAAGTAAGGGACACCAAGCACAGAGCCTGGTGTGCAGTGAGTGCCGGCTCTGTGGATTTGAGTCCCTCTCTGTCCCCTCGCCACCCTCTCCCGGTCTTCCTTGCCCAGGGTGGCCTCCTGTACCTGCTCAGCATGTCAGAGAGGATGTCCAGGGCTTCCAACTGCACAGCCACATCCTCTTGCTGGGCAATGGCACTGGTGAGCTGGCCGGTGATCTTCCGGCACACGTTGGTAGCCAGGCCAGAGCCTGCACGGAGCAAAAGCACAGCACAGTGAGGCTAGGGCTGGCCTCCACCTCTGGTCAGCCTTTGCTGTCATTATGTTCCTGAGCTCACATTCCTGAGAATCCTGCTGACCCTACGTGGTCCAAGGTTTGACCCAGAGTCTGAAAGAACTAAAGGGGGTGGCTAAGGAAGCTGAATTGATGGCTGACCTGTTGGCTGATTCACCCCATATCCAACACCTCTGCCTTCTACCTTCTAACTAAGGAGGCAGGAGAAGCTCCTTTCCTAGATGCTCTTGCTCTTAGCAGGGGCCAAGTGACCATGTTTTGGGCAGTGAGCTATAGGTAGAAGACTTCTGAGGGCTTCTGGAGAAACATGTGCTTTCCTTATAAAAAACAAAAGACACAGGCAGAGACCTCACCCTGTCCTAATTGAGCTGCTAAATGAATTGCTACAAAAGTGGAATGGCTGATCCCTCCAGAATTATGTGAGAAAAGCAACGCTGTACTTCTTCAAGCTGTCATTAGATTTTGTTACTCGCAGCTAAAGCATTCCTGACACAGAGCCATGAAGTTAAACAGAGCTGGGTCTGAATTCTCTGCCACCTACTAGCTGGCTGGTCTTAGGTAAATCCCTTCAACTCTCTGAGCCCCAGTTTCTTAACTGTAAAGTAGCACAAATGATGATAGTGCCTAATCTCTGGGGCCTGGGTACCTGTGGCTGCAGGGGGGAGCTCCGACAGGACAGTCTTGAGGCCGATGCCAGCGATGTCTCGGAGCTGCTCCTTATCTGACCGCATGTTGGCACAGAGGGCATCCACGATGGTCTCCACCTGGTACTCCTTCACTTTGCCCACCAGAGGACCCAGGCTGAGTAGGGAGAGAGGGAGGGATGGGGTCCAAAAGACCCAGGCTCAGCCTGAGTCACACTGCTCCTTAGGGTCCCCTCAGGCCCACAGGGCCACATGTGCTGAGGAAAAGGCTCCAGATCAACAGGGGACTCCCTATTTTGCCAGAAGGAGAGGCACCCTATTGCTCTGCCAACATCATTCCTGGCACCTCCCAAACCTGCACCACCTCCTGGGTTTTGCATCTCAGTGTATGGCCAAACCAGTGAACCCAGTAACCTCAGCTGGAAACCAAGGAATGCCTGAGAGCAGCAGTTCTCAAACTTGAGCGTGTATGAGAATCTACTGAAGGACTTGTTAAAACTGACTTCTGGGCCCACCCCAGATGTTCAGATTCAGAAGGTCTAGATGGGGCCTGAAAATTTACATTTCTAGTAAGTTCTCAGTAGATGCTGATACTGGTGGTCCAGGGACCACACTTCGAGAACCTCTGCCTTAGAGCATTGCTTTGCCTACTGTAGTCACAGATCAGCATCATGAGTGTCACCAGCATCACCTGGAACTTGTCAGAGACGCAGACTCTCAGGTCCTACCCTAGGGCTACTGAACCAGAATCTGCATTTCAACAAAGGCCCCAGGTGATTTGAATCCACATTGAATTTTAAAAATAGCTACACTAGACACACCAGTTCTCAGCCTTAACTGTGCATTGCCATCACCTGGGACCTTTAAAAAATTGTCACCTGGGTGCTAGCCCCAGAGAATCTGAGTTAATTGGTTTTCAGGTGTGGCCTGGACATTGGCAGGGTTTTTTTTTTTGTTTTGTCTTTTTTTTTTTTTAATTCCCTAGGTGATTCTACTGTGCCATTAAGGTTGAGAACCTCTGACCTAAATGAGTGGTTCTGAGATGTTAGTGTTCATTAGAATGCAGATTCCCAGGTGCTGCCTTCTCATCTGCCTACCTCAGCCTCCTCTCCCCACTCCTCCCCCTCCTGAATCTGAATCCCTGGGGAATACATAGCTTCAACAAGGGTCCCAGGATACTCCAATGCATACCAGTTTGCAAACCCTGGCTCTCTTGATGTTTTTCTCCATCAGTTCCTCCATCTAAGTAATCATAGGGTTCCCGTTTCCACCTCCCATAGTTCCTGATTGGGGTGCAGTGCCCTCAGGGGTGTTCTGGAAATTTATGGGGGCCTTTTTTGGTCATGGTAACTAATAAGATGTCGCTTCTGGCTTTTATTTTGGGGGTGGGGGGTGGCTGGGAAAGACAATATTGCAAAACAGAACATATTTCACATCCTGCTGGATGTGTTCTAACATCCCACTGGGCATTCGTATAGGAAAAAAAAAGCCTTTCTATAATTATCTGAGTCCAAAATCTACTTTCAATTTACATATAAACACAAAGTACTTTTTATACTATTTTAATAGACTCTAAATTTTCCAAGCATATAATTGTGTAGGTAAATTAAAGGAAGACTGTACTTGGTTTTTTGGGAAACTACCAGGAGATGTTCACCGTTTCAGAAAATCTTGTCACTAAGAGCAACGCTGCTTGTGGTATCTGAGTCCCCAGCATCCATACCTGTCTCTACCTACCAGCTGCCATGGCACCCACAATGAGCCTACATTTAGAACAGGCTTCTCATGACTTTATCACTTCAGTCAACGGGCCCAAGCATTTACATACCGAACACATGCTACTGTGTTACTGGTTCTGCTACTGGGAAACCACCATCCACCCTATCTTATCGCTACTGAATGGCCAGAGGGATACTTCCAGACGACAAACATGACCACGTCATGTTCCTGCATAAAACTCTACTGAATTCCCTCTGCTCTTAGGATCAAATTGAAATTCATTAAGATGACCCAGAATGCCTGGGCTTAGCTCACAGAGTTCGAGAGGCAATGCCCCAATTCTCATTGACCCCTGCCATTCCTCAATCCTCCACCTACACACACGTGTGCCCTGCACATACCTCATCTTGCTTTTTTAGCTCTAAAGGTACTCTCCACGGTCTCAGGACTGTAACCTCATAGTGCCAAGGGGAAAGACTTTTGGGGCCCCCTCTCCCTTCAGCTCTCACCACTCTTCTGCGTGCCAACATGACCTTCCAGCTGCCAGCACATGCATCTGTACCTCAGGGCTTTCTCTGGCTGGAGGCGTCATGGAATACATAACCCTCCATGCTACCTTGGGAACAGCCTCAACAGGACTTGACAGCTGGCGGGTGGAACACTCCACAGGGCGTCCCCTACAACTGTGTCCCAAAGGCCCCCAGTAGGGTTAAGCTCCATCTGCCCACAGCAGTATCTTGCTTGATATTTCACACCTTATTGGTTTTCTTCCTTCCCTACCTCATTTTCCTATTCTCCTACTGGAGTTTTCTGAGATCACTTCCCAAATAAACTTACACTTGAATCCTTGTCACCGGGTCGACTTCTGGGGAAATCCAGACCACGGCACTGTCCACCTCCTCTGGGGCTTCAAGAGCTGCTCAGCAACTATTCTATCAGAAGCTGCACCCCACAGAGGCAATCCCTGGGGTTCTGTCACACCTGGCCTTGTCCCATCCATACCAAGGCCAAAACTCACCACTTGACGGCTAGGTTCTGCACCTCGCCATTCTTGTCCTCCAGGAGCCTGAGCAGCATCTTTACCACCTTGCGCTCACTGTCCTCGTCCAGCTGGATGGAGTCCTTCTGCAGCTCTGACATCAGGTCACTGGTGGCCATGAACCTGGGCATGAGGGCAGAGGAGGATTACTGAGCAGCTCCAGGCCCCCAGTAATTTGGGAGGTATCTCAGCATTCCCCCAGAAGCAGACCTTGATACAAAGATTCAAGGGCAAGTAGATTATCTGCACTGTAGGCATGGTCGGGCTACAAGGAGACCCATGTGTAAGGCACCAGCTGCCACATGGTGGCAGACTATGAGTGGTACAGCACCCTGGCCAAATGCTGAGCGCTTTGAGGTTGGTGGCTCCTGCTTCTGCCATTTATGTAAATGTGAACTTGGGCATGTCACTTCACCTCTCAGAGCCCTAGTTTACCTGTCAGAAAAAAAAGGGGGGGATAAGAATAGCACCTGCCTTGCGGGGTTATATGGAAGTTAAAATGAAAGAACGTATGTGATGGACTTAGCATACAATGAGCACTCAGTAAGTAGTACTTCATTATAATGGCATGTTACATCATTCACCTCTCATTCATGGTAGAAGGTCGAACAGACACCTCTCTACCAGACAGGTGGAGTGGGGCTAGCCCTGCCCACCCCCACCTCAGAGAACCCACTCAGCCCCTGCCTTTAGACCAGTGGTTCTCAAACTCTAGCTGGCATCAGAATCACCCACAAGGCTTGTTAGACACTGCTGGGCCCCACCCCCAGGGTTTCTGGGATCAGGTCTGAGACAGGGCCCAAGAATTTTCATCTCTAACAAGTTCCTGGGGGTGGGGACCCTACCCTGAGAACTACTGCACTAGGCCATGCTGATGGGCCACAAGCACATCTTAGACACTAGTGTCAACAGCTGACCAGTCCACAGCCATGGCTCCCTGGTCCAGGGTGGGCATCAGAGCCACAGGTGGGCAGATCTGTGCAGCCTGATGCTGTGTCCCAGGGAATGAAAACTGCAGTGGGAGTCTTGAGTTGGAAGGCCATGAGCTGGGGCTGCAAGGGCATCATGGAGCACTGCTCCTGCCAGGATTAAGAAGGCAGAGCAGCCTTACACTGGCAGCCCTCGGCTGTGTCCACCTTGCAGATGTTTTTCAAAAATCTGATTTATCAGCATTTGGGAAACTGGGAAAGTTGATGTAAAAGTTGTGATTTCCAGATTCTCTTGAAAATAGAGTATTTGGATACAACTGGGCCAACATCCCCTGGTGACAATAACTGGCTGGTCAAGGCATGGCTGCCCTCATTAGGTAGGACACTCTCTCCAGTCCACCAGCTTCCCACCAGGCCCACTGCACCTGTTCACTGGCTCCCGCAGGCACTTATGAGGACAGGCTGGAGAAGGCCAGAGCGGCAAGGAGAGATGCGGCAAAGTCAGGGCCAGACGGTGGCAGCCCCAGAGAAAGCCTCCAGCTTTTGGTGACCCACCAGGCCACTCTGCCTCCTCACACCAGCCTTGCTTTTGGGCTTGAGCTTGCTCTGTTAACAAGAGCCTCCCCCACCCCTCCCAAGCCTCCTGTGGCAAAACTGATCACAGTCGGGATTCTAGCCTCATCTTTGCAGGTTCAGACCTGCTACATGATGTCACGGGGAGGCCCCCAGCGCCCTGTTACCGGGAAGGCACTGGTCTTTGTCACTGCTGTTTATTTTTAACAGCTGGGATTAACCTCAAGCTGCTGAAAGGAAGGAGGCTGGGCTGGAGGCCAGGAGGGAGTGGCAGGACTGACTGTGCCCACCTCTGGGCCTCCTCATTGCAGATGCAGCCAAGGTAAGATGAAGGAGAAGGTTTGCAGTTGAGCCAGGCCAAGGCGTGGGGTAGACACATGCATTCCTAGGTCTGCCCGGCTGAGGGGACATTCCGAGATGGCAGCCAGGGTCTCTAAGCTGCATTTCTGCTGCAGTTCATGGTGACCCAGCTCACCCTGGAAACTGAAAGAATGTGTTCCTTTGCCCAAGATGAGCCTCCTGCCCCCCCTCTTTCTTCTCTGTTGAACTCCTATTCGACTGTCAAGGGCCCAGCTCAAATGGCCCAGCCTCAGGGATGACTCCTCTGACCACCGTGCCCTATCCCCAACCCACAGTCTCTAATCATGCTTGGCTCCCCTGGATAGATTTCTGTGAGAGCACTCTGCACTCCTCATCCTTCATTACAAGCTTGGTCGCCAGCATGTCTCCTCATTAGATTGTGAACTCACAAGGGCCCATCGTGTTCATCCCTGGGACTCCAGACCCAGCAAAGAATAGTTCTGGAGAGGGCCTGGAAGGCAGGGCAAGGGCAGGAGGGAAAGGAGGGAGAGAGCCAGCCCCTGACAGCCAAGCAGTGTGTGGAAACCCGAACTAAGAAACCAACCCTTCCGAGAGATGCCTCAGCATTTCAAACACCCCCGAGTTCCTGCAAATACCCGGCTCACAGAGAAAGAAAGCCGTATTGTGTACATGGATGTGGTGGTGGCAGTGGGGGATGTAAAGCATGTAATTTGGTAGATAAGAGCTTTAGCACTGAAGTCTGGCTTCATTTATTCTAGGTGAATTTAGGCAACTGACCCCTCTCTAGAGTCTCATTTTTCCCACCTATGAAAGGGGAATATTCTTTGCTCCACTTCATAACATCCTTGGGAGGTTTCAATAGGACAACCAGCTCTTCTCATGAGGCAGATGGGAAAACCAGGCTCAGAGGGGTTGTAGGAGCTGTCCAAGGACACACAGCAAGTTGGGAGGAGTCTCCGCCCACCAGTCAGGTCTCCCGGCTCCTCAACAATTACTATTACGTTTTCAAAAAATGATTTGGGAATTCCTGCAAGACCCCCCAGTTTATCCATCTGGCTGCTGGAGTCTGAGTGGGAACTGAGCAGCCTCCTGCCCAAAGAGGGACAACATGGATCAAAGGTTTCCTTCACCCTGCCTGGGACTCCCACTTGCTGTCGCCACCTGCCTCCAGAAGCCAGAGGACACAGTTTCAGTTTCATTCCAGAGAAATCCTAGAGGCAACTCAGCTGAAATACTCTGCCACATGGGCACCTGGACAGTTGGTCAGCAGGACCCAGCCTTCCTGGTATTCGGACTTTAAAAATAGACACCATCCTCATATGCTTGGGTGGTTTTAAGTGTTCTCAGGCAGAGCAGACTGAAAGGGCTTCTCTGGCTCTAGATGGCAGGGCCAACTCCCTCTCTTGGAGACTGGACCTGGGGCCCAAGAGACAGTGGTGCAAAACCCCTCGGCCACTAGCCGACTATGCGACCTTGGGCAAGTCACTTCACCTCGCCAAGCCTCTGAAGAACAGGAAAGACAATCATACCACCCAGGCAGAGGGGTGGACTGACTGAGACTGCACTGGACAGCACAGCAGGGAGCCTGGGATCCAGAAAACATTCACTGAGCACCTTCTGTGTACCTCGAACAGACTCTGGGATGCAAAAAGGAAACACACAGGCCTGGAGCAGGGGCTAGAAGTGATGCAGTAGAAACATGGGGCGGGGAAGGCGCTGTGGGAGCCCAGGAGAGGTGCCCAACCCTGCCTGGGTGTCAGGAGGCATCCCAAAGAGGTGACAAAAGAGTAGGGGTGAGCCAGGTGAAAGGAGGAAAGAAAGGGGGTGGGGTTTACAAGTAAAGAGTGGGCAGAGGGCATGGCAGGTTTCTCATGTGCATAAGTAACGATTTATTAAGCACTTACCTGGTGCCAGCCACTAATCTAGGCATTGCACATGTTATTAACTCTTTTCATACACACACCAACCCTCTGAGGTGGGTTCTATTATCATCCCACCTTATAGAAACAGAAATTGAGGCTCAGAAGTCCACAGTCACACAGCCAGTAAGTGGCTGGGGCCAGGCTCTGAATCCAGCACTGTGTTCTAAAGCTCTACTCAGAGGCACTTGAGGGGTGCTGAGGATTGGGTGTCAGGAGAGGGCAGGAGCCAGACCAGGAGAACAGGGCCTCAATCTCCTCACCTGTCAGAGGGCTGGAATCAGATGGCCTTGCTGAGATCTCAGTTTCTGGCTTAAGACTGACCTGGATTTGGACCCCACGTCCTCCACTTCATAGCTCTGTGACTGCGACTAGCCCCTTCATGACTCTGAGCCTCCATTTCCCTATCTGTAAACTGGGGATAAACTGACAGAATGTTCAATAAGTGGGTTATGTTGGTCTCTGTGGGCTCCTTTTAGCTCCCAGGGTCCAGAACTGGCTGTGTGACCAGGGCCAATCCCTTTGGCCTCCAGGGGCCTCAGTTTCCCCCTGAGGATGAGGGGGTTGGACGAGAGGTTTCCTCCTTTCTTTCCAGCTCTGTTCCTGTGTGGCTCAGAGATGTCTGGCGAAAGGGGAACAATGATAAGGGGAGTGGCACCCAAACCCTAAAAGCCCCCACCCCAACCATCACCTACCAGTGCCTGCAAAGCCACTCAGCCCAGCCCCTTCCTTAGGGCTGTGTCAGAGCAAGCCTGGGAGGGGAGGGGAGGAGAGAAGATGCCCTGATGAAGTGCAGGGAGGAGGCCTGGGATGACTCTGAAGAGAAGAGGGCGGTGCTGAGGGTATCCATGGAAAAGTCAGTCCCCGGTCGTGGGCCCGACAAGGGACTGAGTTCCAGTGCCGGGAAGAAGAGGCAGGCGCTGGGATGCCCAAGGAGGGGCTGAGGGCTTCACCGTGGGTTGAAGCGGGGGGCCTGGGCGCATCAGCCACGGGGAGAGATGAGGGCTGGGCAGAGAAGGAGAGGAGGCAGAGGAAAGGTGCAGAGGGGCGGAGCCGGGGCTCCGCCGACCAGGGGACAGTGGCAGGGGTCGAAGCGCGCACGGTGGGAGATGAAGCTGGGACTGTAGAAAGGGCAGGGCAGCGACGCGGGAAACAGGGAAGCCGGGGAGGCGGATGCGGGGGTCAGGGGAGGGGTGGAGCTTTACGTGGGGAGAGGGACAGGGGCTGCACGCTCGTGGGGGATGGGCCGGCGCGACCAGAGGCGAAGAAGGCCCGGGTTTCAGTGGAAGGCGGAGAGACTGGGGCCGGGCAGCGGGACGCACCTGAAGTCCTTGTCGCTGGACGTCATCTTCTCCAGGAGACTGGAAATGTGGAAGGCGGCGGTGCTCATGGTGTCTGCACGCCGCGGGGCCGGCCGGCGGGAGGGAATATGGCGGCGCGGGCGCCCCCTCCCCCGCCTCGCGGCGCGGGCTGCGCTCACCGGACAGAAATAGCAGCCCCCGCCCCGCCCTGGTGGCGCTGCGCTCGCGCCTGGGCCGGGGCCGCCGCGGCAGGCGGAAAGGGGCCTGCGGGAGGCTCTATGGTCTGCTCCGGGACACCAGCCACTGCTCTGTGCGTGGCCCAGACCGACTTGCACACCTCCAGAGATGGGGAGCTCACCACCTTTCACCGGTAAACGCCTCCTGATTCCTATGGGTCCCGACTCTGGTTGCGTGGCACTCGCGTGGGATCAGAGAGTCTCAGGTTCAGATCCCAATTCTCCTGGCCAAATTACTTCACGTCTATGAGCCTCAGCTTTTTCATCTGTAGGCATTCAAGCAACAAGAGCTGCTATTGTGGGTCAAACCAACCAAAGCACTTCCACCCCCACCCTACTCCTCATGTGACCTGCCTCAGAATCAGGCAGGAGCTGAAGAGTGTACCTAGTCACCAGGTCCCTTGCGTGCTATCTCCAATCTTCAGGTCACAGGGTCAGTTTCTTCATTTTATAGAGATGCAGCTGAGACCCAGAGAAGCGTAGAGACTTACTAAGTGTGGAACAGCCAATGGATCTGAGATGAAATCTGGACAGACCCTAAATCTTTCAATGCCTTGCGCAACAATCCTTCAATGAAGCTGCCCACACCTTCTTCAGTTAGGTACAAGCCCAGGGTTGGAGGATATGTAGGAGTAGGAGAGAGCCCTGTGCCTTTTTAAACAGCCAAGAGGCTGCTGGCTCTCAAGAAAGGGAGGCTCAACTGAGCACCTCGGTGGCTCAGTTGGTTGGGCATCCGAATTTGGCTCTGGTCATGATCTCTGCGTTTGTGGGTTTGAGGGCCCCGTAGGCCCCTTGGGGCTCTGCATCTGGAGGTGCAGAGCCTGCCTGGGATTCTCTCTCTCTCTCTCTCTCTCTCACCCTCTCTCTGTTCCTCACGCATTTATGCTCTCTTGCTCTCAAAATAAATAAGTAAACTTAAAAAAAAAAAGAAAGAAAGAAAAGGAGTAGCATGTGCTTCAGAGCAAAACAACACTGCATTCAAATTCCTGCTAGGTTGCTTCCTGGCTGTGTGGCCTTGGGATAAAAACACAACTTCTCTGACCTATGTTTTTCTCCCTCATAAGATAAGGATTAAAAATATCTTTTTTAATAGAGATATTAAAAAGATATTTGGGGGCAGCTGGGTGGCTCTGTCAGTTGAGCCCCTGGCTCTTGATCTCGGCTCGGGTTGTGATCTCCATTGTTCATGGGAGTGAGCCTGTTAGGCTCTACACTGACAGCCTTGGGATTCTCTCTCTCCCTCTCTCCCTGCACCTTCCCTGCTTCCCCCTTCCCCTCTTTCTCTCTCAAAATAAATTATATATATATATACATACATATATATATATATGTATGTATATATATATGTGTATATATGTATGTATGTATATATGTATGTATATATATATGTATGTGTGTATGTATACATATATATATATATATACATACTTTTTTTTTTTTTTTTTAAGAAAGTGCAAACAGTGGAGAGGAGGGGCAGAGGGAGAATCTCAAACAGGCTCCACATTCATTGTGGAGCCCAAGGTGGAGGTTGATCCCACAACCCTGGGATCATGAACCAAGCTGAAATCAAGAATCTGATGCTCAATCGACTGAACCACCCAGGTGCCCCCAAAATATCTTTATTTTATTATATGCTCATTGGGTAGCTGGTTTCTAGGACAGTGCTGTCTAGAGCAGAACTTTCTGGAATGTTGGAAATTTTCTTTGTCTGCACTATCCACTATGGTAGCTATTAGCCACAGGTGGCTATTGAGCACTTGAAATCTCACTAGTGTAACTAAAGAACTGAATTCTTAATACTATTTACTTTTAATGAATTTAAATTTATTTTTTATTTTTTTTAATGTTTATTTATTTTTTTTTATTTATTTTTTTTTAACGTTTATTTATTTTTGAGACAGAGAGAGATAGAGCATGAACAGGGGAGGGGCAGAGAGAGAGGGAGACACAGAATCGGAAGCAGGCTCCAGGCTCTGAGCCATCAGCCCAGAGCCGGACGCGGGGCTCGAACTCACGGACCGTGAGATCATGACCTGAGCTGAAGTCGGACGCTTAACCGACTGAGCCACCCAGGCGCCCCTTTAATGTTTATTTTTGAGAGACAGAGAGAGACAGAGTGCAAGCGGGGGAGGGGCAGAGAGAGGGAGACACAGAATCCAAGCAGGGTCCAGGCCCTGAGCTGCCAGCACAGAGCCCAACACGGGACTCGAACTCATGAACCATGAGATCATGACCTGAGCCAAAGTCAGACGCTTAACTGACTGAGCCACCCACGTGCCCCTGAATTTAAATTTAGCTACCTGTGGCTAGTGGCTACCATAGGGGCAAATGCAGTTCTAGACAGTAGGAACATAGCAGGGGACTAGACACACAGCTCCTGACCCTTGAAGACCTTATATTCTAATGGAGGATATGAGTATTAAAAAAGTAAGTGATCACATCAGGAAAATAAGATCTATACAGAAAATAGGGGCTCCTGGCTGGTTCATTCGGTAGAATGTGTAACTCCTGATCTCAGGATTGTGAGTTTGAGTCCCACTTTGGGTGTAGAGATTGCTTTTAAAAAATCTTAAAAAAAAAATAAAAAGAAAAGACAAAGGGGTGAGAGAATAGAGATGTATGGAGGGGCAACTTTAGCTAAGGTGGTTGGAGAAGACCTTTTTGAGGAAGAGATATTTGGGTTAAGACCTAAACAGATGGGAAGGAGACAGCTGGGCAAAGATGTGAGGGAAGAGCTTATCAGACAGAGGGAACAGTAAGGACAAAGGTTCTGAGGCAGGAATGAGCCGGATGTATTTAAGAAAAGGCAATGACTGGGGTGCCTGGGTGGCTTAGTTGGTTGAGCATTCGATTTTGTCTCGGGTCAAGGTCTTGTGGTTCATGGATTCGAGCCCTGCATCGGGCTCTCTGCTGTCAGCACAGAACCTACTTTGGACCCTCTGTCCCTCTCTCTCTGCCCCTCCCCCGCTCACATGTGCTCTTTTTCTTTCTCTCAAAAATAAACATTGAGAAAGAAAGAAAGAAAGAAAGAAAGAAAGAAAGAAAGAAAGAAAGAAAAGGTAATGGCTGGAATGTGCTCACTCCCCTACTGGATGAGGAGAGGTCAGAGAGGTACCTGGTTAGGGGCCAGATCATTCACAGCCTTTCAGGCCAAGGTGAGAAGGTGGGTTTTATGTTGGAGCACTAGGGAGCCACTGGAAGGTATTAAGCAAGGAGATGAGGTGACTGGTTTATTTTTTTAAAAAGCTCTCTCTGGCTGCTAAGCAGTTGTGCAGTCATGATTAATAGTGGTCTGCATCAGAGGAGCGGTGGTGAAGGTGGGAACAAACGGACAGATCCTGAATGTATTATAGAAACGGAATGTAGCAGCTTTGCTGAAGGATTGGATGTGGACATGAGAGGGAGAAGAAATTATAGGCGTTTAGCTGGAGCAGCTGAGAAGAGAGTGATGCTTTTTATGAGGATGAGGGAATCAAGGGAAGGAACCCTTTGCAAGGAAGGAGGACTTAAGATCTTTGCATTGACCTGTTGTCTTGGAGATGCCCACAAGGCATCCAAGGAAAGATGTCATATTGACAATTGGATACACCATTTGCATGGGGGGAGAGCACTGGGTCAGAGTTAGAGATCAAGGGAAGGTCTTCACACAGAGATGGTGTTCAAAGTGATAGGTGTGTACAAGGATGGACAACACTAAGTGTTACCAAGGATGTGCAATAAATAGAACTCTCATATGGTGCTGGTAGGTGCTTTAAATTGATGCAGCTACAATGGAACACTGCTTGGTGATATTTATAAAAGCTAATAAGCATGTATCTACCTTGACATACCCACACAAGAGCGGGGTTCAAACTCACAAACTGCGAGATCATGACCTGAGCTGAAGTCCAACACTTAACCAACTGAGCCACCCAGTCACCCCCCAAATTCCCACTTTAAATAGTTGATTTCTCAATTTCTTCTAGGAAATCTGTTCTTTTTTGCTTACTATATTTTTATATTATTACTAGGTGTGTACACATTTAAAATTATTATACATCATGGGGAAGTATTCCTTTTATCCTTTGTACTGATAATCTTTTTCCAAAATCATGCTTTTTGCCCTAAAGCCTATTTTGTCTGTGATAAATATAGTGATGCCTGTTTTATCTTGGTTAGAGTTATTTGACCTTTTTTTCTTCATGCTTTTCTTTTAAATCTTTCTGGAGGCTAATGTTTTGGGTATATCCCCTACAAACATTTTGAATTAATTTTAAACCTACCAAAAAGTCGTATATAAAGAAGAAAATAATAAAGGTCAGAACAGAAATAAGTGAAATAGAGAATAAAAAAGACAATAGAAAGGATCAATGAAGGGTGCCTGGGTGGCTCAGTGGGTTAAGTGTCTGACTTCAGCTCAGGTCAGGATCTCACAGTGAGTTCAAGCCCCGTGTTGGGCTCTGTGCTGACAGTGTGGAGCCTGAGAGACCTCTTCCGGTTCGGTGTCTCCTACTCTCTCTGCCCCTCCCCCACTCATGCCTTTACTCTCTCTCTCAGAAAGAAACATTAAAAAAAATTTTTTTTTAAAGAAAGGATCAATGAAACCATTGATCTCTCTGATTGTTTTCTCTGAGGAGCTAAACAAAATTGACAAACTTTTAGCCAGAACAACCAAGAAAAAAAGAAGACTCAAATAAATAAAATCAGAAATGAAAGAGGAGATGTTACAACAGATACCACAGAAATACAAAGGATCATAAAAGAATGCCAACAAATTGGACAACCTAGAATAAATGGATAAATTCCTAGAAACACGCACCCTTCCAAGACAATCATGAAAAAATAGAATCTCTGAACACACCAATTACTAGTAAGGAGATTGAATCGGTAATCAAAAACCTCCCAAAAAACAGATGTCCAGGATCAGATCCTTCACTGGTGAATTCTACCAAACGTTTGAAGAATTAATACCAATCCTCAAACTCTTCCAAAAAATAGAAGAGGCGCCCTCCCCAAAAGTTACAAAATAGTATGGAGTTTCCATGTATCCTCTCATCTTCCCTTAATGTTAGACCTTACATCACCATGTTACAACGATCAGAATGAGGAAATTAGTATTGGTACAACACTATTAACCAAACCTTACATGGATTTCACTAATTTATCCAGGAGTGTTCTTTTCTAGTTCCAGGATCCAATCCAGGTTCCCACATGACATTTAGCTGTCATCTCTCTTTAGTGTCCTCCAACAGGTGACTGTTCCTCTTTCTCTTGTTTTTCATGACGTTCACCCTCCGGAAGAGAATTGGTCAGTTATTTTATGGAATGTCCCTCAATTTGGGTTTGTCTAAGGTTTTCTCATGATTAAATTGATGTTATGCATTTTGGGGGCAGGGATACAACAGATGTAGTGTTATGTGTGCTCTTTTCGGTTCATCTTATCAGGGGCTTCATTATGTCCATATGTGTTATGATTGGTGATGTTAACCCTGATCATCTGGCTAAGCTGTGATCATTAAACTGGGTTTTACCACTATAAAGTTGCTCTGTTTCTCTCTTATTGTTGTTGTTTTTTAATTTTTATTTATTTATTTTGAGATAAAGAGAGCGAGCGTGAGCTGGGGGAGAGGCAGAGAAAGAAAGGGAGAGAGAGAGAGAGAGAGAAAGAGAGAGAGAGAGAATCCCAGGCAGGCTCTGTGCTGTCAGCTCATAGCAGGACACAGGGCTCAATTTCACAAATCATTAAATCAGGACCTGAGCCGAAATCAAGTGTCTGAGGTTTAACCAACTGAGCAACCCAGGTGCCCCACTCTGTTTCTCTTTGTAATTAATAAGTTTATAATTTTGTAAATTTACATTTAAATTTTTATAAATCTTAATAAATTAGAAAATTTTGCACATTGTACTTAATAAATATCTTGGAGGATATCATTTGACACTATGCAAATATCCTGTTTCTTTGCACACTTTCACCCACTAATTTTAGTATCCACTGGTGGATCTTTCTGTTACTATTATTGCTGCCAAATGGCAGTTTTCTATTTCTCTTTCCTTCAACATTTATTAATTGAAATTCTTCTGAAAGGAAGAGATTTTTCCTTCATTTATTTTTTTCCAGTTATTTATTCATATCCATGGTCAAATGTAAATTCATTTTATATTTTGGGTTATAATCTAGTACTATTATTATTTATTTTGTTGCTCAAATTTTTCTAGGTCTTCCCATTGGGAGCTCCTTCAGATCAGCTCCTATGTTCTTTTTATTTTTTTTTATTTTATTTTTATTTTTATTTTTAAAAATTTTTTCTTAACGTTTATTTATTTTTGAGACAGAGAGAGACAGAGCATGAACGGGGGAGGGTCAGAGAGAGGGAGACACAGAATCTGAAACAGGCTCCAGGCTCTGAGCTGTCAGCACAGAGCCCGATGCAGGGCTCGAACTCACGGACCGCGAGATCATGACCTGAGCTGAAGTCGGCCGCTCAACCAACTGAGCCACCCAGGCGCCCCTATTTTTTTTATTTTTTAATTTACATCCAAGTTAGGTAGCATATAGTGCAACAATGATTTCAGGAGTAGATTCTTTAATTCCCCTTACCCATTTAGCCCACCCCCCTTCCTACAACCCCTCCAGTAACCTTCTATTTGTTTTCCATATTTAGGAGCCTCTTATGTTTGGTCCCCCTCCCTGTTTTTATGTTACTTTTGCTTCCCTTCCCTTATGTTCATCTGTTTTGTATCTTAAAGTCCTCATATGAGTGAAGTCATATGATATTTGTCTTTCTCTAATTTCGCTTGGCATAATACCCTCCAGTTCTATCCACGTAGTTACAAATGGCAAGATTTCATTCTTTTTGATTGCTGAGTGATACTCCATTGTGTATATACCACGTCTTCTTTATCCATTCATCCATCGATGGACATTTGGGCTCTTTCCATACTTTGGCTATTATTGATAGTGCTGCTATAAACATGGGGGTGCATGTGCCCCTTTGAAACAGCACACCTGTATCCCTTGGAAAAATACCTGGTAGTGCAGTTGCTGGGTCGTAGGGTAGTTCTACTTTTAATTTTTTGAGGAACCCCCCATACTGTTTTCCAGAGTGGCTGCCCCAGTTTGCATTCCCACCAGCAGTGCAAAAGAGATCCTCTTTCTCTGCATCCTTGCCAACATCTGTTGTTGCCTGAGTTGTTAACGTTAGCCATTCTTACAGGTGTGAGGTGGTATCTCATTGTGGTTTTGATTTGTATTTCCCTGATGATGAGTGGTGTTGAGCATTTTTTCATGTGCCGATTGGCCATCTGGTTGTCTTCTTTGGAGAAGTGTCTATTCATGTCTTTTGCCCATTTCTTCACTGGATCATTTGTTTTATGGGTGTTGAGCTTGATAAATTCTTTATAGATTTTGGATACTAACCCTTTATCTGATGTGTTGTTTGCAAATACTTCTCCCATTACGTCGGTTGCCTTTTAGTTTTGCTGATTGTTTCCTTTGCTGTGCAGAAGCTTTTTATTCTGATGAGGTCCCAATAGTTCATTTTTGCTTTTGTTTCCCTTGCCTCTGGAAACGTGTTGAATAGGAAGTTGCTGAGGCTGAGGTCAAAGAGGTGTTTTCCTGCTTTCTCCTCGAGGATTTTGGTGGCTGCCTATCTTACATTTAGGTGTTTCACCATTTAGAGTTTATTTTTGTGTATGGTGTAAGAAAGTGGTCCAGGTTCATTCTTCTGCATGTCGCTGTCCAGTTTTCCCAGCACCATTTGCAGAAGAGACTGTCTTTATTCCATTTGATATTTTTTCCTGCTTTGTCAACGATTAGTTGGCCATATGTTTGTGGGTCTGTTTCTGGGTTCTCGATTCTGTTCCATTGATCTGAGTGTCTGTTTTTGTGCCAGTACCATACTGTCTTGATGATTATAGCTTGGTAATATAGCTTGAAGTCCAGGATTGTGATGCCTCCTGCTTTGGTTTTCTTTTTCAAGATTGCTTGGGCTATTCAGGGTCTTTTCGGTTCCATACAAATTTTAGGATTGTTTGTTCTAGCTCTGTGAAGAATGCTGGTGTTATTTTGGTAGGGATTGCATTGAATGTGTAGATTGCTTTGGGTAGTATTGGCATTTTAACAATATTTGTTCTTCGTATCCAGGAGCATGGAATATTTTTCCTTTTGTGTGTGTGTGTGCCGTCTTCAATTTCTTTCATAAGCTTTCTATAGTTTTCAGTGTATAGATTTTTCACCTCATTGGTTAGATTTATTCCTAGGTATTTGCAATTGTAAATGGGATTGATTCCTTGATTTCTCCTTCTGTTGCTTCATTGTTGGTGTATAGGAATGCAATTGATTTCTGTGCATTGATTTTATATCCTGCCACTTTGCTGAATTCATGGATCAGTTCTAGCAGTTTTTTTTTTTTTTTTTTTTTTGTGGAATCTTTTGGGTTTTCCCAATGATACACATATAGCGTATCATGCCATCTGTGAAGAGTGAAAGTTTGACCTCCTCCTGGCCGATTTGGATGCCTTTTATTCCTTTGTGTTGTCTGATTGCTGAGGCTGAGACTTCCAGTACTATGTTGAATAACAGTGGCGAGAGTGGACATCCCTGTCATGTTCCTGACCTTGGGGGAAAAGCTCTGTTTTTCCCCAAAGAGGACGATATCAGCATTGGGTCTTTCATATATGGCTTTTATAATCTCGAGGTATGATCCTTCTATCCCTACTTTCTTGAGGGTTTTTATTAAGAAAGGATGCGGTATTTTGTCAAATGTTTTCTCTGCATCTATTGAGAAGATCATGTGGTTCTTGTCCTTTCTTTTATTGATGTGATGAATCACAGTGATTGTTTTGCAGATATTGAACCAGCCCTGCATCCCAGGTATAAATCCCACTTGATCATGGTGAATAATTTTTTTAATGTATGGTTGGATCCAGTTGGCTAATATCTTGTTGAGAATTTTTGCATCCATGTTCAGCAGTGAAATTGGTCTATAGTTCTCCTTTTTAGTGGGGTCTTTGCCTGGTTTTGGAATCAAGGTAACTCTTCATAGAAAGAGTTTGGAAGTTTTCCTTCCATTTCTATTTTTTGGAACAGTTTCAAGAGAATAGGTGTTAACTCTTCCTTAAATGTTTGGTAGAATCCTCCTGGAAAGCCATCTGGCCCTGGGCTCTTTTTTGGGGGGAGATTTTTTATTAGCAATTTGATTTCATTACTCGTTATGGGTCTGTTCAAATTTTCTGTTTCTTCCTGTTTCAGTTTTGGTAGTTTATATGTTTCTAGGAATTTGTCCATTTATTCCAGATTGACCATTTTATTGGTGTATAATTGCTCATAATATGTTCTTACTGCTGTTTTTATTTCTGCTGTGTTGGTTCTGATCTCTCCTCTTTCATTCTTGATTTTATTTATTTGGGTCCTTTCCTTTTTCTTCTTGATCAAACTGGCTAGTGGTTTATCAATTTTGTTAATTCTTTCAGAGAACCAGCTTTTGGTTTCATTGATGTGTTCTGTTTTTTTCGATTTCGATAGCATTGATTTCTGCTCTAATCTTTATTATTTCCCATCTTATGCTGGTTTGGGGTTTTATTTGCTGTTCTTTTTCCAGCTTGTTAAGGTGTAAGGTTAGGTAGTGTATCTGAGACCTTTCTTGCTTCTTTAGGAAGGCCTGGATTGCTATATACTTTCCTTTTATGACTGCCTTTGCTGCGTCCCAGAGGTTTTGGGTTGTGGTGTTATCATTTTCATTGGCTTCCATGTACTTTTTAATTTCCTCTTTAACTTCTTGGTTAGCCCATTCTTTCTTTAGTAGGATGTTCTTTAATCTCCAGGTATTTGTTACCTTTCCACATTTTTTCTTGTGATTGATTTCAAGTTTCATAGCGTTGTGATCTGAAAATACCCACGGTATGATCTTGATCTCTTTGTACTTGTTGAGGGCTGATTTGTGTCCTAGTATGTGATCTGTTCTGGAGAACATTCCATGTGCACTGGAGAAGAATATATGTTCTGCTGCTTTAGAATGAAATGTTCCGAATATATCTGTTAAGACTATCTGGGCCTGTGTCATTCAAAACCATTGTTTCCTTGTTTATTTTCTGTTTAGATTATCTGTTCGTTGCTGTAGTTGGGGTGTCGAAGTCCCCTACTATTATGGTATTATTATCAATGAGTTTATGTTTGTGATTAATTGATTTATATATTTGGGTGTTTCACATTTGGAGCATAACTATTTATAATTGTTAGGTCTTCTTGATGGATAGACCCATTAATTATGATATAATGCCCTTCTTCATCTCTTGTTACAGTCTTTATTTTAAAGTCTAGATTGTCTGATATAAGTATGGCTACTCCAGCTTTCTTTTGTTGACCATTAGCATGATAGATGGTTCTCCATCCCTTTACTTTCAATCTGAAGGTGGCTTTAGGTCTAAAGTGGGTCTCTTTTAAACAGCATGTAGATGGATTTTGTTTTCTTATCCATTCTGTTACCCTATGTCTTTTGACTGGAGCATTTTGTCCATTGACATTTAGAATGAGTACTGAAAGATATGAATTTATTGCCATTATGTTTCTTGTAGAGTTGGAGTTTCTGGTGGTGTTCGCTGGTCCTTTCTAGTCTTTGTTGCTTTTGGTCTTTTTTTTTTTTTCGTCTTTTCTCCCCTCAGAAAGCCCACCTTAAAATTTCTTGCGGGGCTGGTTTAGTGGTCACAAACTCCTTTAATTTTTGTTTTTCTGGAAAACTTTTAAACTCTCCTTCTATTTTGAGTGACAGCCTTTCTGGATAAAGAATTCTTGGCTGCATATTTTTCTGATTCAGTACATTGAATATATCCTGCCACTCCTTTCTGGCCTGCCAAGTTTCTGTGGGTAGGTCTGCTGCAAGCCTCATCTGTCTTCCCTTGTCAGTTAAGGACTTTTTTCCCTTACTGCTTTCATGATTCTTTCCTTGCCTGAGTATTTTGTGAATTTGACTTTGATATGCCTTGTTGATGGTTGATTTTTGTTGAATCTAATGGGAGTCCTCCATGCTTTGTGGATTTTTATGTCTGTGTCTTTCCCCAGGTTAAGAAAGTTTTCTGCTATGATTTGCTCACATACCCCTTCTACCCCTTTTTCTCTCTCTTCATCTTCTGGAACCCCTATGATTCTGATGTTCCTTTTTAATAAGTCACGGATTTCTATATTTCTTAAATCGTGCTCTTTTGCCTTAGTCTCCCTCTTTTTTTCTGCTTCATTATTCTCCATAAGTTTGTCCTCTGTATCACTGATTCACTTCTCTACTTCATCCATCCTTGCTGCCGTGGCATCCATTTGAGATTGCAGCTCGGTTATAACATTTTTTATTTCATCCTGATTAGCTTTTACTTCTTTTATCTCTGCATAAAGGGATTCTAATCTATTTTTGACCCCAGCTAGTATTCTTATTATAATGATTCTAAATTCTGGTTCAGACTTCTTGCATGTATCTCTGTTGATTAAGTCCCTGGCTGTAGTTTCCTCCTGCTCTTTCTTTTGGAGTGAATTCCTTCATTTTGTCATTTTGAAGGAAGAAAAGGAATTAACAAGGTAAAAAAAATTAAAATAAAAAAACTAACAACACACACACACACACACACACACAAATCAAATAAATGATGCTAGATCCTAGGTGTGTTTTGGTCTGGGTGTAGAAAGGAGCTTGATAGATTAGAGGAAAAAAGGGGAAAAAAGACAAATAAAAAAAAGAGAGAGAGAAAAGGAAAATGTTTGAAAAATTTTAAAATGAATACAATGAAATAGAATAAAATTAAATGATTTTGAAAATAATTTGAAAATAGAATTTGAAAAATTTACAAAAAAGTAAAAAATGTAGTAGAAAAAAATTAAAGAAAAATATTTTTAATAAAAATTGAAAATAAAAATAAATTTTTTCTCTTTCTGTATTCAAGAAAAAGAGAAGAAACAAAAAGAAAACAAAAGAAAATTGAATAGACAGACAAGCGAACAGACTGAAATATGATTGAAATTACATTGTTTTCCCCTAGAAGTCAAACTATGAAGCACTTTATAGTCCGGAAACTAAGCAGGTGGAGAGACTTGTGGTATTTGTGAAGAGTGAGGTTGGCCCAGTTCCGCAGGACTTAGTGTAACAGCTCCGCTCTCCACTAGATGGCGCTGCTTAGCTTACTGGGGTGGATTGTTGTGGTGTTTGTAGGTGTGTTTGTGGATGTGCGGAAGGGGTGAAAATGGCATCCCCGGCTATTCAGTCTCTAGCATCGGAACTCTGCTCTCCCTGATTAGCAATTGTGCACCCATCCTTCGTCTCTGGCTTCCGTTCACTCCCCACTTTTACACTGTCCTTGACCAAGCTGTCAGGTTGCCAGGTAGCACCTCCCTCCTGAGTTTTATCTCAGATACGGCTGTGTTTCCCAACCCCTCACTTCAGAGAGACTGCAGCTTTGACCTGCTGAGACCCTCTGCAGAAGGGTCTCACCAAGCAATGGCCAGGTGCCAGTTGCACCCAGGAATGTTCGTGGGACCGTGCTGCTACCTATTCCCAGAGACTGCAGCTGGGTGCCAGCCTGCCCCAGAAAAAGTTCACATGATCAGGTAGCAGCAGCATTTCAGGGATTATGGAAAACCACAACACACATCTGGCGCCAGGCATCAGCCTTGACGACCTTGTTCCAACACCGACGAATGTGGTTGTACTCCGGGGTCTCCTGGCACCTTTGCCTGTTGGGGGGCGCACTGCCTCTACCTAATGTCCTCCCAGCAGGGAAACTGCCTCTGCCGTGTGGCCCCCCCAGACTTCACTCTGCTCCTGAGGATTTGCCTTTCCCACCAGAGCACCACCAGGTATAAAGCTGCGGAGTTTCAGACTCTGCACTCCCTCTGTTTATAGAGTCTTAATGGAATTTAAACCCTCTCCTTTCTCATTTCTCCATTTTTAGTTCAGCCCCTGCAGTCCCTGCAGCTGTTTCTACTTTTCCACTTTCTCTCCAGCTGCTTTTAGGGGGGTGCTTTTCCTGTACTTCCCCCCGCCCCATATCCGTCCACTCTCCACAAGCAAAAACAGCTCCCTGCCCTCTGTGGCTTCTCTCTCCCCCAGTTCACCTTTTTGCGCCACCAACCTGCTGAGTTCTGTGGTTCAGGTTGTACAGGTTGTTGTGTTAATCCTCAAATCAGTTTTCTAGGTGTGCAGGATGGTTTAGTGTTGATTTGGCTATATTTCATGGATGCAAGATGCAAAAAAAACTTCCATGCTGTTCTGCCATCTTGGCTCCTCCCCTACCAATAAATTATTAATTAAACATCATACTGTACTCAGATCTTCTTAGTTTTTAACCTGATGTCTTTTTTTTTTTTTTTTTCTGCTCTAGGATACCACATGCATGGTTCCTTAGGCTTCTCTTGGTTATGACAGTTTCTCAGATTTTCCTTATTTTGGATGACCTTGACAGTTTTAAGGAGTACTATTTGGGTATATTGTAGAATGACCTTCAACTGAGATGTGTCTGATGTTTTTGGTGGTTAGATTGGGGTAATCTGTTTTTGGGAGGAAGAGCACAGAGGTAAAGCACCATTCTCATCACATCACATCAACTATCAATACTCCATACTATCAATGTGAATTATCTCCATTAATGTTGACCTTGATCACCTGTCTTGAGATAGTGTTTCACAAGCTTCTCCACTGTAAAGTGACTCTTTTTTCCCCTCCCTTTCCACTTTCCATCTGTGCTCTTTGGAAGAAAGTCACTAAGCACAACCTACATTTTAGGGGTGAGGGGGTGTTATGCTTCTTGAGGGCAGAATATCTGCATATACTACTTTAAATTCTTTTGTGCTAGATATTTGTTTGTTCTCTCCCATTTATGTATGTACTCAATCATTTTATTTATATCATTGTGGACCCGTGGATATTTATTTTATACTTTGGGTTATAATGTGGTACTACTTTAATTTTTTTGCTCAAATTATTTCAGCTTTGGCCATTGGGAGCAGTTTCAGTTGGTTCTTGTATCCTTTTGACATACCTTGATCAGTGTGTGTGTGTGTGTGTGTGTGTGTGTGTGTGCGCGCGCACGTGTGTGCGTGTTTGAGCACTTCCTTATTTTCTGGTACTACAAGGTGCTTCAGACTCATCCTGTTTATTTCCTGACCCAGTCCAATGTCAGCCATTTCTCTAAAGAGTCCTGATTTCTTTTATTGGAGAATGGTATTAGAAATGAAGATTCGGGTGCTGGATGTACTTTTTGCTACTGGGGTGTCATTGGTTGTAGGCCCTCTCAGCTGACAGAGCAAGGAGCAGCAAGGACCTACTCATCGAAATACCTATAAAATTTATTTATGTAACCATTTCTATCTCTGTTAAGCTAAACATGAGTTTGTGCTAATGTCCAACTGTTTTTTTTCAACTCTTTTTTTAATATTTATTTATTTATTTGAGAGAGAAACAGAGAGAGAGTGGGGGGTGGGGAGAGAGGGAGAGAGAATCCCAAGCAGGCTCCACATCGTCAGCACAGAGCCCAATGCAGGGCTCAATCTCATGAACCATGAGATCATAACCTGAGCCAAAATTAAGAGTCAGGTGCTTAACCATCTGTGCCACCCAGGTACCCCATTATTTCCAATTCTTATCCATTACCTCATGGATTATTCTAGCCTCCTTCTTTTATTTTTTAAAAATGTTTATTTGTTTTTGAGAGAGAGAGAGAGCAAGCAGGGGAGAGGCAGAGAAAGAGAGAAGGAGACAGAATCCCAAGCAGGCTCCACGCTATCAGCGCAGAGCCCAATGCAGGGCTCGAACTCACAACCATGAAATCATGACTTGAGCTGAAACCAAGAGTTGGACACTTAACCAACTGAGCCACCCAGGTGCCCCTAGCCTCCTTCCTTTAATTAATTGTAACATCCTACTCCAACAATAAGAAACCTGGCTTTCACCATCAGCCACTCATTACCTAGTTGTTCGGTTCCAGTGTATATGTATAGCAATAGCAGATTCGTTAGCCTGTATCCCCATGGGAAACAATTTGATCAAGTATAGTATACTACTATGTATATCTTCTTTTGCCTTTGGTTTTGCACCTTCCATTCATTTCTGAAGGATTTATATCAACACTCTTCTCCCCCACTCTATTCAGTGAAGTGGTTGCATATATTTGTAATACAGTTCAATTGCTTTGTCACATTCTGTGTTCCATCCTGGAATCCCCTGACAACTCCTGAATGGTTTTATAAAATTTGAATATACTAAGATTCACTCTTTGTGCTATAAAAGTTCTGAGTTTTAAGAAATAGTATCAAGTACTCATTCTCATATAGAATAGCTTCATCATCCTAAAAAAATCCTCTGTGCTTAATCTAATTACTCCTCTTCCTTCTCCTGGTTCCCCTGGCAACCACTGATCGTTTTTACGGTATTTATAGTCTGGCCTTTTCCAGAGTGTCATATAGTTCGAAGTATACAGCCTGTAGCCTCTTCAGATTGGCTTTTTTTTTTTTACTTAACAACATGCATTTAAGATTCCTTCTTGTCTTTTGTGGCTTGATAGCTCAGTTCTTTTTAATGCTGAATAATATCCCATTGCACGGATGTACTGTAGTTTTTTTTGTCCATTCACCTGTCAAAGGACATCTTGGTTGCCTCCAGTTTTTAGTGATTATCAATAAAGCTGCTATAAACATTCACATGCAGGTTTTTGGGTGGACATGAGTTTTCAGGTCAGCTGCATATACAGCTAGGATTGGGACTGCTGGATCATGTGCTATAAGCTATCTATATCTTTATAGGAGATTGCCAAACTGTCTTCCAAAGTGCCTGAACCACTTTCCATTCCCACTAAAAATAAATGAGAATTTCTGTTGCTCCACGGTCTCACTAGTGTTTGGTGGTTCAGTTTTGGGTTTTTTGGTTTTTGGTTTTTGGTGTTTTTGGCCATTTTGATAGGTGCCTTGTAGTATCTCATTGTTGTTCCAATTTGCAATTTCCTTATGACAATAATGGTGAGCATTTTTTATATGCTTATTTGCTATCTCTGTATCTTCTTCAGTGAGGTGTGTTCTTATTGCTGAGTTTTAGGAGTCTTGAATGTGTCTATTTTTGGATACAAGTCCTTTACCAGAAAAGTAATTTGCAATTATTTACTCCCAGTGTGTGGCTTATATTGTCATTCTCTTAACAGTGTCTCTTGCAGAGAGTTTTACTTTTAATAAAGTAGTAAGTCCCACTTTCATAGATTATTCTTTTGGTATCATATCTAATAACTCTTTACCAAACTCACGCTCATATTGATTTCCCTCAATATTTTCTTTTAGATGTTTTATACTTTCATGTTTTGTATGTAAGTCTCTGACTAATTTGGGGTTAATTGTTGTGAAAGGTACAAGGTCTCTACCTAAGTTTGTTTTTCGCATGTGGGCATACTATTGTTCTAATGCCATTTGTTGAAAAAACTATCCTTCCTCCATGGAATTGCCTTTGCTCCTTTGTCAAAGAACAGTTGACTATACGTATGTGGGTCTATTTCTAGGCTCTCTATTCTGTTCCATTGTTCTACCTGTGTGTACTTTCACCAATACCATACTCTCTTGACTACTGTAGCCTTATAGCAAGTGTCGAGGTTGTATAGTATCAGTCCTCCGACTTTGTTGTTCTTCAGTATTGCGCTGGCTATTTGAGGTCTTTTGCCTTTCCATATAAAAGTTAGAATCAGTTTGTTTGTTTTAATGTTTATTTATTTTGAGAGAGAGAGAGAGAGAGAACACACGTGTGTGTGCATGTGCACAGGTGAGGGAGCAGAGAGAGAGAGGGAGAGAGAGAATCGCAAGCAGGCTCCATGCTGTCAGCACAGATTCTGATGCGGGACTTGATGTCATGAACCCTGAGATCATGCTCTGGGCTAAAATCAAGATTTGGATGCTTAACCAGGATCAGAATCAGTTTGTTGATCTGAGCCCCAGAATCAAGTTTGTTGATGTCTATAATATAGCTTGCCAGGATTTTTATTAGGATTATGTTGAACCAATAGATCAAACTGGGGAGAACTGACATCTTCGTGGATTGTTTCCTCAGCTACATCCAGTCTACTAATGAGCCCATCAAAACTATTCTTCATTTCTATCATAGTGTTTTTTATTTTTAGCATTTCCTTTTGATTCATTCTTTTTTTTTAATTTTTTTAACGTTTTTTAATTTATTTTTGAGACAGGGAGAGACAGAGCATGAACAGGGGAGGGTCAGAGAGAGGGAGACACAGAATCTGAAACAGGCTCCAGGCTCTGAGCTGTCGCACAGAGCCCGACGCGGGGCTTGAACTCACGGACCGCGAGATCGTGACCTGAGCCGAAGTCGGCCGCTGAACTGACTGAGCCACCCAGGCGCCCCTCCTTTTGATTCATTCTTGAAGTTTCCATCTCTCTGCTTACATTGCCCACCTGCTCTTACATGTCGTCTACATTTTCCATTAGAGCCCTTAACATATTAATCACAGTTATTTTATTTTATATTTTTAATGTTTATTTATTTTTGAGAGAAAGAGAGAGAAGTGAGTGGGGAAGGGGCAGAGAGAGAGGGAGACACAGAATCTGAAGCAGGCTCCAGGCTCCGAGCTGTCAGCCAAGCCTGATGCGGGGCTGGAACCCACGAACCATGAGATCATGACCTGAGCCAAAGTCAGATGCTAAACCGACTGAGCCACCCAGGCACCCTAATCACAGTTATTATAATACTCTGTCTGACATTCCCAATATCTGTGTGATATCTGCATCTGGTCCTGATGCTTGTTTTGTCTCTTCAAACTTTTTTTCTCATCCTTTAGCATGCCTTGTGATTTATTTTATTTTATTTTTTTTTGTGGGAAGTCAGGCATGCTGTTTTAGTAAATAGGAACTGGGGTAAATAACCCTCTAGTGTGACTATTTATGGTAATCTGGCTAGGAGCTGGGCTGTGCCTAGTGTTTCCTGTACATATAGCTGCTAGAGGGTTCGCATTCTTCTAGCATCTTTGTTTTCATCTTCCCTGTTGACTTTGGGCTTCCCTGGATTCTCCTCCTCAGAGAGAATCCGCATCTTGCAGCTCTTTCCACCTTAATCTATTATTATTCTAGAGCCCTGTTGTGGTGTGGGAAGGGGTGGAAGAGGAGAAGCGGTTTATAATCTTATGATTAAATGTCAGTATTTCCATGCACCTGTGTCCCTGGTCTGTGACTCTTGTGCATGTTTCTTAGCTTAATTCCTCCACTTAAGTTGATGCAGAAAGGCTAGTGGGAGCTGCAGTGAGAGAAATGTCCTTCCCCCAGATAGGATAAGGATTGGTAAAAGCCTTTTTCCCTCTAGAGCAGGCCTTTGTTTGGGAGAATACTCTGGGTATATTTCACTACGGTTACTCTTTGCCTCCCCTGTCAGAACTGGGAGGAGATGTCTCTTGGCCCTTCATTCTGGGAATTTGGTGAAGTTCCTGGAGGTAAAACTCATGAAAGTATGGGGCTCTCCTTAAGACTGTGACCCCCAGGAGTTTTTCACTCTCATGCTAATGCATACTCAGCCTCTGGAAACTTTTAAAAATCACCATCTCAGGATTCCTATCAGTTTATGATTCTAGTGGCTTTTGTTCGAGGTAAGCAGGTCTCAGCTATGACTTTTGGTATTCTATATGGTGGGAGATATGGATCTAATTTTATATTTTTCCAAATGGTGACCCAAGTGCCTGAGCATCATTTAGTAACAAGTTTACAAATAAAAGGAGTAGTACAAGGTAGTTTATTTGTGGTGGTATAAAGCTCCGTATATTGATTTGGTGGTAGTTACATGATTGTATACATGGACTAAAATGCATAGAAACCATGCACACAACTGCACACATGTAAAAAATTATGAAAACAGAATAAGGTGTGTAGGCTAGTTAATGGTGTTGTACCAATGTCAGTTTCCTGGATTTGCTCTTGTATTACATTTATATAAGGTGTCACCATTGGGAAAACCTGGGTGAAGGGTATGTGGGACTCTGTATTATTTTTCCTGCTTCCTATGAGTCTATAATTTGTATCAAAATAAAGTTTTTAAAAATCCACCTCTCCTACAGTACTTTGAGATGCCTACATTGAATTTCTTTTTTTTTTTTTTTTAATGTTTATTTTTGAGACAGAGAGAGACAGAGCATGAACGGGGGAGGGTCAGAGAGAGGAAGACACAGAATCTGAAACAGGCTCCAGGCTCTGAGCTGTCAGCACAGAGCCCGATGCGGGGCTCGAACTCACGGACTGCGAAATCATGACCTGAGCCAAAGTCGGCTGCCTAACCGACTGAGCCACCCAGGCGCCCCACCAACATTGAATTTCTTAAAGTCCAATTTGGTCAGGTGGCAAAACTGGTCCATTTATATTCATTATGATTACTGACATGGTTGGCTTACTTTTATTCTCACTTATATTTTGTGCAATTTACCCTGCCTTTTCTTTGCTATTTCCTGCTTGTTATTGGATAGGTTGAATTTTCTTTATCCCTCCCTTCTTTTCCCTTTGATGGAAGTTGTACATTCTATTTTATTAGTTTATTTTTTTAAGTTTATTTATTTTTATTTTGAGAGAGACAGAGAGTGTGAGTGGGGAGGGGCAAAGAGAGAGGGAGAATACCAACCAGGCTCTGCGTGGTCATTGCAACCCAGGTGACTGAGTCACCAAGGCGCCCCTCTAGTTTATTAGTTTAGGGATTATCTTTAACATCTAAAGACAAATTAATGATATCAAGATAATTAGGGATTATCTTTAACATTTTAACAGACAAACTTGATTTACCAAAATCCAAATTTAATTTATAAGTTAATACCTCTACTCACCTCCTGGATAATACAAGTATCTTATAATACCTTAACTCCAATATATCCAGGCTGCTGTGTATTATTGTTCATCACAAATTTGAATTCTACCTTGTATTTATACATCTCAAGTTATGTATTATTTCAGAGAGCACTTAGATTTACCCATGTTTACCAATTCTCTTTACTAATAATTCCTTCAATTCTTTTCTTCCTTTTGTGTTCAATTTCTTTTTTCTATTAAAAAATTTTTTTTTAATGTTTGTTTATTTTTGAAGGAGAGGGAGAGACAGAGCATGAGTGGGAGAGGGAGAGGGAGAGGGGCAGAGAGAGAGGGAGACACAGAATCTGAAGCAGGCTCCAGGCTGTAGCCGTCAGCACAAAGCCTGAGGTGGGGCTCGAACTCATGAGCTGTGAGATCACGACCTGAGCTGAAGTCGTACACTTAACCAACTGAGCCCCTATTTCTTTTTTCTTGATCTAGGAAATCATGAAAGTTTTTTTTTTTTTTTCCAGCAAAAATCTGGAAATCACTCTTTGTCTGCCAATGTCTTTATTAAGCCTTTGCTCTTAAATATTTAGGTGGATTTAGAATTTGAAGTTGATAGTTACTTTCTTTCCACACTTCAAAGACATGGTTCTTTGTTTTCTGGTTTATATTGTTGCCATTTACATGTCTGCTCTCATTATAGCTAACCTTTCCAGTATTGCCTCATGGTCAAATACTGCTACTCTGACTCTTGCCATCACCTCCACATTCCAGTTGGAATAGAACTTTCTCTTACGATCTATTGGCTGGCCACACATAGGTATTAGAGCACTCGGAAAATGTAATCTTTATTCTGGTAATCATGTGCCCAGCTATTAATCTAGAATGGGGGTCAGAACTGGTTAATTCTTGAACTTTCCACCAGTAGGTGCCCAATAGATGTCTGAAGATGGGTTTTGTCAACAAATCTTCCTTCTCACTCATACTGGTCCGTGGTCAGGGCTTAAGGTGTTGCCCGAGGAGAAGGCCCAGGCATCGGAACCAATTTCTCGTCCCCAGACACACCCCTCTGGCCCAGGGGTTATTTCACTTGGTCCCAGGGAGGACAGGCTCCTCCCCCTAGGTCCCACTTCTGCCTGGATCTCAGCAGGGCTGTCTGCCCATCTCCTGGTACTCCATGTTGTGAGATCCCAGACCACCTCAGAGGTGCCTGGATAAATTCTTTCACTTTCTACCTCAGAACTAAAAAGAAACACTCATTGAGCACTCTCAGACACTTTTTCCTGTGGTAGGTGATTTCTCCATTTGACCTATGAAAATGAGGCCCAGAGAAATTAAGCAATTTGGCTAAAGTCACACAGCTGGAGCCAGAACTCCATAACTGGAGACCTCCCAGCTCTCAGCTTTGGGCTATTTATAAGACTACACTTTTTTCTGAGATGGAGAAAGATGTTTGTGGCTTGAAGCAAACAAAGTTGAACTCTTGTTCTATCACAAATTTGAGGAGTGAATGAGGCAGGCAGGGTGCTGGGAAAGGGTGGCATACCCCCAGCCTTGGGGGGAAGCCAAGGATTTAAGTGAGTGTCCCTTTAAGCCTTTACCAATGAGCCAGGCCATTTGCAAGGCACAGGAGGATATAGAGGCAAGCTGAATAGAGCTGCAGCTTAGAACAACTACTTTGTGGGAAAATAGAGCTAAGTCTGGGTACCCTCTAGCTGTGTGAGCTTGGGCAAGTGACTCAATCTCTCTGAGTCTCAGTTCAACATCTGTAAAATGGAAATAATGACACCTACCTCAGGAGGTAAAGCTTTTGGCAGAATACCCGGCACACGGCAAGCCTGTAGTGAATGGTAGCTGTTAGTTGTTGCTGTTTTATTATCATCACACCTACCGGGGAGACATACGCTGATGTGTGATGGCTGAGGGAAGGACTATGAGAATACAGGGGAGAGAGGTGGGATGCGTGAGTCAGGCCTTGAGGAGCGGGTGCGTCCTCCAGGCAGACAACTGGGTGCCATTCCAGACACACAGGCTTGCATCTGAACATCCGCAGGCTTCATCAGTGAGTGTCCTGGGCCTGCCCTTGACGCCCATGGACAGATGTGTCGTGTGACATCTGGGCTTGAGCTCAGTCCAGACAGCACTTGCAGGAGAGTCACTTCCCAGAGTTCTTAGGAGAATTCCCTGGCTGAAGGCCCTGTCTGCTCTAGCAGAGATGAGCTATTTCCAAACACTTGGTCTTAGATCTCAAGATGCTCTCCAAAGCTTCCTTCCTTCCTCCCTTCTTCCCTCCCTCCATTTATTCTTTCTTTTTTTCCTTCCTTCTCTCCTTTCCTCGCTTCCTTTCTCCCTTCCCCCATCTCTTCTTTCCACTCTATTTGTCATGAAAGTTAACAACTCACACTTCCCTATTTACAGAGATTGTCGAGCCCCTTCTACAGAACACGACTGGACTTGCAGGTCAGACAACACCAGGACAGTTCACAGTTCGTGGCTAGTGTTTCCCGCTAGGAGTCTCCTGGTGTCCCATTGCTAAATGCTTCCATACCGGCTTTCAACAAAGACATGGAAGCCACAGTCCAGATGCTACTGAAGAACAGGACCACCTCTCAGATGCTGGGGAATGCGGGTCCAGTGACACGCTGCATTCTTAAGAACTTTTGTTATGGAAACTTCAAACATACACAGAAGTAGAAATGATTGTATAATGAACTCCCACCTACAAATCACCCAGCTTCTGCTCTTATCGACTTTAGCCAATTGTGATTCCTGTCTCCTGCTCCCACATTGTCCCCCTTACTGAACTGCTTTAAAGCACACCTTTAAGACACAGTGTCATAGCACTAGTAATCACTTCACTGTGCATCACCAACAGATCACGTTGTTTTTACATAACTGATGTGCTATCATCAACCTAACAAACAATAACAGTAGGCCTTAAATAATCTAATATTGAATCCACATTCACACTTCCCAGATTGTGTCAAAGATGTCTATTTGCAATTAGTTTCTTAGAAAAATATATTATCATCCCCATTCTACAAATGGGGAAACTGAGGCTGCCCTCCCCCAAAGTCTCAGAGTTAGTAAATAACATATGTTTCATATCAAAGACACTCCTGGATCTTTACCCTGCACTGCTGACTCAAAGCTTTAAGAGTCCTCAGAAAGAGAGAGTATGGAGTTGCAAAGATTCTAGTCTAGGCCAGAGGCTAACTCCTCAAAGATGGATTTCAATGACATGCTCAGGGACTTCTCAACCAGGAGCTTAGGTCGGGGGTTCTGCATGGAGGAGTAGAAAAATCCCAGCTTTGAGTTCAGGGTAACCTGGCTTCGAATCCTGACCCAGCCACTTCCCAGTTAGTTATGTGATTTGGAAATCATTTCAGCCCTCTGACCCTCAATGTTCTTGTCCATGAAATGGGGACAACGCCTCCTGATTTAGAGGGTCCATTTAACAAATGTCTCAAGGTGATTAAGACAGGCTCTGCCCTCGGGACGCCTGGGTAGTTCAGTTGGTTAAGTGTTTGACTCTTGGTTTTGGCCGAAGTTGTGATCTCGCAGATGTGGGATCAAGTGCCACGTAGGGCTTCTCGCTGAGTGTGGAGCCTGCTTGTGATTCTCTATTTCCTTCTCTCTCTGCCTGTCCCCTGCTTGTGCTCTCTCTTTCTCTCTCTCTCTCTCTCTCAAAATAAATAAATAAATATTTGGGGCACATGGGTGGCTCAGTCGGTTAAGCATCTGACTTTGGCTCAGGTCTTGATCTCGCGGTTCCTAGGTTTGGGCCCCACCTCGGGCTCTGTGCTGACAGCTCAGAGCCTGGAACCTGCTTCGGATTCTGTGACTCCCTTTCTCTCTGCCCCACCCCTGTTCGCACTCTGTCTCTCAAAAGTGAAAAAATTAAAAATAAAGACATTGATAAATAAGTAAATAAACATAAAAAAAAAAAAAAAAAGACAAGCCCTGTCCTCACATACGTCCATTTGGTGATTAAGCAAAAATTCACATAGAGAACCAGACTCCTGGGTGTTCATAGTAGGTACACATTCTTTCCCCCCTACACCTGCAGGGCATAATTCTCAAACCCAAGAAGTCCCTGGGTAGTTCCCACCTGCCTGAGAGATCCCGGTGGCCTCATCACAAGAATGCCAAGGGGTATTGAGGGCTGACTGTATGCAGACACTGCTCCAAGCCTTGTATACAAATAGTGTCTCGGTGGATAGGGACTGCCATCTCCCCATTTATATGGATGTGGAGACCGCTGTCTGTTGCCTCCAGAGTGCACGTGTTTGCTGAATCAGGCGGCCCCCGCTGGCAGTTCTGGAATGCAGGGAAGCCGGATGCCACGCTCATCTGCTGACCTGGCTTCCCTGGGGCCATCAGCTGTGCCCACAGAACAGTGGGAGGTTCTCTCATGAATCACGACCCCTCCCCCCCCCCCCCCCCCCCCACAGGATAGTGAGGTCACCTAAGGAGGGAGCTGAGCTGGAGCCTCCCTTAAACCTCTGGTAGCTCTGTCGCAGTCCTGGCAATCTGCCCATGTCCAAGAGATAGGAAATGCCCTGAGGCTGTGCCTCTATCCTGTGTCAAGTTCACATACAACCAGGTGCTGCAGGAAGTAAAGTCTTCATTTGCCCCGAGAGGGGAAGTACCTTCACCTGGGATTAGGAAACAAACAGAAGGTGAAGATGGTTTGTTTTTTTTTTGAGCACCTACTATGTGCCACTCATTGAAACCTTTAAATGACAGGAAGTATTCTATAGCCCAGTAATTCTTTTTTTTTCCCCCAGTAATTCTTTAAAAAAAAAAATTTGTTTTTAACATTTATTCATTTTCGAGAGACAGAGGACAAGTAGGGGAGGGGCAGAGAGAGGGGTGGACAGAATCCAAAGCAGGCTCCAGGCTCTGAGCTGTCAGCACACAGCCTGACGCAGGGCTTGAACCCGGGAACCTTGAGATCATGACCTGAGCCAAAGTAGGATGCTCAACTGACTGAGCCACCCAGGAGCTCCTGTAGTCCAGTGATTCTTAAACTTGAACAGGTATCAGAAGCACCTTGAGGGCTTGTTAAATACAAATTGTGGGTCCCACCTCCAGAGTTGCTCATTCAGTAGGACTAAGATGGGACCCGAGTATTTGCATTGCTAAAAGGTTTTCAGGCAATGCTGAATCTGCTGGTCCAGGGACCATGTTTTGAAAATAACTAATCAACTCAACTTCCTTTCCTCTGTGTAATGGTGGTTTTCAATTTTCTTCTTATCGACCTCCAGGGACAGAGGACTCATTGCCTGTTCTGCTGACCTGTCTCATTTCTGGATAGTTCTTACTGTAAAGACAGGAATTTTGTGTGTGTGCTTATGTCGAGATGAGAACTTACTCTAACTGCTTCCTCTGTAGCCCGTTCTTTCTGCCTCTGGACCACGGTCTCAACAGAAAGGAGCAGCTGGAAGGGAGAGACCTGTAACTTAAATGAGGGTCTCCCTCATCCCCACAGTCCACCAACCAATCCCTGTCTGTTCTACCTTCTAAATCAGGGCTGTCCAGCAGGAATAGATTGTGAGATCTATGTACCACAAAAATTTTTAAATTTTCCAATAACTACATTAAAAATAGCAAAAAGAAGCAGGTAGAACTAATTTTCCCATATTTTATTTCACCCAGGGTATCCAAAATAATATCTTTTTAACAAGTAACCAATACAAAAATGATTACTGAGCTCTTATATATTCTTGTGTTTCATAGCAAGTCTTGGAAATCCGGTGTGTATTTTACACTTACAGCACATCTCAGTTCTGACCAGCTACATTTCAAGGGCTTCATAGCCACACATGGCTGGTGACTACTGTTTGGGACAGTGCAATGACCACTGTCCCTAGTCCTTATCTCTCCTGCCATGGCTCATGCTCGCCTGGATGCCTGCCCCTCACAGCCTCACCAATCCATAACATGACAGCCAAATTGTTGTCTAAAATATAGATTTGATCATGTCCCTCTTATGTGACTCCCCGTTGCTCTCAGGATAATATCTAGCCTCCTTGGTCTGGCTTCCGAGTCCCTGACTCTCACTTTCCCTTCTCCCACCCCCAGCATCCCCTACTCTCCTACTATACTGAATGATTCACAGATCCTCAACACAAGCAACGCCTCTTACCTCTAAGCCTTTGCACACATGGTTCCCTCTGCCTGGAATACCCTTACAATGCTTCTTGGGCTTCCCTTTCAGGTCACACAATCATTCAACAAAATTTATTGAGCACCTACTATGTGTCAGACACTGTTCTAGGTCCCGGAGCAAACAATACATAATGAGGAAATATGCATAATAAAAAACATACAGTATGTCACATGGTGAACAATAAAGCAGGATGACCAGGAAAGGTGGTGGTGGCAGTCACCACTTTGTACAAGGTAGTCAGGGAAGACCTCTTGGAGAAGGTGACATTTGAGTAGATACCTGAAGAAGTGACGAAAGGAGCTAGGAAAAAGCATTTGAGGAAGAGGGAACAGCCAGTGGAAAGGCCCTGAGGGTGGAACCTAACTGGAGTGTTTGGGGCACAGTTTAGTGTAGCTGGGCAGAGTGAGAGAGGTCATTGAAATTAAAGTCAGAGAGAGCAAGAGGTGGGTCCCAGATGGTGGAGGGCTGTGTAAGTACTTGAGTTGTTTTTTGTTTTTTGTTTTTAAGTTTATTTGTTTATTTTGAGAGAGCAAGAGAATGCGATAGAGTGGGGGAGGGGCAGAGAGAATGGGAAAGAGAGAATCCCAAGCCGACTCTGCCCTATCAGCACAGAGTCCAACACAGGGCTCAATCCCACAAACAGTGAGATCATGACCTGAGCCTAGATCAAGAGTCGGGCACTTAACTGACTGAGTCACCCAAGTGTCCCAAGAATTTGAGTTTCATCCTGAATGAGGTGGGGGTCCTGGGAGGGTGCTTAGCTGAGGAGGGACATGAGCTGACTTGGTTTTTAACTGGATCCCTCTGGTTGTCACAATTAGGACAGCCACTGGGCTAAAGGCAGGAGCAAAGAGACTAGGGATCATGTTGGCTGGACCAGGGTGGCTGCCATGGAAGTAGAGAGAGGAGGCTGGATTTGGGATATGTTGAAGGTGGGGCCAACAGGGTTTTCCAGATATGTCAGACAGATTATGAGAGAGCAAAGAGTCAAGGATGACTCTGAGATTTTGGCCTGAGCTTAGCATTGAAATGACTCCTCTTCCAGGAAGCCCTCCTGGGAACCCACAGCTCCCTGGGCTGTGCCCTCATGGGGCCTGTCATGGCCTGTCTCTATCTGGCCTGGGTGCTCCCCTGGGCAGTGTAGGACTTGTTTACTATCCTGTTTCCAAAGTGTTCGATAAGTGAGTAAGAGGCAGAGGCAGGCTGAGCTGGGGTTATTCTTGGCCTCAGTGTAGGAGGTCAGGCCCCACCCCTCACCCCCGTGGGACCTGTGTTTTCCTGTCTGCACACAGCAGTGGATATTCTAGCCTTGGCCCAGTTTCCTCACCAGGAGAGGGCACTGCCAGTCCCATTCACAGGAGACCCCCAGTCCTCTGAACCCCGGGCCTCCTGTCCTGCTGCCTGCCCAACCTCACCCCTTGGGAAAGCATCGGGTTGGCCCACATGGCTGCATCCTGAGTCAATCTCACCCTTGAGGTGGAGGTGGGATCTGGGACACACCCCACCTCCTTCCTGCCCAGAGCTTGGCCCAGCCAAGGGCAGTGCAACTACCCCCTACATCACTGCCTCCTGAGTCAGCAGTCATGGCCATGCCCAGGGGGTGGGTTTGGGGGTTTGGCTGCTCCATCTGCTGTGCCTGGGGTGTCATGAGCAAGACTCAAGTCAGACAGAAAGGCCTGGGCCCCCTGATAGCACCAGCAGGAAGGAATGCCACCCTGGTGAGTGAGTGGGGCCCAGGGCAACTCATGCCCCGCCCCCTCCCTGTCACTGGGGTGTGGCCTGGCCTCTCCTGCCTCCCTCTTCCCCTGCCCAGCCTGGCATCGGCACAGTCCACACACTGCTCTCCTTGCAGCCAACACAGGCCTCCCGACCACAGGTAATGGGACATGTGCTGGGTGAGGGGCAGGGTGAAGGGTTAGTTTTCAGAACAGCCTCTTCCACTGGCTGACCTGTTGTGGTTCCTAGGTGGGCCTGGACTTGAACCCCAGCTCCATGCCTTCCTAGCTGGGTGAGTGCCTCAGTCTCCATTTCTGGAGGTATCGGGGGAGTATGACAAATATTCACCTCCCTGGGTTGTTTTGAGGCTTCAGCCAGCCCGTAGCAGGTGACTGACTCCTGATTCTGTTGCTCACTTGCTGCAGGACCTTCAAAAACCCCTTGGTGCCTTTGAGCCTCAATTACCCCATTTGTGAAACGAACGTCCAGACTAGATCTCTAAAGGCTTCGCCCACTCTGCCCTTGTGGAACCAAACACTTGGGAGAACAAAGATGTTTCCCCCCAAAGCATCCCGGTCTCTGTGCTTTGCCAGCAGGTGAAGGCAGCTGCTCTCTAGACACTTCCTTCGGAGGCACCCTGGGTTCTCTGGCCAGGCCCGGTAGACTGGAGAGGGTGAGGAGGCCAGTCCTCTGCCTTGGGCTCAAAGGCACCTTTGGGGAGAAAATGCTGAACAGGCAGAGCCAGGCCTTGGGGGAGGGGAGGCCTGCTCCCGTCAGAGAGGCCCACCCAGGTGGCTTGGCCTGGAGGGAGCCCCACCCACCCCAGTCTCGCCTCCCCCCCACTTGCCCCTCCAGTGTCTGGAGCCCCCTCTGCTGGGAGCATCCCAGCCCCTCCTCAGAGGCAGCCTTCCGGCTGGAGGCCCAACCCATTTTCTTTTTAAGGGCGACTAGAAAGATGACAGTCATGTGCTTATTATTTTATACTGCTTTGTTTAGAAATTGCCAGAAAAGTTGAGTCAGGAGTGTGTGTAAGGGAAGTGTGTGGTGTGTTTTGTTTGGGGTCCAAACCGTGGAGATCTATACATAATGGGACCTCCCCCCACCCCCTCCCCCTGTCTCTGAAACTCCTAGAACTCGGCTAGTGTAGCCCTCTAAAATGCTAGGGTACCTGTGCTTTGAAATCCTCTCCAGGCTACCGTTTCAGAGAGATCTCTCTCACGCACTGGTTCCACACCAGGGATGTACTGGGCATGGTGCTGCCAGAGGCCTTATTTCACTCTTAACAGCAACCCGTGTGAGAAGTCCTCTTTTTTTCTTTAGTAACAACTTTATTGAGACATTATTCACATGCCATCAAGTTCCCTTTTAAAGTGTACAAGTCAGTGATTTTTAGTATATTCACAGAGTTATGCAACCACCACCACTTATATCTAATTTAGAATTTAGAATTTTTATCATCCCCAAGTAAACCCCATACCCTTTAGCAGTTAACCCGCATTTCCTCCTTCCTCTGGCAACCACTCGTCTACTTTGTGGATGATCTCTATGGATTTGCTCATTCTGGGCATATTATTTAAGTGGAATCATACAATAAGTGATCCTTTCTGACTGGCTTTTTTCACTTAGCATCACGTTTTCAAGGTTTATCCTTGCTGTCACACGTCATCAGTCCTTCGTTCCTCTTTGTGGTTGAATGGCGTTGTGTGATCATATCACGTTTTGTTTCTTCATTCATCAGTTGATGGGTTGTTTCCGCTTTGTGACTGTTGTGAATAAAACTGCTGTGGCCATTCGTGTACAAGTTTTTGTTACAATCCCACCAACTCTACACGAAGGCTCCAAATTTTCCACACCCTTACCAGCATTTGTTATTATCTGGACTTCTTATTGTAGCCATCCTAGAGGGTATGAAGTGAGATCTCACTGTGGTTTTGTTTTGTTTAAGTTTTATGTATTTCGGTATTCTCTACACCCAATGTAGGGCTCAAACTCACAACCCTGAGATCAACAGTCTTCAGCCAGCCAGGTGCACCTCTCATTGTGGATTTGATTTACATTTCTGTATTGATGACATGTGGACAGCATTCCGAGTACTACTGACCATTTCTTTAGAGAAATGTCTGTTCAAATCCTTTGACAGTTTTATTTTAAATTAAATCTTTTCTAAGTTTATTTATTTATTTTGAGAGAGAGAGAGAGAGAGAGAGAGCGCACAAGCGGGAGAGGAGTGGAGAGAAAGAACAGGAGACAGAGAATCCCAAGCAGGCTCTGCGCTGCCAGCACAGAGCCAGACCTGGGGCTCGAACTCACTAACCGTGAGATCCTGACCTGAGCAGGAACCAAGAGTCAGAAGCTTAACGGACTGAGTCACCCAGGTGCCCCCTTTTGACGATTTTAAAATGAGGTTGTCATTTTATTTTTGAGTGGTAAGCATGCCTGTTTTTCCAAGGGAGGTTTCTGAGGCTCTGAGAATGAATGTGGTATGCGGTGATCTCAGTCAGTGGAAGGTAGTGGTGGGAACTGAATCCAGGTCTGTCCGACATTCATGAGCAAGCAAGCTCCTTCTCTCACTCTGGATGACTGCTTTCTGGTGTTCACTGTTGCCAATTGCATGTGTGAGGGGCGGGAGAGGGGGAAAGAGAGAAACAGGAAAAAAGATGGAAAAGAGAGAGAGGAGACAGTGAAACTAAGATGACAGAATGAGAAAGGAGGCTGGATTGGCTTTGGCTGTTTTTATCTATTTACCTAGATATCTAGTTATTTATTTGAGAGAGAGAGAGAGAGAGAGAGAGAGAGAGAGAGAAAGAGAGAGAGGGAGAGAAAGTATGTGCAAGGGGAGGGAGGAGTGGAGGTGGAGAGGGAGGGGCAGAGAAAGAGGGAGAAAAAGAATATTTAAAAAAAATTTTTTAATGTTTATTTCTGAGAGAGAGAGAGAGAGAGAGAGAGAGAGAAAGCATGAACAGGGGAGGGACAGAGAGAGGGGGAGACCCAGAATCCGAAGTAGGCTCTAGGTTCTGAGCTGTCAGCCCAGAGCCAAACATGGGGCTCAAACCCACAAACCATGAGATGGACACCTAACTGGATGCCTAATCGACTGAGCCACCCAGGTGTCCCAAGGGAGAGAAAGAATCTTAAGCAGGTCCACGTTCAGTGTTCAGAGCTCAGTGCAGAGTCCAATGTAGGGGCTCAGTCTCATGACTGTGAGATCATGACCTGAACTGAAATCAAGAGTGAAATGCTTAATCGACTGAGCCACCGAGACGCCCCTGGCTCTGGCTGTTTAAATAGGCACCCACCTTGGAAAGTTAGAGCTGGGGAAAACCTTTTCAGAGTTTTTGGTTTCTTCGCATTAATCTGCAAACACTGGGGCGGGGAGGGGCTCTAAAATTTTTACTGGGGGCTACACCGCCCCCCCTAATTTTTCTTTGTTCCTAAATCTGAAACAAATCTGATTCAACCCCATAACCCAAACAGGGAGCAGTGTCCCCTAGTGTCTCACTGGGTTTAAGGATCTGGAGCCGTGGTTGTCACACTTTTTGATTGCATACGCTTCTCCAGAAAAATGCTTTAGGCACCCCCAACAGATACATATTTACTGACTTAGAAATTACATACAAGTACGTGATGATTGACTAATGTCTAAAGGCCCAATATACACTTAGAGTGAAATTAATCACGGACAATAGTGGATGGGAGTCCACCTCTAGAGTAGTTTTTCTGTTCTTATGTCAGTCGGCAATATACTGAGCGTATGAGACCCCATTCATTGTTGTTTTCAGTTGGTAAGGTGGCTGACGCAAGACTTGAGTGACCAGCAGTCTGTCCCGCACTTTTCCTGCTGCCTGCTTGTATTTTCTCGATTGGCGTTATCTCCATCCTCAGTTTCTCTGCAGGGCTCTTTGAAGCCATTTGTCCATTCCGTGGAGGCTGATTTGCTTAAAATGCATTGTTCAGATCTATCCAACCTGGCACCACAATGTATGGCAGTAGGCTGAATGTAGAGAAACGAAAGACAAGGCCACAGCTTCCCGCTGGCCCTGGGAACCTCCCCCTTAGTAGACACGATGTTCAGTATCTGGTATACAGCTGGGGGTGCACATCAAGGTTGAACTATATACTGTTTAACTGTCTTTAGTCAAAAGTTAAGTAGAGAGACATAGACTGAGATTATAATTTGAAAGACTAATAGGTTCTGAGCTAAGGACATCTAAGCCAACCTCTGCCATTCCTCAGCTTGCCACCTCTCCTGGCAGGGTGCTCATGACCACCCAGAGTAGTGCCCTGCTCCTCCACCCACTTCTCGTGGGTCTGATCTTAATACCCCCCCACATCCCCTGGATTATCTCTGTTTGTCCAGACTCTATTCTGTTCAAAACCTAGAATTGAACCTAGGATGGGAGATGGTGAGATATGGGTCACCTTCTTCATTTTAGGCTCTGTGCTTCTGTTAATGTGACCTAAGACTGTGTTAGCTTGGCTCTGTAGCTCTATCACCTTGTTGGCTCATACTACACTTCAACAAACATTGATTATGAACTTACTGTGTGCTAAACATCAAGTTAGATGCTTGTGCTAACATTTATTTACCTTTCAGAGGGTCTTTTAAAAATCCTAGGTCTTTCTCTATGAACATCCTCTAAGCTGGGCTCACCCACCTTCTTTCTGCACACTTGATGTTGTCGCGTTTTAGCCTAAGTGCCACCCTGCACTGCTCAGAGGCAACCTTAGGCCCTGGCTGCTTTGTTGGGTATGCTGTGGCCAAAAGAGTCACCTAGATTCATGACAGGTCTGTCTGGCTGTGGTCAGCTGGCTGGGCAGCACGGCTTGTCGTCCCACCACTAAACTGCCCGGATGGACTTGGGACAAGATGGTGGAAGAGGTGCACGCTGCGGCGTCTTCCTTCTTCCTCTGTGAGGTTCCCTCCGTGCTTAGACTTCAGACTCAGATCTGAGTTCATAGCCAGATGCCCCACTGTGTGACCTTGGGCAAGTCCCTTTCCTTTTAAGGGCCTCGGTTTTGGTCTCTCGGCTACAATTCTGTGGGATTCTAGCTTGGAGAAAGGGAGAGACGGCCAAACCTGGGGAGCTGGGGTGGGTAAGGTGAGCCTGGGGCAGGAAGGGGGAGGGTGCTGAATGAAGAAAAAGGAGTGTGAACAAGTAATATAAAAGAAAGAAGGAGATGCTAAAGAAACTTTGCCAGCCTACCATTTCTTTAAGCTCTTAAATTTAGTATTTTATGACTTCTTTTTATGAAGCCCTTTGTCTAAGCCAGGGGCTAGAATATAGTAGAGAGCAAGAAAAACATGATTTTTATTCCCAGGGAGCTCAGAATTAGCGTTCTTTTCATCTCAATGCTCCCAGCAACCCTGCAGGACAGTGACACTGATCCCCATTTTACAGACAGGGAAACTGAAGCTCAGAGAGGTAAAGTGATTTACCCAAAGTCACAGAGCTGGGAGCAAAGTGATGAAGCATGACCTGAGTGGGCTCTGTCAGACCCCTTTGCTGCAGTGACTTAATCAAGATACCCTCAGTATAATGTCCTGGCTAAGGGCATGATAATTTTGTCATGAACTTTCCTATCTACAACCCCATACGAGCTCCAAAATGTGAATAACACATTATTCTCTCTTGTAGATGAGAAAAACAACCTACAGGGGGGAAGTGATGTACCCGAGGGCACAGAATGGGTTGGGGGCAGGGCCAGGACCAGGCTCTTGGTCTCATGAGAGCTGACTCAGTTTCCTCTCCCAGCCCCTGCCCTGGGACTGCTGAGAGGATTGACCACCCCACACCTTGGGATCCCAAAACTGCTGATAAGCTCTGCCCCTGGCTTCTGAGGGTCTGTTTCTGATTCATTGCCTTCTCCAACTATCCCGATGGAGGAATGGAGGAACTCTGGACTTGGGAATTGGCACTGTCCAAAGTGGGCAGCGACAGGGCCCAGGCCTGGACTTCAGGATGGAAAGGCTGACCCTGGGCATGTCAGGGATTGAATCAGATGGCATTTCCCAAAGCTGTGCCAAAAGACATTGAATGACATTCTGGGGAAAAGGACAATGCTCTTGCATAGTTTGGGGAAGGGTTGGATTTAATAGGGCAAAAGAGCTTTCACTCCTGCAGGCCTTTTCAGAGCCTTTAATATTCAATTGCACATTGTGGAGCTCCTAGATGAGGGCTATGAAAAGTAGTGTTGACCAAACTTCTCTGACTACAAAATCCCCTTTTTACCTGGAGTATTTCAAGGGGCTGCTGTTCCCTACAAGATACTGTATGTATCTTATTATTAGAACATGCTGTTCTGGGCTTTCCTGCAAGTCACATCAACCCTGGGGCCCAAAGTTCTTTGCTCACTCGATGAATCTTGAAGAAGTTAACTGGAGGGTCGGACTGGTTTTCTAGAATGTCAAAGCTGGAAGAACCTTATAGAGCGCATCCCAACTTCTAGATATGGGGAAACTGAAGCCCAGGGCAATCCGGCAATGCGTTTGGAGGGATGAGGCCAGAGGCAGGCAGGGAGGCTATTTTTTTAACACTAGGGAGAGGTTCTGGCAGTCTGAGTGGACCACACTCTGCCTAGCATGTGATGCCTTTGTTAACGATGCAGACTTCCCTGAGCCACATCCTAACCCTAACTTTGCTCCTAACACCAGCCCCCTGAATGAGAACCTTCCAAGGAGAGAGTTCTGGGACTCTGCCTGTCAACAGTGCTCCTGGGGAAATTGGATCATTAGCCAAATTTGGGAGACACTGAGCATGGACAAAGGGAGAGGATACTCTCATTTATTTATTAAGCCAGTGTGGTAGGCTTGTTGTGGGCATAATATCATTTAATCCCCACAACACTCTCAGAGACAGATATTAATACCCCATTTTATAGATGGGAAACTGAGGCTGAGAGGAGCCAGGCACCTAAGGACAGGGATAAGAACATAGTTACAACCAACTCCAAAGCCCTCAGTCCCCTTATCAAATCTCTTGGGAGGGAGGCAATGGAAACAGAAAAGCCAGGCCCTAGGGGCGCCTGGGTGGCTCAGCTGATTAAGCGATTAGATTAAGCAAGTCTGACTTCAGCTCAGGTCATGACCTTGAAGTTCGAGGACCCCTCATTGGGCTCTGTGCTGACAACTCAGAGCCTGGAGCTTGCTTCAGATTCTGTGTCTCCCTCTCTCTCTGCCCCTCCCTCGGTCATGCTCCGTTTCTCTCTCTATCTCAAAAATAAACATTGAAAAAAAGAAGAAGAAAAGCCAGGCCCTCCTGATGGGAAAATGGGACAAGTTTGGGCTTTGCCTGGCTGGGAAGGAAATATTGGAGGCATCCTTCCTATCTCTGGAGTTTGGGGGCCCAGGAGCATGGTGGAGTCAGACAAGGAACCTGGTTTAGGAAGGAAGAGGCTCAGCCTCTGCAGGGCTCTAGGTTGTGGCGGGCACTGGGGGTTAGAGACTGTGGCAAGCCGACTAACAGCCCCCAAAATGTCTGCATCCTAATCTCTGGGAGCTAAGTTAGGTTACATGGCAAAGGAGAATTAATGTTGTGAATGGAAGTAAGGATGCTCATCAGCTGACCTTAGCACAGGGAGATGATCCTCGATGACCTGGGAGGGCCCAATGTCACACTGACACGAGGATCCTTAAAAGTGGAAGAGGGAGGGAGCACCTGGGTGGTTCGGTCGGTTGAGCATCGGACTCTTGATTTTGGCTCAGGTCATGACCGTAGGGTCATGGGATCGAGCCCTGAATTGGGCTCCACACTGAGCATGGAGCCTGACTGAGATTCTCTCTCCTTCTGCCCTCTCCCCTACTCTCTCTCTCTCTCTCTCTCTCTCTCTCCCTCTCTCTCTCTAAAATTAAAAAAAAAGTGGAAGAGGGAGGCAGAAGAGGTCAGCATGGTGCAAGGTGAGGAGTTGAGCTGACAGTGCTCGCTTTGCAGATGGAAGAAGGCACCAGAAGCCAAGGACTGTGGGTGGCCTCTAGAAGCTGGATAAAGCAAGGAGATTAAGGGGGGTTGGGGAGGAGAAGCAGCAGCAAGGAAATTTATTTTCTCCTAGGGCCTCCAGGAAGGAACACAGCCCTGCTGACCCCTTGCTGTTAGCCCAGTGAGACCTGTGTTGGACTTCTCACCTATAGGACTGTGAGATGCTAAACTGGTGTTGTTTTAAGCCACTATGTTTGTATCACAAGTCAGAATCCTGAGAGAGAGAGAAAGAGAGAGAGAGAGAGGCTGATGGTCTGACCTGAGTTCAGGGCAGTGACCCCTCTAGAATTTCCATATCAAAGGAACTTAGGGAGCAGGTTGATCAGTTTGGGAGATGCTTGTCCTGGAGCTGTGTCTGCCAGACCAGGATACACTTTATTTTAGGGTGTGTGCCCGTCTGGGGTGGCTTGGGAAGCCCGAAGGAGATTCTGGAGATTCTTGCCCCCTTGGTGTAATCACGAGAAGAAGGGGCTTCAGTCCCAGGTGGACAAAAATGACACATGTCCACGCCTTGGGCAGCAGCTGCTGTTTCTGTTTCCAGTTCCCTTTACTGGCCGGGACCTGTTTAACTCTGGCTCTGCGTTTGTGGCTTCTAGGCACAACGCTGCAGTCTACCTACAGGAAAATGGCCATTAGCCTGACCTTCAGGGCCCAGGATGATTTTCCCCAACCTCACGGGGTTCCTACCCCTTCAACTTCCTGCCACATGCTTCTTCTAATAAACCTTTATCCCATTCTGCCTTTTGCCACCTGTTGAAATCCAACTCGGTACCCCCCAACCCCCGGCCCCCTCCCCAAGGCGGGGCACCGGAGAAAGGGGACCAGCTCCTGAATCCAGAGTCAGGGTTCTGGATCCAGCCTGGCCCCTGAGTTGCCATAAAACCTTTTACAGTTCCTCTCCATTTTTGGGTCTCAGTTTTCCGTCTGTAAAATGGGACAATAATCCCTTCTCTGCCTCCCTTCTGGTTAGCATGAGGATCAAATGAGCTGCATAGGGAAGGCACTGTGAGGCTGTCACGGCTCAGTGTCCCCTAGTATCCCTCCCAGCCTGGGCCCAGGCCCTTGTGACAGCAGGAGCTTAGGAATTTGGGGCTGAACTGAAGGGGAAATCCAGTTTAGCAAGATCTGTGGGTGCAGAGGCCCTGGCATCACCCATGACTCAGCAGGGCTGGGCCTTTTTGGAGAAAAGCGCTAGAAAGGCATTCCTCGCAGGCTCAGTCGCCGATAGGGGGTTACCTGCGAGAGGGGGTTTTAGGGGCCTCTAACCGGGATCAGGGAATGGAGGCTCTCAGCTGGAGCAGGGATTGGATTCGAGTCCACCGGTCAGCTGGGCGACCTTGGACAAGTCACTTGTCTGGCCGAACCTCAGCTTCTTCCTGTGTAAAATAAGACTTGCGCTCGTGAAGTGAGATCTTGGAGAACATGCCATGTTCTCTTTCCTCTCTCTGCTTTCTTCTTTCCTCACTTCTGTCTCAACACCCCTTGGTCCATCTTGCTTCAAAGGAGGTCACACACTGTGAACTTGACCTTTTAGAAGCCCGTCCCAGCGATCCCTCTGCCAGTGCCTGATGCTCTACCATTAGTGCTGTCCTTTTGAGTTAAGCATTGCCCTGCACATGGATTCTCGAGCTTTAATTTTTTTTAATTCTATTTATCCTTTCTCATAATAGAAATGTGGGTGGAGGAGGGATGGGGCAAGGACGTTAAAAGGAGAAAGAGGGCTGCCTCAGTTCCAACCTCCATGACAGTTCCATTAGTTCCATTGCCCTTGCTTCTGATGGCTGAGCTGACAAAGTGCCGGAGGAAGTTCCTTTGGCTATGAGGACCCTGCTCGGGGCTCCACCAGTGGCTGACTACAAGCCATGTCAGCATCATTTGCATAGCACTCCCATGACTTAGTGGCTTCATTCCTGGTGCTAATGACAAGGGCCTGAGAAGAGGTGGCAGCTTCACTCCTTCCATCTCCCATCGTGGACAAAGCAACTACTTTGTTCAGCCACTTACTAGTTATGGCCCTGAGAAAGTTTCTTAGATTCCCTGTGCCTCAGTGTTCTTATCAATAAAATGGATGCAACCAGCGTGAGCCCTCACAGAGTCGTGGTGAGCACTCCGTGAGATAACATGTGTGACGCGCTTACATCGTTGCCTGACAGATAGTAAGTACTTTGTTGTCATGGTTGCCATCGTCATCATCACCATCATCATCATCACATCTTTCCTTTAGCCACGCCCTGTGTAGGGTTCAGTGACACAGAAATGAAGCAGTCTTAGTCTCTCCCTTCACCCTAGGTTCCAGCTCTAGTGGAGGAGACACACCCTGGGTGTGTCAGACCCTCTGCTGAGCCCTGAGCAGAGAGATCTGAAGGTGAATAAGAACAGTGGTCCCTGGAATTGTGCAACAAAGTGCCCTCCCTTGAGGAAGAAGAGTCTGGTATGAGGCAGAATTGACTAGGCTCAGGAGAGCAATATGCCTGGGGATAAGGTGGAGGTCCACTCTGGGCCTCCCCCAAATCCCTTCCTTCTTTAGAGTTGTTTCCTGCAACTGTTTCCCATGTGGGACAAAGCCCCTTGCCTGTATGCCTTTGCACATTGTTCCCTCTGGCCCTTCCAAACTCACCCCAGCATTCCCTCCTTCAGGAATCTTCCCCGACTAACTCTGGTCTGATTTGTCCCCTGGGCTCCCACAGCCCCCTGGTCTACTACAAAATTCCTTGAGGACAGGGATGTAACTTGTTCACCATGTATCCCCAATGCTAGCACATAGTAGGTGCTCAATTAACATAAATGTGATATAGGAAAGGGGAAGTGTGTATCAAAAATTCTGACTACAGGGGCTCCTGGGTGGCTCAGCTGGTTCATGTTCAAGGAAGGAAGGAGACCCAAGGCACAGCACCAGCACTGTTGGTTTCTTTTGTCAGGAGAAGCAAAACCTTTCCCAGAACCCCAGCCAAACCCCTGCTCACTTCTCCTCGGCCAAAACTGGGTCGCATGGCCACTCCCAGATACAAGGGAGGTTGAGAAAACAAGTATCTAACTGGAGCTGGAAGAACAAAATTGCAGTTTTGTTAGCAAGAAAGAAGGGCAGGGCTGAGTAGGGTAGGGTAGGGAGGATGAGGACTGGTTAGGCAACTAGCATAGGGCTTTATAAAGGAGGTGACATTTTAGCTGTGCCTGGAAGGTCAGACACTACTTTGACAGGGCATGGGCAGGCCTGGGGCTGGACACCGAATGGTCGAGAGTAATAGGAGGTCTGTAAAAGAGGAAACTCACATTCACTGAGCCCTGCTAAGGGCAGGCCCTGGCCATCTTTCCTCCCTGTGGTTCTACCATCACCAGTTCACAACTGAGATCACTAGAGCTGAGAGAAGGGGACCTGTCTGCCCAAGGGCATCCCATGCACAGGTGACAGGAATGTGGTTGGACCCTGGTCCATCTGCTTGTATACACTATACAAATGCTGTCTTCAGGGGCGCTGAGGGGAGGAGGATTAAGGGAGTGAGGTAAGGAGGCTGGAGATTGGTTAGGTACTAGCAACTGGCACAGGGCTTCATGAAGGAGGTGGCATTTGAGCTGTGCTTGGAAGGTCAGATACAAATTTTGACAGTAAGAAAGAATGGCCTAGGTCTGGAGGTCTGACTTCATCTCAGCTGGCATTTATTTCACTCCTGCTTTATACCAAGCATTGTTCTAAATGCTTTACGTGTTTTAACTCATGCCATTTTCGCAACAACACTATGAGAGAAGCACTATTATTGTCCCCATTTTACAGATGAGGAAACTGCGACAGCGAGAGATTAATTTGCCCAAGATCCACAACTAGAAGTGTCTGATAGGATCCAGGCCCAGATGGCCTGCCTTTGAGGCACAGGGAAGGATATTGCCATGCCAAGGTCTTGTGGTGGATTAAGAGTAGATTCTGTACCAGGGCTCCTGGGTGGCTCAGTCAGTTAAGCGTCCGACTTCAGCTCAGATCATGACCTCATGGTTTGTGAGTTTGAGCCCCACATCGGGCTCTCTGCTGACAGCAAAGAGCCTGCTTTGGATCCTCTGTCTCCCCCTTCTCTCTTCCCCTCCCCTGCTCACTCGCTCTCTCTCTCTCTCTCTCTCTCAAAAAAAGAGTAGATTCTGCACTAAAAACAACCATACATACATGTAAAAACCCAAAACTCATAGATACAGGGAACAGATTGGTGATTTCCAGAGACAGGGGCTGGGGATGGCTGAAATGGTCAGTCAAAAGGTACAAACTTTCAGGAATAAAATAAATAAGTCCTGGGGATGTAATGTACAAAATGGTCACTATGGTTAATAATACAGTAGTGCATATTTGAAAGTTGCTAAAAGAATAGATCTTAAAAGTTCTCATCATAAGAAAAAGAATTTGTAACTCTGTATGGGAACATATGGTAACTAGATTTACTGTGGTGATCATTTCACAATGTATACAAATATTGAATCATCATGTTGTATACCTGAAACAGATATGATGTTATATGCCAATTATACCTCAATAAAAAATCTTAACACAATTAAATTTTTAAAAAAGGATAGATTCTCTATACAAGTGGTTCTCAAGTGGGGGTGACTTTTGCCCCCGGGGGACATTGAGCAGTATCTGGAGACATTTTTGACCATCACAACAACTCATTGGGGGATGCTCCTGGCATCTAGTCGGGAGGCTAAACACCTCGCACGTACAAAGAATCATCGGTGCTGAATGTCAGGAGCGTTGAGGTTAGTAACCCTAATCTAAACTGGTCAGAGAGTAGGGAATCTACCCCAAGCTGAGGGCTTAGCCTCTGAACTGGGAGAAGAAATATGGGAGGCTTCCAAATGAAGCCTGCACAACAGGCAATGCTGCTGTAACAAATAGACCAAATCACAGGCTCAAATAAGAGAGAAGTTTATTTCCGTGCACATAGCTGATCAGAGGCAGGTTTGGATGGGCTGGTGGCTCTGGGGCATGAGGCCTTTCCAGGCTTAGATTTCCTTTTGACTTCTTGCTCAGGAATTCCCTGGGGTATTGGCTTGTTATGCATGAAGGAGATTGTTTCACTTTCCCCCACCCCCACCCGGTGTCTGAGTTCCAGCATATGCAAAGCAGGAAAGAGGAAGTAGAATGCAAGCAGAAGTATGCCTGGAGCTGACACCAGGCTGTATCACCTGTGAGCATAGATTGTTAAATCTTTAGGAACTTTGGACGCTGATTATTAAGCCCAACCTTTATTAAGTTATAGAAATGTACAATTAAGGGGCACCTGGGTGGCTCAGTCGTTTGGGCATCCGATGTCGGCTCAGGTCATGATCTCTTTGTTCATGAGTTCGAGGCCTGCATCAGGCTTTCTGCTGTCAGCGCCGACCCCGCTTTGGATCCTCTGTCTCCCTCTTTGTCTGCCCCTTCCCCACTTGCTCTCCTTTTCAGTCTCTCTCAAAAATAAACATTTTTAAAAAAGAATGTTTTAGGGGCACCTGGGTGGCTCAGTTGGTTAGATGGCCAACTTCGGCTCAGGTCATGATCTCATGGTTTGTGAGTTCAAGCCCCGTGTTGGGCTCTGTGCTGACAGCTCAGAGCCTAGAGCCTGCTTCGGGTTCTGTATCTCCCTCTCTCTCTGCCCCTCCCCAGTTCACATTCTGTCTCTCTCTCTCTCTCTCGCTCTCTCTGTGTCTCCAAAATAAATAATAAAAACATTTAAAAAAATAAGAATAAAAAGTTTTAATAAAAAAAGAAATGTACAATTAAATAAAATATATTAAAAAACAAAGTTAATACGTGCTCAAAATGTATGACTTCCTAATTTATTTCACTACTTTCTGCTATTACCTAGGCACTTGAGATTTTCATAGGTAGATTTTCATAGGGTAGAAACACCACATAATGTGTTCTATGGTACATCCCTTCCCGACTCTGCACTCCATGACCTCATATTGGTAGCTTGAAATCAGTCATGGTGGGAGTATTTACACCACAGAAAATAGTCACCTCTACAAATCAGAGCTTGATGGTTCGTTTTGTTGATGGTCTAAATGTTAGAAAGTGATCAAGAAAACACTAATAATGCAGATTCAACCTAAAACTGGGTTGCACCTACAGCCATTACATTGTAAATAGCACAAGTTGAGAAAATAGTCTTCTGGAATTTGAAAACTAATGCGATTCAGCAAAGAAGTTGCTCATATCACTGACAAACTGTGACAATGAATGCCTTGGTTGTTTCACTTTTGTCTTACTCGTTAATGTGAAAGAAAATATCAGCTGACATTTACATTAGGAGTATTCACGTTCATCAATCATGTCGGCAACTTTTTTGCTGAAACTGATAGTAATCAATAACTTATAGTAGTTTGATTTTGACACTATTGCTGGTGATGGACTTATAAAAAACTGATAGCAGGTTTTGCAAGAAATTCCAAATCACACTGAAGTTACAGGTGTGTGGGATTTGCAATAAAGAGTACTGTATATTTTATTATTTGTAAACTGTATGCTATGCATTTTTTACATCAGTAAACTTATAACAAATGTGTGTGTGTGTGTGTGTGTGTGTGTGTGTGTGTGTATGCGTATGTACTTTTTTTTCTGGAGAGCCATTAAACAGTTACTGTCACACCACCACACGTATCACATCCACACACATTCCATTGGCAGGAATGTAGTCAAATGGCCACACTTAGCTTCAAGGGATGCTGGGAACATAGTCCGTAGCTGGGTGGCCATGTGCCCAGCTAAAATAAAGGCTTTGGTAGGGAGACCCTTCTCCATATATCTTCCCCACCGAGAGCACTAGCTGACTCTGGTCAGCCGTTTGGATTTTCCAAGGCCACAGTTATGGCCTTCTTGTACATTCACCTGAAAGCCACCCTCCAGAGTTACCTCTAGCTCCCTCTCAGAATTTCAGGAAAGTACGGAGTATAGTGTCCTGATGGGATAGATTTCCAAACTTTGCTCTTCACCTTCAAGTGCCTGCTTCCTGCCCTTACCGTCACCATAATTGTGGATACTGGAATTTCATGGAAATGCATGGAAATGCTGGAAAGGCATTCCAGCAGGGCCGGACTCCAGAGTGGCCTTTGAGTAGTTTTGTGCCCCAGACCAATGTTTTGAGGTGTATTCATATGGGTTCTGTGCCTCTATAAGATAGGGGTAATAAAAATACCTTGAAGGGTGATTGTAACAGTCAAAGGAGACAATATTTGGGGAAGTTTTGTTGTCTAGAAACTATAATTCAAATGTGAGGAGCAATTAAGCCAAACTCCTACCTGACTTTGGTTTGTGATCAGGCTCAGAGAAGCCCTTTGTAAAAGGGCTTAAGTACTGATATACACTGATATATACTATTCTGATATTGGCATATTACATTTTTAACTAAGGAAAGATTCTTGGCTATTTTATTACAACAAAAGCAATACTGTTAAAAATTTAGAAAATGTAAAGTAAAAATAAGAAACAAAAAATACATTATATCACCACTCAGAGATAACCACAATTTATATTTTGATAGAGCTCCGATAACTATTAACTCGTGGTCGTGTTTGTTTATTTGGACTCCAACCTACACCATCCAACCCCCCAATAAGATCATGTTGAAGAAAGTCCTAGACATCATATAATTTTATCATAAAAATTTCAGTATTTATCCTTACATTTACAGACACTTTAAGTCAATATAACCTTATATAAATATCACACCTAGGGGCGCCTGGGTGGCTCAGTCGGTTAAGCGGCCGACTTCGTCTCAGGTCATGATCTCTCGGTCCGTGAGTTCCAGCCCCGTGTCGGGCTCTGTGCTGACAGCTCAGAGCCTGGAGCTTATTTCAGATTCTGTGTCTCCCTCTCTCTGACCCTCCCCTGTTCATGCTCTGTCTCTCCCTGCCTCAAAAATACATAAAACGTTAAAAAAAAATTTTTTTTTAATAAAATAAATAAATAAATAAATAAATAAATAAATAAATAAATATCACACCTAAAAATACATGTTTGGGGCCAGGGGGCATGTTAGTTATCTCTGTCTGTACCATCCACTCAATTGTGCTGTGAACCTCAAACTGCTCTAACAACTAAAGTCTATTTTTTAAAAAAATAAATAAGTTACCAATATTATCAAAAGATGATCATTATTTAAATTTCCCTAATTGTATATTCTTTTTTTATAAGTTGTTTTCTTGTATTTTTGAATATTGGGTGTTTGTCTTTTTCTTCTTTATTTGCCAAGCTGTTTACACATTAAGGGGATTAACTGAGGTGAAATTAATTATTATTGTTATTCTAATTACTTACTGTTATTCTTCCAGGGAAAACCATGGAGACTTCAGGACCTTCTTCCCAGACTCAAGATCACAGTCGAGTCCCTGGAGAAACAGAAGATCTGGACTGTATGTTTGCCTCCTCTCACCCTCTGGGCAAAGCCATGTGGGAGGTAGAGTCCAGCAGTGCTGATGAACAGAAGGCTCTGCTTAGCTCATGTTTCACAGTGGCTCAAGTCACAGTTGAATCCTCTGGAGAAGTAGTGTTTTACACACACACACATGCACACACACACACACACACTTGGTCCAGTCTGTCCCCTAGAACTCTTTAGCTTTGCAGACCCTCAGTTGCTTCCCAAATCTCAAGGGGGTTCTGGGGACTTAGGAGAGGGTCTCGCACTGGGGAGAGTTCCGAGAAGGTGGGAATGGTCCTGCTCGGCCCCAGAATGGGGGATGAGAGGGTTCGCTTGACCAGATCATACCTGCCCTGTAATTTACAGTGAATCCTACATCGGCGACACAGTCTAGTGACCTCTGGGCAGGATGGGGGCTGAAAAGCCCCTCTCTAGTCTCCATATTCAGAGAAATTTATGCCTTGGGCCTTCCTAGAGCCCCCAAGGCTTCTGAGAATTCTGATCTCCTGCACCTTCCACTGGCCCTACGTGTTTGGGAAAAGATCCCAGCCATTCCTGGCCCCCAAGTCCAAGGAGACACCTGGGGAGGTCTTGGTGGTCTCTGGGGTAGGAAGGGCAAGAAACACTCATCCTTGCCTATGTGTGCCTCCCAGATGGAGAGACGGATTTCCACAAGCAAGACAGGGAAGCTGGACTCTTTCCTCAAGAACAACCCAAGAGAGACAAGTGTTTTTCCTCCTCCTCCTCCTCCTCTTCATCTTCCTCCTCCTCTTCCTCTTCGTCATCCTCCTCTTCTTCAGGTATAGCAAAGATTAGTACATATGTATATATATTCATAATATTATTCAAGAAAAGCATTTACATGAGAAAACAATCCCCCATAATCTCCTGCCTTGATACTTCAACTCTATTTTTTCATATTCCCTTCCAGACCCCACCTGTCGATATATGCAACTTGTACACAGTTAATAACTGACCACACAGACAATTTGGTCCTCTGTTTAAAAATTCTTGCTGTCATATCCTGAGTATTTTGTTATTCTGTGATATCTTTGCAGCTAATTTTCATGCTTCCCAGAAACCCCCTCAAGCGGCTGCGTCTCATGTAAAGTAATTTTAGGCTTTTCAGGAGCACTCTGCTGTTGAACTCAGTGCACCAGCCTGCCTAGGTCCAAACCCTTTCTTTGCCACTCACCAGCTATGTGTCCTTTTGGGTAAACTGCTAAACCCAATGTGCTTTGGGGCCCCCATCTATAAACTAGGGATGATAGCAAAAGCTACTACCTCATGGAATTGTGGGGAGGATTACATTCTTTACACATCTAAAGTCTTAGCACCTTGCACATAGTAACAGCTCTAAAAAAAAAAACTGTTAAGATTATCCCCTGGAGTGCCTGAGTGGCTCAGATGGTTAAGCAACAGACTCTTCATTTCGACTCAGGTCATGATCTTGCAGTTTGTGAGATCGAGCTCCATGCTGGGCTCTGTGCTGTCAGCTGGAGCCTGCTTGGGATTCTCTCTTCTCCCTTTCTCTCTGCCCCTCCCCGACCTGTGTGCTCTAAATAAATAAATAAATATTAAATATCTAAAATTAAAAAAAAAAAGTAGGAAAAGGAAGAGAAAATACATTTATAACGCAATGAGGTAAAAAGAAATCTGCTTACGGGGGCGCCTGGGTGGTTCAGTCAGTTAAGCATCCAACTCTTGGTTTCGGCTCAGGTCATGATCTCCTGGTTTCGTGTCGAGCCCCACATTGGGCTCTGTGCTGGCAGTGTGGAGCTTGCTTGGGATTCCCTCTCCCTCTCTTTCTGCCCCTCCCCCACTGCACTGTTTCTGTCTCCTTCAAAATAATTAAATTAAAAAAAAAAAACTTAAAAAAAAAAAATCTGCATTTAAGTAGACCCAGACAGTTCAAACCCTTATTGTTCGAGAATCAAGAATGGATATACACACCCATCCCCGATTAGGTTTAGCCCTGGAAGAAGAGTTTCTCGGTATTAGGGGGCTCTTGCTTGTCCTTTTTTTTTCTCCTCCCTGGGTGGGAGGTGACATTCTGTCTTCCCATTCAGGTTGACCCTCGGGCGTGCTGCTCCCCTACAAATGTCCTCCCCCAAGTGTGACCATAAGCCCCTTTCCTCAGGTCTCTGCAGCACACATGGGACTGCCTGTGATTAGCAAAACTGAACACTAAGGAAAAAGCAACAAGAAAAGAAACACAGAAGCACAGAGACATGCTGATATCGGGATTCTGATCTCTGATCCACAAAGGCTGGTCTGCTGCTAGAACTCACACCCTGCCCATGCTTTGGGCTTTGCTGGTGACCATTAGCCCTTTCGACCCCAAGCCTGGCTGGCACTTCACTGTATCCTCAGCCTTCCTCCATACTGGGGACCCTAACTCATAGTCCAGCAGCCAGTACTCCTCTCCCTATATATCTTTTTTAATGCATCCTGTTGCTTTTTAATTAAAACTTTTTATTGTGCAAGATTGCACATAGAAACACTGTAAAAATATGGAGCATATAAGGAAGTAGAAAGAAGAAGAAAATCACCCTTTGCTCTGTCACCCAGAGATAATCACTGAACACATATTACTGTGTTTCCTTACATTTATTCAGTAAATATTTGTTAAGCACCAACATGTGCCAGGCTCTGGGATGGATACTGGGGTACCAAGTAGCAGCAAACTGTGAGTCTTTCTGCCAGGGTTACTTTTTTAAATAATCGAATTAGAGAGCACATATAAAAATTGTCCTCATTTTAGAAAACATTTAATACTATAATGCCTTTTATAAAAAATTACATATTATGAATACGTCATAGAGAAAGCTAAAATAATGTTCATTTTTCATGTTGAGTGAGGTTGTCCCTGGCCGATAGAATTTGGAATAATGTTTTGTTTCATTTTCTGTGTTGTTTTATATTTTGCAAAACGCAATGAAAAAGTTTTTTTTACATTGATTAATATTTATAAAATACAGAAAAGAAGAAAATAGAAGCTAACCAAAATCCCATCTTCTGAGATAAATACTGCCATTGCAATCTTTTTTTTCTTAATTTAATTTATTTTTTAGAGAGAGAAAGGGGGCAGAGAGAGAAGGAGAGAAAGAATCTCAAGCAGGCTCCATGCTCAACGCCGAGCCAGACGCAGCGCTCATTCTCAGGACCCTGAGCGCATGACCTGAGCCAAAACCAAGAGTTGGAAGCTCAGCCAACTGAGCCACCCAGTCACGCCTGCTGTTGTAATCTTGATGTACTTCCTGATGCCTTTTCCTCTGTACCTAGCTGACATCACATATGCGCTGATTTTAAAACACAGTTAATCTAGCTTCCTGGAAATTTAAAATTTATCCACGATTAAGCAGGAGCTCCGCAAGCACACTGAGGGACATTCACGCTGCCAGAGCCATTCGGTCATCCTCAGGAAAAGGGAGTCCTCTGGACCTGAAGCCAGGAACTCCTGGCTCCCAGGCCTGAATTCCTGCAACACTGACTGGTCCAAGTGCTAACAACTCTGTCATTCTTCAAGTCTTGATCAAGCTCCTCCTCCCGGCTGGGCACCCTTAGAACAGTAAGGACCCAGGCCTTGTCCTTCAGGAGTTCAAGATGGTTGGAGAGACGAACATATCACCGCTGGCCCTCATGCCCACTGTGTCAAGCACAGATAGCTGATGCGATCGTAACCCAGATGAGGGAGGGTGACGATGAGCGTGAACTGGGGCAGTTAGAAAAGCCTTCCTACTCCTTAATCTTTAAGATAAAGGAGACAAATGGGAAGGGCTTTCCCAGTGGGAGCAAAGAGAGTCAGCATGATGTGGGGACACAGAGATGACACAGCCCCTGTGCTTATCATAAGATGCCTCAGGTGACCTCATCTTATCTTCATGAAAGCAACAGTGGAAATATTAAATGAGTTGTCCAAGGTCACACAGAAAGTTTGTGGCTGATCTCCTACCCCTCCCTCACCACCGCCCCTCCCCGCCAAACAGTGCTCTTTCCTCTAGATCACACTCCTCATAAAAGCTAAATTCTGAGAACAAACATCAGAACGAATGTATTTCAGGCTCATGCCAGGCTGAGGTTCTCCTAGAGTTTGTGTTTGTTCCTTGCAGGGAGCAGTGATGAGGACCAGCATCCCAGAGTAACAGGAAAACGTCGGCAGAGCCAGGGGGCTGGACACCCTCCCAGGGACAGCTCACCTGGTAGGCGATAAGCCTTGCCATTTCTCCTTTGCCCACCCAGCTCCTGATTGAGTTTCTCAGTGGGAATGAGCATACCTGCGTGAAGATGTTCTTCACAGGGTGCCTGGGTGGCTCAGTCGGTTGAGCGTCTGACTTCAGCTCAGGTCATGATCTCGCAGTCTGTGAGTTCAAGCCCCGCATTGGGCTCTGGGCTGACAGCTCAGAGCCTGGAGCCTGCTTCTGATTCTGTGTCTCCCTATCTCTCTGCCCCTCCCCTGCTCATGCTCTGTCGCTCTTACTCTGAAAAATGAATAAATGCTTAAAAGTTTTTTTTTAAGGATGTTCCTCACAGCAGTGTTTATAGTAAGGCACCAATGGCAAGCAGCCTCGTGTCCAACGACAGTAAAATACGCCCTTCCCTGGCTACAGTTCTGTTCTTCATACATCTCTGAAGTGACCAAGAAAGATGCTAAATCATATGACTGGTTTGATCTCATATATACTCTGTAAAAATTCACACATACGTGGCCATAAATAAGACTGGAAGGAAAAATAGCAAAGTGTCAGGAGTGGTTATCTCTGGATATCTCTGGATGGTTAAATTGTGGGTGATTTTTGGCTTTCACTTTTTTGGCTATAAAAATTATACAGTGAACGTGTTCTATTTTAACAACCAGAAGAAAACTTTTGCAAAAATAAAAAATTTAAATACATTTTGGCCTAAGTGGGTTGTGGGAAGAAAAGACCATGAGGTGAAGAGTCTGTATTAATGCCTAGTACAGAACTTGGCACACAGAACCTGGGAGATGTTTAATAAATGCTGCCCAGGAAGTTAGAGTTGAGTTCTGGGCTCTATTTTTGAAGATAAAAGTGATTATGATTGCAGGTTTTGGTTACAGATCTGGGTTTGAACCCTGGAATTGCCACTTACTGGCCATGTGACCTTCAGGGAATAATTTAACTTTGTGACCCTCAGTTCCCTTACCCATAAAATGGGGGAAGAAGAGATACTCATACCTTCTTCATTGGATTTCCATAAGGATCTAACAAAGTATTTTTTGTTAAGTTTAGTTTTTTATTTTGAGAGAGCACACAAGCAGGGAAGGGGCAGGGAGAGAACCCCAATCAGGCCCCACACCGTCAGCACAGAGCTCAAGGCAGGGCTGGATCTCATGAACTGTGAGATCATGACCTGAATGGAAATCAAGAGTTGGATGTTTAACTGACTGAGCCACTCAGTCACCCCAGGGTTCTAACAAAATGTTAAATATAAATATCTAAGTTCCGTGTTAGTACATAATAAGTGCTCAATAAATGGATGTTTCCACTCAGGTGCTGTGCATGAGGAGCCTGACCTTTTGAAGGATGAGCTTCAGCTCTATGGAGGTAAGTCATCGTCCAGTGGCCTTGGAGAAAAGGGAACTACACAGAGACGTGAGCTCTCTGGACTTTGTGGGACAGAAACAAGATCATGAGGGTGTTTCAATGGACTGAAAAGTGCTAGGAAAATATAGGAAATATGGCCAGATGAATGGTTAGAACATTGGCGGATGGGGATGGGGGCAAGCATTTTCTACCATGGGGAGACTGCCCCGGATTCTCTTCTGAACTATAATCTTGACTTGCAGGGCGACCTAGATAAGTCAGCCAATCTTTCTGGGCCTGAGCTTTCCAACCAGCGAAATAGAACATGATTAGCACGCACTATCTTGGAGTAGTGGGCTATGTACACATGCATGGGAAAATTAAGGATCTGATCTCTAAATACTTCATGGAATAATCATCTCCAGACATAGTGGTTATTACAGCAAGGAGTTATAGACATGACATTATAGACAAGGAGTTATAGACAAAGTGCTTGGTAGCACTTTGATGAAATGGGTGCAATTTGTAGGAATGAGCCAGTTTGCCAAAAAAGCCTAACAAATGCGTACTGCAGATACGAAAATGAAAGCCTGTTTAACTTTGTTTAATCCACATAGTCTCCTAACACCTGATAATAAGGTGTTAGATAATAATTCTAAGAAAGGTAAATAGAATATTTTAATTTCTGCATCAAGATATTACCTGTGTCTTCCTCTGGGTGGTAGCATTGCGGGTAAATAGTTAATACTGTTTTATTTGCTTGCCTGAACTCTTTGTTTCTTTCCTTCTTTCTTTGTTCCTTCCTTCCTTCCTTCCTTCCTTCCTTTCTTTCTCTCATTCTTTCTCTTTCACAAAGCCAAGTATTACTTGGTTTAGGAAAATGTTTTTAATTACTCAAGTACTGTGGGAATGGTTTCACTGGGTGTAAAATGAAAGAGAGAGAAACGGTTACATTTACATATATTTAAAAATGTTTTTTTCTCATCATAAAAGTAATTCATATTCACTGAAAGGTAGATATCACCACAGTTTGTGAATTTGTGAATTACTTTTTCCCCCCAAGACCTAGGAGATTCTAAGTAAATTACACTCCTAGAGTCTCATTAATTCATACTGTTCTCGGTCTGTTCTCTGTACCCTCAGTACTGACCCCTCAGGTCACTTGCAGATGATGTTTCCTATTTGCATATCAACATAAAGACCTATTTGCATAAAAATAGTTCAGTATGTTTATTGTTGTGTGCTGAGTGCCGTCTTCTGATGTTTGTGTCCTGAGGCTGACCCAATGAAGAATGGGAAGTGTACAGGTGTGGTGACTACCTGTTGGGGGTGGGGGGGTGGGGATGCTACAAGGGGTTCTCCCTGCCCTTGAGGGAAAGGATTTGACAGGCTGGGAGAGAGGTCCCCAGGAACTAGAAAAAGCACCAAGAATCAGGATGAATGGGGTGGGTAGGCCACCCTAAACCAGATTAATTGGGGAGGCAGCAGCTCAGGACAAGTACAGAGGGCTCATATCAGCCTCAGCCGCCCAGACAAGGAGCTCAACACTCAGCAGGGTGTGGGGCCAGAGTTACCAATGTGCAGCCCAGCTTGGTTCCCATGAACTCAGGGCCTGGTGGGGCTGGGGCCACATGGCTAGGTGTCGTCATCTACATCTGTGTAGTCATGAACAGGCAGAGGTTGCAAACTGATGCCCACATGTGTGCAGATGTGTTTTATCTAGCTCAAGGAGTGTTATTATTATTATTATTATTATTATTACATTTCATCAATTGTACAACTCCTACTTTTTCACATTTAGGTATCTCTAAGGTCAGGATGCATCTGAAAATTGCTGGCAACTTACAATTAAAATTGGCAGTGGTTTTCCTTACATAGTAATATAGAAAATAATGTCATTTCTCACAAATGATGTCTTTGGTTCAGTGGAATACAAGAGGTGCCCACCTTTTCTATAATCAAGAAGTTAATGTAGGGGCACCTGGGTGGCTCAGCCGGTTGAGCGTCTGTCTCTTGGTTTCGGCTCATGTCATGATCTCATGGTTCGTGAGTTCATTCCAGCCCTGCATCGGGCTCTGTGCTGACAGTGTGGAGCCTGCTTGGGATTCTCTCTCTTTGCACCTCCAGTGTGTGCTCTCTCTCTCTCTCTATTAAAATAAATTAAAAAAAAAAAGTTGATGTAAAACCTGGATTTCTGGCCTCTTGTGGGAAATTGGATGACCTGTAACACTGGACAGGCCTTTCTACAGTGGCTTTTGGTGGCTGGTGGGTAGTGGTTGCCCCTCGAGATGGAATAGCCCTCCAGCCTGCTCCAGTCACCTCTTGGCCCACTCAGATCAAATGGAAAGTCTCTGAATGAGATCCATCTGTCCCACAGTATAACTACTCCCCACCCAGAGGATAATGGATATGTGATCGCTGATTTTCCTTCTGTGTAGGTGTCCCTGGAGAGGTGGTGCCCTCTGGAGAATCAGGTGAGTGTCCAGTTAGGGGATAGGGGTTGTCAGTGCTGATGATGAACAGGTCTGGGCGTTTTGTTTCCCCTGAGAGAGCCAGCTGCTATCAGGGTTCGTGGGTGTGAGTTGGGGACTCCAAATCCACTTGCAGACCTGGGGCTCTGACCTGGGCTCAGTCAGGCAGGGGCCCAGTGCAGATTAGAAAGGGGCTTTAGGCAAGAGGCAAGGGGATTTCAGTCAGCAATCAATAGATAGAAAGATCCCTTGGGGGCTGGAGAATTTGACTGGGGATTTTCAGAGGTGACCTACTTCTTCTGCTAGGGTGGAGGCACCTGTTAAGGGCCCAAGCTAGTCTGGCATTAATGTTGTATTTCTGATTTCCAGGACTCCGAAGGAGGGGCTCTGACCCAGCAAGTGGTAAATACACAAACTCCAAGAGGAGAGGGGGAGGTGGCCTCCATTCCGGGGGGGTTAGGGCAGGACCAGACAGCCTGAGAGGGTGGGTCAGTCAAGCAGGGACTACATCACCAGCCAGAGTGTCACCTTGATTCTGGGAAGGGCTCTCCAAGCTCAGGAGAAAGGAAACAGAATGTAGACTCAGGTTGGGTAGAGAGGAAGGGGTCAGTGGGGGTCCCAAGGACAGACACATCCCACCTTCACAGCTTTGCCCTGATTGGCCCTGTGGTGAGTGCCCTCTAACCCAGGAAGAGGAACCCAGGAGAGCTGGTCTGAGTGAGGCAGAGAAGAGAAAACCCCACCTGGCACCCCTCTTCAAAGTAAACACTCATCTCTCTCTTGTTCCTAAGGAGAAGTGGAAGCCTCTCAGTTAAGAAGACTGAATATAAAGAAAGATGGTAAGTGGGTGCCTGGGTGGCTCAGTCAGTTGGGCGTCTGAATCTTGATCTCGGCTTAGGTCATGATCTCATGGTTCGTGGGACTGAGCCCTGCGTTGTGCTTTGTGCTGACAGTACAGAGCTTGCTTGGAATTCTCTCTCTTCCTCTCTCTTTGCCCCTCCTCCCCCTCAAAATAAATTAAAAAAAAAAAAAAAAAGATGGTAAGGAATTTCGTGTCCCAAAGCTATTTCTACCTGTCTGTCTGGTCCAGGTTTCTATGGTTAGAAAGTCCACTGATGGCCTAGAAAAAGAGGTGGGCGATCACAGCCCACATCTGTCATGTGTGGTGTTTGCAAACACCTCAGCTTAGAATCATGGCAAGAAGGTGGTATAATGACTGCCATTGTGCAGATGTGGAAGCTAAGACTCAAGGATGGCGTGTGGGCTTTCAGCTAGCCAGTAGCACGACCTAGACTTGAACCCTGGTCCTGTGCTCTTGCTGCTATACACGGAGTCAAGGGGATGATAAATGCCCCTCAGGCCTCTGGTCATGATAGGGAACTAGAGGGGGCAAGGAAGCCCTGAGGTTAGATTAGCCTAGACTCTAGAGAAGGAGTGATAAGAACTGGAAGGAATTCCTTTGCTCTAAGCCTGGAATCTGTGAGGGCTTTAGGGAGAAGGATGAGAAAGGGATGTGAGACCAACGTGTTTGATTAAACAAATGGAAGTTGTCCTTGAAACATTTAGGGTTGTATCAAAAGGCCACCTTTAGGGCGTAGGACACCTGGGTGTGAGCCCCTGACTCTGTCTCTGTCCAGCTAAAGGAACCAGGGCTTTAGAACTTTCCTGGGCTATGAAATGTGCCTCACGGGAATAACACTGAGATTCCCAAAGTGCGGGACAGGCATTATACCCGAAAGCAAGAAGGTGATTCCCCTTTCCACTCTCCTTCCTAGAGCATGGTCTTAGTTTGGAACCCCTGTGTCTTTAATGCCACCCTGTCATTGTCATTGTCCTTCGGACACAGACAGCAGAGCCTCCTCTCATCACGGCCCCTTGACCGAGTCCAGGGCCCTGTGTTCTCTCCCCAGTGCCTGGCAAAGCGCAGGGAGGCCTCACTCCAGAGCACACCTGAACACCTGCCCAAGGCCCAGACCCTAGTCTTGGCTCCTCTCCACATCTGTGTTAGCTAGGAGAACCCTCCAAGCCTGCAATTTCACTTCTGGGCATCGGGCCCACAGAAACACGTGCACAGATTCATGTGTAGTGATGTTTGTGCAGCATCAGTGGTAACAGCAAAAAACACTTCTAGGTTTATCAATGAGGGACCAGTTAACTAAATTGGGTTAAGTTTATACCATGGAACACTGTGCAGCCGTCAAAAAGAACAGGGCAGATCTATTATGTTCTAAGATGGAAAGATGGTCCTAATCTATCCATGAGATGAAGAAAGCAAATGATAGAGCAGCAGGTATACAAATTGGTCCTGCTTTTTTAAAAAATTCAAGTATAGTTAATACACGGTGTTGTATGAGTTTCGGATGTACAATATAATGATTCAACAATTCTATACATTTCTTGTTGCTCATCACGGTAAGTGTGCTCTCAATCTCCTTCACGTATTTTACTTATCCCCTGCCCCCCCTCCCCCACCTGCCCTCTAGTAACCATCAGTTTGTCCTCTGTATTTAAGGGTCTGTTTTTTTGTTTGTCTCTCTTTTTTCTTTGTTCATATGTTTGTTTTGTTCCTTAAATTCCACATATGAGTGAAATCATATGGTATTTGTCTTTCTCTGACTGACTTATTTCACCTAGCATCATTCCCTCTAAGTCCATTCAGGTCTTTGGCTGAGTAACACGCATATCCACTCAACTCTCAATGGATACTTGGGCTGCTTCTATAATTTGGCTATTGTAGGCAATGCTGCTATAAACATCAGGGTGCCTATATCTATTTGAATTAGTGTTTTCTTTTTCTTTGAGTAAATACCCAGTAGTGGAATTACTGGATGGTATGGTAATTCTATTTTTAATTTTTTTAAGAAACCCCGTATTGGTTTTCTACAGAGGCTGCACCAGTTTGCATTCCCACCAGCACTACATGAGGGTTCCTTTTTCTCCACATCTTCGCCAACACTTTTTATTTCTTGTCTCTTTTACTTTAGCTATTCTGACAGGTATAAAGTGAAATCTCATTGTGGTTTTCATTTGCATTTCCCTGACGATTAGTGATATTGAGCATCCTTTCATGGTGTCTGTTGGCCATTTGGATGTTTTCTTCAGAAAAATGTCTGTTCGTGTCTTCTATCCATTTTTTAATTGGATGATGATGATAATGATAATGATGACGATGATGATAATGAAGACGATTGTTGTCAGTGTTGAGTTGTGTGAGTCCTTTGTATATTTTGGATACCAACCCCTTATCAGATATGTCATTTGCAAATATCTTCTCCCATTCACTATGTTGCCTTTTTGTTTTGTTGATGGTTTCCTTCACTGTGCAGAAGTTTTTATTTTTGTATAACCTCATTTGTTTAATTTTGCCTTTGGGTCTCTTGCCTCAGGAGACCTATCTCTAAAGAAGCTGCTATGGCCGATGTCAAAGAAATTGCTGTCTATGTTTTCTTCTGGGGATTTTATGGTTTCCTGTCTCACATTTAGGTCTTTAATCGATTTTGAATTTACTTTTGTGTATAATGTAAGAAAGTGATCCAGTTTTATTCCTTTGCTGTACAGTTTCCCCAACACCATTTGTTAAAGAGTCCGTCTTTTTTCCATTGCATATTCTTCCCTCCTTTGTTGAAGATTAATTGACCAGAAAAGCATGGCTTTATTTTTGGACTCTCTGTTCTGTTCCACTGATCTATGTGTCTATTTTTATGCTAATACCACACTGTTTTGATTACTAAAGCTTTGTAGTATATCTTAAAATCTGGTATTGTGATACTTCCCTGGTTTTGTTTTTTAAAATAGGTATATATATGCCTGGAAAGGCTTTCACAATCACTGCTTGCTTTTAAGGAGGGGAATTTTATAAAATTTTGTAAAAAAATGCGTTTTTTTACAATCGCATTTAATACTCATTTGACAAATACAGTATGGCAGCTCTATATGCCTGGCAGTGCTTTATTCTCTGAGAAAAATCCCTGCCCCAGCATCCTACTGCGGAGGACAGACAAAATAAATCTATTTTGTATTTTTTCTTTGTTTTTTTTTTTGAGAATAAGTGTGGAAATAAAAATATAACAAGTTGAGTGGTGTCAGTGTTAGAAAAATAATAAAATGAGATAAAGCCTGGAAAGGAGTGGGATTTGGGGTGCTGTTTTAGTTGGGCTGGTCAGGAGCCGCATCTCTGACTAAAGTCACTTTGGAGCAGAGACAAGAATACTTTTAGTAACCATAAAAAAGAGAGAGAGAAAGAAGCAAATAGTAATATCCACCTCTGCCTTTACAGATGAGTTTTTCCATTTTGTCCTGCTCTGCTTTGCCATTGGGACCTTGCTGGTGTGTTATCACTATTACGCAGGTGAGGGCCATGGGAACAGGGACAGGGTGGGGGGATAGGAGGGACCAGACCTGCAGGCTGACCATTCTCTTCCTCGCTGCCCTTGCAGACTGGTTCATGTCCCTTGGGGTCGGCCTACTCACCTTCGCCTCCCTGGAGACCGTTGGCATCTACTTTGGGCTGGGTAAGTCCCCCCAGCCCCCAGAGACTCTTTAGGGTGGTGGCTGGACTGCCACGGACGCTCGCCAAGGGCCAGAAAGCCACAACCTAAACATTTTTTAAAGATTTCCTTATGCTCGTGTTTTCTTCCTGACCACTTTCAAGGTCAATGTGAGGTCATTGGCAAAACCTCATGGAAAAAATGGGCAGCTCCACAAAAATGCAACAAAAACAGTTTAAAGTGGCAAACAAACAGAATTAGCCAGATATGGAAAACAAGGCAGTTCATGGAGTTGGGTACTGAATCCACCGAGTTTCCTGGCACTGTTATTGCTGTTTGAGGTCATTGTTTTTAATAATAATAACTCCAGTACTATTATCTAAGCTTAACCTGCTGCCTGAAATTCCACCATTAATCCTTGTTTGTGTGGGGTAGGCCTTTGTCCGAGGGTAGGTGAGGGCTGACCCTGCGTCCCTTGCTGGGGCACAAAGCTCACGTTCCTTTCTCTTTGTTCGTGAGCAGTGTACCGGATCCACAGCGTCCTACACGGCTTCATCCCCCTCCTTCAGAAGCTTAGGCTGATGGGTAATGTTTACATTCTTCATATGTTCACCTCCTTCCTCCGGATCAGGGTCTTTGGTTGCAAATAAGGCTTAGCATACAGGAAACAACAGCACAGGGCCTGGAGTCAGGGGCCCGGGTTCAAGTCCTGCCTCTGCCGATCTACCAGCTCTGGGGCCCAGGATTGTCTTTTAGCCTCAGTTTCCTCCACCGGGCCGTGGGTGTAATAATACCCACTGTGCAAGTATGTTGTGCAAACTGTGGGAGGAATGGAAGCAAAACACCTGAAGGGTGGACTACAGTAGAAAAGTGAAGGGCATCTGGACATTTCTCCTTTCTCAGAGAACTTTACACTAAACCAAACACTATCTTCACCATGATGTTATTTGCCTACTGGGCGTACCTCAGTCATGTTGCACTTGACTGATGAGGAACTTGAGGCCCAGAGAGGTAGAGTGACTTGGCGAGATCACACAGCTAGTGTGGCTGGGCTGGGTTAAAGGAGATCCCCTTTTTTTCTTTCTTTCTTTCTTTCTTTCTTTCTTTCTTTCTTTCTTTCTTTCTGACAAGCAGCTCTTTGCTTACCATCACATCTTAAAACTGAGAGACCAGGGGGCTGTGTGTCTCTGCACCGGGGATATCTGTCTCCTGTAGCCCATTTAATTCCTGGAAACCTGTGCCTTCTAGGGTGACTGCATTATCCCAACTGTGAGAGATATTTGGGCATCTGGGGGTGATGGTAGAAATGAGGCCTTGCCGCTTCAGAATCCCAGGCTATCCTGCGGGCTTTGCTTTCCAGGGTTCAGGAAGACCGACTGAGGCTGAGGCAGGGCCGACAGCCAGGCTGAGCCCCACCATGATGGCCACTGCATCTCCCGAGTGCACAAGGACAGAGCCACGTTCTGGGAGACACGCGGGCGGGCTAGGCTAGAGCAATAAAGAGAGCTCTTTTCCTTCCATGTAGTCTGAACGTTGGCACCGGCCCAGGCCTAAGTATCATTCGGGCAGCACTGGCATGCAGTCCAGCTGCCAGGATGACATGCAGAGGGAAGGTGCCAGGCCTATCTCCTCCAAGTTACCTGGATCAAGCAGGAGGATTCTAGGATGTCACTGCTCTCAGGAGACAGTAGGAGACCCCTGGGCCCTACAAGCTATAATCTGTGTGGGCTTCAGATTTCTCTAGAGTCCCTAGGGCATCCAGGTGGGCTCTTCATCTTTTGAATCAACGAGGAAAGACAGACAGCCCACTGACATAAGGCAAGGAACCATCATGCCAGGCCCCCAGGTGAACCTGATACAGGTGAGATGTTGGGGACTAAAGCCACAGCACCTTGTCTCAGCCCCATCACCTAGCACCAGCCCCGCTGCCTTGTATTCCATCAAGATTCAAATAAACATTTTCTTCCCTGGACTAAAAAGAATCAGCTAAATGTTCCTTCAGGTTTCTTGAGCATGAGAACACACTGGGAGTCTCCTTTGACCCCATCTAGTTGGGGAGGGCACCTTGTCTACTGGATAAGGTGTAAAAGGGAATAAATGTAAAGTCCCTCGATGGCACAAGTTCAGAAACAGGGTTTTACAAACATTGCTATGAAAAGATCTGGGGCTGTTAGGTACTCTAAGCCCAACAAATACCAAAGCAGTAAAATAGGAGCACACATACACAAAAATCTGTTGCAAACTTGGGTTTCGTAAATGGAGGTACAGAGTCTAGATTGAAGGAGGTGACAATAGATCCTACTTTACACAGCTAGTCCACACCAACAGCATGTATTCAGATCTGGATTCGCATGTCAAGAGCAATAGTGACAAGCTAGAGAACACCCAGAAGAAACCAGAGTGAGAAAATAAAGAACGAAGAAATGAGAACTCTTCAACTTGCAGAAGAGGAAAGTGGGACCTTCACTGAGCTCACAGACTCTTGGAGGATATTTTCTCAAGTGTTTTTGATGGTCCAGGTACAGTCACATATGTTATCTGGTTTAATTCTCATAGCAGCTTTGAGAGGTGTCAATCATCCTCATTTTGCAGATGGCGAAACAGAGACTCAAAGAGGTTTAGTAACTTGTTCGAGTTCCTACAGTAAGTGGCGGAGCCGTGATTTGAACCCAAGCCTGTGTTCTCCTTACTCTGAGCTTCCTTACAAAGTGTGGCTAGTCTCGGCCCCCATCCCAGGCACAGCAGCCCTGAGGCTGCTGCAGTTTTTCCCAGTGTTTCCCAAACTTTGGGATTTCTCAAAGTTAGAGAATATTTTTTACAAAGTGACAGGAGGGGGGCGCCTGGCTGGCTCAGTCTGGGGAGTGTGGGACTCTTGATCTCAGGGTTGTGAGTTCTAGCCCTGTGTTGGGTGTAGAGATTACTTAGAAATAAAACCTTTAGGGGTGCCTGGGTGGATCAGTCAGTTAAGTGTGTGACTCTTAATTTCGGCTCAGGTCACGATCTCATGGTTCATGAATTTGAGCCCTGCATCCAGCTCTCTGCTGTCAGCACAGAGCCCATTTTGGATCCTCTGTCCTCTTCTCTCACTGCCTCTCCCCCACTTGCTGTCTCCCCCCCATCTCTCTCTCCCTATCTCTCTCTCTCTCTGTCCCTCTCTCTCTCTCTCTCTCTCTCTCTCAAAAATAAACATTAAAAACAATCTTTAAAAAGAAGAAAATCTGGGGCGCCTGGGTGGCTCCGTCGGTTAAGCGTCTGACTTCAGCTCAGGTCATGATCTCACAGTCTGTGAGTTCAAGCCCCGTGTTGGGCTCTGTGTTGACAGCTCAGAGCCTGGAGTCTGCTTCAGTTTCTGTGTCTCCCTCTCTCTTTGCCCCTCCCTTGCTCATGCTCTGTCTCTCTCTGTCTCAAAAATAAATAAAAACATTTAAAAAAAAAGAAAATCTTAAAAAAATAATTAAATAAAATAAAAAGTGGGAAGAGGGCTGCCAACTCTCCCTTGATAACTGAGGACAATAAAAACAACAAAAAACATCAACTTTCGGCATCATTTTGTGAAAGAAACAATAGTTTTACACCAAAAAAGCAGGGAAATTATCATCAGAAGCAAAATAAGGTTTTAAATGAATAAATGGAGCTTTATGAAAATGGTACTGTATGAAAATGCCCTTTTTCCTCAAATCACTGTGGTTTGGTAAAAAAATCTTCTTTGGGAAACCATGAAACTAGAGAATTAAATTCCTGAGGACTTGTACATCCTTTTTTTTCTACTCGTGTTCTAAGACACCTCTCTCAATGAAGCTTAAGGCATTATTTCAGAAGAATAGTGACCTACGGGTAGGGAATGTTCTTTTAAAAAAATTTTTTTTAATGTTTACTTATTTTCGAGAGAGAGACAGACAGACAGAGCATGAGCAGGGGAGGGACAGAGAGAGAGAAGGAGACACAGAATCCATAGCAGGCTCCAGGCTCCGAGCTGTCAGCACAGAGCCCGACATGGGGCTCAAACTCACTAGCTGAAGTTGGATGCTTAACCAACTGAGCCACGCAGGCGCCCCTGGGAATGTTCTTGATAGTCACAACTGTGTTGTCTCTCGACACTCAGCTCTGAGCCTGACCCTGACATGGACACCCATGACATAGTTTTCCCCCTTTACTCCTCTTTTTCAAGGCTGTTTGGTTGTCCTGGATCCATGCAAGTTTTAGGAGCAGCTTGTCCAGTTCTGCAAAGAAGCCAGTAGGAATCCTAATAGGGTCGCAGTTGCATCTGTAGATAAATTTTAAAAGCCTGGTGCTTCTTTTTTAGTGATTTATTACCTCTTTAACATTTATATTAGAAAAAAAAAACATTACCCCAAATCTCAGCGCCCAAAATCAACCACGGTTGATGTTTGGGTGTGTTTCCCATGAGCCTTTAGTGCACGAGTAATTTATTTTTACTTTGGGCCCTTTTCTCTTGCACTTATAATAAGGATTTTTCCATTATATAATAAAGATATTTCCATATGTATCTTTTCCAGCCACTGTGCTCTTCATGCTTTGCATGATAATCCCTCTGTATCTAGGTAATAATATCAATAGCTACCATCTGTTCAGCACTTCTTACCTGCTGAGTATGGAGCTATGTACTTCATGTATATCACATCATTTAATCTTCTTGGAAACCCCATGAGGTAGCGTCTCCATTTTATTTCTTTTTTTTATTAAAAAAAATTTTTTTAACATTTATTTTTGAGAGAGAGACAGAGTGGGAGTGGGAGAGGGGCAGAGAGAGAGGGAGTCACAGAATCCAAAGCAGGCTCCAGGCTCTGAGCTGTCAGCACAGAGCCTGACACAGGGCTCGAACCCACAAACCACGAGATCATGACCTGAGCTGAAGTCAGATGCTTAACCAACTGAATCACCAAAGCACCCCCAGGATTTCCATTTAAGAGATGAGGAGAATGAAAAATGGTTTGTGAGGTTTTGATTTCAGGCATTTGTGTACAACTTGCTTCTAAAGAGAGTCTACAATGTACAAGTCAGATATTAATCAAATGTACAAACAGGACACAACTTTTCGTGATAGAAATATGAACTTACTGACTTGAGGATGGTGTGGTTATAGCCTCATTTTATGAGAAGGTTGGGTCTTTGTGGCTGGCTCTGGCACTGCCTGGCTGTGATTTTGGTCAAGACCTTCTCTGTCCCAGCCTCAGTGTCCTCAACTGTAAAATGAGGATCACGGCAGTGCCCACCTCATGGTGTTGTGGCAAAGACTACATGAGATAATTGCATAAGATCTTTTTTTTTTTTTTTAAAGAATCATCCATGGGGTGCTTGGCAGGCTCAGTTGGAAGATCATGTGACTCTTGATTTTGGGGTCATGAGTTTGAGCCCCACGTTGGGTGTAGAGATTACTTAAATAAATAAAACTTTAAAAAAATCATCCATAAAGGATTTTTATTAGTTGCCTAGTTTTATGTCTCATATATTATAATAATTACTTTATTAAAACCCCATGATTTTTAAAAATCATAACGTTTCATTAAAACCCAACTCTCGGGTCGCCAGGGTGGCTCATTTGGTTAAGCATCTGGCTTCGGCTCAGGTTATGATCTCACAGTTCATGAGTTCGAGCCCCACATCAGGCTTGCTGCTGACAGCACAGAGTCTGCTTCAGATCCTCTGTCCCCCTCTCTTCCCCTCCCCTGCTCTCTCTCTGTTTCTCTCTCAAAACTAAAATAAACTTAAAAATGTGTTTTATTTAAAAAAAAAAACAACTCTTGATCTTGGCTCAGGTCTTGATCTTATGGTTTGTGAGTTCAAGCCCCACGTCAGGTTCCTTGCTGACAGAGCTGAGCCTGCTTGGGATTTTGTCTCTCCCCTGCTCTTGCTCTCTCTCAAAATAAATAAATAAACTTAAAAAAAGAAACACCTTATAATTGGAGGTTTTTCAGGTTTATATTATTTTATTTGAAGGCAATCCTTTGTTTGTTTATTTGTTTTTACTTCTGTTTTTATTATTCAAGTATAGTTGATGCATAAAGTCTTCTACACAGTCTCTGGCACAGAGTAGGTTCTCAATAAGAACATCTTATTGGAAGGTCGTTGATCAGAGCAGGGCCTACATCAGATCTCTTAAGTCAGGCAGGCCAAGTCAGCCAGATGTAGAAAAATGGGAAATTGGGGTGAGGCAACCAGGAAAGCTGATACCTGACCAAAGGGGTCAGCTGCTGTCCAGCTTCACCCAGGCAGGAATAGCAGCTAAGTGGTACCAGCCAGAGCCAGTCAGGAAAATGGAACCACACCAGGTGTTTCAATAGAGAGATCTAATACAGGGGATATGTTAAACAGGCACAGGTGGATTGAAAAGGCAAAGGGGGTCACTGAGGTATCACAGAGCCTAAGAGAGAGAAATAGGTAACACCTAGGACTGGAGAACAAAAGCAACAGGTTTGAGATTTACAACCAAGAAGCTCAGGAGAGGGCCCCACAGAGCTGTGTCCCAGACCTCTGAGGAAGGGGCACTGCCTGGTAGGGCTGGTGTCCCTCAGGAGGCCTGATGAGGCTAGTTCAGGACCAGTGATGTCTGACCTCCAATCTCTGAACAGAAGCCAGATGTTTTTTGTTGGCAACTAATTTTTTTAAATTTCAAATTCTGCTGTGGAAAATGGCTCCTCAAAAAAATCAAAAGTAGGGGCGCCTGGGTGGCTCAGTCGGTTGGGCATCCAACTTCAGCTCAGGTCATAATCTCATGGTTCATGAGTTCAAGCCCCGCATCGGGCTCTGTGCTGACAGCTCAGAGCCTGGAGCCCGCTTTGGATTCTGTGTCTCCCTCTCTCTCTGTTCTTCCCCCGCTCACAGTCTGTCTCTCTCTCTCAAAAATAAATAAAGATTAAAAAAAATAAAAAATAAATGTCAGTATTTCTTTAAAAAAATTAAAAGTAGAATTACCATGCAATCCAGCAATCCACTTCTGGGCACACACCTCAAAGGATTGAAAGCAGGGATTCAAAGAGATATTTGCACGTTCTGTTCATAGCATTATTCACAATTCTAAAAGGTAAAAGCAACCCAAGTGTCCATCAGTGGATGAATGAATGAACAAAATGTGGTCTCTCCATAAATGGAATATTCTTCAGCCTTAAAACGGAAGGAAATTCTGACACGTGCTACGACATGAATGAACCTGGAGGGCATTACGCTAAGTGAAATAAACCAGTCATAAAAGGACAAAATATTGTATGATTCCACTTATATGAGGTCCCTAGAGTAGTCAGATTTATAGGGACAGAAAGTAGAAAGGCCAGAGTCAGGGGCTGGCTGGGTGGGGGGAGTTGGGAATGGAAAGTTCATGTTTGATGGGTACAGTGTCACTTGGGAATGACGAAAAAGTTCTGGAATGGTTGGTGGTGATGTTTGCACAACAATGCAAAAAGTACTTGATGTCACTGAATGTGTACACTTAAAAATGGTTAAGATGTAAATTTTATGTTACGTGTATTTTACCACAATTTTTTAAAATTCAAATTATTTGTGGCCAAACAAAGCTGGATCTGGCCTGCAGGCCATCTGCGTTGGGGGGGCTCTCCATAGTGTTAAGCTGGAGGTGCACACAGAGTGGGACCAGAGCAAGAACAAGGATACAATCATTTCTGCTCTGCTTTCCAATTTGTCCCCACAGTGCAGTTGGGGACATGAGTTCAGTTCTAGTTCTGCTGCTGGTAATCTTGGCCTCTCTGGCCCCAGGTGTCAAAGGAGGGGCTCAGGTGGGTCATGCCCTGGGAGAAAGCCCCCCCACTCTCTGGATCTCGGGGGGGGGGTGCTCTGTCTGCCCTAGAGTGTTGCCCTGCCCCAGGGACCCCAGCCCCCAGCACAGCTTTTGGACCTTCTCATTGCCCCTCTGCTCAGCTAGAGCTCCAGGCCAGGGCCAGGCCAGGGTCTGATTACACCTCAGGCGTCAAGCAGTTTCCCAGTGCAATGTGTGGTCTAAAAATAAAGCACTAAACCCTAAGCCCAGGAAGGCAGGATTGCAAGCGGAGGAGGGAGGGAGAAAGCACTTGGATCAGGGTGGAATTCGATCTCTGTTGCCCTGGATTCTGTGCGGTGCATTTCTGTTGTAACCACTGGAGAGAACATGGAGTTATGAGGATATTTTGAGGCCATTACAAGCCAGCTTGCTCTGGGAAGATAGAAGAGAAGCCGGAGAGGACTGTGGTAGTTGTTTGTCCCTTTCTTCTGACACAACCACAGGAATCCTCCGTCTACTCCAGAGGACGTGGGCCTGGACCAGAGACAGAGCCAGGGATGCTGCTCACTGAACCTGGGAAGCTGGGGAAAGCACTTGACACTGAGCTAGGCTTTGATGGGAGAGATGTAGGGAAGGGCCTTCCAGGCAGAGGGCAGAGTGTGGGCAAGGGCATAGGGGAATTAAAGAGGGTACATGTCTCTGAAGAAACAGGTAGTCGGTCCAGTGTGCTTGAGGCATATAGACTGCACATAAGAGTGAGGATTAGCGGGGCAACAGAGCACATAAAGTAAATTGTCCCTTTTCTCCCAGCAGGACTTTGAGAGCCAGGATAAGGATTTAGCCCAAGGACACTGAGAAGCCATGGAAGGTTTGAGCTGAGGAATGGCACAGTGAGATTGCATTTTAGAAAGATCACTCTGACACCACTGTGCGGGTTGTGGAGTTCAAGAAAGTGAGCTTCACAGGGCCCCTGGGTGACTCAGTCGGTTAAGCATCTGACTTTTGATTTCGGCTTGGGGCATGATCTCACAGTTTCTGGGTGTGAGCCTGATGGAGGGTTCTGTACTGACTTTGTGGAGCCTGCTTGGGATTCACTCTCTCACCCTCTCTGCCCCTTCCCCACCCACGCCGTGTGTGTGTGTGTGTGTGTGTGTGTGTGTGTGTGTGTGTGTGTCTTAAAATAAATAAACAAACTTATTTAGAAGAAAGAAAGAAAGAAAGAAAGAAAGAAAGAAAGAAAAAAAATGAGCCTCATAGACCTTGAACTCCAAGGATTGTAACTGACAAGGGCTGTTCTGCTCCTTGTTTGCATCAAGGCCATGCTTCCCATGGGATGCTCCCAGCCAATGACAACACAAGGGGAATACTAAGGCAGGCCCATTCCTGGGAGACACAGGACTGCCTGACATCTGCCAGACCTTCCTCAGACAACCTGCCATACTAGACCCTTCCATCCAACCTTCCTTCCCTGTCTTCTTCACCTGGGCTAGATGGACATCACAGCCTGACAGCTCTCCCAGCCTTCCACTCCCACTTTTCTCTTGCACAGATGCTTCACCTAATAAAATCCTTCCATAGTTTATCCCATTCTGGCACTAATATCCCAGAGGGCCCAGACTAACGGGGTGAAACTAGAAGCAAGGGATACCGGTAGCCACAGAAACAGAGACAAAGGGTGAATTTGAAGACATCTTAAAGGTCTAAACCACAGAATGTCTTCAAGTGTGTGCACCCACCCTTAGCCCCCTGGGTTTTCCTCAGGGTTCAAGCTCTTGACACCGAGCATGAGAACTGTCTATGTCCATCTTTGTCTCCCCCACTAGACTCTGAGTTTGTCCAATAAATGAATGAGTGAGTGAGTGAATGAATGAATGAACAAATGAAGTGAAGGAAAAAGGAGAATCTGGGATGATCCTGGTGCTCTGGTTTGGGCCACTTGGTAGATGGTTGTAGTTAATTTTTGCAACTTGCTCCCCTGGTGTCTTTTGCCACTACAGTTTCCTCTGAAGAATAAACCTACACCCTTTTGTGCATCAAAGGACACTAACAAGAGAGTGGAAAGACAACCCACTGAATGAGAGAAAGTCTTTACAAATCACATATCCAATATACCCAGAATATATAAAGAACGCCTGCAATTCAACAAGAGCAAAAGCCCAATTCAACAATGGAGGGGGAAAAGGCAAAGGAATTAAATAGACATTTCTCCGAAGAAGATGTGTACAAATGGCCAGTGAGCCCGTGAAAAGGTGCTCAATATCTTTAGTCATTATGGAGTTGAAAATCAAAACCACAATGAGGTATCACTTCACACCCATTAGAATGCCTATTACATTAAAAAACAAAACAAAATAGGGGCACCTGGGTGGCTCAATCGGTCGGGCGTCTGACTTCGGCTCAGGTCATGATCTCACAGTTCACAAGTTCGAGCCCCGCGTCGGGGCTCGCATGTCTCTGAAAAACTGGTCATTTATCAAAATATCATTATTGGGGCGCCTGGGTGGCTCAGTCAGACGTTTAACCAACTGAGCCACTCAGGCACCCCCTACACCTCCTTTTCTATAAAGTGAGTCCTTTGGACTAATGTGATATTTTCTTTTTTTTTTTTTTAAACACAATTTGGGGCGCCTGGGTGGCTCAGTCGGTTAAGCGTCCAACTTCAGCTCAGGTCACGATCTCGCGGTCCGTGAGTTCCAGCCCCGCATTGGGCTCTGTGCTGACAGCTCAGAGCCTGGAGCCTGCTTTGGGTTCTGTGTCTCCCTCTCTCTCTGCTCCTCCCCCACTCATGCTCTGACTGTCTCTCTCTCAGAAATAAATAAACATTTTTAAAAATTAGGGGCGCCTGGGTGGCGCAGTCGGTTAAGCGTCCGACTTCAGCCAGGTCACGATCTCGCGGTCCGTGAGTTCGAGCCCCGCGTCAGGCTCTGGGCTGATGGCTCGGAGCCTGGAGCCTGTTTCCGATTCTGTGTCTCCCTCTCTCTCTGCCCCTCCCCCGTTCATGCTCTGTCTCTCTCTGTCCCAAAAATAAAAATAAAAAACGTTGAAAAAAAATTTAAAAATTAAAAAAAAACGTAAAATAACAAGTGTTGGTGAGGATGTGGGGCTGGACCATCTCCCAGACCTTCCTTGGGCATTGCTGGTCAGAACACAAAATGATGTAGCCACCGTGGAAAACAGTTTCATAGTTTCTCAAAAAGTTAAATACAGAATCCAGCAATTCTAGTCCTAGACATGTACTCAAAAGAAGTAAAAACAGGAATTCAAACAGGTACTTGTGCACCAATATTCATATCAGGATTATTCACTATGGCTAAAACATGGAAGCAGCCCAGGTGTCCATCCACTGAGGAAAGACTGGATAGACAAAATGTGCTCCATCCATACAATGGGATATTATTCAGCCATGAAAAGGAAGGAAGTTCTGATACATGTACAACATGGATGAGCCTTAAAGACATAATGCTAAATGAAATAAACCAGTCATAAAAGGCCAAGCGTTGTATGACTCCACTGATATGAGATAACAGGAGGCAAGAGATGATGGTGGCTCAGATCTAGTTGCCATCCACTGAGACCAGACAGGCTGGGCTGGGAATGGGGAGATGGAATGTTGGGAAGAACAAGGTTCATACTGTAGCCTGTCAAGGTTGAGATGCTGACAGACATCCACGTAAAAAATGTGGGTGGTTGAGTCTGTGAGTCTGAAGATCTAGGGGGAGGTCTGGGCTTGGGATACACGTTTGGGAGACATCAGCACGAAGATGAAATTCAAGGCCCCAAGACTGGATGAGATCCCCAAGACTGCAACTACAGGAAAGAATCACAACCCTCCCTGGAGAGGCCCCATCATCTTTTATTTGTTTTTACCCTCAACCTCTTGTTTTCCCAAATGGAGAGGTAGGGAAAGGGTGGTTTGAGAAGAGGAAATAATGTGTGCAAAGGCTGAGAGGCTCTCTGACATCTAGGTGGGCACATTGGGTACTTCTAAAGAGGTCAGAGATCAGCGGTATGAGGGGAGTGGCTGGAAATACCGTGGTGGGGCAATGGGAGGGCCAGATATCAAAGGGCCTTGACTGAGGAGGACCTGGGGCTTTTCCTGATGGCCGTGGGGAGCCATAGAAAGGAATTGCAGGGAGAGTGATGTGAAGCATTCAGCTCTGAGGTTTGGAGAGCCCCCTCTGACTATAGAGTGGGAATAGGCTGGTCGAAGCCTGGGTGAGAGGAAACTGACACCGAGGAGGAAAGATATTGGCCCAGAGGACATGGGTAGTCCTGAGCTGTGGGAGGACTAGGGGCAGGCAAAGGATCAGACGACAGCAGGCTGGTGCTCCCTCAGTGACTCGGCCGCTGAGCAAAGAATTCTGGGAGGATGCCCTACCCACTGGGAAAGGCTCAAGGCTACTGAGCACAGGCCCTGACCCATCCCAGCCTAGGAGGCCGAGCTGATGGTCAGAGTGGACCAGCCAGGGTTACTGCAGAGACAACCCCAGCTGTAGCAGTTGTCCCCAGATCTGGCCTGGGGAGGAAGAGGACTGGGCCTCCTGAAGGAAGCCCAGGCCCTGTCAAGATGTCCTGTGTGCCTTCAGTCAAGTCCTTGCCCCTCTGTGGACCGCAGTTTCCTCACCTGGAAAATAGGCTTCCAAGAGAATGCAAATTTTCTAGGGGAGAAGCAAAGAATGGGGCTCAAAAAGGCTTCTTGCAAAGTGGCAAAGTGGAAAGGAGCTGGCTTCTTCCTTTCTTTCTTTTTTTCTGAGGGGGGGAGCAGTGCAAGTGAGCGAGGAGCAGAGAGAGAGAGAGAATCCCATGAGGGGCAGAGAGAGAGGGAAAAATAAAGGCAGAAAGAGGGAAAGAGAATCCCATGCAGGCTCTGCATTGTCAATGCAGAGCCCAAGGCAAGACTTGAGCTCACCGGAAGTGGGGCTGGAACTCACAAACCCGCAAGATCCTGACCAAGTCAAAGTCAGATGCTTAACTGACTGAGCCACTCAGGCACCCCAAGAAGCTGGTTTCTAATTCTGACTGGCTGTGTGACTTTGGGCAAGTTACTTCATCTTCCCCAGCCTTGACTTCCTCATCTGTGATATGGGATGATAATATTATCACTATCTCATAGAGCAGTTGTGGGAATAAATGAGGGGCACTTCTTATAGTCCTTGGCACCTAGTAGGGGCTCAACCAAGGTTAAAAATGCACCATTCCTTCACCTCTAACATGGCCCTTACAGGAGAGAACAGGGCCCAAGAGGTGGGCCTTTGCAGATTTAAGACTGCAGTGAGAGGGTGGCCTGTGGGGCTTCAGGGGACCCTGGGTAATCTGAGAATTGGGAGGGGAGCCTGGGGTGGAAGGAGGAGCAAGGAGAGAGAAGAGTGTCTGGGAACTGTAGGGGGCAGGGTGGGGAGTGATCTCACCTCCAGAAGGCAACTCCAGTACAGGGGTATCTGAGGGAGGAAGAGAGAGGGGACCTGCCTGCCCCATCTACCAGGCCAGTGGCCCATTCTCAGCATCAGTAAGTCGGACAGGGATACAGCAAGGATGCCTGGGTCCCAGGAGGTGAATTTAAGGAATCTTGTAAGTTTCAGAAAGCAAAGTAAACACTGGTTTGGAATAGTCTGGAGTAGTTGTGTATAGTTGTAACTTGATTGTTCTTACTGCTGCAGAGTGGGAGCTCTCCAAGCATGGTCCTGGACCCAGTGCCAATCATCACCACCACCACCGTCATCATCATCTCTGTACTTGTTAGAAATGAGATGTCTTGGGGTGCCTGGGTGGCTCAGTCTGTTAAGCATACAACTTCGGTTCAGGTCATGATCTCACTGTTCATGGGTTGGAGCCCCCACCAGGCTCTGTGCTGACAGCTGGGAGCCTGGGGGCTGCTTCAGATTGTGTCTCCCTCCTTCTCTTCCCCGCCCCAGCTCATTCTCTCTCTCTGTCTCAAAAATAAATAAACATTAAAAAAAAAAAAAAGAAAGAAAGAAATGAGATGTCTTGGGCCCTTCTCCAGACCTATTGAATCACAAACTTTGTGGGGTGAGGTCTGCAATCTGTATATGTGATTGGTATTTTTATTCTTTTTAAATGTTTATTTTTGAGAGAGAGAGAGAGAGCAGGGGAGGGGCAGAGAGAGAGGCGGACACAAAATCCAAAGCAGGCTCCAGGCTCTGAGCTGTCAGCACAGAGCCTGATGCAGGGCTTGAACTCATGAGTTGTAAGATCATGACCTGAGTGGAAGTCAGACGCTTAACCTGACTGAGTCACCCAGGCACCCCTGCATATGTGATTTTTAAACACCATTGAAATATAATTCACATGGCATACAATTCATCCATTTAAAGGTATAACTTGAGGTGCCTGGGTGGCTCAGTCGGTTAAGCTTCTGAATCTTGATTTTGGCTCAGGTCACGATCCCACAGTTCATGGGAATTCCTGCTTGGGATTCTGTCTCTCCTCTCTCTCCTCTCTCTCTTTGCCTCCCTCTCTGTCTCTTTCAAAATAAATAAATAAACTTTAAAAAAAATTTAAAAAATAAAATAAGGGTATAACTCAATAGCTTTGGTTGTAGTCCCCGAGTGATGCACAATTATCATAATCTAGCATAGAACCTCTTCATCACCCCCCACGAAAACCTTGTCAGCAGTCACTCCCCATTTCCCTTTCCCTCAGCCCATGGCAACCATAATCTACTTTCCGCCTCGATGAATTTGTCTATTCTGGACATTTCATATACACAGAACTATATAATGGGTGGCCTTTTGCATTTGGTTCCTTTCACCTAGCATAATGTTTTCAAGGTTCATCCATGCTGTACTGTGTGTCAGCACTCCATTCCTTTTCATGGTGGAATAATAGTCCATTGTATGGACTATTTTGTTTATACGTTGTTCTGTCGATGGGCACTTGGGCCATTTCCACTTTTTGGCTGTGATGAGTAATGCTGCCGAGCATTTGTGTACAAGTGTGTAGTTTTGTGTTTTTTTTGTTTTTTTGTTTTAGTTTTAATTTTTTTTAACGTTTATTTATTTTTGAGACAGAGAGAGACAGAGCATGAACGGGGGAGGGTCAGAGAGAGAGGGAGTCACAGAATACGAAACAGGCTCCAGGCTCTGAGCGGTCAGCACAGAGCCCGACGCGGGGCTCGAACTCACGGACCGCGAGATCATGACCTGAACCGAAGTCGGATGCTTAACCGACTAAGCCACCCAGGCGCCCCTGTTTTAGTTTTAATTTAATTTTATTTGGTTTTTTATTGTGTTACTTTTTAAAACGTGTTTATTTATTTTAGAGAGAGAGAGAGAGGGACAGAGTGCGAGCAGGGGAGGGGCAGAGAGCGAGGGAGACACAGAATTCAAAGCAGGCTCCAGGCTCTGAGCCATCAGCACAGAGCCCAACGCAGGGCTTGAGCTCATGAGCCGTGAGGTCATGACCTGAGCTCAAGTCGGGACACTTAACTGACTTGGCCACCCGAGCGCCCCTATTTTTTTTACTTTTTAATTTAAGTTAGTCAGCATATAGTGCAATAATGATTTCAGGAGTAGATTCCAGCGATTTCGTGTACCAGTTTTTAGGTGGACACAAAGCCCCCCACGTGATTCTGAAGCATGCTCAAATTTGAGAGGCACTGCTGTGGAGTATTCTCTTGGGCGAGCATGTCACAGTTTATCTCTTCTGTTCCTGATGAACATTTTGGTGGTTTCCAGTGTTTGGCTGTTGTGATGATGATGCTATGAACATTGTGCACGTCCTTCCTGGTGCAGGGATTCCTGGTGTGGAATTGCTGGTTCAGAGTGTGCATATATTGAACTTTCCTACGTTAAACCACACTCCTTTCCCAAGTGGTTGACAAATTATCCTCTGACACATCCAGTGACATTATCAGGTTACCAACACTTGGTATTGATGTCTCTTTATTTTAGTTTTAAGTGTGTTTTTTTAAGTTTATTTATTTAAGCAATCTCTACACCCAACATGGAACTTGAACTCACGACCCTGAGATCAAGAGCCCCATGCTCCCCTGATTGAGCCAGCCAGGCGCCCCATTGATGGCTTTTTAATTTGGGCCAATATGTTAGGCATAGAATGTTATCCTGTTGTGTTTTAATTTGCATTTTCTTGTTTGTAAATGAGATTAAGCACTTTATTAGTTTTTTTAACATATTTAGTATCCTTTTGAATTTCCCCTTTTGGGAAGAGCTGGATCAAGTTTTTAGCCCATTTTTTCTCTGTCGGTTTGCTTACCTTTTTTCTATTGATTGTAAGAATTCTCGATGTATTTTCTTTTAATATTTTTATTTATTTTTGAGACAGAGAGAGAGAGCATGAGCAGGGGAGGGGCAGAGAGAGAGAGAGACACAGAATATGAAGCAGGCTGCAGGCTCTGGAGCTGTCAGCACAGAGCCTCATGGGGGGCTCGAACTCACAGACCGCGAGATTGTGACCTGAGCTGAAGTCAGACGCTCAACCGACTGAGCGACCCAGGTGCCCCTCTCGGTGTATTTTTGATGCTATCCTTTGTCTAATATTTGGTGTCTAAGTATGTATGTTTCAGTGATCTTCTCTCATCTTTTCACGTTTTATGGTGTTAAAATCTCTAATCTTATATTCAACAATCTCTTATCTCTAAAGGAACGAACAATGTATTGGATGGATTTGGGGCTTTAAAATGATGCTTTGGAAAACAGCATCACTACTGTGACATTCCTGCCTAAATATATAAACTGAATCTCATCATGGGGAAATATCTGGCAAACTCAGATCAAGGGACATTTTACAAAATAACTGATCCACATTCTTCAAAAGTGTCAGTGTTATACAAGACAAAGGAGCTGTTACAGATTAATGGAGGCTAAAGAGATATCACAAGTGAATATAAACATGATCTTGAATTGTCTTCAGTTATAGAGGACATGATTGGGATCAATAAAACATTACCAATGTGTCACTATTAAGACATTATTAATGTATCACTGTTAGTTTCTTGGCTTTGATCACCCTACTGTGTCTATGTAAGGAAATGCCCTTGTTTTTAGTAAACACACACTGAAGGATTTAGGATAAAGAGGGATCATGTTTTCAAGTTGCTCTTAAATTCAGGAAAAATGTACTTAGGGAAGGATAAAATAAATGTGGTAATATGTTAACATTTGGGAATCTGGTGAAAGGGATTTGTTTTATTCTTGCAACTTCTCTTTATGTTTGAAATCATGTCAAAAACAAACAAACAAACAAAAAAAATCTACTCACCATAATAGCTGCTGAAATCCAAGATTAGCCAAGATCAGGAACTAGAGATTTCTGCTACAAACACAAACGACCCAAAAGAAAAGCACCAAAAAAAATTTTGAATAGGCACTTTGAATTAGAGGAAATGCCATTGGCCAATAAACATGAAATATGCTTTATCTCATTATCGGGAAGTAAATTAAAGAAATTAAACTAAATTACATTAAATATAAATAACTACAAACTAAAATAAATTACGCAAAATGACCATGAGATACCACTCCACAGCCCCCAGATTGGTGTCTGGCAATACCAGCTGTGGCCCCATGGAGCAGTGGGAATGACCTACTACTGGGGGGAGATGTACAGTTTTATTTATATAAAGTCTCCAAGTAGAAAGAACCAAAGCCATATTGATTATGGACACATATACAGGTAATAAAACTGTGAAGAAAAGCGATACACAGATCACTAAGCGTAGGCAAAGTGTTTAAACTGTAGAAAGAGCGTGACTGCACAGGAAAGGAGGCAGGTGCAGGAGGTCTGAGGTACTGGTAGCGTTCTCCTTTGCCTGGGTGGTCGTTAACCTGCGTGTTTACTTTGTAACTATTTTCCAACTGGTGTGTCTATCTTGGATACCTTTATATGTATTATATTCCACTATAACAACGGTTTAAACCAAATCCTATATTAAAAACAAAAAGTAGGGGCATCTGCGTGGCTCAGTGAGTTAGTGCTGGACTTGAACTCAGGTCATGATCAAGCCCGGCTTCGGGCTCTGTGCTGACAGCTCAGAGCCTGGAGCCTGCTTTGGATTCTGTGTTACCCTCTCTCTTTGCCCCTTCCCCGCTCATGATCTCTCTCTTTCTCAAAAATCATTAAAAAACAACAACAACAACAACAACCAAAAAACTAATCTTTGCTCTTTGCTCAACTGAAGATACGATTACAGCATGTGGACACAAGAGGGAGCTCTAACCAGTGAGCAGCGGCGAAATGAGGTTTCCTAGCAACGGAGAAAAACATTAAAGAGGAAATTCGCCCAGAGTAGTTAACCTGTATTCTGGCTCCTGCACCTGCCAGGTCAGCCCCAGGTCTGTTTCTGGTACGTGGAGTGTCTCTATTGGGTCTAAGAGCGTTTCTGACCTTTCCTGATGGGTTCTTCTCCCAAACGCGAGGTCAAGTCTGCAGAGCTAGAGAGGCTGCGCCCTTGCGTGCCTGAACTTTGTTTTCTCCCCCATGTCAGATAATTACACCCTCAGGCCTTAATGGACGGCACTTCTCCATCAAGGCTACAAACGCGTCGTCGTGTTTCCCTCAAAAAACCGGAAGAGATTAAGAGGGGACTTTGCCCATAGCCTTGTAAGGCACCAGGTTGCAAAAGAAGAAGGCTTTCAAGATTTGGGTTGTGGTGAAAAGTTTTCTGGATTGTTGACAAAACAGAAGGTTTTACAATGACTAGGTAAATCTGATGCTAAGTTGGGTAATGGTGATGCACAGATGCAGAATATACTGTGTGAAAGAGCTTTCCCAACTTCATCTCAATTTCACAATTAGTCTGGTATCACTCCATTTTGTAGATGAAGAGACTGAGGCCCAGAGACGTTAATGGGGAGAGGTCCAGAGCTTTCCTCCCCAGCTCAATCTCCGGAAGAATAAATATTAGTTTATTTATTTATTTTTTTTTAAACGTTTATTTATTTTTGAGACAGAGAGAGACAGAGCATGAACGGGGAGGGTCAGAGAGAGAGGGAGACACAGAATCCGAAACAGGCTCCAGGCTCCGAGCTGTCAGCACAGAGCCCGACGCGGGGCTCGAACTCACGGACCGCGAGATCGTGACCTGAGCTGAAGTCGGCCACTCAACCGACTGAGCCACCCAGGCGCCCCGATATTAGTTTATTTTGAAAAGAGAAGCTGTTCATTGTCTACAATAATCAAAGAAATGACAATTTAAACAACAAGAAGTAATTTATTTTCTCTGTTAATTAGCAAAACTATTTTAAATCATGACATTTCTCACTGTTTGGAAACTGGCAGTCTTGTGCAATGTTAGTCTTAAAAGTGTTTCTATCCTTTGATCCGTCAACCTCACTTCTAAGAACCTATCCTAAGGGCATAATTTGAAATCTGGGGAGAGGTGTATGTGCAAATATTGGTGGCAGTATTATTTATGATGGCAAAAATTGAAAACAACACAGGGGGAAAGGTGACCAAGAGAACAAAGTAAAATTAATACCTCCATTAAAAAAAAAGATGATGATGGGGTACCTGGGTGGCTCAGTCAGTTGAGCCTCTGACTTTGGTTCAAGTCATGATCTCGCAGTTCGTGAGTTCGAGCCCTGTGTCAGGCTTTGGATTTTGTGTCTCCCTCTCCCTCTCTGCCCTTCCCTCCCTTGCATACACTCTGTCTCAAAACAAACATTAAAAAAGAGAAAGAGAGAGAGATGATGATGATGGTGATGATTCTAGAGCCCATGGCATCACCAGAAATGCTACTGTGTAATATTAAATGAGAAAAAAAGGCAGCTGCAAAATGTCCTAGGCACTAATCAAGTTTATAAATACATAGCTTCCCATTGGTGTAGGGGTACAGATAAAGTGGGGGAAAGAAAAAACATAGGAGAGGCGGGAATGCTTTTTTTTCTGTTTTGTTTTTTTTCTTAGCATTTTTTCTTCACTTAAACTCAGAGTTTCCTTTTTCTTCTTTTCACTTTTTTTTTTTCTTTTACTGGGTATCTTATGTCAGTTGGCAATGTAATGTTTACTTTAGGGAAGTCATAAAATATAAGAACATTGAAATATTTCCACTCAGAAAGAAACAATCTCTAATAACACCTTAGAGCAATGGTTCTTTTAAAAAAATTTTTTTTAATGTTTATTTATTTTTGAGAGAGAGAGATAGAGTGCAAGTGGAGGGGGGGCAGAGAGAGAGGGAGACACAGAATCCAAAGTAGGCTCCAGGCTCTGAGCACAGAGCCCAATGTGGGGCTCAAACCCACAAGCCGTGAGATCATAGCCTGAGCCAAAGTCAGATGCTTAACTGACTGTGCCACCTAGGAGCCCCTAGAGCAGTGATTCTTAAACTTGAACATGTAAACAGAATCACCAGGAAGACTTGTTAAAACTCAGAGAGCTGGGCCCCACTGCAGAATTTCTGTGGGTGTGAGATGGGGCTCAAGAATTTACATTTTTTAAATGTTTTATTTATTTTTGAGAAAGAGAGAGAGAGCAAGAGAGGGAGGGGCAGAGAGATGGGGTGGGGGGAGACAAAAAATCTGAAATGGGCTTCATGCTGACAGCAGAGAGCCTGATGCAGGGCTCTAACTCACCAACTGCAAGATCATGACCTGAGCCGAAGTCAGAGGTTCAACCAACTGAGCCACCCAGGCGCCCCCAAGAGTTTACATTTTAAATAAGTTCCCAGGTGATGCTGATGCTGCCGGTCCCCAAGCCACACTTAGAGGACCACCGCCTTAGTGTATAGCCTTACAAAGTCTTTCTATGTGTCATGCCAATAAATTCCTCACCAAAATATGATGGACATTTAGGTTGTTCTTCCAGGAGCATTCTCATAAGCTAAATCTTTGGTGCATCCTTAATGATTATCTGAATAATTACAATTGTCATAATAGTTAATTATCTTAATTATTAAAATTATTCAGATTAAGTTTCCAATTCTAGAAATGGAATCGTTGAGTCAAAACATGTGTGTGTTTAATTTGGGCTGGCAATTCTTTTGCCTCTTTTTTTTTTTTTTTTCCATCACGATCCTGGAAAAATCAAATGAGGAAACATCCTGGCATACAGCATTTGGAAATAAAGCTCATCCAAAAAGCGGCCAGGAATAAAAGCTAACAAAACTTTCTCAACTGGGTTTGATTTCCCACTCTTAAGAAATTAGGCAGAATTGGCCCCATTTGATCCCCAAGTTAGCCTTCTTAGGGGAACTTCCAACAAAAAGCGTGATGGGTGTGTATGGACATGTAGCAATTCAGTCAGATCTTGTTTTTCACTTTCCTAAATTCACTAATGACAGCTGTGGGCTGGATATCTCATAGGGTTAAATGCAAAAGCTTGTGAGTCAAACATTTGACAAAGTGGAAGGTTTCACAATAAATTATTATAACCCTCAAAGCTTCAGTTTCCTCATTTGCAAAGTGAGGCTGAGAATACTTTCTTCATAAGTCTCTATATAAGATCTAAATGATTCAGGAGGAGCAGTCACCATCTAGCCCCCTTTTTAATCCACTAATCTGCCCCATGCAAAAATCAAACTGCAGTCACTGTGTTGGATGAGGCAGCTTTACTAGACAGATTAACATAGCTTTAAGTTCATGGTATCCAACCACTGATCTGGCTTATATATTCTTTTTCATCCCCAATAGGAAAACAGATCCCAAAACAGTTCACTGTTACATGGGGCAGACAATGATACATGTTCACCATCTACCTCCAGGCTGTGTTCTCTCTCCTGCTCTCTGTCATAATAAAGGCTGAAGGAACTGGACCATCCGGACCTCGGTAAAACATCACATTGGTCTGTTCTGTTAGTGAAGTAGGGTTTGTAGGACTGGATAAAGAGGACGTGGCTCTATAGAGTAAGAGATAAACCCTACAAGGATGCAAGGACTCTAGAAGACAGGCTATTCAGCCTATTAAGTTTCAGGGGCTCACCACATTGGTTTGGTTTTGAAGGAGTGGTCTGGGGCCTGCTGAGATAGTCCCTGCAAAGTAAGGAACATGTGATCGTATCTTGTACCTCTCACCATTCAGAAGGAAGCGCAATACCTGGTAAATTTCTGCAGGCGGGAGTCAGCATATTTTACCCTAATGCAGCCTATTTTCTGAATGACATGGAAGGCTGTCATTTCCTGAGCAGATCCTCGTGGAAAAGGGCTCTGTAGTAGATCCAGGCCGGACTGCCGGCTTCTCTGCCTTCCAGGTCACATGGCCCAGAAGATCCTATGGTATTATATGTATCTGTGGTGGCAAAAGGTACCACATGTTTATGGCAAGCCCAGTGAAATAAACACGATCAGGACCCCTAGTGCTCTGGAGCAGAGCCATTCAATCAGCAACAGAGAATTATTGCCTTTTGAGAATCTCCTTTTGGGGTGGGCACTGGTAGAGACCTGACTGTGGAACATGAAGTGATCCTGTAGCCAGAATGGCCCATTACAAGCTGGGATCTGTCAGACCCCCCCCCCCAAGTCATAATGTCAGGTGGACTCGACAGCAATCCAAAGTAAGATGGAGCGTTTGGGATCAGGCACAAGCAGGGCCAGAGGTCACAAATAAGCTGCACAGGCAGGTGGCCTAGAACCCATGTCATCCACCAACGTTCCACCAACACCTCTCCTCCATCTCACACCCACTGCTGCATGAGGCTCCCTTCTGGCCAGCTGACAAGGAGGGAGAAGGCCACGCACGATTCACAGACAGGTCTGTTTGGTAGGTGGGGATAAGCTGAAAATGGAGGACAGGGACATTACAGCCTCACCCAGAGGTGACCTTTAAGACAAGAATGAGGTGAATCCTCCCAATGGGTAGGGCTTGGGGCAGTGCACTCAGGCATCCATTCTGTGGACAAGAGAAGTAGCCTGAGGTAAGAATAAATACAGACGATGGGCAGTGGCAAAAACAGGAAGGATAAATATTGAAAGACTGGGGACAAGGCAGTCTGGGAAAGAGGATTGTGTGTGGGCCCATGGAAAGGGGGACAGTGTGTGAAGATCTTGCATCATATGTTGACACCAGAAAGTATCCATCGTGGAAGAGGTACTAAACAACCAAGCGGGCAGCATGACTCAGCCAGGTCATCAGTCAGTCTGTGCCACCAGCTGTGACATAACAGGCTCACAATGAAGAAGCCATGTGGCAGGAATAGAGGTCCTGCATTCACTAAGAGTGATGTAGCTACTGCCACTGCTGAGTGTCCAATTCTCCAGCAACAAAGGTCAACATGGAGACATCAGTGTGACACCAGCCTTCAAAGAGCCCCACCAGCCATTTGGTGGCAAGTTAATTAAATTGGACCTCTTCTACATAGAAGAAGAAGTAATTCATCTCGACTGGGACACATATTCCTGATGTGAGTTTACCTTTCCTGGCTACTGGGTCTCAGCCAATCTAAAGACTTGCAGAGTGTTTGATCTACTAATGTTTGGTCTCAGAAAGTATCACATTAACTTGTTGGGATGAGCACTGGGTGTTGTATGGAAACCAATTTGACAATAAATTGTATTTAAATTTTTTTTTAACGTTTATTTATTTTTGAGACAGAGAGAGACAGAGCATGAATGGGGGAGGGGCAGAGAGAGAGGGAGACACAGAATCCGAAGCAGGCTCCAGGCTCTGAGCTGTCAGCCCAGAGCCCGACGCGGGGCTGGAACTCACGTACCACGAGATCGTGACCTGAGCTGAAGTCGGACGCTTAACCGACTGAGCCACCCAGGCACCCCAAATTGTATTTAAAAAAAAAAAAAAAGAAAGAAAATATCACATTAGCCCAAAGGACTCACTTTATAGAAAAGGAGGTGTAGGGGGTGCCTGAGTGGCTCAGTTGGTTAAACATCTGACTTTGGCTCAGGTCACGATATCACGTTTTGTGGGTTTGAGCCCCATGTCAGGGTCTGTTCTGACAGCCTGGAGCCAGGAGCCTGCTTCGGATTCTGTGTCTCCCTCTCTCTCTGTCCCTTTCCCCTGCTCACACGTGCACTCGCTCTCTCTCTCAAAAATAAATAAACATTAAAAAAATTTTTTTTTAAAGAAAAGGAGGTGTCGTAGTGACATATGACCATGGTATCCACTGAACTTAAGACATTCCACATTGCCCAGAAGCTGCTGGCCTTTGGAGGACTTTGGGGCTGAAGCCTACATCTAAGCTGGTCAAACTTGGGCTCAAGGGAAAAACAGGTTTGGGGGCTCTCCCAGTCCCAGCCTAGGAGTATCTCTACTTCACAGACCTCTAAGAAGCAGGTACTTTAGTTCTTAATTTTTTCTGACTTCTGTTTCTCTCCTCCATATATTCAATAAAGTCTGCCTAAAAGCCATGGTACCATCATGGTGTCTTGAGTACCACTGGCCGTAAGCTGCTTCCCACAGACCTCCCTCGTCTGCTTAGAGGCTTTCTTGGTCAAGAGCCGGCAAGGTTCCAGCCCTTTTGGGCCCAAATCTCTGTCATTCCTTCCTTTTCCCAAACATCTGAGCAGATCCACGACTCCAGCTTTCTAGAGTCATAGGCAAGGAATCTTGGTAGGAGGTAGGCGCAGATTCAATTTCTGTTCTTTTCCCACATGCATTTTAGCTCTTGCCAACCTAAAAATCTCTAGAAAACTCTATTTTATGCCCCAAAGTTGTGATGAGCAGAATCCGGAGGAATGATAAGGGTCCTCTCAGTAACAACCACTTTCCTGTTGTCTCCCAGCTGGATCTGGCAATGGATCTACAGATGGCAAGGATGTCATGTCAGAGGGGCCTACCGAACTGAGGCCAACTTAGAGCAGGCTCAAGGCCCCTACGCCTCTGGCTACTCTGACTTGTCCTCTGCTAAGACCATGTTCTCACAGGCAACATGCGGGACTGTGGGTGAAAGAGGCAGTTAGGAACCTGAAAACCTGCCCTCCCCCCTCTTCCCCCTTCTCCCCGACTCCTGCTGTCCTGTGGATGCTGTTGTGATCCCAGTTTGTATATTAAATTTTGTTATATTTAAAACATTTGGTGGATCTAAAAATAAAAAAGTACTTTAGCTAGAAAAAAAAGAGATGCGTCTGAGGCACCAATTTGGAAATGATACCCTGCAAAGATGCAGTTCCCACGCTATACTGATGCCATTGATGGGTGCGGTCTACAAGTAGAATAAATGGATTGGGGAATCAGGGGGTGGGAGTAAGAATGACGACTCTCACCATGCTCCCAGTGAGCCACTGGGAAAATATGGGCTCCCCATCCTCACAGCTCTGGGCTCTGCAGGTCCACAGGTCCTGGTTCCTGGCAGGGGGTGGGAGGTGCAGGCATAGGGGGTGCTTCCATCAGGAGATATGAGAGCCCCATTGCACTTTAAGCTATAGCTGCTACCTGATCATTTCAGGCTACTGGTGCCAAGAGGCCAGCAGGCAAGAAGAGGAGTCACCCGGGGTACCTGGGTGGCTCAGTCAGTTGAGTGTCTGACTCCTGGTCTCTGCTCAGGTCATGATCTCGTGGTTTGTGAGTTTGAGCCCTGAGCTTGGAATTTTCTCTCTCTCCTCTCTCTGCCCCTCCCCTGCTCGTGCTCTCTCTCTCTCTCTCTCTCTCTCTCTCTCTCTCTCAAAATAAATAAATAAATAAACTTAAAAAAAAGAAGAGGAGGAGTCACCCTCCCGGCAAGTGAATTGACTGCAACATCAGAAGGAAGCAGAGCTGTTGTTACACAAAGGACAGAAAGAAATACATTTGACACTGGAGGTGACCCACTTGTGCATTTCTTGATGGCAAATAGATGCAGCAACCATGAGGAAGACGACCACGGTGACCAGGGCCTTGGACCTCTTAGAGATGGAGGTCTGGACCATCTCGCTAGGTAAGCCACTTAGACTGGCACAGGCATGAGCTCAGGGCTAGAGAGTCTAGAATGGGTAGTTAAAGGAAGGAGACAAGTAGACTAGCTGCAGTGTGGGAGCTGTAGCTCATTCCACCAACCTGCTAAAATTTCCCCAGGAAAAGAGAAGAATCAGAGTCCTGGAGGAGTCATTCTTCAGTGGCGTTAGCATATTAGCATATTTTACAAAGCAGGGCATCTAAATGGTACAGAAGTGTAGCGAATAGTGTAGTGTGTGTCCACATCTCCTCTATCAGGACCAGGCACACACTCTCCAGCTGCCAGGAGTCTTGCCCTTTAATGGACAGGACTGCCTTGTCCAATGTTATGACTCCTCCTTGGAGATAGCCCTAGCCAGTGATTGGCCAATGTAGGGGTCTCTTCCATCAATTCAGGACAGCTGTGATGAGCCATCCATTTTTAGAGCTCCCAGTGACTAAGGTCTCTATTACAACTCCCTTGCAGTTCATCTTCTCACCGTGTGAAATTCTGCTGCCCTCACCCCTTCACAAGTGTTGATCCCGAGAGTACTCCAATAAATCTCTTGCAGACAAGCCTCCTCTCAGAGTTTGTTTCCCAGAGAACCTGGCCCAGCACACTGTGCACATCCTCAACCACACTAGTTAATGTCCAACCATTCCCAAGATGGTTGTACCAGCTTACATTCCTACCAACTGTGCATGAGAGTTCTATTTGCTCAACATCCTCGCCAAATCCTGGTATTGTTAAGCTTTTTATTTTTAGCCAATCTGGTGGGTGTGAAATGGAATCTCATTGTGGTTTGCATTTACATTTCCCTGATGACTAATAAGGTTGGGCACCTCATGGGTTTACCGGCTACTTGGGTTCACTCTTTGGGAACAGCTCCCTTGCTTTGGCAACAGCTCCCTTGCCAAATCCAGTCCCACAGACCCATTCATTTAATGCTGTCTAATAAGGGAGGAAGGCTACCAATCTCAATGAATCCTTCTGCCCTCTTCTGACTTGACATCTGAGCAATGTGACATTTGGTAGACCACTTTGTCCACCCATCACTTTCTTTTCTTGGCCTCCTTGACATTATGTGGTCCTCATTTTCCTCTACCTCTCTGTCTGCCCTTTGTCTGTCTCCTTGGAAGGAAAAGGCATGACTGTTACATGTTGGGGTTCTCAGGGCACAGTCCATGCTCTTTTCTCACTCACTCTGACCCCCTCTGCAGGTAAGCTCATGTACACCCTCAGCTGCAGTTACCATAATTACACACCGAGCATTCCCACATTCCTCTCTGTTGACCCTGCCACATGAGTGTCTCAAAGCCTTTCCACCTCAATTTTCACAAAACAAAAATCGTGACTTTCCCTCCCAAACCTGGTTGTTGGTCAGCATTTCCTGCTTCGGTAAAGGTGTTGCAATCCTCCTGATTCTAAACATCAAATACACAGGAATCCCCCTCTCTCTCATCCAATTCAAGCCATCATGTTCAAAATTGGCTATCTTTGGGGTGCCTGAGTGGCTCAGTTGGTCAAGCGTCCGACTTCGGCTTAAGTCATGATCTCACTGTTCATGAGTTCGAGCCCCACATTGGGTTCTGTGCTGACAGCTCAGAGCCTGGAGCCTACTTTGGATTCTGTGTCTCCCTCTCTCTCTCTGCCCCTCCCCCGCTCGCTCGCACATGCACGTGCACGCTCTCTCTCTTGCTCGCTCTCAAAAATAAGTAAACATTAAAAAAAAGCCAAAATTAGTTATTTTCAGTTTACTCCTCCAGATCCACTTTCCACCCTTCTCCATTCTACTCTCTGCCTCAGGAAGTTGATTATATGGCCACCATGAATGAGCTTCCTTGTTCTTTGGTTTCAGATTGGGTTGGGCCAATGGTGTTTTACTTACAAGCTACCTCATAACTTGGTGACTTAAAAATACCACTATTTTATGATCTCTCATGATTCTGTGGGTTGACTGGGGTCATCTGGGGTCAGTTCTGCTCCACCTGATGTCAGCAGTGGTGGCAGTCCCTTGAGGACTCAATTCTGCTGGAACATCCAAGATGGTGCTCTCATGTCTGGCCAACTGGTGGGGATGGCTGGAAGTCTGGACTGAGCAGTAATGGGCAGGCTGAAATTCTCTCTTTCCAAGTCCTTTCATGGCCTCTCTCTCTCTCTCTAAGGCCTTTCCCTGTGGTCTTTCCAGCACAAGGTAGACAGACTTCTAATAAAGCAGTTCAGGGTTCCCCAAACTGCAAAAGCTGAAACTGCCAGGTCCTCTTAATCCATAGGTCCAGAGCTGGCACAGTATCATTTCTGCTGCCTTCTGTTAGTTAAAATAGATCACAGATTCAACATGGGAAGGGACTACAGCCCAGATTCAACATGGGAAGGGACTGCACAAAGCCATGAACATCAGGAGGCACGGTTCATTAGGGCCCATGCTTGGAAACTAGCCACCTTAGTCTACTATCTGGTCCCCAAGTTCCCTCTAGCATGCAAAATAAAATCCCCCCCTTTCCATAATCCCCAATTTCTTATCCATTACAGCCTCAGGCTCAGGCCTGAAGTCTAGTTTTTCAACAACTAAATCTCACCCAGTTGTTGAGGAGGCACTTGGGCATGGTTTCTCTTGATCTGAAGTCCTGTGCACTGAAGGGAGAAGTTATCTGCCCCCACATACTCAACTTATAATGAGACAGGAGCTGAGCATCACAATATACACTCCCATTCAAAAAGGGGAAACACAGAGGACCCATGGGTCCATCGCAATCATGAAATTCCTCCAAGTACAGTTCCCTTTGCTCCAGGGGTAGGAAATGTATGTTGACTAAAACTGAGGTCAGCTTGCTGGGATTGGTTCTATAGGCACATCTTATTTTATTGCACTTAGAAGATATTGCCTTTTTTACAAATTGGAGGTTCCAGACTTGACTGGAAGAAGTCACTGCAGCTGTGGTGGAAACAGCAGGAGAACCAGAATTAGAAGTGGAGCCTGAAGATCTGATGGAATTGCTGGAATCTCATGATCACACTTGAACAGATGAGGAGTTGCTTCTTATGGATGAGCAAAGAAAGTAGTTTCCTGGTGGAGATGCTGTGAAGACTGTTGAAATGACAACCAAGTATTTAGAATATTACATAAGGCTTAGTTGATACAGCAGTGGCAGGGTTTGAGAGGATTGACCCCAACTTTAAAAGAAGTTCTGCTGTGGGGAGAAAGCTATCAAACAGCATCGCATGCTACAGAGAAATGGTTCGTGAAGGAAGAGTCCATCAATGTGACAAATTTTATTGTCTTATTTTGAGAAATTGCCACAGCTACCCAGCCTTCAGCAACCGCCACCCTGATCAGTAAGCGGCCATCATCATGGAGGCAAAACCCTCCACCAGCAAAAAGATTACGATTTGCTGAAAGCTCAGATGATGGTTAGCATTTCTTAGCAATAAAGCATTTTTTTAAGTTTATTTATTTTTGAGACAGAGAGAGAGAGAGAGAGAGATCATGAGTAGAAGAGGCACAGAGAGAGACACAGAATCCAAAGCAGGCTTCAGGCTCTGAGCTGTCAGAGCCTGATTCAGGGCTTGAACTCTCGAACTGTGAGACACGACCTGAGCCAAAGTTGAACTGACTTAGCCAGCCAGTCACCAACCCCCCTTTTTTTCTAAGCAACAAAGCATTTTTTAATTAATATACATTTTTTAGACATGTATTGCACACTTAAAACCACAGTATTGTATAAACATAACTTTTATATGCACTGGGAAACCAGAAAATGCACTCGACTCGTGTTATTGAGATATTCACTCTACTACAGTGGTCTGGAACAGAACCCACCATAACTCCCAGGTATGCCTGTGTTTGGCTCTTGGCTCCACACTCAGAATCATCCTTCTTTTCCATAAGAAACACCCCACCTTTGCCTGTTTTCTGCTCTTAGGAAGCTGGGGTCACAAAGGCTACTTTTCTGTTTTATACTGTCTCTGTTCTTTTCAGTCCAAGTTAGAAAAATAAAAATTTGTGAGTTTCCTGTGTATCAAATTATCTACTCCATTAGACAAAAGCCAGACTTCTATTTCTTCTTGAAATAGTGCTTTTCTACTTTGGGCCATATGCAAGCTGCTAGGGGACAACTCCTTCAGAGATTGTCAGAAGCCTTTCATCTAGCTGAGAGGATCTACCTGATATACTCTTAAATCCATCTGAAGCCTCAACACAGGGTTTTATAGCTGCATCCTTGTTCTAACCTTGACCCTGAGGCCACATTTACCATCAACACCCTAGATTTGATTCTTGCCCCCAGATTCCTTCCCTCCCTTTTGGTTTTTATTTTCTTTGAGAATCTTTTTTTTAAAGCTTATTTATTTATTTTTTAGTAATCTCTACACCCAATGTAGGGCTCAAACTCACAACCCCGATATCAAGAGTTGCATGCTCTACCAACTGAACCAGCCAGGTGCCCCTCCTTGAGAATCTTTATTGGGCTGCATGGGGTGGGAATGAGAAACAGTTTTATTTTCCAGCCCAGCAAGCTGGAGGTTAGAAACTTTTCCTTTAGAGTCACTTGAATACCAAATAGTTCTTTCTTTAGTTCATCTCTCTCTCTCCACACCTCAGCTAAAATGAACCATTGGCTCTTTCAACATTTTGCCTTGGAATCTTCTTAGCCAAATCAACAAGTTCATGAACTAAATTTTCTATTTTCCACATTACAAGGAACAGCTTAACTAGATTGTTCTGTCAGTACTTAACTTATGTTTCCTTTCCTCAGCCTTTTATAATAATCTCCTCACAGTCCTTCCAGATTCCAATAACAACCTCATCAAGACCCTTTGAGCCTCTGCCCACTGCCCTGTCCTGAAGCCAACATCCCATGCTTTTGGTGGTGTTTATTGGAATCCACCACTTCTCGTTTTGGCTAAAGCTTAAAACAAAAACCATCTATGATCCTTCATGATTCCATGGGTTGACTGGGCTCGGCTCCACACGACGTTGGCCAGGGCCATGGTCATACAGGATCTCAGCTGGGCTGGAATTTCCAAGATGGCTCACCCTCATGGCTGCGCCTTATGGGGACAGCTTGAAGGCTGGGCTCAGCTGGGTACTGGGACACTGGGCCTCTCTCTTTTCATGTCTCTCTCTTTCTACTTGCCTTCTCCATGTGGTCTGTCCTGGTGGTATCTTCAACAGGGCAAGAAGACCTGGGACAAGTCTCATAAGTTCTCTGCTCCTCGCTGTGTGTATTCCTCACCTGTCCCTGTTCTCCTCAGGAAGGCTCTGACTCAGTATCCTTCTGACAGAGCAGATGTCTTGTCTGAGCCACCATTAACTGGCCCCTTGAGATTGTTCTGTCTTGTGCTGAACCTGCTGGGGACTTGACATATATTTTTTGCCTTTAAGCCTCAAGGCAATCCCTGTTAGGCAGGTGTGCTTCCTCATTTTATAAATCAGAAATGTTCTGTGACTTGCCCAAGATCACAGGGCTAGGTAAGGAGCAGAGCTGAACTGGAATCCAGGTCCATCTAACTTCACAGTCTCTATCCCCTTCAGGTCACTGCCTAGATGTTCAGGGTCAGTCAGGGAGCCTCAGGACTCGGTCACTGTTGGTTGAGGAGCTTCTGGATTTTTTAGGTACGATGTACATGTGGTGAAGTACACAAAGAGCACTAACCTTCTGCATACAGCTTAGTGATCTCTACATATATACATGCCCATGCAACAACTATCAAGATCAAGGTATGTATATAACACCTCTGGCACCTTAACAAGCTCCCTCATGCCTCTTCCCAGTCTATACTCTGCTGGCTTCTATGATCATCAATTAGTTATGCATGTTTTTGAACCTCAGAGAAATGGAATGAATCATAGAGTATGGGCTCTTTTGTCTGGCTTCTTTTACTCAACATAGTATCAGCGAGATTTGTTCTTGGTAGGCAGGTAACCCTAGGTCCCTTCACTGCTGTGTGCTGTTCCATCATATGGACAGCAGGTATCCTGTGGATGGATATTTAGGTTGTCTCCAGTGCAGAAATATTATGAATAAAGCTGTTATGAACATCCATGTACATATTTTCGCAAGGACTTAAGCACTCCTTTGCGGAATACAGATAGGAATAGAACAGCTGTTTCATAGGGTGGGTATAAGCTTAACCTTATACAAAATGCCGGTTTTCTAAAGTGGTTGCTCCATTTTATACTGCCACTAAACATGTATGAGCACTCCAGTTAGCAGATTGAGATATAATTCATCTACCCTAAAATTCACCCTTTTAAGGAATACAGTTCAGTAGTTTTAGTATACTCCCAGAGTGGTATGACCATCCCCGCTAATTCTGCAACATCTGGTCACCCCAAAAGAAGCCCCATATTCATTAGCAATTACTCCCCATTCCTCCCTTCTGCCTCCACCACCCAGCCCGCCCCCTGCACTGGCAAACACCAATCTCCTTCTTGTCTCTATGGATTTGCCTGTTCAGGATATTTCAAGTTAAGAGAACCATACAGTCTGTGGCCTTTTGTGTCTGGCTTCTCTCCCTTCGCATAATGTTTTCAAGATTCGTCCATGTTGTGACATATGTCAGTACTTCATCCCTTTTCATTGCCAAATCATATTCTGTTATATGGCAATATCACATTCTGTTTACCCATTTATCAGTTATGGACATATGAGTTGTTTCCACATTATGGCTATTATAAACAATGCCGCAATGTAACTCTGTGTGCAAGTCTCTGTGGGGACATTTGTTTCCAATCCTATTGTGTATGCTCCTAGGAGAGAAATTACTAGATCCACTTGGGTCTTGTAGATTCAGGGGAAAGGATCCCTGATGGAGAAATTTCCAGCACGAAGACAGTCCACTCATACATCTGAGCCTCCATCGTCCACTCTGCAGAAGATGATTCACAGCTGGGAAGCACCCAGTCTTCTCATGACCAGTAGCAAAGTTAAAATCTAGATTTATCTCAGAGATAGTGTGTAGAGCAACCTCCTGGGGTTATAAAGGAAAACAGACCTGAAATCACAGTTCAGTATTCCTTAGTTATGTGAACTTGGGCAAGTTACTTAACTTTTCTGAGCCTCGATGTTCTTATCTGCATAATGGGCACCAATAATTTCTACTTTACAGATAGCATAGCTCCTAGCACTTGGGTGCTGACCAGCAAGAGAAGCATGGATCCAGTAAGCTCTAGTTTCCAGTAAGTTCTATTCCCTTCCCTCAGTCAATTCTTCATGCGTCTGAAAAATGTGCTACTCAGAGCAAAAAATAACTTGTGGCAGGAGCACGGGCTCTCTACTCTGCTTGCATTAAAATCACAAAGAGAATTAAAAAAAAACAAAAAACATACCAGTTCCCATATCCTAGCTCCAGAAGTTCTGATTTAATTCACCTGAGTTAGTGAGAGGGCACCTGTTTTTCACTGAAGCTCCCAGGTGATTCTAAGGTGTGGCCGGGGCTGAGACTTACTGTGCTAAGTAATGAATTAAATGTGATTGAGAGGCTATAAGGAGGTTATAGTGGCCAACCATCTGGTTTGCCCAGGACTGCCCAAGCTTAGCACTACAATTTCTGTGTCCTTAGAAACCTCTAGATTCTGGGCAAACTGGTGTATTTTGCCACCTATCAGGAAGAAGATAGACAAATGTGGATGTGTGGTCTGGTATTTAGGATCCTTTTAAGTTTCAGGTTTAAAGCCAAAACTCTTGAATTTAGAGCATAAAGACCAGAAGACTGCTTACTACACCCCAGCTCATTTGGGGCATCGCAGCACAGAGTTGGAAGCGCACAGGGAAGCTACCAGCTCTGCAGCCCCACCACAAGCAGTGGGGAGGAGACAAACGTCAGGAGGGAAGGGACTCATTATGGCAGGACTTGCCAAATTTTAGCGTGCACGAGAATCATCAGAGAATCCTATAAAATGTAGCTCGTGACCCAGCAAGTCTGCGGCCAGCTTGTGAGTATGCTCTTCTAACAGGCTCCCAGGTGACTCCAATGCTGGTAGTCCAGGGACCACACTTGGAGTAACGAGGGCTCCAGGGACAATTTTGGGAGTACAAACTTTGGATGTAAGATGCAACTTCTCTCTCTTACAATCCACATGACTTTGGAGAAATCTCTTCTTTCATTTTCTTCCTTCTTCTTGCAATTTATCAGCTATAAAATGGGGATAAAAATATCTACACTTCAGGGAACACCCAGAAGTTCCACAGTATTTAGAAAGTGGGTTGTTGGGGCACCTGGGTGGCTCAGTCAGTTGAGCGTCCGACTTCGGTTCAGGTCATGGTCTTGTGAGTTCCAGCCCCGCGTGGGGCTCTGTGCTGATGGCTCAGAGCCTGGAGCCTGCTTCAGATTCTGTGTCTGCCTCTCTCTCTGCCCCTCCCCTGCTTGCACTCTGTCTTTCTCTATCAAAAATAAATAAACATTAAAAAATTTTGTTTTAAAAACAAAAACAAAAAAAAGAAAGTGGGTTGTTATGAGGATCCCACGTGCCTTGCATATATTAAGAGCTGACTGAATATTTGTTCCTTTCCATCCCCATCTCCACACAATTTTAGCCTCTCCTTCTTGAAGAGCTCTGATCAGTTTCTTAAAGTGTATTTTTTTTAAGTCTGTTTATTTATTTTGAGAGAGACAGGCAGAGAGAGTAGGAAGAGAGAGAGAATCCCAAGCAGGCACTACACTGTCAGCATGGAGCCCAATGCAGGACTTGAACTCAGGATCCCATGAGATCATAACCTGAGCTGAAATGGAGAGCCAGATGCTTAACCGACTGAGCCACCCAGGTACCCCTCTGATCAGTTTCTTAACACCACAGTTCTTTATGTAGCAGTGAGCATTGTATTGCCCAATGTAGAGTAGGCATTGAATTGCCCACTAAAAAACTATTGCTGAATTGTTGACAGATGCTGAGTAGAGGCAAGTGACTACAAACTAGTGCCAGAGTTGTGTGGCCAGCTGCACCTTTAATTTAACTATTTGTGTGCCACACAAAGAAAACCCTCTTTTCTTTTAGATATGATGTTGGTAGTCAACAGTTTTTATTTCAAAGAGAGAGAGAGGGGTGCCTGGGTGGCTCAGTCAGTTAAGCCTCCGACCTCAGCTCAGGTCATGATCTCATGGTTCGTGGGTTCGAGCCCCGCATCGGGCACTGTGCTGACAGCTCAGAGCCTGGAGCCTGCTTTGAATTCTATGTCTCCCTCTCTCTCTGCCCCTCCCCCTCTTGCACTCTGTTTCTTTCTCTGTCAAAAATAAATAAACATTAAAAAAAAAGAAAGAGAAAGACCATGGAAGACATTTTTTTTTAATTTTTTTTTAATGTTTATTTATGTTTGAGACAGAGACAGAGCATGAATGGGGGAGGGGCAGATAGAGAGGGAGACACAGAATCGGAAGCAGGCTCCAGGCTCTGAGCCATCAGCCCAGAGCCCAACGCAGGGCTCGAACTCATGGACCTCGAGATTGTGACCTGAGCTGAAGTCGGATGCTTAACTGACTGAGCCACCCAGGCGCCCCGGAAGACATTTTTTTAAATTAGCTGTCTCAGAACGCTGAGGTTGGAGGAACTGAGAGGAAGTACTAGACTCCTAGATGGCCCTAGAAGCACTGGTTTTGGAATCAGAAATTTCTGAGTTTGAATCTGGTTGCATCGGTCGCTATGGTGTATGAACCTGAGCAAATCACCACCCCTCTCTGGGCCTCAGTTACCTCATCTGTAAAATGGAGAGAATGATCCCTACCTGGTTGCTAGTGCCCCCTCCCTGCAAAAACATGCATCTGTGACTCCTGCCCACCTCTCAACACTCTGATGCTGGGTGTCAAGGTTCCTCTGGGGAGCTAGTTGGGCCACTGGAGCAGGAGGCCCCTGGGAGTGAGGCTTCAGGCTGGCAGCCTGGGGCCAAAAGGCTCTGCATCTTTTTTTTTTTTTTTAATGTTTATTTATTTATTTCGAGAGAGAGAGAGGATCCCAAGCAGACTACACACTGTCAGTGCAGAGCCCGACATGGGGCTCGATCTCATGGATGATAAGATCGTGCGTGACCTGAGCTGAAACCAAGAGTCGGATGCTTACCTGCTTAACCAGCTGAGCCACCTGGGTACCTGGGGCTCTGCATCTTATGTTGTTCAATTTGAGCCAACATTAAACCTTCAGGGACTTCAAATAACATTCTAGAGTTACATCTGCTGTGGAAAATGTGTTGGACCTAAAAACACTGCTGCCCCTTCCAGCCACAATTTTACACTCTCCACTTTGCTACAGCCCTTATCCTTCCGAGCACTGATACTCTGGCTTCTCTACTGCCTCCCCACACCCACTGGGCCCCTGTGGGCCTTTGTCTTTGCATGCCCTTGACTTTCCCCTACAGGCTGAGGTATCAGGGGGTGGCCAGCCCTCAGGCAGTCCTTACTGTGAGCCAGATATTGCCAAGAGCACTTTTTACACAGTAATCCTCATGCCCCTGTTCTGAGGTAGATGCTATTATTAGCCTCCATTCCCGGAGTAAGGAAACAGAGGTGCAGAGATGCTAAATGAGCTACCCAAGGTCACACAGCTGGAAGTGGCCGGTGCTAGGATTTACATTCAGGAGGCCGGGCTCCCAAGTGTGTGTGTTAACCACTGCCTTGCACTGTCTCCGCCAGGACGGTTCAGTGCTTGCTCCTACTTTTTCTCAAACTAGCATTTCTTTTTCTGCTAATAAAAAAATATATATGCTCATAAAAAATATACAGGAGGCTTTAAAGAAACAAGTGAAGAAAAAGCCTAACGTTTTCACTCCCCATCTCTCCCCAGACGTAGCATTTTGAGGTCATCTCTGCAGAGGGACACAAAGATAAGTTATTTTAAAAAAATGGGATAGTAGCCCCACAAACCAAAAACATACAAAGGTGAGAGAATGATCCGGAACTCACACTTAGGACCCATTCAGCCTCGGTTCAGCTGTCCCAGCTCATCCGCTGCCTGTGTGACCCCTGGGCTGTTCATCTAAGTTTCGGATTTCCTTCGGCAAAATGGGGCTGATGATAGTCTGAGCTCACAGAACAGACCTTAACATCCAATGATGATGCACGAGAAATACTTAGCATGGCTCTTGGCATCCAGAGAACGCTTAAAAAAAAAAAAAAAAGCTTCAATTATGGTTATTCATGGCTTATGTATGCTCCTTAGGTCAGTAAGCCTCCAGCCCAAGCAAGATCTGGATTCTGGACACGGAGAGAAGCAAAGAGTGAAGGCTGCACACAGTCTGAGGGCTGAGGTGAGGCATCCAGCAGAAAGCCTGTGGTCAGGATCTGGAGGTCCAGGAGCAGTTTAGAAAGTGAGGTGAATGGGGTGGGAGGGGAGGGTGTGCAAGATACAGATTATGTAGGGGAGTGGGGGGTGAGGGCTGGAGATGCTCGGAGGGTAAAAGCCTCCCCTCTGATGGGGAGGATACTCTCTACTGAGTGTACTCGTTCTCCCGAGTCTGGAATAATCACCCAGTGCTGAAACTCCCCAGCAGCCTCCTCCCTCCAAGTAAATAGGTGTTGCTATTCCAAGCAAGGCCTGTGATAAAAATACTTGCTTTGCTTTGGAGAGATTTTTTTTCTTTTTTTTTTTTTAAGCCATGAAAATAACAGGGCAGTAGGCTGTCTATTTTAGGTTGGGGCCTTTGGCTGGCTTTCAAAGTCACAGCCCAAATGAGATCTATTTAGAAACAGGTCAGTGCACACACTCTGCACGCGTTGATTGTCCGGTAGAACCAGCCTGGATGGATGCACCTAAGAGACTCTGGGGCCTGTACCCGAAGGGCAGAGTTGGAGGGAACTGGATTGCGAGCCATTGTTTACGCCCGAACGTGACAGCGAACCCTGGCGTCTCCCCGGACGCGGGAGGGGGGGGAGTGGGGGGGATTGGGCAGAGTCCTCCCCACGCCCCGAGTTCTCAGGAGGCGGGGCCACCAGCCAGCCTCTCTCTCCACTTCTAGAATGCTGGGTCAGGGTGGGGCTGGGGTATGGGAATGCTCTCCACCTTCTCTATAAATCTTCGGGACACGCAGCGGCCTTGGAGCCAAGCAGGCGCTCCGGTTGGTTGGGGCTCGCCATGTGGAACCGGGCTGAAAATTTTCCATCCTCTGTAGACCAAAAGGGTGCCTTGGGCGACGGAGAAAGACGCTCTGGAGAGGATGGCCTGAGATGGAGTGGAAAGAACCTGAGCAGATTGAAGTTTGAACGTTGGTTCTGGCACTGACTAGCTGTGTGACTTTGGGGACGTAACTTCACCTCTCTGATCCCTTGCTTTTTATTAGTGAAATGGAGGTAATAAAGCAAACCTTACAAGACGGTTGTGAGGATTAAAGAAGAGAATGTATTTTAAAGCATCTAGTACATATAGAGTGGCCATCAGTCTGGAAACACAGGAATTTTCAGAATAGATGGTTTATTGGTAATACATAACAAAATTCTGTACATTTCCAGACTTTAGAGTCACTTTGTGGTAATATTAATTTCTAGCATTGATATGGTACTTATCATGTGCCAGGCACTGTTCTAAATGCTTTACATGTATCAACTCATTAATTCTTCTTAATAACCTAGGAAGTAGGCGCTACATCATTTACATTTTACAGGTGAGGAAACTGAGGTTCAACAGTCAAATGACTTATCCAAGGACACACGGCTAGAAAGTGGCAGAACCAAGAATCATACCTGGGCAATTAACCGTTGCACCACAGTTAACCATTATGCTATACTGGCTTTTTCTAATATAGTAGATGTCTTGACACTCAGATAATGCCAATAGGTGAAAATAATGTAATGACAACAACAATTATGGGTCCCAGAGTGCAGCATTGCAAAAAATCTTAAGAAGTCACCCAGTAATTGTGGTCTTAACCTTCTGCCTTTCCAGTCAAAAATATACCAAAAATAATTGGGAGGTAGTTACCAAATGAATTTTGACTTTGCCCAATCTGAGAGGTGAGAAGTGGTCTCTCAAAGCCATTTCTCTTATTATGATGGTGTCTATCTTTCTATATGTTGGATTTATTTGCATGTGCCTTTCTGTGAACTGTCTGTACATATCCTCTGACCATTTTTCTGTTGGGTACTTAGTCTTTTCTTATTGATTTTTGGAGCTCTTTTTATATGAGAAAAACTAACTCTTTGTGAATTGAATTGCAAGTATTTTTCCCCTAGTGTGCCATGTGACCTTTGATTTTGCTTAAGGTATTTATTACCAGGCAGAAACTTGACTTTTATGTGGTTGAATTTATTAACCTTCTCCTTTACAGCTTCTGGCATCTGTATCATGCTTAGAAATGCCCCTCCTATGCTGAAAAAAAAATTTTTTTTTAACATTTAGACGTTTTCCTCTGGAACATCTATGGTTTCATTTATACTTAAGTCTTTTAGTCATTTGCGTTTCATTTTGGTGTTTTGGTATTTTCCTAGATGCTAGGAAAACAGTATTTTTGGCCCCATTCTTCTCCACGCCTGGCATTTCCGTGTTCAGCATGAGATCATTTCTGTCCAGTTCTCCTTGGTTCCAATTTTGATAGGAAAATTTGGCCTTAGCTTGGTGTCTATATTAGTTTCTAGGGTTGCCATAACAAAGTCCTACAAACTGGGTGGCTTAAACAATCAGACATTTATTCTCTCATGGTTCTGGAGGCCAGAAGTATGAATGAAATCAAGGTGTCGGTGGGCCTGTGCTCCCTCTGAGACTCTGGATGGGATCCTTCCTTGCCTTTCCCTTAGCTCCTGGCGGCAGCCGGCAAGACCTGGCGTTCCTTGGCTTGCAGCCACACCACTCCAATCTCTGTAACTGCGGGGGGGGGGGGGGGGGGGGTGGAGTATATCTGTGCATCTGTCTTCTACTCTTAGAATAAGGACAACAGTCATATTTGGCTAGTGCCCACCCCACTCCAGTACGACTTCATTTCTGCTTGGTCACATCTGCAAAGATTCTACTTCCAAAGAAGGCCACATTAGCAGGTGCTGGGGATGAGGACCTCCACATATTGGGCAGACCCAATTCAACCCGAGGCAGTTGGCTCCTCAGAATTATCTACACTTGCAGAGATACAGCTTAGAAGTTGTATAGAATAAATCATAGAGAAAAGCATCAAAGTAAAGATGATAGACATCTGTAGCTTAAAAACCTCTCAAACTACCACAACAGTAATAACAATTATGAAGACAAAATCATTACAAATAAGTGAAACAGCTTCAAAATGAAAAGGTGAACAAAAGTCTAGGAGCAAACATTTGCCATCAATATTTCAGAAGTTCATTTCTTCACTGGAGCACCTGGGTGGCTCAGTCAGTTAAGCATCCGACATCAGCTCAGGTCATGGTGAGTTGGAGCCCTGCACCGGGCTCTGTGCTGAAACTCAGAGCTTGGAGCCTGCTTCAGATTCTGTGTCTGCCTCTCTCTCTGCCCCTGCCCTGCTCGCACTCTGTTTCTCTCTCTGTCTCTCAAAAATAAATTTAATAATAATAATAATAATAATAAAGACGTTAATTTCTTCATCGCAAACAATGATGCACAAATATTGATAAGAAAAAATGCCAATACCCCAACAGTCAAAGGTCATGAAGAGATAAATCAAAAAACAGGGAACATAGATGTGGAAACATATCTGACTACATGACTAATCAAAGAGATACAACTTAAAGTAGTGATAAAGTACTTTTCTTTTTGTAATAACCAACAGAAAAATAATTATAATATTTTGTGTTGGCAAAGTGATAGGGGAACTGGCAATCTCACATAGGGCTGGTGGCAGCACCCTTTTGGAAAACAAGCTGGCGATATAGATCAAGGGCCATAAAAATGTTTATTCCAGTTGGTCCAGTAATTCCACTTCTAGGGCTCTATTCTAGGGAAATAATCTGAAGTGTGGAAGCTATTTGAAAAGGTGGAGCAGAAGGACTTGTATTAAATCCCTGCTTGATGCCAAGCTCTTTACGTATCTTATCTCAATTCTCTCAATAACCTTGTGAGGTCAGTATTTGCTCCATTTACAGATAAGGAAACCAAGGCTCTGTGAGGTTAGGCCCCTGTCCAAGGTCACATAGCTTTTAAGTGCCACAGCTGGGCTTTGGTCAGAATTCTTTTTTTTTTTCCTTAAGGTTTTATTTTTAAGTAATCTCTACACCCAACATGGGGCTTGAACTCACGACCCAAGATCATGAGTGGAATACTCCACTAACTGAGCCAGCCATGCTCCCTTGATCTGAGGGTTGTTTTTTTTTAATTTTTTTAATGTTTATTTATTTTTGAGAGAGAGGGAGAGACAGAATCCAAAGCAGGCTCCAGACTCCGAGCTGTCAGCACAGAACCCAATGTGGGGCTTGAACTCATGAACTGTGAGACCATGACCTGAGTGGAAGTCAGACACTCAGCTGACTGAGCCACCCAGGTGCCCCTCCCTTGATCTGAATTTTAAAGCCACTGGGCTCTCAGCTGCCCCTGGCTGGTTGGGAGGCAGAATACATGGTCCCTCCTTCAGGCCAAAAGCAAGAGGCAGTGAGGTTGGCACCAAGTGTCTCTAAGATTTATCTAGGTTCTGAGGTTTTGCAAATCTTTTTATTGTCGTGAGGAAACTACAGGAAGGATAAATACAGAAACGAGTAAAAATTATGCAGAAAATATTAGACACACTTCGTTTCCCCTATCAGCTTTGGGACTTTCAGCCAACATGGATTTTTGTTTTGGGGTATATTGATGTGTTCTTTTTTTTTTATTAATTTTTTTAATGTTTTTTTTTTAAATTTATTTTTGAGACAGAGAGAAACAGAGCATGAGCAGGGGAGGGGCAGAGAGAGAGGGAGACACAGAATCTGAAGCAGGCTCCAGGCTCTGAGCTGTCAGCACAAAGCCCGACGCGGGGCTCAAACTCACAGACTGTGAGATCATGACCTGAGCTGAAGTCGGATGCTAACCGACTGAGCCACCCAGGTGCCCCGACATGTTCTTAATTAAGATTACTTACTCTGTTTGCATGCCTATTTATTTATTTAACAAATATATTGTAATGATTGAACGTATAGGTTCTACCTATGTGAATTCATTATAGTACTATTGCAAATTTTCTCTTTGAAATTACATAAAAATAAGTAGTTATTAACAAAAAATAAGGGGGAAAAACTTGTAAGAAAAGGAGGCACCTGGCTGGCTCAATTGGTAGAATATATGACTTTCGATCTTGGGGTCTTGAATTTGAGCCCCACATTGGGCATAGAGTTTACTTTGAAAAGACATTGAAAAAATAAGTAGGGGGTGGGGTTGAACTGCTTGAACTGCATCCAGAGCTCATCTGCTCTTAGCTTTGTGTCCTTGGCTCAGTTCCTTCATCTGTAAAATGGAATGGTAATGGTACCTATTTCACAGGATTGTTATGAGACTGAGATTCACTCTCATGATTTACTACTATATGTCTTATGACATTATGCCTGGTATATAGTTAGTTCTCAAACACTGTTAGCTATTGTTACTATAAATTTCCTTTCTGTGTTAAGCAACTTGTTTTGGAGTCGCTTGGCTTCTGAAATTGTTTCTAAGAGAAAATACTGACTTTTCTGATAGAGCAAATGTGGATGGGACACCAACATTACTGAAAGGATTCTGAGAAGGAAGATAAAACTAAAGTTGCCCAGAACCATAATGAGGAAATGAACTAACAGAAAACGATCTACAATTTTAAATGTGCAAATCATATCCAAACCTGAGAAGAGGGTTCTACAGATGAGCCCAAACCCTATTAATCTAGTGTCAGAAGATTGACTTCTTGTAACATCTCTAAGTCTTTCCCTCCTAGAGAGGTAGGTGAAGGGGTACAAATTGAAGCTGGTTACCAGAGGACCCCCATCCTTACTTACTGAACAAACAAAACTCCTCAGTTCTCCCCTACTCAATGTTACGGGGCCAATGTCTACTTGTAAAGGATACAAATATTGCTAATAATATAATACCTAGATTCTCACAATGTACTAATCCTATTGCGGTGAAGGTGGAGAGGCCAATACCAAACTCTGAATCCACAAGAGCCTCAGAGTCCGGCAGGGTGACACAGGTCATTTGAGGGCACAGAACGGTGGAAGGAAGGCTGAAAGGCACTGAGCAGACCTTTCCCTCAGTGATCTTTGGAGCCTGGGACACTCTTCAGTTCAAAGACGCTGTCTCTGGAAGTGAGTGCATAGCTACCCCAGTGATTTTCATGTTCTAAGATATCTCTCTTCAGAAAAAGAAAAAGAAATGACCATAAGTAAACGTCAATATTGTCAGAGGAAATCAATATGTAATTGCTGGAACATTTATTAGGACTGTTACAAGTGACAGAGAAACTAACTCAATGGTTTTAAGTTCAGAAAAGGGGAATATCATGCTGCATGGAACTGAAAAAGCAGTTCCAGGTCTGGCTGGTTGCAGGTCTTGTTGGTTTCAGGGTTTAACAAATGTCAGCAGGACCCAATAAGACTCCAGGCTCAGCTCTCATTGTGCAAAGGTAGCTGAGGCAGGCCCAGCTGTCTCTCCCCCAACAGTTTGAGTCCCTGGGAAAATTCAGAAGACTCATTTGGGAGCTTCTTCAAAAAATCTGGCCATTCACTTCGATTGGATCTGGTTGGGTCATGTGTCCATCCCTGAACCAATCACAATGACGAGGGCCATGTGCCGCTAAGATTGACCAGTCCTGAGTCACATGCTCTGTGTAACACTGAGCGCTGAATAGATGAGACTATTGTTTGTTTAAGTTTGAGTTTCTCTCACGTGGCTGTGCTTAATTTGTTTCCCCCTGTGCTCCCCCCATCCCAACCTCTGCCCATTGAGCCCCTGGAAGGCAGGGACCATGCTGAGCATTTTTATATCTCCAGTGGCAGGGTCAGTGCGTGGCTCCCAGCATGGAGTAGTGCTCACTCAGTAAATGTTCATTGAAATAAACTGAATTAATTGCAGATAATGGAGAGTGAACTGGAGAACTGAGATGTGTGTCCATAAGGTTTATGCAAAACAAAGCAACACAAGCACACCTCTGGCCCTGATTATCTGGCTTTCATTCTCCCTTTGGAATCACCCAACCCAAGCCAATGAAGGAAACTGTACCCATTTTAGATTCTGGACATCGATGACAATGAAATAATCTGAAATTAAAGTTTTAGTTGTTCAGGGGCGCCTGGGTGGCTCAGTCGGTTAAGCGGCAGACTTCGGCTCAGGTCATGATCTCGCGGTCCGTGAGTTCGAGCCCTGCGTCGAGCTCTGTGCTGACAGCTCAGAGCCTGGAGCCTGTTTCGGATTCTGTGTCTCCCTCTCTCTGACCCTCCCCCGTTCATGCTCTGTCTCTCTCTGTCTCAAAAATAAACATTAAAAAAAAAATTAAAAAAAAGTTTTAGTTGTTCAATAAACCTTAGGATTTGCTTGCAAGCTGGAGCCAGAGTTTCTCTTCTGCCTTAGCAAATAGTGAAATAATTAGCAAATAGTGGTACATGCTGGGGAGATCAAGGTGATAGAATGTTGCAAAAATGAGTAATACGGCCCTTATTCTAGAGACTGAGAGAGGCCTGAGCCACTTCCATTTTTTGATGCTCCTGGTATATATTTTTTAATGTGGAAGTGCCAAAGTAGATATTAAAAAGTGGTGATGGGGTGCCTGGGTGGCTCAGTCAGTTAAGCATCTGACTCTTGATCTCAGCTCAGATCTTGATCTCAGGGTTATGAGTCCAGACCCCATGTTGACCTCTGCAGTGGGTATGAAGCCTACTTAAAAAAAAAAAAAAAAGTTGGGGCACCTGGGTGGCTCATTCGGTTAAGCGTCTGACTTCAGGTCAGGTCATGATCTCGTGGTTTGTGGGTTTGAGCCCCACGTTGGGCTCTGTGCTGATGGCTCAGAGTCTGGAGCCTGCTTCGGATTGTGTCCCCCTCTTTCTCTCTCTCTGCCCTTCCCCTGCTGACACTCTCTCTATCTCAAAAATAAACATTAAAAAATTTTTTTTCAGGTTTTTAAAAAATTTTTTTTAATGTTTATTTCTGAGATAGTGAGAGAGAGCGCGCGCACACACACACACGCGCGCACACACACACACACACACACACACACACACACATATGAGCAAGCGGGGGAGGGGCAGAGGGAGAGGAATACAGAATCCAAAGCAGGCTCTAGGCTCCAAGCTATCAGCACAGAGCCTGAGCAGGGCTCAAACTCACAAACCACCAGATCATGACCTGAGCCAAAGACAGATGCTCAACCAACTGAGCCACCCAGGGGCCCCTTAATGTGTTTAAATCATAATCCCCCCTTTCCAGCATAACATAAATTAATAATGTTATTTACAAGACAGTTACAACATTTATTTGGAAACCTAATGCATAGTTGTGGCTGATTGTACTTTTCACAGATGGCTGTATCCCACATGAGTTTTTGTCACCTTGCCCAGTCTCCCATCAAGAGATGGAGTCTGTGTTCTCTGCCCTTGAATCTGGGCGGGACTGTGACTGCTTCAAACAGCAGAGTACACTGGAAGTGATGCTGGGTGACTGAGTCATAAAAGACGGCAGCTTCTGCATTGTTTACTGGTGCTCTGCACCGCCATGGAGGAATTCTGACTACCCTGAGGCCACAATGCTGGAAAGGCCAGGTGGAGGTGCGTTGGCAGACTGTCCCAGCTAACCACTCCCCATTCCCCCACACATCCCTTCCAGCCATCTCCACGGAGGTGCCAGACATAGGAGTGAAAAACCATCTTGGAAGTGGACCCTCCAGCCCCAGGTATTCAGGTCACCTGCCATCAGAGTCCTTCCACCAAAGGCCCAGACATCGCAGAGCCAGCCATGCTTGCCAGGCCCTGTCTGCATTCCTGACCCACAGGAATAACATAACAAAATGGTTGCTCTTTGACACCCCTAAGTTTGGAGTGCCTTGTTACACAATGGGCGGCTGGAATAATCGTCTGCCACAGACAATGTGGTCCACTGATAAGGCTTCAGATTAAGTCGAATGATGAGGGCTTTCTTTTATTCTTGTTGGTGTAACCTCTACAACTTTGTTTGGGGAGAGCTGGCAAATTTTAACATGCTTCCAGGACTATATGGCCCTCCTGACCTCTCTCTGGGGTCACCTACATAATTTGTGGTGCCTAGCACAAAAATGAAAATGTGGGGCCCCTTGTTCATAAAGTAGGAAAAAGTGACTTTATAGGTATTCAAATGTAGAACTTTTCCCTTTCTCTCGTCTTGTCATGGTGTTTTGTACGTGCTATTTAATGCCAGGCTCCCCAGGTACAGGGACACTCACAGCTCAAGTGCAGACCCTGATGGCTGTGTGGGTCTGCTGGCTGCGGGAGCCCGACTCTGGTCTGGCTGCCAGACTGAAAGGCTAGAGCTGGACTGGAATTAGGAGAGTCACCCTCCCCTTCGCATGGACCTACCATCTCAATTCTGGGTGGATGGGGACCCTCCAGTTGTGCTCAGTACCTGGATCAATGGTGGAAGTGAGGCACCTCCCATGTTGCCTGCCAAATGTGCAATGGTACTGCCACCCAGGGGAGGGCACATCAAGATCAAACATGCCCTCTCCCTCACCAGTGCCTGGGCCTCCTCGGGGCCACAGGACGGCAAAGGTTGCTGGGCGGGAGTGGAGACACTGGGCAGGACTTGGCTCAGGTTGGGGGTGGAGGGAAGTGGCAGAAAGGAAAGGGAACAGGCAGCTGAAAAGCCCCAGAAAGGCAGGAGCACTTGTGACCAGAGATTCCAAGCCCCTAGGTGTATGCTTCATGTCCCATTGGACTTCACTTTAACAAAACACAAATTCAAAGATGAAATTATTATGCATCTCAATACAGAGACCACAGAGCATTAAACCCCAAGGGCTGGACCTTCTGAGTGCAGGGGCCCTGTGTGACTGCATTGATCTCATGCCATGAAGCCCACCCTGCATCTCCCCAACATACGATGATGTTTTGAAAAAAAAATTTTTATTTATAAGTAATCTCCACACCCAATGTGGGGCTCGAACTCAAAACCCTGAGATCAAGAGTTGCACGCTTCACTGCCTGAGCTAGCCAGCGCCCCTCCCCAACACAAAATGCTTTCCTAAGGATCTCAGCTTCACCAAAGTCTTATGAGGTGGGTGTATTGTCCCCATGTCACAGATACGAAAATCTTTCAGACAGATGTAGTAGCCTGTTTGCCTGGCCCAGAGTTGCACAGCGAATAGAGTAAGGAGATGGAAATTCAACGTCTGCTTCCAAAGACTGTGCCTTTCCTGCCAGCTGAAGCAATGAAGGGTTGAGAAAAGACTACATAATAAAGTGTGGGCTAACGCAGGAGATATATGGAAATTCGGAACAAGGACAGAACACTGGAGGCCACAGCTGCCAGGGGAGGCTCCGTGGAAACATGGCCCTTGAGTTGGGATTAAAAATAGGGAAGGGCAGGGCACCTGGGTGGCTCAGTCAGTTAAGCATCTGGACTCTTGATTTGGGGGTCATGATCTCACAGCTTGTGAATTCAAGCCCCATGTCAGGTGCTGTGCTGACAGTGCAGAACCTGCTTGGGATTCTCTGTCTTCCTCTCTCTTTGCCCCTCCTTCACTTTCTCTCTCTCTGTCTCTCTCAAAAATAAACAAACACTTAAAAAGTAGGCAAGAGCATTTCCAGCAGATGGAATAGCATGAGATGTTTCACCTGGTGGGCTGGGTTCCATAGGCCTGAGAGGAACAGGTTCTGTTCCTGGGACAGGAGGAGTCCGACCAGTGAAATAGGAGAGAATTTCAACAGGAAGAGGATGCCCTTTACCAAATGTCATGAAGGGCACTGAGGCCTGGGCTTGAGAAACCCTTCTGGAGGGATGTTTCAGTGAGAAGGAGAGACATTTTGAAGGTGGCTATGGGAGGCAGACGACTGGGGCTTAGTGGAGGGATGGTTGAGAAAATTGAGTTGGAGTCCAGACCATTTTTTGGACAAATTTGGATCCAAAATTTAGGGGAAAGGGGAAGAAAGAATTAGGGTGGTAACTGGAAGGGGGAAAAGGACATTTGAAAGTGCTGGTGTTTTTCTTTGTCAAGATTGGCACACTTTTCCATTTAGAACAGAAAGTAGTAAGTTGGGGAGAGGTGTTGGAGACAGAAGGGAGGAGGAGGAGGGCTCCCTGAACACCTACTGCGTGCCAGGGCCTGTACCTTCCTATTTTATTTCCTCCCAATAACGCCCGATGGCAAGTCTTCCTGCTCCTACACCACCTGAGGGAGAGGCTACAAATCACAGCAGTGAGGGCAGGGCTATCATTTGGTCTTTTATTTGTCTAACTTTGGATCCCAAGCCTACCCCTCTGTGCAGAGGAGAGGTGAAAGTTGGGTTTATCAAGGGGAAAAAATATGTGTCTGTGTGTTCTCAGCAAATGCTGTAGGAATTTGATGGAAAGGGGGCAGTGAACAGGGGCTCCGGCCCCTGTTGGGAGTGAGTCATCAGCCCTGAGGTGTGGTCCAAGGCTGGGAGGAGGCAGGTAGAGGTTAGCCAAGGAGGTGGTGGGAAAAGGCTGTGCATTGGCCACACCCAAGAGACGGGTTGGCCCCATCAGTTGCTGGAGTCAGGGTGACTTTTATCTTGGGGCTCTGTAGCTGAGGAGCTAGGATGAAAGGGAGATGGTTCTGGGAAGCATGGCAACATGGGTCAGGCACCAGAGGTGCCTTGGTGAAGGCAAAATTGAGTTGAAGGCTGGGGTGGGTAGTGTGTGTGGAGTGTGAACAATGGAGAAGGTGAGAGGGCTATGGGACAGACTGGATCCCCCCTCCCCCCACCCTCTATCTTTTGTTCCCCATTCTTTTTTTTTTTTTTTAAGTTTATTTATTTTGAGAGAGAGCAAGAGTGAGGGGGGAGGTGGGAGATGCAGAGAGGGAGAAAGAATCCCAAGCAGGCTCCAGGCTGTCAGAGGAGACCGTGACATAGGGCTTGATCCCAGGAACCATGAGATCATGACCTGAGCCTAGATCAAGAGTCAGGAGCTTAACTGACTGAGCCACCAGGTGCCTCTAATTTCCCCATCCTCAATCTCTGTTTCCAGTGTGGACCATTTCATTTGTTCTCCAGGCCTGTTGTTTTTTTTTTTAATTAAAGTTTTGAGTGGGTAACATATTCACATGGTTCAACAATGAAAAATTAAAGTTTAAGAAAAAAATTAAAAAGAATGCAAATAAGATATAAAAGTTTTTAAATTAAATTGAAAAGGAGGGGCACCTGGGTGGCTCAGTCGGTTAAGAATTCAACTCTTGATTTTGGCTCAGGTCATGATCTCATGGTTCGTAAGTTCAAGCCCCACATCAGACTCTGCACTGACAGTGTGGCACCTACTTGGGGTTCTTTCTCTCCCTCTCTCTGCCTCTCCCCTGCTTGTGCTCTATTTCTCAAAATAAATAAACATTAAAAAATATATTTAAAAAAAGAAAACAAAAGAAACAAAAAAACCAAGTAAATAAAAATTATAAAAAGGCAGTACAAACTATTTTTACCAGTCCTATATTCCATAGTTCCATTCCCAGTTCCCACCCTCCCCCTAGCCTGTGATCACTGTTAGTAGCATTTTGTGTGTCCTTCAGACTTAAACAAATACTTTTCTTTCTTTTCCTGAAAAGTAGCATACTGGTCACACTGTTTTATCCCTAGGCTTTTTTTTTCCCTCCTTCAACAGTACTTCTTAGCTATCTTTCCATATCAGTACATAAGAGAGTTCATCTTTCACCTAATTGCATAACAATTCTTTGATTATAAGCAATGCAGCAAGGAATAATCTTGTACATACATCATTTCACGCACTTATAGGCATATTTATAGGATAAATTCCCAGGACACTTTCTTTAACAAAAGGTATGCACATTTATAATTTTGATATTGCCAAATTGACTTCCATAGAGATTGTTCCAGTTTCTATGTCCCAAGTAATTTCTGAGAGAGTCCAGGCCTTAATTTTGACTTGATTTCCAGGATGACTCTGCATTAGGCTTTTCTGCATATGACACCACAGCATGTATTGTGGCTGACACCCCAATAACTAGCCCCTTATCCACCACCCCACCCCCATTATGGACTGCCTCATTATGGCTTGTGGGAGACTGACCCTTGGTCAGACGTCTTTTTGCCCCTCCAGACATCCCCTTTACCATTCTCTCATGTTCTCTGCTCAGGGAGGCAATCTCCAACTGAGAACTACTGTTTCCCAAACCTATATGTTAAGTCACATCTCTATGCCTTTGCCTGTATGGTTTCCACCTCCTGCCCTGCCCTCCCACCCATCTCAGTATGGAAAATTCTGACTCCTCCTTAAAGGCTCAGCTTAAGTGTTGCCTCTGTGGAGGCCTCTCTGACAGAACCGGTCACTCCCTCCCTCCTCTGCTGTGGTACCACAGAACTCCTGTCAGCTGGCCCTTAGGGCACACTTGGGTCACCTGGTGGGGTAACTGTTTACAAGGCTCTGTCTCTCTCGGCACCCAGCCCAGGTCAGGCCCATCTTTCAAACTCGTCTGTAACTAAAATTAAACTCAGTGGAGAGGTAGGGTGGCATGGAAAGGCATGGAAAGGCATGGAAGTTGTGAGAGTCAGACTGGGTATGACTCCATCCTTTGTCCTCTTCCCACCTCGCCCTCCCTCATTCTCTGTGTTCTAACCACACTGGCCCATGTTCCTTTCCCACTTCATGGCCCTTCATGTGCTGTTCCAGCTGCCCTTTCCGTGGTTCTTTTTCATCCATCAGTGCCCAGCTTAAGTCTTACTTCCTAAGAGAGAACTTCCATGACTGCTGAGCCTAAAGATACACCCTTTTCCCATTCTGTAATTCTCTAGTCATTCTCTTCATTGACTGACCATGATCCTAGTTTTTATGTTGATTTGTTTACCAGTTTGCTGCTTGTCCTCCCCCACCGGACCTTTAAGCCCTTGAGGGCAAGGACCTTGGCTTGTTCACTGTCATGGGTCCGGTGCTAACACAGGAACTGGCACATGTGAGGCACAACAGAAATCTTTATCAACTGAATGATGAATGAACAAATGAACAGGTCCAAATCCCTGCTCCACCATTTCCCAGCTTTGTGCTTGGATTAATTGCCCTCTCAGAAGAGTTCCTCATTTGAAGATCGGGACTTATTGGTAGTGATGTGTACTGGTGATTGTACAAAACGCCTGCATGAAAAGGCTTTGTAAATGGTAGCTATCATTTGTTTTTGTTTCCTTCATCTAAAAAATGCATTCTTTTAGCCAGGCTTAAAGACCTTATTGTGTATCTTTACCAAAAAAATTTTTTTATATTGAGGTGTAACAAATGTATAGAGAGAACACATACTGATTTCTACACACACACACACATACACACACACCCATGTAACTACCCCCCAAATTAACTAGAACATCCCAACACCCAGGTAAGTTTCCACATTAGCCTCCCCCACTAATGATACCTATTCTTTCTCTCTGTGTGATCTGAGATTATGGCATGTCCATTCTTTCTAGCTCTTCTGACCTTTCCTACCACCAAGCCAGAGATTTCTAAAGTAGAGGATATGCAACCCAGTGGGGTATAAGATGATGCCTCCAATTCTACTCTTAGGTATATGCCTGAAAGAACTGAAAATAGTACATATATTTGCATACTCACAACAGCACATATATTTGCATACTCAACAGCACTATTCACAATAGCCTAAAGACAGAAACAGCCCAAATGTTCATCAACCAACTGTGCTATATACGTATGGTGGAATATTATTGTCATAAAAAGAAATGAAGTACTGATACATACTGTCATGTGAATGAATCTTTAAAACGTTATGCTAAGTAGAAAGAACCAGACACAGGGGCTCCTGGGTGGCTCAGTCAGTTAAGCGTCTGACTCTTGACCTTGGCTCAGGTCATGATCTCATAGTTGTGAGATTGAGACCCGTGTTAGGCTTCGAGCTGGGCATGGGGCCTGCTTTAAGATTCTCTCTCTCCTTCTGCCCGCCCCTTTTATTCATGCTCTCTCTTAAAAAAACAAAACAAAAAGAACCAGACACAAATGGTCACATGTTCTATGAAAGATCCAGAAAAGATAAATCCTCCGTTGTAGAATGCATATTGGGGGTTGTCAAGGGTTAACTGGGAATGGGATGGGGAGAAACTGCTTAATGGGTAAGGGGATTTTCTATGGAGTGATAGAAATATTTTGGAAGTAGAGGTGCACAACACCGTGAACATACTAAATGCTACTGAATTGTCTTCTTTGAAATGGTTGAGTTTATCTTATGTGAATTTCACCTCGATAAACTGTTTTGGAAAAAAATGAAATAGCCAGTCTTACTGGTCAGCTGAGGGGTTTGAATGAAGCACAGGCTCCCTAAGCTGTGAAGTGCTGGGCAAATACCAGCTGGGAGCTGCTGAAGGAAGAAATGGCCTGGGGGTCAGCAAGTGTGGTTTGCTGCTCTACCCCAAGCAGTAATATTACGATAAGAGATAGCTATAATAATTACAGCTAACACTTCTATAATGTTTAACATGAGCCAGGCACTGTTCCAAGTGCTTCGTATCTTAAACTCATGAAATCCTTACAACTCTGAGAGGTGGATACTATCACGTTTTCATTACAGATGAGGAAACCGAGGAACTGAGGTTTGAAAGACTGGTCCCAGTCACAGATGAGGAAGTGGCAGAGTCCAAATTTAAAACTAGGCGATCAGACTCCAGGTACTGAAGTCTCAACCCCCAGGCTCCTGTGCTAAGTGCTTTCCATGTTTAATCTCATTTAATCCTGTGAGGTAGATATTATTACTCCTACTAAAAAAAAGTGCACACACACACAAACACACACACAAAACTGTCATGGACTTTCTATATTCAATGCCTTCCACTCTTTCTTCTGCATTTATTTTCATGTTGGTCCTCATCTTGCTTCATCTTCAGTTTTCGATATACTGCACATATTACTACATGAATTTATTATTTCTATTTTCTTTTGGTCTCTCATCACTAGAAGGCAGGGCTTCTGGTTGTTGATTTCCCAATACCCAGAACAATGTGTGGTACACAACAGTCATAACAATTTAAATAAGCGAATGTTGCACATAATAATTGGGCTATTTTGTATGCCTGTGTTTGAATAAAGATCATACCATAGTGTTCTACTTAAAATGTGATGTCTTGGATTTAAAAAAAAAGTCAGTACACAGATCTCCCTCATTCTTTTTAAGATGGATAATATCCCATACTGTGGACGCAGCACTGTTTCAAGTTTTCTACTTAATTAACCCACATCTTTCCCAGAGTATCTCTAATGCAAACAACATGACAATAAACATCTTAGTACATGCCTCTTTGTGCCCATATGAACATACTTCTCTAAAATTAAGTGCCTAAAGGTGGAATTGCTGGTAGGAGGGGTATACACATTAAAAAAAAAAAAAAGTCAGTGGGCAATGCCAAATTGTCCTCCCCATAACCATTCCTGCCAGCGATGAATTAGGGGACACAATAGGTTTTCATGTACTTTGTACCAGATTAGCTACTAACAGTCTTTTTAACTTTTTGCCAACCTGAGGGGAAAAAGGACCCCGATCTACAGATGAGGAAACTGAGGCTCAGAAAACCTGAGGGACTTTCCCCACAACTGGTAAGTGGCTGAGTCGCTTCTACGTGCTGGACTACCGATAGAACGCGCCAAAGTTGTACACAGCTTGCTGTGTCCTCCCGTACGTCTGCTTATCTCTAGGCCTTGTGATGCTGGCAAGCTAGCCTTGACCTCTCGCTAGCCCTCAGACACCTCCGAAGAGCACAAACCCCGCCACTTCTCGATTGCCAACCCCTGACCCCAAGAGCCGCCCAGTAACCAGTCCTTCGCTCTCCACTAGTCCGAAATGGCGACCAACGAGAAAGCAAGACCACGCCCCTTCTCTGGGAGGCGGGGCCTGAGTTCAGGCTAGAGTGATAGATGCCCGAGCCAAGTTTGAAGCCTGCTGCCAGGCGGGCTCACGCAGAAGCAGAGAGCCGGTGGCGCCGCAGGTCGGGAGGAGGAGCACCGAGTGGAGGGCTCGTTTGCCGGGGCCGCCCGAGAGTCTCTTCGTCGCGGGCGTTGGGGCCGCCATCTTAGATGGCGGGAGTAAGACGAGGACGGGCGTGAGACAGGAGGGCTTCTCTGCCGCTCTCCTAGGGCCCGGAAGAGGGCCAGCTGGCCGGGCTTTGGGGCGTGTGCCCCGAGGCGCGGAGCGCGAGTGCGACGATGCGGGGACTGCCCGGGGCCCCGTCCCCTGGGCTGGGGACACGCCGAATGTGACCGCCTCCCGCTCCCTCACCCACCGCGGGGAGGAGGAGCGGACTAGACGCCGCCACCAGACGACGGGACACGGAGGCGGCTCGGCTCCTTCAGGTAGGCGGCAGGGCCAGGCCCTGGATGCCGGGGGAGCTGGGCGGCGGGGCTGAAGGGGCCGGGTTCCTCGGCGGCCCGGCCTGGGCAGCGTTGATGGAGCGACCCCGCGGCTGCCGGGTCGAGGGCCTGGGCAAGGCCGCTGTCACCCCGGGTGGCGGTGGGCGGGCGGGAGCCCTGGGGCCCGGTGTCATGGCCGGCGAGCCGAGTTTCCACATCCCCACTCAAATTTCCTTGTGTTTCGGGGAAACGTGCTAGCGCCACCCCTGTACTCGGTGCATATTCCTTATATTTTGGCAATGGGAAAATCTGCCCAGAATTGCCCCCTATCCGTGTTGTCATTCAGACGGGCGAATTCCTTTTCTTTCTGGGCGCGGAGGGGTCCCGGGCTTGCATCCTCACTCAGAGTCTGTCACTCAAGTGACACTCTTACAGGGAGGACGAGAAGAATGGGGGACGAGAGGCGGAAGTGGGTCAGTTCCCCACCACAAAGGCATAGGGGCCTCGCCTTGGGTTTCGGGACTCCGTGGGTTACTAATGAAAGGTTTGGGATGCGTATGCTGAGGTTTGGCCCTGGGATGCTTTGGAGTGAAGATCCAGGGCTGTCCTTTGTGTGAAGAGAGAGCCGTCTGGACGCTTCAGTTGTGCAGCTGCAGAGGTTCTGCAGAGCTAGTCGATGCCCAGAAAGAGGAGTTTGGACATCTTGAGGGGAAAGGCGGCTGTGTTCATTCATTGTTCTCTTTCCAGGGCTCTGGGTGTGCCCTTTGGTATTCATTTCTCTGGTGGGAAGAATGTTAGTATCCCTCATGTCTCGTTGAGATGTGACCGGGTTCTAGAGGGTCAGTTAATCTAAGCAGGGATGAATTCAGCTCACGTTCTTTGAGTGTTTCTGCCTGCCTTGTCCTCTGTGGGCTGAGCGGAGGGAGCCTGCTCTTCATTCGCTCCCAAGGCGTGAAAACAATGCGCTGTGATGAGGATGGACTTACCAAGTGTTGTGGGAATTTGGAACGGCTAGTTTGCCTGGAGGAGTTGAGGTAGCTTGGACACCGGAGGGAACTTTTGCTGCCAGTTTTGGACTTGATGAGTAAGTGCTCACCAGGTGAGGAGGAGGGGAGAGCGTTCTAAGCTGAGGAAACCGCTGGTACAAAGGCATAGAGACATGCAGGAGTTGGGATGAGTTTGGGGTGCAGCAGAGAATCTAGGGTGCAGGAAGGAAGTGGTGAGAGATGGGTGTCTAAAAGAATATTTGTCTAGATTGTGAAGGCTCTTTGTTCCAGAGTGAACTAGTTGATATAATTTGATTAAAGGAGTATTGCTATTTTTTTTCTTTCTGGTAAGTATTTTTATCCCTTGTCTTTATATTGAAGCTGATAGTAATTGAAAAGACTTACTTTGTTAAACCCATTTAAGAACATTTTTGGTTAAGTGCTTTTATGTCAAATGTTTTGCACTTACACAATGGTGAATGAACTGAGCTCCTGTTCTAGGTGTTCCTGCAAGAGATTCTTCTGAGGTTTTGCTTGCTCACCAGTAAAACTTTATACATATAGTGCACACTGCTAATACTGCATTTTAAATGGCTGTTGGCAAGAAAAACCATGCTCCCCGGTCATGTAGAAATTGGAAGATTATATAAAAAAGCTGAAAAGTGTAGAATGCAAGTATTTTTAATTTATTAAGTGTGTTGTATATAGTAAACTTTCTTTGCATAGATTCCGTGGTTTCCAATTTTGTTATAAAGTCTTCAGCTCTGTAAACATAATTTACCCCAAATTGTTGTATTGTTGTGATTAATGCTTATGCTACAGTGATTATTATTGTCTTAACAGACTTCAGCTTGAAGTTCCTAAGTTTGTTGTCTAGGGTTGTGATGATTATATGCCACTGAAGAACATTAAGATACTTTTGGCTTGTTTTCACCCTTATCACTTCAAGGGCTAAGCTGTTTAAAATGCAACAGAAACATTTGACCCAGTTGAACATTGGATACTTGGGGAAATAAACCTGTTACTGTTTCTGCTGGAAAAGCTTATCTTTTAGGTATGTGGTGTTTGTGATTAGAAATTGTAGTGCAGTTGCTTAGCCTTGTTAATAAAACTCTTGTCAGTTGAAGAGTGTAAGCCTTCAAAGTAGAAGGCTTCAGTGAAATACATTAGAACATACTTTATCGGATTTGGTTTAGCAGAAAACAGGGAAACATTAAACTGGTCATTTGCGATGAAAAGTATCTAAAAGATGAAATGGAGAGTGGGTAATTAAACATCAAGTATGGTATTACAACTGCTCTGAAACTAGTTGTAGTTAGTTTAAAACATGCCATTTGTGAAATCCAAAGTAGGTGGTTTGCTCTGAAGTTTAAACAACTTGTTAGAAGTTAAATTTGGCTTTTCCATAAGCAGTAGTGACTTATTAAATGGAAAATACAATTAGTAACTTTAAATTACTATCTCAGGTAGTTTGTTAGTAAATATATGATACTACATTTTAATTTCAGATAAAACTTTGTTAGTAACCTACTTCCTAAAAATAGAAAAATGTTACATGAGGGAGGGCTTTTGTTTGCATGTTAGGAACATAATAGGCCATACATAATAATCCTGATCTTGGGAGGAGCTTGTTAACCAAACAGCATGCCTTAATGTTGACTTGCAGAAGAGAATTTTAAATATTGCTTTTGAAAGGCAGTGGACTGTGTGACAGTAGGGGGTTATGAAACCACAAAATGGAACTTGCAAGGGTTTTTCGTTTTTCAAATTGTACAGATCGTGGAAATCATTTCTTTAAAACTATGGTTGGAAAATTGCTCACCTTGACTAAATTAATTAGAAAACCAAGGAATACTGGGCTTATTTAGGATGAGGTTGTGTAGAATTTTAGGTTACCTTATCTTGTATGTATATGAGTGTTTATGTATGTGTATCAATGGCGAAAAATTCCTATTTGCTAAACTGACTAGGTGCTAAATGTAACCCTAGATGTTTGTGTTACAATTTAGTTAGTATTTTTAGTATAAGGCTAAACTACCTTGCTTATCATCCTCACAATTGTAATGACTAAGGTATTCTTGCCTTAAAAGTTGAGTAAAAGTTCCTTAATTACATATTAAAGTTTTCGTTTTTTATTTTGCAGTGGTTGAATCATTTTGTTCCTCCATTTCTCCTATAATACTTGAGTAGCTCTCAATGATTTTAGTGTTTAACTTCACATCTGTTAGCCTTTCTTCTAAAATTGCTCCTAAAATCTCAGTTTAACCAAGGAAAATGTCAAGTGGGTGTTGTTTCTTTGTTATTGGTTTTGGCCCAGGCTATCTGAAGTCTCTTTGGCAAATCACTCACAAAGTGTTAATTGCTTCACATTCCAATCAGTGTACATAGTTTTTCTTGAGGAACAGTTGACACATAGTTTTATTTTTAGACCAGATTCTAAGGGATCTTATTTGGTGGGGATTAGCAATACTAAAGCTAGTTTCAAATTGTAAAATCGTTGTGATTTTTAGATTGTTTGCATTGGTTAAGGAATGGGAAGCAGCAGGCAAGGACATTGTTTTAGGGGAACTCAGTATGTTAATTGCTGGTGAGGACCTTGTGGACTGTACAGGTGTCCTCTTCCTCCTCTTTCTACCAGTTGGATCTCATTTATTGTCATAAAATAACACGCATAAGAACATTTTGACTGTTGTAATCAAGGTGTTCTTTCCTATTTATTTTCTTTCATCCTGCTATGGAAAGCAAAAGTGATCTGATTCTTTGAAGCTGCCCAGTAGTAGGCATCACATTTGGACAAAGTGTTTACCTTTTTTCATCCATATACCTTTTTTTTTCTTTTTTAAATATTTATTTATTTATTTATTGGGAGAGTGCAAGTGGGGGAGGGGCAGAGAGAAGGGGACAGGATCTGAAGCGGGCTGAGAGGCTGACAGCAGTGAGCTTGATATGGGGCTTGAACTCACGAGCCGTGATATTATGATCTCAGCCAAAGTCAGATGCCACCCAGGTGTCCCCATCCATGTACATTTCTGATGGAAGAGTCAGCCTAGTTAATGTTTATGTCAGTGTCTTTAAAATGATGAGTTTTCTTTTTTTTTTTATTGGTTGTTTTTTAAAGTAATCTCTATCCCTAATGTGGAGCTTGAATTTACAACCCCGAGATCAAGAGTCGCATGCTTTACTGACTGAGCCAGACAGATCTTAATCTAGGTATTTTTGAGGCATCCTTTTAGCCATGGGCAGCTTTTAGCATCTGCCCTTTACCTAGATTTGGGATGGATGAAATTCTGAATTTTCCCTGGAAGGATGTGACTTTTGTTTTCTGTAGCAAATCTCATTAAGAAGCTCACAGTTTCTAGGAGAGGCATTTCTCTGGATCCAGAAGATCATTCAGAAAGGAGCTATCATTTGCATTAAAGAGAATTTGTTACAATAGAAAAGACTGGAAAGAGTTCAAAAGCCCAACAATAATGACTAAGTTAGGGGCACCTGGGTGGCTTAGTGGGTTAAGTGGCTGACTTTGGATCAGGTCTTGATCTCCAGGTTTGTGAGTTCTAGCCCTGCATCGAGCTTTGCACTGATAGTGTGGATTCTGCTTGGGATTCTGTGTCTCTCTCTTCTTTGTTATCTCTCTCCTCCCCTTCCCCCTTCAAAATAAATAAACTTTAAAAAGTGATTAAATAAACTGCAGTACAGCCATTTGATGGAGCACTATACTTGTCATTAAGTATGGATTATATGAAACATTGATGACATGGAAAATGCTGAACACAAAATTACATATCTGGAATGATTACAGTTGTATATAAAAAAAAAAAACAGTGGAATGTTATTCAGTAGTAAAAAGAAATGGTGTACTGATACATTCTCCAACATGTATAAACCTTGCAAACATGTTAAATGAAAGAAGCTAGTCATAAAAGTCCACATTTTGTATGATTCCTTTTATATGAAATGTCCAGAATAGGCCAATCCAGAGACAGAATGTAGGTTAGTGGTTGCCAGGGACTGGAGGGAGTGGGGAGTGGGCAGGGGCAGTGATAGTTGTTTTTGTGGGTTTTTTTGTTTGTTTGTTTTTGTTTTTGGTGGGAGTGATGAAATGTTCTAAAATTGATTGTGGAGACGGATGTGCAACTCTGAATATAATAGCCATTGAATTTTACATTTCAAGTACTTGATTTGTATGGAATGTGAATTATATCTCAAGCTGTTTTAGAAAAAATCTCAAAACCTACATATAGGAAGAAAATACATGTAGATGTTAACAATGGTTGTTAAAGAGTAGAAATAAGGATAATGTTCTTTATACTTTCTATATTCTCTGAATATGTTACTTTTATGATAGAAAAATACATTTAATAAAGTTAATTGTATTCATGGTGTGGGTCTTCATGTTTACTCCAAACATTCAGTCACTGTCAGATTCCATTCACAACTATATTTTTGAGCTTCTTTCAGCCATTTTCTGCTTTCTCCAGATTAATTCAGGCTTTTATTACTATTTGCTTTACGTATTGTTAGAACCTCTAAAGTAAACTCCTTTTTCTTCTTAATATGCCAGGGCTTTCTCCACATTACTGTCAGATTCACTTTCTTACTGTGCAGATTCTTAAAAATTAAAAATGTTAAAATTTATTTATTTTGATAGGGAGAGAGAGCGCAACAGAGGGAATGGAAGAGAGAGGGAAAGAGAATGCCAAGCAGGCTCCACAGGCGCTGTCAGCACATATCCCGAAGCAGGGCTCGAACCCATGAACCATGAGATCATGACATGAGCCTAAGTTAAGAGTCAGATGCTCAATTGACTGAGCCACTCAGCCATCCTCTTAAAAACTAAATTTTATTAATTTTCTTGAATAGATAATACTGTCTCATGCCACAAAAGTCAAAGGATACAGAAAGTTAGGCTGAGTAAATAAAGTTGTGCAGAGTAATTCTACCTCCCCCGTTGTTCCCCAGCTACCCAGCTTTCTTTCATGGAGGGAAATAATGGGGTTTTTAATGTATCCTATTTTGTGATGATAACAATATAGTGAAGATGTGCTGGTCTTACTTCCATTGCCTATTAGACTAAGCAGTTCTTGTTTTTATGTCTTACTAATAGAGATTCCTCATACTTTTTTTTATTTTTTTTTAAGCACTTACGTAGGTGCAGGCCATTGTGCTTCGTGCAGGATGAGTAAGGCAGATTCCTGCCTTCTGCGACCTTATCCTAATTAGAGAGTGACACAATTTCCTCACTTTTATCTGTTCCTCTTTTAAGAGCCATTTTGAACACCCATCTTCTAAATATTTCCTGATCTTTTTCTCTTTTTCTTTTTTTCTTTTTCTCACTCATTATGTTTCCTTCCTTGAGGCCCGCCATAAAACCCTTTGCATTTATTTTTCTTATGGCCTTTATCATATAACCATTTGTGAGCTCACCATCCCATTAGATTATAATCTGAAATTAATGCTTCCTACTCAATATGCAATTTCTCTTTTATTAATATTTGTTAAAAATTTTTCCCTTTCAGAGGCTGAGGAACCAGGCCCAGGTGCTTCAGTGAAAGTGTTGTGTCTAAATTCCAACACTTAATTCTAGGGTTTTTGAGAGAGAAAAAAATGAGTGAGTGCATGAGCAGGAGAGAGAGAGAATCTTAGGCAGGCTCTACACCTAGCATAGAGCCCCCTGTGGGGCTCTGATCTCCCGACAGACAGAATCCAAAGCAGGCTCCAGGCTCTGAGCTGTCAGCACAGAGCCCGAAGCGGGGCTCGAACCCATGAACTGTGAGATCATGACCTGAGCTGACGTCAGACACTTAACTGACTGAGCCACCTGGGCGCCCCTCTAGAAGATTGTGTCTTAACTTTGACTACCCAGAGTTTAGCATAATGGCTGACACCTGATTGCAGCCATTTCATTGACTGGAAGGTGCTAAATAGTGTTTATTGAATTGAATTTTTGTGTAGATGTCTTACAACTCTGGCTAGACTTAACTTCCTTAAAGGTGGAGCATATCTTACTCTTGGTTATGAATTCCCAGTTCTTAAAACTTTGTCTTCATTACATAACATTAATTGAATGAGTGGAGATTCAGAGGTTAATCACCTGTGGACTTAGTTCCTACTGCCCATCACAAGCACACAAATGCTTACTATTAAAAGGATATACTTACTAAACTTGTACTCAGAACTTTGTTACTTAGGATATATGTTGAAGGAGTTATTTTGCTTAGCTTCCCTTCTATGAGGCATTATTTGTAGACTGCTCTGGGTTCTCACTGCCAGCTCCTTGAGGATGTTTGCCTGCTTTAGCACCTCCTTGATTCATGGGCTCAAGCACTCTTGTCATGCTGGCTGTTTCCTTCTGCATTCATAGGCTTTATACACGGAACAGCATTTTAACCAGAGAGAATGTGAGGGGATACATGATGTTCTACCTTCCTTCGTGTTAGTGTAGACTGGAATTAGAGTGCAGTTGTGAATTGTGAGAGTAGAAATCATGACCTTTATGACTAATATTTAGCTGACAATGTGAAACGGGCCCCTCAGGCTTTTTGGGGCCTGGGACAGGTAAACTATATATAACCTAAAATTTACCATTTTAACCGTATTTGAGTGTACTATTCAGTGGCATTATATTACATTCACAGCATTGTGCAACCATCACCACTATTTATTTCTGGAACATTTTCGTCATCCCAAAGAGAACCCTGTACCCATTAAACAAAGCTCCCCATTCCTCCCTTCCTCCAGCCTCTGGTAAATTCTACTTTCTGTCTATGAATTTGCTCATTTCAAGTACCTCATGTAAGGGAAAATCATACAATGTTTGTGATTTTGCATCTGGTTTATTTTAATGTGTTTCTAAAGTCTATCCCTATTGTACCATGTATCAAAATTTCATTCCTTTTTATGGCTGAATAATGTTTCTGTGGGTGTGGTTGCATGTTAAATATTTTGTTTATACAGTCATCTGTTGATGGATTCTTGTTTCCACCTTTTGTCTGTTGTGAATAATGCTGTTATGAATATTTGTTTATAGGTATCTGTTTGAGTCTTTGCTCTCAGTTCTTTTGAGTGTACTAGGAGTGGAATTGCTGGTTCATATGATAATCTGGTTTTAACTTTTTGAGGAACTGCCACTGTTTTCATAGCAACGGCCCCATTTTACATTTATACCAGTAATACACAAGGGTTCCAATTTGACAAGGGTTCATATCCTTGTCAACACTTTTATTTTTCCTTTTTTGACAATAATTATCCTAACGGATGTGAAGTGGTGCTAAGCTTTTTTCTTACTGCTGATTAAATCTAATGAGCAAACAGGAAGCTTAGAAGTTGGCTATATTTGCATCTCTTGGACTTTTTTCACCCTTATAAATGTATTTGTATGTAATGCTCTTTAGAGAGATATCACACAATTAATGACTCATCTTTTTTGAAAAGAATAAACTTGGGGCGCCTGGGTGGCTCAGTCGGTTAAGCGTCCGACTTCAGCTCAGGTCACGATCTCGCGGTCTGTGAGTTCGAGCCCCGCCTTGGGCTCTGGGCTGATGGCTCAGAGCCTGGAGCCTGCTTCCGATTCTGTGTCTCCCTCTCTCTCTGCCCCTCCCCCATTCGTGCTCTGTCTCTCTGTCTCAAAAATAAATAAAGGTTAAAAAAAAATTAAAAAAAAAAACTTTTATCATCCTTTTATTTTTTTATTTTCTTTTATTTTTTTTCATCCTTTTAATCTAAAGTGTATTCAGTCAGGGACGCCTGGGTGGCTTAGTCGGTTAAGCGGCCGACTTCGGCTCAGGTCATGATCTCACAGTCCGTGGGTTCGAGCCCCGTGACGGGCTCTGTGCTGACAGCTCAGAGCCTGGAGCCTGTTTCAGATTCTGTGTCTCCCTCTTTCTCTGACCCTCCCCTGTTCATGCTCTCTCTCTCAAAAATAAATAAATGTTAAAAAAAAAAAAAAAAAAAGTGTATTCAGTCAACCAGTGAAAGATGATTTCAGTTAATCCTGAGTGATAAGATCTATAAAGTGAAAAAAGGAAGTTACTAAAATTAGTATAAAAAGATCTCATCTTTATAAAGAAAAATATTTACAAGTATATATGCATAGAAAAGATTGGATGCATATGTCCATAAATGTTGGCAAGAGCCATCTATAGGTTAGTTTTTGTATTTTTCCATATTTTTAAGCCCGCTCCCCATGAACATGTATTTGGTAATTAGTCATTGTATCTTTTAAAAAAACTAATAGGTTGGAAAATATAAATTATTATGAAAAGCTTGTGTATGTATGTGCTTATGACGTCTGTACGAGATTATAAGCATGGAGAAAGTACCAAAGAATATTATTGGGTTGTTAACATAGGTTACTTGGTGGGGTTAGATGGGGGAAGAAGGGAAAGGTAAAGCAAAGAAGGGATATTTAAAAAAATATCATTTAGATGCTAAAGAAAAAATAAAGCAGAGTAAAAGTTTTAGAGGGTACCGAGGATGGGGAGGGGTTGCTATTTATAATGGGTATGTTTGTAAAATCATTAAGTATGAAGATTTAAAATAAAAGGGAAACAAAGTTGTCTAAAAAGTTAAAAAGACTGTACTACACGCTCATTTCCAGACTTTTCCTCTACTCTTATTTCCTTGATACAGTTTGGCTTTTGTTTTGCCTCTGCATTTATCTATTGAAATGGTACTCCTTCTAGTTCCAATACTACAGTGAAGTTATCCTTAACTGTCTGCCTCTTCCTCCACTAAGCTAGAAGTGATCTTTCCACACTGCAAATTCATAGTTTTATATGTCACTGCCTCCCACCCCGCCAAAGAAGGCTGCCACATTTTGTCGTAGGATTGCTTGTCATCCTGAAAGCTCTTAGCACAGTGCCTAGCACATAGTCAGTCTTGGGTAAATGATGGTTTTTTTCTTCTACTTTAAAAGCTTCTGGAAGGCAAAGGGCAATGCCTTTCTGAACTTTATATTCTTCAAAGCAACTAGCAGTTGCAAGTAGGTTCTTAGAAATTGAATGAATAGTGCTCCTTATTCTTTTCTTCTCAGTTCTATGCCTGGGTGCAGTATATATGGAAATATCTGGATCCTTAGATTATATGCTAATATTTTTATGTGGTAGGTAGTGATTTAGTATTCATGAAAAAAATTAGGATAAATATTGTAATTATGTCTTTTCTCCATTAATATTTTATTCAGATATTTGAGCACCTAATTTTATGCAGGGTGTGCCATATCGAATGATGGAGTGTAACAAGATGTAGAAAATACATATAATTCTTCTCCTAAGGCATTCATACTTTGATATATAATTATATAGGTTATATTTTCATGTTTTGTTTTTTTAATCCTATAGTAGAGTAGCTGGGTATAATTTAAAGCTTCAATGAATTAATGGTCTAGTTACAGGGAAGACTTGCGCACATATCCTTGTCTTAAAATTATTTTTTTTTAATTTTTTTTTAACATTTATTCATTTTTGAGAGTGAGAGACAGAGCATGAGCGGGGGAGGGGCAGAGAGAGAGAGAGGGAGACATAGAATCAGAAGCAGGCTCCAAGCTGTCAGCACAGGGCCGGATGTGGGGCTTGAACTCAAAGACTGCGAGATCATGACCTGAGCTGAAGTCGGATGCTTAACTGACTGAGCCACCCAGGTGCCCCAAGAAAATTATTTTTGAAAAATTGATTTAAAATACTTTCAGAGGGGTGCCTGAGTGGCTCAGTTGGTTAAGTGTCCGACTTTGACTCAGGTCATGATCTCACGGTTTTTGAGTTCAAGCCCCATGTCAGGCTCTTGAGGACAGCTCAGAGCCTGAAGCCTGCTTTGGATTCTGTTTCCCTCTCTCTCTGACCTTCGGCTGCTCACACTCTGTCTCTTCCTCTCTCTCAGAAATAAATGGACATTAAAAACATTAAAAAAAATATTTTCTGAAAAGTATTTCAGGCACCTGGGTGGCTCAGCTTTCGACTTGGGCTCAGGTCATGATCTTACAGTTTGTGAAATTGAGCCCCGCATCAGGCTTGTGCTGACAGTGCGGAGCTTGCTTGGGATTCTCTCTCTCCCTCCCTCTCTGCCCCCACCCCCCCAAAGGAATAAACTAAAAATATATATTTCCTGAAGAAAAAAAGTTACTGTCGATTTTACAGGTGACTTAGCTTTAATTCTTACAAGTTCTTTTTTTTTTTTTTTTTTCTTTTTGGTTCTTCCAAGTTCTTAAAGCAAGCAAGGTGTGTACCTTTGAGGGTAGAGCGAAAGACTAAGGAAATCTTTTCTATGTGAGAGCCATTGACTCTGGAAGGAATTATAGGAGAATCAGATGGTTACTTCCTGAAATTGTTCTGACAAGTTGTAAACATGAAGGAATACCTCCTATGTCAAGGGTAAATTCCAGTGTCTGCCTGTGCTAGTGTGCAGAATAGTGGATTTACTTATTTTATATATCATGTCTTTATTCTTTTTTAAAAAAATTTTTTTTTTTTGACGTTCATTTATTTTTGAGACAGAGAGAGACAGAGCATGAACAGGGGAGGAGCAGAGAGAGAGGGAGACACAGAATTTGAAACAGGCTCCAGGCTCTGAGCTGTCAGCACAGAGCCCGACGCGGGGCTCGAACTCACGGACCGTGAGATCATGACCTGAGCCGAAGTCGGACGCTCAACTGACCAAGCCACCCAGGCGCCCCTATCATGTCTTTATTCTTGAGGAAGGCAGATGCTATTTTTTAATTGCTGATTATGCAAGATTTGCCACTAAAATTCATGCCTTTTATGTGGAATAGAAATTAGTGATCCCTAGCTGGCTTGGTAGAGCACATGACTCTTGATATTGGGGTGGTGAATTCAAGCCCCACAGTGGGTACAGAGTTTACAGTTTAAAAAAAAAAAAAAGGAGAAGAAATTTGGTGGTACAAGGTAAAGTCATTTCCAGGCATTAACTCAGCAGAGTGAGGTATCTGGGTGGTTTTTGTTTCCCTTCCTTCCTCTTTGACTACGTGTCCATCTTTATTGCCTGGCCATCCGAATGATCATAGGCCATATTTCATTTGTGTGAAGTATATTTTGGTACTTCTGTTAATGGTATACTTTGTAAATGGGTCTGTTCATTTTAAAAATTAAAAAAAAAATTTTTAATGTTTATTTTTGGAAGAGAGAGACAGACAGAACATGCATGAGCAGAGGAGGAGCAGAGAGAGAGAGGAGACACAGAAACTGCAACAGGCTCCAGGTTCTGAGCTGTCAGCACGGAGCCTGATGCGGAGCTCAAACTCCTGAACTGCAAGATCATGACCCGAGCTGAAGTGAGACACTTAACCCACTGAGCCACCCAGGCGCCCCAAGGGTCTGTTCATTTTAAAATTAGCAGTTGCTGCCTCAATAAAGAAACTGACAGGTTTGGAGATGAAAAGTAAAACTTTGGCTAAAAAAGAGTTCAAAGTGACTTTAAATGAAAAACTAATTTGTGTCAAGAATTAAAAATGAAATTGTTCTCAGAGGTCCTTTACTGTGGAGCTGATTGCTTTAACATATTGTTTTGAACTAGCTAATTTTTAACTTCTATTTTTAAACTGATTACCTTTTAAAAATTACAATCTTTTATAAACTTGGGCAGCTCCTGCTTGCTAACTTCTAGAAGGGTAGAGTGTCACATTTCCTCATGTGCCTTTATGCTGCCCAGTCATCTGATGAAGTTGCCAATTTGTGGTCAGAAATTGAGAAAGAGGAGTGAGGAAACTCAAAATATTGACACACACACTACCTTGCAGTGCATCAGAATGCCCTTTTGGACTGGTTGGAAAACTGTAACCTAAGACTTTTCCAAACTAGACATATTATTTCCTAGCTTGGATGAGATGACATTTGATTTCTTAAGTATTTGAGCATGTCTGTCAGAAACATTTTATGTGTGAGAATGATTTTTTCCAGGATTGTGTGACCAATTGAATTAAAAAAAAAAAAAAAAGAAAAGAAAGAAAAAACAAAACACTTACTAAAGAAAGTTTGGGAAAATTTTGAAAAATTGATCACCAAATGTCTCAGGTGGATCGAAGCTGGACAGAAGAAAGGAATGAGCTTAAAGGAGAAGTGAATAGTGAAGTTGCATTATAAGCACATTAAAATATGAGCATTCACTTATGTTTTCGCTCTGCCGCCAAAAAAGATTTTTAATAGTGCAGGCAGTTTCAGCCACCGTTACTCATAGTATATGTTCTTGTGAGATTTTGATTGTATTTGAAAAAAGTGAATCTATTCTTTTGTTATTCTCAATTCTCACAAGCCTTATAGTTTGATTATGGCACAGTTAAGTGGGATTCTTTTGTTTAAAGATCTTTTGTTTTTTAAATGATCCCTATAGATAATAGCTTACCCTTGTTGACTGACTACTACCTGCCGTGTTCTTTTAAAAGTTGGCCTTAATTCATTTAATCTTCCTAACAACCTGATGATGTAGTAAATTATGATCTTTATTTTAAAGAGGAAGGTGCAGAGAGATGGAGTAAATACCCTAAATACAGGCCATCTACTTAGGCAAAGATTAGAGGGATTTTCTAGGGTAATTTTGACTCCATCCTACACCCTATCTTCACCCTAGAATTTAACCTCTAGGTATGCTGCACACTTAGTGTTTGTGTTAGAATTCTGGGAATGTCATCCACTTTATACTTTTCTTTATGATCCATAGTAGTTTTATTTCCTTCTATTATTAACCCCTCCTAATCTTTGTATTACTTTTTTACTTTTAAGTTTATTTCTTTATTTTGAGAGACAGAGTAGGGGAGGGGCAGAGTGAGAGAGAGAGAGGGAGAATCCTAAGCAGGCTCTGCACTGTCTGCGCAGAGCCCAATATGGGGCTTGAACTCACAAACTGAGATCATGACCTGAGCCAAGATCAAGAGTTGGATGCTTAACCGACTGAGCCACCCAGGTGCCTCTTCCCCCCCACCCCCCGCCCCGTATTACTTTTTAAACTAAATTATGAAATTATTTGAGGGCGGGGATCCAAGACTTAAACTAATTTGCCTGTCCCAAGTACTCATTTTTCATAGAACCCTCAGGTATATCCTCTTTGAAGAGTTTTCTTTCCTAAACTTTTGTTGACCTAAATAGAAATACTTATTGCCTGTATTCTTTTTTCCTGTAAGTTGGTAATGAACCATTTTGCTATTACTTTATATGTGAAAACTTTTCTTCAATATTTGATTTAGGGATTTAGTTTAAGATTCTTCTTTCTAAAATATGTTTTATTTCACCACTAATCAGTGTTTCTTTTTTTTTTCTTTTTTTTATTTTTTAACATTTATTTATTTTTGAGACAGAGAGAGAGCATGAATGGGGAAGGGTCAGAGAGAGGGAGACACAGAATCTGAAACAGGCTCCAGGCTCTGAGCAGTCAGCACAGAGCCCGACGCAGGGCTCGAACTCACGGACCGCGAGATCATGACCTGAGCCGAAGTCGGCTGCCCAACTGACTGAGCCACCCAGGCGCCCCACTAATCAGTGTTTCATAAACTTCCAGGAAATATCCTTATCACTTATGTGTAAAGTGGACCCAGTTTATGCAAGTGCTTTGGGTGAGGATTGTGAGCCTACACTGAAGCCTTTAAAGCTTGGGGTGATTAGGGGTACTCACCTAATGTTTTATCTTAAACATTTATCATTTAATGGAGGGACTTCTGTCTTTGGAAAGTTTTCTGTGGTAATTTTGCCAACTTTTTTTAAGTTTATTTATTTTGAGAGTGAGACAGAGTGAGTGGAGAAGGGGCAGAGAGAGAGGGAGAGAGGGAGAATCCCAACCAGGCTCCATACTGCCAGCACAGAGCATGTTGTGGGGCTTGAACTCATGAAATAGTGAGATCATGACCAGAGCCCAAACTGGTGGGAGTTGGATGCTTAACCGACTGAGCCACCCAGGCTCCTCAAATTTTGCCAGTTCTTATGCTTGGAATTTTATATGATAGATGATATTGAAAAATGAGCATAGTGGAAGGATATCTAAAATGATTGTGTTGGCTTTTGTTACTTTAAAGCTTCATTATACAATTAAGTAATTAAAATTCAGTAGAGAAACATCTTTGGAATTGTATTGTGATCAGAATGGCTGTTAGTCATTAATAATTATGAACTACTTAATTTCATTGTTACCATTTGTCCTACTTTATATTCACAGTTTATTTTCTAATTTTCTGATTTATCAGAAAGATACTTAAATATTAAAATACTTAATTAGTTTACTGGTTAAAATGCAAACTGACATACACTTAAAACTGTCTACCGGGGCACCTGGGTGGCTCAGTTAAACGTCTTGACTTAAGTTCAGGTCATGATCTCAGGGTCCATGAGTTTGAGCCCTACATCGGGCTCTGTGGTGAGAGCCTGGATGGAGCCTGCTTCAGATTCTGTGTCGCCCTCTCTCTGCCCCTCCCCCACTCAGTCTCTCTCTCTCTCTCTCTCTCTCAAAAATGAATTTAAACGTTAAAAAAAAAAAACAACTCTGTACCGTATAATGCTACTACAGCTTTTATCTGTATTTTACTTAAAGAGCAGTGAGTTAGGATATTACCTATTTTCCTTAAGCATCAAGTCACTATAAGTTGTACATGGTATTTGGCTTATTTTCTCTTATCTTTGATATTAATTTTTTTAAGTTTATTTATTTTTGACAGTGTGAGCATGTGCATGAGCATGGGAGGGGCAGAGAGAGAGAGAGAGAGAGAGAGAGAGAATCCTAAGTAGGCTACGCGCTCCGCAACACGGGGCTCCATCCCATGAACCGTGAGATCATGACCTGAGCCAAAATCAAGAGTTGGGTGCTTAAGCGACTGAGCCACCCAGATACCCCTCTTATCTTTGATATTAAATCTAATTTCTCCTATCTTGGCAAAATAAAAATAAACTTTTTGAGGAAATAAGTCCAAGCAGAGAGGCATTTTCCAAAAAGTTACATTGGTTAATTGTAGGTAATTTAGCGGTGTGTTGATATCATGCATAAGTCCAAGTTATAGACTAATGGGTAAAGCATTCGGAATTGCCCCATGCAGTTTCTGCAGAGGATCTCTGGGAATATGTAGACACTTTGCAAAGAGCAAATGAATAAGATCGTGTATAGCTAATGTTATTCTAAGTAATGTGAAAGATAAGGTCTTTCACAGTTGATCTGTACTTTGGAACCTAGTGCTTAATTTTGAACACAGTAACTTAGTGGTTAAGAGCTTTAGGCTTTGAACTCAGAAAAACCTAGGTTGGAGGTTTAGGGACTATTAGAATAGTTTCTGATTATTGTAATCAATAGAACCACCATTGCTTGTATACCAAGTGGTAATAGGTAACATTTCTTTCTCAGGCTAACACTACGTGCTTCCCATATATTATTTAACCTTTACATGTTATAAAACATGCCAAGTAGAGGAGAAAGAAATATAAGTAAATCTTAACTTTAGATGTCAGTAAGTAAAAGGCTATTTAAAAATACAGGCACCTTAGGGGCACCTGAGTGTCTCAGTTGGGTAAGTGTCTGACTTCGGCTCAGGTCATGAACTCACGACTCTGAGTTTGAGCCCCTTTGTTGAGCTCTGAGCTGCTTCTGATTCTGTGTCTCCCTGTGTCTGCCCCTCCCCCACTCACGCTCTGAGTCTCTCTCAAAAATCATTGAAAAAAAATTTAAAAAAATATAGGCACACTAGTGTAATCAGGTCACTAATGCCAGATGCAGACTTTTATTTTTTATTTTTTATTTTTTTTTAAATGTTTATTTTTGAGAGAGAGAGAGAGACAGAACATGAGTGGGGGAGGTCAGAGAGAGGGAGACACAGAATCTGAAGCAGGCTCCAGACTCTGAGCTGTCAGTACAGAGCCCAATGCGGGGCTCAAACTCATGAACCGCGAGATCGTGACCTGAGCCAAAGTCGGACCCTTAACCGACTGAGCCACCCAGGCACCCCCAGATGCAGACTTTCAAAGCTCTTGCACCAGTTCTTCTTACTCACTCTTTTCAAAACAGGGAGAAACTCAAGGCAGCTAGATAAAATTACAACAGAATTTTAGCTCTAGAGTTGTGCCCAGATTATTTTGATGTATAGGAATTCTTTCATATTGACTAATATTCAGAATTAGTGAGTCATGGTTTATAGTTCAGTCTTCTATTTACATGGAGATTTATAAAAAATATTTTTTTAATGTTTATTTATTTTTAAGAGAGACAGACTGCGAGTGGGGGAGGGGCAGAGAGCACGGGAGACAACAGAATCCAAGGCAGGCTCCGGGCTCCAGAGCTTGCATCAGGGCTCGGGCTCGAACTCACGAACTGTGAGATCATGACCTGAGCTGAAGTAAGAAGCCTAACCGACTGAGCCACCCAGGCACCCCATGTTGAGATTTTATCCAACCTGCATTTATTACTAACTCTGGAGAGAACGTTTTTGGAATGAAGGTAAAAAAGAATGACTTAAAAGGAATTTATCGAGTCTTCACTGTATTTGTCTTAAATCCTTATCCATTTGTTGCAGATTGTAAGAGTTAGCTTTCTGGATAACAGATTATATATTTTTGATACATGTTATATTCTATAACATTTAAAGAATAGAAAGGCAGGCCAAGTTAGAAAAACCAGTAGAAATAAAACTGGTCTAAGGTAATGAATTTAAATGAAACTTAATTATTTAGAAGTGAAGTAAAAATCTTTTAAATATGAAGAATAAATTGCTTGCGATATATAAGACATGGTATGTATTTTTCTGTCCTCCACAAACAGGTATGATGCATTACTTATAAACAATATTTATTTCAAAGTAGTATAATAGCAATAGCATTAAATATTTTTTTTTAATTATTTTTTTAAATGTTTATTTATTTTTGAGAGAGAAAGAGAGCGTGAGCAGGGGTGGGACAGAGAGAGAGGGAGACACAGAATCTGAAGCAAGCTCCAGGCTCTGAGCTGTCAGCACAGAGCCCAATGCGGGGCTCGAACTCATGAACCATGAGATCATGACCTGAGCCAAAGTTGAAAGCTCAACTGACTGAGCCACCCACGTGCCCCTTATATTTTTTATTTTTTGAATCAGTTATAATAGAGCTGTAATTTACAGTCTGAGGATTTTAATTTTTTGTTTGTTTTGCTTATTTTAAATTGAGACTAAGTCTTTTGAATTTCACATTTTCTTCATCTCAGGAAGAGATAGGAATATTACCTGCTTTAGCCTGATTCTAACAAGCCTGTGAGGTAATGGAGAGGAGAGCTGAATAAATTGTGAAGCTTGTAAAATTATAAGTTCTCTTGATTGAAATATACTTTCTGAAATCAGTTTCAGCTGTACAGAATGCATTGCTACATTCTCAGAAACTTAAGTTTTAGGGGTGCCTGGGAGACTCAGTCTGTTAAGTGTCTGACTCTTGATCTCAGCTCAGATCATGATCTCAGGGTCGTGACTTCAAGCTCTGTATTGGGCTCTGTGCTGGGTGTGAGGCCTACTTAAAAAAGAAAAAAAAGAAACTAGGTTTTAGATAGATTTTTAAGAAGTTCCTAAAGCCGTATTTAACGCTAGCGTGCTGGCTACCTTAGGTATTTTTGCCTTACCACTTTAATAGTTTCAAGTGAAATATAAGATAGTATTTGAAGAAAAACTCAGAAATGAGGTTTTTCTGAGTGTCTAATTATAACTTCTGATTTGTTGAGACATTTTTGAAGAAAATTTAAAACGTGATTGAAGTATTTACATTTTTGGGGTGTGTGTGTGTGTTTTCCTCCTCAGAGAGGCAATAAATAGTTAAGATTTATTTGGCACATTGGCTTGGCTGATGTAGGGAGAGGGTGAAACAAAGTCAGCCTTGAGTCCAAGTTCGCCCACTGCTTCTTGACTCTTAGACATAAGGTATTAGGACTTTTTGATTCTTGTATGCCGAACTCCTGAAAAGCTACCTGGTTTGATCAGGATTGTTATAATTGGTCTTTCTTTCTTTCTTTCTTTCTTTCTTTCTTTTTAATTTTTTTAATGTTCATTTATTTTTGAGAGAGAGAGACTGAGCGCGAGCGGGGGAGAAGCAGAGAGAAAGAGAGGGACACAGAATCTGAACCAGGTTCCAGGCTCTGAGCTGTCAAGCACAAAGCCTGATGCAGGACTCAAACTCTTGAACCACGAGATCATAACCTGAGTTAAAGTTGGACGCTTAACCAACTGAGCCACCCAGGTATCCCTAATTTGTTTTTCTTACCAGGGTTCAAAGGAATCAAACCCTATCTTTCAGGAAATGAACTGTGATAAAATGAGAAGTGTTCAGTGAGTGTCCTAGTCTATCTCTAGAATTTGGTCGAGTAGCATTTCCAGACAAACATTTATGCCTCAAATTAGGCTTTAAGGTGGGAGATGGACCTTGAAGCAGAGGACTTAGATCCCTTAAAATTATACACTAAGTACTGGTAGTTACATTTTTTTTTTTTTTTTTTTTTTTTTCCCCAACGTTTTTTATTTATTTTTGGGACAGAGAGAGACAGAGCATGAACGGGGGAGGGGCAGAGAGAGAGAGGGAGACACAGAATCGGAAACAGGCTCCAGGCTCCGAGCCATCAGCCCAGCGCCTGACGCGGGGCTCAGAGCCTGACGCGGGGCTCGAACTCACGGACCGTGAGATCGTGACCTGGCTGAAGTCGGACGCTTAACCGACTGTGCCACCCAGGCGCCCCTACATTTTAATAATTGTAGACTTTCCAGATTTTACTTGTCCTCAGGCTACTTGTACTTTAAACATGGTCTTTGAAATCATCTGCTAAACTCAAAAACCAAAAACAACAAAACCCTCCTAGGGCTTTAAAAAAAGTTGATTTTGTTTTCTAACTTGTATTTTATTGGGGTGTCTGGGTGGCTCAGTTGGTTAAGTGTCTGACTCTTGATTTCAGCTCAGGTCATGATCTCATGGTTGTGAGATCTAGTCCCGGCCTGAGTTGAGCTCTGTGGAACTCTGTACTGGGCGTGGAGCCTGTTTAAGATTCTCTCTCCCTCTTTTTCAGCCCCTCCCCTACATGTGCCTGCTCTCTCTCACAAACTTATGTTTTGTTAATTTGGCGTGATTTATTCATTTTTAGAAATGCCTCTGAATGCAGCAATTCACTGAAATATTTCCAGAGCTAGGCCACAGAGTGAGAATGCTGGAATGAATGTGTTTAGTTTAAAATGCCTTTATCATAACCTGGTGTTCTTCTGGATTATGAGCATTAGAATAAATTTATACAAGTGTTTTTTCTAAGATCATTTCTCAACAGCTTATTAGGAATTGTACTAGGAAATAATTTGATTTCTTTAAAATTTTTCACAAACATAGTATGGCCCCTATATTTGCTACCCTCTTTGATCCTTAACACGTTTACATACTCAGTGTAATCGGTTTCTCAACTGTAAGTACTTTGTATAGATTGGGGCATGAGGATTGTGGAAACAGTTCTCAGAACTCTGCAGCCTCTGGAAATAATAGTACAGCTTTTTGCATTTGCCAACATAATGTGAGTTCTCTGCTGAAGAAGGCAGGTGTTGAATGGTAGGTACAATGCTCTTCATAGCCATTTGATTTGTTGCCTTAGGACAGAAGTGCAATATTATGGGGAGAATTTATACCTTGCCTTACCAATGTTTAGATGTTTAAAAAGTTAATCTTATTTCTTGAAAGTGTAAGCAGATGAAAATCACTGGCTTCTCACTTCTGGTTTTTGTTTTTGTTTTTGTTTGAGAGAGCGAGAAAGAGAGAGAGAGTGCACACACTCAAGCAGAGGAGGGGCAGATAGGGAGACAGAGGGGGCCCTAAAGCTAACTCTGTGCTGACAGCCTGATGCAGGGCTTGAACTCATGAACCATGAGATCATGACCTGAGCCAAAGTCAGACACTTAGCTGACTGAGCCACCCAGGTGCCCGTTGCTTCTGATCTTTTCAGAGGTTTCTGCTTGGCATAGAGCAGAGAATTCATTGGCTGTACTGGTGTGTGTTTCATGGAAACCCTCAGGATTATATTATATTCCTGATTTTAAAAAATATGAATTTACTATGTAAGTTGAGTTTTTCTTAACATTTCTGTGGTTTTTAATCAAGAAGGAGTTTGAGAAATTTATGTTGAGCCATAGAAATAATAAGCTCTGGCTATAAACTGTTGACATTCAACAGTCCCTTGTTTTATTCTCTGAGAAATTGGTTTTAGCCTTTTACTAAAATGGAGAATTATTCATAGGGCTTCATTATAGCCTGTGGTATTTGAACCATAGCAAATACAGAGAAAGAAGTGACTACTATCCAATTTTAGAATTATTTGCAAGCATGATGTGAAAATGTAGTAGCCTCCCCAAATTTTAGTTTTTGGACATTCTGGAAATTGCTGGAAACAGTAACAAAATGTTGTTTGTTTTTTCTTCTTAATTTTACTGAATGTTTTGTTGGTTTTGTGGTTGACAACTTATGTATATGAAGAACATTTGAAATTAATATCCAAGACTGTAAACCATAATTGGCATTGTATGGTTATGCTTAAGAAAGTATTCTTGGGGCACCTGCGTGGCTGAGTCAGTTAAGCATCCAACTCTTGTTTGTTTGTTTGTTTTAATGTTTGTTTATTTTTGACAGAGAGGGAGAATGAGCGGGGGAGGGGCAGAGAGAGAGGGAGACACAGAATCCAAAGCAGGCTCCAGGCTCTGAGCTGTTAGCACAGAGCTTGATGCAGTGCTCGAACCCACGAACCGTGAGATCATGACCTAAGCCAAAGTTGGATGCTTAACCGACTGAGCCACCCAGGTGCCCCAAGCATCCAACTCTTGATATCAGTTCAGGTCATGATCTCAGGGTTCATGGGTTCAAGCCCTGTTGGGGCTGACAGCATGGAGCCTGCTTGTGATTCTCTCCCTCCCTCTCTGCCCCTTCCCTGCTCATGCTCACTCTCTCAAAATAAATAAATATTTAAAAAAAGATTTTAAGAAAGCATTCTTGTTTTGGGACATGTACACAGTATATTTGGAGATTATTATATTTTCTTTAAGCTGAACTCTTCCCACTCTCACATCTGAAATCCTTCTCTTTCTAGACATTCTTTTGCATTCTACGTGATCTTATGCATGTTTAAAAACATTTCTACATTTCTTTAGTAGGGGCACTGTGGTTTAAAACCACTTTTTATTTTCAGCAGTGTATATTTAGGACAAATTGGATATGTGTGTAGGTGGAAAATGTTTACAGTTCAGTGTGACAGCAGGTGAACAAGAATGGTGCTTGGTTTTATTCTTAAAATAAAACAACTGTGAAGGGAAATGCCAAACAACACTAGTAAATCAAATTTTGGAAATAACTCCAGCATAGTAGAATTCCATAATGACTTCAATTAGGTATTAACAGCTGGTTTTGGTCTGTTTGGAATCTTATGATGAACTATTATATGACTTGAGCTGACTGCCACTCAACAGTTGTACTCTCCATATTCTACAGTTGTAGAATTCCACAATTTGTCAGTGTTTTAGTCCCAGAGTGTAGCCCCTCAGCATGGTGTGATTCATAAATAACTGCACTGATGATTTCTGTTAGAACTCAGCCTTCATTGGACCCAGTTGCCAGCATTTGTTATTCAGGAAATGCCTTAAGGACCTACTGTATGCCAGATGCTTTTAAAGGGGATGTAGTTGGGAGGCAGAGGATCATCATTGGGCAGATAACTAATATAATTTCAAAATATTCTGTTAGATGGTGTAAACTTATGAAAACCATACAGCTGAGCAAAGAGAAGAATGATATAGGGGCAGAATACACTTGAAAAGGATGGGCAAGGGTAGTATATTTGGAAAGCTAGGAAAGCATGTTCTTTATTAGAAAATTTAATATATGTTACGTTATCATGACTAGAATCATAAGATGTTAAAGCTAGAAAGTTCAGTATAGGTCATCTCATCCAACTCCATATTCTGCAGAGGAGATAACTTGAGGTCCAAACAGGTAGTGACTTATTTATGATCTAGGTTGCAGAGCTTAGATTTAAACTCAGGCAAGGCAAATTATGTTACTTTTTAAGTATTTTATCCTTAATTGAAGCAAAAAACATCTTCCTCAGAGTTATGTGGATTAAATAAAATAGTAGAGAAACACCTGTATATATGCTGATGGCCTAATTCATGATAGTTGCCTAAAAGATGCTAGGTTTTGTTTTTCTTTATTTCTTTTCTATTAGGTCTCATATTTCACTTTTTGGAAATTTTATTTCCCTGGTCCTAGTGACAGATGTGTTCCAGAGAAGCAACTGAGTAAGAAAGCTTTTGGTATCATGTCCCCTGCCTGCTTATGGGGCTGTAGTCTTCCAGGGATTGTCCCCTGATATTTGCTAGAGAACAGAGCCACAAGGCTGTAAGAAGACCTATGTTGCTTGCTTGATTTGTCATGGGCCGGTGTTGTATGAACAATGGCAATGTTTGAGAAGCTTGAAGTTAAACGTATTGTCTGAGTTTTGATTGTACCATTTAAGAGTATGCTCAGTGGGCCAATTTAAGGTTATTTTTCCAAGTTTTCTCCTTTAATCCCTTGATTTTGATAATTGCCACCTGTAAACTATAGAAGTAGACACCTGTTACCCATGTTACCTGTACCCATGTTACGGTACCCATGGTTACCACCAGTAGTTACCCATGGTAACTGTATCTTATATTTTTCTCTGAGGAACTGTCAATCCTTATTCCCTATTATACATTCAGTTTTAATGACATTGACACCATCCTTAGCTTTCAGGGAGTTTGATTAGCTTAAAGCAATTAGCCATTTGTAATGATTTGTTCACAGTGACTCACTGAAGGTCAGTGAGATGTGAAGTCCTGTTTGGGGGTTCCTTATTCCAAAGAAATTCCTTGAGAAATGTTGTTTATCTTCTAGAAAGATCAGTATAGGTCATCTCATCCAACTCCATATTCTGCAGAGGTGGTAACTTGAGGTCCAAAAAGGTAGTGACTTATTTATGGTCTAGGTTGCAGACCTAACTCAGGCAAGGCAAATTATGTAACTTTTTTTAGATTTTATCCTTAATTGAAACAAAGAACATCTTCCTCAGAGTCTGCTTGTAGTCACTAATATTTATAACCTGGGGTGGGGGATTGCCAGCCTTAGAACAAAACGCCAAGGAAGGCAGAGGAGAAAACAGAAGAAACCAGATCTTTAGTGATACCATTGAATCTTTGGACTGCGCTCTCCTGAAGCCATTCTGTCTTTGGTCTTGTTAGTTAAATGACCCAGTAAATTATTTTTATTTATGCAGTTTGAGTTGGGTTTTCTGTTAACTTGCAACCTCAAATTTTTATTTATTTTTATATGTTGATTTATTTGAGAGTGAGAGTGTGTTAACAGGGCGGGGGAGGGGGGGGCAGAGAGGAGGGAGAGACAACCCTAAGCAGGCTCTATGCTATCAGCGCAGGCTTGCTCTCACAAACCAGAAGATCATGACCTGAGCCGAAATCAAGTGTCAGGTGCCTAACTGAATTACCCAGGCACCCTGCAACCTCAAAAACTTTAATTTATTTATTAAAAAATTTTTTTTAATGTTTATTTATTTTTGAGAGAGAGAGAGAGACAGAGTGAGCAGGGGAGGGGCTGTCAGCACAGAGCCCAATGCAGAGCTGGAACCCACCAACCAGGAGATCATGACCTGAGTCTTATGCTTAACTGACTGAGCCACCCAGGTGCCCCTCAAAACTTTAAATAATAGCACCCAGCTTACCCCTAAACCACCTATATATACTTCATTTCAAATATGGTCTAGGAGCCTATACTTAGGAAAATGAGTTCAAAGAGCATGGTACCAGGTGAATTAAATTTGTCAGCAAGTACTCTTTGAGTTACTCATCCATTCATTTATTCAGTTTATGTTTGGGCACCTACTCTGTGCCAGACCCCATGCAAGGTGAAGGAGCTGAAGGTTGGTTCCTGCCCTCAGGGATCTTACAGTTAAAGGAGGCAAGTCCTATGGTTAAATGTCTTTTTTCTTGACATAAGTTCCCCCCACCATTGTTTCAATTTTCTTTGTTTTAGAATGTGCTGTTGCATCATATTTGTATCTCTTTATTGTAATATTTCTACCTTATAGTAGAGTATATAGTTTTACTGCAGTTAAATAATATGTAGGTATGTATCCCTCACCTCATTTGTTAGTCTCCATAAAGGTATAGTGGGTAAATATACTTGAACTGTTAAAATATGTTACTGGTATATAAAACAGCAAGTCAGAAATGAGCAAAGGAAGAGTTGGTCAGAGTGTTTCTAATTGCTGCTGACTCTTATCTTGGTGATACTCAAAACCTTATGGATCATGCACTGCTTTTAAATGTCAATAGAAGCTGAGTATGCTTCCCAGAGAGATGTAAATGTGCACATGCACAAGATTCTGCATTCAATTTCTGGGAGTTCCTGCATTCACTAAAGCTCTCAGAATTTGAAGGTCTCAAGTTAACCTCCATACCTGCCACTAAATGAGTCTATAGTTTTTTTTTTTTTTAATTTTTTAAAATGTTTTTATTTTATTTTTGAGGGGGGGGGGGGCAGAGCATGAATGGGGGAGGGGAAGAGAGAGAGGGAGACACAGAATCCGAAACAGGCTCCAGGCTCTGAGCTGTCAGCATAGAGCCCAGTGTGGGGCTTGAATTGGTGAACCATGAGATCATAACCCGAGGCAATGTCTAATTAACCGACTGAGCCACCCAGGCGCCCCTCTAGTTTTTTTTTTTTTTTTAATTAATTTATTTTGAGAGAGAGAAAAAAAACGTGAGTGGGGGAGGGGCAGAGAGACGGGGAGAATCCCAAGCTCCCCTGCACTACCAGCACAGAGCTTGATGATGGGGCTTGAATTCACAAAACTGTAAGATCATGATCTGAGCCGAAACCAAGAGCTGGGCACTCAACCAACTGACTCACCCAGGCGTCTCTATGATGCTCTAGTTTTTAAGCTTGCTAGTGAACAGAATCTACTACTACCCACCCACAAAACTGGGTAAGTTCAGCTTCCCACCTGAACAATTTTTGCTCACTTTCAGAATGCTTTTTATGTATTAGAAATTAAGTTAGGTATTTTACATACATTATCTTACTCATTCTTCACTGTACTTTGGTAATGTTTGTCCTATTATTATTTTAATTTCATAACTGATGAACCTCAGACCCAGATAGTTTAAACAGAAGTTGCTCAGGTTTAGACACACCTGTAAGCAATGAATTTAGATTTCAAACCCAGTGCCTTTCCTCTTCCCACTAACTGTTCTTCTCCTTAAGTAATTGATAGAAAATACTTAGTTTGGTTCCCAGGTTGTTGTAAGCAATCAAATTTTTGCTGCCTTTTTGTTCATTTATTTAGCAAATATTTTTTGAGTGCTACTCTTCTTTGTACCTTTACTTCTTAGGGATAGAAATGTTTTTTCTTAGGACCCTTAGATTCAAGGAACTTAAAATCCTTTTCAAACTAGATTAAATATAGTGAATTTTGTGGGTGGATACTGAGGTTTGGAGCAAGAAAAATTGGCAGGATGTATGAGAGAGTGGTTAGGAAGTAGAAAGTTCAGAAATCCATATGGCCCCTACTGAATTATTGCAGACATGCCCTTTTGTTTGTTAAATAAAAGTTTTATTAAGATATAATTCACATACCATACAATTCACCCACTGAAAGTATATAATTCAGTGTTTTTTAGGGTGTATTAACAGAGTTGTGCAACCATCACCATTGTCAAATTTAGAACATTTTCATCACCCCCATAGAGAAACACCTTAACTACAACCCTCCAAACCTCTGCATCTCCCAGCCCTGGACATTACTAATCTACTTTATATGTCTGTGGAGTTACCTACTTTTATACGAATGGAATCCTGTAATATGGATTTTTGTGACTCGTTTATTTCATCATCCATGTTGAGGCATGTATCAGTGCTTTATTCCTTTCTATGACTGAGTAATATTCCATTGTTTGGATGTCCATTCATCAGTTGATGGGGCATTTTGGCTATTCGTAATAATATTGCTATGAATGTTCTAGAGTTCTAAGGTTCTAATAACCTACAAGTGCAGCCTGAAGGCCTGTAATTCCAGTCTGCAGGAAAGAGAGAAGCCTGATGTTTTTTGCTCTGGGCAGGCTTTTGGAAGGGAAAAGAATAATTTTATTAGGTTTTATTTGGAAATATTGAAAGTAATGGGAGGACACCTCTTTTTATTTAACAATTAGAGTCCACAGGAGTCCCAAGACTCTAAGCTAAGAGTAGGACTTATCTAATCCTACCCACCTCAATTATAAGATGAAACCACAAAGTCCAGGCAGGTGCAGGGGCTTCCTTATTGCCTCCAAATTTAGTATCGATGGCTAATAGTTTTCTGATCTGTAATAATCAACATTTTTTTTTTTAACGACAATAGATTTAGGCAACTGTCTAAACTTAGGCAACTGTAAAAATCTATTTAAAAAAGAAAACTATTGTGGTAAAGTATACATAACATAAATTTACTATCTTAACCATTTTGAAGTGTACAGTTCAGTGGCATTAAGTACATACACACTGTTGCAACCATCCACCACTATCCATCTCCAGAACTTTTCATCATCCCAGACTGAAACTCTGCACTCATGGAATTTCCCAGTACCACCTCCCCCCTGCTGCACCTGGCAGCTATAATTCTACTTTCTTTCTCTATGAATTTGACTGTTCTAGGTAGTAATATAAATGGAATCATACAGTATTTGTCTATTTATGTATGTAAGTAAGTAAGCAAGTAAGCTCTGTACCCAACATGGGACTTGAACTCAAGACCCTGAGATCAAGAGTCACATGTTCTACTGGCTGAGCCATCCAGAGGCCCCATTACTTGCTTTTTGTTTATTTGTTTGTTTTTTAATTTTTTTTAGTGTTTGTTTATTTTTGAGAGAGAGAGCGAGAGAGAGACAGAGTGCAAGCAGGGGAGGGGCAGAGAAAGGGCAGAGGGAAGCACAGAGTCTGAAGCAGACCCCAGGCTCTGAGCTGTCAGCACAGAGCCCGTTGCGGAGCTCAAACTCACGAAGAGTGAGATCATGACCTGAGCCAAAGTCGGATGCTTAACTAACTGAGCCACTCAGGTGCCCCTCTTTTTTAATGACTGACTGATTTCACTTAGCATAATGTCCTCAAGGTTCATGCATGTTGTAGGATGTATCAGTACTTCATTCTTTTTTTTTTTTTTTAGCTATGTTTTTAATTAATTATTTTGAGAGATAGAGAGTGAGCAGGGGAGGGGCAGGGAGAGAGGGAGAGAGAGAATCCTAAGCAGGTTCTGCACTGTTGAGTGTAAGCCTGATACGGGGCTTGATCCCACAAACCGTGAGATCACAACCTGAGCCATGACCAAGAGCCAGGCTCCTGACTGAGCCACCCAAGCGCCCCTACGTCATTCCTTTTTTTTTTTTTTTTTTTTTTTTTTTTTTTTACGACTAAGTAATATTCCATTGTTTGGATGTACTACGTTTTATTTATCTATTTATGGGTCTGTGAACACTTGAATTGTTTCCACCTTTTGGCTATTAACAATAATGCAGCTAGGGCGCCTGGATGGCTCAGTCGGTTAAGCATCCAACTTCAGCTCAGGTCACATTCTCATGGCTCATGAGTTTGAGCCCTGTGTCGGGCTCTGTGCTGACAGCTCAGAGTCTGGAGCCTCCTTTAGATTCTGTGTCTCCATCTCTCTCTGCCCATCCCCAGCACATGCTCTGTCTGTCTCAAAAATAAATAAACATTGAAAAAAAGAATAATACTGCTGTGAACATGGGTGTGTATGTATTTTTTGAGCCCCTGCTTTTTATTCTTACAGTTCTGTCCAGAAGTGGACTTGATGTATCATAGATTAATTCTATTTTTAATTTGTTTTTGAGGAACTGCCATACTGTTTCCCATAATGACTGCACTATTTTACATTCCTACCAACGTGCACAAGGGCTCCAGTTTTTCCACATCCTTGCCAACGCTTCTTTTCTTTTTTTTTTTTAATTTTTTTTTTAACGTTTATTTATTTTTGAGACAGAGAGAGACAGAGCATGAACGGGGGGGAGGGGGGTCAGAGAGAGGGAGACACAGAATCCAAAACAGGCTCCAGGCTCTGAGCTGTCAGCACAGAGCCCGACGCGGGGCTTGAACTCACGGACCGCGAGATCATGACCTGAGCCGAACTCGGCCGCTTAACCGACTGAGCCACCCAGGCGTCCCAACCAACGCTTCTTTTCTTTTGTCTTTCTGGGTAATAGCCATTCTAATAGGTGTGAAGTGGTATTTTGTGGTTTTGATTCGCATTTCCGTAATGATTAGTGATGTTGAGCAGCTTTTTGTGTTCTTTCTGGCTATTTCTATATCTTCTTTGAAAAAATGTCTATTCAGATCCTTTGCCTATTTTTTACATTGTGTTGTCTTTTACTGAATTGTAGGAATTCTTCTGTATTCTCTAGAATATTTGTATTGCATATGCAAGTCTCGTCATACATATTATTTGCAAATATTTTCTTCCATTCTTTGGGTTGTCTTTCATTTTTCTTTATGATGTCTTTTGAAGCATGAAAGTTTTTAATTTTTTTAATGTTTATTTTTGAGAGAGAGAAACAGTGTGAGTGGGGGAGGGGCAGAGAGAGAGGGAGACACAGAATCCAATCAGGCTCCAGGCTCTGAGCTGTCAGCACAGAGCCCGATGTGGAACTCAGGCTCACTAACAATGAGATCATGACCTGAGCCGAGTTGGACGCTTAACCAACTGAACCACCCAGGTGCCCCTGAAAGTTTTTAATTTTGATGAAGTCCAGTTTATGTTTTTTCTTTTGTTGCTTGTGCTTTTTGGTGTTGATCTTAAGCCACTACCAAATCCAAGATCATGAGAAGATTTATGAGAAGATTTACTGCTGTGTTTTCTCTTTTTAAAAAAATTTTATTTAAATATAAGTTAGTTAACATATATTGTAATAATGGTTTCAGGAGTATGGTTGAGTGATTTATTACTTACATATAACACCCAGTGCACATCCCAGCAAGGGCCCTTCTTAATGCCCGCTACCTGTTTAGCCCATCCTCCCCACCCAGCACCCCTCCAACAACCCTCAGTTTTTTCTCTGTATTTAAGAGTCTCTTATGGTTTGCCTCCCTCTGTTTTTATCTTATTTTTCCTTCCCTTTCCCTATGTTCATGTGTTTTGTTTTCTTAAATTCCACATGTGAGTGAAACAATACGATATTTATCTTTCTGACTGACTTAATTCACTTAGCATAAAACATTCTAGTTCCATGTTGTTGCAAATGGCAAGATTTCATTCTTTGTAATTGCTGAGTAATATTCCATTGTATATATATACTCTACTTTCTTTATCCATTCATCAGTTGATGGACATTTTGGGCTCTTTCTATAATTTGGCTATTGATTATAGTGCTGTTATGAACGAACATTGGGGTGCATGTGCCCTCTCAAATCAGCATTTTTGTACCCTTTGGATAAATACCTAGTAGTGCAATTGCTGGGTCATAGGGTAGCTCTATTTTTAATTTTTTGAGGAACCTCCATACTGTTGTCCAGAGTGGCTGCACCAGTTTGCATTCTCACCAGCAGTGTAAGAAGGTTCCCCTTTCTCTGAATCCTCACCAACATCTGTTGTTTCCTGAGTTGTTCATTTTAGCCATTCTGACAGGTGTGAGGTGGTATCTCATTGTGGTTTGATTTGTATTTCCCTGATGATGGGTTATGTTGAGCAGCTTTTCATGTATCTGTTAGCCATCTGTATGTCTTCTTTTGGAAATGGCTGTTTATGTCTTTTGCCCATTTCTCCTGGGATTATTTGTTTTTTTGGGGTGTTGAGTTTGATAAGTTCTTTATGGAATTTGGATACTAACCCTTTATCTGATAATGTCATGTTCTTTAAAAAAATTTTTTAAAAATGTTTTATTTATTTTTGAGAGAGAGAGAGAGATACAGAGTACAAGCAGGAGAAGGACAGAGAGAGACAAACACACACAGAAGCAGGCTCTGGGCTCTGAGCTGTCAGCACAGAGCCCAGTGCGGGGCTTGAACTCATAAACTGCAAGATCATGACCTGAGCCGAAGTCCAACACTTAACTGACTGAGCCACCTAGGTGCCCCGATGTGTCATTTTCAAATATCCTCTCCCATTCCATCAGGTGCCTTTTAGTTTAGTATTTCCTCTCTTGTGTTTTCTCTTAAGTGTTTTATAGTTTTAGCTCTGACATTTAGGTCTTGAGCCATTGGGCTAATTTTTGTATATGCAGTGAAGTAGGGGTTCACCTTTATTTTTCTGCAGATGGATATCCAGTTGCCATAACCATTGAATTATTTGGCACCCTTCTCAGTTCTGTTCCACTTATCTGTGTGTTTATTCTATGCCAGTACCACACTGTCGTGATTAGGGTAGCTTTGTAATAAGTTTTGAAATTGAAGGTGAGTCCTTCAACTTTGTTCTTTTTTGAGATTGTTTTGGCTATTCTGGATCCCTTGAGTTTCCATATGAATTTTAAGGTCAGCTTGTCAGTTTTAATCAAGAAGCCTATTCTGGTAGGAATTGTGTTGAATCTGTAGATAAGTTGGGAGACTGTTACCATCTTACCAGCAAACTTCTTTTACTGTTTTGGATCTACATGGACCACCATTCTCATCTTTTAGCTCCTGAGTTTACAAGTTCTCAGTTCAAAGGACCATTCTGTCTAGTCTCTCAATTTCATATCAGGTCCCCAACTTGGATCTTTGTTGCGTTCAGTTGCATTGGGGCCTAGAGGGGCAGGATCATGAATATGAACATATAAATATTGCTGCTCTGGACTTAATTCCTTTGGGGAAGGAAGTTCTCAAAAGAGGAGTGTGGGTTTGAGAGACAACATAGAATTGTCTAGCATACTTTTCACTAATGGAGGCAGTAATTCAGAGTAGAAAGGCTGTGGAACTTTTGGAAAGTATAGTGAAATAGAGCTTTGTGGTACATCCATGGTTGAGGCAGGAGGAATAGAAGCTAGCAAAGGAGATAGAAGAGATACAGTTGGAGACAGAAGAAACTCCTGGGAAGTACAGTATAATGGAAGTCTTCCTATCTGTCTTTAAATATTCCTTCTTTCTTTGTTGAAGTATTGTCGACACACAATGTTACTTAGTTTCAGGTGTACAACATAATGACTATATGTTATGTTATGCTCACTGCAAGTGTAGCTGCAATCTGTCACCATATAGTGCTGTTATAATACCATTAACTATATTCCCTATACTGTGGCTTTTAAGCTTGTGTCTTATTCCATAACTGGAATGAAAGTCTCTTTAGGAGGAAGACAGAAGGAGCATTAGGCAAGAAAAACTCTAGATTTGATTGCTAGAATTTTATAGACTTGCTTAAAAGCCTGATAGATAAGTAATGGCAAAATACAAGGTCATTTATTTAAATTTTTTTTAATGTTTATTTTTGATAGAGAGAGAGCAGGGGAGGGGCAGAGAGAGAGGAAGACACAGAATCTGAAGCAGGCTCCAGGCTCTGAGCTGTCAGCACAGAGCCCAATGTGGAGCTTGAACTCACGAACCGTGAGATCATGACCTGGGCCGAAGTTGGCCGCTTAACCAACTGAGCCACCCAGACGCCCCAACAAGGTCATTTATTTAAAGAATATATTGCCGGGGTGCCTGCTGGCTCAGTTGGTAGAGCATTTGACTCTTGATCTCTTGAATTAGAGCCCCACGTTGGGTGTAGAGATTACTTAAAAATAAAATCTTTAAAAAGGAAGGAAGGGAGGGAAGGAGGACATAGTTCCTTTGCTAGACAAGATGCTCAGCATAACTAATCATCAGAGAAACGCAGATCAAAACCAAAATGAGATTATCATCTCACAGCCATGATAATGACTATTATGAAAAAGACATGAATTAACAATTGTGGGTCAAGATGTGGACAAAAGGGAGTCCTCATATATTGTTGGCAAGACTATAAATTGGTGCAGCTACTATGGAAAATAGTATGGAGGTTCTTAGAGATAAGGGTGCCTGCGTGGCTCAGTCAGTTAAGTGTCCAATTCTTGATTTTGGCTCAGGTCATAATTTCATGGTTTGTGGGACAGAGCTTTGCATTGGGCTTTTATATGACAGTGAGGAGCCTGCTTGGAACTCACTCTTTCCCTCTCTTTGCTCCTCCCCCACTTGTGCGTGCTCATTCTCTCTCTGAAAATGAATAAATAAACTTAAAGAAAATACTTAAGAACAAAATAGAGATAGAACTACCAAATGATCCAGCAATACTACTTCTGGGTATTTATCCAAAGAAAATGAAAACACTAATTTGAAAAGACATATGTACCCCTATGTTCATTGAAGCATTATTTACACAGTAGCCAGGGTATGGAAGCAACCTAAGTATCCGTCAGTAGATGAATAGATAAAGCAGATGTCGTATGGGTGTGTGCACGCACACACAAACACGGGAAATTATATTATTCAGCCATAGAAGGTAATGAAATCTTGCCATTTGTAATGATATGGATGGACCTAGAGGGTGTTACACTACTTACATGTGAAACCTAAAAATAAACAAAACAGAAATAGATTTATAGATACAGAGAACAAACTGATGGTTTCCTGAGGAGAGAGGAGTGGGGGAATGGGCCAAATAGGTGAAGAGGATTAAGAGGTACAAACTTCCAGACAGGGCCACGTAATTATGGATTCTTGTCCCTGATGCACGGTTGTTATCTAGGGATTTCCCTCCACTGGCCTCGTGGGGATTCTGTTTGCTGCTTTCCTGTGTGGATGCTGTTTCCTAGATCTCAACTCTTTCTCTTTGTTGATTTGCTTTTATTCATCTAACAACTTCCTTGAGAAAAGGATCATGAAGAGTCAATATTTTGTAATTATGAATACCAGAAAATAACTCCTTTAACTTTGTTGATAGTTTTGCTAATTATTCTATGGTAGAGATCATTTTTGTTAAGAATTTAGAAGGCTTTGCTCCATTATGTCTTCCAGTATCGGGAAATTTGAAGCCAGTCTTATTCCCTATCGTTTTTTGTTTTTTTTTTTCCTCTAGAAGTTTATAGAATCTTCTGGTCTCCCATTGTAAAATTTAATGGGCTAGGCATGTGATGGGCTATCTTCTGATAACTCCACTTAATCTGAAAGCTCAAGTCATTCTGTCATGGGGTTTTTTTTCCTGTGTGTTTTGGTCTTTATTATCCATGTTAGAGGCTTTCTTGAAATGTCTGGTAATCTTGGTGGTCTGTTTTTATTTTTAAACAGGTAGGATTAAACAACTGATTGGAATCTATCTTTGAGTGTAGTGGGTTAGGCTTCTTGACTTTGAGCTTCATTTTAAGTTAGGGGAACTCATGTCAGGTTCATTGAGCCTAGTTGCCCAGCTATGGAAGAAGCTGTTGGTCTTTGTATTTAGTTAGCTTCGTTTTCAGAATGGTGTCTATGCTTTCACCTGTACCTGGAATCTTCCACTCTAGAGACCTTCCATTTTACCTTTTCCAGGAATAAAGACCTGGGCCTTTTGCTAGATGGGTTTCAGAGAGCTCTTTGGGGTCTAGGCTGCTTTTGAGTTCTACCTTCCTTTGAGGGAGTATAAAAAACACGAAATAATCTCACTCAGCACTTAACCTGCTGATGGAAAGCTGACCTAGTACGAAATTCTTACAACATCCACTGGTGTTGCCTTTATCAATATGTTTCGTTACCCTTTCTGAACTTTTAGAAGCCTTTGTCACTTCTAAGAAATTGAAGTAGCATCACAACCCTTCTTTTCTGGGTTAAACCCCTCCCCCCACCAAAAAAAATCAGAAAAAAATAGATAGTGGCTGATTACTTCAGAAAATAAACTTATCTTAAAAAACAAGAAGTCATTCAAGTCCAGTTTTAAAATGTCAAAAATATGACACCAGCACCCACACATAATTCTTTTTTACTTAGTAATTCCATACTTAGGTTGTTAGGCAAAATACCTATATATCTGATGATGTTTATTTCACGTTCTCTGTTAGGACAAGTAAGACACACCATTGTTTGTAAGATGGGTTCTGATTTCAAAGATTTTAAAATCTGAAAAAACATGTGACTTAAAAAATTAAGAATTGCATCCAACACAATGGAGTATCATTATTAGAGAAATAATGATCAAATATTTAAAATGAAATTGGAAGGAGAGTAATGTAGCACAGGATTTGGATTGATATTGCAGTTGTTCATTTGTATGAACAAGGATTAAGGCCACAATTAGCTCCGAGGCACCATTGCTAAATGCAAAAGGTCCATAGCTCATACAGCAGGCTGCCTCCTTCATGTGAATTAGGAGAATTCCCTTTCTCTAGGCTGATGTTATATGAGTACCAGGCACATTGCTTAGCAAATGAAGCGTGGGCTGAATTTCTACTCTCTCTCATTTCCTATGCTAGGTGTCCTTGTGTAAGGCAGAAGCTATTAACAGTATCATTTACTATGTGCAAGGCACAGTGCTAAGTGCTTTACAGACAATGGACAATTTTCATAACAACTCAATGAAGTATTTTTATCTTCCTTTACAGTCAATTCTTCAACTCAGGCATCTTCTGAACTCCCTGATTGTGTACCTACTGCCTGTGTATTTCATTTGCAATATACCAACCGGAGTATTCCTTTTATTAATATCTAAGGCAGACTGTGTGTCTTCTCTGTTCAGAACCTTTCAGTGGCTTCCCATTTCACTCAGTAAAAGGTAAAGTCCTTACGGTGACCTACAAGGCAGTATGTTATCTGCATTCTCCGCCCTCCCACATCCAATTGTACTCTGACTTCATGGAGTTTTATGATACCTTTGCTGTTCTTTGTACACAAGACACTCCTGCTTTAGGATATTCTCTGGCTGTTCCTTGTCCCTTGAATGTTCTCCCAGTTATCTGCAAGTCAAACTCCTCCTTGACTTTCAAGTCTTGACTCAGCTGTTACCTCCTCACTGAGGCCTACTCTGACTAATATAAATTGCAACTTGCCTCCGTTCCCCCAGCACTGATTATAACCCACTATCATATTGTACAATTTACTTTATTGTGTGTCTCTCCACTGGAAGGTGTGCTTCTGATATCAGGAATCTTTGTCTCTTTATTCATTGAGGTAACCTAAGCATCTAGAACAGTACCTCGTACATACTAGGTGTTTATTAATGTTTATTGCATGAATGATTGAGAAAATGGTGTGGAGAGAGTTAAGCATTTTGGCAAAAAAATAAAAGGTGGAGGTAGATTTTGAACTGATATTTATGTGTTGTGTTTCTACTATTAGAAGATAATATCCAAAAAATGTGTTAGGATGAATATTAAGATTGTGGATAACTTTTTTCCTTTGTGCTCCCTCCTCAAATTTAATTATATTTTACATAAAAGTATAATTAAAAAGTAAGTTACCAGAGTGGAAGGAAAAAGCTAGCTATCAGGAAACTAGAGGAGGCAGCCACAAGGTTGAAATCTGACACTTCATCTGAGCAAGAGCTTGTCCCACAAATGCACTGATCTTATCTGCCTTAAGAATAGAGAATGATGGTGTGATAAAGCTGTGGTAAAAGTTGTGAGTGCTTTTGACCTTAGACATTTTGTGAGTAATCTTGGCACTCTGTGTAACCCTGAACAATTTTATTTAACCTTTTTGGTCCTTCAAAATCAGGATAATAGTCTCTCAGAGTTGTTGGGGATTAAATGAAATATGGTATGTGAAGAACTAATGCTTATTATGTATATATTGAAATGTAAAGAGCTCATTATGCATAATATATGTCCTCAGTAGTGTTGTACATACTGAAATGTAAAGGCTCAATAGGTATTAGCTAATGTCATTATTATCTTTATTGCTGCTGCTTGTTTGGTACAGAATTTTTAGAAAAAAAAGTTTTTAAGGTATTTATTAATTTATTTATTTAGAGACTGAGACTGTGTGAGTGGGACAGGGAGAGAGAAAATCCCAAGCAGGCTCCATGCTGTCAGTTGTGGAGCCCAACATTGGGCTTAAACCCATTGAACCATGAGATCATGACCTGAGTGAAAACAAGAGTTGGACACTTATCCAACTGAGCCACCCAGGCACTCCAGAAATTGATTTTTTATGCATGTATCTTGTTTCCTAGTGAGTTTTGGCACGTGTCAAAGTAGAAAGTAAACTAATATTGTTCAGATAGCCATACAGGCTTTGTTGAATATATGTGTTTTTCCTAGATGCTTGTTTGTGGTTCAAATTTTATGTTATATCTTACAAATAGCTATTGCTTCCTTAATAATTTATATAAATTTTAGGTTATCTAACTATGATCTCATTGTTTTTGAAGTCTTGGTTGAGTAACTCCTATAGGTCAGGTGTCATACTAAGTTCTGAGAGAACTAATGAGAACAAAGAAGGCATGCACTGTGAATCCTTAAGCTTACATACAGGTAGGTAAGGGAGGCAGACATGTAAATAGTTACAAGGTAGGAAGTGCTGTTAATATATATGTAAATAAAATGACTATGAAAAAGAGTTGGGAGTAGTAAATTACTTATGAATAGGGAGCAATGAAGGGAGGCTTTATGAGGGAGAATATTTGGTGCTTTATCTAAAGAACATTACAGAGGACCCAAGGCTTCAGTAGAGTCATACAGAATTCTACTCAGTAGAATCTAATTGCCTTCAAAGAAAGATTTCCAGAAGCAAACTTTGTACATGTTAAGGTTTTCATACTGTACAAAGACTGCGATCTCTGAAACCTTATCTGGAAGATTTTTTTTTTTTTTTAATTTAAGTTGCAAGACTGTAAATGAGTATAATCTTTGTTGTGTATGCTTTGGAGAAACATTTAAATTGGGGAAGGAATCTACATTAAGTTCAGTGAAATGGTTAACAGGACACTCTGATTTGGTATTTTCTTTGAAAGCAGAAAAGAACATCATCTCAGCAGGCAGGAAACAGAAGGCCTCATGGCAATAAAGATCATTTTAAGAAATGATAAATGAGAAAGAGAAAAGTCTATTTTTAGAGAGAGATGAATATTAGAAATTCAATATAGGGCAAGAAAATTTAGTAAATGGACTACATAGTGTATACATTGCATGCCTTAAAAATGGCGTGTTATTTAAAAGTTAGGGAACTGTGTAACCCAATCAACATTGGAGAATGGTCTCAGGTTACTGTCAGTGTATCCATTAGTTCATAGTAAATTTGGATGATAAATAAGGTCACAAAATAACTGTACCTGAGGAAAGAATGAAAATTAATATACTGAGTTTTTTAAATTCACATAGCAATGAAATACGTGAAAACTGGAAGAATTACATGAGGTAGAAGAGATGTCTTTCTAAATGTAATGTGAGATAGAATTAGCACATATGGAGAGAGTTCATTGGTAGAGCTAGGAAAGACACTTTAACCCTAGATGGATCCTTGAAAGCAATCATTCAAGCATAAGAAGATGTACTTTGAATGGGTTAATGCATTTGGAGAAATTGATGTAGGTCTAGAGATTCTGGGCCTTGGAACTACACCAGTAGCTTTCAAATTTAGTAATGATTCACATTAAACAGTACATTTAAAAAAAAGATTTATTTAAGTAATCTCTACACCCAGAACAGGGCTTGAACTTACAACCTTGATATCAGGAGTTGCACGCTCCTCTGACTGAACCAGCCACGTGCCCCTAAACTACATTTTTATAATGTGTGTGTACCTAAATCAAAGATTTCTGAAAATAGTACTTACCTGTACTATGTATGATGATACATTGTGTTCTACCTTATTTTTGAAGAAAGCTGGTCAAAATGATTTCCTGCCAACTATTGGAACATACCCCATGGTTTGAAAAAATACTGAGTTACACTGTAAGAAAGAAAGAGACTTGAGTTTCTGAAGTCTCTTCTCTGAAGAATCTGGCTAAGAAGGTAGTGATTCGTGGGGCGTGTGGCTGGCTCAATCAGTAGAGCATGCATCTCTTTATCTCCAGGTTGTGAGTTCACCACATTGGGTGTAGAGATTACTTAAAAATAAAAAAATTAAAAAAAAAAAAAGTACTGATTCTGTCCTTTTTTGAAACCATATTGGTGTTGTTTTAGTTATACCTTGAAAACGGCCGAGGCTGTTTCACTAAACAAGTTTTTAAGGTCAGGGAACTTTTGTGATAATAAAGCTACTATTTCTTACGAGTGAAGAGTGTTATCTAAAAGTTTATTTTTTATCATTGGACAAAAATGAGCTTTTAAAATTAGATTCCATATAAACTCTTTGTTACCAAAGCTATCTTCAAATGATGTCTATAACGTTCCCCTTTTAAACAATATACTTTTATGTGAGTGTTGAAAAGGTTGTATACATATCAAAAAATACATGATGAATATTTTTAATTTGTCTTTTTTTGATGTTTGTTTACTTTTGACACTATATAGCATGTATAGTCCTTTAAAGTATTTAAAAAATTTACTGCTGACTGATACATGACATTGGCCCCATTCTTCTGTTATGGAAAATTACCATTTTATCAGTGAAATCCAAATTTTTTTTTCTTAAGTGTAAAAGTATATAAAATACTCCCTATTTAAAACTTTAAATAGCTTTCTCAAAGTAGAGTTTTTCATAACTTCAAATAGTATTTTTCCTAGACAAAAAAGTCTGGTTAAATATTCTTTATTTTAAAAATTTTAGGGGCGCCTGGGTGGCTCAGTCGGTTGAGCTTCTGACTTCGGCTCAGGTCATGATCTCACCGTCTGTGAGTTCAAGCCTCGCGTCGGGCTCTGTGCTGACAGCTCAGAGCCTGGAGCCTGCTTCGGATTCTGTGTTTCCCTCTCTCTCTAACCCTCCCCCACTCATGCTCTGTCTCTCTCTGTCTCAAAAATAAAACATTTAAAAAAAATTAAAAAAATTTTTTTAAGTTTTATTTGAAGTGTAATTGACAGAATATATTAGTTTCAGGTGTAAAGCATAGTGAATTGACATTTATATATTACAAAATGTTTACCATAAGTGTAGTTACCATCTGTCACTGTACAAAGTTATTACAATATTATTGACAATATTCCCTATGCTGTACTTTTCATTCCTGTGACTTATAACTGAAAGTTTGTACCTCTTAATCTCCTTTACCTATTTGGCCCAGTCCCCCACTCCTTTCCCCTCTGGAAACCACCAGTTTTTTTTCTGTATATATGAGTCTCTTTCTGTTTTTGTTGTGTTTGTTTTGTTTTTTAGATTCCACATATAATTGAAATCATATAGTATTTGTCTTTTCTCTGACTTATTTCACTTAGTTTACTACCCTCTAGGTCAATCTCTTTTATGGCTGAGTAGTATTTGCATGGTGTGTGTGTGCGTGTGTGTGTGTGTGTGTGTGTGTGTATGTGTGTACATGTGTACACACCACATCTTCTTTATCACTTCATTTGTCGGTGGACACTTGGGCTACGTCCATATCTTGGCTATCGTAAGTAATGCTGCAGTGAACATAGGGGCGCATATATCTTTTCGAATTAGCATTTTTGTTTTCTTTGGATAAATACCCAGAAGTGGAATTACTGGATCATGTGGATCATCATCGATTTTTAATTTTTTAAGGAACTGCCATACTGTTTTCCATAGTGGCTGCACCAGTTTACATTCCCACCAACAGTATACAAGGGTTCTCTTTTCTGCACAGTCTTACCAACACTTGTTTTTATATATGTATATATGTATGTGAAATCATATGTATGGTTTCTTATATATACATTAGCCATTTTGACAGGTTTGAGGTGATAATCTCATTGTGGTTTTGATTTGCATTTCTCATATGATTAGTGATGTTGAGCATCTTTTCATGTGTCTGTTGGGGAGCTATGGTTGTTTTGTTTTTTGAAAAATGTCTGTTCAGGTCCTCTGCCCATTTTTTTTTTTAATGTTTATTTTTGAGAGAGAGTGCGTGTGCGCACGCACAAGTGGGGAAGGGGCAGAGAGAGAGGGAGACACAGAATCTGAAGCAGGCTCCAGGCCCCGAGCTGTCAGCACAGAGCCCGATGCGGGGCTCAAACCCACAAGCCATGAGATCATGACCTGAGCTGAAGTCAGACAATTAACCGACTGAGCCACCCAGGCGCCCCATGCCCATTTTTTAATCAGATTTTTTTTAATGTTTATTTTGAAAGAGATCGAGAGCATGTGTGTGTGCACAGGCAGGGAAGGTGCAAAGTGAGAAGGTGAGAGAGAGAATCCCAAGCAGGCTCTGTGCTGTCTGCATGGAGCCCAGTGCAGGGTTCCAGGTGGGGCTTGATCTCATGAACTGTAAGATCATGGCCTAAGCTGAAATCAAGAATGGCCAGAACTGAAATCAAGAGGTGGATGCTTAACCCACTAAGCCACCCAGGCACCCCTGTTTGAGTTCTGTTTGTTTGTTTATATTTTTAGAGAAAGCGAGTGGGTGAGTGGAGGAGGAGCAGAGGGAGAGGGAGAGAGAGAATCCTTATCAGGATACATGCCCAGCTTTGGAGCCCTATGTGTCACTCAATATCATGACCTGAGCCAAAATTGAGAGTCGGTCCCTTAAGTGACTGATCCACCTAGGTGCCCCTTAGAGTTCTCTATATATTTTGGGTATCGACTCCTTATTGGATATATTATTTGCAAGTATCTTTTTCCATTTAGTGGGATGCCTTTTCATTTTGTTGATAGCTTCCTTTGCTGTGCAAAAACTTTTTAGTTTGATGTGATCCCAATTGTTTTTTTTGCTTTTGTTGTCCATGCCTGAGGAGACAGATCCAAAAAAATATTACTAAATACCAGTGTCCAAGAATGTACTGCGTATGTTTTCTTTTAGGAGTTTTACAGTTTCAGGGCTTATATTTAGGTCTTTAATCCAATTTGAGTTTGTGTGTTGGGGGGGGTGTATAAGATAGTGATTTCACTCTTCTGTGTATAGCTGTCCAGTTTTCTCAACACTATTTATTGAAGAGACTGTCTTTTCACTATTGTATATTCTTGCTTCCTTTGCTTTAGATTAATTGACCACCACATAAGTGTAGGCTTATTCCTGGTCTTTCTATTCTGTTCCATTGATCTATTTGTCTATATTCAGTTTTTTGGAATAGTTTGAGATGGCTAGGTGTTAACTCTTCTTTAAATGTTTGTTAGAATTCACCTGTGAAGGCATTGGGTCCTGAACTTTTGTTAGTTTGTTATTATTACTGATTTCATTATTAGAAATCTGTCCATATTTTCTGTTCCTTCCTGATTCAGTCTTCAGATTATATATATCTAGGAATTTATTCATTTCTTGTAGGTTGTCAAATTTGTTGGTGTATAGTTTTTCATGGTCTCTTATAATTCTTCGTATTTCTGTGTGTTGACTGTAACTTCTCTTGGTTAATCAGTTTTGTTTATCTTTTCAAAGAACCAGCTCTTGTTCATCTTTCTATTTTTTTGTTCTCAATTTATTTCTGCTCTTTATTATTTCTTTCCTTCTACTAACTTTGGACTTTGTTCTTCTTTCTTCTTTTTCTAGTTTCTTTAGGTGTAAGGTTGGATCATTTGTGCCTTTTCTTTTTTCTTGAAGTTAGCCTGTGTTGCTATGAACTTCTGTCTTACAACTACTTTTGCTGTGTCCAATAGATTTTGAAACATTGGATTTTCACTTTCATTTGTCTTAAGGGTTTTTTGTTTTTGTTTTTGTTTTTGTTTTTAGTTTCTCTTTGATTTCTTTGTTGGCTCATTGGTTGTTTAGTACCACATGTGTAGCCTCCACTTTTTCCTCCATTCACTTTTTCCTGTAACTGATTTCTAATTTCATACCTTTGTGGTCAGAAAAGATGCTTGATATGATTTCAGTCTTCTTAAATTTATTGATACTTGTTTTGTGGCCTAACATGTGGTCTGTCTTGGAGAATGTTCCATGTGCACTTGAAAAGAATGTGTATTCTGCTGGTTTTGGATGAAATTTTGTATATAATAAATATGTGTGTGTACGTATAATATATGTATATAATAATAATGTGGTATAATGTGTCATTTAAAGCCACTATTTATTTAATGATTTTCGTTCTGTATGATCTATCATTGATATAAGTGGAGTGTAAAGCCCCAACTATTTTTATATTACTGTCAGTACCTTCTTACCGTGAACTCTGTGTCCATTGTGGGGCTTCAACTCAGGACCCCGAGAGCAAGAGTCACATGTTCTACTGACTGAACCAGCAAGGCATCCTGTCGATTTCACCCCTGTAGATATCTACAGTTGGATATCCTTTGTTGGATTGTTCTCTTTATCACTATGTAATGCCCTTCTTTGTCTTGTTATAGTTTTTTGTTTTAAAGTCTCTTGTCTGATAGAAGTGTTGCTACCCCATTTTTTTCACTTCCATTTTCATGAAATATCTTTTTTTTATTCACTTCCAGTCTGTATGTGTCTTTAGGCCTGAAGTGAGTCTCTTGTAGGCATCATATAGATGGGTTTTGTTTTTTTATCCATTCAGTCACCTTATGTCTTTTGATTAGAGTGTTTAGATCATTTACATTTAAAGTAATAATTGATAGATGTATATTTATCATCATTTTGTCAATTGTTTTCCTGTTGTTTTGTAGTTCTCTGTTCCTTTTTCCTTCTCTTACTCTCTTCCCTTGTGATTTGATGACTTTTTTAATGTTATGTTTGGATTCCTTTCTCTTTATTTTTTGCATATCTATTAAAGGTTTTTTTTTTGGCTTGTTACCATAAGGTTCATATATAATTTCCTGTGTATATAGCAGTCTATTTGAAGTTGATGATCTCTTAAGTTCATACATTGTAAAAACACTACATTTTTACTTCCTCCACATTTTATGTATATGAATTCACATTTTACATCTTTTATTTTGTGTATCCCTTAACTAATTATTGTAGACATAATTGATTTTACTATTTTTGTCTTTTAACCTTCATACTCACTTTATATATAAGTGATTGATCTTTTAGCTTTATGGTATGTTTGCTTTTAGCAGTGAAGTTTTTTTTCTTTCATAATTTTCTTACAGCCTTTTCTTTTCCACTTAAAGAAGTCCCTTTAACATTTCTTGTAAGGCCGGTTTTAGTGGTTACGAATACCATTTGTTTGTCGAGGAAACTCTATCTCTCCTTCAATTTTGAATGATAACTTTGCTGGGATGAGTATTATTCTTTATAGGTTTTTTTTTTCCTTTTAGTACTTTGAACATTCCCTCTGAACTGCAAAATTTCTGCTGAACAATCAGCTCATAACCGTATGGTGTTTCTCTTGTATGTAACTAGTTGCTTTTCTCTTGCTGCTTTTAAGATTATCTGTTTATCAGATAATCAGATAACTTTTGACATTTTAATTTTTATGTATCTTTGTTTGGATTCTTTGGGTTTATCTTGTTTGGTGCTTTTTTTTGCTTCCTGTCTTTGGATGTCCATTTCCTTTCCCAGGTTAGGGACATTTTTAGCTGTTATTTCTTCAAATAAGTTCTGCCCCTTTCTCTCTTCTCTCGGAACCCTATAATACTAATGTTATTACAGTTGACATTGTCTCAGAGTTCTTAACCTATCCTCATTAAAAAAATGTTTTTTTGGGGGGCACCTGGGTGGCTTAGTCAGTTAAGCATCTGACTCTTGATTTCGGCTCAGGTCATGATCCCAAGGTCATGAGATTGAGCCTTGTGTTGGACTCTTCGCTGGGCCTAGAGCCTGCTTAAGCAGGCCTTGAGCCTGGGTGGCTCAGTTGGTTAAGCATCTGACTTAATCTTAGGTCATGATCTTGCAGTTCATGGGTTCGAGCCTTGTGTTGGGCTCAGTGCTGACAGCTTGGAGCCTAGAACCTGCTTTGAATTCTCTCCCTCTGCCCCCACCCCCCACCCCACCCGCTTGCATCTCTCTCTCAAATAAACATTAAAAAAAAAAAATTCTCTCCCTCTACTTCTCCCTCTCAAAAAAAATTTTTTTTTCCTTTTTGCCATTTAGCTTGGTGATTTCAACTGTGCTGTCTTCAAGATGAGTGATCTGTACTTCTGCATCCTCTTATCTGCTGTTGATTTTCTGTAGTGCATTTTTCATTTCAGTTATTGTATTTTTCAGCTCTGATTTGTTCTTTTTATATTTTTTCTTTGTTGAAGTTCTCACTGAGTTCATCTACTCTTCTCTCAAGTCCCATGAGTATCTTTATAACCATTACTTTGATTGCTTATCTCTGTTTCATTTAGTTCTTTTTTCTGAGGTGTTGTCTTATTCTTTCATTTGGCACATATTCTTCAATCTCCTGATTTTGTTTGACTCTCTCTTTCTGTGTATTAGATAGGTCAGTTCTATCTTCTGGTCTTGAAAGTAGTGACTTTAAGTAGAAGGTGACTTGTGGGGCCTAGTAGTTCAATCCCCCCTGGTCACCAGAACCAGGTGTTTCAGAGGTGTCTCCTGTGTGGCCCTCCTGTTGCAACTGGGCTGTGACTGCTTTAGGCAGGTTGATGTTGCTAGTCCTCAGCCTGTCTGGCTACCGTGACTGAGTGTGACTACGGTGGACACACTGGTTGGCAGGATTGGCTCCTAGCACAGTAGGCTGTTGTGGGTGTGTTGGTGAGAGGGGCACCAGTCATGTCTGAGGCTGCCCACTGGGTGTGGTGGGGCAGAAGTTGTTTTAGGGGGCTGCTGGTCCCCACTGAGGATGTCCACTTGTTGTGGCAGGATGGGAGCGGTTTTGGAGGGTCACCTGCTATAGCAGTGGGGCAGGTTCACTGGGGAACACTGGGGCAGGTGACTGGTGGTAGCAAGGTAGAAGGAGGGTGTCAGAACTGACTCCCACCAGCTAAGCTGAAGGGGGTGGGGTAGGGGGGAGACATTCACTAGGCTTTCCCTTCCTGGAGAAAGATCCTACAGATCCCTGCCCTTTCAGCACACACCCTAAAATTAGTCAGTAAATTTCCTTCATAAATAATCCAGGTTCTTTTCAGACTGCTGTCCTTGTGCTGAGTCTTGGAGTGCATGATATGTGCTGGCCATTTAAGAGTAGAGTCTCAGTTTTCCAAAACCCTCTGGCTCTCCTGGAGTTAAGCCCTGCTGATTTTTTTTTTTTTTTTTTAATATTCATTTCTATTAGAGAGAGATAGAGTGCAAGCAGGGGAGGAGCAGAGAGAGAAGGAGACAAAGAATCCAAAGCAAGCTCCAGGCTCTGAGCTGTCAGCACAGAGCCTGACACAGGGCTTGAACTCAGGAACCGTGAGATCTTGACTTGAGTTGGAGTTGGATGCTTAACCAAATGAGACACCTGGTGCCCCTAGCCCTGCTGATTTTTAAAGCCAGATGTTGTGGGGTTGTGTGGGGTAAGGATTGGGGTGGGGATTGCTTTATGTAGGGCTAGATTCTCTTGTTCCCCAGGGAAGACCTGCTTGCCTGTGATATCCCTTCTGCTTGTGAGTCACCACCCTGGGGGTTTGGTTCCCAGCTGTCTCTGCCCCTCTTAACCTTTTCAATATGGCCCTTAAAAAATATCTTTAATTGAGACAGTACTATTCTGCTAGTCTTTGGGTCATTTTCAGAGTGAGTTGCACTTGATGTTGGTGCAGCCTTGATGTTGCTGTAGGAGGACGTGAGTTTAGGATCCTCCTACTCCACAATCTTCTCAAGCTTCCCTGGATAAATACTCTCTAAATTAGACCTTTAGCCAGTACATTGCGGTGGCAATCCTTCCCTGGGAGGTCTTGCTTTTGTAAACTAGTTTTCAAGTTGTTTCTTGTTTAGCTCTATGGCTTTGGCTCTGATAGGAGTTTGTTGACAGTTTATTGACATTACAAATAATGCTGCAGTAAATATTCCAGTGTACTTTAGTAGTGCTGGGTATTTCTGTAGTGCTGGCTGGGTTTTTTTCCCTTATAAGATAGATTGTCAAATGGTATATGAATTCAAATATTTAAACGGCTAATAGAAACTATTAGATTGTTAGATTAAGTTTACAGTCTTGCCAGCAAGTATGAGAAGTAGATTTCCTCAGATGCCTGTGATGGATGTTTTCCTTTTCTGTCTTTTATATTTTATAAATCTGATGTTAAAAATAGTATTTTACTTTTCAAATTTCACATTTTTCTACTATATATATGTGTGTGTGTATATATATATATATACATATATATGTATATATATATATATATATATATACACAAATCACGTATGTTTATGGCCTCTGTGTTTCTTTTTTTAAAATTTTTTAAAAAATGTCTTTGTTTATTTTTGAGAGAGAGAGAGAGCACAAGCAGGAGAGGGACAGAGAGAGAGGGAGTACAGAATCCGAAACAGGCTCCAGGCTCAGAGCTGTTAGCACAGAGCCCAACGTGGGGCTCAGACTCGTGAACCGCAAGATCATGACCTGAGCTGAAGTTGGATCCTTAACTGACTGAGCCAGCCAGGTGCCCCCGTGGCCTTGTGTTTCTATTCTGTGAATTTAGTTCCCTGTTTTTTTCAGTGGCATTGTTCATGTTTTTGTTAATTTTTAGGAGATCTTTGTATATTAGAAATAGTAATCCTTTATAGGGAGATACATCTTTTTAAAAATGATTGATTTCGGGATTCCTGGGTGGCTTAGTCTGTTAAGCATCTGACTTCAGCTCAGGTCATGATCTCATGGTTCAGAGGAGTTCAAGCCCCACGATGGGCTCTGTGCTGACAGTTCAGAGCCTGGAGCCTGCTTCAGAGTCTGTGTCTGTCTCTCTCTGCCCCTTCCCCTCCCTCCCTCCCTCCCTCCTTCTCCCTCCCTCCCTCCCTCTCTCTCTCTCTCTCTCTCTCTCTCTCTCTCTCTCAAAAATAAATGAACATTAAAAATTTTTTTTAAATGAATGATTTTTTTTTCTAACATAGTGAATTTCTCCATTCATAAGAGAATGCATTTGTTTTGAAACTTTTCCTTGGAATTGTGAAAGACTTCACATTTAGAAGCTGATTTCTGTTTTGGACTATCTAGTTTTAGTATGTCTCTAGATATGTATTGTGAGTGTTTATGTGAATTTTAGCTGAGATTTGGTCAGCATATCAGGGAGAGATAAATACAGAGGCTAGATTTGCATTTATGTTATATTAATGTTTATTTGAGGGTAGTATTAATGGGGTTTCTGAATGTCTTCAGTTAAGACAAGTAGGTTGATGCTGAATGGTTTTTAGAAGCTTTTTCTTATTTTCAGATGTGTGCCCTTTAGTAAACTGGTTAAGGAATACCTTGGCTTAGAACTTCTAATGAGGAACAGGTTAGTGGTGTCTCTATCACTATTGGAGGGCAGGGAGGGCAGTTAGTAGGGCTCTTGGCTTTTCTAGCCTCTCTGTTGACCTGAGTATGCCTTACAAATAAGAATCATCGTTTTGTATGAGTGACGTGAGAAAAGCTGGGAAACACTCTTAACATGCTTCTTAGCCTAGTAAGTGAATTTGATAAACACACAGAAAAATAAAAATAATGAATGAGAAGTAATCTAAAACTTGAGAATTGAAGTGGGTGTACTTTTGGTTAACAGTTATTGTAGTATATTCTATAGTAAGCACTGGCAGTGTTATTTTCTAAGTGCTTACAAGACTTAGAATTCATCATAAAATAAGTATGTTTTTGGAGTTAGGCCACATTTAAGTCTTGTAATTGGGTTCTTTAGCTAATAGTTTATAGTACAGGCCACATTTAAGTCTTGTAATTGGGTTCTTTAGCTAATAGTTTATAGTACAGTCTCTACCCCCATCCTCAATGAAATTTAGGATGCTATTACTACAGTTTGTTGTTTGCTAGTGGTCGATATTTTTTTAAAGGTGTACTACTAAATGGAGATTTAATTCACATTTACTAGTTCTAACAGATCTGTTTTATAAAAAAATTATGTTTTGCAGCATCATTCTGGTCTCTAACTTAATTCATTTAATAAATATTTGAGTGCCTTCATGTCCTTAGTCCATTCTTATGGACTAAGAATACAGTAGTGAATGGGATTTGGCAGGGTCCTGCCCTTGTGGAGCAGAAGGAGGGTGGAGGGTACTAACCTAAATCTGTGAACAATTTAACATAGTAGTAAGTGCCATGAAGAAAACAGGCAGGGTTATTTGATGGGGGTTGGAAAGGGTGGGGTATTTTGGCTGGGATGACTAGGGAAATCATCTCTAAAGTAATCTTTTAGGTGAAGTCTTTAATCATGTGAAAAAGCCAACTTGCTTGTTTCTGAAAGTATCAGCCTTCCAGGTGAAGGGAACAAGAAATTCAAAAGTCCTGAGACTTTAAGCTTGATGTGTTCACAAAGGAGTTTGGCTTATATTCTGAGTCTTCAGTAGAGGAGGAATATGTTGAGTTGCATCTTTAAGGTTGCTTTGGGTGCTCTATATCTAGATCATAGGAGCCACATAATTTCAGACTAGTGAGATGCTCAGATGAGCCCTCATTCTTCATCTTTCTCCCTCTCATCTGGTTCTAAATTCATTCATCTCTTAGTTGGGGAGAAAGATATAGGGAAAGGAAGAGCTGTGGGTGCCCCTAAAAAATGACCTCATGGTAATGGAGGGATAGAATTAGGATTGTGAAGGGGGCTCAGGTTTATATGTCAGAGGAGGTGGGAGGCAATGTGTGACAGTCCTGACACTTGAAGGCTGTGGTATTTTGTCCTGCCTCCCACTTAGACAAATAAAATAGGCTTTATAGAAGTTTACAGTTGTAGTAGTAAAACACACACACAAAAGATCCCCCCAAAAAGAAGATAGGTAATATATAAAAAGTAAAAATTTCTCACAATCCTTCTGAAACAATCACTGTTAATACTTTATTATTGTAGGTTTTCTCACCTCTTTATAAATCAAGATTTTCCTCCCTCTTTCTAGATTAATATAAAAGATTCAAAATATATTTTGCATCTTTTATTTTGTCTTGGATGGCTTTTTTCCATCTGCACATACAAATTACTTCATTTATCACATAGATATTAACGTTTGTTGAATTCCCTATTAAGTATTTGGTCCCCCAATTTTTTTAAGTGTATCTATTTATTTTTTTTTTGAGAGAGAGAGGGAGAGAATCCCAAGCAGGCTCCACGCTGTCAGTGCAGAGCCGGATGTGGGGCTCGAATTCACAAACCGTGAGATCATGACCTGAGCTGAAATCAAGAGTTGAAGGCTTAACCCACTGAGCCACCCAGGTGTCCCTGGTTTCCCAGTTTTTCAAGGATATGAACACTGCTGTAATGAAGATGCTTATACATGTATCTTTTTAAGTTCTTATTTAAATTTAGTTAACATACAGTGTAATATTGATTTCAGGTGTACAATTTCGTGATTCAGCACTTAAATACAACACCTGGTGCTTATCACAAGTGTGCTCCTTAATCCCCATCACCTGTGTCCCCCCCCGTCTCTCCACTGGTAACCATCAGTTCTCCATAGTTTCTTGAGTCTGTTTCTTGGTTTGCCCCCTCTCTTTTTCCTTATGATTGTTTGTTACATATATCTTTAAACACTTGCCTTACACTTCTGTAGGATAAATTCCTAGAGTGCAATTGAATACTAAGTCAATCTTGAAAGTTTCTCAGATGTAAAATGGGATGTGAGTCCTACCTAGAGTATTTCTCTAAGGATTAGGTTGGATAATGTGAGTGGGATGTATGTAGTATGTATTGCCTCATATAGTAGGCAAGTAGTAAATGGTAGATATTATTAATAATAAGACAAAATAAGTTTCTTTTTTTTTTAATTTTTATTTTATTTTTAACATTTTTTATTTATTTTTGAGACAGGGAGAGACAGAGCATGAACAGGGGAGGGTCAGAGAGAGGGAGACACAGAATCTGAAACAGGCTCCAGGCTCTGAGCTGTCAGCACAGAGCCCGACGCGGGGCTCGAACTCATGGACCGCGAGATCATGACCTGAGCCAAAGTCGGACGCTTTAACCGACTGAGCCACCCAGGCGCCCCAAGACAAAATAAGTTTCTAAGGGAGGAAGGTGTGAGAAGGATGGGATTCCCTATCAATCTCACCCTTTTCTAAAGAAGGAGATAAACCTCACTTCTGCATGATTGCTGACTCCCAGTCAGTGTCAGGGTGTTGTGTGTCCTAACTGCACACTCTTTGTCTTACCACCATTGTGTGACTGTGGACTACTGTTGCAGTTTTCTTGTTGCCCAGTTAAAACATTTGGTTATTTTTGGTTCGGTGACTGTCTCTGCTTGCTCCTGTTTGTAAGCTTCATTTTTGTACCAAAACTGAAATGTGAATGTTATGGTGGAAAGTTTATGGACTTTAAATTTAAACATATGTATATCTGGTTATTTTACCTATCACCTGGGTGCTCTTCAGCAAGTAGTGGTGATTTTTCTGTGCCTTGTTTAAAGAGTGGATGGAGGAAGGAATTTAAAATATTTGGGATCTTCATAAAAAAATTAAATGAGATAATTTATATATCAGTGTCTAATACACATCCTAGACATACTAATTTCTTTTTCTTCCTTTAAGGCAGAAAATTATGGCTTACACATTTTTTTAAAAAATTTCACCTGTTTAAATTTCACATGTTACTGATATACAAGGGTAGTCACTCACACTTAAAATACAATAACTAAAGAAGAAGAGAAATGTAATTTAAAAAGTGTTAGACTAGAAGTCAGGAAACCTGGCTGGGCCCATGTTCCAGGTTGGTATAAGTGGTGGTATAACCCTTGATACATCTTTTGATCCCTATTCCCTATTCTCGTTTTTGAGTTGTCTATGAAATATTTTATGGAAATATACTAACATAAAAGTTTTTGATTAATTGAGTTAAGCAGAGGGTGTTACTTATGAGAACGTCCACATACTACTATTTTCACAATTACTCTATGTTGTTGAGTTGCTTTTTTCTAGAATTAAATTTTTGTCTTTTTTTTAACTAGGTTTAAGTGTTGTGTAAGCTGCATCAATGGAGCACATACAAGGGGCCTGGAAGACGATCAGCAATGGCTTTGGATTCAAAGATGCAGTGTTTGATGGCCCCAGCTGCATCTCCCCTACAATAGTTCAGCCATTTGGCTTTCAGCGTCGGGCATCAGATGATGGCAAACTTACGGACTCTTCTAAGACAAGCAACACTATCCGTGTTTTCTTGCCAAACAAGCAAAGAACAGTGGTATGTAAATGTTCCTCTCAGTAAGTTTAGCTGGCCATCTGCCTATAAAAAGCATTTTGGATAATTTCACTCACTTTATAGACAGGCAAAATTGTCACTTAGTGTCTTTATTAATTGGCTTTCCAGTTGCAGATTTTATTGCTTTATATTACTATGTTCCTTCCATACCTCCCACTTTTCCCCACCCCTTGGCCTTCCTTCAGTTGTTATTCTCGCCTGGAATGTCTTCTTTTGAAAAGCTCCCTTAGACTGTTCCAGTCAATTTTATGTATATATGTATTATGGATATTAAAGCAAAATGCTCACTTAAATTTTTTGGATGTTATAGTTGAGTATATAGAAGAAAATAAAATTACCTAGAAAAAATTATTTTGGTAAGTTTTGTAGGCCCTGGGCAAAGCTGGAGGTAGCTTAGAAAGCACAGCATCTTCCTCTTTTCCTGGGCACTGACACTAGCCAGTTATGTCTGCACAGTTCATTTTTGTAGTACCAGCAACAGGTTCATACTAGTAGCATCATGGTGGGACACTGCCACTTGGTTTTCTGACATAGAGTTCTAACTTTTCTGAGAAATAACTGCTCAAAATAGTTCCTTACTATCTTGGTGGAAAAAACCCCACCTGGTTAAAAAAGGAAAGTGAAGTTGTGCTAATTTTGCTTGGTGGAACATTTGAGAAAACCTTAGTTCAAAAACTTCCACGCTTCCTCCTTTCCCACTCCCCATTCTTTGAGTAAAATCAGTGCATTGGGCTTTTCTTTGTACCTGGGTGAGACAAAGTTCTGAGGTTGGAAAGTCCAGTCCAGAGTTCTGTTTTTGACAGTTCCACTCCCCTCTCCCAGTTTACTAATAAATTCCTTTATACTTCTTTTGTGAACTTAAGAAGGAGACTCCCAGTTATAGTGTTGTACCTTTACATACATTTTAAACTGAAGGCAAAACTCAAAAGGTATTTGAGTATTATTTTTGTTCCCCTTCCTAAAAATAAAAGTTGAATGGCTGGCAAAATAAATAGTAATAACCTCCTTAATATTTCAAAAGTGGCCTTTCATTTGCAAGGTGATTTTTTTACTTACTGTTATTGTTCATTCATCTTCTTATTTTTTTATTTTTTATTAAAAAAATTTTTTTTAAAGCTTTATTTATTTTTGAGACAGAGGGAGACAGAGCATGAGCAGGGGAGGGGCAGAGAGAGAGAGGGAGACACAGAATCCGAAGCAGGCTCCAGGCTCTGAGCTGTCAGCACAGAGCCTGATGCGGGGCTTGAACTCACAAACTGTGAGATCATGCGCTGAGCCGAAACGCTTAACTGACTGAGCCACCCAGGCGCCCCCATTCATCTTCTTTCTAACCTTAAATGGAGAGCCCAGGTGGGAAGTGTGAATGTAATGGGAAGCTAAGACTAGCTGAAGACCGTGTGGTACTGCTTCAGGCTAATACTGTGCCTGTCTTCCCCATTCCCATCTCCTGCCGGGTTGCCTGGAAGACTGGGAAACTTAGTTTGGCATAATGATTAATTAAGTATATGGACCTTTAAGACAACCACGCTCAAATATAAATCCCTGTATTGCCTTTTATTATCGTCTAGATAAGTTACATAATATTTTGAGCCCCTGTTTCCTCACCTTAATGAAATGAGGCTCATGCTGAATATACAGTAGCTGATTCATAAGTAAAATGGTAGCTATGATTATTTGAATTTTTCTACATCTTTGTAGCCCTTGACAGCTTTCAGTTGAGCACAATCGGTAGTTGGGAACAAGTGATTTGGAAGCTTGGCTTCTCCTAAGGCTCTAGCAGATAAAATTAGTTTCTCCCATTTCTTTGACCAGAGATGGACCATCTTCTTTCAGCTGGCACGTATCTTCAGGGGAGCATTGGTGGAAGGAGTCATTTACTGGCCAGCACCATGAGTCAGCAGTTTCTAATCATTCCCAGGTTACTTCACTGCTTGGAACCTAAAATGACCCTCCTAATCACTTAGTAGGCTCCAGAAATAAGATTTAACTAATTTCAACATGTATCCATGGGGAGGTGTAGAGAGGAGAATGGCAGAAAGTGTATATATATGATTTAAATAATTGTAGGAGTATAATTGGTAGTTGCATTTTCTTTTTTTTTTTTTTTAATTAAAGTTTATTTATTTATTTTGAGAGAGAAAGAGCACAAGCAGGTGAGGGGCAGAGAGGAGAGACGGAATCCCAAACAGGCTCCATCAGCACAGGGCCTGATGAGGAGGCTCAAACTTATGGACTGTAAGATCATGATCTGAGCTAAAAACCAAGACACTTGCCGACTGAGCTACCCATGAACACCATTTTAGAGTTGCTTTTACAAAAACTTTTTTCTTGGGGCGCCTGGATGGGTTAGTGAGTTAAGGGTCCGATTCAGCTGAGGTCATGATCTCACGGTTCATGGGTTCAAGCCCTGCGTCGGGCTCTGCTGACAAGTCAGAGCCTGGAGCCTGCTTCAGATTCTGTGTCTCCCTCTCTGCCCCTCCCCTGCTCGCACTCTGTCTCTGTCTCTCAACAATAAATAAAAGTTAAAAAAATTTTTTTTCTTGTCATTTATTTTGTAAATATGTGTCTCTTTGCCACTCCTTGTTATTAGATGGGTGCTTGGACCATAGCTGAGGACCATTAATTACCATTACAATCAACTGACGGCTAAAATACAGATTCCTGGGCTTCATTCAAGTTCAACTTAATCAGAATCCTTGGATGTGTTGGAGGGGAGAAGCTGGGAATCTTTATTTTCATAAGTTCCTTGGATGATTCTAATGCCAGCCACATTTGGGAACCCCACTTGGATTAGAGAATATTTAAAGAACTATCTAGCTCTTAGAGTATGTGGTTTTTTTTTTTTTTTAATGTTTATTCATTTTTTTGAGAAAGAGCATGAGTGGGGGAGGGGCAGAGAGAGAAGGGGAGACACAGAATCTGAAGCAGGCTCCAGGCTCTGAGCTGTCAGAACAGAGCCTGACTCAGCTCAAACTCATGAACTGTGAGATCACGACCTGAGCTGAAGTTGGACGCTTAACCAGCTAAGCCACCCAGGTGCCCCTAGAGTCTGTGACTTTAATGAAGATTAATGATATGGCACCTTATATTTTTCAAAGCTCTACTGCATAGTATTTGATGCAAGTAATGATTCTGTTAGTGTGTGTTTGTTAGTCTTCATTGTCCTCATTCTTGATGTCTTATCTTCATAGTTCAGATCAGTATATCTCACTTTTACTTAGTTTTTTTTCCTGAAAACTGTAAGTTAGTGGGTCTAAGGGTATAACTACTTCAAGAAACCTAAAATAAACTTGCTATGGAACATTTTAAATAAATACTTTAGACTTTTCAAATAGATCCAAACATATGCTCTTACCTGCCTTTAGGAAGGAGCTGGTTTGGCCACTGTCAGCTGTCACACTTTAACTGAGCACAGGAGCTCCACTGTGGGCAATTTACAAGTACCATAGATCTACATTTTGTTCTCCTTACTGGCCATACTCACTCTAGTTGCGTCAGTTTTAATTAACTTTATTGGCTTTAAAAACAAAATGTATGGGGCTTTTATCAAAACTCTTAAAGTCTTATTCAAAAAAATTTTTTTAATGTTTATTTTGAGAGAGAGAGAGAGAGCACAAGCAGGGAAGGGGCAGGGAGAGAGGGAGATTCCCAAGCAGGTTCCTCACTGTCACCGCAGAGTACGACTAGGGGCTCAACCTCACGACCCATGAGATCATGAACCAAAATTAAGAGTTGGATGCTTAACTGACTGAGCCACCCAGGTGCCCCATTAGTTGAAATTTTTATATAGCTGCCATTGTTAGTACTCCAGGTACTCATACTTCCTACTAGGCCTCTGAGTGCCTGCCTAGCTTTTGAGGATGGGGTACAGGACAATGTGGAGGGACATACACTAAGGCTACTTGAAATGGTGTGCATGTTTATTTAAATTAACAGTGGTCTGCTTGCCTTTACTAGTGTGAAATGTATATGAGATGGAATTTTTGTTAGGAAGATAACAAACCTGTTGTTGAAAACAGGTTGAAATGCAGTTTTGATCAGAAAAACTCATGTTTATAGATCAGATTGATTTATTTTCTTTTCTGGTGGATGTTCCTGCTTGCATGTACATTTCAGTCAGTCAAACAAATTAGACCAGTGTGAAGGGAAATGTGATAATTTTATCTTTCTCAACCACTCTCTTCTGATAATAGCTAGAGGTATGTCTTTTCATACTCATACAATATATGTAAACATATGGGTTTCCCTGCCCTTTAAGTAATCTTATTCTTTGTATTATTCTGAAAAATATTTTCCCACAATTGATAAATCATGGACATCCTTCCCTTTAGGTCATTATAAATAATATAGTAGTGTCTTAATGTGACATATACAGATATTTTAGGCTTTATTTAAGCATTCCCCTATTGCTGGACATTCCAGCTATTTCCTGTGTGTGTGTGTATGTGTGTATTTATCATTACAAACAATGCTGTCATAAATCTTCTTCACATACCCTTACAGACTGGTGCATTTATTACTATGCTTATCAAAGGATGTGCAGCCTTTGTTGGTTCTAAAGATGGCTTTTTGTTTGTAGGTCAATGTGAGAAATGGAATGAGCTTGCATGATTGCCTTATGAAAGCACTCAAGGTGAGGGGCCTGCAGCCGGAGTGCTGTGCAGTGTTCAGACTTCTCCATGAACATAAAGGGTAAGAACTCAAAAGTCAATCAGATTCTCTTTCATACTAGTAAGGAGCTGCTGGCTTCAAATAATAAGTTTGTATTTTTAAAAAAGTGTGCTAGCTTGTCACAGAATATTATGTATTTATATACCCTTGTTCATAGACAACTGAGAAAAATAAAATACTAAAACTTGAAATTATTGCTGAAACATTGCACTGAAAAAAGAATACATATTAGGTGTTGATAGTATTCCATAGATGGAAACAGTAGTGTAAGGTAATATGTTTCTTGAAAGCAAAAATTTTTGTTTTTCCTGGAATGCAGTAGACAGAATAGATACTCAGAAAGTGTTTGCATTATTATGTATAGTTAAAGAATCCTATCCTCAAGAGATTAACTCTCTTGTAATTCACTCCATCAGTCTTTTTTTTTTTTTTTAAGTTTGTGTTTAAGTAAGCTCTACACCCAGCATGAGGCTTGAACTCACTACCCCAAGATCAAGAGTTGCATGCTTTTCTGACTGAGCCAGCCAGGTGCCCCTCATTCATTCATTTTTTTTTTAAATTTTTTTTTTTTTTTTCAATGTTTTTTATTTATTTTTGGGACAGAGAGAGACAGAGCATGAAAGGGGGAGGGGCAGAGAGAGAGGGAGACACAGAATCGGAAACAGGCTCCAGGCTCTGAGCCATCAGCCCAGAGCCCGACGCGGGGCTCGAACTCACGGACCGCGAGATCGTGACCTGGCTGAAGTCGGAGGCTTAACCGACTGCGCCACCCAGGCGCCCCTCATTCATTTTTATAACAGTTAATGTTTACTCAATCTGTATAATTTGTAATTTCTGCTTCAGGAAAGATCCATAGTTCATCTTCTTTCTAATGCTGGTGGCTTGATAGAAGCATCCCATCAAAGGCTAGGAGTAAACCCTATAGCTTCCATAATTATCCATTATTATCCCCCCAAATTGGGGGAAATAATCTTTACTTTCTTCTTGAAAAATGCTAGTTCTGTTATTGATCTTCAGCTCACCATCTTTTCTGTCTCAAGGAGTTTCCCAGTTTGAGAGAATAGCCTAGGAAATGAGTTAACTCAAAAGGGCAAGCAAAAATTCCACTATGCTGTTCCCCTCAGTGTAGGAGGTAGTTTGTTGAAGTGCAGATATTTGAAGCATATGTCAGCTTTATCTGGGTATAGCCCCAGGTTGGTCCAGAGCCAATCTGTAGTGCTCCTTAAAGACTAGAAGGATTCTGAGACGTTGAGTGGCTTGTCCAGTCTTGTCCAAGGCTACGTTGGTTTAGAGCTACCCTAGCTTCTCTACTGGACGGATAGCACCTGAAGACTAAGGACACAGGGCTGCCCCTGTCTCTCTCCATTAGGATGAAGTAGGACTTTGGAGTCCTTGTATAGGGAATTATATTAAGGAAAGGATTATTTACTATTGGATAACCAGAAGAATGGCTGGAATCAGCTTCTGGTAGGCAAAGGGAGAAATTTGAATTATGCTATATATGTGTTCTCTCCCTACATGAGAATATTCTTTCTTTAAGAAGTGGGCCTGATGGACTTGATGGACTACACAAGACATGAGAAAGGAGCTGCTTTTTTTTTTTTTTGAAACTTTTTACTTTAGTGTATCTATTTTTCTGTGTTGTTTGTTCTAGGCACAGAAAGAATGGTGTCAGAGTAAATGTTGAGACAGTTAAGTCCCCTGTCACCTTACAGACCTTGCAAACAACTCTACAGATGTGAGCCTATTGTTAATTTCATTTGTGATTCCTTTGTATTTATGTATCTGCTAGACTGAAGTAGGCTATTGAAGATTAAATTTTGCTATTACAGCAATATTTATACCCCACTGTAGTATTTTAGTATTCTTACAGGATTTTAAGGTCACAGAGTCCAATTTATTGCATATTTACTTTATCATGAGAGTGTTATAGTTCATTATTTTATTTTATTTTTAATTAATTAAAAAAATTTTTTTTTTAATTTACATCCAAATTAGTTAGCATATAGTGCAACAATGATTTCAGGAGTAGATTCCCTAATGCCCCTTACCCATTTAGCCCATACCCCCTCCCACAGCCCCTCTAGTAACCCTCTGTTCTCCTTATTTAAGATTCTCTTATGTTTTTGTCCCCCTCCCTGTTTTTATATTATTTTTGTTTCCCTTCCCTTATGTTCATCTATTTTGTCTCTTACAGTCCTCATATGAGTGAAATCATGGTATCTGTTTTTCTCTAATTTCACTTAGCATAATATCTTCCAGTTCCATCCACGTAGTTGCAAATGGCAAGATTTCATTCGTTTTGATTGCCAAGTAATACTCCATTGTATGTATATACCACATCTTCATTCATCCATCGATGGACATTTGGGCTCTTTCCATACTTTGGCTATTGTTGATAGTGCTGCTGTAAACATGGGGATGCATGTGTCCCTTCGAAACAGCATCCCTGTATCCCTTGATAAATACCTAGTAGTGCAATTGCTGGGTCGTAGGGTAGTTCTATTTTTAGTTTTTTGAGGAGGCCTCATACCGTTTTCCAGAGTGGCTGCACCAGCTTGCATTCCCATATAGTTCATTGTTTTAAAATAAACTTTATTCTGGGGCACCTGGATGGCTCAGTTGGTTAAGTGTCTGGCTCTTGATTTTGGCTCAGGTCATGATCTCACCATTCGTGGAATTGAGCCCCATCAAGTCCTGTGTCTGTCTCTGTGCTGACAGCATGGAGCCTGCTTGGGATTCTCTCTCTGTCCCTCCCCTGTGTGTGCTCTCTCTCTCAAAATAAAAAATAGACAATAAAAAAAAAAAAAAAAAAAGAAACTTTATTCTAAGAGTATAAGCTTTGGAGTCCAGCTGAGCTGGATTCCAACATAGGCTCTTATACTTGGTGTGTGGCCTTGAACAAGTTACTTTCTTGGGGCCCTAATTCTCTCATTTTTAAGATAGGGATAAAATGCTTACTTCATAGCTTTGTTGTATGAGTTAAATAAGTTAGTATTGTCTGAGATTAAGTTTTATATTTATATAGTATGAGATAAGTGGTAGCTGTTATTATTTGGCGTTGAACTCTTACCTTGTTTAAATATTTGCCTTTTATATATGTTTTTAAAAATTGCCTTTAGTAAAAAAGCGCGTTTAGATTGGAATACTGATGCCACCTCGTTGATTGGAGAAGAACTTCAAGTAGATTTCCTGGATCATGTTCCCCTCACAACACACAACTTTGTAAGTTGTGGAGCTCTTCTCTTTTTGTGGTGGGTTGGGTGTTTTAGCTGGTGTAATTGGACTTTCTCAGAGGTAATAAGCAAAAGCATATGCATTGTTGGATTATCTAAAGCTGTCGTTTTGTGATGTTTACAGTAAGGCAATTTAAGTTTAATTAGTCACATATATACTTTAATTTCTAGGAGTGAATTTTACAAATGTTGGAAGTATGATTCTTTTTTATAAAGGTCTCTTTTGGATGTATGGGATCTGTTGGGGGCCAAAAAAGAAATTATTTTGTCTTTTGTCATTCTTCATTTATTTACACCTCTTCCAGGCTCGGAAGACCTTCCTGAAACTTGCCTTCTGTGACATCTGTCAGAAGTTCCTGCTAAATGGATTTCGATGTCAGACTTGTGGCTACAAATTTCATGAGCACTGTAGCACCAAAGTACCTACTATGTGTGTGGACTGGAGTAATATCAGACAACTCTTGTAAGGCACCATTCTTTTCTCAAAGAATATAAGCAGGTGGGGAGGTAAAAACTCTCTTGAAGGTATTATTGTATATTTGACCAACGAGTCTGGGTTTTAGACTTACTAAGTAAATTGTCATGATCTGGATATCATCTACTTTAGCAGCATGACAGTTGTGAAACCAGGGAGTTTGAGTGTGGCATACCTCTAAAGCAAGCAGATGGGATTGCTGTTTGTCAAATGGAGATTGGTGTACTGTGACTCACTGAGGCAAAGAGCAAAAGGATAAGAAAACCAAAAGACTTGGCTTTTCTCTCTTAACAGTATCATCTTTTAGGTTATTGGCGGGCACAACTCTTTATTTTGTTAAATGATGTTAAACATTTGTTATTGAGAAGGAGCAGAAAGCATAGTTGGTGCTATTATCTTCACCTCAAACTGGAGACGTCAGTTTTAAAATGATAAAAATGTAGGGGAGTCTGGGTGGCTCAGTCGGTTGAGTGTCCGACTCTTGATTTCAGCTCAGGTCATGATCTCATAGTTTATGAGTTCAAGCCCCACATCAGGCATATGCTGACAATGTGGAGCCTGCTTGGGATGTTCTCTCACCCCCTCTTTCTCTGACTCTCCTCTGCTCGTGCTCTCCCTCTCTCTCAAAATAAATAAACCTAAAAATAAAATGAAATGAAATAAAATGATGTAAATGTAAAACCTCAAAAGGTACTTGAATCCCTCAGGAGACAAACCAGTTCCCAAAATATATTTTCATACAAAGTGTATTTTAGTAAGGTTTAAATTGAAAATACATGAAAAGTCAAAGTTTTATCCCTTTTTGAGAGTACTAGAAAAACAAAGGGAATGTTATTAAACCCTGACGGGAACACCTTTTTTAAAAGCTTTTGTAGGGGCGCCTGGGTGGCGCAGTCGGTTAAGCGTCCGACTTCAGCCAGGTCACGATCTCGCGGTCCGTGAGTTCGAGCCCCGCGTCAGGCTCTGGGCTGATGGCTCGGAGCCTGGAGCCTATTTCCGATTCTGTGTCTCCCTCTCTCTCTGCCCCTCCCCCGTTCATGCTCTGTCTCTCTCTGTCCCAAAAATAAATAAAAAACATTGGGAAAAAATTAAAAAAAAAAATAATAAAAAAAAAAAAATAAAAGCTTTTGTAGTAGTCACATTGTGTTTGCTTGCGTAGCCTAACTGGCACAAGCTTGGAGTTTAGTAGAAGTGGGTGAGAATCTCAGTGTTTCCATTAACTAACTAACCACCTCTGAGCCTCAGTTCACTCATATGAGGAAAGGGGATTGCCTTCCTTGCAGGGTTCTCGTGAGGATTAGCTGAGGTAGCTAGCACGTGAAGTTGCCGAGCACAAGTGCTCATCTTGTGGAAAGAAGATGCCCAATTAATGTTGTCATCTCTTTTCCTCTTATTTATGACATTTGGTGCTGAATGACATTTATTTTTCATATTCAGTCTTTTCATTTATGTGTTTTCAAGACAGAATGTTTCCAGAAAGGCTCTTTGTGATTTAGGTTATAATGTGCCCTACTTTAGAATTTAAAAAAAAAAAAAAAAAAAAAAAATTATTTTGATATAGTGGGATATTGGACCAGTACTTTTTAGAAATGCACAGGGGCTCCTGGGTGGCTCTGTGGTTGAGGATCTGACTTTTGATTCCACTCAGGTCATGATCTCCCAGTCATAAGATCAAGCCCCATGTCAGACTCTATGCTGACAGCATGGAGCCTGCTTGGGATTCTCTCTCTGTCCTCTCTCTGCCCTTCTACTACTTGTGCTCGCTCTTTCTCTCTCCCCCCTCATTAAAAAAAAAAAGTTCAGAAATGTACACTAGAAGCTATTATGTTCATTGGCAGGTCAATATTGTTCATATTCTGTACTCATTCAAGCCCAGTCATTTGGATTGGTGGTCCCTCTACTCTAAAATGGTTGATGAAAATGTGACTAGAAAATGTGGTTTAAAAAAAATTTTTTTACATTTATTTATTTTTGAGAGACCGAGACAGAGCACAAGTGGGGGAGGGGCAAAGAGAGAGAGGGAGACAGAATCCGAAGCAGGCTCCAGGCTCCAGGCTCCGAGCCGTCAGCACAGAGCCCTACATGGGGCTTGAACTCACAAACTGTGAGGTCATGACCTGAGCTGAAGTCGGACACTTAACCAACTGAGCCACCCAGGTGCCCCTGAAAATGTTTGAGTAGCTGTTTGCAAGAGTTGCAAGACAAGGCAATTTGACTGTAAAATTACTGCCATTATAAAAAACCATAAACTCAGTCTTCCTCTGATTTCACTTAGATTGTTCCCAAATTCTCCTATTGGTGATAGTGGGGTCCCAGCACTGCCTTCTTTGACAATGCGTCGGATGCGAGAATCTGTTTCCCGGATGCCTGTTAGGTAATTTTTTTTACTTACGGCTTTTCTTTGGAAAATTACATTGGGGCAGGTGGGACTGAAAGCCTGAATATAAAAGACCAGAGTTCCTTTGCATTCCCTTCTCTCCCTGTGTAAACGCTTTACTATTTCTGTGGAACTTAATACTAGTATTAGAGCAAAATGTAGTCTTGTAGTTTTTATATTCTGAAAAGTGACACAGACTGCAGTTTTCTTCTGCTATCATAGCATATCCCTTAATGTCTCATCACATTTTAAAGACCTTCAGATTTTGCTTTCCTCAGTATGTAGTAAGTTGTGCCTCAAGGAAAGAGTCCCATAACTATATACGGTGATCCAATAAAAATAAAACTCCTAACTTTGAAATGCTATTTATCTCCTTACATTGCTGAAACCATGGTATTTAATAGACTGTGATCTTTAAAAAGAGTCTAGTTAGATTTTTAATATAAATATCCTTTCTAATGTGCTTGTGAGTTTGCATGTAACTTGTCTTTTTTCTGTTCTCCTGCTTGGAAGTTAGAGCTTTGTTGAGTTCACATGTCTTATTCAGTGTTACACATGAATTTGGAACCTAAAATAAAATCTACATCTTTTTCAAAATATCTGACTTTAATGTATATACAATTGAATAACATTTAATGATCTTTTTAAAACTACCATGGAAATTGTTAAAGGCAGCATATCTCAGAACAATGAATTTGTATTGAAATAATATCTGGATATACATTTGTGTATGGCTTATTTTTCTTGAAATTTCATCAGAAATTGTACTTGCTTCTGAAGATTTCATTACTAGAAGACAAGCTTTTGAAGGCATAAATACTGAATTCCTGAGAAGGCAATTTTTCAAGGCAGTAGAACAGTTTCTCAGAAAAACTAGCCTTCTGTTCCTTGAATTCATGCATGGTGTTACTTGCATCTGAACAAAACTCAAAATAATTTGTAGAGCAAATAATGAAAATGTTATACTTGCTGCGTGTTCCCATTGTGGTTGATAGGGGAGTGGGCTTGACTGGAAGAGGCCAGTGATTAATTTTACAGTTGTGTTTTGGCATCCTGAAAACTGAATTCACATTAACTGACTTTTAGAGCTGGTTAAGTGGGGAGAGGGTGCATAGTAGCTAAAATGCTGGCCTTTTTGCGGACATGCTCAATAGTCTAACCGTCTTAAATTTAAGACTTCTCCTTTAAGCTCTCTCAGTCAGTCTCTAAACTGGGCAAATTCCAACTAGGTTGGTAGTTGGTGGCATGGTTGGCAAATGTTAGTCTGTTCTTTCCTAGAGATGGTCTAAAAATTTGGGAGTATTCTGTAGAGGGGATCTATTGAAAAGAAGGCAACTTAAAATGTATTGTTTTCATATGAGTTCCAAGCATGTGTATTATTTCCTTTTCAAAACTTTGCATGCAGAAGCACCTAGACAGAAGAAAAATTGTAAGTGGAGCCTCTTAAAAGAGAGAAACATTTTGTCCAGGATTTTAGTACAAGTAGGATTTGCCCCAGAGCATCTTACGAAGTAACTAGTTGAAAGATTTACAGTGGGGAGGCCTGCATGTCATTCATGGAGTTTTCTTTTTCTTCCTCGCCTAGTTCCCAGCACAGATACTCCACACCCCACGCCTTCACGTTCAACTCTTCCAGCCCTTCCTCTGAAGGTTCCCTCTCCCAGAGGCAGAGGTCAACATCCACACCTAATGTCCACATGGTCAGCACCACCCTGCCTGTGGACAGCAGGATGATTGAGGTAATAGGGCCCCTTGCGGGTGGTGAGGAGTATCAGTCTGTTGTTATTGGGGTGGGGTTGACTGTTGTGTTTAGAGAGTTTGGGGTTTCAAACCTGATAAAGAATGTTGCTGCACTTTCTCAGGACCTTGGAATTTTTGAATTTATTGTTTAAGCGCTGTATCTTTAGACTGGCTGAATAATCCAGTTGGTATATCATTCAAGTGGAGAACTAAAATCTCCTAAAGAAATGGTAACATTTGAACTCCTTTCCATTTTAGCTTTGAATAAGATGTCAGTGAACTAATGAATGAGCTAATATAAAGAGTAGTTTCATTTTTGTGTGGAAAAGAGAATAATAGTGATGGAGAATTACAAACTCTCTGAGAGACTTTTAAGTGATTTTATTTAGAAATAAAAGGGTGGAATCATTGGATTTACCAAGCAGGTTATTTAGGGAGATGTAAAAGTACCCAAAGCCTAGTGTTTTCAAACTGCTTTTTCTTTTCTTGGCTTTTTGGTATGTTCTATTTATTTGCTTTGCTTTCTAATTCGTCTTTAATAACAACTGAATACACTTAAAATACTTCCTTTGTTCTTTATTCTTCTTTATTTCTCATTGCTTTGGACTAGAATAACAGCCTGAATGCTTCTCCCAGGGCGTGGTCCAGACGATTTTGTTTGAGGGGAAGAGTAGGTATTCTTCTTCATGCCTTTGCTTTCTTGTAAATTAACAGGATTGCTAAGACTGTCAGACAGTAGCCTATCAGAAATGAAAGAATCACTAAGTTAAATTTTATATTTCTTGCCAGACTTGATTTCCTGCTTTCTTTTTTGACAATAGAGTATAGAGGAGTTAAAAAAAAAATACTGTATGTGGGATTGCTGACAGGTGAAATAAGTTTCTCAAGTGAGATTTTGAGGCCAAAAGTAATAAAGTTAAAAAAAAAAATTTCGACCAAAGCTAATGCTAGATTTATTTAGTTGGTGCTCAGAGCATCACTGTTGTATTTATACCTCGTTTAGAAACCAGAGGTGTCGGTTTGGTTGATATGCCCTGAAAATCTTTTGTTAAAAGTTCATCAGAGACAACTGTGTTCTCTCTGCATTATGAATTGTTCCTTGGAAAACCTCAGGGACACCTGCCACTTGAGGTAAAACTTTATCTCACTCAGACCTTGAATCACTTTCCATATGCTTGTCCTCCCATCAGAGGTGGCAGGGACTCAACAAAAATGTTGGTTTCTGAATGTGGAGTCTGAACTGGCCATTTGGGGGGCATTTTGAATATCACAAGATTATTGTGAGGAGGTCATGTGCATGCTAGCTATGAATTTTGTTTTCTCTTTTATCGTGGTTAGCCCTGATAATAAATAATATCCTAGTGACTTCTGTTACATGATTTGTTTCTCCGTAAATACTGTAATACTTGGGACATTAAAAGTGAAAATTCTTGAATTTTTATTATAAAATAACTGGCACTATGTTAATTCTCTTCATACTTTAGAGGCAGAGCAAGTTTTGATTCCTTTTTATTGCATGATTCAGCTTTTTTAAAGTACACATTCTTTGTTTAAACCATTTGTAGTTCTCTTTAATATTTAGATTCCAAGATATTTGAAAGGTTCCTTCTAGGATAAATCCAACTATAGAAATTAGCACACAGTATAATATGAGGTATATAATGGATACAGGAAGAAAATTGCTGACATTAAGGAAAAAAATCCTAGGGCATGGGTATATAATTTTGGTCAGCAAAAATACATTGTGCCATGGTTTGACTAAAAACAAAGGGGTCAGTTGGGTAATAAAGCTATAGCCGCTGAATATTCTGTTGAAATTCTCGTTATTTTTGGCCGGTGTTTTGCCAACTGACAGTTATCCAGTCTACTTAAAAACAGAGATTCCTGCACTTCCAACCTTCCCTCCCAGAAATGCTTAATCAGTCCTAGTTGGGGGGAGGAGACATCTGTATTCTCAAACACCTCTCCAGGTGATTCTGAAGATTGGCCAGGTTTGGGGACCCCAGAACCAGGCTTTATTGCTTGGGTGGGGCGGCCAAAGGTAGGGGGAGGGACAGCTTGGTTTAGGATACTTTTTATCTTTTTAACATTTTTTAAATGTTTATTTTAATATTTATTTATTTTGAGAGCGTGTGTGAGAGGGGCAGGGGCAGAGAGAGAGACACACAGAATCTGAAGCGGGCTCCAGGCTCTGAGCTGTCAGCACAGAGCCCGACGCAGGGCTCGAACCTGTGAGCTACGAGATCATGACCAGGGTCAACGTCAGTGCTCAACCGACTGAGCCACCCAGGCACCCCTAGGATACTTCTTGTCTTGTAAAAATGTTATGGAGTGGAAACATTCCATTAATAGTTGTGTGAAAAAGGTATCTTGTCTTTATTGTGGTTACATAAAATAGTAGGTTTCCCAGAAAAATCTCCTTTTTGAGGATATGGAGGCCTAGTGGTTTTATGTAATAATTACATATTCAAAGTAAGGGTTTATAAAATGAATATTTAGGTCTTATGGAAGCCCTTGTGGTTTAAACTGTTCTACCCAGTTTCTAATAAGTTCTAAAGGTAGCTTTTTGACTTCTCACCTGAGTAGAATGTAACTAATTTCAGAGCTTACCTATAAGGTTTCAGGAGCATTTTGTGGTGAATGAGCTCAGGGCTAAGATTCATGGGTGATGGTTTCTGGTTCTATTTCTGCCACCTACTGGCTGTGTGATCCTGGCCAAGTCTCTTTTTTTATTTATAGGTGTTTTCTTGTATGTGAAATGTAGATTTTGGACTGGGGGATTTATGGTCCTTTCAGCGTTTCATGATTTTAGGCTTGGATTAAGTTCTGTAGTTGTGGTGCTTACCCTTACCAAACCCAACTCTGGTCAATGTGCCCCCAACTCCTAGAGGAGTATGAGTGAGCTTGCTACCTAATCCCCAAGTTTTGTTTTTGTTTTTTTTTGTTGTTGTTGTTATTTTGAGCCTCAGTGGAGCAAGATGCCCAGTTACTGGAAAGATCTCAGTTGATAGTAACTTTGCTAGTATTCCTTAATGAGAATCACTTTGCTATATATGTGTGTTGCTTTCTTCTGAGAAAAAGTGATTTCCATTCCAAAAGAATGTGGTATATGAAAAGCTAATACCAGTTCTAATAATTGATAATCTTGGAGATAATTGGCCATTGACATTGGTAAATTTAATCACAGGCAAGTTAGAGTATGTAATTAGACCTTTTGTATTTTAGAGGTTTTATAATCTACTTTGTTTCTGCAAATTCTCCTCCCCCCCTTTTACTTCCCCCTGAGAGCATCTTTTGTGGGGCAGAAATTGACCAGCTTTCCTTTTCTGTTTCAGGATGCAATTCGAAGCCACAGTGAATCAGGTACTTGTCCAAAGTTATGTAGCAAATAATAATGGGCTTTTTCTCTTTATGCTGTGTATCTTCTGTTGGCTTATCCATGTGTGGATTCTGTTTGTCTTGTCTATTAAGCCTCACCTTCAGCCTTGTCCAGCAGCCCTAACAATCTGAGCCCAACGGGCTGGTCACAGCCCAAAACCCCTGTGCCAGCACAGAGAGAGAGGGCACCAGGATCCGGGACCCAGGAGAAAAACAAAATCGTGAGTATGGCTTATAGTACCTTCTGCATTGTATGTTAGGGTTTACTAAGAAAAACCTAGTCAGAAATGAGAATATTTTTAAAATGAGAATACTTTTAATTTGGTGGGGAGAGGGGAACTGTAATAAAACATTTAATTAAGGATGTTATAAATGTCAGTGCCATTTTTGGTATGCTTGCGTTGGAAAATTTGTTGACTTGTAAGGGAGGGCACAACTAAAATGGTATTTTTCTCAAAATATCGAAATTGGAATTACAGTTAATGTCTATCTTTAAAAGATAGGGGAATGGGTCGGTTGGGTTGATCTTTTCTTTGACACCCTCATCAGACAGAGCTTTACCATTCCATGGAGTGTGTTAATGATCACTGCTGGTTTCAGAGGCCTCGTGGACAGAGAGATTCAAGCTATTACTGGGAAATAGAAGCCAGCGAAGTGATGCTTTCCACTCGGATTGGATCAGGCTCATTTGGAACGGTGTATAAGGGCAAGTGGCATGGTAAGTTTGGGACCCTCCCTTTGTTGCAAGGCCTAGGTTGAAGTCAAGTTTCAGTCCAGAGAGGGCCAAGAAGGAGATAAAATTCATTGTGCTGTGTGGATTACAGTGGCACTCCGGGGAACTTGATTACATCTGAAGATTGAACTTAATATCTCAGTGACATTTCATAGCATTCTTTTTCTATTCAGTGATGCTATAATTGGTATGATATGGTTTCCAGGATAATTAGAAATTGGTGAATAAGAGTTGAGCATGATAGTCAAATGTCAGGAACTGATTAAACACATACTACACAGGGGACATGCTTTGAAATTCTTAAATGGGTTAAGAGCCTGCTGCTCTGAGGGGAGCATGGATTCTAGAAATGTAAAGCTGGAAAGAATGTTAGAGATTTGCCCACAGAAAACTGTGAGGTCCCAAGAGGGCAGATAACATGCCCATGGTCAAGCAGCCGAGCCCAGGAAAGCCAGGAGCCTCCTGAAACAGGTTCTTTGCGCTCTGCCTTGGGTTGGTTTTTGGGAATCCCCATCAAAGAGAGAATGCACAGACTTCATTCTTAAATCTATGTGGAGTGTTAGTGTAGTGTTCTTATTATAATGGAGACTCTTTGTCACTTGGAAGAAAGGTACTGTTTTAATATCTGTAGCCACAGCTTGTGTATTTTGGCAACATACTTAACATTTCTCCCTCAGAGTTTTAATGCCTCTGGCTTTAGGATGTCTGCAAGTATAGGGAATACTTTCTTGAGAATGCTACTTCTTCCCAAAAAGGCATCCTTCTAAATTCAAATTTTAATGAAGCAGACAGTAACAACAAAACAAACCCCTAAAATGACTAGGTACTTACGTTTCCAGTTTGGATGGTATCATATTTATTTTTATATATAAAGGGGCAGAGATTGAGAGAAATTAAGACCATCACATGAATGGAGCATTAAAATTCAAGGTGTTGAAAATTGAGATCCCTCCATCTTTTGAGTACCTTATGTTAATTAGTATATGGGTTTGCCATTTGTAACTATAATCATCTGATAAATTTCTCATTGTTTTTTTTTAAGCATATTTATTTTGAGAGCAAGACAGAGTGCATATTGGGGAGGGGGGAGAAAGGGAGACACAGAATCCAAAGCAGGCTTCAGGCTCTAAGCTGTCAGCAGAGTCCATCGCAGGACTCAAACCCACAGACTAAGATCACGACCTGAGCCAAAGTTGGACGCTTGACCGACTGAGCCACCCAGGCGCCCCAATCAATTTCTCATTCTTTAAGGCAACTGGCACAGGACTGAATATTTGATTCCTTTCCTTTGAAAATTGTATCTAATGTACTACTGGCATGCCTCCTGGGTCCCAGAGAAATTAATGCTGTTGCGGAATATTTCCCAAATAGGTGTCATAAATATCTTGGCGATTCCTTCAGAAAAGAAGAAAACAATTTGAAGTCTTTTATTATTGAAATATAGTTGACATACAATGGTATATTAGTTTCAAGTGTACAACTTACTAATTTGAAAATTCTGTATATGATACTCACAACACTAAATATAGTTACCATCTGTCACCATACAGTATTATTAGGACATTATTGACTATATTCCCAATGCTGTACTTTTTATCTGAGACTTACAACTGGAAGTTTGTACTTAATCCCCTTCACCTATTTTTCCCATGCCCCCACCCACCTCCCTCTGGCAACCACCAGTTCTCTGTATTTATGAGTCTACTTCTGCTTTTTTTGTTCTTTGTAAACTTTTACTTTTACTTTTTAGATTCCACACATAAGAGAGATCATATGGTATTTGTCTTTTTCTGACTTGACTTCACTTAGCATCATGCCCTCTAGGTCCTACATCCATGTTGTTGTAAATGGCCAGATCTGAGGTTGTTTTTTTTTTTTTATGGCTATGTAATGTTCCACTGTGTAAATATACCACATCTTTATTTATCTATTAATGGACACTTAAGCGGCTTCCATTCCTTGGCTATTGTAAATAATGGCTGCTGTAAACATGGGAGTGCAGGTATCTTTTCAAGTTAGCGTTTTTATCTTCTTTGGGTAAATACCTAGCAGTATAATTACTGGATCTTATGGTAGTTCTATTTTCAATTTTTAGTTTATGTACTTATTTTGAGAGAGAGAAAGAGAAAATGTGCATGCAGGTAGGGGAGGGGCAGAGAGAGGGAGAGAGAGAATCCCAAGCAGGGTTCTGCACTCAGTGCAGAGCCTGATGTGTGGCATGAACTCATGAACGTGAGATCATGACCTCAGCTGAAATCAAGAGTTGGACGTTTAACTGACTGAGCCACCCCAGGCGCCCCCTATTTTTAAATTTTTGAGGAACCTTTTTACTGTTTTTCATAGTGGCTGCACAATTTACATTCCTATAAACTGTGCACGAGGGCTCCTTTGATTCCACATCCTCGCCAACACTTGTTATTTGTCTTTTTGATACTAGCCATTCTGACAGGTGTGAGGTGATACCCCATTTGTGGTTTTGATCTGCATCTCCCTGATAACTAGTGATATTGAGCACCTTTTCATGTACTTGTTAGCCTGTTATATAACTTCTTTGGAGAAAAGTCTATTCAGATCCTCTGTCCATTTAAAAAAAAAAAATTTTAATGTTTATTTTTGAGAGAAAGAGTGTGAACAGGAGAGGGGCAGAGAGAGAGAGAGAGAGAGAGAGAGAATCTGAAGCAGGCACAGAGCCCGACGCGGGACTCGAACCCATGAACCATGAGATCGTGACCTGAGGCGAAGTTGGACGCTTAACCGACTGAGCCACCCAGGCGCCCTTTATCCTCTGTCCATTTTTAAATCAGATTGTCCTTTTGGTGTTGAGTTGTGTGAGTTCTTCATATATTTTGGATATTAACCCCTTACTGCATTTGTGAATACCTTCTTCCATTCGGTAGGTTTTCTTTTTGTTTTGTTGATAGTTTCCTTTGCTGCACAAAAGCTTTTATTTTGCTGGTATAGTCCTATGGAAGAAGAACAGTCTTGTGGGATACAATGCTTAGTTCTTGTATCTGACACATAGCTGCTGGTAATTGTAGGAGATGGAGCAGTGAATATTGCTTTTAATGCTTCCATTAGCACTAAATCATTTTTATACCACATTTTAAAGCATCAGCTGAAAGCCAATAAATGTAGTTAAGGAGTGCTCAAATTTAAGTTTCCTCTTGTTGAGCACTTTGCGGGGGGAATTCATAATTTTTCAAAGCATTACTTACATTCAGCACAGTACTGCCTATGAGCTTGTGTTTTCTCTAGATTCTGTGAGCTTTTGGACTATGGTAAGGAGATGTTATTTGATACAGTGTTACTTCCATTAGAATGCAGATAGCATGTATAATACTTTTAAGGCTCTAGTTTTTTCTAAGATAAGTGTTTCAAAAGTCATAGGAGTAAGGAGCAGTAGACTTTTGTGTCAGCCCCCCAGGAAACAAAGCCATCGTCTGTGAATGAAGAAATAAAATGAGAGGGTCAGGGAAACCATAATTTCTGGATTGTTTGTGCTATACTTTGTGTGTGTGTGTGTGTGTGTGTGTGTGTGTGTGTGTGTGTGTGTGTGTGTGTGGTGGTTGTTGTTGGTGTGGCTGCGGCTGCTGCTGCTTTCCTGGTATCTGTTATATAATGTTTAATCAGTTTCTTAGGAATTACAGTGGTGATGATTTTTAAAAGTTTTTATTCTGCCTAGCAGCTGTGAATGTAGAGGACCTCAGAGCAGTCAAGATGGAGACCTCAGATCCATGAACTAAAGCTCACTTACTTTGTGTTAAGTAAGTGCACCCTTGGGTGCACACACAGAGCGTAAATTTGGGATCTGATTTGCCAGCCTTTGCACATCATAAACAACCCATTGAAGGGGATGCAGACAGCAGGACTGATGGCAGCTGGGATAGTCACTGATGGCATGACGAGAAGGCAGCAAACCCTCTCAGGCTTGGGCTGCTTAGTGTGAGGCTACCAGCCTGGTGGAACCCATGTATGGGTGCCCATCCCATCCTAACGCTGAGGATAATTTTGAATCAGAAGAACAGAGTGGTGTTCATTCAATTGTGTTCTAGAAAGCAGGGATGTATATATTAGGTTTTAGACAACCCTAAATAGTTAAAACAAGAAACAGGCATTTAAAAAGGTAAAAACATTCCAGATTTACCAACTGATAATAGTTTTCTTCTTCAGTGGTAGCTGAACGAGATACCAACACCTTATTAAAAACATGATAACCAACAGTAATGTATCTTAACTAATTTGTACTACCTTTACCTCTCTCTGACTTTACTATTAAGGGAAAGTAAGAAGTTTTAGTGTCATGAAAAATAAGCATCTGACTCAGGATTTTGGTTCCGGTCATGATCTCACGGTGAGTTTGAACCACACGTTGGGCTCTGTGCTGGCAATGTGGGGTCTACTTGGGATTCTTTCTCTCTCCCTCTCTCTACCCTTCCTGGCTCAAGCTCACACTCTATCTCAAATAAATAAGTAAACTTTGAAAAAGTAAAAAAAAAAAAATACCTACTTGGTGTAGTTGTTTTGGACTACCCTCCATAAAATGTTCCTTGGCCGTTTACCTTCGTCATTTATATTACGTGCTAAAGGAAATAAATACCATTCTTTATATGTGCTAAGATTGCCAGCTATAAGGGTATGTGGATAATTCCAGAAAGGCTAATACTATATATTAAAAAAAATTTTTTTTGTGATATTTATTTATTTTGAGAGACAGAGAAAGAGCTTGAGCCAGGGGGGAGGGGGGAGCAGAGAGAGAGGGAGAGAAAGAATCCCAAGCAGGCTCCACACTGCCAGCACAGAGCCAACACAGGGCTCAACCCCATGAACTGCGAGATCATGACCTGAGCTGAAATCAGGAGTCAGATGCTTTTAACCCACAGAGTCACCCAGGTGCCCCAGTACATACAATTTTTTATACTCCTCTTAGAAACGTGTTCAAAAGAAGAGATTAGTAATAAGCAGTACTACTAAATGCCTGTTGCATGGAGTGCTGGAGAGGTGGACTTGAATGGTGTACCTGGTCCTGAGACTGCCAGGGCAAGTTGGAGAGCAGCCTTTGTTTTGGGCCCAAACCTAATTGTGCACACCTGGAGGCTTCAGGCTGGGTACTGAGTCTCCGCTTCCCTGTCAGCAGTGGATTCTTGACCTGTGCTGGGAGCAGCTGGGTCATTCAGCAGCTAGTATTCTGTGCCAGAGGCTGTCCCTACTTCCACTCCAGAGCTTGAGACAGCTTGTCAGTTCATAACATGCCTTGCTGACAGTTGCATCTTAGAATTCATTCATTTCTTTATCGGTGTTTCCTGAATATATTCTTCTAATACCAAGCATTCTTTTAGCTGCTACAAGTGAAGCAGTGAACAAAACAGATGAAAATTCTTTCTCTTATGGAGTTTCTATTCTGGTGGGGACAATAACCAACCAAAGTATATAGTATGTTATAATTGCTAACGAGGAAAAAGGGAGGAAAGCAGGTAGGGAGTGGCAGTCCCTGTGCACAGGTTTTGGTGGGTTAGTAGGGAAGGACTCTGCTGAAGAAGTAGCATTTGCATGATGCTTGAGATGGGCAGATAACCTGGGGAAGCAGCAAGGGGGGCTGTGAATTGGGCCATTCACCTGACCTGTTTGAGGAACTCAGGGAGGCTGATAGGAGTGCAGTCCAGGGATGGGGAGTGGTAGGGCCCCGTAAAGACTTTAGATATCATTTTTGGGTGAAATAGGGTCTCAGATTGTGCAAGACCTTCAGGAGACTTGGCCAGTCTTAGCCTGAAATTCAGAATGCTGGTGAGGGAGCTGGTTACTGGAGAACTTGTTCCAGTTCGAGGCAGTCCTACTAGTAGAAAACCATTCTTTATAAAAGTTGAAATCCATTTTCCTATAATGTTTGCCCATTGCTCCTAGCAGACTGAATCCCTGTCATGGCAACGCTAGGAGTATTTGCGTGAAAGTGAGGGAATGCTGTAGTATATAGTCTCTGGGTTTCAGTAAGAAATTGCATATATACTCTTGTTATCTTAACTGCTAACCATGAGCTGGAAGGCAGATGGGTCCTTGCAGGCATCGTAGGGTTTTGACTTTGGTTCAGCCCTGTTCAGTCTTCCAACCCATGACTTGCATGAAGGCGTGGGTATAGTGGATGACTTACATGGAATTGTAGTGCCGATTTGGGTAATAGGATTTGGAAAGAGGAGAGGATTTGAACTGGCTGTGGTGATGGAACAAAGAGACTATGAACTCTGAACAGGGATAATAAGTCTGCTCACTGGGCCAAAAAGTAGAGGCTGGAGGTGGAGGACATTCAGCTGACTGCAAGGTCAGAATGAGTCACTCTCAGCGGGCTTTGGCTGCTGGTGAATCTTCTGAGCTCTGAGGTTACATTATGATCAGGTCCAAAATGGGTGATATGGAAGGTGAGTTCAGTGACAACTGGAACACGCCCCTTGGAGAGCTATATATAAAAAGGGGAAGGTCTTATAAAACTAGACTTGTGAACTAGTAAGGTCCCAAGGAGCAAACCATCCTGAGGGCCCATCCAGCATCTCCCCAAGCCTTCCTCCACCCACCCCGGCCTATCCCTCTCAAGCCTTGTCCAGTGCCTGGGCCAACAGCAATGTCATCTCCTGGCCCCACCACTCAGTTGACTGCCATGTCAGATCAGCCCACCTTCCTGGAGTTTCTTGCCTTCACCCCTTCCTTTCTATCCCCACTGTCACTGCTGTCCCTGTATTTTGTCTGCAGATACAGGGCTCTTGGGCCAGGACTCCTTCCTCCCTGGCCTCTGTCGTAGACTGCAGGGGCCCAGGTCACACATCAGAGTTCACCAAGCACAGCTCCTGTTTCCCTCTTCCCCCTTACCTTACCTTACCTTTGTTCCTGACCTATGTAGTTTGGAACAGCCTGTCCCACTTAGTAAAATCCTTCCCTTGGCATATATCCCATTTGTTTCAGGAAACCTTTCTCCATCCTCTCTGCAAACAGATTTTGTCTTTGTCCCTCACGCCCAGCATTCTTATCTTGGCTCAGACTGCTCCAGAATGAGCAGTTCTGCAGGAGACTCTTATCCTCCTCCTCAGTCATAAGGAGCTTAAATGGAGCTGCATGGTTTACCAGCTCCATCTTCCTGGAGAGAAGGCAGCTGTGACTGCAGAATGCGTCTCCCAAGAGGCAGCCCTGGGCCCTCGGGAAATACATGTGCCAGTGAAGTGAATGAGCCCCTACTGTTAGGTGGGGACTTTAGCTTTGGATGATAAAACCAGAGATGACGACAGGACAACAGTTTGGGACCTGCCATAAGAACCATCTCTTTGGGGCGCCTGGGTGGCTCAGTTGGTTGAGTGTCTGAGTCTTGATTTTGGCTCATGTCATGATCCCAGGGTTGGATTGAGCACCCCCTCACCCCCACCCACTTCCCGCTTGCTCGCATGTGTGCCCTCTTTCAAGTTAAAAAAAAAAGATGAAATTTTTTTAAAACCCATGTCCTTACACCAGTTGGTACTCCAGTGAAGTGAGGAATGCTCCCACAGAGGCTGCACAGGGGTGCTGCCAAGGGGGCATGCTTGATAAGTGGAGGAATTCTGTTACCTCCAAGGTGCCATCAACCAACTCCTTTATTTGATCACCAGAAGGCTATGGTTTTGTTTGTTTTTAAGGTGACTTTATTAAAGCACAGGGACAGGACCCGTGGGCAGAAAGAGCTACCCAGAAGGCTATGTTTTGATAAATTCATTTGCCAAGAAAATCTGAGGTCCTAATAGGGCTTCATGTAATTTATTAAAATGACCGTTATAGTGTAGAAACATTTCTGAAAGTGCCTTCTAAATCAGTAGTACATATAAAGTAGAGTTAATCTCTGGATGTTTCTAAAGTTAAGTAAAGAGGCTCATAGTGATTGACAGTCTGTTGTCAGTATGGAAGTTAGAAGGGCAGCCATTGGAGTCAGACTGGCATTCTAATCCTGGCTCCAGCACTTTTGTGTTTTGGTTAAATGACCTTGGAGAGTTGACTATGCTTCTCTGTTCCCTGTAAAATGAGGATAACAGTATTTACATCACAGGGCAACTATGAGGATTAAAGGTGACAAGGCCTGTGAAGGCACATGTGGCGCAAGGGCGTAGTAAGCAATCGATATTAATCATTAGGATTGCTTCTTCATGGTATTAAAGGCAAAGAAGCTTAATTTCGATATGTATCTTTGTGTACAAGGGACCATCTCAGGTCTCATTAGAATGTGGCTGCTGAGTTTGGCATCAACTGCTTGCCAAATGGCCTGTTTGCTGGCACCAGCCTTCTGACCCCCAAACTCCTGTATCTGCCGGCCATTCCAGTTCACCTGCCAGTGCCGCCCTCACAGGCCCAGGTTTTCACCTATTCCCCAGTCACACTGGGGATGCCAGGCTTGATAGGAAGAGTTTAAACCAAACCCATATTCAAGGCGTGTGTGGTGGTATTTAAAGGATAGTAGTATAATATATTTAACTTTTTTTAAGTACTTGAATAATTTGGAAATTTGCCTATTCCACTTGTGTAGGCACATGATATCTGAATAAGTGATTCACTCTTTCTCAGGACGAGGGTATGTGGAAAATAACAAAGTAAGTTCATTCAGCTGATCATACTGACTATAATTTGCAGGAGATGTTGCAGTGAAAATTCTAAAAGTTGTCGACCCCACGCCAGAGCAGTTCCAGGCCTTCAGGAATGAGGTGGCTGTCCTACGGTGAGTAGAAAGCTAGCCTTTCCGGCCTCTCTGGAGCAGCAGGGGACGGGTGTGGGTGGTGGTGTGTCAACTGCAGATAAGTGGGCCGCATGGCACGGACCTGTCTCTGAGGGCCTATGGCCAGGACTGGTGGTTAGTGAGTGTTCACTGCGGAGTCTTGCGGTGGAAACTCCTTCCTTACAAGTGAAAGGGAATGCATGGGAGGTTTCCTTCCAGCTTACGGGTTTGTCAGACCTGTAGAAGAGCCCTCTTTGATGAGCATACCCCCCTCCACTGCTTCAGGTCTCTGGGCACACCACACACAGTAGCCCAGGTTCTTCTCTGGGTTCTGGTTTGAGATAGTGAGAAATAGGTTCTGTTTTCACGTTTATTTCCAAGAACTCTTTATAGCCAATTTGCTTTCTTTTGGACTTCAAAACCTTTGAGTCATTGTTTAGACCTATAGGAATAAGGTGAATAATGATGGATTCCCCAGACGAGGGTTCCTTGTGACCCCCTGTGGGAGGAATCATGTACAATGAGAATGTCCTCTCTCTGAAGGCTAGCACTGAGGGGTCCTTTGTCACAACCCCAACTCAATTATCAGCAGGCTTGTGTGTGCTTTGCCAACCACCCAGATTGTAAGCACGGTGGCATTGAGGACACTCAGGATCCGGTGTCAGTGGGAAAGCAGAGTAGATCTCTCTGTTCTGCAGCAACAGAAGATTCAGAGAATTCAGAGACTTTTTTCTCCTCCTTCCTCCAGCAAAACACGGCACGTGAACATCCTGCTCTTCATGGGCTACATGACAAAGGACAACCTGGCAATTGTGACCCAGTGGTGCGAGGGCAGCAGCCTCTACAAACACCTGCATGTCCAGGAGACTAAGTTCCAGATGTTCCAGTTGATTGACATCGCCCGCCAGACTGCTCAGGGAATGGAGTGAGTAGATGGCTTGTCGACTAGAAAGTCGGGGGTCCAGGTATCAACCTGCCCTGAATCGGAACCTGGGTTAGCAAAAAGCCAAGTCTCCTACGTGATTTCTGTGATGTTGCACAGCTGAAAGTCAGCCTCTGGTGTGGGCTGAAGGAATGAGAGCTCCAGGTTCTTCGTCTGAGCTGAGGCTGCTCCCCTAGAGGCTCAGATTCAGGTTGAAACCACTTCCCTGAGAATTTACCCAGACCCCCAAGAGCTCAGTAGTGTGGGCTCAGTACCTTCTGCCCAGACAGCCGTGCACTGCCCTCTACAAGTGTGCAGTCTCAGGTGTGGCCCATGCGCAGAGCGCTTGTTGCACACGAGGGTCTGAGCGGATGTTTTTGGATAATTTATTTTCCTTTTAGGGAAGGCTGAAAAGTCCTCCCTTGTGCCTCCATGAAACACTACCTGTTTGAATCTCTGCTTGAACACATCTCTCTGTCAAAGGAGGTTGTGGCGTGTGGTGTGTGTGTGTGTGTGTGTGTGTGTCACACTTTTCCTCTAATTTATCCCTTAGTGGGAGAGTGAGAACTCATAGCGCTACATGTCTGGAGGCGTAAGCTAAAGCGGCGCTTGCAGGTGCCATGTAAAATCTCATGTTCTGCTTTTTAAAATCCATACGGAATTAAGAAATAGAATTACCTTTTAGAAAAAAATTATAGATATAATCCACAGATTATAAAATTCACCCTTTAAATGTGTACAACTCAGTGGTTTTTTAGTACATTCAGAGTTGTGTAGACTGAATGTGTAATTTTAGAACAATCGTCAAGATAGAAAATGAGGTCTTTTGTGTCTGACTCGACTTAGCCTAACAGTTTTGAGGGGTTCATCCACATTGTAGCACATATCACTTTATTCTTTCTGTAGCTGAATAAGACTGCGTTTGTACGGGTGGGCCATGTTTCATTTATGCATTCATTAGTTGATGGACATTCAGGTTGTCAGAATTACTTTTTGAGTAGAACTGATGCTTAAAGAAGAGTCGTCCCGTTTGTGCTATGACCTCACCTCCGGGTAACACGCAATGTGGCCTGGCCTGCATCCACACACCACCAGTTCCTGCATGTAGCCCTCGTTGGGCATCAGGTGGCCAGGTGGCTTCCTTCCTAACTGTCATGTGAAGCTGCTTTCTACCCATGTCTCTTAGATAACTGTTTTTAATAGATTTTTTCCCTTCACAGCTATTTGCATGCAAAGAACATCATCCACAGAGACATGAAATCCAACAGTATCCTTTGATGGTTATTTCATTTCTAAATTTAGAAAAACCGAAGAGAGACTTTTTAAAGCTTATCTCAGTAAAAGTGATTTTGGAAAGTTTTCCACAGGAGATAGGTGTTTGGGTTATGCTTGTAAGTTTCATTATGCTGTTTGTTACTAAATTTAGCTTGGAGGAATGGGGCTTTTGTCTGTCATGTTCATCTCTAGCATGTGGACCATGTGTGTCTGGTCAGAAGGGAGCTGAAGGCCAGATGTTGCAAGATTGTCAAAGCGCTCACTAGGTCACTCACTGTTGGAACCAGCCCTTCCTCTTTCTGAGACTTAGTATGTTTTTATAGAAGGGGAATAAAGACTGGAGAGTTTTCATGCTGTGGGGCAGGAAACGTAACCTTTATACATCTGCCTCCCACCTGCAGCCTGTGTCTTGGAGAGGAGTGTGTAGCGTTACAGCCTTGCTCTGCTTCTTGGCCAGTGAGAGGCACTACAGTTGTGTTGAGTTGGATAATGGGACATGGCCTATTTGGGCCACACGTCTGAGGCATAGATACTTTTTTTTTAACATTCATTTTTGAGAGACTGAAAGAGAACACAAGCGGGGAAGGGGCAGAGAGAGAGGGAGACACAGAATCCGAAGCAGGTTCCAGGCTCTGAGCTGTCAGCACAGAGCCTGACATGGGACTCAGCTCACGAACCGTGAGATCATGACCTGAGCCAAAGTCAGACGTTTAACTGACTGAGCCACCCAAGCGCCCCTATGAGATACCTTTTAACGGTGGGTTTTTGGGAGTGATACGTTATGCCATGAAAGCAGACACCACAGATTTGATGGTGGTATGTATTACTGGGCATTGGCAGATCACAAGTCACCTTGTGCCTGACCTCTTTACCCAGAAATGAGGGGAGTTTGGTCCTGATGTGAAGTCACCAAGTGGTACCTATTCTAGTGAGAGATTTCTTTGGATAGCATTCAGTGCTTAGTGAATGCTGAATTGTTATTCACATGTTTGTCATTTGAGGGCACACAGCAGGCAGAAACCAATGTAAGCCATAACACTTGGCTTCTGGTAAGAAGTGCAGATGGCAGCCTGTTCTCTGAGAAATCTTCGGGTTTAAGATTCCCTTGTTATATGGGAAGGTCAGAAGGCCAGGGACCTGGCACCTAGATGTGTAAATGGGGAGAAGCAGCAGGGGGAAATAGCCTGATTTTTGGCTGGAGCCAAATAATCTGCCGCCCTGAGCAACTGCTACATGCCTCATGGAAGAAAGGCAGTTTGGAAGCACTTTTTAAAACTGTAGAAATCCAAGCAAATCAGTGCAAAGGAGGCTGGGGCAGTCAGAGGGGAAGGGAGGGGCGGGGCGCAGAGCAGAGAGATGGTCTGCTCTTCAGACCTTTGGGAAGTGGTTTAAAATTAACTTGACCATTCTTTTGAAACCAGAGTCCTTAACAAGCATTGAGATATATTTCTCCATGAAGGCCTGACGGTGAAAATTGGAGATTTTGGTTTGGCAACAGTAAAGTCGCGCTGGAGCGGTTCTCAGCAGGTCGAACAACCCACTGGCTCTGTCCTGTGGATGGTGAGGAGGCGAGGCTCCCCCTAGCAGAGTGCAGGTGGAAGGGGTACCCCAGAGGTCTGTGTGTAAACTTACATTTCTCGACATTTTCCTGGAAGTCCAGATACCTCAGTGAGGCCTTCAGTGATGTCAGACAGCCTGAGGCAAATTTGGGTTTTCTGGAAGCTAGCGATCAGAACCATACTGAGGCATCAGTGCTGGGTACCAGAGACTAGGCTTCCCGAGCTTGTGTGAGCCCGAGTGGGGAAGAGGTGCAGAGGAAACTGCAGAAACTGAGGAAAGGACTGTCTTATATCCAGGGGAAGGGACAGCCTGGCACCTGGATGTCTGTGGGGCCCACATGGTGATGAATGAATGCATTTTGTCCCTGTAGGCCCCCGAGGTGATCCGAATGCAGGATAATAACCCATTCAGCTTCCAGTCTGATGTCTACTCCTACGGCATTGTGCTCTATGAGCTCATGACAGGGGAGCTTCCTTACTCCCACATCAATAACCGCGACCAGGTACGTGCACTGGTGCTGGCTGCTGCAGATCCAGATTCAGCTGCGGAAGGCCCTGGGCCTCCTGCCAGTGTGAGCAGGAGGTTCAGAAGTTGCTGTCTCTGTTGTGCCTCCACCCAGTCCCTCAACGGTTTCCTTTCTCTTAGATCATCTTCATGGTGGGCCGAGGGTATGCCTCCCCAGACCTCAGTAAGCTATATAAGAACTGCCCCAAAGCAATGAAGAGGCTTGTAGCTGACTGTGTGAAGAAGGTTAAGGAAGAGAGGCCTCTTTTTCCCCAGGTAAGACTCGGCTCAAGGGGTGGGAACAGATTCCAGCAGAAATTCCTAATGACAGAAAGGAGGAGGGAGGTGTGGGTTTTCTATAGGACAGGGCTCGTGTTCTGCACCAGATGCTGCAGGTGGGGTGGGGACAAGGGCCCATGTTTGGACTCCTCACTGAGAGCTGCTGCTGCTGCTGCTGCTGCTGTGACACCAAACCCACCTAATGACACTGCTTCATTTTAGATCCTGTCTTCCATCGAGCTTCTCCAACACTCTCTGCCGAAAATCAACCGGAGTGCTTCTGAGCCATCCCTGCACCGGGCGGCCCACACTGAGGATATCAACGCCTGCACGTTGACCACATCCCCTAGACTGCCTGTCTTCTAGCTGACTTTGCACCTGCACTCAGGCCACCAGGGGAGGAAGGGAAGTCAGCAGGCACCACCTTTCTCCTCCCTTTTGATGGAGGCAGAGAGCTCATTTTCAGAGAAGCTGCTGCTAAGGACCTTCTAGACTACTCACAGGGCCTTAACTTCATGTTGCCTTCTTTTCTACCCTTTCTGGCCCTGGGAGAGGGAAGCCATTTGCAATGCTGGTTTGTCCTGCTCCCTCCCTGCATCCCCCCCCCCCCCCCCCCACGCTCATGAGCCAAGCCTTCTCCAGATGCACCAGTGGCTACAGTTGGCAATACATGGTCTGGGGCCCCAGCTATTGGCTAAATGAGTACTTTTAGGGCAAGAAAAAGCACTCAGAGGGGAAATGAAGGTAGCAGACAAACCAGCCCTGATGTGGACATGTGGATTTGGGGCATCAGCTCCTATGTGGAATGCTTGTCACGGAAGGACCGTTCTTCAGAGCTAGTGGTATGGCGCCAAACAGGTAGTTTTGCACATAACGCACCAAACAGCCCAGGACTGTCGAGACGACGGCCGCCTGAAGGAACCTGCGTTGGTACTATGGAACTATGGACCTTGACTTCGGGGGCACTTCCTTTCCTTGGAGGTCTCCAGTGCATTGGGACGGTTTTCCGAAGAGGCGTTTGGCCTGCCCCTCCCAGTCTCCGCCCTCTCAGGGAGCAGTCTTCCATCATGCTGAATCTGTCTTCCAGGAGCTGCCCCTATGGGGCGGGGCCGCCGGGCCAGCCTTTCTCTTCAGTCACATCACATGTATGCAAGGAAGCCAGGAATACAGGTTTTCTTGATGATTTGGGTTTTAATTTTGTTTTTATTGCGCCTGACAAAATACAGTTATCTGATGGTTCAATTATGTTATTTTAATAAAATAAATTAAATGTAGGTTTAATGGCTGTTTCTTCCTTTTAAAGTAATACTGAGCTTACAGCTTGAACTCTCCTATTTGTTCATCCCTCCTGGAGCAAGAACTCAAGCAGCAGGAAACAGGCCCAGAGCCTCCGCTGGGAAGGAATCTAATTCAGTCTTTGTGCTGTCACCCTTCACTAAAGAGTTAACTATAAAAAATGGAAAAAGCAAGCATTCTAAACTCAGGTAAGAGTAAACCTTTTTCTACCTACACTTTAATGCATTTTATAAAATATTTGGTATCTACACCTATTTATAAAAATAGATTAATTCAGGCCTGGGGTGAATTTGTTCTGATTCACAAAGTTACGTTCCTTCAATTAAAGTCACAACTGATGACAGAGGACTTGTTCTGTTCAGGACCACTGCTGGGTCAGAACCAGAAACTGCTGCGTGCCATTTCACTTCTTACTAAAAGTTCAAATCAAAGCCAGGCTTACAGAACACGTGGCTCTGAGCAGGGGCCACATGGAAGAGCATGTGTGTGTGTGTTGACCCTCAGTAAAACTACCCTTGGGGCATGAGCCCAAAGAGAGCCCCAGGAAAGCCCACCGGTGACAGCCGGGGACGTGTTTCCCTGGAGCACGTGGCCCCAACACCAACCAGAAATGAGGGGCCATACCTCTGCCCTACACTGCCTGCTACTTCAAGAGCCCCCTCCTTACAGGGAATTTATTGAACACACGGCAACGGGACTCCTGCTCTGATTTGGGACACTGAAGAGCACAAGTTTTAGGCTAAGGTGTGTGGTGCCCACTTGTTGATTTATACAGCGCTTTTCAAGAAACAGTTTTGACTACACACTAAGTACACTAGGGAAATCGACTAGAGAGGAATCGTTTTATAAGGGTGAGGAATACTTGGTTAAGAAAAACGAATCTGCACGGTGACTGTTTCTAGGGAGCTAAAGCTCAAGGATAAGAGCCAGGTTGCTTTCAAAAGCAATCAATCAAAACTCCATCTGGCTGGTCAGCTGGTCCCTCTGAGGAGCTTGAGATGCAACTAAAGAGATCAACTATAAAAGTAGCGATTCCATATACTTGTTGGGTTATTTTATATCCTTCACTCCTCCCACGGCTGTAATAATGGAGTGGATGAGACCAAGGTCAGGTGCAGCTCAGGCTGCAGTGAAGGAAGCTCCGCACACCCTAGCTTGGGAAGGCTTGGCCGGCAGAGCCCAAGGTGCAGGGGTAACTGGCTACTCCTTAGGGTTCTGACGACTCCACTCCAGACAGGTGCATGAAGAGGTCCCCAAGCTCTGTCATGTCAACGTCTTCAGTATTGGGGACATGCCGGCTTTCTCGGTTCTCAATGAAATCCCAGAGTCGCACTGAATTAAAGAACTGCAAAAAGAGCCAGCAAACATGCCTGGTGGTTATTAGTGGTAACGTGAAGGCCAGATGCTGTTTTTCTTTTGCTCACCCCGTTCCCTGGTACCAAAGCTATTAGGGAAAGCACCAGTGCCCGGAAATGCCACCGCGTAAGTGTCCTTGACAGAGACGGCAAAGTCCTTACCCTCACAGTGCCCTCAGAACTGAGCTGCTTCCGAGGTTTCTCAGGCTCTGCCAGCCGCCCGTCAGGGTAAGCATGGCGGTAAAGGCATTTGCTTCCAAATGGGCAGGTCCCTTTGCCTTGCTCAAAGTATTTACAAGCTTTTTTCCTGAAAAGCAGAAAGAAAAAGTCAACAGGATTGTGGGAGAGCCTGGGCCCCAGAAGAGCCAAGGCTTTCCTCCGTCCCTGCCCACAATGCCAGAGCTAGATGAGCCTTACTTCATAGGTGGGGAAACTGAGGCTCCGTGAGGTTAGGATGCTGATTTCCAAGTTGGATAGTGTTGCCATTGTGACATGTGGCCTCACACAGAATTGAACTTGCACGGGGGACTTCACTGTTTTGAGCTTGCAGTACTCCAAAAAGGCATTCGGGGGAGGACAACCTGATGGCTGCTGTGAGCCGGTTGTCAGGGCTCCAAGGTTCTGAAGCTGGGCTACTTGCCTCAGCTCAAAGTCCCAATAGCAGCACCACCCAGGGAAATTTCCCTTCCTCCTAGCCAGCAATGAGGTCAATGTGACCCCAGGAGCCTTGACTTAGGAGGCACAGGAAAAGCAGTGAATTTCAGCAGCTGCCCAAAGTTAGAGGTCTTACTCCAATTTTCCTTGGTCCCCACCCTCTAGATCTAGAGCAGGGCTTCTTAACTCTGTGTTATGTTAACTCTACGGACCCCTTCTCAGGAAAGTTTTTTAAATGGATAAAATGAAATACACAGGTCTAAAAAACACAGCAAAAAGTTCATCCCCCTTCCCCCCCATCTTCAAATTCTACCCACAGATCCCTACATTAAGAACACCTGTTCCTCAGGAAAAACACAACCACCAGAAAATTCTTATTTCTTCTTGCTTACAGGAAATTTGGCTTATATATAATCAAATGATCTCATGGTGAAGAAGGGGTGAAGATGCCCAAAAAGGCAAGAGGGCATCTGGGAGTCCTGAGGAAGGGAAGAGAAAGCAAGATCACCACAGAAAGGGCAGGGTACTGCTACCAGGGGCAGGTGGGGGGTATGTGACAGTGGCTGATAACAAAGAAGGGAGACTCTTGACACCAGTGTCTGTCTTCTCAGACAAGAGGATGCCAGAGACTGGTGGTGAGGGTCTCTGAGACCTCAGAGCGGCACACAGAAAGCCCCCTAACAACTGTCCAGTGAAGGACGGCGTGCTGTGCTTGCCTGGGCACCTACTCCTATCAGGTGTGACCCCAGCACGGGCTGGGGAGGGGATCCAAGCAGAGGTACAGAGGTGCGGGCACAGACCTGTCACAGCCTCCACCCCTGAGGCTCTGAGATCTTCAAATGACTGCTCAGGCAGTGAGTTCTCACCAATCTGCTGGACACTGGCTTTAATAAACTCAAGTTCAAAAAGTGATTCTCTAGTCCTGCCCCCCAATAACTGTGCTTTTTTTCTCCCCCAGCCTTACCTGGTCATCAAGGACAGTGCACTCTGCCTCTTTGCTCTCAGCTCTCCCAATTGTTAGGCCTCCAATCACTCCATCCTTTCTGCCCCCACACTACTAAAGCCCCTGGGGGTGCTGTCCTCTGCTACCCGCCACAGTCATTTCTTAATTGGCCTCGCTCCCACCAGGTTCCAGCCTCTTCACATTACCACCAAGGAGCATGCCCAACAGTGTGTCGCTTGTTCTTCACCCCCCCAACCCCCCAAGATTCCACTCCAACCTATCTGTCCCTGTAGGTCCTACCACATCCTTCTACACACCTCTCTCAATCCCAGGGCCACTGCTACCCAGACACATTTGTATCATTCTGTACCCCTGTCATTCCACTCTGTCCTCCCCTCTCTACACACAGATAGCTGTTCATGCTTCATGGCTCAGGGTCCCCATGCTGCTTTCCCTGATGCTCCCAGGTGGATCCAAGTGCTTTCTCTGTTGTGACATGTGGCTTGGTACTCTCATTAAGAATTTGTCACCAAAAAACATGCAATAATATTGCCCTTCTGCAATTTTCATTGAAATTACTTTACTAATCTATGCTTGATGTCCTCCATTGGTGCTTAGCTTGAAGGTGCCTGGCCTGTAGTAGGTGCACATTAAATGTGTGTGGAACACATAAAAACACCACCATCAATAGAAACTAAGGCCAAGACCAACCCAAAGAGCAAGAACATGAGAATTTCCCAACTCCAGCACAGCTGCTTTCTATAGTCCAGCCCCTCCACCTTTGCCACTCCTGCCCTCTGGTGGAGATATAACACATGGTGGGGGGGGGGGGGGCGGAAACTGGTAAACCAGGAAAATGACCAGCTTTTACTAAGTAAGTGACAGGCAATCTGAAGGAACCATTAAAAAAGGTGACATACAGCGCTCTTTAGTACAGCCAAGCACACTTCTACCAGACCTGACCCTCCTGCAGATAACTAGCAATACAAATTTTTTTTAAAGACCTGAAGGCAGCAGGAGGATCCTTCAAGAAATTAGGCACCGGGAAGAACAGAATGTCAAGACGCTTTTTTTTTTTTTTTTTTTTAGAAAAAACAGCTTTTTGCCTCAAGCATGCCAATGTTGGGTGTCTAAACCTTCAGGGTCAAATCCAGTTTCTTGGGCCTGAAGGACCAACAGAAAGAGAGGAAATCATCCACTGGAAGCAATCCCACACAGAAAAGTACACGAGAGGAAGCATGCCAATACTATACGTTAACTCAGCACAAATGGCTGGCCCACACATCAGTGCAACAGGCTCACAACAACTTAACCAAAGATTAAAAAACAAACTTGGGGCACCTGGGTGGCTCAGTCGGTTAAGCGTCCGACTTCGGCTCAGGTCATGATCTCACAGTTCGTGAGTTCGAGCCCCGCGTCGGGCTCTGTGCTGACAGTTCACAGCCTGGAGCCTGTCTCAGACTCTGTGTCTCCCTCTATCTGTCCCTTCCGCTCACGCTGTCTCTCTCTCAAAAATAAATATTAAAAAATTAAAAACAAAACAAACTGAGATTAGAAACGTTGCTTAAGGGGCACCTGGGTTGGCTCAGTTAAGTGTCTGACTTCGACCCAGGTCATGATGTCACAGTTCGTGAGTTCGAGCCTCATGTTGGACTTTATGCTGACAGCTTGGAGCCTGCTTCGGATTCTGTGTCTCCCTCTCTCTCTACCCTTCCCCTGCTCATACTCTGTTCTCTTTCTCAAAAATAAATACTAAAAAAAAAAAAAATTGGAAAGAAATGAACAGACCCCAATGCTCATTAGGGTAATATCAAAAAGTCTATCACATGTAATTAAGAGTCCCAGGAGAAGAAGAAACAGGGCAGGGAAAAAATTTGATGGCCAAAATTTCCCTAAATTTGGTGGATGATGAAACCCTACATATTCAGAGAAAAATACATAGTACAATATGAAGAAAACCATTCCCAGGCAAAAGAGCAAACTGTTGAAAACCAAGATAAAGAGACAATCTTGAAAGCAACCCTAGAGAAATGACATGTGAATGACCACTGACTTCTCAGAAACTAGAGGCCAGAATATAATAGAACAATATTTGCAAAGTACAAAAAGAAAATAAACTGTTAACCCAGAACTGTATTAACTGCAAAAGGAGACAAAGATGGAAATAGGGCCGATCAGACCAATATTCAGTGAAAATATCCTTAATGAACAGAAAAGCAATTTCAGCTAAAAAGAAAACTAAAAATTCATCACCAGCACATCAACAAACGTTAAAAGCAGTCCTTGAGGCTGAAGGTAAATTATACCAACTGGAAAGAATTATAAACCAAATCAAAGAGCACTGGAAATAGTAAATTATCTGCGTAAATATAAACTTTTTCTCTTAAAAAATATGTGAGTTTTCAAATGCAAAAATCATATTACCTTGCTGGGTTCTAACATATGTAAATGTTATATTCATACTTTATACAGTAAAGTTGCAGGATGCAAAATGTATAAAAAGTCATCTGCCTTTCTATATACTAAATGAACTATCAGAAAGTGAAATTAAGAAAACAACCCCATTTACAACTGCATCAAAAAGAATAAAATACCTAGGACTAAATTTAGCAGAGGAGGTGAAACAGACTTGTACACTTGAAAAACTATTAAGACAATGAAAGAAATCAAAGGCATAAATAAATGGGAAGTATCCCATGCTCATGGATTGGAAAAATGCCATTGAAATGTTTACACTGCCCAAAGCAATTTGCAGATTGAAAACAACCCCTATCAAAATTACAATGGCACTTTTCACAGAAATAGGACAAACAACCCCAAAATATATATGGAACCACCAAAGACCCCCAATGGCCAAAGCAATCCTAAGAAAGAACAACATACCTGGAGACATCACATTTCCTGATTTCAAGCTGTACTACAAAGCTATAGTAATCCAAACAGTTTAGTACTAGCATAAAAACAGACACATAGTTCAGTGAAACAGAATAGAAGGCCCAGAAATAAGCCTATGCATATCTAGTCAATTAATTTACGACAAAGGAGCCAGAGATATTCAATGGGGAAAGGACAAGCTCTTCAATAAAACATGCCAGGGAAACTGGACCACTATCTTACACCATACACAACAGCTCAAAACTGACTGAAGACTTGAATGTAAGCCCTGAAACCATAAAAACTCCTAGAAGAAAACATAGGGGGTAAGCTCCTTGACATTCACCTTATTTAGCAAATGTTCTTTGTGGATTTGCCCACCCAAAACAAAGGCAACAAAAGCAAAAATAAACATGTGGGACTCCATGAAACTAAAAAGCTTCTGCACAGCAAAGGAAACCAAACAAAATGAAAAGGCAACCTACTGAATTGGAGAAATTATTACAAAGAACTCATATAAGAGCAAAAAAACAACCACCACATTCCATTTAAAAATGGGCAGAGGAACCGAATAGACGTTTTCCCCAAAGAAGACGTACAAACGTTCAACAGACACATGGAAAGTTGCTCAACATTATTAATCATCAGGGAAATGCAAATCACAACCACAATAAGATATCACCTCATGCCTGTTAGAAGAGATATCTACACTTCCGTGTTTGCTATAACATTATTCACAACAGCCAAGATACAGAAACAACCCAAGTGTCTGTCAACAAATAGATAAAGAAGATGTGGAATATACATAAAATGGAATATTATTCAGCCACAACAAAGAAGGATATCCTGCCATTTGTGACAACACAGATGGAACTTGAGGGCATTATGCTAAGTGAAATCAACCAGACAAAGAAAAACAAATGCTGATATCACTTACATGTGAAATCTAAAACAAACCCAAACAAATGAAAACAGTCAAACTCACAGAGTAAAAAAGTGGTCCCCAGGGACTAAAGGTTAGGGTAAATAAGGAAAGGTTGGTAAAACAGTACAAACTTTCAGCTATATGATGAATAAGTATCTCATGTAAAATATGGTGACTACAGTTGATAACACTGTAAAACTGAAATTTGCTAAGAGCAGAACGTGGATGTTTTCACCCAAAAATGAAGCAAAAAAAAAAAGGGGTGATAGGTGTATTATAATTAACTGGATGGGAGTATCCTTTCATGATATGTGTGAACTCACTGTGACACTTTAAATCTTTTAAAATTTTATTTGTTAATTACATCTCAAAACTGAAAATCTAAAAATTACATTATTACCTGTGGGGTTCAAAGGTATGTAAATATAGTGCATTTGCGCGGCAGGCACAGGCATCATGCCTGAACTCAAAGTACTTACCCCATTCCCTGTTTGAAAGCTTCGATCAACTCGTTCTTTTTATTCTGATCTTCTACCCAGTACACACTTGGGATTACAAACTCTGATATCACACGGCATTCTGGACAAGACCTGAAATTAGAATCAGATCAGTATGGGCCAGATGAATTACAAACCCTGTGCGCACTGCACCACCAAACCCCTTGCTCAAATGCATGGCCACTCCAGGTGTTTTCGTAACCCAAAATTCCAAAAAGTGCAATCAGAATCATCTAAGAACCTTATTTACTACCTTTTTTTCAAGTTTATTTAAATTACAGTTAGTTAACATATAGTATAGTAATAGTTTCAGGTGTAGAACCTTATTTACTGTTAAAAACATATTCTTCTCAACAATAAAAACACAACCCACTTTGGAATGCCTGGCTGGCTCAGTCAGTAGAGCATGTGACTCTTGATTTTGCAGTTGTGAGTTCAAGCCCCACCTTGGGTGTAGAGATTACTTAAAATCTTTACAAAAAACCCAATTTTAAAATGGGCAAAAGATCTGAGTAGGCATTTCTCCAAAATGGCTGAAAAGCACAGAAAAAGATGCTCAATATCATTAGTTATCAGGGAAATGCAAATCAGAACCATAATACATCACACTTCATACCCACGAGGATGGCTAATATCAGAAACAGAGGGGCACCTGGGGGGCTCAGTCAGTTAAGCTCAGACTCTTGATTTTGGCTCAGGTCATGATCTCATGGTTCATGAGTTCAAGCTCAGCACAGAGCCTGCTTAGGATTCCCGGTCTCCTCTCTGCCCCTTACCTGTTCGTGCTCCCTTTCTCAAAAATAGATACACTTAAGAAAATAAATAAATAAAATCAAGATACAACCAGTAACAAGTGTTGATGAGGTGGGGAGCAAGTGGAGCCCTCATCTGTGGTGTGGCCGCCGTGGAGAGCAGCCCGGCAGTTCCTCAATAAGCTGAACAGTTACCCTATGACCCAGCAATCCCACTTCTGGGTATCTACCCAAAAGAAATTCAAACATACGGCCACACAACAACTTGTATGTGAATATTCATAGAGGCATTAGTTATTATAACCCAGAGAAAAACCATCCAAACGCCTGTCAACTGATGAACAAACAAAACGTGGACATCCACACAATGCAATGCTATTCGGCCGTGAAGAGGAATGAAGCGCCGGCACACGTGCAAAATGGGCGATCTCTGAAAACCTGCTGAGTGAAAGTGCTGCACAGAGAGAGGCCGCGTACCGGAGGCTCCATTTACAATCAATGTCCACAATAGGCAAATCCACAGGACAGAAGGAGCAGGGGGAAAATGGGCAGGGAATGCAGACACGGGTTTCTTTGGGGGATGATGAAAATGTTCGAAAACTAGATTGAAGTGATGGTTGTACAACCGTGAAAATACTAAAAACCACTGAACTGCACACTTTTATTTCAATAAACCTGTTATTATTGTACCACACAAATGTGTGACTTGAGGCAAATTACTTGACATCACTATACCCCAGTTTTCTTATCTGTAAAAGAGAATGATCATCACTGGGTCTGAGAGAATTATGACAAACGGTTGTGAAGAGTTTCTAACAGTACACAACACACTTTTCAATATGACTAAGTTCTTCCCCCATCCCTCCGCAAAACTGAAAAATCCTATGTTGTTTTCTGTCAGTTAAATCTCAGTAAAGCTGGGGGGAAGAAAAGGATCCTGTGTTGGCTCCATTGACCACATCCTACGCGTCAGACACTACGTGCAATGTGTTAGATGCATTATTCCATTTAATCGCCAACAACCCTATTTTACATATGAAAAAAAAGTTTGAGAAGGTGAACAGGTAATCAGCCTGAGGGCAAAGAGGAGTCAAATAGGCCAGTGCCATTAACACCTTATCACACAGCCAATCCTTGCTGAGTGTCCCCAGACACCCTGAAGGCCAGCAGCAGGCGGCAGGAGTTGTGAGGTTGTGACCGGTGTTTTAAAGGAAAAGGCACTCGGGCTCAAGAAGGATACCTGACATGCCCAGGTCCCTGCAGTCAGGGGCTAGGATTCACACTAGTTACCTTCGCAGTGCAAGACAAGGGAGGGATGAAAAGTGGACAGAAGGCCCCAAATCGAACCCCTAGCTGAACTTACTTAATGATTGGGTTCTCAAACTGCTTGGCACACCTCCACTGCCGAATGCAGGACAGGCAGTACGTGTGATTGCAGTTGGAGAGAATCCCGAACCTCCTCTCAGAAGCAGACGCCTTCTCAAGGACCACTTCCATGCAGATACTGCACACTTTGTCCTGACTTGCTTGGAAGGCAAAGGCCTTTTCCATCTCGTGTTCGAATGTCGACATGCAGATCTGAAGTATGGAGAGAGAGGAGGGAAACTTCTTATTAGGTTCTGGGCTGCTGGGGAGCAGGCTGCGGCCACACTGCCATAGCCAAGATCAGCAAGGAATGCACACTCTGACAGCCACAGGCAGAGCCCAGGCAGCCCCTGCCTTGAGGACACAAAGCTCTCTCAGACAACAAAAAGAGTTCAAACCAATGCCGGCCCAGCCCCTTGCTTTCCTAGCATGTTATGGTCACCCCCAGTTTAGAGCTGAGACCACGGAGGTCCCAAAAGATGAGAGGACCAGTGTGGGATCACAGAGTTCACAAAGCCTGGGGCCATGATCTCCTGGCTCTTCTGGGTGCTGTCCTTGCCCACTCTGAACCACACCAATTACCAGAAGTGCTGAATAATCCTTAACTTCAAACATCAGGCCAGTAGTCCACAATCAGAGGGAAGCAGCACCGCTTCTCAAGAGAACAAGTTTATTTAATGAATGTACTCATTGAGTGAGCAGATGCTGAATACCTCCGGTGTGAAGCACTGTGTATCAAGTGTGAGAGCCAATGCAAAGAGTATGAAGACCTAGGCTCTGCCCTTGGGAGCTTGTGGTGGACACAGATGGGAGACTAACCAGTATGTATAGGACAAAGACCAACTAACCTGGGTGCAGAGGAAAGCTCTAATTCTGTGCTCACCTGAACATCCCTGCGGAGACAATGGACAGTGGCAGACTCCCCCTCACACACCATGGCCTGCTAGTCCTCACAAGCTCTAACACTATAGCTGTGGGCTCCTCTCTATCTCTCTCACCCCATCTTTATTCCGAGCACAGAGCCTAGCGGAGGCAGCACCTCCATGAACACTGGGGACCTAATGACCTGAAAGGTTCCTTCCAATACTTGGCTTCTTAAATTCTCTAGAACTCAGCCTGGCTGGATCTCAGCCACGAAGATATGTAAACCTAGGGAGGGTGAGGGTGTGTGTGTGCGCGAGAGAGAGAGAGAGAGAGAGAGAGAAAGAGAAAGAGAAAGAGAGAGAGAGAGAGAGAGAGAGAGAGAGAGAGAGACACATACATGTCTTCTGATGCCTCTACCCTTTTTCTTTATTCTAAATAATCAAAAATTGTCAAAATGACAACAGGAAAAAGGACTTGAAAATAGAGTATAAATATGCCAGGTACACACTGCAGGTATTATTGGCAGAAAGATGGCTTACAGGAATACCAACAATTTTGTCACCTGGCCCATTTAAAATTTCTTGAAATGAGCTCATGCAAAAGCTTGTGATTTTACCTTCTCATGAGCTTTCCTTTGCTCTGGGTCGAAGGGGTGCAGCACTCGTAACCTACAGATTTCACACACTTCCCCGTGCAGGTAGACACAAGCATCCCCAAATCGGCACTCCCCAGCAGCCGCGTAGGGGCACAGCTGCTGCTCACTGCTGTAGGAGCTGCTGGCTTCTAAGTCATCAAGGCCACTCCTGATGGCATCGAGGTAGGAATGTGGCTTCATCTCTGGGCCATTCTGGAGATCGCTGCAGCCTCCTGGATTACTCACCACACTTGGGCAAGTCTTTTCTTCAGCCATGCCAGAGAGATCTTAATACAAAACACACGGTACACACAAAAATGAAAACTGGCCCAAAATTTCTGGTAAGCACTTAGTCAAAACCTAACAAATTAAGTAACTCTGACCTTGGGAATTCTACTCTTTGGATCATACAGAAATAGGCCAAGAGGGAAAAAATAGAAGGAAAAGTATAAAATGTTCTTGATGACATTCCTGCAACCATGATTTTTTAAGAAAGGAAAAACATTAATTGGCAACACAGGAAAACAGCAAACCAGACCATGGTATCTGTATACAGAGGAACACTCAAGTTGCGGTTTAAAGATGACAACTATGGAAATGTCAACCATGGACCCATTAACACTAAAAAACAATCATGAGAATTTTTTTTTTAACACCATAATAGAAGTCAAATGGAATTTAGAATGAAGTCAGTAGAACACAGTACTTTCCTTTATATTAGGAAAGTTACCTATCATTTTAAAGTGAACGAGAATCAAAATCTAGAGCGAGCCTCTGGGTCCTGAAGCCAGTGTTGACTCCCCTATGGCCCCCTCCTCACACCAGGAGCTGTACCCTCCGCCGCATGCGCTTCTAGCCTTTTTAGAGAGGACACATTCGATTAGTGCGATTACTTGTTTGCTTAGGATGGAGACTACCTAGCTAACGCAACACAATTCCAAGAGCTAGAAATCCCTTCACCTGCTGAGGACCAACCAATAAAAATAACTTGTATGGTTTGTAGCCTACTTCCTCCACAAACCCCAATATGCTATTCTATTACCAAAGCTGTAACCTAACATACCAAACAATGGCTGAGCACAAGAACTAAGACTATGAACTGACCTGGAAGTAAAACAGTGAAACATGCTCTTTATCAAAATATGTAGCTCTGAAAGCCTGGTGCTTCTCAGAACCACCCCATGCAGACAGCAGTTAAAAACTGACAAAAGGTCACTCCACATGTCTTGTCAGGCCGAACTTGGCAATCAGCCCAACCCGAGACCCACTGCATCAACTGAACGCTCTGCAGCCAAATGCAGCTGCTCTCAGGACAGTTCTGGGCTCCACCCTTGAACAGCTTGGAGGGGACCAGATTAGGAGCCCTCTGACAAGAGAGGGCCAGAAAGGAGCATGACGAACAACCGAGACTGCTTTTCACTCTGCTCACTCACTTCGGTCTCGAAGTACCAGTGTTCTCTTTTCACGTTTCCCAGGCTCATGTAAGTTAGTTTTCACAATAGATGCAGTGAGGTCAGAAGCAGGGTGAGGACTATGGAAACCCGGGGAGGACACGCCATGGGGCACAGTGCCCACAGCACCACCAGCTGCAGCAGAAGGTCTCGTGTGATCGTATCTAAACAAAACACACAGCAAACATATGAGGGACACACAACCTGCACATGGAACATCCTTTCTTCTCCTTTTGTGGAGGTGGAGAGTGAGACAATCATTTCCCATATTTTAAATGATAAAAGGCTTGGGGACCCTGGGTGGCTCAGTCAGTTAAGCATCTGACTCTTGATTTCGGCTCAGGTCATGATCTCACGGTTTATGAGATAGAGCCCTGTGTCGGACTCCATGCTCACAGCACGGAGCCTACTTGGGATTCTCCCTCTCCATTTCTCTCTGCCACCCCACTGTTCACACTCTCTTTCTCTAAAAAATAAATAAATAAATCTAAAAAAAAAATCCTTAAAGAAAAGTGAGAAAAAGCTTATCAATTAGCTTTGCACAGTGGCAGTATTGTAGCCAATGAGGTTTATCTGACGTGCAATTATTGCTAATTGAAAAGTTTTCCCAAAAGCTTATCAATTAGTACAAAATGCCTGGCAATTCAGACTGAGCAGTACATTGCTATCTATCACCTACACTTAAGTGGCCTTGTGGGATGTGCGTGGGACAGACAAAATAACCCACACCACACACAGACATCCCCAAAAGTCCACCCAGACGTTGAACTGAAATCTTCTGAGACCCAAGCCAGTGTTCTTCTGGCAGGTGTCCCCAAAATGTTAATGATGGCCAGTGTAACAGCCAGGCGGGCCTTTCCTGGACTGTCTCTCTGGGGCACCTGCCGGTGGGGTAGGGGCAACTTCCACCACCCTCCAGGCGGCACAGGAAAGAACAGATCAGCTCTTCACCATAAAAACACTTGAACTGAGTTTTGGCATGTTTTTCTGTTTAGAATTCACAAAACTTGCCTACAGATGTCAGTGGAAAAAAGGCAGACTCTATATGCATATATATGTTCACTGCAGGGGTACTCATAGCAAAAAAAACAGGAAACCACTTAAATATCTAAGAGAGGAATAGTGAATCAGATGATGGTATGTTAGCACTATGAAACATAAAATTACATTTAGGAAATAAAGTAGCAGCTTAGGGAAAAACTTGGACATGTTAAGTGGGGAAAAAGGCAAGAGATACACACTGTGAGTGCGATTTTATAACTAGAGACCCATAAGAATAAGGCCTGAAAAGTGATTTTGAATAATTACAATTATTTTCATGGCAATAAAATTGAGATTTCAAAATGATTTTGCCATACTTTTTGTTGTCATATTACTTTCAAATTAAATCTTTCCTCTCATCAATACCCACACTCCACGTGAGGAATCTGAATCCCTGACAGTAGTTAACTTGGGAGAAAAGCTGGGAGTAGCTGTGGAGCCCTTGCCTGCAACGAGTCCCATAGGCGCAGTAGCCCTTCTGATAGTACTTGCAGATGGTGGATGGCTTGCTGTTGGCCAAGTCATGTGAGAACAGGCACTGGTTTCCTTCCCGACACACACCATGCATAAAATACCTGAAGAGACAAGCAGAGGCATAAAACTTTTAGAAGCTTTCTAAAACTTTACTTTATAAGATCCCCATATTCTTGAGCCTAGCATATAAATGCTTATTATGCATATATTATGTATCAAGGCTCTATTAGGCACTGGAGATGTCCATATTTCCTGGATTCTAGGACAGTGATTTTGGATGCACAACTAATTCAACGAGATTTCTGGGAAAAAAATGATCCCATAAATTTCTGTTTCCAGATAACCCTCTTGATTTGAGGTGTTGCATATGTAAATGTGAGCCTCAAAACTGAGAAAATGCTCTCTGAAAATCTGTTCTCTCTGTTCTCACGGGGTTTAAAGCGTATGGTTGTAATGGAATTGCAAGACCTGAGCCCAAGATCCAGCCCTGCCACCTATGAGCAAGGCACAAAACCAACTTCCCTATGCCTCACTACTTCCATCTAGAAAATGAAAATTACACTTCCTACTTTACTGGGTTGTGGCAAAGATCAAGTAACGGAGTGCAGCACCAAAAGAAGTATGTAAGATGTTCCACCGAGAGGTCTAATTCTGGTCCTGAAGAAGTAACTGGGAAGCATTCTAATTCTGTCCAGCCAGAGTACAGACACCTGGCAAATGGTAGAGAGATCCCAAAGGGACATGCCTTGGTAATAAGGGTAAAGAGTCCTAAAGTAAAGAGTAATTTAAAAAAGTTTTTTTTTTAATGTTTATTATTTATTTTTGAGAGAGAGAGAGGAAAGCACAGAATCTGAAGTAGGCTCCAGGCTCTGAGCTGTCAGCACAGAGCCCAACGCAGGGCTCGAACCCATGAACCGTGAGATCATGAGCTGAGTTACCCAGGCGCCCCAAGAGTATTTTAGATCCACCCTAATAAAGCTTAAAAACAAGCTTCAAAAGGATCAAGCTGACAGCAAATAACTGTCAGACAAAACCTACTTTAACAGTCTTTGAAGGAAGACCATAAAATCCAAATGCTCAAAAACACTCACAATGGCATCCAATAAAAAATTACTAGAGATGCCAAAAAGCAGACAAATGTGACCCATAACCAAGGAGAAAAATTAGTCAATAACAGGAATGACAGATGATGGAATCAGTAGACAAGGACTTTAAAAACAAAGATCATAAATATGTTCAATTATGCTGAGTATGAAAGAAATGGAAGATATAAAAAAGAACTAAGTGGAACTTCTGGAAGTGAAAACTACAATATCTGAAATGCAGATTACACTGCAAGAACTTACTGTAAATTAGAGAGTACAAAGGAACATTTCAGAAGACCTGAAGACACAGCAACAGCAACTATTCAAACTGAAGCACAGAGAGGAAGAAAGAACAGATTTTTGCTTCTAGCTATGAAAGAGCCCTCCAATTAAAAACAAACAAACAAAAAAACTAGAAAGCAGAACACAATATAGGAAACAACTGCTCTGAGACAGGGACAAAAGGCAACACAAGACTGGTCCTTGAGAGAAGGGAAACGAGGTAAGCCCACATTCAGCCTGGCTTTCTGCTGAGAGGCACACTCTGGGCCTTGGTGCAAGGAGATGAACCCCAAGCAGAGCACAGCAGTCTTGCTGAGCTGAATAGACACAGGCTGGAGTTCAAGGAGGCTGAGGGAATCTCTTTAAAGAACTTGTAAATAGTCACATACACATGGTCAATTGACTTTGGTAAACTTGTCTGCGTAACTCAATGGGGGAAAGAATGGTTTTTTCAACAAACAATGCTGGACCCAATATCTACATGGAACAAAATGAAGTTGAAATATTACGTGTCTGCTGATGTGACCCAATATGGATTAAGTACACAGCATAGCCTGTGATACATTCTAGCCAAAAAAATTTAACTTGAATCCAACAAAACTCCAGATCTAACCCCCAGTTTATAGGAAATGCAGGGGACTGAGAACAAGCTAAAAGCCGTCACGAGAAAGCAATCAGATAAATATAAAAGAAGAGGCGGTATGTGGGCCAGGTTTCTTTAACAAGTAAGTGTCATGGAAGGAGTAGAGGGAACCTGAGTTTGGAAAAACAGTTTGGTGGTTTTTTTAAAAACTTAAATTTACCATATGACTCAGTAATTCTACTCTTGGGTGTTTACACAAGAAAAATAAAAACGTATGTTCACACAAATACTTGTACATGAATGTTCATATAAGCATCATTCATAACAGCCAGAAAGTGTAAACTTTTACAATTCCATCAACTGGTGAATGGATATGCAAAATGTAATATATCCATACAATGGGAATTATCTGGCAATAAAGGAGTGAAGCACTGATGCATGCTATAACGTGGGTGAACCTCAAACACATTAGGGTAAGTGAAATAACCCGAACACAAACGACCACATGTTGTATGATCCTACTTATATGTAATGTCAAGAAGAGGGGCAGAGGTGCTTGCTGGCTCAGTTGGTAGAGCATATGACTCTTGATGTTGGGGTCATGAGTTCAAGCCCCATTTTGGGCACAGAGCTGACATTTTAAAAAAAGGTCGGCGGTGCAAATCCATAGGGACAAAAAGTAGGCAAGTGGTTCCTCAGGCTGGGAGAAGGGGTAATGCAGAGTGACTGCAAATGGGCAAGAGGGGTAACTCTGGGGTGATGAAAATTTTCTAAAATTTAATTGTGGTCTTATAAAACTCTAAATTTACTAAAAATCATTGACTTGTATGCTTAAAATGGGTAAATTTTATGGTATGTAAATTATACTTCCATAAAGCTGTTAAGAAAAATTTAAAAAGGAGGGAGCTGTGCTAGGTTAGTAGACATTATATAAGGTACATAAGAACCCGATGCAATGTTTAGTCCAGGATTATATTCCAGTGTGAACAAACCAGATGTAAAAGACATGTTTGGAACAAATGGAGAAATCTGAGTATACACTAAGATAAAATGAAAACTTACTGACATGGAAAGTTCAAGATTATTAACAAAAAAGCAGATTACAAAACAGCATTTATAAGGGCGAGTGAGTGTCTCAGTAGGGTAAGCATCCGACTTTGGCTCAGGTCATGATCTCATAGGGTGTGAGATTGAGCCTCGCATCAGGCTCTGTGCTGAGCATGAAGCCTGCTTGGAATTCTCTTTCCCTCCCTCTCTGCTCCTCCCCCCACCCTCAAAATAAATAAATAGATTTTAGAAAACAATCCAGAAAGATATATAATAGCATATTTTTAAATGTTTACTTATTTTTGAGAGGGAGAGAGACAGAGTGTGAGCGGGGAAGGGGCAGAGAGAGAGGGAGACACAAAATCCGAAGCAGGTTCCAGGCTCTGAGCTGTTAGCATGGAGCCTGATGTGGGGTTTGAACTCATAAACTGTGAGATCACGACCTGAGCTGAAGTCGGAAGCTCAACCCACTGAGACACCCAGGTGCTCCAATATATGATAACATATTAAGAGAGGCAATCTTTGTGGGTAAAGTATATTTACTTTCTTCTTTTTCCTGATCTGTACGTTCTAACATTTCTACCATAAACATATACTGCTTTTGTAATAATATATGGTTATTTTAGTTTTAAAAACATACACATTGGCAAGGGTATGGTTAAAAAAAATATAAAATGCTCAGTACAGAACCTATCTCACAGTAGGTACCCCCAAAGTCCAGCTCTCATTAAAGTCCAGTAAAGAACAATGACAACTAAGGTGATGTTATAAAAGTGACCTGTGCCTTATCACAAAGCATGCAGAGTGCTGAGGAGACACATACCATGGGCTGAGAGAGGGCAACATCCCAGAGGAGGTCAGGTCCAAGCAGAGTCTGCAAAGTGGTAGGGATGCCAGTGGGAGAGAGGAAAGAGAGAACAGCAAGAAAAATGCACAGAAGAGAGGCACTGTAGGGGGTTCAAACAGGCCTGCCGAGAGATGACGCTGGAGCATCATTTCACTGTGCTCCAACTTACCCTATGTCAGCTGAGACACTGATGAGTGCATCTCAAAACAAGAGATAACAAATGTTCAAGTCAACTTAGGAAATGGCACAATCTAGTCTGTCTTAGAGATTTACAACAGAGAGTAGCAGAGGAAAGGTTCTGAGAGTTCTGTCATAAAGAAAACTGTTTACAGGCATACTTTGCTTTATAGTCCTTTGCAGATACTGCATTTTACAAATTGAAGGTTTGTGGCAGTCCTGCTTCGAGCAAGTCTGTTGGTGCTATTTTCCAATAGCATTTACTCACATCTGTCTGTGTCACATTTTGGTAATTCTTGTAAGACGTTAAACTTTTTCATTATTATTATTATATGTTATGGTGATCTGTGACCAGTGACCTTTGATGGTGCTATTGTAATTGTTTTGAGGCACCATGAACCATGTCTATATGAGATGGCAAATTTAATCAATTAATGTGTGTGTTCTGACTGCTCCACCAACAGGCCGTTCCCCATCTCTCTCTCTTTCCTTGGGTGGCTCCCCGTTTCCTGACACACAGTGTTGAAATCAAGCCGATTAATAACCCTACAGTGGCCTCTAAGTGTTCAAGTGAAATGAAGAGTCCTAAGTTTCCCACTTTACCCTAAAAGCTAGGAATGATTCAGCTTACTGAGGAAGGCATGTCAAAAACTGAGAAAAACCAAAAGCTAGGCCACTTGCACCAAACATTTAGCCAAGTTGTGAATGCAAAGGAAAAGTTCTTGAAGAAAATTAAAAGTGCTACTCCAGTGAACGCACAAATGATAAGAAAGCCAAACAGCCTGAGCACTGATATGGAGAAAGTTTTAGGCTGGAGAGAAGATAACACCAGCCAAAGCCTAACTGACAGCAAGGCCCTAACTCTCTTCAATTCTGTGAAGGCTGAGAGAGGTGAGAAAGCTGCTGAAGAAAAGTCTGAAGCTGGGCACCTGGGTAGCTCAAGTTAAGTGTCTGACTCTTGGAATTGGCTCAGGTTGTGATCCTGCAGTCATGAGACTGGGCCTCACATGGGGCTCTGCGCTAAGTGTGGAGCCTGCTTGGGATTCTCTCTCTCTCTCTGCCCCTCCCTAGCTTGTGTGCATGCTCTCTCTCAAAATAAATAAACATAGATAGATAGATAGATAGATAGAAAGAGAAAGAAAGAAAAAGAAAGAGGGAGGGAGAAAGAAAGAAAAGTCTGAAGCTAGCAGAGGTTGGTTCATGAGGTTAAAGGAAAGAAACTGTCTCCATTGCATAAGAGTGTAAGGTAAAGCAGCAAGTGTTGATGTAGAAGCTGCAGCACATTATCCAGAAAATCTAGATGAGATCATTAACAAAGGTGGCTAAACAACAGATTTTCAATAAAAACAAAACAGCCTTCTATTGGAAGAAGATGCCATCTAGGACTTTCTTAGCTAGAGAGAAGTCAATGCCTGGCTTCAAAACTTCAAAGGACAGGCCGACTCTCTTGTTAGGAGCTAATGCAGTTGGTGACTTGAGGTTGAAGCCAGTGCTCATGTACCATTATGAAAATCCCAGGGCCCTTTAGAATTATGCTACATCTATTCTGCCTGTGATCTATGAATGAACAACAAAGACTGGATGACAGCACAACTGTTTACAATGTAGTTTACGGAATATTTTAAGTCTACTATTGAGACCTACCGCTCAGAAAAAAGGTTCCTTTCAAAACATTACTGCTCATTGACAATGCACTTGGTCACCCAAGAGCTCTGCTGGAGATGTACGAAATTAATTATTATTTTCATGTCTGCTACCACAACATCCATTCTGCAGCCCAAGGATCAGGAAGTGATTTCAACTTTCAAGTCTTACTATTTAAGAAATACATTGTGTAAGGCTATAGCTGCCACAGACAGTGATTCCTCTAATGGTCTGGGCAAAGTAAATTAAAAACCTGGTTCCAGAAAGGCTTCCCCTTCTAGATTCCATTAACATTTGTGATTCATGGGAAGAAGTCAAAATATCACCATTAATAGGAGTTTGGAAGAAACTGATTCTAACTCTCATGGATGACATTGAGGGTTCAAGACATCAGGGGAAGAAGTTAACTACAGATGTGGTGGAAATATCAAGAGAACTAGAATTAGAAGTGGAGCCTGAAGGAGTGCCAGGGTGGCTCAGTTAAGCATCTGACTTCCATTCAGGCCATGACCTCACAGTTTGTGAGTCTGAGCCCGTCAGTTCTCCACTCTCAGCACAGAGTCCACTTCAGATCCTGTCTGTCTGTCTGTCTCTCAAATATAAGCAGTTTTAAAATTAAAAAAAAAAAAAAAAAAAAAGAGAGAGAGAGAGAGAGAGGAACCTGGATGGGTCAGTGGGTTAAGCATTGGATTTCAGCTCAGGTCATGATCTCTCAATTCGAAGGTTAGAGCCCTGTACCGGACTCTGTGCTGACATCTCAGAGCCTGGAGCCTGCTTTAGATTCTGTGTCTCCCTCTCTCTCTGTCCGTCCCCTGCTCCTGCTCTGTCTCTTTCTCAAGAATAAATAAACATAAAAAAAAAAAAAAAAGTGGAGCCTGAAGATGGGACTGAATTGCTGCAATCTCATGATAAAACTTAAAACAGATGAGGAGTTGCTTCTTATGGATGAGCAAAGAACGTGATTTTGGGAGACCTATTCCTGGTGAAGATGCTGTGAAGATTGGTGAAATGACAACAAAGGATTTAGAATATTACATAAACTTGGTTGATAAAACAGTGGCAGAGTTTGAAAGGATAGACTCCCAATTTATTTATTTATTTATACATTTTATTTATGTTTGAGAGAGAGAGCGAGAGAGAGAGAGAGAGAGCGCAAGAGGGGGAGGGGCAGAGATAGAGGGAGACACAGAATCCGAAGCAGGCTCCAGGCTCAGAGCCCGATGCAGGGCTCGAACTCACAAACCATGAGATCAGGACCTGAGCTGAAGTCTGACGCTTAACTGACTGAGCCACCAAGGTGCCCCTGGACTCCCAATTTTTAAAGAAGTGCTGTTGTGGGCAAAATGCTATCACACAGCATCACATGCTGCAGAGAAATGGTTTATAAAAAGAGAGTCAATGGGGCAAATTTCATTTTTGTCTTTTTTCCCCCTTAAGTTTACTTATTTATTTTTGAGGGAAAGAGAGCGAGCAAGTGAGGGAGGGGCAAAGAGACAGGGAGAAAGAGAGAATCCCAAGCAGATTCCATGCTATCAGTGCAGAGCCTGATGTGGAGCTTGAACTCATGACCTGAGTGAGATCAAGAGATCAGATGCTTAAACAACTGAGCCACCTAGGCACTCCTAAAAGTATTTTTAAATGAAGGTATGTGCATGGTGTTTTAGACATAATGCTATTGCACATTTTATAGACTACAGGATAAACGTAACTTTTACATGCACCGGGAAACCCAAAAAATTCACTTGATTCACTTGATTCCAAAATTTGCTTTACTGCAGTGGCCTGGAACCGAACATGCACTATTTCTGGGGCATGCTTGTACAGTTATCATACACACCTTTTCCCAGGCCTCTTTCAGAAAAAGCCACTTGAGCTGCAAGATGGAAGACAGATTTGAAGAGGACTGAAAGTGCAGGGGAAGAGCCTGTTAGGAGGCTGCTTTGTAAAGGAGCTTTATCTGTGAACCCATGTTTTAACTTATTTAAAAAGACATTTTATGGAGAATTCCAAACACATATGAAACATATACAAAAGTAAACCAAATGGCAGAATGAACTCTCAAGATGTCCCAGCACCAGCTTCCACATTATCAACTCACAACCTTCTGGTTTTACCCATTTCCTCCCTCTTCTATATGATTTTCACAATTTATCTTTTTTAGAGAGGGCTAGTAACTCAGATGCCTCTTGAATAAAGACTTTTGGGCAAGGAAGGCTCTCCCTCCCTCTGAAAGAGTATATTATGAGAAATACATGAAATGTGAAAAAATACCGAAGATCTACTGAACAGTAGATCTATCAATACTAGCCCGTTCACTTCAATAGCTCAGTTAACCCCAGCAATACTGTAGTACCACTACACCCATGATGCAATTAGGGAAGCTGAGGCTCAGAGACCAGTGAAGACTTACAGAAGGTCAAATTGCTAGGAGGGGGTCCCCAGCTCCGATTTTCCCAGATACCCTGACCTTTTCCAACCAAAACTGACTTCCCTGTCACTCTGCCTTTACCCATGCTGTGGCCCCTGTCAAAAACACTGTAGCCCACCTTTTGCACTGAATTGTTTTCAGCGGCCTTCCTTCGTGGACCAGCCCAAGACTTCTCACTCCTTCAGCCTACTATGTGCACTTTCCCTCCTTCAACCCTTAAGACTCACCAGTGGCAGGAATAGTATGCTGCTTCCCAGCCTGAGGCCTCTGACCCGAGAGAGCTAGTGCTCTTAAACACACAGTTGGGAACATCTGGTCTCTAATGAAGCCAGCCTGGCAACAACTTCAGGAAGGCACAGCTGGAACATCAGGAAATGTGACTGAACACAGAAAGCCTAAACCTAATGGCTCTGCCTGGACCTGGAGAAAGGCTTGGCAACAGAAAGAAGGCAATGGTCTGTAAGGTAGGTCAGGAAGGCCCAAGAGGCTGAGAATGCCCTTTCCAGAGAAGGGATGCCAGAGAACACAAGTGACAATTCATGCGGCACATCAGCCTCTGCGATAGGCCTGGGAGGCTGCCTCAGCTGGAAGCCACAAGATGTGAAGACCTTCAATCCCTCCTTGCTCACTAAACACAATTCCAACTTTCCTCACCTGTCCATCTCCCAAGAAGCAGAGGAAGTACTGACTAGGCCCACCTGACGGTTCCTTTTCTCCGAGGAAAATGAGGAAAGGGTATCTATTTTTAGGTCTCTTCTCAGTTTGACTAGCATGAGCCACCTCTAAGTTCACCAAGAGAACCAAATTACATGGGATGCCTGGGTGGCTCAGTCAGTTCGGCGTCCAACTTCGTCTCAGGTCATGATCTCACAGTTTGTGAGCTCGAGCCCCACATCAGGCTCTGTGCTGACAACTCAGAGCCTGGAGCCTTTTTCAGATTCTATGTCTCCCCCTCTCTCTGCCCCTCCCCTGCTCATGCTCTGTCTCTCCATAATGAATAAACATTAAAAAAAAAAAATTAAAAAAAAAAAATTTCTGAGCCTACATGCGCTGAGTCCTGTGAATCTTTCCAGCCAATCTCTGGATGTACAGATCCTGGACAGAAAAGTATATTACACTTCTAAAGAGTTTAAAAATTCTTTTGAGAAACACTACAAGACTACATTATTTCAATAGTCCTTAAGTATGGCAATCTTAGATCTTTGGAGGTATAAAAGTTAAAAAAAAATTCAGCACCAAGAGCCAACTCTGAATGACAAAGAAAGACAGATTACTACCATGATTAGCAAACTCATAAATACTGGACGAGAACAGGCTCAAAGTGGCTATATAAACAGGTCCACAAAAAATAAGATCTAATAAATACTTCTGTAATAGTTTCCTTTGGAGACACTAAAGATTTCAAAAAAAAAAAAAGAAAGGAAAGAAAGAAAAAGAAACAGAAACAGAAAAGGTGAGTAGGAGACTACCAGAGGTTCTCTACCAAATACTATTTGTTAACCAGGCATACAAGAGGACAGATTCTTCGTGGTCCTACAAGGGTGCCTTTTATAATTCTAGCACCTCCCGTAAGTCTTCTTCAGACAATCTGCCTTCCAAACTCTGCTCATTCACTCTCTTCCCCATTAGGAAAACAAATACTTAACCATCAACTAGAGCTTCTAATTAGTCACTTATAAGCTGGTGACTTCATGCAAGACATTTCACTTCTGTAAGTGACTAAGCTGAGATTTAAACAGCTTCAAAAATAACTTCTAGACCACCATCAGTGCAGTGCCTTCACGGGGAGCATGAAATAAGGGTTATGTAAGAAATGAAGCCAGCTCAGTCCTATTTTTGTAGCATATGTCATCATTTCCACTCCCCAGCAACAAACAGAAAACTAGTTTGAACACATCCTACCTGTCCTTTGGAGCATCTTGTCAACTGCTTAGAGCTATCCCTCCCCATCTATGTTATACTAAGTTTAATCCAGGCCTCTCTCATACTGCACCTTGTAATGAATTTCCAACTATTCAATCTTAAGGGATGGGTCAAACCATCCCTTATATCTTCCTAGAGAGAAGGCTGAGACATGAACTGGGGTGGGGAATGGGAAGGGGGTGAGTAGTATGAAGGGGCACAGTGCATAACTGGAGACTCAGAGTAGGGAGATTTCTCGGGGGGACTCCAAAAGGGTCTGTTATCCTGGGTGACCCCAAAGGACCGTAGCTACTATATGTTGCAAAGGACAGGGGGCACCTAGGTGGCTCAGTCAGTCAAGCGCCTGACTTCAGCTCAGGTCATCATCTCGCGGTTCATGGGTTTGAGCCCTGCATCGGGCTCTGTGCTGACAGTTCAGAACCTGGAGCCTGCTTTGGATTCTGTGTCTCCCTTTCTCTCTGCCCCTCCCCTGCTTGGGCTCTGTCACTCTCTGTCTCCCAAAAATAAATAAAACGTTAAAACAAAACAAAACAAAAAAATATGTTGCAAAGGACATCAGGTTCACTTCTAGCCACAGAACCACTAGCAGCTCTAGCTGCAGCGCAGGACTGAACCAAACAAATTCAATTTAGTTTCTTACATGCCTTTCAATGGTGCATATCTTTAGCAAAATGCTTCTGCAAATCATATCTGAGTATATGGGTAATCTGCATTCTCAGTGTCACTTTTCTTTACATTTCCTTACATATTTTCAGACTTAAATTTTATGGCTGTACGGCATGTGATAACAGATCCAGTGACAGGTAAAGGGGTTAATGCTGGGCCTGGTGGTAGGCCTGAAACAAATGTTAAGAGACGTAGGGATGAAGTATAGTGTAATAGTTAACACTGTGAAATCAGAGAGCTTGCTATATGACCATGAGCAAGTTATTTAAATCTCCAAGCCTCAATTTCCCCAACCATAATATAATAATTGTACTCCCTAGACTTCTGTGATAGATGACTCTGAGGTCTGGCTGAGACCATGCATGTAAATGCTTAGCCTACCACCCCAAAAAACACTCTATGATGGTTTGCTGTTACTGTCTAATCCCTTAACTAACTCCGCGGGTTAGGCGTTACCATCTCCATTTTATAGATGAGTAAGTTGTGGCACAGGTGGTAGCAGGATCAGAATCCCGAACTGCCCAACTCCAGATTTCAAGCTCTTCTACCACTTACTGGCTGACAAGGTCCCTCATTTTTTGTGATTCCAAGCTTGATGTTCCAAGGAAACAAATTCTAGGTCTTTGCCTAGTGATGATAAGACAAAGGAACCTCTATCATAGAAGGAAAGAAAGTGGTTACCAAGCTATCATAAAGGCCTGCACCAGGACTTAAGAAAATTTTTTTTATGATTATTCATTTTTGAAAGACAGAGAGACACAGAACACAAGCAGGGGTGGGGCGGAGAAAGAGGGGGACACAGAATCTGAAGCAGGCTCCATGCTCTGAGCTGTCAGCACAAAGCCCGACACGGGGTTCGAACTCACGAACCGCAAGATCATGACCTAAGCCGAAGTCGGATGCTCAACCAACTGAGCCACCCAGGCGCCCCCCCCCCCCCCCCGACCTTTTTTTTATGTTTATTCATTTGTGAAAGACAGAGAGACACAGAGCACAAGCAGGGGTGGGGCGGAGAGAGCTGCACCAGGACTTTAAAAACAGACTGGAAGACATGGGAAAATAGTTAGCAAGAAGAATCAGCAAAAATAATTCCCAGCTTGTTTGTGGATAGAGTGGCATGGGAGAAATCAGAAGAGCTGATTGACAGCACAACTGTGTGAGTAGCCATTCTTGCCATTCCAGGCAATAAACATATGGAGTGTCTTTGTCGTCAAATTTGGGAATCCTAGCATTTCAACATCCATCTCTTAGAGATGTCTGCATATCAGAATAAAGGCAAAACTTAAACTCTGTCCTGCTGCTATTCAGAATAAGCATGTACATCACATGCCACAGCCAGGAAAACAAAGCAAAAAACACTTTTCACCTTCAGATAAATCCAAAACAGCTGAGCACCCTGTTAAGGCCTGGTCTCCAAAATAAATCCTATCTTGGACATTCCCTGTGAGTTACCAATGTCTGGAGATAAGACTTTTGTAAAGATAATACAATGTGAGAAGCTTTTCCACCATGAAACACTGATGTGAACTTGGTACTCTAGGTAATACTGCAGTTTCTTTTCATTTAAATGTGTTCTACTTTTTTATTTGGTGACGCAGTCCTTGTGAGATTGGACTCCCTCACACCCTTTTGCAAGTAAACTTCTTTTACTTTCTATATATTTTTACGTGCATTTTCCTTACATAGGCACATATGAATAGCTTTAAAAATTCCTGTAGTGAAGAAACTTTATCATTTCTCAAATTTATTTGGATGTCATCGGGTCAATGAGCGCATGGGCTCCGATGCCACACCTTGGCCACTTAGAAGCTGAATGACCTCAGGCAATCACTTCAGTGCACAGGCTTGGTTTCACAATCTGTGGAACAGTGAGGGTTGCTGGGTTACAGGCGATGTGGCCGTTAGAGCACCCAGTGCATTTTAAGGGCTCCACCAAACATCAGTACTTAAACAGAAGTGATCCCTTTCCAACATTCCAACCCACTCTTGAGTTTATATGCAACAACATCCTGCAGGATGCCCCTGTTAAATTAAATTAAAGCTTTCAGGTTAGGCCATCTCAGTGCAGAAGGAAAAAAAAAAACAAGATGATCTTGATTTAAGTTTTTGCTCCTGCATTTAAATGTGAAGTTAGGAGTAAGTTCCAAGTCCTTATCTGTAAAACTAGATACTATAAAGAGTTAAAATTCAATTATAAAGCATTACACAAATGTGTACTCTTTTGTGGACACATCTTACGAAGAGTAACCAAAATCTGCTATACAATTACACACAACGCTTGCTTCATACAAATAAAAATGAACACAAACAGGTCTCACAAAAGATATTTCTAACACAGATAACCTATTTTCTGTAGACACTGAGTGCAAATTTCTGACTACTGCTTCATATAAGCCATGGCCTTGGATAAACTGGTTGAACAGTTAATACATATTAATACTAACCGAAAACTTTTTACATAGTCCCTTCTCAATTATTCATGCTAATTAAGAAGTAACAACATAGATGAGAATTTAATAAACTGTTCATTACATAATCAAACTATACAACTGATTTTGGGGGGCAATGTTTCCCACACACTGAAACCAGTTATTAAAATTTGTACTGTCCAAGTATCAGGCCAACAAGACTAGGAACCCAGGACTGGTAAGCCACAAGTTCACCAAGGAACGAGGGTGTTACACAACCAAGCTCTTTCTGCTTCACAGGAGCAGTCGCAGTGTAGCATCCGGTTTCGAATTTTCTACACCATCCATCCATTACCGTTGTACTTCTCCACATAAATGGGTGTCTCAGTAAGAGTGTCACTTAATCTCTTTCAATCTGAATTTCCTGTATTGTAAAATGGGAATTATATCTTCCTGGCAGTGTTATTGTGAAGTCTAGTGACAATGAATATAGAGCACTTGGAAATATGCGAAGCACTTCACCAACTTTCAGTAAATGCTACCCGACATTTTTATTTCCCCCGCACAATTCTTATTTGCTGAGTCTGCAAATTTAGGCCGCAGAGATCTTCAAACTCTTGGGAAACGAAGACCCCTTTCGGGACCCCAGCTCGTTCTAGGCCCTGATCATAGATCAATAGCCTATTCCTGCGTGGTATCCCCACTGGCAAACGATCACTTAGCGTCTCTTTACCCAATTCCAAATCTCCTTTTCCAGCTAAACTCCAAGTTCCAAGGGCTCCACCCCCACCCTCAGGCCTCAGCGACCTGCACGGCCCTGGCTAGCTCGTCCTTCCAGCTCACAGGCCCTGGCGCTGGCCTGACCTGGGGTCTCATCCCAAACACATAGCCACACACACGCCAGGTGACCGGTTCCCGCCGCAGCCCGAGCTCCGCCCAGGAAAGCCGGACCGCGAACAGCTGAGCAACTTTTCAAGAATCCGCTCAGCCTCAGTTTCCCTGGTAGTGGGGCTGGGGTGCACCAGCCGCCAAGGGGTCGGAGCGGGGGCTTGGGAGGGGCGAAGGGAAAGCGAAGTGGCCCGTTACTCCTGGACCCCCCGCACTAACCTGCAAGTGACTTGCTTGGTGCTCATGGTGGCCGGGCTTGAGGGCCCTTGTCGCGCCACCGTCTCTCGCTCTCGCCGCCGTCGTCGTCGCCTCGGCCCTGCCCATCCCGCGCGGCCGCGTCACGCCGGCGTACACCGCCCCTTCCGTGTGGCATCTCTGTAGCGCCCGCCGGAAACCTCACCGCCGTCATAATTGGTTCCGCCTGAGGGCTGAGGCTGGGCGACCTCCCATCCAAGAGCTCTGGGTCAGGCATTTGCGAGCCTCCTGGTCCCCAAGCGGGCCTGGCTGGGGACCTACTCTTCCCAGTCTTATTCCTGTTGTCGTTTCTACCGGCCTGCCCTGTGTCGGGTCCTTAGAAACGCCTTACACCTCAGGAGGCCAAGCTCCCACCCCTCCAATGCGTGCGTAAATTACAAATGTGCCTTAGAACCCAAACTTGCATTCCCTAGGCCCCCATCTCAGGCCCTGCCTCGACTGTTCCCGCCAGGCCAGACCTCCACTCCCACTTAAGGAATTCCTTAGCTCCCTCCCATTTGCTCTTTTCCAAGATATCTACTCCCACCCCAGGTTTTCCATTCCGCCCCACCCCCCACCCCAGCTTTTCGTCTTCCGTTTCCTATGGTGGAAACCCCAAAAGATATTCGTGACACTTTCCTCTGGTTCTCTGTATCTGCAGATCCTGCTCCCACACCTCTCTCCAGTGCATCTTCTTGATGTGGACATGTTGGGGTTTCCGGAGTGAATGGTCAAGAAAGAATTCTTGAGACATCTTTGGTGCAAAAGGGTGGTTTTATTAAAGCTTGGGGACAGGACCCATGGGCAGAAAGAGCTGCTCGAGGATCATGAGGAGTGACTATGTACCTTCAAGTTAGGAGGGAGTTAGGGATAGTGTAAGTGTCTAAGGAATTTGGAAGCAAGGTTTCCAGGACCTTGAGGGGCTAGCTATGAGGAAAAGGTCATTTACTTCTGTCTAGTAAAACCTTAGTCATGACACCTTTTGGATGTGTATCAGTGAGCCCTATGTTTGGAGGATGATTGCTAACATATACCTTGGGGGGTAGAAATAAAGGAAGTTTCCAAAGGAATATTTAGATGTTAAAGGAGACTCACAGGATCCTGGAGGAGCGGGATAATGTTAAGCTAAGATGGCCTTTTGCCCTTTGCAGAGTATTAACATCAAGGCAGTTGAGTTCCTAGAGGAAGGCCTCTTGGCCTATCTCAAGAACTTGTAAATGGGCTGTAAGTTGTAAGGAAATTTAATTTTTTTCTTTTGCTTTTGTTCTACACATCACTCTCTCCATTTCCATCCTCATGGTTCTGAAAGGGCAGGCCTACGCTGGCTGACTCCATCTTGTTCTGTGTCCTTCACCTTGACCACGCCTCCTCCCCTTGAGTAACCTCCGCTCACCTGCCTAACAGGACTCGGACCCTTCCCCAGCCAATCGGCTGGGGCCACAGCCATTATCTCACCAACTGCCCCAGGCCCCAATAAAACCTTTGTTCTTTTGAAACTCGCTCTTTCTCCCCAGTATCTCACCGCTGCGTCGGTGCAGGTAGGGGATTGAGCTCGAGCTAGGTCGAATAAAGGCTCTTTGCTTTTGCATCGGACTCGGCTCCCTGGTGGTCTTTGGGGATCACGAATTCTGGGCATAACAGTTCCAGTCCAAGCAACCATTATTTCTTGTCTAGACCTGTGCCATAGCCTCTTACCTGCTTTTCCTCCTTCTGCTCCTACCCTCTCCCAGTAAGTTATCACCCAAAACATATTTTTTAAAACATAAATAGGATCATGTCACTCACCTTTAACCCTTTCAATGGTTTCCCATTGCTTTAAAAAAAATTTCTCTTTAAAAATTTTAAACATTGAGATATAACAGACTAAAATGTACAAAACACATCTATGCCTCTATGAATTTTTTTACATGGGTATACACTCATGAATTCATCACTAGATCAAGATGAAGAACATTATCTATACCCTAGACGGCTCACTTATGCCCCTTCCCAGTCAATACCTCCTAAAGGTAACTGTTCTCACCTATCACACAAATTAGTTTTGTTCTTGACCTTGATATAAATGGTATAATTCAATATGTACTCTTTTGTCGTGTCTTCTTTTGACCAATATTATGTCTATTTGATCTATCTGTACTATTGTATATAGCCATATGTTATTCTTTTACTTTGCTGTAAAAATAGTAAATCTTCCAATTAATAAACATGGCATATACTTCCAATTACTTGGAACTTCTGAAATTCTCTCAGAAATATAGGGAGTGTATTGGAAAATTTATAGTTTTCAGTGTGTAAGTATTCAACAACCTTTATTAGATTTACTCCTAGGTATCTAGACGATTTTTTTTTTACACTATTGTAAAAGGTATTTTTTAAAATGTCCTAATCATTTGTTGCTTTCTCCATGGTAAATTCATGTATTAATTTTACTGGGCTGTTTGTTCATTGTTTTGGATTTTCTACACACACAATAATGCCATCAGCAAATAATAACAATTTTCAATCTTTATATCTTGTTTTTTTGTTTTGTTCTGTTTTGTTTTTGCCTTTAGTGCACCACTGAATGCACTTGGTACACCTTCAGTGTAATTTTAAATAGAAGAGGTAATAGTGGACATCCTTATCCTTTTCCTGAATTCTGGGAAAGTATTTAATATTTCACTATTAATTAAAATGTTAGCCTAAGGGTTTTGAAGCCATTATCAAATTAAGGAAGTTCTTTCTCTTTCGAGTTTTCTTAAAGTTTGTTTTTTTTTAATCATGTCTGTTTTTTAAATCAAATCCTTTTTTCCCCCAATCTATTGAGAAAACCATATTGTTTTATCCTTTCTTCTCTTAATGTGTTAAATTATATTGATTGATTTTTTAAATGTTAAACCCACCTTGAATTCCTCAGACATACCCCCCTTAGCATATTATTTCTTCTTTAAATCATTAGATTTTGTTTATTTATTTATTATTTATTTATAATATTGTGTTTAGGTGTGTTGAGAGATAATAATATTGTGTTTAGGTGTGTTGGTCTGTAGTGTTCCTTTCCAGTAATGTCCATGTCAGGTTTTGATATTTGAACTAAGCATAAAATGAATTTGGATACCTCACTCTTTTCTCATCTCTAGAAAAGTCTGTGTAATATAATTTTTAACTTTTTCCTTTAATATTTGGAAAAATTTACTACTGAAGCCATCTCCTCAGTTTATAGGAAGGTTTCTAATTAAAGATTTAATTGCTGTATTACATATAGGACTCCAGATTTTCTCTTTGTGTGGCAGGTTTGGAAAGTTCTCTTCCCTCTGCCCCCAAATAAATTAGTCCATTTCATCTAAATTGTTGAATTTATTGTCATGGAGTTGTTCATATCTTCTTTTTTAAAATGTCCATTGGATCTGTAATAATGTCGCCTTTTCACTATTGATATTACTATTAATGTTTTATCTCTTAAAAATCAGACTAACCAGATATTCATCAATTTTGTTAATCTTTTCAATAAGCAAACTTTTGGCCTTGTTCATTTTGACTATTGTACATGTGTTTTCTATTTCACTGATTTCTGCTTATATCTTGACTATTTCCTTTTTCTGTGTTCTTTGCATTCAAATTACTCATTTTCTACCTTCTTCAGATGGAAGTTTAGATTACAAATTTTCAAAAGTTCTTCTTTTTTATGTATTTAAAGCTATAATATTCCCTCTAAGCAACTTTTAGTAGTGTTCCACAAGTTTTTATGTCATCTTTTCCTTACCATTTGGTTCAAATAACTTTCTAATTTCCATGGTTTATTCCTTGACCCATAAGTTATTTAGAAGTGTGTAATTTAATTTCTAAACTACTGAGTATTTTCTAGTTATCTTTTTCTTATTGATTCATATTCATTTCTAGTATTACCCCACTGTGGAATTGTCTTTTCTTCTTTAAGTTTGGTCATTATTTGAGTTATACATTTTGAAGCTGTTTTTTAGGTTCAAACAAATAAATGTAAGATTGCTCTATCTTCTGCTTTGCCAACACATGTTACTAAGAAATGTCCTGTTTTGTGCTAGTTGCACATGTGAATCAGGACAGTGCTATATCAGTATTCACTACACTGTATGTGAGACATACAGTGCCTGTAAGACATGTCTAAAAAAGGTGTTCTAAGAATGCTAGTTGTTTGTTGCATCAGGATAATGTTTTCAGTGAAAGAATGTTTTGACCACACAGGGGTGCATGTAATACACTGTAAAGATAAATGTATAAAAGCTGTTTCTGAGAGCGCTAATTTAAAAAGGAAATGCCTAGAAATTCTTGTCTTAAAGTATACTTTGATATTAACATAATCATATCAACTTACTTTCAGACAGCATTTGTATGGTATATCTTTTTCCATCCTTTTATTTTCAACTTACCAGGTGTTTTTATATTTACACTGTATTTCTTATAAATGGTATATAGTTGATTTTCAATCTTGATAATCTGTTTTTGAATAGATTACTTAGTCCATTTACATTAAATGTAATATACTTAGATTTAAATCTACCATCTTGCTATTAATTTTCCATTTATATCATCTGTTATTTGTTCTTTACTTTTCCTTTCTTGTATTCCTTTGGATTAGTTTTTTCCATTATTCCATATTTTTCTTCATTGGTTACACACTTGAAAAAAAATTTTGGTTAGGGAGGTGGTGCCTGGGTGGCTCAGTGGTTAAGTGTTGGACTTTGACTCAGGTCATGATCTCATGGTTCATGAGTTCAAACTCCACCTGGGGCTCTGTGCTGACAGTTCAGAGCCTGGAGCCTGCTTCAGATTCTGTGTCTCCTTCTCTCTCTCAAAAATAAATAAATATTAAGTTTTTTTGTAATTTGTTTTTAAGTAGGCCCTATGTCCAGTGCAAAGCCTAACACAGGGCTCAAACTCATGATCCTGAGATCAAGACCTGAGCTGAGATCAAGAGTTTGACACTTGGGGACCTGGATGGCTCAGTAGGTTAAGCAAGTGACTTCGGCTCAGGTCATGATCTCACAGTTCATGAGTTCAAGTCCCACATGGGGTGAGCTTGAGCCCCACTTCAGATAAGCTTGTGCCCCACATGGGCTCTGCATTGACAGTGCACAGCCTGCATGGGATTCTCTCCCTCTTTCTCTGCCCCTTGCTCACTTGTGCCCTCTCTCAAAAAAAAAAAAAAAAAAAAAAAAAAAGAGTTGGATGCTTAGCCAACTGAGCCACCCAGGCACTCAAAAAAATTTTAACATTTATTCATTTTTGAGAGACAGAGAGATAGAGTGCAAGTGGAGGTGGGGCAGAGAGAGAGGGAGACACAGAATCCCAAGAAGGCTCCAGGCTCTGAGATGTCAGCACAGAGCCCGGCATGGGGCTTAAATCCACGAACCGTGGATCATGACATGAGCCGAAGTCAGGTGCTTATCTGACTGAACCATCCAAGGGCCTCCCACCCCCAGTTACACGCTTTTAATTACACATTTAAAAAATGATTCTTTTAGGGGCACCTGGAACATATAACTCTTGATCTTGGGTAGTGAGTTTGAGCCCCACATTGGGTGTAGAGATAATTTTTTTTTTTAACGTTTATTTATTTTTGAGACAGAGAGAGACAGAGCATGAACGGGGGAGGGGCAGAGAGAGAGGGAGACACAGAATCGGAAGCAGGCTCCAGGCTCTGATCCATCAGCCCAGAGCCCGACGCGGGGCTCGAACTCACGGACCGTGAGATCGTGACCTGAGCTGAAGTCGGAGGCTCAACCGACTGAGCCACCCAGGCGCCCCGAGATAATTTTTTTAAGTAGGCTCTCATGACCTTGAAATCAAGACCTGAGCTGAGATTAAGAGTTGATTGCTTAACTGACTGAGCCACACAGGTGCCCCAGGTGTAGAGATTACTTAAATAAATGAACTTAAAAAAATTATTCTTGGGGCATCTGGATGGCTCAGTCCATTAAGTGTCCAACTTCAGCTCAGGTCATGATCTCATGGTTCATGGGTTCAAGCCCCACATCAGGCTCTGTGCTGACAGCTAAGAGCCTGGGGCTTGCTTGGGATTCTGTGTCTCCCTCTCTCTCTGTCCCTTGCCCACTTATGCTCTCTCTCTCTCTCTCTCTCTCTCTCTCTCTCTCAAGAATAAATATACATACATACATAAGTAATAAAAAGTTATTCTTTTAGTGATTACCCTAGAGATTACACTATGCATCTGTGACTTATTAGAGTCTACTTTAAATTAGTACTATTACCAGTTCCTAAACAATGCAAAACACTACAACAGCTTAACTGCATTTACTCTCCTCTCCACTTTCATGCTACTGTTGTCATGTATTTCTTCTGCATATGTTTGAATCCAACAACATATTGTAAAATGTTTTAAAATTTGGTATTCTTCATTCCTCCAACCATTTCATGTTTCTATTTAGGATCACTTTTTTTTTTTTTTTTTCCAACCAGAAGAACTCTTTTAGTATTTTTTGTACTGGGGATCACCCAAGAATTAATTTTCTTAGCTTTTATTGAGAAAATATTCTCCCCCCCCCCCTTTAAAATATACTTTTAATTTTAAAAAGGTCTTAGATTTACAGAAAATTGTACATAGACGTCCCATTTACTTAACAACCAGTTTCTCCTATTATTAGTATCTCAGTGTATACGTCATCATTAATGAAACCATATTAATACATTATTATTAACTGAGGTCCACAGTTTATTCAAATTTCCTTAGTTTATACCTTTTTCTATTCCAGGATCCATCCAGGATACTATACTGCACCTAGTAATAATGTCTCTTTAGGTTACTCTTGGCTGTAGCAGTTTCTGAAGTTCTCCTACTGTTTGATGATCATGAAAATTTTTTAAATTTATTTTTTTAAATTTACATCAAAGTTGGTTAGCATATAGTGCAATAATGATTTCAGAAGTGGAACACAATGATTCATCCCCTACATAGAATACCCAGTGCTCATATCAACAAGTATCTTCTTTAATGCTCCTTACCCATTTACCCCATTCTCCCTCCCACAACCCTTCCAGCAACCCTCAGTTTGTTCTCTATATTTAAGAATCTCTTATGGTTTGTCCCCCTCCATGTTTTTATATTATTTTTGCTTCCCTTCCCTTATGTTAATCTGTTTTGTATCTTAAATTCCACATATGAAAGAAGTCATATGACATTTGTCTTTCTCTGACTAATTTCACTTGGCCTAATACACTCTAGTTCCATCCACATTGTTGCAAGTGGCAAGACTTTATTCTTTTTAATTGCCAAGTAATACTCCATTGTGTGTGTGTGTGTGTGTGTGTGTATACACACCACATCTTCTTATGCATTCATCTATCGGTGGACATCTGGGCTCTTTCCATACTTGGCTATTGTTGATACTTCTGCTATAAACATTGATGTACATGTGCCCCTTTGAAACAGCATACCTGTATTCTTTGGAAAAATACCTAGTAGTGCAATTGTTGGGTCACAGAGTAGTTCTATTTTTAATGTTTTGAGGAACCTCTGTACTGTTTTCCGGAGTATCTCCACCAGTTTGCATTCCCACCAGCAGTGCAAAAGGTTCTTCTTTCTCCACATCCTCGCCAACATCTGTCGCCCGAATTGTTAATTTTAGCCATTCTGACAAGTGTGAATGAGGTGGTATCTCATTGTGGTTTTGATTTGTATTTCCCTGATGATGAGTGACGTTGAGCATCTTTTCATGTGTCTGTTAGCCATCTGGATGTCTTCTTTGGAAAAGTATATGTTCATGTCTTTCGCCCATTTCTTCACTGTATCATTTGGTTTTTGGGTGTTGAGTTTGATAGTTCTTTATAGATTTTGGGTTCTAACCCTTTATCTGATATGTCATTTGCAAATATCTTCTCCCATTCCGTCGGTTGCCTTTTAGTTTTGCTGATTGTTTCCTTCACCGCGCAGAAGCTTTGTATCTTGAGGCCCTGATTTTTGCTCTTGTTTTTTTGCTCTTGTTTCCCTTGCCTCCAGAGATGTGTTGAGTAAGAAGTTGCTGTGGCCAAGGTCAAAGAGGTTTTTGGCTGCTTTCTCTCTAGGATTTGATGGCTTCCTGTCTTACTTTTAGGTCTTCCATCCATTTTTAATTTATTTTTGTGTATGGTGTAAGAAAGTGGTCCAGGTTCATTCTTCTGCATGTCGCTGTCCAGTTTTCCCAGCACCACTTGCTGAAGAGATTGTCTTTATTCCATTGGATATTCTTTCCTGCTTTGTCAAAGATCAGTTGGCCACACATTTGTGGTACCATTTCTGGGTTCTGTATTCTGTTCCGTTGATCTAAGTGTCTGTTTTTGTGCCAGGACTATACTGTCTTGATGATTACAGCTTTGTACACCTCCAGCTTTGGTTTTCTTGTTCAGGGTTGCTTTGGCTATTCAGGATCTTTTCTGGTTTGATACACATTTTAGGATTGTTTGTTCTAACTCTGTGAAGAATGCTGGTGTTATTTTGATAGGTATTGCATTGAATATGTGTATTGCTTTGAGTAGTATCAACATTTTAACAATATGTGTTCTTCCAATCCATGAGCATGGACTATTTTTCCATTTTTTTGTGTCTTCTTCAATTTCTTTCATAAGCTTTCTATAGTTTTCAGTGTATAGATTTTTCACCTTTTGGTTAGGTTTATTCCTAGGTGTTTTATGGGTTTTGGTGCAATTGTAAGTGAGATTGATTCCTTGATTTCTCTTTCTGCTGCTTCATTATTGGTGTATAGAAATGCAACTGATTTCTGTGCATTGATTTTATATCCTGCAACTTTGCTGAATTCATGGGTCATTTCTAGTAGTTTTTTGGTGGAATTTTTTGGGTTTTCTATATAGAGTATCATATTGTCTGCGAAGAGCAAAAGTTTGACTTCCTCCTTGCCAGTATGGATGCCTTTTATTTCTTTGTGTTGCCTGATTACTGAGGCTAGGACCTCCAACACAATGCTGAACAACAGTGGCAAGAGTGATCATCCCTGTCCTATTCCTGACCATAGGAGGAAAGCTCTCAATTTTTCTCCATTGCAGATGATATGAGCAGTGGGTCTTTCATATATGGTTTTTATGATCTTGAGGTATGATCCTTCTATCCCTACTTACTTGAGGGTTTTTATGAATAAAGGATGCTGTATTTTGTCAGATGATTTCTTGGCATCTATTGAGAGGATCACATGGTTCTTATCTTTTCTTTTATTAATGTGATGAATCACATTGATTGATTTGCGGATACTGAACCAGCCCTGCATCCCAGGTATAAATCCCACTTGATCATCATCAATAATTCTTTTAATGTACTGTTGGATCTTGTTGGCTAGTATCTTGTGGAGAATTTTCACATCCATGTTCATCAGGGAAATTGGTCTATCATTCTCCTTTTAGTGGGGTCTCTGCCTGGTTTTGGAATCAAGGTAATGCTGGCTTCAGAGAATGAGTTTGGAAGTTTTCCTTCCATTTCTATTTTTTGGAACAGCTTCAAAAGAATAAGTGTGTTAACTCTTCTTTAAATATTGGTAGAATTTCCCTTGAAATCCATCCAGCCCTGGAATCTTGTTTGTTGGGAGATTTTTGATTACTAACTCAATTTCTTTACTGGCTATGGGTCTGTTCAGATTTTCTATTTCTTTCTGTTTCAGTTTTGGTAGTTTACATGTTTTTCAGAATTTGTCCATTTCTTCCAGATTGCCCAATTTGCTGGAATATAATTGCTCATAATATTCTATTATTATTGCTTGTATTTCTGCAGTGTTGGTTGTGATCTCTCCTCTTTCATTCTTGATTTTATTTATTTGGGTCCTTTCCTTTTTCTTTTTGATCAAACTGGCTAGATGTTTCTTAATTTTGTTAATTCTCTCAAAGAACCACCTCCTTGTTTCATTGATTTGTTCCACTGTTTTGTTTTGTTTTTGGATAGCATTGATTTCTGCTCTAATCTTTATTATTTCCTGTCTTCTGCTGGTTTGGGGTTTTATTTGCTGTTCTTTTTACAGCTCTTTAAGGTGTAAGGTTAGGTTGTGTATCTGAGACCTTTCTTCCTTCTTTAGGAAGGCCTGGACTGTTATATACTTCCCTCTTATGACTGCCTTTGCTGCATCCCAGAGGTTTTGGGCTGTCGTGTTATCATTTTCATTGGCTTCCACATACTTTTTAATTTCTTCTTTAGTCTGTTGGTTAACCCACTCATTCTTTAATAAAATGGTTTTTAATCTTCAAGTATTTGTTGTCTTTCCAAATTTTTTCTTGTGGTTGATTTCAAGTTTCATCACGTTGTGGTCTGAAAATATGCATGGCATGATCTCAATCTTTTTGTACTTGTTGAGGGCTGATTTGTGTCCCAGTATGTGATCTATTCTGAAAAATGTTCCATGTGCACTCAAGAAGAATGTGTATTCCACTGTTTTAGGATGAAATGTTCTGAATGTATCTGTTAAGTCCATCAGTCTGGTGTGTCATTCAAAGCCATTGTTTCCTTGTTGATTTTCTGTCTAGATTATCTGTCTATTGCTGTCAGTGGGGTATTGAAGTCCCCTATTATTATGGTATTATTAACCATGAATTTCTATAAGTTTTTTTATTGATTTATATATTTGGGTTTCTCCACGTTGGGGTCATAAATGTTTATAATTGTTAGATCTTGGGGGGATAAAGCCCTTAGTTATGATATAATGCCCTTCTTCATTTCTTGTTACAGTCTTTATTTTAAAATCTAGATTGTCTAAGCACGGCTACTCCAGCTTTCTTTTGGCGACCATTAGCATGATAGACAGTTCTCCATCCCCTTACGTTCAATCTGCAGGTGTCCTTAGAGCTAAAATGGGTCTCTTGTAAATAACATATAGATGGATTTTGTTTTCTTATCCATCAAAAGACTCTATGTCTTTCGATTGGAGAGTTTAGTCCATTGACATTTAGAGTAATGAAAGATATGAATTTATTGCCATTGTGTTGTCTGTAGAATTCTCTGGTGCTTTCTAGCCTTTGTTGCTTTTGGTCTTTTTTTTTTTTTTTTCCATTTTTTCTCCCCTCGGAGAGTCCCCACTTAAAATTTCTTGCAGGGCTGGTTTAGGGGTCACAAACCCCTTTTGTTTTTATTTTTCTGGGAATCTCTTTATCTCCCCTTCTATTTTGAATGACAGCCTTGTTGGATAAAGAATTCTTGCCTGCATATTTTTCCGATTGAGCACGTTGAATATATCCTGCCACTCCTTTCTGGCCTACCAAGTTTCTATGACAGATCTGCTGTGAACCTTTCCCCCTTGCTGCTTTCATAATTCTTTCCTTGTCTGTGTATTTTGTGAATTTGACTATTATATGCCTCATTAATGTTTGTTTTGTTAAATCTAATGGCAGTTCTTTGTGCTTCTTGGAGTTTGATGTCTGTGTCTTTCCCCAGGTTAGGAAAGTTTTTCCACTATGATTTGCTAACATAAACCTTCTACTCCTTTTTCTCTCTCTTTATCTTCTGGGACTTGTATGATTAGGATGTTATTCCTTTTAATGAGTCACTGAATTCTCTAATTCTCATATTGTGCTCTTTTGCGTTAATTTCCCTCTTATTTTTCTGCTTCAATATTTTCCATAATTTTATCTTCTATATTGCAGATTTGCTGCTCTGCTTCAACCATCCTTGCCACTGTGACATCTATTCAAGATTGCAGCTCAGTTAATAGTATTTTAAATTTCATCCTGACTAGATTTTACTTCTTTTATCTCTTCAGAAAGGGATTCCATGTTTTTCAACCCCAGCTAGTATTCTTATCATGATTCTAAATTCTAGTTCAGACATCTTGCTTATATCTGTGTTGATTAAGTCCCTGGCTGTCATTTCTTCCTGTTCTTTCTTTTGGGGTGCATTCTTTCATTTTGTCATTTGGAGGAAGAAAAAGACTTAAATAAAAATTAAAAATTAGAGACAACCCACAAAAAAATCAAATAAAGGAATCTAGATCCTTGGTGTGTTTTGGTCTGTTGTTGAAAGAAGCTTGATAGAATAGAGAAAAAAGAGAAAGAAAAGTAATAAAATGTTTAAAAATTTAAAAATGTATACAATAGAATAAAATAAAATGAAGAAGGTAAAATAAAAAATAAATTTACAAAAATGTAGTAAAAATATTTTTAAAAATTATTTTATAAAAATGGAAAATAAAAATAAATTTTTTCTTTCCGCATCCAAGAATAAGAAAATAAAAAGGTAAAAAAAACTGAATAGATGGACCAGCAAACAGAATAAAATTTGAGTGAAATTACAACCAATTTCCCCTAGAAGTCAAACTATGAAGCACTTTATAGTCCATACATTAAGCAGGTAGAGAGACTTGTGGTGGTCTTCTAGGGCTTGATTAGCACAGTTGGACAGGGCTTGGTGTAATGGCTCCATTCTCCACTAGGTGGCGCTGCTTAGCTTACTGGGGTAGATCACTGTGGGGTGTGTGCACGTGTATATGCTTGCATGGGAGAGGTGAAAACACTGCCACCTAGCTTCCCAGTCTCTAGCACCAGTACACTGTGCTCTCAATGACCAGCAAACAAGTACCCTCCTTTTTCTGTGGTTTCCATCCACTCCCTGCTTCTACACTGTCTGTATCCAAGCCATCAGCCTGCCAGATGGCACCTCCCTCCAGAATTTTTATCTCTTATGGGTCTGTGTTTCCAAACCCCTCACTTCTGATGGTCCTGTGCCTTGGACCCACTCCTGCCCTCTGGGGGAGGGTTTCGTGGAGCAGTTGTGGGTGCTGGCTTGAGCCTGGGGATGTTCCTGTGATCGCACTGCTGCAGAGGCTCAGAGATTGTGGCTAGGTGCTAGCTTGCCCCAGAATAAATTTGTGTGATCGCATAGCAGCAGTGGTTTAGAGATTAAGGTGAATCACAACATACAACTGGTGCCAGGTTTCATCGCACCCTGGCATCTTTTTTCCAATACCAGCAATGATATTCTCTGGGGTCCGCTGGGACCTTGGAGGCCATAGGGCCTCTACCAAATGCCCTCGTAGCACGGGAACTGCTTCTCCCTGTGTGGCCCTTGAACCCTCAGACCTCACTGCCTGCCCTGGGGATTCACACTTCCCACCAGAGCACCACCAGCTATTGAGCTCTTAAATTTCTGATGCTGCTTTCCCCTGTTTATAGAGTTTTAATGGTATTGAAACCCTGTCCTTTCTCCTTGCTCCCTTTCTTTTTCAGTCACCTGTGGGTGTTTTCACTCTTTCTTTTTCTCTCCAGCTACTTTCCAGGGGACTGCTTTTCCTGTACTCTCCTCCCTTTCTCTTTCCTCTCTCCACAAATAGAGCTCCCTACCCTCTGCGGCTTCTCTCTTTCCCATTTCACCTCACTGTGTCACATACCTGCTGAGTTCTGTGGCTCAAGTTTTACAGACTGTTCTGTTAATCCTCAGATCAAGTTTCTAGGTGTTCAAAATGGTTTGGTGCTGATCTAGCTGCATTTTAAGGATGAGAGAAGCAGAGAATTTCCATGCTGCTCTGTCATCTTGGCCCCAGCCCCGACCATGACAGTTTTGAAGAATTCTGGTAAGATATTTTGTATAATATCCCTCCATTCTCAACACATCATATAAAGGGTACATACTATAACAATGACTTATCACTATTGATGTTAACCTTGGTCACCTGGATGAAGTAGTGTTTGTCAGGGTTTTGCACTGAAAAATTTCCCCATTTCCATACTAGTCTCTTTTGGAGGAAATTACTATGCACAGCCCACTTTTAAGGAGTGGGGAGTTATGCTCCCTCTCCTTGATGGTGGAGTATCTACATATGTTATATGGGTTTTTCTACATGGGATATTTGTCTATTGCTCCCCTATTTATTAATTTATATATATCAATATGGACTCATGGATATTTGATACTTTGTCTTATAACCTAATGCTAATTTCTTTACTGTATTGTTCAAATTGTTCTGTCTCTGGATACTGAGAGCTTTTTCAGTTGGCTCCTGAAAATACTCCCATAATTGTGTGTTTTCTTCTTTTTTGAGGGCTTCATCACTATCTGGGACTTCAAGATGCTCCAGGCTCATCTTGTATATTACCTGCTTCAATCCTAGAATCAGCCATTTTTTTTCAAGGAGGCCAAGTTACTTCTTCTGGAGAATGTTATTAGAAACCAAGATCTAGGGGCGCCTGGGTGGCTCAGTTGGTTAAGCATCTGACTTTGGCTCAGGTCATGATCTCGCAGTTTGTGAGTTTGAGCTCTGTGTTGGGCTCTGTGCTGACAGCTCAGAGCCTGGAGCCTGCTTTGGGTTCTGTGTTTTGCTCTCTCTCTGCCCCTCTCCTGCTCATGCTCTGTCTCTCTCTGTCTCAAAAATAAATAAAACATTAAAAAAAAAAAAAAAGAAACCAAGATCTATGTCTTAGGTATATTCATGGCTACAAAGGTGTCATTGCTTCTCAGCCATCTCAACTGACAAAGCAAACAAATATATATGTGTGTGTATGAATTCATGTATCCGTTTCATTTTTGAAGGGTATTTTTCTTGGGTATAGATCTAGGGTGATACTTTCTCTCCTAAACACTTTAAAATGTCACTTTCTTGTCTTCTGGCTTTTAAAAAAATGTTTATTTGTGTGTGTGTATGTGTGTGTGTGTGTGTGTGTGTGTATGTGAGAGAGAGAGAGAGAGAGAGAGAGAGAGAGAGAGAGAGAGAGAGAGAGAATGCACAGAGGAGGGGCAGAGAGAGCGGGAGAGACAGAAGCAGGCTCCAGGCTCTGAGCTGTCAACAGAGGCCAACTCAGGGATTGGAACTCATGAGCTGTGAAATCATCACCTGAGCCAAAGTCGGACACTTAACCAAGTGAGCCACACAGGCGCACCCTTCTGTCTTCTGTCATAAGTCATTCATCAATCTTATTTTTATATCCCTGAAGGTAAGGTGTTCCTTTCCTCTGGATGCTTTTCAGAAATTTTAAGAAGTTCTAGAACAACAAATAGCAACAAAACAGTAATGGAGAGAATTTGACTTCCAGAGTAGTCACATTATTTAAAACGTCCAGTTGTCAACAAAAATTACAAAACATTAAAAGAAACAAGAAATTATGGCAATCAACAGAAACTATCCCTGAAGAAGCCCAGATCTTGAATTTACCGGACAAAGATTTAAAAGTCAGCTGTTTTATAGTGATTTTTTAAAGTTTATTTATTTATTTTGAGAGAGAGAGAGAGAGCACATGAGTGTGGCAGGGGCAGAGAAAGAGAGGGAGAGAGATAGAATCCCAAGCAGGCCCTGTGTTGTTAGCATGGAGCCTGATACAGGGCTCAGTCTCATGAACTGTGAGATCATGACCTGAGCTGAAATCAAGAGTTGGACACTTAACCGACTGAACCACCCAGGCACCCCTAAAAGTCAGCTATTTTATTTTATTTATTTTTAAGTTTATTTATTTTGAGAGAGAGAGAGAGAGAGAGTGAGCAAGGATAAGCAGGGGAGAGACAGAGGAGAGAGAGGATCCCAAGCATGCTCTGTCAGTACAGAGCCCAAAGTGGGACTTCAGTTCATGAACCTTGAGATAATGACCTGAACTGAAACCAAGAGTTGGACACTTAACCAAATGAACCACCAAGGTGCCCCAAAGTCAGCTATGTTAAATGTATTCAAGGAACTAAAAAGGAACCATGTCTAAAGAACTAGGGGAAAGTATGAGAATGATTTCTCATCAAATAGAAAATATCAAAAAAAAGATAGAACATATAAAAAAGAACCAAATAGAAATTCTGCAGCTGAAAAGTATAATAACCGAAATGGAAATTTTACTTAGAGGAGCTTAATAACAAATTTGAGCAGACAGAAAAAGAACCAGTGAACCTGGAATATGAGTCAAATGAGATTGTCTAGTCTGAGGAACATAATGAAAAAAGAGTAAATAAAAATGAATAGATTCAATGGGTATAAAGTTTCAGTTACACAGGATGAATATGTTTTAGATATCTGCTGTACAACATAGTGCCTATAGTTAACAATAATGTATTGTGCACTTAATTTTTTTTTTAATTTTTTTAACGTTTTTATTTTATTTTTGAGACAGAGACAGAGCATGAATGGGGGAGGGTCAGAGAGAGAGGGAGACACAGAATCTGAAACAGGCTCCAGGCTCTGAGCAGTCAGCACAGAGCCCGACGCGGGGCTCGAACTCACGGACCGCGAGATCGTGACCTGAGCCAAAGTTGGACGCTTAACTGACTGAGCCACCCAGGCGCCCCTTAAATTTTTTTTTAAGACAGTAGATCTCATGGTAAGTATTCTTACTACAAACAACACAACAACCAAAAAACCAAAAAGGCACAAGGAAACTTTTGGCAGTGATGGCTATATCTATTACCTTCATTGTGGTGATGGTTTCACGGGTATATACATATGCCAAACTCATCGAATTGTATATATTAAATGTGTGCATTGTTTTGTATTTCAACCATACCTCAATAAAGCTGTTAAGAAAAAAAAAAAAACGAACAGAGCTTCAGAGAGCTTTGGGACATTCAAGCATACTAACATATGGGAACCCCACAGAGAGAAGAGAGAGAAAGAGGCATGGAGAATATTTAAAGAAATAATGGCAAGGAAACTTTCCCCATTTGATGAAAAATATTAATCTACACATCCAAGAAGCTCAACAAGCTCCAACTAGGATAAACTCAGAGACCCATATGTAGACACATCATACTAAAACTGATGAAAGACAAAGAATTTTGAAAGTAGAAAAAGAGAAGTAACTTATCATGCACAAGGGATTCTCAATAAAATTAACAGCTGATTACTCATCAGAAAGCATAGAGACCATATGGCATGGAAAGACATATTCAAAGAGCTAAAAGAGAAAGATCATCAAAAAGAATTCTATATCCAGGAAAACTATCTTTCAAAAATGAAAGAACATAAGAACTTCCTAGATAAACAAAACTACAAGAAATGCTCACTTGAAAACATGCCCTACAGGCTGAAGTGAAAAGGGACTAGACAGTAACTTGAATTCACATGAAGAAATAAAGTGAACAAGTAAAGGTAACTACATAAATATAAAAGGAAGCATAAATGCATTTTTTGTTTGTAACTTTTTAAACTTTTTTTTTATTGTTGAGAGAGAGAGAGTGTGAGTGGGGGAGGAGCAGAGAAAGAGGCAGAGAATCTGAAGTAGGCTCTGCTGTAGCTTTGTAAAAACTTTTTTTATCTACCTTGTTTGAAAGACAACAGCATACAGAATTATAAGTCTGTGTTGATGGGCACACATGTATAAAGGTATAATGTGTATGACAACAAAGGATGGGGAAGGGAAAGGCATAACATAGAAACAACATTTTTGTATGCTACTGAAATTAAATTGGTATTAACCTGATCTATACTGTTATAATTTGTTAACTGTAATTTCCAGGGAAACTACTAAGATGAAACCACTAAGATAATAAATTTCAAAATATACAGTGAAAGAAATAACAAGGGAAATAAAATGGTACACTAGAAAATATATATTCTATACAAAAGGTAGCAATAATGGAGGAACAGAGGAACAAAAAAAGAAACAAGACATATTGAACACAAACAGCACATGTAAATCTTACCTCATCAGTAACTATATTAAATGTAAATGGATTAAAGCCTTCAATTAAAAGGCAGAAGTTGGCAGAATGAAATGGAGCAACTATAATCTGACTACATGCTGTTTACAAGAAAACTACTTTATATTCAAGAATACAAATACATTGAAAAGAAATATAATACAAACAGTAACCAAAAGAGAAATGTAGTGGTTAGACCAATATCAGATAAAATAGATGTATGACAACGTTTTTACTAGAAACAAAAAAGCTTTTAGAAAAATAAAAGTGTGGGGTGTCTGGGTGGCTGAGTCGGTTAAGCATCCATCTTCAGCTCAGGTCATGATCTCGTGGTTTATGAGTTTGAGTCCCATGTTGGGCTCTGTGTGGACGGCTCAGAGCCTGGGGCTTACTTTGGATTCTGTGTCTCCCTCTCTCTCTGTTCCTCCCCCCTCTCATACTCTGTCTCTCTCTCTCTCAAAATTAATAACTGTTAAAAAATTTCTAAAAAGTCAATCAATAAAACAATCATAAATATATATACACCCAAAACAGAAGCAGCAAAAACTCACAGAATGGGAGGAAAAATAGATCAACAATAGTTGGAGACTTCAATACGGATATAGAAACTAGACAAAAGATAAGTTGAAGATAGGAACAACACTATAAACCACCCAGACCTAATGAATATCTATAGAATATCCAACCCAACAAAAATAGAATGTACATTCTTTGAAGTGCACAGGGAACACTCTCTAGGATAGGTCATATATTAGACTACAAAACAAGTCTCAATAGATGTTAAAGAATTGAAATCAACAAAGTATGTTCTCAGATGGACATGAAATAAAATTAAAACTCAATTATATATTGAAAGGAAAGAAAGCACTTAAGACAGAGGCCATTATGTTTGTAGTAATGGGTCATTGCCTACCTTCATCACCATACACAGAATGAAGAATAATGCATGTTAATTTTCTTGTGTTAAAGATGCTGTGATTTGTAAAAAGTAAAAAAAAAAAAAATTAAAACTCAATTATCGAAGAAAAATTTGAAAATTCACAGATATGTAGAAATTGACCAACACACTCCTAAACAACCAATGGTTCAAGTAAGAAGTCACATGGGACATTAGAAAATACTTTGAGGGGTGCCTGGGTGACTCAGTTGGTTGAGCATCCAACTCTTGACTTTAGCTCAGGTCATGTTCTCATGGTTGTGGGATTGAGCCCTGTGCCCTGTGCTCCACACCTAGTGTGGAGCCTGCTTGAGATTCTCTCTCTCAATCTCTCTCTCCCCCTAACTCTCCCACCCCTGCTCATGTGCACACACATTATCTCTCTCTAAAAAAGGAAAGAAAAGAGAAAACAATATGTTGAGATAAATGAAAAAATAAAAACACAACATACCAAAATGTAGAGTGTGCACTGAGAGCAGTGCCTAGAGGGAAATTTATAGCTGCAAATGCCTATGTTAAAAATAAAAAAGAAAACATGAAAAGATGCTCAAAATCACTTATCAGGAAAGTGCAAATCAAAACTGCAATGAGCTATCACCTCACACCTGTCAGAATGGCAAAATCAATAGCACAAGAAACAAGTGTTGGCAAGATATGGAGAAAGGGGAACCCAATGCAAGAGGGTTCCTCTTTGCACTGGTGCAAACTGGTACAGTCACTCTGGAAAACAGTATGGAAGTTCCTCAGAAAGTTAAAAATAGAACTATCCTACAATCCAGCACTCACACTACTAGATATTTACCAAAAGAATACAAATACACACACACACACACACACACACACACACACACACACACACACTACTCAGCCATCAAAAAGAACAAAATCTTGCCATTTGCAATGATGTGGATGGAGCTAGAGAGTATTATGCTGAGAGAAATAAGTCAGTCAGAGAAAGATAAATACCATATGATTTCATTCATATGTGGAATAGAAAAACAAACTGATGGTTACCAGAAGGGAGGGGAGGGGGTGAGGGAATGAGTTAAATAAGTGATGGGGATTAAGGAGTGCACTTATTGTGATGAGCTCCAGGTGTTTTACGGAAGTGCTGAATCACTGTATTGTATACCTGAAAGTAATATTACATTGTATGTTAATTAATTGGAATTTAAATAAAAACTTAAAAATAAGACACTAGAAGAGGAAACTAAATATAAAACAAGCAGAAGTAAGAAAATAGTAAATATCTGTGTATAAATAAATGAAGTAGAGTATAAAGACACAATAGTGAAAAGTCAGTAAAACAAAAAGTTGGTTCTTTGGGGAAAAAAATCAACAAAACTGACAAACTAGCTAGAATGACAAAAAAGTAAAGACTCAAATTATTAAACCAGGGGGTGCTTTGATGGCTCAGTTGGTTACATCCAACTTTGGCTCAGGTCATGATCTCACGGTTCATATATTTGAGCCTCACATCAGGCTCTGTGCTGACAGCTCAGAGCCCAGACCCTGCTTCAGATTCTGTGTGTCTCCCTCTCTCTCTTTGCCCCTCCCCTGCTCACGAATAAACATAAATAAGTTTGTCATCAGGCTTTTGGATGGCAGTGCATTATGCCGGAAGAAAATGGAATGATGCAGTAAATAAAACGTTAGCCAAGGACTCTATATCCAGCAAAACTGATCTTCCAAGTAGAAAGAACAGAGATAAATTGTTATCAACATGCAAAAACTTGGGGAACATTCTTCCTATAAGCCGTAAGTTACCTTTTAGACCATGCACTTCAGACAACCATAATTACTGAAGAGTGATGAAACCAGTAAATAAAAGCTTGTGTCTAGAATTAAGCCTTATCGAGGATTAAAGGGGATTGCTGTTTACAATGGCAGGTGCTCTGACCATGAAGATATAGAACCACCATATATATATCAAGGCATGATGCCTCAGTTCCTTTTCATAAGATAAATAAATAAATAAAAGAGAGCATGTGTGTGAGTGGGGAAGGGGCAAAGGGAGAGAGAGAATCTTAGGCAGACTCCACCCTCAGCACGGAGCCCGACATGGGGCTTGAGTTCATGACTGTGAGCAGAAACCAAGAGTCAGATGCTTAACCCACCAAGCCACCCAGGTGCCTCTAGAAACACCATTTAAGCAATGAAGATGAGGAGAGTATATACAAAAACAACACTTAACTCTACTTAGTAATCATAATCAGAAGTGGTATATTACTATTTTCACCCCATGACTGTTGTATGTGTAAAATGGAATTAGCAAATGAGTGATCATGGAACATTCTAATTCGGTAATCCTCTGTATCCTGAACAACCAAAATTTTCAGTGGGGAAGAAAAGAGATGGAAATGTAATATAGAACAAGGTAAGTAAAAACCCTGTAGTCCTGAATTTGAATTAGAAATGACAGTATGGGGGGGCCTGGGTGGCTCAGTAGGTTAAGTGTCCCACTCTTGACTTCAGCTCAGGTCATGATCTCATGGTTTGTGGGTTTGAGCTCCACATCAGGCTCTGCGCTCATAGTTCACTCACAGTGCAGAGCCTGCTTGGGATTCTCTTTCTCTGCCCCTCCCTCACTTGTGCACTCTCTCTCAAAATAAATAAAATTTTAAAAAAAGTATGTATGAACTCATGAAGTATTTTATCTTTGTGTGTGTGCCTGTGAGGATGCACTTTTTTTTTTACCCCACTTTGCCCACTGAACAGGTAGAGAAACGATCAACCAGTACATCCTTAGTGTGCAGACTATACTCTTGAATTATCATTTCCCACTGAAAGAAAGAAATCAGGGCTTCTTGGAGGAATGGCTGATTCCAGGTCTGGGTTCAGAGAAAGGTCTGAGATGAACCTGCAACATCTTGATGGACTAGATAGCAAGGAAATCATCAGAGACTATTAGGTTCAAGTGAAAAGGACTCAGGAGCCAACTCAAGAGGCCCATATGGGACAATCTGAGCTTCAATAAGAATAAAAACTGCATTGGGTTGAAATCCAGCTAATACGTTTATATCTAGGAGTTCATTAAGTGACACTAGAATAAAACTATATGAAACCAACTGGGCACTTTCTGAGTATGTCAGAGATGTCCTCATCATCTTGAAATATGAATAAGGAATCAGGCACGTATCCAATCTTTCCAGTATACTTGTACCACTGCATACATAAATAATAGGTGAGGGGAAGTGTTTCCTCATACAATTATTCCAGCTAGTGTATGAAAACAACATGATAGAATATCATCATTGTACCACTGCCAATGAATGAATGGAGCTCTAGGCACTGAGATTAATGGGAACTAACATCAAATAAGAGTGAAGACCAGATCTGATGTGCCTTTGGTGAGAGAAAATACCACCACGCACAGTCTTGCCAAGAGGATCAGATCTCACTCTGATCCAGTCTCTGGAGCCAGCTGCGAATGTGAAGGATGTACAGAGGGCAGAGCAGTGTGTTGAACTGAGCCCTGAGGAAGCAGTCAGCAACATCAGACTGTAGGAGATATTACAGGTCCCATGATTTGGATGCTTCACAGATATATGATAAGAAAAATCAATGGAAGGAAAGGGAACCAAAACTTAAAACACATACCAAAAATGTTTACATGGACAAGACTAAGCCACAATATCTATGGATGCACACCTAGGTGAGGAAACCAAAATGAAACACAAGGAGTGATTACTATAAAAGTGCGGGTAGGGGTCAGTTTTGGAGGAAGAGAGGAGGATGGACATGGGAGGGGCTTCTGAGATGGCTAGAAAAGTTCCAGTTCTTGACTTGAGTGATACTTACAAGGGGTTCACAGTAAAGTACTTCATTAAACCATACATTTGTTTTGGGTAATCATCTGTATCTATGTTTTATTTTTACCATAAGAACATTATTTGGGAAACAGAGAAAATAAGGTAAAAAAGGATTTAAGATGCCAGTGTTTTTGTTTTTAAAAAGAGAATGCTGGTGTATTAAAAATGTTTATCAAGGCATGATGCCTCAATTCCTTTTCATAAGATTAAAAATACCTTTTGGTATTGCTGTCATGAAGATGAATATATTCTCAGTTGAAAGTAACTTGGGTCACTCAAACATTCGAACAAGAGCTGTGTGGTTTATATTAATAATGAACAATCTCAGACCTTGGTCACCCAAGCTGGGCATCTAGCCCAGCTAGAGAGCCTGTCTGCCTTCACTGTAACAAGAGAAGATGGTTGAAATGATTTCTAAGGTGTTTTATAGTTCTGTGAGTCTGATGATCATTTTCATATTATTAACAATTAATATGCATTTTTCTGCATTTCAGCCTACTGTAATTTACTTAAATGTATGCTATGAAACGCTTTTCCGAAGCGACCTTACCCGCCATGGTACCTTCTCTGTGGGTCTTCCCTTTGTCATTGCTTTTCTCTGGAACTTTAAGCATTGATAAGGGTTTGGCTAAATAAAGTGTGGTGCAGGGGTGCCTGGCTGCCTCAGTCAATAGAGCACATGACTCTTGACCTCAGGGTTGTGAATTCAAGCCCACGTGGTGTCTATAGATTACTTAAAAGAAAAAAAAAGTGTGGTGCAACCAAACTATGGATTCCTCTGCAGTCATCTGAAAGGACTAGGTGGACCTGTATTCCTGATATTGTAGATACATTTCCAAGATGAGAAAAATACACACATTCCCAACGTACACAATGTTGGAATTTTAAAAAATTATGTGGAAATTTTCATTTAACATACCATTAGTTTTCTCAGGGAGCTGGATTCGGTGAGTGGAAAAATATTACGGAGGAACAGAAGACATTACCTTTTTTTCTCACATTTTTGTGTAGTTTCTCAAAATTATTTTAAAATTGAAGAATCAAAAAGTGCTTGTAGTAAAATGTCCAGCTTGAGGAATTTTCACAAAATGTTCACAAACTCTCATACAACCAACCCCTTGATCATGAATCGGAACAGCTCCAGACCCCCCAAAACTCCCTCATGCCTTCTCCCAGTCAGTACCTCCTACCGAGGGTAACCACTATCCTTATTTCTAACTGTACTGTTAATTTTTTATGAGCAAGATTACTTCTACAATATAAAACATCAAAAGACAACAGCCTCCAAGGATTTCTTTCATGTATTTATCCAACAACAAAACAACATAACTTCTTCTAGAAACACAAAAATAAATGTGGGTCCTTAACTCCAAGCAGCTCACAGGCTAATGACTAATCAAATATCAGAGCCCATGAGAAGCATGAATCTAGTCCCACCAGCGCAAGGGACCACTCGAAGAAGTGGAGCAAAGTTTCACAGAAAAGTAGGGCTTTAAAGGATGAGTAGGAGCTGACTGACGGCGGCTGCAGAACGTACAAGGCTAGAAAGAACCTTTGTAAGTGAGCACAAATGAAAACTAGCTCTTTAAGATACCAGTTTATGGGGCGGTCTGGTAACGGGTTAATCCTATTTGGTTTGGCTTCCGAAGCTGTCAATCAGAATGACGTCATTGTTGATCAGGTTACTCGGGAGGCGTACATTTATTTGCCAGCCAGGTAATGAGGAAAAGGAAGTCTCCGGAAACTAACCCTGGTTGCCCAGGAGGGGAAAACCATGCACCCTGCAGAGGCTGCAAAGCCCTTAATTAAATTCAACCACTGTAAGAAATACATCTACAGCTTCAGTGTGCCCCAGTGCTGCCCCCTCTGCCAGCAAGTCATGAGCTCGAGGAAGCTGGAGGAAGCACCTGTTAGCATCTCCAATCCCTTTACCAATGGGCATCAAGAAAAATGTTCGTTCCTCCTCAGACCAACTCAAGGGACGTTTCTTAGGTACGGTGTTTTTTAAATGTTACATTGAATTCTGTAAACTTTTCCTTTTGTGTTGTGGTCACTAAAACTTTCTAACATGTACTATACAGGGTGAGGCTTGGTGGATAGTCTTGCCAGTTTTTTTGGCATTAAATCCTAAAATGTAGATCTACTCATTTCATAAAGATAGATGGTGTATGTACTTTCCTAGAGGGATAAGTGCAAGAATATATGAAGAACATGTGAAGGTCAAACCTGCTTATACAATCTTAGGAGAGGAAAACTGAAAGCTTGGAACTTTTTTTTACCCATAGATTTTGCACTAAGAGGCTAACTGGGAAAACAACCCAGCAGCTACTCCAGTCAAAATAATTCCTTTACTGTGAGTTAGCCTGAAATATCTGTGGCAAACAGGTACCATGTACAAAAGCCTGAAAAACGGCCACATACAGACTATTCTACATGGTGGTGAATTAAATTGAAGACCAGACCTGGTGTGCCTCAATTGTGGATGCCACCTGACTTTAAGAAAGATTTCAGAAATCAAAAGAAAGGACCTTACCTCCTTAGTGTCCCTGTGGAGTTTACAAATGGAACTAGAAGTGGCCCAGCACAGGCCAGGTGTTGAGAGCATGGATGCTACAGAACGATGGCACGTGCTTTAGGAAGCGTGTTCGTAAGCATCATTGTGACCTAATGCCGAGACATCCTAGCCTTCTTGAAATCCCCCCTCCCAATGCTCATGTGCCCTCAAGAGCTCTGGTTTGGGGTAAGACGGTTGGAGTTGTCTATTTATTTCCCTGCTTACTAACTTCCTTAATTGATTTCCTTCCTGTCCTTATGTGGATAAAATGAACGAAAGTGTGCACTTTTGCACCCCTGACTCTTCCTGGAGGTCACAGGATACAGAGAGAACAGTGCAGGCCGTAGTACCACAAAGCCCCCAATTCCTATCCTGTTTTCAGACAGCATCAGACCCTCTGGAGTCTCTGTTCCTCATCTGCAAAATGAGGGTCCTGCCGACCTTGCAGGGTGGTGAGGGGCAGTGTTAAGGCAGAAACATGACCCGGGCACCAGACACAAAGTGGAGCCAACATGCTCTTTTCCGTGCTATTCTTTTCATATTCGGTTCAGAATGTAACTGGCAGAAACTTCATTTCCCTTATCTAAATCATGAAGCCCAAAATGTTTCACAAGATCCCCTCATTCATGCTAACTTGGAGAATTACTTGGCTAGATTCTGAAAGCTTTTGAATAAAATGATTAAAATTCAGAATTCATCCACTATAACACTGATTCATTCAACAAATCCTTACCAAGCATCTCTATGTGGGAAATGCCAGGGATGTCACAGTGAATGAGCCAGAGCCCTGCTCTCCAGAACACGATAGGCTTTTGGGTTGGCCCCTAATAAGCATTTATGTACTCTGTGATGTGGTAGCAATACTGATGGGCCTGGCCTTCCTTGGCATCAGAAGGGACGTGGTGGTGTTGAAACAGGTTATATGCTTTAGCATCCTCCCATCCCCTCGCGCCAGGATCTGCAGAACTTCAAGTAGTCCCCTGCCCACCAGACCTTCTAAGGCCAACTTCTAAACTGTTCCTTTCCCTCTCATCCAATTTCCAAACTCTCAAGAATGACTCCCACTATTCACCTTGAGAAAATTTCATCTACTTTGTAAAAGAGAACCTTCAATGACCCTCGGAAATCACTGAGGTTCTCATCAAACTGGGTTAAGATCTCTCAGGGCTGCCACATATGGTTGTACAGGTTGTACACTGCACAAAGATGCTTTGTCAAGGTGGTTTTGGGTCCTGAAACTCAGGAGGCACTACACCTAGCAAGCCAAACATGCTGGGCAGAGCTGCATCTGCAGGAAAAAAGGGAACTTTTCTTAATTTGTACAAAGGAGTTGTATGAGAGAGGTGGCCCTGCCACTGCCCCTATGACATGCTTCTGTAACAGTCTACATTTTTTTCCCCTTCAGAGCACTTATCTGTTAAAAACTCGTTAAACTAAAAAGTCTTCTCTGGAAGCAAGCAAACTCCAAGAGGGCAGAGACCTTGTCAGGCTTATTTCCTGTTGTGCTACTAGCCTTTCACTTCAAACGACAGGCCCATAGTTCGTTCACACCTGATAAATATCTGTTGCATGACTGAGAAATAACTGAAGGACAGGGGGAGGGAAGGAACACCTAGGATTGAGGCAGGAAACAAAGTGCAGTGACATGCTTATGCAGCAATCTTGGGGTATGTAAGTGCAGCGCTACAATCAGACTGGTACCTTGTTGCCTAGCTTCATTCTCAGCCTCTGAACCCACAGTCTCAAAACCCTCAAAGTGGTGGCTGCAACAAGATGACCTGGGGGATCACTGTGAAGGTGGGGCAGCCATTTGTGTTTTCAGTCATTTTAAACCCTCGGACTGCTCACTTTAATGAGGAACCTGCGGTCTCATGAAGGAGCTTTATCATTTAACAACAACTTCTGATTTATTTACTAAAAGTTATTTTAATGTTTATTTTTGAGAGAGAGAGAGACAGAGGAGGGGGGGAGATAGCATGAGCAAGGAAGGGGCAGAGAGAGAGGGAGACACAGAATCTGAAGCAGGCTCCAGGCTCTGAGCTCCAGGCTCTGAGCTGAGCCTGATGCAGGGCTGGAACTCATAAACTGTGAGATCATGAGCCAAAGTTGGACGCTTACCAACTGAGCCAACAATAACCTCTGATTTATTTGACACTTGCAGGCACTCAACTGGTATTTTATTCTTACAACCAGCTTGCTAGGAGGTTTATGATATTCCCATTTTCCAGATGAGGAAACTGAGATCAGAGAGAGAAAGTGACTTGCTAATGTCCCCGTGCTAGTAAATGATGGCCTGGGATTGGAAATGAAGGTTAAATCATACGGAATCATAGATTTAATGAACAGTCTCAGGTAAAGAGTAATTTCAGAAAACAAGGCCATCCAGGAAAAGTGGGTGTGGCTGCAGGCTATAAAGACCAAAAGACGCTACTTTAGTTTTGAAGGTAGAGGTCCACTGAGATGCACTCAGGATCCTCTCCCCGGTCAGCCTGTAACCTCACCTACAAGGAGGGAAGTATGAGGATCTCTTTCAAGAACTGACCTCCAGCTGTGCCCCTCAGCTGGGCACCTAAGAGTTAAGCTGACTTTATGCTCTAGGAGGAATGGCCTTCCAAGGCCTTCCACTGCCTTTAGTGATGGGGGGCCAAAAAAATCCAGCTGGGGGTCCAGGGGAGTATTTTCTACCTCAGATGTACTCTTGGCTCAACCAGTTTTGAAACAGTGCTTCCATTCACATGGCCACTGATGGCAAGTTTTGGCACCGGCCAAGATCACTCTCCTGCTTTTAAATATGGACTCTTCATGCCAGTCATGTGCAAATGAGAAAAAACAGAAAACTTGTTTCTTTCAGGGAGTACGATGGAAGGTCTGATCTTCACGTGGGAATAACCAACACAAATGGTGAGTGCACTGCCACTGGTTTTTTGTTTTGTTTTATTAAAAACTTAAAATGTCCCCACACTACTAGGTAGGAGAGAGTGGTATTTCTAGAGAAAAAGTGCTCATGACAACATTTAATTAGGGAATTCCTCTTTTCCCGGGGTTCTCATACCGTACCATTAGGTGGGCGATGCTTACCCCCCTTAAAAGAGAAATACTTGACTTTACAGTAACTTAGTACTAATGACAATTCTAAATATTTGAAAGCTTGTTAATGTTTTCTCAGCCAAGAGTATCACCAAGCCTGTTTTGTTGGTTTTTTGAGAGAGGAACATGATTTCTTCTTGTGTTGGAACCAGAATCTGGACCCAGCACACTGCCACTGGGTCCTCACACACCAGGGTCTCTGGTGGCCAGGCACGGGCCTCAGGAATAAACCAAGGGACAGAGGACTTGGGCATGTGGTGGGTTCACTTAAAAAAAAAAAAAAAAAAAAAAAAAGGCATGTTTAAACACAGCAGTTCCTTTGCCCAGACTTAGCTCTGAGGGCACAGCCTCTAGGCCCTGAAGCCAGAGCATCCAGCGTACAGGAAGAAGGCCTGGTACCCCAGTCACAGGGGATCGTGGGCCTAGGGATGGTGAGCAAAGCCAGGCAGGTGAGGCTGTGATCACAGGCCTCATAAGTCAAGTCTGAAGGCAACCTTTCTGCACCTGCTCAAGGCGGGAGAAACTGACCAGCGAACAGAAACCCAGGACTGGATTTTTGAACTCAGATTTACCCACATGAGCAAATTTACCACCCATTTCATCAGTGGAAATTTATTGCTGATTTAAGGAAAGAAGATAGACCCATTCGTAAATAGAAAACTTGAGCAAAAAATATTTGGAGATGAATATCTACTCTAGTCTCCATTTCCTGGGGGCAACTTCACGGTGCTGGAGAACAGGTAGAGCAAGAACTGGGTTTCCCTGAAAGAAATGCTTTGCTGAGGGCCCGGGAGGCAGAGGCTCGTAACCCCCAATCCTGACTCTAGGCAAGGCTCTCTCTAAATCTGTTAGGTGGGTGGCTGCCTCCCCAGCTTGATCCTGTGAGATTCTAGGGCCTCTCACGGTCTACTGCTCTTCGACAGTAATCACAAAGTACAACTGGGTTTCTGTTATATGGCATTTCCCAGGGGCAGTTGTCATTTTCTGATGGCCTCTAAACAGAGGTGCATTTTCCCTTAGGCTTCCGCATGACTCCAGTTTTGGTTGCAGGAGTTGTGTATAATTACACCATGCACGGGGTCCAGCGAGATGAAGCAGGGTGGGAGCAGAGTGTAAGCATCCCTTTACTGCAGCCCGGCATGTATGGACTGATGGATCAGTGGGACAAGTACCTGGAAGACTTCTCCACCTCGGGAGCCTGGCTGCCTCAGAGGTACAGGGCTGCAGGGGCCACCCGCTCATTCACCATGCAGGTGGGACCCCAGCTCAGAGGACTCTTAAGCTGTTTAGTTCATGGTGAGCCTGTACCAAGAGAGTAGTACCTGTAACAAAGTTTAAACAGGGGTTGAATTACTTTGGGTTTTCTGCAGAGGTGAGCCAATGTACATTTACACAATAGAATCACAGCATTTTTTAAAATAAATGTTTATTCATTTTTGAGAGAGAGACAGAGAGATGGAGAACATAAGTGGGGGAGGGGCAGACAGAGAGGGGGACAGAGGATTCAAAGCAGGCTCTGCATTGACAACAGCACAAACCATGAGATCATGACCTGAGCCGAAGTCGGATGCTCAATCAACTGAGCCACCCAGGAGCCCCAGAATCACAGCATCTTAAGAACCAAAAGGACCACAGCTTAGTACTCCAGTTATTTGACTAGATATTTTTACATACTTAACATTTAATATGTACAGCAAGACCCCTATTATATTCCCTTAAACATCTTTTAAATGTTTAACATGTAAAAATAATGTTTTTGTGATTTGGCAAATTTGAAATTTCTCAATTTATTGCTCCCTCAACACTTTAGATATATAGCATACTTGTGAACCTAAATTGTCTTGAGGCTTCCCTTAAAATAAGTTTAGACACTGGGATACCCTAAAACCTGGAAGGAGAACTCCATTTCTAGAATGTCAGCTCCCTAAGTTGGCAGTTTCCATACAATGAGTCAGCACATGTAGACACGCCCACTCCTGTCTTATGTAACTTGCAAGTGGACATGGCCCAAACTGCCAAGTGTCCCTCGAAATTGCACCTCTGGGAGCTCTGTCACCAAGGGGGTCAGCACACATAGGGGCCCAGTCCGCTGACAGCCCAATTTCAATTCTGCAAGTCCTTCAACAGCTTCATGGCTTGTTCCTGAGCAGCCTTTTTTTTTCTTTAAATTTTTTTTTTAACGTTTATTTATTTTTGAGACAGAGAGACAGAGCATGAACAGGGGAGGGGCAGAGAGAGAGGGAGACACAGAATCTGAAACAGGCTCCAGGCTCTGAGCTGTCAGCACAGAGCCCGATGCGGGGCTTGAACTCATGGACCATGAGATCACAACCTGAGCCGAAGTCGGACGCTTAACCGACCGAGCCACCCAGGCGCCTCTCTTTAAATTTTTTAATGTTTATTTTTGAGAGAGAGACAGAGTGTGAGTGGGCGGGGGAGGTGGGGAGCAGGGCAGAGAGAGAGGGAGACACAGAATTCGAAGCAGGCTGCAGGCTCCAAGCTGTGAGCTGTCAGCACAGAGCCCGACGCGGGGCTTGAACTCACAAACTGTGAGATCACGACCTGAGCCGAAGGTAGATGCTTAACTGACTGAGCCACACAGGTGCCCCCTGAGCAGCTTTTAAACCTAAGCCTTCCCTTCTCACCATCCTTCTTTTGTAAGGTATGAAGAAGACCATCACAACTGCTACAGTTACACCCTCACGTTCATTAACTGCGTTCTGACCACAGAAGGCAAGGGGCAACTGGACAAGGGTGAGTTCACGGAAAAGTACGTGGTTCCGAGGACAAGGAAGGCTTCCAAGTACATCACACTCTACCGAGGGATAGAGGAGCATGGTTTCTACGTGACCGACTGCCCTGAGGAAGAGACAAACCCTTCTGAGGGGAGCGGTGTGTGCTGAGTGTGCCGTATGCCAGCAGAGGGGTAGCTCGGGACTTCCTACCATTAGTAGATACTAGAGATTTTTAGGTGGGTTAAACTGTGCTTAATACCAAAGTGTTATGACTTTACGTTTAGCATATTTCCACATACTGCAGTATAAGAATTTATAAAATTAATAAAGATTGTCCTGTTTTTAAAAAACGTTCTATTTATTTATTGCAAGAGAGAGAGAGAGAGAGAGAGAGCGCACGAGCATGTGAGCGTAAGCAAGGGGAAGGGCAGAGAGAGGGAGAGAGAATCCCAAGCAGGCTCTGTGCTGTCAGCATGGAGCCTGACACAGGGCTTGATCTCACAAACTGAGTCAAAATCATGACTTGAGTCAAAATCAAGAGTTGGTTGCTTAACCAACTGATCCACCCAGGCGCACCTATAAGGGTTTTTGTTTTTTTGTTTTGTTTTTTTAAAGAGAGCATGAGCTGGTGGGAGGGGACAGAGGGGGAGGGAGGGATGGAGAGAATCTTAAGCCGGCTCCATGGAGCCTGATATGGCGCCTGATCCCACGACCCTGGGATCATGACCTGAGCCAAAATCAAGAGTCAGATGTTCAATTGACTGAGACACCCAGGCACCACACCCTGGGTTTTAAAAATTGTATTGGATTACAACTAAATTATTCTCATAATGGTTTGATTTTTAAACTGAGATTCCATGATACAGCAGAGTGGCAGCATTTTTATTTACAGAACAATGAAAACTATTTCTATAATTAAAGCTGAACAAATTCACCTTTCCATGTGAACCCAGAAAGTAGGAATTTGTAGAAAGGTGAGCAAGACACAATTAATGAAGTAAATTCACTGGATTGTTTTTATTTAAAAAGCACATGGTAGCCTTTTGACAGCAATAGTGAAACAAAGAGAAGAAAGAAGGAAAGACGTAAGGAAAGCAAGTAAGCCAGGGTCTTGGAATCTAAGTCAGGAAACAGGTTCCACTTCTCAATTAGCCTTTATGAGCATATATGCAAAGTGGATGGCAATTCCTCAAGTCATTCTGCTTCATTTTGCCTGACCTCACATGAGGAGATCAGGGTATTGAGTTTACCAAGGCAAAGCACATCCCCTGCCTACTTTATTATTTTTTAAACTTTATTTATTTATTTAAGTCATCTCTACACCCAGTGTAGGGCTCGAACTCACGACCCTGAGATCAAGAGTCGCCAGCCAGGGGCCCCTCCTCTGTCTACTTTAAATGCATAATTCAGGAAGGATACAAGGAAAGGTGGACTTCTTTCTCTAACACCTTCAGGGGAAGGAAGGGGGAACAGGTGGGAGGAGTAATTATGAAGAAATGAGGTGACTTAACAACCACATCAGAATTCATATGTGCAAATAATCACTGAACTTTAGCCAAGGAGCGAAATGTTTCAGCATTCCTCTCTGGAAACTGCTTCCAGAGTTCACTTTGTTTTTGACCAAATGTGATATACTGCCACATCTAATCTTATGCCCCAGCTATGGCACCAAATAAATGATGTCTAATTTCCAAAAAACCAAATCCATCTTTAAGGAACCGGTAATTTACCCATAATAAAGATATTCAGAAAACTTGCTACAGATCCGTAAAGCCTGTTACCAAGGAGGCATTTGGGTAATGTTTCAGAACTCGGCAAATTCAGTGGGGGGAAAATGCATGGCACACACACCAACATTTGCATTTATAAGTTTGGGTCCTTTTAAGAGAAACAAAACTTCCCACCCAGAACATGATATCGCTTTAAACAGAATCATGACTACTCTTTTGTGGTGTTCAAGAAGTTATAAAGACTTGACTGGGTAAAGATGAAAAATCGAGTGTTGAGTTTGGGATATATTCCAATTTGTCCCTATTCTCTTAACACACTATTTTTGGACTCTACTTCTCTGGTCCAGTTCTTTACCCAATTATTGATAATCAGAGCAGCTGTAATTAATGAATATTCATTAAGGACTCCATACCTGAGTAAGTTTCTTAATCTTTCTTCCCTTTTAATCCTTAAGACCACCTTGAGAAGTAGGTACTAACAATATTCCCAATTTGCACATGAAAAGGGAAATTGAGGAAATGACTTGCCCAAAGTCACACAGTTGGAAAATCAGAGATCAAATCTAGGTTTGACTGTGAAGGCCGTGCACATAACCACTGGGCCACCATTTGCCACCATTAGAGAAGATAAAGGAGAAAATAAAGATTGTGCTTCCATCGACATTCAAACAGGGAATGGAAATACATGTCATAAAAATTCGGATAAAATAAGGGTAAATGTTAAAAATGGCAATTTCATGCTTTCTCTTAGTGCAGCATTCCTTGATTTTCAAACAAAGCTTTCACGGCCTCCAGTCCCTGTTTTAGGGACTGCTCTCCAACCTGGGGGTGAGAACGGCAGCAGTCAGCCTATTTCTTCTTTCACTTCAGGAGGCTACAAATTCCCTCTCATAAAAATCACAATACCACCTTACAAACTTTACCCCTAATGAAGGAAATTAAGCACTGACATAACACCAATAGATGGCAATGTTGCTCAGTTTTGCAGAATTATGAACTGAGAATCCTTCCATTAAGTTTCTTTTATCATACCAGCTAAATGCTAACTGAAGGATGAGGAGAGTCACCATTGGCACCAACTCTGCTTCCCAGAAGAGTTCTCCAGAACTGGCACCCCCACAATGCACCTCTTCCATCTCACGGTCTAGTGCTGCCCTGGGCACACATCTAGTCCTCGTCAACCCTCAAGTAATGACTGACTGCTGGGCTCCTTTTCACTGCAAGGTCATAAAGTTAGCCTCAGGGTTAACTGATTTGAAAGTCTAAAATGATCCACCCAAAGCATTTCCCCAAAGCTTTCAGGGCATGCATGAATCACTCCTATAACCAGGAAAACCTAATAAACATTATTTTAGAAAAAACACACAATGGCCATTTCTGGCTCCCCTTGCACAGGAGGAGAAACTTCTCCCCATCCCCAGAGCTGTCTTCACTACTTTACCTCCAACTATTTTTCTGTCACCTCCTTCTCCTCCACTCTGTCACCTACCAGGGCATAAAATAGGCTTTACATTTCCTAGAGAAAACAATTATGGCAGTGCTTATACTTTTGGTTTATCTGAAAGAGGAAAAAGTACACACGCTTCATGCCAGACACTTTCATTTAGTCCACAAAACACACTCAGCATGCTGTGATCATTTCCATTTCACAGGTGAGGAAGCTAAGATTCTGAGTGATATGGGAAGGCTCCCAAGGTCACCACTGTTTCCCTAGTGTAGACTTGGAATCTGGACCTAGGTTTTTCTAATGCCATTCTTCCTACTTTATCAGAATGTGCTACTTAAAAGTTAGGAAGAGGCGCACCCGGGAGGCTCAACTGGTTAAGCATCCGACTCTTGATTTCACCTCAGGTCATGATCTCATGGTTGGTGAGTTCGAGCCCCACAGGGGCTCTGCAATATCAGTGTGGAGTCTGCTTGGGATTCTTTGTCTTCCTCTCTCTGCGCCCCTCCCCAGCTCTCTCTCAAAAATAAATAAATAAACATTAAAATAAAAGGAAGAATATCTACCTGTGTAACATTGTTTCTGAAAATGAAAAGATTCTAAACATCTTAAACGCTTGCAATGTTTCATTTTTTAAAAAAGAGTGAATTACTTTGAAATTAAAAAAACCTACTACCTCTTAGTTTAACAGTTTCACAAATGTGCTTTTTCATATCATGTACTTCTACAGGATGTCTCCCTGTATTACACAAAGTGGTAGAAAGACTAAACTTTTTCAGCTTATATATAAAAAAAGTAAAGATTGAAGATAAATCAAGCATTAGATAACTCTCAATTTTAGAAATGGACCTCAATTAGTTTCATGGAAGTTAACATTCATGGTATAATTATTTGAGTCTGTAATCAGATTTTTAAGAAATCAATTTAGTTGGTAAAATCATAAATGGGAGGTAGGTGGTGGGGAGAAGAGAACTCATTTCTTTTCAACCTAAGTACTCCTCCACAAGGGGAAAACTAAGTTAAAAACCAATTCAAGTAAATAGCAACTTAAAAAAAAAAAAAAAAGAAGAAAATGACAATGCTTTAACAATAAGGGCAAAAAAAAAAAAAAAAAAAAAAAGACGAAATCAAGATTTTATTCCACAAGTAACAATGACTTTTCAGACTTGTGTACAGACTATGCTCAAAAATGTAGGGAAACCTGAGCAGCTCAATCCCGGTTAAACTGCCTAAAACCACGTCCCATTCATGTTAGTTTAATCCCTGCCAATCCCTGTATGAATCACTTAATAGAACTGAGTCTCCTTACAGGAGAACTTAGGCCAGTAGAGGCACAGACATCGGGATTTCCCCGCACAGTCTGGGAATGAGGTCAGAAAAATGTCAGTCTCTAAAACTGAAGCTAAGAGAATCAACATACGATAAGCGACTGCACAAATCACTGCCTGATGATGATGGGTAATGGTTGTTCTTAAGACAGAAGAACTTCCTCTTGCCTCACCAAATGAATCAGCATAGCTGGAAATTACTGGAAGTCCATCACGAGCCAGGCATGGTACTAATAAGCACCTTGTAAGGGCCAAGCCACTTAATCTTCCAGCAAGCCTCTGGACATCATTATTATTTTTAATTTTTTTTTTTCTCATGGAGGTGAGACTCTTATTCCATAAACTTATTTTCAAGGGAAAGATTCTGCACTTAGTAGATTCAGTGCTGTGCAACCATCACCTCCACTTCCAAAACATTCTATTACCTCTAAAGGAGACTCTGGACCCACCAAACAGTTGCTCCTTAGTCCTCCCCCACTGACCCTGGGAACCACTGATCTGTGTTCTCTATGGATTTATCTATTTTGGATATATACCTGGAATCAAACACTATGTGGCATTTCTTTCACTTGATATGTGTTTGAGATCCATCCATGTTGCACGTACCAGCTCTTCACTCCTTTTTGTGGCTGAACAGGATTCTCTTGTATGTGAAGGCTGAGAACATTAGTTCTATTTTATAGATGAGGAAACAGGTTAAGATCACATGGTGAGTAAGGGGATGAGTTGGGATGCAAACCTGTGTCTGACTCTAAAGCATGTAACCGTAGCCATCTTGTCATCCAGCCAAGGCCAATTAAAGAAACCAAGCAAGTGCTGACAACCAGAGTCTCAACATTTTAAAAATCCTGAAGACTGGGGCAACTGGGTTGGTCAGGAGGTTAAGCATCCAACTCTTGATTTCAGCTCAGGTCATATCTCAAGGTTTGTGGGTTTGAGCCTAGCGTTGGGCTGTGTGCGGACATTGCAGAGCCTGCCTGGAATTCCCTGTCTCCCTCTCTCTCTCTCTGCCCCTCCCCTGCCTGTGCTCTCTCAAAATAAATAAATATAAAATAAACTTAAAAAAAAAAATCCTGATAACTGTAAGCTACTCAGTCTAACCTGAGGAGGTGGTGCCTTAAAGGCAGGGCAGGTTTGCAATACAGAACCATTTATCGGTGCCCTGTTGCTGTCCCAGCTGGCCCCACCTCCCAAGGGTGACCGACCTGTTCTAGCCATGGTTTCTTCAGGAGGCAGCATGAAGGTAATGCAGTTCACTGAGCCGACAGAACAGCCCTTCTGGCCACAGAACAGCCCTCAGCTCTTGACTTGCTGTGCACAGGAGAGCTGAGCTATGACTGGTTCCTTTGTAGAAGGCTCACCCCATTACCCAGCCTTCAATAAAATTATCTCTGTGGAGACTAATTACAAGTTAAGAACCACACAACGCTTCCAGGTTTGTAAGTGGGGTCCACAGATGGTCCTCATGGAATCTGTGAACCTGCTGAAGATTATGCCAAAACCAGATGCACGAGCATGTTCCTGGTGGGGGCCCCAGGCTGCACCCCAACACCGAGGCAGGGGACCACCACCCAGATGTACCAGCACATACCAGGCCTGCCTGGAGTGTTGGGCAGCCTTCCTTTCTAACCTCCACTCAGGCCCTAATCGTGACGTATTTCTGACTTCACATGCTTTTCTAGGTTGGTGTCACTTTAGCTGTGGAGATCTTATAAAGGCACTAAATAGGACTGAGAGTTCTGGGGTCAAGTCCTCCGCTCGCACTCCGTGGTGGTGGTGTGGGGTGGTCACGTCTCTGAGCCTCAAACCTTCATCCTGTGGAGGCTCCCACCATTTGAAGTCAAAAGTCTGTTGTGTGATTCTAAGATTTACACCTTAGTATTTCATGATTTATGTTATTATTTTAAATGATACTATTTTTATTTTTAAATTTCAATTCCCATTTTCCATGTATTTGTAGTTGTTGAAATCAAATTGATTTTCTGTATTGGAAAAAAAGCCTATTGTGTGATAAGCAAGAACACAGGGGTCTGCCCCATCTTAAACTCTACTATCTGAATATCTGCTATAACTATTTACAAAAAAAATGGTATATTGGCTATCCAAATACAAAACAATGAGTATAGGAGTCGTCAGCAAAATCACTCAAGTTGTGAGTGTCCGGACCACACGGCACGTGCTGGTCTTAGCTGACTGCTCCATGCTTGTGCTGTTTAGATGTGTGCTGTATTGTCGCATCATTTCCCCCGCTGTATTAAGTAAAAACGTCTCTTATGGGACTGGAAAAGCCCAAGAAGAAAGTAGGTGATTTTTTTTTTTTTAAACTTTACTTATTTGAGAAAGAGAGAGAGCATGTGAGCAGGGCAGGCAGAGAGAGAGAGGGAAAGAGAGAATCACAAGCAGGCTCCGTGCTGTCAGCACAGAGCTCAGTGAGGAGCTCGATCCCACAAACCGTGAGATCATGACCTGAGCTAAGATCAAGAGTTGGACACTGAACTGACTGAGCCAACCAGGTGCTATTAAAGTATGGGAGTTTTAAAGGCCCAAGAAATCCCCTTTATTAGAAAAAAAAATTAGAAGTGATAGTTCAGAAAGGTGGTCACATAAAAGATACAGTCTTGGCCAAGTATGTATTCCTTCTTTTTTGTGTATATATTTTTTGCACTGGGTAACAAAACAACTTGTAAAAAGTGCTGGTTCCACAAAGTTTCGCGGCGTTCTTGAGTGTGGCGTGCTGTTAAAGCCAGTGAAATTCTTGTATGGAGGCTGCATAGCCAGTCAGCGTGATGCTACTGAACACATGCTGGTACACTGGGCAGCTTAGACACCTTGGGAGAGCTGAGAGAGAGGATTTGGTGAAGAATTCCAGTTTTAAAGCAAATCTCGGAGGTTTGAGATTTAAGAACCACATAAAACATGCTTGGAAGAGAGTGAGTGAAGCAACTTCTGCTCTGTAAGGCGGCAGCATCTCCCCACTGAACCACAGCCATTTGTGAAGGTGGTTTTATCACAGAGCAAATTTCCAATCTTGCTGAACCTGAGCTTTTTTTAAAAAAAAACACATGCCATCTGTTACATTTATTTCAGAAGGTAAGAAAAAAGTGCCAGGACATAATACATCTAAAGACAAGCTAATACTGCTTTTAGCTGGTAACTGTGAGGCTCATGTAACCCAAAACCTTTGCTGGTACATCATTCCAGAACCCCAGGGCCCTTGGGAAATGCTGAAGAGTGCATGGCCCACTGCAGCATGTTCAGACGGTGTACATGAAGGAGGAAAATCTTTCATACAAGGCTTGTTTAAAGATGGTGCTTTTGGACATCCTTCTACAGCTTTCGTTTATAAGTAGTATCTGTGCAGTCTTGTGGCTTTTCTACATCTTTACTGTAGCCTTTACATGAAGAAGTCACCACAACCTTGAAGGCACATTAGCAGATGATAAGCAGGTGATGTGGGTGCTCACGGCTGACAGAACTATGATGAAGGATTCGCAGAAGAGTTTTTACCATCAAGGCATATGACGCACTGATCGGGTATGGAGAGAAGTGTCACCACAAATGACAGATGAAATGGGGAAAAAAATAGCGTCTGAAATTTTTGCTGACTTTCAGGGTTTTAAAAAAGTGATGATGTTTGAAAGCCAAGTCTCTGACTTTGCTAAGGAGCCTGGTGAGAGCAAAGCGGGTAGTAAAAATGTTGAGCTACTGGTATCGCTAACGTACAGCAAAAAGGCGTATTACTGAGAGGCTCTTTCAAATTGGTAATCATATTGGTCTGCATCGGAGGGAAAAAGAGGAGCTCCCTTATTTCAACGCCAAATCTTTAAAATGTAGATCATGCAGATCTAATGCTTCTGTTGCGAGAGCAGGATCATGACGTGAACAGAAGCACCATGTTCAAAAACGACATCAGGTGGAATCTCAGGCCGCCGGAAGCTCCAAGACCACACGTCACAGGAATGCAAACACTCCAGCTCTCACCGTCCACTTCTGGGGTATGCAGTGTCAAAGAGAAGACTGCCATTGTCTTGAATTTGGACACTGGACGAATCTCACACACCTGTTTCCCTCAGGCTGTCACTGGTTTCCCTCCTGCTCATCTTCCCCTCCACCCCTGCTGCCCTGCAAAACCTTGACTGGTATGTAACCAATTTGAAAAAGGCTTTGTTTACTGAGTTTTACTAAATGCTAACTGCATTCATTATGTATCCTCATACATTATTTCACTACCTATTTTTATTTTACAAACAAGTTCACTGAAGCAAGATGCAATTTTTATCTAATACTGTATAACACTGTGGTGTACTGGACACAAATGTGCCCATCAGTGAGCTGAGAGTTAATGATTAGGTGATGACGTTTTTGAAAGGCTTTACGATACAGAAATCCTGGACAGATAATAAGTGGATTTTCCAGGGTTGAGTAATTGGTTGAAGTTCTTAGAAAAGATGAGACACATCATTTTTTCCATTTAACATATTGGCACACAGAGTCTTATAATCCCCAAGTTTCCTTTCCGGCACACTGTCAGGAACACACTGGATGTGAGTAATGAGATGCGTAGAAAAGAGTTTGGGAAACTGTACCGTGTCACATAAATGTAAACTACTGTCGTTGTCAGGTAAAATCAGAGAGTAACAGAATGTCCCTGTAGCTGGAAGAGTCCTCTTGGAACTCATCTAGTCCAATGTGCTTACTGAATAGGTGAGGATGCGGGCCCACAGACGAGAAATTCAGGATCAGTCAGGGTCAGTAACTTACTCAAGAACAGAATCTGAAGGCCAGCAGAGGGCTCTTTGTTCTCCCCTGTGTCATTTTATCTTTTAAAATACTAATTGCTTTTTGGTGATGGGGGGGGACATGCCCTTTAGAACTTTTCACTTACTGGGCGATTATAGTAAGAGGACTTTTTACCTCACACAGAACTTGGCTTATTGTAGGACACTCAACAGTATTTGTTGGTAAATCAGAATTCTGAGGTTGAATTGTTAAAGTTCGTCTTGGTCACTTCTCTCTCGTGAAGAAACCCAACGGCTTAGAATCACCTCCTGCAACCAATCAAAATAAAAAGGTGACTGAAAGTTTCAACATCAGAAATGAAAGAACATGCTAGGTGTGTGACATCACAGTAACATTTCACAAAGAGTTGTCTGTATAATGATGACACCTGTTCCTGTTCCTTGTTACTGAAACATCTGGAGAAAATGTACACACCTTATACGCAAATACCACCTACCATAATCACACAAAGATTTTAAAAGCTAAATGTGCCTTGGCCTTGGTATCCCACTGGGACATTTCAGGAAAAGGAATCTGAGAGCTAGCACGAGAACCAAATCTGAGATGTATCCGGGTATGCATCTGGTGTATCCGGGCTGGCACTGAGAAGGGAGAAGTGGATCTGGGCTGGCATTTTAGGAACAGCTAACTGAGTGGGCACAGGCAAGACAAACTGGATGGATGAGGCGCTGAGGCCGGGGAAGCCGAATGGTGACTGGTGGGGCTGTAGAGGGACCGGGTGGTGTGAACAAGGAGATGGGGTGCAATGTTAGAGATGAAAGAGGACGAGGACGGCTGCATGTGGGGGAGGAGTCACAGCAGACAGGCAGTTACTTGCAGAAATAGCGAGTAACCCTGGGGGACAGCATGATGAATGTGGCAGTCTTGCCAGAGAAAAACTCTCCAGGAAGACTGGGAACTGGGAGAGGCTTGGCTGGGTGGTCCCAGGCCGCCTATGAGAGCAGTTTCAGCTGAATGGTGGGGATGGAAGCCAGATGACACTGCAGGTAAAGCAGCAGCAGCAGTTAAGGGGGACTGAGAGCAGGCTCAGCGGGGAGAGGGCCTGTGGGGGCTTCCTGTTACCAAGGCAAGAGGTTTTCCTTTCTTTTCTTGGGACCACGTGGTCCAGAGGACACAATACAGTGGATACGGTCTTTAGGATGCCATGAACTTGTCTCTGAGTTTACCTACCTGAACTTTGATTTGTTTCATACACTCTGGTGACTCCATCTCTTTGTCAGTCATGGTAGAGGGTTTAATCAAATAGCACAGCATAAGTTCCTATTGAGAAACAAAGAACAATCTCCACATCCCACACAATAATAATATAAATTTGGGTGCGTGATCAGGAAGTGCAGGCAGTCTCCATTCCCTCCCACTGAGTGCTCCTGGAAACTCACAAAGCATACCGATTTCCTCCAGGAACACGAATGGGCCCGGGATCTAACTAAGGACCAGGCCCATACAATGGGTGTAAAAATACTAGAAACAGTACAGATTTCCTATTTCTAAAAGATAAAGCTATTTTTTACAGGCTAAACCTAAGCAGCTTCACCTGCAGACAAGGCAGTTGCCCCCTGGCCTCTGCTGGGCCTTCTGGTGTCACCTCCCACAGCGCCTCCAGCAGCAGTGGGACAGACTCAGAGGGGCTCACAGTCTGTGTTTGGTTAGCAAGTTATTGAGTAACAGAGAACACACAAAGCTTTCATCCTTAGTAGTCCTGGGGTAAGATGAAATTTCCCTCCTGTCTTGACGGGAGCAGGATATGGCAGAAGACAAGTCTGGCAGTCAGACGACTGTGGGTCTGAATCCCCATTCTACATATAAGCTGCATGATCTTGGGTTTGTCCCTTAACATCTCTGACTCTGATTCCTCACTCTTAGGGATAAGGATACCAACAGGGTGGTGACAAAACATGTACAGTGTTTAGCTATAAATACTAATATCCTTCCTCTCGCTTCAAGAGATCTGCTAGCTTTGAAAAGAAATCAATGTTTTGACTCCTTTGTGAATGTGTGTAACTTTTGAGCGTGTGTTGACAGCAGGCCCGGGAAGGGAGGCAATGCCCACCAACATCAATCACTAGGGATCTTTGAAGCTCAATTCGTGGTGCTCAGTACCAGAGGGTAGGGGCAGGGAACACGAGAAGAGGTCAGCTTCTAGCCCCCCACCTTTTTAGAACTTCACTGGCAGGAACACTGTGAAGTTCCTACAGATGACTTTTATGATTCTACTACATTTAAGAAAAAAAAATCCAAGCATTTAAATGACTTGTGAATGCCAAAGCTGATGTCGTTACCTTGGAGACATTAACTGAAACTCTGCTCAAGGCAGCCAGTGACCTCCAGCTGAAAGGTCTGCGAAGAGAGCCCTCAAAATGGTCGTCGACTAATTCAATAATGACAGAATAACTGGAAGACACACAGAGGGCATTAAAAAGCATGAAATCAACCTCTTTAAAAAGAATAATGCGGGGCGCCTGGGTGGCGCAGTCGGTTAAGCGTCCGACTTCAGCCAGGTCACGATCTCACGGTCTGTGAGTTCGAGCCCCGCGTCGGGCTCTGGGCTGACAGCTCGGAGCCTGGAGCCTCTTTCCGATTCTGTGTCTCCCTCTCTCTCTGCCCCTCCCCCGTTCATGCTCTGTCTCTCTCTGTCCCAAAAATAAAAAAAAAAATTAAAAAAAAAAAAAAAAAAAAAAAAGAATAATGCTTGTTCTACCAAACAAAGATACAGAAAATAAAACGTACATCATCTCCTCCTAAATTCTCCTACAACGTTATTGGGAAAAATATTAATGAAAAACTCCTACTTTAAATTACAAACTTTCAGGCTGATCTCAACAGTGACAAGGAGAGAACAGAAATACTTTACCCGACGAGAAAGCTGTGAATTCATTCAACTGTTTAGATACTCACTGATATTAAGATGAACAATTACTGCATAGAGTAACTGAATGTGTAATACTAAAACATATTATAACCTATTTATTACTATGTACATAGTACAACATTAGTGTATAAAGCACAGTTGCAGAGCATCTATTCCTAACAGGCCAAGAGAAACATGATTGTAATTGTTTCTGTGGCACAGGAGGTCACTGGAGGTCAGAAATTTCCTCCTGTCCTTTGAAGCCATTACCTTACTTAAAAAATCATCACAGGGGCACCTGGGTGGCTCAGTTGGTTGAGCATCCGACTTCGGCTCAGGTCATGATCTCACGGTTCATGAGTTCGAGCCCCATGTTGGGCGTGCTGCTGTCAGCCTGTCAGCACAGAGCCCACTTTGGATCTTCTGTCCCCTTCTCTCTGCCCCTCCCCCACTTTACACTCTCACTCAAAAAATAAATAAAACATTAAAAAAAAAAAATCACTCCAAACCTTGCATGGTAAAATGGAGGGCCTTTTCGATACAACACTGCAAAGAAAAAGAAAGAAAATGTATAACCCCTTAAAATCAAAATCTTACTGTATTATTGATGTTTTCTCTTCTCCAAAGAGCTATAAATACCCAATTATCTGTACATGGGTAATGTGCAAAATGTCCAGTGGTCTATTTTTAAAACCCAAACTGTTTTTTCCCCCCCTTGGAACAAAATGCAATTAATAAAGCAAATCTGTGGCCAGGACCCGAACCTTCTCATCCCACCCTCACCCCACAAATGAAATCCAAACTGAAATACAAGTGATTTTTGTCTTGCCTCTTGTCTTACAATCTCCAGAGTGAGAATGTGAAATAATGTCACAACATGTGAAGTTCATATAATAACATTTTGTTATTAATTTTTCATCAGTGTAATTCAAAGTGCCCGAGCTACTCTGGCTAGGTACAAGCTGACTTGAGTGTTGGTACCAGAGATGAGTAACCATACGTACCACCTGTGGAGATTAGTCTGCCCTACTAATTTAATCTATGGAGCTCAAAAGCCAGTGCCCAAAAGAGCCTGGAGCAGGGACTCTGCCACGTGGACTCTGGAACTGTGCACAGAATCCTGCAGAGGCACACAGTCTGTGGTGGGGAGTAGCTATCTGTTCATCAAACCTATTTCTCCTCTCTTTCCAGGCACATGGCTAGACCCTGTCTCTCAGTTTCCCAAGCAGAAAGCCTGGCCCATAAAACCCTTCCATGCACCAATTGTGTGTTTATTCCTTTTTGAAGGTGACCTTGAAAGCCATGTGGTGAAGGCCATGGAGCCACAGGGAAGCAACCTGGGCTCCTGAAGCACCTTTGGGAGTCGATTGGCCCACCACTCAGAGATACTGGTTTTGAATTTCACGTGCAATGAAACTGTTAGGCCTCTGAGATTTGGGGTTTATATGTAACTATAGCTATAAAAATTACCTTTACTAATACACAATTACATCTGTAAGCTTGTGGCCAGTGCAAATCAAAGCAGAAAAAGTTCTTATCCATTGAAGAATTGACAGAATCTTCCTTTTTGGCAGTAACAGTACTGTAGCTAATCCCATTTCCCTAAGGCTCAGCAAGCTCAGAGCCAACTTTACAGCCTCAGTTAGTAACCCTGTAGGATCCTAGAGACAATACAGCAACCCTTCACCTAGAGTACATTTTCTAGGGTCACATTTCCTTTTTATTATTTTATTTCCTATTTAAAGGATATTTAAAGGATTTGGCAAGCAGCTCAAATTCACTGTGTAAGGGCACAAATTTAAGTAAATACCCCAACATACAATCCTCAATGTTTTGAGACGCAGTGGAAAGAAACCACGTACTGGAAAAAACTTGAATTCAGGAGTTTTGTTTCCTGTCCAGTCTCTGCCATTCTTGGAGGTGTGACTCCAAACAAGTTACTAATATCTCTGAGCCTCAGTGTCCAGAATTACAAAATGAAGAACAAGGGGAAATTGGGACCTTTTCTAGCCCTCAAATACCATTATTTATGATCAGGCACACATCTTGAATCTCATGTGCATCTGGAACACTGGAACATTCACAGCTCGAAAGCAGCTCTTACCTACAGGTTGGGTCACTTCAGATGACTGATGATGATGGTATAGTTTAGAAGTTAAAAGCATGAACACTGACATCAGACACACTCAAGTTCAAGTCTTAGCAGTATCAAGACGACATGATGAAGCCCTGTGTTTCAACTTCCTTATTATAAAAAACCTGGCGTAGTGACTGAATGTAGAGGCATTGACATGGTGGCTGGCATAAAGTAAGGGTTCAAAATGTTACCTAGGATAGTAATCATAATGATGACAGCATATTCAGAGGGAAAAGTAAAATTGTTTTTACAAAAATGCCTCTCAAGCAGAAAGATGAAAACTTTGGAAGTCTAAGAAATCCTGGGCATTCAAAAATAAAGTCTGAAAGAACGGGGAAATGAAGGGAAAGCTCCTTCTTTTAAGTGAACGTCAGAGATGGCGTGTGGAAGGAACGACAGAATTACAAAATGATGATTAGTGTAAGAAATTAATTCGGGCAACTGTTGTAATTATCAGGGAACCAGATACACACAGTCTCACCCTACACATTACTTGTTAATTACAAAAGGAAAAATGTAATTTTACAACAGACATCTGACAATGGTCACTTCGGCCACGTGATCATACAGTGGGACAGCCTGATGTTAAGTACCTCCTGATGGGGCACAATAAATACACAGAGAACCCATGCATGCTGAAGAATGGTGAGATGGAGTCTAATGATGAGGAAACAATCGAACGTATCTAGAATGTGGGATATCCTCTAGGAGTTTTCAAGAAAACTCAGTATCATGAAAAACCAACAAGGTAGAGGAACCGTTTTAGATTTAAAAAAGCTAAAGAGGCCGTAGTGGGGTGAATTGTGGCCCCCAAAAGGTACGTTTACATCTTAATCCCTGAATCTGTGAATGTGGCCTTATTTGAAGAAGGTTCTTTGCAGAGACTGGAGTGATAAGCCAAGGGACACCAGGTGCCACTAGAAACACTATAGACAAGGGACCGAGTTCCCCTACTGTCTCTGGAGAGAGAATGGTCCTGTGAATGTCTGGTCTCCAGAACTGTGAGAGAATAAGTTTATGCTGTTTTTCTAAAAAAAAATTTTTTTTTAATGTTTATTTATTTTTGAGAGAGAGACAGAGCGTGAGCAGGGGAGGGGCAGAGAGAGAGAGAGACAGACACAGAATCCGAAGCAGGTTCCAGGCTCTGAGCCATCAGCACAGAGCCTGACGTGGGGCTCAAACCCATGAACTTCGAGATCATGACCTGAGCCAAAGTTGGACACTTAACCAACGAGCCACCCAGGCGCCCCAGTTTCTGTTGCTTTAAGCCCCCCACTCCAGTATGTGGTAATTTATTATGGCAGCCATAGCAAAATAAAAGAGAAACCTGTGATACCAAATGTGGTAAGTGAACTGTGACTAGAGCTGGTATTGAAAACAAAAACGACCTCCCCCCGCACAGCCACAAGACACATTTTGGGGACAGCAGAAGAAAATTTAAATTTTCTGATATTTTGGTGATACTGAAAAATTCTAGGGGCGCCTGGGTGGCTCAGTTGGTTAAGCGTCCAACTTCGGCTCAGGTCATGATCTCATGGTTTGTGGGTTCAAGATCATGCTGACAGCTCAGAGCCTGGAGCCTGCTTCGAATTCGGTGTCTCCTTCTCTCTCAAAAATAAAATAAATGTTAAGAAAAATTAATAAAGAAAAAAGAAAATTTCTAATTTCTGTTGGGTATAGTATGGTATTACCGTTATGTAGGAGAACGTCCCTATTCTTATGAGCTGCATGCAGAAATACTAAGGCTTATATGTGCAGATGTGGAAAATGTTAAAGTATTTAAAAAATTTGACTAGAAAAGAAGCCAAGAGAGTGGTTCAGGAAAGAACCAAAAAGGGAGACGGAAGAAGGTGCACCTCCTTGTTCTGTGAGGAGTACAGAGGAGCTGCTCTAAAGCCTCTCCCTGGCTCAGTCTCTAGGTGGGGCGCCATGCCCAGGACGGTTCCTCTGGGCTCTGGGAATCCTGTAACTCTGTTGGCTTCTAACAGCTCCCGTCATTCCACTTGTCCTCTGACTTCTAATTTGCAGGCAGCTGCGAAATCACATGACCAAACTTAGTCAGTGCAAATCCAAAACTGGAGTGTATGGGAAGGAGGCTTGGGATTAACTAGATCTTAAGTTACATCAACCAGTAGCTGCCTGCGTCAGAAAAAAACAAAAAATCTACACCTTGAGTTGGATTTTCGCTTTCTGGCTGGCAGAGAAGTACCACTCCGTGGAAGTACACGGAGCTCGGACCCAGACAGAGCTAATCTCTGCACCTACTTGCTGTGGGACCCTTGGCAACTCCCTTGACCCTTTTAAACAGTAATTTCCTCAGCGCATTATAAAAGGAGGTGAATGCCACACGCCTCACAGGAGTATGAAGAGTAAATAAGACGAGGGAAGAAAAGCACCAAGAAAAGGTGCCCGGTTGCCTTAAGAGCCAGCAGCTATGGGAGCTTCTGGGTGGGGAATATAAGGAAAGGCTCCCACTTGGTTTCTAGTCTAGTTTTCATCAGTGGGTGATCAAGGTCAAGTAGCTCAGCAGCTGCACTTGATTTGAGATCCATATCACTAGCTCGAGTACCACTCCTAGAATGAAATGTGATTGACAAGATTTATTCAAGGGAAGAGTTTCCCTGATAAGATGTGAATTTCATAAGGGCCCTTTGTCATGAGTCATTACCTCTGTAAACAGAAACAATGGTCAAGAGAGGATGTCCTGGGTTTAACCTGTCTTGGCAGTTCTAGGGTATGTGTGATTAGGTCATCAACCCTCAAAATAATATTGCTAAAAAACAGCAGCCACCGAGGAACTGTGCCCAGAGAAGAGGTAAAGTTTAGGAAACCGTTCCTCTTTTTAAATTTTGTGGGTTTTTTTGTTTTTGAGAGAGAAAGACACAGAGAGAGCAAGCGAGTGAGCATGTGTGCATGAGTGAGGGGGTGAGGGGCAGAGAGACAGAGAGAGAAGGCTAGATATCACAACTGTGAGATCATGACCTGAGCTGAAATCAAGAGTCAGATGCTTCAACAACAGAGCCACTCAGGCAACCCTACTTTTTCTTTTTCTTTCCTTCTTCTTCTTCTTTTTTTTTTTTTTTTTTAAGATTTTAAGTAATCTCTATACCCAATGTGGGGCTTGAACTCACATCCCCAAGATCAAGAGTCACATGCTCTCCCAACTGAGCCAGCCAGGCACCCCAGCAAGCTGTTCCTCTTATCCCAGGCTAGCACTGCTTGTGAACCTCTGCTAAAGCAGGAAATGTGAAGACACCCTTCATGTTGCTGCTGGGCCAGAGACCTGGTCTCAAATTAATTATACAAGCAGCCTGAAGTTACATGATATGACCCAGCTGTGCCAAAGGCCTCTGGGGAGTTGGAAAATAGCAGTTGTTTCATTTCTTTTAAAAAAACATCTGTCCTTTCAACCATCTCCATAAGGCAGTTTTGGTTTTAAAATTACTCTTCATTCAAAAATATGGCTTAGTATTGAAAATACATGAGATAAGGTATGCTTAGAAGGCACTCAACATAGGCTCCTGTCCCCTGCAACTTTTTATTTTAGTTTTTATGAAGATGTTTTAAATGTGTGTGTGTGTGTGTGTACGTTATGGTGTTATCCATGTTATATGATGAGCAAATGGAAACTCAGAGAGAAGTAATTTGCTTGAGGTCACATAGTAAAGAGGCAGAGCTGGCTATGAACCCAAAGAGCTCTCTTTACTAGCCCCCTGCCACTTCGCAATGTGTCCCTGCAGACTTCTTGACTGGAAAGTTCTAATTCAAGTTTCACTCCTACAACGAAAAAGCTGAAGAAGACCTGCCAAGTGTTTACACTGAGTGGCTACTCTTACAGGAGTATGAAAAGGAGAACAGGGCAGGAAGCCAAGGAAGGAAAATAGGCACATAACTTATTTAAACATTGTGAACTGTGGCCAACACAATTACATGGAAACCTAGCAAACTAATCTCAAGCTAATCCTGATCATTCGTGTGGTAACCCTGAGTTAGGATATCTGTACCTGAAATCCAGCCGTGGAACAAACAAAAGGAATCATTTATCTTAGAGGAATAGGAAATTCTTAACCTTTATTTTGAACTGCAGACATGTTCCCTCCCCGCTTGAGAATTTAGTGAAAGGTTCAGACTCTTGACCCATAACAACACACCAATCTAAAACACAGTATTTTATATTGTGCTGGGGTTTCCTGAAGACTATCCTATGATTCCAGGTTAAGCACAGTTTAGAGCATTTAAAGATTTAAAAGAATGAATTGGCTTTCTTTGGGTATTTAAAAAGGCTCAAAGCATTTGGAAGGACCATATGACACAGGTCAAAAGACCTCAGGGGCCGTGACTTCTTAGAAGACCTTTCAAATATATTGCCATTTTTTGTCTGAACCTCACAAGTAATTCTGAAAAGCATCCAGGAAGCACCCTCACTTGGGAGGTGAGGAAAATGAGTTTGAGGGACTTGGCAGTGACACTAGTGCTGGGCACGGACCCTAGGATTTATGCCCACTGACCCGGGCCTGTGGCTTTGGGAGCCACTTACACAACGACAACTCTAAATTTTTATCTGAAGGCTGTCCTATGCTCTAGAATCATCTATTTTACAGTATCTCCACTGTACTTAATATGTCTAAAATACGAATCCATGTATGTAAGCATTATCCCTGATTCCTCTTAAATGAAACTCCTACATCCATTCTGTCTGCAGGGTTGGTTGGGCTCAGCTTCCCTAACAAAGTCTATCTGCTTCCATTTTTGCCCCCTGCCCCTCATCCCACAGTCTACCAGTAACAGAGGAGACAGAGAGTTCTATTCATTTAAGTCACTCCTTTGCTCAAACTCTCCCAAGACTTCTAATCACCAGAATAACAACCGGGCCCTACATAATCTGCCCAAGCTTAATTTGCAGACATCACCTCATGTAACTCTCCCCCGGGATCTCTAAGTACTAGATACACTACCTTTATGCTGTTCCTGAGACTTCCCTGCCTCAGGGCCTTTGTGCTTGCTATTCACTCTGTGCCTACCATGTTCTTTGCTCTTCCCCTGGGATCTCTAAGTTCTAGACACCCTGTTTTTATGTTGTTCCTGAAACTGAGCTCATTCCTGCCTCAGGGCCTTTGCACTTGCTGTTCACATTGGGCCTACCATGTATTTCTCCAGATTCTCAAGTAGCCTGTTCCCTACTGTGGTCACATTTTGCTTGTTTTGATCACATCTTTTCAGAGCCTTTTCCTAACTTTCCTGACTTTCTATCCCTCTACTATGTTTTATTTTTCTTAGTATTTAATAGTCCCTGAAATTAGATTATATATTTACTTGTTTGCTTATTGATCTCCCCAGCGAGAATGTACGCAGCTCCATCAAGGCAGCTCTGTGTTTGTCTCATTCACCTCTGTCTTCCTGGTACCTAACAAGACCTGGCTCACAGAAGAGTCTCCGTAATGATCTGTTGAATGAAGTGCTCATCTGGTCCAAAAGCCTTACTTTAAGATAAGAAGATGCAGTTTCTAAGGGCCTGGGCTCCAGAAAAAGCCCAGCTCCGTAAGTAACTGGTCCTGGAAACTATTAGGGGCAAATGACCCATTCTCTCACAACTGCAGTCTCTCTATCGGAAAAATTAGAATAATAAGAGTATCCTTTGCTGCTTTAGGGATTAAATGAGATAATGAATTTTAAAATGTTTGACACATAGTAGATGCTCAACAAATGGTAGCTGTGATTATTCTTCTAATTCTGTGATTATTCTCATTTGCTAGATGTGACAATGGAGGCCTAGAGGATGAGGGACTCCCCAAATCATAGGAGTGAGTGGCTAATGAGAGGAGGGGGCAGAGCTGTAAAACTCTCTTCTCAGATTACAGAGTGGTGAGAGAAAAAAACCTGAACACTTAGGCCTCCAGGCTTCTATCCCGGGCTTGCCCCTTAGACTTCCTTTCCACTCTTCCTGGACAAACCCTCCACTTCAATCCAAATATTCTTACCTAAGCCAGAAGGAAAGCATCATCTTAGAAAAAAATGAGCAACAGTACATATAACCAATTCAGTTTTCACCCTGGGATCTGCTGCGAACCTTGGTTCTCGCACCTACCGAGGCAAGAATTACTTACGTAAATCTGTCCCATACTTCAGTCCCACTTTGGGAACCCAGCCCTTGCTTCGGAAGTAATGGTATGCCATGTACGTAGTCCTGAATGTGGGCTGAACTATAGGGAAAGCTTTCCAGAGCTTCAGGATTGTTAAAGGCTCCTAATATTAAAAAAAAAAAAAAAAAAAAGAGGGGCATGATTATGTATGTGTTCACTCATCATTCAGCCAGTGAACGGACATCTACACTAAGTGCGGAGTGGAAGCAGGGAACACGGTACCCACAACGGAGGGACTTAACAGAAGATCTAGGCCCATGCTGTCCAGTATGGCAGCATCAGATATAGGCCCGAAGGGAGATGTGCCTCAAGGGGAAAATACACATTGAATTTCAAAGACTTGGTAGGAAAACAAGAAAGTAAACTATCTCAGTAAGTTTGGAAATGTTGAGTTAAACAAATCTTGCAAATAATATAAATTAGTTTCACCTTTTTTCTTTTACCTCCCCCCCCCACCCTTATTTTTATGAGACAGAGAAAACATGTGCACATGTGAGCTGGCAGAGGGGCAGAGGCAGGGAGAGGGGAAGGGGGAGGGGGAGGGGGGAGAAAGGGAGAGAGAGAAAATCTCGAGCAGGCTCTATGCTCAGAGTGCTTCCATGCTTAATCCCATGACCCAGAGATCATGACCTGAGCAGAAACCAAAAGTTGGATGCTCAACCGACTTATCCACCCAGGCGCCCCTTTTTTTCTAGTGGCTACTAGAAAATTTTAAAAAGGACCCACATGGCTCCCATCTGAGGCTTGTGTTTACTTCTGTCAGAGAGCACTGGTCTGGAGGACCTGGGAAAGGCTGCCCTGAGAGAGCAACATCTGAGATGAGGAGGAAGTAGCCGAATGGAAGGGGATGGTGGGAAAATTGGGGGAGGTGGGGTGGCTGTGGAAGAACACTCTGGGCAGAGGGACGAGTGCGTGCCGCGAGCTCGAGTGTGACAAGTCCACCAAAGCCACAAGGCAGCATGTTACAAACATTTCACAGACCCAAGAGAGTAGCTACTGTATGTCAGGCCACATTCAGAAAAGCCAAAATGTAATTTTGTAAAAGCTTAAAAAAAAAAGACGCTTCATTTAGTCCTTAAAACTGGAGGGTGTGTTATCTCATGGCACAAATGAGCAATCCAACAGCTTCAAAGGGCATTTTGTTCCTAATGGAGGATGTGAAGAGACCAAGAATGGCTTGGTTCAGAGAACATTCAATTTTTTGGATGGTTTAGGGCTCAGTCAATGAGACTTGCTCAGTTTGTCTCAGCCTAAGATTTAAAATCCATAAATATGAGCTACAGGTTTTTTTCCTTTCCTTATTCTTTTTTTTTTGCAGTTGTTCCTAAGATAGAAAATCCATACATACGTGGCCTTTATTTTTTATTTTATGTATTTACTTTTGGGGGAGAGAGAGAACGCAAATGAGCAAAGGGCAGAGAGAGAGAATCCTAGGAGGGGGAGAGGGAGGGGGAGGGAGAGAGGGAGGGAGGGAGGGAGAGAGGGAGGGAGGGAGAAAGAGAGGGAGAGAGAGAGAAAGAGAAGCAGGGCTCACCTGAAGCAGTGCTCATGTTTTGCTCAAAGCAGGGCTGATGTTCACCAGAAGCGGGGCATGAGCTCACCCAATGTGGGACTCAAACTCATGAACCATGAGATCATGACCTGAGCCAAAGTCAGATGCTTGACAACTGAACCACCCAGGCGCCCCTATGCGTGGCCTTTCAGTCCTAACGCAAGGAAACAGTTGGCCCTCCTCTAACAAGAAACAGTCTTTCAGGGAAGGTTGAACTTTCGATATGGCTAGCCCATCAAGTTTCAGAGGCTGAGGATTCTATGTAGCAGTGGAATGTTCTGGCAGATTTTGGCTAAGGCCCAGGAGAGGAGGCAAAGGTGGGCTAAGAATGGCCACCACCTGAGAAAATGAATCACCCATCAGCCGACATCTGTTTCCAAACCACTGGAATAGTCGTGAAAAGAATTTATATAATTAGAATTTGAAGAATGATAAAATTATGCACTCCCAGGTACAGAACAAAATATACTGTCTCTATTATTCTGCTTACCTTTCTCTTTTTAATTTTAATTTCATTTGAATGATTTTGAATAGGTATTATATTCACATGCATAGAAGTGTCCAGGGAAGTCTCCCCTTCTATCTGTGCGCCCAGCCTCCAATGCCTCCACCAGAAGGTAAGCCGTGGTACCAGCTTCTTGTGGGACTTTCTAAGGGCAGCAGGCTACAGTATAGAATCACGGCTTTGGGAATACCTTGACATAGCTTCAATTATTAGTTCTAACCAGACTAGCTGTGTGACCTTGGGTGAGTTACTTACTTCCTTTGAGCTTCAGTTACCTTATCTGTAGAATTCTTACCAGGCAGAGGCAAGGATTAGGTACTGCAGGTAAGGTACCCAACACACAGCTTTTACCGAAGTAAGTGCTAAACATGGACAGTTTCAACTTTTGTTGCTAATTTTTAGTACTTTTCTGACACAGATTTCCTGATCATTATTTAAGATCTTGATCTTCTCCTAGTCTCTGGGAATGAAATCGAATCTAAAAGAGTCAAAGCTGGCTTTTGCCTTAATAGTCCCAATTCAGGACCCAAAGCCCAAATGTAGAAAAAAAATCTGATCCAATTTTACTGGGTGAAAGTAGGCACGTTTGTATTACAGCAATGTGAAAATTACTACAAGCTGCTTTCAACACCAGGAAAAAATATTTTTTTTAAATTTTTAATGTTTATTTTTGAGAGAGAGAGAAAGAGCGAGCAAGCAGGAGAGGGGCAGAGAGAGAGGAAGACACAGAATCTGAAGCAGGCTCCAGGCTCTGACCTGTCAGCACAGAGCCCACACAGGGCTCAAACCCATGAACCGTGAGATCATGAACTAAGCCAAAGTTGGACGCCTAACCAATTGAGCCACTGAGGCACCAGGAAAATTTTAAGTGGACTGTATCTAAATAAGACATCTTACCTTCTCATAGTAGATGCTTAGACATCCTAGAGCATAGACCAGGAAAAAGGCCTAAAAACAGAGCAAGCAGAAAATGCTCATTAGAAACTGTCCCACATTCTTGAGAAGTTATTTTACAGACTGATTTCTCTTTGCCTCAAGTACAAACTAACATCCTTAAATCATCTTCACAATGGTGACAAATTTTTAACATAAATGATTCATGCAAATTTCAAGGATTTAAAAAACATCTAAGAAAATATAAAAGTCACAAATTGGTTAAAAATCAATTAAAAAAGCATTTGTATGATATTTCCATGTATTTTTCCCCTGAAAAATCACATAGCTAAACTGGAAAATGATGTAAATAGCTGTAACAACAGCAACTTTTGCTCATTAGATTTCCTCTGTAAAATTAAATAACCATATTAAACTGAGAAAAAAATTTACAGAAAGAAATATATGGAAATTTGTGAAAAGTAGGCAGTGCAGATTTGGCTTGCATAACAAAACATGAGTTTTTTAGTCACCCATGCAGTAAAGTGATTTCCTATTAAGTAATCCCTATCTTTCCATGAACTTCATTATATGGTAACTTTTTTCCCCCCGCCAAATGTTTGTTTATTTTTGAGAAAGAGAGGGGGGAAAAGCATGAGTGGGGGAAGGGCAGAGAGAGAGAGGACAGAGGATCTGAAGCAGGCTCTTTTGCTGACAGCAGAACCTGATGGGAAGCTCTAACTCATGAACCGCGAGATCAGGACCTGAGCTGGTCGGATGTTGAACTGACTAAGACACCCAGGCACTCCCATTATAAAGTAACATGTTTTACTTGTATGAGGAGGCAGGAGGAAAAGCAAGGAAAGTCAGCTCTAGTTGAGTAAAATCATACTTGGAAATAAAAATAGTTTTTTAAAAAAGTTTATCTTTTTGAGTAACCTTACACTGAACATGGGGTTTAAACTCCCAACCCTGACTACTGACTGAGCCAGCCAGGTGCTGCAAAAGTGATAACAGTTAAGACAATGCCAAACATGGATACCACCAAATAGACCCTGTTTTTCACTCTACTTATAGAGGAGAAAAGGATTCATGTTTACACCTGAATAGACTTATGCAAAATTGCTGTGTACCAGTGGCTAAATGGTGGCTATTAGTAAAACCGGGTTACTTTCTGTATAAATATGAGGATGGGAGATTCATTTACAACCAAACGACAAACATTATGCTGCTGCTGCCACCTGGCACAGATGAGGAGGGCCCTCTTATGTAGTGTGGCAACCGAGATGCAGTCCCCAGCCAGAAAGGAGTGGCAGGTTTTTATCAAGAAAGGATGCTGTATTTTGTCAAATGCTTTCTCTGCATCTATTGTGAGGATCATGTGCTGAATCAGAAAAATATGCAGCCAAGAATTCTTTATAGCAAGGCTGTCATTTAAAATAGAAGGAAAGGGGCACCTGGGTGGCTCAGTCAGTTAAGCGTCCGACTTCGGCTCAGGTCATGATCTCGCAGTCCATGGGTTCGAGCCCTGCGTCGGGCTCTGTGCTGACAGCTCAGAGCCTGGAGCCTGTTTCAGATTCTGTGTCTCCCTCTTTCTCTGACCCTCCCCTGTTCAAGCTTTCTCTCTCTCTGTCTCAAAAATAAATAAAATGTTTTAAAAAAAATTTTTAAATAGAAGGAAAGATAAATTCCCAAACAAAAACTAAAGGAGTTCGTGACCACTAAACCAGCCCTGCAAGAAATTTTAAGGGGGACTCTTTGAGCGGAGAAAAAACAAAACAAAAAGACCAAAAGCAACAAAGACTAGAAAGGACCAGAGAACATCACCAGAAACACCAATTCTACAGGCAACACAATAATCACTTGAAATGTAAATGGACTAAATGCTCCAATCAAAACACATAGGGTATCAGAATGGATCAAAAAACACAAGACTCATCTATATGCTGGCTACCACATACTCATTTTAGACCTAAAGACACCTGCAGATTGAGAATAAGGGGATGGAGAACCATGTATCATGCTACTGGATGGCAAAAGAAAGCCAGAATAGCCATATTTATATCAGACCAACTAGATTTTAAAACAAAGGCTGTAACAAGAGATGAAGAAGGACATTGTATCATAATGAAGGGGTCTATCCACCAAGAAGACCTAACAATTCCAAATATTTATGCCCCCAACTTGAAAGCACCCAAATATATAAATCAATTAATCACAAACATAAAGAACTCATTGATAAATAATACCATAATAGTAGGGGACTTTAACACCCTATGTACAACAATGGACAGATCATCTAAGCAGAAAATCAAAAGGAGACAATGGCTTTGAATGGCACACTGGACCAAATGGATGTAACAGACATATTCAGAACATTTCACCCTGAAGCAGCAGAATACACATTCTTCTCAAGTACACATGGTACATTCTCCAGAGTGGATCACATACTGGGTCACAAATCAGCCCTCAACAAGTAAAAAAGATCAATATCCTATCATGCATATTTTTAGACCACAACGCTATAAAAGTTGAAATCAACCACAAGAAAAAATTTGGAAAGACCACGAATACTTGGAGATTAAAGAACATCCTACTAAAGAATGAATGGGTTAACTAAGAAATTAAAGAAATTAAAAAGTACATGGAAGCCAATTAAAATGAAAACGTGACAGTCCAAAACCTCTGGGATGCAGCAAAGGCAGTCATAAGAGGAAAATTTATAGTAATCCAGGCCTTCCTAAAGAAGGAAGAAATGTCTTAGATACACAACCTAACCTTACTCCTAAAGGAGCTGGAAAAAGACAGCAAATAAAGCCCAAAACAAGCAGAAAAAGGGAAATCATAAAGATTAGAGCAGAAATCAGTGATATTGAAATTAAAAAAAAAAAAAACAGAACAGAGCAATGAAACCAGGATCTGGTTCTTCAAAAGAATTAACAAAATTGATAAGCATCTAGCCAGATTTATCAAAAAGGACCCAAATAAATAAATAAATAATGAATGAAAGAGAAGAGATCACAACCAACACTGCAGAAATACAAACAATAATAGGAGAATATTATGAGCAATTATATCCCAACAAATTGGGCAATCTGGAAGAAACAGACAAATTCCTAGAAAGATATAAACTACCAAAACTGACACAGGAAGAAAAAGAAAATTTGAAGAGACCCATAACCAGTAAGGAAATTGAATCAGTAATCAAAAATCTTCCAACAAACAAGAGTCCAGGGCCAGATGGCTTTCCAGGGAAATTCTACCAAACAATTAAAGAAGAGTTAATACCTATTTTTTTGAAGCTATTCCAAAAAACAAAAACGGAAGGAAAACTTCCAAACTTATTCTATGAGGCCAGAATTACCTTGATTCCAAAATCAGACAAAGACCCCACTGAAAAGAACTACAGACCAATTTCTCTGATGAATATGGATGCAAAACTTCTCAACAAGATACTAGCAAAGTGAAGCCAACAATGCATTAAAAGAATTATTCACCATGATCAATTGGGATTGATGGGCTGTATGGTTGATTCAATATCCACAATTCAATCAATGTGATACATCACATTAGTTAAAAAAAAAAAAAAGGTAAGAACCACATGATCCTCTCAATAGATGCAGAGAAAGCATTTGACAAAATACAGCATCCTTTCTTGATTAAAAAAAAAAACTCAAGAAAGGAGGGATAGAAGGAACATACCTCAAAATCATAAAGGCCACCTACGAAAGACCCACAGCTAATATCATCCTCAAATGGGGAAACTGAGAGCTTTCCCCCTAAGGTCAGGAACATGCCAGGGATGTTCACTTTCTTCATTGTTGTTCAACATAGTGTTTGAAGTCCTAGCCTCAGCAATCAGACAACAAAAACAAAAAGCAAGCAAATCAGCAAGGAAGACGTTAAACTTTCACACTTCACAGATGACATGATGTTCTTTTGGAAAACCGAAAGACTCCACCAAAAAACTGCTAAAACTGATACATATATTCAGCAAAGTTGCAGCATATAAAATCAATGTACAGAAATCAGTTGCATTTATAGACGCCAATAATGAAGCAGTAGAAACAGAAATCAAGAAACTGATCCCATTTACAATGGCACTGAAAACCAAAAAATACCTGGGAATAAACCTAACCAAAGAGGTAAAAGATCTGCATGCTGAAAACTACAGGAATCTTATGAAAGAAACTGAAGACACAAAGACATGGAAAAACATTCCATGATCATGGACTGGAAGAACAAATATTGTTAAAATGTTGATACTACCCAAAGGAATCTATGCATTCAATGCAATCCCTATCAAAATAATACCAGCATTCTTTACAGAGCTAGAACAAACAATTCTAAAATTTGTATGCAACCAGAAAAGACCTGGAATAGCCAAAGTAATGTTGAAAAAGAAAATCAAAGCTGGAAGCATCACAATTCCAGACTTCAAGCTGTATTACAAGGCTGTAATTATCAAGACAGTGTGGTACTGGCACAAAAACAGACACATAGATCAATGCAACAAAATAGAGAACTCAGAAATGGACTCACAAATGTATGGCCAACTACTCTTCGACAAAGCAGGAAAAGAGTATCCAATGGAATAAAGACAGTCTCTTCAGCAAATGGTGCTGGGAAAACTGGACAGCAACATGCAGAAGTATGAACCTGGACCACTTTCTTACACCATACACAAAAATAAACTCAAAATAGGGGCGCCTGAGTGGCTTGGCTGGTTAAGTGTCCAACTTCAGCTCAGGTCATGAGCTGATGGTTTGGTGAGTCTGTGCCCCATGTTGGGCTCTCTGCTGACAGCTCAGAGTCTGGAGCCTGCTTCGGATTCTGTGTCTCCCTCTGTCTCTTCCCTCCCCTGCTCACACTCTGTTTCTCTCTCAAAAAATGAGTAAATATTGGAGTGCCTGGGTGGCTCAGTCAGTTAAGTGTCCGACTTTGGCTCAGGTCATGGTCTTGCGGTTCGTGGGTTCAAGTCCCGCGTTGGGCTCTGTGCTGACAGCTCAGAGCCTGGAGCCTGCTTCAGATTCTGCATCTCCTTCTCTCTGCCCCTCCTCCACTCGCACGCTGTTTCTCTCTCTCTCAAAAGTAAATAAACATTAAAAAAATTTTTTTAAATGAATAAACATTAAAAATAAAATAAAATAAAATAAAATAACTCAAAATGGATGAAAGACCTAAATATAACAAAGGAAACCATCTAAATCCCAGGGAACACAGGCAGCAACCTCTTTGACCTCGGCCACAGCAACTTCTTACTTGACATGTCTCCCAAGGCAAGGGAAACAAAACCAAAAGTGAACTATCAGGACCTTATCAAGATAAAAAGCTTCTGCATAGCAAAGGAAACAAGCAACAAAACTAAAAGGCAACTGATGGAATGGGAGAAGATACTTGCAAATGACATGTCAGATAAAGGGTTAGTATCCAAAATCTATAAAGGACTTATCCAACTCAACACCCAAAAAACAAATGATCCAGTGAAGAAATGGGCAAAAGACATGAGCAGACACTTTTCCAAAGAAGACATCCAGATGGCCAACTGACACATGAAAAGATGCTCAACGTCGCTCATCAGGGAAATACAAATCAAAACCACACTCAGATACCACCTCATGCCAGTCAGAATGGCTAAAATGAACAAATCAGGAGACTATAGATGCTGGTGAGGATGTGGAGAAACGGGAACCCTCTTGCACTGTTGGTGGGAATGCAAACTGTTGCAGCTGTGGAAAACAGTGTGGAGGTTCCTCAAAAAATTAAAAATAGATCTACCCTATGACCCAGCAATAGCACTGGTAGGAATTGACCCAAGGGATACAGGAGTGCTGATGCAAAGGGGCACTTGTACCCCAATGTTTACAGCAGCACTTTCAACAATAGCCAAATTATGGAAAGAGCCTAAATGTCCATCAACTGATGAATGGATAAAGAAATTGTGGTTTATATACACAATGGAATACTACTTGGCAATGAGGAAGAATGAAATATGGCCTTTTGTAGGAACGTGGATGGAACTGGAGAGTGTTATGCTAAGTGAAGTAAGTCATACAGAGAAATACAGATACTGTATGTTTTCACTCTTATGTGGATCCTGAGAAACTTAACAGAAGCCCATGGGGGAGGGGAAGAAAAAAAAAAAGAGGTTAGAGAGGGAGGGAGCCAAAACATAAGAGACTCTTAAAAACTGGGAACAAACTGAGGGCTGATGGGGGGTGGGAGGGAGGGGAGGGTGGATGATGGGTATTGAGGAGGGCACCTGTTGGGATGAGCACTGGGTGTTGTATGGAAATCAATTTGAGAATAAATTTCATATTTAAAAAAATAAATACAATGATTATTATTGGACTCAAAAAAAAGATTTAATGAGATTAAATCTTATAAAAATTTTAAAGGCTACACAAAGCACCTACCTGCTCAATTCATTTTCGTTTTCCGTCCTTTTTAAGGAACGATTTAGATATTACAGCCTGGAAAATTTCAATCCTCTGTTTGCTAAGCAAGAGACTCCTTCCTGGTATGTGTTAGAATTTAAGTTCCTTAGAAACTTTCCATTATCAGTCAACAAGTGTTTCTCTAAGAACTGATGAAACCAATGCCTCATTAATATTTACTGGCCTAAATAAACGGCTTTTATGAATGTACACAAACTGCTCTTAGGTACTTATTACAGATGGAGTGGATCTTAATTCAGTTGAGTTGGCTTTACTTGGAATTAAATCATCAGCAGACTGGGGAAGTCAGGGGAGGGAGCGAGTATGTCCCTTGAGATCTCATTAGTAAGTTTTTACTATCAGAGCAAAATGGAGGGAAGAGTTTAATGAGGATTTAATGTCACATCACTAAATCCAGTTAGAGCCCAAAGCATTATAACAGAAAAACAGTTCTCAGTAACAGATCTCTAAGAGGCAGATCTTTAAGTCAGCTGTGGTATTACCATTCTCAATCCCTAAAAAGAACTCCTCTGAATCACCACAGAAGGGCCGCCCGTGTTCCTGAGGACATTTATGGAAACACATTAAACTGCAGAGTGGTGCACCAAACATGGGTGATTCATTCATAGGAAATCTGCCAAAACAGAACTGAGAAGCAGAGCTAGGTCTCACTGCACACTCCCTGAAAACTGTAACACCTCTCTGGAATGTCCTCTGGAACCAAGCAGCTTCCAAGAACACAGAGCAACCTCACCTACCTCCCAACACTCTTGCTTTTCTTCAGGGAGTGTTTGGGAGACAGCAGTGGACAGCAGCCCCTTTTCTTGTAAAAAGCACCGAACGGAATACAAGTGGTCACCTACTGGGACAGTGAGCTGACACCTAACGCTCTCTGCCTACTGCTGCTGCCTCCCAGGGCAGAGACACTGCCTGGCTCCTCCTGGCCTCAACTATCCGGCCCACCCTCCTATTGATGCTTGTTATGGTCCTCACCCTTCCCTGACACAGCTGTCTGCAGTGCCCTGGTGCCACCCGGTAGAGAGACAGACTCCTGATAGATACTTATAGATGTGCCCTCCACAGTCTAGCCATCCTGTATTGCCATCCAGGACTGAGCTGCAAGAAAGAGCCCATGCTGTCCAGTGTCCAAATGGCAATCCCCCATTTATCCTTTAAACTCCACGGATACTACCGACCTTGTAAAGTCTTCCCAGCTATAATTAGTAATCATAATTATTAAGCATCCTGGGTAAAGGATACTAGAGGAGCAACACTGGCACCATCCACAGACTGCACTGAATGTAATTATTTCTGGGCTACCTTTAGAACCAGAGTCATAGTCTGTTTATTTCTGTATTGTTACTACTAAGCTCAGTGCCTGGCACACAGGAAGTACCCAGTGAAAATTTTTGCAAAATTGACTGCAAAAGAAAAGATTCCAACTAGCTTTTATAAGTAATTTAATTATAATTTACAAGTAATTTAATAACTTAATAATGATGATAATGACAAGAATAGCATGCGGTAACACTTACTGAGCATTTTACTATATATCAGGCACTGTGCTGAACCCATCACAAGCAGTAGTTAATTCCCAGAACATCTTATGAGCGAGATGCTATATAACCCTCATTTTACAGAGAAGAAATCAAGGACCAGAGAGCTCAAGCCCTTAGAGAATGGGTATCCACAGTGCTGTCCAGAACTTTCTGTGATGATGATGTTCTACACCTGTGCTATCCAATACAGTTGTTACATCCACAAGCAGCTGCTGAGTGTGTGAAATGTAGCTGGCGCAACTGAGAAACAGAATTCTGCATTTTGCTCCATTTTAATTAGTTTAATAGAATAGTCACATGTGCCTAGTGGCTATTGTCTTTGACAACAGACTAAGCTATCTCATATAAAATGAGATGAAGTAAATAATTCCAAAAATCCTTTCCTGGTCCATAAGGCTGTACCTTTGGCTTCACTGTGTGGAAGGAAGTACAGACAAGGAAATCAAGAGAATATGGAGACACAATCATTTCTCTGTGGACATGTCTATGAAGTTACCAATGTGGATGCATTCAACACACATTTCCTGAGAATGGTGCTAGACACTGCTGAGGCTACCCAAGACAGGCAGGAGCGCTCTTGGGGAAGAGGCACATGGGTGCGAGGAATGGGTGCTATCTTCCAGGGCAGAAAGGACACTTCTGTGAACAGTATAAACATAAGCAAACAAAGAGGGACTGAACAACAGGTGAACACAGCATAGAGGAACTTTAAATCAGAGGAAAAATTTATGATGCACTTAAAAAAATTTTTTTTAATGTTTATTTTTGAGAGAGAGCAAAACAGAGTGTGAGCAGGGGAGGGCAGAGAGAGAGAGTGAGGGAGACCCAGAATCCGAAGCAGGCTCCAGACTCTGAGCTGTCATCACAGAGCCTGACACAGGGCTTGAACTCACAGACTGCTAGATCATGACCTGAGCCTAAGTTGGACGCTTGACCGACTGAGCCACCCAGGTGCCCCAGATGCAAGTTTTAGTGAGTCACTTTTAAGCCAACTTTTGGGAATGCAGCTATTCCATTAAGAGAACATGTATTAGTAATCCTACAGAAGGAGATATCTAGAATCCATTTATGTAATTAGCAGTCATTACATGACTTAAAGCATGCATCATAGCTTATTAAAAGCTGGCGAAACTCCACAAATATACTGAAAACCACTGAACTGTACACTCTATCTATCTATCTATCTATCTATCTATCTATCTATCTATCTATCTAGAATATGGAGGAAGGGAGAGAGAATCCCAAGCAGGCTTGTTAGTGATGTCAGCGCAGAGCCCGATGTGGGGGCTTGATCCCACAACCTGCAAGACCATGACCTGAATCAAGATCAAGAGTCAGGGGCTTAGCCAACTGAGCTACCCAGGCACCCCTGAACTGTACACTTTAAATGGGTGAATGGTATGGTACATAAACAGTATCTCATGATATAGGGAAGTCCCCCACCCCCAAAATCTTAGACTTGATGAAAGGAAGGCTAAGGAGTGAAACTTAGGCAGGCCTACTTTGGAAGCTGCCTATGGTCATTTCAAGACCGATTTATAACATTCAGTTATTGAATACTCACTTGCTGAATTACAGACAGAATTGCATTTATAGGTGGGCTGCATTTACAGGTTGCCCAGGCCCTGAGACCAAGAGCTGAAAAAATAACATGCAGGAAACATACCTCTTCTAGGCTAAGTTGCAAATACTCCAAGATCCGATATGGATTTCTTCTGCATATTAATCTCTTTTTTGGTGCCAACTGAAGACAGAAGAAAGAAAATACATAGAGAACAAATGAAAGGACTACATGTTACACAGAGCAGATTGCATTTTAAAACAAACATGCTTCTTATAAATTTCCCAATTCACATTTATTGGTTTAATACTGTTAAAAATATAGATTTTTATTATTATTATGTAGAAAAATAAGTTTTAGGTTTTCTACGACTAACATTTTCATTTATTTCTTTTTTCCCCAAGAATTTTTCCCGCAATTGTGATCCTTTTGTTGGTCTGTTTTATGTCCTTCTTTTCACCGACCTGTACCTCACAAGTGTGTGCCTAGGTTCTTAATTAGACTTCACCATCTCATTCTGAAGCGTAGATAGCACTTCTTCAAATGGTGTTTCACATACTACTTAGCCATTAGATTTTCTCATTTTTAGCTATTATAGACCATTTCAGGGCACCTGTCTCTGACTGTGCATCCATCATTGAAGTGGCTCTGGGTCTGCTTCCCAGTGCTTCTCCTATGCTGGCTGACTTCCATACCCGAGACCCTCTGCTACAGCCAGACTCAAGACTACATGTACTTACCACAACACTTCTTTTTATCCCACCCAAGGGAAAGAATATTATTGCAGCTGCTTTAATTTATACATTAAAAAAAAAATTAAGTTATTCACAGACTTGAAGTTTTAGTAGAAACAGCCCTCGTAACTACTGAGCCACCAGGGCTGGGATGCAGTGCCTGCGGATTCTGACTGTCTCACCACCTCTCACATGCCCTGAGTACTTAATATGGGCCTGCTACCAGTTCCGAGTAAGGGACACCCTGGTCATCACATATCTGCTATGGACCAGAAATAGATGGTTCTGGAGGAAGTGAATGATTTTCTTCTTGAACAATGCAGGGCTGAGGGTGCTGACGTCCTGTAATAGAAAAGCTGTTATCACTTTTGACTCCCCCAAAACCTAACTACTAATAACCTACTGTTGAATGGAAACTTTACCAATAACATACACAGCTCATTAAGGCATATTTAAGTATTATATGCTATATTCGTACAATAAAGTAAGCTAGAGAAAATAAAATGTTATTAAGAAAATCATATACAAAATACATTTATTGTACTGTATATAAAAAAAAAATCCATGTATAAGTGGATCCATACAGTTTGAACCCATGTTGTCAAAGGCCAGTTATACTCACTTCCTCACGTGGGGCACATTCCTTCTCGCTCACATGATACACATCTTCCTCTACCAGCACATACTCATCACTGGGCCCTCTCTCTCTGGCACAGATGAGATCCACTTGGGGACTCCTGTCCCCAGGCTGAGTGTCACGCCGGGGGAGAACATCTTTGCTGCAATGAACGTGGGGTGGGGGGCAGTGCTGCAGTGTGGCAACCTCTACCAAGTGTTCATCCAAGCCATCTGGAGTCAGTGGGTCAGGCCCTGAGCTCTCTTGTAGGTGGTCTGATTGCTCGTTAGGACCCTCCAGGTCTAGTGACTTTTCCGAGCCCCCATTCATCACAGAAAGTTCCTCTCTATCTGCAATACCTTCCATTTTGGGAATGGTTTCAGAATTCAGCTCATCATGCCATTGAAATTCTTCATTCCTTTTTATACCAGGATGCTCGAGTGGTTTTGTGTAATCCTTGAGGATTCTGTGCACTGTACTCTCATCCTGCCCCTGTCTTTGCATGAGCTTTGTGGCCCATTCTATACTACGCTGATACCTGCAAAAGGGAAATAATGTCAGTAACACTTGAATTTTTTTTTTTTTTTAACTTATTGTCAAGTTGGCTAACATACAGTATATACAATGTGCACTTGGTTTTGGGGGTAGATTCTCATGATTCATTGTTTAAATACAACACCCAGTGCTCATCCCAACAAATGCCCTCCTCAATGCCCATCTCCCATTTTCCCCTCTCCCCTGCACCCACCCCACTCATCAACCCTCAGTTTGTCCTCTGTATTTAAGAGTCTCTTATGGTTTGCCTCCTTCCCTCTCTCTTTGAAACAATTTTTTCCCCTTCCTTTCCTTCATGGTACTCTCTTAAGTGTCTCAAGTTCCACATATGAAGTAACACTTGAATTTCAATATTCAAAAGACAACACAGCATGCAAAAAAGATGGGTAGGCAGTATGCTGAAATGTTTATAGCAGTTTTTCTCAGTGGCAGGCCATAGGTAAATGTTTTCTTTATTATTTTTTTGTGCTTTCTTATTCTAATTATTTCTAATAAGCACGTGTTATTTTTGTTTTTATTATTAGAGCTTCATTTAACTTTTTGGTTTTCGAATAATTTTTTTTATTTGAGAAAGAGAGTGAGCGAGTGTGTGAGTGGGGGAGAGGGGCACAGGGGGAGAAGGAGAAGGGAGAGAGGGAGAAGGAGAGGGGGAGAGGGGGAGGGGGGGAGAGGGGAGGGGGGGAGAGAGAGAGAGAGAGAGAGAGAGAGAGAGAGAGAGAGGGAGGGAGGGAGGGAGGGAGGGAGAGATCTCAAGCAGGCTCCTTGCTCAGCATGGAGCTCAACATGGGGCTCGATCCCACGACCCTGGGATCATCATGTGAGCCAAAATCAAGAGTTGGATGCTCAAAAGACTGAACCACCCAGGCGCCCCTATTTTTCTCAATTTGAAAAAAAAATTGACCCTAGTTTAATGAAGTATGAAAATTTATGTAATTTAAAACTGGTAGGCCAAATGATTTACGTAAATATAAAGAGAATAGGGAGTCATCTGTCAGGATTTCTTTTACATTATTCTCAATTTTGGATATCACAATATTTTCTGAAAAATATCCCACTCACAACGTAAAGAGCTTTTGTTCAGTATCGGAGTGAAAAATGAGGATTTTAAGTTTATTTATTTATTTTGAGAGAGAGAGTGCACAGAGACAGAAGTAGAGAAAGAATCCCAAGCAGGCTTCGCACTGTCAGTGCAGAGCCTGACATGGGGCTCAAACTCACGAACTACGTGATCATGACCTGAGCCCAAATTAGGAGTCAGATGCTTAACCGACTGAGCCACCCGAGAGCTCCAAAATGAGAATTTAATAAATAGTTTTCATAGTACCTACTAAGGTTTCCACTACATGGGAAAAGAAATGATTATGGTGCTATACATATAGCCAAGCATCCTAGCAGGAAGGGCCCTTTTTCTCAGAATAATTTCTGAAGCATATTTTGGTGAGGAAATACCTGCTTAGTTCCTCAAATGTAAAGGCAACCCCCAAACATTTCCCAAGTTACATAAAGTCATAGGTAAGACAACAGGGTTCTGTCCCAGTGAGATGTCACCACATGACAACGCCACTGGAACACTTCCGTGTGGGCTCAGACCGACATACTGGAAAATCTCATCATCAGAAGGGCTAAAGGCAACTTTCTGCCTCTACAGCTGTTAGCCTGATAGCTCTTAAGAAGGCATGGTTTGTTGAAAGACAGGTAATTTTACTCTTCACCTTGAGTATTTTGCTTTGTGTAAGGATAGCTGAATATGTCATAAACTGCTACATCTCACACGCAATTGAACAAGGAAGCGGGCTGTTATATTTAAGAGATTTGTGGCTGCTTAACCCTGACCCATCAGAAGAATCTCCCAGCTGTCCACACCCTGTTTATCCTACATGGGGATGAACATGCCTTCCTACATATTGGGAATTGTATCTTAGATTTAAAGGTTAAAACCTAGCAAAGCTATTTTCACACCTGAGAAGCAGGGTGACATCGCGATTACATGCATGAGCTCTGTATTGCACATTTCACATTCAGCCTGACTTCGTCACTTGTAATTGTTTGACAAAGTCAATTACTTAACTTCTCTATGCTTGTTCCCCCACCCAGAAAATGGGGTAACCACATAAAGGGTGTTATGTATTACTTTTAATGATCAGAATTAAAAAAATGTAGCTGCTCATACAACAGCAGGGTGTCTTCTCACCTGCATGGAGAGCATGGCCACGGTTACAAGCAGTTAAAAGAACTTTCATTCAAGAGACCTAAAAAGAATCTTTGCTTTTCATACCACCTACAGCAATGGCTTTATCAGCTTCGTGGTCTATGAATCTCCTTTATCTGAACACAAATTTTTGTGTCAATGTGTACTTTTCTGGGAAGGGATCCACAACTTTCATCAAATTCCTTGACTCAAAATATGTGGAAGAATCACTGAAAGAAAGGTTCAGCAATTGCCCCTCTGAACAACAGATCTCTAACTGAGAGAGAGAGCACACACAGGCCACTGCTCTGCTCTCTGCAGTACGGTGGTCAAGGCAAATATGGGTTCAAACTCTCATTCCATTATGTTCTTGTACCAGCTACACAACCGTGGTAAGGCCCAGTTCCTCATCTTTAAACCAGGACTAACTGCACTTACCTCATGGAGGCTCATTTATTTAAAAAAAAAATCATTTTGGGGTGCCTGGGTAGCTCAGTCGGTTAAATGTCTGACTTTAGCTCAGGTCATGATCTCGTAGTTCGTGAGTTCAAGCCCTGTGTCGGGCTCTGTGCTGACAGGTCAGAGACTGGAGCCTGCTTCGGGTTCTGTGTCTCCCTCTCTCCCTGCCCCTCCCCTGTTCATGCTCTGTCTCTCTCAAAAATAAATATGAAAAAAATAAAATCATTTTGACTCACATTACATTAAGAAATACAAATAATATTAAAAAAATTTCATTTAATGTTTATTTTTTGAGAGAGACAGAGCACGAGTGATGGAGGGACAGAGAGAGAGGGAGACACAGAACCCGAAGCAGGCTCCAGGCTCTGACCTGTCAGCACAGAGCCTGATGTGGGGCTTGAACCCATGAACCATGAGATCATGACCTGAGCTGAAGTTGGGTGCTTAACCGACTGAGCCACTCACGCACCCCACAAATAACATTTTTAATGAATGGAAATGTACACCTTAATTAACTGCTCTTTGAGAGCAGGGACAGCCATGTGGGAACAAGCCCTGCACTAGATCTGGGTTCTGCAGTTGGTTCTTTTGTGTGATTCCGAGCTAAGCCACTTAGCCTCTCTGTCTCTTTGCTCTTCTGCAAGAGGCCAGAATCACACCTGCATTCCTGCCTCATAATGACCTCAGATGTTCATTTATGAAAGCTCAAGTGAGACAGTGGCTGCAAAAGCATGTGGAAGAAAGCCTCTGAGTAAGACTGGTGATGAAAACAGCCAGATACACAAATGACTAAGACATATGGCCTATGAGTCACAGAGCAGGTGTCGGCTCATTGGCTGGCAATACCTTAAAAAGCCAAATCCTGCTGCGATTACCCCCAAACACTGCTAGAGAGGCCGCAGGAAGAAAAAAGTGAAAAGTAAAAGTGAGGAAACATGAGGCGCAGACCGGCAGGAGGAAAAGGTGGTAGCTATGATTAGAAGCAACAATGAGGCTAGGGAAAAGCAGACTCAGTTTAGGGACACCAGACTACAGAAAATTGTGTACCATGTGAATACACCTCTGCTTTTTCTGTTTCTATTTCTTTGAACACACCTCTTTCTTTAGCATGGAACACCCTTCTCCACCGCCTATTGATTAATGCCTATTTATTACTGGAAGATCACAGCAAAATGGTTTTGAGTCAGTGTGCTTAGGTCTAAGTACTACCCTTGAGCAAGTTACGTAACCTCCTCGGGTTCCACTTCCTCACCTGTCAGATAACAACAGGACCTACCTCCAGGGGTGATGTGAGGACTTCAGAGATAGTAGAGTACCTCGTATGTGGAGTATACCCAAGAAACACCAGCATGTACAACTACGGTACTGTTCTATGTGTCAATTCCTCAGAGGCTCTGGAGCTCAACTGCCTGGTCTGAGCTGACATAATCTCAGACAAGCTGTTTCTAGGTTCCCCATGTATGAGACGGAAATAAGTACATCTACCTCAAAGGCTTCTTGAGAAGATGAACTGAGATGTCAGGTAAAGCATACAGACTGGGAACCAGCACTACTGGAGCAACCAGTACCCACTGACCACGACAATGGTGATGGTAATACATCACCATATTTATCACAGAAGAGTGCAATTGCTTACATCTCTTCCTCTCCCACTAGACTGAATCCCTTGAGAACAGGGACGGAATCTTTTCCTCCTCTTCTATCTGCAGCACCTAGCCAATGCCTGACACACAGGCACCTGCAGTAAATGCTGGCTGAATAAAGGACCACAAAAGAGGAGGGGAGACCAGCACCCCTCTCAGGGCTAGTCCTTCAAGGACACAACCAACATACTTCAGTCTCCTTGGGCATTATCTGAAGGCCCTGATCCCCATCTCCAGAAAGGATTTCACGGAAGGTAAAGGCCAATCAGAGTGAATGCACTTGAGAAATGGATCAGAGGGGCGCCTGGGTGGCTTGGTCGGTTAAGCGTCCGACTTTGGCTCAGGTCATGATCTCACGGTCCGTGAGTTCGAGCCCTGCGTCGGGCTCTATGCTGACAGCTCAGAGCCTGGAGCCTGTTTCAGATTCTGTGTCTCCCTCTCTCTCTGCTCCTCCCCTGTTCATGCTCTGTCTCTCTCTGTCTCAAAAATAAATAAATGTTAAAAAAAAAAAAAAAAAAAGAGAGAGAGAAATGGATCAGAGTTTCAGAGGGAATAGTAAAGAAACAATTATAACAAGTATTTAAACTGGAAAATTAACCTAAAATATAAAAATAAGCCTTTTTTTTAATATTTAGTATTTTTTTAATATTTAGATTGTGACTGTAATTATTACGGCCAAATAATGAATCAAGTATTGATAAGGGGGCATAATTTTCTGACAGAGTTGTCAGATATGGTTAAATCCTAGCCCCTGGCACCTGTGAATGTGACCTTCTCTGGAAACAGGGCCTTCGCAGATGTAACCAAGTTATGATGAAGTGGTACTGAGTGGTATCCTTGAAGGAAGAAGGAAATTTGGACACAGACACAGAGACAGACACAAGGGGACCTCCACGCGAAAATAAAGGAAGAACCTGGAGGGATGCATCTTCAAGTTAAAGAAGGCCAAAGATTGCTGGCTACCACCAGAAGCTAAGGCCAGACACGGAAGATGGAAGGATCATCCTCTAGAGTCTTCCGAGAGAGCACACCCCAGGTGACACCTTGATTTTGGACTTCTGGTCTCCAGAAGTATGAGAATACATTTCTGCTCTTTTAAGCCACCGAGCTTGTGGTACTTTGTTATGGCAGCTCTAGGAAACTACTACAAGGATCAATAAAATCCTTGGAACGTTATTACTACAGAGCTTATGAAGGGAGAACCCCAGGCAGGTGGCAATCTCCCCCCACCCAGAACCTCACATACTCAAAATGGCTTGATGCCATGCCATGTTCACTGCCAGCATGATCCGGATGCAGTTCTGAGGGTCAGGCTTCTGCTCTGTTTCTGAGTTTTATGTTGACTGCGGCTTTTCTGCCAGCTACTACTGGGATGGGGGCTCTACTCCTGGGATGGGGGCTCTGCTGGGTCCTTAGCAGGCCCCTCCCATGGACTAGAACCTGACATCCAGCCCCTGCCTGCAGTTATAGCCAGAGCAGCCACTGAGATCTCCCCGGTATCACTGCCTCCTGGCCACTCCTCTGGCCATGGGGTTACCGAGCACGAAACCAAAAAGGAGCTGTCAGATTCTGCCAGTATGTGCTAGAAGCAAGATGAAACATCATCGTGGGCATGGATATTTTTAGGAGGCTTACAGAAGAGGTGCACTTTGAGTTGCCCTTCAAGGATGCTGAGATTTATTTATATGTTTTTTAAGTATTTATTTATTAGTACAATTCTTATATATATATTTTAAAATTTATTTATTTTGAGACAGAGTGCAAGCTTGAGCCAGAGTCAGCATGGGGCCCGATGTGGGGCTTGAACTCACGAACCATGAGATCATGACCCAAGCTGAAATCAAGAGTCAGATGCTTAAACGACTGAGCCACATAGGCACCCCTAAATTTTTTTTAATGTTTATTTTTGAGAGACAGAGTGTAAACAGGAGAGAGGTAGAGAGGGAAAGGGGGACAGAAGATCTGAAGTGGGCTCTGTGATGACAATAGACAGCCTGATGTGGGGCTCGAACTCATGAACTGTGAGAGCATCACCTGAGCTGAAGTTGGACACTCAGCCAACTGAGCTACCCAGGTGCCTTTATCTATCTATCTATCTATCTATCTATCTATCTATCTATCAAGTTTGTTTGTTTTTGAGAGAGAGAAAGAAAGTACTCATGTGTGTGAGCAGGGCAGGGGTGGGGGTTGGGGGGAGACAAATGATCCCAAGCAGACTCTAAGCTCTGAGCTGTCAGCACAGAGCCCAGCACAGGGCACACACTCATGAATCATGAGATTATGACCTGAGCTGAAATCAAGAGTTGGATGCCTAACTGACTGAGCTACCCAGATGCCCCTCAATGAAGATTTAAATGCATGAATATTGAGTCAACAAAATCCTACCAAGGGACCACTAAGTGTTGGGGCTGAAGGGAGGAATCCGGCATGGTCTCTGCTCTCCAGGAACCGATAGTCTCAATCCAGGTATGTGATGGACGGCACAGGGAGGGACGCCAAGGCAGACTGCATGGGAGCCAGAGGAATGACCTCAACCAAGGGTGGGGTGGTGGTGAGGAAAGAACCTCTAGGAGAGTGGTATGTAGGCTGGATCGTAGGATGTACAGTGATAGCTAGGCAGTGCATGTGTTAGGGGGGGTCAGGGAGAAAAGTTTGGAGGAAATGGGAAGAGTGTAAAGAAAAGCTAGAGGAAGGAATTGTGGCTGTGTGAGTGGATGAGGAAGAGTCTCTGTGAAAGCGTTTCTGTCACCCTGCAAGTGTAGAGCAAGGAAAGAAGACAGGGCAGGAGGCCAATTTTAGATCTAAGTGTATAAGTGTATGCATCTTAGCACTTAAAGACATATACATTACAGGGTAATTGTTCATAATTTGGAAGGAATTAGAAGGGCAAAATATTTGGTTTAGGATTATTTAAAAAAGTAAACAATACATTTCAAATTCAATTTGATCAACAATAAGTTCAGACATAATTTTCAAGGACACATACACTACCAAAAAGAAAAAAAAAAAAGCCATGGACTACCACAGTGGAAAAGGTTATCTACAAACAGATCTGATTTAAGTTGTAGTTCTGGCCAAGGCCATCATGACTTACTTTTCTGACGTGATTATAGGCATGTCTGTCTTCATATCTGTAACAACAAAGACGTTCTGTTAGTTCAGACAAATTTTTTTCCTTAAGGAAAAAAAAACACTGAAAATGCAACAAAGACAAAGACAATTTTAAGAAGCCCCAAATCGCACATCTAACAGGTTCACTAATCCTGCCCAACCAGCAATGGCAAACACGTGCCTCATTAGCCATCCCTCTGTGAACCCAACCCCTGGAAGGGGATGCTGACAGATCACGGTGCTCTTGCTGTGCTCAGATGTGACCCTGAAATCCTGCTCAACTCAACCTTGCAGCTCAGCAGCAGTGGCATGTGCTTAGGATTAGAGGCTTGATAATCTGCCTCCTCTATGCCACCTCTCAATGTACATGCCCTCTACTTTTGGATGAGAACATCAAGGCCCTAAAGCTGCGCACTTTATCGCTATTGTCCAGTGCTCCACAAAGCATCTTTTATTTTATTTTTTTATTTTTATTTTTTTATTTAATTAAAAAATTTTTTTTGTAATACAGCTTAAAGTTGGTGCCGTCAGTGCAATCAACCTTCCCTATACTTTAAAGAAAGGAAGAGTGGCAAAATAACCTTCACATTGCTTTCAGCAGTTTTTTTTAAATTTTTTAAATGTTTATTTTTCAGAGAGAGAGAGAGACAGAGTGTGAGCAGGGGCAGAGGTGGGGCAGAGAGAAGGGAGACACAGAATCTGAAGCAGGCTCCAGGCTCTGAGCTATCAGCACAGAGCCCAACACGGGGCTTAAACTCATGAACTGTGAGATCATGACCTGAGCCCAAGTCGGACACTTAATCAACTGAGCCACACAGGCACCCCTTAGCAGTTATTTCATAGGTGGTAGCATATTGTGTAAAAAACTAAATGATTAATTATGTTGATATGATTGAGAGCCAGGATTTTTTACATGAAACAACTTACACCAGGAAGCAAGGAAGCTTATCAAAAACTGCTACGCTTATTTCAAAAGAGACTCTGCTGGCCAAACATGGAAACATTCGAGCATCAATAAGAATAATACTACAATTTGTTTTAAAATCCAGTCATTGGTAATAGTATCCCCCAAAATGCTTGAATCTTTTAATTTATACTGGTACATACTAATACATGCCAGAAGAAATTCACTGTTTACCTGTGGAGGATTCATCATTTTGGAAATTAGTAAACATGATCTGGCTCTCAGGGTAACCAAGTAGTGAGGGGTTTCTCTTTATAGAACATTCTCACCACTAAACAAAGAAGGAATAATAGGATTCGAATATCACCATTTTGCATCCTCTATTAAAGCATGATCACCAACAGTGCTGATGACATACAAGGAGACAAGAAGACATTTTTTGTCTTGTAAGGAAACACACAGGACCACCCATGAGATAGGCTGCCCCCAAACTTGAGCCTGAATCCAATCAAGCCTCTAACTCCACCAATTCATAGGAAACAGTGTCAAAGAGTATATTTATTAAGCCAGTGTTGCTCAGAGTACTCAAGTGTCACAAGGTAAGTCCTTTGCACCAGAATGGATGTAGATGACATGGTATTTAGTTATTTACCTACGGCTTCCTGCTCTATGAAAATCTGACTGTGGAAACAAGGTGAGCTGAACTAAGCAATGTGCTGAGTGAGTCGGTTGCTTAAAGGTTGGTGCAAGCCCTTCTTGGACCGTCCACAAGCAGATGAAGGACCGCACTGGGCCTGTGACCTCCTTTGTTGAGCACCATGTTAACAGCACAATAAGGATGTAATCATCTGAGATCAGACCAGGGGTAAGTTGTGTAGGACAGAAGATCCATTGCTTCAACAAATGAACCGCCAGGAAAAAAATCATGGCAGGGAAACATATGTTAAAATCAACTTCAGGTATCTCAGTCAGTTGCAGTGTATGGGCCCTAGATGGATTTTGAGTCAGTCTCCAAAAAAGAAAAAAATTGAGATGATGCATAGATTTTGGATGAGGCTAAGGAATTAATATTAATTTTTAAAAGTGATAATGGTATTACAATTATGTTTTGGGTTCTTTTAATATTATAATTTTTTTTTTTAAGTAAGCTTTATGCCCAACATGGGGCTTGAACTCATGACCCCAAGACGAAAACTTGCATGCTCCACCTACTGAGCCAGCCAGGCGTCCCTTTTTTTAAAATACTTTTTTTAAAAAAATTTTTTAATGTTTTTATTTATTTTTGAGACAGAGACAGAGACAGAGCATGAGCAGGGGAGGAGCAGAGAGAGAGGGAGACACAGAATCTGAAGCAGGCTCCAGGCTCTGAGCTGTCAGCACAGAGCCCAACTTGGGGCTTGAACTCACGGACTGTGAGATCATGACCTGAGCCAAAGTCGGATGCTTAACTGACTGAGCCACCCAGGTGCCCCACTTTGTTTTTTTTTTTTTAAGCCGTTAGATTTTTCAAAAAGAATCATTATAGAAATACATAATGAACCACTTAGAGATGCTGTGATAGGATGTGAGGGATCTTTTTCAAAATAACCTGGGGACTGGAAGAGTGAGCAGAACAGATGAAGCGAGACTGGCCATGAGTTAATTATTAAAGCTGATGGGTGAGAACATGGGAATTTATTCTACTATTCTCTTTACTTTTGTATGTCTCAGAATTTTTTTTTCATAATTAGTGTTTCGAAAAGAGAGAAAGGAAAAGTGGAAAAAACAGCATGATGACCTTGCCTATACCCGCCATCCAGCTTCAGCAGTTACTAACATTTGGCCAGAAACCTAGAAAGTTTTCAAATAGTGTAATGATCTTAATAATTGAGAACCTGTTCCTGATCTATGTAGGAACTAAGTTTCAGACAGTAATAGAAATTTGAAGGAAATGAATTTATGCCAGGGAAGCAAAAATTAAGTTTGTGGGCCACCCTGAAGGAGTAAATCTCAAATATTCATTTTAGGAGATTCTTCAGATTCTGGCTTTAGCCTCATCTTCTACCCTCTCTGTCCACTCTCTTCTACTTGTTGGCCCTGTTGCCACCTTGGGCTGCCTGCCATTCCATGGACCTGCCATGCATTTGCTCCCTCTCAGCCTCTGCATGGCTTCCCCTGCCTGTTTCCCCCAGTCTGTTTGGTGAACTCTTACTCATTCTTCAGAGCCCAGCTCCTCCTCCTTGGTGTTTCTTCCTAATCTTCTCAGGCAAAGTTAATCAGTCCTTTTATAATCCTTCACTTGGTCATATGTCAGCTAGGGTTAGAATCCATCATTTCTGGTCTGTGCCCTCAATTAGACTGTATCTCAAGGAGAGGGGATTTGCTTTTTTACCTGTTTATCTCTAGCGCTTGGCACATGGAAGGCTGTCAGTAAAACTTGCTAAATAGTTACATGTTAAATTACCAGAAGAGGGAGGTCATGACACAGCAAACTGAAATTCCTAAGGAGGTAGGAGTCTGTGAACTCACTTTCCTAGGCTTTTAACAGCCGATTGATTATCCTCTATTCCAAGCCTCTAATGCGCTGGGGTGAAGGCTTGAGTTTGGGTAAGGATAAATGACTTGCCCAAAGTCAGGGTGAAGGAAGATGAGGACTAAAACCCACACCATCAGGTGACCAGTATGTAACATTGTAGGCGGAAAGGTTCAGCCAGCCAGATTCCCAGAGCTAGAACTAGAGCCCAGAACTCACAGGTCCACACCCAGAACCAACACTGCCATGAAAGTTACTTCACCAACCCTTTCTGTAGGTATGCATGGGGCACTTTCAGTGAAGATGCTTTGTGGAGCACCAAAAACCATAAAATACCTAGGAATAAATCTAACCAAAGAGGTGACAAATCTATATGCTGAAAACTATAGAAAGCTTACAAAAATTGAAGAAGGCACAAAAAAATATAAGAACAGTCCATACTCCTGGGTAAGAAAAACAAATATTGTTAAAATGTCGATACTACCCAAAGCAATCTACATATTCAATGCAATCCCTATCAAAGTAACACCAGTATTCTTCACAGAGCTAGAACAAATAATCCTAAAATTTGTATGGAACCAGAAAAGACCCCGAATAGCCAAAGCAATCTTGAAAAAGAAAACCAAAGCCAGAGGCATCACAATCCCAGACTTCAAGCTATACTACAAAGCTGTAATCATCAAGACAGTAAGGTACTGGCACAAGAACACTCAGATCAATGGAACAGAATAGAGAACCCAGAAATGGACCCACAAAGTATGGCCAACTAATCTTTGACAAAGCAGGAAAGAAATAAAAACAGTCTCTTCAGCAAGTGGTGCTGGGAAAATTGGACAGTGACATGCAGAAGAATGAACCTGGACCACTTTCTTACACCATACACAAAAATAGACTCAAAATGGATGAAAGACCTCAATGTAAGACAGGAAGCCATCAAAATCCTCGAGAAGAAAGGAGGCAAAAACCTCTTTCATCTTGGCCACAGCAACTTCTTACTCAACACGTCTCCAGAGGCAAGGGAAACAAAAGCAAAAATGAACTACGGGGACCCCATCAAAATAAAAAGCTTCTGCACAGCAAAGGAAACAATCAGCAAAACTAAAAGGCAACCGATAGAATGGGAGAAGATATTTGCAAATGACATGTCAGATAAAGGGTTAGTCCAAAATCTATAAAGGACTTATCAAACCCAACACCCAAAAAACAAATGATCCAGTGAAAACTGGGCAAGAGACATGAATAGACACTTCTCCAAAGAAGACATCCAAATGGCCAACTGACACATGAAAAATGCTCAAATACAGACCAAAGCCACAATGAGATACCACCTCACACCTGTCAGAATGGCTAACATTAACAACTCAGGCAACAACAGATGTTGATGAGGATGCGGAGAAGGAGGATCTCTCTTGCACTACTGGTGGGAATGCAAACTGGGGCAGCCACTCTGGAAAACAGTATGGAGTTCCTCAAGAAACTAAAAATAGAGCTACCCTATGGCCCAGCAATTGCACTACTAGGCATTTATCCAAGGGATACAGGGATGCTGTTTGGAAGGGGCATATGCCCCCCCATGTTTATAGCAGCACTATCAACAATAGCCAAAGTATGGAAAGAGCCCAAATGTCCATCGATGGATGAATGGATAAAGAAGATGTGGTATATATATACACAATGGAGTATTACTCAGCAATCAGAAAGAATGAAATCTTGCTATTTGCAATTACGTGGTGGAACTAGAGGGTACTATGCTAAGCGAAATTAGTCAGAGAAAGACAAATATCATATGACTTCACTCATATGAGGACTTTAAGACACAGAACAGATGAATACAAGGGAAGGGAAGCAAAAATAATATAAAAACAGGGAGGGGGACAAAACAAGAGACTCTTAAATATGGAGAACAAACAGAGGGTTACGGGAGGGGTTGTGGGAGGGGTGATGGGCTAAATGGGTAAGCGGCATTAAGGAATCTACTCCTGAAATCATTGTTGCACTATATGCTAACTAATTTGCATGTAAAAAAATTAAAAAAGAAAAAGAATCTGTGGTATATCCTTCCTTAAATTTAAAAAATATATTTATATCCACCCACCTCCAGAAAAACCATAACATACTATGCAGACTCCCTTTTACTCTGCTGTCTTCACTTAGGAATACATCTCTGTATTCTCAGCTCAGCTCCACAGCACTTTATTATACGAATGTAGTACAGTTTAATGACTGGTCCCCTCCTAATGGGTATCTGGATTGTTTCCAGTCTTTTAATGTAAGAAAAAGCACGGCAGTGAATAGCCTTGTGCTATTTCTTTTCACATATTTGCCAGTGTATCTTTTAAATAAATTCCTAGAAATGGAATTGCTGGGTTAAAAGTAAATGCATATACTGGGACAACTGGATATCCACGGGCACAACATTGAAGCTGGAACTCTACCTTACATCAGACACAAAAATTAACTCAAAATGGATCAGAGACCTACATTTAAGAGCTGAAATTATAAAACTCTTAGAAGAAAATACGGGGGGAAATCTGCACAAGCTTGGATTTGGCAATGGTTTCCTAAATATGCTACCAAAACCAGAGGCAATGAAAGAAAGAAAAAAAAAAAAAAGATAAACTGGACTTCATGAATATTAAAAACTTTTACCACTTCACACTGAGATGGCTATCATAAGCAAAATAAAACACCAAAAAATCAAAAGCCAAAAAACAGGAAGTAGAGACATTAGAAATTTTGTGCATTGCTGGTGGGAATGTGACATGGGGTAGGTGTTAAGGAAAACAGTTTGACATTACCTAAAAAAATTAAAATACAATTATCATATGACCCAGCAAGTTCACTCCTAGGTATGTACCTAGGAGAAATGAAAATATATGTCCACACAAACACTTGTATATGAATGTTCACAGTGGCACTACTCACAACAGCCCTAAAGTGGGAACAACCCAAATGTCCATCTCTGGATGTATGGATAAACAAAACATGATATATCCATAAAATGGAATATTATTCAGGATGAAGTTCTGATGCATACTACACAGGGATGAATCTTGAAAACATCTTAAGTAAAAGACACAAAAGGCTTCAAAATGTATGATTCCACTTACATAAATATCTAGAACGGGCAACCTCACAGACACAGAAAACATATTAAGGTTACCAGTGGTTAGGGGGAGAGGAGGACTAGGGGAAAAAGCAAATGTATATAGAGGCGCCTGGGTGACTGAGTTAGTCCAGCATCTGACTTTTGATCTCGGCTCAGGTCATGACCTTGCGGTTGGTGAGTTCCAGCCGTTCTTGGGCTTTGCGTTGACAGTGCAGAGCCTGCTTGGAATTCTTTCTCCTTCTCTCTCCGGCCCTCCACCACTTGTTCTCTCTCTCTCAAAATAAATAAACTTAAAAAAAAAAAAAGCAAATGTATATATAATTTTGTTAGGCATTGCCAAATTCCCCTTGTAATAGCTGGACCACCTGCATTCCCATCAGCAATGCGTGAGAATATTTCTCAGGGCCTTACCAAGGAGAATATTGTCAAACTTTCAGATTTTTGCCAATCTGACTGCTGAAATGGTACCTTACCACAGTTTTACTTTGTGTTTTTTTCTAATTATGTTCTAATCTGCCAGCATTGGTTATGTAATCACCATGAGACTTCCTTAAACAAATACACTAGGGTAAAAGATTTATATGTTAAAGAAGTCAAGGTAAGCAAGTAAGAACTATACACATTGGTTAATGTTTTAACAAATTCATTAATGTTATGGTTATTGTTGTAAATTCTAATTCTAAAAATAAAAAATATAAAACTCATTTTGCATGCAGGTGATGAGGTACTTAATTACTAGTACTTTCCACATGCACAGTACCCTGTTAGTCAACGTTCAACAACAGAAAAGCGTAAATAACATTTCTGACAATTCCAGAAATTCGATAAAACACATTTTCACCAACCATAAGGACCCTTCCACCTTGATTAGAATTAGTGTAGTTGCTAGTTTTAGCAGTAAAATTGCCACTGTGCATGTTACCTCTTCTCTAGAGAATCTTCCTATATAATTTTCAAGAATTTCCTGTGTAATCTGAAGCATAAGATCAAAAATAAAAGAAAATAACTAGTCAAAAGAATTGAAAGATTTAAGTTTACCTTTCCACTTAGCAACGAGCTTAGGATCTGAAATTGTGAAGTTTGGACGGCTTCTAGACAGGATACCTTTTCCAAAATAACCCTTCCGGGAAAAGAGAAAACAAGTTAGTACACGTTTAATTACTAATTTTTTAGCAGAAGGAAAACAACTATTTGTTTTTTTTTTTAATATATGAAATTTACTGTCAAATTGGTTTCCATACAACACCCAGTGCTCATCCCAAAAGATGCCCTCTTCAATACCCATCACCCACCCTCCCCTCCCTCCCACCCCCCATCAGCCCTCAGTTTGTTCTCAGTTTTTAAGAGTCTCTTATGCTTTGGCTCTCTCCCACTCTAACCTCTCTCTCTCTTTTTTTTTTTTTTTTTCCTTCCCCTCCCCCATGAGTTCCTGTTAAGTTTCTCAGGATCCACATAAGAGTGAAAACATATGGTATCTGTCTTTCTCTGTATGGCTTATTTCACTTAGCATCACACTCTCCAGTTCCATCCACGTTGCTACAAAGGGCCATATTTCATTCTTTCTCATTGCCACGTAGTACTCCATTGTGTATACAAACCACAATTTCTTTATCCATTCAACAATAGCCAAATTATGGAAAACAACTATTTGAGTTAACAAGAGATTCATTCTACTTTTCATAGCTTTATATCTTCCCTCTAGTTACTTAAAAAAAAAAATGCCCCCATTAATGAATTGGCTATGGAGGGGAAAAAAAGCAAGCAAGCTACCAATCTCAACCCACACCTATCATTTATGGAAAACAGCAAAAACTAGAACTTGCCTTCATCTAAGAAGAGGTCCTCAACCAGAAAAGAGAACAGATAAGGAGCCAAGGACATGCTGAAGCCTCATCTGTCCATGACACAGAACAATATGCCACTTAGGTTGCCTCCGGGGATGGAATGGGAGCGAGTGGGGATTCTTACTTTTTACTCATTACATTTCTGTAAACTGCTGGACATTTTTATGAACACTCAAGCCTTTTATAACGGAAAGACAAGAAAGGTCAATGCGTTGAAATATGGGTTCATGGGTCGGGGAGTTATCCTCATTAACATATGGCCTTGGGGCACCTGATTCAAATTGTGCTGTTCCCATACTACACTGCACCAAATGGCAAGGAAAGAATATGGCTCAATTATAGTTTGCTTTGGGAACGGATGGGGAGAAGCAACAGGGACAGCTGGCTCAGGGCTGTGAGGAAGGAGCCACACCAAAGCAGCTGGCACTTACTTTCCCATACAGCTGCTCGATATCTTCTGCATTTCTCACAATTACATTGTTGTTTATCATTTCAGCAGTGAATATTTTGAAGTCTTTCTTAGGCCCACCATTCTGACCAAAAGGGATTGGCAAAGGAGATTCATAACTCTCATACACTCTTCTTTTCCGCTTTGGGGCGTGGAAAACTGCTTCCGCCATTTCTCAAGGGTAGCTGGTTTTAAAGAGTATAACAGGGAGAAAGAAACAGCCAATCAATAACTATATTGATCAAAAATGGGAGTGCATCTCTAGGCTCAGAAAATGTTGTAGTCTGTCAGAAAAATAAATATATACAACGCAGGGAACTAAAAGAAAGGGTAATGAGAACAAATCCCAATCACGTAGAGTATCTCAATTCCCACAACCATGCCCAAGAAACCAGTGGCAATATTTCTAATTATAGTGGACAAGACTGAGGCCTAGTGACATTCCCAAAGTTACAATGCCATGCAAAAGTCTGATAGCAAGCATGATAGGATTCCCGCCTTTTAGGATTACTCCCATTCTTTCACTCAGGCAACAGACAATTTACTGAGTACCTACCAGCGGCTCCCAATACTCAGAGGTGCTAGGGGTATAAAGATAAAACCAAAAGAGACACTGTCCTCAAAGGATTAAATCTAAGTCAGCATTTTGTTTTTCAAAAAAGGACCTTAAAATCCATTCTAAACATTAGGTCAATCATCTCCCAATTTTTAAGGTAAATTAATAAATAATAACAATGACAGAAACAGTTATCATTTAAGGGTCTATCATGCACCAAGAGCAGGAACCCTAAAGCCAGAGTTGCAGCTGTGTGATTTGGGGCAAAAGTTACTTAATCTCTCCATGCTTTGGCTTCCTTGCTTGCAAAATAAGGCTAAAAACAGACTCTATCTTGGAGTTAAGACCCATAAAGGTCCTAGAAGAGTACCTGATACATAATGAGCACTGTGGGTATATTTGCTTTAATTATTATTATGGGGTGAGTACTACCAACTCCGTTCTACAGATGAGGAAAACAGGTTCAGGTTACAAAGATTTTGTAAAAGGCCCCTTCAGATGATCCCAGGTCTGTGGAATTCTAAAGCCTATGCTCTTCTCTCTGGGTTCTGCTGCGAGCACAGGCTGCATCTGTCTCCCTTTGTCTGAAGGCTCACTATTTCTCAAGGTTAGGAGCTAAAGGGTTCCGGAGAATGATGGAATTGCTTGCTGTGCACTGAATACTCTGAGGAAGTAAAGGAAGCCAAAGTGAGTACCTCTCCCTTCCAGGCCTTATACTCAATTTGAAGAGACAAAACACACACAAAAGCAAATCGAAGGTAACACAACAAGCTGCAATTCAATAATGGCTAAAGGAAGGAAATGGAGTTGAGTGCCTTGGGTGATAAAGCAACAGAGCCACAGCAGATACATTTGACTTAGGAAAACTCAACCCCATGTAAGGAGGGAAAATGTAAACAGTGCAAGAGTTTGGGCAATCCACTCTCCCAACAGACGCCCTGGAACATGAGGGGAGACTTGAATCTGCTGCTCCCTCCATCCCGGGCCTGGGCTCGACTTAAGCTGAGAGCATATCTGGTGCTTAAAGATACACTGGAGCCAGATCACACGTTTCATCTACATGGATCCAAAGAACGAAGTAAAACTTCGTTAAGTGCCTCCTGCAGTTAACACCAGCATCCCCCTGGGCAATACATGCGATCAAGCCTGAAACAGCCAATGATGGTGGCCAAATCTGAGGAAGGTAAGTGGTTTTATGGGTTTATGACCATTAAAAAGAAATTGCATGCCTTGTCCAATGTGTGATACCTTTATACATCCATCCTCTCAAAGAAACTGAGGAATTAGATCGGGACAAAGGAAAACACAGACCAAGGAAGAGTTATAGAGATTGATAAATTACAAAGATAACTATGAAAAATAAGAATCAGCAAGTTGGAACCTTTATAGAATTGACCAAATATTCTAAGCAGCAAAATGCTAGAATAATTTAATTTTTAAATAGATCCCTCAATGGAATTACATACTGAACATGATACATATATACATTTTATCTATACACACACACATTATTGTAAAAGGCAAAAGATTTATACTATCTGAAGAGAAACCAGAGCATACGCACACATTATTGTAAAGCATTCATAACAAAACAATGTGTATCGCATGTTGATGCACAATTAAGAGATTTTCTTCCAAGAGCATTTTATCTAAATTTTCACTTGCTGACTTATCCCTCAATCCAAGCCAACTATAGTATTGAGTATTCAACAGAAGCAGCAGCAATTTATTCTAAAACTTAATGCTTTTTTGAGGCAGGATGTTGGAATCTAGTGAGAAACTTTCAAGAGATATCCAGGAACAATTTGGACTTTTATCAGATTTTTCACTTTTATAACTTCTAGGTAGTATTTAACTTGTATAGGCTACATTTGGAATTTTTGAAAAAGAGGAAATGTTAAATGGCTAACTGCAAGAACTTCCAATTAAATTCCCTTGAACAAGTGAAAATGAAGTTATATTTGAATTTGCCTGGGTTGGAATCTTCCCTCCGATTGCTGCTATACTCTTAAAAAGCAAGAATGAGCTAGGACACTTGGTGGCAAAAACCCTGTACTCCAACCCAAGTGTGTGTAACAGAAAGCTTCCTGCCACAAAACATGCCGTTTTTCACAAAACCTCAGTCTGTGATCTGGTGTCACTTCCGCCCATGTGGCAGCATGCACATCAAGAAGCTGGCTCATAGTAGGCCTCCTATATATGCAAACCTGCCATTATTATCATGTGAACTTGCATAACCCACTTAAGCTCTCTGAGCCCTGTTTCTTCAACTTCAAATTGAACAGGACTGGAAAACAGTCTGGAAATCACTCAAATGTTAAACACAGAATAACCATATGATCGGGGCACCTGGATGGTTCAGTTGGTTAAGCATCTGACTCTTGACTTTGGCTCAGGTCATGATCTCATGGTTTGTAAGATCAAGCCCTGAATCGGCCTTTGCACTGACAGAGTGGAGCCTGCTTAGGATTCTGTGTCTTCCTCTCTGTCTGCACTTGCTCTCAAAATAAACAAAGAAACAAAAAACCCCACAAAGAATAACCATGTGATCCAGCAATTCCACTCCTTGCACAGATATAAGGAAACTGAAAACATTTTCATGCAAAAATCTGTACCCAAATGTTTACAGCAGTGTGATTCATAATAGCCAAAAAGTGGAAACAACCCAAATGTCCATCTACAGATGAATGGATCAACAAAATGGGGTGTGTCCATATGTAATGGATTACCAGCAATAAAGGAATGAGGTGCTAATACATGCTACAGTGTATATGAAGCTTGAAAGCATTATGCTAAGTGAAAGCAGTCACAAAAGACCACATATTGTATAAGACCACTAATATGAAATGTCCATAATAGCAAATCCAGAGACCCCAAATGGACTAGTGGTTGCCTGGTGCTGAGGGAAGGGAGAAATGGGGTTATAGGTACAGGTTTATTTTGAGGGTGCTGAAAAGGTTTTAAAACTAAATTGCAGTGATGGTGATGGCTTCCCAACTCTGTCAATGTACTAAAATCACTGAACTGTACATTTTACAAGGGTGAGTTTTATGATGTGAATGATCTCTCAATAAAATTAAATAGGAGAAACCAAATGATCTTTAGTTGCATAGTTTTGTGAAAGAGTTGTCTTGTGCTGAATTTGAAAGACAAAGCAGGGGAGAAAGGAATTCACTATTCTCCATATCTGCAAAAGGCATTTAAGAAATGTTTCTGTAGTGCCATTATAGAAGCACAACATAATATAAGATGTGGCGTGTGAATAAAACTAGAAGAGGTGATCATCATCAGTAGGTACAAGACACCAGGCAGTCTATGCCATTTTTATACACATGGGTACTACTATTCTTATTTCACAGACAGGGAAATTGAGGCTTAAAGAGGGCCAGTTACCCAAGCCCTATCGTATGGAGACAGCATTGCAAGAAGACTAGCCTAAAGGAGGACCCATGTCTAAAGCACACACAGATACAGAGGAATGACTGGGCCAGTTGTCAAGGGGTTTGTAATGTGAAGGCTGGTTCAGACTTGGGAGTCAATGCAGACTCTTAAGCAGGGAATGATAGCTGAAGAGAGATTAATTAACCTTGTATGCAACAGTGGCTCTCAAGCTTGGTTGCCCTTAGAATCACCTGGGGAAATCTTAAAACTCCTAATGCTCAGAACTTACCTGCAACTCTATCAGAAATTCTGGGGTGGGACCCAGGTGAGTTCAACATGTAGCCAAAGCTGCCAACCACTGGTGATAGGATAGCCTATTCAAACTCAATCCCAACATCTCCTTAACGTAAGTACTATTACTATTCCCGTTGTTCAGAGGAGGACAGGGACTCAGGGGCTGAGTGCTACCCACCTGTAAGGGATTTGTTGCTTTTCCTTTACCAAACCTGGGCATACTTGACTCCAGACACAAGTAGTGTTAAGTATATTTACTATCAAAAGCAGGGCTTGTTCCTTATTCTTCCCTTGAGCAGACACACACTGTTTAGATGTTCAGTAAATGTTTATTCCAAATAAAAAAAAACACAGCAGAACAAAAATGGGGGAGGTAGCTCCATTTAACTTTCCAACCCCCTTGGAACACTCTGCCAAACAAGTCTGGTTAAAACCTCCCACCTAGTAAAGCTCACCTCCCAATTAAAAAATGTTTGAAGCTCCAAAGGTGTACCTCCTGGGCTTAGGGAGGCAAGGATGAAAGGGACAAGGCAAACAATCCAGTCCCTGGGGAGCTTTCAAGTTAGGACCTGAGACTAAGCCACATAAACAAAAGATAACCCTTTGAAAGCAGTTGTGAGGATAAGGTGGGTAATTGCGTGAAAAAGGCCAAAGCGCCTCATACTGGGCCTGTCGTGTGCAAAATGCTAGTCAGATGGAGGTTGCAACTGCAGTAAATGATGGCACACAAGCCAGAAAGTGTTCAGGGCCCACCAAATTCATAACTCCCTGTTTTAACTTATCCCTTTGCGGATTTCCTTGAGTGCCCCCAGCGCCCCAAGAACCGCATTAGCTGCTGAGGCTCCCCTCGGGCAGAGACGGTGTCCGATGTACCTCGACGTCCCCAGCCCCCAGCACCGAACGTGGCGTCGTGTTCTTCGGAAAGAACGAAGAAGAGAAGCATGAACGGCTACAGGTGCTCGGACAAGGGGAGAGGGGCTAATTCCGGCGGAACCGGGAAGCCTGGCTCCCCATTTCGGCCCATTCTATTCTGGCTGTGGGACCCCGGGGAAAGTCTCTACACTCCCCACTCCAGCTCCTGAGGACTTTCGAAGAAGCCAACGTCTCCTCTCACAGCAGAACCCCCCCACAGGGAGCAGCCGCCGCGACGCTTAGCGTCACGAGCCGTAGCTCGCCATGGGCCCCGGAGCCTTACCTTCCAGAGCCCCACGCGCCCCTCGTTACCTCGGCAACACCAGCCGGAGGGCTGACACCGCCGCCGTCAAGCAGTACGGTCGCAAAACCGTGCGAATGCGCAGCCGCAGAGTCCGCGGGAGCGCCCGCGGGGGGGGGGGGGTCTTTGCCTCGAGCGCCTGCGCACAGCGTGAAGGAGGGTTTTCTGTGCTTGCTGCTGGCTCTTTGGTGCGTGTGAGCGAGTTGTCTGTATTACCCTTCCCAGGATTGTACGGACCGCTTCCTACACAGATGGTGTTTTCGTTTAATCCTCACGACAGTCTCGCAAGATTCATTTTACAAATGAGGTCCGAAGTTATTTGTCCGATGTCACATAGCCAGGAGGTAGTGGAGCCCAAGCTTTAACTCAGGCATGAAGACTTAGAATCTGTCGGGGGCGGGGGGGGGGGGGGGGTGGTGGTGGTGAGGGGGTAGGGATAGGCACTTGAGGCGACAAGACTTTACTGTTTGACCTGGCCCTGACGCTGACCTCCGCTTTCTCAGTGTGTATGTATAAGCTGCAGCATGCCCGGAACTTGTAAGGAAGCGGCCTCTCACAGACACCTGACTCAAAGTCTCTGTGTGCACTGGTTGCCCTGTGCAGTGTGAAGGATAACAGCCAGGAGTCAGACCTGCCTTTGAATGCGCACCTCCTCCCTGGTCTTGAGTGACTTTACTTTTCTAAGACTCAGGTACCTCTATTGAAAAGTGGGCCGTCAGAATTATGCTGGATGAGCAAAGCAAAATGTGTTGGGAGGTGTAAAAATTTCTCCTGACCTGGTTATTTTAAAGGACTTCTAGTAAGGAGTCCAATATATGCCTTCCCAAATAGAATCCCAGGGTCCCCAGCACACATACCACACATGCTGGGCAGGTGGGGAAGGTGGGTGACAGGGAAGGGTGGCAAATAATGACAGAGATTCATGGGGCTAGGGTGTGATGGGCTTTGAAATCTGGGACTTTTCCCCAACTTTCTCTTGTCTCCAGGCCTTCACCCCCCCCCCCTCCCCACACACACACAACTTGCCTTGGCCTAGAACATCCTTCTCCCCTCTGTTTGCAGCAGTAATTCCTTAGTAATTAGGCCTCACCTCAAATATCTCTTCCTCCAGGAGACTTCCTTTTGACTCCCCGAGCTGAACTGGATGACTTTCTTCTATGTTCCTGCAATATTCTGATGGACACGGTGTTGTCCCTGTTTCCTGGTCCTCCTTAAGCAGAGGCTTTCAGGGGATGGTCTACCTGCACAGGCCTTAATTGCTCTGCTAAGAGTTCAGACTTAAGATAAATCAAAATCAGAATAGCTTCCTGGTTAGAGTGTTGCAAAAAGGGAGAACTTCAGCAAGGTTCATCAAACAGTGGTATCACAGGATGAATTGGCAGGGAAGAGACAGCTGGCAGAAAGCTCTAATATTGTACTACCAGAACTTGCCAGTTTAGGAAATATTGGTTTTAGAATGAGATAGGCTTTTTTTAAAGTTTATTTATTTATTTTTCGAGAGAGAGTGGAAGTGTGGGAGGGGCAGAGGGAGAGGGAGAGAGAGAATCCCAAGGAGGCTGCACGCTGTCAGCACAGAGCCCGATAAAGGTCTCACACTCATGAACCATGAGATCATGACCTGAGCCAAAATCAAGAGTCGGACACTTAACGTCCTGAGCCACCCAGGTGCCCCTAGAATGAGAGAGGAAAGGGAACCTGGAGGTTGTCCAGTTCAATTTCCTTATTTAACTGATAAGAAAAAAGGTTCAGAGGCACTGCGAGTTGCCAAAGGTGGCAGAGCATGTCTTAGGTGGCACCGACACTGCAGCCACATCTCCTGAACCTCTCAGCACAGAACTCTGCATTCAAGGGTTTGGGATTTGCCCATAATGAGATCTCAGGTGGCGTCATGGAGAGCCCTGTCCCCACAGAGGTCCAGAGTGAAAGCTACTGAATAAGATATTCTTCCCCTGAGATTTTCACTAAAGTGTGTTTTTTTAAAACCTTTTGAAAAAAAAAAAAATAAAACCTTTTGTTATGGTCATTTTCAAACACAAAAGTAGAGAGAATATTCTAATAAATCATCGCTTCCACAATCTTCAACCTTAGCTATCTTGTTTCTTTTATACTCTCCCTATATATGCCTTTATCCCACTGCTAGAATATTTGAAAGCAATCCTAGACATTGATTTCGCTCATAATATTTCTGCATGTATCCCTAATAGATAAATATTTAATTTTTATCACATATATATTTCATATGCATAGTTGATATGTTTACATAGATATGATATATAGTTGATTCTCATTATTCACAGTTCTATAGAGTCACCATGAACACCAAACCATTGCTCATGGGGAAATACAGGGTTAGGTTCCTGACAGACTCTGGCCACAATATTTTTATCAACTGATCAGTACATAACCTTGCTTTCTGTTTAAAGATACTTTATTTAATATCTACTGTTGATTCATTACCATTGAACTCATGGCCAACAGCACTGTAACTCATGCCCGTATGAACCTTATCTAACACAGGTATTTCCTCTGTAAGGCACATCACAGCCTTTCTTGGCTTAGGAACACATGACAGCACTTCAGCACTCTGCTTGGTGTCCATTTTAAACAGTGAAATCGCTAACAGAAAGCACAAAAATGAGAAAAAAGGTGGTACTAAAGAAACTGCCAAAAGCAAACTTATTTACAGTATGAGAGCTGGAACAAGAAGAGTATCAAGTGTTGACTTCAGCTGGGAACGTGCATATGGGGAGACTCAAATTTTTCTGTGCTCTGCATGTGCATGTCTGCGAATGACTAAGTGCTATAAATATTGATTTTGGCATCACAAATAAATGTTAGCCAGTAGGTGAATTTGCAAACATAGAATCTGCCAGTTTGTGTGCATGCATGCGTATGTATGTATGTATGTGTGTATATCTCCCCAACATCATTAGCAAACATAAAATGAACAATAATCCTTAGCATCATTTATCTGTGAAATGTTACATGAAACCTCCATGTAATATTTGGGATATACTTATACTAAAAAAAATCATTGGGGGTGCTTGGGTGGCTCAGTCGGTTGAGTGTCGTACTCTTTATTTCGACACAGGTCGTGATCCCAGGGTTATGGGATCGAGTTGTGAGTTGGGCTCCATGCTGAGTGTGGAGCCTGCTTAAGACTCTCTCTCTCTCTCTCTCTCTCTCTCTCTCTCTCTCTCTCCCTCTTTCTCTCTCTCCCTCTGCCCTTTTCCCCTGCTCATGCTCTCTTTCACTCTCTAGAATAAAATTTTCAAAAGATCGTTTGTCTGAAATTCAAGTTCAACTGGGTATCCTGTATTTATCTTGTATATATATCCTGTGTATCTGACCACTCTAATGATGATTTGTTGGGTGTTTATATGCGCTGGCCACTTGGCATCCTGTTTTGATTCTCACCACAGCCCTGTGAGGCAGGTGTTCTCACTACTTATTTCATAGGTGAGGTTCCCTCTCTCTTCCTAGTTCCCAGAGCTGGGAAGTGGTAAAGGCCAGATAAGAATCCAGATCCACGGGGACTCCAGGGCCTGAGATCATTTAAATCCACTGTGTTGGACACGAGAGGGCAGTGCATTGACAAAACACAGCTTTAACTCTGAAATACAAAAATAGCCAACAACAAGTGTTGGTGGGAGGTCAGGGAAGACCAGGATGGGTTGATGGGTGGGGGGGGTCTTCCGAGAAGAAGTGGCCTTTGAGCTGAGCCTGGAAGGAGGGTTAGCTTCAGGAGAGTGGCAAGGAGGAGGGAGACAGTGGGCTGGGGCACATGGGCAGGCCCGGCAGGCCCGCGTGCCAGGCAGGTGTGGGTTTTGAGGTACTGGAGGGGAGGAGCTGGGCCTGGCTGGCGGGGCAGGAGGTCGCTGCTGACGATAAAGTTCGATAGGCAGGGCGGGGGCTGATTGTGCAGGCGCTTGAATTCCAGGCTTGGCATTTGGACTTTACCCCGTAGACAATGGGGAGCCACCGGCGTTTCTGAGCTGGGCAGGGCGGCCCCAGCTGTCGCCCCATTGTTTTTCCCAGACAGCGCCTAACTGTGCAGTATTTCAGCGAGCCCACTAGATGGAGATATTTTAGCAAATTTAAAGCACCCAGCTTTTCCTGGACACAATTTCCAGGGAGAAAAACAAACACGGGGACCCCACAAAACCTCCACGTGTTGACTTGCAGCATCTGCAAAGTAAAGTGCAAGGCCTGGGAAACAAAAATCAAACTGGGGACAGTCCAGCTTCACCCTGCCAGCAAGATGAAACTTCAGGTAATTTCACTGCTTTGAAGGAGAAAGGGTCAAGGTGAGCAAGAAAGGACACAGTTTTAACAAGTGCCCTGCATTTATTATCTAGCATTTAAGCCTCACAACAGCCCTTTGAGGTAGGTGTTATCGCATTGTACAGGCAAGGAAACCAAGACGCTGAGAGGTACATTTGCTCAGTTATTTGGGGAGCTAACACCAGGCCAGGCTCAGGGATAGAGTTGACAGCATATAGTAAGGTGGGTTGGGCAAGCCTCTGAGGCTTTGCTTTGCTGGGCCCAGGTCCCTTGTGCAAAGCACAAAGGATGTGCCCTTCCATCCTTCTTTTGTTGCTAGAAAAATCTGTAACATGAATGATGAGACCGGGCTCTTACCATTTGTGCTATTCCAGCTACTTTTTAGAGACAGTCTCACTTAATTTTAACTCTCACATCAGCCCACTGAGTTAGGAATTATCATATACCCATTTTGTAGGTAAGAAAACAGATTGACAGAGGTGAAGTGACTTGTCCAAGGTCACACAGGGAATAAGCACCAGAGGGGGGATGAATCCCAGGTATGCCTACTCCTGTCCTGTTCTTCACAATCAAGCACATTTGACTTAGGGATAAATTCCTTAGAGTATCTTGGGCACAGATGTTCAAAGAGATACATACAGAGAATTTTAAAAATCAAGGCATAATGGTTTGCAATTTAAAAAAGTGGGGGTGGGAGGGTGGGGGGCACCTGGGGGGCTCAGTCAGTTAAGCGTCTGACTCTTGATCTCAGCTCAGGTCTTGATCTCAGGGTTGTGAGTTCAAGCTCTGCTTTGGGCAAAAACAAACAAACAAACAAACCTAGAAGCAAATGTGGCTGTGGGAATATAGGTGATTGTTAAATTATTTGTTGTATTTCTTCATTGATTTTAATTTTTGCACAAAAAGATGCTTCAGGTAAACAAATAAATACAAAGATAGAAAAACCACAAAACCAAAATAATTTTCCTGTTTAGCATCAACGGTTTGATGAGGGCGGTTGCCAGTACTCTGGGTCTGAGAGGAGCCTGGAAGAAAGGGATCAGGGGAAGTGGCAGACAGGTTCTAGCCCTATAGGGTGCACAGGCCGAGGCTCTGCTATGGGAATGTGGCTGGTGGGGTCCAATGCACCAGCATTTCAGCGTAAGATCCCATCCTGGCATTCTACAAGCAGTCCCAACACGTTGTGACTGCTGTCCCTGCCAGGGAGAAGCCAGTGCCAGGTGAGGTCACAGGAACCCCACAAGGAGGACAGAGAGGAATAGGAAGGGGTGTAGGGGCCCTGGGGCAGATGTGGCTTCTCTGTGGCTGGAAATGGCCACATCCTCTGGCTTCTCTCCCTCCTTTCCTTTGGTCATTTTTTCTGACCTCATGGTCACAGACCATTTCTTCATGCGGGTCCTTGAGGGGTCACACCCACTTTCCAGCAACAGGTGCTCCAACCACAAATGAAGGGTAAGGCTCACTTTGCCCGTCTCCTGGGGCTGAGCTGGCAGGCATGTAAAGTCATGAGTGCTAATGTTCTTTGCAAACTGCCAATCACTACAAAGAAATAAAGAGAAATCTTTTTCCTCTTCCTTTACATTTTCATATTACACAAAATAACATGAGATACATATAGAGCCTAGCACTTTCCTTGCATTGGCTCATTTCCCCACTCATTTATTCCTCATAGCAGGCCTATTAGTAAATACTTCTATTCTCCCCTTTAAAAAATGTTTATTTATTTAGAGTGCAAGCAGGGGAGGGGCAGAGAGAGAGAGGAGAGAGAGAATCCCAAGCAGGCTCCAGCTGTCGTGCAGAGCCCCACTCGGGGCTCGATCCCATGAACTGTGAGATCATGACCTGAGCAGAAATCAGGTGTCAGATGCTTAACTGACTGAGCCACCCAGGTGCCCCTTTATTCTCCCCATTTTGGAAGATGAGGAAAGTGTATCAGAGAGGTTAAGTAATTTATCCAAGGTAGCCCAGCTAAGAAGTGACAAAGGTAGGATTTAAATCCAGGTCCACCTGACTGCAGGACTACTGTGCTGCATTGATACAATATGTTTTATAGTCTCATAAAAGGTCTCTTACCCTATAAAGGAGGTACAGAGAACATTTTGTGGTTTTTACTTTCCCATAAAATTCTTCTTTGTTCCAAGTTGCTTTTGTCTTGTGTGTGACCCCTTAGAGGTGCTCACCTCTGAGCTCAGGATCATAACTTCCTTGGTGGTTGGAAAACTCTCTATTCTGTTCACAGGAGACAGGAGAGAAGAGGTCCAACATGGCTCAAACCTGGCTTTCCTGCTCTCCTGGGTATGGCTGCCTCAGATATCAAAAGGCCTGAATTCCAGGCAAACCAGCAATAATGCCCCAGTCATCACATTTGAAACCAAAATTCAGCAAAGACTTGTATTTGCTGCCAGAAAGCAAATGGCTTTTTCTTTTCTTTCTCATTTTTTTTTTGCCCAAACAAAACATCCTCTTATGAAATATGTCCAATTTGCAATATTTACTTTCCCTTTATTTAATAACAGGAAAGGGTTTGCAGGACTTTTGTTGATTTTTGCATTTCTTATTAAAATTCTTAAGGGGGTTTCGGGGGAACTTAATCAGCAAAAAAGGAGGAGGAAAAAAAATCTCATCTGCATTCCACAGGCCTTATTAATGGAGGAAACTTGCTGTTTGTTTAAGAGCGTTTTCTGATGGGAGAAGGCAAATCGTCACGTGTTCCACAGCCCTTCCTCTGACTCTTTTTCTTGACTGTGCTTCCTTCTCAGCTGTCTCCAGAGCTCTGAATCCCTTGTTTCAAGCTTTCTGCCCAAGAAGATGGAGCTGGAGTTTACACTCCACTGCCAGGCTGGGAGGGAAGCTAACACTCAGTTTAACATTGATAGCACAGCTGTCTGCACCCAAGATCTCACTTCATCTCAAAATAGCCCTCTTGACAGATGAGGAAACTGAGGCTAAGGATTGAGTCTCTTGTCCAAGCTCCCTTTCCTTGTAGCTTACAACCCTTGGGAGTAAAGGGAAAGGAATTCTAGCATTCATGGAGTCCTATGTCCAATTGAGTCCTAATAGCAACTCTCTGGGGTAGCCGGACAATGTCCAGCTTTCAGAGCTCAGAGAGGTAAAGTGACTTGTTATGGGTCATGCGGAGGGTAGCAGAGCTGAGATTTGAGCAGTGTTCTGCCAGACTCTCATATCCATGTTTATTTCACTTCACCACATTAGTTCTTTGGGCCCAAGGCAGCATGGTGTTTCTTGTAATGACACACACTGTTGCCCCAAAGTTAAAAACTCTCTCCCCTTGAGAGGTCTTAGTCCTGCCTTCCTTGGTTCTAGGTAGACTGCGTGTGACTTCTAGGACTTTGCTTTTGTCTTTTCATTCTACCAGAAATATTTATATACATTATTGTATAATAAATACATACAATGTGTATTATACAATGCATATATTATATGCATTATATATAATTATTACAATATGTTTATTTCTAGAACAGTTTCTTGTACAGAGATAGTCTTAATAAATAACCTTGTAGATAGTGAAGTCCCAGTGCTTTCCTGCAGAAAAGGAACTGAGGACTAGAGAGAATAAGGAATTTGTCCAAGCCCCCAAGGGGTTAGGAACCTGAGCCTGACCTCCTGATTCTCTCTGCATGGTGCTTCCCCACGAGCATCAGAGAACTTCTCATTCATTCAGCCTTACTACGTGTGGCACCATGCTGGAGGTTAGGACACCCAGATAAACCAGACACGATATTTGATGTCAGGATCCTCATTGTCTAGGAGAGGAGGATGCTTGGAAAAGTTACACTCTCATATATGTGGTAAATGCCATAATTAAGGGTTTCGAGGAAGGAAGGGGCTCAGGAAAGACTCCAGGGAGGAGTGGACATTTGAGCTGGGTCTTAAAAAAACAAGAAGGAGTGGGCCAAGTCGGGGAAGGTGTCCCAAGCCAAAAGCCTTGCCCAAGCCAAGGCCCGGAGGTGTGAGCATGCATGGCATATTCAGGAACCATCCAGCAATCTGCTGGGGAAAAGCAGCAAGCCTGGAAGGGAAAGTTGAGGCCAGGCTGTGAAGGACTTTGCATACTGTCCTCAGGGATTTGGGAGTTTATCCCATGGGTAGCGGGCACACAGGAAGGGTTGAAGGAGGGGAGTGAGTCTGTCAGATTTGGTTTAGGAGGATCATTCTGGAGGTCTGGGGTAGAGGTAAAGGGCACTGAAGGCCAGCAGGAAGGAGACTGCAGCACATTCGAGGTCAGAGAAACCCAGCCCTTGTCCACTGAAAATCCTCTTTCTCCTCCTGCCCTTAAACAAAATCTGTCCTGTGCTTCCTGCTCCAGGCACCCTTCAGACCACACACCCAGCTGGATCTCCTCTTTCTAGTTCCTCTAGTTCTTTTTTTTTTTTTTTGGGGGGGGGGGTGCCATTCATTCCTTCCTCTCCACTCTCAGAGTCTTCTATAGCAATGGATCTTAACTTTGTGGAAGTCAGAGGCCCCCCACGATAGTCTACGGAAGGGCTTGGAAAAGGCACAAGTACGTAAACGTTCTGAATGTGGAAGGTCCAGGCCCCCTGAAACTGCTCACACTTTATAGAAGGGAGGCAATTCCAGCACAACAAGGGGAGGGGCAGACACCCCCAAAGCTATAGGCTAGACTTTGTAAATCCCAGGAAATGGGAAGGTGGCCCAAGGAGGCACAGGAATTAGGGATGAAGATTGCTTTGAGAGTTCAAGCATACAATCAAGGAGGGATCGTGGGCCAGAGGAAGCACTAAAATGAATGTAGTCATGTTTCTAAAGAAAGAAATGTCCATCTGAAGCTGGGCAGCTAGGGAGGCAGAGGAGGGAAAGAGGGAGGATCCGTAGTCAGGGATTCTGTGGACCCTGGCGGTAAGTCTAGCTTGCCCTGATGCCTTAAATCCTGGAATCCTATAATCAACCCCTCCTTTTGCTCATGCTGTGTTCACCAAGCATCTCCTGATTAGAGTTTGGCATCCTGAGGAGTGTGCCTACAGGGAGCTGGTGTGTTGGCTGGAGGACACGTGTATCCGGTCCCCTTGGCAGTTACATTTCTCGTCGTAAATTAGTAAATTGGGAACAGACAATTCACAGAAGAAGCAATACAAATGACTAATAAGCACATGAAAAAAATGTTCGTCCTCACCAGTATTCAAAGAAATGTAAATTCAAACCAAAACCGAGATTGTTTTCTACCCATTAAATTAGAAAGGATCTCTTTTTTTAAGTTAATACCTATTACTGGGAAAGAGGTGGTGCAAAGGGCACCTTCATGCGTGGCTGATGGGAGCATCTTGCTACCTGCCGGGGTGGGCAAGTCTCCTTCTGGTTGTGCATGTTCTTTGAACTCCAGCAGAATAGATCCATGCAATCTCACCTGCCTGGAAGGAATGGCTGGAGGGTTCTCTTCACGATCTGTTCACCACCTATTATGTTTACTGAGCACCTATTATGTGCCAGGCTTATGAGGCACAGTGTGGGGGAGGGGTCACATAGAAATCTTATCCCAAAGGCCAAATGATCTCAGATCAAGAGAAAGGCTGAGGCCAGTCCCTCGGTTGGCTGGAAAAGGAGGAGATGGAAGGGGAATGGAGGAGAAGAAGAATCAGGTAGCCTTCCTCTCTCCCCCTCCCACTATCCAATTCTTTCTGAAGTTCCAGGTCTGGCTGAGGCTCTTGGTAGAATGCCAGGCATGTCCTAGAGGCAAGGTTTTCAACCTGAGTCCATTCCCAGAGACTGATTTAATTGGTCTGGGATGGGCCTCACCATAGTATTCTAAATAGTATCCCAGGTATTGTGAATGGGCAGCCTCGGTTGAGAATCCCCGAGAACGGAAAATGAGCAACGCATTCAAGTCATCGTTAAGAGGGCAGGTTTTAGGGTCACCAGACCTGTTTCAGGGACCAGCCACTTACTGCCTGGGTCACCTCCGGAAAGAGGCTTCTTCTTTTCGAGACCGGGTTCTCTTCTCTGTAAAACGGAGATGGAATATCACTGCGTACTGTCATCAAGATGAAATGAGGGGGTGCATGTGAAGCGCTCTCCATGATACTCATGGTTATGACTATCATTGATCAGCCAGACACCATCGCAGGCCGAGGTCTAGCACAAACAAGGGACACAGGGCTCCCAAGTTTTCTGAAAACTGCACGGGAGAAAAACTTTCCAATGAAACAGCCCTGACCATCCACTTGAGGTTTTTCCATGATTTCAGAGTTGGTCCCCATAGTTTGACTTGAGCTCCAGGGACTTTTGTTCCAGCTGACTGTGCAGATGGGGAAACAATGTGTGATTCTACAATCATAACATGGGAAGGATTGATCTGAGCAGTATCAGGACTGAGCTGGTTTACAAAGCCAAGATTTACTGACCCCACTTCTGTGAAGATAACAATTAAGAGCTAGGGGCTGTCAGACCTAATTCTGCCACCACTTACTTAACTGTGTGACCTTGGGCAAATGACTTCACCTCCCTGAGCCTCAGTTTCCTCTCTAACATGGGGATAATTCTGTCTTTGCCTCAACTGGCTTTGGGGGAGGATTAAATGGGTTAATGCGGGTAAAGCTCTGAGCTGGGATCTGGTGTATGTTAAGGCCTCCATGAATGGCTGCCATATGGGGCCTCTCACCAGCCAGAAACAGCCCTTCCCACAACAGTTTGATTCCCTTGTGGCCCTTACGCCCTGCACATGGGTCTTGGGGGTATAATTGCTTATGTGTGTGTCTTATCGAGGGCCTGGCTCGATTCACCCCCTTCCTTTGGTTCCATGGTTCACCATTATATTTAGCCGCTGTTCAGGGAACACATGTGGAACTGAACTAACCTCTCTGCTTTCCCGGATAAGAAAACTGAGGCTCATGGGGGTGGGCCAGGGGTAGCTGAGCTGAGGTCGCACACCTCGTGCAGGGTCCTGAGCCTCGGCTTGCTGGGGAAGGATTCTCAAAGGGGACACGCCTGGACAGATTGGGTGGGACCTTCCATGGCCTTCTTGGGCAGTGAGCTTTAACGGGGGAGCAGTGCAGGAAAAGGTGACCATAGATACCCCCTGGGACTCTCGCTAGAGGTGGGTGAGGCTTTGCAGGTGGCCAGAGAACCAAAGTGAGCAAAGGGAGGGGGAGGGGGAGGGCAAGTAAAATTCACACTGTTACCGGTAGGGTGACTCATTTGTGCCAACAGGCTGGTGAGACATAGAGAAACTCTGGGTACAGGAAGATCAGATGGGATAACGAATTTGAAAGTTCTCTGAAAATGGTAAATCACTCTAAGAGCAGGGGCTCTGGCTTCTGATAGACCTGGATTCAAAGCCTGCTTCTGGAACTTACCTGTGTGACCTTGGGCAAGAAGCTTCAGATTGCTCATCCGAAAGGAGGGGGCGGTAGCAGTAACAGCCTCAGTGGGTTGCTCTGAGGAGTAAGTGATGTAATGTGGATAAGGTGCCTGGCACAGAGCTTGGCACGTGGCCACCGTGGTAGCAGCAATGATGGTGAGAAAGAAGTTGGGCCCTCGGCCCTCCTCACGGTGTTCCCCCATCTGTTTCCTACCCATCTTTCAGCCTTGCTGATTCCCTGAGACAGAAAGGCCTTTTCCCTTCTCTGCACTCTCACGCCTTTTATCTAAGCCTTCCTCACAGCACTTCTCAGAGTAGGCCCTGCATTCATTGCTACTTAATGAGCATGCCTGATTGCCCCCAGCAGCCTGGGTCTTACTCGTTTCTGCCCACTGGGCCAGCACACAACCTCGACCCTGTCCAGAGAGGCATCAGTGAGCAGTGGGATGGCCAGGATGCAGAGACAGCAGCTGGGCGGCAAGAGTCCCGGCCCTGATACCAGAACGGGGTATGTCATTTGCACTAATGAAGCACAGAGGAAAAAGGAATTTGTAAATACATTTTTAACAATTCTACAGACTTTTTTTTGATCGATACAGTTGAATTCATATATATTTTTTTATGAATACAGTTTCCTGTTTGTTTTGTTTTTAGGCTTTGATACAGATGGAATGAATGAGAACTTCCCATGTTATCACAGGGTGATAAGTCTACCTGGAATGTTTGGTAAAGAGCCCGACAGGGGAAGTTGGCCCAGTTGTAGAAAGTCCTATCACCAGGCATCAGCAAAGGCCAAAAGAGATAAAAAGAAAAAGCTTCCACTCTCAAAGACTGGAGAATTCAAGAGCTGGTACTTATGTGCCCTTGTGTGACATGACTCCCCCCGAAGCCGCCGGTTGCTTACCTGTTAAATGGGGGAAGGACAGCTAACCTTGTAAGCACGTGGAGAGGTGGGAGGACGACGTGCGCAGGGCCTCGCTCAGCACCTGGAAGGTAGTGCGCGCTCAATGACACCAGCTACTCTTTCTCTCACTACTTGGAAATGGCGCGAGCTTATGTTTTGTACTTATTACATACCATTTAAAATGAGTTGTGCATAAGATGACCTGTATCCATCACTAAGAGTGAGCCTAGCCTAATACCTCTTACCTGAATAAACCTTTCACAATCACGATTTTGATCTTGAGTCTCTGTTAAATGGGTGTAGAGTGGAAGATGCGGTGGAAAGGTCAAGGAAGAATTGGGCAGGGGGAGATCTCCAGGAGCTAAAGGCCTGGCTGCCGGGTTTTGTTTTTGTTTTTGTTTTTGTTTTTTTCAGTAAGAAAGTTCAGGGACTGCTTTGACCAGGCAAGTGAACCTATGCTTTGTCCATTACCCATGACCCTGAAAACCAACCTACCAACCAAACAACCAAGAAATAAAGCCATTCATCTTAATATTCACTGAGCTGAGAAGACTTTGCCTTCTTCCTTCCTCCCTCCCCTCACCCTCACTTCCTCCCTCCTCTCCCCCTCCCTTCTTCCCTCTCCTCACCCTCACTTCTTCCTTCCCTTCCTTCCTCCCTCCATCCTCTCCATCAGTGTGAAGCCTGGTACCAGAAATGCCTGGTAATATCTCTGATTTAGCTCTTCAGGACAGAAACACCTCTGGTGTTTTTCTCTGCCCTTCCTGCCCATCACAGGGTAAATATCCTGCTCCTTTGTGCCCCTGATCTGTAGCCAGTGTGGCTAGCCCCAGCTTCATGGGGCTGAATAACCTGTTCTGGCTGCCCGAGCCCTGTGTCCTCCCCACCCTCTGCCTTCTCCTGATGACAGGTGCAGCAGGAGCAGATAGCCTTCAGGCCCTTTGGCTCTCCACTGTGACCTTAGGGAGGCCATCTGTGGGTCTAGAGCCTGACTGACTAGCGTTCCATTCCCCACTCCACCACTTACAGCTGGGTGGTCTTGAACAAGGTATACAATCACCAGTGAGCACACAGGGGGCTAATACTTGACACCCCCTCTAGGGTCGGAATTAAAGGAGACGTTACATACTAAGATTTACACTTGTGCCAGCACATAGAAAGCACTTCATAAATGCTCTCTACTGCTGTGATTATACAAAAGAGGGAGCGACAGCACATCAGACTCATCTCACACGGACAGTGGGGCCCTGTCCCAGGATTCACTCTCTGCCAGTTCATAGACGCAGCGGCCCTACTTGCCAGCATTGTGGCATATCATGATGTAACGCTTAGTGAAAGGGTGAGGTACAGTGGCTTCTAAGAGGAGCTCGGTCTAGGTCAGGGCCATGTCCCTTCCGCCCCGGGTATCCAAGGGTCCCCCGACCTGGTGCAGGCATGGACACATCAAGCCAAGCAGATTGTGTAATTAGTAAATCCTGTGCGCCTAACAGAGGCCTGGAGAGCACATGCCCAGCCTACAAGCAAAGAGATTCAATGAGGATTTCCATGCTGCCAGCCACACAAGATCCCACGGCCAGATCCAATCTGCAGGTCTAATTATGGCACTCCTCACACTGCCTGAATGCTTGCTTTGGGCTTGAGTCATGGTCTTCGTCGCCATGTGGATATAGGTATGCATGGGACAGCTTTATGGAGGTGTCATTCAAATACCACGCAATTTGCCCTTTTAAAGTGTGCGGTTGTTGTTTTTCTACTATATTCACAGTGTTGTACAACCATCACCACCGCCAATTTTAGAACATCTTCAGCACCACAAAAACAAATGCCCTACCCACTAGTAGTCATTCTTCTTTCTCTCCTCTGCCCAGCCCTTGGCAACCACTGATCTACTTTCTGTCTCTGTAGATTTGCCTATTCGGGGGACATTTCATGTACGTGAAATCTTACAATATGGGGTCTTTTGTCACTCCCTTCTTTTGCTTGGCATAATATTTTCAGGGTTGATCCATGTTATAACATCTATCAGGACTTTGCTCCTTTTTTCACAGCCAAATAATATTCCACTGTAGGGACGGACCACATTTCGTTGCATCTATTCATCTGTTGATAGACTTTTCGGTGGTTTCCACATTTTGGCTTATGTAAATAATGGCGTTCTGCACATTCGTGTATGGTTGTTTGTGTAGCTACATGTTTTCATTTCACTTTTGAAATTACCTAGGCATGGATGGTGGGCTCCTCTGGTAAGGCGTGTATTTAACCTCATAAGTGCCGTACTGCGTCATTTTGCGCTCCCATCAGAAGCATATGAGCGTTCTAGTTGTTCCACATCCTCCCCAATGTTTGCTAAGGTCAGTCTTTTTATTTTTATTTATTTATTAAATTTTTTTTTTTTTTTACATATAAAGAGAGCACGAGCAGGGGAGGGGCAGAGGGATGGAAAGAGAGAGAATCCCAAGCAGGCTCCGCATTCACCCGACGCGGGGCTTGATCCCATGACCCCCGGGGATCATGGCCTGAGCGGAAATCAAGAGTCAAATGATCAACTGACTGAGCCACCCAGGCACCTCAGGTCAGTCTTTTTCATTTTAGTCATTCTGATGGAGGAATAGAGGTGTCTAGCAGTTTAAATTTGCATCTCCCTGTCCTCACTCTGAACCACTGTGGTCAGCTGCCTGGCCCTGCATGTTCTCCCATGGGGTGAAGAGAGACAAGTAGGTGTTGCTGGTGGCAAATCTGGTAAAGAAAAGAAAAGAAAGAGCGTTTGGCTGGATGGGAGGGGGAGCCAGACAGGGGCAAAGCAGAGAGCTGACTTAGCAGTCTGTAGGTTGGCTGCCTTTGTTTTTCCAGCACATTGGAATCTCCTGGCTACTAGTCTTTTATTTCCTTTAATTAGCCTTCCCCATTGACAGGGACAGGTCAAGATTTCTAGGAAGTGCTCCAGACGACTCTGCCTGACAGACATACATCCCTAGGCATTCATTCCTTAGGGCTGAATTTCTCATCCTCTGAGCTGACTTAGGGGCTGGCAAAACACTTGTGCTTCCCGTGCATTGACTTTTCATTCCTTGCTTCACCTCCAACACAAAAGAAGTGTGTTATTTACAAAATATCTCTATCGCCTTAGAAAATATCTCCCTGGGAAGAATTAAACAGTTACACATTAAAACCTTTTAAAAATGCAGGCATGCACCAGCCACTGCAGACCCGTTTGGCATCTATTTGGTAGAAAAACAAGCTACCAAAGGTTCAAGGCAAAGTTGGCTGACTTGAAAGATGTTTGATTGTAAATCTGAGCACCCTCCGAGATTCCTCAAACAGCGACAGTCTGAGCAGTCACCATGCTGGGGAGGGAAATTCCCTAAATGTGGTGAGGAAATTTAAGAGTTTGGGACAAAGTACTCAGAAATCAATTCCTAACCTACTAAGCTTGTGGTCCCAAGCAGGAGACAGATCTATAAAGAAGTAAATGATAAGATGGTGTGATAGCTGACACCAGAAAGATGGAGAGGGCACAGAAAGGAACTGTTTGGAACATGGTTTAGGGCTATCTGACAGAAAAGGGGATATTGAAGTTGGGCTTTGAAGAATGAATAGAAGTTTGTTAGAAGATAACAGAAGGAACAACCTACCAGCGACAAGAGCATGCAGAAGGCATTGAGATATGAAACTGTGGCAAGATTAGGAAACTGTGGGTCCTTAAGTGAGTCCAGAGCATAGGGTGGGTAAGAAAAATGAGGGGGGAGGGAAGCTGGTGAGTTCAGCAGAGGCCATACCCTGAAGAACCTTGAGGGCCAAAATAACGAGCTTGGGCTTCAAGCACTGCAGGGTTTCAAGCAGAGGTGTGACCTTGTCAGAGTATGTTCTTGAGAGAGCACCGTGGTCACCATGAGGGGGAATGGATGGAGAGAGCAGGCTAGGAGTGATTTTATCAGGGCCTTAGTGCCAGGTGTGGCCCAAGTATGGGTGATGTACCTGGGATTGGAGGTTGGCTGGCAGTACTCCCAGGGAGGCTAGGGTCTGCCAGGGCCTGAAGGAGGGTACAAACCCTTCCCAGTCGTGACCCATTTTATTCCCAGAGGGGGAACCAGAGGGGGATGTTGACCCTCTTCTTCCTCAGGGGAGATCCCAGGCACCATGGATCATTCCTATTCTAGGATGGGAAAATGGCCAGGGCTCAGCCAGGACAGCAACAACCCAAATGTTCTAGGGCCCTTCGATGGCCTTGGTACTTGAACCCCTCATGAGCCAGTGTCCTAAGCCTGGTTGACAACCCAGCTCCCCTCACAGCTATGTTGCACCCTGGGAGTCGGGCAGATCAGGGCGGATTAGATACCCTGCTTTTCCAGAGTTGGAGATGGAGGTGAGGACAGGGCCCAGGTTTAATCATTCCAGGATTAAGAAAGGGGAGGGTCAAGACTTGGAGGGGGGTCTTGAGATTCCCAAGTCCCTTTTCCAGGCTGCTTCGCACAGAGGGTCAGGAAAACCAACACTGTGCCACATGGTAAATGTACATCTTCTTACTTTCATTCTCATGACTATTCCCGTTTTGCAGGTGAGGAAACTGAGGCTCCAAACAGGTAAGACACCTGTCCATGTGATGTTTCAAAGATGTGTCAAGCTGCCTTCTCAAGTCTGAAAACAGACTTGGAGCAAATTCTCCCTCTACACTGGCAGCAGTCAAGCCTGCTTTGCTAAGCAAGGGTTGATGGAGACACAGGCCCCTGGAGACGGTAATGTTTTCTGCATTGGCATGGCAAATGACTTGCAAAATACCATGGTGCTAAGAGAGGTTTCTGCAACAGAGCTCTTGTGACAGGGTGAAGAGGCCATAATGCTCTGGGACTTGTGCTTTTCTTTTTAAAAGTAATCATTTTTTTTCCTCTTTTTGACAAATAATTCAGATCCCAGGACAACGTCGGAGCAGGGAGGGGAAGTTGCCCTTCCCCCCGGCGGCACCCACTTCCTCCAGGGCCCAGGAGAGAGTGGGCCTGCTATCTCCCAGGCCACTCTCTCTGAGCCGGCCCCAGGTACCAGGAGTTTGTTTTATGGATGGGTCTGTCGTGAGTCAGTATGATAATGTTTCCTGTGAGAACTTTATTTCCCTGCATTGTTTGCAAAGTCTGTGTGTGTGTCTGAGCACGTACTCCTAATCTCGGTGGAGACTGTGCCCTGGTTATAAGACACCCCTGAGGGTGGGGGTAGGGACCCAAGGAGACCAGACATGGGCTGTCCCCGTCCCCTCTAGTGGCAGGGAGAGCCGGGGGTGACTCACATGCTTAGGTCTCGCCTCCAGCCTGTGATAGGCTGGCTTCCTTGCTGAAAGCCACTTCAATCAGTCATCTCTTGCTAGCACTTATTGTGGGACCAGGCCACACTGGCTGCACCCACCCATGGCCGTCTGGGACACTTCTGAATCAGGTCAGGAGATGACCCTCTCACTTAGCTTTTAGCTCCTTGGTTTGCAGATGGGGAAACCCAAAGAAGGTACATGACATGTCTAAGCTGAAACCAACCGGTGGAGAGGCACACGGTTCAGCAGTAAAGCAGGGTGTTCGGAGCGCCCTCGTCCTAGGTTCGAATCCTATTCTGCCACTTGTCTCTGGGTAGGTTGCATCATCAAACTTCGGTCGCATTGACTGACAAACGGTGTTAATCATACTCACCTTGCAGACCAGCTTCAAGCATTAAGTCAGAAAACAGATACGGACCAGGTGCTACAGGGGTTGGGAGACTATTCTATTCTTTCCCCGTTTCCTCTGAAACTCAATTTGGAGTTGGTTTGCTGTAGCAAGCGCTATACTGCAGATGCCTCCGGGGAAGGTGTTGAGGGGACACCGGGGCACCTCGCTCACAGTTCTCCCCAGACCACTTAGTCAAAGCCACTGGACTTCTGAGCTTTCCTGAACAGAGAGGAAATGGCCCTGGTGTTAAGAGATAGCTATCAGTAGTAGTCAGGAGCTTAGCCAAGAGTTTTAGAAGAAGAAGAAAGAAGAAACTGTAAGTTGTCCCAATTCTCCTGAACATCTTAGCCCACTGCCCACTGGCTTCTCTGACCCCTCCCCAATTTTTGAGAGAGAGAGAGAGAGAGAGAAGGAGAGAAAGAGAGTATGAGCGGGGGAGGGGCAGAGAGAGAGGGAGAGAGAATCCCAAGCAGGCTCTGCACTGTCAGTGCAGAGCCCAACATGGGGCTTGAACTCACGAACCATGAGACCATGACCTGAGTGAGAAAGTTTAATTTATAAATTATGCACAGGAGACATTAACAACAACAACAATAAAATAGGGCAATTAGAACAATATACTATTATTAAAGTTATGTGATTGTCTCTCTCTCTCTCTCAAAATATCTTACTGTAGTGGGGTGCCTGGGTGGCTCAGTCGGTTAAGCATCTGACTCTTGATTTTGACTCCACTCATGATCTTGTGGTTCATGAGTTTCAGCCCCACATCGGGCTCTGGACTGGTGGTGTGGAGCCTGCTTGAGATTCTCTCTTTCTCTTTCTCTCTCTCTCTCTCTCTCTGTCCCTCCCTGCTCAAAATAAATAAATAAATAAATAAATAAACTTAAAAACAAATTTTACTGTACCATACTCACCCTTGTTCCTGTGATGATGTGAGATGATAAAAGGCCCACGTGATGAGATGTGATGAGGCGAATGACGTAGGCACTGTGACGTCGCGTTAGGCCACTTCTGATCTTCTGCCGATACCTTGGAAGGAGGATCATCTGCTTTGGAGCTTGACCGTGGGTAACTGAAATCATGGAAAATGAAACTGCAGATAGGGGAAGGGGGGCAACTGTATCTATACACTGATATCCTGTCTTCCCTCACGAGGAGGGACTGACTCATTGTATCCATTCAGTCATTTATTTATTCAACACACCATAACCAAATTCCCACTTTGTACCAGGTCTGTGCTGGGAGTTAGGTTTTCGGAAAATGAAAACACGGTGCCTGTCTCCAAGCAGCCTGAAGTCTGGACCACCCTTGTGAAAATGTGCATTACTCCTCCGTCAGCCATTCATCGAATGACGCTCATTGGACGTGTATGGTGCGTCAGGTGCTGTGCTGGGGCTGGGCTGACGGTACAGAAGATGGAATCCCTGCACACACATAACCATAGCGATCTGCACAAAGCAGGCGCTAAGATGAACTCAGGATTCCAGAAGGTCAGAGTCTGAGGCCATCCAGAATCCACACAGCCCACTGGTTTTCAAACAATCCTGTGTGGGTACTGGGGATTGAGTATCGCTGTTTCATAAAATATTCTAGTAGTTTACAGCTTTATTGAGGTATTATTTACACACCGTAAAATTCACCCATCGGAGGTGTACAATTCAAGGCTTTTTAGCAAATGTACGTTGTGCAAACATCACCACAATCCAGGTTTAGAATGTTTCCATCACTCTCTAAAGTTCTCTTGTTTGCAGCCAGTCTCTGCTTGAAGCATTCTATTTTCTAAATAAGCAGAAGGAAATTTTGAGAACCAGCAATCTATTCTAACCCACTTACTCTACCAATGAGGAAACTGAGGCCCAGAGAAGAGGAAGGGCCCTGCTGGGGATATGTAGTGAGCCAGCATCATTGCTGGGTTTCATCCCCAGAACAGCCTGACTTCCAAGTCAGGTTCTTTTCACTCATGGGAGGCAGTGCCCAAATAATGGTTAAGGGTCCTGGACTCACTTAGTTTGAGCTCAAATCCTGGCTCCACCATTTATATGCTGTGTGACCATGGGCAAGTTGCTTAACCACTCTGGGCCTCAGTTTCTTCACAGGCTCGTGTGCAGAAGAACAGTACCTACCTGAGAGGGTTGGTGTGTGCATTCCACGAGATCACGTACATGAAGGGACTTAGCACAGTACAGGATGTGGAGTAAGTACTCAGGGAAAGTTGGCTAATTGGCTAATGATCATTTCACCACATCATGGTCTCCCAATTTGCCCTCAGAAATTTGGAAGTGAAAAAGACAATGATTAAACAAAACCAGTCCAGGCCCCAAATGGAAATGCATGTACAGAGGCAGCTTTCTAAGAACATGGTGCAACACCCCACCCTGGGGCATCATCACCCTGCTTGGCAGAGATGAGGCAACTGCTGGGGGCGTTGCTCAAGCCTCCTCGGACCCAGCAGGAGACTCAGCGGTTGCTGTTCCTTCCTCCCCAGTTTCAGCGTTGCCCAACAGGCCCACAACAGACACGTTTCATCAGCGTCCAGGGAGCCTGGCTTCCTTCCCACTCCCACCCTGAGGGGCCAGATGTGTGATTCTGGAGGACAGTCAGGAGGGACCAGGCTCCGCCCCCTGCCCCGCCCCAGCCAGCGCTTCTCAGCCCCTGGTGTGGAGGAGGCATCTGAGCGACAAGGCGACAGGGCAGGGCACCCAGGAAGGACAGTGACTTATCACAGCGCTGCGTGCCTTGTGTGTGTTATCTCTGTCAGCCTAAGAAGGAAGCTATTAGTATCAACCCCATGACAGTGGAGGAAACCGAAATTCAGAGAAGGTGGGGGTGTTTGCCCAGGTAGAGAGCTCCCAAAAAACCATTTGGTTCCACGAGAGGTGGGATTAGGTCCAGGTAATGCTGCTTCTATGAAGCAGAGTGGGATTTGTTTTGTTTTGTGTTTGTTTTGAGCATGCAAACATCAGACATACTTTAGACACTGTGGAAAGAGTTCTGCCTTGGAAACTAAGCATATCTGACTTGGGGCAAGTTGCTTAACCTGAGACTTCATTTGGGAAAAAACACTGTCTAGTTTGCAAGGTTGCCATGGTGATTAGAGAGCCTACATGTGAAAAGCACCTACATGGTTTACTGAGCTGCTCCTGAGTGCAGGGTATGGAGGACACATAGCTAAAACAACACCCCTAACCCTAAGAAGTTCCAGTGTATGTGACAGCAGACAAAATCCTATGGTAACCTAAGTTCCATTTTTTTTTTAATTAAAAAAAATTTTTGTTTAATGTTTATTTATTTTTGAGAGAGAGAGCACGAAGGAGGGGAGGGCAGAGAGAGAGGGAGACACAATCGGAAGCAGGCTCCAGGCTCTGAGCTGCCAGCACAGAGCCCCACGTGGGGCTCGAACTCACAGACTGTGAGAAAATGACCTGAGCCAAAGTTGGACTCTTAGCTGACTGAGCCACCCAGGCGCCCCTCTAAGTTCCATTTTGATGAAGGTTAGAATAAAAGAGATGTGGCAGAAACCAAGGAGGGAGCCAGGGACAGCTCTTAAATGGTGAATGGACTGCCTTGAATGGTGAATGGACTGTTGACAGCTAGAAAAGGCTTTGTGGCCCCTTGTAGCTGGAAGTCAGGGTGTGAAAGGGGAGGGGGCAGGTGAGGCTGGAAAAGCCCACTGAAGTCAGACCATGAGGGTCTTGAATGATGGAGATTTTAAACTTTATTGTGTAGGTCACAGGGAGCCATTGAAGGTGTCTGAGCAAGGGCATGACCCGACCAAAGGGCCCTGATCTGCTGGCAGCTACACTATGGTTGTCAGAAAATGGCTCCCCTTTTAGGGCCCTTCTCTGGGCTCTCGGGCCAAATGAGAGTGTGAACGCTGCTTGCCTGCCATGTGTGAGGCACCTGTTGGATTTAGAAATGACTTCAATATATGCACCACTTTAACAAGGTAGTAACTCTGCCACCAGAGAGCAGGTGATAATTTGGTGAGCGGGGAGCACTGCTGAAAGCTGACGTTAATGAGAGGTTCCAGCCCCCAGCGAGGACAGATGTACCACAGGTCAGTCAGGGAAACAGCGGAGGTCACCAGTCAGGGCAAATAGCTCTGTGGCAGCTCATAATGATGACAACAAGTCACCGATGGTCTGGACACCGTTTTTGCCAAGGCAGGGAATTGCTCATTTTATCACTATCATGAATACATAAGCAATGAGCACGTAGAAAAAAAAAAAAAAAAAAAAAAAAAGGTGATAGAAATAGTTCCCCTGCTCTGGGTCGTCGTTGGCTATCTAGGACAGCCTGAATCATGCTGCAGTGAAGCCAGACCCATTTGGGTGAGGCCACAGGTGGGGGTGGGGCAATGAAGGCCACTCTTTTGCCACTGGGGTCACTGGGTTAGCCCATCATCCATCCACCATCCGTTTTTATTTCCAGACACTCCAGGAACCCCCTTCTCCTTACTGCCTGGTCTTGGGCCACTTTGCACAGATGTTGTTGCCACGACCCAGGAAACTGGCCACCAGCCTTGGGCTTCCCCCCACCCCAGATGATGCCGAGGCTTCTTCTGGGTTTCCACTATTGTTCCATGGCAGCCATAAAATACCAGGTTTGTCCTTAAGCTCGGGCCGACACTTGCTGACCCATTCTAGGAAGAGCCTCTCTGTTGTACTGGTGGAGATAAGGTTTGGGGACAGATGTCCTCTGTCCACTGTCATGACTCTCAGTCAAGAGCCGCTCCTGCTTAGCTCCTGGCCACCTCCCCCCAGGTACCACCAAGGGCAGATGCAGACCCTGACCTTGCAGTGCTTGAAGACCAGCCATGCTCAGCTCCATCTCAGTGGCCTGAGTCGTCCCATGTGGGGACCCTCTGATCCATAATCCTGAAGCCTTAGGAGTTCAAAAAAGGGTGAGGCCACTAAGGGCTGGGATGACTAGGAAAGGGAACCGAGAAGGAGAAAGAGAAGAGCTCAAGTAGGGGGGTAAATGCGATGAAGACGGAATGGAAAAGATCACGAAAGCCCGTACTTGCATTTTTGTTTACTGCAGGTGCATGCTTTGTGCAGGATAACTTGTTGCCACGTCAATTTCTGACTTGTTCTTGCTTAATGTAAGAGGCTCATGGAAGACAGAGAGGTAGCATCTCAATCTCTCCACATCAGCTTTCTCACTGAGAAGAATTTACCAGCTTTTTCCCTGCCAAAGCCAGTGTTCGCAGAGTCGATGGTATTGGACGGTTCTGGATGAAGGGGAGTTCAAGGGTCAGAGGGAACAGAAGTGGGGAGGAAAGGGTTGTGTCGACTGAGACTTGGGTGGGGGGGGGGTGCTGGGAGGTGGCCTGGAGGTAGTTGAGCCAATGATAGGTGTATTGGCACGCAGGCCATGGGGGCAGACGCTGGGGCTGTGACCTGGGGACTGTGGCTTGGCCTGCAGGGATGGAACCACCTTCCTCTGAGAGGCAGGGGAGGATTTGCAGAAGCAGCCACGAGAGACCGCAGACTAGAGGCCCTTCCTTGACTTTCCAGGTGGCCCCACCCTGAAAACATATTTGATTTAGAAAGAAAATATATTTACTTTTATATTTAAACGCCGTGGAACAATTTGATACCTTTTCTATTGGCACTGAAAAATCGATGCAGAGGGAAATCACCACCAAATATTGGCAGTGATGGTGATGTTCGTGTTTGATCTTGTGCCACTCACAGTTTGTACTTTGTCCATGATGAACAGGAATTACTATCGTCATAACGCTGTTTTTATGACAATGAAGCATATTTGCAAACAGCATTTTGGTTAAAAAATTTTTTTTTTTTTGTAAATGTGGGTATGTATCCACTTAGACCAGAAGTTTGGGAGATGGTAAGTGCCCTTGTCTGTCAGTGACCAGGGCGTAGTTGATGCTTAACTTCTCGTTTTTCATTCTGAAATGAATAGAGCACTTCATTCTCTATTGAGTCTATTTTTTCTACAATAAAATGAATTTTATAGTAAAGAAAAATAAAGGAAATCTTTTCAGAAGGGGAAGTAGGGAGTCCCCCCTCACACACACACACACACACATCCACAGCCCCTCTGGGACAAATGAGAAGGACACTGGGGTGGGGGACATGATGTGGAGGCAGCCAAGGCTGGGGTGAGGACAGTCCCCATGGGAGCCTGTGTTGAGCAATGGGGTTGTGCCGGGCAGGGAGGGAGGGACTGGATTCCAAAGGCTGCCCATCAAACCCTTGTCCATCTCCCTGTTAGCATTTGCATCAAACTTTGGTAAAAGTGCCCTTATCTACCCCTGCAAAGTATGTAGCTTAAGTATATCCCCCTCCCAGAGGGTAGGCATTTATTAGGTCCCAGTTGTTGCTAGGTCCTGGGATGCATAGGTGAATGTGATAAGTTTGGTGGGAGGAGCCTGAGCTCAGAGTACTCATTCCACCTCTTTGCACATTGCAGCCTTCAGCAAGTTACTTACTGGCTCTGGGCTCCACCTCATTGCTCTGTCAGAATGAGGAGAGGGGCACCTGGGTGGCTCAGTCGGTTAAGCGTCCGACTTCGGCTCAGGTCATGATCTCGTGGTTCGTGAGTTGGAGCCCTGGATTGGGCTCTATGCTGACAGCTCAGAGCCTGGAGCCTACTTTGGATTCTGTGTCTCCCTCTCTGCTCCTCCCCAGCTTGTGCTTTGTCTCTCAAAAAGAAATTAAAGTTTAAAAAAAGAATGAGGAGAATGCCACATCTCCTGAAGGGGGCTGTCACCAGGGTTAAAAGGGATAACAGACTATGCAAAACCCCCATCATGGAGATGGGCACATCATAGATGTTCAACAGAAGTCCTGCTCCTCTGTGTTTCTCTTGGGTGTCCTGCAACTTCCCTACTCAGAGCTAGAGGGGAGAGGCAGACGGACACAAGAGCATTTACACAACAAGAGTAAAATGAAGGCAACAGTAATGGTGATGATGCTGCCATTTATTAAGCATATATTTTGTCTCAATCCCTGTGCTAAGAGCATGAACAGTATTCTCATAATAACCCTGAGAAGACATTCCTATTTTACAGAGAAGGATATTGAGGGTCAAAGGGGCTGAGTAATTTGTCCAAGGCCACAGAGTTAGAAAGTGACAGAGGTAGACTTGACTCCAGATCTATCTTGCTCTTGACCACAAAACTGTATCCTTTTCTAATCTGATAAATGCCAACCCAGAGGTCTGTCCAGGGCATTAAAGAAATACAGAAGTGAGAACATGGTGATGGGAACCAGCAAAATCCAGGGTGGCTTCTCAGAGGTGGTGTCATTTGTACAGTTCTGTTGGGAGCTCATCAGGTTCCATGTTTGGCAGACGCAACGGTTAATAAGAAGGTGACTGTCTCTGAATGGAGTTCTCAGGCTCACGTGGAACTCAAGATCCTGGCTATGGGGTCCCTGATCCCACATCTGCCTTTTAGGACAGCGACGCAAATTGATTAAAAAACACCCAGTGGGTTGGCGAGTATTTATTGAGTGCTTTCAAGGCACTCCAGAGTCATCAGCTCCTTGAACTCTCAGAGCAACTTGCAACACAGAAATTCCCACCCTGTGTTAGGTTCCAGGAATGGAGACCACGCAGGCCAAGGCACTTGGCTGAAGCCACAGAACCTGAAGTGGATCAGGACTCGGACGCAGGTCTAGTCAGGAACCGAACGCCCAGGTTTAGCCTTGGACGACACTGCAAATCCAGACGCTTGCTGCATGCGAGCATGCTTCCCAGGGGGGACACAAAGAAATGGTCTCCCACCCAGCCATGCAGTCTCGGTGCAGAGAGCCTGGCCTTAGAACAGAGGTGGCAGACTGGGGTGGGGGTCAAAGAGTCATATAGCTCTGGGCTCAAATTCTGACTCAGGCACTTAATATCTATGACTTTGAGGGGCGGCTGGGTGGCTCAGTCCGTTAAATGTCCGACTCTTGGTTTCGGCTCGGGTCATGATCTCACTGGTTTGTGAGTTCGAGCCCTGCATCGAGCTATGAGCGGACAGTGCGGAGCCAGCTGGGGATTCAATCCCTCTCCTTCTCTCTCTGCCCCTCACCCACTTGCACGAGCACGTGGATGCATGTGTGTATGTGTGTGCGCCCTCTCTCTCAAAAAAATAAAAACTTAAAAAAAACCCTGTGACTTTGGGTGCCATTTTCCCCCTCTGAGCCTCAGTTTCCTCATCTATAAGAACCCAGGAGTACTGTGAAAATAGGAACGAATGCATATCCAGTGCCCTGGCCTGTGGCTGCCACTCAATAGATACCCAAGAAAAACTTGTTGTGTTTATATCTAAGGAGCCCAGCATTGTTTATCGGGGCCTCTGACTGGCAAACCCTTGACCCAAACCGTTGCACAACATTGGTCCTGATCATATGAGCCTTTGCACCAGAGCTCAGATCCCCTGAGTCCCCATGGCCCTATCCTAAGATGCTGAGTCCCGTGCATGTGGCAATAATCGTCTCACATGGCAGCTGCCCTTCCTGCAATGAGGACCGTGGAGGCAGCCAAAAGCCCGGTGGTGTCACCACTGTGTGCTCCATCCCAGGGCGGGCCTGCTCTGCTTGGGGATTGCTAAACATGGCCCCGTGTCCCTGGCACCATTCAGGGAGCTCATGCCAGGGCTAGAGGGGGATGGAGATAAACAGGGCGTCCGGAGTCCACCATTGGGAGGGACACAGATGCCCGACTCCACCATCTCTTCAATCTGCCCAACTCTACCCTGCAAGACCACAGCCTTAAAGGCCAGAGAGATTGGGGTTCAAAACTAGGCTCAACCCCTTGTTAGCTACGTGACTCTACAGTGCACTTGCCTTCCCTGACCCCATCTGTAAAATAGGATTTATCATTCCTATCGTTCAGTGTTGCCGTAAAGATTAAAGGACATGTTGGGTATCATGGTCCCAGCAAAAGGCCCAGCCCCCAGTGGGTGTTGAGTATGTTTCCCTCTTTTCTCTTAGATAATCTGCTTTTTCTCTCTGGACTTCAGTTTCTTCACATCAGACATAAGACCTGATGGCCTCTTGGGGCCTTTCTAGCTCTCATCGTCTTCAGGGCTGGCCCAAACTGGAACAAGAGTCGTGGGTGGTGTCAGCCATCAGGCAAGAAACAGAAGGCAGAATCAGCCCCATGTCACTCAGCCACTAAGCTAGAGACTCGGGTCAAGATGCAGATAGTGGGAGCTTCCTGCCCCAAACTCCCAAGCAGTAAGGAACTTCTGCTTCTATGTCATCAGAATAGGGGCTTGGCTGGCTGTCTGCCTGCCATTAAGGTGCCTGGACACTTTCCTGGGCCACTTTTAAACATCTGAGCCTATTCAATTTATGGTTCTCTGGAGTACTAGCTTGTGCTGGACTCTTCTTAGTAAATCTCTATTTTACTTTCCAAAAATAACATTAGCTCTTTGGGGAAGGGGCAGGCCTTGCACAGTGTGAGGGCCCAGTCAACACTCACCAATCACTAACTGAGTTACCTGTATATGGCAGGCTCTGTGCTAACACTGGGCTGGTAACCAGCCTCCAAAGATGGCCTCCAATGATTCCAGCCTCCTAGTAGCCACACCTTTGTGTAGTCTCCTCTCAGAGTGCCTACAGCTGAGCTGTATGGCCAATAGGGTCTTGTAGAAATGATAAAATTGACTTCCAAGGCTAGGTCATAAAAGGGCAGTATGGATTCCACACTGCTCTTCTAGATCACTCACTCTGGAGAAACCAGCTGTCATGTTGTGGGGACACCCAAGCAGGGGAGACTATGTGGCAAGTAACTGAGGCTTCCTGCTAATATCATGTGAGTGGATCATCTTGGAAGCAGATCCCACAGCCCCAGTCAAGCCTTCAGATGATGCAGCCCCAGTTGACATCTGATGCAACCTCATGAGATACTCTGTGCCAAAACCTTCCAGCTAAGCTGCCTTCAAATTTCTGACCTGCAGACACAGTATGAGATAATCAATGATTATCATTGTTTTGGGCCACTAGATTTTGGGATAAATTGTTATGCAACCATAGATACCTGATACACTCAGAATACAAAATGATATATCAGTATAATTGACCCTTCATCCTCTCTTTTGAGGGACTCTGACTTGCTCACAGCCCCCAGTGCCTGAAACATGGTGTCTCGTCCTGCATGGAAGTTTCCCCAACTATGGTTTACTGACCATCTCTTTCAGGAACACCTGGGATGTTTGCCTATAGTGCAGGTTTCTGGGATCCACACAAGACTTATTTAGCAGATGTGTGTGCCTCTGGTGCCCATTTCACGTGACAGGCCCTCTTCTGATGTCATCCACTGATGTGGTGACAGTTTTATGCATGCCCAGCCTCACCCTGAGCTGTTAACTGTCCCATGCGTGGTGTGGGCAGCACATCTTTTCACACTCTGTCCTGGGACTTTCTCCAAGGTTGGGGGAGCCCACACACAAACATAGTCAGGATGCCCCTGAGGGTGATCCTTGACTAATGTGGATGGGAACTGTCCTTCTAGCACATACTCTTGGGAGTATTTATTTACTGAGAGAGCAGTGACTTCAGCAGTGCACCCCTATATGGACTTTTCCTCCTTCTCTGTCTGGTACTCTTCATTCTCTTACTACTGCTTCCTGTAGTCATCTCCCTCAGACACCACCTGCACCCATGGCTCTGTCTTGGGTGCAGACCACCTGCACCCATGGCTCTGTCTTGGGTGCAGGAGAACCCATCATAAGACATACTGAACCAGAGTCTGTGAAGTGGGTCCCAGGACACTGCATTTATGAGAGTTCCCTGGGTGATTCTCAAGCACACCTGATGTTGAGAACGCTGCTGGAAAGAGAGTTTCCCAGTGTGGGGACCAAGCGCTCTGCTTCTAAGACCTGCTGGGTTCTCATACGTGCTGGACACCTTCCATCTGCCTGTCAAGGTCCATGCCCACCCTTGTCCTGGATACTTTGCAACCTGAATGGTTGACATCAACAGACATCCTCACCCTCTGGTTCCTGGCCGGCTTCAGTCAATGGGACACACGCACGAGCCCAGAGGGGTAAACAGAGAGGGATTTGGGGCTTATTCCCCTGGTTCTCTCCCTGTGGGGTCCCCACAAGCTGGCTACCACTTTGGATCAAGGTCAATACTTCTGTCAGGTTGTCTTCTTCCCACAGCTTGCTTTCTTTCCAGGTTATGGTGACTGCTGTCTCTTTGTCATTGTGTCTAGCCCCAGGTTCTGCACTATCCTTGTGGTTTTTTAACACTCTGCCCACTCCTTTGTAAATAATCCCTTTATTAAACTCTTCGCAAATTACCCAGTCTGAGTGTGCCTGCTGTTTCTTGGTGGGATCCTGACACAATTCTGTTGGGCACCATGCCTTGTAGTGGATGGCATATATCACGTTTCCCTCACAAAACTGTGGTGGTTGCAAGGTGTGTGCTCCTTCCCTGACTTTTGTTTGGAAATGTCCTCACCTCCCAACGTATCAGAGGTGGGGCTCCACCCTCTGTTTCTGGGATAGGTGGAACACAGGCATAAGCTCATTGGCTTTTTGCATTCCCCTGGACACAGTGATTGGTTAGGTGGTATATTGTGTGACTTGGGCTGGTCCAATCAAGCTGAAGTGCTGGCCTGTGCTACCAGAAAAGAGCAGCAGTTCCTCATCTGGGGGCTGCCTGGCTATGCTGGACTTCTGGCGATGTCAGAGCTTCACCTTGGGCAGAGGTGCAGTGTGGGAAATTGGCTCCCTCCCTTCTCTGCCAGCTTAAAAACTGTGTGCTTTGGGGGAAATTACTTCCCAATTCTGCACTTCAGTTACCTCTTGAAAGGGGGCATAGGAATTTAACAAGTGCCTTGGTGGATTCTTTTAAGACTAAGCCAGAGAATTAATTCATGAAAAGAATTTGGAACAGAGATTTTATTAATGCAGCTTTTAGGTTTTACCCAGAGGCCTCTTCTTTCCTAGGATATGTCAGCAGAGCTGGAGAGATTTAAGTGACAGCCTGCTGCTGTGCTCAGAATTACCCCCACTGAAGACTCTGCTATGAAATCAGGCTTCTCCACCCTCATTCACAGGCTTCCGTGTTGCTCACAGGGACTGTCTTCCTTCCTTCCTTCCTTCCTTCCTTCCTTCCTTCCTTCCTTCCTTCCCTCCCTCCCTCCCTCCCTCCTTCCTTCCTTCCACCCTCCCTCCCTCCCTCCCTCCCTCCCTCCTTTACTTCCTATATTTGTTATTTGAGAGACAGTGTGTGTGCACATGTGTGAGCAGGGGAGGGGCAGAGAGAGAGGGAGAGAGGATCCCAAGCAGGCTCCACACTGTTAGCACAGAGACTGATGTGGGTGGGGCTCGATCTCATGAACCTGAGCTGAAACCAAGAGCTGGTCACTTAACCAACTGAGCTACTCAGGCACCCCTCACAGGGACTGGCTTTCTGTGGCTCCCTTCCACTGGCTCACCTGATGTGGCCAGGAATGTCTGAATCACCCCTCCCCTTTACCACATAAATTATAACCCAGACCCAATTCTTCCATATTTTCAATATACTGGGATCTCTGAGAAGAGTGGAAGCTGGGTCCTGGGAGGCTTCCCACCAGGAAGCGGCTTTAATGGCTGGCTTTCCCTAGCTGGAGAGGGGGAGCTCTGTGCCACCCCGCTGTTGTCCTGGTCTAATCTGTCCTCCAAAGCCTTGTGAGTCCTTGCTGCAGACATGCCCGCAGCACCCTTTGCAAACAACCATCTGGTCATAGCCAGGCCTGGAACATCAGGGAAGCAGGACTAGGAGAGGTGAAGGACCTTGTTTAGCACAACTAATCCTCTGGTGTCTGAAACACACCCTCATCCGAGCTTCCTTCCCTGGGGTTATACACTGCTCTGTTCAGATTTCCCTATAAAAAATGCAAATGTTGGAAAAATAAAAGGCCTTTTAGGATCTGGATTTTGCCTCATTTCCACTCTTCTTTCCGATGAGTCAGGTCCCACATCCCCAGTGGATGACTTAGTTTTTCCAGAACCAGGCCAGGCTCTATCACATCTCCGTACCTTTACCTATACTTTCCTTTACCTGGAACACTTCCACACTTTCTCTACCTGACTGACTCCTTTTGGACTTTTAAGATTCAGCCCAGCTGTTGCCTTCTCCATCCCCCACACTGAGTTTGGGTCTCTCCACTATGTTCCCTTAGCATCCTGAACAAGATTCTGTAGTTGCCCATATCACTCTGACTGGTAACTGTTGGGTTAATTGTCTGACTCCCTCGTTAGACACTGTCTAGGAGGCAGGGTCCATGACTGGGTCACTCCCAGCATCCCCAGGATGCAGGGTCTAGTATACAGTAGGTGCTCAGGGTGTTTTCCCTGACTGTATGAATGGGTAAATGCCACTGTCTTAACAGGCTACTGGCATTGCTAACTGGGTATCTTAGTTTGGACTTGCCCCCAAGCAGACTCTTAGCAAAGATCTGAGTGTAAGTTTATTGCAGAGGTGATGAGAATACCATCAAGGCCCTGGAATCGAAGTCAACTAAATGAAGTGTGTCTATAAGCGGGATCCTAATCCCACTGGGCATCTCCAGGAGTCAGTACAGATTGTATCTGACCTGGGGAGTAGAGGAGCTGGGGTGTTTCTTCCCCACTCCTATCAGTCTTTGACTGGGGCTCTTCTCAGAGAGGAGTAAGACGGTGGCAAATCAGGTCAGGCAAAGCAGTGCAGAGGCTGGCGGTGGGAGCTGACCTTGTGCACTCAAGCACCTACCGGCGAGGGGAATGGGTGGACTCCTACCCTTGTATTCTGCAACCTCCACTCTCTCCCTTCCAATCCTGACAACACACTCCTTGAGGGCAGTGACTAACCCATTCATCTTTATGTGGCCAGCATTCAGCAACAGTGCCTGGCTCGGAGAAGATGCTTGGTGACTATGGAATGAATGAATGAATGAATGAATGAATGAGTGAGCGAGTGAATAGTGATTGAAGACAGTGGCTATCAGGTTAGCAACTTTCTTCCTCCCTGGCAGGAGACACTAGAGGTGTGGAGGCCCCTGGGAGCCCAGAGAGAACGCAGGTGGGTGCAGGAATGAATGAATGAATGAATGAATGAATGAATGAATGAATGGAGGTGGACTGTCAGTGGGAAGGGGAAGACCGCCCTGCAGCTTTGAGGCTGGCTGGCCCGGTTGCCGTGAAGAAAAGCTCATTGCCTGTATTTTTTATGGGGTGGGAGGCTCCCCAGGCTCGGGCCTTGCTGTTGTGGGAATCAGTTTCCGCCCTGGGCCTGTGGGGTTGCGTGACTCCCGGAATGCTGGGCCCAGGGCGTGGAGGCAAGCAAACGCCATTAGCCATATCAGCGATCTCCTGGCGCAGATATGGAAGTTTGAGGAGGCCCAGCCGGCTCTGCCCGACTGTAAAGAGACCTGATTGAGCCGGGTCATGGGGAGGTGGCGGTGATTAAAGGGGGTTGAGTCCCATGGACTTCCTGCCCAGCAGGTAGTGGCGACCTGGGGGGGCGGGGTGAGAGGGTGGAATATTAGTCATAGAGTAAACCCTCTCTGAGCTCATAAAACCTGGGCAGAGAGCTGCCTCAGGAACCTCCAATAGGTCTTGGGGGGGAAAGCTGATTCCCTGGGGTGGAATTGTAGTGCCCTGGCCTTATCTTCCTAGTCTGGGACTGAAGTCTGGCTTCAGCCTTGGCAGTGCCTGTCCTGAGGCCTGACTCAGGCAGGCAGGTGCAAAAGACAGCTCTAACGAGGGAACAATAACTCCACAGCCCCAAGATTTCTAGTTTATAGTGTTTGAGAAGCACTTTCTCCTCCCACTGCCTCATCTGTCCTCCAAACAGCCTTGCTAGGTCTGTAAAAACGGTTATAACCTCCATTTTATTGATGAGAAAACTGAGGTCCCAAGGTTTCAGGCCTGAAATATGGGGAGTCAGACTAGGAGGCTGAATTTCAAAGACGGCAAGTCTAGCATTTGGCTGTGGCTGAGGCCCAGAGGACATGGGTTGGGGGTGGGGGGAAGGGAAGGGAGGAGGTGTTTCCTAGTCTGGGAGGCAGGGGAGGGGAGAGGAGGGAGTGTTTCCTAGTCTGGAAGGCAGGCACCTGCAGGGAGAAGGAATCTAAGAGTGATATAGGACGCTGGCCCTGAGCCCTGCCATCTGTCTGGGCCACTGCTTCCTGATAATAAAACTCTTTCTGAAAGCAGAGACAGGATCTCAGGGGAGCTTTCTGTTGAGTTACGGGAGAGAATAAAGTCCTATGAAGGAGTCAGAGCAAGGCACACGTCTTCAATGGTATGTGTGTGTCTGTGTGTGTAAAGATGGGACTGAAACACCCATAGGGGCCCCATTTAAGCAGATCTCTAAGCCTCAATTCCTGGGTGGGGGTGATGAGAGTGAAATAGAATACTATTCATCTCCAGGGGTCACTGTGTAGGAGCAATGAGATGACATATGTCCTTGTCTGTGGGAAGATCTTAAGAACTGGTAGTTGATCAGAATTCTGTTTCTCCAGCAGCTCCTAGCAAGTAGAAGGCACTCAATACTTAGGGAACCAATGGATAAAAAGAAAGCAGAGAAAGTGAAACCTCTTTTTTGACTTTGGTGGGAAAACTGGGCTTAGAGAGTCAACGTGAATTTTTGGAATACTTTTTGGTCTTCTCCTTGACTGTCACTGTCCTATAACTGTCTTCACTCTCTTGTACTGCCCCAACTGTGCCTCTCCAGCCCATGTCACCTCTCAGCTGCAGACACCCATCTATCTAACAGCTAACTCGACCCCCTCCTGGATGTCCACCAGTTTCCCACCCTTAGTATTTCCAAAACAGAACCTGTTATCCTTCCCTGAGATAAACCTCCATCTTCTTCTTCTTCTTGTTTCAAAGTTTATTTATTTTAAGAGAGGAGAGGGCATGAGCGAGGGAGCGTCAAACACAGAGGGAGAGAGAGAATCCTGAGCAAGCTCCATGCTGTCAGCGCAGAGCCTGATGCAGGGCTTGAACTCACAAACCATGAGATCATGACCTAAGTCGAAATCAAGAGTCAGATGCTTAACCAACTGAGCCGCCCAGGCGCCCCTAAACCCCTATCTCAATAAGGAGCATGTCCCTGTTCCTGCCATGTCACCGAGGTCAAACCCTGAGAACCACCCTGGAGTGCCCCCACCCTCGCATTAAGCAGGCCCTGGACTGTTCTGCAAAACTGTCCACCCATTCCGTCATCATTGCTGATGCCCTCCCCTCACTCATGCCACCTTCATCTCTCATCTGTGGGACAGCCAGAGCCTCCTAAAGGTCTTTCCACCTTCCCATCAAGTCCTATCTCCTTGCTGGACGACAGGATGAATATATCTGATTTGACACTTCCTGGCTTAAAATCTTCCATGGCTCTCTGCTCCCCTAAGATAAGGTTCAAACTCCATTGTCCATTAGTGTAGACCCTGCTTAATTTGATTCCATTCTGCTCCAGTCATTTCTCCCCCTGCCCGCCACCACCCTTCTGTTCCAGCCACACCAAAATACTCATCCTGACTAATGTGCCATGCACTGGAGCCTTTGCACACAAGCCCCTTGCCCGGACAGCTCTTCCCTGTCTGCCTGGTCAACCCTTACAAATCTTCCCAGTCCATCTCAAATGTCACCTCCTCCATGAAGCCTTCCCTTACCCCCACCCAGAGTTAAACCTCTCCTGCACTTCCATGGCAACAGAAGCCACAGAGCTCAGATTCCCTGGGAAATTTAGGATAATCTATTTTGACATTGGATCGCAAGAGCAATTTTGTTTAATGTTTATTTATTTTTGAGAGAGACAGAGAGACAGAGCACGAGCAGAGGTGGGCAGAGAGAGAGGGAGACACGGAATCCGAAGCAGGCTTCAGGCTCTGAGCTGTCTGCACGAAGCCCAACACGGGGCTCGAACTCACGAACCGTGAGATCATGACCTGAGTTGGATACTTAACTGACTGAGCCACCTAGGTGCCCTTCCAGTGCAATTTTTGATTGAAAGAGCATGGCTGTCCCACTTAGCCCTGGTGTGCACAGTCCTCCATCCCGGTGTTTATCACAGTACAAAGATGACAACTAAGTCACATTTGCTAAGTCAAAGTGCTGCATGCTTTCAAACCTCATCTCTTTTTTCCTCACGGTAACTTTATGATGTAAGTATGACCTTGCCCAATTATAAATGAGGAATTAGAAAACCTTTCTAGCCCAAGGTCATACTCCCAAGAACTGGTAGAGGAGGGACTTTGAACCCACCTGCCTGCCTCTGAAACTTCTTCTTCCTTCCATTTGTCAGGTACTGTTGGCCTTGGCAGTTTACATGCCTCTCTCCTCTAGGGGAGTGAGCTCCTTGATGACCCAAGTCATGCCAGGCACATCTGAGTGTCCCCAGAGCTGGGCACAGATAATGTCACTGAATATTGGCTGACGTTGAGCTCATGCCCCTTCCTCCACACCCCTTCCAGGTTGACCACCTTTTTCTCTTTTGAGACTCCATTTTGGCTAGGCTTCCTTTCTCTCAACCAAGCAGGGAGCAGGGTCATGGGACTCCAAGTATGATCATTAGCTATGAGGTGTTGGGCAAGCAAATTCTTTCCCTAAAGGAAACTAGGGCCTGTGCTTCTCAGGGTGGGGTACATGGCCCTTTCTTAGGGGTGCTTAGAGCCATCGAAAACACATAGTACCCCTCCATGGAGAGCCTTTTTCTCCTTTAATTTTTCAGTAGAAATAAATTAAGTCATTTAACTTCTAAGCATTATTTTAAACATTAATTTACTTTTTTTAAAGTTTATTAAAAAAAAATTTAATTTATTTTTTAATGTTTATTTATTTTTGAGAGACAGAGAGACAGAGCATGAGCAGGGGAGGGGGCAGAGAGAGAGACACACAGAATCCAAAAGAGGCTCCAGGCTCTGAGCTGTCAGCACAGAGCCTGACTCAGGGCTCGAACCCAAGAAATGTGAGATCATGATCTGAGCCGAAGTTGGACATCTAACCAGTTGAGCCACTCAGGCATCCCAAGTTTATTTATTTATATTTTATATATTATTTATTTTGAGACAGTTGTGTGGGGGAGGGACAGAGAGAGAGGGAGGTTGAATCCCAAGCAGGCTCCACACTGTCAGTTCAGAGCCTGTCTCAGGGCTCAAACTCACATACTTCGAGATTATGACCTGAGCTGAAATGTCAAATGCCCAACCAACTGAGCCACCCAGGTGCCCCCGTTAATTTATTTTTTTAAGTTTATTTACTTGAGAGAGAGAGAGAGAGAGAGAGAGAGAGAGAGAGAGAGAGAATCCCAAGCAGGCTCAGGAGGGGCTGTTAGTACAGAACCCAATGGGGGGCTTGATCTCATGAACCGTGAGATCATGACCTGAGCTGAAATCAAGAGTGGGACGCTTAACCGACTGGGTCATCCACATGCCCCTAAACATTAGTTAAAAAAAATTTTTTTTCGACATAAACTACAAAGCTTACATTAACTTTTAGGATAAAACTTACATGGGCTGTTTTGGGCTACATGCCTTAGGTCTCCAGGGAATGCTATGGAAAGATGTGGGAAGTATCCAATAAAATTGTGCCAGTTTCCCAGCTGCCAGGGTCCACCCTGGCTAGGGGCATAAGGAGATGCTGAGTGTATCAGCTTTTTTTTTTTTTTTAATGTTTACTTATTTTTGAGAGAGAGAGCAAGCACGAGTGTGGGAAAGGCAGAGAGAGAGAAAGGGGAACAGAGGATCTGAAGCAGGCTCTGCACCGTCAGCAAAGAGCCCAACACAGGGCTCAACCCCACGAAACAGATCATGACCTGAGCTGAAGTCGGATACTTAACAGACTGAGCCATCCAGGTGCCCCATACACTCTTCTTCTTGTTCTAGTCTCTTAGGTCTTCTCCCACAGCTGGTTTAATACAATGGAAAGAACTATGTCTTTGGAGCTACACAGACCTGTTTGAATCCTAGAATGGACAGTTACCACTCTGTGACCTCAGACTTAAAATTCTCCATTTCCTTTCAGTATCGTGGGCTTAATGATACCACCTACCCATGCTGGATATTCTGCCTGTCCTACGGATTTGCCCTCCTCCCTTCTCTACCCTGCTCTGGGCCTGGGAGCCTAATGGTATCAATTGCTTCTTTTGTTCCCTGGCTTCCAGTAGGATTTGGTTAATGAAAGATTCAGGAGGGAGGATGTGAAGAGAGAGAAGAAGGGCATATATCTACCACTTTGCTCTCTGCCATCCGGGGGACAGCAGTGAGAATGTTCCTCACGTCCTTGGGCCAGAGGTCTCTCGGGTGGCCCCAGCCAGGTAGCCCTCTCACATGGCTCCAGCTCTCTCGGGTTCCAATAACCTTCTCCCCTCTGGCCTTAGTGCCCTGGCTAGCCTTGGTGGGGTGGGTTGGTGGGGGGGGGGGGGGGAGGAGGGTCTTGTCATGCTGTAGTGGTTTCCCTTAACCTTCCCACAGTTTGCAAGTAGTCCCTCCTCCACCCCACCCCCACTAAACTCTCCCCAGGGGTCCCCCTTCTGAGTGTGCCATTGTTTCCTGTGGGACACTGACCCATAAACCACCTCACTGGGTTTTGCGAGGATTAAATGGCTGCAAAACGGTTTATAAGTAAAGCTTGTACTTGATGTTTGAGAGGAATAATGGCTGTCATTGGCGACAGAGCAGGGAGACTGGGGAGAGTAGAAGCGGACCCGGGTAGAATCTTGCCAGAAGGAGGCAGCTCCTAAAAACATCTTCCTTCACCAACAGCCACTCCCTACCCCGGAGCCCTGGGAGGCCTGGCTGGGGACAGGCTTTCTCAGGGCACGGTTCCTGCTGCTGTGGCAGCAGCAGCAGCATCATCGGTAACACGCTGGGCTCCTGGGAGGCCCTCCTGGCTGCATCTCATCTGGCAGGCTCGGGTGGCCAGGGAGCCTCAGTGTGGAGCCGCCAGCTCGCTGACTCAGCACACCGCCCCTCTCTCAGCAGCTTGGCTTGGGTGGGAACCAACCAGCCATCCGGTGGCCCCTCCCCTCCCCTTGGAGGCAGCACCCCCTCTGGCTGGAGCAGCTCCAGGCCTCTAATGAGTGCTGGCTGTTGTCTTGTCCAGGCCCCGGACGCACTGAGGGAGAACACACTCGGGCAACAAAGAACACAGGCATCTGTTGGTCAGCCAGAGAACTCTGTCTCCCTTCCAGCCTCCCCTAGAGGCTCCCAAGGACCTGGGGTGTGAACAGAGCCTCTGACTGTGTAGATGGGGAAACTGAGGGCCACAGCAAATCACCGTCAGGCCAATGCTGGACAATTCCTCCCAGGCTGGAATCTCACGGTTTCTTCTATGGTTGGGGACATTGACACACTGATGTCCCCAAGTCAAAACAAGTGCCTCAGCAGATTGCGTGAGATTGTCTCTAGAAGATGTTAGTTATTTAGGGGCTCTAGGCATGTCAACTACATGTGACCTCTAATGCTCACAGCAGCCCTATAAAGGCAGGAATTGGGATTATCACAAACCAGTTGCTGAGGTCCAGAGACAGGAAGCAGCTTGTCTGAGGTTGCACAGCTAGTATGTGGCAGAGCCAAAATTCAAACTGGAGTCTTTTACACCATAAGCTTGTCCTTTGCCAACCAGGCAACACTGTCTTTGCACATCGCAGCATGTGGTAGGAAAGAGCCCTAGGCTGGGCCTCAGGAAGCCAGAGGTCTAGCCTTAGCTTTGCCTCTACCTTTCCTAGTGTAAACTTGGGCTAGCTCCTGTACCTCACTGGGGCTCACTTTCTTATCTGTGAATAATGGTGATCAGGCCTGCCCTGGTTCCTTCATGTGATATTCTAGAATACATGCAGGGTAGGTGCTCTTATTCCCATTTTACAGATAGGGAAATTAAGACCCATTCCTTTATTCATAATGAATGGATTAGATGTGATGTGCTGAAGAACTTCTTTCTGTAGGTCAGGTTCTTTGTCCCCAGAGAGGAAAGTGACTTGCTCAAGGCCACACACCTAGAAAGTGGCAGAGCTAAGCCTCAGACTTACTCTAATATACACTTCATGGCCTCCAGTATTATGCAAAAGTGGCCACAGGATCACAGTTTTCCAATTCTTGCAGAAAGCCACTTGGATCCTCCTTGAGTTCAGCTCATGGCACTAAATAGACCCTAGGAATGCTATTCTCCTGGGAACTTTTGGCCTGGAACATATTTACAAAACTCTAGAGGGGATGGAAATATCCCAACCCACTCCCTACAGACCCAAATTAGCAATTTTCTTATTCTTTATAACCCCTCTGGAAACACAAACTATGTAATATTAGTCTAAAATTAGGAGCATAAGTCACAAGAGAAAAGTCCCACTACTTTGGAGAAAATGTTTTCCTAGCCTCATCCCGGCAATTTTTCTAAATCAGAACACGACAGTTGTCTTTCAAATAACTATTTTCTCCTAGTGTCTATGGACTGGAAGCAAAATACTTTTGGGAGAATGTATTTTTCACTGTACTGCCAAATGCTGAGATCCAATCCCTTTACCAGGCTCTCAGTCTATAGGATATTCAGGTAAGGCCTAGAATACTTGAACAGGAAGAGCCTGTTCTATGAGTCCAGGATGCCTTCTTGAATGGAGGGAGCTTTATTTTTATTTTTTTAAGAGAGAGAGAGAGGGAGTGCAAGTGGGGAAGAGGGGCAGAGGAAGAGAGAGAGAGAGAGGGAGTGCAAGTGGGGAAGAGGGGCAGAGGAAGAGAGAGAGAGAATCTTAAGCAGGCTCCAAGCTCTGTGCTGAGCCTGACACGGGGCTGAGTCTGGGATCACGACCTGAGCCGAAATCAAGAATTGGATGGTCCACCGACTGAGCCACTCAAGACGCCCTGAATGAAGGGCACTTTAATAATAATAATGACCGTAATGTTATCTGTAGCCAACACAGACTGACTGGTTAAGATGTGCCAAGGAACTGTGTGAAGTGTTTTACAGCCACTATTACATTTAATTCTCATGATTACCTGTAAGATGGGTATTATTGTCCTATTTTCCATATGAGGGTAATTACAGCATAAAGAGGTAAGAGATTGACCAAAGTCATATGGTTATAGGACAAGTAGTGGTAAAGTTAGAATTTTAACCCAATCTTGTCTATCTCTAAAGTTCAAATTAAGATACTGTCTTCTGTAACAGGTCCACATACTTTGTGGCAGACGCAGTCCTAAGTGACTCACATAATAATCTCTTGATCATCGCAATAATCCAAAAACTTTATAGCATTCTTTCTCCTTGCTGTCTAGTGCAGATACTTGCACCAGCTTCAAGTTTGTCATGCACTTTGAGATTCTCTTGTTAAACTGTTGACTCCACCAGTGGGCATGTCAGGGTTGGTAAGAGAAAGTGTGAAATATAACACCTTTGAATAAATTAATCGTAGTAGACGCCTAGGGCCTTGGGCATATTACTTAACGTCTCATCTGTCATTTGAGTGGGTTAGCTCCTTTGAGTTCTAATTTTCTAGAATTTTATGACAAATGCAGGGCTTGCCTGGAAATGTGTGTAGGGTGTGTAAGTTTTGTTACATGGAGGTAGAAGTGACCTTGCCATCAAGGCAGAGGGACATTGTGGGTTAGGGGGGATGTGAGGCTCCGGCTCCTAGGATTTGGTTCAAACAATTGGGCCAAAAGATTGTAACCTGATTGAAGAGGATGCAGTGAGTCAGAACCCCTAGGGTGCAGGAATAAGCATGTGGTATGTGTGACCCCAGGGGCAGAGATGGGCCTACCGGATGGAAATCACCAAGGGACTTAGAAGGGAGAGAGGTCCCCATCCCTTCAGGGTTGGACAGCTGTTGGAAGTATGCTAGAGGGGATTTGATCTTTAGAGAGCTCACTTTTCAACATGCAAAGCTGATCACGTCCCTCTTCTGGTTAGCACCATCCACTGGATCCCAGTTGGTTACAAAAACAGCCCAAGGTAGCTCTTTACCACGGAGGGTGAGGCTTGTTACAGTCTGATGCTGACTCGGCCACATTCACTTCTCACTACCTCAGCTCTGGTAGCCACACCTAATTTCTTGTTTTCTGAACACATGATATGCTTTTACACTTCTGAGTCTACCCACATCCCCTGTGAACCCTTTTTCACACCTCTAGGCAATCCATCCCTTTGGCTGAGTTGTAATTGTGTGTCTGACTTTGTCAACAGACTATGACCCCCTTGAGGGCAGGGCCTGGTCACACTCATCTTCACAGGGTGGCATGGTGAGTGGGATATGAACTGAGTACATATTATTGAATGAAGTGGGATCAGATGACATCTGGCAGTCTTAATACTAAGATCCTGCTGGGTTTTTTTGTTTTGTTTTGTTTTGTTTTGTTTTGTTTTTTTCATTTCAATCATTAGAATGGTGGGCCAACCATGCACAATCACATGGTGAGGGTTGGGGATACACAGATAATAACAGTGCTAATAATGTGAACGGAGACAACAGGGGCCAGGGCCAGGAACCAGGATGTGGTGAGGAGAGAGGAAAATAAGGAGGTGGCTACCTAGTGAAGAACAGGCGTCTTGGTCTGTCTCTGTCTCATAGCCCCAAACTGTTCCAATGAGTGGGTGGGAAAGAGGAACAAGAAAGCAATGGGGATGATCCTACTGGCAATGAATTTTGGTTCTTTTGGGATTTAGAAATGAGATTGGCTTTGTTTAGAGGCCTCCACCCCTGCTTCCCAGTGGGTATTTCTAAGGGAATAGGTATCTGGGGGCCAATTTCCAACCCCTCTCACCCTTGGCCCACTATATCAGCACTACAGAGTTAGTAATAGATATCTAGCAAGTTGGGCTTGCCCATAAAAAGAGCTTGCCTTCGTTAGCCTCTAGGGACATGAGGAAAAGTCACTGGAATCCAGTAGCAAGTAAGTAGGTGTACCACAGAAGCCTAATTCCCTGCCATCCCTTTTTTCTTCAGTGGCACTGGTGTGGCTGTCTCCCTGGTTTCTGTCCCCTAGGTTATCAATCAGAATTTGCACTGTGGCATCAGCTAGTGACTCCCGACTCTTTGAGTTCCTACTGAAGACCCCCATTCTCTTGCTCCTCTCCCCAATTTAAAAAAAAAAGAAGTCAGAAACTCAGATCAGCCCAGTTTTCGATGGTGGTTAGATGGGTTGGGTAGATATGGTCTCTCCCATGGGTACCCTGCTGTTCCAGTGCTCCACAGGCAGCAGGGAGCTAGAGGGGAGCCAGGCCAAATTCAAGGGCGGTGCTGGGTGTAGGCTCTCATGGGAGCCTTGAAAATCTCCCCCCTCCTTTTTTGGACTCTTGGCCAAAGTTACTTTTCTTCCTATTTTTATTAACACAAATCCCTAAGTGTGTTTATGTCCGGAGAAAGTACTACGAATAACTGATGATACATTTGTTGATTAAATTGTGAATCATCCTGGGGGGAACAGAAGACCGAAGAAAGGAGCAGGAGTTTTGGAGGCTGTATAAGATGTGTTGTAAAATATTTAGCAAATGATAGTCCAAACCACAGGGAAGAAGTAAGAGAGATGGGAACTTACAAGCTGCCAGGGTTTAAAAGCTATTTAATGCTAACCATCAGTGCCAAAGAGCTGAGAGCGTCCCCCTTACTCCCCACATTGGCAGCCACAACTCTGAGATTGTGGAAAGGGTTTGGACCGGCTGCACGAGGCTGGTGGGAACAGAGAGCAGGCAGCGTGCTGAAAGACTTTTTGTTTAAGAAAACTTGTAAAGAAGGGATCTCCTCTGAGGTGGAATCCTCACCTTGTCTACTGCTCACAATTTTTTTTTTTTTTTTTTTTTTTTTTGAGATCTGCCGGATGATAAACTCTCCACATGGAACAGTAGTGAAGCCTCTGGTTAGTCACGGAGATGTTTGAGAATATCCTGATGTTTGGCATCAAGGGAACAATAGCCATGTGACGCACTGAGTTTGTTACTTTCCTTCCCAGTGTTTTGATAACACTTTGACAATGACTTCAGTCTCTTCATTCCTCCCAAAATGTGGTGGTTGTATCTAAAGGTTTGAGCTCAGAAATCATTGCTCCGAAAGAATTAGGGATCTTACATTTCTAGGGCTGCAGACAGGACTCACTTCTGTAACATGACTCTTTGGAGATGTTTATTTTTGGGTAAAGGATGAAAATGTCTTTCCTGATATTCTGGCCTTAAAAGCCTCAAATGTAAAGTTATGTCCTCCTAAGTATTAGTGCCATAAGGAAAGATAAACTAAGGGAGAAGCAGCAGGGAAGTAATTTAGGTCAGTAGATATAACCATCCTGGAGGAGAAAGACCTCGAGAGGTCTCTCTTTGAAGGCAGTCTTCAAAGTCACTGTATTGATTCAAAGTCACTGAATTTGGTGGCTTCAATCATCGAATCTATTAATGTGCCAAGAAGGTTCCTCCTTTTAGGGAACATATAATCTGCATGCTGGGGAGGCCTGCATCACCTAAATGATACAGATAATTAGACTTTCAGGTTAGAAAAGTAAGAGATCTCTGGGCATGGTGATCCCAAGGAGGACAGTAGGAATAATTATAGCAAAACTGGTCTGTGTACATCAGAACTGGAACTTGGCTCTTCTCCCTCATTCACGGTTGGTTTTGGTTCCTCTTCTTGTTGTTCCTGCTGTTTTGCTTTCCTGGAATATCTTTTCTCCTACTCTCTACCTATCCCAAATCCAACACATCCTCTGAATCCCACTTCAATAAATTTAGAGTCACGTTTAACTATTCCAATCTTCATCCATCCTTACTTCCTTTGAACTCTAACAGTACTTAGAGTCTGAGCCATTTATTGGTCCATGATTATACCGAGCATTATAATCTGTTTTTAAGAAAGATTAATTTTTTCTCCTTAGTTCAACTCTAAGTTCTTTTTTGGCAGATGCCAAATTTTAAAACACCTGTTACCCACATCTCCCAGCAGTTAGCATTTGCCCCCGGGTATACCATGTATGCCGTGGAACCCTGCCCGTAGGCTGCTCTTGGTGACTGAAAGTCTTGGTTGGGGTTGTGGAAGAAGACTGGATCCTTGGTAGGCCTGAGGGATATGCCCCAGACTCGCACATGCAGGGTGAAGAAACACATGCTCTGAGAAGTTTTTGTCCTGAGGCTTCCCTGCCTTTCTTAGTTGTGGGTGTTAAGGCAGATGGAGGGTTCAGAAGAGCGAAGTGAAGAAAAAATTAATTTACTGAGAATGAAAGTCAGTCCGCAGTTCCACTCCCATTTTGACAAATGTGTAGGAAAGAAGAAGGATGGAAAGGGGGCAGGGAGGGAGGAGGGAAGGAAGGAAGGGGAAGGAAATAAAAGGGAATAAGCCTGGTGGTGGGGGGAGGGGAGGGAACGCATAAGACTCAGTCTTCAAATACAACCAGCAATTTCATAATGCGGTAATTTTTAATATTAAAAGTAAATTGTAAATGTATCTTTATAAACAATATGCATAAAATAGATCTATTATTCTAAAACCTTTTCTTTTTTAAAATGCTTTTTCACAGTAAATTTTTTAGGTGTCAGATTTTCCCTCAAAATAATAGTGCAACTGGAAGAAGGAAAACGTGGTCAGTGAATTTGGACTTCTCTGCTAATACAAGTCCTTGTAAATTTCTTGTAGGAGCGGGTGGAGACTCATGTCTGTCTCTGTTTTCTTTATTACTTGCAATAGCTGCACATGTTCTGTTACAATCTGTCTGAGGTCTGTCATTTTCTGCAGCAGCTTGGCAAAGAGCTGGGAGGACTCCGGGTGGTTTAGCTTGAGCTGGAGCTCCAAGGCTTGCAGCAGGTTGTCTTGTATGTCCTCAATGGGCTTCACATTCAGCAAACCTGGGCGGTCTGGGGGAGCAGAAGAACAAGAGGTTCCGTTACAGCATTCTCTGGCCCCACATCTGAGGCATATTCAGAGAAACTACTCCCCTGTCTTTTTGTTGGCTTGTTTTGCTCTGGTTCTAAAATAAGGTGGTGAGGGAGGTTAAGTAGACAGTGGAGCAGGAGGATGGACTGAAACCAAGACTATTAGAGCTCTTTCCAGGGGCATCGCTTCCCGGCTGGGGCTAAATCTGTCTGATCAGTTGACATAACATGATGATGGCGTAATCCTCCCCCCAGACTGAGGACTCTTCTGCCAGTATGTTTCTACTCACTCAGAAATCTCATTTTCAACTTCTGCTCGTTCCTGATGAGTCTGTTTTCTAACCTCCACTTACTTTCTCACCACAGCTTTAGATATGCTTTTGAAACCAGCTTTGCCTTGGGGCGCCCAGGTGGCAGTTGGGTGACTGACTTCAGCTCAGGTCATGACCTCATGGTCTGTGGGTTCGAGCCCTGTGTCAGGCTCTGTGCTGACACCTCAGAGCCTGGAGCCTGCTCCAGATTCTGTGTCTCTCTCTCTCTCTCTTCTCCTCCCCACCTTGTGTTCTATCAAAAATAAATAAACATTAAAAAAAATTTTTTTAAAGCTTTGCCTTTTCCCCTTAATATATAGCATGTATGTATGTATGTATATATACATATACATATATCCTTATATAGCATATATATTTTTTAATGTCTATTTATTTTTGAAAGAGAAAGAGAAAGTGTGAGTGGGAGATGTGTGTGGAGAGACAGAGAGAGAGAGAGATAGAGAATCCCAAGCAGGCTCTGTGCTGTCAGCGAAGAGCCTGATGCAGGGCTTGAAATCACACACTGTGAGATCATGACCTGAGCTGAAATCACAAGCGGGATGCTCAACCAACTGAGCCAGCCAGGCGCCCCAGCATATACATTTTCAGTGAGGCAAGACATAGTTTTTAAATACTGGTATAGTTTGGAAGGATAGAGCCCCAGATTTTAATAGAGCTTTCTTCTGAGTAGTGAGGTAATTCTCACTTTCTTCTTTATACTTTCCATATTTGAATTTTTAAACAATGAACTTAAATTACTTTTAAACTTTTCATGTTTTTCTTCATGTGGATCTTGTTAGATGAATCCTTAAACACAGTATCCTTTACTTCTTTAACTTACTTCTTTGCTTAATAGTATTCTATGCTTCTTTTTCATTATTTTTTCTAATATATCCCTGCTGGTGCTTAGAAAAAAATTATTGACTTCAGTACACTGAATATATTCCAATTTCCTAAACTCTTATCAATTCAAATAGTTTTTATCATGGATTTGTTTTTCTATTTTGGATAGACAATTACATCCACAAATAATGGTAGTTTCATTTATTTCTTCTTTTCCAGTGTTTATACTTCTCATTTCTTTTTCTTGCCATAGTGTATTGGCTAATATCTCTAATATGGTATTAAATAACAGTAGTGGTAGGAGGTATTCTTGTTTTATTCCTAACCATGAAGAAAATGATTCTTAATGGCTTACCACAACTATGAAGTTTACTGTAGATTATGGTGGATACATTTTACTCCTGGCTTTCTAAGAGTTACACAGTTTTTAATTTTTTTAAGTCAGGAATGTTGTTGCATTTCATCAAATGCTTTAAACTTTTTCTCTCTAAAGAGATGACCATATGGTTTTATCTTACTCTAGTATAGTACATTATATTCATAGATTTCCCTATACTTTTGTATTCGCTCCTATTTTGAGTTTTAAAATTTGTGACAGAAATGTCTTTTTTGTGCCATCCTTTGTCTGTTTGGTAATAAATGTTAACCAGCCTTATAGACTGAGTTGATAAATTTTCCTTCTGTTTCTATGTAGTAATGATCTGTTCCTTGATGGCTTCTTGGAATTCATTGGCAGAACTCTCTGAGCCTGATGGTAAATCTCTGGCTACCTTTAATTTTTCTTCTGTAGCATTTAATCTTCCTAGTGAAGAGCTTAGTCGAGATTTAGTAAAGACCTTTTACTCTTTATAAAAGTAAAATTTTTGCAATTCATATTGAAATAGAGTTGTAATGACATTCTCTCAGAATCTGAAATCTCCTATCATTTTTATTTATAATTGAATGCTTTTTATTTTGTATATTCTGTCATTTAAAAATCTGATTTGCTGAAGGCTTATCTTTTTTTTCTTTTTAGAGAAATACAGCTTTTGGTTTTATTAACTTTTTAAAAATTCTATTTTGTTTTCAATTTAACTAATTCATTCTTTTAACTTTCTTTAGGTTTATTTTTTTCTCTTTTCCTGGCTTCTTGAGTTGAATGCTTAATTCATTTAGTTTTAGTATTTCTTGTTTTCTGATAGATGCATTTAAAACTCTAAAGTTTCCTGAATGTCACTTTGGTTTTACCCCATAGGCTTTGGTAAACAGTACTCATGTAGCTCTCTCCCAAATAATATGTCTTACTATTTTGATTTCATTTTTAATCTAAGAGTTATACAGAAGTGTGTTTTAAAATTTCCAAGTGGAAAGTTTTGGTGTTTGTCTTGTTTTCTAACTTCTAAGTTTATTTTCTAATTTCTAAGTTTGTTGCATTGTGGTTATCATGTAAGGTTTTCTCCGTCAAGCTCACCAGAGAGGTGCAGGATTCTTGTACATCATTCATGACACTCACCTGACACCTTGTATTGATTCCAAATTTTAGTTCTTGAAGGCTTTTCACCTTAGCTTGTCTTCCCTTCCCTGTAAACTACGGCACTGTATAAGAGCTTTTACTTACCTTTTACTACCCTTCATCCTCTAACCTCACTTCCTTCTGTTCTGGCCATATTAAGGTATTACCATACTAAGTCCCTCAAACATCCTATTTTCTGTCATGACTGTGCTGAGGCAGATTCTGTTCCTCCCTCCTGAAATGGTCTTCCTTTCCCTTCACCCATCTTACTGATTTCAACCTATTCCTCAAAATATAAGCCCATGTCTCCTATGTCCTGGGAGCCCTCCTTGACATTATCCCTTCCTCTCCCCTGTTCTCCCAACCCCCTTTCTCTAGACCTGTTGCACCTTATAAACACTTCGATCTCTATCCTATGAGGAGATTACATTTATTGAATGGTTATCATTTTCCAAAGAATGTGCTAAGGGCTTTCTACACAATATATCATTTGATTGTCACAATAACTCCATGAGGTCAGTGTTTTATGAAGGGAAAAATGAAGATTGAGAGACAGGTGTTAAAATTTGTCCCAAATCTGCCACCTCCTAGTAAATGGCAGAGCTGATATTTGAATCTAAGTCTGTTTAATTTCAAATGCTGTATTATTAGCATATTGTACTTATAAATTGTATTGTAAGTACTGATTTCCTTCTTTATCTCTCCTTTGAGGTCATGAGGTATCAGAGGGCAAACACTGTGCCTTGATCATCTCTGAGCCTCTGGTGGAAACACAGGAAGCACTCAGTTGGCTGAGCTAATGAGCGAGAAGGTTGTTCTGGCTGAGTCCTGGATTGAAAAGTACAATTCTCCTGGTTGGTGAACAAGCCTAAAGACAGGATCGCTACACAATGAAGAAGTCTCCTGTAAACTGTGTTTTTCTGTGTCTAATAAACTCTAGTAACCTCTATCCACTGAGGTGAGGCACAGGAGAGGAATGTTAGACGGCCTCATGGTGAGGTTTTCAGAACTCTGAACATTCTCTTACATTAAGTTTCTTTTCATTTTTTTTTTTTTTTCCATTTTTAATTACAGAAGGAAACTTTGGATCGATTCTTTCTTCTAACATCTCTAACATATCCCATTGACTGGAATAAGTATACTTTTTCTCTCTTGGCATTTAAATTTGGAACCATCAGCAAAAATCACAGGTTCTGAGGCTGAAACAAGTGATGTTGTCCTGGCTTGGATAATCGCGCCCCTCGAGGGCCTGTGCCTTTTCTCATAGTTGCCATGCAGTAATGAAAACCCTGATGCCTCAGTCTCTGACATGTCCTGGACCAGTGCCTTTGGTTTCATGACTGCTGATTCTCTCCCTGACAAATGTTCCAGATTTCAACTGCCAGGGGCTATGCAAATGAATTTGCATCTCAAGTGGCAGCATTCTGTGTGAAGGCAGGTGTTGAATGTGGCTCCTCCACCAGCTGGGACCCCACACCCTTGTGTAGAACCTCGGCTCACTGGGACACTGGCTCCTTACAGCCCTTTCTCCTTCTTCCTTCCTCGTGGGCAGCATCAGTCAAAACTTCTGCAGAACAGATTACATTAACCTAGTAGGCTTCATTTATCATGACAGCTCAAATAACCAAACCCTAAAACGCAGCTGATCAGGCTTGCTGGAAACACTTGGCTTCAGTGCAGTACAATGGAACTGGCTCCTCGAGGAGTGGAGAAGGGTCTGGTTTGAATTTTCAAACCCTTCTTTGGCAAGTAATTTTTTTATTATGTGACAGATGAAGTTTGGCTGAAGGGCTGAAATTCTGTGGCCACTGATTTATATTTTCTCCAGTGACAAGTTAGATCACTTACAGATCTGTCCCACTGTCCCCTTTACTGAGCCTCAGTCAAGGCAAAACAGACTGCAGTCAAGTGTAAAAAGTACTACACTCTGACCAGCTCTGTGACCCAGAGCAAGCTGTTCAAGTTCAGGGGGCCCCAATTTTCTCCTCTGTAAATACATAATTCACATAATTAACCTGGGGAAAATACACTCAAAATTTAATTAGAAAAGTATATTTACAGGCTTACATTTTAAATTTAAAACACTTGGCTTCTTTAAAAAAAAAAAAAACAAAAAACAAACAAACAAAAAACCTAAAAAGCATCCTTTGGTCTTAAAGCAATCCCTAGAATCAAAGGCAAAAGGGATCTGTCAGGTTTGCTCCCCACCTTCTACCCTGTAATCAGCTACAAGGCCTCCCCTCTTCCCTCTCCCTCTTTCTCCTTCCTTTCACTTTCCTTCCACACGCACTCAAACCCTTGCTGAGCTAAGCTAGGCAATCTGTCTAAGCATCCAGAGCCATCCTGGGTCCCCACCCTTTCCTCTCCACTCCTCAGTGGCTCAGTGCCTGCTAAGACCCTGTTTTTAGGAGCCCCGTCTGAGATCTCTCTACACCTTGCTGAGGGTCAGAGTTGAGGTCTGGGATTGGATCAGGGTCAAGGGACCTCATTCACTGGCCTAGGCTGTCTAGAAGGCCCTTATGGGAAAGTGAGTGTTGATTCTCATACTCCAGGACACAACCTTCTAGGAAGCTGGAGTCAATTACTGGTGGTTCCTTACTCCCAGGCTGCAAAGAATTGGGAAAGCAACCTTTCTGGTCCCCACTCACACAATGCTGGAACTGATTAGCGAGGGCTGCTGATTATGAGCAAACCTATTAAACTCCCATCATATCCAGATCTGGCTCTGTTATGTGGAGAGCTATCTGAAGAAGATTTCAATTCTCTTGACTCTCCTGGGATCTGCCCACCTGGGCCAGGCATTTCCTGAACACAGATTTTCTCAGAAGGTGTCTTAGGGAAGCAGAGGGCTCCAATGGAGTCTTCAGGAGGAGAGGGAGAAAAACCAAGTAGGTGGTTTTGTCTCTATTCTAAGAGCTGCTATTAAAGCTATGGTCTTTTGGCTTTCTGAAATAGAGTAATCTGAAAAGGACTGTATCCAGGCGATTCAGAACAAAAAGAAGTCTGATAGCTGGGTAGTTGTAAACTGATCCACGGACAATGAAAGACCTTAGTTCAGGTGCCCGGTGAAAACCAAAGGGGAGGTAGGACTTCCTTTTACACTTCCTCTCCAATGTCCTTTATTCCATTCTTCCAAAGTTCACAGATGAGCTAAAAAGAGCAGTGGATTTGGAAACTGAAGACTTGATTTGAGTCCTGTATCACTTCCACTTAGTTTCTGTATGATTCTGGACAGGTCCTCTAATATTTCTGGGTTTTGGCTTAATTTTTTTTAGAACGGTGCTGTTTCTTTCATAAGGTTCTGGTGAGAATGAGCTACGTACTGGGGCTTTGTAAGATATTATTATTCTCTCGGTTTGTGCAAATAAAGGCAGTTTCTACAGGGATGGGGTCAGGAGTATAAGCAGGGTTGGGCTGGCATTTACACAGTTGGGAAATGGAAGATTTCTGAACTGCTCCTGGTAAGAGCACAAATTCAGGGGCACTAGAAGATAATTCCTGATGCAGACCCATGTTTGAGGGGTTTGGGCAGATTCTCATTCTTGTAGTTGAATGCATATAAGCAAGACAGTCTAAGAGCAATAATAAAACAAGGAAGCCATTGGTGCCTCAATTTACTTGTTCCTTGAAGTGATGGTGTTAGGGATTCTGCAACACTTTTCTGATCTATCGGAATCATGGTGAGCATTAGGCAAAACTGTGAATTCAGCCAACTTTACCTTTGGTAAACTATGGTATGGCCTGTAGCAATTCCCTCCCACATTCCTACCCTTGGGGGGAAAAATATTGTAAGGAAGTTTCACATGTATGCTTCTTTTCATATTTAATTTTCAATTGGAGCTTGATGGAGTGCAGTGATTCTCAACTTTGGTTACACACTGAAATCATGTGGAAAGATTAAAAACCCACCAACTAACACCTGGATCCCATCTCTAGAGATTCTTATTTTCTTGGCCTGGGGTATGACCTTGAGCTTTTAAAAGCTCCCTGGTGATTCTGATGCACAGGCAAGAGTAAGCACTCCTGCCTTAATGAGAAGCAGTTGAAATCCTAGCCTTAAAACTTACTTACTGGGTAACGTTGAGCAAGTTTCTTAACCTTTCTGTGCCCCAGTTTCCTCACTTAAAAAATGGAGACATAAAGGGGCATCTGGGTGGCTCAGTTGGCTAAGCGTCTGACTTGGGCGCAGGTCATGATCTCACGATCTGTGAGTTTGAGGCCCGCGTCAGGCTCTGTGCTGACAGCTCAGAGCCTGGAGCCTGCTTCAGATTCTGTGTTTCCCTCTGTCTCTGCCCCTCCCCCACTCGTGCTCTGTCTTTCTCTCTCTCAAAAATAAATAAACATTTAAAAAAAATGGAGACATAAGAGTAGTCCAACTCATAGATGGAAAGCTCTTAGCGCAGTGCCTGACACATAGTAAGGTAGCTATTTCTAATAGTATAATGTCACTTTCCTCTTTTTCCTTCCTACCTTTCTTCTCTCATTTCTCTGATTTTCCTGGGTACTCTATATTTCCTGTTCTTTCCCCCTCAATTGCTCCCTTCTTCTCAGCCATCTCTCCATTCCCTCTTCCAGATGTTATTCCCCTTTCCACTCCTGGAGCTGCACCTTGCTGGAGATTTGGTATTAGGAATCCTAGCAGGGCAAGCCTAAATTAATCAGAAGGCTGCACCTTGGATGACTTTAGCAGCAAGGCAGTTGATGGTGGCTGTCTGGGCACAGGCACAACAGAACTAGCAGATATTGTAAACGTGTTATCAAACAGATAAAGATCTTCTGTAACGAGCACATTCTGCCATGAAGGCACATGTAGCCAGCAGAGTCCTTTATTCTGGAGTGGGTTAACACTCTAACATTTTTCTGATTAATGCTTTCTCTATGTCCAAATGACAACCACTCCTCACAACAATAACACATATGATGTGGCCAAGATGGTGAAAGGGGATAACCACCATGATGAAACCAAGCCAGGCATATTTTCTTTTATCTGGCCATTGAGTAGCCATTCCACACCAACTTCCCTCATCTTAAACACTTACCTACTCAAAAGCCACCTCTCCAACTATGGCAGTAAACACAAAGGTACCTAATAACAGGTGGGTAGCACTTTCTTCTTTGCTGTCCTCAAAGCTCTTTGCATTGCTCAATGGTACCTCCATGGAGTGAAATGAGCTTGGGCTCAGTTTTATTTCCAGGTCTTTCAGAATGGAAATTTTACTTGAGATTTCCATCCTGCCCTTGGGAAGTCCTTGCTTTCCTGTCTTCCTTCACCCTGGAGTTAGGGTTCCCTGTTCTAGTCATTCAAGGTTGCTCAAATGAAGCTCAGCCACACGGTTTGCTCCCCTTCTCTGTGTCAGAGCCAGGAGAGCAGTGTGTTCTTCCTTTGAGCCGAGGGATATAGATAAATTTCTGCTCCTTCTATGTCCAACACTGGATCAGGACTGGAAATGGGGGGTGGGTGGGAGGTAGAGGAAGAAGGCTGGACAGGAAAAGATGAAGGAGAGTGATTTCTTCTTTCTCATCAAGTCGGACACACTCCTGTTCCAAATCCAACCACTCTTCCTTGCTTCCTCAACCTCTAGAAATGCCAATAACCAAACATAAAAGTTCTCTGCAACACTCCATGTCTTCCTTTCCAATGTTTTTGAGAAGAGCCTGTGATCTCAAAACATAGGTGTGATCTCTAACTAACCTCAAAAATGACCTCTCAACATCTAATGGCCCAAAACTTTATCAGAACTTTGGGAGTGTGGAAACTCATCACTCTCCTGCTGCTATTATCTGTCTCTTTGAGGGGCAAGGGGGCTTAGAGTTCTCCCCTTAGCTTGTCAGGCCACTCCCCCTTCCTCCAGTGTCTCTTTCCCTTGGGGTTTTGTTCTCAATCCACAACTAATCCCCTTAAAGTGATAGCTGATACAAGGGATTAGCTGATAGCTCCCTGGGGGCATTTATATTGTGATAAGGGATTTAAGAATGACTGTTGGTGGAACTGCAAGCAATACGACTGGCAGGATTGCTGTGGAGTTACTTCAAATTCTATCATGGTGGGGGGGGGGGGGAGGAGGGAAAATGAGCATTTACTGTGTGCTTACCATGTCCCAGGCATTGTGCCAGAGCCTTCATGTAATGTTATTTCATTTACTTAGGGTACTGATAAGGAAATTAGGGCCCAGGGAGGTAAATAATCGAGTGAAATCATACATCTAGTAAGTGGTGGAGGAGGGGGTGGGGTTTGAATTCAGGGCTGTCTACGTGAGTCCAATGTTTTCCAATGCCCCATCCTGCGTCTTCTGGCTTTCTTATTTGTGAAGCTGGCAAGACCCTTGAAAGGTGCTTTCCCTGGGAGTGCATGATTCCTTCACAACCTGTGCTGGCCTCTCTGTGATAAGTGACTTGAACTAGTCCTCAAGTTTCATTCTTCTTCACTTGCAGATGATCAGTCTGAATGTCTTGGTGAATTGTGCCAGTCTGGAAGGCTGCCTGGGGTCACCCAGAGTTTAAACACACATTGTGAGAACCCAAAATGATAAAGTGCTCCAAAAAGCAGCCCACTGACTGACTGACTGAACCTTTTCCAAGACTGCTGGTGCGGTGACAGGAATGACTCAGCAGTTTGGCTTTCAATCCCATGTCTGTCACTGAGGTCAAACACAATCGTGTGCTCACTTACTAAGATGATTCCAGCCTACCAGGCCCAGGGTGAGGAAGAGATGGTATTTCTGAGCAATCACAGAGAAAGATGCTTCTATGGCCTACAATCAACAGAAGCCTCTGTGTGTGTGTGTGTGTGTGTGTGTGTGTGTGTGTGTGTGTGCGCGCGCGCGCGCGCTCATGTGTACTCATGTATTTTTTTTAAGTTTTTCAGATGATTCTAGTAGGGTTCATCTTCTCCCTGTCTCCCCATCCCCCTGCCAGCTCTTTGTTTTTTAGAATTTGCATGCCAGTTGAGAACTCATAGATATACCTCATCTCTGTCCAAACCAAGTCTACAAAGGTTATGAAAAGAGTGGTCTAATGGGACATTTCCTAATTGAGTCACTATTCAGAGCCATCCTGGTCATCTCACAAGGGTCTCCCACTGGTCATGGCAGCACTGTGGGAAGAACAGAAGAGATGAACGCCATACACTAGGTAGACACAGTGTAGGTGCCCATTAAACATTTTTCAGTTAAAAATGAATGCTATTGGGGCACCTGGGTGGCTCAGTCGGTTAAGCGTCCGACTTCGGCTCAGGTCATGATCTCACGGTCCGTGAGTTCGAGCCCCGCGTCGGGCTCTGTGCTGACGGCTCAGAGCCTGGAGCCTGTTTCAGATTCTGTGTCTCCCTCTCTCTCTGACCCTCCCCCGTTCATGCTCTGTCTCTCTCTGTCTCAAAAATAAATAAACGTTAAAAAAAAAAAAAGAATGCTATTACTTTCTGACACCATCATGGCCCAGATGAGAGATCTGAACCACATAATAACATTCTTCAACTGTCCTACTGAGGGCTTAGAAACATGAGAAATCATATGTCCTTGTTTATTCTCAATATCATGAGAAAGAAGTTAGAAAAACAACTTTTACCACTTAGGCAGCAGCCTGAGTCTTGTACAAAAAACTGTATGGATAAAATAGCTGGATATTTACTTGGCATAGGAGGGTAAGTCTTAAACTATTTTGGGTTGTCTCCTCCCAGTTAACTAAGGATGATGCTAACAGACAAAGAAGATGTGGGGGCCACTGGGCCCTGCAGAATCAGAGGTCTCGGGGTTTCCTCAAGAAAAGTGGAGGCCCACTCAGGCACCTGTACTCTGTCTTCTGTTTAGAGAAGTGCTATACTGTTCATTCTAACTTACAGAAATAGCTCTGCAGAAAATGGAAAGATTACAAATGAGCTGGAAATAGCCTCAAGGTTTTGAGGGGCAGTTAGGGATGGGGAAGAGAAATGAAACATTCAAACTCAGAGTCCTCAAACCCTATGTCTATGAACTGGCATGAAGTGTTTGCAGCTATAGCTGAATGAATGTTCATTTGATTGTTTCTGACTGACAAGATGAAATTAAGTTACTGGATGATATTTTAACAATTCAAAATTTCTCTCATAAATTTTTTCTGCAACACTTAGCTGTTAAAACCTGGCTGGTAGGATGGTACCTGATTAAGAACAAATGTATTCACTCTGTTACTTAAAGCTTATTGCCAATTTTTGTGGTGAGTGCTATATCCAGTGCCATTGTTTCCAAGGGCCATGCTACCTGAACAAGTTTAAGAACATAGTACCAGTCTTCAGTGTTATACTGGGCCCAGTTCCTTCCCACAGCAATTTTCAAACTTAGGGTGTAATTTTGTTAGGTTAAAAGGGTGTCTCAAGGGCTTTGGATATTATTAAGTAATATCTGGACTAAAACATGAAAACTCTTGATTGAAATATTTAGAGGCAAAATGAAATGGGCAGTTTTTGATAACTGCACCAAACTCTCAGATCAAGGTAATTAACTGGGATGCTTCCACATCCCAATACACAGAAGGGTATCAGTTTTAAGGTCAGAGAGACCTAGGTCTGAACCTTGGCCTCACCACTTAGTGGCTCTGTGACCTTGGGCAAGTTGCTTAATCTCTCTAAACTTGTTTTCAACATTTGTAAAATGGGGATAATAACAGACTTTGCAGAGCTGCAGGAAAGGTTAAACAAGGATTACTGCATGTGCGTAAAGTGCTCAATATATACTGGCACGCAGTGAAGTATTCAGTAAATGGTAGCTGCTATTACTATTATTATTATTATTATTTGACTATTATGCATTCAACATGCACCCAGTAAGTATATATTCTGAACTAGATGCTGTCCTTTGATTCTAATTCCAACAAATTAAAAAAATATATGTATATATATACACACACATATATAGTCATGACTAAGGGTAAGAAACAGAAGCCTCAGGTTACTGACCTGATAGAACTAAGACTCACTCAATTGTCTCAGAATATCTACTCTTCCTTGATCTGCAGATGTACAGCCATGAGAACAATTCCCCTTTCTTGTACCCTGTTCTCCCTGCCCCCTGCCCTCTCAACAGCAGAAACACATAGCAACACTCCAAGAACAGTTGGAGTCCAAAGTTGCCTCACCGAGAAAGAACATGGCTGGGATTGCTGGAAGAGGAAGGAGCTGCTATAGAGGTGGTTTGCGTAACTAAGCCAGACTCAAGAGGGTAAATGAGGAGGCTGATGATTTACCATCTGTGGCCACTGTATCAATATTTACAGCCTCTCTGTCATTAGGATGACGGTGGCAATTTGCCTCAAAAAATATATTATAAAACCCATTGAATTTCCTCCCCCCTGTCCTGGAAGTTGGGGAAGAACTGTAATGGATTCCAAACTGTTCTGAATTAACAAAAAGAGCTTTTTCCTGTTGCAGAGTTCCAGCTGGAACCTTCCTATGCTTTTCTTCACTGAACAGCAAATGCTCAAGGGGGCAAAGTGTCCAATGGAGTGTCCTGGAGCTTGTCAGCTTTACTGAGCTTTACACTTGGCTGTGGTTGCTGGGCAGTTTTGGGAGTTTGCTAGTGTGGCTGGCATGAAGCTGTGGCGCCAGTTGCAAACATGCCCCTTGCTGGAGGCAGTTTTATTACTCTTGACACCACCCATCCTAGAGGGAGCAAGGGAAGCTGTTACTTAATCACGACTACTGAGGAAGCATGACTTCTAAATTATGGGCCCATACCTTACAGAGTATTGTGTAGACAGCACAGGTTGCAGCCACCAACACAAGTGTAAGAAGGGTGACCAGGATCCGCTAGCCAGGTGGAAGGGGACAGGTTGTGTGGCAGAGAGAGCACTCTGAGGTGACAGGACACCTGGGTTTCAGCCCTAGTTCCACGGCTCATTAGTTTCTCGATCTCAGACAAATTACTTAAGTCTACGAGCCTCGCTTTTCCTTCTATGAAATGAGAATAAAAATACACAAAAATTCTCAGGATCTAATAAGAGAACGTATATGAAATGCTGTTGAAAACGTATGAAGTGCTGTCCTTTGTCTGATTCTACAGTGTTGTGCTTTTTAGTCCCATTTTTTTCTTGCCTTGAGCTCAGAGGAGAAAGAGAGAGAGGAGAAAAACTTGAGAAGAACTAGGTCATCTTTCTCAGCTAGCTTGGTTTGACAGCTGAGTAGACAGCCAAAGATGCTAAGCACCAGGCCAATCTAACTACCAAATCTAAAAGTATCAGCAGTTTCTATGGTTGAAGTTGAATGACGGTGATCTTACTATAGCAACTCCAGTTTCCTCAGCAAATACTTAGTTGGGTCAAATCAGATACTTTCACCCCCCAAAAAAAATCCTCTTTGTTCTTCTGGGGACCCTTTGCCCTTAATCTCCCTAATTCCCTACCACTTCACTCTTACATGATGCCCATCTCCCCATACTCCCTTCAGTCTAGGGTCATGATGCCTTCACCAGAATGAAACTCTTCTGTGATTTTAAGGCTAGCTCAGAATGAGGTCAATGGGACCCCTGCCAAAGAAGCTCTTCTTTCTGAAGCAATCCATAGACTTCAATGTAAACTACAGAGGAGAAAATGATCACTCTTGTCAAGATTGTGTAGGATCACAAATTTGTTTACTGGATCAAAGCCTCTTGCTTATATGAATGTTCTTCTTTTCTGGAAAACCCAGGATGGAAAAAAAAAAATAACTGAGAAATTACATGTTGTACTCTAATAAACCACAATCTGAGATACTGATCTCACTATACTACAGATAACTGGGATTCTGATCTTACTGGAGTCCAGTCTCTGGACTGGAAAGGCTTTGAGCAGTTCTTTCTCTGACCTATACCCAATCGGCTTCTCTGAGTAAAGAAGAGAATCAAATTCCTGTGTGTTGAGCAAACATGGGGTCCAGTTTATTCATTCTTATCTACTGCCTGTAGGTAGACTTCATCTACAAAAGCAAACTTTGGTCAGGGAAGGATTTGCCTTTTGTGATATGGAAACCAGTCAATGGTTAATTCTATTTTTAAAAGGAAGTCTAAAATTATTCACAGGGTTTTCTTCTCATTATAACCACAGGTATAAGATTTTAATCTATGGCTGGCAGCTACCTTCAGATTTCTTTCATTGTTGTCAGGATCCAATAAGATCTGGATATTGGATACTGTTAAAGCAGTCTGTAGAAGACCAAAAGTAATTCATTTTTACAGCATCTATATTTAAATTGTACCATTTAAAATTTTCATAATTAAAAGCCAAAGCCTGTAGTATCTATTAAACTGAATCAAGGTATTCAGTTATTTTTTTTAACCAATTAATGAAAATTTTAAAGCCTAACAAATCACTTTTTTTTTTTTAAATAATCTAGCTTTTAAATAATCCGTGAGTTATGGGCAGTAATAGCATCTTTTTCTAGATGAAAACACCCTATTCTTTCACATGCCTGTAAAACAATACTGCTCAGGTTCAAAAGTTCAGAATTATCATGACTGTTTCTTGTCTATCCTTCCCCGGCTAGAAATTAATCATGTTGAATGGCTTATTTCAAATGCCTCCGTTAGTGTATGTCTATGGTGGGAATACAAACTGGTATAAATGTTGTGGAGAACAATCTGGCAGTGATGTGACAAAAAGACTTAAAAATATTTATGGCCAGGGTGCCTGGGTGGCTCAGTTGGTTAAGCATCCAACTTCGGCTCAGGTCATGATCTCATCGTTTGTGGGTTTGAGCCCCACATCGGGCTCTGGGCTGACAGCTCAGAGCCTGGAGTCTGCTTCAGATTCTGTGTCTCCCTCTCTCTCTGCCCCATCTCCATTCATGCTCTGCTTCTCTCTGTCTTTAATGTAAATAAAACATTAAAAAATATATATTCATGGCCATCTACCCTGCAATTCCACTTCTGGTAATTTACAATGAGAAAATAATTTGGGGGGATGCCTAGGTGGCTCAGTCAGTTAAATATCTGACTCTTAATTTTGGCTCAGGTCATGATCTCATGGTTTGTGAGATGGAACCCTGCACTGGGCTCTGAGCTGGGCATGGAGCCTACTTGGCATTCTCTCTCTCTCTCTCTCTCTCTCTCTCTCTCTCTCTCTCTCTCTTTTTCTCTCTCTCTCTGTCCCTCCCCTGCTCATAAAGGAGCATGCATGCTCTCTCTCTCTCTCTCTCTCAGAAGAAATAAACTTAAAAAAAAAAAAAAGGAATTTGGACAGAAATTTACATATAAGAATGGTCACTAAAACACAAATTTAGAACACATATTCAATAGTTTTCTATATTCTTCTTTATAGGTTTTGTAATAAATTATAAGTAACCATAAATAGATAATTTAGCATGTAATGGTCCTTTATAAAATGGAATATTTCCTAGTCATTAGAATGGTAGTATGTGTGTGTGTGTGTGTGTGTGTGTGTGTATACATACATATACATATACACATACACATATACATATATATGGTACCACATGCATAGATACTTTCTAGGAGAAACGGGGCTTTGTTAATCTTATTTTATTCTGAGGACAAAGACTTTTACTTTTCACTCATACCTTTCTGTACTCTTTCAATTATGAAATGACCATGTATTACTTTTATTTTCAAAAATTAATAAAATATATTAAAGAGTATGTAACAACATGATTGGGGAAATGATTAAGTGAATAAAAGGAATAAAACATGGTATATATAGTATGCTTAGGAAAAATCTCAGAAATATATCAAATATTAATAAATCTAGTTTTCACTAAAAGTAAAATGTGCCTCAAAATATTAGCTAAGCAATATCAACTTGTTTTTCTCAACTGGGTTTTCAAAATTTAAGCTTTTTCTCCTAATGAACCTCAAATAAATTAGAATCTCATTCTTCTTTGCTGAATTAGTCATGGATCCGGGGAGGATCAAGGGTTAATCTGTTTAAATAGATTCAGTGAAGATATTAAAACATGCTGGATGGTAGTTTTTGTTACATTAAATATAATCCCCAAAATGTCACTCTTAAATGTGTTACAACGTGACACTGTACTGCAGGCTCCAGAGTTAACCTGCGCTGTATGTGTTATCTATTTGCACCCAAGTCATGTAAAGGGCAGTATTACTGTAGACTCTGGAGCCAGACTGCCAGAGTTCATAATTCTGGCTCCATCTTGTGTTAGCTGGGTAACTCTGGGCAAGTGATTGAACCTTTCAGTGCTCCGGTTTCCTCATTTGCAAAATGGTACTTACCTCACTGGGTTGGGAGAATTAAGTGAATGTGTATTAAGCACTTAGAATACTGCCTTGGACACAGTAGGTACTTAATAAGTGTTTGCTATTATTATTATTATTAACACATGATGCACCTAATTTCAGAAGCACTCTGCTCCCAAGTAATTGGACAACAAAGGATGACAGAAGGCACCGTGTTCTTAACAATACCTTGGACAGTTATACGCAGCTTTCGTCTATAGGACAACCAAACCCCCCTCCCTCCCACCACGTCAGCTTTTGCCAGATGATATTTTGTAGAGTACATACAAAAAGCTCACCTGAAGTCCATTTCAGTAACAAAAACTCATTGCTTTTAAGCAATTGTTTATAAACAAATTTTATAAAGAGAAACGACAGTAAAACTAACTTCTACTTAAGCTGGAAATGTGTGGAGAAGCCAATGAAAGTAGCATTTAGTATAAAATCTGGCTTTTGGAGTTGGTTAGTTAGATCATGTACTTACAAGGACAAAATTACAATGAACTGCTAAATAACTCAATTTATTTCTCTGTGTGCTCTTTGGTTCAGGTTGTATTCTTAATCACAACTAACCATCTCACAAAGGAACTTTCAGGGAAGCCATCAGAGAAGATTTCTGGAAATCAGGTAGATTTCCTGAGAGAGTGGGCAGAATTCAGTAGATAAATATTCCTTGATTCCTGATATTAGGAATGCAATTCAAAGTAATATCTTCCTGATGGTAGGGCAGAAACAAAATCTGCCCCAAACCAGTTAGTTGTGCTTTCTTTATGCCAAGTGAGCACTGACTTAAGCAAAGTTGTACATGTCATTACTTAAATGAAATGAAGAATATATTGGACTTCTGGAGAGAAGGGAGGGGAAGGGAAGGGAAGGGCATTTGTTTTCCATGTTTGGATTGGACTTGAAAAAATATTATGAAGGAAAAAAAAAAGCCTGGGTTGCTGACAGCCTTTAAACTGCAAAGTTGTGATATTCTTTCCTGGTATTTTACCTGTGTAGTGATGCTCTCATGGCATTAGATCATTGGCATTTTCTGTAGCAAAATGCAGTAAGTACAGAGGAAAGGATGAATGCTAAGGGAAGTCAAAATTCTTTCAGCCATCCCACCACAATCCCATCCCCTTTCACAGAAGATAAGAAGATGAATCTTACCTCCACTGAGAATAATGACGGCTATAAATATTGCCAAGTCGCTGTCATCTAATTCCAGTGCATTGAACTTCACAGCAAACTCAAACTTGGGCTCCATAAAGTCACCAAAGGGTTTTCTCAGGCTCTTTAGAAACTCCCTTGTCATGAATCCTTGGCCCTCTGATATGAGAACCCCATCTTTATTCATCAAGGAGGCCAGCATCGTGTAAATGATCTCATGGACACCATATTTTAGGAGAGTTACTTGGTCATTCAAGTCAAGGTTTACAAAACCAGGGATACTTTTAGCATACTCTGTGATCTCCTGCACAGCTTCCACTGAGCGGAACTGACACCCCTGAAAGATGCGAATGGCTACTTCTTTGCTCTGCTCTTGCAAGGGGGTGATGTGTTTGAACTTGATTTTATCTTCTCCCATCATTAAGGAATTCATGTCATAGATAACAAATGGCTGCAAAAAAAGGGAGAAAACGTAGTTGAGTTGGAGATTTCTAATTTAGGGTGAACAACCTTACCAGTTTCTTTATACACATTTGCTTTGTTAACTAGAATCTTTAAGGTCAAAAATAGTTTATGAGAAAATACTCTTAACTCTTGATTATTCCTCCTAATTGTCTTCCGGATCCAAACATATTTTACCAAGCTTGGTCTTCTTTTCTTTCGGCTTATACTGCAACAGTTTACCTATGACTGGCTAAGAGTTCCAATTTTGTTGTTTGGAGAGTCTTTGTTGCTGACTTTTAAAATCATACAAAATGCGTTGTTTATTTTGGCTTTCAATAGAATGTGTTTTTAACCTTCTTTCAATAAAAAACAAATCATTTTGGCAACTCAGGGTTGAATACATCCACTTGAACATAAAGTAATCTTGCAGTTTTAGATTAAATCTACTCAGATCTCAAATGAAACGCAGTGTGCATGTAAAATATACTTATAACTAAAAAGAAATCAGTCTGAAAGCAGATGAGAAATACCAAGCCAAGAAAATGTCTATTTCTTTTCTTAATGCTCTGGAAGCAATCTGTTTTAGAAACAGCCAGATGTTTAAAGCCTGTGGGTAAGCACTGCATAAAGTGGCAAAATTAAAAAAGGGTTTTGAACTTATTTTTCAAAATATCTGTCCTTAAAGGTCAAATAATCAATAAAACACATGGATCAGTTTATTCAAGTTTGCAATAGGCTGCCTTCAAAAGCAAGTTGCTAGTCATTAAGTGATCTTTCTCTTTCATTTTTCTTGTATAGAACTGACCAAAGTGTTGTGGTCATTGTGAAATCCTCCGGCTACTCTGATTGAGAAGGGGCAGCATTTTACATACATTGGAAATACTGAACTATAGAAGTTAAGCCCCAATCCCATTCAAATAAGCGTATACTTGAAAACACTGGAAGAAGAGTTGAGGGTATTTGGCTTATAGCTTGGATTCTGTGGTTAACTATGTGACTTTAAGAAAGTACTTTATCTTTCCTAGGCTCAAATTTCCCAACTGAGAGGGATGGATTAAGCTGGATATTTCCATTTCTTCTCTTGAAGATATTCTAGTTGCATTTCTCAGAAGCTGTGTGTGTGGTGTATATGTGGATTTGTGTGAGCGTGCATGTATATGCATGCACACTGAACATGACATTTCTCTTAAGCAGAGATGCTCAGAATTCCCTCCTGATGGGCAAGAGGAAGCAACAGAATGAGTGGCAGAAGGAGCCACCTTTAAGACCCACTGGTTTGGAGATTGTTAATCTCTACACAAGTCTTTGATTTTCACCATTAAGTCTATTCTACATTGAAGGAAATAACACTAAGGATTCTTAGATGTTGAGTAGATTTGCAAACTTGCATATTATTTCAACACCATTCACTGGAGTTATTCCAGAAATTCTTACTTTTCTAACCAAAAACTTCACTTCAATTGTATTGTTTATCCAACCCCAAAGGAGGGCAGATGTGTGGACTCAAGAATAGGTTTGCTTATTGGCTTTAATTCTTCAACTAAATTAGGAGCAAATAATGCTTACTATGTTTTTGGACACTCTGCTTGTATTTTTTTTTTCTTTTTTTCTATTTCAGGATTGATATTAATGAGAGAGGGGGAAAAAAAAGAGCAGATAATCAGTCACATCAGTTAAAATGTGCTGAGTTCCCCCAGAATGTCAGATTCTAATCATGAGAAAGACTTGTTTTTATAGAACTTAGTGGTTTCTGTCCTCTAGGAGTTTTGTAGCATATTATAAACTTATGTTAATGAAATACTGGTTTTCGTTACTGCCATGGGAATCTGATGGTATGGATACTTGAAAAGTCTACCTGTATATATAGAAGTACAAAATAACATGAATGTAAATCATCCCCTCTTCACATTGGAAAGACTGTACCCAGAACTGCCCACTGCAACTTCTGGATGAGCTTCTGCTCAACCATTTGGCTTCTTGGCACAGAATGTATGCATGAAATTCTTCCACCTCCATGTAAGCAATTTATCTGGAACTATGCCCTGATAAATCACCCTGTGACTCTTCCCCTTGACTTCCCCTGTCCCCTCATATAAAGTCCCAGGTTCCTGTTTTTGAAACTCTGTGATAGTTGAACATAGGGCACAAAATCCTGCTAATTTTCTCTCCCAATTTAACAACAATGTGACTTTAACCCCTTGGCAATCGATGTTGGTCAGGATTTCCTGGCAGTAAACACTCAAGGACAGAGAAAGGAATCAGCAGCCCCCACCATCATGCCAAACCATTCTGTTGTTTTTTTTAAAATCCCTTCAGCATTTGAAAAGTGATGAACTGGTAGAGAATTCTGGATATTGACATGCAAATGAATACCAGTGGATTTTTTTGTTTTTCCAAGATTATGCTGTTTTCATCGCATTTTTGAAGTCTGCACAGGCACTTTCGGCCTCCATGTAAATCTGTCAAACTGCAAGAGGGATCACCAGACATGGTCTGCCTGGAGACCTGCCTTTCTTTGCTACCAATTCACCGGTTCTTAGCCTGCAAACAGTTGCACGTTTCACCCTGGACCTCCTTACCCTGAAACAGTGAAAAGATAGTGACTCACCTGATTTACAGAGAGCTGACCTTAAAACCAGGTGGAATTTGGCTTATGTAACTTATCTTGGGTTATTAATTTAATTTTGCACTTCTGGTAAAATGTTCTACATAAAAAGGACTTCACTTCCATATTTCTGTATTTTCTACACATCAAAGGGAAGCCATCTAAGTTCTATTAGCTTGTACGGTATCATCTGATGATCTGCTGTTATAAGAGGAACCATATCATCCTCAAATTTGGTCTTAATGATTTTACGCCTCTAGTTTGGAGCTAAGGATGTATTTATCTTCAGACATTGTAGCAAATGGCCAGATAAGCACCTCTCCTTAACAGGAAAGAATGTTTAATTACATCTAGGACATTATCAGGGACAGATCCAGGTTTTGTGGGGCCTGAAATGCACTCAATCATTGGGTACATTTAATAACAACCGTTAGGTTCAATAATACAAATTATAAGAGCAAAATTGTTCGCGCCCTTCTCAGAACATTGGAAGGGGCTCTGTACAAAAGAGAAGCCCTGAAGGTTAAGCTTCATTAATTTATATAAAGTGAATCTGCCTCTGGCCGTAGTGATGCTTGTAATTCTCAAATATTGGGCAGACCAGAAAAAGGTGAGACTGACATGAAGAAAACTGCACTTCAACACAGTGTTTTTCTAGGGGAAGCAAAAACAGTTTCTGTAAGAGGAAATTAGTTTTCTTTAGAGAGATACATCAAATGTAATTGATTTTTATATATTCTGATTTTCAAAAATGGCTCCCCATATCAAAGCCAGGATGGGATTAAAGGTACTGTGTTATATAGATAAATATAATTATATTTAGTTACAGACCTCTTGCATGCCTCTAATGTGTAACACAAAGATCATGGAGGAAGCTGGCTTAATAATGAAAACAAAGTAGAGTAATAAAAGTTTACTTTTTTGACTGGAGAAGTAGAACAATAGTGTTCCTTAGCAGTCCATAACATCAGCATTTTAATATACAAGTTATGAAAGGGATTATGCATGAATGAATGCTGTAAGTTTACAGCTCTTTTTGAGTACTAAAATAGCAAGCTAAAGGAGATAAATGAGAGTCAACCAAAGCAAAGATTGTTCTGGTGATTGCTCCAATTTTGGAGACTATAATTAGTGTAAGAGACAACTCTACCCTCTCACAAACCATCACTTGGTGAACACGTCAGAGTTAAAACTGGCCTGAAAAAATGTGTGCCTCTTCTCATGAATCTCTCCTGATATCCTTAGTTTTCATGATAGCTTAGAGCAAAGGCTCAAGGAAGAAAAATTGAATTGTTGGGGCCTATCTTCTTCATTTTGTTTCCTTCTTCCTTTTTTATACTTCTGACTAGCTTTCACCCATTTAGAGATACCTGGTTCTTCTGGATTAGCTATAGTGGGTGAATGTGAATCAAAACTCATTGGTTGGGTTTCTTCAATGTCTTTTTGGTTTTGCCTGTTTCTAGTTTCCTCTTGTTGAGAACCATGGGATGTATAGAACCAAAGGGGTCTTCAAAAATCACCTACATCATCATTCTTTGACAAGGTATGAATAAGTTGAATGAAGCCAAGAGACTTTCCGAAGTCAAATAACTATTTACAACAAACTTTGAAATGGAACTAGATCTCCTGACTCATGATTAGTTCTTTTCCCTTTCTGTTGCTTTCTACATGACTTCCCCACTTTTTCTTTTTTAAATAAAATGACTATTCTGGAGGAATTTGGGGTTTTTAGAAGCTCTTCTATGGTGGGGTCCTGGAGGCAGGGCCTTTTGAACTATATTTCCTAGAAGTGCTAGTTTAGTGCTGGATGTGACTGAAGTTAAGTTTGAAAAATCTTGCAAATGTAATTCTGTTTTCCTGTGTGGTTTAGAGATTGAAGACAAATAAAAACTTAATGGGAAGAATTATTCACACTCTAATGAACTAGCACATAACCATAGCTCTTAAAAAGCCATCTATTGCCAGCCAAAGCGTTACTCAGCTGGCAAACAAGGGTGTTGGTCAAATGAATCTAGTCATTAAAAAAAAAAAATCCACATGCTCTTCTTAACTATATGCTATTTATTTATTGTCTGAAAGAACACTATTGGTTCAGATCTATCTTTAGCTATTCATGACAGTCCCGGCAGTAAAGGAATTTATTTTATTAACATTAATATATGGACTAATGATCCCAGGAGCCCAATTTCTTCATCAGCTATCAAAACAAATCAGCACTACTATCCTGTTCTTTATTTATACCTGGGCTCCTAAGTCTCTTTTCTCTGACGGTTTGTCTTGTATCTTTCTTCTCAAGGGAGCAAATTCCAACTCCCTCAGGCTTTTCCATAGATGAAGGAGAAAGAGACCACACTTTGTTTAGCTGTAAGTGTAGGATTTAAAAGAAGAGATATCTTCCCAACAGCTTGAGTTACTAAATTTGACAGCCATTGTAAATTTTAGAATAGGAGAATTTGAATGGGTACAGAATTGTTTTCACAAAAGGTGACGTTTCCATATTGTTTTTATTTGGTAGTTTCATATTTCACACACTATTTAGAAAAACCATTTTTATGATGGCACAGTTTGCTCTCATAATTATAAAAACAGTGACTCTACACGTACCCATCATAAGCAATGTGATGCTTTGGGACCCAAAGTCCAATATAGAACAAATAAGTTTTATTCCTTGTTTGCAGATAGAGTGCAGCCAGGGCCTCATCATCTCTCAGATATGGGATGAAAAGTTGTCAGGCGCACCAAGGGTTTTTCTATTTATTGTTTTATGACAAACCATAGCACTGAAAATGGTTTTTGAAAACCATTCTCTGTTTATTTTCATCAACAAACATGGGATCATGTGACAATGATACACCCAGTGTGTTCGGCACATCAGGGTAATATTCAAACACTGGGAACTTCCAAAGTCCATTCAGTTCTCAAATTGTCGTCATGGAACAGGCACCCTGGTTCTATATTCATGTTTTTCAGAGTTCAGTGGGATCTCTTAAAAGACGCTGCTGGGCTGGCACAAGCCACAGAAAGGGAAAGAGACTGTGAGAAGAGTCAATGCCATTCCCATTTGAGGGTGGCTAAAAGGCTTACTGCTATTGAAATTTCTTTTCCAGTTATCCATATCCAGTGATTCCATATCCCATCTGGCCCTGAGCCTAAATTTCCAAGCATTATTCTTTTAGGCAAGACAATGAAAAGTAGGAGTATCATATCCCAAAGATAGGATGTTAAGGTTAAGAAACATGGGAGGGAAGCAGAGCATTTAATTTATCTGCTCATTTATCTGTTTTGAAAGGTGTAAGTAGCACCAGGAAATAAGATACAGGAGACAGAAGTTTAATTGAGAAGGGAAAAGCCCTGGTTGGCCTAGAGGCATATGCTGGTACAGGTCCTGAGAGGAGAGATTAGCCAGTATCCCAAAATGAGATGGAATAGGCAATGGTTAAATTGAGCAGTAAGACAAATTTAAAGAATGGCCTCTCCAATAAAGTCATTTCCTTTTCCAAAGGTTTTGGGTAACAGGCCGTCCTTTATGCTGAACAGCCTCCCCCAGGCTTGGCCTAACCAACGCTAATGACATCAGTCTCAAGCAGGGTGTATAATGAGACCCAAGCTGTTCTACTGCACCAGCCATGGCCACTTTTCCACATCCCCTACCCTCTCAGGAGTCCATACTTCTGCATGACTTTTTCTATCAATGCAAATCTTAACTTTCATAAGTCCTGGCCAAGAGATAACATAACACCCCTGAGAGAGATGCTATCAAATAAATAACATGACCACGTAAGATAAAGAACAAATATCTAGTCTCATTGGAAATCACATTTTGGATTTTTTTTTCTCTCCCATATTCCTCTCTGAACTATTTCTTTCCACTAATGCTTAATTTGATTTTGCAAGATAAGGAGAAAAGAGAGAGCCAAACAATTCTATTTCAGTTTTGTGTAATCAGGGACTGGATTATTTTAATTTGGCCCAGTTTCTCTTTCCTTTTCCAGACCCTAACAAGAGGCAATTCTGCCTCTATCTAGACCATTAATGATGTCCAGGTTGGTTAGCAAATATTGGGCGAGTGAGAGGCTCTCTGTTCAAAGTCCAGAATTTCAAAGGGGCATAGGCAAGAGTTTTTAATTCAATTAAGCAAATACATTCTGAGTAACTGTTATGGGCAAAGCACAGTGTTAGTTACTATAGGGGAAAAAATGACAAACATTTGGCCTCTGAACTTGAGAAGCCCATAATCAAGCATTTTGCGGCCCTTTCTCTTAAAATCCTTAATACTCGGTTATCCCATAAAGAGTCTACAATTATCTTATTTTTAACTCAAAGATTTAGAGCCAAATCGCCAATTGGCGTGAGGTTTTAAAGTGATTTACAGTGGACTGGGCTCTCTGCCTTTCAGTGACAGGGAAGAGTATACCAGTCACTGGTAGTGTACATTTAAATTCTTGCCTACTTGGGGGATTTTTTTTTTTTTTTTTTAAATGCCTTCCTCCTATCTTCCAGGTACTATTATTAAATTGATGGGATTTCCAGCTTGGATAGCAGGTCTGGAGTGGGAGATAAAGAGAATGTGAGAAAGCAGTTCCTGGAAAAAAAATGGCCCAAGGCAAAAGTGTGGAGTAAACAGTTTGCTTTAGGGTTCTTTCCCTGTCCAGCTCCCTTCCCAGCTCCAGGCCTCCCAGCCTCCAGGTCCCTATCCCACACTGGCTCTCAGCAAGCTGCTAAAAATGTGCCTTACACAGTTAACTATTTCTAGCCATGTCACCAGTTCTCCTTTTATTTCCCTCCCTTCAAACGAACACAACTGTTTTCCATAGTCACATCAGCTACAAAGAGGTCTTCACTTGCTTTTGTTTTGCTGTGCCCCGATTTTTTTCATTAATGAATACACAGACTCAGCTTTACTAAGACCTATAGTCTGTAGTCCAGCCTGTATGTGAGACAGTTGTCCTAGCTGCTATTATTTGGGAGGAACAAAAGAGTAAAAGACAAAAATTTCCTGGCTATGAATATATTGGGATAGCAGGACAACGTAAAAGATTACTGTCATTCTAAAAAGTGATAAAAACAAATCATAAGCCAGCATATTTTCCCAAGGTGAAGCTTTCCAAGTGCATTTGTCAATTTGGCTCATTTCTAGCCAATGGGGAAGTAGCTTCCAAGAGGGGGTATCATGCTCAGAATGCACTGAGGTAGAAGCAAGGAGGCCTGCATCATAGGCCTGGTTCTGTTGTGTGCTAACTGCGTGATCTCAGGACAAAATGTCCAACCTCTCTGCACTCCAGTCTCCTCATCTTTAAAGAGGGAATAATAATAGGAGCTCTAGGATGGTTATGTGTCTTGAGCATAATGAATGTGTAAGAATTGTTTTTAATTGTGGAGAACTGGACCATACTGTTAAGGTATCAGTGACTCTCCTGCAGTCAGGAAACTCATTGTCCTTCAGTGTCCAAAGACCATTTGGCTCTTTACACAGCAATATCCCACTGGAGTTTTCTTTTTCTATTAGCTGATAACTACTCTAATGGTTTACAGCTAAAAGGAAAAAAAAAAAACCACATCGTGAGATAGTCATCAAAATACATTAAAGGCTAATGAATATTTTCCCCGAAATATAACTGAGTGGGGGACTAAGTTACACATATCTATAAAGTAACTGCATGCCTCTCCTGGAGGTGTTCATTTGAAAATAAATGATGGCACAAAAGGGCTTTCAAGGGCTGGGACGGTGTCTTCTGAACATGTTCTGCGCTTCTTACAACCCTAGGAACCTGCTGCAGATATTACAATCAAAGGCAGACCCCTGCCTGTGAAAACAGGTACAGAGATGTGACCCAGGTCACATTGCAAGCTGATGGCAGAACTGAAATTCCGGTGTAGCTGTGTTTTGTTTTAATACAGTTCCATGTTGCTTTCTCAGCTTCCTATCAAGGAAGAGTTCTGCTTTGGAACATCTGACTTAGTAACAATTATAGCCTATTCTGGGTTTTCCAAACAGTGGTAATCAAAGAGGCTGCAGATGTTTGGAATCTACGGGAGGAGTAGCCCAGGCAGCTCAGAGCCTCACAGAAGATAAAACTCACATACGTAATAAGAGGATACAGCCTCTAGCTGCCCAGGAACAATCAACAGAGCTACAGGGAAAAATACTTAGATGTATTTTTATGCCCCCACATGGAACTTTGTAAGAAGTGACTCTAGCAGTTCTCCTGAATTGTAAAATAATGGGACTGAATACCTTTTCCAAGCCTAGGTCAGGCCATTCCCAGAGAAAGCAGGGCTGCTGGGATGGATATAGTTGTGGCCAGTTATTCAGTTATTCAGGCTTTTGACTATTCTCAAAGAATTTGTTAGGAGAATTTGAAGGACTTTTTCCCTTTTCAAAATAAGTTTTACTTATCCTATCTGAAAACATTTCCTTTCCTGTGTTTCAGACACAGCCAGCAACATGTAACAGCCAACAGCTGAACATTGACTCTGTATATGTGTGTGTAACAGGGTGAATTATTTTCTCAAGGACAAAACAACAACAACAACAACAACAACAACAAGGAACCCAGCCACCCCAATGTAGACAGCAGAAGAGAACTAACTGATTTGTCTGTTGTCTTTCCTGTCAAGATCGCCCTCGCCTTTGCTTTGGTCAGCGGGAAGGACTTTATGTATGAGTCATACAAATGTTTTGCCAGGGCCCGGAGATCTGCCGACTCTGGATTCAGCTGGTCGATATCACTGGAGATCTCCGCCAACAGCTTCTCTTTCTCCGCCTGTGGCATCCGCCCAAACCTGATGGCTATAGAGGGAGAGAAATGACAAGGATACATCACTGAATTACTGCTGCTCTCCCCTGGTCCTAGTGCCCAGACCGTAGAAAGCCCCTCCTTCTCTCTGCCAATCTCAAGGTCTTGTTTTTCTATCTCCAACTTTGTTCACGTTTTTTATTTCATGGCAATAGCACAGGCTGTCGGTAAGAATTAAATTGTTCAGTTCTTTAATTAAAATAAAATTAATCCATGATCTTGCTAGGAAGGTGAAAGAATCTGAAAGTGTAGCAAAGAAATTAAAGTATATTTACTTACACATGAAATAACTGAGGACCAGCTCCTACTGATCCCTCAAGACCCAATTCAAATGTCACCTTCTTTGTGAGGCTTTTCTTGACTTCTTCAAGCAGCATTTATTATTTATTTGCCTGTACTCCAATAGCCTTTGGTACATACTTCAATGACAACGATTTCGAAACTGTGCTTTTTAATTTTTTTTTTTTTTTTTTTAATTTTTTTAACGTTTATTTATTTTTGAGACAGAGAGAGACAGAGCATGAACGGGGGAGGAGCAGAGAGAGAGGGAGACACAGAATCCGAAACAGGCTCCAGGCTCTGAGCTGTCAGCACAGAGCCCGATGCGGGGCTCGAACTCACGGACCGTGAGATCATGACCTGAGCCGAAGTCGGAGGCTCAACCGACGAGCCACCCAGGCGCCCCAGTGTGCTTTTTAATTTTATAGTCTATTTATCTCACTCTAGAACACTATCCTGAAGGCCACGGACAGTGTCTTAATCATTTTTGTATCCCCAGCCCTTAATATACAGTCAGGCCCTAAAAGGATCACAAATTCTTTCACAAATTGAAGGAAGGAACTGTGCAGAATTCAAAGTTGTACAGACAGAGGCTCTGTTCTCACAGAGTCTGTATGATTTATTTTGTCCATGTTATAAAGAAATATGGATGGTGCTTTCTTTCATGTTATTAGACCTTTTACATTTAGTAGAGAGAAGCCATAATCATTCCCCTGACTCTCTAGGATTACCACTTAATGATGTTTGTCAAAAAGACCATTTCCTTACTTAACATTTGGCTTCCTGTGGGGTGAGGAAGTGTAAAGAAGAAGAAAACTAAAGAAAGAAAGGCAAAGAGGAACATTTAGCAGAGGTTAGTAAGGTCTAGGTTGGGGGAAAAAATCATGTTTGTACCTCTTTCAACTCAGATGGTTCTTCCCTCCCCCACCAATACGATCTGCAAAATATTTTGAATAATGCTACCTTTGGGCCCCACTTTGGACTCTCTACATTTTCCCATAATAAGGACATTTGGATATCACAGCCAATATTACCCTGTGTGTAGCTCTACTCTTACACTTCCCATGTGGTGGCACAGTTGTGTGTTTTTGTGACCATTTCCCCTTGAGGGCCCAGACTGTCATATTCATTTATATCTCTAGCACTTAGTTGTGCTCTGTGGGTGGTTGCTGAATGCAAGAATGAATAAATGGATGATTCCCTGCTATATGTTATTATGCTAAAGGTAGCATTCTACCATAAACACATTTCCATCTGAATACTTAGTGAATTTCATTTACAACTGGCTAGAGGAGAGACTGCTGTGTACCCCTGAGTCTCAAATTCATATTCACTTCAGTTGACCCTATATAAGCTCTATCACTAACTAATACAGGTATTGTGTTTGGGGGGGTGGAGTGGCTCCTTTGTGGTCTCTGACTTAGAGGGGAAGAGAATCTTACCTCTCAGTTAGGATGCTTTTAAATTAAATTAGCCTATATCCATTTGGTAAATCTATCCTCTGCCCATGACCTCTTCAAACAGAAATCTTAAAACAATCACCATTTTTTGGTCAAAAATCTTGTCTATCTACTCACTCTTCCCCATTCTTTTTTTAGTTCCACAGGGATGGGCCATGAATGGTTGCTCACATTCTTATCACAGTCCCCCACCCTTCTGCCCCAGATTGTTTAGGTCCCACAGGATATGATCTTATTACTTATTGTATTCTCTTTCTCAGCACTGATCACAGTAATTATCTACAATGTTTTCTTGTCTCCCTTATGTAATCTCCATGAAGGCAGGAATCTTGCTCAGTATCATATCCTCCGCACTCAGTATAATGTCCAGCACATGCTAAGTCTTCGTGTAATATATACTGGAATAAAACAGGAAAAAAACCCCACAAACCCCTGAGAACCAGATAGCAGATTCCTTTCAAAATCATTTTCTGTGAAGCCAGTCCCATCATTTGCTTCCCTGTACTATATTTATTACTTTTTTTTATCAGCAGTTCTCAGTTGAGAAGTATCGAACCGAGGGGAGGCAGGGCATATTAGAATCACTCGATAACTTCTAAAATTATGTATCTTCCATGGAAAATGGTGTTGATACGCCATCCCTCCTCCCAATGAGGAGTGTATAAAAAACCTGGGGTTTCGGACAGTTTAGGAAAAGCTTCTCAAATAATGGGCTGCTGTTGCATTCATATATTAGCTCAGGTAGCAAACTAATACTGTACTTCTATATTGGTTTATGTTGGTTATTCTACTAGAATCTATGGGTACTGAGTTTTCTCATCTTTGCTCCTGGGTGCAATACACATGGTAGGTATACAAAAAAATGCTTGATGAATTAAACTTTAAAGTATCAAGTTTAAAAACAGGAAGTTTGTTGGGAATGCAAGCTGGTACAGCCACTCTGGAAAACAGTATGGAGGTTCCTCAAAAAACTAAAAATAGAACTACTCTACGACCCAGCAATTGCACTACGAGGCATTTATCCAAGGGATACAGGTGTGCTGTTTCGAAGGGGCACATGCACCCCCATGTTTATAGCAGCACTATCAACAATAGCCAAAGTATGGAAAGAGCCCAAATGTCCATCGATGGATGAATGGATAAAGAAGATGTGGTACATATATATACACAATGGAGTATTAGTCAACAATCAAAAGAATGAAATCTTGCCATTGGCAACTACGTGGATGGAACTGGAGGGTATTATACTAAGTGAAATTAGTCAGAGGAAGACAAAAATCATATGACTTCTCTCATATGAGAACTTTAAGAGACAAAACAGATGAACATAAGGGAAGAGAAACAAAAATAATATAAAAACAGGGAGGGGGAGAAAACAGAAGAGACTCATAAATATGGAGAACAAACAGGGTTACAGGAGGGGTTGTGGGAGGGGGGATGGGCTAAGAATTATGGCACATTGAAGGGAGAAGAGGTTTGGTGTAAAGCGTGGAGACAACCCAAATTCTCTAACAAAACAGAGTGGCTGGAATCACCAACAATCTGTGGCTCTTTATGTAACAGAGTGCACAGTGCCATCTCTTTACACAATGAATAATTACTGACTATCTACTGTGTGCGCAACATTGTTCTAGGCTCTGGTTAAATTTTTACAGGTAATAAAGTATAAATATACACATCTAGGAAAATACTTTTTTTCCTAAAAGGTAATCCAAAAAGTTAATTTAAAATAAACAGCCAAAAGGGAGTGGGAGGTAAAGACTTCCAGTTATGGGATGAATAAGTCACAGAGATGAAAGGTACAGCATGGGGAATATAGTCAGTGGTACTGTAATAGCATTGTACGGTGACAGATGGTAGCTACACTGTGGGGAGCACAGCATAACACATAGAGACGTTGAATCACTATGTTGTATACCTGAAACTAATGTAACATGGTGTGCCTACTATATTTCAATTAAAAAAAATTATAAAATAGGGGCTCCTGGGTGGCTCAGTCGGTTGAGCATCCGACTGCGGCTCAGGTCATGATCTTGTGCTTCATGAGTTCGAGCCCCGCGTCGGGCTCTGTGCTGACAGCTCGGAGCCTGGAGCCTGCTTTGGATTCTGTGTCTCCCTCTCTCTCTCTGCCGCTCCCCTCCTCGTGCTCTCTCTCTCTCAAAAATAAACATTAAAAAATTTTTAAAAATAATAATAATAAAATAAAATTTCTGTTAGGAAGAGCCCAGCCAAACATAGCCACCTATTATATTTGCTAATCTTGGTTTTCTGTAACATAATAAAAACAGCCAAAAAAAGCTTCTGAAAATTAATTTAGAATTAGGACATATTAAGGCAAAAAGCCTTCTGCTACGATCTAAATAATATGTGAATTTTTAGAAGTCAAAGTTCTCCCAAAAGGCTAGCTCTTATGAACAAGTTTTCCGTATCATTAAATGCTCATTAAATGTGCTCATGCTGCACATTAGATTCAATTAACTATTAATGCAACTAATCAGATAGGTGATTTTAGCATTTTTATATACCAGAGGTTCAACAAAACAGATAAAAAACACACTCTATTTGGTGAAACTAAATTTGCATAAAACATGGAAATCTGAAGTTGTAGAGGAAATACCATTTTTTATTTGTATGCATTTTTTTAAATTTTTTTTTTAATGTTTATTTATTTTTGAGACAGAGAGAGACAGAGCATGAATGGGGGAGGGTCAGAGAGAGAGGGAGACACAGAATCCGAAACAGGCTCCAGGCTCTGAGCGGTCAGCACAGAGCCCGACGCGGGGCTCGAACTCACGGACCGCGAGATCATGACCTGAGCTGAAGTTGGAGGCTTAACTGACTGAGCCACCCAGGCGCCCCTATTTGTATGCATTTTTTAAGGGAGAAACTCAATTTTATTTTGCTGCTTTTGAGTCCTATGTAATAATATCTATCTACCGCACGTGAGGTGGTGAGATAAGGCACAGAAAGTGTTCAGCATAGCACGTGGCACATAGTAATGCTTAATAAACCCAGCTTTTGTTACTTGTGGATGAAGTGGTCTAAGTTAACCATGTTTACTGTGGACTATAGACCAGACTACAGATATCATTTTGTAGTCAGGGACACAGACCTAGATTCTTTCCCATAGATACAGAACAAATCCTGAAAACCTCTTCTATCTATGTATGTCTCTATCTCTCTGTCTTTAACTTGTTTAAGGAATGGTGTACTAATTCTTAAACCTCAGTTTCTACCCATTGGGTAGAGCATCTGAAAACCAAGAAGAGGGGGGAATTCTCCCTTTGGATTGCTGTTTCCGATAAGACTGAAATTAGAGCTTAAGAAATAGAAAACGAAAGTTCTGGGTTGGGGACCAGAAATATAAAGGCTGAGTGTGCCCATATAAAAGTATATTTTTCCACATCTTCCACTATTGCTTCAAAGACAGAGGAAAATGCTCCATGTGTTCCTATGAGTCACTGAGGGAGTACTCTTGGCCTCTCTGGAAGACAATGAAATTAACACTACACTTCAAGTAGTCAGGAAGTCAACTTTCTAGTTTCAGCTCAGTGAAAAACTATCCAAGTGGCTTAACTTCTTTGGTTTTCAACTGGTTTATCTATAAAATGAGGGACTTGGAAAAGAAGACTTCTAAAATTTCCTTCTTTTAGCTCTAAGTTTAGCTATAAAATTCTATAAATCCTGACGACATATAATGTTGCAGAACATACTACACTCTTTCTTTCTTTTAAGCAATTTTTATCTAGTCCCTGAAGCCCTGAAGAAAAAAAAAAAAAAAAAAGACACATTATGTCTGTTCTAAAGATCTAGCACCTGACAGACAGCAACTTCCAAAATACTGGCATTCAGTGTCATATAATTAATCACCTACAGAGAATTCATATTGCTTGGTTTTAAAAAAATCTGTCATTATCAGCATCAGTATGCAGCCTTCAGGAAGAAGAGGTTTGTAGAGACTCAGTTTCTGGTGAAAGTGTATTAGCTTGCCTTTATATAATACACTTTTACTGAACTGAATGCAGTTCACTGCTACCATATAACAGATTCAGTACTGTGTATTTAGTGTTGATTTACTGAACACATGCAGTACTTAGATACCCTGCTCTTTGGATCTCGGTATAGTGCTAAGAAACAATATTTCTTAATGACAGTTAATAACACTCTTTTAAAACACCTATCTAATTGTAGGAGCATGCAACACAAATGTTACTTAATTTTAAACATTAAAGCGATTTTCAAAATAATAAATCAGAAAACAGAAGAATTAATTGAGTTGTACTAAAAGTATTTTTGTCTGTCAACATCTAAGGGGTGAACTGGCAATCATACTAGGCTTTTGAGAATTGGTAAGGCTATGTCTCATGGTCAATTTTAACATTTATTTTGTAAAAGCCTATGTAAATAAGACAGATAATACTATTGCTTTTAATAGGTCTGTTGCCAATAAGTTATGTTTTTCTACCCTTCTTTTTTTAATGTTTATTTCTGAAACAGAGAGAGACAGAGTATGAGTGGGGGAGGGTCAGAGAGAGAGGGAGACACAGAATCTGAAGCAGGCTCCAGGCTCCAAGATGTCAGCACAGACCCCCATGCAGGGCTTGAACTCACAAATCGTGAGATCATGACCTGAGCCGAAGTCGGATGCTCAACCGACTGAGCCACCCAGGCGCCCCTCTACCTCTCTTTCTTGAGAAAACACTTGTGCATTCTGAGGTTGCGCAGAAAGCACTGCCAGAGCAATCTAATAACTATCATTTTCTTGCTCCTCTAAGTAAAACAAGGAGCATCTTTAGCACTAATATGAAGTGATTTTTATTCAGGGGTAACATTGTCAAACTATCTGCAGAGGACATGTAAACATTTGTCTAGGTTTCTTCACAAAGCAGAGATGGGCAAAACACCCCTGGCCTTACCTGACTCACTGATTCCCTGAAGTCTTACCTGAGATCATTGAATTCACTCAATGAACACCTGTTTGATGCAAGACACTGTGCTAGACAGACTGGACTGGGGGAATAGGAGGACAGGACATGTCTAGTAGGGGAGAGCCTATATATACACAGGTTATTCTCTCTCATGTACCTCTCTTCACTAGCTCCTTCCTTTCCACCTAAGCGGATGTTGAAGATTCTAACCCTGGTTATAATCTCTTCAGTCCATCTTTCCTCCACCACTGAAACTACCGAAAGAGTAGTCTTTCTTCCTTGCCTGCATTTGTCACTACTTACCTCCCAACCTACTGCAATCTTGCTTACGCCTCATTTAAATTTCCAAAACTTTGCTCTTAAAAGTCCCCATTGCTTTTTCTCACAGCCAGATCTAGGGGCCTCTTCGGAGTTCTTGTTTCTGCTTGAGCACTCCAGCATTCACTCTCCCAGCTTTTGCTACTGTTGACCTTCTTCACCCTGTGACTTTAAAATGTTCTCATTGTGGTTTCTGCTTTTCTGGTTCTCCTATCTTTCTGCCTATGTTCCAGACCTTTATGATGGCCCCTCTTCCTTCCCTTATATTCTGTTGTTCCTAATTCATTCTTCTAGCTCACAAAATGTGCTCATAACTCCTGCCCTCTCTTTTCCTGAGATCTGGACTGTTAGTTTTCTCTTGTTTCTATATTCCTTTATATATGGATGCTGGATATCCTGTAAGACCCTCAAATGCAACTTTAAAAATGAATTTTTGTTCTTCCCCTCCAGTTTCCTTTCCCTGTTTCCCTTTCTTAGTTAATTCATTCTATCACCCGACTAGATACCCTGAACAATTTTTGATGACCCCTCTTTCCCTCAGACACTTGCATTCACTGGTCACTGCTCCGATATTTTTCACAATTTAATTTCTTCTCACTAACCCTTCCCACTGTCTTGGTTCAGAATATTGCATTTGTCTTATGAATTTCCCTGTTTCTCTAACTTACCCTTTTTACAGCTGTCAGTAGTTTAGATTTGGGCAGTATAGATCTGATCACTCCCTTGCTTTACAAAGCAGAGTGTGGGTGTCACAAGAAAGGTTTAAAACACAGAGGGAAGAGGGGGAATTAGAAAGTCTTACAGAAGAGAAGGCATTTGAATGGGGCCTTGAATGCCTGGTAGGATTGTGACAGGGAGCCAAAGGACATAATAAACAGAGGGAAAAGGAGGTGGAGGCTAGCTTGTACGTAGCCACGAATGCCATGTGGGTCTCAGCACAAGCTACCATGTGCATCAGGACCTCATCCATTGTTATATTTTCTGAAAATTAACATTTGGATAATTTTTCCTTTATATTACAAAGAAGACTTTAAAAAAAAACCCAAGTATTAAAATTTAAACTTATTTGCCATTCAGGCTTTTCTTTTTTACAAGGAAGGAGAGAACTGACTTGTAAAATGCTGAGTGCCACAAATATCTGTGAAGCCCTTTTTCTGGATTTTTATGAAGCTGCTGAGAAATTATTTTTAAAGTTGTCAGCATTTTTTTTAAATAACAGAAAAAAAAAACCCATACATTATATAATAGGATGTCCTAATCAGTAAAGCTAAAGCTTCACTAATTTTTACATTTATGAAAAGCATAATTTTCATTCAAATCTCACTGGCATAGGGAAAACCTAACTGAATGACTCATAAGTAAGTCAATTCTTCTCTACTTCACATTATTTTTTAAAAAGTAACAGGCTATACTTATAATTTTATTATTTAGTTCATACATGAAAAGCAGCTCCAAATACGAAATATTCACTATTCAAAATTTATTTTTATCTTATCTTATCTTAATTTTATTTTAGAGAGGACAAGCAGAGGAGAGGGGAAGAAGGGGTGGGGAGAGAGAGAGGGAAAGACAGAGAGGAAGGCAGATATCCTAAGCAGGCTCCTTAACGAGGAGCCCGACACAGGGCGTGATCTCACAAATGTGAGATCATGACTTGAGTCGAAATCCAGAGTCAGACACTTAACTGACTAAGCCACCCAGGAACTCCAGTAGTCAAAATTCTTAATGAATAAATTATCTTATCAAAAATAAAGAAGTCAAGGGGCGCCTGGATGGCTCAGTCGGTTGGGTGTCTGACTTCAGCTCACATCATGATCTCATGGTTTGTGGGTTTGAGCCCTGTGTCGGAATCTGTGCTAACAGCTCGGAGCCCAGAGCCTGCTTTGGATTCTGTGTCTCTCTCTGTCCCTCCTCCGCTCACATGCTCTCTCTCAAAATAAATAAATTAAAAAAAAATAAAGGAGTCACATTTTAAAAATATGATTCATGTCAGGGATCTTGCCAACAGAATTTTAAAACAAAAATTATACTAAGAAAAACTATAAAAGTTTAAGTGTCCACTTGACTGAAGAAATATTAATCTATGTGAGCATTTTTATCAAGAATCTGTAGACACTAGCTTCACTAATTCAAAATGTAAAACAAGAAGCAGGTTATGCTATGATCACTTGGTAAGTCACATGCACCTCTGGGTAGCCTAGGAAGCTGGGTCTTTATTTCTGCTTTACTTTCATTTGGAGCTTTCCTCTAAAGGTGTCTGGACAGGGTATTGAACTGATTGTGCCAAGCATGACTCACAAAGACTGGGGAGCCATCAGTGGAACTGGCCCATGGTCTAGAAATGATGATATGTTAAATGACCAAAACAATTGCAACACGTGTTTATCCTGATCACTGCAGAAAAATAAAAACTTTGCTCCCAAAGCACTTCAGTCCAACGCTTGGATATTTTTCCTACCCAGTGCTGAAAACAGATTATCTGAGAAACAACTAGGTTCCCAAGTGTAAGAATTCTGAAATCCTCCTGTCCTTCTACGATGTTTAGGCTACATGTCACAATTAAAATGGAAGTTCCATCTGAAGATGGAACCATACACTCTTAACCAAATATACCATCTATGTTCTTTAGCCTGGACTGCTCTAGATTTGTACTCTGGGGCTAGGCTACATTGTTATGTGATCATCAGATGTAATGCCTTAAATTGCTGAGCAATTGATCAGAACATCTAGATGACCTGATTCAAGCATATGAATTATATTTTTATGGCAACAAAACATATAGGTGTCAGATACCTACATATTTGAGAAGATGGTGACACTGTCTATAATATATGGACTAGCTTAATGAAAAGTGAAAACTTTGGTGAGGTAGGTTGTCTGACTTACGCAGAATCATAGAACTTTCAAAGTTGAAAGGATTAGCAACCCTTGTTTCAGTGATTTTCCAACAATGTTGCCCAGGGCCCTGAGGGTTCCTTGAAGGTTACTTATAGAAGCCTCCTTTAAAGCTGGGAGTGGTGGCTAATGGGCAACCTAAATGCACCGAATGGATTAAACAGACACCAAAGAGCAGAAACACAAGTAATAGAGAATGGAGTACATTTACTTCGGGGGATGTTCATCTCTTCTTGTGTGTACTGAAAGCAGCAAGGTGCCGATTTGGTACAACACTATAAGCCTCTTGATAAATTGGGTGGGTTATTATAGTGAGGTCCATTCACAGAAAACATTAATATAATAACAAAATAATTTTAGATAGTTACTACAACCTCCTAGAAATTTTGGAGGATTTGGAAATGTTTCCTTTCTCAGGATAACAGGCAAAACTATTCAAAACCTCGTTGTTGGCTTTCCCTTCTTGTGCTTTGATCAAATGTTTTCCATACAGCAAACACATTCCTGTGAACACTTCTTAGAAGGGATTTTCTCAGTCACTGCTGCAATCTTGTAAACGTTGAACTGCGTAAGTCTAATTCTTTTTTTTTTTTTTTTTTTTTTGTCTTTGCAAGAAGAATTAACTGAACACTCCCTATCAAGATTGCTCTTCTCTTGGGGTGACTCAGTTGGTTGAGCATCTGACTTCAGCTCAGGTCATGATCTCACAATTCATGATTTCGAGCCCCATGTCAGATTCTGTGCTGACAGCTCAGAGCCTGGACCCTGCTTTGGATTCTCCCCGCCCCCGCCCCCCTCTCTGCCCCTCCTACACTCATGCTCTGTCTCTCTCAAAAATAAACATTAAAAAGAAAAGATTGTTCTTCTCTCTAAACAGAATATTCTAATCACCATATAAAGTCAAATGATGACTTTATTATTAGGTTTATGATGGTTTTCTTTGAATTTTCTGGGAAGAGAAAATTATACCATCAATACTATATAGGTTGGGCTTTAAATGTTGTTTGCTTATTAACAATAAGCAAAAGGAGGCATATTTTATGTGAATGTGTGCAAGCAACAGGAAATACATGTTACATCAATATGTGAAGTGACAAATTTAAAGGACAAAAAATAAATAGCATGAAAAGCAGAACTGGCATGCTTTTCTAGGCAGTCTTAGTAATAATGATTTCAAAGTCAAAGATTTCACCATAAAGATAAAATAAATGTATTGCAACTTGACTGCATCATCTAAAATATAACCCTTGACTTGAAATGAAAGAAAATTGATGGAATTAAACCAGTAAATTATTTTTGCAATCAATGACTGCAGTTGTATACTGCTACACAGCAGACATAATCAACTGTGAGGAAATTTGGACCAAATTTCCACTCTGTCCAGTATAGCTGACAGATTTCTTCATAATACATTCTTGCCTTCAGAGGAAATGGCCCATATTAATTATAAAAATATAATTTCGTAAACTATTTTTAAAGAGTAGGATATCAACCAATTAGCGATTCTCAAATACTTTTAAGATTTCCGCTGTGAAAACCAAACATCTGTGTGATGGAATAAAACTAATTTTCACAGATGCTTTGGAGCCTTAACATATGAAGATTGACTTCAAATGTTATCTTCTTACCAGATCAGTTTTGAGACCGGTGAAGGCAAAAGAAAGAAAAAAAAATAGAATATCCAGTGAAACAAGACTTCAGATTTTATTTGAACACTTTGGCATTTTAGATTTCTTGAGCCCATAATGAATTTTGAAAGAACAAATACTTGACAAATATAATACTATAAAGTTACTATCAAATTTGTTTTGTGATTTTGTTAACACCAATCAGAGCTAAATGGAAATCAAGAACTACTTCTTCAAATAGGCCTATCTTCCGTGATTCTACTGAGTTAGTTCTACAACTCATGAAAACAAAGGTCTTCTACATTCTTTCTCTTAAGCCAACACTCAAAATCGTAAGCTTGATTTTAGATACAGGTTTATAAAATAGAAATTTTTATTTTCTTATGATTCTATGGACACTGAAGTTTTGTGGGAGCTTAAAATCTTTGCTTTATCCACAAGCCTGTATGCTCTTTGAAGTCAAGGGTACTGCTATATCTATACTCATCTTTGCACAGCAAAGAGGAAAAAAAGGATATACTCTAGATTCTGATATTCCACTTAAAGTTCCACAGCCAGAAACCTGCAGTTTTCTCAAAGCAGAAAGAAACTACTGATATACACAAGAATAATGCCATTTTTAATGCTATTAAAGCAACATAAAAAATGAATCACAATCATTACATTCATTTGGAAATACTACAGTTATTTCTTATCACTTCTCATATTTTCAAGTCTTCTCTCCCATCATGGCAGATGCCAAACCACTGAAAGAAAGATTGCACACTAAGAGCCTAAACCTCACCCGAAATGAGAAATGCTTTATCAGCATATAATATTCTGAAATCTGGAATTTTGTGGAAAACTGTCCACATTTTCAGCAATGGCCCTACAGGCTACTTATCTGGCAGCCATAATGAGAACAGTTAAATATGTGTACTAAGTGTTCACTTACCATTATGAGACATCCCCACAGCAAGGCATTTCTGAAACCGACAGTACTGACATTTATTTCTACTTTTTTTGTGGATACGACAGTTAAGGTCACACCTATCGTAAATGAGCTTCAATCTGATTGTCCTCCGGAAGAACCCCTGCAAAGGGATATGGAAAAAAGAAAGCAAATTTTAAGTCTTTATGATACACGGAAGCAGCAACATTTGGCTAAAGGCACTGGCCTAGGTATCAGCAAAGGAAGGTTCTGTCACTGGTGACTTCAGACAAGTCATGTAACTGCTACAAGATCTCCAGTGTCCTTCTTTAGCTCTGAGACGTGACCATATCCAACTGATGTCATTCAATGTATCTTGGCTCTACGTTTGAGTTTCAGCACACTCTAAGAAGTGCTCTGGATTTAATGTAATGCAAATAAAACACCATGTAATCAGTTCAGTTTCTCTGCAAATCCTTCCAACAGCATGCCCCAGCCTTTATTATTGTGCTAAGCCATTTGGCGAAGTTATAATCATTTCATTCTAAAACATGATCAGGGCCAATAAAAATCCACATGTGGACAATTTTTTAGAATTCTCTATGTTGCATAATTTCCTACAGAATTGGTTTCATTTACTTATGCGATTGAAACAGTTCCATAACTGTTGTAGCCTACACACAAAAAAAGATTATAGGAAAGAACAAGAGAAGTAATAAACAAATCCTTAGACAATGGACTGCCATCTCAAAACAGCAAATAGGTCAATTCGAGGCTAATTGAATTCTGCTGTATTTATATATTTTTGAAAGACCTAAAAGAAATTCTAATTGGAAATGTTTGCTAATAACTCCATTTTTTGTTGTTGTTGTCAGAGTGTTCTTATTAGTTTCTATTGTTCTCATCTCCATGAAACTCAATTCTTAACTCTTTCAAATTTATCTGGCCCCATTTCGTGCAAAAACCCTTGAACTAGTATGGATTCTGCTGCCGACACACATTTTCACTTTCTCTGCATTTGCATTTTGAACTCCAGACAAGTTTCTACTGCTTACTAGGCATGTCACTTGGAAATCTAACAGCTACCTGAAACCTAGCATGTCCAACCCTGAAACTCGGGTCTTACCCTGCAAACTCACTTCTGGAGGCTTTCACCATTTCGGTTGGTACAAACACTCTCCCAGTCTCTGATGCCAAACTCCTTGAAATCACTCCTGACTTTTTTCTCTCACATGGAAAGACCTTCCTCTAAATATACACTTGCTTACTCGTCTCACTGCCTTCAAGCTTGCTAACATGTCAACTTCTCAATGAGGCTTATATGCCCTATTTAATACTGTGGCCAGTCTCTGCCCCCACCTCTCTTTTGGAACCTCTGGTTTTCTTCACAGGGCTCTAGTTTCTGTTTTGTTTTGTTATTTTCTAGTAACAGTTAGGACTTTCTAACATACCATATTTATTTTCTGCCCATCCCCCACTGCCTAATTAAAATTGTGAGCTTCATGGGGAGTCACTGGATATGACCTAAATACAACAACAGTCTTCTAATAAAATCTGTTGAATGAATATGTGCGTCACTTAACTTCCTTTCTGGGCCATCTCTGATATTATTTTGATCCTAAACCATGACTGAGATATCACAAGGCCATTGGTATACTCTTTTCCTTTTCTGTTATCTTATTAAGTATAATATTAATTACTAACATGTAGAAAATATATGTAATTATAAAACATAATAAGATAATTATTAGACATGAGCCCATAGCCCAAGATTTAAAATCACGACTGGAATAGTTATGTATTTTTCCCCTATCCAACTCCTGCACTCTGTTTCCCCTGGGCAAAGTAATCATTATTCTCAATTTTGTATTTATTATTTTCTTGACTTTTAAGAAAATACAGTTTTACCACACTGTATGTAAAATTGAAAAATACACTGCTTACTTATGCTTGTTTGGGGGCTTTATTAAATGGTATACTTCATACAGTATTTTGGGAGTTTCATTTTTTAAAATTTAGTATTAGATTTCTAAAATGTATCTACTTTCTTGTGAAAAGCTATGATTTATTCATTTTCACAATTTCATAATATTCCATTCTATGACTATTTCACAATTTATTAACATCTTTTCATGTGTTTTTAAAAATATTTTATCATTTTTTCTTTAAGAAGGCTCCTATCTTCTCACATTGATGGATGTTTAAATTGTTGCCAATATTTTGCTATTATAAACAGTGCTTCTATAAATATTCTTGTAAATGTTTTATGATGCACATGTACAAGAGTTACCTAGGGATGAAGTTTTTGGATTGTACAGAGGTGAATGATAAATTTTACAAGATCATACCAAATTGTTTTTCAGAGTGAAAATATCAACTTCCATTCCCTCTACCAATTGGTATTGTCAGACTTTTAAAAAATTTTTTTAATGTTTATTTATTTTTGAAGGACAGAGCATGAGCTGTTGAGGGACAAAGAGAGAGAGAAACCAAAGCAGGCTCCAGGCTCTGAGCCATCAGCACAGAGCCCAAGGTGGGGTTGGAACCCACAAGGCATGAGATCATGACCTGAGCTGAAGTCGGACACCCAACTGACATGACAGAGCCACCCAGGCGCTCCTGTCAGACCTCTTAATATTTCACAATGTATAACAGAATCTAAGTGTGATCTTAATTTGTATTTTCCTGATTCTTTATTTCCTAGTTTTTAATTGGATTGTCTCTTCCTTAATACTGAATTTTAGAAATTTTTTATATATTCTAAGACACTAATCTGTTGTCTGTTAGAGATGTTGCAAATATATTCTGCTTTCTATGCTGTACCATCTTTGAAATTTACTATTTCAGTCTCTTGTTGTTGTTTTTACTATTTATTTATTTTGAGAGAGAGAGCACGCACATGAATGCACATGAGCAGGGAAGGGGCAGAAAAAGAGGGACAGAGGGAATCCCAAGCAGGCTCCATGCTGTCAGCATGGAGCCCGACATGGGGTTTGAACTCACAGACCATGAGATCAAGATCTGAGCCGAAATCAAGAGTCAGAGGCTTAAACCCCCTCAGTATCATGTTTGTTTGTTTGTTTGTTTGTTTTTAACCTGTAAACGTTTTCATTTCACTCTCATTGTTAAAAGATTATAGAATACTCAGTTATCTTCACTTGGAGTTCCATGATTGCTGCTGTGGAGGGGTCTACTGTTAACTTACTCTAAAGTGTTTTTTTTCTTTTCTCATTGGTTGCTTTTATATATTCTCTTAGTTTTTAGTATTCTGCAGTTTTACTGCAGTGTGTCTCAGCATGCGTTTCTTTTCATTTATTTTCTTGGACTGTTTTCTGCATCATGATTTCACTTGTTTATCAGTTCTGACATTAATTAGCTAAGTATTAGACCTTCTTATTCTAGCCTTCCATATTTCTCAACTTCTCCTTTCTAGTTTCCATCTTTTTGTCATACTAATATTGATTATAAAAGTAAACATCAGAGCAATCAAATAAAACAACAAAAAATATATAATTACAATGAAAAAAAAGGGCAACATTTCTTACCAAAGTTCATCAGTGATAAGAGTTCTGTACATTACTCTTCTATTGATTAGTAAAGAAGGCATATTTTTAATATTCCAAGATTCTATGAATCTTTCAAGAACTAAGAGGCTTCAATTTTTAGCAGGTTCTGGATAGCACATATTCTTTAAGGCACTGTGGTTCTCATTCTCAGTAATTTCTTTACATTTATCTTCCAGTTCACTAATCCTTTCTTCTATTATGTAAAATATGCTAATTAACCCCTCTGCTGAATTTTTATTTCGATAATTATATTTTTCACTTTAGAAGTTTCACTTCACTAAACATACTGATTTATTTTCAAATCTGCCTAGTTGTTCCTGTCAAGTCTACTCTTGCTTGTTCATTGGGGTGATTCTGCCCTTTTTCTTGAAACAATTCATACACAGCTTTTTTCTCTATCAGGCATCCCAATTATCATTATCTGCTTTCCTTGTATAGGGGCAGAGGGGTCTAAATCTGTTTTTGTTTATTTTTGATAAATGTTATTCAAGGTGATTAACTTCTTAATATGCTTACTGATATTTTGAACTTGTATATTGACCTCAAACTGTGGGAATCCTACAGGGTCTAAATTGAGAAGTCTTTCCTCCAAAAAGAATTTGCAGACGCTTCTGTTAGAAGCCAGGGGCTCCAGTGACTTGTGACTATTTCAGATTCTCTTCAGAAAGCTGGCTCAATTCAAAAGCCCCAGACTCAGCTCCCTCTCACTGATGGCTCTGGATACTGCTATAGGCATCTGTCTTTGGTGCAATGCTGCACCTCCTATGGGCACCTATCACAAGAGAAACCCTGCCCCAGTAAGTGTGCCTGCAGGTCACAGCTCAAGACCTAAGGTTTTTTTTGTTTGTTTGTTTTGCCCTTGTTGGTTAGGAGAAGTTTTCCCTACCTCTTGTGAGATCAGCAATATCTCAAAGAATAGGTACATATACAGACCTATATATAGATCTGTTAGAACTTGAAGCCTCCTTAATTCTCAAATTAAGGTTCTAAGGACCTCTGAATATTAAAAAAGGTATTTTTTTCACATTAATTTTTTTTTAATGTTTATTTATTTTTGAGAGAGAGAGAGAGAGAGACAGAGTGCAAGCGGGAGAGGGGCAAAAAGAGGAGACACAGAATCTGAAGCAAGATCCAGGCTCTGGGCTGTCAACACAGAGCCCAAGACGCAGCTTGAACCCACAAACTATGAAATCATGACCTGAGCCGAAGTCAGACGCTTATCCAACTGAGCCATCCAGGCGCCCCATTTTTTTCACATTTTAACAGAAGGCTAATGTACAGAACCATTCTCATGAATAAATGTTGGTGGGAAATTTTGTTTGGATTTTTGCCATTGTGATCATATATGTTTTATGCTATTCCTTGAGTGCTTTTTAAAATTTTCACTTTTAAAAACTGATCCTCGTGGTTGAACATACTGCTTAGCTAGCTTAAATGGGCAGGTTCCAGAGTATTCAGTTATCTGGCATGGCTGGAAAGGAAGGTGTTTTTGATGAGAGAATTATGTTACTTACAATGCAAAGTTTTGTTTTGACTCATACGATATCTTTCAATGTGTATCATATTATTTTTGTGATGATTTGGGGTCTTTCAATGTTAAAGGAAAATAATCCTGAATATTATTTGTGTACTGTACATGTACATAAAACCATAAACTAAAAATATACACAAATTCAGCACACAGCTTAGGAGTTGCTTTGGTGTATATATTATTCAATAGCCAAAGGTTCTTTTTTATCTAAGTCTGCAATATTAATAACCAAGAATCTGTCACTATTCCACTTTAATCCAAGCCCAATTCTGTTTATTCCTGTTTGAATTTTGGCAGGAATCACTAATATAAACCTGTTCCATTGACAATGTAAAACTGTTTCAGATGACCCACTAACATGTATCATAAGCAATACTAGAACTATTCTTTTTTTTTTTTTAATGTTTATTTATTTTTGAGACAGAGACAGAGCATGAGCAGGGGAGGAGCAGAGAGAGAGGGAGACACACAATTCGAAGCAGGCTCCAAGCTCCAAGCTGTCAGCACAGAGCCTGATGCGGGGCCCAAACCCACAAACTGCAAGATCATGACCTGAGCTGAAGTCGGAGGCCTAACCGACTGAGCCACCCAGGCACCCCAGACTACTCTTTTCAATTCATAAACTAGTCTGCAGGTTTATAGTTAACTGTATTCTAATCATGGGCACATGCTACATTCTGCTGAAATGGCAAATGTTAAACTGCCAAAGTACCCTTTACAAAATACAGGTGAGTCAAACACATTTGTTTGTTCACGTTCCTGGCTTTTTGTTGAGTATTGTTGATAAGCTAAGAAGATATCTTTGATTACTGATAGCCACTGATCTAAATTAGCTGCATTCAGACTGCGGCAGCAATTTTGTTTAATTCCACAGCAGCAAAGAATGAGTATTTCTTCAGCCTCAATGCCTTATAACAGTGGTTCTCAAACTTTCTGGTCTTAGGACCCCTTACTCTCTTAAAAATTATTGAGGACCCCATGAGCTTTTGTTTATGTGGGTTATATCTACTGATACTTGTCAGACTAGCAATTAAAACTGAAAAATTGTTATGTACAAGAACATAACAGGCAAACATTCCATTAGCCACCAAAGCTATATTACTATTCCATGTCATGTAGTTTCTGGAACACTCCACTTATACTCCTGAGAGAGTGAGAGTGAAAACGGTAAATGACAACTGAGAATTGTTATAAAAGTAGTTTCAACCTCACAGGTGCCTTGAAAAGGTCTTAGGGAATCCACAGGCTTCCAGAACACACTTTGAGAACTACTGACTTATATGTGGAGAAGCTAAATTATATTATTCCACTAACATTTCTTTTTATTCTTATCTTTAAAATGAGTAGATATTGGGGCGCCTGGGTGGCTCAGTCGGTTAAGCGTCCGACTTCGGCTCAGGTCATGATCTCGCGGTCCGTGAGTTCGAGCCCCGCATAGGGCTCTGTGCTGACAGCTCAGAGCCTGGAGCCTGTTTCAGATTCTATGTCTCCCTCTTTCTCTGACCCTCCCCTGTTCATGCTCTCTCTCTCTCTGTCTCAAAAATAAATAAACGTTAAAAAAATTAAAAAAATAAAATAAAATAAAATGAGTAGATATTTATTTTGCCTTCCAAGGTTAGCATAACCTTCTTTGCATTTTAGTCTCAGAAGTCTGTAATCCAGGGTCTTCTTTGGATTTTATTAAGTGTTCATTCTCCATCTCTGCCTTAGGACCCTTTCTGTTCCTAATTTGATGGCATCTGAACTTTGTCCTTCTCCTTCTTGCTATTTTTCTTCTTTGCTTGCTTTTACTTTGTAAGTTTTGTGCCCTCAGGACTTAGTTTTTATTACTGTAACCAACTACTGTCTTTCAATTTTTAGCTGTTATCAGTAATGGCCACTGCCCACAAATACTGACATGATGGAACTATTTGCTTAAACGTTCTCATTTTCTAAGCCTATAAAAAGCAGTAATATATGGAGGAAACTTAACCAATCACACTGTTTTTATTTACCAATGTTAATTACCAAGATGACCAAACAGAATGGTTTCTTCAGGTGTTTCTCAGAATTTGGCAACAATTTACTCCAAAATTATATAAATCTAACACAATAAAATGACATATTTTCACTAGTCACTGCAATCTTAAATAACTGACCATACCTTATGATTTCATTCATCACAGATATTTTAGATTGGTTTCAATCACACAATGAATACTTATTAGTGTTTTAAATGAAAGTATCTCTCTGCCAATAGTATTTCAAAAAGTCATTTTGGAATTTTAGACCTTAGAGATGAATAAGACCTTGGATAAGTAATTCAACCGAGTCATTTTACACATGAGGTGACTGAGGGTTTATATGATTGGCTAGTAACTCTGGACAGGTGGCTGGGTGACTACAATCTTGTCTCTTTTCATTTTATTAGGTTGCCTTTAGAAAAATAAACTGAATTAAAGAGATTTTAGAGATCATCTAATTCAACCCCATCATTTTATAGATGCAAAAACTTAGGCAGAATGTGGTTAAAAAAAAAAAAGCATCTTATACAATATCTGGTGCATAGTAGATATTCAATAAATATTAAGTTCTGTTTTGGCTTAGGAACCCAGATGTTCTAACACCAGTTAGGAACCCAGATGTTCTAACACCTACCTAACTGCTGTTGTACGCTTTTATTCTGAATAAAAAGCCCAACTGAGGTTTGAATAGGATCTTATATAAGCAGTGTTTATTTTATAAGGTAAATATTTATGAACAACATATTCTGAACCTTAGGGTATATAACAAATAGTATTTTTTACTATTTTATTCACTGAGTATTTTAAAATTATGTTAAAAGATTACTTACTAAAATATGAGTTGGTTAAGAATTTCTTAATAATTGGGCAGAATATTAATAAATATTTGAGCTTTCCAAAATACACTTTTCACAAAGAAGGGACTTGAGGAAAAACAGTATGTCTCTTCCAAAACAGTTCTATCTTTTTGCCTGTCCATCATACATGTCTCAGACCAATGTGAAATAAGAAAACACAGAGCACTGGTTAAGGAATTGTAAGATATATATTCTAGTTAGCCCTAGTTCTGCCACTTCCTAATGGATGACCATGGGTGGGTTTCTACATCTGTAAGGTGGCCATAAATAAGCTCAACCTCATGGGACTGTTCTAGGTATCAAATAAACATATCTATCTATCTGTCTATCTATCTAATCTATCAAGCCTTACATATACAAAATATCACTTGGAATAGTGGGGAAAAAAACAAAACTAGAGGATTCAGAAAATCTGGGTTCTGGGTCACCTCATTGCTATCTTGCCATGACATACTGAACAACTCATTTATTATTTTTTTTAATCTGCAAGATGCAAGGGTTGAATTAGATCAGTGGCTCAAGGACCAGTTTGGAGAGAAGGAAGTGAGGCAAAGCAGCTCTGCTTTCACTGATTTTCTTAGGTTTTCAAATATATCATTTGAAGAATGGGTTTTACCAAAACAAAAGTTTGACAATTTTATCTCATTTCCTTGCTGTGTGTTCACAACAAGAAATGAAATAAGAAGTAAACTGTCAGAAAATTTTTTGAAAAAAAAAAAAATTTTTTTTTTTTTTTTTACCTTGCATCCTTCACACGCATGAACTCCATAATGAAACCCAGAAGCTTTATCTCCACAGACACGGCATTCAATTGCCATGAGGGAGTTGGAAGGCTCTTCATGAGGCTTACTGTACAGCTGAGTCTTTTCAGAATAATAAGGTGGGGATGCAGGCTCCACTTTGATTGCACCTGTGTACAGAAAAATGTGAGCAGATAATTATCACATGACAAACTGCTAAAAAGGCACTGTGGCAAGTCTCCCTTATTGCCATGTTTATTATTTAAGCGTAGAAACATTATGGAACATGAAAACAAAACATAGGAAAAAGTAGGCTTTGTAACCACAGGCAAGTCACAACACCTCTGAGCTTCACCTGTAAAAATAAAATGGGGAAGGGTATTAGGTCTGTGGTTCTATGACCCTTCAATACCTGGTAGTACTAAAGCTCTGACAGACACCACATAGTATCTGAGACCATTAAGGTTATTTTGTTACATAATGTGCTGTATTTGGCATTCATCACAATATTAAATTATATATTTTATTTATTTAAAAAAATTTAATGTTTATTCATGAGAGAGAAGGAGACAGAGTGTGAGCAGGGGAGGGTCAGAGAGAGGGGGAGACACAGACTCTGAAGCAGGCTCCAGGCTCTGCGCTGTCAGCACAGAGCTCCATGCGGGGCTTGAACCCATGAACTGTGAGATCATGACCTGAGCCCAAGTCAGACGCTTAACCCCCTGAGCTGCCCAGGTGCTCCTATATTTTTATTTAAATATTGCATTTAGGAAGTATTTTTAAACCACTCTTGTCAAAGAAACACAGAAGCAACCAATGCTGTGGAAAAGGTACTGGAATGCCCAGCTTGAAGGTACATGAAAAATAAGAGACCAGGTTTTCCAACAATATTGTGTTAGAAAAGGTAGTTTGTAAAATAATTTTTGATAGAGAGTGAGAGAACCCATGGCAAGTAAGTACTACCTTTCTGCTCCTTTCTGCTGGGTAGGATCAGGCCTATTAAATTTCCATATTAGGCTCTAACTGAAAACCATGCAAATATAACGAAGTATATTATTTATCTTTTTGAAAAAAACTAGAAATACAGGAAGTTCTTATTGTCAAGTAATGGTTGCCAATTACACGGAGGTGGCTTTGGAAAACAAGCATTTCAGCACATGAAGATAAAATCAAGGAAATAGCATCACAGAAATTCATTTTATCTTGAAAAGTGCAGTTTTGGTTTGTCTTGAGTCTGATGTTTTGACATGAATTTAGTTAATGGCAGGAAGATTTATCAATAGACTACAATGGCGAAATTTAAATTTGTGCAGAGAAACAGGTTTCAGTATAAGTTACTCAAACTGCAGAATTAGGAAAAATGGACAACTTTGCAATTTAGTGATCATAAGTTATATAAAGTAGCAAACTGTTACTTATTAACTTAAGCAGCCAAAAGAATTCAAAGTTTGGGTGATGGACTCTTAGCCTGAGATAAACCTGGCAATGTAATCATGCTGGAAAATGCTCCTACGAAGGAAAGAAGAAATAAGGAAAGGAAAAGGGAAGGAAGGAGGGGAAAAAAGAATAATCTGGGGATTTACACACTACCTTTCTTTTTGGTATACTGTAAATACCTAACATTTCAGAGATAAATGGATGAATAAATGAATGGTATATATTTTCTATAGAGTTTTAGTCTCTGGAGCATTTATTCCAGTGTTGAGAGGTTAGAACGATTTTAGTCTTAGCCATCTGAAAAGTGAAAATAAACATCATACTTTGGTACTCTTGGAGCTTCAGGTCATACTTATAATCAGCAACCATTGGGTCTGCTCTTGTGAATGGAAGGTCTTCATAGTGTGGAGTGGAAATGCTGGAGAAATCCACAGTGGTGAAGGGCTTGATGTCAAAAGAATGAGAGTGGTCATCCATTACGGAGAGATCCACGGAGCTGATTCCAAAGTTGGTGGGCCAAAATGGCATCTCTGTGTCAACCATGGTAATTTCTGAAATGGAAAGAAGAACAGCTATGGAGTTAGTCCTGAAGAGCAGAGTAATCTTCTAAAAAGATATACAGGAAGGGAACTTAAAGGTTCTTTGGTTCAGTGATCTCATCTAGGTTACCATAATGAGAGAAGAACACATAACCACCTTCTGAGTGCTGTCCAGGCTGTTTTACTAAAGGAAAGAAGCCATCCCTTACCAGGATATCACTCACAGTAGAGAACCTTAGAATAGTATCAATGTGGTCAGCGTGCCCATGTGAATGTCCCACAAACAGTCCTGCTCTTGTTATCTCCTAAAGAAGATCATCAAATCAAGTATGCTAATGATTTTTATTATTTATTAATTTTTTTGTTAATGATTTTTTTAAAGGCATAAAGTTCTGGGACAGTTTTACTTTCTCGAAGTTAGAGATCCTAAATATTTTTCTCTTCAGGATAAAAATTTTGCTCCCCTATTTGTGTTTATAATGGTCTTGTGTGACAGAAAATTTGGCACATTAAATTTAGGTAAAAATTTATTCCTTAACTGCATTGTAAGAATAATTTCATTCTTAAACTTTTCTTTTTTAATTTTAGAGAAGAAAGGAGAGTGCACAGGCGAGGAGAGGGGCTGAGGGAGAGAGAGAGAATCTCAAGCAGACTCTGTGCTCAGTGTGAAGCTCGAGACATGGCTCAATCCCATGACCCTGGGATCATGACTTGAGCTAAAATCAAGAACTGGACACTCAACCAACTGGGCCACTTAGGTGCCTCAAGAATAATTTTATTCTTTTAATTTTTTTTTAATGATTATTTATTTTTGAGAGAGAGACAGAGAGACAGAGTATAAGCATGAAGGGGCAGAGAGAGAGGGAGACACGGACTCTTAAGCAGGCTCCAGGCTCTGAGCTGTCAGCACAGAGCCCGACGTGGGGCTCGAACTCACGAACTGTGAGATCATGACCTGAGCCAAAGTCGGACGCTCAACCAACTGAGCCATGCAGGCGCCCCAAGAATAATTTTATTCTTAAAGTTAATTCAAAAGTGAATCTTTTAAAGAAGGGAAGATCCCTCTATGAGAACTTCCTCAAATATTTATCTTTTCTGTGCATACAGTTTTCCTTAAAGAGGAGAAAGTGTTCTTCATATTGAGAATGGAAAGGTTAGAGCTATGTGGAAACATATCTGATTATAAATGAGTGAATGTCAAAATGAGAATCTAGCCCAGCATTAATTTTAAACTACCCTCAAACCAAAACCACAACAAAACAAAAACACAAACAAGAAAACGTATAAAAGACAAAGGTAAAAACACTTATATGTATTCTAAGACCGCAAAATAACTTGTTTCATCAATTGCCTGCTGAGGATGATACATGCCACCTACATTTTTCAAAATATGATTTGCGGTCACAGTGAGTGAAATCCCTGAGGGATTTTAGTTCTTAGTATTTAATGTGGACTTGTGAGGCACCAGAGTGTGTGGACTTTAAACCTTTATGCAGTAGGAACCTCTCTGGGTATTTATTTATGTAGATATTCAGACATGTGAACCCAAATGGTACCTAATGGGTCGTTGGTTGTCCTGAAACCAGTTTGCTCTTCAAAGTGGTGCCAAAAAGGCAGTCACTGAGTATTTTAACTGGTAACTTTTTGGTCAAAAACACTAGTGAAAAGCTGTGTGAACTTGGGACTGCTAACATTGGAGACAAAGAAATGAACTGTTCACAAACCCGAGAGCTCCTGAAATCACAGGCTTATGTGTCTTATTTGTAGTCATATCTCTATCACCTAGCAATGGGCCTGGCTCATACTAGGTGCTCATATTAAATACCAAATGAATTGATGAGGTGGCTGTGTGATGAGGCGGCTGTGAAATTTTAGCAGAACGAGGCAGGGAAGGGGGAGAAGCGAACTAATATTTATTGAAGTACTTCACGTATACCAGACACATTCTATCTCTGATTCCATGTAACCCAAGATCTTATCCCCACTTTATAGATTAACCAGGACCAGAGAAGTAAAGTGACTTTCCCAGTGTCCAATAGATGGTAAACAGAGGATTCAAACTCAAGATGGACCCAGGATCCTATTCTGTATATAATCTCTTCATTCTCTCATTGATGAAAAAAGTTTATGGAGGAAGGGCTACTCTCCTAGGGGTATTTGTCAGGGGGCCTCTTGGTTTTTTTCCCAGCAAGCAGAGAGCTAAGGAATTTACTCTCAAAGGCTGACTCTTGCATGAGGTTAAAGATTCCAGCTGCGGTCTTCATGAGGAAAACAAAGTGCCTTGAAAACACAAATAAGGAGACTGTCCTATGAATGTGCTTCAGTGGTTCCAAGAGGACTCATTAGGCACCGTGCGGGTTCACATGTCTGAATATCTACATAAATAAGTACCCAAACAACCCTGTTATCTGAGTCACAGTATAAACACTACACAAGAAGAGGAATGTGTATTGGTGATAGCTTAAAGGTCATGCTGGGTCTCAATGACATCCAGAAAAACATTTATGCTCTAAATGACAAGGGCACCCATCAAACTGTGCCCTCTGTTTCACAATTCATTTAAACCTAACTAACCCAGGTCACTCCACTTACTTTGCCCTTCTCCTCAGCAAGCTTATTTTACATTTCTCTATCTCCTTTTCTGGGTATAACTTACTTTCCTATCAAAATATACCTCTTTTGTCTCAATTTTAATATCCATGAAAGTGGGTTTATCAACTATTTCTCATGTCTGCTGCAAAGTTCATCTGCAAACAAAATAACGGTTGACTGAGTTAAAGGCAGTGTATAAGCATCTATATGAATACTGGGAAATAAAAATAAGGATGCAAAAAAAAATCTATGTTGCAAGAAAAATTGGTTGCTATGACTTCAATAACGCCCTGTCAACCAAAGCCATGCTTCTTAATACAGGAATCATACTCCAAGGGGTCACTTAATTTATTGAAAAATTTTGGGGAAAATTTTAATGTTAAAATAGACATTTATGTATAAACAAATAGAATGAAAAATTCATGTGATTTTAAAGATGTAATATCTAACTTAAAAAATGGTACCTGTAGTATATTTCATGGCCGAAAGAATGCCATTTTTAAAAAAATAGCTTTGGGGCACCTGGATGGCACAGTTGGTTAAGTGATTAAGCCTCCCACTCTTGATTTTGGCTCAGGTCATGACCTCACATGAGATCAAGCCCTGAATCTGTCAGCGTAGAGCCTGCTTAGGATTCTCTTTCTCCCTCTCTCTCTCTCTGCCCCTCCCCTGCTTGCTCGCTCTCTCTCAAAATAAATAAATAAACATTAAAAAATAAAAATAGCCTTTATTTTTTTTTATTTTTTATTTTTTAGAGAAGAGAGTGTGGGCATGCGAATGGGGGTGGGGGGGTGGGTGGGGGAGGAGCAGAGGGAGAGTGAGAGAATTTTAAGCAGGCTCCTTGCTCAGCATGGAGCTAGATACAAGGCTTGATCCCATGACCCTGGGATCATGACCTGAGCTAAAATCAAGAGTTGGATGCTCAACTGACTGAGCCACCCAAGTGCCCCCAAAATAGCCTTTATTTTTAAAATCAGTTTTAGGTTTACTTAAAAGTTGAGCAGAAAATACAGAGTTCCCATATACTTTTATTCCCCTCCTCACTTTCCCTGACCCCTGAAACACACACAGTTTCCCCTATTATTAACTTGCATTTCCCTTGTTATTAACACATGGCAGTAATGTGGTATGCTTGTCACAAAATTGATGAGCCAAAATTGACACATTATTATCAACTAAAGTCCACAGTTTGCATTCCAGTTCATTCTTTGTGTTGTACATTCTGCTATTTTGACAAATGCATAATACCATGTATCCATCATCACAGAAGCACACTGAATAGCTTCACTGCCCTGAACATTCCCTGTGCTCCACCTCGTCATCCCTCCCTTTTCCCACTCCCCCTGCCCCACCCCAGAATGCTACACTTTTTCTGTCCTCTTCTAGTAAGGGCATATTAGTTGAAATGCAGGAGAAGTTCTGACCTTCATACATTGTATTTAATAAGTTAAATGTCTAACATGGCATTCAAGGCCCCTCCCCCCACCCCGACAGAGTCCTAACTTACTTATTTTCCACTAGTGATCCCAAACCCCATTTCCATTCTTGGCGTACTCTCTACTTAGGCATATCACATTATTTGTGCAGGTTAAACATGCTGCACATTTCCTAGTCTGCTCATCTTTGTTCATGCCAAGGCTGCTGTATTTTCTTCCTATCCCCCATCACTACAAGTCACAATCCCTCTGTCTTTCCCACTGTGGGAAATCCCATAGTATCCAAATGCTACATTTTTCAGGAAACCTTCCATGAAGTCTCCAACTTAAAAATTCTTTGCGTCCCTACAGCTCTTTGTACCTCCCTTTTAATTCTGATATAATTATTTGGATAAATATCTCTGCTATCAGATTTCAAGTTTTTTTTTTAAGTTTATTTATTTATTTTGAGAGAGAGAAAGAGCGTGCGTGCACATGGGAGTCGGGGAGGGGCAGAGAGAGGCAGAGAGAGAGAATCCCAAGTGGGCTCCACACTATCAGTGAGGAGCTGGATGTAGGGATCGAACTCATGAACCTTGAGATCATGACCTGAGCTGAAACCAAGAGTCGGATGCTTAACTGTCTGAGCCATCCAGAAGCCCCTCAGATTTCAACTTCTAAATGGACGGTGTCTTATTTTTCTGTTTTCTCTTTACACCTTATGCACAGTTGTTGCTCACTAAATGTCTGCCAACTGAATGATACCTTATAGAGAAGAGTAGAATGAGTATTCACTTTTCTGTGAAAATAGAAAAAAAGTAGAGGTGCCTGGGTGGCTCAGACAGTAGAGCATGTGACTCTTGATTTTGGGATTGTGAGTTTGAGCCCCATGTTGGGTGTAGGGATTACTTAAAAAATAAATAAAAATTACAATTAAAAATGCATAAAAATGTTTAAAAAATAAAAGGCGAGGGAAAGAATGAAGATACTCTCTCAATGATGTAATTTTGCTAACACTTGTGTTCCCCTAGAAAAGATGTTAATCTTCAATATTGTAAGTAAAATACAATTTAAGCTGTAACCTCTCCCCTCAACAAAGTATACTGCATTCAGTTTTTCTCTTGATAACTGCAGAAACAAGATTAGGGTCCTATAAATTCTCCCCCCCGCCCCATATGAAAGACAACATAAGAAAGAAAAACACCTTGCCTCTTCATCTCTACAAAAACATATTAACTCAAATACATATTTTCCTTTTCTCCTTTCACTTCTCTCTGTCCTTTTATTTTGGGACATACTGACCTAAACAATATTACTCTATGGACTATAGTAACTGGGAGGCATAGTGGTTTCCTAGACATTTTATTTTATTTTGACTTAGGGATAGGTCCAGGGAGCCTGCTTCTAATTTTGTCTCTAGAAAACATAAGCTACTGTTTCTGCCAAGCTGTAAGTCGAGTAGGTGTTTTTTGTTACTCTGTGCAATTACCCATGAAAGAACAAATGAACAAAATATTTTCATGAGCAACAGCCCTTCTCAGGGATAAGTGTCTTAACTTTCCAGCTGGGTGACAGGAATGGGTTGCATCAGCGTTTATCCATCAATTTCACAATCTTAATTGTGTTTCAAGCAAAAGTCTTTAGGCAGACATTGTAAGCAAGGACATGAATTTGTGCCATTTATTTAAACCTTCAAACTTGGCTTTATGCTCTATTATAGTCAATGAGCAGACTGTGCACAATACTCCAAAGTATAATGTATTTCAAACAAAAATACAACCAGTATCATGCCAAAATAAAGTAACCTCTCTATATGGAAATGTATCATTATTTGGGAATATGGAAGTGGCCAGAAAAGGTGATAATGTATTAAATCAAGCACCAGAACTATGTGGTTTACCTTTGGGTTTTACGCTGTCCCCTAAGGAAAACTTCTATTGGAATTTCTGGAGAAACACTGCATCTCCTTAATACATTAGCTAATTACATTAGCTAATATTAACAGAATGCTAAATCTTTCCTAAGTATTGTGCCAAATACAACACTTGGACCATGTTTATTTAATCCTCACAACAACCCCACGAGGCAGGTACACTCATAATTCTCTTTAGAAAAGGGGAAAGTGAGACATGGAAGTATCTAACTTGCTGGAGAACACACAGTTACTAAGTAGTAAAGGTGGATAATGAACCCAGAAGGTTGAAAATGCCATAGCCTGCACACTTCACCTTCTAAACTTTTTTTTCTTAACTTTCTAAACTGGTTAGAAAAACAAATTCTCTTTCTGATCCTACTGTTCTATCCTAAACAACAATTAATTTCCACAAGCCTTCAGTGAACACCTAGGATGTGCCAGTACAGAGGGTTGGGGATATACTATCCCCTATTTATTATCAAATAAAACTTAACTTTAGAGAAAGGTGTTGTGCTCGCTTGGGCAGCACATATACTAAAAAAGAGAAAGACTTCCATAGATTCTCTAAAATTCAGTAGCCTTGTTGGAGGTGACCTTAAAGAGACATTTAAGTCACTAATTTTTTTCAATCTCTTCTAATATAGTACTCGGCAGGATGGCTCCCGCTTACTTATCCAGCCCCTCCCATTGGTTCATGCAAATCATTCTGCGGTGTAAACTGACCTGGGAAGTTTCTAATTTAAGTCTTCTCCCATTATGATAGCTGATACCCAGAGACAAAAATCATCTTGAAATATTAGAGTGGAAAAGGCCTCTTTGAGATACTCAAAGTCCCTCATTTGACAGATTAGGACAATGAGAGAAAGTGATTTGCCCACAGCACATAGCACATAGCTGACCATGTGAGAATCCAGGTTTTCTGCCTCCTACCCTAGTGTTCTCTACATCACATTACAAAGGTGTTACTATATGTGAATATGCTGAAAATGGGGCTTTTTAAGGATTGTCCCAATTTTCACAGATCCAGATTTTTGGGGGTCTTAATATATAGGAACAACATCAAATTTATGAAGGCAAGAAGTCTCATGCAACTGGATGGCAAATTAGAGTAAAGTCATCTGTAATGGAATTTGTTCCTAACAAAAATTAATAAACTCTGAATTCATCAAAAGGTTTAGGGAATAATCTAATAGAGTGAGCAAGTCCAAATCTAATAGAGAGATCAGTCCAAGTTTTTACATAAAAAATACACATAAGTTACTTATTTTTTTGCGGGCTGCCGTTCTGAACATTAACAATGGAGGTAAATGAGCCAGTTATCATGTGAGATGCTCTGGGCTTCAATCTTGACCTATTGCTGGGTCAGTTTTGTGTCTCTTTATCCCTAATTAACCCATCTATAAAAGAATATTGCCTACCTCATGGAGTTGTTACAAAGATTAAATTAGCGAATATGTGTAAAGCACCTAACATAGGGCCAGGCACTTAGTAAGTTCTCAATAAATATAATTATTAGTAGTAGCAGTCATTCTTATACATATCAGGAACCACAGTACTAGAATCATGTAAAAGGTGGGCTCGTGGCCTCCAAAGCTACCACTAGGGGACAGGAAGAGGAAGAAACACTAGCAAAGTCCTATTGTTCAAACAGGACTACGCCTTCAACAGATGTCCTGTTTTAAAGACCTCTGGAAAAGGAGTCCACAGCTTCTCTCAGTTACTCATTCCAATGCTTAATTGCTCTTTTGTAGCCAGGAAAGTCTAGGTCTTACCTGGCATTTCTCCAACTGTGTTATACATATGTTAATGATGTTCCTTTTAAAATAATTAAAAAGAAAAATTTGGTAAGCAAATAAATTTCGGAAATGCTAGGTCATGCAAGGTTAAACAGGTTTATGCAGAACTTCTTAAGGCTCATATGCTAATAATTCATAAGAACGTACAAAGGAGAAGAAAGGCACAGTATGCAACATCTGAGGAGCCTCACATTTGATGGAATAGTTTGGGAAGTGATGGTGTAACCTATGTTGGAGTTTGTAACTTCCCCCCCCACCCTGTTTCTAAACACACAGTTACCATTCTCTGCATATTTGCCCATTACCACTTGTACTTGAAAACTGTTATCAAGCTGTCCCTCAAGTTTTCTTTAACTATAGAGTGACCAAGGGCAAGGATTTACATTGGCTAAAACAATAAAATCCAGGGGTACCTGGGTGGCTCAGTTGGTTAAGCATCCAACAACTTTGGCTTAAGTCATGATCTTGTGGTTCATGAGTTCAAGCCCTTCCTTGGGCTCTGTGTTGACAGCTCAGAGCCTGGACCCTGCTTTGGATTCTGTGTCTCGCTCTCTCTCTGCCTTTCCCCTCCTCACAGTCTGTCTGTCTCTTTCAAAAAAAAAAACATTAAAAAAATTTTAAAAACAAACAAAAACAAAAAACAAGGAACAACAATACCCAAGAGAGAAAGGACTTCTTAGTTAAGCCACGCAGAAAGGAATCACTAAAAAGACTAATGCTCCGGGTGCCTGGGTGGTTCAGTTGGTTAAGTGACTGACTCTTGATTTTAGCTCAGGTCATGATCTCACAGTTTGTGGGTTTGAGCCCTGTGTCAGTCTCTGTCCTGATAACGTGGAGCCTGCTTGAGATTCTCTCTCTCTCTCTCTCTCTCTCTCTCTCTCTCTCAGCCCTTCTCTCTCTCATTCAAAATAAACTTAAAAAGAAAATAAAAAGATTAATGCTCTTTTTTATAGACACCATCCTAAAAGCTACCAGACAGAAAAAAAAAGTCCCATATAAAGGATCAGGAACCAGAATGATAGTGAACTGTTGAACACAATACTGGAAGCCAGAAAATCAACAGAGCAAAGTCTTCAAAATTCAAAGAAAAAATTATTTCCAACTTGGAATTTTATACATTTTCAGAAATATCAGTGCTCAAAAAAAGTCACCCCCCCCCCCATGTACTTTTTCTAGTTCCACACCACAACAAAAAGAAAATATGGCATCCAGGAAACAAAGGCCCTAAATACCAGAGAGGAGTGAAAGGGAAGACTACAGGACAATAGTTCTCGAGCAGCCTGGAGGGAAGAGAACAGGAAAGTGAAGAAAGCCATGTGACATCACCCAGGAAATCAGAATCCCTGATATATATGACCATTTAGAGTTCTTATTACTTTCAGAGAGTTTGAGAGTACCTAATATGTGGAAAAGGAACAGCAAAAATGAGCAAAAAGTTTCTGGTTAAAAAAAAAAAAAGTTAACTTCAGAAAAATAAACAGCTCTTCAGGATCTGAAACAACTGTAGCATACCGTGCCTGGTTCAACTGGAAGCAGTATTTCCAAAGCTAAGATGATGCAGACACGGACAACTTATTTCACTTACAATTACAAATAGCTGCATCATGAAGATGGGGGGGGGGAGTCATGATTGGGGGGAAGAAGTTTGTGTTTTGGGAAAAGGGGTGTGGTGACAAAGGGCTAACCTCTTATCTTCCATTGTAGGAAGTCAGTGGGTAATGAATACAATTTTTAAAATTAGCAGCATAAGCATGTTATTTTAAAGACATAGAGGTAAGTTCCAGGAGAAATGTTTAAAAGAAGTAAAATTTACTTCTGAGGAATGGGAACTGGGTGTGAGACTGAGGGTCACTGTTCTTCATGAGAAGCTTTATCCTGACTTTGAAAACTGGGTACAAGTATTACTTTCATATAAGTAAAAATTAAGTTAAATATCTTTTAATTGTAGTGTCACTGAACAGAGGGAATAAATATACTCCTTGCCTATTTCTCAGTCTTCCTAAAAGGAATTATCATACAATAAAACCTGGAAAAGTAGAGAAAATTTTAATGTAGTATCAAGTAAAATAAAGGAAGATCATAAAATATTTTTTGTACTTGATCAATAGTTGACTGTCCTTTTGGCTCAAGCATTTAAAAAACAAATTCTATCAATTCATTTCTTTTCCTTCACTGGTATCACTGATTTTGATCAGTAAAGCAGGAAAAAGTAAAATTTAATAATAGCTAATACTTCTGAAGTACTTACATGACAGGCACTGTACCTTAAAAACATTATATATGTAATTTATAATTTATTAAATGTTTATGTGTAAAATTTATAAATGTATACATATATATAATTTAAATCTATAAATATAATACAATTATTATCACCCAACAGATTGAAAACATTAGACAGAAAGGGGTTAATTGCTTTGCCTGATGTCAACAGGTAATAGGTACTAGGGTCTGAATCCTGTTTTGGTTTCTCTGAACAGAGAACCTCTTATTTTGTACACCATGAATTAAAAGGATTAGAAATGGATTACCTGCTGTGTCATTTGTTCCTTCAAAGTAAGAAAATTTATTTTCAAAAAAAAAAAAATGTATTTTAGAGAGAGAGAGAGAGAGTGTGTGTGTGTGTGTGTGTGTGTGTGTGTGTGTGTGTGTGCGCGTGCATGTGTGAGCAGAGGAAAGACAGAGGGAGGGAGAGAGAGAGATAATCTTAAGCAGGCTCCATGCATAGAGCAGAGCTTGATGTGGGGCTCAATCCCACAACTCTAGAATCAGGACCTGAGCCAAAATCAGGAGTTGGACACTCAACTCAATGAACCACCCAGGTGCCCCAAGAAAATATATTTTCATTCTGTTCTCTAACTTAGACTAAAACCCAAATGCAATGCTTCTGTGGTCTGGTTCCCCGTTGATACTCCCACTGGGAACCTTGGCAGAGGTTGAAGCATTCCAGTATGTAACCATATATGCACTTTTCTTTATAATGAGCCAGAAGGTCTCATAGCAAATTTTTACATTCAGATCAACAAAGCACTTTTCACCAGCTTTTAGACAAGGACACATTCACTTAAGTTTTTCAAGAGTTCATTTTCTCTTGCCTGGGCCACGTCTTATTTATATAGCTTGCTTAATCCAATCCTGAGGTATCAAGAGACAGGAAAGATAACAGGATCATGCCTTCATCTGTGACCATCTTTTCTTCTGCTTCCTGAGCTGGAGATTCATGTCCTCGTTTTCATCATGGTCAAACTAACTCAAGCTTGGGTCTTTTACTAAAACTACCTTCACGTGTTTCTAAAGGGAGGCTTACTAGTAATCTAATCAACAGTAAAGCTAAGTCTGTTGAACAGTTATTACTATAGTTTAGCTGAAATTCCTACTTTACTAAGCACGTATGAGCAGCAAGTGAAGGAACAATGTGGAGGTCAGAAAAAAAAAATCGGAATGTTCTCTCCTGCTTGCTCCTTTGACATATTTTGGTTTTGGCTTTGTAGTGAGAAGGGAATGAAAATAGGAGAGAGGACACTGAGTGGAAAAGAAAAAATTAAGGGAATGGTCCAGGAGTTTGTAACTACTCAGAAAGGAGGGACCACCAAAGATCTGCCAGAGTACTATTTCTCTTTGCTTTGTTCACCTCTCCAATCTTGTAAAGGGCCCTCCTGCAACCAGGAAAAGATAAGAGTTGTAGCGGTTTTAAATAATGCTTTACTACTGAAGCATCTCTAATAGCCTGAAATTATCAGAGTGGGAAGGCATTGTCTTACTTAGAGTTGTTTAGTCTGGCAAAATGATGTGATACACTATGCTTCTGTGTACTCTTGTTTTTAATTTACTGTGCCAAGCACCCTTAATGAGAAGACAATAGTCATAAGCTAAACAAACATGAGAACAAAAGTGTCAAAACAGATGTAGCCAGATTTCCAGTGGTTATGGGCTGATTTGCAGATTTTCACTAGCTATACTATATATTATCTCAAAAAATATTACAATGTGATATTAAAATAGCCATAGTATTATATAGTAGTATATAATAGTATATAGTAAAATGTAACAGTAAAAATAGTAAATATTTTCATGTTTAAATACTCCTCCTGAGCTATTATAGCATTATTAAACATATTCTATATGAAAGCATTTTACACAATTCAAAACTCATTCATGATTTTAAAAATCTCTTAACTAGGAAGAAAAGGTAACTTCATTAATCTGATAAGGAACATCTGTAAAAAACAAACAAACAAAAACCTAAAGTAGCCATCATACTTGATGGTGAAATATCTAAAGTTTTCCTTTGAGATCAGGAATGAGATAAGCACACTAGCTATCACTGCTTCTATTCAACAGTGTACTGGAAATCCTATCCAATGAAACGGGGAAAAAAACAACAGCAAGGATTAGACAAGGAAAAAAAAAACTAACATTACTCACAGATGACATGATTGTGTGTATAAAAAAGTTAAACCATTACCGTTAATAAGAGAATTTAGAAAAGTTGCTGGATATAAGGTCAATCAATATTCAAAAATGAACTGTATTTTTATAGGCCAGCAACAAATGGAAAATGACATTTTAAAAATGATTTTTACAATAACATCAAAAACATCAAATACCTAGGGGGAAAAATCTAGCAAAATATGTGTAAGACTGCTATAATCAAAACTCAAGACTATTATTTAAAAAAAAAAGTATCTAAATAAATGAAAGGATATACTGTGTTCAGGGACTGGAATATTCAATATTATAAAGCTGTCAATTCTCTCCATATTTATCTAGAGTCAGAAAAAATTTTTATAATGTTTATTTATTCATTTTTGAGATTGAGAGAGACAGAAAGAGAGACAGAGAGACAGGGAGCGAGGGCACAAACAGGGGAGGGACAGAGTGAGACAGGGAGACACAGAATCTGAAGCAGGCTCCAGGCTCTGAGTTATCAGCTTAGAGCCTGATGCAGGGCTCTAACCCATGAACCGTGAGATCATGACCTGAGCCGAAGTTGGACGCTTAACCAACAGAGCCACCAAGGCGCCCCTAGATTCAGAAGAACTCTAATCAAAATATTAGCATTTTGGTGTAGAAACTGACATGTTTAGTCTAAAATTTATATGGAAATTCAAAGAGCCAAGAATACCCAAGGTAATCTTGAAGAAAAGAACAGTGCTGGAGGATTTTACTACCAGATATTAAACCCAATTATAAAACTACAGTAAATTAAGATAACACATTAATTGGTGCAAAAAGAAAAATAGACCAATGCAACAGGAGAGCAAGTCCACAATCAATCCCACATGTATATGGTCACTTAGGTTATGACCAAAATGTTACTGCAGTGTAGTTGGGAAAAGGAACATGTTGTCAATAAATGAAGTCAACTGTATATCCATATGGAAAAAAGTGAATCACCCCCTACCTTACAACATATGCAAAAATCAATTCCATGTGGATTGCAGATCTAAATGTGAAATATAAAACAAAAGAGTTTTTAAAACAAAAACTCAAGTAACACTTCATCAACCTTGGAGTAGGCAAAAATTTCTTTGACAGGATATAAAAAGCACTGATTATAAAAGAAAAATTAGATAATCTTGATTATATTTAAGATTAAAACTTCTTATTAAGCAAATGAAAAAGCAACACATGGGAGAAGATATCTGCAATAGGTATATTTGACAAAAGTATGCTTTAGAACTCCGGGACACCTGGGTGGCTCAGTCGGTTAAGTGTCCGACTTCAGCTCAGGTCATGATCTCACGGCTCGTGGGTTCAAGCCCCACGTCAGGCTCTGTGCTGACAGCTCAGAGCCTGGAGCCTGTTTCGGATTCTGTGTCTCCCTCTCTCTCTGCCCCTCCCCTGTTCATGTGCTGTCTCTGCTCAAGAATAAATAAACATTAAAAAAAAAAAAAAAAAGAACTCATACCTAAAGTACCCAATGTAAAAATGGGCAAAAGACCTGAACAAGCAGTTCACAAAAAAGTAGAGCTAAACAGATAATAAATATATATTTTTAAGTGCTTAATTTGTTAGTTATCAGAAAAAGGGAAATAAACATTACAATGTGATGCTACCATAAAGGTGCCAGAATGGCTAAAATGAAAAAGATAGAAAATGTCAAGTACCAGTAAAGATGTGGACCAAGTGGAACACTCAGATACTGCTGGGGGAAGTATAAATGGTACAGCCATGTTCAAAACTGTCTGGTAGTGTCTCTTAAAGCTGAACACATCATATGGCCTACATATACATCTAACAGAAACGTGTACCCTTGTTCACTGAAAGACCTACATGAGAATATTCGTAGTTGTACTATTTGAAATAAGGAAAACTACCTGAATGCCCCTCAACAGGACATATAAATGTACTTTGATATATTCACACAATGAAATACAGTAATAAGAATGAAGTGGAATTATATTCAGTAATGTGATTATCAAACAAATACTGAGCAAAGGAATCCAGACAGAAGAGTAAACAATGTATGACTTATTCATATAAAATCCCAAAACAGCAAACTGATCCATGGGTTAGAAATTAGAATAGTCAGAAGGTTTCCAGAGGGCTGGTATTGTTCTATTTCTTTATCTGAGTGTGAATTACACATTTGTTCATTTGTGAAAATGATTTACATACTTTTCTCTATGTATGTTATACTTTGGTAAAAAGCTTAAATAGGAGAGATGGTCTTGGGAGTAGGAGTTGATAGAAAAAAACATGCAGACCACATACATAAGCCAACAAAAACTCTTTCATTTGTGTTAAAAGTATTGTTATAGAATTTCTAGTGTATTTATTTAAGAATTTTTCTAAATTCAGAAGTTGTAAAATGGTATTAAAATCGGTCTTAATAAACTACCTATTTTTCTAACTGGCTTCATTGTATAATACAGGCTAAATACATATTCAGCTAAGGTTCTCAAATCAGCAGAGACAGGTAAGGTAAAAATTCAAAGGGTGCACATTGTATCCTAAAGAGTATTAAAAGTTATGTTTTTGCTTTATTTTTTTAGAAGTTTATTTATTTATTTTGAGAAAGAGAGAAAGAATGAGTGATGGAGAGGCAGACAGAAAGGGAGAAAGAGAGAATCCCAAGCAAGCTCCATGCTGTCAGTGGAGAGCTTCATGTGGGGCTCTTTTCTCATGAACCATGACCCGAAACCAAGAGTTGGACACTTAACTGACTAGGCCACCCCAGTGCCCCTGATTTTGCTTTAGATATGCCTGGCTTATATGCAAGGCCTATTCTACTTTACAAGAACCCTGTATTTTTTTTAAATGCAGGGAATCTTTTCACAAATATTAATGCCTACATCAGGTGTCCTATATTTGGGAAGTTAACACTTTTGGATTAGTTGTCTTTTGAGACATTCTATTTAAATTAAATAAAGTCAGTGGCTTAAATCCAAGCTACCAGTTTTATGGTAATTATCTAACTCTTCTTTGTATCAACAATTTATTTCATAAACCTTTTTTTCTTAGAAGAGTTATCATTACATTTTAGTACAGTATTTTTCTTCCCAAAGCCTCTCCTTGTTTTACTTTTCTTTGGTATTTTCCTTTCTCAATATCTTAATCTCAGTACATGCTCAGTCAGTAATATAAAACCCAAACTATCTCAAATCAAGATAACCAATTACCTAATACTATATGCAAGGTATTTTTCAGGATTTACAAGAAATACATTATAATGTAGTTCTTGACCTTGAGAAGCTTACCAAGGTGAAAGATGTTTATAAGAGAAGGCAGTATAGAGACCAAACCAGTGATAGAGACAATAAGTGCCTTAGAAATGTAGAGTAGAAAGAGACTAATATGTTCTGAACTAATCTGGGATAACTTCATGGTAGAGATGTGTTTTGAATTATGATGACCCAAGGGGAGGATTAAGATTTGCATTATTATTGATAAATATATTCCAAGGAAAAGACACTTGTTTCTATCATACAGTATGTCCCTTAGATTACCTGGGTTTCCTTAAGCAAAGTAACTAAATGTATATGATATCAAACATGATTAAATTTTTTTTAATTTTTTTTTAATTTTTTTTTTTTAACGTTTATTTATTTTTGAGACAGAGAGAGACAAAGCATGAATGGGGGAGGGTCAGAGAGAGGGAGACACAGAATCTGAAACAGGCTCCAGGCTCTGAGCTGTCAGCACAGAGCCTGACGTGGGGCTAGAACTCACGGACTGCGAGATCATGACCTGAGCTGAATTCGGCCGCCCAACCGACTGAGCCACCCAGGCGCCCCAAAATGATTAAATTTTCATTAGGACATATGCTTGCAAACTGGATCAATTTCTCCTAGGCCAATTGTTTGTATCTTATAAATGGCTAGAAATGTGGTTATATCAATGGCAAAGAGACTTCTCTGTAAATGGCAGAGATTTCTATATAAATCTGGCCATACTCACATCAAACTGACAAGTTTGGTTCTTATTAGGATAATATTTTAGTCAATTAAGCTAACTTTCCCAGACAGTCTATATAACAGGTTTAAAATTTTAAAAACTAAAATCAGGGTTTTAGGTAAAGCATGAGACAACAGTAAAGTAATATCCAACAATCTTATGTTAAAAATCTTCAATTGCCAAAAAAATATTCAACTGCTAATGTAAAGTCAAAAATAAGAATAATGAACGTTTCACTTTTTCCAAAAGAAGTGACTTAATTGAGAAGAAGTAAGGTGAGCCATGGTGTTTACATGTCTGGAACCTGAGAAAGACAGAAGCGTATTTCAACTGTTGCTCTTTGTTGAAACAGTTTTGCCATTGGCTCTTTGCCAAACAAGAAATTGAACCAGGGCTTCTTTCTTCTGGAACTGTGATTAATAATATGTATCTATCAGATAACACCTAAATATTCTGGGGGGGGGGGAACTGCCAAGGAAAAGATTGTAAGCAAGTAAACAGTAAGTCTGACTTAATTAATCATGGTAACAGAAAATTTTTGATAACATGGATAATGAAAATCTATATTATCCCCAAGTTGCAACTTCCATTTTAGGGGTGAGAAGACAAAACTAAATTTGTTGGACACCTATTACATATCAGGCACTGTGCTAACTGCTTTACATACTGGATATTGGTTACTTAATCAAATATGTTGCTTTTTTTAGCACTGCTAGCAAATAGGTCTCCTGAAAGTCAAATGAATACTGGATGTATCAAAAGGTAGGCAGGACTGCAAAAGAAGTCAGGCATTGGGATAATTCACAAACCTATGATATTCAAATATTCACATGATATTCAACTAATGATAATTCAAACCAACAGAGCCACATGATGCAAATCACTGCATAATAGGGAATTCAAAATGTATTTGTACCTGGTTGTTAACATATATAATGTTGTTGGTTTGTTTATATTAGCATGGATTTTAGAATAATATGTTGGCATGTACACTAAACTTTTGTTTTTACTTCCTGAACATATTCCAGTGTCTGAGCACAGGAGCTGGTAAGCTACAGCAGCAGATCAACTTGGTACTAATAAGTCAACAATGAGTTTATTAGATACCTATTATATGTTAGATACTTGTGGAATAAAGAAGATAATAAAACATGAGTCTTATCTTCAATGACTATATAATTTGGACTAGGGGAATGTATAAAGCAGAAAATAGTATCAGGCAGTCTTCAATTAAAGGCTAAATAGTGTGATACCAATCAACATAGAGGGTTTTGTTTTTTTATTTTAACAAGTATTAATGAGCCCGGCCATCTACCGAACATGTCTTAGCCATTTGGGACATATCAGCGAGTGAGCCAACAAGACAAAGACTCCTGCCTTCATATGTTAGTTAATGTTAGTTAACATGTTAATATGTTAGTGTGAGAATGTGGGCAATAAACAATAAATACAATGAGTAAATTATATGTTATGTTAGAAGATGATGAGTGCTTTAGAAATAAGAATACCGAGCAGGGGGAAGGGGAAGGGGAAGGATGGTGGGGAGGACAGAGAATTCAACAGTGGGGGTAGAGGCAGTCCTTACCAGAAGTGATATCTGAGCCAAGATTAGAAGGAGCTGACAAGAGAAGATGTCAGAGAATGAGGGTTCAAGGAAGGAGCAAGAACTAGAGCAAAAGCACTAAAGCAGGGGCATGTCTGGAATGTGGGAGGAACAGTAAGGAGGCCAGTGTGGCTGGAGCTGAGTGAGGAAAGGACAGATATGTTGACCAGGGTGGGGTTGGGGTGGAGGCAGACTCGGATTTCATCCTAAATGAAGTGAGGAATTGATGCTGGGTTGTTAGCTGACTGACAGATCTGACTTACATTTTAAGGTGATCCCTCTGCATGATGGGTTGAGGCTAAGCAGTTGGGAGGTGAGGGCAGAGGCAGGACAACCTGTCAAAGAGTGGGATAGCAATCCAGGCAAGAGACAATGGCTTGGCTTAGGGTGTTAGCAGTGGAGGAGGGAGAGGAGATCTATTCTGAACATATTTTCAGTTTAGAGGAGAGAGAGAACAATTAACAGTAATGTATTAAAAGGTGTCTGGGTGGCTCAGTCGGGAAAGCATCCGACTTCGGCTCAGGTCATGATCTCATGGTTTGTGGGTTCAAGCCCCGCACAGGACTCTGTGCTGACAGCTCGGAGCCTGGAGCCTGCTTTGGATTCTGTGTCTCCCTCTCTCTCTGCCCCTCCTCTGCTTGCACTCTGTCTCTCTCTCTCAAAAATAAATAAACTTAAAAAAAAATTAAACGACAACAACAACAAAACAATGACGAATTAAGAAAAGGCTTCATGGCATAAAGGTTACTTGAACCTGACCTTGAAAGATAGGGAGGATTTGAAAATATGGAAGTATTAGGAAAGGCATTCCAGGATGTGGTAGGCTTGGAGTCAAGAGTGAGTCCGGCTTATTCTTAGGACAATGTGATTAGCCCAAGTATAGCAAGGCAAACCAATCTCTGGGGTGTGGAGGGAAATAAAATATACAAAGTGGAAACAGAGTATAAAAGGCTTTGAGAGCCAGGCAGAGGTGTTTAGAAATCACATTGTTCACCATGTGCACTACTTGTATGTAGTAGGCGCTCAATACGTATTAGTCTGATAGGCTCTGAGGACCACTTATCTGGCAGATTAGATTGGATAGCTGAAGCTTCTCATTTAGAAAGTCAGCTAAAAGGCTGTACAGGAATTCTGGCATGAGGGAATAAGGGATAATGATACATGTAGGTAATTGACAGTTGACTGTTTTAAATTTACTTTATAATGTAAACCATTCACCGCTTGTGGGAATCTCAATCTTGTGTTGGCAAATCTCTTACCCTGATAAAAATTACATGGGTCTAAAAAACTGTGTACTCAAATAGCCACATGATCTTAATTCTGAGGTTACTGGAGTTGGACAGCAGTTGCTATCAGATGCATATGTAATTCCTGTGTCTCTAAACTAGTTACAGGTGCAAAACTGCATCTATGAGAAGGGGTAATCCAGTAGATGTTTATGGAAATTTAGTTCCATTCAGAATGAGTCTGATTCATTCACTATCACATATACTTTTGCAAATATTCAACACTAGTAGAAGGACATGGGACATTTACTGGACAACTTTCTTAGGCCTAATTTAAGGGTGTACAAAAGAAGTTAAAATAACAGAACCCGTGTCAGTTCCACTGATCTAATACAATGAAGAAATTTACTCTGCTTGGATTTCCTCTGATACAAAGAGTATGCACTTCACAACAGGCTATGATGATTTTAGTATTTCCTCAGGGTTACCTTATTCAAGTTATAAGTGAGAATGTTGACAAAGATGATAATCTATGACAACCTCTATCGGAGCTTTTTATGAATTGTTTTCCATTTGATGACCTATGTTTTACACTGTGACAAACAGTTTAGATGGGTAACTGCTGTCAGGCAGCTTTATTTTTTTTTATTTATTTATTTATTTTTTTTTTTCTTCTTAAGATTTTAATTTTGGTTTAAATGTTTTTTGTCTCACTGTACAATTAGTTTTTATAACATAATTATTTTTTGTTTTGCTGTTGCAGATAATGTTAGTTTTATTATGATTTTTGGCTTGTTTCCTAGAAATTATCTAATGAACTCATTTTTTTTTTTGTTTTATTTTTTATTTTTTAATATATGAAATTTACTGTCAAATTGGTTTCCATACAACACCCAGTGCTCATCCCAAAAGGTTGTCAGGCAGCTTTAAAGACAAGTTGTATTCCTTAGGGATGCCAGGAGAAAAGAAATAAAAAATTTTAAAAATACATCTAATACAAATTACCCTTGTTTTGGGTGTGTCCTATAATTCATAATTTAGGGGGAAGTACATGAGAAATGACAGTTTTTGAAACACAGTGAGGAGAGTCTCTGAGTTTAGAAATCTACTAAATCTTCTAAGTCCTGGTAATCAGAAAAGAGGTTTGAACAGTTAATTCAAAGAAATACATGATAAAATAGAGCCATACTAAAGAAAAAAATTAATATGGACAAGAGCGAAATTTTAGAAAAAGACCCTGAAATATTATTACATGTGAGATTATGAAATTCAGAACTGTGTCAATTACCTAAATCTTCATTATAAAGAACATTATAATCTAAGACAGTTTTTCAATGTCTCTGAAAGAAAATGTGTAATCACTGCTTTCATTTAGGGCCAAAGAATGATTTCAACTTTTGGAAATTCAATCTTTTCCTAAACAAATGTTAATGAAAGTGGGAGGTAGTTCCCCCATTAAAAAAAAAAAGTCAGACAGAAAGATGCTTTCTCTAAGTTTGATCATTTCTTTATCGAGACACTCATGGGAAATCATGCCTAAGTCTTATCTCACTCAAAAACTGCCACTTATTTTGGTGCACAAAGAATTCTGCAGTTTCCCCCCATATTCCTTAAAATGTTTCAGACGTAGGATACTAGAAACCTTCTATTCTATCCACAAGTGATTAATACTCCAAGACCAAAACAATAAACTCTATGTAGGACTTCAGATGTGCTTTCGCAAATATTGTGTCATTTAATCCTTGCAATAACCCTGTATTTACTGTTGTTATGTGTAGAAACAGGGAAGAGAGGATAAGTGACTTACTCAAATCCACATGGAACGTATGTGGCCAAGACAAGCCTAAGAGTTACATTCCCTGACACTACAGGGGTCCCTTTAAACCTCTAGGAAGGTGAAAAACTTTGGTCAACTATCTAAATGCTTCTAAATACACAGTTGCCTGGAGTCACACAGACACAGTTTAAGTATCCCTCAATAAAAATGGCGGGCAATCAATCACTCACTCCTATCTCAGGAGAGGCGCTCGTTTCAAAGGATCATCTATTGCAGCATTTATCATGTCTCCAAGGCATATTTCCATTGCTCAATCAGCTCCAAAGGACAAGTGTGTCATCATCTTTCAATGCTCTGGTGCAACACTTTAAAGTTATAGAATTCACACAGGACTAAGTCTGGCACTAAAAGCAGGAGGCACATTCAGCTTGAGTTTGTGGAAGCTTCCCTTCGATCTTGCCAATTTTTACTAGTGGAAATGGTTTTAGGGCCAGCATGGGGTTACTTGGGGTTACTTGAGCTCATGATGAAAACAGGGGACTAAGATAAAGGGGGATCACAGTGATAATGGAGCCCAGGAAAAAAATGCATGAGTCCTTTTTGGGCATAGTGGCTGCATACATTTTTGAATTTCATGAATAGGACCAATATAGCTTGTACATCTGGGATCATTCACACTCAACAAGCCATTTTTTCTTCAAAGTAGCAGCACACAGCTACTTGCAACAACCCCCAATCCCACTTTGCCTATGGTGAGGAAGAAGAAGCACCTAAATTAGTTACTGTATTCAAGCCAAATACCTAAACTCTACAGTGTTTCACCTCTGATGGCCTCCGCAGCTAATGATGATGATATGTCCAATTTCAAGTTTGTTTGTTTGTTTGTTTGTTTTGGCATGGGTGGTATAAACAGTGGTCATCTACAAAATGTAATAGAAGTTAACAACCACAGGTCTTTGGTCTTTAGGAATTCATATTTTTAACAAACAACCCATGAATAAGAAGTAATTCAAGACCGTATAAACAAAAATTAAATTATTGGCACAATATATAATTTCTTAATTGCTAATATTCTATTCTGTACCATGTTAAGTGCTAAGAATAACTGAGTTATTCTTTTGGAGGGGATCTGAGACTCAAAAAAAATTAAACCCAGGGCAAAGTCAAGGTGTAAACATATAGAGATTAGTACAGAATGAAAACTTAAATCACATAACTCTCCCTTACCATGAATAGTACATGTCCTCAGTTAACCAAAACTACTTGTTGCACTGCATTCTTGGTGTACATACTCTTTTCAGAGACAAAATTATCAAATTTTTACTCAAGAACTATTTCACAGTATAGCTAGGACATCCTGCCCTGATACAGGTTAAACCAATAACTGCAGAAAGCAACAATTTTTGTGGCTTTCAGAAAAACAGAATAAACAGATTTTTATATAATATAATGAAACCAATCTCCTATTTAAGAGGCTCAGAGGACAGATATATGTGTTGAATCAAATCACCATAAAATAATGAAACAGCATTTCTGGAAATATTTTTTCTTAATTTTTAAACACCTTGATTAAAAAAAAAACTATGATTAATATATTCAAACTTCAGGCTTCCAGAAAAATTAAAATGTTAAGATGTGAAGCCATTCATTTCAACAATTAAGCGACTTAATTGTAATGCTTTAGCATTTATATCATAAAACATGAATCACACTAACACAATCTATTTTTATGTGCCATCTATGAGAAAAAAAAAACAAATAGAAATACAGAAATAAATATGAAACAGTACAAAACATAAGAAGCTGTGCTAAGGAACTCCAGTAGAAGGAGCTGTAGAAATGAAGAAGTGACATTTTGCAATGGCCAAGAAAGGAATTTTGAAAAACGAGGTATCTGCTTAAATCTTCTACATCTGAGTGAAAGTAGTAATTAATCAATTATTTAGCATGCAATAGGCATTTAGGGACTTTGTTTTCTTTATGGGTAAAATGAAACACTTGGAATTGGAATAGACACAGGTCCCACAATCTATTCTACAAAGCATTGGGCACCATGTTAGGTATCCTAAGAAATATAAAGAAGAATATAGGTTGGTCCTACACTCCAGAAGCTTACAATTCTTTGGGAGAGATAAAATATACAAATTTCTAAAATTTCAAAGTAGAACAAAAACATGCTGAGAGCACTTTAAGAGGAATAAAAGTGCTGTAGGAGGGATAAAAACAGCTAGGAGAGATATGTAACATACAAGACTATATAAGGGGAAAAGGGACCCCTCAGGTATTCTAATAAGATGTTAAGTATATTTGGGAGACACACATAAACTGAGGAGATAAAAATGAATAGGATTTTTAAAAATATAAATATATCTTTAATGCTTACAATTCAGGAAATGGGAGCCATTCACAGAGATACAATATGGATTAGTTTAGGTTTCTTTTTTTAAAGTTCTGATGCTTAAAAGTGAACACTAACACGGCAAACTAAGCATTAAAACACTGAACTATCCATATCTCGTATTAGAATACAGCTTGGAAAAAAAACTACAAGAGCAATTTTACCATTCCATATATGCCCATAGTATCCCAACAGCCATATCTGGAATTGACTTTACCTTGTGAAGTGCTTGCAGACAGTGTATCAGCAAAGGAATCGCTTTCTGGGTCAATAAGAGAATCTCCCAGAGTTTCACCCATAACAGCATGGAACAGGGATTTGCTGTAATTCACACTGATATTTTGTCTATTTCTTGCAAAAGACCAATCCGTTAAAAAAGAAAAAGACTTGCAGTAGTAGAACTTGTGAACACAACCAATGAGTTAAGACTTCGGTTTCCAAATATTTGGGAGAGGTGGGAATAAACCCACAAAGGACCAGGCCTGAATTGGCTGGCACTCTCCTGCTAGAGAGCCAGCTGTGACAAATGTTGTGTCATAATGTTGTTCACTGGTTTGGCAAGACTTGGTACATTACAAGGAAAACATTGCCACACTGTCTCGCCAGTGACCCACATGTTCGGTGTCTTGTGAGGGGCGTGAGCTGTACAGTATTTAGAGCTATCAGAGCAAAGAGACTGTTCAGTTTTCAATTGCTTCTTAAATGGAAAACTTTGCATCTCTGGGTTATGAAAGACCAGATTAAGTTACCTGGACAAAGTTTTTTCTAGCTGCCCATTCCTGGTTGAGTCTCTAACCATATTATCTGAAGAAAACTACTTAATTCATTATTATTATTACTACTTTTATTTATTTTAGAGAGAGAGGGAGAGAAAGAGAGAGAGAGTACATGAGCTGGGGAGAGGGGCAGAGGGAGAGAGAGAGAATCCCAAGCAGGCTCCACACTCAGTGTGGAGCCCGACAAGGGGCTTGATCTCACAACCCTGGGATAATGGCCTGAGCAGAAATCAAGAGTCGGATGCTCAAACGACTCAGCCTCCCAGGTGCCCTGAAAACTATTTAATTCAAACATGTACTTACATTTTATTCTTTTATTAAACAATTTTTTTGAGGTTTATTTATTTTTGAGAGAGAGACAGAGTGTGAGAGGAGGAGGGACAGAGAGAGAGGGAGACACAGAATCCAAAGCAGGCTCCAGGCTCCCACCTGTCAGCACAGAGCCCAATGTGAGGCCTGAACTCACAAACCGCGAGATCATGACCTGAGCCGAAGTCGGATGCTTAACTGACTGAGCCACCCAGGTGCCCCAAACATGTACTTATATTTTGAAATTTGGCATCAGCATGCTATTAAAATGTTATTTTAAAGGTATTCCACCACTTTATAAAACCCAAAATGATACTACTATCCAAATTCTATAAAATTAAATAGTTGAGAGATACAGTTGAGATTTTATATATCAGGGTTTGCTTTTTAAAAATCTGATTATTAAATTTATCCATCACTAGCAAAGGCAGTCATGCTGCACCAGTTGATGTCTGAGCACAAGCTGATGTTTAAGTGATAATTGCCATGTCATAATGAAAAAAAAAAAAAGTGGAGTCCTCTCTGGGAAGAAGAATGCGTTACCAGAAAAAAATAGAATCACACTGACAGGTTGGCAAGGAACTGTGGTCAGTTTTGTAATCAGGAAAACGCTGGCTTCTTGCTCAAGTCCTTTGCCCTTTTTGGCTCAGAGAAACACTAGCTGTGCCAGACGTCAGTATGGAAGCAGGTCTCCACTTGTCACTTAAGTGGCCTGATAGAATTGCAGTGGCTTGTGGATTTAATACAGATGCCCCCACATAGGGCAATATATCAGATAGCAATAATTCTCTTAGACTTATCCCAATATTCTCCAGGTGGAATAAATATATATCTGGTTAATTTACATTGCAAGGGGACTAGCAAGTTTCCCTGTTAATCACAGAACAATAACTTGGGGGGGGGGGAATTCGGGCTGGGTCTCGACAGCACAGAATAAAGTGGAGAGTTGGGCAGTTATAGTGGTTAAAAACCTTTAAACACCAAAAACCTTTTACTAAGGTAGTTCAAGTTAAAGCAAGCTTCTTCTTGGCAGTCCAAATGACTAAGGTAATTATAGGTATGTAGAACTAGTTTTGTCTATATCCAATTTGAATTATCAATAAAGGAGTTTCTTCTTCTTTCTCAAGGTTGGGGAATTACCCGTATTATATACACAATGACATAATCTTTAAAGGTGCGATTAGTCCAAAGTTTTTGGTTGAATTTATGATATATCAAAATAAATTACACAAGTCAAGGATAATTTCCTTCTTGATAATTAAACAGAACAAAAATTTAAGTCCCATTCTGCTTACGGACACCCTTCCTCAATGTCCCAAGATGTGTTTGAGTCTGAAGACAAGTTTTAGGCTTTCTTCCTATTAAGTGGCAGTTTCTCACTCCATTCCCTATCCTCACCCCATTCTTGCTCTCAGGTTCCAAAGTGCCTCTGACTTTAAAAAAATGATCAAGTTTATTAAAATGTTCTTAAGATTATGCCAGATTAGGGGTGCCTGCATGGCTCAGTCAGTTCAGATCATGATCTCACGGTTCATGAGTTCAATCCCCGCAGAGAGCTCCATCCTGACAGCTCAGAGCCTGGAGCCTGCTTTGGATTCTGTGCCTCCTTCTCTCTCTCTCTGCTCCTCTCCTGCTTATTCGTTCTCTCTCTCTCTCTCTCTCTCTCTCTCTCTCAAAAATACATAAATAAATATTTTTAAAAAGATTATGCCAGATTATAAGAATGATAAAACTGGCAGAAGAATACCATTTTAGAATGAAACTCTCTATAAAAGTCTAACACTCTGTTAATAAGACGAGAAAGACAAGGCCCCCAAATAAGTAAATTCTCCAGGTTAAACAGCTAGGTAGTGACGGAGCTGGAACTGGAATCTAGGTTTTTAGGTATCTGACTCCCAAGGCCAGCCTTCTACTGGCCTTCACCAACTTCTACTCTTACAAGCGTCTAAATCATCTCTTTTAACAAATCAGTCACCGCAGGGAGGGAGTATAGGGTGACTTAAAGGGAAAATATGCTAACTCTTTCAAGGAATATCAGTGAATAACTGTGTTATTCATTTTTCAGTACCCATATCCATGGATACGGAGTGGGTGTGGGCAGTTTCTCACTGCCTTTTTCTATCTTATTCCCGTATTTCTTCAACAATGATGTAGCTTGGAATCTCAGTTTTGTTTCCGAGGCCAATAGCATTAACCTGGTACTCCAGTTCTATAGTAGTCTCTTTTATTATTTGGACAATACACAGATCCATTCTTTCCAACTATCATCAAAGAGTCTAATTTCTGGATTCTTCACCTACTATTACTTCTATTCTTTTTTTCCCCCTCAGACAACATTCATCTTGTCTAGCTACTGCTGTAGCTACACTTTCCAACCCTCTAACAAGTTCTTATACTGTGCTTTAGCTATTCAAACATAAAATTATTTTTTTAACAGCTAATTATTCGATAACACCTGACTCTAATGGCATCTACTCTTATAGCACACACCACATCCTGTCCTCCCTTCTCCTCTTGGACTGTATTATTTGGGAGCAACAACCTGTCCTATTCACTGTATTTCACTCATTTATTTGTTCAACAAATATTTATTGGCAAAAAATCAGAATATATTGGCAGGCCCTGAGTTAGGTGTTGGCTTGATGAATAAGATGGATGTGTTCTTATCTTGCAGATTTCAAAAAAAAAGCCGGTAAGCAAAAATTACAATTTCTATCAAATGTTGTTTAAACTCTTGACAGCATATCAAGCAATAAAGAAAACATCCCAAGTTATTAACACAATACTTGTATGATGTGGATTTTTAAATCATATTTTTAATGTTAGTAACATTTTAATATTTTGTATCACACTGTAGCACTGGGTCACTTGAGAAATAACTTGCTCACATGGATATTAAAATGGACAAAAATAAACTGAGCCAATCTCAATTGTATCTAACTAGGCAGCTGCTTTGCTCTGAGATAAAAAGACTCATTATATATTATTTTACAGTGATTTATCCATGCATTCCTCAAATATTCAAACACCTCCTGAGTGCCAGATATTCTAGGTATAGGAGATAAATTCATTAATAATCCAAAGTTCTTATCCTCATATCCTTCATACTTAACTGTATTTATCAAAATTATCCCCAAATGCCTAAAAGAGTGATCTTTTAGCTCACTTAACTTTGAAGGTCAATTAGCACTGATACCAGAAATAATGTATTTGTTTACAGTCATACCTATGACTGGACAGTATATGATCACCAGAAAACTTATGGGAGCTTTGACATGCATGGAATATTTATTTATTTTTTTAAGTTTCTTTCTTTATTTTGAGAGGGAGAGTAGGGGAGGGGTAGAGAGAGAATCCCAAGCAGCCTCCTTGCTGTCAGTGTGGAGCATGATGCAGGGCTCAAACCCACAAACTGTGAGATCATGACCTGAGCCAAAATCAAGAGTTGGACACTTAACCAGCTGAGCCACTCACATGCCCCTGCATGTAAATATTTCTGTCTTCAAGACTTTATGATTCCCAAGTATCCTACTCTTTACAATATCAAAATATAAAGGATATTATAACAAGGTAACTAAAAAGCATGCCAATAAATGGGACTGTCATGTAAGATCTTGGAGCTATAGGCCATGTCTAGGTATTCTGCATACCAATTCGGTATCAGTGCTTTGCATCTGAAGTGTACTTCTACACTTCAGAAGTCTATGGCTTTCCATTCCATGGAGAATCTCCTTTGAAGGCTAGGCCTTGGTAATTCTGCAGAGTGAGGACTCACACAAAAGCTAACTCAGCTTCTTCTATTGAGGGATGTAGGACTTTGTGTGATGGCGAGGCTGAGAAGGTCATCTCCTCTTGGACTTTGGAAACACAGGGGTATGGATGTGATTGTGGGCACAGCAGACATGCACAACAAGAGAGAGAATGAAGATAATTAGGAATGGCCATATAACAAGGAAACTGCAAAGCTTATTTAATTCTATCCTAGTTTATGACACTTGAAAAAAACGTAGTTTGGCATTTGAGAATGCTTTCTTCAATATTTGGTCTTCATGATTATTTATGATTCCTACCTTTAGCCAAAAGAATCTGAATATTACTCAGTCAAAAAAACTCTCAGATTTTAGTACATTTAGGAGAGGGCAACTGGACTCCTAACAGCTGTGCATGATTCAGTAACAAAGAGAATGTCTAAAAATCCACAGTTAATAAAATCATAGTATTAAGTATTATATCTGTATACAGCTTTTAAAATATTATTCAGTGTTTAGAATAATTTATATCAAATATCCCCATAAAATAGAATATTAAATATTTTTTGTGTTGTGTTCCTCTTGAAAGCTAATTAAAACCTTGCTTTTTTTTTTTTGGCCATAGGCTAAATTTGGATTTTATTCTCTAGATTAAAATTAAAATTTTAAAACTGCTTTAATTACTTTCTTCTTTCATGTAAAATAAGCTATGTTAGTATTGGTATAAGATAGTGTACATAGTATTTTTTTTCTTTTGCTAGGAACTCCATTTGTTGCTTCATTTAATGCTTTAAGTGCTGTGAATACTTATGCTGGAGCTCCTTGGGAGAACAGTATTTAACACTGCCTTGTATCTCTAGAGCCTACCACAGCATCCCCAGTTGGCAAAAAGCACATGTGCGTTGTTTTTGAGGACAATGAGAATCATGACAGAACAGCTGCTGGCACATCTGTCTCACATGGATCATTCAAGAAGAGGTTAGAGACCTAATGAACTGACAACAACAGTTTTCTTCTTGTTCCAATAGGGCATTTCGTGCTGGTACTCCAAAGGACACCAGATAATTGCTAACAAGCAGAATGACGAACTAAGCTCACCGCTCCCTCTACCCAGAACTGCTGCCTTTTTTCTACAGCAATTAAAGTTGGCTCTGAACTTTATCTTCTAGCCATGGTTGCATCAATTCAGGGTTTCTTCACAGTCATCACAGGGGACACAACATGGAAGAACTGATGTTCCAATGGGACACATGTCTAACAGAAAACCAAATAATCCTGTATCCTAAGATGTAAATTCCACTGCAACAATCACAGTAAGCCCGCTATTCCCATGGAAAGAGACAAAGGAAACATCTGTGCTATTTTATTAAAGGCAAAGTCCATTCTTCCTTAATAAAAAATTATAACCGCTCAGATTTTCAAAAAGTAACAGGATTGTATATTTCTCTACAGGATTAGTATTTTAAATTAATACACCATTTTGATTACTCAATGAAATGGTGTTAACGTGTAGCCGATTGCTCCAGTAGATGAATATCTGTGTTTAAAAAGGTCTTCTTGACCTTGAAGTAGTGTAGTATATGGAAAAGCACACTGACACGAGGCAGAAAGCCTCAGTTTTAGGTTCTTATATGGGTTCAGATACAGACTTGTTAACTCTTTGGGTTCAGATTTTTCATCTCTAGAATGAGAAGAAGGCCTTTCTGCAAAGTAGAATAATCCTTGAGGTCCTCTTGGGTTCTAATTTTGAATACTTAATAGCATGCCTGTAATTAGTTTAAATGCAATGGAAATTCTTTTTACTGTATTCTTATTCATGTTCAGATCGTAAGTTAAACTATTTTCTTTTGTACTTGACTGCTAATTAGGTGACAGTATAAAAGGCACTCTTATCTGGAAAAATATGCCCAATAGGAAGTTAAAAGTCTGTAAAAGAAAAACCAACTGAAAATCTCCTTTTTTTTTCCCCCTTCAAAAGTTAACTTGCCAGTAATACCTGAAAAAGAGCCTAACCTGTCTTACTACTTTCTAGGGATCAACTAAACACTTTCCAAATTACTGTACCTTTGAACCAAAGGCATCCCACCTGAACTATGTTAACTTGTTTTTGCCTGTAATATCTGAACTTCTCCAGTCATGTACTTTCCAGCATAACAAAATACCATGGGCTACATTATCATCTGACCCATATTAGTGTCGTACGAAATCCTAAACTTCTTTTTTATTTTTAATGTTTACTTATTTTTGACACAGAGAGAGAAAGAGCATGAGCAGGGGAGGGGTAGAGAGAGAGGGAAACACAAAATCCGAAGCAGGCTCCAGGCTCTGAGCTGTCAGCACAGAGCCCAACGTGGGGCTCAAGCTCACGAACTGTGAGATCATGACCTGAGCCGAAGTCAGACGCTCAACTGACTAAGCCACCCAGGCGCCCCAACGAAATGTTAAACTTCTTAAACACATCTTCTTCATTATTCAGATTTTAACAATTAATTTTTCAAGATCAGTTATACCAGATTCCTTGGGTAACAGATCTATCTTATCACTGGTGAACCACACTAGAATTCCACAAACACTCTAAAGCAACCTCAGAGCCACAGTGCTATATGCAAGTTTAGTTTATGTAAAATAAGCAATTTACAAGTTTTGCAACTGTACCAAAGGAAATATATGGATTATTGAGATCACAGACTCACAAAACTTAATGCCAGGGAGATTAATACATTCAAACTCTTTTAATTTTTCACATAAGGAAAATGAGTTCCAGAAAAATGAAATGATTTGCTCAAGGTATTACCCAGATAATTAGGAGCAGAGTTTGAACTAAAAATCAGGTTTCTTCATTCCCAGTCCAAAGCTCCAAACTGTGCTCTGTCATGAAAATGACACAATAAAATGTTCAAATAAATTGTTCCGATCCATTATATCCTTAATGCCAACTATTATGTTAGACGTCTATCAGCATGAAAGCATTTGCACTATGATATGATTCACTTAATGTGAATGAATCACTAATGAGAATGCCATAGTTCATCACAGAGTTTAGAGACTTTGCTTTCTACAAAGTAAGTACTCAGTAACAACTTGGTAAATAAAATTTGGTAATATTTGAGCAATCAATTCCAGAATGCATTTTTCTGACAAATGTCCTCTTGCCTCATTTGTAGATTCTTCAAGGCTCATCCTAGTATTCTGGAGTTCTCATGGTAGAAACAGTGAGTGGCCTTTCTACTGAAGTTCCTTGTTCTTATGAAAATAAAATTACGAAAAACTTCTACTTTGAGGTAATAGTATTCTATAATTACTTTAAAGTACATTAAAGCTGCGTGGTATTTTTACTTCATTTGGGGCTACTGGGAGGTTATTCAAAGCAAAACGAGAAAATAATGGCAATTACTGAATAGGGCTTCAATACGGAACCTGGTAATGGGTCTGAGTCATAAAGTTATACTTTATTTTTTATCAACCCTGTATAAAATGGTCTACTTCTAAGTGAACTTGTAAAATTCACACTTGATTTTGAAAATTCCATATTCCACATACCATTTCTTCATGAAACATATTGATGTTGATGGAACATATTTAAAAGCAATAGTGATGTTAGTGTTTGCTATCTTATTAATCAGATAGCTGTCATGTGCAAGATTTAAATTTTTTATAAGAATTCATAATATTTTAACTTTGAGAGCCTATTCTGTTCCAGGCATGGATTTAAATTCTCTTTAATTCTCACAATTATTCTTTTAGATGAGAAAAGAGAGGTTTAGAGAGAGACGGTGACTTTGCTGGAAGTAAACATGTTTGTAGTTGACAGTTTGAATTCAAGCTCACATCTTTTTAATTCTTTATCCCACACTGACCAAAGACAAATAGGCAAAGCTTTAATCCACAAACTATTACCAGATGTTTTTGAAAGATAAGAAAAGTGTTTTTTAGTCTTTGAACCTTTTTTCTTCAAAAGAAACATATTTACCTTCTTTAAAAAATAAAGTACATGTTGGCTTGTCTTTATGTGTTGTTGGTCAATAACCTTTTCTTATTACAGAACCAGTATGTTGATTGTTGAAAATTTAAAAACTAAATCATTTTAATTCTACTACTCAGTGATCATCATTGTTGAATTCTGTGTTTATCTCATTGGTTCTAAGAGCATACGTTTGATCCTAAGTATATACGTGTACCTAAGCACATATATACAGTATTTGTATTTTTTTTAATAAAAATGATATATGGTACTTAGTGGTAACTTGCTTCAAGTCAACAATCTTCATCTTTCCAGTTTGTAAATTTTCATTTCAAATAATATTCACTCTGTATTCAAACTTCCCCAGCTGACCCAAAATGTTTATAGCTGGTTTGTTCCAAACCTGAATCTAATCCAGGATGATGAAATGCATCTGGTTACATGTCCCTTAGGTCTTTTTTAAAAACTTCCCTTAATTTTAAGGTCACTGAATAACTGAAGAGATCAGGCCAGTTATCATGTAGAATGTTTCACCTCCTGGATTTGTCTGGTTGCTTTCTTGTGGTATCATTTAGCTTGCTTATCTAACACTGTGTTACTTATACACTGGGTGTTAAAGATTTATGAATTCAAAGTTAAACATCTTTTACTTGAATGTAACGTATGTGATGTTCTAGACTTCCTATTTGATCACATCAGAGACACAGCGTACAACTGACCATTGATGATGCTAATTTAGAAGTAGATCGTTACTTTTTCTCCTAGCAACTAGGAAGTGACCTGTGTTCTGTGACTTTGGCATATAAGGTTTTTCAGTTTCAGCCATCATTCACTTAGGACATTTAACAATCTTCTCCTGAATCAATACTCTGAATTTATGAAATTAAGTTTTTCTAATTCTATCACTCCTACATTTGTTAGCTGGCATTTTGCAACAAGGTAGAGCTTTCCTTTGGGAAGTACAGCTACGTGGATACCCTGAAACATAGTTCCTACTACAAAGGAAGGATAAATATCTAATCTGTCCTCTATTATTGAAAAGGTAGATATCTTCAACACCAAACTTTCTTGGTTAGGAACATCTGTTTCTTCTGTTCATTGAATGTTCATATCCTAAAATATACCTAAGTTTCTCTTTTTTCAATTATTTTTAAAGAATTTTATTTCAACTTCAATTTTCTCTGTTATCCTTGGTCCTAACAGTTACAATGAGGACACCCATGCTCTGGTGTTTTTTCTTTTTATGACATATACAAAACCATTTATCAACCCCCAATAAAATAACTAATACTTCAGTTTTACTTAACCATTTCCACTAACAGGATTTTCAGTTTTTATCCAATGTTTATTCCTCAATTATAGGGGATACGCAGGATATAAACTTAACTGGTTCATCCAAACTTATGTTGTGGGTCAGCATAGCTTTAGGAAGAAGAGTCTAAGATTCCTGACAAGTTTATGGACTAATTAAACCACATTCCAACTACCTGGTTTGTTCTTTATACTCCAAGGCTGCTTTTCTGCAGACATACTAAGCTCTAGGAAGTAAGATGCTATGTTTCTATATTTACAAACACAAACCCCATTTTCACAAACTTTTTCTTTTTTTTTTTTTGAGGGAAAGGGAGAGCATGCATATGCGTGTGGGGGGGGGGGAGGGGCAGAGGAAGAGGGAGGCAGAGAGAGAGACAGAATCTTAAGCAGGTTCCATGCTAAGCATGGAGCCTGATGAGGGGCTCAATCCCATGACCCTAGGATCATGAACTTAGCCGAAATCAAGAGCTGGGGATGCTCAACCCACTGAGCCACCCAGGTGTCCCTAAACTTTTCACTGTAAACATTCAGAACATCTTACTGAACACAAAGGAAAGCAGAAGACTAAAACATGAAGACAGACAAGAAATAACTTTTCCAATTTGAAAATAAGCACATTTCCCTCCCCAATAGAAATAAAAATAAAACTGAGTCTTAAGTCAGTCCTCCTTCTAATTATGTTTTTATTTATCTATTGCACACAGTCAGAATAACAGCTCAAAATGCCTAAAGTCATTCTGGGCAAGTTGACAAGGATCCTACACATTGAAATGAGAAGTGGGAAGAAGGCCAGATTGCTTAATTGTTACTTGGGAATCAAAGGAGGTGGACAAGCCAAAATCTTAATGGGGATCCAAAGAGTACAACTTCTTCCTTAGGCAGCAGGAGAAAACAATGGGCCAGATTCTCATTCTGTGTAATTTTATAGGATGATTCCATTGTATCGTTCATTGTTTCTTTCATGTACTGCCTGAAGGGGAAGTGTATTGTTATCTATGGAAGAGCATCCATAAGAGTTACAGAAAATGAGAACATAGCCTCTGGGAGATTAATGAATGATGTGGCATTCAGTCTAGTATGGAACTTTCAGATACACATTCTGGGAACTGTGTACTTGAAAGACCTATACATTAAGGTCAGGAAGTTTCAGTGACCAAGATTTAATGAGATGAACAATATGCCAAGCTGATTAAGGGGGCTTTGAAAAAGAGCATTTTTGGGGGGGTGGGGATGGTAAGTAGGAGATTGAGAGAGGATAACAGAAATGTAAAGATGACGTTGTCCTATCTACAGGAAGTCCTTAGAGAGCATATAATCTAACCCCCTCTTCATTTATAAATGGGGAAACAAAGGCAAAAATGACCTGTCTGATGCCTTGCCTCAGATAAAATAGAGTTAATGCCAAATCAAAGCTAGACTAGACTCCATGATCTCCTAATTACTGGATGCTCTCTCTGGTTCCACTAAAACAGTGTTGTTTCAACTGGGTCTCCTTACCAGGGAGGAGGGATATCTATGGATATGTATTTCCTGGAAGTACCAAAAAAAAAAAAAAAACCTTTATTGGGGATATTTTATATGCCACAAAATTCATTTCAAGTGTACAATTCAATGAAATTTAGTCAATTTACCAAGTTTTTTAGCCATCATCATAAATCAGTTTTACAACATTTTTATTACCCAGTAAGATTGTTCATGCTGATTTATAATCAATCCCAGTTCCCAACTCCAATCCCAGGCAACCACGAATCTATTTTTCTGCCTTCATAGATTTGCTTTTACTGGACATTTCATATAAATGCAATCATGCAATATATGGTCTTGTGTCTGCCTTTTTTTTTTTTTTTTTAATTAAGTAGGCTCTACTCCCAACATGGGACTTGAACTCACTATCCTGAGGTCAAGAGTCACATGCTCTACCAACTGAGCCAGACAGGTGCCCCTCTGGCTTTCTTCACTTAGCATCACTGTTTTAAGGTTCATCCATGTTGTAGCTTGTATCACTAGTAAATTCCTTTTTATCGATGAATAATCTAGGCGAGGCTGTATATGAGCATACCATATTTTGACTATCCATTTAGTTGATGGACACTTAAATTGTTTCTAATTTTTGATAAAAAGTTCTTAATTCTATATTTTCAATTTTCCTTTCATTTTAATGATAAAAACTGAAGTGATTTATATTTTAGATTATCTGGATATCTGGATTGTCTGGATGGTTTTGTAACTGAATACTTACTGGCAAGTTCAGTGCCACAGTTTGTATTTATGATTTCATAAACTCAAATATGGCACCCAGTATTACTACTTTAGGATTCATGACAGAGGACACAGGTAGACTTTTAATACGTAAATGATTCATTTGAGTTAAGTGAAAACTTAATGAGATCCAGTAATATTGTCAAGAGGACTGTTCCACAGAACAGTTCAATAAGAAAAGTTGAGGGAGAATTTAATCATATCTATGGCACTGAATAGCACAGGGTGTAGAACCTCATTTCCATTTTGAATTATTAATTTGAATGTTAAGAATTTTGTAACTTGGTATTTGATTTGTTTTGGTTGAATGTAAGAGCTATACGCATTAAAAGTTTATAGCTAAGAGCACCTGGGTAGCTCAGCTGGTTAAGTGTCCGACTTCAGCTCAGGTCATGATCTTGTGGTTCGTGAGTTGGAGCCCTGCACTGGGCTCTGTGCTGATAGCTCAGAGCGTGGAGCCTGCTTCAGATTCTGTCTCCCTCTCTCTCTGCCCCTCCCTGACTCGTGTTCCTTCTCTCTCTCTCTCTCTCTCTCTCTCTCTCTCTTTCTCAAAAATAAACATTAAATTTTTTTTTTAAGTTCATAGCTAGTTTTGTACATATTTAAGTTACATTATAATAAAAATTATGTGAATGCTGACAATCATAAGAATTTTTTTCCTTAAATAAGTCTGTGCTTTAACTCAAATAAGACATATCTCTATAAATAACCGAACCAGACTTTAAAAGTGTTTCTAACCCTCTCATTTTATAGATAAAGAAAAAAGAAGTGGTATGACTTGTACAAAATTATACAGCTACTCAGTGTATAGAGCTAGGTCTAAAATACAGACTCTTCACTGTGATGGCTATAAAACATTTATTTCCAAGTTGTATATTGTTAATCTCATTGAGCCTTTAGTCATTTTATAAATAAGATATCCACGGAGATGAGACATGAAAGAGATTCGTTTTCTAAGTCATATTTTTCTACCAATGATTGAATAATGATGACAATCCAAATCTTTAATTGAGGACCTAAGTTCTGGTATTCACATAGCTGGCACAGGGAAGAAGAAAAAGATGTTTCAGCTAGATTCAAGAGTCAAGAGGCAGAATGGTATGCATAATTGGAAAGTGGAAGACCAGGATTCAACCTTTGGTTCTGTCACTAACTCTGTTTACAAAACCACAATGGCTCTGGTCTTAATTCCCCATTTTTAAAGTGGAAATAAGGAAAGGAGGGTAGATTAGATGACTTCTAACATTTTCCTTTAGTTATCCCATTCAATGAATTATAAGTGTTTAGGTCTCATCTATTATAAACTTCTGTCCTTAATTAGAATACACATAACCTCTGCATAGGTTAATAATATTGCTATAACCTGCCCACACACCCACCTACTCACCCACCTTATTATTCACTATTTCCTAACATGTAACTTAAATTCTATTTAAAAGGATGTATCTAGTCACTCTTATGTACCTACGGCATGGTAGATGTTCAATAAATGTGGGGTGGATACATTAATGTGTGAAATAATGTGTATATTCTCATTTCTGCTCTCTGCCATAACTTGTTTTTGGCTTCTCGATCTTATTTATGCTATAACATTTAATATTTCCTTGATTAGCACAAAGTAAATGCTCTTTGAGTGTCAATTTATTATTTCTAACTCCTGATAATTCATTGACATAGGGTCAATACTACATAATTTACACCTAAGTTGTTTCATATGTTTGTTTTATTCCTCCAGGTATGCTGTGAAAACACAAGAGGATATGCCTTTTACTTCATTTATTCTTTTTAGTACAGCATTAGGTGTTCAAGACTTGACTGACTGTTAATTCCAAATAGGTAATACCTTTGAAAGGTCTTTTCAAAGGCCTGCAGGAAAGTATCCTACCCCAAACTTAAATGTCCACAGGAAACTCAGCCCCCTTGTTTTACTTTCAGAAGAGATGCTAAGAAAGATGGTTACTATTCTTTGAGTACTGCCCCTATACAAACATAAAGACCATTATTCAAATACAACACTCCTCTTCCTTACATTCTTTTCTCAGCTAAAGAACCAGTTTCTCACAATTAGTTCTTTGGACTAGATTCAGTTTTTGGTACTTGAAGATTCTAGTATAATAATTCCTTGAGTTGTACACAGAAAGAGTCTTGGGCTGTGAAAGAGCACAGGGTTCTAATCAAGGTTCTACTACTTATCAATGTCTTTGGGCAAGTCAATGAGCACTCCTGGGCTTCAATTTCCCCATACGTAAAATGGAAATTAACATCTACTCTGCCTTACAGGGGTATTAAGAGGATTAAATATTTTACTATCTGAAAAAGACTTTACATGTTTTAAAGCTCTATGCAAATGTAAGATATTATTTTCCTATTGTTGCCAGAACACTAAAAGCATTTTCCTTATGGTTATGGAGTTTAAGAACTCCACTGAATACACATTAAAATACACACACACACACACACACATACATATATATGTACATATACATATGTGTATATATGTATATGTATAAGAAGGTTGAAAGGAACTATACTATTTTAGTTATTTCTGGGTGATGGGATTATGAACAATTAATCTTTGCTTTATATTTTTCTGCATATTTTTCAATGGTGGCTACCACTCTTGGAATTTAAAAAGTTACAAGGGCACCTGAGTAGCTCAGTCAGTTGAGCATCCAACTCTTGATTTGTGCTCAGGTCATGATCTCAAAGTCTTGGGACTAAGCCCCGCTCTCTGCACTGAGCGTGGAGCCTACTTAAATTCTTTCTTACTCCCTCAACCCCATCACCTGCTTGCATTCTCTTTCTCTAAAATTAAAATTATATATATATAAAATAAAAAATTATTTTAAATAAAATAAAGACACTGTACAACAATTGAGTATGAAAAAATAACAGCCATTGGGGCACCTGAGTGGCTCAGTCAGTTAAGCGTCCAACTCTGGCTCAGGTCCTGATCTCACGGTTTGTGAGTTCAAGCCCCGCATTGGACTCTGCTGTCAGCACAGAGCCCACTTGGGATCTTCTGCCTCCTTCTCTCTCTGTCCCTTTCACTGTCTCTCTCTCTCTCTCTCAAAAAATAAATAAATAAAAAAACAAACATAACAGCCTTCAAGTATGGAGGACTCTTTAAAAGAGATTATTTTATGGTTAATGAAATTAAGTTTCTCAGTAGATTATTAAGGTAAATGGAAGAGATATCCAGCTAAGCTTTTCAAAGAGCAAGGTTATCAAGAATAATATGTTTCCATTTTTCTAAAGAACTATTATCTTCCATCTTTGTTTTTTTTTTTAATTCTGTGAAGTGCTTCTACTAGATATCAGCATCACCAGTCCTCAAAGAGTATCAAGAGGTGAGAGACTCACAATATGGAAAACCTCAGACAGGAAGCTTAACGTTAGTATTGCATAAAAGATACCACAAACTCCTGACCTGGTTCTTGTCCTCCGCCTCTCCCATGGCAGCCAGTATTAATCTGATGGATCTTGTGATGCTCAGAATGCATTCACAAATCACTTAGTTACTGAGAATTCTGATCACTAGCCTTTTGATCCCAGTACCCTCCTAACCCTAATACTATTTCCCCTTTAGTAAGTTCTCCTCATTCCCAGCCCTCACCTCCTAATCAGTGTCTCTGAGGGATGAAACAAGAAGACCCTATACTTTATTGCCCAACCTGGGACAGTTTCAAGAGTGAGAGAGGGCAATATTAAAAACAACATTCAAACAACAGATAAAACTGAGACTGTCACAGGCAACTGGGAATATAATCAATCACTTTAAAATTCAGCAGAGTGGGGGCACCTGGCCAGCTTAGTATATGACTCTTGGTTTGGGGGGGGGGGTCATGAATTCAAGCCTCACACTGGGCATGGAGCTTACGTTAGAAAAAAAAATCAGCTAAGTGAGGATATGTAAGAGAGGAGAAGTTTCATGATGTCTTTGGGTCTGGCCCTGAAACTAGGTCAAGGCTGCCATTGTTTTTTTACACATTGTCTTCCACTTCTAATGGTTGTTAGCTCGTGAATGTAGGGATCATATGAACACTTTTATTGGAAATTTATAATTAAATGCAGTGAAGCAAATTTTCTTTGCTTTTCTTCTTTTTTTCTTAATGTGAAAGGTTCACACAGGGCAGTTGTTTTGCAAAGGAGGGTGTGAATTGCAAAGGTTTTGCCCTAGGCTGTCTTGCATTAAGAATTGTTGCATCTGGCCACTTTTCAAGCAACCAGATGTGAAATAAGTAATGCCCATTTGGATTACAAATCTCATTTTAATATCTTTCAACATAAATAACAATAATAGTCAATATATTTATTTCTAGGCTTCCAAGAGGTGAGAGACACAAGAATCACACTCTAGAAAAGCTAGAAAAGACAATGACTCTATTATTAATATTTTTAAATGATCAAAAAAGCATACTTCAATGAAGGCAGTAAAATAAACTTTGTTTGATGGTTAACCAAAGCGTCAAATTAACCAAAGCATCCAAAGTAGCAAAGACCAGAATAATGCAATTCAGTAAATTTGTAACACTTGGGAAATCTTAATCATAAGCCTTAGCTATTGAAACTATTGTATTTTGGGGTTATTACTAAGTCTGCCATGGTTCCATCCAGACGACCTAAGGCAATATAGGCTTTGATGGTACCAGTCCTAATATATTCTTTGAAGAGTATACAGAACTCTCATATAGACTAAAAAGCATCTTCATATCAAATTCCTAAAAACAAACCCTTTATATCAATCTGAAACTACAAGTGAATGAATTTAGCTACCTTGAGCGAAAATTAACAATAAATTCTATTATTCTCAGCTTTGTAGTATGATGGGCCCATTAATTTGATGGACCCTGTGATCCATTATATTAGGCTAGCCTCATAACAGTTCATACTATTTTTCATGTCCACATCTGTAAATGCGATTAAGACTTGGGAATACACAAAATAAAGGAGAAAAAGTTAGAATAAACTGAAGAGCAAGTAAGTTAAAACAGCAAAGAGAGCCATACAGTAGGATAATAGAGATAAAAATAGATCAAGTGAACACGTGAAGTAAATGTTGGGACACATAGTATCTACTGCAAGAATTCAGGACAGGGCTGCTTTCACCACAAAGTATAAAATAATCAGTAACACTTGATAGTCTTCTAAAGTGTACAAAGTCTTTTTACATATATTATTTATTTAATCTCAAGAGGTAGGAATTATTTCCATTTTACTGAAAACTGAGACTCAGGGAAGCTAAGTGACAGTCTAGAATGTCTGACCAAAAGAGTAAACTCTGAACTTAAAAATTTAATGCAAATTAACGAACATTTGCTGAATGAATCCAGTCAAAAATTTTTTGCTATTTACAAGACACTGTGGGAAATACAGAGAAGGGTAAGCCTGCCCTTAAGGAATTTATACCTTGGTGAAACAAGCTGCAAAGAGGTGAAAAGTTAAGCAATGATTCATGATTTGAATAAGATTCTAGCCAATGATAGAAGAGATGTCACAAGGTAGCAGCTGATTAATTGCTAAACAAATGAAAAGTTTCACAGGGACTTCCGAAGAGCATGTCAAAATGGGATGGCTCATAGAAAAGGCTCCATGGGAGAAATGGGATTTCAGCGAGGGCTTATATAGTAAGGAAGATAAAGATACTACAAGAGTGTGACCTCCTCAGAGACAAAGGCCATGCATCTATGTCACTTTCATATTGATGTCACAGAACCTCAATAACTTACTGCATGATCAAAGACCATCATCTGGCCAACTGATGGACTGATTACCAACTGGATGAATGAACACAGGGATGGAAAGTGTGGAGCATTCTAGACAGGGGGAAGGGGCAAAACTATGCCTGGGGGATAGTGAATGCAAACGAACTACTGTGCTTATCCAAGGTCATAGAGGATGCAGCAGGACCTAGAACATAGGTCTACTGGCTTCCAGTGAGGAACAGAGGTGTAAATGGAAAGAATACTGGTTTTAAAATTAGATAAACTTAACCTAGAATCCCAGCACCACCCTACGTCAGGGCTGCAACTTTGGGAAGCTATTGAACCACTTCAAGTTTCAATTTCCTTATTTGTAGAGAAATTATGTACGTAAAGCACTTAGAAGTGTTTGGCACAAAGTATAAATGTTAGTTTCCCTCCCAAAAGACCCCATTTTAAAGGGTATTTTATTTCATTAAAAGATTCACTTTGGTATTGCTACCACTGGAAATATGCCCTGTGCAGGTGACTCATGACTTAATCTGCTCAAACCTAATTTAGGCGTAACCTTTCAGATGGCTCTTCACCGCACACATAGCTGTATCTGTAATGTCAGAATAATTTTGAAATAGCTGTATTTGGAGTCAGTGATCAAAGAGTACACATTTTGATAAAATTAACAGTGCTGAGTGAGGCGCCTGGGTGGCTCAGTTGCTTATGTGTCTGACTTTGGCTGAGGTCATGATCTTGCGTTTTGTGGGTTTGAGCCCCGTGTCGGGCTCTGTGTGGACAACTCAGAGCCTGGAGCCTGCTTCAGATTCTGTGTCTCCTTCTCTCTGCCCCTTCCCTGCTCACGCTCTGTCTCTGTCTCTGTCTCTCTCAAAAATAAACATTAAAAAAATTAAAAAAAAATAACAGTGCTGAGGAATATACTGATACACCTGGTTCTAGTGAGTTAGAGTTATATAAAAACCCAGCTATTAAACAAAAACAAATGGAATATAACTTTCATTAACAATCAAATACTCTTAGTGTGCTGAAAGTTGTTACTGTATTTTTAGAAAAAAAATGGACAAATGCTAAGGGTGGGTGGGGAAGCAGTTAAAAGTGTTTTTAAAAGCAGCTTCCAGAGCATTTCCTGAGATAATCTTTAATATTTTCTATATCTTCAGAAAAAAATGTCATCTGCTATTCAAAGTGAAACTAAGACATTAAAAGTTCTCGAATCACCAATTCAGTTATCTAAATTCAATTTAAATTTTATTTCACCCCACAATATTTACCAAGACAGAAAAATGGCTTATTGTGTTTAAGAAAGATTTTATACAACCAGAAGTGAAAAGGGTTTTCTCGCTGTCTGAGTTAACCAGAAATTCAATTTTACCATTGTACATCACAATTTATAACATTTCACACGATTAGATTCTGGGAAAAGGACTGGAAAAATTAATTTGACAATCAGTAGTATAAAACTATATATCTCTGTGTGCAAGGTACATACACATTGTATGGAACCAACCATTTAACTTTTCCATCAAAGAGCAGACCCGTGAATCCTTGCTTTTCTTCCACTGCCTTGTCTTCTTCCTGGCCCCTGAGATACCAATTACCCTATCACTCAGGCTTCTCCTTCCTCAAGGCTCTGTCTTAGGCTCTTTCACAATTCTAATTCCATATGCTCTCCCTAGACAATCCAATTATAGAAAGTTTCAAATATCATGAATATATTGAAACCAAATCTGTATCCCTGCCCTGGTTACCTCTTCCGTGCTTCAGCTCTGCATACAAACATCTATTTGAGATGTCCACTGAAATATCTCATTGTCAACTCAATAGCAACCGGTCAAAAACTGCAATCATCACCTATTCCTCAAAACTTGTCTCTCTCAGTGTGCTCTATCTTTAGTAAACAGCTCCAACAATCCCACAGCTGATCATGCCCCCCAAAAGGGAATCATAACTGACTGCTATAATACCTACAGGCAATCAATCACTATGTCCTTTTGATTCTACCTGTTAAATACATTTAGCCACTTCTCTTGATCTTCTCTATCAACCCTAAACCAAGCTACTTTCATCTCTTACACATATCTTTACTGTAGCTTCTTCCTACAGGGTCTCTCTACATCTGTCTGGCCTTATCTCCTCTCCAATCAATTCTGCACCTGCAGCCAGAGTACCCTTTTAAAGAGGCAACTCAGATTACATCACTTCCTTATTGAAACTCCATATTGACTTCTAATTGTCTTAAATCTACTGGAATAATCTGGTCCCTGTTTACCTCTGAACCCTCTTTTCACTCCTTTTCTTCATTTAAACCAGTAAGTAAACTATGCTTTTCTCACCCCAGAGTCCCCACACATGTTATTTCCTCTGGAACGTTATTCTTTTCAGGGCTCCCTTAAGCTAACTCTGTTCTCTCTTTGACTGTCAGCATAAAAATCTCTTGCCCAAACCCTCAGATGAGGTTAAACCACCCCATCATTCTATACTACTCCTATTACCCTTCTCCTCCCTCACACACATCATTTTAGTTATTCCTTGTTCATTTTCTGCTTTCCCACTATATTTTAAACTCAGTGATGATGGGATCCCTGCAGTATCCCCATTCTGGCACAAAGAACACTGAATAAAGCCTTAGAAGACTTGGGTTTTAGTGCTGGTTGGTTTTATTAATTTGTCGTGTTATTCTGGTGAGTCACTTAACTTTTCTAGGCCTTATTTGTAAAAGGAAAGGCGTTGGATTTGATCAGAGTTTCTTAAGCTTCACTAATGTATGGGTTCCTTTTAAAGGAAGAAAAAAGTCTTAGAGACCTGCCAAGGTTGTGTCCTCAGATTCCCCAGAGGTCCTAGAATCCCCAGATGAGAGAAGTGATATAAGAAACCATTAAAATGTCCTTGAATTGTGAAATTTGGGCTTTTAAATAATGACCTTTTAGATTATTATTAGTGTAAAAATGTAGTATTTTTAAATTCTAAAACTCTCAGATCCCAACAATATACTTGCGGATCCTCAAAGAATCTTTGGATCTCAGTTTGAGAAAGAGATGGTCTCCTCCAGGTCTAACATTCCATCACTCTAAGAAAACAGATGTTTGTTTGTTCGTTACACCTCTCCATCCCTCCACATGGGCTCATTAAACTGAAATTTGGGAAAGAATACAAGGAATTCCACAGTATCAAGGCATTCAGAAAAAAAAGTTTCCATTTGAAGAGAGAGTCTTAGGTACTGATTTTGGCAACAGGATGAAAGTCAAGGTGTGTGGCAATGAAAGGCTGATAGGAAGTATTTCTCTGAGCTCAAATTATCTTTTTTATTATATAGAGAGGTATGTGAGAACATGAATTAAAAAGTGACAGAACAATAAAAAGGCAAAAGGAAAACAGCCCAATTAAAAAAAAAAAAAAAAGGCAAAGGACATGAACAGACATTTGACCAAGGACATACAGATGTCCAATTGGTACATGAACAGATAACTCAAGATCATTAGTCATTAGGGAAATGCAAATCAAAACTGCAATGAGGTAACAGTTCACACCTACTAGGATGGCTGTAATCAAAACTAGGGAAAACAACAAGAGTTGAAGAGGATGTGAAAATCCTTGTACACTGCTGGTAAGAATGTAAAATAGTGCAGCAGCTATGGTAAACAGTTTGGAGGTTCCTCAAAAAGTTAAACACAGAATTATCATAAGAGCCAGCAATTCTACTCCTAGGTATGGACCTAAAAGAAACGAAGACAGGGATGCAAACAGATACTTGAACCCTTACAGGTTCACTGCAGCCTTATTCATACAAGTCAAAAGGTGGAATCAACCCAACTGTCCAGCAACAGATGAATGGATAAACAAAATGTGGTAGGTAAATACAATGGAATATTATTCAGCCAAACAAAGGAATGGGAGTTCTGATATGTGCTACAACATGGATGAACTTTGAAAACACTGTGCTAAAAATGTGATATAAACCATACACCAAAGGACAAATATTATATGAACTCATTTATATGAAATAGCTGGAATAGGCAAATTCATAGAGACAGAAAGTAGAACAGAAATAACTATGGGCTAGGGGTGGGTAATGGGGAGTTACTGTTTAAAGGGGTAGAGTTTCTATTTGGGATAATGAAAAGTTTTAGATATAGACAGGGCTGGTGTTTGTACAATGTTGTGAATGCAGTTAATGCCACTGGATTGTATACTTAAAGTGGGGCCAAAAGACACCTGAAAAGATGCTCAACATCACTCATCATCAGGGAAATACAAATCAAAACCACAATGAGATCACCTTACACCTGTCAAAATGGCTAATACACAACACATAAGAAATAACAACTGCTGTAGAGGATGGGGAGAAAAAGGGACCCTCATGCACTGTAGGTAGGAATGTAAACTGGCATAACCACTGTGGAAAACAGCATGGAGGTTACTCAAAAAATTAAGAAAAAAAATACCATATGACCCAATAATCCCACTACTGAGTATTTACCCAAAGAAAATGAAAACACAAATTTGAAAAGATATACGCACTCCTATGTTTATTGCAGGACTACTGACAATAGGCAAGATATGGAAGCAACCTAAGTGCCCATCGATAAATGAACAGATAAAAATGATAAACACACACACAACACACACACACACACCATGAAATATTGCACAGCCATAAAAAAAGGATGAGATCTTGCCATTTGCCACAACATGGATGGACCTAGTATTATGTACTATGTTAAGTGAAATAAGTCGGACTAAGAAAGACAAACAGCATGATTTCACTCATATGTGGAATCTAAAAAACAAAACAAGCAAAAACAGAATGAGACCAATAAATTCAGAGAACAAACTGATGGCTGCCAACAAGGGAAGGGGGGTAGGGGTAGGGGCAAAATGGGTGAAGAGGAGTGGGAGACACAAGCTTCCAGTTATGGAATGACTAAGTCATGGAAATAAAAGGTACAGCACAGGGTATACAGTCAATGATATCATAATAGTGTTGTCTGGTGACAGATGGTAGCTACACTTGTGAACACAGTATAACAAACAGAAATGCTGAATCATTATGCTGTAGACCTGAAACTAACGTAACACTGTGTGTCAACTGTTCTCAAATTAAAAAAAATGTTTTTAAAAAGAAATAAAAATAAAATGATTAAAACGTCAAATTTTATGTTAAATAATATAACTTACCACAATAAAAAACAGTGACAGAAGAACTTGCTTATTTACTGGTTGGACAACTAAAAGGTTAATGACCTAACAGAGGTAAAAAATATACAATACATTGTTTTAATAGAAAAACTTGTTCTAAATCAAGGATCTCAAGAATTTGCAGTAATAAGTGTATGACTAATCACCTAATCATATTTTGGAATTATGGAAGTCCCCATAACTGGTTTATCCACATCTAGCAGTACAAAATCTAATTCTATGGCTCAAGTTAATTACTAATCATCCTTAATGATGAATACTAGAGGCTTCAAGGATAAATGAAGAACAGATGAGCTACAAATCTAAGTATTCTGATTTCTTATTATCCTTTGTATCTTTTACTAGTAGAGGTGATAATAAGTGATTTAAATGACTATCAAAATCAAGGAGAGAAAAGTTAGAGCACAGTCATTCTGCACAGTAGGTTCTAAGAGCAGAACTTAACATTAGTTCTTTCAATATCTAACTTACAGTACATACGCTTTACAAGGGAAAACACAGAACTCCAGTGCCATTCAGATGCTAAAGAATTATTTTTATTTGTTCAGTTTGTTTGCTTTGTCTTTCAACTTGATGAGTGATTCTAATAGAAGTGCCATTCTTGGCTGAAAAACCCTGGGATTTTACCTCTTTTGTGACATGGATATATGTTTCAAAGGACCTTCCCAAAGGTATCAACTGTACTGTGGAACAATGATCTCTCTTACTACTTTTCAGATTTTGAGTCTGAGGCCTTTCTCAACAGTGCCAAAAAGGCATTTGTGCCAGCTGTCATCTTATGTTCTCTGCTATGGTCTTCATTCTCTTCTGATTTGGACTCTTCACTCTCTTTTAAAAATACTGCCAAGTAAGTGAAAAGAGACAATGTCCTTCGTTTTACTCAAGCTGCTTGGAATTAAACCCCTGAGAGAAAGGTAACATCTATTCATAATAAATATTCTGTTCTTCAGGCTTCTCTTTTCTGGACTTCTTACAGAATGCCCAGAGGCCAGGCTCTCAAATTATCTAAATATAAACAAAATGCTTGTTTCCTGACTGAGACCTCATCTGCCAAGATTCCACTCAGACTGCTGATTTATAGGTGGCTCTAACTCTCAAAGTACAGAAGACTGTAACAGAAGTGGTGACACTGCCCGTGGTCAGGCAAGTAACAGCTAAAATAAAATCCACAGCACTCTAAAGAAGAAGAAGCAAATTAGGATAAAACATCCAGTTTCCTTCTCTTTTACCACTCAATACTTTTTATTCTACCTCTCATATTCTAAATATAGAATATATTCTACAATATCTTTTCGACATAGCTTATATGTATGTCATAGTAAACTGGTGACTCATTTTAAAATAATACTGTGGATTTTTAAAAAAAATACTTAAAATTGAATACACTTTTAAGGAAGAAATAAAAAATTCATTTATCCATTCCTTCAAGTACATATTTTCACAGGATGGCTGATTCTACACACTATGCTATGTCCACTCAAAACCCAGGATTACTAACTATAGAGCTTCCACTGAGCATTCGGTGTTTTGATACTTAGTTGTCCTGCCCAATATTTCAGTTTCTATCCAAGAATCAAAAAGCTATTTACTGAAGTCTGCATTTTTATGTAACCCATGTAAACAAATACTGTAAATCTCTAACTCAGGGTAAAGAAGGACCAATGCCAATCTGCAAGCTTGAAGCTTGGTAAAGAAACGGATAAGACATCTTCAGATCATTGGATCACTGAAGGTGAAGTTGGCTAACAATGAAATGTCAACTCTGGCTTAATTCTTCATCAGAAAGATGAGAAGAATCAGTGACTCTCAAAATAGCACTAAGTAAAATTCACAATATTCTAGAAAGTGGTATAAAGTACATAAAAACGTGTATTTGCAAAAATATTTTCTCATTTAAGAACACTAACCAGAGATGTCTCTGTTGATTCTGGCATGGCTGTAATGTCTCCACCATACCAAGCATTAAAGCTACAAATTGGCTTGCTGTTTGAGTGGTTTGAAAAAAGTATATTCCGTATCACTGAACTGCTGTAAATTTAAATCCATTTCCTGTAGTTCTCAGCTTCTTTTGGCAGAATACTTCTAACTAGCATGTAATAAACTATATTGTCATACCTCAGGGTTTTTATAACTCCATCTACTGGGGGTTGAGGAGGCAATAAGAACCCATAAGGAAGTAAATGTATCATGGTGACATTTTATAACATTTAGCTAGCCTGGGGACAACTGAAATCATGTGTTTAAGATGGGAAGTATTACTAAATTTGGGATGACTTCTTGTGGCATTATTTTTCCTTACACAAACATCACTACATTTGTTCAGAAATAGATTTGTTTTTTTTAAATCATTTTTCCTTCACAGTATAAATTATAAATTTTAAATTAATAGAAGATGGGAAACTAGGATACTAATTAATTTTTAAGTTACTACAAAAGATAATTTTGAAAAATCCTGAGATTTCCATTAACTAGTCAATTCCCCTAGTTTTTGTTTTTTTGTTTTTTCTTTGTTGTTGTTTTTGTTTTTGTTGTTGTTTTTGTTTTATAAGAAATCAGCCTAGTAGCCAAATGAAAAACAATTAAAATGATACAAAAACAAGGCAGGTACATGACTGTCTTAACATAATTAACATGTTTCTGAATTGTCATGGGGGAGACTGACAAGAACCATCAAAGCAGAGAAAAAACATGGAGAGAGTACTATATGAAGCCTCTACTGGTGACATTTTATTTTGTAATTGACTTTTCATTCATTTAATAAGTACTTATTGAGTTGTTACTGTGTAGCTGGCATTATGCTCTATGCTAAGGACACGCCAGAGAACAGGATATAGTCCTTGACTTCGAGAGTTTACAGTTAGCAATACAGTCAGACATTTTAATAATTTTTAATAAAGGGGAAAGGAATATACCTAAAAATTTTGATTTGTGAACTTAAAATTCAAGTCTCCTTTGAGCTCTAATTTTAGTTATCCCTGCTTGCAAATTCTTTTGATATATAAAGCTATATGACTGCCATATCCGTGAACAGACCAAAGTTGACCCATTCTACTCACTTAGAAAATTAAGTATTAGAAGGGTCTTTAAAGATCAATTTGTCTAACCTAATTTGTCTAACATATGGGGAAACTGTGTCTAGAAGAGGGAAAGAGATTTGATTAAGGTCACTTGGCTGCCATGTCTTTATTTTAATGAGTTTTTCTTCCAAGTAAGATATAACTTTGGGAATATCTTTATAACTAGTCCTTTTAATTTATGCTTACCTGACACCTTTCTTCTTCACCCTACCTCTTATCTCCACTGGGAGAGTGGGTCACATTAACCTCATTATCCTTTCTTACGAACTTAGTGGAAGCAGTCTTTTCTCCCCACAGGGTCTGTTTCTTTTCAATGGCCTTCCTGAGACCTCACCCCTATACTATTTCCTCTTCTCCACTGATGTGCTCTCTCCTGAGTTTACTTGACTTAGCTGCTCCAGTAGAATTGTCCTACTTGTTGCCAAAATTCTCAGTGGTCTAAAATCATTCCCTATTCACATACTACCTATTACTTGCTGAAACACTCTTATCGTTGGACATACATTCTAATCTTAAATGACAGTCTCCTTATAACTGTTAACGGCATTATTTCTTTCTTCATTCATCATTGATCTTATGCTGTCATTTTTATATTTTATTTCAGTAAAAAAAATACACGAGCTTGGGAGGCAGAAAGATCTCTGTTTCAATTCAGATTCCACCTCCCACTGGCAGTGTACTCTCAGGCAAGTTACTGAACCACGCTAAACTTTACTTTATTCACCTGTAAAATAGGGATAATCATAATTCCCGTTTTACAGGGTTTTGTGAGGACTAAATAAGATTATATATGTAGTTATTACCACAATGCCAGATAACTAGAGATACTATTTTCTTTCCCTTTTCCTAAAACCCTCTTCATTTGGCATCGATGATACCTCTCCTTCCTCCCTCTCATCTTCCTCTTCCAAACTTCACCTGTGTGGTTTTTTGTTTTTGTTTTTTTGAAGACCTCAGCTTCACTCTGTGCCAATGACACGCCAATCAGCAGGCTAATTCCGCCCTCTGAAATGAGGCTCATCCTGTATTCACATCTCTCTAGGAGGGATATTTCTTCTTAGATATTCCACCTTTCACTTCAAATTCAACAAGTCTAAAAGCAAGCTCATCTTCCTCCCCCCAAAAGTGTCCCTCCTCTCTATTTCTTTGAATATCTCACGTCTCTATATCAGCCAAAAGTTCATCTTTGACCCTTTTTTCTTTCATCCTCTTCATTTCTTAGTCACCAAATCTTCTAAGTTATCAAGATATCTCTCTCTGTCCCTTCCACAGAGAGCTTTTGTCTTTCCTCTTCCCCATCCCCACATCTTCAAGTTCCCAATGCTTCCTAGACAAAGTCCAGGTTCCTCAGTCCAGTGTTTGTTCCCTGCCAAACCCAGCTCTTTTCCTCTGTATGTGAACTTCCCATTGACTCTCAAGTGCAACATGCCCACCAATTATCTTGAACTTCCTACCCCATGATGCCTATGTTTACAATTTCCAGCTTCTTCCTTCTTATGTATCCATATCCTTTCTTCCAAGTGGCAAGCATCTAATGAAACTACTCACCACTCCAGCTCTGCATGTGTGTTTTCTGCCACAAATTTTTACTACATGTTTTTCCTCAGTCACACACTGCCCAGCTCTGTTATTTAATTCTCTCATGTGATATGTGTAGGTCCTGTCTTTGACATAAGACTGTGAGCAAGGACTATCTCATCTCTGTTTTGTCTAGAAGAGTGCTGGATATACGAAACTAGTTCAATAAATACTTGTTTAGTGAATAATACACATAAACTGGTTACCAAAAAAAAAAAAAAAGATGTCAGCACAAATAACCATCTTAGGCCTTTACCTGGCTTAGAAGTCCTGCTTCAAATGCAATAGAAAATTGAAAGACCATAACTAGTCTGTGAAATAAACGTTCTTCATTCCTGAATTATACAGGTAAAAAGTAGTTGATTAGGTACTTATGTGGTTTTATGGATTCACTTTCATTATTTGCAAAAAGAAAAAGCTTATGTAAAGGTTAAATCTATAAAATTACAAATACATATAGTATCATGGAAATTCTTTTCTTTTAATTTTTTTTTAATGTTTATTTATTTTTGAGACAGAGAAACAGAGCATGAATGGGGGAGGGTCAGAGAGAGAGGGAGACACAGAATCTGAAGCAGGCTTCAGGCTCTGAGCTGTTAGCACAGAGCCTGATGCGGGGCTCGAATTCACAGACTGTGATATCATGACCTGAGCCGAAGTCAGACGCTTAACCGACTGAGCCACCCAAGCACCCCTGGAAATTCTTTTCTTAAAATAAGTAAATTCTGTACATGCTTTGCATCTCTAGCTGGTAAATTTTAAAATGATATTTAGGCAAGGCTGTGTATAATACTATGTTTAGTTAGTAGAAATAAAAGTATATCTAAATCATTAACTTCAATTACATTATTTTAATACTGGTACAATATTTGCTAGGAATTGTGTTAAGTGCTAGGGATACCCAGAGAATAGTCTCTGCTCTTGAGAAGCTCCCTAATATTGACTACAGAACCAGTAATAGTCTGATATAATGATTGGTATATTCTAGTTATGAACCAAATGCTGTGAGAGGAACACTGGCAGTCTGGCAAGGCTGCACCGTAATACTTGTGGTAGCAAATTGGAGGGGACAGCCTGAAGGGGTAGGCTGAGGCTGACCACAAAGTTTCTAATGCTCCCTGAAAGAAAGGTAAAATGTAAACACACAGCGTTTTAGAAAGATAACTGTCAACTTGGAGGATGAAATGGAAACAGTAAACTGTTGAGTCAGATAACCTGCAATTTTCAGGTAAGGAAAATTTAAACTAAATCAACATCAGAGAAATTAAAAAGGTTGGAAAAACAAATGTAGAGTAGCAGCAATCAGTAGATTCATATATAGAAAGTTTGGCACTGGGGAGTAGAAGTGTACAAAAAATGTATTCTTAGACTCTTACTTGTTGTTGCTATTACTTTTATTTCAAAGTCTGATGGATAAAAATAGTCTATATACTGAGAACACAATTTGGCAGCATTTTTTATAACCATGTTTCACGGAAGGTGAAAGTCAAGTCACTCCAACACATTCCAGCTACCGCCCCATCCCAGGTCAGTTACTCTTTAAAAGGATGTGAACGTAAAGGAAGTTAGTCTACTTTGTCAGACACAGAGGCACTGCATTTTTAGAAGTGTGACTGCTTCTAGTAAGCACTTTTTCTGGTAAAATGTGATAGAGTACATATCTGTTACATGTCACTCTTTTCATATGGGTGCTTAAAACAAAATAAAAAAAAACTAAGTAATACAATAAAGGGGCTTAACGCCTTTCTTGAACAAAGATATTTTAAAGACATACTGAATAGTTACAGAGATTCTTTGAAATCCTATCATACAGATAAGCATTTAAGCAAATTATTTTGTAATTTCTTATTATGTGCCAATATATTATTATGGGGTCTAAAATTAAAATAACTAAATGCAGAAATATGTCAATAATTTCAACAAATGGCTCTTGCTACTGAATGGACCCCAGCAGGTAGGGCAACCAGGTATGTTCCTATAAATCCTTAAATTGCTGAAAACACATAATCAGAATTAAGGAAAGAAATAGCAGCAGGTCAAAAGGCAGAAACTGCATTCTGTTCCACTTTAATTGGTAATAAGAAAGTACAGAATAGGGGTGCCTGGGTGGCTCAATGGGCCAAGCATCTTACTCTTGATTTAAGCTAAAGTCATGATCTCACAGTCACGAGATGGAGCCCTGCATCCAGTGTGGAGCCTGTTAAGATTCTCTCTCTCCCTATGCCCCTTCCCTGTTTATACTCTCATGCTCTCTCTCAAAAAAGAAAAAAAAAAAAAAAAGTACAGGTTAAGCAATAAGGATATGCATTTCTGTAAAGCAACAAATAAAAACATTTTCAAGACACATTTCCAACAATGCACCCTCAAAAAAAAATTACTATGTACTAGGAAACAATCATCCTGATGGCAAAATGTAACACTTGTACAGTATTATACAGTATAATGGAATGGCTTCCACTTAAATCCCACCCTTTTAAAAAATGACTTGGATTTGGCCAGTGAATGGAGCACTGATCAGGGTGTTCTGGTGACTTTTACCTTGAGTAGGATGGAATAAACCACTTGTCCTCTGTCCACTTTGATTTCATTTGGAGAAGATAAAAATTTAAGGCAAAAATTCTAATAATACCTTAAAGCTATATATTACTGTAAGGATGTCCTAAGCCCTTTATATATTTGAACTTATTCGATCCTCACAATAAACATCTCCCACTTAACAGATAAAGGAATTGCGATCTCAAGTTTTAAGAAAGTGCTAATTAACAGAAGAGGAAATATTACAACCCATGATTTGGCTAAATCAACTCCCAAAACAGCAATGTTCTCTCGAATTACATAGTTAGCGTTCTTCTAAAGCATAGCTGGAGGTCAGTATTGGTAAAAAGTTGATGATTAAGTATGTCTATAGTAAAGAGACTGGCTACCTCAGTAGGAAGAGCATAGGGCTGTTGATCTCTGGGTCATAAGTTCAAGCCCCACATTGGGTCAAATACTTAAAAATAAAAATCTTCAAAAAATAATACAAATAAAAATAAACATCTACGTGTAGTAGGAAAAATCGTCTTCATTGTTTGTATGTAATTATTATAATACTTTCTGAATGGTACACCTTATATTTCCAATGAAACCAGCAAAAAATGTTTCATGGTTTAATAGTCATGCTAGATTTCTCTTCATATTCAAAATAGGTTGCTAAAAGAATTAGTTCTTGTCAATTATATTTATACGTCAGTGGTTACTTCTGGACACAAAAAAGTGCTCTCATCTGGAAGAAGTTCAACAGCACATTGTTAATACTCTACTCCTACAAAATAATTTTAAGGCTCCATGGGAATTTAGATTTGCACAAGTTATTAGGATGTGACCTTTCCCTTAGATTTCTTATTTTAGGATTGACTTAACATGGTATTTCCCCAGTGGGAGCTGTTGTACTTCCTTCGCAGATAAGAAAAATAGCAATCACAAATTATAGTGAGTAAACTTAGGAAAACATATATTTCTGTGATGCAGATGAAACCAGAATCATAAAAGTAGAGCCTGCACTACATATTCCTTGAGTTTGAGAGGAAAGCCATGTGGCTTGCTAACAAAAGAAAACAAAAGTCATGCCATTTTGGTATTTCCCTGAAATTTATACTTAATTGTTTTTTGTCCCAGCTACCAAGTCTTATGACTTTTAAAGATTATTAAAGATGTTTACGTCACTAAATTTCCTACGTCCTGTCTACTGAGAGTATAAAAGGTTAAAAATATCAAACTTTTAGTAATTTAAATGATTTCAGATCACAGGATCTGGACTGAAGGACAAGGAGTTCATCAGTACAAAGAAAAAATTGAACAAAATGAGAGAGATCACAGTTACTTCATGTTCCACAGAATAATAGTGGCTTCCAATGATTGACCTCTAACTATATGACACTGTGGTAGAATTGAGACACATGATTTGTAACATGGGAGTTATTCAAAGTAGCCAAAGAATCAAGCATGCTATAGCTAGGACTCTCCAGCTCCTTCTTGGTATTTTTTTTAAAGGCAAACAAAACTGTGGAAGGGGAGATGATGAGGACATGTACAGTTTTCCTAATTACGTGCCAAAATCCATTTTATACAGTGCTAGTTGATGAAAAAATTAAAATTAAGAAATTACAAAAAGACTAAAATATTTTTCTCTTCTAAGAATGAAAGCATAGGATATAAGTGAAAATTAAGGAACTGTCAAAAGTAATTTTTTATATCCTCTCTTATCAGATATATTTGTACAGTAAGTTTTTTAAAAATTACTTAAGGACACTGCTTCATTTAATTTATTATTCAAGAATCTCAAATAATCAATTCTACCATGTGTTCTGCAGTCTAACAAACTCTTAATTCAGAGTCTCTATATCACGAACTTTTTCTTTCAGGCTTAATTTTTAGGAATTAACCCTCAACATTTTACAGCTGCGACTAACATTTTTAAGTAAAGACAGTAGCCACGGTGGTTGACACACATTTTTTTCAGAAAATACTATGTAGCTTAGATAAAGTTAGGTTTCAAAACATTGTTTTCGAATGGAAAGAGAATATAGAAATCATTTACCACAAGTCCTTAATTGGGTAGACTTTGGGGGTCAGGGATAGCAATGTATTTATCAAATACTACATACACATATCAAAATATGTGTGTATATTAAGAACTAGAAGGCAACTTGTAGAATAGTTTGAATAACAATTTGAGATTACAGATAATTTTCTTCTTTAAATGATCCGTACTGTTATTACATTGCTTATTTGATATTAAAAAAACAATATACTGCACTGTAATTAAAAACTACAATCTCTGTTTCAGGTCATTAACTCTATCACTTAAACCCTCAAAGTTTAGAATGAAAAGCAAAGACAATCACCCCTAATCTTTTTCCTGTTCGTTGGAATACATTTTAACCATGTAATTTTGTACCTTAAAATTTTCTCTGTGTCTTTATTCTGAAGTAACTATTCCCCTCGAATATTCAAGGCACAAGTTTAGAATATTTGATTTAGATAAATCTTTTTTAAACAACTGATCTGTATCCATCTCTCCAGAAGTCCTACTTTGTAAAACCCACATTTTCAAAAGCAGTCATTCCTTTCTAACCAGCAACATGTGGACTTGAAGGACATTAAGGGACCTGCAACACAGTCTACATTTTATTTAAATTTGGCATAACCTCAGGAAATGATCTGCAACTCCCTGGAATTAAGTCGGTTTTTTCCTAACCAAAAACAAAACAAAACAAAAAGCACCAAAACCCCCATATTATTCTGATACCTAAACTTGGTGAAGCCCCTCACTCTCCACCCTCATTCTACTATCACACATACATATTTCTACAAACAGAAATCATTTAAATGTATACTTTGGAGGAAATACATTTCTGTTCATATTGCTGGTAATATGTCTCCAGAGCAATTTGAAATGCCTTAAATACTAATGATGAGAGACGAATACAGTTGCTCAAACCCCTTAACATAGAAACTCCTCTTCCAGCAATGTCCCCAAACAGCTATTTTTTTAAAAAGTGAAATACGTGCATGAAGACATTCACTATATGTAACGATACAGAATAGTAATTGTATAATAAAAAAACTTGAAACTACCTCAAAACTTGCTTAGTAAGTCATGTGGTACATGTATTATTGTGTTGCCACTATGACAAATCTGGAAGCCAGGTAGAAACAAAGAAAGATTTATATGATCTAACAGTAAAAGAAGCAAAAATGCCACATATACTATAATTACTAGTAAGTAAAAAATGTGAACACATTAATAAGATCTGGAAGAAACTATGCACAAATAAGAATGTCATCTTTTATTTAAAAATATTTTTTCAGTCATAAAAATGTCTTAGAAGAATTTAGTGTAAAATGAAACAAACCCCATAATCAAAATTCAAAAGCAGAAGCAATTTGTTCTAGTTCCTAATCTTATTTCTAAATGTACCACCTACCTGCCTCTTAGGTTTTAAAAGTAAACATTATCTCTGTTCCAATCCTGAAGCTCTGAATTCATACACAGCAGTACAGCTAGGCAGAGAGTTTATTTACAGAGGGCAGGACTGAACTTTGCATGTGAGCACATACAGAAGACGATAAAGATCGTTGTGTCCTATTAGTAATTTACAGAATTGTGATTTACTCCACCCAGTACACCTATAATTGAATTCCTCAGCCATAAAATCATTGGGACCAAACAAGCTCAGATATCTTTTATCTAAACCCTTTTTTCTCCCTTACCATCAGTTAACATATTTCTTATGAGGCTTTTCTTCTTTTTATAGATTCATTTGTCTTAGTTATAAATTAACCTCACAAGCAACTCTCCCTACCACCCAGCTCTGTTTCCTGTGTACCAGGATTCCTTTTACACACACAATTTATGATACAGGGGCCATTTAAACTGCCAGTTGGTAAATGATGCCCAAGGAATCATTTCTAGATTAATAATAAAATTAAAAACTCCTAAGAATAAATGCCCTCAAGCAGATATTCTCCTTACAGCTGGGCACCCTGGCAAAGAAGTAAAATGTTAACTGCAGAAAACCTGTTATTTCCTTTTGGTTTTTCAGAAAAATTGCGGTAAAATATACACAACATAAAAATTTACCATTTCAACCATTTTTAAATGTACAATTCAGTAGCACTGAGTACATTCACACTGTACTCCATCACCACCATCCATCTCTGGAACTTTTTCATCTCCCCAAACTGAAACTCTGTCCCCATTAAACACTAACTCCCATCCCTCCCTCCTCCCAGTCTCTGGCACCCACCACTCTACCTGCTGTCTCTATGAATTTGACTGCTCTAGGGACAAACGTCTGTTTTTTTCTTGTTCCACCTGAAGTGTGTAAAATAGTGTAGTTTTCTAAATTGGTTGAACACACAAAGAGATTTTCTGGCAAAAGTAAAAGACTTCAGGGAAGAATTCCTAATATTTAGCATTTAATTTTTTATGCCCAAATGCTTGGATGTGGACCAAACACTCATATTCAGATGCCAAAGTATGTACCTGCCCCTTACCTTTTGTCTTTCAAGAGGTTGGTCTTTCAATTTTAAATGGCTTTAGGTTTTTCTAAAGTTACACTGGTTTTCTAACCAAAGTTAATCCTACTATCGATTTCCTTTAAGAATCAAAGGTCCCTTAGTACTAGTTGTATTCACCGAATTCCCAGACATTTAACTTAAAAACGTGATCTTCCCTCATCTTCACCATTCCAATATAAGACTCCTAATTTTAAGTTCTTGTTCAGATGTTGCCTTGGGTAATGAAGATTGGTGGACCAAGAGGTTATTAATGAGATCTAAATGCTTTCACAGTTTGGGTTTGAAAATTCAAATCAGACACTGATTGTCACCAACTAAAAACTTTGCTAAGAGATGGTTCCCGAGAAGGCAGAGCCTTGTGGAATTTTCCCACTCACAGGTCTTCCAGGGGACTGAAAGTAACTGGCTGAAGTATTAAGTGGAAATCAAACTTGTGGAGATGGGGACTGCAGTGTGTATGGACAGGATTAAGAAACACAGCTCAAGGAGTTATCCTTGATGAAAAGAAGGCCCCTGCTTCTCTCTGTTCTAAGATCTGCAAACAAACAGAAACTCACCCTATAAATCAATGAAAATCTACTAAGAATGATTATTTAGGGACTCCAGTGTGACTTTTTTTCAAAGTTTATTTATATATTTTGTGAGAGACGGAGACAGCACGAGTAGGGGAGGGGCAGAGAGAGAGAGAGGGAGAGAGAGAATCCTGAGCAGGCTCCATGCTGCCAGTGCAGAGCCTGATGCAGGGTTCGAACTCATGAAACTCTGAGCATGACCTGAGCCGAAACCAAGAGCTGTATACTTAACCAACTGAGCCATCCAGGTGCCCCTCCAGTGTGACTTCTAAAGAACTTTTTATTTTGAAATAATCTGAGGCTTACAGAAAAGTGGCAAAGATAGAGAGCTCCCATGTACATTTCACCTACCTTCCCCTACTGCTAACATATTACAACCACAGTACAGTGATCTAAACTAATAAACTGGGGCACCTGGGTGGCTCAGTTGTTAAGCGCCTGACTTTGGCTCAGGTCACGATCTCATGGCTAGTGGGTTCGAGCCCCATGTTGGGTTCTGCGCTGACAGCTCAGAGCCTGGAGCCTGATTCTGATTCTGTGTCTCCCTCTCTCTCTCTCTCTCTCTCCACCCTCCCTCTCTCTCTCTCCAAAATAAATAAATATTTCTAAAAAACTAATAAATTAATGTTGTCACAATACTATAAACTACTTTATTTGGACTTCATCAGTTTTCCCACTAATGTCCCTTCTCAGTTCCAGGATCCATTCCAGGACCCCACATAGCATTTAGTTGCCATGTCTTCTTTTTCTCCAGATCTGGGTAGTTCTTCAGTCTTTCTTCTTTTAAACAACTTTGTTGAGGTATAAGTGATATAGAAAAACTGTACATATTTAACTGCACATTTACTTGTTCAATAATCTACCTGTATCAATATGGAATCACATATGTATATTTTATTTGGGGAGCTATAATTCAATAGTATAGCTATTTAGTTGCTCAAATTATTTCAGCTTTGGCCATCTGGAGCTGGAAAATTTTGAGCAATAAAATAAATATCTGTAGTATCATATTTTAACCCCCAAATAAAATACATGAGTATTGGATATTGAAATTACTTTCTCCTTTGTGAGTAGGGATCATGGTTGCATGGCCTACAGGGAACCAGGCAAGATATTACTTTTTTTTAATCTCAATTTAATTGTAAATATCATAGGAACCTAAAATAATATACTTGTACTGAGACTTATTTCTAAGGATCTAAGTTATTTTTCAACTTCTAGGTCACTCTTCTATCTTTGTTTTGTCTGTGACAAATACATTACTGGGTTCTCCTTCAACTGACTGGTAAATTATATAGTAGAAGGTATTCTGATAGCCAAAATAAATTCCCTCTAAGAAATTTTACAATAAAATACTATGAAGAATTTGCATGTTCTTTTAAAAAAATACTTTAAAAATACCAATAAGTAAAATAAATTTTAATATGAATTTAGAATAAAATAATAAATTCTGCATTTACCTACCGTGGAAGGGTGACTCTTGTTTGAGAAAATGACCTTCTTGTACACTGTGGCTTAAAGTTGATGTCTTTCAAATCTGAATAATTAAAACAAAAAAAACACAAAACTTTTGATATACATATACTCAAAGTTTTCAGACAACCTATGCTGCCAAAATGTACAAGCACAAATACATTTATTTTCTCTGTTGTATTTCATTCTGAATGTTTGTTTTCCCTTATTTTTATATTCTCTAGAAGTAACCAACAGACTACCAACAGACTCACTGTAAATCACACAGGGCTGGAGAATATTCTTAAAGAGACATGTATTAGATTCATTTCACCTACTTTCCTACTCTGTCACTGATCAGGAGTTAAGGTCCTTTATCTCATTCATCTTTTTTAAAAATTTTTTTAAAGTTTATTTATTTTTGAGAGAGAGAGAGAGAAAGAGAGAGCACACATGAGCAGGGGAGGGGCAGAGAGAGAGAGGGAGACACAGAATCGGAAGCAGGCTCCAGGCTCTGAGCTGTCAGCACAGAGCCCGACGCGGAGCTTGAACTCACAAACTGCGAGATCGTGACCAGAGCCAAAGTCGGATGCCTAACCAACTGAGCCACTCAGGCGCCCCTACTCATTCATCTTTTATGTCAAATTAATAATGACACTTACATTATTGGACAGACTTTAGAAAAACTAGATCTTAAAAGGATTAATAACCTCAAAAGACAGGTGTTTGATAAAGGTTAGAGACAGCAAAGATGCTATTTATTGAAATATAGAACTTCATTTTAGATGGCACATGGCTGTTACATGGTTACAGTAAAATTATAGGCATGTGTCACAATCATTTAGGGACAGAAGATGCAGCACATTCCACGTGGAGATTTTTAAAAGGAAAACCCAGAGAGTAGAGTATTCAAGTAAATGTGCCAAAGGTCTCAGGATTCATATCCCTGGTTCTTATGAAGGGCGCAGGGATTCTAGAATAGCTGTACATTCCATAAAGACAAAATAGCATCTAGTTCCAAAGCCTTATCATCATGGCCTTAAATGCCCCAACATCCAGACCTGATGACCTGCACAGTCTAATCGATACAGAATTCTAAATTTTTTTTTAATTCTACACCTTTGTAAGCTTGGAACTTGCAAAAACTATTCTATTACTTGATACATAACATAAAAATAGTGGATCATGAGTATAAAGTGTTATCCCATTTTGTTATTTCTAACTTGAAATATAAACTATAGCCAATGTATTTTGTTTGTTGCTCTAGCATTATTTAATACTTCTTGTTGGGAACTGAAAATTTCTTAATGTAGACTCAACATTAATAACAACTGTTTGTTTTCAGAATGGGAAATATTCTTCTATGGAAAAATCTGATTTGTTAGTGTTTCATTTCTGTATGTTTTGTTTTCTGACTGATTACTAACCTATATGAGAGCAATTTACATAAATGCTCTCTGATTTGTTAGTCAAAACCGAAGGAGTACCCACACCAAAACTATTCATTACATATAACATGTATAACACATGAGAAATAACTTTACCTATAATGGGCTACCACTTTGACATTTTTTTACACTTAATTCAACTAAAAATTCAACTGAGGCGCCTGGGTGGCTCAGACGGTTAAGGGTTTGACTTCGGCTCAGGTCACAATCTCACAGTTGGTGGGTTTGAGTCCCGTGTAGGGCTCTGTGCTGACAACTCAGAGGCTGGAACCTGCTTCAGATTCTGTCTCTCTCTCTCTCTCTCTCTCTCTGCCCACCCCCCCCAACTCATATTCTGTTTCTCTCTGTCTCAAAAATAAACATTAAATTTTTTTTTTACAATTCAACTAACTATATGGGGGAAAAAAGGAAAGAATATTAATAAAGAAAAATTTGAAAAAATCTCCATCTGAAAAATTAAAGAATGTTGATTCCAGATTAAGGTAAATCATACTAGCAATGCTTGACACTGGTCTCAATTTCCCTTTGACATATATATGAATTCATAAAGAAGTAGACAAGAACAAAGTAAACTGCCATGTGTTCCTAGCTTGTGGCCCTAAGAGTTGGATCAAAGAGAAAATTGGGCCAGCTCCTGCAGCTTTCAGAGGCAGACAGGTTTCCATAACCTCCCCCAGGAACCCCTCCTATAACTGAGATCAGTAATCTCCTTTCTGAACACATTCAGAATTGCATTGTACCATACACTGAAGGTGTAGTTTCCAAACATAAACTACAGTAGGGAAGAAACAAGATCCATTTGGGGGGTAATGCATACCAAGGATCTTCCACATTCTCCACCTGGTCAGTTAATTACAGATTGGTTTATACTCATTAGATTGTAAATCCTTCTACTCATCCCTATAAACCAGAGAACCAAGACTGTGAAAACAGCAGACAAACCCCTTACATTTCAAGAGAACCCACATTCAATAGGGGCTGTTCATATCTACTCATCCAACTTTTTAGGTTCTACTAAAAATCCTCATGCAGATGTAAATAGATAATAACTTGGGCCAAAGGGCAATTTAATCAGACTAATTTGTCTGAAATGGTATAAACGGCAAAAGCTGACTTTTGAAACAACTTTCAGAAAACAGAAAAATAATTAACAATGAGAACCATCAAAAACTTATCAAAGAATTACTTCCCAAAAAGCTCTGGGACTAGATAATTTTCTAGATTATTTTTTTGTAACTTTCAAGGAAGAGATCATTCATTTTCTTGTGACAAAATTGAATGAATAAAAACATATACAAACTTGTGGTCAAATTACTTTTTCAAAAAGAGCGTAATATTGATATTAAAAGGGTGCCTGGGTAGCTCAGTCAGTTGAGCATCCAACTTCAGCTCAAGTCATGATCTCATGGTCTGTCTGTGGGTTCGAGCCCTGTGTCAGGCTCTGTGCTGATAGCTCAGAGCCTGGAGCGTGCTTCAGATTCTGTGTCTCCCTCTCCCTCTTCTCCTCCCCCACTTGTGTTCTATCAAAAATAAATATTAAATAATTTTTTAAAGAAAAAAAAGTAGTGAAAAACAAAGAGAAAAATACCAGTCCCACTTATTAATACTGATTTAAAATTATAAGTAAAATGCTAATGAGCAAATCCAATCATATACTAAAGGAACAAACCACCATAATCAGGTTGGATTTACCTCAGGTAAAGATTTACCATCAGAATATCAATTAAATAACATGTCACAGCACTAGGTCATATTTTAAAAGAAATGAGATGATTATCTCAAACAACGCAAAAAATACTGAATAAAATTCAACATCCATTCTTGACATTGTTCCTTTAGAAAACTAAGAACCTTTAATAATGGGGATATTTATCTCACTCAGACTTACAACCAGTATCATCTTATTTGTGAAATATAATGACATTTCCCAAAATGTGTTCTGTAGGTAGCCAGTTCTTTAAGACTTTCCAACAGAAAAGTTCTACCATAAAAAAATTTGCACGTGTTACTCCTTTTTTTTGGAGATTAACTTATTAATCTCCAAAAGTGCATAAGAATTGAAAAAAAAACAGTAATAATCTGCCTTAACTCCTCAAACTTATTTGAACATGTTTCTTCACTTTCTATTATTTCACTTCTCAACCCACTTTGCTACTGACACTTAAGCAAAATTTACAAGTTGTTTCCTTCTTGCTAAATTCATTAGTCTCAATTTTCAATTCTATTTATCCAAAGTTGCTCTGGTGTTTGAAACAAGTGGTTCTCCTTCAGGGAAAAATGCTCTGATTTGCAGTATTTGCCAATTTCGGTGGTATAAATACTTCCACCGTGACTGAGTTCATGCTACCAACATGACGTCACTGAGCATGGAGATGGAAAGAACAGGCGAAGTGACACACGCTATACAGCATTTCTACCATACGGATATAATGAATGTATAATGTATAATGTATACAATGTATAATGTATACATGATTAGGAAGGATCAACAGTGTATAATGATTAGGAAGTGATGCCTGTGGTGTTTATTATGTTTGTTTTTTGTTTTTGTTTTTATTAAAAAATTTTTTAAATTATATATAGAGAGCACAAGCTGGGAAGAGGGGCAGAGGGAGAGAGAGTCCCAAGCAGGCTCTACACTCAGTACAGAGCCTGATGGGGGGCTCAATTCCATGACCCTGGGATCATGACCTGAGCCAAAATCAGAGTCAGGTGCTCAACCAACTGAGCCACCCAGGTGCCCCATCCCTTTGTTGTGTTTTTTTTTAACATAACTTGTTTAAGAGCAAGTATACACCACTGTATTTTAAATAATGGTTGTGGATAATAACTGGCTTACAAAAATCTTAAAATTTTAACAGCTGACTCTCACAAGCCAGTCTGAGCTGGCTCTAGCACGCTGGTGTTCTATAGTATTTGATATTTGGTCCATCCTTTATCACTGAAACTGTCTCCTTCTTTAGCTGCCTGAAGACCAGTTTCTCCTAGTTCTCATCTGGTCATATGACTACTACTAGGGTGGCTTTTCTTGGTACCTCTTCTTTCTGAGTGTTTCTATTTTATGTGTCCTGAAAGTTCCTTCTTGGCTCACCCTTTTCCATAAACACATCTGCTTGCTTATAGCTCCTCCATCTTTATCTGTAACCACAACTGTTCTCTCAAGAGTTCTAAATTTGTATTTCCAACTTTTTTTTGGACACTGCTACCTGAGATCCTTCAGGAACCTCAAACTCAACACCACCCAAACTAACAATCCATCTTCTCCCTCTAAAGAATGAAAGAAACACAACTCAACTCATAATTGGGCCACTCCTCGTTCCCTGTAAGATTAAAAGGAATTCCATTCTTTACTCAGGTATTTCAAAATATGTTACAGAAGATTCAGTTCATAATCACAAGCCACGCTTCTCATATCCCTTTTCCCTACTTCCCTTCAATTTTTTTCACACACTGCACTCTCCAAAATGTCTCCTTCACCTAAACCCCTCCTCCTCAACATTTTCTCCATTCCCAGCCCAGTAAATCCATAATCTCTCCATCTTCCTCCCCTTTTCCAGCACTTTAAGATGCCCTCCAGCTTTTCATACCCGGTTCATTTTTACTCATTCTCCAGCAATTCCTCACAAAAACTAGGAAATGACCTTCCTTGCAAGATCAACTTTTCTAAGGGTAAAGGAACAGGGTGTTGTACTATCAAAAGAAAATTCCCTTTGGTGGACTGGGAGGAAACTGAAAGTATATGAACTTACCCAAATGACTAATTTTTATCCCATCAAACCAAATCTTTCACTAAATTCCCCCTAAATGCTGGCTGATTCCATTACAGTCCAGACTCAAGAAGGGCCAATTATATTCTTCCTTAGACGTTCACAACAGTCATATAAAACTTCCTATTAAATTTGCCTTTTGATCCTGAGATGACAAAAAAAGACTTTTGCGTAAGAGACTCAACAGGTAGAGGAAAATGGAAATGAACAATCTCTTAACAGTGGTTGGTTTTAAGTGATAGTGGAATTACTGAACGTAAGTTACAGATCTGGTGATTTACCTTGTCACAAGTTACAAGAGTAAGTACTTAAAGTTTCTTAGCACTTACAAGACACGCAAACTGATGCAGTGAACCAGAACAACTAAAAGTTTAGGTCTAATCCACAGTTATACCTGAATACAGTTTATATTTGTGTAGATCTAATTGTTAAGTGTGGAATGGTGGTAGTGGTAATGGTGGTGAGAGTGGGAGTGTAGACATCTCATTCTCTAGCAAATTAAATACTGCAAAATTAGGCTGTTTGTTAAAGAATACAAGACAGGGTGGCTGGGTTCAAACTATTTGGGTTCAAATCCTAGTTTTATCACCTGGCAGGCTATTTTTACCTTTCTGTGTTTATTTCTTCATCTGAAAAATAGAGATAACAGTGTGTACTTTCTATGGTTGCTGGAAGAATAAAATGAGATAATGTACGCAACGCTTAAAACAGAGCCTGACACAGAATAAGTACTCAATAAACATTAATTATTACTATCAACAGCTAGATTACTCTTTTGGTGCTTGAGAACAGTCCTTTAGAAGGATAGTTTAGTGACATTTTGGCTAAGGATTTAAGCTGTGGAGTAGACTAAAGGGTAGACTGAATGCAAAGAAAGCATTCTCTAAACATGAACTCATACGGTTACATTTATAAATCAATTATAAACTAAGTTATCCTAGTGACAATATAACTCCAAAAAGTCATGATAGCTACTTAGGATTAGGAAGTAGAATGAGACTGTAGATTGGAAATAAAAAATGACAATTATTTGTTGAGCATCTGATATTTGTTAGCAGTGTTCTGGGCTCTGAGGATAAAGAATGAACAAAACAGACAAATGTTCCAGCTCTTGTGTAATTGCATATATGAAGATGTAATAAAAAACCTAGATCATGAAGGATCATATGATATATCTCATGTAACTGGCATTTGGAAAAAGAGATAAAACTAAGGTTGTTAGAGACAATTAGGAGTTACTTCAACAAGCTACTATGCTTTACCAGGATTTACAAATCAAGGTCTATTGACCCCCTTCTCTCAATATGAAGATCAGTGATTCAAAAAATTTTTATAAAACCAATCAAAATCCATGTGTAAATCTCAGAAAGAGCAACATAAACATTTTGTTCATGCTAAATTCAGGATAAAAAAAATCCATACTTCATCATTTGACAAGTAGATAAAAACACATTTTATTTCCATATTCTAGTTAGAGACCTAACCAAAGACAGACAAGTTAGGAATTGGGAAACAGAGAAAAAAGGAAGAAAGCCATTAGAGGCGAGAAACAGAGAAAGGGGAAAGAAAAAAAAAAAAAGGAAAAAAGAGAATATAGGAAATGGCAAAAATGAGGGGGAAATAAGGAGGGTGGGAAAGAGAGGGAATTAGAAGGAGAGCTAGAGCAAGAACTGAGGGGACAGCCAGAGGACCTCAAAAATCCAGATTAGTCACAGGTAATAACTTTTTATGTTTAAGCTCAGCTATTCACTGGCTATAAACATCAGAAACTGTCATCATTGGTATTTTATATATTATACAGAAATTAGAACCCACTAAATTATATAACCACACTGGTATTTTTACACTGATAACTACAGACAAATGCTACCTTCAGAAGACTACCCTGGCTTTTCTCTAAATTCACATTTTCCCTACTTTGGTGCCTATGCTCATACTATTTTTCCATTTGAGATGCTTTGTCCACCATCACCCCACATCCAATGAACAAGACTCATTAAATATTTATTTAGTACCTACTATATACCAGGCACTATTCTAGGCACAATTCAAAATTTTACACATATTTTAATGAAAATGGGTTATTTTAGGAAAATATTCTACTAGAACAAAAATGATTTCTTTCTTCTGCAGTTAACCTTTCTCTTCATTTGATACCATAAGCACTAAAAAAATAACATTCCTTACTTAAAAGCATTCTAGAATCTTCCCCAAAATATAGTGAGGATAACACTCCCATAGGAGTGTAAGTCCTACAGATCCTCCAAAGTGCAATTAATCTGTATTAATTCCAGCTGCTAAATGTTGACAGTACAGTTTTGAAGCTTATAATAACTATGTCTAAATGTTAAATAGCAGGGGTACCTGGGTGGCTCAGTCAGTTAAGTGTCTGACTCTTGATTTCCACTCAGGTCACGATCTCGCAGTTCATAGGATCAAGCTCCGCCTTGGGCTCTTTGTGGACAGCATGGAGCCTGCTTGGGATTCTCTCTCTCCTTCTCTCTCTGCCCCTCCCCCACTTGCTGTCTCTCTCAAAATAAATAAATAAACATTTTTAAAAAGTTAAGTAAGAGGTGCCTGGGTGGCTCAGTTGGTTGCTCAACTTCGGTCAGGTCAAGATCTCACAACTCGGGTTCGAGCCCCGCGTTGGGCTCTGTGTTGACGGCATGGCCTACTTCAGATTCTGTGTCTCCCTCTCTCTCTGTCCCTCCCCCACTCACACTCTCTCAAAAAAAAATTAAAAAAAAAATAAAAACAAAAATAATTAAAAAATAAAAAGTTGAATAATAAAAGTAATTTGAAATTTCACCCCCATCAAAATGGAATCCCAAAGACATTCCCAAAATGGGTAGTCATGGCTGATCTTGTTCAACCCAAGCAATATATCACAGGAGGGAGAACGAATGATTTTAAGATCAGCAGCATGACTGTGATTTAGATAACTTGCTTCTGCAGATATAAACATCACTTGGATGAGGAACTTACCACAAATATTAAAGGTGGAATTAAATGATGGGTGAGAAGCCATTAGAACAGTACTTTCTTTAAAAAGAACTGTGGAACTAACTGTACAGATATGCTTAAAATTGAATGTGCATTCAAATTTAGGTAAACATAATTACAAATTCTGATGAAAATGTCTAGATACTTAGTATACACTGGTGTTCCAATACAGTCAACAGCGAAAGAAATATGTTCTATGAAATTAATATTATAGGCTAGGGAACTGCTAGGGAATCACCCTATAAGTCATCCGGTTTATTTGTACTATTAAACAATACGTCTTGACATTTTGCATGAATGTCTCTACTGACATAGTATTCACTTCCTCACGACGCTTCTCCCATCATTGGACAATTGCAGTAATTAGAATCCTTACATTGAGCTGAAGCATGCCTCCTTTTCATTTCTAAAAATCCTTTGACAAAGGGCTATCTAGGATACAGGAAGCTCCGTAAGTCTTGCCTACTGCTATACTCTCAGTGGCTAGCACAATGTGTGACACATAGTAAACATGCCATAAAAATGAGTACATGGCTGATGACTGCCTACAGGACTCAGTCACGAAGTCCAGTCCAGTTGTCCTTTAGGGCTCCAACTCTGAGGTGAAGGAACTTTTCTTTCCAATCCTTGTGGATACTTTTACAAAATGCGAAATTATGTGGTTGAATGTCATGACAATTTAAATGCTTATGCTTCCATTTGCACTTACCTTGTACCAACTCAGAAACTAAGGGTTTATAAGCAGATCAGTCTCATTTTCCCTACCTCTTTGTTCCTACAGGCCCTGCTCATTTTATGTCCAGATGTTGCGATAGCCTCCTGTTTTCCCTGCACCCTACTGCCAAATTAATCTCCTGATTAAATCATCCCACTCCTTTTCTCAAGACCTGGAATCTCACCACTCCTTATAAGATAAAACCCACACTCCTTTGCCTGCATTCCAGACCCTTTCTCATCTGACCTAAAATCTGTATCTCCAACCATATTTCTCCTACTCACATACACGTACTACATCCACTTCAAATGCGTTGATCTCTGCAGAGTTCCCCCCAACCCATGCTTACGCATTATTCTAGGCTTTGTTTTCTTAGGCTGGATATTCCTTTCCCCTCCTTTTAGGCTGCCTCAAACCCTGAACTTTTTTTTTCTTTGTTTTATGGGGAAAAATTCACAGAACACAAAATTAACTATTCTAAAGTGCACAACTCAGTGGTATTATGCACATTCTTCAAGCTGTGCAACCAGCACCTCTATCTAGTTCCAAAACATTTTAATCACCTCAAAAGGAAATCCTGTACCCATTAAGCAGTCACTCCCCCTTCCCCCAGGCCCTGGCAACCACTAATCTGCTTTCTTTCTCTATGGATTTGCCTCTTATGGATATTTCATATTAAAGGAATCATACTTAATTCCCGTGTTTCTTTTTCTGTATATATTTTTTTGTTTTCTCCCCCAAAGATCACCCTGTCAATCTTTGAATTTTTCAAGTTTGTTTAACCCATCTACATGGTTTTTTCTGGGTACACCCTCCACTCCCCACCGATGTGCCATTTCCTGAACTTTTGTAGCATTTGCTTTCTGTCTTACTTATTTTAGCTCTTAATCATATACTGCTCTGAAGTGTTCGTTACATGTTTCAATTTCACCCCATTTTGATTCATGTGGACTATAAACTCCTCCTTCTAGCAGCTTTGGTGTCTCCCTTTGTGCCTACAACCTACCTGAACATGTGTGCCATCCACAGTTTCCAGCCATACACAAATGAATAACAAAACTAAGGAAACAAATCTGGATCATCAACAAGAGAAAGCTTCAAATTCATTTCAGTTCATCTTTCTTTTTATCAGGCTCTACCCTCCCAGCCATTTTGCTTCTCTCTCTTGGTATTTCTATCAGGGCCCTTTTTTGCCCTAGTAGGAGGTGAACAGGTGTGGCTACAGAAGGATAATGGCAGGCTGCCCAAGGGTGGAGAGTGCAAATTCCCTGCATTGATCTTTTGCTAAGGGACTCCTACCTTCATTCTATATCCACAGAGGGAAAGCCTGCTGAGAAGAGGGGGTGTACAGAGATGTCACAAGGCCATATAAAAAAAAGGTTCCTCTATTTGCTTTGCTTTTATATGTATATCAATTTCTTTGGTATTTTGATTTGAAGTCACTCATAAACCCATATCTGCCTTGTGAAAGGAGATTAACTGTTAAATAATGACGGTAATACCTGTGATTCATATATGAAATAGCACAGTGATTAAATTATTTTATATACTATAAACAAATCAATAGGCCCAAACTTGATACTCTTTTATCTAATATTTAACAAAATGTTTGAAAAGGATCCTGTTTTATTTTATGCATGAGTAAGAAGTCTTAATGACATTTTAATGTACATTATTATGAGTTTTTCTCCAGCTGTAGTATTAAATAGAATTTGTTACAGTTGCTATTAGAAGCCTCGAAACAAGAATGTAAAACAGTGCTCTGGCCCTTAGGCCATTTAAAACCTGTTTTTCTGACCAGAACAACTAAAAGATCCAACACAGAATGCTGAAGTCTATAATTAACATTTTTCCCCCTTTTCATATCCCATTTTGCCCGATTTACAACAAGTAAAATGGATCTCTCTTCTGGCATTAATTTCAAATCATTATTTATCATCAAAAAATGTTAAATACAATAAAGAGTAATTTAGGGAATTCCTTAAATATGTAGAGAAGACTAGCACTGAGAATCCGATACAAGTGATATGAAAAAACCTGTCCTCAAAATCAGATCGAGTTTAAAAATATTTTTAAAGTACTTAGAATGTACCCAGCCTCTCTGTGCTACAGGCTGTGAATTAGGGAAATCAAATCAAATTTAGAAGAATTCATAAAGTACTTCTAATGCACTCAGTCCCCAAGCTACAGGCTGTGAATTAGGGAAATCAAATCAAGTTTAGAAGTATTTATAAAGCACTTATCATTGCCAGTCCCCTGTGCTATAGGCTGTGAATTAGGGAAATCAAATCAAGTTTAGAATTTTTATAAAGTACTGATAATATACCCAGTTCCCTATGCTATAGGCTGTGAATTAGGGAAGGTATGCAGTACATATATATGTAAGAGGAATAAGAACTACAACATTCATTTCTATCCTCTATGAATTAACAATTTTTCTTGGTACACAGAATTCGTACATAAAAATTGTAAGAGGGGCACCTGGGTGGCTCAGTCGGTTAAGCGTCCGACTTCGGCTCAGGTCATGATCTCATGGTTCATGAGCTTGAGCCCTGTGTCAGGCTTTGTGCTGACAGCTCAGAGCCTAGAGCCTGCTTCAGACTCTGTGTCTTCCTGTCTCTCTCTGCCTCTCCCTCACTTGTGCTCTATCTCTCTCTCTCTCTTAAAAATAAACAAACATTTAAAAAAATATATGTAAAAAAAATTGTAAGACATGACAGCAAAGAATCAGCAAATATAAATGTGTAATACAAAATATGGGATGCATTAAATTACATTTCAGAGTAGATCTGGCTTCTAATTGTTTTCCTTCAGCTAAGATGAAAATTAGCTTGCATTTCCTGAATTCAAAAGCTGGTGGCCAGTGTAAATATTTTACATACCTTGCATGACAAAGGACATCAACCTGACGTTTTAAAACGTAATGTGCTTAATAGAGACAAATTAATCGTGTGTATGTATCGTACTTTGCTAGGATTAAAGATTGTTCCAGCAGACACAGAGAAATACACAGCATGAATCATGTGCACAACCTAAAAATGTCTTAGATTTTCTCGGCTTTTACTGTACTGTGGTTATATGCCTCCCTGGTGCTAGATGCTGGTTCACCTACCCAGCATGATATGCTCTCCAGACTAAGAAGTACTAGTTCACTGTCTCTAAGGCCATGTTTTCAGATGGGCAGATTTTATTTCCTATGTAAGGATATCTAGTGTTGAAAAGCAAGTGGTCAGTCACTCATTAAATGTTTGTGGAGTTTGTGGAATTGAATAAACTGCAGTGAAATCTGTAAAATTTGAGAGTTTCGATTATATCTGAACTATATTGCACTCTATTTTGCCATGGCAGCCTATATATGAATGGATTAATTCTATTTAACTTCACATAAGCTCCTTCAAAATGTATTTTCCTTATCATTTTTCCCCAAAAGTGTCATGTTGTTCACAACTTATGTTTAAGTGGTTAATAAGATATTTTCTGTCAATGTAACATCAGAACCAAAATGACAGACAATTTATATGTGAGTATAGCAATTGGAAATAGCTATAATAAATCATCTGACCAAAGGATAGTCATTTCAAACAGTATCTGGGTTTCCGTTTGCTCAAATATTATAGTCTAGATATATAAAAGTTCTTTATTGGTTTTTTTTTTAACGTTTATTTCTATTTTTGAGACAGAGAGAGACAGAGCATGAACGGGGGAGGGTCAGAGAGAGAGGGAGACACAGAATCTGAAACAGACTCCAGGCTCTGAGCTGTTAGCACAGATCCCCACATGGGGCTTGAACTCACAGACCACGAGATCATGACCTGAGCTGAAGTCAGACGTTTAACCGACTGAGCCACCCAGGTGCCCGCTTTATTGGCTTTTAAAGAAAAGTAGCTAGGGGTGCCTGGGTGGCTCAGTCGGTTAAGCGCCCAACTTGGTGTCAGGTCACCATCTTGCTGTTCACGAGTTTGGGCTCTGTGCTGACAGCTCAGAACCTGGAACCTGCTTCAGATGCTGTGTCTCCCTCTCTCTCTGCCCATCCCTGCTCACGCTCTCTGTCTCTCAAAACTGAATAAACATTTAAAAAAAAATTAAAGAAAAGTAGCTAACTTTATTTCCTGGGGGTGGGGGGGATTTTAAAAAATATTTTAATGGGATAGTCCCAGTGAACTTTGTTTTACATTTCTATTAAGTATAAATAATTTTTTGTAAGTAATTAGGTTACAAATTCACTTGTATAATTCACCCCTTAAATATTTTCACTGTGAGAGGTGCCTGGGTGGCTCAGTTAGTTAAGTGTCTGACTCTTGATTTCGGCTCAACTTATCAGGTCATCATCTCAGGTTTGGTTTCTGAGTTCGAGCCCCGTGTTGGGGCTCTGCGCTGACAGTTTGAGGTCGGCTTGGGATTCTGTGTCTCTCTCTGCCCCTCCCCCACTTGCACACAAGCACTTTTTCCTCGCCCTCAAAATAAATAAATAAAAATTTAAAAGTATACATATATATATGTATATATATATATTCACTGTGAGAACATTTAAAATAAATCTTTTGCAAAGTGAATGATCACCTTGTCATTTGGATTTTCAATAACAGTAGTACCCTATTAACAAAGGGTGCATTCTACCTTCTTTGTTAATAAATTTATTACTGAGAAGACAGAAAGTAATGCAATAATACATTATTCATAGTATATAATACATACATATGAACTAAAATAATATAGTAATAAGGGACCCAGGAAAAATATTCAAGGACACAGGTTTTCCCCTACTTCATACGCAACTCAAAGACAGCTGTCTGACTCCATGTTGGTCTAGCAATGCTGCCTACTCACAGGACATGGTCCAACCTGTGGCTTCTCTAGATACCACCTCTCCCACTACTGTTCTTGTTAAATCTAGTTGACAATAATCATAAACCCTAGGAGAGATGGAAATTGTTAGTCTTGTTCATTGCTTTATCCTTCTTCTCTAAAACAGCTCCTGGCAGAAAGGAGGAGCTCAATAGATATTTGTTGAATAAATAAATCTTCGTTAAAAAGGAACTTCTTCTCAGTCAATCTGTCCTTCGAGGTATCATCCCATGAAGTTTGTGTTAACCACAAACAAACTCTAAGTGCTATAAACTGAATTTTGTTAGCTGAAGTTTGCCTTGTATTAAGGACTAAATTATCAGAAACGGGGGAGACAGAAAGAAGAGAGAAATATTCAATATTCCTGATACAAAATTTATAAAAGCTTTTACAACTGTTTTCATTTAGATAAAGGTTATTCTAAAGACATCAAGCTGGGGCGCCTGGGTGGGCCAGTTGGTTAAGTGTCCGACTTCGGCTCAGGTCATGATCTCGCGGTCTGTGAGCTCTAGCCCCGCGTGGGGCTCTGTACTGACAGCTTAGAGCCTGGAGCCTGTTTCAGATTCTGTGTCTCCCTCTCTCTCTGACCCTCCCCCATTCATGCTGTGTCTCTCTCTGTCTCAAAAATAAATAAACGTTAAAAAATTTAAAAAAAAAAAAGACATCAAGCTGATATAAACTCAAAAGAGGTTCCAAAGAAAGTGACAAGAAAAATGTAACCTGTAATCTGGTTCAAAGGCAAAACCACTTAATTTTCCCTTTAGGATTTCTAGAACAATGCAACAGAAAAAAGGAAAAATGAGTTAATTCAAAGGCTATTGCTCTGGCCTGTTGTATGCACATATACTTGTATGTATATTATATATTGCTCTATGTTTATTTATATATTATATTAAATACACATTACATATATAATATACTAAAAATATACCTTTTAGGGATACCTGGGTTGCTCAGTTGGTTGAGCATCCAACTTCAGCTCAGGTCATGATCTCATGGGTCACGGGTTTAGGCCCCATGTCAGGCTCTGTGCAGACAGCTCAGAGCCTTGAGCCTGCTTCAGATTCTGTGTCTCCCTCTCTCTCTGCCCCTCTCCACCCCCTCTCTCTCAAAAATAAATAAACATTAGAAATTTGAAAAATAAATAAAAAATAAAAGCTCTGTTTGTCAGTGTATGCTAAAGATCAAATAGGGAACATAAATATAAACCAAATCAAATCTTACGTATGGCTGAGAAAATTAAGAGGCTGTAACAGAGATGGGATATTTTTCTCCTTTCAAATAGAGGCTAGTCAAGCAAAGACTACAGAGGAGACCAAAATGTGGAATAAAAGTAAGTATGAAATAAAACTGGATATAACCAAAAAGAATTCATGTGGTGTCTTACCATTATCTTCACTGGCTTTCAAGGAATAAAATAGGTAGAGGATTCTCAATGTTTGATTTGCTCTTTCCCTTGATTTTTAGTGATAAGAGTTACAGGCATACTAAAAAACAGAAAAGCTATAAATGTATCCTTTTAGTTACAGATGTAATTTTATATTACTGGCTAAACTTTGGAAAAGAGGGAAAAATATAAACAATTTTAAAACCCTCACTATTTAACATAACTGTCATAATTTTTGTATATTCCTTCCCTTCCAGACTTTTTCATACACATACATTTATATAAGGTTGTAATCAATAGTGCAAATACATTTTATGCTACTTTCAATATTTTTCAGATTTGTTATCATTTTCTAAATTGTCATTGATGAGTGTGTAACATTCTACCTACTGATTACACCATAATTTACTTAACTGTTTCCCTGCTATTGAATAAGTTACTTCTAAGTGTTGGTCCCTATAACAATGCTTTTATGAAAGTCTCTGTGTATATTTTTTTTCCTATATCCTGCATATCTTCGGGAAATGTTCCATAAGTATGAGTACAGCATCCCAGTGTTTGATACACTGCCTGGTCTCTTTCTAAGCAGCCGGAACTCAATCATAGTGACATCAGAAATACATAAAAGTACAAGTTTCTTCAATTCCAGAACCAAAAATTTTAGAATTAAAAAAAAGTATCATCAATAATCACTAGGAAGGGTACACAGATGTTCTACTATTATTAAACTGGAATTGAGGCGTACAAATCCATTATCTTGTAAGTCTGTTTAATGTGAAACCTCTGGGGGTGAATCATCCCCAGTGAGCTTATAAAACCAAGTCCTGAAGTTGCAGTATTTGAACTTGGAGACTCAGGATTCCTGACGACCATTCTAAGGTAAGAGGAACCAGTAACACTCAGACTATGAAGTGAGCCGGCTAGTCTCTCTTGACACAAGCTTACTGACAACACTGAGCTTCTTTAAGTAATACAATGCCAAGCCAATGGAGTTAATTTTACAGGATGATCCCAAGAGAGTCTATCATGGGGAGACTGCAGCAATGAACTTAACTATAGCAAGGGTAAGGCCCACTAAAAATAATCTAAACTAAGTGCACTCATCAGTGTAGGTCCAGGCCATCTCATGGGATGCAGGAGAAGGGGGGTTCCAAAAACAGTATCTATCAGAATTCTTTTGGAGAGTCTGTTAAAACATATCCCCAGAGTTTCTCTGACTCAGTAGGTTTGGGTGTGGCCCTAGAATTTGCATTTCTACCAAGTTCCCAGATGATGCCGATGCTGCTGGTCCAAGGACCACACTTGAGAACCACCACCTTGGACGATTTCTTCATTCTTTTTAAAACATTTATTGAGTGCCTACTAAGTATGGTGCTATATGCTGGAGTTAGGAAGATGAATAAAACCCAGTCAGTACCTACTTCAAGTAACTGATAATCTATATTTTTGTAGACATTGTACTGCTCTAGTCCTATATGCCAACAAATTTGGACCTCACTGAAAACAAAGCTTAAAAATATATTATACTGCTTTTAAATAAAGCCAGGATGTTTTTAATTAGTTCCAAATGCTTTAGGAAAACATGTAGTAATCCTACATTGGCAAATGTCTGAGTATTTTCTTCACTCTTCTGGATTTTACCGACATGTGCAAATAATTTGTTAAAGTATCTTCTTCATTTACATATATACCATTCATACATTTGTTCTCTTTCACAAACTGTATCCACTACATAAAACAAGTGACAGAATTTATCTAAACACTTTTCCACATGCAATCAAAAACTTGTTTACACAGGTAATTATCAACTGACAGAAAAGAATGACATTTAGCAAGGTAGGACTTTGGGATTCTCTGCTTTAGATTCAGACTTCCACAACACTGGAAAAAGTGAATGGCAAGTAAACAATTTGCATGAGGGTGGCCCAAACCTAACTGTTAAATACTACTGTCAGCTGATTCACAGAATTAATGAACTTGCTTTTGACATGGCTACTAAGCTTCTATCTCTAACAGAGATGTGTTGGCTTGCCATAACTACTATTGGCAAAAAATAAAAATAAAAAATAAAGCATGTATTAAGTTGTATGATCTGTGGATCTGCAAAAGCATTAAGTATTATTTATACTTCAGTACATTATTTTCTAGTGTGATTGAAAGGTTCGCCTCATTTCAATCTATTAAGAAGCTACTTTAAAAGTCTGGAAGAACTAACTCATGGAGACACTAGATAATTCATCTAACATCGTAGTGAAAATAAAAAGACATAATGAGATATAATATTCAGATACTTGATTACCGTAACTCATAACCTTAATTTTGATTACATTTCCTAGGAAAGTTGATGTTGGAGAATAACAACTTGTTTTCTTTGAGGGGAAAAAATGGTTTAAGGAAGACTTGTATTGATTTTCAGAGAAAAATAAAGGCATGTATGAGAAAATATATCCTTTCCGATCACTGCTATTTCCAATGGTTACTTTCCTATTCGTTTCAAAGAGGCTGGTTTATGGAGAAACTGGAACATGAATCACCTTAATTTTATTTTTCCTCCTCCAGATCACCTCTTTCAAACTCCCACGCATGTTATCTATTCCCTAAAGGCCTTGTTTTCAGGTGCAAGGAAACTAGGAACTAAGCTCTCAAATTTTTGCTGACAGTGATTTAAAGAACCAACCCTGCTAGGAATATTGGCATTTTGAAAGTGGACTTCAAACTTTCAAATGACAAATACAGTTTGAGAGGTGAAATGCCAGCTAGTGGGGTGGGGTCAAAGTTAAGGGGTTCTTCCTAGCACTTCATCATTGTACTCAGAGAGTTTGACAGGTCTGTTTCCCCACTGGCTTCCTTATAAAGGAAAATTTATTTCTTAAACATACAGGATAAGAATATTCTCTTTCCAGTCACTTTCCCAGATTCCCTCCTGAAGCAACTTACAGAGCCAGAGAGAACAGCACTGCTAGGTGGCAATTTCAGAATTTAAAGATATATATATTTAATTTTAAGGCTTATTTATTTTTGAGAGAAAGAGACAGAGTGGTAACAGGGAAGGGGCAGAGAGAGAGGGAGACACAGAATCCAAAGCAGGCTCCAGGCTCTGAGCTGTCAGCACAGAGCCCAATGAGAGCTCTAACTAGAGAACAGTGAGATCATGACCTGAGCTGAAGTCTGATGCTTAACTGACTGAGCCACCGGGGGCCCCCAGAGACATTTTAAAATTCTGTGATGTCACTGAGGAGCACGGTAAATTCTTAGAAACCAACCTTGTATTTGAGGTCTATGCACGGTAACTGCAATCTGCTGATTGTGGGAGTTGACCATACACAGATCTCTTACACTCCTACTCAGGGTATTTCCCTATTTTTCTACCTCCCTCCTATCTCCCTTCTCCTTATCTGTGGTAAACTGTGAAGGAATTCACACCCCAGGTTTATGCTAATATGAACTCTTGCCAGAAGGTCAGAAAATCTGTTTCAGTAAGTTTTATCCACATTGTTAACTCTCCTAGATGAGTTCACAAATGAAAGCGTTTTTTAAGAAATAGTGAATCAGTCAAACTAGCAATGAATTTATTATCTAAAATCAATGAAGTAGAATGTCTCCTAAACAGATAATCAAATTGAACTAAACCATTATGTGATCTAGTTTAAAACCTGACCATGAAGTTTTAAATTTCAATTTTAATTGATTTGTGTTGCGTGAATTGATCATTTCATATTTTCCCTTTATATCTGAGAAATCACAGTAGGGAAAGGAGACTCATCGCACCGTGTCGCAAAAAAGATCTTCAAGTTGAGAACGGCCTAGTCACTGAAATAGCTGAAGGTACAGCAATGACTCTGAGAAAGCCCAAACGGAAGAGAGTGGAAGTGAATATTGCTCCTCCTCCCCAACCCGAAGGGGAAGCCACAGGAAAAGGAACACTCACCTACAGGCACAGGCCTAAGCTTTCTTTGCCCTCTGTCTCCCTAACCCTTTAATTATATTCCTACATGGGCTCTGTAGCTCCATATTCCCGGAACAGAATGGGCTTCAGACCTGGAATCAAGTCTCTTACTTTCTTGCAGAGGAGACACTTCACAACAAGATGTATTTAACAATTCATAAGCAGAATTTAAAATTTATTATTTGGGGGTGCCTGGGTGGCTCAGTTGGTTGGGCATCCAATTTTGGCTTAGGTCATGATTTCAGGGTTCGTGAGTTCAAGCCCTGCATCGGGCTCTGTGCTGACAGCTCAGAGCCTCGAGCCTGCTTGAGGCTTCCTCTCTCTCTGCCCCTCCACCGCTTGTGTGCTCACTCTCTCTGAAAAATAAACACTAAAAAATATTTTAATTTATTATTTGGATGATGCATGGTTTTCTAATTACTCCCTACTAGTAAAATGGTGGGCTATTAGGAGGCATACTCACTTTTAAGCTTCTAAAAGCCAATTTTTGGTTATAGCTTGTCAGAAAAAGACCCAATTCTTACAACAAGTACAAGTCACTTTTAGTCTTTTAGTCGGAGATAAAAACCTGTCTTTTGATTTGAAGGTTCACAGGCCTCATTATACAATAAACCTGCTCCTGGATAACATACGTTAAATACTCACAGAGTATACCATAAAAATATGTAAAGAATAGAACTTATCAAATAAAAGCACAATCTGCACCTAGATGGCATTAGATACACAATGTTGACACAAGAGGATCCACGTTGTGTCTACACAGGACTCACAAATATAATGTAATAAAACAAAAAAATTATTTGTCTGATTTTTTATTGAAAATCATCAAGAATAGGAAATAAAATTTAAAATTGAAGAGTGATGAAATATTTCCAGAAACATTTTATAAATTGATCACCACATGGTAAGTATTATCTTTAGCTCATTCTTAACAATGATCTCAAAATTAATACTAGGGTGAATTATTAGCATTTGTAGAAGAGTTAGCTATATGATGTGGATAACCATGAAGTTTCTCTTTAAAATATCTGCTCAGTTAAATTCAGGACAAGGTCATATCATTTAAGATACACAGGTTTTACGATAAAGTCTTAAAATCATACCAAAAAAAAAAAAAAACCCAAAAAACAAAAAACAAAAGCATAGAAAAATAACTGCAATACTTTCCCATTGCATAGACGAGGAAATGCAGAGTTAGAAAGGATAAGTGATCAATGGCCATTACCACCCTGCTTGTGCTGGAGCTCATCTGATCTCAGAAGCAAAGCAGGGTCAGGCCTGCTTAGTAATCAGATAGGAGAAAGAACAAGTGACTTGCCCCGTTGTAATAACTTAAACTGTGAAAAATGTAAACATTCATGTTCTGGGTTAAATATTCAGTATTAAAATGTTAATATGTATTGATTGTTAAAGAAAAATATTTCTTGGTATATAAACATTCAAAAAAATAAATAAGCACATACTCTTATTGGTGATAGCTTTTGTCTTAACATCTAAAAAGCTATCTCCAAAATATGGTCTATTGTATTTGAATCTATTTCCTTCCAAGAGCCAACTTAAGTAATTAAGGTAAATAAAAATAAAACGTGACATTTTCATTAACTTAGTTCTAAAACATATGCCATATAACTTCTCAAAATCTACCTCCGTATTGTGGTAAAATACAAATACTAAATGAGAAACTCCATGAAGATTTCAAATAATCTTCAACTTAAAAATTTTATCTAGAATGTTATGACATGTATAATATGTGGGGGCTGTCTATGCTTGCAGGATGGTTATTCACAAATCTTACTGTACTTTGGTGGAGTCAAATTAGATCAGTTTCAAAGGATTCTGTAAGCACTTTTTGTTGCTTTTAGGCCTCAACTATCTACCCTAATATCAAGATTTGCTAGGAAAAATAAGAAAAGCAACTTAAAAATTCAGTTTAACTGTTTTCAAGAACGGGGAGCGTATGTTTACATTTACAGATTGGTGACTTAAATCAAGTTTTTTTGATTAGCGATTTTTAAAAAAATCCTCTACAACTGGTATTTATTTAGTGGAAACAGAGGAGACCAAAAACTTCTTCTAGTACATTTACTATACCTTTGGACATATATTTCCAAGTTCAAGCGACAATGAATTTAGTGGGACACCCACAAATCAGAATGATGACATTTTCTGTGTTATCCATTAGCAGATCGATCGATCGATCAATCGATCCTATCAAAGAAGTAAAAGTATGGGCCAGGATTTATAAGAGAATTTGTGAAGTATTACTTTAACATTTTTTCCCTACTTTATGAAAGTCTTGTCATTAGCAACCGTTTTACAATTTGAAAACTAAATGAAGTGTATTAATACTTGTGTATGTTTTCACAGCATTGCCTTTCACACAGCTTTCACATGCATAATTATCTTAATAATTAAGGTTCATGGCAAACATCTTATTTTCAGAGAATTACAGAAGAGAGAAAAATAAGTATTTGTTTACAGTTCTGTAACTTACTAACTAAAAGCAATTAGCCGTGATCAGTAATGCATTTCTAATTCATACGCCTAAAGTCAGGCTTTGTCTCCCATATAAAATTTAAATGTCATAGGGATTTTGAAATTAATAGCAAATTTTAAAAATTGATATAGTTTTTAAAATGTAATTCTGAAATATACGAAGAAATGAATATTAAGGAAATTTGTCCCTTGAAAGAAAAGTGTATTCAATTATTAAAAACACCAATCACAAAAATATATCAAAGTATTTTAAGTTCAATAAAGAATACGATGCTGGCAGACATATATGTTTTACTTTTTAAAATTATATTCTTATAATTTAAAAGAATGAAAAACAATGTCCAAAAATCTTAGCCAAGAATTCTCCAAACCTTCAGCATTCATCAATGCCATGCTTTTATAGTAGTTATTGTAAAGACTAGAAACAAACTTTTAAATATGAAAAAGAATTTTGGTTTAAAAATGAAAACAACACATTTCTCCCCTTCAATGAGTTGTAGAAGATTAAAATGGTCACAAGGTGATTCTAAGATGCTTTAAGTTATAATTATCAGCAAGTGAACATATATAACTTAAATAACGGAGAAAAACCACGTGGAGTACAGAGTAAGGCAAAATAGATGGTTTTGTAACAAGCTTCATTTTTTGGCTAACATAACGTTAGTTTTAAATTTTCATATATCACTATGGCACCGTATTAGCCACAGAATGCATCTGTGCACCTGACAACAGACAACACAAAAATTATGTTAAAACTTGAACAGGTTCTCTTGAAACGTCACTCCTAACGCTAACTGGTAACATGGGTAAGTGTCTTCCACAAAACAATCATAAGAGTGTGAAGTATTTCTTTAAAAGAGAAGCCCCAGGGAATGTCTATGTCAGTCTCTATACCAGAAGGGTTTCCTAAATCATCTAACACCATCCGTTTGGTTCTGCTCTCAGTTAGTGATTGATCATTTAGCTATAGACAGAAGACTGCCACAGAACATCTGAGATTTGTGGAAGAAGATGATACCTGGGTCCTTTTAAAGAATAAGTTATTCACTCTTCTCTCAACAACTCTGCTTACAATTTGTTTCATGAATGATAAAAACAGTTGACATTAAAATAATGCACTTCAAAATAAGGAGACTTCTCCAGGAATTGGGTTCCTAACAACTCAGTTCAGCATCTTGCTTGGTTTTGTTTTCAGATGATGATTTAAACAAAATTAATTTTACACTTCATCCCCCAATCTTAAAAGGAAAAGAAGAAAAACTTCAGCTTCTTCATGGCAGATTACTATTATTTGACTTTATTCCTCTAAAATAGAAACTGTCTTCCCAAGAAAATAGTGAATTATCCTTAGACTCAAGTGAATTAGATTCTTATGTTAAAACAACAGCACAGCCAAATAATCACTATATAGTACAATCGTCACCAACATCACCTTGCAAATTCTGGGTACATCAACACATTTCGCAAAATGCAATTAGAGTGAGGCGACTCACCTAAGCAACGGAAGCTAACAAGAAGAATTTAGAAATGCAGCCTTCTGATCCCCAGCAGAGGTAAAGGCCCCTTCTTTACCTAACAACTGATCTTATATAAAAGCAGCAAATAGGTTACTCCCAGTTTCTGCCTCCTTACCTTAGGCTCCTCCCCAAATACCAAAGCATACAGTACCACAACTACACACCCACTTTGCAACCCCTGCACTGAGGGACCAGCGCTTTTTAAGTTACCTGCCTTTCCCAACCTCAGAGTACACAGAGCGGGCGCTGAGGCTCGGCAAGTGTAGGAGCCCCCAACCGGGTAATTTCACCTTTCCCAACGCGGGGGTGGGGCGGGGGACGCACGCATTCTCCATCCCCCTGCGACCCTAGGGAGTCTGGCCAACATCCCAGCCCCTCCACTCGGCTCACGGCCTGCACAGCGCTCAAGGGCGCCGGGATGGGGTGACCCCAAGGGTGCCCCTCGCTCAACTGTCACCGCGCCCCCCACACAGTGACCGCCGCCTGGGCTATGGGGACTGAGCAGGAGACTCCACGGCCGAGGGACGGACACGCATCGGAGCCCGCGTTTCGGTCCCAAAGTTCGCCTCGAGCGCCTCCTGGACGCCCGCGCACCTCCGCCAGGGGCTCGGAGGTCCCCGGTTCTCTCGGACCGCGACCCAGGCGCTTCCTCGAGGGGGCCTGTCCGGGGAGCGCGGGACGCACGGCTGGCGTCTCCCGGTGCGCGGCCGCCGCTCCGTGTGGGGCGTCTCGCGTGCAGCCCGTGCCCTCCCCCGCCTGGAGGGCTCTTTCTGCGCCCGGACTTCTCAGCGCGCGCGCCAAGACCCTCGCCCGGGACCTGCCCGCTCCCGTCCCCTCAGACTCGACGCCGCAGCCCGGTCCCCTCAGCCCCACGGCCCCGCAGCCCCGGCCCTCCTCGGGCCCCGACCCTTCGGCGCTTCCCCGCCCTCCGGACTCCCCCTCGACCCGCGGCCCCGCCGCCCCCAGCGCCGCCCCGCACCCGGACACTGACCTGCGGCGGCACCCCGCTCCGGCGTCCCGGCGGCCGACCCGAGCGCCCCAGGCGGCGGCTTAGGAGCGGGCGCGGGCTCGGGCTCAGAGTGCGGTCGGCCCCGCCTGCCCGAGGCCGAGCCGGGCCGGGCCGGGGGCGGGCGCCGCGCGGCGCGGGGGCGGGCGCGGGGGCGGAGAGCACGCGGCGCGGGGCGCCAGCCGCCCGGCGCACAGTAGGGCCCCTGGCCGTGCAGGCTGCCTTGGCGCGCGCCCACTCGGCTCGGCCTCGTTCGTTCCTCACAACCACCGCTGGGAGGCGGCTCAGAAATGGTCCCATTTTACAGAGCGGGCGTTCGAACACAGCTCAGATAGGGACCCGTAGGGCCACGTCTGGGAAGAGCACGAAGTGCGGGTTCCGGAGCCCGCCTTCCATCTCCAGGCCGGTGTGTCTCACCCTTCGCACTGTGGTCTGCGAGGCTTCTTTCTTACAAGTTGTTATTTTTAATGACATTCTTAAAAAAGAAGTTAAGTCGTGTTGAGGATCACCGTTGGGCCGTTTAGCTGACGGCCCAGTGGTCCTGCACGCTTTCAGTGCACCCCTTTTGCATTTGTACTTCACGCCGGTGTCCATTAGTCCTTTAAAGTGACAGAGTTTTGGTTTTAATCATTAAAAGCATTTCTTAAACTCATTAACATAATTTCTTGAATTCTTCAGTGGTGTTTCCTCCACTGAGGGCCTGGGACACATGGTGGGGGTGGGGCAGGACGTGGGGCGTGGGACTTAAGTTTGAGAAGCAGTTTAGGGCACTCTGCCTTGTAAATGTACTAGGTAGACTGTGGGCGGCTTCTTCTGCAGCTCTCTCCACGACCACCCCTCCAGAGGGGTTAACAGATGCCCAGTAAGAAAGCTTCTGGTCTTGTGGACTTGAGGCCTTTCCTTCTGTCCCTTCTTCCCATGTCATTTACTGAGCGTCCTGTTCTAGGCCTGGTCCCCCTTGAGGAGGCAAAGATGAAGAAAGTCCTTGTCCAGAATGCTCTCTGGTCCTTTAACGTCTTAACTTGGTGGAGATGCCTAGTTCTTCTCCCTTCGGTGCGGAAAGTTCCTTTTTGTAGTTTGCAGTAAAATTTCGTGAGGGTGAGTATCACTTCCGAGAAGGTTCAGAGCTTAAGTCAATGGATCCATGCCCTTCTATTTGTGCCCTCCAACAAGAAGTGCCACAGCTCTATAGGATGTCAAAGAACATTTATTGACCCTTGAAAACCCCATTTCTTTGCCTGAAATCTAGGTAAGTCGCGGCTCAGCATTCTGAACTCAGGCATAGAAGTGCTGCATGCATCCTATTTATTTATTTTTTTAATTTTTTTTTAATGTTTATTTTTGAGACAGAGAGAGACAGAGCATGAACGGGGGAGGGTCAGAGAGAGAGGGAGACACAGAATCTGAAACAGGCTCCAGGCTCTGAGCCATCAGCACAGAGCCCGACGCGGGGCTCGAACTCACGAACCGCGAGATCGTGACCTGAGCCGAAGTCGGACGCCCAACCGACACACTGAGCGTATTAAGAGTCCAGACAATGGTTTTTAGAACAGCATTTCCCACTATAAGACACCAAGAATTCTTGGGGAAGTAACTCGGGAACCATGAGATCATGACCTGAGCCAAAGTCGGACGCTTAACCGACTGAGCCACCCAGGCGCCCCCTCCTATTTCTTGATCTTTCCAGAGTTCCAATCTTTTTTTTTTAAACAGCTTTATTGAGACAGAATTTACATGAATATCATGCATTTCAAATATATAAATTCAGTATTTTTCACTTTATTGACAGTTATACCACCATCGCCATAACCAAATTTTAAAACATTTTCATCATCCCCAAAAGAAACCTCCTCCCCATTAGCACTCAGTCCCGGTAACCATAGACAACCACCAATCCAATTCTGTCTCTACAGATTTACCTATTTTGGATATATTGTATAAATGAAATCAAACAAGAAGATCTGTTGTGACAGGCTTCTTTCAACTTAGCATAATGTTTTGAGGCTCACTAGTGCTGTAACATGTATCAATATTTCATTCTTTATATGGTCAAATAATATTCTATTGTCTGGATGTATCACATTTTGTTTATTCATCCTTGGTTAATGAATATTTGGGTTGTTTCCACTTTTTGACCATTAGGAATAATGCTGCTATGAACATTCACATCAAGGTTTTGTATGGACATATTTTTTTCATTTCTCTTGGGTATGTATCTAGGAGCAGAATTGCTGGATCATATGGTATTTCTTTGTTTAACTTTTTAAGGTACTGCCAGCCTGTTTCCATTTTACATTCCTGTCAACCATGTATGGAGGTTCCAATTTCTCCACATCCTTGTCAACGTTTGTTATTGTCTTTTCTATTTTAGCCAACCTGATACGTGTGAAGTGGTATCTCACTGTGGTTTTGACTTGCATTTCCTTAATGACTCGTCACACAAGCATCTTATCATGTGCTTATTGGTCATATGTGTATCCTCCTTGAAGAAAAGTCTATTAAAATCCTTTGCTCATTTTTAAATTGGGTTACTTATTGTTAATTTATAAGATTTATTGACTGTTCTTTATCAGATAATTAACAAATATTTCCTTCTATCCAGTAAATTGTCTTTTTACTTTCTTCCTGGCATCATTTGAAGCAGAAGAGTTTTTAATTTTGATGAAATCCAATTTATCTATCTTTTCTTTTGGCGTCACATCAATGCCTAATCCAGAGCTATAAAAATTTACTCCTAAATTTTCTTCTAAGAGCTTTATAGGTTTAACTCTTACATTTAGGTCTGTGATTTATTTTGAGTTAAATTTTGCATATGGTGTGGGGTGCCTGGGTGGCTCAGCCAGTTGAGCATCTGACTCTTGATTTCAGCTCAGGTCACGATCTCAGGGATGTGGAATCGAGCCTCGTGTCTGGCTCTGTGCTGAGCATTGAGCCTGTTTAAGATTCTCTCTCTCTCTCTCTCTCTCTCTCTCTCTCTCTCTCTCTCTCCCTCCCTCTGCCCCTCTCCCCTGCTTTCACTCTCTCTTTCTAAAGTAAAATTTTTTAAAAATTGGGTATGGTGTAAGGTAGGGCCAATCTGCTTTTGGTTGGTGAAATTCTCATAATTAACAACACTGACCAAAGAGAATCCCAACACAGTAAACTCAGAACTGGTGCAACATTTTAGAGCTGATCTGAATACTTTCTAAACATTTGTGTAGATAAAAAAAGTTCTGTGATTTTTGAAAGTGACCTATAGTTAGTGAAGCCTAAAAATGTAAGAAGCTAAGCAATGTAAATATAAATAGTATAAATCTGTTTTTTAAACTACTGGTCTTGATCCACTGGTGGGTTATTAAATCAATTCAGTGGGTCATAACCAATATATATTTGTTAAAGTCCAATAAAAACAGAACAGAAACTATCAGAATGTACTCCCTAAATTAAAGAGTGTCACTTCATAACTTTTGTGTTATGTATATGTATGTTTGTGTATAAAAGGAATTGGTGTAAAATGTGTTTCTTACTGTTGACCATATTTTTTAAAGTTAGAAAAACACTGTGTAAGCTACAATTGCAGAATTCTTCCATTCCACAAACATTCATTGAGTGCTTATTTTGTGCCAGGCCCTCTGGTAAGTTCTGGGGATAAAATGATAAATAGCACATGGTCTCCACCCTATAACAGCATGCATACGCAGTCCTATCCATACGTCGTTTCCAGACATAAGAGATTATTCCTTGGTTCACTTTTCCCCAACCACAAAGACACCTTCCAACCATTGATGTTTGGTCCTGTGGCACTTATTTTTTTATTTTTATTTTTTTTGCAATTAGTGCTTAGCTGTTTACCTCATTCAAGATTTGCAATCATATTTGCTTTTCTTCTGACTAAGGGAACTTTGTTCCCAGGTTCATAATCGCATACTATGTTTATTATATTGGGAAGAAAGTATAGATTTAGTAGTGGGAGTTGGCCACAACTGAATTGATTCCCATTTTATGCCAATTAAAACTAGTTCTAGTAAGATAATTCAGGTATTTTTAAATACGGTTATATTACTTCTTAAGGGAGAAATATCAAATAATGACAAAATTTTTATTTTTCAAGGGTTTGGCAAAACAGAGTGTTGGCATTAATAGTGGTATTTAACCACTTTTCAGTTTGGGTTTAGGAAAATTAGTGTGCTGTGTTTCCAGTCATCCAATTGAGTCACTTCTTTATGGCAGCTGTGTACAATCACAGCTCTGACATTTGCTCCTTCTCTTTATCTGAGACACCATTTGTCAGCATCTAAACACCATACATTCCCAGGAGATATAGAAGATCTTAATTTAAAATTTAAAAAATTATAACCAGTTCAACATGCCAGACAGGTTGAACACTTACACACACACACACACACACACACACACACACACCCCACTTCCACAAATACATCCAATTTTGAATGACTCTATTACGTTCCCACGCATGATTTTTAGAGCTTATAAAATTTTACCTGCAACCTCCCAATTTTACTTTGAATTTGATTAAGTTCCTTTTCTCTTCCTCTCCCTAATTCTGTCAACTGTTATCTTGCCCTTCACTAAATGACTTGCCCATTTGTTACAAGATCTTAACTACCAAAGCCAGGCTCGTAACCCATTTCTTCTGACCTCCAACTGATTGATCTTTTTCATTATACTTCTCTGTGTTAAGTCAGCTTTCTTTTTCTGAGTGGTTGCCTATAAATAAGAAAAAAATCTGGAACATTTTAATATAAGTGTTAATCTTGATTATAAACCAATAATTAGGTTACAATATGTACAGCTATGTTTTGATTTAAATCAAAAAACATAAGAAAATAAAACTAAATCAGTATTTTATTTTTTCTTAGTATCCAAACTTAGAGATTTTTTTTAAAAAGATAATTTGGAAGGGGGTGCCTGGGTGGCTCAGTCGGTTAAGCGTCTGACTTCGGCTCAGGTCATGTTCACGGTCCATGAGTTTGAGCCCCACATCAGGCTCTGTGCTGACAACTCAGAGCCTGGAGCCTGCTCTGGATTCTGTGTCTGTCTCTCTCTCACCCCTCCCACACTTATGCTCTGTCTCTCTGTCTCTCTCTCAAAAATAAACAAACATTAAAAACATTTTTTAAAAAAGATAATTTGGAAGAATTGAAAGAAATAATTTTAAAGCCATTTCAAGAGTAATGTTTTCTTTCCTACTGAATGAAATAACTCCGTTTTTCTTTGATTCGTTTGTTTTTGAAAATATTTTCTTTTATAATTTGTAAACATCTATGAAGTTAATGATGACATTTAATTCCAAGGAAATTCCATTCGGTAATTTCAATAGTTTTAAGTTAGACTAATTAAATTTTAAAGTTTTTAATGGTTTGAAAACATTTTAAAGGTTCAAAGACACTTTGATTTTCAGGGAATAAAAAAGAGAGCTTTTGGGGTTGTCTGGGTGGCTCAGTAGGTTAGGCATCCAACTTCGACTCAGGTCATGATCTCGCAGTTTGTGAGTTGGAGAACTACATCGAGTCTGTGCTGACAGCTCGGAGCCTGAAGCCTGCTTCAGATTCTGTGTCTCCCTCTCTCTCTGTCCCTCCCCTGCTCATGCTCTGTCCCTCTCTGTCTCAAAAATAAATAAACATTAAAAATAAAAAAAAAAAGAGTTTTTGCCCCGCTTCACTGGATTTTCTCTACTTTTCCCCTAAAAATTGACCTACTTTGCATATCAGACAGGCCTCTAAATATCAAGAGGTAGGAAGCAGAATGAGTAGATGTTAGGAAGAAGAGAACTCCTGGTCACCCTGGAATGGCAGAGCTTTCAGAATGGGAGAGTCGTCCTACTTTCTCATTAGTCTTTTCCTTTCAAGAGTATTAAGTAAGTGTGGTAGAATGGAAAGAGTCCCGACCTTTATCTCTGCTCATTGTGACCTTGAGCGGGGACTCACTCTCCCTGAAGTTAGTTTCCTCATCTATAAAATGAAAATATATATTCCCATAATCTCATCAATGAGATGACTTGAGAAAATGCTGATTCAGGCTCCTAGTAGGGACTCAGCAAGTGTCGTTTAGCAACTGGGTGAAAGCACTGAGAATGTTTTCTTTTTTTTAATTGATTGATTAATTTTGTTATTACTGTTTAATTTTTTTTAATGTTTACTTTTGAGAGAGAGGGAGAGTGTGAGTGGGAGAGGGTCAGAGAGAATCAGAAGCAGGCTCTGTGCTGACAGCAGAGAGCCCAATGTTGGGCTCGAACTCACAAACCGTGAGATTATGCCCTCATCTGAAGCTGGACACATAACTGAGCCACCCAGGTGCCCCCGAGAATGTTCTTTCTGAAAGTCACTCATTAATATACTAAAGCACCGTTTGGATGCTAAATTGTATTTTTAATACATTTTTGTGAAATACTTTTTGAAGTATTTTTTCATATATATACATATATATATCCTAGTCCTCAATCTGCATCAACACTGTATCTTCCTTTCTTGCATGTAACAAGTCACTAGTATAATGAATAGACTTTTAAAAAAATGTTTATTTATTCTTGAGAGACAGAGTGTGAGTGGGGGAGGAGCAGAGAGAGAGAGAGGGAGACACAGAATCTGAAGCAGGCTCCAGGCTCTAAGCTGTCAGCACAGAGCCCAATGCGGGGCTTGAACTCACGAACCATTGAGATCGTGACCTGAGCGGAAGTCGGACACTTAACTGACTGAGCCACCCAGGTGCCCCTGAATAGATTTTGAAATAGTGATGAACCTCATATTTCTGTATGAGATTGGTTTCTCATGACACCTGTGTGATTTTAGAGGTCGTAGGCTTTGTCATGTAAAGCTAAAAAAGCAAACACTTGTTATGATGGAAAGCATGAGACATATACAGAAGTGGACAGAATAGGAAATGAACCCCCTTGTACTCATAATCTGGTGTCAGTTTGTGGCGACTCTTGTTTCATCTGTACTCTCACTCACCTCCCTCTCGTTTATACAATCCTGAAGCAAATCCCCCAAACACATTTCATCATAAAACTTTCAAACTGTTTTAAAATGTTCTTAAGTCTTCTACTTAAAAGTTGGTTCAGGGGCACCTGGGTAGGTCAGTTGGTTACTTGATTTCAGCTCAAGTCATGATCTTGAGAAGGATCCGGAGTCAGGCTCTGAGTTAGGTGTGGAGCCTGCTTGGGGTTCTCTCTCTCCCTCTCTCTTTCTGCCCCACCCCTGCTTGTTCCTGTGTGCATTCTCTCTCTCTCTCTCTCTCTCTCTCTCTCTCTCTCTCTCTCTCTCTCTCAAAATAAATAAATAAATATGGGTGCCTGGGTGGCTCAGTTGGTTAAGTGTTGACTCTTGGTTTTGGCTCAGGTCATGATCTCATGGTTTTGTGAGTTTGAGCCCCACATCAGGCTCTGCACTGGCAGCATGGAGCCTGCTTGGGATTCTTTCTCTCTCTCTCTCTCTCTCTCTCTCTCTGTGCCCCTACCCCGCTCACACACACACACACACACACACACACACACACACGCACAGTCTCTCTCTCTCTCTCTCAAATAAATAAACTTTAAAATTTTTTTTAAATAAATAAACTTAAAAAAAACCTGGCTCAAATTATTATACTCTGGGAGATTTAGGACTTATCAGAAAAGTTTCTTTATGGAAATTATTTCAGCTCTATTACCGGTGAGTTATAAAATGAGTTTATTGCTGAGAGGACCATTGTCTGCATGCTACAAGTTCCAGAGTTCCCAAGGACATAAATATGTTCAGGCTGAGAAATGGGCAAGTAACTTGGACGTGGGGAAAGGCAGTTATGGTAGTTTCAGTTGCTAACAACAACAACAACAACAACAACAACAACAGCAACAATCAAAAGAAAAAACAAAAGCAAAGCAACCCTTGTGTACCTATGCCAAGAACAGATTTCAGCAGATGTTGGTTCCCTAAGCTTTGGGGTAGCTGGGTGGGGCCTGGGTTGGCAGAGTCCTGGGTGGTCATGTTGAGCCACTGGTAGCCCTCTTTGCGTTCCTCTACCCCTTGTGTGAGGGTACAAATGAGAATTGTGTGCTAAAGGTTAGGCACTGCAAAGACCTTAATCTTCCCTTGTGGAAGACCTTACTGGGAGTAATTATGCTCCTCTGTGCGTCTGCTTGTTCCTATGCACATAGTTCAGTCTTCTGGTCCAATACTTATTATATTTTGGTTGGTGAAGTGTCTCTCTTCTCCTACTAAGATTTAATTGCCTTGACACAGAAGCCATGGTTTATTGATTTTTTATTTTTTTATGCCAAGGACCTACTGGACTGAATGCCTGAAATTAAGTAAGTGGGCTAGAGATGTCTGTTGAATGATTGGCTGCTGGCTGTTTAATTTGCAAAACCATGCCCAGTAGTAAGCAAATAATGCAAATGTCACCTCCTCAAGGATCTTTTCATCATTGCGATTCTTGATTCTCTTAACGGTTTTATTTTTCTTCATACCAACCGAAATTAAGTTTTTTTTTTTTGTTTTGTTTTGTTTTTAAATAAACACTAGGCTACTTCAATTTTTTTTTTTTTCAACTTTTTTTTTTTTTTTTTTTTTTATTTTTGGGAGAGAGAGAGACAGAGCATGAACGGGGGAGGGGCAGAGAGAGAGGGAGACACAGAATCGGAAACAGGCTCCAGGCTCCGAGCCATCAGCCCAGAGCCCGACGCGGGGCTCGAACTCACGGACCGCGAGATCGTGACCTGGCTGAAGTCGGACGCTTAACTGACTGCGCCACCCAGGCGCCCCCGAAATTAAGTTTTTAAACTTGTGTTTATTGTTTGTCTCCCTGTACTAGAATGTAAACTCCATAAAGACAGGGATTTTTTTTTTAAGACTTTATTATTTTAGAGCAGCTTTAGATTCACAGCAAAACTAAGAGTAAGACACAGATTTTCCCCTGAGGCAGGAATTATTTATTCACTGTTGTAGCCCTAGCTCATATTATGCCTAACTCGACAAGTGGTAGGTGCCCAACAAAAATCTTTGTTATTGTACCAGTAGTAATGTCATAGATTCAATCACCTTTAGAAGTTGTATTTTCGTAATTTATGCCCACAAAATTGGTTAATATGTAAATCCCCAGGCTCCGGCTACTGATGTGAGTTTGTCTCAGGCAGCCACCTGCCTTTCTGGTTTTGTGAACATAATTTTGTTTTGAACTTTTGAACTCATGTGGCAACTTTGCTTTTGATACACTGAACAGCTACTATTGATACACAACTTTTGTTTTGAACAGAGCTTTAGGACTGACCTGGAAGTTTGAGCCTGGAACTCCACTCTGTGCTTCCTTATTATTTCAGATATTCTCTTCCCACTGTGATTTTTCAGTAATATTATTTCCCTTATCCCCTTTTACATAAGAGGTTTTCCAGCACCTACATGCCTATTTCTTAAGCTCCTGACACCTAAAGGAACATTTTTAATACATCTAAGACACGACATTTGGGGGTGACACCTTTCTGGGGGTGACAGTCTGGCACAGGGTAGACTTTCCTTCTATTTTGCATTTCAAACAAATGCATTTTAAATGTTTGAGTAACTGGTAGGTTGGTCATGAATTGCATTTACAGTTGACCTTTTAACAATATGAGTGTTAGGGGCTCCCTGTGCAGTTGAAAATCTGCTTATAACAGTGACCCCCCACTAATAGCTTACTGTCGACCTGAAGCCTTACTGGTAACATAAACAGTCAATGAACACATATTTTGTATGTTTGATGTATTGTACACTGTATTCTTATAATAAAATAATCTAGAGAAAAGAAAATCATAAGGAAAGGGCACCTGGGTGTCTCAGTCGGTTAAGCATCCGACTTTGACTCAGGTCATCATCTCCTGATTCATGGGATCAAGCCCCGAGTTGGGCTCTCGCTGACAAAGCAGAGCCTGGAGCCTGCTTTGGATTCTGTTTCCCTCTCTCTCTCTCTCTCTCTCTCTCTCTGCCCTCCCCCACTCACTTGTGTGTGTGCTCTCTCTCTCTCTCAAAATAAATAAACTTAAAAAAAGAAAATCATAAGGAAGAGAACATATATTTACAGTGACTATACTGTATTATCAAAGAAAAATCTGTGTGCACAGTTCAAGGGTCAACTGTATATGTTTAGAAAGGTTAACTGTTTATGCTTAGAAACTTTTGTACACTCTTGGGAGGAGATTGGGGAGGGAGTTAAGGGGATGAGTATGCTCTACTAAAAAGTAATGCTTTATTGACATTTATATTGGCAGCATCTTTTCCTAGCCCTGTAACATGGATATGTGGATATTTTTTCCTCATCAAAGTATTTTTCTGTTTTAAATCTCCTGTAACTATCCAATTATTCTTTCAGTAAAACTTCAGTAATTCTTTTTTTTTTTAACGTTTTTTTTTTAAATTTTATTTATTTTTGAGACAGAGAGAGACAGAGCATGAACGGGGGAGGGGCAGAGAGAGAGGGAGACACAGAATCGGAAGCAGGCTCCAGGCTCTGAGCCATCAGCCCAGAGCCCGACGCGGGGCTCGAACTCACGGACCGCGAGATTGTGACCTGAGCTGAAGTCAGACGCTTAACCGACTGAGCCACCCAGGCGCCCCAAAACTTCAGTAATCGAATCTAATCCTCCACTACTTTCGAAAACATATTTTTAATCTATCATATTGCATGCTTAAAGCATGTAATGTCATATGAAACAGATAAAACAAACATTTACAAACCATAAGATCAGTAACAATTATAATATATGGGCAAAGTCAACCCAACCACAGGATGAAAAGATATTTATGTCTAAATGGAAAAACAAAAACAAAATCGAAAAGAAAAATAAATCTCAGCCTTGACTTTTTATGTAAATAATGACTTTTTTCCTTTTCTTTCTACTTATTTTTTTAAATGTTTATTTATTTTTGAGAGAGAGAGAGAGAGGGAGATAGCAAGTGGAGGAGAGGCCAAGAGAAAGGGGGACAGAAGACCCCAAAAGTGCTCTGCGCTGACAGCAGAGAGCCAGACACAGGTCTCAATTTCACAAACCATGAGATCATGACCTGAGCTGAAGTTAAATGCTTAACTGACTGAGACACCCAGGTGCCCCTCTTTCTAATTATTTTAAACATTGCAGAAGCCATATAAGCTTCTTGTAAAAAAAAGTCAAGTCACTTGAATACCAATGTTCATAATAGTGTTATTCAAAGGAGGACAAAAAAATGTCCATCTAAATGGACCACCTAAACCATCTAAATGTCCACCAACTGATGAATGGATAAACAGAATGTGTGGTATATACAGTGGAATAGTATTTAGCAATAAAAATGAATGAAGCACTGATAACGTGTTACAACATGTATGAGTCTCAAAAAAAATTATATCATATAATTCCATTTATATGAAATGTTTAGAATAGGCAAGTCCATAGTGACACAAAGTAGAGTAGATAGGAGAGGAAAGAATGAAGAATAATTGTTAGTGGGAATAGTTTCCTTTTTGGGGGTGACAAAATGTTCTGGAATTAGACAATGGTGATGGTTGTACAACTTTATCAAACATACTAATATCCACTAACTTATTTGTTTAAAAGCCTGAATTTTATGATGTGTGAATTTTATCTCAATTTTCAAAATATCAAGAAAAAAATATTTATATCCTCCTTTGCTGAATAAGAACTATCATGTGTTTTTACTTTTCCTTGCTTCACCCGTCTACCTTGTTATGTCATTCTGTTGTTCCAGGGTTGCAGCTCAAAGAGGCCAGGCAAGTGGACAAAGAGGGTCTAAAACCCTAGCTATGTACTCATTCCACCTGAAATAAGGGGTGACTTTTTCTAATCCACCCAGAAGTGCTTTAGGAACTAGCAGTGGCTTTAATCATTTTAATGGGCTTTTAGGGTAGTGAAGGTTGGCAAATATGTGTACTTAGGGTACTATCTTGGATTAAAAGTCAAATACTTCATTTTCCTATAATACTATAATGGGTTATTTTCCAGAATGGAACACTCTTTCGCCATCTCTTTACAAGTTGGGTTGAAAATTATCTGATTAATCTCAAGAAGCACATTTCTAGTTTGAATGTGTTGAAGGAATTACAGTTCCTTTAAATTTGCTTAAAAAAAAAAAAGATTCAGTGTATTGTTCAACTTTACATTATGATCCTCCAATAGTTTTTATATATCACTAAAGTACCACCACTACCAAGGGGGATTTCCTGAAACTTACTTGTTCTAACAATGCAACTTTTCTGACAGCATTCTTGTACATTTCAAAAGTGCTCAAATAATAGTATTCTTGACACTAAATTTAATCAGTGAGTCAACACACATTTATTGAATTACTATTATGTTGAAAATAACACTCTATTCCAAACAGGAAGAATCCTTAATCATGGTACTGCGCATACAAAGTGTCTGTATGCCTGGTGCGTGGTAGGTACTCAACAAATATTTGCAAGTGAATCAAGAACAAACACAATTGATCAAGAGCAGTCAATAGCCATAGATTTAATAGGTCCTTACTTCCATCTTCAGAGAGAGAAGGGAAACTATCTGATGTAAAAACTGTGATATAATTAATGACTAGTTCTAAGAGAAATCCCAGAATTCTGGCAAATTAACCATTGTTTTAGTGTTAAGTATTTGCATTGTTTTAAGCTGCAAATTTTCTTCAGTGATTGTGTGTGTGTGTGTGTGTGTGACTATGTTTTCTGTTTGTTTATTTGTTTATGAAGGCAGTATTTACTGCTAACTTTCAGCATCACTCAAAAGTGTTTCCATATACAAATCAATAATCAGTGGTTCTCAAATCTGGCTGCAAATCAAACACTTAGTGTTTTGTTTTTGGTTTTATTTGTTTCTAATCCTAGAAAGGTGGAATCCAGGATTCCTAGAGTAATTAGAACCACATGGTTGAACTTGTAAATATAGATTTAAGATGTATCCTAGGTGATATTTCAAGTTTTTTATTTGTAACTACTCAAATTCTACATAAACATTTTTTTTCTTATAAAAAAATCAGAAGATTTCAAATATGCCAAATTCTCATCCTGGTTCCCAATCTTGCCGAAGCACTTCTTATGCACAGCTGAAAGTTTTACTAGAACTCAAAATATAAGGCCAGATTTTTAACGTTGTTCTCTATCACATGAATTAGAAAGTCCAAGTCCTAATAGACAGAGGGAAGAAATGCAAATCTTTCAAGTATTTAAGGGCCATCATTTAGGATGATATCCTACCAAAGGAATCTCTTCCTTCTCACGGAAAAAAAAAAAGTTTAATTCCAATTACTCTTAGTAAGAAATGTGAGCCATGGAAATAGTAAACATATTCAGTATGTGGGGAAAATAGTTGGTATTCAGTAAACACCAAGTAATTTATTGGCTTGGCAAGGCTCCCTTGAACTCTAGTATATAGTTAACTCTTACTTATCTGGGACCAGATTCACTATTTTGTGAATTGTTTGTAATGCCTGTGAGCTTCTCTCCATCACGTTGCTAAATTCGAGGCTATCAGTAGTGCTGCTGCGAGACCCGTGGAATCAAGCTCAGTGGTGGGCTTATGTAGTTGACTTTCAAATCCTTATGAAGCACATAATTTTTGCCACACACTGCGTTAGGCTGAAAGGCAAAAACCCTGCTTTTAGGGAGCTCACAGTTCTGTAGAAGAGGCAGACAAGTTTAAAAAAAAAATCTAGAATACAGTGTGGTAAGTGCTATGGAAGGGGTGTTACATGGTGTCATGGGGTACTAGCAAGGGGAGAAACCTAACTCAGGTTGAGGGGGGTGGTTAATGGGAAGGCTTCCCATTAAGCTTACCAGAGCTTAATCTTGAAGGATGAGTACAATCCAGCCATACAAAAATATTTAGGAGGTAGGATCCAAGGCCTTAAAAAAAAAAAAAAGTAAAAACAAAACACTCAAGAAAAACATTTGCACTAGAGACCATAAGTCTAAGCTCATGCTCAGGTTTCTGACTTAAGCAATCAATGGCTCAGGTTGAGACATGTTGAGTTTCAGGTGTTTGTGAGGGACGTCCTAGTGAAGTTGTCTATAGACAATCAGGAATCTACTCCTGTGACTTTGGAAAAGGGTCTGGCATGGAAATATAATGTGGAGTTGTCATTGTTCACTTAGCAACCAAACCCACTGATGTGAATGAGATCGCCAGGGAGAAGGTGAGGAGGCCTGGGAGAAATCTCTGGGGAAGATGAGCTTTGAAGGGGTAGATGGAATCTAATAAGGAAGAGCCAGAGAAATAGAAAAAAGGGAAATGAGAACAGCTTGGTATAATGGAGGTCAAAGAAGAAGAAAGCAACACTCTCAGATGGCACAGAGAGGTCAGTTAAGGTAGGCCTGGTAACCGGTGAAAGATGAGACAGAGGCAGAAGCTGTATCAGTCAGAAATATTTATTGAGCACCTACCGTGTCTCAAGGATTGTAAATGTCATGCTTTTTACTCTTTGCTACAACCTTCTGAAGGAACGCAGTATTATTATTGTTGTCATCCTCATAAGATAGATGAGGAGACTGAGACAGAGAGAGGCCTTGACCAGAGTCATACAACTAGTATGCAACAGATCAAAGATAACTCGGCTCTACCTACTTCTGAGTCCAGTCTCTTAGTCATTTCGGGTTACCAGTTGTGGTGAGCAAGGTGAGATAATGTGTGTAGATGCCTTTTTAGAGACATTTATCAGTGAAATAAGGAGGGTAGATTTTACAAACGGGACACTGAGTCTAAGGTGGGTTTATGGTCTTTGGTTTTTATTTTTGTTTTTAAGAAGAGAGAAGTTTGCACATGATTTTAAGCTAAAAAGAAAGAGTGAGTGAAAAGAAAGAAAGAGAAGTGTCAAGAATGAAGAGGTTGATGCATTTTTAGCCGTATTTCTATTTCCGTGGCTGGATCCAAATACATCTGGAAAGAAGCCATCAGTTTGAATAACTGAAGCTATTTGGTACTGTATAAGTACGTCTTATGAAAGAAAACACCTATAATAAATGTCCATCCCATCTTTTCTCATTTTGGAATGCATTAATATAATTAGTATAATTCATGATAAAGCAGACTGAATTTCTTATTTAACTACAATTCACAACTGTACTTGCCATATCAAACTAGGCCACATCTATCTTGTTCAAGGCGAATATTAACAGTTAGGGATAGGCTGCCTTTTTACTTTTCCTTTGTATGTTCACCTTACAAAATCGAATGCCTTCTTTCTTTCCATCAGTTACTGTGCTCCAATGGAGTGCCCAGAGTTCTTTCGCAGCAGGAAAAAAAGTGCCCAAAGCTCTTAGCTGGTCCTGCTGTGGTACTAGAAATTATTGCTTTCAGTTCTCCCAGATCTTATTTTTTTTTAATATATGCAAATCTGGTTAAACTTTACTTAAACTGAGCTTCTAGTAATTACACTAGAAAGGACAAGACAATCCAATGTTTCTTGGTTATAAAGGACTCATAATGAAATCCATAACTAGAGCTCTTTGTACATTCCTCTCCAAAAGATAATAGTTTTGTAGCTTTGGTGGAGTGACATCTAAATCATACTCTAGTTCATGATTTCATACCTTGAAGACAGACTTACTAGGACCTACTGTGCCATGGAACTAATGCCAGGGCTGTGGAGAAAATGCAAAGTACAATGCATATGGCTTCTTTAGGGGCTTTTAACTTTCTTGGAAGAGATTAGATGGTTACAGAAATGACTAGAATTCAGAGTAGTAAGGGGCCAATATAAATGGTAATATGGTGTTGTATCACTTTAATTTCTTCCCTTTAAAAATAATTATACCAGTAATGCAAGAATTTATTTTTGTTGAAAGAAATAAAGAAATATCTAGAATACATTATAAAAGTTCCCTCTTACTACCTCCTCACTTCCACTTCCCTTCCCGGATTGAGGCGTTTCTCACTAATTTCTTCTCTATGCATTTTCATACATATGGAAGGATGTATGTAGTTTAACACATGCGCTTTCACAGCTGTTTGACATAAATTATTTAAAATGCATCGTTCTGTGAATTTTTCACTTAATAAGGTCTTTTCATGTCAGAACACACAGATCTATTCTTTTTAAAGTCAGTGTAGTATTACTACAGGATAAATTTTTAAATGTATCCTACAAAAGAGAGTGAAACAAAACAATTCAGTTCTAAAACTTTTGATTGGCAAACACTAGCAATTATATTAAATTACTTCCACGTTTAATTTCTTGTTTGAGAAGACTAAGCCTCTTAGAAATTTTCTCTTACCTTTTTAATCTTTTAACAACATAGATTTAATGCATTGTTTTGATATATGAAATGCCTTACACAAATATTTTACTAAAACGAAGTGTTCTTAAAAGGAAGACTTAAGTAAAAAATACTGGAATGCTACCTCACAAGCATATATAATTGAATGCTGTGGATCCCACAGGTGGAAATAGAATAAAATAAAGTAAAAAATCTCAAATATTTAAGGACAATGAGAGTTCTTTCTAAAAATTTTAGTTCTTTTCTCATTATTGTTAAACTAAAATCTTTTTAAAAAACAAGATGTTATGCACATCTTGTTTTAAAATATATCTGCCTGTACGCATGTGTAGAGAAATACCAAGGAAAAAGTTAAGTTTATGTCTTAACAGTGGTTATCTCTGGGTGGTGGGATGTATTCAAGGTGATTCTTATTCTCTACCTTTTTCCGAACTTTTTAATTTTAAAACTAATGAATACATACATGTTACTTTTCTTAATTAGAAAAAAGTTGAAACAATATAATGAATTAATAGTAAATGAACCAAATGATCATGTCTCTAGATTTAGAAAAAGAAACATTCCCTCTTTATCTTTGTATTTCTCCACGTTACTTTTACTCAAGTAGCTGTCAAATTTTAAAAATTTATAAAGCCAAGAAATAACATTGGACCATTATGCGTAATGTATAAAATTATAACCTTGGGTCAAAATAAAGTTAAAAATATACTTTTAATATATAAATAAACACAACGTCTAACATAGTTTATTCTAGTGTTATTAGGCCAACACAAAAAATATATTTGTATTTGCTAATAAGTTATGTCTCTTTTGTTAAATAACTGATTTTTTAAGTTTATAATTTAACAAAATTTAGCTTTTGAAAAAGCTTATTCTTGTCATTTCCAAAAAAAGAGAGGGGAAAGGAGAGAGGAAGCTGTGTTTACTGGGAAAGTTGCAACATTCAGTCCGTAAGTACTTTTTGCTTGAGATATTTTTTTCAACTACTTCTCTTACATAAGAGCCCTGTAATATCTCCATTGGGAGAAATAACACTGGGCTACACTATTTCTTTTTAATTTTTCCTCCAGATAGTGTTTACAAATCAACATGTAGGAATGACTCCATATTCAAAGTTATTAGCCAACGCTAGTGCCCATTTGCCATTAAGGACAATTGGTAATTTTAACAATCAATGAGAGTTTATTTTAGGAGAAAACGTACTGAAATTTGCAGGAAATAACCTTTTTGTTCCAAAACAGCTGTCATTGAGCACCATTATATCTACAACAATTAAAATTATCTTTGGTGACTTTTAGCATTTGGCATTGCTCCATTATTGTTCAGTTAAATATTTTTCAAGTTTGCTAGGACTTTTGCCCACTGTGTGCTTACGGCCCTTTATTGTCAATATGTATCTTAGAATTCACCTTTGTGACATTGCTTTTTTGTGTTGTGGGAGAGAATGTAATTTCTGAGTGAATTGCCTGAGAAATCAAGTAATATTTATTAGGAAATTATAGCACATATCTACAAGTTACTTACAAAAATATGATTACAGTGTATTCCATTATATTTGGCAGCAGATAGCCCCTTTGCTCTTTTTCTAGATCCTTACAAAAAATTCCCAGTTTAAAGAATTAGCTGTTCAGTGGACAAAAGAGCAAAGGGTGACATGTGCTGTCATTTTGATAAATGTAATTGAAAATTGTGAAGAAAATTTCTAAGTTTAAGTCACGCGGGCCATCAGTCAGGGGATTGATTGTCAAAAACAAAACCAAACAAAAACATGATTTTGCATGGCAGTGGGAGTCATACACAGGTTAGCTCAGCACCCATCCAAAATGAGTACTGCTTAGAAAAAAGGAACAAACCTGACATTCTGTAATATGTCACCCAATCTAAATCTTAAGACTTCATGTTTGTTTAATTTTGAAAAGAAAGTAAATGTTTGTCTTCAGAAATGATTAATTAAATACTGAAATACAATGGCTTAGAGACCCTAACTGCATCATATGATAAAGGGCAATACTTTTATAATATCTCAGGCCTTGATTACTATTACTTTGTTATTGTATTTTGAGAGAGTTTATTTGCTGTTTTTTTATTCAAACAAAAAGGTGTTTGGAGAATATTTAAGAGTTATTACTCACTAGTTAAACCTAGAATACTGATATCAGTAAACATTTTTTTTACTCTTTTTTAATGTTTATTTATTTTTGAGAGAGACAGACAGAAAGACAGAGCGATAGAGTGCGAGTGGGGGAGGGGCAGAGAGAGAGGGACACACAGAATCGGAAGCAGGCTCCAGGCTCCTAGCTGTCAACACAGAGCCCCATGTGGGGCTTGAACTCAGGAACCCTGAGATCATGACCTGAACAGAAGTCAGATGCTCAACTGACTGAGCCACCCAGGCGCTCCCCCCACAAACATTTCTTATACCCTAATACTTTCTGAATGCTTGCAAGCCCATAATTAACATTTCAAACCAAAAAAAAAAAAAAAAATTACTGGAAAGGATTTAGAAAGGCTAATTGGGTGACACTGATTTAAGAAATTTCAATAAGCTTTAGAAATTCAAAGCAATTTAAGCTTTGTGTGGTATACTTAGAGCATTGTCGATTTACACAAATTGTCTTTATGCTGACTCCCTTTGATACTCTTCTCTCTGTTATGTCCTAGCAGATATTCTTATTTCTGAATTCCCCCTCCCACACCCAATTTCATATAATCAAATCTTGGACTGTTTTTGAGGAGAAATAGTAGTTAACAAAATTGGCTTTCTAACTGAGGATCAAAAATGGCAGGCGTGCAATATAATGCAAAACCTTGGTAAAATTTAAAATTGGCTAATAACTTGAAGACAGACACTCCAAATTGTTGAAAAGTCTTATGGAATACTAGTGACTTTTCTTCTCTTGATAATTTTCTGAATTTTTCAGAAACTCATGTGTTTTTTTATAGTGAGAAAAATAGTAAAATATGGGGAAGAGTTTCCCATTGATCATGAGAGTGGGAATAAAATATGTAAAACACCAGTTTTTTTTGAAAGAATAAAAAAAGTTACTTTTGTAAAAGAATCCAGGCCTCTAAGCTCTTCCTCTCATTTGTGGAACATAAAGTATATTTTGGATCAAAACATGGAACATTCCAGACAATGTGAAATCTAGAAAGGAACTGCACCTGTATCCCGATGCAGCGCCAAAAAAATATAGCTACTGAATAAATAGTTTTCCTAAATTAGGAAAAAGAATTCAAGTCCACTTTCCACTTAGTACCATGCACAAAAGTGAAAGTTTTACTCTTGGCATGAGTTTCATAGAAATCATGAGATAGTAATTATTAGCAAGAAGGTATTTTTCAGAGTTTTATTACACCGAAAGTTTTAAGTGGAAGAGTAGTTATTGTAGAATATAACTCAGTGCTTTGCTTTAACTGAATATTCGATTTTTAATTAAACTATAGCTATTTACTTTGTAAGTTTTGAGAATTACTTGATTAATTACTTTCCTGAAAACTAGTACTTGTGCCAATCAGAAGACACAATGTATTTGAGGATTTGTTTACCTAAACTGATGCCCTTGGTAGGGATGAATTAAGCTTCCTCAGAATTTTCTGTAAGAAGAGTAACATTCACATAATGGCACTTCTAAAAAAAGTGATCTTTTTCCTTGGAAAATATGAAGCAATGTATGTGGAAAGCTGCAAAATCTGGAGTTACAGGCAGATTAGGCAAGGGACATCTGGTACAAAAAAAAAAAAAAAGAATTAAATCATGGCTAAAGATTGTTTCCAGCAAAAGTAGTAATTAATAAATGGAACGAACTATTAACATGTATTTTTGGAACAAACCATTAGTAAAATTTTTAAAAAATAATCAGAAGTTGTAAAAGAATTCTGATAGAGGAGAGACATGAGATGAAGAGGGAACTTGAGAAAGAAGAATGAGTTTGTGACCACACATGAGACGTTGCCATTATTTTTGTTATCTTTGCAGAAAACCTCAGACTAACCAGGAGATCAGACTGAGGAGATGAGCTAAAATTTAACTCTAGGCTAGATCTTTTGCCTATGTCTTATATTTTTCCTTAAAAAACTGCATGTGCGTGTGTTTGGGTTTTGGGTGTATTTCATTGTAGAAAAATCTCTCTTGCATGTTCTACAGTTTACAGCAAAAAGTAAAAAGCAAATGAAGCATGTGAAACTGTTCTCAGACATAGAAGACAGATCAAAATTAAGTCTTCACCTTTGCATTTTTAACTTCAACAGAGCTATTGCAGGTTTCTTTAAAGCCTGATGATTTAGCTGCACTCATTTTCAGAGGTTTTTTTTTTTTTTTTCAGTAATCTTAGCAAATGCTTAAGAAAGCTAAATTGACAAAAGCAGTCCCAAACCAGTAAAATGATCTGTATTTCTTTCTTTCTTCATTGGACCTCTTTGTTAATCTTCATTAACAAAAGTTTCTCCATTTATCAGAGTTTGAAGCTGCTCTTGAATTTGCAAAACCATTTAAGGGTTTGGTGATACAATCTATTGTTTTACTGTATACATACACACACATATACAATATATTATATATATTACACACACACACACACACACACACACACACACACACACACCCCAAGCATTCTACTCGAAGCTGGAGATACAACACTGAAAATTCAGAAAAGTTTCCCAAGCTTGCTGTACCCCAAGTTCTTTACCAAGAAATTTTGTAAAGGTTCTAATGATCTCTACAGCGGTATCAAAAATTATTTCTCCTTTTTCTAATTTGGAAAACAAGAACAGTGGCCATTACTTGTTTCTTAGTAATTTTCCACATGCCAGTCATCCTATCTTGGAACTCTTCAGTCTCAGACCAAACCCCTCTAACTGGTGTATGACTTTTCCCATGTGACCCTTTAAATAAATTCTAAGATTTTTCCCATAATTAATTAATCTCAGAAATCAAAATGAAACATGTCACCAAGGTCTTATTTAAAGCCAAGAAATTTATTGGCTATTATCCAGCCTTCCTTCTAAATTAAACAACCCCAAACATTACTCTTGCCATCCTTGCTTCTTGATTTTAGGCATTTTCTCTCCAGACAACTGGGGCACATATAAGAAAGAGTTTTGATATGTCCACATTTTGACCAGGATGACATTTATATTTTATTGTGATGATACATAAGGAGAGTTTTCTCTAAAATGTGCATACCTGTGTGCTTTAAAAAAGGTACACGCAGGGCGCCTGGGTGGCTCAGTCGGTTAAGCGGTGGACTTCAGCTCGGGTCATGATCTCGCGGTTTGTGGGTTCGAGCCCCGTGTCGGGCTCTGTGCTGACAGCTCAGAGCCTGGAGCCTGTTTCAGATTCTGTGTCTCCCTCTCTCTGACCCTCCCCCATTCATCCTCTGTCTCTCTCTGTCTCAAAAATAAATAAACGTTAAAAAAAAAAAAGGTACACACAATAGAAATTAATTTACCCATTCTCAGTAGTAAAATGCTATTATATCATTTTTCTTTCTTTTTTTTTTTTTGAATGATCCAAAATATAACAGCTCAAAATCTTTTCTCAAAGCTCGGCTCTTTAAGCCTGGTAACAATTTAATGTACAACTAAATCTTTATGATTTATAGATGGATTACTTGAATTATACTTTATCTTTGGTGACTCAGTTCTTCCTCACCTTTGCCACTTGTCAGGTTCAAGGATGCTGAACATGAAGCTGAACTGAGTCAGGGTCAAACATGTAGAGTGTAATCATGGAGTGTTTGTGTGTGTGTGTGTGTGTGTGTGTGTGTGTGTGTGTGCGCGCGCGCGTGTGTGTATGAGAGAGAGACAGAGACAGAGACAGAGACAGATTTAATTCCCAAGCCTAACTTGAGATTACCCATTTTTTAGAAAGAAAAAAGTTTCTCTTTTGTTGAGGTAGCTAAAACATTGCTTACAAGTAAAGAGAAAGCTGGGCACCACTTCTTCCTCCTTCCCTTCCTTTCTCTCCCCTTTCCTTTCCCACTGCCTTTCTTCCTTCCTTTCCTCACATCCAAGGGTCTCATCTTAGCTGAAAGCAAAGGATTCCTTGGCAGCTGCATAGGTAGGATACGTTCACATCCACCCCTCAGAGTACACGCCTCTGGTCCCTGGGGGGACATTGGTCGGGGTGTGGTGACCACTACCCGCTGAAGCCCGTAGCCTCTTAGCCTACACCTCCCCTGACACAACGTCAGAGCTAGGATGTCTTCTCCCTCGCCTTTTCCCGCCTCTGCATTTTGCCTTGATCTTTTTCTAGGTCTGTCTGCAGGCCTCCCTCTGTCTCTGTGTTTGCTCTTGGCTCTGTTTCCCTTTCATTTATTCATGTTTTCTCCATTTTTCTTTCTTGAATTTAGATGAGAGAGCTGGCGATTTGATACATTTGTATTTCTTTAAAGATAGAATTGCTGTAACTTCTAATTTTTTTTCCATGGGTCAGTGACCTTTGACAGGAAGAAAGCATTCTTAACTATGGCTTGCAGAATTACTGCTTAGAAAATGTATGAGATATGCAGAGGGGCTACTGTTAATTTTTTAAAGTTTCTTATGATAATTTTAGAAAGAAAACATCATAAACTTTGAAAAGCATACTTACCCTTGGGGAGAGTTGCTAGATTTAGCAAATAAAGATGTAGGACACTTGGTTAAATATAAATTTCAGATAAATGATGAATAATTGTCTAGTATAACTATTCTCATGCAATTTTTGAGACATATGTATACTAAAAAAGCATTTATTATTTATCTGTTGCTCATCTGGGTATTCAGGATTTTATGCCTATCTTTTATATGTATGTAATATTTGTAGCCAGGTGGTTTTTGTTTGGGTACTAGTTGTATTTAGAGTTTCTTATGCAGTTTCCCATTGATATTTTACTGCCCCTGAGGATGGTCATCAGATAAAGGTGAGTAACAGTGAAAAAATTATAATTAAAATTAATTTTGCCATTTACTTGTTCTGTGCATGAGTTCTATGCAAGGAAATGGTACTTTTCTCATTTATTTGTCCCCCACTAATTCTGAATTCAAAATAATATATTGACTTTATATTTTCCCCCTTGGGTATATATATTCTTTTACTTCCTTCCCATTCCATATAAAATGTAGACGTTTAAAGAGAAAAAAGTACCTACATATTCAATTCTTTATCACCTCCCTCTGAAACAGGCACTCATTTACTTAATAAACATTGTAAAAAGGCAGCATTTCTGAACCTCTTACAAAAACAGTCAGGTAATAGTTGTACTAGGTAGACTTTTTTCTTTTTTCTTTCTTTTTAAAAATGTTTATTTATTTTTGAGAGAGAGGGAGAGAGAGAGAGAGAGAGAGAGAGAGAGAGAGAGAGAGATAATGAGTGGGGGAGGGGCAGAGAGAGAGAGGGAGACACAGAATCTGAAGCAGGCTCCAGGCTCTGAGCTGTCAGCCCAGAGTCCCACGTGGGGCTCAAACCCACAAACCACGAGATCATGACCTGAGCCGAAGTTGGACGCTTAACTGACTGAGCCACCCAGGCGCTCCTAGGTAGACTTTTTTCTTAATCGCTGTCTCATTTTAAAATAAAATACCAGAAAGAAAGCAGGGTAACTATAGTAGTAACAATAGCTAGCACTTATCAAGCACTTACCATTTGTCAGGCACTGTTCAAACATTATATATAAATGGCTTAAATTATTTAAATCCCCAAAACCAATGAAGTAGGCACTATTATTATCCCCCCAGTTTCCTCTGTTATTTACATATTGTCACAATTAACGGACCAATATGGATCTATTACTATTAAAGACTATATTATTATTAAAGTCTATACTTTATTCAGAGGTAGGGGTTTGGGGGAGACAGACCATAAAGGCAAAGTGGCATTCTCAACATACCATGTCAACCTGATTGCGTGGCTGACATATTTGTCAGGTTTCCTCCCTGTGAAGTGACTCTTTCTCCCCACCACCCACACCTTCTGTAATGTACTCTTGGGAAGGAAGTCACTATTCCCAACCCACCCTTACTGGGCAGAGAGTTATAATTGAGCTATTACTGTCATAACAGTTTTATTGAGATATAATTCACATACCTGCCAATAATCTACTTAAAGTGCACAGTTCGGTGGTTCTCAATGTATTCAGAATTGTGCAAACATCACCACAACCAATATTAAAACATTTTTATCTCCCCCAAAAGAAACCCCATACCTATTAATAGTCATTCCCCCCTTTTCCTCACCTCCCCCTCCCCCAGCTATGGCAACCGAATCTACTGTCTTTATAGATATGCCTATTCTGAACATTTCATGTACATGTAACTGTGGTGTCTTGTGACTGGCTTATTTCACAGAATGCTTTTTAAAAAAAATTTTTTTAAATGTTTATTTATTTTTGAGAAAGAGAGACATAGCATGAGTGGAGGGAGGGGCAGAGTGAGAGGGAGGCACAGAATCTAAAGCAGGCTCCAGGCTCTGAGCTGTCAGCACAGAGCCTGATGTGGGCTCGAACTCATGAGATCGTGACCTGAGCTGAAGTCGGATGCTTAACTGAGCCACCCAGGTGCCCTAACGCTTAGCATGTTTTTGAGGCACATCCATGTTGTAGCATGTACCTCATTGCTCTTTATTGCTGGATAATATTCTATTATATGGACAGACCACATTTTGTTTACACATTCATCAGCTGATGGACATTTGGATCGCTTTCCTTTTTTGGCTGCTATGAATAATGTTGGTATTAACATTTGTGCACAAGTTTTTATGTAGATATGTGTCTCCATTTTTCTTGGCTAAATACCTAGGAGTAAAGTTGCTGGGTATAATTTAGCTATTTTTAAAATAAGAAAAACATGGCTGGGTAGGCTGTGGGCTGGCCCCACTTTCAGTCATCCACATGGGCTAGAAAAGCCTAGCCAATTGCCCTATAAAGCCATAACACAAGGCCCCACCCCTAATCCATTGGCAGGTCACCAAATTGTAAGCATGTTGACTAAGATGAAAGAAAACAGCTTCATAAAAGCCTGCCCACACATCCCATTCTATAAACCTATGGCAAATAACATAGTTTATATGCACTGAAAAAAAAAATACTGATCCCATATAATCACTAGTTTCTGTTAAAAAGTTATGAGAAAGCTTTGCTTGTCCTGCATCTAGATATTCTTCGAGATGCATAGAGTAGGTCACTTACTTAAATCCCCTTTTTGAAATTCTTCTAAGGCTGCCACTGTCACTATTAAGACTAAGTATTATTTATCAAGAAAACAAGAACTAAGCAAGGGGCAGTAAGTAGCCACTACTTTCTAGTGTACGGGGTATATGTATCATTTTAAGGAAGTATTTGGCCGTAGGAAAAAAATACATGATTATACAGCTTTAAGCACAGACACTGGAGAAGCGGGGGTGGGGAGAGAGAAGAGGAACAGAAAAAAACAGAGAATCTAAAGTCTAGACTGCCACTCCTTCCCATTAACCACTCATGGTAGGAACCGGTCATGTAAACGGCAATTTTAAAAAGTTGAAAGATACTTGATCATATTTCTCTTCTTGGTGGCAAGAAATGAAACTCAAGTAGTTTGTAAGAGATATCATTATATTATTTATTTAAAAATAAGTGGCCCATCAGTGCTTCCAGATAAATGCCATGTCCATTATTCCTTTGAAATATAATTACCAAAATTAAGCAGGACACTTAGAGCTAGTCCTTTAGCAGAGAATAAGAAAGGGGGAGATAAGTCTGTTTTCAATGAATAATAAAACTCCAGAAGATAGTGGTCCACACAAACTTGTCATGTCTTCTCTTTCTTTTGTTCTGTGTTCCTTCGCCAAGAATCTATGATATGGTCCCACACAACTGGAGGAAAATAACTGCTGGCTGATTCTAACTGATTTACTTCTGTATCTACCTGTAGAATTTTGCTGACTCCTGATTGAAAAGATACTTATGAAGCAATCTATGAAAATGCAAGTCATAGTCTGGCCACTGTATGTCAGGTATGTGTAAGAGGAGGGTGCTATACAAAAGAAAAGGACAGGAAATTGCTTTTTTAAAGTATGCAATCATGGCTGTGCACCTAAAATAAAGTCCTAAAAAATGAGCTAGGTTAGCATGTGTTTAAAATAAGGGATCTCTGGCAGGTATTCACGTAGCAAAATCTGAGGGAAAGGTTTACCTCAGGAAGAAGGGTAGAAACTCCTTTCCTGGGGACATTTCCAAACAGACTAGATGTGTCTCTGCTTGGAATGATGTAGATCAGAGCCGATGTGCAGGGAATGTGTCTCAGGTGTGCGGAGATACTGATCACTTCAGTCGTAAGGGAGGTTGGGCAGGGCCCGGGGCCCATAGAGACCCAAGAATGATCTTTGTCCACAAGCGTCCTCTTGGATATACCCCTGTGTGCCACATAAATGCCATTTTCTATAGGCTCCACGGTGTGAAAGAGGTTCAGAGGCTCATATTTAGGCGAAGCTTGCCAGAGGTTGACCTATATGATTATTCAGTAAGGATTAAGGATGTAACAAGTTCTTCATGATTTCATCCTCATGAAGGTAAACAATGATGTAAGAATTGTAAGTTGGTTTTTATTTAGCTTTAGAATTTGTTTATTTATTGATTTAGATTTTTGTTTTTCAGTGAAAATATGGCCATTTCTCAGGGAGTGAGGACTACAGTGTTTTAGCTGGGCATTATGGACTCGGGGTCAAGTGGCTCTTAGCCAGGACTCACAGAAAGTTCCAGTGCATTTATGGTCTCCTTTGTTAGTGTGATTCTTGGTGTCTTGATTCTGATAACTGGCGTTCTACCCTATTTTTCTGCCTGAATTCCTGTCTTGGTGTTTTGCCTGATACCCCAGAACCCCCTAGACCTTAGGTCCTGTCTTGTTCTTACAAGTCTCTCCTCCAAAGGAATGAATATCTCTGCTCCTGAAATCAAGCCCACGGCATTCCAGGAAGGAAAGAAAAAAAAAAAACAACAACAACCCAGCATCTGTAGATAAACACGTTTGGAGAGATTGTAAGTAGTTCAGCATGACTAAAATGAAGTGGAAAGATCTGAGAAGAGTAAAAAATAAAATGAGGTAAGTAGGGAACTTATCATGAAAGACCTCATATGTCATTTTAAGGGTATAATATGTCCCTGTCCTGCTGAGGACATAATGTGGATATACAGATATCATGTATAGCATATATAAATATATTTTTAAAATCGACTTTATTATAAAATAATGCATGCTCACTAAAGAATTACATTTGGAAAATATAATGAAATTTAAAGACTAAGATAAAGATTACCTATTATCTCATTACCCAGATGGAATCACTGATGGTATTTTGGTGTATATATTTCCAGATTTATTTTATGTGGATGATACATTGTTATTTAGCATAAATAGAATAGTCTGCTTTCTTCCCTTAACGTTACAGTTTGTACTTTTCCCATGCTGCTAAAATTGTTCCAAAACACAATTTTAATGATTGCTTAATATTTCATTTTCAGTCATACAATTTATTTAGGCATTACCCTAGTACTTGACGTTAGGTTGCTTTCGATTTTTTTCTTCTTATAAGTAATAGTGCAATAAATATTCTTGTACATAAATACTGATACTCTTCCCTGGTCATTTCTTTGGGATAGTTTCCTTGCAGTAGAATGTCTAGGTCAAGGCAAAAACCTCAAATTTTTCTTCCTATTAATTTTTAAATTACATTCCATCAAGGTTGTATTCTCTTTTATTTATATATAAATCAGAGCATCTCATTACATTCTTTTCAACACTTAGAACAAAATTATTATTTTTTATCTATGTGACTCTGATAAGCAAATAGTGGTATTTTTTTTAATTGAAATGCATTTGGTAACTAATGAGGTGAGCGTCATTTTTAATGTATTTTTTTTAATTGTGTTTTTTTTTTTCATTAAATGGTTTGTCGATGTCATTTTATGATTTTCCTATTGACATTTTAGTGTTAGACTATTAATATAAATCCTTCTCAAGTGGCCTTTTTGTGTATGAATGTAAGTTGGGTATATTTAAGTAGAAGATATTGTAAAAAAGAAAAAGAAAAGAAAGTAAAAACTGACAAAAATAACTCTATAAACCTAATTTAAGAATATCTTGGAAGGGATTATATTTCTTCATACTCTTCTTATTGATATTAAAGGTAAGCTAAAAACGGACAGATAACCTTTAGGATAATGTGACTCACTAACCTAAATAAAATTGTCTGCTCTAATTGTGTTGTTATTGTAGTTACTCCTTTCCTCCAAGGGTTGAAAGTAATCAAATGTATTTTGTTTAAAAGATCTTATGTTCCATCTTCTTCTGGATTGTGGGCTGCTTGTAGGAATAAGAATATAGAAAGAGCCACGATGAACACAAAAGATTTTTAAAAGAAGAACAGGTGAAAACATTCACATAAGAATTTGAGGGCACAATTTACCATTAGCAAACTTCAAGTCAGGGACACCTGAGTGGCTCAGTGGTTAAGTGTCCAAGTCTTGATTTCGGCACAGGTTGTGATCCCAGGATTGTGGGATTGAGCCACACTCAGTGTGGAGTCTGCTTCGGATTCTCTCCCCTTGCCCCTCTCCCCTGTTCACGAACGCTCTCTCTCTCGCTAAAAGAAAAGAAAAGAAAAGAAAAAAGAAAAGAAAAGAAAAGAAAAGAGAAGAAAAGAAAAGAAAAACACTTCAATGTAAATAGTCTTCTGTACTTAACCCAATGCACAGAGAGGATATATACAATATGAACTTGGAAAGACTGTTAGATGATAGTCAAAGTTCAGGGCCACCAAAGAACTTTCCTCCCCTAAATTAAGCCACACACAAAAAATGAAGTGAAAAGAGCAAAGGTATGTAATTGATGCTGCAGACCAGCCAGGGTGTCTATCTTATTCTACAAACTTCAAGAATATCACCCAATATAACACAAATTTTAACAAATTAGAAGGAGATGCAGGAAATAGACTCTTGACTTTAAGAGAGAAACACAGTGAGGCAATCAGTGTGGGCAGATAAAATTCTGGAAAACCTTGCTGAGTGAGGTTTGGTGGCACCAAGAGTGGGAATGTAAATGACAGAAGGTAGGAACTTCTTTTTTTTTTCATAATGTGTTTTTTATTTTATTTTTTATTTTTTTAATATATGAAATTTATTGTCAAATTGGTTTCCATACAACACCCAGTGCTCATCCCAAAAGGTGCCCTCCTCAATACCCATCATCCACCTTCCCCTCCCTCCCACCCCCCATCAACCCTCAGTTTGTTCTCAGTTTTTAAGAGTCTCTTATGCTTTGTCTCTCTCCCACTCTAACCTCTTTTTTTTTTTTTTAGAAGGTAGGAACTTCTAACTTGAAGCCCCACCCTCCAGCCTCAGATAAATAGTATGAGCCCAATTTAGAAAAACTCATAGAATTCACATCTTTTTTCCTTTGGTGTAAAGTAAAAGAGGATTTTGTTTATTTGTTTGTCTTTGTTTTTGTTTTTGTTCAAGGTGCCAATAAAATCCCTGGATGGCAGATGGGAGGGAGAACATTAGGTCACACCAAAGTGAAAATTGAAACACCCAATTCTTGCATTCTTGCACACTCAATACACCAGCTTAATGACCCTGAAGCAGGGGAACAGAGTGAAACTCAAGAGAACCTCAGTGACCCCAACTATTTGCCTGCAAGGCCAGACCCTTGCCTCCCCCAACTCAACAGAATGGTCTTGTTATGCAGGGCTCATTAAAGAGGTGAGGAAGTTCCATGGTCTCATCTCTCCAAGTTGCAAACTCTCCAGCCCCTTCCTGCTCCCACAGGCAGGTCAAAAATAGAACAAAACCACAACCCATTAACATGGCCCTTAAAATCATGTTCTGAGGGAGAGATTCAAATATTAACCAGATGAACAAGGTCTGGAGTTAAGGAGAATCTGCCTACACTATTTGGGGGCAAAAAGGCCAGGATAGGATTGTCAAGCCAAGGTAGGAGGCAAAACTAGGTGAAATGGGACCTGTGCAAAAATTTGTTAGTCTCCCTCCATAGCCCCCCACCCCCACCCCCGAAGGAAAGAAATGCAGTGGAGAATCCAAACTGGAAGAAAAGTTATCCTGGAAGGAAAAGAAATGTTTAGATACTATATTCTTCACACTCTTGAGGAAATTTAGAAGAACATTAAGTAACACAATGACAGCTAAGTTCTAGAAGGAGCTGGAAATGTCAACAGAAGGAACTGAGGAGAAAATGGTACAGTCCCAGAACAAAGAAACATGTTAGAAATAAAAAGGCACAGAGTGAATATGTGGAGAACCAAGTCAAAGATATATTCCGTGATGGAAATATTACTGAAATTCCTATAGACTTCCCGGAAAAGGGGTCAAGCCTCCTACACAGGGAAAAGGAATTAAGTTAGCTTGAGACTTCTCTTAAACATTCATCTGAAAACAGTGAAGCAACATCTAAATGCTTTGAGAGATAAGGGATTTGACTGAAAAGTTCTAAACCGAGTGTCCTTTAGGCAACAGATACATACAGGCAACATATAGATAATAGTGTTGGATAAGCAAGGGTTCTGGAGATAGACCATTTCTGAAAAGTCTACTTGATGATATAATTCAATCAACAGAGAGTTGAAATAAAATGAAAACCTGCAATGTCTGAGTCACAGCATACACTTATTTTCAATTTTGTTGGCAAATGCCAAAATGGTCTCCAAAGTGGTCCTTTGGATTTAAACTGCAGCAAGAATACACAGTATCAACTTTCCCACCTGCTTGCCCACGCTTTGTATTGTAAGATTTTAAATTTGTTTCCAATCTGATGTGCACCAAATGGTATCTCATTGCTGTTTTATTTTGCATTTTTCTGATGTGAAGCTGGATTACTCTCCAAAGTAGCTGTACTAATTTTCAATCCCATTAACAGTAGATTAGATTTTTTCTGCCCCACATCATGTTTTAAACGTTTCTTTATTTATTTGTTTTGTGTGAGAGAGAACACGCATGCTCACAAGCAGGGAGGTACAGAGAGAGAGGGAGGGAGAGAGGATCTCAAGCAGGGTCCATGCTGACAGCACAGACTCTGATGCAAGGTTCAAACCCATGAACTGTGAGATCATGACCTGAGCTGAAATCAAGAGCCAGATGCTTAACTGACTGAGCCACGCAGGCGCCCCTCCACTTCATTGACCACATGTGGGGAATGAGGATATCATCAGTTGGCCTAATGTAGCCTGAAAATTTGACATAACCTCTTTTTTAAATTAATATAAAAAAATCTTTCTAAGTTTATTTATTTTTAGAGAGAAAGGCAGTGGGTGAGGGGCAGAGAGAGAGAGAGAGAGAGAGAGAGAATCCTAAGCAGGCTCCACGCTGACAGCACAGAGCCTGATGCAGGGCTGGAACCCATGAATGGTGAGATCATGACCTGAGCTGAAACCAAGAGTCAGACACTTAACCAACTGAGCCAACCTCTTTTAACCATTTGTAAACACTTCTAGATGCTCTCATACAGACTGCATATTATAGATACATCATGACCTTCTCCTTTCATTCAACAATATATTGTAGAGGGTTCCACAATCTCCCTTCCCTTTACCCCTTACCAACAGCAAAGTCTGTGAAGGAATTGTGTAGGCAAACTATTCCTTCCTTCCTTTGTCACATAATTTAACTAAAACTCAGTAAGGTTTTAATGGAGTATCAAGTTGAAAATCCTGAACAACATATGGATTTTCTTCCCCTTTTTGTGGTAGACCATCCAATGGATCTTCCTTTTCCTACCTTATGTCACTATTTGATAAGATAAACTTTATCCCCAAACTGGCTGTGGTTTCACAAAAATATGAATATTTATAATTCTTTTAATGTTTATTTTTGAGAGAGAGAGAGAGAGAGAGGCAGAGAGAGAGAGGAAGACACAGAATCTGAAGCAGGCTCCAGGCTCTAAGCTGTCAGCACAGAGCCCAATTTGGGGCTCGAACTCAATGAACCGTGAGATCATGACCCGAGCTGAAGTCGGACACTCAAACGACCGAGCCACCCAGGCGCCCCAAAATATGAATATAAATAAACTATTGATTCAGCCAAATTGCTTAATTTCTAGTTAGTCATGAAATCATAAAATACAGGCTCCTTAGATACCTAAGTAATATTTTATTGGGCAAATCCCTCTGAGATAAGTCAAACTGCACCCTTTACAGATTATATTTTATAGTCACTCTCCAGTTTTATTACTGTATAGAGTCAACCACAGTTTCCTTATTTCATCTTTGTAACTTGAGTTTGTCTGCATTCCTGTCAAGAACACACTTTCTCCTGCTGAGGATATTAATGATGATCTAACAAGAACATCTAGGAAGTAAGCACCTAGTATGGTGGCTGGCACATAATGGCTGTCTGACATTAGAAGTTGTTGAACACGTGAAAATTAAGTTCTGTTATCCTTTTTAAATTGAGGTATAATTAAAATATAATATTGTATTAGTTTCAGGTGTACAACATACTGATTTGGCAATTCTATACATCATTTGGTGGTTGCCATGATAAGTGTAGTCACTATCCATCATCATTCAATGTTATTACAGTATTATTGACAATATTCCCTATGCTGTTCTTTTCATCTCTGTGATTTATTTTATAACTGGAAGCTTGCACCTCTTTAAGTTCTATTTTATGATTAAATTTCCCATTAAATCCATCACTGCTTCCCCTCTTATATCTGAATTGTCATTTTAAATGGTGGAATATAGACTCCTCCCCACAAACTAATCCCTTAGGGCCCTGTCTTTTCCCTTAATCACAAAACAAACTTATGTGTCCAGAACTCACATCAAGCAGCCATTTCCACTTGAATTGGAAAGGATTAAGTGCAAGTGGCCAGAATGCTAATTCTAATCTTAAGACTTTGCTTCCTATTTCAAATTTTTGTTTATATTCTAATTGATAAGATGGATCAAATCCATATCTTTACCTCTGTTCCTCTGTGAAGCATCATCAAAGACAGAATAAGAATTTCAAATGGCATACACTCATTAGTACAGAGAGAGTGAGAGAGGAGATGACAATGGATGCAAGATTCCACAAATTTCTAAGACACGGGAAGTAGAAGGACCTGTCATAACTGACTTAATGGAATGGAGAAAGCTAAAACCTAAATCTACAGATGGCAGAAGGCAATGAGAAGACAGTTAATTCATTCTACAGAACTCTAAAAAGTTCAGGAATTGAGGCATCAGGTGAACCTTGGGATGGAGAGGATTGAGGACTGGTTGAAAGTCTGTGCCACAAGCATTTAGCTCCCCACATCTACTTCATTACTCCACCTAGTTAGGTGACTACTCCTCTCTTAGCCTATACAAGAATAGAGATGAATTCCTTGAAGAAATTGAAAGTGAGAGGCTCTGGGAGAAGGGACTGTAGGCATAATGGAGGGTGTGGGTGAGCACATTGCAAAAGCACCACCTTTGTGCTCCAGCATCCAAGCTTATAGCTTCCTCTTGCCCCCAATCAGCCCTCTAACTCCCCATCCATCCCTACAGCCATCACACTTTCCCCCAACCGGAAGATTGGATGATTCTCCCTGGAGAAACTGCCTCAAGAGGAGACAAATGTAGACACTGACATTTGGAGACATCTCAGTGAAACAAATAGGCCCTACCAAATCACATGGCTTGAAGCCCACAAGTCAGCAAGCCCTGCCATGCCTCACTCTTAAGTAGAATCTGTCAAAGATCACTAGACATTTGAGGAACACCTCCAACATGACAGGCACACAAGTAATAATAAAATAATAATAATTTGGTTTCAATAGTCTGAAAAAAACCCACAAAATCTCACAGCAAAGAAATAGAAACAATGCAGAGAGCAGAAAACAGGTTCAGTCATATTCTGAAAGAAAAGTATATACTGCATCCAAGACATAAGTAAAATCAGAAACAAGAAAGATCTCTCGAAAATTAAAATTGTGATAGCTAAAATTAAAAAAAAGTCAATATAAGGATTAGGAGATATAATTGAGGAACTGTCTCAGAAAGTAGAATTAAAAGACCAAAAGGTGAAAAACAGAAAAGAGAAGTAAATTAGAGGATCATGCCAGAATTTGAAAAATAGGAATTCTAGAAAGAGAGAGTAGGAACAGTAACAAATTATAAACCATTGGGAAAAAAGAAATCCATCTCAAGAATAGAGAGATGCTAGATAGATAGATAGATAGATAGATAGATAGATGTAGATAGATAGGAGACAGGAGGATGGACAGATGGATATATGGGAAGGGAAAGGCAGGATCTTTTAGTAGAATGCTGAGCATTTACTTGTAAATGTGTAAATGTGAAGGGAGTACAAGAGTTGAATCATCATTTGCAGCCATCAAAATAAAGATTGGTTTAGTCAAGAATCATCAATGGATGCAAAATTTGAGGGAAATTACAACGAAGAGAACATTAGCATGGTCTTAAAGTGTATTCCCACAAATTACTTATTGCAAGGGGAAAAACAAACTATCTAACGGGGAAAAAATTAAATATCACCTTGACCAGGTGACCAAAATTCACCAAAGGGGCAAAGATACATGGATGTCTCCAAATGTGATGCCCTAAAAAGCATATATGACTAGGAACTCTGATGAGGAATCTATAACTTGAATCTAACCATGAAGAAACATCAGGAAACCAAAATGAGGAGCATCCTGTTTAAAAAGCGGGGGGGAGGGTTGGTGGTATTTTTTTTTATATAAAAAAAGCATCATAAAAGACAAAGATAGACTATAGAATTATCCCAGATTAAAGGGGATTAATGACATCTAAATGCAATACCTGATCTTAGACTGGATCCTGTAGCAGAGGGGCATAAAATATATTAAAAAAAAACAACACTTCTGGGGTGCCTGGGTGGCTCAGTCGGTTGAGCGACCGACTTCAGCTCAGGTCATGATCTCGCGGTTTGTGAGTTAGAGCCCCACGTCAGGCTCTGTGCTGACAGCTCAGAGCCTGGAGCCTGCTTCTGATTCTGTGTCTCCCTCTCTCTCTGCCCCTCCCCCACTCATGCTCTGTCTCTCTCTGTCTCAGAAATAAATAAACATTAAAAAAAATTAAAAAAAAACATTTCTGGATCAACTGACAAAATTGATCTATTGGAATATGAATGGTAGATTATTATGTCAAGGTCAAATTTATCAAAGTTGATGATAGACCTATAAATATATAAGAGATATAGATATCTTTATTCTTATAAAATATATATTGAAATATTCAGGGATAAAGGGCCTTTATATATAGAACTTAGTTGTAAATGGTTCAGGAAAAATATTTTGTATACATATTAACACACTTTTGTGTATGTGTGTATGTGCACACTAATGGGGCAAAAATGTTAAGAATAGGAAAATCTGGGGAAAACTATAATATATGATTACACCCATGTAATCTTGAAGCTATTTCAAATAAAAAGATGTTGAAAATTGCTTCTCTCAAATTCCTTGGGAAGCTACTAGATGATGTACTCTGAAAAAGGTGTGGAGCAAACCAATAACAAAGAAGACAAAAATCCAGGAGACTGGGGAAACAACTCTGGAGAAAGGAAAGACAATTCCCAGGATGATGGTAATGGCAACATCAGCAACTTTGTAAGAGGCCAAAAAGAACAACTAATCCCAACTTGGAGTAGGGGGATGGAGAAATTCCAGAAAGATGTCACCCAATTCCCCCTGGATGAAACCAATAGATCACCTGAGGTGGCTGACTTGTTTAAAGGAGTTTTATGACTCCTTTGAAGAGTTTGGTAAAAATAGATAGTGGAAAAAAAAAAAAGTGAGGGGCAATGACTAACTCCAGGAAAAATAAACATACAGAAAAGGAAATACTATATACTATTGGCTCACTCATGAATAATATGTACATGGCAATAATAATGTAAACACAGAATGTTCATTTGTCTAAAACTTGTGATAGAAATATGTTGAGAAAGGAAAGAAGGAAAGAAAGAAAGGACAGGGGGTTAATACGGGAAGAGTGCTAAATTCACAGCTTCTATAGTTGCAAGCTAGATAACACCCAAGGTGACTAATAAAGAAAAAGCAGCATAGGCAAACAATCAGAAATATGGAGAGAACTCTCAGAAGAAGCGGAAAGAGCAGAAGAAGGTGGTAAAAGACACTGAAAAGTGTCTGAGAAGCAGAACTCAGAAACAGTCGTCTGAAGAAATGGATTGTAGTTTTGAGGGGCATTCTTTGTTTGTAATAAGGTTTATAATACTATTTGTTCACTTATTGCATGTCTTGTTTGAATAAAGGAGAACATTTTAAAATTCCTAATATCTACTTATTATGACAATTAATAATGCATTTATTTTATATTTCTTTTTTCGATAGTACTAGGATAGAAGTAAAGCAAGGGGGAGCTGCCAATTAGAAAGGTTTGATTGTTATATTCAAGACAAAATTTAGTTTATGTTAATTTTTAAAAGCTCTGTTTGTGCAGGGTGCCTGGGTGGCTCAGTCGGTTAAGCGACTGACTTCAGCTCAGGTCATGATGTCATAGCTTGTGAGTTTGATCCCTGTATCGGGCTCTGTGCTGACAGCTCGGAGCCTGGAGCCTGCTTTGGATTCTGTGTCTCCCTCTCTTCTGCCCTTCCCCACTCGCACTCTGTCTCTCTCTCTCCTTCAAAAATAAATAAACATTAAACAAAATTAAAAAAAAATTAAAAGCTGTGTGTGTGTGTGTGTGTGTGTGTGTGTGTGTGTGTGATGTGTGTTGGTTTGGAAGGGGAGGGGAAAAGGAAGGGTGGATTTTGAATAATTCAGGTATTTGCGGAACGAAAGGAGGAAGCTGTATTCATTACATGTGCTGTAATATGCTCATGCTTAAGAAAGTAATTATGATCCAGGAGGAGTTTGATGCCTAAAAATAAGAAAAGGAAGAACAGAGAGAGGTGTTCCCATCAAATAGAAGGATGTAGTCTATAATTTTAGACACAGAACAGGACGGAAAGGGGAAAACATAGAAAAGATGTTTATTTGATTTTTATGGACTAAGTGCTAGATCTCATAAAGTGGCACAGCTGGGGAATCATTTCACCTGCAGGACAGGTGTAACACAACAAGGCACAAGAGGAGTTTATACACGTTATATGGGTTTCAAGCTGAGATTTCCCTGGGGAAGTAGGGAAGCCAAGGAGAACAGTGTGGGTGGTACACAATCACTCAGTCTGGTTGGTGGAAATTTCAAGGCTAAGCAGAAATATGCTGAATTTTCTTTGGCAAAAAAAAAAAACATGTGTTAAGAATACCAGTGATTTCTTAATCCAGTTTTGCAAGTACAAACAATGACTGACTATTATAAAAAGGGCTATTCAGATTTAGATTTCTTCATAGTTGCAATAAGGCAAAGATCAAATTTTTAATGTAAAAAAGGAAAAACAGAGAAGTAGACAACAAGGGAGAAGTTTCTAAAACTTTAGAGGCATTTTCTTTGCTTTATAATTTATGGCATTTCATACTATATTTTTGAAATGGAAGTTAATATGCAAAACTGAATTATAATGTTATAGTTATGGAGTTTTTACTCTCTCATGTCGATCAAAAATGAAAAGAAGCATATGCTTTTTCAAAGGTTGATGATGTCAATGTTACTGATTGGAAATGCTTCTTGGTTATAATGCCCAAATCCCATCAAAACAAGAATTTTTAAGTCCATCATCTGGATGTTCCCAAACATCTAGATATTTGGTGCCATGTAGACAAAACATACGAATGACATAACCCAAAACACAAAGACATTCCACAGAAACTTGCAGGTTGTGTCCAGATATTTGGGATGGTATGACTAGATGCTCACTGCTCTTATCTCAGGCCTCAGGAAATGGGCTCTGCAAAGTACACAGCTTTGTTTAAATCTGCTTTAAGCTAGCTGGATTTTTTGCTGAAATGAGTTTGATTGCAACTCTTTGCTTTAATAATCATACACACAAGTTTGATCATTTTATTTAGTGTATCAAGCAAAAAATTCAAAAAAGATTTGTACCCTGAGGTACAACCCAGGATCAGGAGTTTGTTAAATGTATTTCAGTGCTCTGCTTGGTTGTCAGCATACAACCTGGTAGCTGCATTTTTAAAGATAACATTTCTGTACCAAGCACGTGTGACTTAGTTGTCTTTTTTTCTTGAACCGAGGACAGTGCAAGAATGAATATCCTCTCTAACCATAGCACCCCCCTGGAGAGAGTCAGGAGTGAGAAGCATTCACTCTACTAGAGGAACATTACCCTAAACACACTACCCCAGATTTGGAACTTAAGAGAGAGGGGAGAGTTTAACCAAATGAGTAAACAAACAAACAAACAAACAAACCCAAAAAAATAAAAACAAAAAAAGAAAGAAAGAAATGCTTCCCTTACCAATAACTTCTAAAGTTATTAATATATATGTTTATATGTATAGATATGGACCTAGAGCCAACAACAAAAAATCAGGCTCCCATGGCTCTAATATAGAAGCAAATAACGACCCAAACCAAATCCTCCTGTGTGGTAAAGAAGTAAATGAGATAGGAAAAAAAAGAAAATACTTCCTGATTTTCTGAGTTTCTGAGGATTTTAGTGAAAGAGATCATTCTTCTTGGCTCAGGACTACTACCTTTTCACTGGTGGCCCTGTGGGAAGTTTACACACTCTTCCATAACAATATAGGACTCTCTTTCCAGAACCACCTATGTTTTGGTGCCCATCAAATAACAGAGTTGTACCATGTGACAGCCAGAAAGGACACGTTTGAGGGAATTCAGTTCAACTCTTCTGTCTTATCCATGAAGGAACAAAGGTGCAGAGATATTAAGGAACTGATCCGCAGTTCTGGAGCTAATGACAAGCCAAGCTCAGGTACCCTGTCACTGGGCGCCATGTTCTCTACTATATTCCTCACATCACACTGCTTCTCATTTGTGAGAGGCACTGCATGTTAACTTGCATTCCCCCCTTATTTCCACTTGCCTCTTAAACTTTTCTTTCTCTCAGGCATGCTCTTGTCTTGCCTCTCATCTTTTCCTTGTTCTCTTAAATTAATCCTCTAACTCTAACCTTATAATTCTCAAATCTTTGCTGAGATAGCATCTGTAATAACTTATTCATGTGTGTTTGAAAATGTTGTGGGAAAATGGTGCATTGAAAAGAATATTAAATTTGGACTTAGGGTTCCTAGGTTGTAATCCCGAGTATGTCTTTAATTTCTGTAACTTTGGAAAAATCACTTTGGGTTTCTTGTAGGCAGTTCATGATTCTATAACGTAAAAGTGTTCTATAAAAATAAAATAAAAAATAAAAGGTCTGGATGATCCTGAAGATTTCTTCTACTTCCACAGTTCCATGATTATTTTGCTTTTGAACAAATTTAACTGTGAAGACAAAACAAAACAAAAAACCCACACCTATTTTTTAAATCTTCATAAATCATCACCCACTGGAATAAATCTACATTCTTCATGCTGTGCCTCAGTGTTAGCTTCCCCTTTCCACCCAGCAAAATGGGAATTACATCTATGTAGTTCTCTTTGCACATTGCTTACCACAGCACCATACAGTCTCAAGGGCTTAATAAGTATTTTTCAATGTGATGATGACAACAATTATAAAATGTGGTGCAAATGCAGACGTTTTAATCCCAGATGCTTACAAATCTTTATAGAAACATCTTTATTATTTGTTTTACTCTTCCTTTCAAAGACCAAGAATAGGGGTACTTGGGTGGCTCAGTTGGTTGAGTGTCCGACTTTGGCCCATGTCATGATCTCGCAGTTTATGGGTTTGGGCCCCGCGTTGGGCTCTGTGCTAACAGCTCGGAGCCTGGAGCCTGCCTCAGATTCTGTCTCCTTCTCTCTGCCCCTCCCCACTCACACTCTATCTATCTCTCAAAAATAAACACTAAAAAAAATTAGATGACAACAACAAAGACCAAGAATAAAACATTAGTTTTGGCAGAAGAACATTGATTAAATTTCTATAGGGTCCATCCCTAGCCAAACTGTTAGTTAATTAAGTTTGAGGGGATCCTAGGAGAGACAGCTTTCTTTCCTGGTCCCTAATAACCAGGTTTCATTTAGTCCATTCAAAAAATATTGGAATCCAAGTAGATAAGAACAATAGTTGAAATACAGGTTCAATAAGATTTTAGCTCTTGAAAAGACTGGTATTTCTTCCCTGTTAATGTGCATTTATTTTTTTTTTATTAGCAGTTTATATTTTTAAAATTTTTTTTTAACGTTTATTTATTTTTGAGACAGAGAGAGACACAGCATGAACGGGGGAGGGGCAGAGAGAGAGGGAGACACAGAATCGGAAGCAGGCTCCAGGCTCTGAGCCATCAGCCCAGAGCTCCACGCGGGGCTCGAACCACGGGACCGCGAGATCGTGACCTGAGCTGAAGTCGGACGCTTAACCGACTGAGCCACCCAGGTGCCCCCTGTTAATGTGCATTTAAAAGAAAAAAGACCTTTTTATGAGACGAAAGGAGGTAACCTGTTTATAAATAAGACTTATGGAGTTTATGTTCTCCAGGATTTGCCAAAACATGTTTCCTAGAAAAGGAATTCCATACTATTGAAAAGGGTTCAGTGTGCCCACAGTCGAAAATGAAAGTTGAGTAGTGAAAGATAACTGCCCAGTAGCAAATATGAGTCACCATTCCAAATGATAAGCAAAAGACAAAAATAAAATAACTGAGAGTAGGAAAACAGAAGCAGAATTACTGGAAGCTTTATTGGATTACCCAGGAGTGTTAGCTTAACTCCTTTTCTAACAGAATTGGATTTGCCTTTTGAAGATGTTCTAGCTATCAAGCACCGTAACAGCTAGCATGGCTGGGCAGCTTCATTGGTTTATTCGCAAATAGATCTTTTTTTTGCTTGTTTGAAGGCAGTCTGTGTTAGAGAGATGGTGTATTGGTACTGTTCTTCCTTGGAAAACAAATGCTCATTTTGAGCTTTCTCTGGGTTTAAACTTGTGCTAGAGACCTGGTGGTGGCTTTAAATGTTGCTATAGGAAAGATTCTTCCCCTATTTCATGTGACACTTTGAGGAAAAAGCACTACAAGGAAAACTGGAGGGAGGGAGAGATCTCTTAAGCCAAGTTCAATGAAAAACAGTGAACATGATCTGATTTTTCATTCCCACAACTCAAGGTGAGTGAGAACAGAAAATCCATTTATTAGTACAAAGAGTGACATTCAGATATTTGGGTGTCTCACTAGAGAACCAAAGATGAGCTACCATTAAAAAGATGTACAGGAAGCTGCACATCTTTACATAACGGCATTCAGAATGACTAGCGAATCTCCCCATCAACCGTAAGGTGAGCTATGAATATACCCCAGTGCTTGACCGTCTTTTGGTGATTTGGGGATATATGTGCCATTCCTTGAAGTGCTTTTCAGTGAAGAATTTATTGTGTAGGGGTTCACTTCTACAATCCACATGTACCCAGTCATATTAGAAAAACATAATTTTAAAAAGATCATGTTGGCCAAGTTGGTCCCCAGTAAAATAATGAGCTGATAATTCCGTATTACTTGTACTTTCTATTTCTTTTCCACCTTCCTTAGCAATTTTTGACCATATATCACTAGCTTCTTGAACAAACATAGAGGAAAATTTAAAAGACGGAGCTTAAGCAAGAATTTGCATCCTATGCAAAAGCAGCAGGTTTGGGAAAAGGGTTTTTGTTGTTGTTGTTGTTGTTGTTGTTGTTTTTTGTTTTTTTTTTTAACTTACATCCAAGTTAGTTAGCATATAGTGCAACAATGATTTCAGGAGTAGATTCCTTAATGCATCTTACCCATTTAGCTCATCCCCCCTCCCACAACCCCTCCAGTAACCCTCTGTTTGTTCTCCATTTTTAAGAGTCTCTTACATTTTGTCCCCCTCCCTGTTTTTATATTCTTTTTGCTTCCCTTCCCTTATGCTCATCGGTTCTGTGTCTTAAAGTCCTCATATGAGTGAAGTCATATGATATTTGTCTTTCTCTGACTGACTAATTTCACTTACCATAATACCCTCTAGTTCCATCCACGTAGTTGCAAATGACAAGATTTCCTTCTTTTTGATTGCCAAGTAATACTCTATTGTATATATATACCACATCTTCTTTATCCATTCATCCATTGATGGACATTTGGGCTCTCTCCATACTTTGACTATTGTTTTTTTAAATATTAAATTTATTGTCAAATTGGTTTCCATACAACTCCCAGTGCTCATCCTAACAGGTGCCTTCCTCAATGCTCATCACCCACCCTCCCCAGGGAAAAGGTTTTGTGAGAGACTGAAACTTTGTTTACCAGGAATTTAAGAATTATGTTTCCTCTGGCCATTCTTTTCAAGTCTCCCAATGAGAATTTGTCAGACTTGACCACCTGAATAAACAGCAATTTTTGCTGGGCAAGTCAGTAAATATGGATTATAAACTACCCAAAGGCAGGACTTTATCATGTTATCTCTCTGACTATGAGGCCAAGCACCAAAACACTGCAAGCGTTTCCTCTAAGGTGACACTCTAAAGAGACAAGGCAGCTGTCTCAGGAGTGGGAAAGCAGGAAACAAGTAAGACACAGAGCTTGATATCCTTTGGACACGTTCCTCAAAAGCCTTGCACCTCTAAAATCATGTTCCCCGAGGCCTGTCTCTGACAGCTAAAATCTCACCACTAGAGACATGGCCATTTGAACTGTTACCTGCTATAATGCAAATATTCCTTGAGAGATCAACACCTACAAATAAACTGCTATCTCTCCATATAGTCACAATAGGATTTCTGTAGTCTGATTCTATTTTTAGTATGACAGTTACCAGAGAGCAAACTTAGATCGTGTGTAGGAATGACAGTGACACTAGCAAGGGGTAGGATGGCATAGAGATGGAGGGAAGGAGAGCCACGTGCAAGAACCACGTGCAGAAACCACATAGAGAAAGTTGTGCAAAGCAAGGGCATTGACCCAAACAATCTCGGGTTCAGCACAGTAAGTGCCTGTTGTGTGCCCAGGAGCTGCATGAGGGCGCTGGGCAGCCAGAGCCAAGGGAATAAAGAAAGAGATTCCTGAAATAGATCTTATCTTCATGGTTTGGTTTAGTTCTGATCCTTGGCTACCTACAGACTAGAAGGGATGACAAGGATTTTGGCTTTGGGGACAGGTCAACCCTGGGGAGGAGAGGATTACAGAATGGTCCAGCAGGGTTTTTGGTTTACCACAGTGTGTGCTGCTCTGTGTGTGTGTGTGTGTGTGTGTGTGTGTGTATGTGTGTGTGTGTGTGTGTTGTTATGGGTTTGGGCATAGACATTGGGATCAGAAATATGACAGCAAAGGGGCATCTGGGTGGCTAAGTCGGTTAAGCGTTGACTTTAGCTCAGGTCATAATCTCACGGTTTGTGGGTTCGAGCCCTGTGTCAGGCTCAGTGCTGACAGCTCAGAACCTGGAGCCTGCTTTGGATTCTGTGTCCCCCTCTTTCTCTGCCCCTCCCCCACTCATGCTCTGTGTCTCAAAATAAATAAACATTAAGAAAAAAGAAATTTGACAGCAGAGCAGGGAGATCTGACATGAACAGCAGAGTGGTTTTGGTAAGCAGATGGACCAGTACAGTAAATGGATCTAAGAATCAAAACAGAAGGCTGGATTTGGGGGTTGCAGGTGGTGAGGAGCCCCATGGCTGGGAGAAACTGCTGATCTTTGCTCTTTTCTCTTGCTTTTCCTTTGGCTTTGTGCCTTCTTTGGCTTTTTTCTCTTTTATTATTTTGTGCTCATCTCTTCTTTCCTTTTTGTTTGTTTTAGTTGTGGTAAAAAAAAAAAAAAACCCACACACACATAATATAAAATGTACCCTTTTATCATTAAAAAAATGTTTTTAGTGTTTATTTATTTTTGAGAAAGAGAGACAGAGTGTGAGTGGGGGAGGGGCAGAGAGAGAGGGAGGCACAGAATCCAAGGTGGGTTCCAGGCTCTGAGCCATCAGTGCAGAGACCCATGTAGAGCGCACATCTCACAAGCTGTGAGATCATGACCTGAGCCGAAGTCAGAAGCTTAACTGAGCCACCCAGGCGTCCCTCTAAGTGCACAGTTCAGTAGTGTTAAATATATTCACTCTGATGGACAACCAACCTCCAGAATATTTTCATCTTGCACAGCTGAAACCGCACCCATTCAATAACAATTCCTTCCTCCCCTCCCCCTTCTCAGCCCCCTGCAGCCACCATTCTACTTTGTGTTTCTATGAATCTGACCACTCTGACCACTCTAAGTACCTCATATAAGTGGAGTCTTACTGCATTTGTGCTTTCCTGAATGGTTTCACTCAACATAATGTCCATGTTGTAGCACATGTTGGAATCTCATTGCTTTTCCAGGCTGATGAAGTTCCACTGTGTTCCAGACCACACGTGGTTTACCCTTCCATCCATCGGTGGACACTGGCAATGCTTCCACTTCTTGGCTACTGTGTGTGCTTTCCATGTCTAGCAGTTCCTTTCCCTCTTCTTAGTGGTACACGTCAGGAATCTGAAGCATGTTTTAAATAATTTCTTCACTAAATAGATCCATCAGGAAGAAGGGAGGAAGCACAGAGTGTGGAAATCAGGAAAACAGCTTGGTAATCCCGTTAACAGTTAACTGCATAATCTTGGACTGTTAGTATGGCTGGGCCTCTGTTTGTACATCTGTAAAATGAGTGGTTTGGTCTAGATGAATGTCCTTCTAAGGTCTGTGGTTTCTTGTTCTTTCTTCTTATGCTTAAGGCAGGAGGGCTAAACTCTGATCTCAAATCAAGTAGATTTTTCCTCACTTGTGTGACACTGTTTTGGATTTTTTTCCCCTTTTAGTAATGATTCTTTAAGAGAAAAATTCTCTACTTCCAAGCTCCTTTTATGAGTCTGTTCATATTTGCAACTTGCGCTGCCTTTGATATGTAATGAGTTTCATCAGCGTCCTTCAGATAAACTCTAAGATTACCTCTTTTAAACCTTAGCCTCAATTAAATTGTTTTTAACACAGAAATATTCATGGAGCACAATTATATCTCCAGAATTATATGGAGGATTAAAAAAGAGAGAAAGGAGAATAAAAGAATGGCATTGCTCTAAAGAAGCTCAAAACCTAACTGTTTGGGGGATTATTGATTTTTAAAATTTCCTTTCAATTTATCCTAACTTATACTTGGATTTTATTCTCTTTACTATTTCTAAAATTGATGAATCCTATGATATTTCTCTGGTTTTCTTTCTCCAGTTAGAACATTATATTTTTTTTGTCTGGGTGACACTAACATGTATCCAGTCTTTCACAAGCTAAAGTCCTTACAAACATTGGCTGGTACAGAGAGTTCTGTCTCTCACCCATGAAGGCATGTCATGAAGAAGAATCAGAAGCAAAAAGTTTTAATTACTCAAAAAGCATGTTGAGTGTATGTGAACTGTCTTAAAGGACGAGGACTCCTACTCTAAAGATGAAGGTTTATGACTGATGACATCACAGCCTAACTAATATTGATAGATTTGAATGAAAGGGTACTAGAACTAGGGAGAATCCAACTGAACTAAAAAAATGAACTTTGGACCCGTTAAATAAGCCAGACTTGACACTTAAATGCCCTGCTCTAAAGAAATAGTCTGGGGTTATTGAACTCATCAAGTTCCCAGGAGAGGTGTATCCTTTTTTTTTTTCTCACGTGATGTTTATTTTTTTTAATATATGAAATTTATTGTCAAATTGGTTTCCATACAACACCCAGTGCTCATCCCAAAAGATGCCCTCTTCAATGCCCATCACCCATCCTCCCCTCCCTCCCACCCCCCATCAACCCTCAGTTTGCTCTCAGTTTTTAAGAGTCTCTTATGCTTTGGCTCTCTCCCACTCTAACCAGGAGAGGTGTATCCTATAAGTATAGTTTTAGTTTGATAAATGAATATAACAGGTTTAAAGGAGAAACATGCAGATAAAAGGGCCCCCTTCCACATGGTTTGGAAGCTGTTTTTACACGTGGCTATTTCAACCGTACATAGCCCCTCTGGAGACAGAGGAGCTCATGTAAAATTTCTGTTAGGAGCTGAATTATATGTCATCTTCTGTGCCTCCTCCCCCCCCCCCCCCATTCATATATTGAAGTCCTAACTTCCAGTACGTCAGATTGTGACTGTATTTGGAGATAGAGCCTTTATTGTTGTGATTAAGTTGCAATGAGGTCATTAGGGTGGCCCTAATGCAGTATCACTGGTGTCCTTATAAGAGGAGAAAATTTGAACACACGCACATATGGAAGGAAGGTAATGTGAAGACAAAGGGAGAAAGCTGCCATCTACAAGCCAAGGAGAGAGGCCTGGGGAGATTCTTCCCTCACTACCCTCAGGAGGAATCAATCCTGCTGAAACCTTCGTTTTGGACCTCCAGCCTCCAGAACTGTGAGACAATAAATTTCTGTTGTTTAAGCCACCCAGTCTGCAGTATTATTATGGCAGCCCTAGCAAGCCAGTACAGTTGTAACACATTTTTAAAAAATTTGGCTAACAAACACCTGTATAGAGCTTACTATGTGCCAGACATACCTCTAAGCACTTTAAAAATTTTGTATTATTTTATTTTTTTAAGAGATTTTTTAAAAGTAGGCTTCACGCCCACCACTGAGCTCAATATGGGGCTCAAACTCATGACCCTGAGATCAAGACCTGAGCCAAGATCAAGAGTCTGACATTTAACCAACTCAGCCACCCAGGTGCCCTTTAAGTTGTTGTTGTTGTTGTTGTTGTTGTTGTTGTTGTTGTTTGAGAGAGAGAGAGAGATTGAAAGGGTAAGTGGGGGAGGGGCAAATGGAGGGGGAGAGAATAATCTTAAGCAGACTCTATGCTCAGCATGGAGCCTGATGCAGGGCTTCATCTCATGACCATAAGATCATGACCTGAGCTGAAATCAAGTCGGATGCTCAACCAACTAAGCCATCCAAGCACCCCAAGATTTTATTTTTAAGTAATCTCTATACCCAACGTGAGACTTGAACTCACAACCCTGTGATCAAGAATCTACTGACTGAGCCAGCCAGGCACCCCAACACTTTACAAATTTTAATTCAATTGTCATAACAACCCTATGAAGTAGAAACTACTATTGTCCCCATTTTACAGATTGGGTAACTGAAGCACAAAGACATTAAGTAGCTTGCCTAACTTAGTAAGTAAAGGAGTCACTATCTGAACACAGGCAGTCTGATTCAAGTCCATGTGCTGAAACCCCTCTTTACAAGGTCTGTCTTCCTTTGTCTCCTGGGATTTAACCAGGGGTTCCAAGATACAGGTTAAAATTTGTCCCCACAGAGGTGTGTATGTGTGTGTGCGTGCGTGTGTGTGTGTGTGTGTGTGTGTGTGTGTTTAAATCTAATACCACATTGCTAAATAGGTAGAAATCACATTTCATAATGTTTTTCTAGATTTTTAAGCCTCACATCAAGGAAAACAATCCAGGATTCTTACAAAATATGTGCTGGTCCTTCACAAGAGTCCAGACTACTGGACTCCCCAGGCTGTGGATGAACAATCCTTATTTCTTCTTACCTAGCAACATTCCACAGAGGTATGAGAGGAGTGATCTTGTCTTCTCTGTTAGCCAGCAAATAACTCCTTCTAGTTATACGGAACTTGAAGAATTGCATGGAAGGTAGGGTTCAGTGGTCATACAAGACAGCTTGCAGGCAAAGGGCTTTTCCATCTGCATACTTGGCTATCGATAAAGTGTCAAACAACACACATCCAACAGTGTGCAGATGCTTGACTTCAACGTGTGAAAAAAAATCTTTCCGGAAAATCGTCCAGAGAGGCCAAATTTAATTAATAAACATGTTTAGAACATGAGCAACTGGGGGAAAAATCACTGCAGAGAAAGAGGGAACACTTGATCCCTGGCCCTAAAACACAAGGGTTTTGAAGGTTGGTGAAGCTGGACTGCAGCTCAGTGGGGAGAGTTAGTTATTAAATGGAAGGAAAGTACACATGTCCGACCTGCTGAACATGCACCATGCTGCACACCTGCTCACACCCTGCCCTTGAGACTTGCAGGTTGAAAGACTTTGTTTGCAGTCATTCATTGCTCAGAGTCTTGAGTGGAGGAGCCAGAAACACACCTCTTTACTCTTTCCCATTTCAGCTGACTCATTTGGGGATTTTGTGGAGGTGACCGTGAGAGGCCAAGGTGGTGCCAGCGAAAGTCTGGACTTTAATGAACCAACATACTTAGTGCTGGAAAAGATAAAGTAATGGAGGGCTTCTTGTGGTATATCCATTCAGTAGCTTTTTTACTCCCCTCAAGAGTGGATTGTGGACCCCACATTATACAAGAGCAGCTTGATAGGTTAGTTAGCAACACATCCTCTTCCAATCGTGACAGAGGAAACAAAACCAGAGTATGCTGAACAAGAAGGCAGCAGTGATCTGTGACCTCTTCTAAATCATGCCTTCTCACATCCAGTCAAAACCTTGGCTTCTTTAAAATGATCTGTGTGGCTTTCTGTCATGTTCTAATAGGAAGCAGTGACACTCCTCCCCTCCTCAAGTTCTCTCTGACATTCCAAACAGGCCCCAGTCCCCAAATCCGCACTGCAGAGAAATCCTAAGCAAGCTCATTGGCAAGTCTCTCCTGTTGTTCTGAGAGCCAGCTCTGCCCCAGGTGTTCTAATGTTGACATGCACTGCAGGGAGCCGACTTAGAACATCTGAGAACAAAAGGAGAAAAACATTATGAAACGTGATTTCTACCTGGGATATGCCAGATAGGAAGGAAACAAGTCCTTTGTAAGGAAGCAGGTCTCAGCCTGAATCTCAGTGCCCTGGTAAAGAATGCCAGGAGGTTGTTGTTGGGGGTGGAGACGGTGGGGTTGGTGCAGGAGGAGGGTCAAGAATTTGTAAATGAGAGTTCCTGGCTCCAGAGAGGCAGCAGGATGTTGAAATGCCCACAGTGCCATCCGTATCAGCCCCCACCAAACCCAGAGTAGGGACGTGGTTCACTCTGGTGTGGTCCCTTCACAAAACTAAGAAGCAAGGCCAGATTCACCCATACCAGCCATGTGAGAAAACTTCATAAGAAACCAGGGAACTGAGAAACATTTCTATAACTGAAAACTTTGTAGGTCTGTGATATCTTTGGAGATGTTGCTAGAGAATGGAGTTGTATGTGAGGTCAAGACTGGATCTAGCTTCCTCTCTGGGTAAATTTAACCTAAATGGAAGGCTTTGGAGAATTCCAGTTCTTTGTGTCATGCTGAAGTCTCTGACTCCCCCAGACTGAAGTTCTTTATCACTCTCTTAAGCAGATATCATGACAACACAGCAGGTAACTTTAGGCTCCTTTGGTCCTTCTAACTCGAATAACAACATTGCTAGTTTATCGTTTCCAGCTAAGTCAGGCAATACCTGCTATGCAGGCTTTCTAAGCAAAATAATTTATTGCAAGAAACTGCCAATTGCCCGTCTGCCTTGGTGACTCTGAAGAGATTGACAAAGACCAGAGATATGAAAGGAAAATATTTGTAAAATAGAATCAGAGTCCCTGCTCCCACCAGTTGGCGTCATTCTTATCTTTCTAGAGTAATTCTCTTATTCAAATTGAAACTCTTCCCATGATAAATATTTGTATAACTCGTTGTTCATTTGTTACTTATTTAGTTAACCAATTTATTTTATATGAATCCTAAGTACATGGAAGGGAACCAATGTGCATATACTTTTGGTTGGAATAAGAGTTTCATCCTACCACAGGTAAAGCTAGATGTCACACAAAGAAGTGTATTATGTGAGGCACTTTATAAAAGGAACATGAATATTTTCTGACAATTATTTTAGCATGCTGGGTTCAAGCTGAGCTTATTGAAAGGTCTTATCAGGTTATTCTTTAAAAACTTGTTTTTTTTAATGTTTATTTATCTTTGAGTAAGAGAGACAGTGTGAGTGGGGGAGGGGCTGAGAGAGAGGGAGACACAGAATCTGAAGCAGGCTCCAGGCTCTGAGCCATCAGCACAGAGCCCAAAGCGGGGCTGGAACTCATGAACCGCGAGATCATAACCTGAGCTGAAGTCACATGCTTAACTGACTGAGCCACCCAGACACCCCAAATCAGGTTATTCTTTAAAAAGGAAAACCTGGGGCGCCTGGGTGGCTCAGTCGGTTAAGTGTCCGACTTCAGCTCAGGTCATGATCTCACAGTTCATGAGTTCAAACCCTGCGTCGGGCTCTGTGCTGACAGCTTGGAACCTGGAGCCTGCTTCACATTCTGTGTCTGCCTCTCTCTCTGTCCCTTCCCTGCTCATGCTGTGTCTCTCTCTGTCTCAAAAGTAAATAAACATTTAAAAAAAAAAAAAAAAAGGAAAACCTGATATTGATAAAAGTGCCTAAATATTTCCTCACCCAAGTGAACTCATGTTGGTTAAATTAGGCTGATGGGTTGCATAACGGAATTAGGAAGTGGGAATGCCAGAAACCCACTTGAGGTTCAAAGAACAACTAAGTTAAAATAACTGTGGTCTCCAAAGTATTGAACCAAGAAAATGCTCTAGCTTCATGAAGTGATTTGGAGAAAAAGTAAAAGGAATTCAGTGGTTATGTGGTAAAGTAGTGAGATTTCTGAACCAATAGTCAAGAGATCCAGCTTTGGTTGCCACATACTGGGGAATTCGCTTCTCCTCTCCAGGTTTCATCCATAGAATAAGGTGCTTAGATTGGGTGACCTCGCTGAGGTACCTTCCAAGTTTTTTTCTCTGTGAAATAGGTGACCTTAGTTTAGGGTATGCTGGTTTTGATCAGTGATACTTTTTTTGTTGTTTATACATGATTTAATTAAATTAAAATTGTTACTACATTAGCATGCTTGGCATTTTTTCCATTTCTTTTTAAATCCCTGCATTCAAGTTGGTGAACCCAGCTATTTAAATAGTTTAAGACTAGGGGCGCTTGGGTGGCTCAGTCAGTTAAGTGTCTGACTCTTGATTTCAGCTCAGGTCATGGTCTCATGTTCTGTGAGATCGAGCCCCAAGTCTGGCTCTGCACTGGCAGTGCAGGGCCTGCTTGGGATTCTCTCTCTCTGCCTCTCCCCTGCGTGTGCACACTCACTCTCTCTCAATATAAATAAATATAAACTTCAAAAAATAAGTAAAAAAATAAATAGTTTGAGACTAGAAACTGCCAGGTGAAATTAATAGGGTAGGATTGTTAACTATACCTCAATAAAATAACAACAACAACAAAAGAATGAAAGGGGCATGGAGATTACCAGAGTAAGCTATCATAATAGTAGCATGGAGACCTTAAATCAAAGAAAATAATGAAGATATATAACACTTGTCTATGTTTTAGAAACCAGAACAGGAGAGCTAGGGAATTTGAAGAAGGCCATGGTACGAAAATACATGTTCATAAATATTCTTTTATGTTGGAACATAAATTTTGGTTTCAAAGAATAATGGAAACACAGAGGCTGATCAAAATGAATACTTCTGACATTGAAGAAATAAAATAATGTAACATGAAAAAGCCCTTGATACTTCAGAACCTGTAAGCAAAGATCTAAATAAAACCTCTTCAATAAAAGTCATTATCCAAATAAATGTTAGCTTACAGTCTATCTTTTGAATCCTGATTTTTATGACCTCAGCTAGTAAACTTCAAAATCTCCACTCAAAGAAGAAATTCTGTAGAAAGTATGGACATCAAGAAGTTGGAGTAGAAGAGGAGGCAAGATAGAGGTACTACCCAAATGCATAATGTTCGTGTCACAGAATTGTGAAGAACGTCACTAGCCCAGCTGCCCTTGGCTGAGGAACTTATTACTGACTCTCTTATGGGGGGGTCACTTGAGATGGAAATCCTGGGCTAGTGTCTGGGATAGAGATTTGCCTGAGGAGGTTCAATGGGAATTCTCTCTGGAGCAATACCTAGAAGGGGACTAAGGGGAGCAGGACTGGTCAGGAGAAGCAGTGGTGCGGTGACAATGATGGCTTTAGCCAATCCCACAGAAAGTTCTGGAACTGAGATGGCCTTTCAAAGTTGTCTTCAGTAAAGGTAAGAAGTCTGGACCAATGTGTACTCACACAAACTGGTCACTGGATGTCAGCTGCACCTGCGGAGGCAGCAGACTGGGGCAAAGCAGCTCCCTGTGGCTGAGGGCAGTGCCCAGAGAGATTTAAGATTTAGCTAATGCTGTCAACTTCTGGGGGAGAGAATACCCCAGTCCTGAAGGAACATTTGGGGTCCTGCACCACAGCATCCACTACTCTGCTTGATAGTAAGCAAACTACTCTTCACTGTGTAAAAAAAAAAAAAAGTATATAAAATAGTAGCAAAACATCAACAAACAAGAGTTCAGCTCCTAAGCAACCTCACCTATCTTTCCCCAAAAAAAATCGTGATAAAAAATACCTTTGAACAGACAAAACAGATGCCACCAAGTCTATGCACCAAAGCTAGTGAACTTGATTCATTGGCGAGTCTCTGCACAGGAAATCTGGCAATATATCATCTATGCCCATATCCAATAATAACAAATTAAGAGAAGTATTAAAAAATTTCTTAATAACAGGAAGTAGTGACCACTAATACCGTATCTGTGAGGGAAGTGCCAAAGAAAATGACACGAGAAGAAAAAAAACCCAACAACTTAAAAGGGACAGAAGTTTGGAACCATTTAGTATCATAGGGAAAAAGTGTTCTAGCATCTCATTATACCTAAGGGCATCACCACATTATAGCTCATCACTATGACTGCTATTTATAATGATTAGGTGTTCAAGAAAATTGTATTATAGGGGCGTCTGAGTGGCTCAGGCAGTTAAGCGTCTGACTCTGGCTCAAGTCATGATCTGAGCCCCACATCAGGCTTTGTGCTGACAGCTCAGAGCCTGGAGTCTGCTTCAGATCTGTGTCTCCCTCTCTCTGCTCCTCCCCCGCTTGCCCTCTGTCTCCCTCTCAAAAATAAATAAACATTAAAAAAAAGAAAATTGTATTCTAAACATTTTATTTATAAAAGAAAAATAAATTTCCTTTTAGAATAGTTAACTTTTAATAAGCTTGATGTTCATTCATACTTACCCAGAAAACTTGGCTACAGACTCCCGCACATTCTCTGAAGAATCTGTATAGCCCAGTGTTTACTATATGGGTAGCCTTGGAAGTTAAAGGTTAATAGGCATGGCTTCAGCAAGGCCTTTATTACGTAGATGCTCATACCGCAGATCTGTGGCAGGGGCTCCAATATCCTATTTCTTTCCTTCCTTAATCAGGTCCCCTAGGGAGTACACTTGATAAGCAAGAAGCTGGGTGCAGATTCTTTCAGGTGTATTAGACAATTCAATTACAAGGAGTTCAGAGCATGCTCTCTGCCTCACCAGCCATCTCACCCTTGCTAACCTAGCGTAGGTAAACTGTGCCAGCAGGCAGGATTCTGCCCTGGCGTGGTCACCCAGTCTATTTCCTACTGCTTTCAGAGGGGAAAGTTCTAAAGAAGACATAGCAAAAGTAGGGCTCTGACCAGCCTTCCGAAGCCATGACTGCTTTGGGAGTGCGCAGTTGTTGCCTTTCCACTGACTCAGCTAAGTATGTGGAGAAAGTATTCCTGAAAATGTATCTCACTGGAAAGTCAGTGGAAGTAAATTTTTTTGTGAAACGCTGAATCATTCTGATGCATTAGCCAGAAGTTTATGCAATTTCTCTGTTATCACCGGAAGATCTTTAGTAATTGTAGGCACTCCTCTTATTTCAATATAGCTTTGGAGAGGGATTGTTGACACCTTAGATTAAGCCAGTGGATACATGCCACCTTTTTCCATTCATAAAGTCAAAGAACGAGGCATGTGTCGAAAACCTGAAAGTCATTACAGGCCTGGACTTCAAAAAAAAAATGTCTTTTTTTTTTTTTAACCTTGAAGTCTTTTTAACATTCCTATAAGATCTCTATACCACAAATAAAAGTAGGAATCCTCTCATCTTTTTTTTTCAAATTGTAATAAGAACATTTAACATGAGATCTACCCTCTTGACAGATTTTTAAGTGTACAATACAGTGTTGTTGACTGTAGGTACAATGTTGTGCAGCCGATCTCTAGAGATCATTCATCTTGTTTAACTGAAACTTTATGCCCCTTTATGAGTAACTCCCCGTTTTCTCCTCCCCGCAGCCCCTGGCAACCACCATTCTACTCTTTCATTCTATAAATTTGACTACCTTAGATAGTCAAATAAGCGGAATCATGCAGTATGTGTCTTTCTGTGTCTCGCTTTTTTTTTTTTTTAACCAAGCATAATGGTCTTCAAGGTCCATCCGCATTGGCACAAATTGCAGAATTTCCTTCATTTTTGAGGCTCAGTAACATTCCATTATATGTATATGCCACATTTTCTTTATCCATTCATCTGCCAAAGGACACATAGGCTGTTCCATATCTTGGCTATTGTGAATAGTGCATCAAGGAGCATGGAAGTGCTAATATCTCTTTGAGATTCTGGAAATCTCATCTTAAATTATGCAAATCATATTCATTCTCTGCCTTTCTCTTCCCCTCATCTTTCTTTGTTCTCAGTCAAGCTTCCCAGCTTATACAGCATTTGTGACTTTCATTTTGATTGCTGTGTTTTCACAGAAAAGCATGACACATTTGTCTCATGCTCTGCTAACTAAATCCACCTGTTACACAGGTAACAGTTTTGGTTACACTGTGTCTTCAACACAACACCAGGAGTGCTGTGGGCACTTGACTAAATATTAACAAGCAAAAATAATCATGTCTCTTTTACTTCCCTTTTTGCTTGAAATTACTTAACATCTCCTGTAGTCTCCACCAGACATAACACAAGCTAACTCAAATCATAGATTTTTATACTTAAGAGATTCACCTTCACATTTATCTTAATTTTCTACTCAGATAAAATATCTAGTCTCATGTAAGCCTCAAAGTGGAGGCATCTATCTGAAAGTATACATAAAAATCTGTGAGACCTGTTCAAACTGTTAATCATGTCCCCATAGTTAAAAAAAATCCACTCAACATAAATTGAGTGAGGAAATTGGCTATAGTCTCAAAAGCAGATGCTTACACTTTCAGATCTTACAAAGAAAGACTTTATTTTCCTTATGAAATCACAAAAATATTAGTATACCTGACTTTGAAGACATGATTGGATGACTTAATTCTAATATCACAAGAACAAGCTGGAGCTTGCTATTTGTCCCTCAGTGAAATAAGGCAAATTGGGAATATACTCAGTGTTCCTAACTTTATGTTGGAGGAAATCACAGAAAAGAGCTTAAGTTACTTGAGGTAGCATTCCATTGGTGTTAATGATCAATTAAAGACCCATTGTGAAGGGGTAATTTCTAAAGCATGCCTGACCCAGAGGAAGAAAGAAACTTAAATTAAACTGGTAACACTACTTAAGGAATTCTTGTTTAAAGTAAGAGCTTAAAGTTTCTCCAAGCTATAGGGGGTCTGATTATACCATCGGCAATTTATTTTACAATATATCATTCTATTCATTCACTCATTCTTCATTTACCTTAAATGGCAACACAGCTGTAAGCTATTATTGTTCCACGTCTGTTTAGTCTGTGCCTGAATACTAAACAGAAAAAAGCAAATTATAGTTCTACTTCCAGCCACGGCAGAAGAACTGGAACCAGATTGTCCTCCCACTGTAAATGACTAGAAAACTGAACAAAATTTATGAAACAACTGTTTTCAGACATTAGACAATAGAGAGAAGAGGACTGTGATTCTTTGAGAGAGAGAGAGAGAGAGAGAAGAAGAGAGAGAGAGAGAGAGACTGAGTGGGGGGAGGGGCAGAGGGAGAGGTGAAGGAGAATCTTAAGCAGCCTCCAAACTGAGCCTGATGCAGGGCTCGATCTCATGACAGTGAGATCATGACCTAAGCCAAAACCAAGAGTTGGACTTGGCTTAACTGACTCAGCCTAACTGACTGAGCCATCCAGGTGTCTCAGGATTGTGATCCTTAAGAGAAGAGAAACAAAAGAAGCAAGTCCTATGATCACCCCAGCTTTCTGCCAAGGCACTTTCTGGACTATGGTATAGAGGTGGGGAACCCAAGCAGAACATGCAGGTGATCCTAAGTGAGGAGACAGAGATTAGAGTTCTGGGAGTCTGAGGAGGCTGGAGTCTATGCAGTAGAGTAATGGTAAGGAGGGAGGTATACAGAGAAAAGCTCCAGAAGTTTGCATGAGTTCCCCTTTAGTCTGTGCCTGAATACTAAACAGAGCATGCATAGAATGGGACTACACAAGGCAGGGATAGTAAGAATTATAACAATTACGGGGGAAAACATAACTATCAGGGAGCTATAAGCTTATAGTTCAATTCACAGAGTATAATTCATAGAGCTCACACAATGCTGGAAGACATTCAAGTATAGACCTCTTTAAACACCTGGCACATTCAGTAAAGCCCTCAGGAAGACCATGCCTTAGAAGTAGGGCTAAAGTAACCATAGATTAAGGGTATTCCACACCTATAAAACAAAACTTAAAAACCAAGCCTTGAAAGGACCAAGTTTATCTCCAAGTATTTTAACTGTCTGCCAAAATCCCACAATACTCTTTGAAGGAAGATAACAAATCCAAACAATCAACACAAAAAATATCACACTGCCCAGTATCTAAGAAAAAATTGTTAGACTTGTGAAGAAGCAGGAAATGTGATCTATAGCTATAATAAAAATTAGTCAATAAGGACAGTCATAAAAATGACAGAGAAGATGGCACTATCATAAAACTTTAAAAGCTACTGTAAGTGTACTCAAGGGTTTGAATAAATACAGGAACACAATGAAGAGTGAAATTAAAGATATGTGAAAGGACTGGATGGATATTCTAGAGCTGAAAAATAGGATATCTGAAGTGAAAAAGTGACTGGATGAGATTAACAGTATTTTAGGAAATATAAAAGAAGGTCAGGGAAATTGAAGTCATAGCTATAGAAACTATGTAGACTAAATATGGAAGAAAACTATCAAGAAAAAAAAATAGAGCCTTGTGACTTGTGTGGCAATATGCAATGGCCTAACACAAATATAATTAAAGTCTGAGAAGGAAGAGAAGCAGAAAAAAAATGAAGAAATAAAGACCAGTTTCCCCCCAAATTAAAAAGCAAACAATCTATGCTCACAAATCAAAGAGGCTCAGTGAATCCCAAGCAAAATTAATACGAAGGAAACTAACAAGACACATCATAACCAAATTGTTGAAAAAAAGTTATAAAGAGAAACATTTTAAAGCAGCCAGAGAGAAAAAGACACATTATAATACAGAGGAAACAAAGATAAGAATAACTTCTTACTTTTTCTCAGAAACCAGATGATTGTTAAATGCTGAAAGGAAAAAATATACAGTGAAAATATCTCTAAAAATCAAGGTGAAATAATGCCATCATTAGACAAACAACCCCTGGGAGAATTCATCAGCAGCTCACAAGCATGCAAGAAATGTTTCAAAAGTTATTCAGGATGAAGGACAATGATATCAGAGGGAAGCTTGGATTTACACAAAGGAATGATGAATCTCAGACATTATAAATGTGTGGGTAAATATGAAAGATTTTCTTCTTTTTTGATTGTAGTGAGTGTATTGAATTCAATGTATGGAGTATTTATAACATATATAGAATTCAGAAAGTATACAAAAGCAGGAGAGAGGAATGGAATATCTTTTTTTTGCATTTTTTATTGTGGTAAAATATATGTTACATAAAATTTTCCTTTATAACCATTTTTAATATATAGTTATGAATTTGCCTCTTCCAGTTATTTGATATAAGTTAAATCATGCCATATTTGTCCTTTGCTACCTGGCTTATTTCACAATGTTTTCAAGTTTCATCCATGTGGTAGCATGTGTCAGAACTCCATTCCTTCCAATGGCTGAATAACATTTCATTTTACATAATACCGCATTTTGTTTATCCATTCACCTGTGGACGGAAAGTTGGGCTGTCCCACCTTTTGGTGACTGTGAATAACACTGCTAATGAACATTAATATTCAGGGATCTGAGTCCCTGTTTTCAATTATTTTGGGTATATCTAGGAGTGGAATTTGTTTAACTTTTTGAGGAACCACCAAGCTGTTTCCACAATGGCCACACTATTCTACATTCCCACCAGCATTATATGAGAGTTCAGTTATGTCTACATCCTCACCAACATTTGTTATTTCGTTATTTTGGGGGGAGATAATATCCATTCTATTAGGTGGGACACAGCATTTCACTGTGGTTTTGATTTGCACTTTCACAATGACTAATGACGTTTAGCATCTTTTCAGGCATTTGTTTGCCATTTGTGTATCTTCTTTGGAAAATGTCTATTCAAGTCCTTTGCCCACTTTATAATTGTTTGTCTTAATGTTGTTTGTCTTTTTGTTGTTACGTTGTAGAGTTCTTTATATATTCTTAACATTAAATCTTTATCATCTATATGATTTGCAAATATTTTCTCCCATACTGCATGTTGTTTTTCATTCTCTTGATAGTTTCCTTTGATGCACAAAAGCTTTTAATTTTAATAGACTCAAATTTATCTATTTCTCTTCTTGTTACCTGTGCTTTTGATGTCACAGTTATGAAGCCATTGCCAAATCCAAAGCTGTGAAGATTTGCTCTATATTTTCTTAGATGTTTTAAGAGTTTTAGTTCTAAAATTTAGGTAAGTTAAGGGTCTGACTTCATCTCTATATGTGGATATCCAATATTCCCAGCACCATTTATTGAAGACTGTCTTTTCCCCATTGAATAGTCTTGGCACTCTTGTCAAAAAGCGACCATAGATGTCAATTTATGGGCTCTCAATTCTATTCCATTGGTCTACATATCTCTCCTTATGCCCAGCAGCACAATGCTATACCTTTGAAATTGTGAAGTATGAATTCTCCAACTTAGTTCTTTTTCAAGATGATTTTGGTCATGTGGGGTACCTTGAAATTCTATATGAAAACACAGTTGGGATTTTGATGGGGTTTGCACTGAATCTGTAAACAACTTTGCATAGTATTATCACCTTAACAATATAAGTCTCTGATCTATAAACATGGATGTTTTTCTTTTTTTTAAAGATTTTTTAAAATGTTTTTTATTTATTTTTGACAGAGAGAGAGACACAGAGTGTGAGTGGGGGAAGAGCAGAGAGAGGGAGACACAGAATCTGAAGCAGGCTCCAGACTCTGAGCTGCTGGCACAGAGCCAGACACGGGGCTCGAACCTACAAACTATGAGATCATGACCTGCGCCGAAGTCAGACACTTACCCAACTGAGCCACCCAGGTGCCCCTGGGCTGTTTGAGAGTTAATAAGCAAAGAGATTGACTCTCAGGGAGCTCTTGCTCTGCAGGGAAGATAAAGCCATGCATGATTATAACAGACTGTATTAAATACCATGATAGAAGCAGTGGCATCCAAGGAGAATGATTAGCCTTTTTTTTAATGTTTATTTTTGAGAGAGAGAGAGAGAGAGAGAGAGAGAGAGAGAGAGAGAGTCAGGGTGAGTGGGGGAGTGGCAGAGAGAGAGGGAGACACAGAATCAGAAGCAGGCTCCAGGCCCTGAGCTGTCAGCACAGAGCTGGACGTGGGGCTCGAACCCATGAACCGTGAGATCATGTCCTGAAGTAGGACACTCAGCCGACTGAGCCACCTTGGCACCCCAATAGGGAATGTTTTTCTGTTCATTTAGGTCTTCAATTTCTTTAAGCAATACTTTGCAGTTCACAGTGTTTAAGTTTTACGCTTGCTTTGTTGAATTTATGTGTAACTATTTTATTATTTTTGATGTTATTAAAAATGAAATTGCTTTCTTAATTTCCTTTTTGGATTGTTCATTGATAGCATATAGAAAGGCAACTGATTTTCATGTGTTTATTTTGTATCTCACAATTTGGCTGAATTTGTTTATTAGTTATAACAGGGTTTTGTGGGAGCAGATTCATTAGACTTTTCTACATATAAGATTGTGTTATCTGCAAAAGAGTTCATTTTTATTCTTTCTTTCCAATTTGGATGCTTTTAATTTCTTTTTATTGCTTAATTATTCTTTCTAGAACTCCCAGCACTAGGTTGAATAGATGTATCAGAAGCGGGGGCGCCTGGGTGGCTCAGTCAGTTGAGCATCCAACTTTGGCTCAGGTCATGATCTCACGGTTCATGAGTTCCAGCCCCACATTGGGCTCTGTGCTGACAGCTCAGAACCTGGAGCCTGCTTTGTTTGGGATTCTGTGTCTCCCTCTCTCTCTGCCCCTCTCTTGCTCACACTCTGTATCTCTCTCTCTCAAAAATACATAAATATTAAAAAGGAAAGGAAGTATCAGAAGCAGGTAACCTTGTTTTGTTTCTGATCTTAGGAGAAGAGTTTTCAGTATTTCGCTATTAAATTTCACTAGGGTTTTTCATATATGGCTTCTAACATATGGTTATGAAGATACTTCATCTTACTAGTTTGTTGAGTGTTTTTATCACAAAAGGGTGTTGGGTTTTGTGAAATGCGTTTTCTGTGTCAGTTGAGATGATCATGTGGTTTTTCTTCCTTTTGTTCTATTAACATGGTGTATTACACAGATTTTCATATGTCAAAACTGTCAAGTCCTTATTTCCTTGTGAATGAGCCACAATTCCCTGTTTCTTTGTATGCATTGTATTTGTTGTTGTTGCTGTTGTTGTTGCTGAGACCTGAACATTGTGAATATTATAATGTGGTAAGTCTGGAACTCAGACTCACCCTTCGCAGAGATGGCTATTGAGGGCTGCAGTTGTCTATTTTATTTTTTCTAATGTTTATTTATTTATTTATTTATCTTGAGAAAGAGAGAGAACATGTGCAAATGGGGAAGTGGCATAGAGAGAGAATCCCAAGCAGGGTCCATGCTGTCAGCACAAAGCCTCACGGTGGGCTTGATCTCACAAATCGTGAGAACATGACCTGGGCTGAACTTAAGTCAGTTGGACGCTCAACTGACTGAGCCACCCACACACCCCTGCAGTTGTCTATTTTAATAGTGACTTTTCCCAACTATTTTTTGCAGAGCCTGTATTCCTTGCTGTGTGTGGTCGCTGAAGTTTCTGTTGTTATTTTTGAAGTCAGCCTATGACTGGAAGAGTCTGATCCCCTCAAGAATGTGTTCTATCTCTTTAAATCTTCTGATAGATGCTGTCAGGGACGTCATCACAACCTGAGAGGATTGAAACAGAGGTAAGTGTCTGTGCTGGTCCCCCAGGGAGCCACCAGATTGAACAAAAGGCACAAGCCAAAGCTGGGGGGACAAGATTGGCTCCAACCAGCCACCTTAGGAGTGCAGGCATTACCCTCACAGCAACAGAGGGACTGAAGAATGGGACACGGTAGCTGGTTCATGCATGCTGCTCTCTTACCAAGGTTTGGTAGCCTCTCCTTTCACCCAGTGTTCTAGTGGATGGTGTAAATGTCTGGCCAGGTTCCAGAGTTCTGAAATAGTTGGTTCTGACTTTTTCTGGGTTAGTATTTATTTCGGTGAAGGCATTGACCTTGAAGCTTTCTCCTCTATTTTTCATGACCAGGAGTATATTCTTTTAAGATTTTTACACTGTGTGTGAAAAAGTATATTATTTAGCTGCATATAAAGTTAAAAAATGATACAAAGATGCGTATTGCAAATCTAGAGCAAATGCAAAAGGCAACACAAAATATATACCTAATATGCCAAAGATATAAAATGGTACTCTAAAGAATATTGAATTAATCCAAAGGATGCAAGAAAATATTTAAAAAAGGAGAAAAAAAGAAGTGACAAATAAGAAACAAATAGCAAGACAACAGACCTGAATTCAACTGTATCTATAATTATATAAATGTAAATGATCAAAGCACTCCAATTAAAGGGCAAATAATTTCAGCCTGAAGTTTTAAAAAAAGTCCTAGTAGTATGCTTTTTGCAAAAAGTGAGTTTACCTATAAAGACACACATTAGTCAAAAGTAAAAGGATATTATCTAAAATATATAAAGGATGCTTGCAACTCAACAATAAAAAGACAAATAGGCAAATTTAAAAAATAGGCAAAGCAGAATTTAACAGATATTCTTCCAAAGAAGATATACAAATGACCAATAAGGACATAAAAAGGTGCTTAGAATCAGTAGCCATCATGGAAATGGAAATAAAAACCACAATGGGATACCACTTCATACTCACCAGGGTGGCTATAACCCAAAAGACAAATAATAAAGGCTGACAAGAATACGGGAAAAGTAAAACCCCAGTACACTGCTAAGTGAAATTAGCAGAGTTACAGATCAAAATACAAATTCATTTGTATTTCTACATACTGGCAAGTAAGTGGAAAGTAAAATTAAAAATGCATTTATAAGAACATCCCTAAACCTAAATTACATAGGGGAGAATTTGACAAAATATGTATAAGACTTACACTCTGAAAACTACAAACATGGCTAAAATAAATACAGAGGTAAATCATGTTTATGGATAAAAAGACTTGGTTCTTCTCAAATTGATCTATAGATTCAACATAATCCAAATCAAAGTCCCAATAGGCTTTCTAAAGAAAAGAAATGTACAAGCTGAATCTAAAAATTATATGGAAGGGCGCCTGGGTAGTTCAGTTGGTTAAGTATCTGACTCTTGATTTTGGCTCAGGTCATGATCTCATGATTTGTGAGATCAAGCCTGCATTGGGCTCTAGGCTGACAGCCCGGAACATACTTGGGATTTTCTCTCTCCCTCTCTCTCTGCCCCTCCCCTGCTCATGCACACATTCTCTTTCTCTCTCAAAATAAATAAATAAACTTAAAAACAATAAAAATTATATGGGAACATGAGATACCTAGATTAGCCAAGACAAATTTGAAAATTATATTACCTGACTTAGTATAAATCTATAATAACCAAGACAGTGTGTTATGGGCATATAGATTGATCAATGAAACCATGAGACATACACATATACATATACATATATATACATACACACACAATATAGAACACAAAAAATCCAAGGTAATGCAATGGGGATGGAAAAATATTTTCAACAAATAATGCTAGAATATCTACATGGAAACAATGCTAGATATCTATATGGAAAAAATGAGCCTCAAATTTCAGTTCACTAAACTAGCTCAAAATGGATCATAGGCCTATATACAATATTTAAAAATTGCAAGCTCTAGAAAAAAAGGGGAAAAATCTTCACAACTTCAGGATAAGCAAAAATTTCTTGTATAAGATGCAAAAAGAACTGAGCATAAGAGAAAAATAGATAAATTTGATACCATCAAGATTGTAAATCTACTCTTAGGAGGAATCTATTAAGAAAATGAGGATAAGCCACAGACTAGAATATTCATAATACGTATAACTGACAAGAGACTTGTATCCAGGAAATATAAAGAACTCATATGTATTAAGAAGACAAACAGGCCAATAATTTTTAAGTGGGAAAAGGTTTGAATAGTGACTTCACAAAAGAGGATTTACAAATGTCCAATAAGCACATGAAAAGATGCTTAACATCATTAGTCATCAGGAAAATGTAACTTAAAACCATAATGAGATACCACTATGCACCCTTTGGAATGGTTAACATCAAAAAGACATACTATCAAGTTTTGGCAAGGGTAGGAACACTCAGGACTGCTACACATTGCTGGCAGTCCAACCACTTGGGAAAACTATTTGGCAGTCTCTTATAAAGTTAATACAGTCTTACCATCTGACCTAGAAATTTCACTCTTAAATACTCCTCAAGAAAAATAAAATCATGTCCACACAAAGACTTATAAATGGATGTTTATGGCACTTTCATTTATAATAGTCCCAAACTGTAAACAACTCAAACGTCCATCAAGAGATGAACAGATAAACCAATTGTGATATACATGGACTACCAGTCAGCAATAGGAAGGGATGAACTACTGCTATAGGCAACAAGAATTATTCTCAAAAATAATATGCTGAGCGAAAGAAGTCAGATACAAAAGAGTACCCTCTTTGTGATTTGATTTAAGTGAAATTCTAGCCCAGGTAATACTAGTGTTTGAAATCAGATCAATGGTTGCCTTCAGCCCAGGGCTGGCTGGCTGGTAGAGAAGGACAGGGATTGACTACAAAGGGCACAAGGGGACTTTTGGGGGTGATAGAAATGGTCTATATCCTGATGGGTGGGTGATTACATGGGTATAATCATTTTTTAAAGCTCATCAAACTATGTATGTTTTAAAAATGAGTATATGTTGGGGCTCCTGGGTGGCTCAGTAAGTTAAGCATCCGACTTCAGCTCAGGTCATGATCTCACGGTCCGTGAGTTTGAGCCCCGCATTGGGCTCTGTGCTGACAGCTCAGAGCCTGGAGTCTGCTTTGGATTCTGTGTCTCCCTCTCTCTCTGACCCTCCCCCATTCATGCTCTGTCTCTGTCTCAAAAAGAAATAAACATTAAAAAAAATTTTTTTAAATGAGGATATGTTATTGTGTATAAACTATGCCTCAAAGAAGTTTATTTTTTAAAGTTTTTAAAATACAGATTATGGTAACATTCAGTTAATAGGTTGGTTTAATGCAACACAACTTTGCACTAAATGCCAGGGAGGGGATACAAAGTTGAATTAAGACATGATTAGGGGTGCCTGGGTGGCTCAGTCGGTTAAGCGGCCGACTTCAGCTCAGGTCACGATCTCGCGGTCCGTGAGTTCGAGTCCCGCGTCGGGCTCTGGGCTGATGGCTCAGAGCCTGGAGCCTGCTTCCGATTCTGTGTCTCCCTCTCTCTCTGCCCCTCCCCCGCTCATGCTCTGTCTCTCTCTGTCTCAAAAATAAATAAAACGTTAAAAAAAAAATTAAAAAAAAAAAGACATGGCCTTGTCTCTGTATGCCTTTCTTCAGACAAGTATGTAGATAATTATTACACATAACAAATTATAATCACATCTTTTTACAGTTTCATACTACCATAAAGGGGCAAGGCTTAGTCTAGCCTTCTAACACCTAAGAATAATGTAGATTCAGCAAGAAGGGGGGGGATGGGCTTTCACCATAAAACTTACATACAACCAAGTACAACAAAGCATTAAATACGTTCATTCAAACCCTATTAATTGTACATTTGTAACAATATGCAAAGTACATTTAAGAAATTCTTGTGGGGCACCTTGGGTGGCTCAGTCTGTTAAGTGTTTGACTTCACCTCAGGTCATGATCTCACGGTTCAAGCCCTGCATTGGGCTCTGTGCTGACAGCTCGGAGCCTGGACCCTGCTTCACATTCTGTGTCTCCTTCTCTCTCTGACCCTCCCCGATTTGCACTCTGTCTCTCTCTCTCTCTCAAAAATAAATAAGCATTAATAAAATTAAAAATATTAGAGGTAAGGTATCATTAATAAACAATAAAGAATCAACAAGCATTGCATACGTTTTTCTTTATCACATTCTTTTATGAAAATAAATTGGCATGATGAAATAAGTGTAGGCTTTGGAGAGAAACCTAATAATAATAATAACAATAATAATAATAATAGCTAACATCTATGACGGTTTAGCAGGTGCCTGGCAGTGTGCTAAGTTCTTTGCATGACTTCCCTTACTGAATCTTCCCAGTGAATCAACCTGTGAAGTAGGTATTATTATTATTATTATTATTATTATTATTATTACTACTACCCATTTACTGGGGAATATGAAAACTGAAACTGAAAATTGGAAAGGTTAAATAACTTTGCTAAAGTGTATATACTCATAATAGACAAAACTAGGAACTGAGCCCAGTCTACTGATCCTGGAGCTCAACTTCCCAACAATTTTACTGCCTCAAATTCCAATTTGGTACTTAGCTATGTGTCCTTTGGCAGGTAACATAGGTCTTTGATCCTCAATTTTCTTATCTATTGGGCAAGAATGATTTATGAAAGGCTCTTAATTAAATGAGATGATTTAAGTTAAATTACTTAGCACAGTATTTGGAAAGGATACAATTAGTACTAGCTTTTCTTTCCTGCTTACTTTAGACTTAATTTATAACATGTATCATATAGGACTATGTGAGTGTCAAATGAGAGAATTATGTAAAAGTCTTTTGCAAATGGCAAAATACTATATAAATTCTATTATTATATTTTTAAAATTTTTAAACATTTTTATGTGTTTTACTTTATTTTAGAGAGAGAGAGAGAGAGAGAGAGAGAGCATGAACTGAGGAGAAGGCCAGAGGGAAAGAGAGGATCTTAAGCAGGCTCCACGTTGAGTGTGGAGCCCAATGCAAGGTGCAATCCCATGACCCTGGGATCATGACCTGAGCCAAAATCAAGAGTTAGATACTCAACCAACTGAGCTACCAGACACACCTTAAACATTTTTTTTAATTTTTATAGATTTTATTTTATTCTATTATTGTAAACCTACAGAGACATAAATAGAAACTTAGCTTTTTTATTTTTTATTTTATTTATATTTCATTTTTTTTAATGTTTATTTTTTGAGAGAGAGAGAGAGAGACAGAGTGCAAGCAGGGTAGGAGCAGAGGGAGAGGGAGACACAGAATCTGAAGCAGGCTCCAGGCTCTGAGCTGTCAGCACAGAGCCCAGCGTGGGGCTGGAACTCACAAACTGTGAGATCATGATCTGAGCCGAAGTCGGACGATCAACCTAGTGAGCCACCCAGGCGCCTCAGCTTTTTTTTTTTTAATTCAGCATGTAAAATTCAAACTCCTAAGACTGCCCTAAAATAGTTTCCAAACCTGGCTACCTAGCAGAGTCACTGGGGGAATGCTGTAAAAACCATATTCCTTTATCACATTCTATCTACACAGAGCTACTTAATTTAAGATCTCTATGTCCCTGGAATCCAGATGATTCTAATGCACCTGTTTTGGGGATGGCTGCCTTTATAAAAACTATGCCATGTTTATCGTTCATTCAGTAAATACTTAATGCATTTCAACTATGTCAGAGCACTGTGTGAGCCCTATGACTAATGATTTATAGTTAGTAATTCCAATTATTCATAATTGGATATCTCTGAAGTATATGATAGCATTCTTTTAGTGTCTTAAATGTTCTAAGATCTGCTTTATATCTTTATCCAGAAAAATATTTCTTGAGAAAATTCATTTTTTATTGAAATACATAAATTGAATTAAGATAGTGAAATAAATGTGAAACAAATCTATACATTCTTCCTATGCATAACTCTATATAATGACAAAAATATATGTGTGTATAAAGAATAAATAGTAAGAAAGCAAGAAAAAAACTATTGCAGATCAGAACTTTGAGCAATGTGTGAAAAATAGAAGGTTTGACCAAATCTATGGAGAAAAAAATGCAGAGGAAACCATAATCAAAGCATGTATGAGAAACAGTTACTGAAAAAGCATAAGAAGTTCAGAGTGGTTTCAAGCATTAAATCAGGTTAAATCAGGATTTTCTGTTTTTCTTTTCAAAAGATAAGTTCTTAGTTTCATTGATCTTTTCTATTGCCTTATTGTCTTTTGTCTATTTTATTTATTTCCACTCTGTTCTTTGTTATTACCTTCTTTCTTTAAAAAAAATTTTTTTTAACATTTATTTATTTTTGAGAGACAGAGAGAGGAAGAGCATGAGCAGGGGAGGGGGAGAGAGAGAGAGATACAGAATCTGAAGCAGGCTCCAGGCTCTGAGCTGTTTGTTAGCACAGAACCCGACGCGGGGCTCAAACTCATGAACTGCGAGACCATGACCTGAGCTGAAGTCGGACGCTCACCCAACTGAGCCATCCGGGCGCCCCACCTTCTTTCTTTTTTTTAAGTTAAAAAAAATTTTTAAGGGGCGCCTGGGTGGCTCAGTCGGTTGAGCGGCCGACTTTGGCTCAGGTCATGATCTCACGGTCCGTGAGTTCGAGCCCCGCGTCGGGCTCTGTGCTGACAGCTCGGAGCCTGGAGCCTGTTTCAGATTCTGTGTCTCCCTCTCTCTGACCCTCCCCCGTTCATGCTCTGTCTCTCCCTGTCTCAAAAATAAATAAAAGTTAAAAGTTAAAAAAAAAAAAAGAGGTGAAAACACTACCTTCTTCGATGACTACCGAACATTTAAAAAAAAAATTTTTTTTAAGTTTAAATTCCAGTTAATTAACATACAGTGTAATATTAGTTTCAGGTGTGCAATATAATATTCAACACTTCCATACGACACCCCATGCTCATCACAAGTGCCCTCCTTAATACCCATCACCTATTTAACCCATCACCACCCCCGTCTTCCTTCTGGTAATCATCAGTTTGTTCTCCATGGTTAAGATTCTGTTTCTTGGTTTGTCTCCCTATTTTTTTCTCCTTTGCCCATTTATTTTGTTTGTTAAATTCCACATATGAATGAAATCATATGGCATTCGTCTTTCTCTAACATATTTTGCTTAGTATAATACTCTCTAGCTCCATCCATGTCATTGCAGATGGCAAGATTTCACTCTTTTTATGGCTGAGTAATATTCCATTGTGTGTGTGTGTGTGTGTGTGTGTGTGTGTGTGTGTGTGTGTATCTTCTTTATCCATTCATCAGTCAGTGGACACTGGGGATGTTTCCATAATTTGGCTATTGTTGATAATGCTGATATAAACATCAGGGTGTTTGTATTCCTTTGGATTAGTATTTTTGTATTCCTTGGGTAAATACCTAGTAGTGCAGTTGCTGGATCATAGAGTAATTCTTTTTTTAACTTTTTGTGGAATATCCATACTATTTTACAGAGTGGCTATACCAGTGTGCATTCCCACCAACAGTGCAAGAGCGTCCCCCTTTCTCCACATCTTCTCCAACACCTGTTCCTTTTTGTGTTGTTGATTTTAGCCATTCTGACAGGTGTGAGGTGATATCTTATTGTAGTTTTGATTTGCATTTCCCTGACGATCAGTGATGTTGAGCATATTTTCATGAGTCTGTTTCCATCTGCATCTCTTCTTTGAAAAAATGTCTATTCATATCTTCTGCCCATTTTTTAATTCGATTATTCATTTATTTGGGTGTTGAGTGTTATAAGTTCTATATATATTGTGGATACTAACCCTTTATCAGATATGTCATTTGCAAATATCTTCTCCCATTCTGTAGGTTACCCTTTAGTTTTGTTGATTGTTTCCTTCACTGTACAGAAGCTTTTTATTTTGATGAAGCCCCAATAGTTTATTTTTGCTTTTTTTCCCTTGCCTCAGGAGACATATCTAGTAGGAAGTTGCTATAGCCTATGTCAAAGAGGCTACTGCCTGTGTTCTCCTCTAGGATTTTATGGTTTCATGTCTCACATTTAGGCCTTTAATCCTTTGAATGTATTGAATTTGGGCACTAGAATAATAAAAGTAGTCCAGTGTGCCAGTAGAAGTCAACCAGGAGAGACAGGAAATCTCCACAGCCAAAACCCAGACCACTATAATATCACATTTGGAAGATGTCTGCCCTCCTTATTTTAGTATCTGATTTAGATAATGGCAAACAGAAAAAGCATTCACAGAAGGATCTCACACACAGTATAAGCATATAAAAAAGAATCACCAAATATTTGAAGGAAATCAATAGCATGATAATAGAAGCATTAAACTCAATAAAGACATTAATTCCTGAGCTAATAGCAGAAGAGTGTGAAATAGCTGGGTGGCACAGTCAGTTGAGCTTCTGACTCTTGATTTCTGCTCAGATCATGATCTCATGGTTTGTGACTTCAAGTCCCACATCAGGCTCTGTGATGACAGTGTGGAGCCTGCTTGGTAGTCTCTCTCTGCCCCTCCCCTGCTCTCTCTCTCTCAAAATAAACAAATAAACTTAAAAAAAAGATGAGTGTGAAATAAATATAGTGACTTTCCATTAATAATGCTGCAGTAAGTTCATACTTCCACATACTTTATCTGCTTCAAATATGCATAAATGACTGCAAAATATAAAAAGCAAAACCTTAAGAGGGCGGTGCCTCAGTCAGTTGAGTGTCTGACTTAGGCTCAGGTCATGATCTCATGGTTTGTGGGTTCAAGCCCTGCGTCCAGCTCTGTGCTGACAGTTCAGAGCCTGAAACCTGCTTTGGATTCTGTGTCTCCCTCTCTCTCTGTCCCTCCCCTGTTCATGCTCTGTCTCTCTCTCAAAAATAAATAAACATTAAAAAAAAAAAGCAAAACCTTAAAAGGTTCTTACATTTATGGTCAATTGATTTTCAAAAAAGGTGCCAAAACAATTCAATGGAACAAAGAGTAGTTTTTTCAAGAAATGGTGTTGGATCTAATTGGATACACACATGCAAAAGAATAAAGTTGGACCCTTACCTCATACCATACACAAAACTAATTCAAAATGGATCAAATGTCTAATTGTAAGAACTAAAAATAAAAAAGACCTAGAAAAAAATAGTGGTATAAACCTACATGACAACTAAAGCACATGCAAGCATAGAAAAATAGATTGGAAATCAACAAAATTAAAAACTTTTGTGCTTCAAAAGACAATCAACAGAATGGGAGAGAATTTTTCCACATTTTAATGGCCTAGTATCCAGAATATATAAAGAACTCTTATAATTCAACAACAAAAAGTTAAATTGCCCATTTTAAAAATAAACAAAGAATCTGAATAGACATTTATCCAAAAAAGATACATAAATGGCCAAAAAGCACATGAAAAGATGTTGAAGATGACTAGCCATTAGGAAAATGCAAATTATAACCACAGTGAAATACTACTTCTCATTCACTGGATGGCTGTCATAAAAAAGACCTATTATTACCAACATTGGCAAAGATGTGAAGAGACTGGAACCCTCATACACTGATGATAGGAATATGAAATTGTACAGTTTCTTTGGAAAAAGTCTGGCAGTTTCTCAAAAATACTAAACAGTTACCATAAGAACCAGCAATTCCTCTTTGGGGTATATATCCAAAAGAATTTAAAACACATGTCCATGCAAAAGCTGGTACACAAATATTGGTATTTATAGTAGCCCAAATGTGGAGACAACCCAAATGCCCATCACTAATGAATGGATAAATAAAATGTGATATATTCATACAATGGAATATTACTCATCAATTAAGAAATGAAGCATGGATACATGCTACAAGATGTATGAACATTATGCTTAGAGAAAGAAGTCAGTCACAAAAGACCACATCTTGTATGAATCCATTTATATTGAATGTCCAGGATAGACAAATCTATAAAGACAGAAAATAGATTAGCGGTGGCCTAGGGCTGAAGGAGAGGTAGAGAGTGACAATTAATGGTACCTGTTTCTTTATGAGGTGGTAAGAATGTTCCAAACAGGTATAGAATGGTTGGACAAACCTGTGAATATACTAAATAGCACTGACATGGACCTTTCACGTGGATGAATTGCTTGGTGTGTGAATTAAATCTCTTAAAATAAAGCTTTCAGTGAATACACATTGTAATCTCTAGGGGAACAATAAAAGAAAAGACAATAATTGAATAAATTCAAGCTAAGAGAAGAGGTAAAATGAAATAATAAAAGTCTCTTAGTTGATCCAAAAGAAAACATAAAATGAGTTTAAAAAGGCAAAGGAAGGGGGTGCCTGGGTGGCTCAGTTGGTTAAAAGGCAAAGGATATATTGGACAAATTGAAAAAAAAAATTGGATGGTAGATTTGAGCCAAATATCCTACAATTACATTAACTGCATATAGACTAATAACTCCATTTAAAGGGCAGAGATTGTCTACATAAATTAAAGTAATCCAAATATATGTTGTCTGTCTAAATATATGTATCTGTAGTGAAGATATCCACCTTCATTATAGGACACAGAAAGATTGCTGGTAAGGGAAAAGATAGGCCAGGCTAACGGAACTGTGTCCCCTTGAATTCATGTGGCAAAGTTCTAACCCTACTACCTCAGAACATGGCTGTATTTGAAAATAGAGACTTACAAGAGGTAATTAAGTTAAAAATGAGGGCATTGGGATTGGCCCTAATCCCATCTGACTGGTGTCCCTATAAGAAGAGGATGTTAGGATTACAAGAGACACTAGGGATGTTCATGCACTGAGAAAAGTCCATGCGAGGGTATAGCAAGAAGGCTGGCATTTGCAAGCCAAGGAGAGTGGTCTCAGGAGACACCAAACCTGCTGATACTTTGATCTTGGACTTCTGGCCTCCAGGCTGTGAAAAAATACATTTCTGTTGTTCAAGCCATTCAGTCTGTGGTATTTTGTTATGGTAGACTTACTAACACACAAACAATGATACAAAAACAGTTGTAGTTGTAATAACTCTAGACAAAGCAGAATTACCAATATTTGTATTAAAAAAACATAAGTATAAGATACTACAGATATTAAAAAGATGAGATATGTCAATCAGAGAAAAACAAATATCACATGATTTCACTTATATGTGGAATTTAAGAAACAAAGCAGATGAACGTATGGGAAGTGGCAGGGGGGAAGAGAAGAGAGGGAAACAAACCACAAGAGACTCTTAACAATAGAGAACAGACTGAGGGGTGATGGAGGGAGGTGTGTGGGAGATGGGCTAGATGGGTGATGGGTACTAAGGAGGGCACTTGTTGTGATGAGCACTGGGTGTTGTATGTTTAAGTGATGAATCACTCAATTTTACTCTTGAAATCAATATTGCACTTCATGCTAACTAAAATTTAAATTAAAAAAAATTTAAGAAGATGAGATACCATGGAAAACTTTACGCCAAAGTTAAATTGAAATTTTAAGTCAGTGGACAATTCTTGGAAAAACACATCCTACCAATACAGACAAAAAAAGACAGAAAATGTGAACTGTCCTCTATCTACTAAGGAGACTGAATTTTAGTTTAAAACTTTCTCATGAAGAAAATTCCAGGCTCAGATGGCTTCATCAGTGAATTTTCAAATATTTAAGTAAAAAAAAATTACATTAGTCTAAAGAAAAACTTCCCAAATAAAAAAAGTGATCATTTTCTTTTTCTTTTAAAAAAAAATTTTTTTAAACGTTTATTCATTTTTGAGACAGAGAGAGACAGAGCATGAATGGGGGAAGGTCAGAGAGAGAGGGAGACACAGAATCTGAAACAGGCTCCAGGCTCTGAGCTGTCAGCACAGAGCCCGACGCGGGGCTCGAACTCACAGACCGTGAGATCATGACCTGAGCTGAAGTCAGACGCCCAACCGACTGAGCCACCCAGGCGCCCCTAAACATATATGTTATACATATATATGTATTTATAATAGAAAAAAATCATTTATCTAGGAAAAAAATCTAGCAGAAGATGTGGAAGACTCTACACAGAAAACTACAAAACATTACTTAGAGGAACTGAAGAAGACCTAAATAAATAGAAGGATATATCACATTTATGAGTTGGTAGTCTCAATATTGTAAATGTGTCAAGTCTTCCAGTTGATATTATACTAATAAAAATTTCAGGGGCGCCTGGGTGGCGCAGTCGGTTAAGCGTCTGACTTCAGCCAGGTCACGATCTCGCGATCTGTGAGTTCCAGCCCCGCGTCAGGCTCTGGGCTGATGGCTCGGAGCCTGGAGCCTGTTTCTGATTCTGTGTCTCCCTCTCTCTCTGCCCCTCCCCCGTTCATGCTCTGTCTCTCTCTGTCCCAAAAATAAATAAAAAACGTTGAAAAAAAAATTAAAAAAAAAAAAAATTCAGAAGGCTTTTTGTGGAAACTGATAAGCTGAAGAATACTAAGATAATTCTGATGAACATTGATATTGGAGCTACTTGACAACACAATTTGCCATAAAATACAGTAATTCAGACAATATGCTATTTACAAAATGATAGACCATTAAAACATAGTAGGGGGTTCTAAAACAGATCTCCAGAGATTTATGACAAGTTGTCACCATAATTTAGTAGGCTGTCAGTTGTCTTTTCATTTAATGTTACTGAACTGATTTGATATCCATATGGAAAAATAAATAAGTCTTGACTCCTATCTCCTACTACATACACTAATCAATTCCAGATGATTTGTAGATCTAAATATAAAAGGAAAAACAATAAAGATTGCAGAACATAGAAGAATACAGAACAATTTATTAAACAGGAACAGAAAGCAATAACAAGAAGGAAAATCTTGATAACTAGGACTTAATTAAAGTTAAGAACCTCTGTTCATCAAGAGGTAGGGTAAGTAAATTGGAGAGGCTAAAGGATTGTAAAGGAAGATTGAAAATAGTCCTTCTTGGTAGACAATATGGATATCTACACGGAAAATCCAAAAATTTGTAAACATACAACTAATGAGTGAATGCTGCAAGATTCCTGGAGAAATCAGCATTTAGAAAAGCCGATAGCATTCCTATGCACCAGTAATAAGTCAATTAGAAAATATAACAAAATAAAGGATATTTATCATAATAACAAAAAACTAGAGGCTATCCAGGAATAAATTTAAGAAAGATTATGCAAGATAATTATGTAATAAAACACTATTAAAGAACATAAAAGAAGTCCTAAATAAATGGAGAGATATAGATCCCATTTATGGACTAAGAGACCCAGTTTGTGAAAATGGCACTTCTCCATGAAATTCATCTATACATTTAATATAATTTCAATAAAAATTCAACAGGGTTAATTTGTCAACCTGACAAACTGATCCTAAAATTCTATGGAAGGACAGAGAGCCAAGAATCACAAAGACAATTCGAGGAGAATGTGATAAGGGACTTTTCCTATCATGTAGTAAGATTTGTTCATTATAGGAAGATAGTGCAGTATTTGTGCAAGGATAGATGAATGAATTAATGGAACACATCTGAGAAGTCACAAATAGACCCAAGCATTGATGTATGATAGAAATATCATTGCAAGTGGATGAGGATTGTTCAAGAAGTGACGCTGGGATCATGGTTGTCCACGTAGGAGAGAAATGAAAATATCCCTACATCGCAATACCACAAATATTAATTTCAGGTACACCAAAGGCCCAAATGGTAGTGGCAGATTTATAGAAAGAAATGTAGGAAAGTGTCTGTATGACCTTGAGGTAAAGAAAGCTTTCTCAAATAAGACACAGAAAATACAAACCATAGAGAAAAATATTAATAATTTGAGTACATTAAAATTTAAAACTTTTGTGCTTCCTATTTCCTAGGAACAAAAGGAAACTTCCTTAACCTGATAAAGTCCATTTACCATATTTAATCATATGTACTAATTACTATGATGAACATCTCCTAAAAGTTAGAAACAAGACAAGGATCTCCTTACTCATAATTTTTAACATTTTGTTGGAGGTCCCCACCAATGAAAATATAAAACAGGGGAAGATTTCAGGTATAAATATCAGAAAGGAAGAGACAATATTTGCAAATTATATGATCGTTAATCTAGAAGGTCCAAGAGAAGTAAGAAACTATTAAAATTTTCTAATTTCTAATCAATTAGAAAGTTAAGTGGAATAAAATTCACAATAGCAACAACATAACTGGAACAAATCTTCAAGAAATTAGCAAGTTATATATGAAGAAAACTGTAAAGTGTTATTTAAGGAATAAAAGACCCAGTTGTATTAATTAATTTATCAGCAAATATTTGTTGAGCACTTGTTAAGTGTCAGGTGCCATCTTAGGCATTGGGGCTATTTATAGCCACAGAGAAAACAAAGGTACTTGTCCTCATGAAACTTCTATTCTAGTAAAGGGGAGACAGATGATAAACAAAATAAAAAGTAACATATCAAGTATGTTAGATGGAGACAAGTGCAATGGAGAAAAATAAAGCAGGGGAGGAAGGTAGGGAGTGTTGGGAGGATGCGATTTACAAGAGGGTGGTCAGGGAAGGCCATGCTTAGAAGAACAGCATACACTATGACATGGGAAGTCATATATTTTAGAGATGTCAATTCTCCTGGGAAATAAATATGTAAATGTAGTGCCTTCCCAATCATAATGTCAAGGCTATTTATTTACTGATTTATTTATTTTTAAAGTTTATTTATTTATCTTGATGGGGGGAGGGGCAGAGAGAGAAAGAGAGAGAATCCCAAGCAGGCTCCCCACTGACAGTGACACGGGTCACTGACAGTGACACTCATGAACCGTGAGATCATGACCTGAGCTGAAATCAAAAGTCGGATGCTTAAGCAACTGAGTCACCCTGAAGCCCCTCAAAAGGCTTTAAAAAAATTCCAGTATAGTTAAGATACAGTGTTACACTAGTTTCAGGTGTACAATATAGTGATTCAACAATTCTATGCATTATTCAGTGCTCATCATGATAAGCGTATGCCTTAATCCCCATTACCTATTTCATCCATCCCCACAATCCCCTCTGGTAACCATCAGTTTGTTCTATATATACTTTAGGTGTCTGTTTCTTGGTTTCTCTCTTTTTTTTCTCTTGCTCATGTGTTTTATTTCTTAAATTCTACATATGAGTGAAATCATACGGTATTTGTCTTTCTCTGACTGATTTATTTCACTTAGCATTATACCCTCTAGATTCAACCATGTTGTTGTAAATGGCAAGATTTCAGCCTTTTATTTCATCCTTTTATTTCATCCTTTTTATTTCTGGGTAGTATTCCATTGTATATACATACCACATCTCCTTTACCCATTCATCAATCCATGACCACTTGGGCTGCTTCCATAATTTAGCTATCGCAAATAGTACTGCAATAAACAGAGAGGTGTATCAAAAGGCTTTTTAATGGAACTTAACCTAAGTTTCATATAGAATATAAAAAGTACAAGAGAAAATCATCAAGACAACTCTGAAAAAGGAGAAAAGGCTAGGATTTTCCTAACAATAAAAACATATCATAAAGTTATAGTAATTAAAACTGTGTGATACTGGTCTACAAATAGAAAAAAAACAGACTAATGGAACAAAACAGAGAATACACAGGAATATGGCATGTTAAATAAGTGTGTGGGAGGAGACCTAATTTCCTGCTTCTTAACTAAAGTCTCTAATTTGTGGTTTTCCATCAATTCTCTTGGTTTTCCCCCAAAAGATAATTTTATCCCTCTTTTCCAATTCCTATGCCTCTAATTGCTTTCACTTATAAAACAGCATTGACTTGTACCTCCAATATCAGGTTAATAATAATGGTGACTGTGGTCACCCTTGTCTTAAACCTGACTTTAGTGGGAATGCCTTTGGGGTATCCCATTAAATAAGATGCTGGTCTGGGGGGCTAAGATACCTCTTTCTCTAACTCTATGTTGTCTCTATCTCTCTCTGTCTCTGTCTCTGTCTCTATCTCCATCTCCATATCTACATCTATATCATATATAAAATTAAAAGCAAAGCATAAAATCAGGGTATACATAAATTCATGCTAATGAAATAACATAATTTTTGTATTTTATGATTTTAAGAAAGTATCCGTTGGTTCCTATTTTATTGAGTACTTCTATCAGGACTGGGTTTTTAATTTTGTCAAATGCTTCCATCTACTAATATGATGACTTATTTGTTTGACTTATGATGACTGATGATTTCCTAATATTGAAGCATTCTTGCATTCTGGAATGAGTAAATTATATACATTTATTTTTTCTAAAGTATATTTTCCTAGAACATCAAGTGTCCAAGTCTTTCCCTCTCATTCTCTCACTAATACATAGTAGAGGTATTCAGAAGCTACAGCATGTGACAATAAACTCAGTACAGAAACAGGTGAGAATCCAGTTGTCTTTTTTTTTTTTTTTTTTTTTTTTTTTTTAATTTTAGACTGTGTGTGAGCAGGGCAGAGGGGCAGAGGGAGACACAGAGAATTTTAAGCAGGCTCCACACGGAGTTGGAGTTTAAGCAAGCTCCAACGTGGGGCTTGGTCCCATGACACTGAGATCATGAGCTGAACTGAAATCAAGAGTCAGACACTAAACCACCTGAGTCACCCAGGAACCCCCAGCTGTCTTCTATTAAGCCAGATGTTAAAGAGATCTGCAAAAATGTAAAGAAGCCACTCTTCTCAGTAATTTTTCAAGGAGAACAGAATTTTTATTTTTCCTAAAATTGTTATTTATGTTAACATGCAATGGGTTTATAATTATTTAAAATTTTAATTACTACACAAATAACTGTTTAAGTTAAAATTAAAATTTTAATTACTACACAAATACTGTCAAATTTAATATCAAACATGGTAAACAGTAATAGATACAACTCACATAAATGAAAGTTCTTCTGTATTTTCAGTAATTTTCAGGAGCCCCCCAAATTTGAGAACTGCTATCCTAGCAATTTATCTATTTAGTATACAATTTTTAATGTACTTGCTTAGAATTGTAGTTTTTAAAATTGCTTCTCTTTTGATGGTTACTCTCCTCTTGCCATTTCTTATGCTGTGTCTTTAGTCTTCCTCTCCTTTTTCAAAATCAGGTTGGCTTTGGATCATTTATATTTGTAAATTTTTTCAGTGAACCAGCTTTAAAAATTTTTTTTAAATGTTTATTTTTGAGAGCAAGAAAGAGAGCTTGTGTGTGCACAAGTGGGGGAGGGGCAGAGATAGATGGGAGACACAGAATCCGAAGCAGGCTCCAGGCTCTGAGCTGTCAGCACAGAGACAGAAGCGGGGCTCGAACTTGTGAACTGCAAGATCATGACCTAAGCCGAAATCAGACTTAGCCAACTGAGCCACCCAAGTGCCCCACAAGATTCAATTATTTTAAATGTACATTTACAAATTGGATTTTAAATTTCTGTTTTTAAAAAAGCAGTTGTTCCTCCCCTCAGAAAGATTTTATGGCTCTCAAAGAAAAAGCAAATGCCTTCATTATGTGCCTCACACCTAGACTGACTGCAGCTAAGTAGAAAACTTACAGGAGGTGAGTTTAGAATAAAGCAAAGGTGGTAAAAGTTCAGGAGACTAAATATAATTCTGGCTATTACCAACCAGAGCCCCTTGCTCTCAGGGCCACTGCTCAGTGTCATTTCATCCCACTAAAGACATACCACACTGGGTTCTGTTGACAGCAGAAATTGCACATACTATATCTCCAGCAAGGGCTCCTCCAGCAAGAAGCCTAAATGATTCCTATTCATATATTAACAACATGAAACCCCTATGCCAGCACCTTGTTACTACTCTTTAAATAACACACCATCTATATTTGGAAGAATGCTACCACTCACAGCATAATTCAGAAGAAGCAAAGTGGTTAATTGGTAGGTTTATGTTGTATTTGTTTCATGGTTCTGTTTGCCTGAGTTCTATGTTCTGAGGGTTTGCCAGGTATTTTCTCAGAAACACCCTTCTCTTTTGTGCTCCCCGATATACATGCTTCCAGTAGGCACCTGGCTAGCATTTTACCCATGGGCTGGTGCACATCTACCAAAATCCAACTTTGGTTGTTTTGGGTTTTTTCCCATTTCGGCTTCTAGCAGCCATACCCTTACTCACAGTAGAGTGTAGAATCTAATACTCACTTTAATATTATATTTAAATGCAGTATATTTTAAAATGAATCACTTCCTTTCATACAGAGTTGTGCCTTCCTCTCTACCTTCTATCTTATAACACTGGCGCCTGTGAGGGTTTGTTGGAAAGCAAGAACACCTACCTCAGGAGCAGGAGTGGGAACACTGGCTTAGCGCCAAGAGGCTCTGGACGATCTCCAGGAGGAAGTTAAGCTTCCTATTGTATTTATCCATGATTATCTGTCACATGGTACCTTTCCTCAGTTCATTTGGATGTAGAACCTGGCATGAAGAATCCTTCTTCCCACAATGCCATTTAAAAGATTATTGGTTGGGGCACCTGGGTGGCTCAGTCGGTTAAGCGGCCGACTTCGGCTCAGGTCATGATCTCGCGGTCCGTGAGTTCAAGCCCCGTGTCGGGCTCTGTGCTGACAGCTCAGAGCCTGAAGCCTGTTTCAGATTCTGTGTCTCCCTCTCTCTGACCCTCCCCCGTTCATGCTCTGTCTCTCTCTGTCTCAAAAATAAATAAACGTTAAAAAAAAAATTAAAAAAAAATTAAAAAATAAGAAAAAAAAGATCATTGGTTTTTAAGAAGTTACTTTTTCCATGAAAGGAAATATACATGTATTTTGTGATCCTGAAAGATCCCATCCATGGTCTTGGACTTCATCATGAAAGAGAGAGAGACCTGGGAGGAGTGTGAGTGAAAACATGGCAATGTGATACACATTTTTAACGTTCTCTACCCTTCGTCTTTGTAACTTTTCATCAGATTGATCCTGTCACTTAGGGTAAATGTTTTTAATAGCAATGACATTTCAAACAGCCAGCAGCCCTGAGGCTTGAAGTAATTGTGAGGAATAGAGACAGTGCCGAAGAGCCTTGTCCCACTTCCCAAGGCACACTCCGTAGAACTCCTCCTGCCTGTCTTCACTGGGCTGGAGGCAGTCGGCTCTTACCCAGAGGTTGACATGAAGTCCCTTTCCTCATTGCTGTCTGAGTACTTTGGCATGAACGGCACATATTCCTATCTGTTGAAGGTTACTGATGTGTTCATTCCAAGTGGATTTTGATTTGAGCAGCTGCTACTTCTCCTTTTTGAGAATAGTTATAATATTAGCTTATAGCTCAGATTCAGCCAAACAGGAAGTCTAAAATCTTAGATTTGAAGACAGGCTGGATGAAAAATCATCAGAGATGCTTTAGACTGGATAGCAGAGTTGGACTAGACAAGTGATAAACTGTTTTTTAGACACTTGGCACTCATGGAAGGGAAGCAGAGATCACCTTGGGATAAAGGTACAATAGGTCAACTTAGTGGTGTGCCTGACCTACTTGTCCTGCTTTAATCAAAATAAGTTTGATCTGTTTTATACATTAAGATTTAATTTAAAAAACCTTTTTAAAAAAAGTTTTAATGTTTATTTACTGTTGAGAGAGAGACAGAGCATGAGCAGGTGAGGGGCAGAGCGAGCGAGAGAGAAAGACAGAATCGGAAGCAGTCTCCAGACTCTGAGCTGTCAGTACAGAGCCTGACGCAGGGCATGGAACTCACAGACTGTGAGATCATGACCTGAGCCAAAGTCAGATGCTTAACCAACTAAGCCACCCAGGTGCCCCAACGTAAAACCTTTTGAAAATAATAATTATTACAAAAAAAATTAAGCATGAAAACTAACAGACTACAAATAATATTTATAATGTATAAGTTTTCTAAAGAATGCACAGATCCCCCCACCTTCAAGACTTACTCTTCTTGTACCCTAAGAACCCACAATCTTTAAGGGGTTTTCAGGTTATTAAAAGATTGCTTCAGCAGTAACCATTACTTTAAAAAGGTGATTTTGGTGTATGCATTTGTCCTAAATTCCAACTAAATTGCCCACAGCAGAATCTGGCCTTATAGAATAGGCTTCTATGTGATGTTTACCTTTTTGCCTTATGGGCATGCTATTTAGCCCCTAAGAAATTATGGTAATAAATTATTGTCCTTTGACTTCACTAGGTCAGGCAATATTGGGTTCCCAAAAGCCTGTATCATCCCATGTTCCTTGTGATAGTAATAAGACCCAAGTCCCTTGTAATTATGTTGTCATGGATGGCTTCATTAGTGAAATGTGAGTGGGGGCTTGATGGGTAAGGAGTATTTGGACATGCAGAAGAGAGTGAGAGAGAGAGAGAGAGAACATATCTCTAACCTCATGAGCAGAGGTGAATAGGCAGAAAAGTACAAGTTATATTTGAAGAATAACGAGTAGATCATTAGTCTTGAGTGGAGGATTTGTGTTGTAGGAAGCTAACACCTAATAGTGGGTTTATTTGCAGAGGGCTTTGATGGCAAGTTGTAGTTTGGCCTTCATGCTCTAGGTAGTGGAGTATGAGTCAGGTATGTGCTTTGATGAAAGTGACTTTGGGCTTTATCTGTCTTACTTTTTCAGAGTGGATGGGGAAGGGGATCTGAGAGCAGCCAGAACAGTACAAGGATACAAAGTTAGGGGACTTAAATAAGAGTAATGTTTGCTTTTGAAAACAGCATCAAAGACTCCAAAATCGTGGCCCAGTTAATAAGTTAGAAATTCAGGACTTTTTAGAATGCTCTGATTTTTCATTCCTATATTAGATTTTTTTAATGTTTATTTATTTTGAGAGAGAGAAAGCATGAGCAGGGTAGGGACAGAGAACAAGAAGAGAGAAAAATCCCAAACTGGCTCCACACTGTCAGTGCAGCACCAGACGTGGGGCTCAATCTCACCAACCGTGAGATCATGACCTGAGCTGAAATCAAGAGTTGGATGCTTAACCGACTGAGCCATCCAGGCACCCCTCCTATTAGATTTCATTTATTTATTTTTTAACGTTTATTTATTTTTGAGAGAGAATGTGCATGTGCATGAGCAGGGGAGGTGCAGAGAGAGGGAGACAGAGGATCCGAAGCAGGCTTCATGCTGACAGCAGAGAGTCCAGTATGGGGCTAGAACTCATGAACTGCAAGATCATGATCTAAGCCGGTCAGGTGTTTAACCAACTGAGCCACCCAGGCACCCCTACTCCTATTAGATTTTAGATGGTCCTCGCAAAGTTTAGTAGATCTTATAAAAGGCATTGCTGGGCTGTACTTCTATCCATAAGAAGAGAATCTAACCATACTTTCAGATAAAAATCTACAGAGCCTGCTGATTTCTATGTCATAGATAGTTGCTTGAAAAAAAAAAAGATTTATTTTCAAGTAGAGTGCTTGAAAGTATTTTATTAAATATTCAAATCAACCTCACTTTTCAATAATACTATTAGTCATTTTATAGGCCATGACTTTTCTGAGAGAAATCAAACTTGAAAGTTTAAGAAGGATTGTCTAGGGAGCCTACGGAGAATATAACAAACTAATGTACAGATTTTTAAATCAAGGAAATACCATTTCCTCTTCCCAATGCAGGTTTGATATCTTTCTATACTATACTTATTTACTTGAATTAGTCTCCTTTAATTAGATAGCTGAAAAAAATAACTTTTTAAAGTATCTCACCTACTCTAGGCAAACTTTGGGGAAGGGTTAGTCTCAATACACTTTTGTTGACATATATCAGTCAGCTTTGCTGTAGAAATAAACAACTCTATAACACCAATTGCTTATAACATAAACATGCTTTTATCACTTACATTATGTGTTGGCAGTCTCAAATTGGTGGTAGTTCTTTTCCACTTTTCTTTCCATTCTAGGACTTAATCTGACGATTTCTGTGGAAGTGGGAGAACCAAATGAATTGGCATTCATGGAGTAAATTCTGTTGGTTTCCATACCACTGGCCAAAATAAATCCCATAACCAAGCCCCATGTCAGTGGGACAAGGGAGATAAATCACTTGGCAATGGATGGGGACATGTCCTCAGTTAAAGAAAGGAGGAGAATGAATAATTGGGAACAATAATCCAAAATACTCAGAGTCCTCCATGTTGATGACATGCATTCATTCCATTAGTTTTTAGGGTTATCTACAAATGGTCTACTTACCAAATGTAAATAAATAAAAAAGAAAAATTCTAAAATTTGTATGGAACCACAAAAGACCCCGAATAGCCAAGGCAATCTTGAGAAAGAAGAACAACACTGGAGGCATCACACTCTCTGATTTCAAACTATATGCCAAAGCTATAGTAAGCAAAAGAATATGGTTATTGGGATAAAAACACATAGACAAATGGAACAGAATGGAGAGTCCAGAAATAAACTGACATATATATGGTCAATTACTTTACAACAAATGAGCCAAGAATATACAATGAGGAAAGGACAGTCTCTTCAATAAATAGTGTTAAAAAAAACTGGATAGCCACATGCAAAAAAAAAAAAAAAAAAAAAAAAAAAAAAAAAAAAAACCAGAAATGAAAAAGAAAAGAAAAGAAAGAAGAAAGAGAGAGAGACAGAGAGACTGGACTACTTTCTTACACCATACACAAAACCTAACTCAAAATGGATTAAAGACTTGAATATAAGACCTGAAACCATAAAACTCCTAGAAGACAGGCAGTAAACTCCTTAACATTGATCTTGGTGATATTGTTTTGGATTTGACACCAAAAGCAAAAGCAACAAAAGCAAAAATAAGCAATTGGGATCACATCAAACTGAAAAGCTTCTGCACAGCAAAGGAAACCATCGACAAAATGAGAGGCAACCTACTGAATGGGAGAAAATATTTGTATATCTTATATCTGATAAGGGCTTAAAAGCCAAAATATATAAAGAATGCGTACAACTCAATAGCAAAAACAGTCTGATTAAAAAATGGGCAGAAGATCTGAATAGACATTTTTTTTTTTCAAAACAGGCATACAGATAGTCAACAGATACATGAAAATGTACCCAACATCACTTTTGCATCAGGGAAATGCAAATCAAAACCACAAGGAGATATCACCTCATACCTGTTAGGATGACTATTATCAGAAGGACAACAGATAGTTACATATTGATGAGGATGTGGAGAAAAGGAAACCCTCATGTACTGTTGGTGGGAATGCAAATTGGCGCAGCCACTGTGGCAAATAGTATGGAGGTACTTTGAAAAACTAAAAATAGAACTACCATATGATCTATCAATTGCACTTCTGGGTATTTATCTGAAGAAAATGAAAACACTAACTTGACAGGTATACGCACCCCTATGTTCATTGCAGCATTATTTCTAGTAGACAAGATATAGAAGCAACATAAGTATCCACTGATGGATGAATGGATTAAAAAATGTCATATATATACATGACAGAATATTATTCAGCCATAAAAATAACAAAATCTTGCCATTTGTGACAACACAGAGGGACCATGAGGGCATTATGCTGAGTGAAATAAGACGGAGGAAAAAAAATACCTTATGATCTCACTTATATGTGGAATCTAAAAAACAAAAACAAAAAACTGGCCTCATAGATACAGAGAACAGACTGGTGGTTGCCAGAGGTGGGGTGGTGGGGGTTGGGCAAAATAGTTGATAGGGTAAAAAGGTACAAACCTCCAGTTATAAAATAAGTTAAGTCATGAGAATGTAATGAACAGCTTGCTGACTGTAGTAAATAATACCATATTGCATATTTGAAAGTTGCTGAGAAATTAGATCCTAAAAGTTCTCATCACAAGAAAAGAATTTTGTAATTGTGTGGTGATGGATGTTAACTAGACTTCAGGTGGTGATAATTTTGCAATATATATAAATATCAAATCATTATGTTGTCCACCTGAAACTAATATAATGTTATATGTCAATTATACCTCAGCAAAAAAGTATTTAAAAGATTGTGAAAGAAAGAAAGAAAGAAAGAAAGAAAGAAAGAAAGAAAGAAAGAAAGAAAGAAGAAAGCTACTCTCTCCAGTTGTAACAATGTTCTTTGAAAGGGCAGTCTTAGGGAAATATGCTCAATCCATGGACTTAACTTAGTGGCAAAATTCTGGCTTCAGAATTCCAAAGATCAGATCTAAAGCCTTGATAAATCTTTTGCCTAGTCTCTTGTCTTGAGACTAGTGATGGACCCATTTCTTTACCTTAGAACATAAAAATAGATCCAAACAGTACAAACTTGGAAGAGATACTGTAGAATCCTTAAATCACTTAATAGGAGAGAAACTATAGAAATTTCCTAACATAAAGTTATATTTCACTCACATATACTCAGTCTACTAGGAAATTACAAGTCTAAAAATAGGTACAAAGTCCAGCTGAGGAGGCCACTCTTTTTTTAAAAAAAAATTTTTTTTAACGTTTATTTATTTTTGAGACAGGGAGAGACAGAGCGTGAATGGGAGAGGGTCAGAGAGAGGGAGAAACAGAATCTGAAACAGGCTCCAGGCTCTGAGCTGTCAGCACAGAGCCCGAGAGGAGGTCACTCTTAATGAAATCCTTGTATTTGTAATTCTTTGGTCCCACCCTAAATTGAGCTTCCTGCAAGTCTAGAGTTCCTTTTGCCTGAATTCATATGCTTCCTATAGTCTGACCTGAACATCTTTGCCCTAGCTCCTGAGAGACTGCTATTTATAAAAAGTTCACAGCTTTAACTCCTGGGCTCAGGCTAACTTCTCCATGTTCCTGAGAATCTTTTCTTCCATAGAAACTACACCTTCAACTCTGTCCTGCAGTATTTGGTCTCCTCTGGAAGAATTTGTGAAGTTTCTCTTATATTTACAACAAGAATAATTCTATACTACAGTCATTTATTCATACAGAAAAAAATAGATCATCATTATACATGAAAGTCTTTGGATATCACCAGGAGTAAGGGTCTGGAGATCAGAGCAGTAAATAGTGACTCCTTTTAGGATCCTTTTTCTAAATCACCAGACTTATTTGGATCCCCAAGTACTTTATTATTTAACTATTTGTAATGATCTGTTCAATTACCTATCTTCTCCGTTAGGCTGTAAGCTTCATGATGGCAGAACTGTTTTGTTCATTACTATATTTGTAGGACCTGGCAGAATACCAGGGACATAGCAGGTGATCAGTATATACTTGATGATTAACCAACCAATGTTGAATTAATTGCTTAATATCTTAGGTCTTTAGTTTTTTCATCTACAAAACCAGGAGATAAAGTAGATCCTCAAAATCTTCACCAGATGGAGCTAATTTGTGTCATGATTTGTAACTGTTCTGATGTCTGCAACTTACTATGAAATGCATTAAAAATGTAAGATTGATTGTTGGATGCATAGAGGGGTGGATAGATGTGGGATAAAGCAAGCATAATACAATGTGAATTGTGGAATATAGGTAGTGAGTATAAGGGTATTTCCTGTATAATTACTTCAACTAGCTGTGTATCTTAAAATTTTCAAAATACAATGTTGGGAAAAATATCTGGTTCAGAATAGCCTAAAACATAGACTTTGATAGATGAAAAGTGTAAGAAAATAATTCAACATAAAAAAAATCAACAAGAGTTCAAGATATGAATAGAACAAAGAGATGAAATAAATATACACATTTTAATAAAATTGTGTGAACTTGCAAAACATCTATGTAAGTAGTAGAAACAATAAGTGTATTCTAAGAGTTTAAAGGAGAGACAACAACCACAGACTACTCAGGTGGAAAAAAATGCTTCATGGAGTAGGTGATATTTCAGCTGGGTATTGAAGGATATGCATGATTTGGACAAGTAATGAAGAGAAAAAAAATAATTTTTAAGGAGCTGAAGATCGCCAAAAAAACAATAAAGTGAGCATATAGAGGAAGAATGCAAAAACAAGGACAGCTACATCAGCTTAGCTACAACTAAATATGGGGAAGATATGGTGGAAAAACAATAATAATGATAAATAAAATGTGTTAGAATTTTCTTTATATGTGTGCAATACCTGCACATAGCACTTTACATGCATTATCTCATACATATGTACTATTACAACTACAATCATTTCAAGTAATGAAACTAGGATTTAGAGAGGTTTAGTCATTTTGCCCAAGGTCACACAGTTAACAAGTGGTAGAACCCCCACTGAAACCAGATTTGTCTAACCCCCAAGCCCAAATACTTAACCATAGACGTAATGCCTCCCTGCTAAATTGAGGCCAGACTCTAGGTGGGCTTAACTACCAAGATAAAGAATTAGGGTTCCACTCTCTAACTGGAAATCCACTGAAAGATTTTGATAATCACAGATCTTAAAAGAAGTGTACCTTGCAGAAATAGGCAAGAGGTTGAAACCAGGAAGACCAATTAGGAGACTGAAACAATAAGAGGTATGAATAAAGGTCTTACCCCAGAATAATAGCTATGGAGACAGAATAGAGGAAAAGTCTTTAAGAAGAAATAATCTATTGACCGCTCACTGCTTTAGTGTTAAATATTCAAACCCAAAGTGTCTTTAGATCCCAGGAGTTATAGCGTGTTAGCTCAGTGAAACTCCAAAGGCAAATGAGCAGCCCAAATGTCATTCCAGTCTACTCATCAAGCCACTCAGATCTCAGGGTTGGTTTGAAGGTCTTCAGAGTATGGATAAGTCAGGTTTGGTTGAGCCATCTATAGGGCTCCTTTGGACACAGTCTTTCAACTCTCTATCATTACCATTACCATTAGCTCTAGAGTGGATCCAAGAATCCAAACCTGTTTCATCTCATCAGTAATCCAACAGAGCTAATAATGCCCCTTACTCAAGAATTGGATCTAGAACAACCAGGGTTTGTTAGGTGGTCACTGAACTTAACCTGATTCACTGGGATGGCTGTGGCTTTCTGTTGTGAAGGACTTAACTGAAGGGTGGATACTCTTATCAAAAGAGATATATATGGATATGGAAGTGGATGAAAATGAGAGGGGTGGCATTCCCTGGGGAACATTTATTTACACATGGCATGGGTTCCCTGGAACAGCTCTTTGGTGTTCCCTCCTCCCCTTTCTCTCTCAGGTTATTTGCTTGATAAAGGTGCCAGGCTGGGGAGTATGGACCATGAAACAAGAGAAAAAAAAAGATACCTGAAAATATGACCAATGGACGAGCACAAATGTGTGTGTGTTTGTGTGTGTGTGTGTGACTACATCAGTATCCAAGAAAGAAAGCAAGTTCTCAAAAAGTGATATGGTGTTGAATAGGGAAGTAACATCAGACAGAATCAATAATTGCATTATTTTCCCTACATGTTTACAATCAACAGGCTTTGAAGTCCAAGGAGATTTGTAGAAGGAAGAGTACCTTTCAAGTGGGAGTCCAAAGCTCACTCAGAAATCACATGTAATGAGATAGCTTCATGGGGCTGTTGTGAGAATCTAACAAAAAGATAGAAGACTCAGTGCTTTATAAACTGTAAAGTGCCTTTAAATTGCAAGGTGCTATATAAATTGTAAAATACTATACAAATGTAAGGGATGGTGATTATGAGTATTTGAGGAGAAAAACATTATTCTGAAAGTAGTCTGTGCTTGGCTTGAGAATTAGATAGTAATAAGGTTATTTTTAACAAACAATAGAATTTGCCTGTTGAAATGCATCGTCTCTCTGACAAAATCAGGAATCTTGATGAGGCTTGACATTTATTTCAAAGAGAAATAATTCCAAACATATGAGACTCCTTTAATGGGATTAGTTTCCTTCAGAACCAGTTTATAAACTACACAAATTTATCTCATTAATTTATAGTTACATTTTATTTTGAACCTTATATGTGATCTACCTTAATCATGAGAGTTGACCCCAAAAGAATTTTAAATGTTTAAAAAATTTTTAACGTTTTATTTCATTTTTTTGAGAGACAGAGCACGTGCAGGGAAGGGGCAGAGTGAGAGAATTCAAAGGAGGCTCCAGGCTCTGAGCTGTCAGCAGAGAGCCCAACATGGGGCTCATACTCATGAATCTCGAGATCATGACCTGAGCCAAAGTCAGGAGCTCAACTGACTGAGTCACCCAGGCACCCCTTAAGTGTTTTATTTAAATCAAAATTCACTCCCTAAAACAATGATTCTTAACTATTTTTTTTGTGTGTGTTGAGGACCTGCCAAAATGTGCAATATGCAGGACGGTTTGCATGGGAATCTGTATTTTCCCAGGTAATGAACTCCTGATCTTCCAATAATCACAGAAATTCAAATTTGAGGGTTACAGATCTGAGGGGAACCATTTTCTGAGCATAAGCAACAGGCTTGTTGGAATAAATGTTTAGGCTCCCAAAGGAATTGTTTGAAGGAAACCACACCACTATAGGAATGATCACATAGTATGAGTGTCTAAAATTTAGCCCATTAGAAGTCATCTGGGGTTTGTGTGGTCATTTCCATAGCTGCAGTGGTTTTGGCTGTGTGTGTGCATGTGCGTGTGTGCGTGTGCACGCTCATTGCTAGTGGGATGGATGCCTAGGGCAGCAGTATTTGCCCTTCAGGTGTCTTCCCTCAACTCAATATAACCAACTTAATCTTAAAAAGACATAGCCCTAGGAAAAGGCATCTAATGGGCTGAAATTGCCCTAGAGGCCCACCTGGTTACAGGAGATGAAGAAAAGCACGACTGACATTTTTTTAGCTGCTTCTGGAGGAGTCCTGGCCAAGGGGGGATTCCACTGGTGTTCTCTTCATGAGGCAGAGGATTTCTTGTGATCCTCTCATACGCCAACCACTGTTAGAACAGACTTTAGATTAATTAATTCATTTAATTATTTTTTTATTCAAGTATAACTAACATACAGTGTTATATTAGTTTCAGATATGCAATATAATAATCCAACAATTGTATATATTTTTCAGTGCTCATCAAGATAAGTGTACTCTTAATTTCCTTTATCTATTTCACCCATCCTCTCAGCCACATCCCCTCTGGCAACCACGAGTTTGTTCTCTGTACTTAAGAGTCTGTTCTGAGGCACCTGGGTGGCTCACTAGGTTGATCGTCCGACTTCGGCTCAGATCATGATCTCACAGTTTGTGAGTTCCAGCCCCACGCTGGGCTCTGTGCTGACAGCTCAGAGCCTGGAGCCTGCTTCAGATTCTGGGTCTCCCTCTCTCTCTGCTCCTCCCCCCACTTGTGCTCTGTCTCTCTCTTAAAAATAAATAAACACTAAAAAAAATTTGTTTAAAGAGTCTGGTTTTTGTTTGTTCCTTTTTTCCCTTCATTTGTTCATTTGTCTTATTTCTTAAATTCCACATGAGTGAAATCATATGGTATTTGTCTTTCTCTGACTTTTAAGTTTTCTTTTGAGAGAGAGAGGAAGAGAGAGAGAGAATGAATGGGGGAAGGGCAAAGAGAGAGGAGAGAATCCTGAGCAGGCTCCACACTATCAGCACAGAGTCTCATGCACAGCTTGAACCCACAAATTGTGAGATCATGACCTGAGCCAATATCAAGAGTTGGATGCTTAACTGACTGAAACACCCAGGCACCCCTTTATGACCCTTATTTCACTTAGCATTATACCCTCTAGGTCCATTCATGTTGTTGCAAATGGCAAGATTTCAATCTTTTTTATGGCTGAGTGATATTCCATAGTATATATAGACCACATCTTCTTTATCCATTCATCTACTGATGGATGCTTGGGTTGCTTCCCTATCTTGGCTATTGTAAATAATGCTGTAATAAACGTAGGGGTGCATATATCTTTTTGAATTAGTGCTTTCATTTTATTTGGGTAAATACTCAGTAGTGGAATTGCTGGATCATATGGTAATTCTATTTTTAATTTTTTGAGGAAACTCTATACTGTTTTCCACTGTGGCTATACCAGTTTGCATTCCCATCAACAGTGCACGAGGTTTCCCTTTTCTCCTCATCCTCGCCGACACTTATTTCTTGTTTTTGATTTTAGCCATTGTAACAGGTGTGAAGTGGTATTTCACTGTGGTTTTAATTTGCAATCCCCTAATTATTAGCAGTGTTGAGCATCTTTTCATGAGTTTTGGCCATTTGTATATGAAAAATGCCTATTCAGATCCTCTGCCCATTTTTTAAAAATTGGATTCTGTGTGTGTGTGTGTGTGTGTGTGTGTGTGTGTGTGTTGAGTTGTGTAAGTTCTTTATATACTTTGAATATTAACCCTTTATAGGATATATCACTTGCAAGTATCTTCTCCCATTCAGTAGATTACCTTTCTGTTTTGTTGATGGTTCCCTTTGCTGTGCAGAAGCTTTTTATTTTGGTGGGTCTCACTTGTTTAATTTGGCTTTTGTCTCATTTCCTTTGCCAGAGGAGGCATATCTAGAAAAATGTTTCAGAAGCCAATGTTAGAGAAATTACTGCCTGCTTTCTTCTAGGAATTTTATGGTATCAGCTCTCACATTTAGGCCTTTAATCTATTTTGAGTTTATTTTGTGTACAGTGTAAGAAAGTGGTGCAGGCTCATTCTTTTGCAGGCAGCTGTCCAGTTTTCCCAGCACCATTTCCTGAAGAGACTTAGCTTATTGAATTATTAAAATAATCTCCTCAGATTATAGAAAAGCTATAATCAAAGTCAACTAGCTAACAATTAGCAAAGACAGGATTTAAACCCATATTTGATTCCAGGCTCTTCCTGTGGCCCAGCATTGTCTCATCCCATTTCTTTCCTGGCCTCTGAAATGCTTTGTAAGCCTCTTCCTCCCAGGAGGGCTCCTGGAAATGAAACCCATTCATTTATCTCATGATGGACAGTGTCTCTAATGGCCCATCAGGCACCTAGGACTAAGAGTCATTACTGCTATTACTAACTTTCTTCATGACCTTGGCCAGTTCCTTAAGTTGCCTGGGCTTCAGTTTTCTCATCTGTAAAATGAGAGGACAGAACTAGATGAAATTTCCAGTTGTACAATTCAGTGACTGCATTCTGTGTGCTCACCCCATTTTCCCAGTGGCCACGTCTCCTCATCCTGTGGGCTGCTCACAGCTCACTAGTAAGGTGCCCCGTTCTCTGAACACCCAAGCTACAGGTATGCTCCACTCCCATAACACCTACTACTTGTCCATTTTACTGTTATTTCACTCATATTTTTCATACTCCTTCCGTATCTTATCTGAACTTAACTGGATTCCTCAAATATTTTTATTTAACTTCTATACAGTATTCCAATTTATGAGTAAATCACAATTTATGTTCTAATTCCCCCATGACAGAAAGTTGGTTGTTTCTATTTTGCACAAATGGTGCTGCAGCTAATATGCTTTTACTTGCCTCCTTGAGTACATGTGCAAGAGATTCTCTAGAATGAATGTCTAGAAATTATTGAATTATAGGGTTTGTGCATTAGATATTGCCAAATTGTTCCTCAAAGTGGCAGTACCAACATATGTTCCCACTTGCAGTGTGTGAGAGTTTTGTCTCCCATATCCTCACCAATACCTATCAAGCTTAATTTTTTTCCAAACTAACATTTTGACTGCATTTGTCTTATGACATTGGCCACTTTCTTCTTTATATTTGTATATATGCTACCTCCCCTACTGGATGGTAAACTTTATGAGAGCAGAATCTTTGCTTAACTCATTTTTATATTCTTCCTACAAAATGTATTGAGCTTGGTAAGTATACAATAAAGAGTTTTGAACAAATACATAAACAGAATTAATTCATCTTGACCCAAGGATATGGGGAGTTCCATGTGGTAGGGATGAGGTGTTCTATCTCTATTACTTTGGGGTAAAGATGTGGGTAGGGAATCCCCGTCAGCTGCAGAGATGGCTGTAGAGTGGTCACAATTGGCCTGCAGACTGAAGGCTTCAAGATCTATAGTGGACTATCACCAACCCTTAGGTCATTTTTTAACCATGGTATTCATCAAATATTTACTGATTGTTGCAAGTGGCAAATCTCTTAGTCTCTGGGGCCAGCTTTATTACGTACCAAGAGGGGTGTTTCAAAATGGAACTCCCCCACCTCTGGCCCCACTCCATTACTAAGAGTTGAATAGAATCCATGTGTCCTTTGGACCAGGGTGCTACATGACCTATAGTAAATGCCTCCCCTTTTTGTCACCCTAGCAGTTCCTGGCTGACTCATTTTCTAAATAAGCCACTTGTGGTTTTTGGTCTGACATCACATGTGAAAGAATGAGTAATTTTTTAAGAACCATAACTATATTCAATCAGAATAAGATATATTGTGTGTGTTACTCATGGTTCTAGGATGGGGGGTCAACACTGATAAGTTCTCCAACCTTCTCCCACCCCTCTGCTCCCTGGGGCCAACTGATAGAAGGTAAAGGAAGGAGGAAGGTATGGGTGCAAAGAATTTTTGTGTGTATTTCTTATTTTGCTTTCACATTATGTACCATTCAGTAAAACTACATCTTGTTTCCTTTGCCAGGTAAAATAAAAATAATACAGCAAAGCTGTCCAGGCCATGAGTTATACTGCTACACTGTGTGGGTTCAAATCCCAGCTCCACTGCTTATCAGCTGGGTGAACTTGAGCAGGTTATTGAATCTGGATGTGCCTCCATTTCTTCATTTGTAAAATAGTAACAATACCCATAATATAGGATTGTTGGAGGGAATAAATGAATTGATATATGCTAAGTACTTAGAATTGTGCCTGAAACTTAGTAAGCACTATGAAAGTGCTGGTACATATTTCTTTGACTCCATCACAATGTTTACGCTCATAGCAAGTGCTCAATAAATGCTTTTTGATTAATTAACACATCCTATTAAATATTTTTAGAATCAGGAGGGACATAAGTGACTACAAGTGGCAGACTCTTTGCTGGATATAGAAGTAACCCTGAAGGTCAATTCCCTGGAGTATAGGGAGTTCCCTGCCCCCACCTTTTTATTTAGTTTGTTAATAGTTTGTTCCCTAGTTATGTGTGTTGTTGAGGGAGGAGGGCTGCCATGCCCCCACACTCCCAGGGGTCACTCAGTGGGAAGTTCTACTTCTTGTTTTTTAAGTGTAAGAAGAAGGTAGCGTTCTGGATCCTTGAACCCTGAAATCATGGGCTGAATTAGAAAGGCGACACTAGTGTCAGACAACTTCACCTTCTGCCTTCTCAGCATCTACTGCTTGTGAGGAGGGTTAGCAAGATAGTGGCATTTGGCTGAAAGCTATTTTGCTGAGTTAGGATGGGTATGTGTAGGAAATTATATAGATATCATGTTAATATACTGATTTCCATTTATTAGTGCACATGTTGAGTTTATCTTCACAGTACTTGTGGTCTTCGGGAACCTACTCTTGTTGAAGAAGCCAGAGTGAAGTCCCTCAGAGCCCACCCTCAATCACAGGCCTCTTTCGGATGCCTGGGGCCAGGCCTGTGGGACTCCACTCATCAGAGCAGATGGGTCCAGCCTTGTTGGTACCACCATGTGGGTTTTAGCTGAGGAGCTTGATGGACCAGACAAGTAGGTCTAACTTGACTGCCCCAGGAGCAGGGTCCTATGCACATTAGAAAGGCTAAAAATTCAGTAAAACTGGTGGAAATGCTGAGTTACTGAAGAATGTTCAGTTGTCCTGCAGGAAACATTCACCGGGAGGTGTCAGGAGGCCCAGCGTAAGTGGCATCTAAAGGATAGCCATACTCTCAACCACTTGCAAACAGTCACTCACACATAAGCACATTCACAAACATACTGGCACAAACAGCTTCACTCTCCTGGACTTTTCCCTTCCCTACACTTGCAAGCACACACATATGCCTCACATACACTCTCTCAACCAAAAGGGTGGCCTAGGGGAGACCTCATGGCTGAATCAAATGCTGGTTAATGCTGCTGCTTTTATTACACCAAAGGTCTTAACATTTATTTGGAGATGAACACAAAACTTGGCATACTGCTGTTACAGTGGCATGCATTCTCTACAGTGCAGCTTCAGAGCTCAAGATCACTGCAGCACGCACATAAGAACTGCTCTCCAGAGGAGAGAAAAGGGGCGGGGAGTGCTGTAGATCTGTTCTCTCCAGAATCAACAGACTAAAGGTACTTTACTATGATAGTGGTGGAGGAATGTCTTGTGCTGGGCAGGTGTGTTTCAAACAGTGAACAGGTATGACAAAGGATCCAAGTGTGGGTAAGTTCCTAACACTTAGAGCCAAGAGCATTTTTGGGTAGGTGTATGCTCCCTAAACAGGCAGCACTGACTAAAGCGGGGGGCATGCTTAGCACTGCATCTGAGCTGGGTTAAGCTACCAAGAGTTCTCAGTGAAGGGAATTCTGGTTTCATGAAGAAGAGTAAGACATGATGGCACTATCACAATAAGGCCACTAAACTCACAGCGAATGATGACCTGAGAGGAAGCTGTCAGGACTACAGGAAAACAGCTCTATTCTACCTGAAGTCAGGTACCCTTTCCTGGTTAGGCACCTGCCCTGAGAGTTTCACATCGTCTTTTCTAAGCTACACAATATCACTTAGCACAACAGAGCAGAGGAAGGGGCACACACATCAAGGTCATGGGACATCACCACCAAGCATGGCTGACTATTGTCAAATGTCTCAGATGCCTTTCCCGGTGGGCTAGGTGCCCCAGTGTATCTGGAGAGCTAATCTGAAAAGAGGCTGGCAAAGGACTTCCTCAAGCTCCGGATGGTCTCCGCTTTGGCTTCATCCTCATTGGCTGAAGACCGGAAGAAGGAGGACTCAGAGAAGCTGAAGGCATTTGTCAGGGACTGCGACTTGCTTGAAGATAAAAACCAGAGAGAACATGAGAGGGGGTGTTCCCAGTGAGGCAGGGAAGGAGGGTGACATGAGGATACACAACCGAACCCCCACTCCCCCCCGAAAGGAGACCAGGGTGATGGAGGAGAAAGCCAGCAGTGGAGTGTTACCAAGACCCAGGGAGGCCCCTGTGCTATTACCCTCACCTTCAGTGCTGCTAAGACAGGAAAGGATGGGGGCAGCATGGGAGAGAGGAAGAAGGGGGAAAAAGAGAAGGGAGAGAGGGAGAAGGGGAAAAGAGAGAGAAGGGAAAGAAGGAGAAGGAGTGTGACTCATCTGTTCCTTTTATTTAATGCTGAACTAAAGGGCCCACAGGTTACATTTCAGAGTTCCTACTTGGTAAGGACTAATCTAGGAATCTCACACCCTTCCCTTCTAATGAAATATAGCAACTAGGGGACCCTAGACTCTGCACTCTCTTTCCCACCAACTGTCAAGTGGTGAAGTCATCAGAAGACCTGAGTCAAAGTCTTGGATCTGCCCTTCTCGCACTCTTGTGCTTCTCTGGGACTCGGTTTCTCATTTGTGAGGTCTTTATACTCTGCTTTTTTCTCTCATTCCAAGTAAACTTGGAATAAACAAATGTTTCAATTTATCTGTTCTTAAAATGGACATGACCGCCCTTATGGCCTTCCTTGGAGGAGCCCTGATATGAGGTCTGTGGGGTTCAGGGAATCCAGGGGCAAAAGAGAAACATACCAGGTGGACACATATGTGTATATGTGGATACATATTGGGTTTTCTAATTACAAACCCAAATCACACATTTTAGGGAGGAATTTTTCCCTTGAGAGACTAGAGATTCAGAGAGAAAAACTGTGAAGGCAAGAAGGTCAAGGGGAGACCAAGCCCAGCATTTGAGAAGATATGAGATCTGATAACTCTAGTGGTCTATCATATCTCCTTGACTTTCACTGTGTCTCTATCCTGATGGTTTTTGGCTGCAGAACTCTTCTCCTGGTGTCTTAGAACTCTCAGTCTTCCCTGAAATTTGGGGTGCAGACCCAGAAATTCCCTTCTACAGAGTGTGAGCAGTTTTTCTCCTGCAGTGACTGTAAATAAATGGCCTGTCTTTCATTAGGGTTGGGGGTGAGCCCCAACATGCTTGCCTCTGGGAGGGGGCCCTCTTCTGCATGTACAGCCAGGGGCACCACGTATAAGCCTCCTGCCTGTTGTCAGAGGCTGGCTCTATTCGATATTTCAGCCCAAAGGCAGTGGCAACCCAAAGATCTGCCCTCAGACTGGGGCCAGAGTTGGCTAATGAGAAGGCAGGAGAGATTTTAAAAGTCAGCACGCAGAAAACAATCGTATTGAGGGGAGGTTATGGGGCAGGTGAGATGTGAAATGTGCCACCAGCTAGAGCTGGGGAGCAGGAGTGGGTGATGCCCCTCCAGTCATGAGGGCTGAAAGACCTAGAGAGAGCAGTTATCTGGATGACCTGAACCCTAATCCTGGCTCTGCTACTAACTGACAAAGTGGTTTTGAAAAAGAAAATTAACCAAATCTCTCTGAGCAGTTTACTCATCTCTACAATGCCTAGACTATCTCTAAGTGCCTCCCTTTCCTCCCTCCCTGAAGATTCCAATCACCTCACTCTGAGAAGCACTGGTGGGTCACTCCCATCCCCACAAGGCTACAGCTGTCTCTGCTGCAGTGATGACAGGGGTCTATTTGGGGACAGTACGGAGAGGTGTCTCTGGTTCTGGGGAAGAGGGTAGAACTGACCACCATCCTCACCTAGATGCTGTCTATCCCAAGTACAGCATTACTGTTTTCTAGGGGCCCTCAGTTCTTCCTCTGAAGCAGGGCAGTGTGGTGAGGGCTTGCAGGGCAGTGTGGTGAGGGCTTCTACGGAGTGAGGAAGCCCAAGAAGATGGAGTTCCTCGGGGTATCTATCTGGGCCCTCCTCTGACCATAACCAGAAACCAAGCTCCTTCTGACAAAGCTGAAGGTAAAAAGTTGAAATGGATTTAACTACTTCCCCCTTTTCCTTCTGGGCAGGCTTGCTGATTGCACACCCTAAACTGTGAGTCAGAGGCAGGAAAGAGGATTTTTTTTTCTTTTTAATTTTGAAAGAGAGAGAGACACACACACAGAAAAGGAATGGAAAAAAAGAGTGGGAGACAGGATTTAAAAAAAAGAGAAAGAAACAACAACCCTAAGCTAATATAAGAATAGGAAAGGGGGCAGTAACTCTGCCTTGTTGGTATTCCCCAGGAAGAAAGGGGAGGGTTTGTACTTCTGGCTAGACCTTAGACTTTCACTTCCCTCTTTCCTACCCTCCCTGATCAACCCCAACCATGCCCCCAACCAAAAAAATAACCCAGAACCAAAACCCCAAAAAAGCCCCACAAAAATATCTGTAGAAGGAAGCCTGATTGAAGGTGCTTTCTAGCAGCTCTGAAGCCTAAGTCCTGTGAGGAGGGGCAGGAAGGGGAGAGGGGAAGGAGCTGCTGAGTCGTCTCTTACTTGAGCTGTGGGTGAGGCTGGGGCTTCTGTGGTGGAGCAGCCGGGGGTGGCTGGACCTCTGCCAGGGAGCTGCTGCTGGAGGGTGCATCTCCGTGGGTGGTGGAGGAAGAAGAGGAGGAGGAGGAAGAGGAGGAAGGTGGCAGTGATGGTCCAGGGGGAGGCCGGCGTGGAGGCAGCACCTTGCCTGGGGGTTGCATTCCTTGGGGTTGCCCAGGGCCCCCTAGGTTCAGTACAAGAAAAACTTCATAATTTAACCATATCAAAGGGTTTCCTTATTAGAATCTACGTCTTATGGGGTGGGGTTAGTTAATTACCAAAAGGATAAGCTCTATTATGAGAAGCCACCCAGAGGCTCTGAAGGGCTCCAGAGCCAGTCCCTGGCTTCCCCCATTCATCCAACCACCACTAGCTCCACCTCAGAGACACAGCCCCTCAGGCACAGAAGTCAGGACAGGGAAGAAACCATGACAGGAGCAGCCCTTCAGAGGCAAGCTCTTTTACAGAAATCCTCCCAGACCACAGGGAGCCCAACCCTCCTCTCCAGAGGTTCCTTAGGTATAGGGCAACCCACCCCATGCAGGCCTAGAAGGCCTCGAGTTCCACGCAGCAGACATAGTACAGGGCAGTGGAAAGAGCACAGGGCTGGGCGTCAGAAAAACCAAGACAGAGTCTACTAGTGACTCCCTGAGCAAGTCAGCAAACTACTCTGCACCTTGGTGTTTACAACCATAAAACTATTAAAAAGTAACCCCTAGTCTTAGTTGTCTTTCAGACAGTGTTCAGGTAGTGTTTCAAAGATGTTAATGGACCAGAAAGTTCTTCAAAAAGCATTGTGTGCTTTATGACCATTGATGATCACAGACTTGTGATGGTTTTACCCAGCTGGTCTTTGTCCGGCTCCTGACCTGCACATGTCTGATTGTCACGCCCCGCCCCACCAGAGCTTCATTTTAACATTAGCCCATGCACATGACTAGGGTCAATCCTTTGTTTCCATGTGCTCTTTTGCCCCTTAGTACCATCCTCAGGGGGCTCCATTCCCTCCCAGATGTATGTGGTGGAAATTTTCCAGAAACCCAAGTCCTATGCTCCCCTGGGGATGTTGTGGGCACCATCTGGCAAAGAGCCCCACCTGCCCCCCAAAGGGTAGGGATACTGTTCTCCCAGCATGAGACAGAAAACCATCTGGTGGCCTGGAGAGAAAAAAAGGCCATCCTTCCTCTGGGGCTTGTCAGGCAGTAAGTGTGATACCTGATTGCTCAGATTTTGCTAAGGGCGTTCCTGTACTCAAAAGTCAAAAGATGTCCCCATCAGTGCATACTGACTAGTGGAAATGATGCATAATTGGTCGGAGAGATCCAATTTCTCAGTCTCATTCCCAGAGTCCACATTCATGGGCCCGCTGTAAGGAGTGGGCTTCTAGAAACTCAGGAGAAGCTAAGAGTTGTGTTGTAACTTAGTTTCCTAGAAACACCAGAATACCCATACCCTCTAGAGAGGCAGATTTATACATCTACAACACTGTGCACCCATGATCATCAGCCCATCTCCCTACCACATGGCATGGGCTCCACTTTATCAATTACCAGTAAATACCAGGGTTAGTTATACATAAATAAATACATAAAGGAATAAAGAAATGGAGTTTTGCATTGAAAACTTGAAGTTCCAAGTTCAAATCAGATAACCAGTGAAGATGAAGACGAAAGATCAGCATATTCCACGTTAACCAGTTCTGCCTCTTCCAAAGTTTGGCATCGTTTGTATTATAGCCTTTTCTTGTAAAGTACAGCAGGTTGATAGCTCAGCCTCTTGTACCAGGAACCTGAATTCTTTCCCACTTGTACAGAGATGCTTGAATAGCCAGAAACTTTACAACTTAACACTGAAGACAGATATAACTTTTCCTTTATTGCACATTAAGCTGTACAAGAGAGTCACAAAAGAGAGGTACTTAAATCACTCTTCCAGCATTGGCTGAGGTTCTCCCAGCTGGATCGGTACAAAAAAAGGGGACAACATCAGAAAAGAAATGGGTACAAAACACCTGAACAGCAATCCTATACTGTGACACGGATGTCCCCCAGGCCACAGAGTTGTTCCTTAGCATGCTGCCTGAGGGCACATAATAGTCAGGATACGCTGCCTGCTTGCATTTGGCAGTAGGAGCCCTAATCAGTTTCTCCCCGACCTGAGAGACCTTGGCTAAAGCCACCCTGGAGCCTGACTGAATTCAAATGGCAACTTTGTATTTGTGGCTCACAAATGTCACATGAAAAGCACCTAGATGTTCACACTGATAACATGCAGAGAAGCAACACCACTATCAGCTCACTGCTTGGACAAAAAATAATAATAAATAATAAGTAAAAAATAAATAAAAGGTATTCCTCCATTCTGGGAAATGTTGCTTTATTCCTTTCTACCATTTCATCAGATTGGGAGGTATTTAAGGACCTGATTCTTTTTTTTTTTAATTTTTTTTTTTCAACGTTTATTTATTTTTGGGACAGAGAGAGACAGAGCATGAACGGGGGAGGGACAGAGAGAGAGGGAGACACAGAATCGGAAACAGGCTCCAGGCTCTGAGCCATCAGCCCAGAGCCTGACGCGGGGCTCGAACTCACGGACCGTGAGATCGTGACCTGGCTGAAGTCGGACGCTTAACCGACTGCGCCACCCAGGCGCCCCAAGGACCTGATTCTTATGCAACCCACCTGGAAGTGCGTAAATGCATATGTGTATATATTTACAACAGATCGACCATCACCACCATCATCTAAGGGAGGGGTCACAGATGAGAACACTCACACTCAGTGCATTTCCCTGTAGCCTCAGAATTTGCCAGCAACCCAAGGAGAAACTGGGGCACGTGCCCCTGGACACATAAATCATACTATCGGCACTATTTATTCCTCCGACCTGGAATCCAGAACAGTAACATGTCAGTATAGAAGTGAGAGGAATGTGAAAGTAGAGCTAGAAGCATTTCTCTAAAATGCAAACTGCTAGCATGATCTCCCACGGACCATCATGCCAGAGGAGACCACTCAGTGCCCATCCCAACCTGGCTAGGAGATGGCAGGAGGAGGCACTGAAGCCGAGGCCTGCTTTAAATACCTGCCTCATCACTGCCCAGGAACTGTGTGTCAGAGGAAAGAGGGCAAACTGGTAAGGTTTCTTCAAGAGCCATGGCTGTGGAGCTTCTGCCCCAAACACACACAAGCTAAAATTGGAGACAGTTCTTCCCAGGAAAAAGAAAAACCCTCATTCTCTGACTTCTGGAGGGCTCTTGTCAGAGCTGGAAATGAAAGCAGGAGTCCACCTCAGACTTCTGTAGCAGTGTACCCGCTCTGTGAAATGGGACATTTTTTATTTGGTCTCATGATGCCTAGGGAGAGGCCAAGAGCACAGTGGCTGAATCCTTCTCAGACTTTCAGTAGCTTCCTGCATCCTATGTCCAAAATCACTACAGAATCATCTCTGTACATAGGTCAAGCTTTGGGGAATAAAAAGCAGCCTCAGTTTCACAGAAGCGCATAATATGGCCAATTCAGAAACAGCAACAAAGAAGAAACAACTTAGGGGGACTGAGATCAACACACAGAAAATACTCACAAGTTCACTTTGATATTGCACATCAGCGGCCCCATTTTTTTTTTTTTTGTCTAATCTCATAGCTAATTAGTTAATAATAAAAAAGAAGGTACACTTCGATGTAAAATACAGAACACATTCCTGGAAATAGCTTGTTCTTTATATTTCATGTCATCACTAAAAACACAAGAGCTCTACAGGCACAGCCAGCCTATTCACATAAACTCAAACTGCACCAAATTTTTAGCAAATGGAGAAAAAGGTGGATGCCTTCAGATTCAACGGATGAAGCTATGGAAATTAGACCTTGAAAATCTCTTAAACTTCTATTTACCCTAGTCATGCAGAAAGGAAGCAAAAAGCACAATTCATTGAAGATCCCAAGCACACTCATGGAGGTAAGCAGGGGGTGGGGGGGTGCTTTAATCTGAGTCTGGGGGGGAGAAGGAGAGGAGTTGGGTTTTATTTTTGTGGTCTTTGTTTCTCCCCTGTCCACCCCCCTCAGTTCTATTTCACCCCACATTATGTAATACTTTAAAAAATACTATCAAACCACCCAGAAGATAGTCACACTGGACTTGGGAGAGGCACAATTCTTTTGTACACTGTTGACAAACAGCCCTGGAATCACAAGTTATACAGAGAAACATAAGTGAGCATTACAAGCACGAACAGGAACAGGTAAACAACCAGACAGAGGAGCTGACACTGCATAGGAAAACACAGTCCAGTCAGCATTGAAAGAACGCAGAAACGGCACCACTGGGGGGTGGGGGGAGTGTTGCTCCCCTCCCCGCTTTCCTTTCTTTCCTTGTTTGTTTTTGGCTTAAAATTTCTGCTTTGAAAAATGAACTACCAATCACTTTAAGAAGCTTGGACTTGTTTGGGCCCTACTGCAATGCCATTACAGTCGAGAATATACTGTAAACAACCTTGAGGGGCTGGCCGCTGAGGTGGGGTCTTGCTTGAGTCCGGATCCTTAAGTGTTCCACTCTGGAAGACAAAATGCAAAAGAGATAAAAACAAAACTCTGAGCAGATTCCAAAGAGAAACCCTGTGGCTCCATGGCATGAGTGTAGTGGGATCTGATGGGATCCATGGGATCTGGCCTAGAGGCTTCTGTTGTTCCAGAAATGCCTCAAGGGAGATCTCAACATCTGGAGTGTTGCTGGGGCACAGGTCTAGGGGGTCTGGGCCTTAGTCCCATACTGGTAGGCAGTGCCCCCCTCCCCGCTTCTCATTTCCCTCCCTTTTAGACGTATTCTGTTCAGAAGCTTTGAATCTTCTAACAGCATCTGGTTTCTTCTCTGGTGGCTGCCTCCTGTCCAGTTTCCCCTCATACTCATGGCCCGGCTTCCTGAAGGAAAGATCAACACCAAACTCCAGAGAGTGGGTTGCCTTAGGCGATTCCAAGGGTCCTGAGAGCAGGGGCTGGACTAGATGACTAGCCTAGACTTGCTTCACTTCTTCTGTGGAGTTAATTCTGGGGTGGGATCAGCTCTGGGCTGGCTCTGGGGTCAGATCCACTCTTCGGGCTGCACTGGAACCCCCACAGGGAAGGACTTAAAGGAGGGGGCAGTAGTCTGTTTCCCCCCACCCCAGAAACCCTTCTTACCCAGAGGGAAGCAGTAAGATGTTAATGCTAGTAAAAGTGCTCAAGGCCAGGCTGTTTTTCCTTCTCAGATAGCATAATCACATTTTACCCAATAACATGGCTCCACTCCCAAGCTCCCTCTCCTCCCAGCTAGGATTCTGATTATGCCCAGACAGGATCAAATATGCACGTGACTTCAGTTTGTCTTACATTTGAATTAAGGCAGTGAGGACTTGGAGCTTAAATTCAGTAAAAGGGAAATGGTCTGTAAAACCTAAGGGCTGCCAAGTGTGCTGATGGTGATGTCACAGAGGGAGCTGCAAGGGCAAGGCTGTGAAATGGGCTGAGAATGTCATTAGCATTCTCCCACTTCCTCTTTCAGTGCCCCTCGGCCCTACTCCCACATGAAAACCATCTCTCCTCCTGTTCCTTATTTCCTATGGGCCTCTGATTCTTACCATCAGTCTCTTCTCCTGCCTATTAAGGCCTGTTTTCAGCTCCACTCAAGGAGAGCCAAAGTGTTACCCTCTCCAGTGTCATGGTCTTTAACAACCTTGCTTAAAACTGTTCTACTAAGAGGATTTGGGGCAGTGGGAGGCAGGGGGCCTTTGAAATGTCCTTAGCGCCACCACATCAGAGGGTGTGTGTTCTATCTACATTCCCCACCCCCTCACAGATCACAGCAAGCAATCGCACCAATACTTTCCCTCCCCTTCTTCCAAGCCTTGTCATGGGGTCCATGCTTGTTCTGAGCTCTGGCACCAAAATACCCACACCCAACACACCAGCTAGAGACCACACCATCCAGTCAGCAGCAAGACCCATCAGCTTTTCTCTCTCAACATCTAAGATTCACCACCTTCTTCTAACCAATGCTGGTCAGGCCTGTACCATTTCTTGCTTAGACTACTAGACTCCTAGTACTAGTACTCCTACTACTTTACCACTACCAAAATAGTCTCCTCTCTCTCCAATCTATTCTCTCCATGCCTACCTGCTGTTCTCCTATACTCCTTTCCTAATTGTGTCACTTTACTGCTCTAAGTAATTTATAGCTAATGCTCATATGTGCCAGGTAACATACTGGGAACTTTCATGCAGTATTGCCAAAAACCTCATAAGACCTCTATGAGGTAGATGCTATTATTATCAACATCTCTAATTTTTAGATAAGGAAATTGAGGCCTAGCTAAGTCATGTAATTTTCACAGAGTCACACAGTAGAGGCTGATGCAGCTGGGCTGTGAGGCCAGGCAGTCTGATGCTCATATTTTCTTCCCATTACCAGCAAGATGACAACCACATCCTTCAGGCTGACATCCAAAACTTGCTTCAGCATGGTTGGAATTGACCTTCCTAGCCTTCCCTTTGCCTCATGCCCTAAACACACCTGTTCCCTCTAGGCCTGACCCCTCACTGTTTATTCTCTAGGGTAGGCCACTCCATTGTTTGTGCTGATTATCTTCCAGGAATGCCTTTTCTCCTGTTCTACCAATCCCATCCAACACATCCTAGAGGTTTAAGTCACTTTCTACCTCATCCTTGAAACCTTTCGACTGTGATGTCTTCTCTGAAATCCTGAAACAGCACTTTGGAGACTCATACTACTGAAGAGAGCCTTTGTTTTTATCCTGAAGACTGGGGATGATGCCCCCAAGAAGACAGATGCTTCAGAGAACTATGTGTCTTCATCTTCTCTTGAATTTCCAACAAATACAATGCCCATGGTTTTCAAAGAAAAAGTGGGATATAAGGCCTGGTACAGGAACTATTTATTTAAAAAATTCAAACAGTTGGAATCAGGAATATTTTGGAAAATTCAAGACTATCAAAATTTTACCAACAGCGTCAAGCACAGGGCTGAGTATAATAAGATATCCTTAATAAATGCTTGTTAAATAAATGAACATGCAAACACAGTAACAGTGAAAATCCAAAAAGGACTAGAGTATAAGTCTTTAGAAGACAAATGTTGTTAAATCATAGAAGTTAAATTGTATTGAATTTGGTATCAAATCCAGTGAGCAGCTCTGGAAATGTTCAAGTTAGGGAATTAAAATTGAGGCCAGCAGAGGTATCTGCCTGTATATCAGGTACAGAAGATAAAATTAAAACAAGCCTCAAAGAATCAGAAATTGCTTCCACCAAGACCACCTAACCCAGCTGAAGTCAGGGAAACCTTAGGCCCAAGGGTTCTTTCTCACTGTGATCTCTTCTCTCTCAACCTGGCTGCCAACTGGAGAAGTCTGGGGCCAGGATACAGTGTCTGGTAATGGGTGCACCAGGATAGCAGGATAGCCTTTCTACCTGGGCTTCTCACATGCTCTGACTAGGTTGGGCATCAGCCCCACGTCCCAACACACACACACACACACACACACACACACACACACACACACACACACTGCTGCCTAGGTCTCCAGCAGCAAGTCTTTAAGATTGGGCAGCAGAGTGATTGAGGAATTTAGGTTTTTTGGGTTGGGAAGAACTTGGGTTCGATTCAAATCTGCCACTAACTAGCTTTGTGACCTTGGGCAAGTTATTTCACTCCTCTGCACCCATCTTTCTTCAAAAGAAGTGAGATTATCTATCTATCTATCTATCTACCTACCTACCTATAAGCATTTGACCCTGGTAGGTGCTAAGTAAATGCAGCAGATGATGGTCATGGTGATGCTGATAAGGAATTTCTTCTGAAACTCTGTCTTACTCCCATGATGGAATACCCCCTGCAGTGCTCTATTCCTAGGCTTTGGAGAACTTTATTTAATTGTGATAACAAAGCCTCCTCTGGGCTCCCTGACAAGCCATCAGTGTTATGCCCTCTAATTGACTGAAAAGGATACTCAGATGAAAGACACCAAATTCATACAGTTTGTGGAGCCACTAGACTGTCTCTTGCCAGTTCCCTTTCCCCAAGGCCTCACCTCATACCACTGACTGCTGCCAATCACCTCAGACATTGATCAAGAATAGCTTAAGATGTTCTCCTCTCAGAGAATTGTTATTTTCAGATAGGGCTATGGAAGACCATATAACAAGAGAGCAGAGCCAGGGCCAATGGGCAAAAGCTCTGGAAAAGTAGACTTTCAGTTACAGGAAGAACTTTACATAGCGAAAACAGTAGAAGAGGCTATCTTGGGAGGTGGGTGTGTTCAGCAGAGGCTAGAGAATTACCTGACAAAGATATTGTAGAGATATTCTTTCACTAAACATGAGATAGATTAGGTGAACACCATGGTTCCTTGTATCCTGACAGTTTATGATTCTGGTGGCAGGGTGTGTTGGGGGGGAGGGACTTTAAAATCCCATAGATTAAACTCTAATGGTAGAACACCAGACACTGACTGGATGACTTGACACGGGTAATCATACCAATGAAAGCTGGCCCTGGCTCTTCTCAGCCTAAGAAATATAAAAATAAGACACCCAAGGATAAACTGAGCCCAAAAGTTTCACTTCTAAAAGCTTCAGAGAAAGAGCTCCCAGAGGCGGTCCTTTGAGCTGGAGCCTGGGAATATGCTTTGGCCACCCTTGTCTGGCGCCTAGGGAGCTTCTCCCTTCCCTGGCTCCACTGAGGTTGTGGACTGAAGACTTCCCAGGGACTATGTGGGGCAGGACGAGAGTCCCCTAGGACTGTCCCTTACCAGGCTGAGACTCTCTGGCTCCGCCCACAAGCCTTCCATCTGTTGGGGCTGAGGGGTATTCCCGTGGGGTTTGGCTACCATGGGATCTGTCTCCAGTCACCAAGAACTGCCTGGGATGCTTAATTCCACAGAAGTCTGGCCACTCTGGCGTCACTGCCAAAGTCTGGCCTATAGCCAGCCCACAGCAGGAGCTCATGGCCAGACTGAGCTACGGTTTCCCTCAGGAAGTTGAGTTGACTCAAACAGGTAAGAACGTGTAGTCCAGTGCTTGTGCCCAGCTGCACTCAAAAAAGAAGGGGGGAATAAATGGCCTTACAGCCCCTTAAGGGGAAAAAACAAACAAACAAACAACCCTGGGCTTATAGAATGACAAAAAGCTCAGAGGTTGTCCATTTACAATGCCGTTGCCAAAAAATTTTACGCTAGAGAGGCTTCAGAAAGGGAAGTCACAGGTTCACTGCTCTTTGGGCTGATAAGCCCCACAAGAGAGCACTGCAACCAATTCTGGTGCTTCTTTAAGGGTGACACCAGTGGAATTAAAATGGGTACATGGAACACACAGGATGGTGAAAAGTGTGGAAATGACATCTTTCCTCATGTGACTTTGAGAAAGTTACTTAATCTCTGAGTCTCAGTTTTTTAAATAGGCAGATTAGAAGGACTAAGTGAGGTAACCGTGGAAACACCTAGGACTGAGTAGAAAATCAAAGTTAGTCAAATGTAAATCTGATCAAGGTCAAGGGCTAGCTTGGGTTATAATGATCTTCCTGGCCTTAGAGGTGTTTAAACAGGGCCAGGACAAACTCTGATCAGAGATACTGTGGAGGACGTCATCAAGTTGAAGCCAGAGGTCTTCTACAAGCTGTTCTGTCTCTGGGATTCCATTAATTCTTTCATGCATTTTTCATTTCTCTAGGTGTCTGAGATAGGAGACAAGCCTTTCTTAGCTGCAGAGTCTTGAGCCCAGCAAGATGCCAGGGCTACTGGGCCTGAGCAGAGGCACAGGCTTTGAGGGCCTTGGCAAGTAGAGGGCTGCTGCTCTCCATCAAAGCTGGTTGGGCTGGTATCCCACTCTGATGAACCCATTGGGCTTTAGTAATCTGAGAAATCAGGGAGACAGGAGAGAGGCAGGTATAGCTCAGAGGCTCCTCTAGGTTGGCTAAGTTTAGCACTTGGTTTTCAGGAAAGCAAGGGTTTCCCTTACACAAGGTCACAAAGGCCCAGCTCTCTCCATTCTTACCTTCCCCTGTGCTCTGGTGGGGACATGAAAAAGGCATAGTGCCTATTATTGTAGACCACTACCTGAACTGTGGATCAGAAGATCCAGCACTCCTGTGTGACTGTGTGACTCTGGAGAAGTCATTTGCATTCTCTTTGCTGATGTATGAAACAGAGATAGAAATACCAGCCCAAACCATTTCACATAGGGTGGTGAGGCTCAAAATAGTGACTGTGCTTTGTAAACTGTACAGTGCTAGGCAAGGCATTGGTATATGTGACCATCATTACTATTATTTAAATAATAATAAATATCAATCCAAAGGAATGCAGCTTTAATGAAGCTCTAGAATTTCATGTGTCAATGGAGAAAGTATTGTTGGGTGGCTTCCTTTCACCTGGTGCACAGTGGCTCAGTATGTAGGGGATTCTGGGTTAGGCTATACCATGCCCTCTGTATTATCACTAACTTGTTCCAGTGAGGCCCCTGAAGATGCAGAAAAGTCATTTCAGAAACAGTAAATATTAGCTGTTGAGGTAAATGGACAGGCAATCACAGTCTAGGAGAAAAAGCAAGCCCATGGATGAGGGTTTGTGGGGTTTTGTCAAAGGCACCTTTAACTTGCTACCCTGTGGCTTTCAGCAGACAAGCTGGGAGACAGGAGCTCCTATCTGAGGTCCCAGCAGGACGGAAAGCTGAGGAAGGAAAGACACTGAGTGACTCAACTTTTCAGAGTTGTTGGCCCGAGTCCAGCTGCCCCCACCAAGGAGGAAGGCCTGTGCTTGCTCAGCATATCTGAGACAGGAAATTGGGAAAGGGTCTCAGGGTCTGGCCCCAGGAAAGAGGCCAGGCCAAGCTCCTTGCCGGACACGCCACAGAGCTATTCTGATCAGCTCCCCCAGGCTCTGCTCCCCCGGTCTAAGACCCCAGGGGGAATGAGGCAGCAGGAAGGAATGTGGTTGGGAGGTTGTAGGTTCAGTTAGAGCAAAGGGGACAGCATGTTTTCAGGCACCTTGGGATCTTTCTGAGATCACCCCAGCAGTCACCAGTGCCCACCTTCCTTCCTCGGAAAGTTATAAAAGGTTCCCAAGGATGAGCTCTTCTTCCTCCTCCTTTCACGAGGGAAATTGCTACTCTGAGGGCAGAGCTCATCTCCTGGATTGGGGCCCTCCCATGATCAGTGATTTCCTAAGGACATAAGAAGTGTCCCACGGGGGCAATCCATGAGACCTATGGAGGCACTGAGGGCCAGGTCACCCGAGGTCAGAATGTCAGCTTCAAGTGATTAAAGATGTCCCTTAAAAGTTAAGACAGCCTGAAAATAGTCAGTTTCCCTTAATAGTCTGCTAAAGGATCTGGTCACTAGTGACTTTATCTGAACCTGCTTCAAATCTCACATTTTCAGCTTATACTCACTGGGGAACTAATTCCCTAAAGCCAGTCCTGCTGTGGGAAGCAGGAAGACCTTTCATTTGTCCTAAATTTACTTCTAAGCTATGTGAGTCCCTCTTAGTCTCATGTTTGGGATCTGAGTTGCATCCCTTCACTAACTGCATGGCACTTTAGACCCCACTGAAACCCCTTCTCAGTCTTTGTGTCCTTGTATTCAAGAGACTTCATCTTTTTGAGCCTCTGTGGCTAGAAAGACCTGGCTGGAAATGTTTTCAGTATCTCTTTAGTCCAGAGAACCAGTAAAAAGGACTGGTAGAATGTCCCACCAGAGGCCACAGGCTGCAGGTCTGTGGGCCTCAGTCTTTCGGTTCTGAAGTCTCATCACTGCCCTTTCCAGGTCTGTGGCTAGTACACAGCATCTCAGATCTGGAAAGGGATTTTAAGCTACCTGCACCAACAGCCCTAGCCCCCAGCCCACACTTTCACCATAGCCCTGACATGTACTCATCTTGCCCCTGCAAGAACATCAGCAGTGACGTGGCAGCCACACACACCAGTTCCCAGGGCAGCCATTTCCTCTCCTAGTGTTAGTTTACTCCTGTCTTCCAGCAGGTTTGCCTTTGGGCACCAGGCACCAGAGACCTGAAGGTACTCAGTCATGGGCTCCTTGAGAGTATTGCTATTCAACTGGATCTCCTTTAACATTAAGTCGTTGATTTGCCAAATGCCCCAACCCCCATATTCTTTCCTCTGAGCACATTCTTAGAGTTAGAGGTTGTCCTTGTTTCTACTGTGATTCTCAGACTGGAAACCACATTGCAGTTGTGGTCTGATCAGCTCAAGGTAGGGGAAGAGGCTCATTTTCCTCCCGGACACCATATGTGTACTAAATACTTCCAAAGGCTGAGTCTTAGAATCACTTCTCCTGGGTATAACCTGCAAGCCAAACAGAAAGCTCATTGGTGTCTGAAATCCCTGCATTAGCAATTCAGCCCTTTGACTCCGGAAGACATTACAGGAAACTTTAAAAAGTGGAAGCAGTGTGGTGGGGTATGAACAAAGATTCACCACCTGAAGGAGAGCACCAGGATCCCACCTCTGCTGGCGTGACCTGAAGCTTTGTCTACCCGAAGTTCTCTCCTTGGTTCCCAGTAGTCTCAGGAGCAGCATACACCTCTCCAGAGCCCCAGGCTCAACTCAGATCCCAGAAGACAGACCCCAAGGGTTGGTGAATGTGTGGAGGGGATGCAAGGGCATGGCCTATAGGAAGGTTTCAAAAGTATATAGCCTGGAGGCTTTGGCCATCACTGGCCACCAGGTGTCACTGCCACCTTGAGAACAGTCTCCCAAAAGCACTTCAGAGTCACTTGCCCTGGCCAACTCTTAGGGCAGCTCCAAAGCTGGCAGTACAGCCAATCTGAGGCCAGGTTGTCATTAGCCAGATAAGGCTTTGCCACTTGCCTCCCTGCCCTCAGCAACATAGCAGTGCCTTTTACAACCCTGCCCCTATTCCTTCGAACTGGGCACAGCAGCTAGCTTGAGTCTGCTCAAACGACTTTGCTCTTTGTCTTCTATAATTAGTCTGTCTCAGGCTAGGAGGCTGGCTGACAACAAGGTAAGGTGTGCCCTCTACTCACCTCCCCCTCAGCCTCCTTTAGGTGCTCTTCTAGAGTCAAAGAAATGAGAGCTGTAACAGTAGAGCTGCAGACAAGGATAGAGAGGGAGAAAGAGAAAGGTAGATAAATTGTCCTGGTCTTGACCTAGAATACTGGGCAAGAAGCAGCTCTTAGGGCTTGTGACTCAGGCCAGAAGTTCTTTCAGCCTGAGCTGCCAGAGCCATGGAAGAAAGCGGCCAGCAAGAGGGGTCTGATTGTGAGGAATGGAATGTGACTTAATGACAGCACCTAAGGTCTCAGTGTACTGTACAGAGTTCTGGCTGGGACCCAGGTAATGTCCCTTGGCTTATAGCCCTTCTATTTTCACACTACCAAAATCACTCACAGGATCCTGACACCAACTCTAATATGCTTTAAGGGCTGTTAAAGACACTTATTCCATCTGGGAACTCATTCAACAAATATCTACTGCAATACCATATCAAGGGGAGGAGAAGGAGGATTGGTTGCCTGGGTAGGAGGAGTATTTTAGTCACTGTCATTTGCATAGAATTGCTATCACATAACGATAATAAAAAGCAGACAGACTTAGTTTTGTTATTGTTAACTTTTCTACTGAGGACTGTCTGTATCTGGCCACATCACTCTCGCCCACTCCTCAGTATACTCATGATGTATTCAGTGGCTACAAATTACCAGCTACTCTGCAGGCCCTAGAGACACAGCAGTGAACAGACCCCTACTCTCCAGATCCTTACATGCTACTGGAAGAGTCAAAGGCATAAACAGATGAGAATGATTTTAGCTGATAGCAAGAGCTATGCAGCAAATTCAAGAAGCGGGGGTGGTAGCCGGTGGTACCTTCGGATTGGATGGTTGAGGCAATTTCAGTTGTACTGTCATGAAGGAGCCAGCCATGCAAAAAAAGGGGAAGAGCATTTCAGAGAGAGGACACAGCTGATGCGATGGCCCCTACCAGTGTGGCTGGGGCTCAGTGAAGAAGAGCTAGGATAGTATGAGGGCAAAGAGGCAGGCAGGGGTCTACGTGAGTTGCTTGGGAAAAATTGGAAGGAAGACAAATTTAAGGGGAAAAAAAGAGTTCTGTTTTGGCCTTGTTATATTTATGATGCCTTCAGACATGCAAATAAAGATGTCAAGCAAGAGTTAAAAATGTGAATCTGGAGTTCAAGGAGCGGTCAGAGCAGGAGATAGATATGGGCTGGCTGAGATCGCCAAGGAATGTACACAGACCACATTCTAGGGCACCAACATTTGGAGGTTTAACACAAGTGGAGAAGCCAGCAAAGGAGGTGAGAAGGAGAAATCAATGAGGTAGAATGAAGACCAGGCAAGAACAGGGTCACTGAGGCCTGGAAAGGAAAGTGTTTTAAGAAGGAGGGAGTGTGGGCAACTGCATCAAGGCTACTGAGAAGTCATGCAAGATAAGAAGATGGGAAGATCAGAACTCAGTGACTTGGAGTCACTGTGACAAGAGCAATTTCAGTGGGATGGTGGGATTGGTTATTATTTCATTTTTCTAAATGGCAGATGTTTGTGGGTAGATGTGAAAATCTTCTAGAGAGAAGAAATTGATGATGGAGAAAATAGGGATAACTTGAAAGCCAAAAGGATGTGGCATCCAGATCACCAGTGAAGGGTGGGTCTTAGAAGCAGATCATGTGGCTAAAGATGCAGATTAACTGGCAGATGTAATAGTGGGAATATGGAAGCAATCTGGTCTGACACTCCATGGGCCTGGAGCCAGGATGACTGAAATGTCTCCTCAATCATAACCAGTGGAAATATGCTATCATCAGGGAGAAATAGGAGGTGGAAATATGACCAGTTCAGTCATGACTTCCAGCCCAAGTAGCAGCATTTTGCCAAGTGTGACAGACTGGTATTTCTGTCTTTAGGGGGGCTGGGGTCAAGGCACAAGGTTCAGGAAGAAACTAACAGAGAATATAAGAAGGTACCATCTGACCAATGGTGATGACCTCTGTGAATTCAGTCATGATATGAATTTAGAATATGAACATCTTTTGGACAGGAACTATATCTCATTCATCACTGTAGCCCTAAGTCTAATGACTAATTTTAAGCACATATGTTGGGCTAGGCCTGTGCTAGTCAGTGGAAAGACAGATGAAAAAGGCATGTCCCTTGCCCACAGGGTCTGAAATATTCAAGAAACATTGGCTAAGCTAATTTAATCATATATGGAGTAAAGAATTTGGCCTTGCCCAAAGAGAAATCTGGCCTTTGTCCCCCAACTCCTGGGAGGTAAGAAATCTGGCCTTTGTCCCCCTACTTTTGGAAGGAAAATTCTTGGGATTTCCTGAGCAATAGGAGTGTCCCTGTTATTTGTGGTGAGAGCCCTCAGATCACATTTGATAATATATGCTGATGAGGTGACTTACAGTAGCCCGTGGGGCCACATGGTATTAATTTGACTTTGAGGTATGGTGATACTGGAGACCAAGTTCAAACAGGTGATCAATCAGTCGAGCATAACTGTTACATGAAAACCAATAAAAACTATGAACACCAAATCTCAGATGAGCTTCCCTGATTAGCAACATGTGTACTGTCACATAAGGATGCTGAGAGGTTAATGGGTCCTTAGGACAATGAAAGCTTCATGTTTGGAATCTCCCAGACTCTGCCCTGTGCATTCTTCCTTTGGTTCATTTTTGAGCTGTATCCTTTCCTATAATACACCTGTGAGTATAACAGCTTTCAGTAAGTTATGTGAGTCCTTCCAGAGAACTCTTGGGAACTCTGAACTTTCTGTTGGTATCAGGAGTGAAGGCAGTCTTGTGGAAGACTGTACTCTCAGACTTTGCAGTTGGGCTGACTCCAGGTTTCATGTGACTTTAGAATTCAAAGGGATCTAGATATCATCTGATCCAACTTCATTCCGTAAGTGAGGAATTAGAGACTTAGAGATGGGGAAAGACTTACCCAAGGTCACATAATATCAGGATAGAGTAGGACGAACCCGAGTGTCCTAACTCCCAGCATAATGTGCTTCCCACAATATCTTAGTGTAGCTTTGAATGTGAGCCTGAGCAGAGAAAAGCTTATCCTTGAGCCAGTCTGGCTTTGCTACAAGGGGATTTTTGTAGGAGCTCCTATATCTAGGAAAGCTTATTCCTTACTATGTTTCTTACCTCCCATTTTTCTTTAGAATATTTAAGTTGCAATATGTAATGTTTGCAGAGTAAGGGGCTTGTACCAAAATAGAACTAATGCTTTTTGTGGGGTGGACAATATTTTTTGGTGATTTCTTTGTTACTGAACTTTTATGCTTCAGATATCATTTCTGTATAATCTAAATTTCATTGCTAGAAGACATGTTAGCGTTTTTTTTTTGTTCAGTCCTTCATTTTACACATGAAGATGCTGAGACACAGAAACAGAAACAGGACGATATCTATCCCAGGTCACTTGGTGAGTCAGTGGCAAGGACAAGGCTGAACTTAGGTCTCCTCTTCATTCTAGTCCAAAATGACTTTCCTGTAGAAGGCCAAGAGAGTTGTGCACACTCCTGTTTATAAAAGGACTTCAGGGATCCTCAAAGAATCCCAGAACAGCCCATTTTTGTTTATCTTGCCTGGGCAGCATGAGCCTGTCCTACTCTGTATAAATTCTTTAAGCTGCAACCAGATGTTCTCTGTATTTCTCAGGAAGGAGGCTACCTGTTACTGTTCCTCCCAGGCAGGGACAAGCAACAATCTGCTGATCCATTAGCTTTACAAAATCATAAAATCTAACCACAGATCTGATATTTTTAAACCAGGAAAGTTTGTTTGTTTGTTTGTTTGTTTATTAAAATTTTTTTAAGTTTATTTATTTTTGACAGAGACAGAGTAGGAGCATGAGCTGGGGAGAGGCAGAGAGAGGGAGAGAGACACAGAATCCGAAGCAGGCTCCAGGCTCTAAGCTGTCAGCACAGAGCCTGACGCAGGGCTCGAACTCACAAACTGTGAGATCATGACCTGGGCTGAAGTCATACGCTTAACCGACTAAACCACTTAGGTGCCCCGAAAGTTTTTTTATCACACCAAATTAAGTATAAATTTTAAATAATGGGATTATATCTCTAACAAGCAATTAATCTTTGTTCTGTTAATTACCCTATTGTAATTCTCTAGTGACTAACATTCCTGATGTACAGAAACAGATGCTTGCACCTGCCCAGAGGTTTGACACAGCATGAGCCTGCTACAGAAGGTATGAGACACCCGTAAGAGCTGATATATGATAGCATCCCACTGCAGGTGGCTACTCTCAACTTGGACACCAGAAGTAAATCTATTAGCCCAGAAACTCCCATTTATCCAACATCAGCCAGAATAGAAGTATTTTACTCAAATTTTCAGAGCTCGAAAGGTATTTAGATCTATCTAATATTATAGGTGGAGAAACTGACATCCAGAGAAAGAATTGACTTACGAATGGTCACACTGTTTTAATTTAGTCATTTCTACAGAAATATTTCTCATACATTAAGTTTCTAGCTTTCTTAAACAGCATGTGGAATACTGACTTACAAGTAACTGATTCTTGATGGTTCAGGTCCATTATTTTGAATATCAATCATGCTCCTATGCTATGATTCTGTGATATTCAAATGATAAGAAGAAAATGTGGGGTAATTTGCTTCTATACCAAATAATCCAGGCTGGTTTATCCTGTTTTTCCCTCCCCCACTCCTCTTCTTTCTTACTGAAGTATTTTGAGAATCCAATTACTTGGCTTCTGTTTGCAGTATAATCCCAGTGAGGCACTGATCTTTAGGAAAGGGGGTGATAATATCGAAGCCTAAGGTCGCAGGGAACCCAAGCCCAGAGGCTGCTTACTTACTTAATAATAGCAAGTAACTTTTATTGAACACTTATGATACACTATGTATGCTATATTTTAGGTTCTTTACTTCATTTAATTCTCATAATAACCCTAGGAGAGGGGTGCCATTGTCATCTCTGCTGAGCCACATATAAGTGTCTAAGGTCACAAAGCCAGTAAATAGAGGGTCCAGGATTCAAACTTGGGTAGTTCTCTCTTTAAAGCCTATACTCTGAAATCACTATTCTATTCTACCTCTCTAATTGTCTTAAGTATGATTTTGAAAGAAAATTTCTGAGTGATTTTCACGTACAAGTAATAAAACTTGAACCCTAGAAAGGGTAGTAATTCCCACCCACCACCCACCCCCCACTGCCCCAAATCACACAGCTGTTTAGGGGAACAGCTAGACTAGGATTCAGTTCTTAGATTCATTATCTCAAGCTCTTACCACTTCATTATGCAAAAATTCAGTGGGAAGAAAGTTAGGGGATATTTTTGCAAAGTGAGATATCTCCTAGATGGGATTTAACACCCTCAGTCTTGCCTTTCTTTGGCCCATTCTAGAGCCACAGGACCTGAGCCACAAAAGCTTCAGTGTGGATTTCCCACCTGAGGTTTGGATTCTGTCGCTGTGAATGTGACTGGTCATGAGTCACATACCATAGTCAACTGAAGAAAGCTGTCTCTCTCCCTTAGAAAGGAAAGCAGATTTCTAGTTTGAGCTTTACCTTGTTACTCTCTTCCAGAATGAGGGAAGAGAATGACCCCCTCTTCTCTCTAGACCAACATATTTCTTTCTTTTTAAAATGTATTTATTTATTTTGAGAGAGAGAAAGAGAGTACAGGGGAGGAGTAGAGAGCAAGAAAGGGAGAGAGAGAATCCCAAGCAGTCTCCATGCTGTCAGCGCACAGCCCAACATGTGGCTCAATCTCATGAATCAAGAGATCATGAGTTGGATGCTTAATGGACTGAGTCACCCAGGCACTGCTAGACCAGCAGATTTCTGATAAACACTCTTCTTTCTCTACAAATGCAGCAGAGCCCTCATAGACAGTAAACACTTGTTGAGAGGTCAGACCCAGCACCCCCTCAGAGACCCCTCCCATTTAAAAGTGGGAGTATCCCAAGGGAAAATGGGCTATGGTTCCCCCAGAGACTTCAAGTTCAGAGAGAAGAGAGCCAATACTCCATTTCTGGACAGTTCTATAGCTGCTATTGCAGACTCCTAATGAGAAGCCTCCTCCATCTTGGAGCCACCAAAGTCTAGAGCAGTGGGCTTGGGAATGGTTCTTGGTTCTCCCATGTCTCTTCCTGCTGCTTACCTGTGGCTGCTGGGTGGTTAAGGGTCTCTGAGGGGACAGGACAGGGGTCCTGGACAGCAGCTGGTTCATCTTGCTGATGACCAGTTCGGTGATGAGTTGTCTGTCTTCCACCTGGTGTTCACCAATCAGTGGCATACTACAGTCCATGACCTGGTGGAAGATGTAGCTCAGGTTAGGAAAGAGTCTGGAAACATCAAAGGCCTGGAATAGACTTTTAGAATGAGTAGGACGTAAGGCATCAGAGATAGGTTGGGGATGAAACTGGCATTCTTATCTTGAGCTGGAAGCAAGTTCTTTTGCAGAAATAGACCTGTGTCCCCTTCTCTGGCAAACCTTTGCCTAAGGTCCTCCCCACCAAACTTTACCCAGGCAAGGGCTCAGTGAGGTTGAAAGATTGGTAGCTGAAGAAGAGAGTATGGCTCTAGGGCTCAGAGGTTTGCAGGCAGGACACATGAAGGTCACTCCCTAACTTCTAGTTAAGAGTAGGCAGTTTTCGTCTCTGAGATTTTTCACCCATGCAGTTTCTGTCTCCACACATATTCTGCCCATTAAACAACTAGATTTCTGCTTTTGCTCATGACCTGGGATTCCTTCCCTTTCACCACCATCCTGATTCTTCCTGTACCTCAATGTCTGGGTAAATGTTTTCCTCCTTTAGGAAGAGACTGCCTAACCAGGACCATAGACCCTGTAGTCCAGCTCTCATTTATGATGAGAAAACAGGCCCACTGAGAGAGGGGATGTATGATTATCCAGGACACTACATGCCAAGCAGATCATGGAGTAGATTCTGAAGCTCACTTTGGGCTCCTGACACAAATCCTCTGCAAACACCACCAACTCCTGGCAAGGAGCCTTTCCTGTTCCCAGAAAGATTGGGCAAGAAAGTGTATGAATGATTCGTACTGCTACTCACTTTCCCTTTAATATGGGAAAAAGGAGTCAGCAAAGTTGTGTTAGAGGACCAGACTGAATAAAGTATCTCTAAGCCTCAGAGAGATGCTAAGAAGAATCTCCTGCATCCAGGAGACCTAAGCTCTAGCCCAGATTGAGACACCAATTCACTCCATGGCCTTGAGCACACGCTCATGGCATTGGGCTTTAGTTTTCTCATCTACAAAATGAGACTGAACCGAATGATTCCCAAGTCCAGCTTTCTAAGACCAAGAATGGTAAATCACTACAGTGTTCCCAGAGGAACAGCATTAGACTAGAACTCCAGGAACCCAGACCTGGCATCTCTTACCCTTGATGTGGGTCAGCCGAGCTAGTTGCAAACAATAGCTTCCTACTGGTGAAGATGTTTTGCTATGCACAGCCATTGGACGTATTGAGTGGGAACCATCCCCTGGCCTCAGAGACTAAATGCGGTTTGGGCAGCCCACATAGTTCTCAAGCCAAGAGCGTGGCCTCCAGCTTTGGGGGGTGTCTCTTACTGAGATATTCCTTGGGCCAGACTTACCTCAAAAATGTAGTCTTTCCCATCTTTACCATGTACAGCTTTGACAGCACAGATATCCAGGCCACCAAACATCTCAGAGCAGGTATCCACCCACAGCTTGTATCTGGAGGTGATGGGAAGGTGTTCTGAGTCTGGGATGTTGGCTCATATCAAACCTGCTTGCTACTGCATGCTCTCCTTCCTGTCTCCAGCTCTCCCATTCCACCCTTCTCCTCCTTCCCTCCCTCTACCCCCATCAAGCACATTGCCTTCTGTAGAATGCCCTCTCACTTTGCTCTCCAGATCCCACCCATGTTTCCAGGCTCAAAGCAGGTCTCATATACTCTAGGTGGCCTTCCTTGGCTATTCCAGTACATAGTAACTGCTCCTTTCTTGGAGCTTCTACATAGTGTTCAGTCTTTATCTTCATAATTTAGCATATAACCCAGTCCTGCCTGATCTCATTACCTGGCTACTTGGGCCTTTGTGTTCTGTCCTGATTAGAGGCTCCCTTTGGGCAGGAGTCACTTCTTTCACCTCTTCATCTAGGGAAGTTGGGCTGGGGGGTGGACAACTTCTCTCACTCACCTTTCTGACATGGCAATCTGCTCCAGCATTGCAGAGCCAGTGTTTGTCTTCCAGTTCCCTGAGATCGACGTCCTCCTGTAACAAGGTCCCACCAGGATAGGACAGGCAGTGAGCCGTACTAGCAAGATGGGGACATGAAACTTTCCAGAATTTTAGTTCACTGCTGCTTCCCCCACTTGCTTCTTGCCTCAGTAGCCAAGGCACCTTTCTGCTGAGCCTAGAAGCTGGCTACCTCTGCCAAACCCTGCCCTCAGTGTCCTCCTCCTCTCTATAGTCCAGCCCAGACTGCTGTGGCTCCAGGGAGGTTTCCCAGATCTTTTCCATCAGATGAACACTTATTTTCCCGAACCCCTAAAGGACGTTGCCTATACCTCACTTATAATCCTAGATCTACTTTTTACATTAGCTATTTGAGCTAAGTCTTATGTGTACAAGTCTATAAACCACTTGCAGCCTACCCACTTAGTATCTGGGCTGAGTTGGTATATACAGACTGAATTCTATTGATCTTGGGAACACTCTCAGGGTTCCGTGGCTTCCTTACTAGCTCACTTATTTATTCATTCAACAGTTAATTTCTGACAGTCTGCAGTATTAACAATGTGACTCTGGGCAAGTCAGTTAACTTCTTCAGGCTTAAGTTGCCTCATCCATCAAATGCAACTGATAGAATCAAGTCACCGACTTGTGACTTCTCTGCTGTGCCCTCTGCACCCTCTCCATCCATGAGCAGGTATTAGAGTCAACTAGTCTTGGACTAAATTGGAGGTAGATGACCTGGTTTCTGTTCTGGATTTGCTCTTAACTGACTGGGTGACCATGGGCAAGTCACTTCACTTCTCTGAGCCTCTTATTCCTGTGTAAACACAGGTTTGTCATGAGGATCAATTGATACAGTTTTAAATGAATTGTAAAACACCAAAAATAGGCCTTCTTAATTATTAGTCCTCACTCATACAGAGTCAAGAGGAAGGGGATTGCCTAGGGGACAGAAAAGCCCTGCTCACACTACTGACAGAGCCATTCATGTGCTGCCCTTGTCACGTGATACCATTTGGAGACTGGATGCACGTGGCAGTCTCCACTCAGCAGTTCCCAGGAGTACCTTCTCCAGAGGTCTGGTCTCAGACACTGAGAAATCTAGACATATGGCTACTTTTCAGAGCCCTGAGGCAGCCTAGTTAGTTGACTGATATGGTAATACGAACCCCTCACATTTGTACGGTACTGACTACTTTCCAAGGCTCTTCCTCCACAACCCCCTCACCAGAGCCTCAGTGCAAACCCCTGTTGTGAGTAGGCTGACATCCTCAAACCAACTTTACAGACAAGGAGATTAAGACTCAGAAAGGTTAAATGACTTGCCGAAGGTTATGTATCTAGTGAAATTAGACATCAGATAAAAAATCTAAGACTCTTGATTCCCTCATTGTGCTGTGCTCCCCCCATACCCCACGGCCTAGTTCAGAAAAAAACAAACAACTAACAGCTGACTGACTTGCAAAATCTGAGTAGAGACACACATAATAAAATCATAATAAAATAAGATCATAATAAAAATAGCACTGTCTTCCTAACACTGGTGGTTTACGGGTGTGTCCCTGTGACCAGGCTGAGCTCCTCAAGGGCAGGGGCAAAGAATCACTCGCTTCCAGGTCCCCAGCACAGGGCCACGGTACAAATACTGTCCTGGAAACTGAGTAAGTAATAATGTCCCTTACACTTCACACCTTTCTCTAACAATGAGAATACAGGGCATAGATCCATACAGGCTACCTGGGACCTAGGGGAGTGTAAGGAGCACCCAGAAGCCACTCAGTGACAGCTCAACTACCTCTCAGGACTTGAAGGTCATCTGACCTCCACAGACAGATGTACATTATCACCTACTGAGAATAGAGAGGGAACAGCACCCTCTTTTCACCAAATATGGCTGTCTCTGGATCTCTAGGGTGAGAGCTAAGGGAGAAGGGAAGACTCTTAAACCTTATTGTGGCTATTACCAGGTCAATTCCTTCTGAAAGCAAGGGGATAGCTAAAAGCTTGGGGAAGAGGAGCTGCGAGGACCTGAATATTCACCTAAATCACTGCCCCTTGCAAATCAAAAAGTAAGTAAATGTTTTCTAAAGTTTCTTTGGTTGCCCATCCTTCATAAATATTAGAGGATTCTCTTTTCTTATGCTTCAATGAAAATGCTTTTGGAAACCTGAACCTTAAAAAAGTGGCAACTCCTTTTAAAGATCAAGGTACTCTTGCTCCACTGTCATAAACATTTTGTATTTATGTATTTACTTTTAAAAGTAAAGGATAGGAAATCTGCTTTCCTAGGTGCCTACACATATTGATTTTTCTGCTTCTTTTAGCTACTTTTTATAATGATCTTTTAAATGATCTTGTCTTACATTGTGTACAATTTTAAAACAACCCTAAATTCCTTTCTGAAGCAGTAAGATTTTAAATAAAAAATTATAAACTTTTAAAAAGCAGTAATCTAGTCCAAACAAGTAAAAATGATTCTGTGCTTCAGTCCTGTACAAGGGCTCTTCCCTGAGTACTTACTGGCTGCCTACTCTGTGCCTGCTGCTACACAAGCTGATGGGGTTGCAGAGATGGTTCCACTGTCCCTCCCCAGGGAGTTCAGAGGAGGGTGACAGGAATTCCTGTGTGTGAAGAGGGCTAAGCTAGAGGTGTGTGCAGAATTATGAGAAGAAGGGGGTGTAGGGAAGGGCTCCTAATTCCAGGGGTGGGGAGTACAAACACTGAAGGGAGATAATGATGGAAGAACAGTGGAAATGGCTGGGCGAGGGAAAGGGAAGCTGCTCAACCTTAAAGTCTGCTCAAGTGCTGAGCAGCAAAGTCAAATCCTGGTTATAATGTTCTTGTTTGTAAAGGAAATACTATGCTATATTTATTAAAAAGTGAGAGGCTAATATTTCCAAAATTGGAATTATAATAAGCTATTTGCATTCTTATGTATATTATAGAAGATCAGGTCATCCTGAAATCTTTTCTTTCTCTAAATTCAAATGGAGGAAACTTTTAACTTTCCATTCTGGCAAATGGACACAGTCATGTGGAGAAGTCATCTCTTCTCATAACCAATAAGCTTTTAATGCTCTGTAGTCTTTTCAGGGCTATATATTTTTATTAGGAGTGTCTTAACCTTTTCTGAGTTCTGGCAGCCTGGTGAAATCTATGGATTCCTTTCAATGTATAAAAAGGAATCCTTTATGTCTAAAGGAGCTAGAAAAGGAATAGCAAATAAAGCCTAAAAAAAGAGACAGAGAGAGCAGAAGAAGGGAAATAATAGAGATTAGGGCAGAAATAAATGATATAAAAACAAACAAAAAACAGATCAAATCAATGAAATTAAGAGTTGGTTCTTTGAAAGAATTAATATAATTGATAAACCCCTACCCAGACTTAAAAAGAAAAGAGAAAGCACCCAAATAAATAAAATCATGAATGAAGGAGGGAGAGATCACAACCAACACCACAAAAATACAATTATAAGAGAATATTATGAGAGGCGCCTGGGTGGCTCAATCGGTTAAGTGTCCAACTCTTGATTTTGGCTCAGGGTTCAAGCCCCGCATCAGACTCTGCGCTGAGAGCACGGAGCCTACTTTGGATCCTCTCTCTCCCTCTCTTTCTGCCCCTCCCCTGCTCATGCTCTCTCTCGCTCAAAATAAATAAACTTCAGAAAAAAAAAGTAGAATATTATGAAAAATTATATCCCAACAAACTGGGCAATCTGGAAGAAATGGAAAAATTCCTAGAAACATACAAACTATCAAAACTGAAACAGGAAGAAATAGAAAACTTTAACAGATTCATAATAAAGTTAATCAATAATCAAAAATCTCCTAAGAAACAAAAGTCGAGGGCCAGATGGCTTCCCAGAGGCATTCTACCAGACATTTAAAGAAGAGTTAATACCTAATCTTCTCAAACTATTCCAAAAAATAGAAATGGAAGGAAAACTTCCAAATTCATTCTATGAGGCCAGCATTACCTTGATTTCAAAACCAGACAAAGATCCCACTGAAAAGGAGAACTACAAGCCAATATCCCTGATGAATATGGATGCAACAATTCTCAAGAAGATACTAGCAAATCAAATCCAACAGTATCTTAAAAGAATTATTCACACAACCAAGTAGGATTTATCCCTGGGCTGTAGGGCTGGTTCAATATTCACAAATCAATCAATATGATATGCCACATCAATAAAAGAAAGGATAAGAACCATGTGATCTCTCAATAAATGCAGAAAAAGCACTTGAGAAAATACAGCATCCATTCTTGATTAAAAAAAAAACCCTCAACAAAGTACCTCAACATCATAAAAGCCATATAAGAAAGACCTGCAGCTAATATCATCTCAATAGGGAAAAACTGAGAGCTTTTCCTCTATGGTCAGGAACAAGACAGGGATGTCCACTCTCACCATTATTATTTAACATAATACTGGAAGTCTTAGCCTCAGCAATCAGATAACAGAAAGAAATAATAGGCCTCCAAATTGGCAAGAAAGAAGTCAAACTTTCACTATTTGTAGATGACATGGTACTCTAGGTAGAAAACCTGACACAGTCCATGAAAAACTTGCTAGAACTAATACATGAATTCAGCAAAGTTGCAGAATATAAAGTCAATGTACAGAAACCTGTTGCATTTCTAAACACCAATAATGAAGTAGCAGAAAAAGAAATCAAGGAATTGATCATTGCATCAAAAACAATTATACACCTAGTAATAAACCTAACCAAAGAGGTAAAAGATCTGTACTCTGAAAACTATAGAACACTTACGAAAGAAATTGAAGGTGACAAAAAGAAATGGGAAAAAATTCCATGCTTATGGATTGGAAGAACAAACATTGTTAAAATGTCTATACTGCCCAAAGCAGTCTACACATTTAATGTAATCCCTATCAAAATACCACCAGCATTTTTCACAGAATTAGAACGAACAGTCCTAAAATTTGTATGGAACAACCAAAGACCTCAAATAGCCAAAGCAATCCTGAAAAAGAAAAGCAAAGTTGAAGGCATCATGATTGTGGACTTTAAGCTATATTACAAAGCTGTAGTCATCAAGACAGTAAGTTACTGGCACAAAAACAGACACATAGATCAATGGAACAGAATAGAAAACCCAGAAATGGACCCACAGTTATATGGTTAACTAATCTTCAACAAAGCAGGAAAAAATATCCAATAGAAAAAAGACAGTGTCTTCAACAAAGGGTGTTGGGAAAAATGGATGGCGACATGTAAAAGAATGAAACTGGACCACTTTCTTACATCACACACAAAAATAAATTCAAAATGGATAAAAGATCTAAATCTGAGACAGGAAACCATCAAAATCCCAGAGGAGAACACAGGGAGCAACCTCTTTGACCTTGGCCAGGGCAACTTCTTACTAGACATGTCACCAGAGGCAAGGGAAACAAAAGCAAAAATGAACTTTTGGGACCGCATCAAAATAAAAAGCTTCTGCATGGCAAAGGAAAGAATCAACAACATTAAAAGGCAGGCTGTGGAATGAGAGAAGAAATTTGCAAATGACATATCTAATAAAGGGTTAGTATCCAAAATATATAAAGAACTTAACAAATTCAACATTCAAAAAGCAAATAATCCAATGAAGAAATGGGCAGAAGGCATTAATAGATACTTTTCTAAAGAAGACATCCAGATAGCTAATAGACACATGAAAAGATGCTCAACATCACTCACCATCAGGGAAATACAAATCAAAACCACGATGAGATACCACCTCACACCTGTCAGAATGGCTAAAATGAACAACACAAGGAACAACAAATGTTGGTAAAGATGCAGAGAAAGGGGAAGCCTCTTACATTGTTGGTGGGAATGAAAACTGATGAGGCCATTCTGGAAAAGAGTATGGAAGTTCTTCAAAAAGTTAAAGATAGAACTAACCTATGATCCAGCAACTGAACTTCTAGGTGTTTGCCCAAAGGATACAAAAATACAGATTTGAAGGGATACATGTACCCCAATGTTTATAGCAACATAAGAGCTCAAATGTCCATCGACTGATGAATAGATAAAGAAGATGTGGTATGTACACACACACACACACACACACACACACACACACACACACACACACTGGAATATTACTCAGCCATCAAAAATAATGAAATCTCAGGGTGCCTGGGTAGCTCAGTTGGTTAAGGGTAAGTGTCTGACTTTGGCTCAGGTCATGATCTCACGGTCCATGAGTTCGAGCCCCACATCAGGCTCTGTGCCAATAGCTCAGAGTCTGGAGCCTGCTTCAGATTCTGTGTCTCCCTCTCTCTCTGCTCCTACCCCATTCACACTCTGTCTCTCTCTCAAAATTAAAATAAAAAAAGAAAAGAATGAAATCTTGCCATTTGCAATGACATGGATGGAGCTAGAGTGTATTATACTAAGAAATAAGTCAATTAGAGAAAGACAAATACCATATAATTTCACTCCTGTGTGAAATTTAGGAAACAACATAGATGAATATATGGGAAGGGAAAAAAAAAAGAGAGAGGGAGGCAAACCATAAGACACTCTTAACAAAAAAGAACAAATTGAGGGTTGATGGAGGGAGTTGAGTAGTGGGAGATGGGCTATGTGGGTGATGGGTATTAAGGAGGGCACTTGTTATGATGAGTACTGGGTATTATATGTAAGTGATGAATCACTAAATTCTGCTCCTGAAACCAACATTATACTATATGTTAATGAACTAGAATGCAAACAAAAATCTAGGGGAAAAAACCCCAAAATCTCTGTGATTACCTTTAGTGACAAGGTCACATGTGCTGTTACTACTACTGTAGCCTGTTGTCTTGGTTTATAACTGAGGAGATGCCAAATTTCACTTAGAGGCTAGTGAAAATAAATATTAATTTTATTTCTCATCTTAGTTCATGGGCCCTCCTCTGACATGAAAGGAACTCAGGCTAGGAGTCCCTGGCTTGTATGGCACTCTCTTTCTGTTCTCTGCCTTTTGGGCCAGATGAGGTTAAACTGAGAGTTGACTGCTACCTGGAGCCTCAGATTTTCCACTGGGCTGAGGAGAAATTGAAGAGTATGTGCTGAGACCCCAACCCCACTCACATATAAGCCTTGTAGTTGTTGCCTATCTTCTGGACCCGGATGTCATACTTGGCATCAATGAAAGGCTCTGCTGTGGCATAGGTCTGGGTGAGAGCCACCACACTAGCAATGTCCTGGAAGTCGTAGTGGTTTTCCACTTTGACCTAATGTTGAAGCAAGGCAGAGAGGGAGAAAAGGAGACACACAAATGCAGATACTGAGAATCACAAGAACCCTGAGCTAAACCCATCAAGATGTTGCTCATCCAGATGCAAACCTGGATGCCACATCTCCAGAGGAAGCCCTTCCTCTCTAGCTTCCCCTCCTAGAACTCAGGACCCACACTTGCTACAAAGGGCCCAAGGCCCAAGCCTGTACTCTGTTTGTTGGAAAAGGTCTGTTTGGGTAACACTCATGCCTTCAGAGGGGCCAAATCACCTCCTTGGAAAGAATTCATAGAGAAAGGAGCCAGTCCATAACCAGGCTCTCTGAAAATTACCCTTCTTGGCCTCAACCCCAAAGTGCAGCAAACCCTGGCCTTACCTTGCCCATGCCTGAGTGAGCATGGCCAATCTTCACCACCACAGGGAATGTAGGCAGTGTCAGCTGAAAGCAGAGGAGAAAGGAATGAACTGGTCAGAGTGTGCCTCACTTTCTGTGGAATCTTACAAGTATTTTTCTTGGTAATACCCTTGGAAGGGCCCTTTAAAGTACCAGCCCAACCTACTTGGTTGACAAATTAAAAAACTGAGGCCCATAGAGTGACAGTGACTTGCCCCTCTCTGCCACTAAGTACTCTTTACATCTTTAAAATTCATTGCTTCAACCTTCTCTGCATTAGACAAACTCTGGGCAGGACCTGTCCTTAGCCAAAGAGAAGTAAAAATAAATAAATAAATAAATAAATAAATAAATAAATAAATAATCTTTGAAAGGGTGAATTTTGCTGTATGTAAGTTGTATTTTAATAAACCTGAATTTGAAAAGAAATGTACCGGGGCTACTGGGTGGCTCAGTTAGTTAAGCGTCCAACTCCAGCTCAGGCCATGGTCTCATGGTTCGTGAGTTCAACCCCTCATCAGTCTCTCTGCTGTCAGGACAGAGCCCACTTCGGATCATCTGTCCCCCTCTCTCTCTGCCCCTTCCCCAATTGCTCACTCTCTCTCTCAAAACTAAAAAAGTAAACATTAAAAAAAAAAGAAAGAAATGTATCTTTGTGGTTTTTTTTTAAAATTTTTTAATGTCTATTTATTCTTGAGAGAGAGAGAGAGAGCACTAGCAGGAGAGAGGCACAAAGAAAGGGAGACACAGAATCTGAAGCAGGCTCCAGGCTCCAAGCTATCAGCACAGAGCCCAACGTGGGACTCTGACTCACTAACTGGGAGATCATGACCTGAGCTGACGGCTTAACCCTCTGAGCCACCCAGGTACCCCAAGAACAGTATCTTTGGAATCTTAATGCCCCTTTTGTCATGTACCTTTTAGTACCCTTCCCTCCCCCTTCAAACCTCCAGCTTTCCTATACTGAACCTGGCTTTTCTCCCTCTCTTTCACACTGTCTGCACTGCTCACCAACACCCCAAACTCACTACCAAACACAGCTTAGTATGCTAAGGTCTCTTTCTGCCCAGTTTGGAGTTCGGAAGAGAGCTGACATAAGAATTCAACATGTTTATCTTTTGAAAGACATCCTTAAACTCTATCTTGAAGTAGCCATATTTTAACAGAGGGACAATAGAAACTTAAAAGGAGAACTACCCTCCAAAGGCAGGATTTCAAGTGGTTACAAAGTGAGGACGGAGGAAGTACCATGTTGGAGGGCTCCCTGCATATATCAGGAGACTTGCATTCTAGTCCTCTTTGCTACTAGCTTTCTGAAAGTCACTTTACCTCACTGAGACTCTGTCTTCACATCTGCCAAATGAAGAGACTGGAGTGGATGCTTTTTGGGTCCGTCCAATAATAAATACGTCAGGCTCTATCTTGGTCTGGGTGTTATATGAAGAACCAACCTGGTCACCAGATCTCATCTTTCTCAGTCAGACTCAGCTCTCCTTCAATTTACTTCTTTTCAAACATCATTTCCACATCAAAATGAGAAGTCTTCAGAAAAAATTAAAGTTGACTCTGATGAAAAGTCAGATTCCCATGGGAATCCTAAGTGTGACCAGATACTGGGAGTACCGATTCTGAGGATTTCAGGGTTCCTGGATGAGGCCGGTTGAAGCTGGGGCAAAAGGGCCTTGGAAAGATGTAGTTCAAGCCAATTTTATGGAAAAGAAAGTGAGGCGCAGAGAGGCAAAGGCTGCAAAGCTACCTTGTGACACAATCGGAACCCAGCCTCCTACCTTCTAGTCCAGCACTGTGTGGAAACATCCTGCAATAATCTCATGTATCTCTTTCTATTTGGAGACTTGGAGCATTGTGCTCTGTCAAACATAAAGGGCATGGTTCTGGTTGAAGTGACCCCATGTACCTTGCTTCTTTGTTTTCTAAGCTGCTCCACCTTCTAGGACAAGACACAGTCTCTCCAGCGAGTAATGACAGAATATAGCAATCAGCGTGGCCTACGGTCTGGAGAGGACTTTGAGGTCCCAGGTTTGCCCTGAGTGTTGGGATACCCTGCGCTTTGAGCCCCCACCAAGAGCACTGTCCTCAGCCATCTGCAGAGTCTGAGGCTCTGGACATGGGAAAAGGTTTCTAAAAGCACTGGCTGCTTTCTCTGACATCTCGCCCCACCCCCCAGCCGACAGAGCCAAGACACACACACACACCCCAACTTTCTCTGTCCTATTCCATTACTGTTTGCTGTTGCTTTGGAGCCTCATAAATAGGGCATTGAAAACACTTCCTGCAGCTGAAAGAAGCCCTGAGTAGCTTGTCTCATTCCCAGTGTGCAGCTCAGCAAGGGGTCCGTCCTCTCTGTCACTGTCTCTTTTGCCTGTTGTAATTCCGTCTGCCTCTCTCTGACTCTGCCTGTCTCACTTTCTGTTTGTGCTCTCCTCACCCTTATTCCTTCAGCTTGAATCACAGCCCCTCTGTCTTTCTGCCCTCATGCATTTGTCTTTGTTGAGCTTTCTGTCTTTCTGCCTTGACACCATCCCCTTTCCCAGTGCCTTCCCTCTACTTCTATAAGGCTTAATTGCTTAGGCAGGGAAATAGAGGCTAAGGGCCTCTCTCCTGGCTTCCCTCTTCATCTTACTGAGCCTGCCAGTCAGGAGGGCTGCGGGTCCTGCAGCCGTGGGTGGCCTACAGCCAAAGGAGGGAGGAGCCCATCCGGGCGGGATTGGCCCTAGGTCCACCTCAAAAAGCCTGGGGCAAGGGGCGCGACGCGTTCTGGATGAACCCTGGAGGGCCTGTTTGGTCCGACAGACCCCACAGGCTCAGCAGGGATTTGCGGTGTCATGCCCCGGAGCCCCCGGACCGCGCCGAGCTGGGCGCTGTTGCTGCGGCTGCTGGCACTGCTGCGGCCGCCAGGGATGAGCGAGGCGTGCAGCTGCGCCCCTGCGCACCCCCAGCAGCACGTCTGCCACTCAGCGCTCGGTGAGTCCCCGGAGGCCTGTGAGGTCCACAGCGGGGGGTGGTTGTGTGGGGTTGGTATGGGGCCAAGCTGCAAACCTGTAGTCTGCAGGGAGAGGGAGGAGATCAAATACTGCACCAGTTGCCTCCTATTGGGGCTGATGGGTGGGGCAGGGCCGGTGCCATAGCAACCTTGCAAGTTGCAAGGAAATGAAAGACAGTCTAAGGGACCCCTATAGCGACCCCCTCACCCCTGCCTACTGAAATTATGGAGTGTCGTTGAAGAACAATGACAAGAGATATTCAGTGATTATTCTGAACTACTGGATGCGGGTAAGGGGAGCCAGGAGCCAGGGGATTGGGCTTTCATTATAAACATCCACTGTTTCCAAGCCTATAACTGATGTTGTCTCCATGCCGCCCCCCAAACCCCAAGACACACCTTTTGCCCTTTTTCTCTTTCCTCTGCCTGGAATGCCCTTCCCCCACACCCTTAAATTCCCGGCAAACTCCCATTTATCCTTCAAGTTCTTACTCAGGTATCTCTCCTCTGAAGACTTTTGGACTCCTTGGTGCTACCACAGTATCTCTTACATTTTTGTGTTCCCACCATGCTGTGCTGTTGTTCTTTGTAAGTGTTCTATACTAGACCAAGAGTCCTGCAGGATAGGTGATACTTAATCATGTTTACAGACCTAGTACCTAGCGTTGGGCCAGGCACAGAGGAAGAACTTTACAGCCAGTTTTTGATTAATGCCCACATGGCAAGAGACAAACTGTGCAGGGTCAGAACATATTTATTAATTCAATAAACATTTACCAATGTCAGCTCTGGGTGGGCTCTGTTGAGGCCTCAGGCTACATAGGTAGAAGACTGCAAACTCAAGGGGCATCTCCTCCCTCCTCTACCCTGGCGCCTACCTCCAACCCACTGCAATCTGGGCTATGGAAAACTAGACTCTCAAAACTAGCAGGTAAACTCTAAAGATTGTAGGACCCAGCAGGCCTGAGGGTTTGGAACTTTCAGTAACTGCAGAGGAATTGTTTTTGGGCCCCCACTCTTACACAAAATGGTCCCCCTCACAACCCAATGAGACCTAAACCCAGAATTCCCTTATAAAATTCTCCAGGGGCCTCAGGTCATTCAGATACCAGGTGGACTGCTCCCACAGGTTGCTGAAGGTCCCCTCTCTTCTCTTTTTATGCAGCCATACGGGCCAAAATCTCCAGTGAGAAGGTAGTTCCTGCCAGTGCAGACCCCACTGACACTCAAAAAATGATCCGGTATGAAATCAAACAGATAAAGGTACATGGGGACAGGACAGGGCATTAACCTCCTTGGGCTGCTGGGAGGAGTGGGGTCTGTCTACTGGGAGTTGGGCTGGTAGGTCAGGCGACTGGCTCATTGATCCTGGGGTATTGATGCTGGAGTGGAAGTGGTTGATGTGTTGGGAGCAGGTCCCACAGACCCTCAGTGTCCATCTAGTCCTACAGCTGTCTATCCTGGAGGTATTCTCACTGGAATAAACCAAGGTTTAGATTTTTCTTAAGAGAGAAGCTGGGCTACCAAATTCTGAACTAGACTTTTGCCTAATGTTTTTAGATTGAGAAATGAGAGGTTTTTCCTGTTAAGATATAAAGTATACTCCCTGACCCAATACTGCTTTTTTTTTTTTTTTTTTTTTTTTTGGTAATTGCCTTTCAGATGTTTAAAGGGTTTGAGAAAGTCAAGGATGTTCAGTATATCTATACACCTTTTGATTCCTCTCTCTGTGGTGTAAAACTAGAAGCTAACAGCCAGAAGCAATATCTCTTGACTGGTAAGTTAAAGACCAACAAGCAACCCTAACAGTCTCTGTCCTAAGGAAGACAGCCAAGGAAGAGTCAGGGCTGTCCTTGGGCAGCAAGCTGAGCCAGGTGGCCTTTTCTTGGGCATAAAACAGAGTTGTGTTACTAAGAGGCAGCCTCGGAGTTGGGAGGAGCCGTGTTAACCTTCCTTTCAATGCAAGAGTCTTCACTACACTGATCTTGGCTACTGCTTCACTATTTTAAGGACAGACTGCTCTCCCAGCCTAGGGCAGCTGGTTCTATTTTTAAGCAGTTTTAATTGGTATAAGGTTTTTGACACCTTGAGCCAAAAATCTGCCTCTTTGAAACTGCCCTTTGTGGGTTCAGCTATGCCCTCTGCTCTATGATGATCCTTTAGAGGCCGGAGGACCATGGATACAAATACTCTAGCTCCAGGCTTCCTGGCTGTGGTTCCAAGACCCCTTCCTATCCTGGACACCTTCTCAAATGGGATATAGCCTGTCCCTCCCCTAGCACAGGACCGTAAACTGGACACTGCACTACAGGTGATGTCTTGGTTTCACAGAGTAAACGAGGATTGTGCCTGTGCAACCTCACCCCCCAACACACATATGACAGTTATTACAGTAACTTTATATAGCCACATTGGGTCATGCTCTTGGCTCAAAATGTGCCTCTGTGGCTAACTCACATCACAGGCCATATTCTAGGGGTACAGTAAATCACAGGTCTTAACAGGAGCCTTGAATCTAACATGGTTATGAACTCTATGAACTCAGGCCCAGGCAGGTCTCCATATCCAATTGGTTGGGACATAACAGTCAAGGTACCACTCAAGAATATGACTCCATAAGTGAATGAATGCAATATTAAATTATGCTGTGAGTTCAAGGAAAATAGGTATTTGTGTGGTTGCAAACAATTAGGGAAGCTAATTGTTGGTGGGACCTAACTTTCCCCTAAAGGATGAAAAATATTTGAAAAGAAGGCAAGGAAAAGAAAAACACAGCAGTTGGGGAGAACAGGAGGACTTTACATTATCTGTCCATCCATTCAGCAATAATGACCACCTACTCGCTGCCAGGCCTTGGGCAGGAGGGTCAAGACTCAGTGATAGGTCACAGTCCCCAAAGAGTTCACAGTCCAGGCTTGGCTCTTGAGAAGTCATAGCCTCTGGAGGCCACACTGGTAGGGGCTCCCCAGATCTAAGGATGTGGAATTGTGTTAATCTGGGGGCCTCTGGATGGGAGAGACAGAGGCAAGGCATGCCACTGAGCCCTTTAGGTCCCAGGACTAGCAGATGAGGCCACCTCATTTCTTCCATGTGCCCTGCCTCTGCCAGGCACTGTGGTGCATCAAGGGGAGGAGACGTGCCCTCTTCTCTCAAAAATGTCAGGTCTAACTGAGAGTGGGGATAAAAAAACCCACAAGTCTGCTGAAGAATCATCAGTGGTACCTAAGCTCTTCAGGAGAAAGCACAAGCTCTTTTGCCTAATGTTGAAAGCCCTTATGATCAGAACACGCCCACCTCTCCAGCTTTGTCTCCTGCCGTGTGTGAGTGACAGTTCCCAGACCCTCATTTCCCCCCAGAGCTGAACTAAACTACTTGCAGTTGCAGAAGGTGTTCTTCTGGGCTGCACCCTGCCACCCTGCACAGTGTAGTCCCAATGTCCAGAAGTCCTTTCCCTTATGTGTCTTGCAAGTGAACTTCTATCCATCCCTTCAAGGCCCCACAGAAGCATCATCTCCTCTGAGACACCTTCCTTGTCCCCATCTCCTTCCACAGACAGAGATAATTATGCTTTGTTTCATTCTTGTACTGTATCTTGTATATAATCACACAGCAGTGTAATTTTTACCTACTTATCTGTCTGCCCTACTGCTTATTAAGCTCCTTGGGGGCAGAGATTCTGTCATATTTATTTCTGTATTTCTAGTACCACGTCATAGTAGTTGCTCAGTGAGTAAATGAATGACTGAAGTTCTAAGAGAGGTGTGAGCGAGCGTGGCCAGAGATGGCTGGGAGGATGAGGTGGTACTGAAAACAGTCTTTGGAAGATAGGAAAAAGTTTGATAAGTAAAGAGGGGGAATTTTCCTATGGGGAAGGAGAAAGACTCACCAAGAAAAGTTTCAACAGGGCAGGAGATTAGGTTGTGTAGTTATAGGAAGGGTTGGAAAGAGGAAGGGACCTATTATTTATGGAACCTTCTGTGGACCCAAGCTGTGCTGGGAACTTTACAGATATTCTCTCATTTAATCTTGACAACAAATTATTACTTTCATGTTCCAGCTGAGAAGTTATATGACTTTCTTAAGGTCATAGCTCTAAATGAGAGAAAAGAAGGGGGTTACATCAAGAGTCTGACCTTAAAGCCCATGTTTTTCTCTCTGTACCATGCTAAGGAAAAAGTCTTCATCCCACAACTCTCTCTCATACAAACATAGTCTGCTAATATCTTCGATGTAAAAATTATAGAGTTTTTTTTGGTTCTTTCATTGAGTCCCAAGTCAACACTGCCATCAAAAAGCCATTGAAGGGGCGCCTGGGTGGCTCAGTTGGTTAAGCGGCCGACTTCGGCTCAGGTCATGATCTTGTAGTCCGTGAGTTCGAGCCCCGCGTCGGGCCCTGTGCTGACAGCTCAGAGCCTGGAGCCTGTTTCAGATTCTGTGTCTCCCTATCTCTGAACCTCCCCCGTTCATGCTCTGTCTCTCTCTGTCTCAAAAATAAATAAACGTTTAAAAAAAAAAAATTAAAAAAAAAAAAAAAAGCCATTGAAGAGTCTGCAATGACAGTATCTTTGAGGACCTGGGCTCCTGGTCTCCATGAATAGATTCCTCATGCTAGGTTTTCCTCCATTCCCCTTGAAGGTCAGATCCTCAGTGATGGAAAAGTCTTCATCCATCTGTGTAACTACATCGAACCTTGGGAGAACCTGTCCTTTTTGCAGAGAGAAAGTCTGAATCACCACTACCATCTGAACTGTGGCTGCCAAGTAAGGGAATGTCCATTTCCAAGGTCTTTCGGGGACGGGGAGTGGTCTGAGCCTTGCAGTCTCACTCTTCATGTATTCCTTCCTTTGTGTATGCATTTATTCACTTACCATACTATATTTGAAATCTGCCATGGATCAGTCACTGTATGAAGTTGGGGATGGGAAAGCAAGATGGTCCATAGTCCATGATCTCAAAGTACTTACATTTTGGCTAGGAAGGTAGCCATCATATAAAGTTTGAGATAATATAGCTATCATTTAATGAAAGTCTACTTTTGCCAGGCCTTATAATAGTCTATTTATTTAAAATGTTCAATTTAGTCTTTATAACAAATTTATGAAGAATTAAGATTTCCATTTTAAGGTGAAGAAATTAATGCTTTAAGAAGTGAAGTGATTTGCTCAAGGTCAGTGGTAAAGACTGTTAGGCCTGTCTGACTCCAGAAACATCATTAGACAGGCAATGCTATATATTAGGAGCATAAGGGATGGGGAGCTCAGGAGGAAGTCTGGGGACTAGGAAAAGCTTTGTAAGTCAGGGGCATTTAAGCTGGGTTGTACAGATAATGTAGGAGTCTGAAAGGCAATAATGGAAAAAGGACGCTCTACTCACATTGATGTTATGTGGTATGACCCTAGATTACCACCTGCTATACAGTGCCCTGTACCATCTCCGCCCCCAATGAGTGCCTCTGGACAGACTGGCTGTTGGAACGGAAGCTCTATGGGTACCAGGCCCAGCATTATATCTGCATGAAGCATGTCGATGGCACCTGCAGCTGGTACCAGGGCCGCCTGCCCCTCAGGAAGGAGTTTGTTGACATCATCCAGCCCTAGTATGGGCCAATGACCACCACTTTCCTTCAAGAGTCCTGAAGCCTAAGCCAGTTCTCCTTCCCTGTGGAGCTCTGGCCGTCACCACCTGTTTCATCACTGCCAGCCAATGGGAAGTACCAAGTAGATGATCTGGCTAGTGTTAGGGCAGGGATGGGGCTTGTTACAACTTGTATCCAAATACCATCCCAGAACCTGTCAAAGGCCAGGAAAAGTCACTTGACTTTTCTAGCCTGCCTTTAGCCCATCTCCCCTGCTTCCCAAACCCTTTCAGTCTAGCTAAGCCCTGCTACTGAAGTTTTGATTCTGGCTTAGTTTATTTTCTATAGCCAGAACTATTCACTTTTCTCCCTGGGAGAATGTGTTTTCTCTTACTGTAACTGATCTGATAAGGGAGAAATGGTGATTATTATACATATGAGATGATGTGGCCTTGTGATGTACAATACCAGAAGGTGGGCTGACAGAATCAGAAACAAGCTGATTTGGAGGAGTGAAAAGAACAATACACTATGGCTGTATGTCCTCTACTCATGTCCCACTCATCCTAATCCTCTCATATACTTTCATCTGTTTGGGGGAGAGATTTGAGGGGTACAGAGTCATTCAGGGGGAGACCTGCAGTGGCCTAACCTTCCCCCACATGCTGTAATTCCCCTCTATGTCATTCCTGGCAGAGGATCTGGCCCAGTTAGCATACCTCTGTGGACAAGAATAGACTTAGGTATTACCTCTCCAGGTTAATTATCCTTAATGCCTTCAACTGATGTGCATAAAGCTTCTCCTGTTTCTTTTAGAAAGTCCTTCTCTACTCAATTACTAATGTTTTCATTCCTAATTCAGAATTTTTTTAAGCCAAAAAAAAAAAAAAAAGCCTTTCTCTTGTAGAGATGAAATTCCCCTTTAGCTCTTAACACCTCAGAGAGATCTTAGGAGGTCCTCTCTTGAGGGAAAATTTCAGGATAGAGGACAGGAGAGAAATAACACAAGGGCCCTTGGGGGAAAAAGATGGTAGATGGGGAACATACTTTGCAACTCTTACAACTGTTTTCAGTGGTCAGCCCTGCTAGGCGTTATGGCAGGAAAAAGCCAGCTTTGTTCCCTATCTGCTCCTCAGCTCAGTCCCCTCACCACTGTGTATTAGAGTCCCTGAGAACTCCAAGGCACAGACCCCTTAGGGTTCCTTAGACTGTGCAAGGCTTCCTGGCTTGCCCTGAAAGGGAAAGCCCTTATGCTCATCTCAAGAATTTATTAAGGATGAGGGCTTAAAGTTCCAGAGCCTTGCCCTGGCAAAAATGAAGGCGGTAGTTCTTTTCAAGGCTCAAGGATGCTATTCATCTTTTATGTGTGGTTTGGCCCATGCACAATATGCCAGATAATTCACAGAAATGGTTCAAACGGAGATCCCTTTTGGAGTAGGGAGTGGGAGGGGAAATAAACATGATCTCTGTCCCAGAGTACAATATGGGAATGCTATGGCAGTAAGTCTTCATTGGTAGGTTAAGCAGGATCACCAACAGACCATGCAACCCTGGGGCAGAGGATGTGGGGACAGAGAGAAAGAAGGGAGTTAAACTGGAGCTAGAAGTTGTCATGAAGGACAAACATTAGCAATAGCCTCTGTCCCAGCCAACCAAACCATCTCTCTGCTCCTTCTGATATCCTAGTATGGCCTCAGAGAAGGCATAGTGTTAATCCAGTCTGACTGTAATCTTGAGGAAGCCAAGGGAAGGGCCTGGTGAAAAATAATAGGAACAATACCTTACATCTGAGGAGTGCTTCACACTTTTCCAGAAGGCTATTACTTAAAGAATTTCATTCACATTTTGTAAGTACTATATTAGATATCCTGGTCAGGAATAATATGTGCATTTAACATTCCGAGTGGGAAACTGACATACAGGGAATCTAACTAATCCAGTGACCTGTGGCAGGGCCAGAGCTAGAACCCAAAACAGTGGGATCTTCTGATTGCTGATCCATAGGTTTGTTACTTTCTCAGCTTGATAAAATGCCCTTGTTTCTGCTCTTCACTATTCGGTCTCCAATAACCCCTTGGAGACAAGGGGTTATCAGCTAAAATTCAGCTGCTCTAGCCCCACAAAGCAGGTCCACAGTTCAACCCCAACAGAGTGTCTTTCGAAAATGCCGAGGCCCTTTTTTGAGCCCCATAATCACCATGAGGCTAAGCTCAGAATGTAAACAGCAGAGGGACTAGAGTCCCCACTCAATCACCTACCATCTCTTTATGGTTGGGGTAGTATGTCTGCTCAATGAGTGGGAACTTTTCTCCTCCCAATGTCTTGTAGATGGCGACCAGCTGGGCAAACTGCAAAAGAGAAGCAAATGTTTCAGATTATCTAGACAACTGGAATAGACAAACATCAATCTATATAACAAACATTTATTGAGTATTTGCTCTGTTGGGGGCTTTGTGCAAAACACTCTGAGGATATAAAAGAGGTGCACAATTCTTATTTTTAGGGAACATATGCATTAGTTGGGGAAGGGAGAGAGAATGAAGTAACATTCATTACTGAATGAATTTTATAATTATACAATTTTAATAATATTCAGTCCTCATACCAAATTGATGAACTAGGTATTTTATCCTCTTCATTTTACGTGAGGCTCAGAGAAAGTAGAAAAGTTGCCTAAAGTCACAGAGCTGCAAAGAGATGAAGCTGGGATTGAAATTTGGGTCTCTAACTCTAAACACTCCAGAGATGGCAAGTGATAAAGCTGGATAGGTAACATGGGGCCAAGTCTTGAAAGTTCAAATGCTAGGAAAGGAATGGTAGCTTTTTTCTGCAGGCAGTATGGAGTCATAAGAATTTAAGCAGCAGGTTATGAATAAAGCTGCTCTTTAGGAAGATTTTGATGCTCATGGTATGCAGGATAGACAGACCCAGTCTCTCCAGGACTTCCTATTCATCTAAGAACTCAACTCACTGGACCCTTTACCTATGAAAAACCAGAATAACTCTATGAAGAAGAGGTGAGATACACATACTTACAATGTGAGGGTTGAAAAGCCTTTGGCAAACATCTAGCACCTCCTGGAACACCTTGCTCCCACAGTTTATAAGGAAGAAACTGAAGCCCAGTGAGGTCACTTGCCCAAAGTCACATAATACTTAAGCTGGATTCATAACCAAGGCTCCTTTATTCCTAATATATAACTCTTCCTACTCTTTCACGTAGCTACCTTTTAGACTCTGCAAAGACCATGCTCTTCCCACAGGAAACACACAGGACTTTTCTGCTCCATCCATTCATACACCCTACCCACACACCTATCCCCAGTGCACTGGCAGTAGGGGTAATGAGGGAATGAGGGGAGGAGTAAAAGCTCAGAACAGGGTTTTTAGAAAACTGGAGTCTTCTGGTTCTTGTTCTGCCTTGAACTTGCTGGGTGCCCTTGAACAAATAATTTCTCCTTTCCAGGCCTCATTTTCTTCATATATAAAATGAAAGGAATGAATTTGATCAGTTCTTCAAACTTTTTACCATAAAGGAATATCATTTTATTATATTTCCTCCCAAACTCCATCATCAAACTGCAGTTTAAGTGATCATATGTTGTGGTCCTTTTGTTGGCAAAGACAGAATTTTCCTATTATTTTTGAAATGCTGGAAAATGTTGGAATTTCTGGGTCATTCCCCTTTGTGACACGGCTAGTGACTCTGGATCTTGAAGTCCTCCAGGACTGAAACTATGAGTCAGGGACTCTCAGGCCCCCAAGATTTTATTATTGAAAGACACTTTACAGAGTCTCTGGACCAGACATCTCATTTTACACATGAAGAGACTGAGGCTAGAGAAGCAAAGGAAAGCATAGGCCCCCAGATGATACCTGGAGTTGGGACAGCACCCAGGTAGGTCTCTTCCTGCCCACTGCATACTCCACTGTATACCCTGCTGTCCTTGCCATTCTTTGGTTTGTCGACTTGCTTTGACTGTCAAGACCAACCCCTCAGACTTTTCCTGCCTTCTCTGATTCTCTCCATCACCCCATCTGACCTTTAAGTCCTGTCTACCCACCTTGGCCAGGCTGGACTCCTGTTCTGCCTCTGGATACCTTCCTGAGCTCCCAACGCTCTCCAGCATCGCCAGCAAACTGATGCCAGCTCTGCCTAACAACCTCTGTCCTGCTGCAGCCCACGCATTGGCATGGCACCAAGGCATGTGGGGTTTTATCTTTCCAGCATGTGGGAGAGTTACACAGACACCACAGCGATGCCAGGAAGGCCCACGGCGGAATCCCAGAGTCCTGGAACAGCAAGACTAAAATGGCAGCCAGTTCCCAGGCACTAGTTAGATCCCTGGGAGCTCACCCCACCCTCCTCCACTTTATCTCTGGCAGCCCCTGTCTGCTCAAGGTACTGGGTTTGGCATCTAACCCCTGCCTCCTTGGAAACTTAGATGAAGTCACAAGCACACAGTTACGAATTAAACAAATGTAATATCTGATAAGGGTTATTTCCTCTATGCATAGACAATGGATTTAGGTGCTGGGGGTGATGTTGGCAATGAATAGGAAGATAATGTTCATTTTACCACTTCTTCAGAGAATTGGGAAAGATTTTTTGGAAGAAATGAGATTTCAAGATAAGTCTGAATTTAGTAAGTTATCCTTAGCACTTCTGGAAATAAATGCTTTAATTCAACTCTCGTGCTTCTGTCTCTAAAAAACTTAGAGTGATAGGATTTTTAGATAAAATTGCAGCAATATGGGATGGTGGCATTCTGGCTTCTTCTGGAATGCTACCTTCATTGATAGGGCTACTTCTGTTTCCAAAATCCCAGTGTGCCTGCCTTGACCAAGCAGGTCTCTTGACCATAGCAGATATGGTCAGAGACATGGTGATGCAAGGTAGAGCCTTGACAATCCAACTGAAGCCTCACACTGAAAGCAGCCTGAGTTCCCAACGCAATAAAGAAATACAGAAAATATGAACCAAAGTCATCATTTCAGAGGGACCTTCCCTTCACAGTCACCAAATTTGTTCACTCCCATTAACAGGCAGAGAACAATATATAAAATGCCATTAGTGTGGCAGCTGCCTAATGAAAATGAAGGGAGAACTTGGTGTCTGGCCAGGGAGCCTTGCAGTTCTCATGTGATGCCAAAGGCAATGTGCTGGGATTATGAATGGGTGAGAATGTGAACCCTCACCAGATCCCAGATCCCAGGAGGGGCAAAGCCCTAGGCACAGGCTCCCTGATCCTCCCACCCTGCCCTCTGGCATAGTTTTGGAACATAAAGCAGAGGACTAGTTTCTTAAAGGGATCCCAAATACTAGGGGACAGTAACAACCAGGCTGACAAACTGGTGACAGTCACTGCTATTATTCCTACTTTACAGACAAAGAAACCAGGCACAGAGAGGTTTAGTTAGAAGAAAAAAACTAATAATAGCAAAATCACCCTGTGTGGCCAGGAGGGAGCCAAATTCTAACAGGTATTGGAAAGGTAGGGAAGGAAAGGATTAGGGCTTATTTGCAGTAGGGAAGGTTGTGTGACTGAGGAGAAAAGGGAGGTCCCCAGAGAAGAAACTTGAAGGCCTCAAATATGATCTTCTGTGATTAGCAACATATTCAAATCATATAATTCTTTTAGCCTGCTTCTGCAAAACTCTGGGATTCTTAGGTATCTCAGTCCAAAGAGAAAGGCTGAATGACTGGTGACCAGGAACCCAACCTGCCCTCCTCAACCACAGCAACTCCCGGATCTTCTGACTCCTCATTCATTGGTCTTTCTCTTACATTGTCAGGTCTCCTGGGTTTGTAAGAGAACAGGAAATATTGTGAATTCAGGTGTGAGGAAGAGATCAAGAGCAGAGGTGATGGCTCCACCTGGTTAAAAAACACCCCCTCCAGCTCCCTGGGTGGTGGAGAGGCTTGGGGTCGGAGAACTTCACAGTGTGTGCAGCTTGCACCCTTGGAAAGTCAGTGTGTGATAGCTGAAATGATTTTTGAAAAACAAGAGGAAGAGGATGTGATTAGGGGCAGGTGTTTCCTTCTAAGAGGGCAGGCTGGAGCAGCAGTTATAGGAGCTGGGTCCCCACAGCCTCAGGCCTTTCTAATAGCCCTTCAGAGCCAAGAAACAGGTATTTTTATTGTTGCATCTTATGGCTGAGGGCACAGCCTACCGACTCGTAAAGATTTCTTTATAGAAGCTTTGTGTGGCTTTGTTGTGAGACCAAAGGTCCACTCTGCAGCAAAGGCAGCCCAGCCCATGATGATAATGTTTTATTGTGAGAGCCTACCCTACCCCTTGTCCCATTTGAAGCTCCTCCCATATCCTCACAGCTTTGCCTAATGCTCCTTGATTATCAGTGGTCCCCCCTGGGGGACTGGGAGCTACAGGATCTGGGGAGAAGGGGATCTCACTCACCACCCATGGCTTGTCACAGAAGTTGTAAATGGATTCCAGTGAGTTGATGCTGGGGAGGCCTGCATACTGCATGCCAATAATCAGGTGGCGGAAGTCCTCATTCTCTGCCATGCCAAATGCATGCTGCCGGATAAGCACAAAGTCTGGCCGGAAGGACCTGGTAAAAATGTAGAGGCAAGTTTCCCATCAACCAGCATCTCAGGTCACACATCATCTCGTCTCCTATTTCCAAAGCCCTAGATAGAAAAGGGATATTCAGGGCCACCTGCTGTAAGCCCCTCATTTTATTATTATTATTCTTTCATGGACTAGGAAGTGAGGTATTATGGTACTTCTCAGAGGAAATTTAAGGAACAGATGTATGAAGTTCCCTTATTCCTCTGGATTAAGCATTGTCTTTTTCTAAGGTACAAATTCCTCAGGAGGGAAGAAGTACTTTCAGACCCATACACCTTAAATGAACAAGAATATGGGGAAATGTGAGAGCAGAAGTTCCTTGTGGCTTCAGAGTTCGTGCTCCAAGAGGATCCCAGAAGCCTCTAAGGACAACATATGTGGCTGACTTCACAACCCTGCCACGGAGATCCCTGATCTCAGTGCCCTCTTCCAACTGCTTAAAGCTGATCAGGCCCCCAGGAGAGTAAGGGTTCAGGCTGACTGAGAACAGATGCCAAGCTTCCCGATGTTATCCTTCCAAAGCGTATGCTAGAGAGGGGTGCAAACATTTCTCGAAGAACTGAGGTTGAGCAATGGCTACAGGAAGCACTGGGAGTACAGAATGTTCCCATGCATGGGAAGGCTTCCTGTGTTTCCCCTCTAGCCAGCAAAGCTCCTTGCCTCAGCTGCTCCATCTTCATGCCCTGACTCCAGAGGAACCCCATCTTTCCAGAGAGTCAGTTCTGTGGCAGCATCCACCCTCAAGGCTCTAGAGCTTGCCAGTTTCATACCGTATGCAGTGACCTACCTGGTTCTCTGCCCAGGCCACCCATCCAACCCCGATCTGCAGCTCCAGTACCACCTGGCCTCAAAGACCAGTCTTTTTAATGTGGGGTTGGAAGAAGCCCTCCTCAGTCACGCAAGGGACTTAGCATCAAGTCAGTATGGCATGTGCTAGAGCTGTTCTGACTTCCTTGTGCCCAAGTTCTGGGAAACTGGCTCCAGTCTATACGCCTGAGATCAAAACTTACATATCAGTTATAGGAACTGAGCTGCAGACTTCCTACACAGGCCAGCTCTCAAGTTCCTACACTCGTACCTGGAAGGGCCTGCCTTATTCTTGCCAGATTCCTCCTGACACCCACTATGGACTTTTCTGTCACCACCTGCTTCTGTGCATGCATCCCTATGACTCATTCTACCTGCAGCTGGAGGAGCCCATCGTTTTCTTGAGCTCACTCCCTACCTGAACGGACATCTCTTTTACTGTCCTCCTCAGTCTCCAGGATGGAGGAGTTTACATTTCCCTGTTGTTAAGTTCCTGACACCTGAGTTTTGCCTTCCTTGTCACTGAGCCAGTTCCTGTTGGACACTGGAGACCTCAGTGTCAGGATGCTGCAGACGGAGGTAGGGAAGAGGATAAAGTGAAGATTCTTCCTGGAGCAAGATTCTGAAGTCTAAAAACCTGATGCCATGCTGGACCCCTCGGAAGAATGACACTGTGGGAACCATTTTTCCCAATCTGGAATTCTCATTACCTCCCCTAACAGAATTGTTGTAATAGATTTGATCACATCTATAAGTGATATGATCCAACACACCACCTGGCATGTGAGTGTCCTGTTAACTGCAAATTTTCTTCCATCCACAATGTCCCTTCCAACCTAGACCTTCCTATCAGACTTATGAATTCCCAGGACTAAGGAATATAGAAAGAATACAGGGATGGGGGTTGAAAGAATACAGGGCTAGGGGTTAAGAGAATAGGGGCGCCTGGGTGGGTCAGTCGGTTGAGCGTCCGACTTCGGCTCAGGTCACGATCTCGCGGTTCGTGAGTTCAAGCCCCGCGTCAGGCTCTGGGCTGATGGCTCAGAGCCTGGAGCCTGCTTCTGATTCTGTGTCTCCCTCTCTCTCTGCCCCTCCCCCATTCATGCTCTGTCTCTCTCTGTCTCAAAAATAAACATTAAAAAAAAAAATTAAAAAAAAAAAAAAGAGAATAGAGAAACACAAGGTTCTGCCAGCAACTCACCGAGTAAATTGAAGAAAATCAATGCAAAATAGAAGGCTGAACTAGATCAGAGGTTTTCAAACCTTTTTTTTAAGCGAAGGAATCCTATTTTCCAGGGAAAATATAAAAGCACAAAATCACACTGGTGGAAGGGGTGCTGGGGTCTAGAACTCCCCTAATAGGACTCTAGTTATGTCTAAATGAGTCCTGAGTCCTTTCTCTACCAATGGACTAAGAGCTCTGCCTTAGTTTTCTCCGCCTTCCTCTACTACTTGTACATAGCACACATCATTAACTTCTGCACAATATACACAGCACTGCCTTCTCAATCCAACACTTGACTTTGAAACCACCTCTGCAAACCAGAGACAATAACTCCGAAGACAGTGACAGTGACCCTGGGGACAGAAAGGAGCTTACCGGACAACCTTTGTGCCATTCCGGAGCACCTGCATATCCACAGCATACGTCCCATCTGCATGGGCCACCAGGTTGAGCTCTGAAAATTCCGCCTGGAAAATAACAGTAGGGGATTAAGAGGGTACATTACATGTTACATGTTTTGGTTTTTTTTAACTATAGTTAAAATTGTAAAAAAAAATAAAAATAAAAATAAATAAATAAATAAAAATAACGGTAGGGACATAAGATCACAATCTTTTGCCAAGTTCTCCCCAGAGCAGCAGCAGCTTTCCCCCTAAACATTTATTCAGTTTTCAAATATTTTCACAAACTGATCTCATCCAGCTCTCATAGCAACTCTGTGAGGTAAGAAGGACAGAGAGAATTCTCCCTATTTACCAAAGAAGCAGTTAAGTGACTTTTCTGGAAAATAAAACTTAGTGTTGGCAGAGACTGAAGCAAAGTTCAGGTGTTCTGACTCCCCTGTGCTGACTTTCTACAGAGCAGGAACACAAACTGAGGCAACGTGCCCTCTGTCAGTTTCAACATAAAAACACCAGGTTTTAGTTTAGACAACAGGGTTTTACTTCTGCTCTGCCCCCATTTAGCTCCATAAGACTTTAAGCAAGTCACTTCACTTCTCGGGGTGGGAGGCGGGGAGGGTTTCTTTCATCTATAAAATGGGAATAATTTTTAATCAACCCTGCCTATCTAACAAGTTGTTTTAAGAACTGAATGCAACAATGCATAGGAGAGTACTCTGTAAATCACAGCACTCTGTGTAAGGAATGACAAGTAACTTCTATTATTACATAGAAAATACATGCATTGTTTCAACTGGACACTGCTTCTCCACCCAAATGGACTTAATTATCTCTATCTATTACAATGCAAAGGGTAGAGGAAGATTAAAAAAAAGGGGGGGGGGGTGATTTCAGGACTTTACTACATTACAAACAAGGTGTTCTTTTGAAATTCTCTCTGCAGTGTAGTCTCACACCCAGAATAGGCACCACTGGAGGCTGCACAACTGAATGCCAGATATGTGCCAACCCAGGAAAATCATGCAACCAACAATACGGAGGTATGGCCAGTGTCCCAGGAAAACATTCCCCTAAGGTTTTCCTCAGCCTGAGAACTGTGTACTGCAAGAAGTCCCTAAGAGCCACACTCCTCGCTTCTTTACAGACACCAGCACCATGAAAAAAAGTCAGGAAGTTGAAATGCAGCCTTCATAACCATATCTCATAGGCAGAAAATCCCCAGGGAGAGGGGTGAGGGAAGGAGATGGAGAGCCTAGAATCCAGTGACAGACACTGAACTCTACTCTGAAGAACTAGATGGTTCACTGTGGGATGTCAAGAAAGAATAATGATGATGCAGATGTAACTCTGGGCTTCAGGGTGATTACCTGTTCCACTTTGATATCATAATCTCCAAGGACTTTTTTGCCCCGGAAGCACTTGGCCCTGGAAAAAGGGAAAAAAAAAACCCACACAAATTAGTATCATAGAAGTGTTTGAGATCAGGAATTCACGATCATAAAGAAGAGGACCGTAGTAGAGAGAACCCCAGAATGAGAGGGTTGGACCCTATAACTCAGCTACTGGATCATCATGAGACAGCCTCAAGCAAACAAACCACTTCCTCTCCTTTATGCTCAGCTTGCCTACACATAAAATAATCCAAAGCACTTTTTCACTCCTAGATTTTGCAATTTTTATGATAACATCCTTGGTCTTTGGGCTACAAAAGAAGTCTAGAAGTAGGGATTCCCCTAATGTTATTCCTTGTAAAGAGCAGGTCAGTCTTACACATATACTTTGCTTATCTTCCTCTATCCCACAAGTCACTCTGATTTTCTACTTGGGCTCTGCCCTTGGAGTTTTTAAAGAAACTGTTATCATTTTACCCCTTCATACCCATACTTCCAAAAAGGATTTGAGGCAATTAATAATTTAAAAGGCAAATATAACCAACAAAATAAGGATTAAAGGACAATCAATGAATGACAGAGTTAATTATACCAGAAAATAAATTTTAAAAGGGAAGAGGCCGAGGAATGCTGCTATAATTGAACACAAAACCTATCTTGTATTTCTGAATTTCAGTCAAGAAAATTAGTCAGGCTGAGTTATATAGTAATTATTATCTTCCTATCTTGTCATGGATCTAGAGGAACGTCATATTAATGCATCAGTGTCTTCAGAGCCCCTCATAAGTGGACTGTGTTTATGTTTATATTTCTATCCATTCCTACCTTGCTCTTAACTCCCCATCCTCACCCCCATAAGATTTTCTTATCTGTCCATTTAGGCTACTTCTCCATATGGGAAAAGGGCCTTTCCACACTATACCTGTTAGCTGGGTTGGTCCCACTTTCCCAGTGCTTGAAATTTCAAATTAGCATATTTCACTGGTGGGTTTCTAGGAGTCCCTCTCCAAAATAAAGGGAGACATCATGTTCCAGGAATTGGACATCATGTTCCAGGAATTGTATGTATGTTGCTTTCAAGAAGATCTCTCTTAATCCTCATAACAACTTATGAGACAGAAAGGTATTCATTTCTGAGAGGAGGAAACCAAGACTCAGAGGAGGAAAATGGCATATTCAAGGTCACATGGCAAGTTAGTGACAGAGCCAGTCAGTATTCACACCCACGTGTGGGTTCAGTGCCCTTGGGACTATATAGTACTGTCTCCCTCTGCTGATTCATTCTCTCCATCTTCACTCCCACCATTACAAAAACTGACTCGTCATTTGTGCTACATTGCATGTTTTTTCCCTATTTTCCTTCTTCTGCTCAAAAGGACTTGATGTTGTGAGCACTATTTCCACTACAAATACTTCCTACCCTGGTTCCTGTGAACTACCCAGGACAAGGCCAAGATATTTCCTTTCCTCTCTGGATTCTGGAACAGTCCGTTCTAGGAAGTTATCATTTGTCTTAAGTCCCTGGCCACCCTTAAATTGCTCCCCAGAGGTACTCAGCCATCCTGGAGCTGGATCACTGAAGCCTATCCCCCCAACTTTTGTTCCAATACCTTAGTGAGCTTCATCAGCTTGCTTACAGAACCCTGTTCAACATCCATAGGTCTGTAAGCCCCTCCAGCAAGGGGCCTGTACCCTATCCTGTCTCCTTGGCTACAGTTCCATCTTATTTATGAATTTAAATGATAGTCTATAGTGGCACTATCACTGCTCTGTAGATTTTGGACTCTGGAGATCTTTTCCATGACTATAAAAAGGAGAAATGGAGTAAATGACCCTAGAGGTTCCTTTCTTGTGTTGATGAGGTATGTCTACCTTGTTATCAGCAATGCTTTTCTGATGCTTCCTTCTATCTTCCTGTCTCAAAATAGCTCTTGTTCTGTGAGGTAAGTCTCAGAGCCATTAACAATAACCTCTCATTCAGTATGATACCTTGCACTTTCAAAGCACATTCCTTGCCTTATTTGTCCCTTACAACTTGGTGAGGCAGCCAGGGCAGATAGTGCTGTCCATCTGACTGATGGGGAAATTGAAACCCAGAGCAGTTAAATAATATGCTCAAACCACAGAAAAGTTCATAGGGGTTAAGCCTAGAACTAAGAGTTTACATCTAGGTGCTTACGTGTCACCAAGTATTTTAATTCACTTGCACTTGCTTATTTTGTAAGTTTTAAACACTGATACTGAAGTATATTTATAGATTCTGGCTGGGTTTAGCTGCCACTTCCTGCACCTGCCCAGTGACCAAGTCAGCTAACGATACTGTTTTCATGCCTTCTCCCCAGCCCCACCTCTCCAATGATCTTAATGCTTTTTCCTTAAGGTAATTTGTCCTGTTGAAAATCTTGGTCTGTGTTTCCTGGCTCTGGGTCACTGACCTCTCTTGGCTGAGCCAATCTTATAAAAAAGAAGCTGAGATAGCAAGTGGATGGGGCAGAGACGTTTTCTGGAGAATGAGCACATTCTCCCAGCTCTGGCCCTTGGAAATTTTGGTTCTAGATATTTTTATGAAGAATCTTGCTTGTAACTTACAAGCAAGTGACAGAAGTGACAGAAGTACCTGCTGATATTAAGAGAGCACTGTTAGGAGGCAGTGTGTTAGAATCCAGAGAAGCTGTGAATCACAATGCTCTGAAATCCTAGCCTTAACCTTTCCTGGCTCTGTGACCTTAGGCAAGTGGCTTAAATTAAACAACAACAAAAAAGGTATGTCATGTGGTGAAATCAACCAAAATCTACCTTCAAAAGCACATAAAAGAATAAGATAAAAAATAAGTTTCTCCTTTCCCATTCCGTTTTCATCACACATAATCCTCATTACCAGTTGCAAGCATATCCTTCCAGTGTGGGGAAAATGTGTGTATGTTATCTGCATACATATATGCTTCATATATACATATAGTATCATGCTACATAAACTCTTCTTTTTTGAATCTTGATTTTTATTGCACTTGATAAAACATCTTAGTGATATGCTTTCAGCACATACTGATGGACCTCTTTCTAATAGTTGCAAGAAATTCTATTTGAAAGTCATACAGTAATTTCACCAATATATATTGGTGAGTGTTTAGATTTCCAGTTTGGGGGTTATTTTTGACATTATAAACAGTGCTATAATGGCTAACATTTAAGAATATATCCATAGAGGGGCACCTGGGTGGCTCAGCTGGTTAAGCATTTGCCTCTTGATTTTGGCTCAGGTCATGATCTCATGGGTTCCTGAGAATGAGCTCTGCCTCAGGCTCTGTGCTGACAGTGCAGAGCCTGCTTGGAATTCTTTCTCTCCCCTTCCCTTGCTCTGTCTCAAAATAAATAAATAAACATTAAAAAAAAAAAAAGAGAGAATCTATCCATAGGATAAAGAACTTATTTTTCCTAGCTGTACTGAGGTAGAATTGACAAATAAAATTGTATACATTTAGTGTATATCATGATTTAATATACCCATACTTTGTGAATTGGGATTACCACATTACATGTCTATCACCTCACACAGTTACCATTTTGTGTGTGTGGTGAGGACACTTAAGATTTAATCTCTTAGAAAACTTCAAGTACACTGTACAATTTTATTAACTATAGTCACCATGTTGTACATTAGAAGGATAAACAATTTATTGCAGAACTGCTGGTGCAAGGAACATACAGAGTTACAGTTTTTACTGACATTGTCACACTGCCCTCCCCACCCTCCCCTGATACCCCCAAGAAAAATACACCACTCTCCTCAGTGTTTGAAAGTTTGGGAAAGTTACTTCACCTCCCTTAGTTCCCTTCCTCCCTCCCTAACCCCATAGTCTCTTGCATAAACAGGGCACAGAGAAGGACTTTCTGACTGGCAATCTTGTCAAATCAACCCAAATTCACCTCCTTGTTCTCAACCCTAAACAGAACCCAAGATGTACATCCTTGAAGCACAGACTAAAAATATCTATGGTGCCTGTGTTGTCAATTTCCCCCTATTGTACATTTTCTTAACAAGCCTAGCAGCTGAGGATCTATGTGAGTTTAATGGCTTGCAGCTTCCTTGATGGGCCAGGCAATGAACCATCTTCCCTTATTGCTAAAATGAGTAGAGCCTTCTAGATTTAACTCTTCTTACTCAAGGCAATGAACACATTCACCAATCTCACCAATTCCTATTCAACTAGGGCTTATGAGGCTGTGGAACACAATTTCAAAACACTTCTCTGCTAAGGCCGCCTCAAAACTTGTTGGCCCAACCTAGGCAAGCCCAACTTAAATTCTCCCTGTTTTATGCATGGGATAATGGAGAAAGGTCTCTAAATAGAATGGAGAAAGGTCTAGAAATAGAAGCCAGTTTTGTTGGGTTCAGGCCTAGTTCTACCCCTTTTCAGGAGTCTGACTTGACAATAGTTGCCTCTCTGAGCCTTAGTTTCCTCATGTATAAAACAGGGCTGATAATAACTGTAATACTCATAGCAAGCATACACTGTGTGCTAGCCACTATTCTAAGTATTTTATTTTATATATTTTACCTCATTTATTAATACCTTACTCACAGGTCATTGTGGAGACTTAATAAAGCCAGATGAGAATAATGGACATGAAAGTGTTTTGGAAACTCTGAAATGCTATGTAAATACAAACTACTATTAGCAAAATGCAACAAATATTTATGTACCAGGTATTACTGCTGTTTTATTATTACCACAGCCAACATGGCCTCTTCCTCCTCTGAACTTTCATCCCATTTATTGTCTGCTTATGATATTTGGCTCACAGCATCATCATCTGATACCACCTTTCAAACTCAGTTGTCTAATAATCTGGAATACCCCTCTCCCACCCTGAGCCTCAGACAACTGGATTATGTAATAATGCTTGGTGCAAGGACCACCCACAAGTGAGCCCTGGATTTTCCAGAACATTTTGGATTTTTAATAATGATTATGTGCTGTTGTCTGCTTATATGCTCTGAGCTAAGGCCTGTACAAACATAATCATTGTGTCCATAAATTTCTAACTCCTTCACTGAGCTATGTACTTACCTAGGTTCATAATCAGGGCTTGCTTATTAACTGGAGTTAATGGTATGTTAATGTTAGGAGTGATGGTTTTGGCCAGACAAATGGAGAAAACCAGAAGGGGCCACCTTCAGGATTGACTGAACAGAGCCTGTCACTGCAGGCCCAAGTTCCTCCTTTCTTCCTGCATTGTGCATCTGAGGGCACGTGCGCATCTATTCTTTCTTCCCCACATGAAAATCTGTTCTAAATCTCCAACCACACTGGAACTAAAGGGCCTAAAAACAGCCTTAAGTGTAAATCTTCCCTAGGTGCCTGAGGTTTATATAGGGATCAAAACCCCAATCTAGAATATGAAAGCACTAACAAGCATTCTTAGAGCTCTGGAACCAGTCTAGCACTTAGTAAATACCTGGCACTGGTGTGGACACTTATCTTTAACAAGGTGCTTAGTTTCTGGCACTCACTGTCTCACTGGCCTTGTTCTTTCAGCCAAGCATCTCTAGGCATGAAGAAGTTAGAAAGTAAACTGGAAATATTAGAGGATTCCTATTTCCCACCCTACACTCAAAGGGTAGAATTAGGCCTGCTAGTCTTGCAGAGGGTTTATGAGGTCCTGCCGCCACCCACTGGCAAGATGTGTACTGCCACCAACCCCACTAGCCCAGGAATATCCCTCCAGGTGTTCATTTGCTGCCTTGACAAACCATGCCTGAAAATTCACTTTCTTCTGGAAAGTGTGTGTCCATATACCCCAAGCTACATATCTGGCTTTTTGCAATCTCTAGAAGGAAAGGCTACAATTTGTCAATAAATTCAACAACAATTTATTGAGTACCCAATAGTAGGTGCTGGAACTGTAAAAATGCATCAGCAGTTGCCAAGTAGAGAAAGCACAGTCTAGAAAAGGAGAATGATGTCCATTACCAATACAGGCAATTGCTAAGTTCTTTTTCAACTCTTAAGATTTATAACCAGTATTCACATTCCCACCTTTCAATCTTTCTTTAAAAAATACTTGAAGTGCACAACTAAAACAACAGAAGTTTCATATAACTCAGAAACATGTACAGTGAAAAAAAAGTTCCCTCTACCTTTACGAAGCTTACAGATTAGTGGAGAACAGAAGCATAAATAAAAGGTATAAATATAAATTTAGGATATAAGCTATAGCAGAAGTACAAACAAGGCATGTTAGGAACTCAAAGGAGGGAATTCTCTTTGCCTGGAGAAGTCTAGGAGGTCTCTAGAAAAGGAATCTTAAAGTCTTAAAGAATGAGTAGGAATTTGCCACATAAGAAGAAGGAAGCAGAATTGAATGGCTGAGTATAAAGGCACAGAAGCTACGTAAGCACAGAACACTGCGGTGGACCCCCTGACTGCAGGGAAGGACACTGTAAGCTGAGCAGTGAGAGCTGCAGGTACAGAGAAAGGGAAGCATCTAACCGGCAAAGGGTTCAGATGTCAGGCTGAATAGTTGGGACTTAATGGCTAGTTTACAAGTTTTTAAAACTTTTTATTGTGAAAAAACTACCCTCATCAGTTATCAATATTTTGCCCATCATTTTCAACTATCACCCTCACTGTTGAGACTATTGTTTGAGTGTTTTAAAACAAATCCAAAATTTCATACCATTTCTTCTATAACACTTTAAATACTGTCTCTGGCAATGATGCATTTTTTATTGTAGCAAAATATACATAACAAAATTTGCCATTTAAACATTTTTAAGTCTAAAATTCAGTGGTGTTAAATACATTCACAACGTGCAGTCATCATCACTATTTCCAAAATTTTTCGCCACTCCAAATAGAAACTGGAGCCATGAAACAATAACTGCCCATATCCCATCCCCATCTCATCCCTGATAATCTACTTTCTGTCTATGAGTTTGGCTATCCTGGGTAATGACTTTTTAACACTTAATTTAGTATTAATAATTAATAATTTTTAACATCTTTACTGTTAAAATAAATTTTAACATCTTTAAAATTTTCCCAATTGTCTCCAAAAATACTGTCAAAGAGGGGTGCCTGGGTGGCCCAGTCAGTTAAGCATTCAACTTCAACTCAGGTCATGATCTTGTAGTTCGTGAGTTCAAGCCCCGCATTGCGCTCTGTGCTGACAGCTCAGAGCCAGGAGCCTACTTCGGATTCTGTGTCTCCCTCTCTCTGCCCCTCTCCTGCTTGTGCTCTGTTTCTTTCTCTCCCTCAAAAATAAATAAACATTAGAAAAATTTAAAAATACTGTCAAAGATGTTAAGCAGGGAGGTGACGTGATCAGTTGTGCCTAAGATCTGAGAAACCACTTATCTGGAATGTGGGAGAGACTGGAGGGAACAAACCAGGGCTTGAGATCATCTGGGAAGCTGGTGCAGTAAGTAGATTTCAGGACTTGCTATCTTACCAGTACACAACCAAACCGATAGCTACTGCACAGCATTCATCTGGCAACTCAATTGATAACTTAATTGATTAGGCCTAGAAACCTAGCACCTGCCTGGAAAATGACAGTTATTTAAGAAGATATTTAAGAAGATATTAGCTAAGAGGATTTAATGAAATGATAGAAAGTGGTATATGATTCCTACTAAAGATGTTCTGGAACAGAGACATAAATCAGACCTAAAATAGTCAGGGTCTTAATATTGGTAAAGGGTTCTTAACTCAAATTTGGACTTGTTTTCTAATTCACAAACCATAAAACCCAGTATGTGGAGAAATGTCTGTTACAGATAATTGGTTTAGGAATGAGAAGCAAACAACAGGAATGAGTGAACACTTTTCCGGATAAAAAGTTCTGTGGCTAGTCCTTGATGTTATTAATTCAGTGATTAAATTGTTCTATCAAATGCTCTGCAACAAGGCACTTCTTACATAGAAAGCAAGTTGCATGGTGTCTTAGTTAACATTCATATAAATGATCTGGAAGAGAGTACAAGGGGAAATTGCCAAGTTGCAGATGGCATTCAGCTCTTCCAGGGATTAAAATGCCAAGCTGATTAGGGATAAACTGAAAGAAGATGTGGACGTGGGCAGAAAAGTGGCAGAGGAGTTTTAATGTGACTAAGTGTAAGAAAACACATTCAGGGGAAATGATCTTATCACAGGATCATGAGTGTTCAACTACAATCCAGTAAAGGAACCTGAAATGACAGGGGAGGAAAAAAAAAAGACATCAGTCCTGTACAATGTCACAGACAAAACACAAAAAGATCAAGAGTGAAAGATTTTAAAATGTTGGGTATCATCAGAAAGTTTACTGGAAACCCAATACAAAGAGTTTCTTACAGGGGCTCCTGGGTGGCTCAGTCAGTTGAGCATCGGACTTCGGCTCAGGTTATGATCTCACAGTCCGTGAGTTTGAGCCCCATGTCAGGCTCTGTGCTGATAGCTCGGACCCTGGAGCCTGCTTCGGATTCCGTGTCTCTCTCTCTGCCCCTCCCCCGCTCATGCTCTGTCTGTTTCTGTCTCTCTCTCTTTCAAAAATGAATAAACATTTAAAAAAATTTTTTAAAGTAATAAAGAGTTTCTTACACTCTGACCTCACCTTGTACAAACTATAGGATGTCCATATTTTTGACTCAGCATATTAGGTCCACTTGTCTAAAAACAAATAACATAATGAAAGTAGAAATGGCTCAGGGAAAAAAGAACAAAATGTAAAGGCTCTGATGTTAGGAAAGACTTCAATAAAATCTTCAGACTGTAAAGGTAAAGATCCAAAGAGGACAGAAGTAATATGAAGGAGGGAAAGAACACTGAATGACTACATACGTCATTCATCCCAGATAACCAATTAATCTCATGATACTTCATGCCTTACAGGAATGTCATCGCAATGTTACAGGTTTTATAGGAAAATGAGGCTCAGAAAAATTAAGTGACTTGCTTAAAGGTAGTAGTTAGTAGGTGGCAGAGCTGGTAAAATTAAATTTCAGGACCTCTGATGATCAAATTTAGAGACTGTTTACTTTCTCAGATGGGGACTGTGCTCTATTCATTTTTGTATTCCCAATTCCTGTCCTACTATTTGGCACATTTGCTCATTGTGAAAGAGTCCTGGGCTTGTAGGTCTCTGAGGATACCTACAGAGTCCATGTCTCTAGAATTTATATATTCCCTTAAGTTATCTGTGGGACAACTTCAATAGCCTTAGATAGCAGATGAGACCCCTTAAGAAAAACAGCAAAAACTCAAAGCTCTGAAAATGACTAATTTCTAAGTAAACACCCCAGTTTGACTTCAGTTAGGAACACTAAATCACTTTTTCTGAGCAGATTTTCTGAAGATCTCTATTTTGGGGAATAATTAAATGATGCAGTATAACAAGATAAGATTATCGAATACAGAAGAAAAAAAAAGAATCCTGTAATTCAGAACACATGATGGGAAGATTAGATGCATTTGTCTATAATTATAGTGGAGCTACAGAACAGAATGCTTTGGAGTCATGGGACAAATTCTCTTTCCATGACTGGCTTGTAAAATTAAATCAGGCTGATTTGATTTTGGAGCAAAATGGGTCAGTTATGAAGTTTGCTTTAGAGAAACATCAAGCAAATATAATTTTCAAAAGATACAGATTTATTTTATGCTAGATAAACATGGTTCCTAGCCCTGGCAAAGCCCTAGGTTTAACTCCAGTGGAGGGTCACAAATCATACCCACCATTACCATCAAAGCTGCACGTTTCCATCCATTTATAGCAGTCAAGATATAAAGGAACATTCTGTATAATCTGGCCCCATCCTTCTATTTCAAATTTATCTCCTACCATTTCCCTCCTGCAAGACAGCTGCAGAGTTGTTGTGTGAATTAGAAAAAAAGCACCCTTTACTCCAGGTGGACACATTCCTGTACCCAGGTACCCTGGACTGGCAAAAAGAAGGTGGGGCTGAGTTTCATCCCTCACTAGTCTCCGCACTCAAATGCACTTGTATGGTGAAAAACCTGCACCAGCATATGTAGGAGCCCTGTCCTACCACCATTCAGACACTGAATGGTACTACTACATCAATCTACCATGCAGACGCTGTTTCCCAGCTACCTCTCATCAAACTACTGCCTCTGTGCTTTGGTCTGCTTAGAAATCACCTCTTTCTCACAATAGCCAAGATGTGGAAACAACCTAAATGTCTAGTGATGGGCAAATGGATAAAGAAAGTGTGATGTATATGTATAATGGAATATTATTCAGCCTTTAAAAAGGTAGCTCTGTCATTTGCAATGACATGGATGAACCTGGAGGACATTATGCTAAGTAAAATAAGCCAGGTACAGATAAATACTGCATAATGCCACTTACATGTAGAACATAAAATAGTCAAACTTAGAAGCAGAGAGTAGAATGGTGGTTGTCAGGGGCTGGGGAGGCAGCAATTAGATGTTGGTCAAAGATTCCAAAGTTTCAGTTAGGCAAGATGAATGAGTTTTGAGGATCTAAAGTACATCAGGTAACAATTCTGTATTGTATTCTTGAAATTTTCTGAGAGTTCTCACCACAAAATTTACTGTGTTCTTAACACATACACACACCACAAAAGGTAATCTCAAAGGATTTTTATGCATCTATTGAGATCTTATTGTTTTTCTTATTATATTTGCTGCTGTGGTGAATTACATTGATTGATATTGAAATGTTATATGAATTTTGAGTCCCTGGGATGAACCCCATTGGGTCATCATGCATAATCCTTTGCTTTCTTTTTAAAAAATGTTTATTTATTTTTGAGAGAGAGAGCACAAGTACAAGTAGGGGAGGGGCAGAGAGAGAGGGAGCCAAAGATCTGAAGCCGGCTCTGCGCTGACAGCAGAGAGCCCGATGTGGGGCTCGAACTCTCAAACCTTAAGATCATGACCTGAGCCGAAGCTGGACGTTAACCATCCAGGTTAATTGAGCCATCCAGGTGCCCCAAAGCATGATCCTTTTTATATATCATGGGATCATCTAAAATGCTAAAGTGCTATCACTAAAATGTTATTTAGGAATTGTTGAATCTATGTTTATTGGGGATTTTGGTTTGTGAGTTTTCTTTTTTTGTGGTGTTTTTGTCTTGTTTGATGTCAGAGTAATAATGCTGGCTTCACAGAATGAGCTGGGAGTAAGAATGTTTGTGGAACTTGTATTCTCTACCATAAATGTTTAAGAGAATTCACCTGTGAAGCAATCATAGACTTTGTACTTTTCTTCCAGCTTTTGGATCCAGGAACAAGTCTTACTTTATTATACAATGTTCTTTTTGATACCTAATCAGACTCTATTAATAACATGTTACAAAGAATGACTGCATCTAAATTTGTAGGTGGAATGGGATATAAATCCTTTTCTCTTTGCTCTTATCCAAATTATTGTTAAGGCTATTGTAGTCTCAACAAAATTGGATGGAGAGTCTTATATTTTCTTTTCTGGTACAAATTTTATGAATTATCTTTGCATGTATCCTAAAACTTATTAAAGACCATTTGAAAATTAATGTTAAAAAAAAGGAAGGAAATCACCTCTTCTCATTCTTCAAGGTCCAAAACAAGTTCCTCCTCCTTTATGAAACCTTTCCTGTCCTTCCCTCTGATAGTGGTTTTCCTTTCCTTTGAAAGCTTAGTCTGAAACCCATTCCCTTGTCACTTTAGAGAGACACAGTTTAGTATAACCCACTGATTTTTCATTTATGTGTGCCTCTTCCTACTGTATCAGAGCCTTCTGAGGGTGCAGACTGTCTTATATTTCCTTCCTACTGCCTCACACACACACACCCTCACACTCACCACTGCCTTAAATAAAGCAAAACGGGGAGAGTTAATTTTATGTTTCAACTTGACAAGGCCACAGGGGTCCAGATATTTGCCTAATCATTATTCTGGTGAGGGTGTTTCTGGATGACATTAACATTTGAGTTAGAACTGAGTAAAGCAGATTGCCCTCCCCAATGTAAGTGCACCTAATCCAACTTATTGAAGGCCTGAAGAGAACAAAAAGATGGAGTAAGGAAGAATTCACTCTCTCTCTGACTGTCTTTGAGCTAGGTCTCAGTCTTCGCCTGCCTTTGGACTCAGACTGAAACTTACAACTTTCCCGGTGCTTAGGTCTTCAGACTTGGAAATATTCCATCGGCTCTCCTGGGTCTCCAGTTTGCCCACAGATCTTGGAACTTCTCAGTCTCTATAACTGTGTGAGCCAATTCTTTACAATAAATCTCCTTCTCTTTCCCTATCTATCTATCTATCTATCTATCTATCTATCTATCTATCATCCATCTAATCTATGTCTATGTCTATCTACCTACCTACCTATCTACCTCTCTCTATTGACCTACAGATAAATATATAGAGAAATAATATATATTATCTATTATCTATGTATTATTTACTTATGTTATCTATGTATAACATAGATAAAGATGTATAGATACAGATATCTATCTCCTCGGACTGCTATGGTAAAATACCATAGACTGGGTGCTTAAACAATAGACATTTATTTCTCACAGTTCTAGAGGCTGGGAAGTCTAGATCAAGGTGCCAGTCTACTCAGTAAGATCCTCTTCCTGGCTTGGAAAGACCCACCTTGCTGTGTTCTCACATGGTAGAGAGAGAGAGAAAGAGCTCTCTGTTTTCTTTTTATAAAAACACTAATTCTGAATGAAATATGGCCTTTTGTAGCAACGTGGATGGAACTGGAGAGTGTGATGCTAAGTGAAATAAGCCATACAGAGAAAGACAGATACCATATGGTTTCACTCTTATGTGGATCCTGAGAAACTTAACAGAAACCCAGGGGGGAGGGGAAGGAAAGAAAAAAAAAAAAAAGGTTAGAGTGGGAGAGAGCCAAAGCATAGGAGACTGTTAAAAACTGAGAACAAACTGAGGGTTGATGGGGGGTGGGAGGGAGGGGAGGGTGGGTGATGGGTATTGAGGAGGGCACCTTTTGGGATGAGCACTGGGTGTTGTATGGAAACCAATTTGACAATAAATTTCATATATTGAAAAAAAAAAACACTAATTCTATCATGGGGGCTCCACCCTCATGACCTCATCCAGACCTAACTACCTCCCAAAGGCCCCACCTCCAAATACCATCACATTGGGAGTTAGAACTTCAACACATGAATTTGGCAGCGGGTGGATTGGTGGGTGGAGGTGGGGGGGAACAGGACACACGAACATTCAGCCCCATAACAAAATCCTTAATAAAGACCTGTTGCTTGATTCCTGACAGAGGACACCCACCCATCTGAGACTCGAGGAATGAGGAACCACAATACATAAAGTAGTATCATACAAGAATACACAGTGCTATATGTTCATCCAATGCCAAAAGCAAATAGCCATTTACATCTTTTAGTTGAGGTATATACACCCTGAATCAAAATGAAGAAAGAGTACCTTTCCCACTGGGTCACAAAGAAACAAATTATTCAAGCCAACTCAGAAATTTTGCATTTCAATCAATTGCTGAGTGGAACCAGATTAACTTGGGTTTAAGTCTCAGATCCTCAATTTACTACCTGAAATTTACTACCTTTATTTCTCTGTATCTTTATAGGATAAAGATAATACCTATTTCTAAAATTTGTGAGATTTAAATTATTTTAATGTATTCCTCAAATGAGCTAAACTTACCACCTCACCTCTCTTGGGCTTTGCACTTGCTGCAGGATATATCCTTCCCCTAGATCTTTGCACGTTCTGCTGCTTCTTACTATTTGAGTCTCAGTTTATACATTACCTTGTTATGTTTTTCCAGACTACCTGAGCTAAGGTAGTCCCCTCCCCTCCCAGTCATTCTATTATCTTCAAAGACATTATATTCATTTAAAAATTTTCTTTGACTATTATCTATCTCCCCAATCAAAATGTAAGTTCCACGATAACAGGGACCTAGCTGTCATAGTAACTGCTATATATCAATCCCATGTCAGCTCTATTATAATGTCTGGTACATATTAGGTGCCCAATATTTGCTGAACAAATATAAGTATGTACAGTATCCAGCACAGCACTCAGCCACACATTTTAGGTACCTCTCTTCCCCTGTCTACGTAAAAATCACTGGATTAAACAATGTGCTTGTGTGAGTCCTTTGAAATGCAGAGCATTTCAACCAAATGGATTCTTTGTTTGAATGTTGATCAGGTATTTACAATTAAAGACAGAAATATGGTCATTTACTCTAATATTTGATGAGACCATCCTCTGTCTTATTGTTCTATTCTAGGTACATGTCAGCATACTAGTTATTAAAGTGTTATAAGACTTTACTGTCATGTGAGACTTTAATAACATACTTCCTCAGCCTTCTGAGAGGGAAATTTTCGCTTAGAGGCTTTTTATTTATGAAGAAACAGAGTCCCAGAAATGGGTAATACTTGACTAATTCAAGGTCTAACACTTAGTTAGAGGTAGACCATATTCCCTTTCCATTCCACCATGTTGCCCCTCTAGAGCAAGAAAGGCAACTCTCCCCAAATCAAGGAACGCTGTAATTGAACAGAGATCTGTAAGTGACATTATAGGATGTGGAAACGGAGGGCTTGAATTCCATTCAAGGTGCTTGTGAGATCAAGTATGATAAAGAATATAAACAGCTCTGCATTACAAAAGCATTAGATAAGTTTTATTTATTTTTATCACTTTACTGATACTTTGATTCTGTTTGTGATAATTGCATCACAGTTCACATAGCAAATTGTTGGAAGGAAATAAGAGTGCTCTCTTCATTCTGCTATCATTAGTAAAGGAGATTTGACCCTCATTTCCTGGTCCAAGAGAAAACGGTCGTTACCAGCCTACTCACCACCATGGCTCAGTAGAAACATCCTTGTACCTCAAGGCAACAATACTTTGTATTTCCAAATCCAAACCCAGGTGGCACATTCCATTCTACAATTTTCCAACTGGCACCAATTCAGGGGGAGATATTACTCACAGAATAGGCACTAACAACTGAATTTTGGCAGGGTGGGAGAATAACTGGCACTGTCCTGGAAGAGACATGCCACATGTTCCTAGATGCACCCAAGTTTAGCAAAATGGAACCACACATATTCTGAATGGAAAAATGGACCTTAGATGGTATACTCTCATTTTTTTAGGTTTTTTATTTATTTGAGAGACAGAGAGAGAGAGAGAGCGCATGTGTGCGTGTGTGAGTGGGGGTAGGGGCAGAGAAAGAAGGGGAAAGAGAGAGAATCTCAAGCAGGCTCCACACTGTCAGCATGGAGCCCCACGTGAGGCTTGAACTCATGAACCATGAGATCATGACCTGAGCCAAAATCCAGTTGGATGCTTAACCGACTGGGCCACCAGGAGCCCTGGTTTTCTCTCATTTTCACAGGCAAAGAAACGGACACTTAAAGAGGAAAAATGGTCTTCCAAGGTCATGGAGTGGGAATCCTGTGGAAGGCAGCTTTGCTCACTACTATACCACCAGTGCTCACAAGAACCCTGTGGGAAAGCCCATCTTTTCTCAATCCAATGCTCTTCTCATTACACCAAGTTTAGTATGCAATGAATCTGGAAAGAAGTTCATGCCTTAGTATAGAAGTGCAAAGATATATGGTGGTGTTCTGGCTCTCTTCTCCTCAGTGAATTTGTCCATCATTTCAGCCATCTCTCATGATCCATTGAAATGCTCTTCACATATAACAAGCCCAAAAGACTAGTTTTAAAAATCAACCCAAACTGATTGAAAACCCAGTTCATTTTTTAGTGTTAGATATATTCCTTTGAAAAGGAGTTTGTTATTCAGTGCTATTATAATGAAATATGTTCCATAAACCTTTAAAAACATTTTCATCATTCATTCAACAAAGATTTTTTAGATTAGGTACCTACTATTTGTCCAACAATATGCAAAGCACTGGGTAGGGGGTAGGTTAAGGAAAGACTATAGACCTCACACAGTTCCAGCACAAAGAATAAATTAGTGTTAACAGCAGTAGAGCAGATTATTTATCAGAGAGTCCAAGTACCAGAATTATATTAACTATAGTAAAATTAATAATAGCTAATATTTATTAACTACAGTAAGCACTAGTTACTATGCTGAATTTACACACCTTATTCAATTAATCCTTATGTCATATAAGGTAGACAAGATCATCTCCTAATCCAACAGATAACTAAGACACAGAGAGATTAATTAATTTGTTCAAGTCATGTAACTATTGAGTGATGGATTCAGGGTTTGTGGTCATGATTCCAGAGCAGATCTTATTAACCACTTCACACTATTTCTGAAATGTGAAATTATTCAAAAATAATTTTTAAAGAGTATTCATTTTTGAAAATCTCACAATTTACTAACATTTTTCTAAGATATTCACTTTTATGCATGCTTTAAAATTTTTTACTTTTGATTAAATAAAATTTTGTAATAATAACAATTAAGTGTAATAATTTATATTCTTATTTAAAAATGGTTTCCTAGAGGGGTGTCTGGCTGGCTCATTTGGTTGAGCATTTGACTTTGGCTCAGGTCATGATCTCATGATTCGTGGGTTTGAGCCCCACGTCAGCCTCTGGGCTGACAGTTCAGAGCCTGGAGCCTGCTTCAGATTCTGTGTCTCCCTCTCTCTGTTCCTCCTCTGCTAATGCTCTGTCTCTTTCTCTCTTTCTCTCTCTCTCTCTCTCTCTCTCTCTCAAAATAAATAAACATAATAAAAAATCTTTTTTAAAAATGATTTCCTAGCAAGTATGATTTTTGTGTTTTTTAAAAATGTTTATTTACTTATTTTGAGAAAGAGGGAGAGGGAGTATGATAGAGGCAGAGAGAGAGGGGGAAAAAGAATCCCAAGTCATGCGCTGTCAGTGCAGAACCTGATGTGGAGCTCAATCTCATAAACGGTGAGATCATGACCTAAAATCAAGGGTTAGACACTTAACTGACTGAGCCACCCAGCGCCCCTCAAGTATGATTTCTGTAATAAAAGTATAGCTTTAAAAATAGATACTTATACAAGACAGTAAAGACAACCAACACCTTTAGATACAATTTGGTAACTTTTCTGTAATAATCAACCATTATAACCATTAATTCTCTTCATTTTTCCCAGAGCGGATTTTAAGAGAAGTATCTTTTGTTCATCAGGCTTCTACATAATTTTCCAGCTCTTAAAGATTTCAGTTTCTTTTTAGTTAAGACAGATAAACTTTAAAAATTCCTTTATTTCTTTTATCACACTTTACATGATAAAACATTTGTGCTCTGTGGGGATTTGTTGTTTGATGGACATAGAGATTCAATTTTATAAGATGAAAGGAGATTGGTTGTACAACACTGTGAATATACTTAATGCTACTGAACTAAATGTACACTTAAAAATGGTTAAGATAGTAAATTTTATGTTATGTGTATTTTATCACAATTAAAAATAAAAATTCCTTGTGCTCTTTTAAAGTCAAGATACTTAACCTTCACAGATATTGTCAATTTAGAACAGATAAGGTCTCAAACATTCTACATGGTTTTCTGTTTGTGCTACAGTACAGAAAAAGGAGTGATAAATTCTGATCACAGGGTGAAAGGAAGAAATTTTGCATAGTTTAGAAATTCACCTGAATTACATTTTCTTTATATGTAAATATGGAGATTTAATCACATGGTTTCTAAAGGCATTTTCAGGTTCTTACAGTATAGGAGTTAAGTAGTAGGATTTTCAATGTGTGATGCAGAAAGGCCATTTCAAGCAGAGACGTGGCTTAAACAAAAGTATTGCAGCATGAAAGTGTAATTCACAAAACCCTGCTAAGTGGTGGTACAGTTACAGTATAATATAGAATACACATATTTCAGAGAGGAAGTGATAGGGCAGTAGGAATAGGCTGAAAGGTAGGATGGAGCCAGTTCCTCGCTTCCTGGTTTGCCAATGACCAAGAGAGGGGCCTCTGAGGACCTGTGAATCCAATAATTTGGAATTTGGGGAATAAAGAAACAGTCACCTTCACAGTACTCTCTTGAAGGGAGATTTCTACGTAAGTGTTGTTTATTTCCCAGGTTCCAGATTCTGTACATTGGGGATTTTCCTAAGATAGAGCTGAAATCCTGAGGCCAAGAGTAGTCTTTCTCCGTGTCAAAATTTCTGCTATGTGACTATGTTCACTCGAACGGCTTAAAGACTTAATAATCTGGGGCACCTGGATGGCTCAGTCTCAGTTAAGCACCCAACTTTTGATTTCAGCTCAGGCCATGATCTCACAGTTGTGAGATCAAGCCCTACGCTGGGCGTGGAGCCTGCTTAAGATTCTCTCCCTCTGCTCCTCCCCTGCTTATCAATGCTCTCTGTCTCTCTCTCTCTCAAAAAAAAAAAAAAAAAGATTAAAGACTTAATTATCATTCATATGTAGGAAGCTTAAAACTAGGTCATCAAATCCAACTTTTACACCAATGTAAAATCTGGTCTACAATGTTCATAACAAGGGATCATCAAAAAATTACTATTTTTCAGTAAAATTACTGTTATATTTTCAGTAATAAAAATTACTATTACTTTTTGTTTTCATTTTCAGACAGTTGATTTTTACACTGAGCCAAAATCTGCCATCTTTAAGTTTGCTATTTGGTTTTGGCTTTGCCCACATAAAACCAGTCTGTTCCTTTCTTGTACGTGTCTGCCTTTCAGGACAGTGAACGGGCCTCCTTAAGACTTCACTTCTTCAAGCTACACCACCGCTATTCTCTCAAATAGCCTCAGCCTAAAGCCTCCTCCAATTTATGTTATTAGGGCATGATGAATAGAACTTAACGAAATTCTTCTGGATTGGTCAGATCAAACCTGAGTTAAGAAGCAAATATTGGAAGTTGGACAAATCTGAGATTTTATTCAGTGTTGTTCTCTCATGGCAAACTACCACTTAGAGAAAACATGATTTTGGAAGTGATGTCTGTTTAAATTTCTGCCACCACTTTATATCAGACCTTACTGTGAAAAAAATAAACTTAACTAATTATAATCCTCAAACACCTATACACATTTCTCCAAATGTAAGTTCACTAATTGTCTAAATAAAGATTTCAAGAATACAGAAATATGTGTTTATTTATTTGTTTATTTATTTAATTTATTTGAGAGATCACATGCATGTGCACATACAAGTGGGGGAGGGGCAGAGGGAGAGAGAGAATCTTTTTTTTTTTAATATGAAATTTAGTGTCAAATTGGTTTCCATACAACACCCAGTGCTCATCCCAACAGGTGCCCTCCTCAATACCCCTCACCCACCCTCCCCTCTCTCCCACCCCCCATCAACCCTCAGTTTGTTCTCAGTTTTTAAGAGTCTCTTATGCTTTGGCTCCCTCCCTCTCTTTTTTTTTTTCCTTCCCCTCCACCATGGTCTTGTTAAGTTTCTCAGGATCTCCATAAGAGTGAAAACATATGGTATCTGTCTTTCTCTGTATGGCTTATTTCACTTAGCATAACACTCTCCAGTTCCATCCACGTTGCTACAAAACGCCATATTTCATTCTTTCTCATTGCCACATAGTATTCCATTGTGTATATAAACCACAATTTCTTTATCCATTCATCAGTTGATGGACATTCAGGCTCTTTCCACATTTTGGCTATTGTTGAGAGTGCTGCTATAAACATTGGGGTACAAGTGCCCCTATGCATCAGCACTCCTCTATCCCTTGGGTCAATTCCTAGCAGTGCTATTGCTGGGTCATAGGGTAGGTCTATTTTTAATTTTTTGAGGAACCTCCACACTGTTTTCCAGAGCGGCTGCGCCAGTTTGCATTCCTACCAACAGTGCAAGAGGGTTCCCGTCTGACAGAGAAAATCTTAAGCATGCTCCATGCCCAGTGCAGAGACCGACATATGGTTCGATCTCATGATTTAATGACTGTGAGATTATGACCTGAGCCAAAATCAAGACTGCGATGCTTAACCAACTGAGCCACCCAGGTGCCCTAGTATATAGAAATATTTAAAGAATGACATAACAAATACCTGTTTATCCCCCAATACTAAGCTTTGTCAAATCTTAATATTTTTCTACATTTTCTTCAGATGAAAAAAAAAAAAAGAAATAGAAGTTTCACTGTTGAAACTTCTTGCACATTCCTCTTCAATTTCATTCCCCTACCTCTTCTTCCCAGGGATAACTATTCTGAATTAATGTTTATTATTTCCATATACATATTTATACAATTTTACTACTGTGTGTATTGATAAACTATATGTAGTACTCTTTTGCTTGTTTTGGGGCTTTATATAAGTGGTGTTATTCTATATTTATCTGCCTGTAAGCTGCCTTTTTCCTCTCAATGTTATAATTTTTATGTGTATTTGTGGCAATGCATAAAACACTGATTCATTTATTTTCATTGTTTGAATATATCAAATTTAACTTTCCTCCCACTGATGCACACTTAAGTTATTCTGAATGTTTGCTATTACAAAGTATGCAGAGTTAATCTTTCTTGTATGGGGTCCCTGGTGCAAATCTTTCCCCTTTAATAGTCTGGCAATTATACATTTTATTTGTATTCATTTGTGTGGTTACCCTTAATTCTTCTTTTAACATGCATACTTTACTTTTCAGGTATAAAATTAATCAGTAGCTCTATTGTCCTCCCAAATTGTAGTGTGCTTTAAGACTGATCACTCCACTTTTCTCTTTATTCCCCTGCCATGTCACTTACTACTATTGCCCAATATTTTAATATCCCTTTTTTTATACTCCCTAAATTAGTCATCGCTTTTGTTGTTATTCCATACAGTCAAGCTTTTTCTGTTGTTTTGTTTTGTTTTAGATTTACTCACATGTTTACCAACTTCTCTGCTCCCTATTGCTATTTTCATGTTACTACTTCCTTTTGGATTCAATTTTCTGCTTCCTGAAGAATATCCATTTTCAGTAGTCTTTTCAGAAATGATCTCTGAGATGTAAACTTGATGTCTTTATCTGTCTAAAATTATTTCCACTTGACCCTTATTCTTTTTTTTAATGTTTATTTATTTTTGAGAGAGGGAGAGGGAGAGGGAGAGGGGGAGGGAGGGAGGAATAGAGAGAGAGAGAGAGAGAGAGAGAGAGAGAGAGAGAGAGAATGAACAAGAAGGAGTAGAGAGAGAGACACACACACAGAATCTGAAGCAGGCTCCAGGCTCTGAGCTGTCAGCACAGAGCCTAACATGGGGCTCTAACTCACAGACTGCGAGATCATGATGTGAGCCAAAGTCACACACTTAACCAACTGAGCCACCCAGCTGCCCCTACCCTTATTCTTGAATGAAGTTTTAACTACGTGGAAAATTCTAGACTGAGTGGGTTTTGTGTCTCTCAGCTTTTGAGATTATTCCTTTGTTTATTTTGTCACTGTTTTCAATTTGTGATTTCTAGTAGGTTATCTCTTGTCTTTAGCTGCTCTTAAGATTTAATTTTTGTCTTTGTAGTTGTACAGTTTCACTAAAATATGTCTAGAAGTGACTTTATTTTAATTTATCCTTTGGAATTCAAAGACCTAATTGAGGTTTTTCATCAATTTTGGAAAAATATCAACCATTACTTCTGCATATCGCCCCTTTCCATTTTCTCCATTCTTGCCTTCTAGAACTATTAAACATATATTGGATCTTCTCATTCTATCCTCCTTGTCTCTTTGTTTTCATATTTCTTTCTTCTCTTTGACTCTTTAAGGGGTATCATGGGTAATTTCTGCCTTAATTTCCAATTCACCAATTTTTTCTTCAGTAGCATCTAATCTCCTGTTTAAATAGTACATATTTTTAATTTAGATTACTATATTTTTTGATTTCTAAAAATTCTATTTGTCATATATGCCTTATATTTTAAATTCTTTTTTATCCTTAATAATTTTAAATATATTAATTTTATAGATCTTTTTATCATCTTATTGTTTTAGATCTTTTTCATCTTAAGAAAAGTTCATGTTTTCTTTTGCTAGGCACCTTGGGGTATTGTTGGTTGGGCATATTTTTTGTTAATTAATCAACTTGTAGGACCTCAGACTACACAGGTAGTATAAATCCAAATTCCACACCCAATTTAAGATAGACCTATGGTTTTGAATTCTCAGAAAGAAACTTTTTTTTTTTTATCCAGAGTATAGGCTGAGAATGACAACTTTCTTGTGTCCACATATTGCTGAGGTTTTTTTCTTTTTTCTTTTAAGTTTCTTTATTTTGAGAGAGAGAGAGAGTCAGCTGGAGAGGGCCATAGTGAGAACCACAAGCAGGCTTGGTGCTGTCAGCACTGACCCTGACATGGGGCTCAAACTCGCGAACCATGAGATCATGACTTGAGCTAAAACCAAAAGTTAGACGCTTAACCAACTGAGCCACCCAGGCACCCCAATGAGATTTTGTTTTCTATCCACCATTTTACTGAAGGTGTAAGACTCACTTGCAGGTCTCAGCTTTAATGCCTGTCTCATAAAGATTCATCTCCTGTTCTTGTATACATATTAAAATCCAAGTCCCAAGATTACCAAGACAGATATTCCAAGAGGCCTGATGCATCATCCTATAGACTTACTACACATTCTGTCTCCTTTTTGGCCTCCAAAGAGTCCCTTACTTTCTTGCAAACTCAGTTACGTATTTTAAAGAATTTATTATTTTTCATTCAGAACTTTTAGCAGTTCAGTGGGTAGAGGATTTTCAGGTTATTGAGCTCAAATTATTGCTGGACACAGAAGTAAGATTGTTCTCTTTTTCTGAGCGTCAGATAGGAAGCTCAAAAGCATGCTTCAATTCAGCAAACATTTATTGGTCACTCATTGTGATTATTAAGTTTTATGTTCCACCTTGGCTAGGTGCCCCATTATTTGGTTGAATGCTAGTCTAGATGTTGTTGTGAAGGTATTTTGTAGATACGATTAATATTCACAATCGGTTGACTTTAGGTAAAGGAGATTATCCTTGATAATTGTGTGTGGGCCTCATCCAATCAGTTGAAGGTCTTAAAAGCAAAAACTGAGATTTCTCAGAGAAGGAATTCTGTCCCAAGACTAACGTAGAAATCCTGCCTGATGGCCTAATGGCCTCTCTTAACAGATTTCAGACTTAAGTCTGCAGTATCGATTCTTGCCTGAGTTCCTTAAAATTCCTTAAATTACATTTGAGCCAATTCCTTAGAATAAATCTATGTATCTACATATCTCCTATTGCTTCTGTTTCTCTGGAAAACCCCAGCTGTTACACCTATTATGAATAAGGCCCTATGAGGGACAAAAAGGTGAGTAAGACTCAAACCCTGTCCCTGCTGTTACAGAACTTGTAGTCTCGTGGTAGATAGGCTTTTTTCAATGTAGATATTATACTAGTATAAAAGTATTAAAATAGTATAAAATTATTTATTCACCTATCCCATGAATATTTGTTTGGCATTTACTATTAGTGAGATATTGCTAGATGCTAGCAATAGAAAATATAAGGCACAGATATCTCTCTTGGAACATTGTCCAGTGTGGGAGTTAGATACAAATAGATAAAATACAGTGTATAGAGACAGAGGTAGGTATATTCTATTATGGGAATAGCCTAACTCAGAGTGAAAGGGTCAGGGAAGCCATCCTGAAAAAAGTGATGCCTGTGCCCATCTGAAATTTAAATAGGAGTTAGCCAGGCAAAAGTGAAGTAAAAATTAGGACATGGAATTATAGGCAAATGCACAGCATAAGCAAAGACATGGAAGTGAGAAATAACATGGTATGTACAAAGTTGTTGTACATAAAATATGAGGCAGGGAATAATGGGAGATGAGGCTATAAAAAGAAAACTACAACAGAGGGAGGTTGTATAAGGTTGGACACTGAGAAAGGCTTCTTAAAGAAGGTGGCATTTAAGCTTGATCTGGAGGGATGAATAATATTTTAACAGGTGAAGATGAGGTGGAAGGGATGAAAACACAGTGGTCTGGGAGAAAACATAGGATGCATGAAGGGGACACTGGAAAATAAGAATACAGAGGTAGATTATGGCCAGACCCAGAGAGCTCTGAATGATTGATGACTCCCAAAGTAGAGGTTTAGATGTATTCCCTCGGGTAGTGGCTAGAGGCCTTTGAAAAACAGAAGCTAGTGAGGAAATTGTGGTTACAAACACCTACCACCTCCAAGGGCTTGGAAGGCCCTGAAAGACACACCTGGCCATGGCATTCGGCTGCCTCTGAAAGACACAGCCAGACTAGCCAAGGGACAGGAAACATCTGTTCCACCATGACCTGCCTGAATCCGCTCTCTCCCTATCCTTCTTGGCACTACAAAAACTGGGAACAGAACAAAGGCTAAGGCAAGCCCCAGCCTGGGTTCTAGAGAAAAACAATAACAAGAGGGGCCAACCTGACTTAGTAGAAGGGAAGAAGAGGTGGACCCTGTCAGATCTCATCAAGCAGAGTAAAATAAAAGACTCATTGTTACTGTTTTCTCCCCTTGGGAAATGAGACTCCAAACATTCAATTGTGGTTAAAAGCACACTGACCTGGAAAAGAAACCTGGGTTCTAGTCCAGATCCTGTCACTAGCTTTCTGTGCAGATTAAGCAAGTTGTTTCGCTTCTCTAGGTCTCTGTTTACCCATTTGTACTGTGGAATAGAACTAGATTAGTGGTTCTCAAACCATGTCCTGTGGAGTCCCCGACTAGCTCTAGGAACCTCTAACCCTATTTCATTGAAGCAGCTCTATTTTCACCAGTTTTATATATAGGGTTGTGCCTAAAGCTTTGCTTAAAAAAAAAATTCAACTACTTTAAGGTAGGAAGACCTCTGGACGTGAACCTCTAACCTTGTTTCTAACTTCAGGGTTCTATGACTGTGTGGTTTCACATTAAGTTGCTGTTAGGGAGTACCCACCTTCAGGTCAACTGGGGCTGAGACTGTGTAAGATACTCACAGTGACAGGAAAGTCTGGACAGAGCACAAAGGCAGGTATGAAGATTAGAAAGTATGAAGGCAAGAAAGACAGGCAAATGAACCTGGGAGAAACGTCAAGAATCAAGCAGGCAATTAAAGAGCCAAGCCTAATAGACTCCATAGGTTTTCCCAACACAGGTAAAATCATATAACCTAAAAAGAGACTAAAGAAAAGGTTTCTGGAAAGAACTGTGGAATACGGTCTAAAATTCTGGCTATGTGTTTTCCTGCAAATAATTAAAACCACAAAAAACAAGGGTGGCCTTTATGTGCCACAGCATAGCTCTGTAATAAAAAGTATCGCTACAGAGAAAAATCGCTGTAGAAGAGGAAAAAGGAGCTGGAGAGGTATCCAGGAAAAGCTTGTTTATTTGTTCAATTATTAAAAACTTACCAAATTTCTGCTAAGGACCAGAAACTGTACTACGGGGCTGAGATCAGAGAAATGAACAAAGCACTATCTTTGTCCTTAAGGAGTACAAAATTTAGTAAAAGAGATAGACACAGAAGCAACATGAGATGGAAAACTCATTCAAAAGAGCTGAATATTTGCAGAGAAGGAAAGGCATAGTATAAGGAACACAAGCTGATTTAAAATAGTAGCTAGAAGAGAATTTTCTTATCTAACCAAAGAAGGATATCTGGCACTTAAACAGAAAAGAAGCCTAGGTTCTCTAAGGACCAAAGAAAGGGAAAATAAACAGATCTATTAAAAGAAAATAGTGAAGATAGGAATGAAGGTTAGAATGAAGGTAAGAATAGGAATGAAGGTGCCACTGAAAGGTGGGAAAAAAGATGATTGTGGAAAGCTACATTGTCCAATAGAGTAGCCACGAGCCACATATGACTACTGAGCACCTGAAATGTGGCTAATACAAGCTGAGATGTGCTGGGAGGAAAAGTACTCATCAGCTTCAAAGATTTAGTGTGAAAAAAAGAATGTAAATATCTCTTTAATGATTTTTTTTAGACTGATCACATGATGGAATGAGAATATTTCATAAATATTGTGTTAAACAAAATATATTATTAATTTCATCTGTTTCCTTTTTTCTTACTGTGGCTACTAGAAAATTTAAAATTTCATACAAGGCTTACATTTGCAATTCATATTTTATTTCTATTAGACAGTGCTATGTTAAACCTTTGCCGAGGTAAATGAATAAGGTGACAGTATATCCCTATAACCAATATCCTTAGGATAAAATATGGACCCCTAAACTTCCTCATATTCTAAACCTAAACATACTTTATATGGTGGCAACAGCATAATGGCTACTTTACAGTCTTGGAGCAGATGAGGTCTATAAAGGAGACGAAAAATGGAAATAGGCATTCTGTTCTGTGTCTAAACTACAGGTGGCTCTTTTCATCACAAGCACACAGGACTTTCAGTAAGTTTTTTCATCTTTCTATGCATGTTTCCTCATCTGTAAAATTGGATAAGACCACTCTTCACTTGTCTGCCTGTGTTTGTATTTTAAATTGTGTTTTCCAAAGTTTCTCATACTATAATATCTCACTTGACCCTTACTACAACCTTGAGAATTAGGCAGGGTGAGGATCATTATCCCCATTTTATAGATGAGTCAGCCAAGGGAAAAAAAAAGGTTTATTTGCTCATGAACATAAGACCAAGGCTTTGAACCTGGGACTTCTAACTATAAGGTCACTGCTCTTTCCATTTCTCCATGCTACCTCTTCCTGCACAAACATCACTCATCTGAAATTTCCTATTCTTGCTTCTCATTTAGCTCTTCCTATATACATCCTATCTCCTGTATCAGACTACATTTTTTAAAGCAATAGCCATGCCATATTCATCTCCACAGCCACCGTATCTTCTAATATCTTCCATGTAGTAGGAGCTCAGAATTAAGGCTGAGTAGAATGTGGCACGGAGGGCCAAGATAGGAAGACCTGGGAATCCCCACTTTCCAACTCGCTCCAGGAAGACTGACTCTTGCCTCTAGGGAAGATGTCACTAACTTCTGGGTAGGATGCTCTATCCCTTCCCAAAAAGGCAAAAGGTAGAAAATATACAGACACAAGGGAGAGGATTTAAAACTTGACAACTCTAACTGCAACCTTAAGGCAGAATTTTTGGAAGGTTATATAACAGTTTCTGGCACTACCCACTCATATCATCCAAAGTGTTGTTAGTTCCAATATTATTTGGTAGGGTGGGCTGGGATATAGTTAGTTCTCTGTCTCCCAGGGCCTTTATAAACAATGAATGATGAGATATATGAGCCAGCACTGATCAGTACAAAATCCAGAGCAGTATGTATAAGTAATTTCTAGCATTTCTTTGTAGAATTTGAGATCAGATTTCAACAAAATAGAATATTCCTTTTTTCTAAAGATTGTACCTTGGTAAGGCACAATTTAAAGACTAAATTCATCTATCTCAACATTGAGTCTAAAGCACCTAGCAAAGCTGTCACTCAATAAATATATGCTGAATGAATGGAATAAATTGCTTTGTAGTTTTCTCTAGGAATAAAGACTGGATCCATTGATTCTGTATTTGGAAGCTTTTGTGAGCAAGGCAAAACCAGGGTGATAGTACATCTTAAGCGAGTCTTTCTACATATCCATGAAGGTGGGAAAGGGACATGTGGTTGTAACTAACTACACTGATTTTATGTAACTTCTAACCAATGTAATCTATAGAAAACTCTTGGGTGACACTGAAATTGTAATGTTTTTTGCTTCCCTCTGAGGTTAAACTATAATCAAGAGTGCCCTAGACTCTAAAGCTTACAGCAACATCTGTAGTCACAAGAGGGAAACCTCTCTAGAATGTCTGAGACTTGATTGTGAAGGAGAGAGCTGTTATTTAAAGCCTCCTTCCCTCTTTTTCCACAAAACTTGTAAAGCTTGCTTGGCATCCCAAGGTCCCACGAGACTAGAATAGGGTTGTGAGGATGGTGACTACTAAGGTCAAACCCAGTTCAGTGGCTATTCTGGCCACTCTGAGGAAACAGTTCTCCAGCAAAAACTCATTTGCAGCCAATCACCCACCTGTCACAAAACAAGGGTGAGCTAATAGCCACTATTCTCTCAGGTCCTCTATTTTTCCCCTCTGCATTCCTAGCTGCCTGTTCCTTCTCCCAACTGTGTCCCCAATCTCTTCCCCACTTCTCCCACGCTTTCTCTGCTCTCCCTTTCCATACTGCTCTCCCTTTCCATCCTCAAAAAAATCCCTAGCTTCAAGCCTAGACATCTGATTAGGGAGGAGTTTGTCATTTCCTTTTCCCAGGAACTAAGGAAAATCTACAATTTTTTTTCTGCTGAGGCCTATGGGTTCAGTATTGCTGGCCTGTGATTTATCTAGGCCACTCCAAAAAGCCAGCTCTCCAAAAAGAGCTGGCATACAGATCCACAAATCAGTCCATCTTTTCTAGGCTGTTGTTAACCCTCTGATCCTAACATAATGACTTATTCAGGGGCCTGACAATCTTGGCTGAGAAATGTCTAGTTAAAATAATAGGCACTCCTCCCAAAGTGAAGTAAAATCTTTAATTCAATTAATCTTTTAAAATTCTTTAATATCTATTCTATGCTAGGAAGAACTGTACTAGGAGATGTACAAGTCCAGATCTTGCTCTGAGGAAGCCAGTAGTAACCCCAATTCATCACAAGTTCACAGAATGTTTGTGAGTGGTATTCTGGGGGAGCAAAATAGTACTTCCACAACATAATCTCTTGCCATAATGTAAAATTAGGGACACAAACATCAAAGATCCTTAGTCAGAAGTCCTTGGGATTTAAGTTTTTTAAGAAGGACCATGAACAGGCTATTACAAATGTAGAATGAATAAAGGATTAAAGAGGTCTTAAACACTAGGAATTCCTGAACCCTGGACGGTTTCATCTGATATACGGCACAAAAATTCACTCATGTTTTTCACACCAGTTTTCTAGGAGAGCTTTTTGTAAGTAAAGTAGGAAAATAACCTAAGGATATGAAGATTGAAACTTTTTATGCTGCTACTAAGAGCTGGCTGTAAGCTTTAGTCCTCCAAAAGTTGATACACTTCCAGGGCTAGGTTCTAAAGTAGTAACTGTCCATACAGCAGAATTTAAAGGGTGAAAACTGTCCTTGCTCTCTGAAACGCCATCACACATTCCTTTAGGTCCTAAAGAGCAACAGGGTTGCTCTTTATTGGAACAACTATATTCCTATATTGGAATTAGGCACTCCTGGGTCCAAATTCTGGCTCTACCATTTATCAATTGTTTGACCTTGCACAAGTCATTTACCTGAGTCTACTCCAGAATACAAATCTCCTGTTTCCCAATGGACTATTCTTTCTCCCCCAAAATGCCTTTGTTCAGATGAAAATTAGATGATTCTTTGGAATAACAACAGTGAAATCTTTTCAAGGCAATAAGACATTTCTCCAACAGAAACAGGTTTTGTAATTAGTAAATTAATAAAATAAATTTCATAATTAAGAAAATTGAAGACTGATAGGCAAGTTTCTCAGGAACATAAGTGGACAGACTCTGGGTAACAACAAAGAAAGAGTTCCAGACTAATAAAGGAGTCAAGAATAATAGAAAGTTGTCATGCCAGCTTGGAGCCTGGTGAGTGAACTCTTGCTACCCTCATCTTGCTTGGCATTTGCCTTTATGTAACATTATACCCATCTTATTAAGCTGAGGAGAAGGTGGGTAGGAGAGCGTGCTTGAAGAGGAACTACGTTTCCAAACTTGGTTTCCTTTCCTCCCTCAACATTTTATTATGGGGAATTTCAAACATAGAGCAAAGGTGAGATTTGAAAGAATTTTACAGAGAACTCACCACCAAATTCTATCATTAGCATTATAATTATACAGTAGCGGGCACCTGGGTGGCTCAGTTGTTAAGCATCTGACTTCAGCTCAGGTCATTATCTCACGGTTTGTGAGTTCAAGTCCCATAGTGGGTGAGCAGGAGTCCAGCTTCAGGTGAGCTCAACCCCCACTTCGAGTCAACACGAGCCCCACTTTGGGTAAAAACACCAATCTTGCTTCTCTCTTTTTCTCTCCCTATCTGCCCCTCATGGGATTCTCTCTCTTTGCTCCCTGCTCACTTATCTCTCAAAAAAAAAAAAAAAACATTTTACAGTAGGCCCCCCCTTATTTGAGGCAGATACACATTCCAAAACTCTCAGTGGACACCTGAAACCATAGATAGTACTGAATCCTATATGTACTGTTTTTTCCTATACATACGTAACTATGATAAAGTTTAATTTATAAGTTAGGTACAATAAGAGATCAACAAATAATAATAAAACAGAACAATTATAATAATATACTATAATAGAAGTTATGTGAATATGATCTCTCTCTCAAAATGTCTTATTGTGCTGTACTCACCCTTCTTCTTCTTGTGATGATAAGGGATGACAAAATGCCTATGTGATGAGATGAAGTGAGGTGAATGATGTAGGCACAGTGATCAAGTGTGAGGCTACTATTGACCTAAGGACCATACATCAGGAGGATCATCTACTTTCAGACCATGGCTGACCACAGGTAACTGAAGCTGTGAATATGGGAAAACTACTGTACCATACTTGATTTATGACATATCTGTCCAACTTTCTATACCTCTATCCATCCATTGATCCATCTTATTTTTGATCAATGTCAAAGTAAATTGCAAGCATCAATACACTTCCCCCTAAATACTTCAGAATGCATATCATTAAGTTTAATACTTGATTTTTTTCTTCTTTTGAGATAACATTTACATACAATGAAATGCTCAAATATTAAGTTCATTTGCTGAGTTTTGACAAGAGCACACCCCTATGTAATCAAACCTCTGTAAGTATATAGAACATTACTATCACCCCAGACTACTTCCTCATACCCCTTTCCTATCAATCCCCACCACACCTCCAGAAGCCATCACTGATATGACTTTTTCTGTAATAGTTTTGTCTCTTCTAGTTGTTCATATAAATGAAATCATACAGTAAGGCTTTTTCACTCAGCATAATCTTTTAAAGATTATTCATGTGCTCTATGCTCAGTAATTTGTTCCTTTTATTACTGAGTAGTATTCCAGTATAGAATGTAAGAATTTGTTTATTTAGTCTCCATGATGGATTCCTGGGGTATTTCTGGTTTGGAGCTATTACAAATAAAGAGCTATGAACATTCTCGGGTGCGTCTTTTTGAGAACATATGTTAGTTTCATTTTTTTATTTTACTGCATGCTGACCCTAGCCACAGGATTGGCCTCTCAAGTTTACACAAAAACTACTGTGGCCCAAGTTCTACTCACTACAGCAAATACATGAAGGAATTAGAGTTCAAGCAAAAGAATGCTAGACTTCTAGTGAGAAGACTTCAGCTCTAACTGAAGCTGTGTGAGCCTACAATAAATCATTAAACTCTGACAGCCTCAGTGTCCTTATCTGTAAAATGAGATATTATTGGCCATTTTGTTATTAAAAGAATAAAATTAGATGTAAAAGCACTTTGCAAATTGTAAAGTGAAAAGAAATAAGTCAGAATGGTTTCTCACATTGGGATATGTGTACTCCCAGTAAAGTGAAGTAGTATTATGCAACGGGTAATATTTCTTTAAAAGTGGGGAAGGAAGAATTTACACCTTATGCGTAAAAGTAAAGAATACACACACACACACACACACACACACACACACACACACACACACACAAACTAGAATAAATGAATTCAGCAAACTTGAATGATAGGAAATCAACGAGCAACAATCAATTGTATTCTAGCAATTAACAATCTGAAAAGAAAATTAAGAAAACAATTCCATTTATAATAGCAACATAGATAACAAAATACTTAGGAATAAATTTAACCAGGGGAATGAAAGATATGTATAATAAAAACTACAAAACATTGCTAAAAGTAATTAAAGATGATCTAAACAAATGGAAAGAAATAATATTGTTAAGGTGGCCATATTCCCCTAAGTGCTTTATAGATTCAATGCAATCCATACCAAAAGCTTAATAGACTTTTTGCAGGAATGAAAACACTGATACAAGTATTTATATGCAACGTCAAGGGACTGAAAACAGGTAAAACAATTTTGAAAATGAACACGATTGGAGGACTCACTCACACTCCAACTACTACAAAGTCACAGAAATCAAGATAGTGTGGTCTGGCTTAAGAATAGACATACAGATCAATGGGATAGAATGGAGAGTCCAGAAATAAACCCATATATCTATGGCTAACTGATTTTCAATAATGGTGCCAAGACTAGTCAATGGGGAAAGAATAGTCTTTTCAATAAATGGTGCTGGGACAACTGGATATCCACATGCAAAAGTGGGAATTTGGATGGACACTTACCTCACATTAGATATAAATATTAACTCAAAATGGATCATAGCCTTAAGTATAAGATATAAAACTATAAAACTGTTAAAAGAAAACATAGGAATAAATCTTAATGACTTTGGATTAGGCAATGTTTTTAAGATATACACCAAAAACACAAGTATCCAAAGAAAATATAAATTAGACTTCATAAAGAACTTTTGTGCATCATAGGACACCATTAGGAAATGAAAATACAACTCAAAGAATGGGAGAAAATATTTGCAAATCATATATCTGATAAAGGTATAGTATCCAGAATATATAAAGAACTCTTACAGTTTAACAAAAAGACAAACAACCCAATTTTAAAATGGGCAAGGGACCTGAATAGACACTTTTCTAAGAATACATAAAAACAGCCAACAAGCACATGAAAAGATGCTCAACATCATTAGTCATTAGGGGAATGACCATATCAAAACCACAATAAGATACCACTTCACACCCACTAGGATGGCTGTAATAAAAAAATGGATAATAACAAGTGTTGGTGAGCTTGTGGAGAAATGGAAACTCTCATACATTGCTTGTGGTCATGTAAATTGGTGCAGCACTGCAGAAAACAATTTGGTGGTTCCTCAGAAAGTTAAACATAGAATTAACATGACTCAACAACTCCACTCCTTGGTATGTACTCCCAAATTGAAAACAAATGTTCAAACAAATCTTTTACATGAATGTTCATAGCAGCATGATTTCTAATAGGGAAAAGATAGAAACATTCATGTGCTAAATGTCTATCAACTGATGAATAAACAAAATTTAACCATAAAAGGAACAAAGTACTGACACATACAACAAGAATGAACCTTAAAAACATGCTCAGTGAAAGAAGTCAGACACAAAAGACCACATTCTTTGATTTCATTTATAGTAAATACCCAGAAAAAGCAAATCCATAGAAAGAGAAAGCAGAATAGTAGTTGTCAGGGCTGTGGGATGGGGAAATGGGGCATGAATGCTTAATGAGTACAGGGTTTCCTTCTGGGTGATGAAAATGTTTTGGAATTAGACAGTGGTGACGGTTGCAAAACATTGTGAATGTACTAAATGCCACTTAGTATACTAAGAATAGAATTGCATACTTCAGAACAGTTAAAATGGTGAAATTTATATTATGTTCACTATACCACAATTTTTAAAAAAGAGGGAAGGTAAATATGGCCTGTCTTCTTGAAGCATCATTTTTACTTAATTATTTTTTCTCTTTTTTTTAAAAGTTTTTACCTTAAACGATTATAAATATTATGCAGTATAAAGAAAATTTTACATATATTTAAAAATCAAAACAAGACTTAATATATTTCAAGTTAATGCCAGCAGCTGTTTGGGTTATAATACGTACTCTCTTCTCCACAGGAATGCCTTGGTGGAAAAAAAAAAAAAAAAACACTGCATGAAAATATCAACTCACAGAACTAGGATGCTGATCTGGGTCACAATCATTCCTAGAGAGTGGAATAGACAGGAGGATGAAATGCATTTTTAGGATGATAGACAAAGATCACCAGCACTGAGTTTAGAACTTGCACAAAGTCCTCTGCACAAGAAAGCTTGGTCACTCAGAAGAACAGACACCAAATAACCCCTTGACAGTTCCTCCATTCATTTAAGGCCCAACTCAAATCTTACCTACTCTACAAAGCCTTCCTGAATCATTACAATCCATGATCATTCCTCTCCAGACTACCGTAGAACTTACTGTTTATACCACCACAGGCACATACCAAATGCTAACTTGATATGACTTACTTCTTAAAGTATTATATATAAAATTTTTTAAGTGCATTGCGAGATATCCATGGAGGCACTGGAGGCATAGTCAATGAGCTTTCACTTGGAGGCAGGTGAAATGGGTTCATGTTTTAGTCCACCATTCACTAGAGGTGTGCTATGACCCTGGTGGACACATTTCTTCTTCTCCACTTTAGAGTCTTCATCTACAAAATCTACCTAATAGTTAACAAGGATTATACAGCTCACTGTGATAACTGAAGAGAATTATGTTCAACATTTTGCAAACTTCTAAATATTATGCAAATGTAAGAGATTCAATGGGTTAACAGCCTTCTAACTTCATTGTAAAAAATTTGAAAGTATGGCCTATATGTCTATATCCTCCATAGGTGCAAGCTGTGTCTGAGCACAGGAGAGAGATCCCCAAATAGAGAAATGAATTAAAACCATGTCACAATTCAGTTGACAGAGGTAGTTAAACAAATCTGAATATAGGAATAAAATGAATTAATTGAATCTGACTGTGAAGCTGCCAGGAATGCCCTCAAAGACAGTGGCTTTGATCCAAGAAATAGAACAATGGGTAGGGAGATAGCAGATAGTCAACCTGCAGCTTGCACACAGGTACTGTGCTTTCAGATTCCAAGGAGAATGCTGATGTCTCTTCTCATCTAGACTCAAAGCACCTCTGTCAAACCCCCCCTTAAGTTAACACCACTCTCATGTTTTTCAGCATTGAACACAGTCCTCCTCTTAGAGATTCTATGGAGATAAACCATACCAACAATCACCCAGGGGTCTTACCTAGGAGTTTCTCCCAATGTCCTAAGTATTTTCTAAAAATTTTCATTTCCAGAAGACTAGCTGACACAACAATGATGCCATGCCACAGATTCCATATCACTTTATCAGGCACTGAGAGTCCTTTTCCAAATCATTTAATTGCCTAGGGATCCCAAAATGATTCACCATAGTACACTGACCAAAGATCCTCTTATTCTTCAACGTGGAACAGTAGTCAATATCCCCGGAGATAAATGGCCTAATGCAGTGAACTGATGGCTAAGGAGTTCCAGATTTCTCTTCTTTAAATAAAATTCAATTAACTAGAACTATCTGGTAGGCAGGAAGAGTGGGCAATATACTGACACCAAAAGGCAATTCAAAGCTTTTGAGTCAGAAGTCTCAAAAGAAGAGAAAGATCTATAAAGAACGACCTGCTAAAAAAGGAAGACTACTTTCTCTGAGCCATCCTATCAAACTGTTTAGGAATTCCCAATTCTGTGAAAGTTTATTTAGGGTTGTCTAAGGATCTGAAGGGGATCTCGGTGTGATGAGATGATGATAATACTGATTATGATGATGATAACAACAACAATGGCAACTAACATTCATTGAGCAGTACAGTGTGCCAGATACTATGCTAAGTATATATATAAACCACAACTCTTCTAGATAAGTACTATAATTACCGACATTTTAAAAGGGATTTTATTTTATTTTATTTTATTTTATTTTATTTTATTTTATTTTTTTTTACTAGTTAAAAACCTTTATATTTAATGCTATTGGAATCAAAACGTATGTACATCTCCCATTTCCAACCTACTTGCCTTAAAAGGGATTTTAAAAAGTTGTATTGAAATTTAGTTACTTTCAACATTTTAAAAAGTTGTATTGAAATAACTTGTCTTGGTTATTCAGCTGGTAAATGATAGGAGACAGGATATATTCATATCTGAATTTCTCCCAAGCTTAAGTCCTGAATCTATATACTTTATTGCCTCTGTAAGAGAGCCTAGATATGCAGAGTTTCCTCCTTTCACCCCTGTACCCCAAACCCAGGAGAGGAGATGTCTGTCTAGTTGGGTCTTATTTTCTTCCTTATGGAGGAAACAGGTGGTAGGTAAGAAAAAAATCAAGGAACTTTGGTGATGGAGAGTGTGCTGGGGAAAGAAGGAAAGGAAAGAGCACTTAATAAATGTCAGGCACTTCACAAATTTCTTTTTTATATTAAAGCAAAAATACCTTTACTGGTTTTTCAATACTACATAAATATTTCAAAAAAAGGAGAAATTAAAAATGTTTCTCAATCTTCCCACAGGCAAGCCCTAATTGGTTGATGAATATGATAATAAATACTCATATTTTTAATTTATGTAATTCTTCATAATTCTGAAGATTAGTATCCTCATTTTAGAGATCAGATAATGAACTCAGAAAGATTAAATACCTAATCCAAAATGACAGAGCTCAAAATCAGAAAGACGTGACTTCAGAGTCCAAGTACTTTCCACTACTGTGCCTTTGGTAGCTGTGTCTCCCGTGCCTTCTTTCTGTTTCTTGCTTTACACTTCTCCATGTCCCCTGACCTCCAATTGTGTTCCTATCCTGAATCCAACTTATTTCAATTTCCTAGAAAATATTCTCCCAAAAATGATTTCTGACAATGGCACTTTCTGGCAAGAGAAAGCAAGAATGAAACATCTTCAACATGCGGGCACTTGGTTGGCTCAGTTGCAAGAGCATCCTCTTGATTTCGGGATTGTAAATTCAAGCTCCACAATGGGTGTAGGATTACTAAAAAAAAAACAAAAAAAACAAAACAAACAAAAAAAAAACTTGAAAAAATCTTCAACACGTAAAGAAATAGATATTTAGGGATGGAATTACAAGCTGTAAGCAAGAATAAACTGCAAACTGTTTATTTAAGTATGGAAAGAGCTCATTGTATCTTTATGACCACATTTTTTAAAAATCAGATAGCTCAATATTAGGAACAGGTATTTGAGTTTTTTCTATACAGCTTCCCTTCCTGAAACTCTCCATCTATTTTTTTCCTCTCACCCTTAAGTGAAGGGTCAAGAAAAGCTCTGGAAAAACTGGCTGACAGAACAATTATATCTTAAACACTAACCAAACAAAAAGAAATAAAAAACAAACCAAGAAAAACATATTAAATAATTTATGAAGGATGCAAGTCCCTACTTGGAACACACATTCTAATAATATAGATGTTAGAAAAGAAGGTGACTCATTTAGTTTACAGTGGAGTCTGATAACTTAAAATAATAGATTTTACTTCTGAAGGGGGAAAGGCAGATAAGAAAGAGGGACTCCGTACACAAAAAAAATTGAACTGGAGTTGAAAATGGCTGTCTTGTGACATTCCTTAAACAAAAACCAGTATATGCTTTAAATCAAAGCCCTCTTTTCACTCCTATCTTCAAACTGAAGCCCAGTTGATCTTAAATGTCTGGTCATTTTCAGAAAAAAGGGCTAATGGTTCATAGAACTGAGGTGATTTTATCATTTTATTAAGAACTGCGATACAGTAAGAAAAACACAGAAGTGAGACACAAGACATCTGGATTACTTTCACTGAAGCAGTGTCACCAACTCATTATTTGGGCAACTCTCTTCAAGAGTTCAACCAGATAATGTCTAAAGCTACTTCCAATAAAAGTTCTCTATAATGTTCCTAAAGAGTTAGTCTTAGTTTCTTAGATTAGAAAAAAAATCAGCCTTTCCAAAACTGTGTTCTGTGACATTCATTGGGTTCTGTGGCAGGTCTTCTGTAGGCAAATAATTTTAGGAAATGTTGGGTTAAAACTCATCCCACACTGGACCCTTTCACACTGCTTATGGGAATGCAAACTGGTGCAGCTGCTCTGGAAAATGGTATGCAGGTTCCTGAAAAAATTAAAAGTAGAACTGCCCTACGACCCAGCAATTGCACTAGGCATTTATCCAAAGGATACAGCAGTGCTGATTCAAAGAAGAACATGCACCCCAATGTTTACAGCAGTGCTATTGACAAGAGCCAAAATATGCAAACAGCCCAAATGTCCATCGACGGATGAATGGATAAAGAGTATGTGGCCTATGGGAATGCAAGCTGGTGCAGCCACTCTGGAAAATAGTATGGAGGTTACTCAAAAAACTAAAAATAGAACTACCCTATGACCCAGCAATTGCACTACTAGGCATTTATCCACGGGATACAGGTGTGCTGTTCGAAGGGACACATGCACCCCCATGTTTATAGCAGCACTATCGACAACAGCCAAAGTATGGAAAGAGCCCAAATGTCCATCGATGGATAAATGGATAAAGAAGATGTGGCATACATATACAATGAGTATTACTCGGCAATCAAAAAGAATGAAATCTTGCCATTTGCAACAATGTGGATGGAACTAGAGTATATTATGCTCAGAGAAATAAGTCAGTCAGAGAAAGACAAATAACCTGATTTCACTCATATGTGGAATTTAAGATACAAAACAGATGAATATAAAGGAAGGGAATCAAAAATAATATAAAAACAGAGAGGGAGACAAATCATAAGACACTCAAAAAAAGAGAACAAATTGAGGGTTGCTTGTGGGGTGTTGGATAGGGGGATGGGCTAAACGGGTGATGGGCACTGAGGACAGCACTTGTTGGGATGAGCACTGGATGTTATATGTAAGTGATGAATCACTAAATTCTATTCCTGAAATTATTATTACATTCCATGTTAACTAACTTGGATTTAAATTAAAATAAATAAATAATTTTAAATGTATTTTAATAAAAAGAAAATGCATCCTGCACTGAAAGATGAGATATGGTAAGTCATATTGCTCCTCCTTATGTAGGATTCTTTAAAATACAGTACCATATGCCAGAAGCCTCCACTTGAGTCATCTTAAAAGGGAATGACCTCTCTGGATGACCATTAGCAACTGAGCTAAGCAGAGAATTAAATTACCCAGAATGATTACAGTGACATCATTACACAGACAAGCCCTCTGATGGGATTAGTATCTGCTAATCTATTATTTGAGCAGATAGTCAATAAGGGCTGAGCAAATGTCATTAAATTGAAACAATAACCATCACTCAAAACTTCAGGTTAAAAAGCTACTCAAGCAGGAAGGAAAACATTAGCATTAGATAGTCCCAGGGTAATAAACTTGCAATTCCAAAGATAAATTTGTCTTGGAAGCTATTGGTGGAATCCATTAATCTCTCTGAAGCCTAACTTCAAGTATTTTTTCCTTTAGTTGGAATACTTCTGCTGGGTACCTGAATGTATAAGGCACATTGTTATGTTAAATATTATGTTTGAACTCTTGAGTAGTATATGAAACAGTAGCATTGGACATTGGAATTAAAAGATTATCTAATCCAAATTGTCTTCACCCTGAAAACACACACACACACACACACACACACACACCCCTCTATTTAGTTAATGGCAGAATCAAAATCTGAATCTTTCATTTCCTATTCCAGTGCTCATTACTTTATACCAGTAAAAAATAGAAAAGATATTTATGTGAATAATTTTCATAATTTTGCTTTTAAACCATTAATTAAAAAACTAGAAGATTCATTCTGTACTGTCATTTTATTAAAACTACAAAGAAATTTCAAACAGAATTACACATTTTAGAAAAATATATCATGCTATATAATAGAATAGTGGCCATTGCCCTGAATTACATAATTACTCATTCTTTTATGTATTCATCTAAATATTGCTAAAACTATAGTATAAATCATACACTATACTAGATACTAGGGAATAAACATGAATAAGATTATAATCTCATACTTCTAATACACTATTAGTCAATGATAACATCAGTATTTACTAAGTGTTAGTACGTGCCAGACATTAACCTGCCCTAAAGACTCGTCCGATCCAGTAAATCAGATAAAACATTTACACAAATGTAGTAGGCATAACTCTAAGGTGAACCCAGATTTCCCAGTCTAACCCCAGGATTGTTAAGTATGGTGGATTTTACTCACATGAATAGGCCATTATAAGGCACAGCTGGACTTTCATGCAGGGAAACTATTTAGGGGGCCCTAACCCAATCACAGATGCCTTTTTAAAGCTGAGACTTTTCTCCAGCTGGTGGTTGAAGGGCAAGTTAGAGATTTGAAGCACAAGAAAGAGGTGCCATTGGTGGGTTAAAGATTGAAAAAGCCACATATTAAGGAATTCAGGCAACCTCTCCCCTGGCTGACAGCTAGCAAAAAAATAGGATCTCAGTCCTATAATCACAAGGAACTGAATTCTGCCAGCATCAAGAATGAGATTTCAAGCAGATTTTTCTCCTGCATCCCCAGCAGCACAGCTGACACTTATGATACCTGAAGCAGAGAACACAGCCACACTATGTCAGACTACTGACCTACAGAACTGTGAGCTAACAAATGGGTGTTGTTAAGTAGCAACAGTGAACTGATACAACAAAACATTACCTTGGAATTGTATGTGTATTCTCTAATTTTGGAAGGATGATTTGTACATATGCCTATTAGATCATGCATATTAATTATATTGTTCAAATGTTGCACATCTTTACTGCCTTTTTTTGATGCTTGGCCTTAAAATAAGAAAGACGTATTGAAATCTCCTAGTGACATACTGCATTTGTAAATTTCTCCCTGTGGTTCTATCAATTTTGCCCTATATATTTCAACTTTTTTTTTTAATCTTCTAATTGAGTTAAACCTTTCCTCTTAAAATGCATTTTGTCTGATATTAACCTGGTCACCCAACCTTTTTTGTTTTTCTTTCTAGTTTTGTAGAGGTATTACTGATACCTCAGCATTCTCAGGTTTAGTGTTTGCCTGGTATACCTTTTTGATATTTTTACTCTTATGACCTTATGTTTTGGGTGTGTTTCTAAAGTTTAAATTTTAGCATTTTAAAAATAGCATTTTAAAATGCTATTTGATAATCACTTTTACTTTGTTCCCCCCTCTCTTTTAACTGGTAAATTTTGGCCACTCACATTTACTGGAATGTCTGTTACGCTTCAACTCAACTGTGCTTTCCATTTGCCCTGTATTTTTTCTCTTTTCCTGCCCCCTTCTCTTTTAACTTGTTAATTTTCCCAGTCCTGTGCTAATTTAGAAATTATATACATGTTATTTCTTTTCTTTCATTGGTTATTCTTCAAATTATATTGTTTCTCTTAATTATATTTGAAGTTAATTGGTATCATAATCCCCTTCCCAAACAATTCAAGGACCTTAGAAGAGTGCTTCTCAGTTTTAATGTTCATATGAATCACCTGCCGAGTGCTTAAAACAGCAATTCCAATTCAGTAATTGTGAGTTGAGTGTGGTATTTTGCATTTCTAAACTCCCAACTGATGCAATGCTCCTGAGAAGCAAGGCCTTAGAATACTTCAACCATCTCCCTTTAGACTGACACACTATTGTTGTCTGGGAATTTAATTCTGTCATTTTAAATTCCATAATTATATATTATCATTATTTTATATACACAGTGTTCATTTAGACCTACAGAGAAAAGTTTCTTAATTTCTTTCCTCACCTTTCCTTCTTACATCTGATACTTTACCTCTGGGATTATTTTCCTTATTACTAATATTCCTTAAACAAAGCTCTGCTAAATGGTTCACCTTCATTCTTGAAAGACAGTATTAGATTAGTGGAGTAGAGCAGATGCCTGATTTTGAATCCCTGTTCCATCCATTACTAACTGTAGACTATATGAAATTCACATCATTTCTCCGGTCCTCAGTTTCCTCATCTGATAATAACAATACCTACCTCAGAGAGCTGTTGTGAGGATTCACTGGATTAATATAAAGCTCTTATAACTGTATCTGGCACATTGCAAATTCTAAATAAGTATTAGTAATTACGGTCACATAATTGTAAGTTGTCACTTATTTTCTCTCATCACTTTGGAAATATAATTTTAGTTCCTCTGGCTCCTATTATCATTACTGAGGATCTGTTATCTGTATCAATCAAATAAGCTATGTTATGCTTCAGTAATAAATAATTCCCTAAATCTCTGTGGTTTAACCCAACAGAAGTTTACTTCTTGCTCACACTACATTTTCTACACAAGTTGCACAAGTTTCTGTCCTTCAGGCACTCAGGGACTCAGGTTTTCAAAGGTTCTATCTTGACACATGCTTCCATAACAGTTTAGACAAGAAAAAGGGAAATGATAAAACCACATACAGGTCTTCCAGGAAAGGACATTCATTTTGTTCACATTTCATTGGCCAAAGAAAGTCACATTCCACACTTCACTGAATAAGGAATACAATCCTACTACAGGCAAAAAGAAAATGAAATATTTGTAATAGCATTGCTGACTACTGTAAGGTGATCTTTTTATTCTGATTATTTTTAAGATGTTCTCTTTTTAGTATTCTAGTTTCACTACAATGTATTTAGTATAAGGTGGGATTTTTTTTGCCCCCTGTATTTAAAAAAATCTTGTATGCTTCCTCTGGAGATTCAGGTTTATCAGCTCACATTCTTACCATTATCTTTTTGGATAATGACTCTCTTTTATTTCTTCATCTCTAGGACAACAGTGTAGATGTATTTCAGACCTTTTAATTCTATTTTCCATATCACAACTTCACTTTCATATTTTCCATCTACTTGTCTCTCTGTACTGTATTCTAGGCAATTTCTTTAGGTCAATATTCAAATTTGTTCATTTTCTCTGCAGCTATAATTGAATCTGCTATTCAATCCAATCTATTGAGTTTTTCAATAATTTTTATTTCTAAAAGTTCTAATTTGTTCAAGTCTTGCTAATAATTTCATAATTCCTTAAACATGTCTTTCATAAAGATTTTACTTTCTTTTCTTGAAACCTCTAATATCTGAAGTCCTTGGGAGTCTGAATCTGCTGTTTGTTATTTCTGATGTAGCTCACTCACGGGTGTCTTGTTTCCTCATAATTTTGGTAATCTTTGCTTGTCAACTCCTATTTGGTTGAACTTAATCTTTGGGCATCCTCAATACCTAAGTTAAGGATGTTATCCTCCAGAAAATCTTTGCATATAAATGCTTTCAGTTGAGGGTTGGGTGGAGTATCACATTATCAAATTTGCCGTTTTAGACCACTTTGAGAAACAATCTTAATGCGGTCAGCAGCAAAGTTTCAGGGTCAGAACCACATTTCAGAAGACACAACGCTTGGCCTGTGGATCCCAGTGTTGATATCAGTCAGCTTTTTTCCCAAAGATAATTCAGCTTTTGGATTTGTTTATTGCTTACAGTTCTCATTTCAGTTTGCACTCACTTTTTTTCCTTATCCTTTTTTTAATATTCATAGAGGGATGGGGGGTAGGGCAATTTGGAGATTTTCCTTCTTTTTGAGAGCCTAAAATGGTCAAAGATAAAATTTTTACTGTAGGTCATCAACAATCTATTTATCATGGGAAGAATCTTCAAAATATCTATCCCACCATGCTGACAGTTTATTACAGTAAAATCCATCCAGTTTCCATCCCCAAAGGCAGCAAATGTCTTCAACTTCTTTGTCTCTTTCCAGAGATACTCTATGCTTATGTTAGTAATAAAATGTATAATTTTTCCTCTTTTAAAGCAAAGGGTAACATATTGTATACACTCTTTGTGCTTTATCTTTTTAAAAAGATATCTTAGAAATTGTTCTGTATCAGTATATAAATAGCTTCATCATATTCCTTATGGCTTCATTTTATTCCATTTTATAAGCCATTTGAAATCTTACCTGATCACTCAATGCTCTTTATTCCTATAGGACTATGTCTTTATTACACTTCTTCCCCCTATTCTAGCTGTTGTAGTTCAGTATAGCCTCTGTTTCTGACTAGCTTCTAACAATGCTCTCACTCCATATCCTGAGTTTAAACTTGACAAACATTATGTTCTAGCCTCTACTTCAACTTCTGAAAGTATCACATTAAGTATAAATCCATCTGAGTTCCATGACTTTCTCATTAAAAAAAAAAAATCTCAAAGACAACAATTCTCGGCCATCTACTCAAGGAAGAAGAGGCAATACATCTAAGGAATGATAGTTAATTATACCCCATTATTTCCAAGACTTTGCATTAAGATATGGTAAAGCAATGGTTCAGGGCCTAATCTGGAAAAGGAATAGAGGTTGGGAGCTAAAAATTAGTAATAAATGACAGAAACAAATATTGGTTTGAATTTGGGGCAAGAATGAACTTTATTGCCATTATTTTCTCTTCTGTTTTCTTTTTTTTTTTAATTTTTTTTAACGTTATTTTTATTTTTGAGACAGAGAGAGACAGAGCATGAACAGGGGAGGGGCAGAGAGAGAGGGAGACACGGAATCTGAAACAGGCTCCAGGCTCTGAGCTGTCAGCACAGAGCCCGACGCGGGACTCGAACTCACGGACCGTGAGATAATGACCTGAGCCGAAGTCGGACGCTTAACCGACCAAGCCACCCAGGCGCCCCTCTCTTCTATTTTCTAATAAACAGTATCTGAAGCATAAACATTTTTAATCTTGAAGACATTTATCATTTTTATTTTTATTGCTTATGCTTTTGGTGTCATATCTAAGAAACCACTGTCTAATCCAAGGTCAGAAAGACTAACATCCATAGTTCCTTCTAAGCATCTTATAGTTTCAGCTCTTATATGTAAGCCTATGATCTATACTTAGTTTTTTTTTATATAGTGTGAGGTAGGAATCCAATTTAATTCTTTTGCATGTAGATATTCAGTTGCTCCAGCACCATTTATTGAAAAGACTTTTTGCCCCCATTGAATTGTCTTGGCACCCTTGTTGGAAATGATTGACCAAAGGTGCACCTGGGTGGCTGAGTTGGTTAAACACCAGACTCCTGATTTCAGCTCAGGTAATGATATCACAGTTATTGAGTTTGAGCACCACATCAGACTCTGCTCTGACAGTACAAAGCCTGCTTGGGATTCTCTCTCTCTCTCTCTCTCTCTCTCTCTCTCTCAAAAATAAATACATTTTAAAAAAAGAAGAAGAAAATCATTGACCATAGATAAATATGGGTTTATTTCTGGACAATCAATTCTATTTAATTCACCTATATATGTTTGACCCATATGCCAGTACCACACCGTTTTGATTACAATAGTTTTGTAATCACACTTGATCTTAGCCAAAAGACCAAGAAGCATATAGCTTTGAAATCATACTCTGTAGTAACTTTTCAAATTAGGAATTTTGAGTCCTCCAATTGTCCTTTTAAAGATTGTTTTGGTGGGGCGCCTGGGCAGCTCGGCCAATTAAGGATCTGACTTCAGCTCAGGTCATGATTTCATGGTCTGTGAGTTTGAGCCCCACTTCAGGCTCTGTGCTGACAGGCTGGAGCCTGGAGCCTGCTTTGGAGTCTGTGTCTCTCTTTCTGCCCCTCCCCTGCTCAAGCTCTGTCTCAAAAATAAATAAGTATTAAAAAAAAAAAAGTTAAAGATTGTTTTGGCTATCTGGGTCCCTCGAATTTCCACATCATATTAAAATCAGCTTGTTGGGGAGCCTGAGTGGCTCAGTCGGTTACATGTCCGACTTCGGCTCAGGTCATGATCTCGTGGTCTGTGAGTTTGAGCCCCGCGTCAGGCTCTGTGCTGACAGCTTGGAGCCTAGAGCCTATTTCGGATTCTGTGTCTCCCTTTCTCTCTGACCCTCCCCTGTTCGTGCTGTGTCTCTCTCTGTCTCAAAAATAAACGTTAAAAAATAAAATAAAATAAAATAAAATAAAATAAAATAAAATAAAATAAAATAAAATAAAATAAAATAAAATAAAATAAAATCAGCTTAATTCATGCAAAGAAAAAAAAATAGGTGGAATTTGGAAATAAACTGCCTCAAATCTGCAGATCAATTTGGAGAGTAATACCATCTTCTGATCCATGAACACATTTCTATTTAGATCTTAAATTTCTTTCAACATTTTGTACTTCCCAGTGTACAAGTCTTGCACTTTTGTTAAATTTATTCCTGAGTATTTTATTCCTTTTGATATTATTATAAATGGAATTGTTCTCTAAATTTCATTTTCAGATGATTAGTTGTTAGTGTCTAGAAATGTAAATGAATTTTTCCTTTACAACCTAGAAGACTTTGATTTCTTTATCTTGCCTAATTGCCTTGGTTAGAATCTACAGTAGAAAGTCGAATAGAAATGGTAACAGTGGACATCCTTATCACATTTCCAATCTTAGTTTTCATTCACCATTAGTATGGTATTAGTTGTGGATTTTTTTGATAGAGGAAGTCCCCTTTGATTCCTAGGTAATTAAATGTTTTTATCATGAAAAGGTGCCAGATTTTGTCAAATGCTTTCTCTGTGTTTATTGAGATGATCATATGGGTTTTTATTATATTAATATAGTGTATTATACTGATTTTCATGTGTTCAATCAACTTTACATTGCTGGGGTATATCCCACTTGGTCGTGATACATAATCCTTTTAATATGAGGGCAAATTCAATTCCCTGTTATTTTATTGAGAATGTTTGCATATATGTTCACAAGGAATATTTTCTTTTTTTTAATGTTTATTTTTGAGAGGAGGGAAAGGGAAAGGCAGAGAGAGACTGAGGATTCAAAGCAGGCTCTGTGCTGACAGCAGAGAACACAATGTGGGACTGGAACTCATAAACTGTGAGATCATGACCTGAGCGGGAGTCAGATGCTTAACTGACTGAGCCACTCAGTCGCCTCAAGAAATATTGTTCCATAATTTTCTTTTCTTGTAATGTGTTACCTGGTTTTGGTATCAGGGTAATACTGGCCTCATAGGATGAGTTAGAAAATGTTCCCTTCTCAACCCTCGTGCACTGTTGGTGGGAATGCAAATTCGTGCAGCCACTCTGGAAAACAGTGTGGAGGTTCCTCAAAAAATTAAAAATAGACCTACCCTATGACCCAGCAATAGCACTGCTAGGAATTGACCCAAGGGATACAGGAGTACTGATGCATAGGGGCACTTGTACCCCAATGTTTATAGCAGCACTCTCAACAATAGCCAAATTGTGGAAAGAGCCTAAATGTCCATCAACTGATGAATGGATAAAGAAATTGTGGTTTATGTACACAATGGAGTACTACGTGGCAATGAGCAAGAATGAAATATGGCCCTTTGTAGCAACATGGATGGAACTGGAGAGTGTTATGCTAAGTGAAATAAGCCATACAGAGAAAGACAGATACCATATGTTTTCACTCTTATGTGGATCCTGAGAAACTTAACAGAAACCCATGGTGGAGGGGAAGGGGAAAAAAAAAAAAAAAAGGAGGTTAGAGTGGGAGAGAGCCAAAGCATAAGAGACTCTTAAAAACTGAGAACTGAGGGTTGATGGGGGGTGGGAGGGAGGGGAGGGTGGGTGATGGGTATTGAGGAGGGCACCTTTTGGGATGAGCATTGGGTGTTGTATGGAAACCAATTTGACAATAAACTTCATATATTGAAAAAAAAAAAATGTTCCCTTCTCTTTCATCTTTTGGAAGAGTCTGTGAAGGATCAATGTTAATTCTTCTTGAAATATCTGCTCGAAATCACCAGTGAAGCCATCTGGTCATGAGCTTTTCTGTATGGGATTATTTTAAAAATTATTAATTCAATTTCTTTTATGGGTCTCTTCAGGTTTTCTATTTTTTCTTGAGTTAGTTTCAGCATTTTGTGTCTTTCTAGAAATTTGACATTTTAACTAGATTATCTAATTTACTGGAGTAAGAAATCATAGTGTTCCCCTAAAATCCTTTTTAATTCTCTAAGACCAATAGTAACTTCCTTTCTTTCATTCTTGGTTTTAGTAATATGAATCTTATATCTTTTTCTTGATCAGTCTAGCAAAAGATTTGTCAATTTTGTTGAGCTTTTCAAAGAACCAACTTTTGGTTTCATTGATTTTTCTCTATTGTTTTTCTATTCTCTATTTTATTTCTTTCCACTCTAATCTTTACTGTCTTCTTCCTTGCTTTGGAGTTATTATTTTTTTAATGTTTATTTATTTTTGAGAGACAGAGAGACAGATCACAAGCAGGAGAGGGACAGAGAGAGAGGGACAGAGACACAGAATCTGAAGTATGCTCCAGGCTGTGAGCTGTCAGTACAGAGCCAACTGTGGGACTCAAACTCATGAGCCATGAGATAATGACCTGAGCTGAAGTTGGATGCTTAACCAACTGAGCCACACAGGCGCCCCCTGCTTTCTTTGGATTTAGTTTGCTTTTTTCTAGTTTTTTTTTTTTAAGGTCAAGGGTTATCTATTTAAAATCATTCTTTTTTCTTAATATAGTATAGGTATAAATTTCCATCTAAGCATTGCTTTAATCACATCCCATAAATTTTGGTATGCTGTGGTTTTGTTTTCATTAATCTCAAAGTATGTTCTAATTTTCCCTGTGATTTCTGCTTTAACTCATTGGTTAAGAATGTGTTGTTTAATTTCCACATATTTGTGAATTTCTTAAATTTCCTTTTGTTATTGATTTATAATTGCATTTCATTGTATTTGGAGTATATACTTTGTATGATAAATTCCTTAAAATTTATTAAGACTTGCTTTATAGATTAATATATGGCCTATTTTGAAGAATGCTCCATGTGCATTTGAGAAGAATGAGCATTCCTCCATTGTTGGGTGAAATGCTCTATAAATGCCTCTTGGGTCTAGCAGGCTTCTAATGTCATTCTTCTATTTCCTTACTGATCATCTGTTTACATAATATTTCCATTATTCAAAGTGAAGTACTCAAGTTTTCAGCTATTATTATTGAACTGTCACTTTCTTCCTTCAATTATGTCAGTTTTTGCACGTTTTTGTGACTTTGTATATTTAGATGTTTGTAACTGTTATATCTTCCTGATAAGCCTTGCCAATGGATAGATTGACCTTTTATCAATATATACTGTCATTTGTTCTAGTAATAATTTTTGTCTAGTCTGTTTTGCCCAATATTAGTGTAGCCACTCCCACTCTCTTTTGATTATCTGCATGATATATATTTTTCATACTTTTGCTTTAACCTGTGACTTTAAGTCTATTTTAAATCTATTCATTGCCAGCAATGAATTCCTTCTCTCTACCTCTCCCACTCTCTCTCAATCTGGGAATGTCTTAATTTCTCCGACATTTTTGAATGATAATGTTAGATATAGAATTCTTCATTGAAAGTTTTTTTGGGTTGGTTTTTTTTTTGGCATTTTGAATAGGTCATCTCACTGCCTTCTGGCCTCCATCATTTCTGGTGAAAAATAAATTGTTAATCTCTTCAAGGATCCCCCTATACATGATGAGTCATTCTCTTTTATGCTGTCAAGATTGTCTTCAGGTGTGGCTTTGACAATTTGGTTATGATGACTTAAGTGTAGATCTCTTTTGAATTAGTACGACTTGGAGTTTATTGAGCTTCTTGGGTATTTCATCAAATTTGAGAAGTTTTCTACCATTATTTTGTCAAATAGTCTTTCTGCTTTTTCTCTCTCCTTTTGGGACTCCCATTGTTTATGTTAGTATGCTTGACAATGATCTACAGGTCTCTCGGGCTCTGTTCATTTTTCTTCTTTTTTCTTCTGTTCTACAGATTATATAATCTCAATAGACCAATCTTCTAGTTCATAGATTCTTGTTTTCTGCCTGCTAAAATCTGCTGTTGAACATCTCTAGTGAAATTTTCATTTCATTTATTGTACTTTTAACTGCAGAATGTCTTTTCTCTCTCTCTCTCTCTCTCTCTCTCTCTCTCTCTCTATATATATATATATATATATATATATACACACACAAACACACACATACATATGTGTGTGTGTGTGTGTGACATTTTTATGGTTCTATTTTATATATCCTTACATACTTTCTATCTGTTTATTGCTATTCTCTATTTGGGGATACATAATTCTCATATTTTCCTTTAATTCTTTTTTAAAACTGAGGTATAATTGACATATAACATTACATTGGTTTCAGGTATACAATGATGCAACATTTGCATATATTGTGAAAGAATAATCGCAGTAAGTCTAGTTAACATTCACCACCTTATATAATTACAATTTTTTCTTGTGATGGGAACTTTTAAGATCTACTCTCTAAGCAACTTTCAAATATACAATATTGTTAATTATACTCAATACGCTGTACGTTATATCCCCATAAGTTATTTATAAGAAGTGTGTACTTTTTGATTCCCATCAACCACTTCTCCCACCCATCCCTCAACTCTGGCAACTACCAATCTGTTCTCTGGTATCTAAGATTTTGGTTTGTTTTGTTTTTGTATTGTTTAAATTCCACATATAAATGAGATCACATGGGAATAAGTCAAAGAGCTACTGCTGCTGTTTGTTTAGTGACTTTGCTAGAAAAAGTCTGTATTCTTTGTGTGTAGCTAGTGAGGTCTCTGCTTGGTTAGCTTAGTGGTCTGCTAGTGATTGAACAGAGATTTCCTTAAGTGCCTGGAACCAATAAGTATAGTCTTTCCTAAAGGATCTGTGTGTGTTGGGATAGGACTTCAACACTCAGCCAGGCTGCTTACAACTCTGCTGTAGCCTACAAATCCTGCACATGCACAGAGCCCTGCACATGTGCATGCCTTTCTAATTTCAAATAATATGAAGTCCTCTCTAGACATCTCATTCCTCAACTTTTCCTTTTAAGTCTCTGCCACCTAAGGAAGTCATGATGTTAAACAAGTGCCACCAATTGTTTTTAGAAAATGCCCCCATAGAAAAGACTTTTCTCACCAGGCAAGCTTCCAGTCAGGTTAATAAAAATAAGCCTTGCCAATGGAGTATTTCAGGGAACTATCAAACAAATCAAGAATTCTTTGGGGATGGGGCTTTGAAAGAGCTCCATCTTCATTCTCATTGAGACTCAGCCATTTTTCTTGAAAATGCTCTTTGGTTTGCTTCAGACCTTTACTTAATTTCCACAGTTCCGACAACCTACATTGGGACACGTTTTGCCCAAAAGCTCATTGCTTTTTTGAGAGTTTTTTTTGCTACTGATTCATAGAGGTGATTACATAGCTTTTATGGAGAGAATTGTCAGGAGTCCTCATTCCATCATTCTCACTGACCTAACTCTGTTTCCTTCTTGACTTAGGCAATTCTTAACTTGATACACTTTTCACTTTTCCTTATTTCTGTTTCCTCAGAGTCTCTATCTTCTGGTGCACAGTTTCTTTCCTCAGAATTTAAAGTCACTGTACAATTTTATGAAATATTTCCACATCATTCTCTGACGTATTTTTACACCTGTGATGTTTTATTGCAAAATATGCTCTCCCTGTTATGGCAAATTCTGATTGATCTAGTTCAAATATTAACTCCTCTGTTAGGTCTTCTTTACTCCATCTACTCCACAGCCAAATCAATCACTCCTGCATCTTCCCCTAAAACCCTCTTTACATGCATCTGTTATAGCTAATATTTAATCTACTCTGTCTGCTTTATTACACTGTGGATTTGGAGGACATAAAATAGAAGGTATAGATGTTACTCATTTTTGTATACCTAAAATTTAACACAGAGAAGAAACTGAGGATATGTTTTTTTTTAACTGATTCTCAATAAAGAAGTTATCATCCTGCTGATAGTAAGAACCAACCTCATCAAAGGCAGTGAGCCCTCAGGCATAAGCAGAAGCTGATGATCACAAATTAATTTTTTAATACATATCTAATAGCAAGAGTCTTATAATTAACAGAATAAATAGAAAATCCATGTGCTTTCTTTTTATTCAACTTGGAGAAAATGTCACTTGGAATATTAGTAAAAGTGTCCTTCTGGAGCTCTGGACTGGTTCTTCAGACACCTGGGTTCTTTTCCAAGCCACCCCCTAGCCTACTGTAGGGTTCTGAAGGAACCAAAAAGAATCTGTTTTAATGTGAAAGTGATTAATTTCACCTTTAACTCATACATGCCCTACCAAAGTTATATTTTTAATAAATCTCTTTCCCTGCAGTATGGAGAAAGAATTATAGGAAGACAAGGCTGAAAGCAGAAAAAGTAGATAGGCTAGTCTAAAGACAGTGCTTTGGGGGATATATATAACATAACATGTAAATGGAGATATTATGCAGAAAATTAAAACTCACAGGAGAGGTCTTATTGGAAATAAACATTTGGAAGTTATAAGACCAAGATGGTCAGAAATCAATGGCAATGGTTGAGAACGCCTAAGAAAAGAATTTTCAGAAAGAGAAAACAACTTGGTTCTGAGCTCTGAGGAATCCCTACATTTAGGGATCATGTAGAGGGAGAATAGCCATGACAGGGTTCTAAAAAAAAGGAGCCATGGAAGTAGGGGAAAGAAGGAGGGAATGGTAGACAGTGCTAAATGCTGCTAGCATAGTAAGTTCAATGAGGATGGAGAAATGCCCACTGAATTTGTCCAACTGTGGATAATGGTTCTTTGAAAAGAGCCATTTCAGTGCAGTTGAGGGGATGGTTCAGAAGCCAGACTATACTGGGTTGAAGAGTAAATGGAAGATGAAAAAGATATTATGTGTGGCAATTGTTGCTTGAAATGTTTTCTTCCCTTGGGCTCTGTGACACTACACTTTCCTGGTTTCCAACCTATCTGGCTACCTATCTAAAGTTGCCTTTGTTCTTAAAAACTGAGAACAAACTGAGGGTTGATGGGGGGTGGGAGGGAGGGGAGGGTGGGTGATGGGTATTGAGGAGGGCACCTTTTGGGATGAGCACTGGGTGTTGTATGGAAACCAATATGACAATAAACTTCATATATTGGAAAAAAAATTAAAAAAAAAAATAATCCAGAGGGCTAAATAAAAAAAAAATTTTTTTAAAACAACAAAAAAATAAAGTTGCCTTTGTTGGGTTATTCTCTACTCACTTTTAAATTCTGAAGTTCTTCAGAATTTAGATAATCTCACTCTGCTCTTACTCTTCTACCTGAGGGCTTTGATTACCACATGTAGGCCAACAACTCCTGTATCTTTGTCTCAGATCACTCCTTTGAGCTGTAGACCTGTATATTCAACATCTCAAAATTATTCAACATTTCCCTTTCACAATTGTTTTGCTTCTAGTGTTCCAGACTCTGTAAATTATATCATGATTTTCTCAGTTGTTCAATATAGACACGGGGAGTCCTGCTTCACTTTTTTCTCCTCTTGTGTACTACAACCAATCCAATAGCAAGTCCTGTCCATTCTATCTTCATGTCTCATTAACTGTCCATGGGCAAAGCATCCAAAGGTTCCTTATTTATATTATCTTTCTTATTAAGGTTCACAAGTACCCAGTAGGTTAGATATTATCTCTATTTTGAAACTGAAGCTCAGAGAGATTAAATAACTTACTGTACTAAGACAAAAAGAAAATGGCAGAGAAGGAGAAATATAATACTAAACATGACTGATTCAACACTGCTTCTGACCTCCCTCCCCACGACTTCACCTCTCTGAGGTGAAGTTTCCTTAGGAGTAAAATGGACCTAATATTTCCTAACTTTAGGCTATTATAAAGTTTTAAAAATAATAACGTATATATCCCTAGTATAAGACATAAATTCAATAAATGTTAAGTCCCCTACACTCCTTCGCTCCCTCCTCTATATTGTTTCTGGAGCCATCCCAGTGATAGGATTACAGAGATGAACATAGATTGTTCCTTGCCTTCAAGAAGCAAATAATTTAAGGGGACAAATGACCACACATAAAATAATGAGATACCAATATGAGACAATAGAGAACTAAGCATTAAATTGCATACAGAGAGACTTTTTTAAAAAAAAATTTTAATATTTATTTTTGAGAGAGATACAGAGCACAAGCAGAGGAGGGGCATAGAGAGATAGGGAGACACAAAATCCAAAGCAGCTCCAGGCACTAAGCTGTCAGCACAGAGCCCGATGGAAGGCTGGAACTCATGGACTGCGAGATCATGACTTGAGCAGAAGTCAGACATTTACCCGACTGAGTCACCCAGGCGCCCCAGAGACTTCTTGAAATAGAATTACAGAAAAAGAGAAAGGGCAACTAGGGAGATGGGGATAGGAGTGGGCTTTTGAAAAAGACCTATTAGTACAGTTAGGATATTTAGTGATAATATCAGTGAAGAGGGGCAGGACACTCAGAAAAAAAGGATACTAAGATGGAAAGAATAACATACCCAGGGTCAGTGATGTGAGCAACCTGATTTCAGCGAAAGATGCTTATTTTTTTCCCACATCGAAGTATTTTTACTACTAAGCTTCCTTGTTACAGTTTAAGTTCCCAATGGAACAAAGAAACATCTGAGCTCATTATTAAGACCAAATGTCCTGGTAGGCAAAACCATCATTAAACTGTCTACCCACCTTCCCAGGGAAGGGGAACAGGACCCAGACTCTGACCCACATGAGATAAAAATAATTCGATGCTGGGGTGTGCTTTGAGAATAATATCACACTGTCAAAATGGGTCTAATGACATCAATCACATTTTCTTAGCTTATATCTCTCAGTTGCAGCTAACACTGACAAATATCACCATTCCTGTGTCTGAAGTTTCCTTTGATAAAAAGCCTACAGAGACCACCAATACTAATATGCCCATTAAGTCTGGTGCTTGGATGAAGAAATTTTTATTCTCCAGAACCTGTTCAGCAGACCCATTTGGTTTCTACAATGACAAGGAAATGTGATATATAATTTGCTTCCTCATTCAACAGAGCTTCTAGACAATGGCACCATAGAATATGAGAGCTGGAAAGAAACTTAACAGTTACCTTGATCTTATTTTAATAATGATGGCACAGAGGCTCAAAGCAGGGAAGTGGTAAGTTCAAGGTCAAAGGGACGCTGCAGGAGAGGAAGGGTTATTAGGATGGCCAACAGAACCTAGAGAAGGAGAGTCATTAGGTCCCCTGCTGAGAAAAGTGATAAAAATGTGGGAAATGGAAAAATATTATAGAGCTATTCTCAGAGCGCCAATAGCTCTTTAATACTGGTCAAGAAATCTAAAAGATGATTTCAAAAATCACCTCAAACTCTGGCCCAATAGTCTCTTCTCTCATCTCCCAAATGTTCCACGTGGTCAATCAATAAATATTGTGTTCCAACTATGTAAAACATTTTGAAACACTAGAGGATTTAGAACACAATGATATATGAAATGCAGTCCCTTATCCCAAGAAACTTACTGTCTGGCTAAGGACATAATAATCTATGAGAAATGAAATAACCTGAGTGGTGAAGGGATTCCAAGTAAATGGTATATCTACTAAGTGTTCTGAATTCAGATGGGCTTAGAAAGAGCTCAACAGGTAGAAATATAGTAAGAAGGCTTCATGAATGAACCAGGTTATGATGAGGACAAGGATCTGGATAGAAGAGAACAAGGTAGAGTGCCTTCAGGCCAGACTGGATCTGAGGACCTAAATTCGTAATCCTCATCACTGATGAAGAAGAGATCTACTTAGCAGAGTCACAACAAAAGGTGACATTGGAAGCAACAGCAAACATTAAATAAAGCACAGAATTAACCTCAGTTTGAAGATTCAGTTCAATCAACTACAAAGCTATGTGGCTTTGAGTGTTTTGTAACCTCTTTAAAAATGAGAATAAAAATACCTTCCGCACAGAGTTATTTTAAGAATTATAAGATAACATGGATAAACACCCAGAACAGCATGAGAGATATAATAGGTAAACAATAAGTGGCTGGGTATTTTTGTTGTCGTTAATTCTGCTTTGGTTTTTGTTTGAAAGTAGGTATGTAAAGGGAAATGCCAAGTCAAGAAAATGTTAGAGCTGAAAGCAAATTTCCACTCATGAAGTGGTGGGAATTGGATAGGAAACAGAAGGATTGGTCTAGACCTGTGGTTCTTAAACACTGACCCACAGTTCTGACTGGTTATGAAAATCATCTGGAAAGCTTATTAAAAGAAAAATCAAGGATCTCAACACAGCAGATCTGATTAAAGAAATCTGAGGAAATTGGGAATCTTAATTTTTTTTAAAGTTCTACATGAATTTCTGATGCATAAGAAGACCGATAACTGCTAGACTAAATAATACTTAAGATCCCCTCCAATTCTAAGAATCTCCAATTCCAAGCCAGCAGCGAATTCTAAAGGCCTGAAGTACTATCTTTCCAGGCATTCGAAGATTCAGAAAATTGAGGACTATGTGACTACTGTAGCCATACTACATGATCTTCTGAAAAGTCTATTTGATCATGTCACTCTTTGGATTTTTAAAAAATGTCTTCAAGGGGAGCCTGGGTGGCTCAGTAGGTTCAACATCCAGCTTTGGCTCAGGTCATGATCTCAGAGTTCGTGGGTTTGAGCCCCATATAGGGCTCTGTGCTGACAGCTCACAGCCTGGAGACTGCTTCCGATTCTGTGTCTCCCTCTCTCTGCCCCTTCCCCGCTTGAGCTTTCTCTCTTTCAAAATAAATAAACTTTAAAAATAATAATAAAATAAAAAATGTTTTCAAGTCAAACTCTGCCTGGTTTTTAAGGATCTTCACAACCTTGATCCAGCCTGATAAGTCGCTCCGGCCAAAGTCGAAGAGGTTGTTGCTTGTATTCTCCTCTAGGCTTTTGATGGTTTCCAGGTTCACATTTAGGTCTTTTATCCATTTTGAATTTATTTTGTGCATGGTGTAAGAAAGTGGTCCAATTTTATAATTTTGCATGTTGCTGTCCAGTTTTCCCAATACCATTTGTTGGAGAGACTTTTTTCCATTGGGTATTCTTTCCTGCTTTGTCAAAGATTAATTGACCATATGGTTGGGGATCCATTTTTCTGGGTTTTCAATTCTGTTCCATTGATCTATGTGTCTGTGTTTGTCCCAGTACCATACTATCTTGATAACTACACCTTTGTAATATAGTTTGAAATCCCAAATCCTGATGCCTCCAGTTTTGCTTTTCTTTTTCAGGATTGCTTTGGCTATTCAGTGTTTGTGGTTCTACACAAATTTTAAGATTGTTGCAGCTCTGTGAAAAATGTTGGTGGTATTTTGATACGGATTGCATTAAATCTGTAGATTGCTTTGGGTAGTATAGACATTTTAACAATTCTTCCAATCCATGAGCATAGAATACTTTTCCATTTCTTTGTGTCCTTTGTGATCTATTTCATAAGTGTTCTATAGTTTTCAGAGTATAGATCTTTTATAACTTTAGTTAGATTTAGTCCTAGGTATCATACTGTTTCTGATGCAATTGTAAATGGAATGAATTTCTTGATTTCTTTTTTGTTACTTCATTATTGGTATATAGAAATGCAAAAGATTCCTGATTTTAAATCCTATGACTGCTGACTTCATGTATTAGTTCTAGTAAGTTTTTGGTAGGTTCTTTCAGGTTTTCTATATAGAGTATCATGTCATCTGCAACTAGTGAAAGTTTGACTTCTTCCTTGCTAATTTGGATCCTTTTCTTTCTTTCTGTTGTCTGACTGCTGAGGCTAGGACTTCCACCATTATGTTAAATAGTAATGGTGACAGCGGACTTCCTTGCTTTTTCCTGACCATAGGGGAAAAAAAAAACAACCCACCTTTAAAAAAAAAAAAAAAAGAATTTTCCAGGGGCACCTGGGTGGCTCAGTTGGCTGAACATCCAACTTCAGCTCAGGTCATGATCTTGCGCTTCATGGGTCTGAGCCCCGCATCGGGCTCTGTGCTGACAGCTCAGAGCCTGGAGCTGCTTTGGATTCTGTGTCTCCCTCTCTCTTGCTGCCCCTCCCTCTCTGTCTCTATCAAAAATGAATAAACATTAAAAAAGAAAAAGAAAAAGAAAAAGAAAAAAAGAATAAAAAAAAAAAATTTCCAGAGGCGCCCGAGTGGCTCAGTCAAGTAAGTGTCTGACTTTGGCTCAGGTCATGATCTCGTGGTTCATGAGTTCAAGCCCCGCATTGGGCTCTGTACTGACAGCTGAGAGCCTGAAGTCTGTTCCAGATTCTGTGTCTCCCTTTCTCTATCCCTTGCCTGCTCACCCTCTCTCTCTCTCTCAAAAGTAAATACACATTAAAAAAATGTTTTTAACAAAAAAATAAAAATTTTCCTGGACAAAAAATAAAGAACAATCTGTAGTAATTTGCCTTAATTACCTTTACTGTGACATTTCCCTCTATCGATGGTTAATACCTGTTCTGTACAATTATTTTGTGAGTTGGCCAAAGTAGTTCTGAACCTCAATTCCAAAAGTTTTAATTAGAAGGCTTGCTATTCATTTTGCTACACCACATATGCCTCACAACTTCCAAGTAATGTCTTAAACACTTCTACATAGCCTGCTGTCTTATATTTATTTGATGGTCAAATCCTCTCTTCCAATAAATACCTGGCAGAGATGCTGAATAAGGGGCAAGATACAGAGGCTAGACCACTGTTGAATTCCCACTAAGTCTTGAGATTTTGTTGTTTTGACAGAATACCTACCATAAATAATACACACAATCCAATTTAAAGACAAAAGAAATTCCACCAAATTAAGTATGGAAAAAAGCCCTGTGGCAAATCAAAAAACCTGCCTTCAAGTCCTGGCTCTTCTGCTTATACTAAAATATAGTAACAGCACATAAGTCACTACCCCCGCCCAGTCACCTTCCCTTATTTTAAAGTAAAGATGATATCATCTGAGCTATGAGGATCAAAACAGACCTTGAATATGAAAGCTTTTTGAAAGGAATAAAGTGTTTCCTCAACAAGCAGAAAGAAGCAAGGAAAATAAAGTTCATTAAGTATCTATTATGTACCAACTGGTATGTTAGGCACTTATGCATATATTATCTCACTTAATTTTCATAACAACCCTAAGAGGATGTAGGGATAATTTCTGAATAAAGTCATGGAAGTTCAGAGAAGTTAGATATCTTGCCAAGTTCTCATAATTCATAAATAGAACTCAACTTGTTTTGCAAATTTTGGGTTTTTTGCACAAATACATAGATTGATAGAAGAATAAATGACTTTTTTTTTTTTTATTCCAAAGCCAAGTCGTTTTCCTATTACATCATGCTGCTTCTCAAAAAGACTGTAACAATCACACCTCTCCTCCCCATAGTTGGGATAACCAGGTTTGCCTACACAGATTAAAACAGTGTGGGAAACACTAACAGTAAAAGCTATCACATAGGCTATACAATGTCAAATTATTTCTAAGAAAAGATTAAGGCAAGGTTGTTATCTTCTCCTATAGCCCCATGCTCCTTAAATGGGAACAATGTATCAAAAAGCACATATCTCCATGGAATATGCACAGAGACCCTTCCTGTAGTATCAATTTCATGCAACGGTTTTTTAGGTGGATGCTATTTTAACATTTTAAAAAATGTTTATTTATTTTTGAGAGAGAGAGAGAGTGTGAGCCAGGGAGGGGCAGAGAGAGAGGGAGACACAGAATCCAAAGCAGGCTCCAGGCTCTGAGCTGTCAGCACAGAGCCCAATGTGGGGCTTAAACCCACCAACTGTGAGATCACGATGTGAACCGAAGTTGGTCGCTCAACTAACTGAGCCACCTGGGCACTCCAAAGGTGGGTATTTTTAAAATTCTACTTTTTCTGAGTATATACTTGCAATACATTCAATATAAAAATAAAAACTTAAATGAAAGTCCTTTTCTATTTCTCCTCTGAAAATAAACTCGTATAAACAGTTTAGTGTTTATCATTATTCCAGACTTAGGCCTTCTGTCTACTGAGATTATGAGGGGAAGAGACAGAGGAAATAGTTTTAAATTTTCTTTTCCCTAAAAATAATTTAAAGCTCTATGTTGATAGTAAAACAAAAATATATTACAGAATAGAATTTTTTTATGTTTACATGAGATTGTCTTAATATAACATTTTAAATGTATCTATTGCTCAACTTGAAGTAAAGTGTTTAAAGCTATACAGTTCCCCTCTCCCACCAAAACCTTAGAGTTCACCTTCCTCTGTCATTATGGGTATCTGTGGGAAGAAAGTTAGAAAAGCACTACCTAGCCAGTCTTTCAGTGGCACAATCAGGACAAAACACAATTTCACTTAAGCCAAGGTACAGTAAGAAGTAAAGCTTCGTTACTAGGCTCTTGGCCAGGAACATCCTGCTAACCCTCCTGTCATCCCAGATGACTCTCCATTCAGGGGCTTCTAGCTCCATTCCTCTTACTTCAGAGTTGTCAGGCTTCACTCAGTTACTTGTAAGTTAACACTCTTATTTTACACCTAAAGATTCTAAGGCACAGAGAAGTAAATTCACTAGCTCAGGGTCTCACTAGCCAGGAAGTGGCAGAGCCAGGCCTAAACTGGAGCTTCAGACTCTCTATTTAGTATTCTTTCTACTTTATTATGTCAACTCTCTTTTTGGGCTGTTGTAACTTACATGAACTCAGTGTTTGCATTTGGTGCTTCCATGGGACCTTGAATTTGTCCTGTTTCATTTACGTGGTCATAGAGATTATCTAAAACCTGCTGAGTCCTGCCTAGCTATTCAGAGACAAGCTAAGTTTCATCATGATCTTTTTGTGGGTAGGGGGAAGACATGGTAAGACTGACATATTTTCGTTTCAGGTATAAAGCATAGTGATTCAACATTTGTATACACTGCAAAATGGTTACCACAATAAGTCTAGTTACATCTGCCATCTTAAAAGTTAACACAATGTTATGACTATATTTTTTTATGATGTACATTATATCCCCATGACTTATTTTGTAACTGGAAGTTTGTACTTCTTAATCCCATTCACCCATTTTTGTCCTCTCCCCGGGGAGAGGGTTTTGTTTTGTTTCTTGGCTTGCTTGGTTTTTCACATTTCACATATAGGTGAAACCATATGGTATTTGTCTCCATCTCACTTACTCACTTAGCATAATACCCTCAAGGTCCATCCATGGTGCTGCAAAGGCAAGATTTCATCTTTTTTAAGGCTGAATAGTATTTCATCATATATACATACCACATCTTCTCTATCCATTCATCCATTGATGGATACCTTGGTTGTTTCCATATCTTGGCTGTTGTAAATAATGCTTCAATGAACATATGGATGCATACATCCTTTCAAATTCATGTTTTCATTTTCTTCAGATAGATACCCAGTAGTGAAACTGTTAGATCATAGCTCTATTTTTAATTTTTGAAAAACATCCATATTGCTTTCCAAAGTAGCTGCACCAACTTACATTCCCACCAGTGGTGCAGGAGGATTCCTTTTTTTTTAAAGTTTATTATTATTTTTTTTTTTTAGTGTTTATTCATTTTTGAGAGACAGACAGACAGAAAGAGAAGGAGACACAGAACCTGAAGCAGGCTCCAGGCTGTCAGCACAGAGCCCAACACAGGGCTCGAAACACAATCTGAGATCATGACCTGAGCTGAAGCTGGATGCTTAACCAACTGAGCCACACGATAAAAGACCACAAGATAAAAAACATGATTATCTCAATAGATTCAGAAAAAATTGACAAAATTCAACATCCATTTGTGATAAAAACTCTCAACAAAGTGGGTATAGAGGGAACATACCTCAACATAATAAAGGTCATAATAACAAACCCATAGCTGTTATCATACTCAGTATTGAAACACTGAAAGCTTTTTCTCTAAGATCAGAAATAATACAAGGATACCCAGTAGCCCATTTTGAGAGACACCCAGTTTATTTGAGAGACAGAGACAGAGAGAGAGAACATGCATGTGTGAGGGGCAGAGAAAGAGGGAGAGAGAGAATCCCAAGCAGGCTCTGCACTGTCAGTGTGGAGCCCAAGGCGGGGCTCCAACTCATGAATTGTGAGATCATGACCATGAATTGTGAGTTCGAAATCAAGAGTTGGACACTTAAACGACTGAACCACCCAGATGCCCCCCTTCTTTTTAAGTTTAAGGAGGGTTCCCTTTTCTTCACATCCTTGCCAACATTTTCTATTTCTTATCTCTTTGATAATAGCCATTCTGACAGGTAAAAGGTGATAGCTCACTGTAGTTTTGATTTGCATTTCCCTGATGATTAGTGATGTTGTGTATCTTTTTACATGCTCATTGGCCATCTGTATATCTTCTTTGGAGAGATGTATATTCAGATCCTCTACCCATTTTCTTATTGGATTGTTTAGCTTTTGTTTTGCTATTGAGTTTAGTTCTTTATATTTTTGGATATTAACCCCTTATTGATATATGACTTGCAAATATTTTCTCCCATTTTTTAGGTTGCCTTTTCATTTTTTAGATGATTTCCTTCACTGTGCAGAAGTTTTCTAGTTTGATATAGTCCTAATAATTTTTTTTTTTTGTTTTTGTTTCCCTTGCCTTTGGAGTCAGATCTAAACCACTACCAGCACCAGCACCAGCACCAGCACCAGCACCACCACAATGAGACCAATGTCAAGGAGCTTACAACCTATTTTCTTCTGGGAGTCTTATGGTTTCAGGTCTTACAATCAAGTTTTTAATCCATTTTTGAATTGACTTTTGTATATAGTGTAAGATTGTAGTCCATTTTCATTCTTTTGCATTTAGTTGTCCAGTTTTTCAACACCATTTGTTGAAGACAGAGTCCTTACCCTATTTTATATTCTTGCCTCCTTTGTCAGAAGTTAATTGACCACATATACATAGGTTTATTTCTGGGCTCTGTATTTTGTTCCATTGATCTATATGTCTGTTCCTATACCAATATTATACTGCTTTGATTACTATAGCTGCGTAATATATTCTGAAATCAGGGAATATGATACTTTGTTCTTTCTCAAAACTGTTTTGGCTATTTGAGGTCTTTGGGGTTCCATACAAATTTTAGAATTATTTGTTATAGCTCTGTAAGAAATATCATTAGAACTTTGACAGGGATTGCACTGAATCTGTAGATTGCTTTGGGTAGTATGGAATTTTAATAATAACAATTCTTCTAATCCATGAGCACAGAATATCTTTCCATTTATTGGTGTCTTATTTCTTTCCTTAATGTTTTATAGTTTTCAGCGTACAGATCTTTCACCTCCTTGGTTAAATTTATTCCTACATATTTTATTCTTTATGTTGCAATTGTAGGTAGGTTTGTTTTCTTGATTTCTCTAATAGTTCATTATTAATGTACAGAAATGCAACAGATTTCATATTTTTGTATGTTAATTTTATATCCTGAAATTTTACTGAATTCATTTATTAGTTCTAACAGGTTTTTGGTGGAGTCTTTATGGTTTTCTCTATATAGTATCATGTTTCCTTCAATTAGTGACAGTTTTACTTTTTTCAATTTGTATGTCTTTTATCTCTTTATCTTGCCTAATTGCTAGGCTAGGACTCCCAATACTATGTTGAATGAAAGTGGAGATACTGGGTATCCTTGTATTATTTCCGATCTTAGAGAAAAAGCTTTCAGTGTTTCAATACTGAGTATGATAACAGCTATGGGTTTGTTATTATGACCTTTATTATGTTGAGGTATGTTCCCTCTATACCCACTTTGTTGAGAGTTTTTATCACAAATGGATGTTGAATTTTGTCAATTTTTTCTGAATCTATTGAGATAATCATGTTTTTTATCTTTCATTTTGTTAATGTTGTGTATCACATTGAGTGATTTACAAATGTTGAAACATCCTTGCATCTGTGGAATAAATACCACTTGATCATGGTGTATGATCCTTTTAATGTATTGTTGAACTGCGTTTGCTAATACTTCTTTTTAATGTTTATTTATTTTAACAGAGAGGGAGAGCAATAGTGGGGGAGGAGCAGAGAGAAAATCCCAAGCAGGCTTTGCATTGTCAGTGCAGAGCTGACTGCAGGGCTTGATCTGATGATCCAGGAGATCATGACCTGAGTCAAAACCAAGAGGTGGAAGCTTAACCAACTGAGCCACCCAGGCACCCCAAGTTTGCTAATATTTTCTTGAGGATTTTTGCATCTATGTTCACCAGGGATATTAGCCTGTTTCTTTTTTTTCTTTCTTTCTTTCTTTCTTTCTTTTTTTTTTTTTTTTTTTGGTGGTATCTTTGTCTGATTTTGGTATGAGGGTATTGTCGAGTTTGTAAGCATTCTCTCCTCTTCAATTTTTTGGAAAAGTTTGAGAAGAATAGTATTAAATCTTCTTTGAATGTTTGGTAGAATTCACCAGTGAAGCAGTCTGGTAGTAGAACTTTGTTTGTTGGGAGGTTTTTGATTACTGATTCAATTTCCTTGCTAGTAATCCATCTATCTAGATTTTCATTCAGTCTCAAAAGACTATGTTTTTAGAAATTTTTTTTTCTAGATTGTCCAATTTGTTGGTGCATAATCTGTTCATAGCAGTTTCTTATCTTTTGTATTTTCATGGCATCATTTCTGATTTCATTTGAGCCCTGTCTCTCTTTTTTGTGGCAAGTCTAGCTACAGGTCAACTTTTTTTTTTTTTTTTCCAAAGAACCAGCCCTTAGTTTCATTGATTTTTTTTTCTATTGTCTTTTTAGTCTCTATTTCACCTATTTCTGCTCTATTTCTTTCCTTCTGCTAATGTTGGGCTTGTTCTTTTAGATGTAAAGCTTAATAGTTTATTTGAGATTTCTTTTATTTCTTGAGGTAGAACAATTTTGCTATAAACTCCCCTCTTAGAACTGCTTTTACTGCAGCTCATAAATTTTGGTTTTATTTCATTTGTCTCTAGGTATTTTTTAATTTCTCCTTTGATTTCTCCCATGACTCAGTTGTTCAGTAACATGTTTAATCTCCATGTACTTACAATTTTTCATTTTCTTGTAATTTATTTCTAGTTTCATACCATTGGGATCAATAAAAAATGCTTGATATGATTTCAGTCTTCTTGAATTTACTGAGACTTGTTTTGTGGCCTAACATGTGATCTACCCAGAGAATGTTACATGTGCACTTGAGAAGAATGTGTATTTTGCTGCTTTTGGCTGGAATGTTCTGTATATATCTATTATGTCCATCTGGTCTAATGTGTTGTTTAAAGCCAATATCTCCTTATTGATATTCTGTCTGGCTTATCTATCCAGTAATGTAAGTGGGGTTTAAAAATCCCCTATTATTATTGTATTGCTGTCAATTTCTCCCTTTAGGTTAACATTTGCTTCATATTTTCGTGTTCCTATGTTGTGTGTGCAGATATTTATAAATGTTATATCTTCTTGCTGGGTTGACACCTTTATCACTATGCAGTGCCCCTTTTTGTCTTTTACTATAATCTTTGTTTTAGAGTCTATGTTGCCTGATATGAGTATAGCTACACCAGCTTTTTGTTTCCCTTTACGTGGAATATGTTTTTCTATTCCTTCACTTTCAGTCTCTGTGTGTCTTTACTTCTGAAGACAGTCTCTTGGAGGCAGTCTTGTTTTTTGGTTTTTGTTTTTAACCATTCAGCCACTCCATGTCTCTGATTGGGGAATTCAGTCCGTTTACATTTAAACTTATTAGTGGTAGGTGTTACATATTGCTATTTTGTTGTTTTCTCGCTGTTTTCAGTCTTTGTTCCTTTGTCTCTGTGATTTGATGACTCCTTAATGTTATGTTTAGATTCCTTTCTCATTTTCTTTTGTATATGTACCAAAAATTTTTGCTTTGTAGTTATTGTGAGGTTCACATATATCATCATCATGTGTATATAACAGTCTATTTTAAGTTGATGCCAACTTAAATCTGGACACATTTCAAAACTCTAAATTTTACTCCTCTCCAACATTTTATGTTTTTGATGTCACTTCTGCATCTTTTAATGTATCCCTTTGCTAATTAGAAGTTTTAGTTCATTTTACTACTTGTGTTTTTAATCTTAGTAGCTTTCTTAGTAGCACTATCTTTACTGTAGATTTACCTTTTTCAGTGAGATTTTTACTTTTGTAAAATGAGTAACATTTCTTTCAGCTTAAAGAAGTCCCTTTAATATTTCTTGTAAGGCCACTTTAGTAGTGATGACCTCTTCATCTTTTGCTTGTCTGGAAAACTCTTTATCTCTTTTTAGAATCTGAATGATAATCTTATCAGATAGAGTATTCTTAGTTGGAAGTTTGGGGTTTTTTTTTTTTGTCTTTCAGGACTTTGAATAGGCCATACCACTCCCTTCTGCTTTGCAAAGTTTCTGCTAAGAAATCTGATAGCCTTATGGGGTTTCCCTTGTATGAAACTTGCTACTTTTATGATTCTCTCTTTAACTTTTGACATTTTATTTACAATATGTCTTGGTGTAGCTCTCTTTGGGTTCATCATATCTGGAAATCTCTGGGTTTCCTGGACCTGGATATCTGTTTTCTTCCTTAGGTTAGGAAAGTTTTCAGCCATTATTTCTGCAAATAAGTTTTGTGCCCGCTTTTCTCTCTTTTCTCCTTCTAGGACCCCTATAATGCAAATGATATTCCACTTGATATTGTCCCAGAAGTTCCTTAGGTTATCTTCATTGTTTTAAAATTCTTTTTTCTTTGTGCTGCTCTGTCTGGTTGCATTTCATTCTTTATCTTCCAGCTCATGGATCCATTCTTATACTTCATTATGTTGTGGAATCACTGTACTATATTTTTTGGTTTAGTTATTGTATTCTTCAGCTCCATGACTTCCGTTTGGTACTTTCTTCTCTTTGGTTTCTCTTTGTTGAAGTTCTCATTGTGTTCATCCATTCTTCTCCTGACTTTGGTTAGCATCTTTATGATTATTACTTCAAATTCTTTATCAGGTAGATTGATTATCTCCATATCACTAAGGCCTTTTTTTGAGGTTTTGCCTTATTTCTTTATTTGCAACAAATTTCTGTTTCCTCATTTTGCTTGACTCTGTGTTTGTATCTGTATATCAGGTGAAAAAGCTACCTCTATGTCTTGAAGGAGTGGCCTTGTATAGGTGATGATCCTTCTTGTTCAACCTTATCCTCTCTCTTGGTTGTTCCCCAAACCTTTTTGATTATCTAAACTGCCTGGTAGGTCCTCATTGTTGAAGGTGTGCCAAGACCAGTCAGTAATCCAAGCAGAGGAATATCATTTAGCACCTAGTTTCAAGCTAACTGTAAGCTAGGAGATCTGAAGGTGTCCCCTGGGCCACAGCTACAAAAACTGGGGCTCTAGACAAATATATAAGCTCCTCCCTGGGAAGTCTCATAGAACTGTAGTGAGGCCAAGGGTATGCAAAAGGATGGTGTCTCCCTGGGAGTGCCTACTTAGCCTCTAGATGTATGGGAAACCTGAAGCCTATTCCTTAGTCTGAAGCTCCAGGCTAAGTAAAGAGGCCTCTTTGACAGGAAAATTGGGGTTGTGTTTCAGTCTGCTGTCTGCGGAGTGTCCTGGGAGTGGTGTAGTGCCAATAACTGTCTTCCTGATTGTTATAGTCCCATAGATTTCTGGAACACCAGCACTCTGGGCCACCAGGACCAGGTAATCAAGGGATGTCTCCTGTGTAGGTTGCATGGGATGGCTTTAGTAAGACAGCTGTAGATTACAGTGAGTGGGGCACAATTGCCAGCTTCAGAAAAACAACAGAGCAGGGTGGAAGGGGCATTTGTAGGAAGAGAATGTCTTAACTGCATGCATCTGTTGCCAGCCCCAGCCAGGGGGAAGGAGAGTGTCACAACTGCCTATCCTCACACACTTTTGGTAGGGAGTGGGAGAACTCTATAACCACTTGTACTCACCCAACCCAGCTAGGGAGTGGAGGCATGCTGCAACTGCCCATACTCTCCAGCTTCAGCAAGTGCTGTGACTGGTCACCCCCACACATTCCAACAAGGTGCCACATCCAAGCTTGCCTGCTTGTGGTAGCAGACTCTTTGGAGAGTGCAAGAATGGCATCTGCCAATCCCTCCATCTCTGGGAGTTTCAGCTGTCCTGTGTCTCTCCAGATCATCTTGATGGCTCCAGATCATCAAGTGAAACTCTCTTGCACATAGTCTAGGGACTTCTCAAACTGCCATTTTTCACTGGGTCTCCAGGCAAGTAAGCCCACATGTGAGCCCTCCAAGAAGGGAATGTCATTTTTCTATAGCACTTCAGGAACCCCAACATCAGCCCTGTTGGTTTTCCAAGTCAGAGGTTCTGGAGGCTCATCTTTTCAGTATAGACCTCAGGGGCTGAGGTCCCCAAAGTGAGGGCGACCCCTCCTACTCCAGAAGAAGTGCCCTTCCAGTGAGACCCTCCCTATTGTTTGTCCCCAGACTGGGGATGGGGTTTTGTGTGAGACTTTGTCTCTGCATCTCCTACTCCTCTGTCTCAAAATGATCTTTTTATCCTTTGTTGTAAAAAGCAGTTCATCTAGTTTTCAGATGTTTTTCAGAGGGAAATGATCCATGAGTTCAGGATCTTCCTACCCCACCATCTTGGACTCATTCCTGCCTTTCCTCATAGTCATTTAAAAATAAAAACACAGGGGCATCTGGGTGGATCAGTCAGTTAAGCATCTGACTTTGGCTCCGGTTATGATCTCACTGTTCATGAGTTTAAGTCCTGCATCAGGCTCTGTGCTGACAGCTCAGAGCCTGGAGCCTGCTTCAGATTCTTTGTCTCCCTCTCTCTCTCTCTGCCCTGGGATCCCCACTCACATTCTATCACTCTCTCTCTCAAAAATAAATAAGCATTAAATTTTTTTTTATAAAACAATAACACATTTCATGGAAGTGTTGACTCACTACACTGTACACCTGAAACTAATATTACACTGCATATTAACTGGAATTTAAATAAAAACAAAAAAAAAACTGTTGGTGAGAAGAAAATAATAAATGTATATTATAAGCAAAAAAAAAATGTTTTAAATGACAACACATTTGTAGGAAAATAGCTTAAATCTTTCTGAAGGCCACAGCCAGAGACTTACTCTCTTCATCACCTCTGGATGTAAATCTCTTAAGAAGCTACTGATTTTGTAACTCACAAGGACCAAGGAACCCATCAAAAGAAAAAAAAATGCTTAGAAGTAAATTTGCTAGTCTTGAAGATATGTGTGTCCCTAGAGGGCAAGTTAGACATCTAGGTAGAAACTGTCTTAAAATGTAGTTAGTCTATTTCCTGGTAATCATAGCCCAGAGTGCTTTAAGGGCTACCTAGTGCCTATTACATTTTCTTACATTACAGATAAGAAAACTAGGCACTAGAAGTGACTACCCAAAATTATAGAGCTCACTGGGAGTAAAGGCAAGACTAAAACCCAGGACTCTTTTTTTTTTTTAATGTTTATTTCTGAGACAGAGAGAGACAGAGCATGAGTAGGGGAGGGGCAGAGAGAGAGGGGGACACAGAATCTGAAGCAGGCTCCAGGCTCTGAACTATCAGCACAGAGCCCGACACGGGGCTCAAACTCACAGACTGAGAGATCATGACCTGAGCCGAAGCCGGACGCTCAACTGACTGAGCCACCCAGGCGCCCCTAAAACCCAGGACTCTTAAATCCAGTCCAGGATATCCCCCTGTACTCCATTTACTCTCAGGTAACAGGGAACTGTTGGGATACTTTGTCTACCTTTCTGAGCCATCTGCCAATCTCCAACTATCTTCCCCTGACTCCCCCTAGACATCTAATGCCCTTAGGTTCCCTAGAGGCTAATATAACACTATTTACCAAGGATTGCTCAAAAGTTAATTATTCCTTCTAGATTCTCATCTGATCCACTGTCCTGACTAAATCTGAATAACTAATTTGCATATCAATTTAATGAATTGTATTTTCCAGATGCAGTGCAATAATTTGTATTATTGTAAAATACAATAATATTTTGAAGGACTCCTCAGAAAAAAACAGAGCAGTCTGAAAAACACTAACAAGTATAATTAGAAAAATTAAAAATGTTTAGATCTTACAGGGAAGCAGCTTTCACGTTAACATTATAAAAAATATTCAGAGTGATCACATGGAGTATCTTAAGGTGCAGAAATAAGCTCCTGCTCAATGAATGGTTTTAATTTAAACCTGGATGACCTAACAGAGATGCCAAAATAGGATTTCTGAATTACATGAGTGGGAGAAACATGTCTGGACAACAGACTGTCTTCACATTCTCCTCTTCCTACTCCAACCCATGAAAAACATTATGTGGCCTCTAAGGATTTCTTGCTCCCTAGAAGTGGTCACTTTCTACTTGGTAGAGTACTGACACCTTATGAGAGTAAAATTTAGATGTCATGATAATTCTGCCAGGTAGATGGAGAGGTGAGGCTTCTTCAATTCCAGTGGACTCCTGTTTCCAGACAGATTAAAACTAGCAAATGGCTGAGCTCTGCCCCATCCTCACCATAGATCACTGGTGATGAAGGGCCAACAGCAGTCTCTTTATGCTTAGGAAGAATCACTACAGTCCACAGAGATGTAAGTTATAGGGACACAGGAGTTTAGGAACATTCAAGCACTTTGAATATTTTCTGAGTGTTTTCCTAAACCTGAAGGGTTACCAAGTCTAAGGGAGAACTGTGGTAGGAAGGCACAAACATTTCCCTTGTCTTGAGCTCTCCCTCAAGTTTCCCCATTCCTTACTGCCCCGTTTCCATCAACCTAGGGTAAGAAGCTAAACTCAAACTTTAGTCTCTAAGATTCATTAGCATCAACACCAAGAATGGTAGAACTCTTAATCACAGGCATTCAGGTGAGAAATGGAGCAGACCTATCCAAAAGACATAATTAAGAACAAAAGGAATGGTTAGACATTAAAGATAATTAGATTTTTACCTTAGTATCATCAAGAGCTTTTTATTAATCAAAGTAATCCAGTGGAGTCCCTCAAGGACCAGAAATATGAGAGCTACACAAAACTTTGAGATCAAAAAGTTTAAGTTCTTGGGGCACCTGGGTGGTTCAGTCAGTTAAGGTCCAACTTGATTTCAGCTCAGGTCATGATCTCACAGTTTGTGGGATCAAAACCCATGCCGGGCTTCACATGCTGACGGTGCAGAGCATGCTCTGAAATAACAAATAAATACTTTTTTTTAAGTTTAAGTACTTTATAAACAAATAAGAAAAATGAAGGAGACAAGTAAAGAGTGGCAGCACTAAGTAAGAACTCAGGTTTCTTCTAATACAGTGCCATTCTCCTGTGTATTAAAGGACTAACACAAGGAAAAAAGAAACTACAAGATAATATATCTTATGGGATTTAAAAAGTCCTAGAATTTGGATAATAGCAATGGATGTATCTCCTCTAAAACTTTTTTTTCTCTAAAAGTTTTCATACAAGTTTTTAACCAACTTATTTTTAAATGTCTTCTAACACGGTAATATTTACTTCCTAAGTTAGTCTATTTCACCTTCTGTAAGCACATTAAAAAGATTCCCAATACCATAAAAAGTTAACATACCAGGCTTAAGAATGCTATTATTAGAAAGTCCTTCCAGCAAGGTTGATCCCTGGCTAGTAGCTAGGAACTTAGATTTCAGGAGGGTACCACCATTCCCAGAACTCATAAGAATAGCTCACTATGCCTAAACTATTTATACAGACAATGTGGTTTATGATGAACACCTACTTTCTTTCTAGGGGTGTGGAATTATGGCATGTGGTAAGTAGAGGGTGCCTACATGACCAGCCCCCAGTAAAAACTTTAGGCTCTGAGTGTTTGATAAGCTTCCTTGGTAGACAACATTTTACACTTGTCAAAATACTGCTGCAGGAATTAAATACGTCCTGTGTGACTCTACCAAAGAAGACTCTTGGAAACTTGCACCTGGTTTCCTTCAGACTTCACCACATGCATCTTTTCCCTAAGCTGATTTTGTTTAGTATCTCTTCACTATAATAAATCATAGCTCTGAGTATGACTGTACACAGTTCTGAGAATTCTCCTAATTAACGAAACATCAAATCTAGGGATGATCTTAGAGAAACCAGTGACACACTGTTTTGACACACATACTGAGCCTTATTCTGTCTTCCTTAGTTTCTACCCATTGGACCTTCCGTTCACCTTAGAAAAAAGGCTAAAGTTAATGACAAACCAATAATCATACAAAGAAAGAACGATGTTTTAGAAAAGCTCCCTGGAGGAAATACTACTTGACTTGGCCTTGAAGAAAGGGTGGCATATGGATAGGTGGGAAAAGATATTACAAATCAATCCATTTACTCAGAGCTAGAGATTGGTCTGGGAGGGGGCATGTGTGGTGGCAGAAATATGGATTGGATGGTTATTGAGAAAAATACCTCTGAGATTCTGATTCTCTATTTTTCAAGTACTGTTAGAAATCATCAATCCAATTTCAGAATGTTTTCTAATCCCAGAAGTGTACAGAACACATTCTTCAGGTCTATTATAACATGCTGATCATGATCTGAATTGCCTTCTCAAATGTTCTTTCTTTTGCAATTTGCTTTGGTAAAAATAACAAAAAAGTAAATGAAGGGAAGAAACTAAAGGCCCAAATATCTAAAATGAACAACCTAATAATATGAACTAAGCTGAGGAATGTCAAAAAAAAAGCAAATCATCTCTCAGCTACCTTTGTACTGTAGAAATGCAAAATATCTGGAACAATAGCTTATTCCCTCAGAAACTAGCAGAAAGTAGTATCACATATTCCATTTTCCTTTCAAGTAGCTCTTTTTGTGATTTGATATTATGGACCTACACCACTGTATTAGAAAAGACGATGATGTGTGCATAAGTAAAGGCAGCTTTCTACTTGTTTATTCAATGAGCACTTATAAAGCATTTATATGCTAAGCACCACCAGGATAACAGTGTAGATTATCCTTTGACCAAACTTCGTTGTTTGCTCTCTAAAAATGCTCTAATTCTAAATCCAGATGTGATAAATTCTCTCATCAGTAAAAATACATTAACAGATGATGCTATTTACTTTCATCATACTACTTAACAATTAAATTATCTTTCCTCTAGGGGTGCCTGGGTGGCTCAGTCGGTTGAGCATCTGACTCTTGATTTCAGTTCAGGTCATGATCCTAGGGTCATGGGATCAGCCCACTTTGGGCTCTGCACTGGGCATGGAACGTGCTTGGGATTCTCTCTCTCTGTCTCTTTCTCACCCCCTCTCCCTCTCATCCTCTCTGCCCCACTTGCACTTTGTCTCTCTCTAAAATTAAAAAAAAAAAAAAAAGTAAATTATCTTTCCTCTAAACTATCAGCCTTCAAATTCTTATAGTTGAACATTTCCTTCCACCACAATTAAGGCAGCAAATACCCTGAAAAATTCTACAAAGTTTAATTGAAATCTGTGGCCAGGCTTATTTTTACATGAGTTTTCCTTAGAGTGAATTCATCCCAACTGAGTCCTATCACCACACAATGGCATTACTCCGTTAGCCTCCTTTTTTCTGCCTCTAAAGGCACAATAAGAAAAGCACAAACTTTGAAGTAAAGCAGGTACGTATTCTAGTCCTGGCTCTACAACTAACTAGCTGTGTGACTTGAGCTTGTTCCTAAAAATCCTCATTTATAAAATGGTAATAATAATAATACCTACCTCACAAGATTGTTGTGAGGATTAAATTAATATATATTCTGAAGTATTTAGAATAGTGCCTGACAAATAGCAACTACTCAAGAAGTGTTGACTATTATTACCACCTGTGTGCTCTTCACAGACAGTAACTAACTCAGTGTTTCAAATTTTCACACATGACCCAGTGTTGCAAGTAACAGGCATTACACATGCTTTTCTTAATAAGTAAATAATTTCAAAAGGCATTTAGGGCAAGATTACATTTTTTTATGGCTATTATTCCATTGTATATATATTATATATGTGTGTATATATATATATGTGTGTGTATATATATGTATATATACATATGTACATATATATGTAAAATATATACACCACATCTTTATTCATCAGTTGATGGACATTTGGGCTCTTTCCATAATTTGGCTATTATTAATAATGCGGCTATAAACATCAGAGCAAATACCTAGTAAGTAGTGCAACTGCTGGATTGTAGGGTAGTTCTATTTTTAAGTCTCTGACTTTTCCAGAGTGGCTGTACCAGTTTGCATTCCTGGGGTAAGAGGGTTCCCCTTTCTCCATACTGTTTTAAGCAAAATAAGTCAGGCAGACAAAGACAAACACCATACGATCTCACTCATATGTGGAATTTAAGAAACAAAACAAACCAACATGAGGAGGGGGTAGGAAAACCAAGAAAGACCCTTACCTATAAAAAAAAAAAAAAAACAGACGGACCAGAGGGGAGGTTGATACGAGGATGGATTAAATAGGTATTGGGGATTAAGGAGGGAGTTGTGATGATCACCCAGTGTTGTATATAAGGGTTGAATCACTAAATTCTACACCCAAAACTAACGTTACACTGTATGTTAACTACCTGGAATTTAAATAAAAACTTAAATTAAAAGAAAAGCATTTATGTACTCCTAATGAGATTTCAGAAATGGAAAGCATATCTTTAAATCACTGGCCAAGAGGCACCTAGGTGGCTCAGTTGATTAAGTGTCAGACTTTGGCTCAGATCATGATCTCATGGCTCACGAGTTCGAGCCCTGCGCTGGGCTCTGTGCTGACAGTTCAAAGCCTGGAGACTGCTTCAGATTCTTTGTTTTCCTCTCTCTCTCTGCCCCGGGATTCCCTGCTTGCATTCTCTCTGTCTCTCTCTCAAAAATAAACATTAAAAAAAAATCACTGGCCAAATATAGAAGAAAATATTGTCTCAGTAATTCTTACTACATAGGAATTTGTTATCAGGGAAAGAGAAAGAATAGAGTATCTTTTCCAACAATGACCCAGAAGATTTAATTTTTAATTAAAAAAAAAAAAAACCTGCAAGGCTAAGAAAGAAACTCAGCATCAGCCACTAAAAAAGGGAATTGCATGACATTTCACTCTTCTATAATACAGGACATCCTTCCTTAAGAGCCTACACTTATGTTAGGCAGAGAAAAACCCATAGTACTCCAACTAATTTTTCTCCAAATAGAATAAATGTCTCATTATATTATTTAATGTTAAAGTTTTTCCTGCTATCTCAATTCTTCTTCAATGGAGAAAATGAAGCTCTATGTTGTGAAAACAACCTGTGTGATGACCTCAAACTAATTTAGAGATGGAATGATACATAGAGAGTCACCACATCTATAAGGACCTAGTCAAGTCACTTCATCAGTCTTTGCCTCAGTTTCCTTATTTATCAAATTGAGAAAATATTGTCTAACCTTCATATTGTTGTGAGGAAAATGAAATAATGATAGTATTAGGAAGCTATAAAGTATTAAACAGATGTGCAATGTAATTTAAAATTAGTAAAGCTGGGAAGGAAAGAGGCATGTTTTTTTTTTCTAAGTTTATTTATTTATTTTGAGAGAGAGAGAAAGCGCAAGTTGAGGAGGGTCAGAAAGAGAGAATCCCAAGCAGTCTCCACATTGTGAACACAGAGCCCGATGAGAGGCTTGAATTCATTAACCATGAGATCATGACCTGAGCTGAAGTCAGACACTTAATTGAATGGGCCACCCAGGTACCCCAGGAAAGTGGCATCTAACATTTCTTTTGATAACAAGAAAAAAACTCACGGTAAATTACCTTAACAAAAAAGAAGAATTTATTGTAAGTGCTATCTCAGAGATCTCAGCGAACTGAGCCTTGTGAGGAACTAGAATAAGAAACTGTAGTCATCAGAAACCAAAGTTTCTCTTTCTTATGCCTGGCTTTTCTTCTTTTCCAAACTAATGTCTCTCAGGCCTAATTTCCAGTTTCCAGGGATTAACCTGACTTGGTTCCATTGTCCACCGTTGGTCCAATCAACTGAGCAGAGGGGACAGGAAGAGTTCTCAGAAAAGGAGAACGTCATGAGCTGGACAAATACCTCATTTTTTCCCCCTGTGGGAAAATTATAAATACTGTTTAATGTTTTTATTTATTTTTGAGATGAGAGAGACAGAGCATGAGCAGGGGAGGGGCAGAGAGAGAGGGAGACACAGAATCTGAAGCAGGCTCCAGGCTATGAGCTGTCAGCACAGAGCCCGACGTGGGGCTGGAACTCACAGACTGTAAGATTATGACCTGAGCTGAAGTCGGATGCTAAATGACTGAGCCACCCAGGCACCCCATAAATATTTTTAATATTAAGCCCTGAGGGCAAGAACCTATATACCTTTTTCTTCCAAGTTCAAGGTCACATGCTATGACCAAAGTAACAGGGAGCAGAAGAAATGTAAGCATGTTTAAAAGGAAAGTACTTACATAATTAACTTAAGCCTAATGTAACTCTCGTGCATCTTGAGAACCAGAGGAGATGAATTGAGTTTTAAAACTCAGAGCTCTGAGTATTGAGCAATTCCCAGCCTTGCCTTACCTAGCTACCTGTCCTCCTTCCAACACACACGAAATATATTCCCTTCTGTTGAATGGCTTATGTTCTCCAATATGTGTGTGTTTTCATGCCCCTACAGATTTGCACATGCTGCTTCTACTTTTTCATTCAACAAATATTAGTTGAATACCTATGTCCCAAACATTATTCTAGGCACTACACAATCTCTCATGGGTTTTACATTCTAGTAGAGAAAGAGAAAAACTAAATATACAAATAATTACTGATACTGATAAGCACTATGAAGGAAATAAGCTTTGCCAAGCATTGATGATGCGAGATTGCTTATAGAGAGTATAAGACAGGGCTGTTTAACCAAGTCAGGAGAGTGCCTTTCTTCCTATCTCACTTCCTATTCTCAGTCCCTTTTGCTCTTCCCCTTCCTTTTATCCAGCCCCTAAATTTAGAGTTCCTCAGAACCTGGTACTGAATAAGAATGTATATTTTGAGAAGTCTTATTTTCAATCCTGTCCTGTCCATCTAGTTCTCCAATGACCGTATCTCCCACAGTTAATAATTTTTATTAGTTTCCTTCAGTGTTTCTTTTTGAAAAAATATACTCATGCACTTACTTCTTAAATAAAATTATACTATACTGTTCTGTACCTTGCTTTTTTCACTTATATCTGAAAGATAAGTTCTCATTCTTTTTTATGGTTCTATTGCATACCATTGGGTGGATGTATCTTAATAAATAAACATCTGGGTTTTCCCCCCCAACCTATCATTATTACAAATAATATGGACTTGGATGTTGATGTCCAACTGAGGGCCAGTCCTGCACAAGGCAGATGCTGGAACTGAGATTTCTATATAAAGCCAAGCTACAAAACAAAATAATAATGACTAATTTGAATAAAAGCAAGTGAAGTCTAAAAGGTAGACAATAATAACAAATAAGATGAAAAGAATAATCAGATTAAGATTGTAGAATTGTTCCAGAGAATAAAGAAATTGATTAATTTAGATTTTAGGTCAACTACAACTTTATAATTTTAAGAGTATTCACTAAAGGAATACAAATAGAATGTATAACTTCCACACTAGTGGAGAGGGGAAAGCAGGGAGGAAAAAATATTAGCAATGTGATAATAGGTAGGAAGGAGAAAACAACGAATAGTAAAAGCAGGGTAATGAACAAAATGCAAACAGCAGAAATTAATTCAATGTATCAGTAATATAAAAAATGAAAAATTCCAAGTTAAGAAAAAATTGTCAGATTAATTTTTGATCCATTTATATTCTGTTTACAAGAGATGCATCTAAAATATATAAATGTGGAGGGGTGCCTGGGTGGCTCAGTGGGTTGAGCATCCAGCTTCAGCTTAGGTCGTGGTTTGTGAGTTTGAGCGCTGCACCAGGCTTGCTGCTGTCAGTGCAGAGCCTGCTTTGGATCCTCTGTCCCCACCTCCCCCTCTCTCTCTGCCCCTCCCCCACTCATGCTTTCTCTCTCTCTCAAAAAGAAAACATTAAAAATATATAAATGTGGAAAGTTGAAAGATGAAAAAATATATCAGAGTACATATCTCACAGTTTTATATATCATATAAAGCAGAACTAAAGTCAAAAAGCACTGATAGAGGGATAAAAGCTTATTATATACAATTAATAGCAGCAATCTACCAAGAAGATATAACTACTTGGAAACATGTATGGCCCTAAGTGACAGTTTCCAAATACATGAAGCAAAAGTTGACAGAACTTTTGACAGTAAAGAAAAACTGAAAATTCACAACTGAAGTGGTAGACTTCATCAAACCTCTTTAACTGATAAATCAGGAAGTAAATTATTAAGTCCATGAATACGTGAAAATTAACAAACTTAATCCAAGAAATGGCTTAGATACCAAGAATTATATGCCAAAGAACATCCTTATTTAATTTCTTTTTTTAACATTTACTTATTTTTGAGAGACAGAGAGAGACAGAGCACAAGTGGGGGTGGGACAGAGAGGGAGACACAGAATTAGAAGCAGGCTCCAGGCTCTGAGCTGTCAGCACAGCTGTCAGGCTCTGGCCTGAATCGGGGCTTGAACCCATGAACTATGAGATCATGACCTGAGCTGAAGTCGGAGGCTTAACTGACTGAGCCACCCAGGTGCCCCTCCATCTCATTTTTTAAGACAAATACTTTAATCTAGTTTTCCCACTTTATACTAAATCATTAATACAGGTCACAAATTGCATTTATTTGCAGACATGTAGAAAACAATCAAAAGTGTATATAGCTCAGGGCACCTGGGTGACTCAGTTAAACATTCGACTTTGGCTCAAGTCATGATCTCACAGTTAATGAGTTCAAGACCCGCACTGACTTCGGATACTCTGTCCCCCTCTCTCTGCCCCTCCCTCTCTCCCTCATGCACACACATTTTCCCTCTCTTTCAAAAATAAATGAACATTTTTTTAAAAAGTGTAAATATCTCTCTATATAGATCATACTAATAAATTTTATTTAGACAAGAATACTTGTGCCACAACAGTTTTAAACTGCATGATTAAAGACTGCAGTATGCCCAAGAGTGGTCACAGATACATACAGCATGTGAAGGAAAGCTGTACCTCATGGCCAAGCACAATCAAGTTAAAAACCCCTGACATACAGCACGTGCCAATAAACTCCTTGAGGTCATGACCAGCACGAAGAAAATCACGACACAGATACTCAGCCAAAGTTCTATAGTTAACACATACTCTTCTTAAGCACACATGGAAAAGTTATGAAAATTGATTTATTCAAGGTTCTAAACCTCAACAAATATCAAAGTTTCAATCCCTGGCTCCAATGCACTAAATCAGAAATCAATAACAAAAATACTTTTTAATATTCTGTTGCTGGTTAAAGATGACAAAATGAACATAAATATTTAATTCTGTTATCTCCAGAAATCCAACTATAATTAATATAAAGGGTTGCCTAATTTTTGTTTTTCTTTTTAAGGTATAAACATACAAGTATAAAGAGAATAGAAGGAATGACAGCCACAAGATTGTGGACAGTGGAAAATGGAAGAAGCAGTAACCGATAGCAGAGTTAAGAAAGCAGAGAAGCATCATGGTTGATATTATGAAATTCCCCAAAGGCCCAGATGCCTGGAAGTGGCATTACAGGTAAAATCAATCAGACCAATTAAGTATTAAGAAGCAGTTAGGCCTCTGTATCCTCTACGGCTACACTTAGCTCAGTAACAAATTTCTCCTGACCCCTCTTAATTCAGACAGAAAACTAGAGTTAATTCTCAGGAGAGATTAAAAAAAAGGATTTTTTGGCATAGGGGTCACTGGGCATGTTTAAAGTTTAGGGATATTTCGTTGAAAACAGAGTAGATTAAGAGTTTACTTTCTCACTGTTGAGAGACCCCAGCCCATGCCATAATGAAATTCCAGAATTCTGGAATTTATGATTATACTCTCCTAGGAAGAGGAGTGAGAGACCCTTCTGAACTGTTTAAGAAATAGATTTTTTTGTTTTTAAATTCCAGTTAGTTAACATACAGTGTAATATTATATTCAAGTGTACAATTTAGTGATTCAACACAAATACAACACCAGTGCTCAACACAAGTGCACCCCTTAATACCCATCACCTATCTAAACCATCCCCCACCAAGTTCCTCTCTGGTAACCATCAGTTTGATCTCTCTAGTTAAGAGTCTCTTTCTTGGTTTTCCTCCTTTCCCCCCATGATCATGTGTTTTATTTCTTAAATTCCACATATGAGTGAAATCATATGGTATTTGTCTTTCTCTGACTTATTTCTCTTAGCATAATACTCTCTAGCTCCATCTACATCATTGCAAATGGCAAGATTTCATTCCTTTTTTAAAAGCAAATATTCCTGTGTGTGTGTGTACACATAACACATCCTCTTTATCCATTCACCAGTTGATGGACATTTGGGCTGTTTCCATAATTTGGCTACTGTCAATAATGTTTCTATAAACATCGGGGTGCACATATCCCTTCAAATTAGTATTTTTGTATCCTCTGGGTAAATACTTATAGTGCAATTGCTGGATCATAGGGTGGTTCTATTTTTAACTTTTTAAAGAACCTCCATACTGTTTTCCAGAGTAGCTGCATTAGTTTGCATTCCCACCAACAGTATAAGAGGATTCCCCTTTATCCACACCCTCGCCAGCACCTATTGTTTCTTATATTGTTAAGCTTAGCCATTTTGAGTGGTTTGAGGTCATATCTCATTGTAGTTTTGGTTTGTATTTCCCTGATGATGAGTGATGTTGAGCATCGTTTCATGTGTCTGTCAGGCATCTGTATGTCTTCTGGGAAAAATGCCTATTCATGTGTTCTGTCCATTTATTAATTGGATTATTTGTTTTTTGGGTGTTGAAGTTTTTAACTTCTTTATATATCTTAGATGTTATCTTCTTTATAAGATGTCATTTGTAAATATCTTCTCCCACTCTGTAGGCTGCCTTTTAGTTTTGTTGATTGTTTCCTTTGCTCTGCATAAGATTTTTATTTTGATGAAGTCCCAATAGTTTATTTTTGCTTTTGTTTTTCTTACCCCAGGAGAAATATTTAGTAAGAAGTTGCCATCGCCCATGTCAAAGAGGTTACTGCCTGTGTTCTCCTCCAGGCTTTTAATGGTTCCTGGTCCACATTGAGGTCTTTCACCCATTTTGATTTTTGTGTATGGTGTAAGAAAGTGGTCCAGTTTCATTCTTTTGCATGTTGCTGTCCAGTTGTCCCAATGCCATTTGTTGAAGAGACATTTTCCCATTGTATATTCTTGCCTCCTTTGTCAAAGATTAATTGACTACAGAGCTGTGAGTTCATTTCTGGGTTTTCTATTCTCTTCCATTGATCTAGATGTCTATTTTTGTGCCAGTACCATACTGTCTTGATCACAAGAGCTTTGTAATATAACTTGAAGTCTGGAATTGTGATGCCTCCAGCTTTGCTTTTCTTTTTCAAGGTTGCTTTGGCTATTCGGGGTCTTTTGTGGTTCCATACAAATTTTAGGATTGTTTGTTATAACTCTGTGGAAAATGATATGGGATGGGGAACCCTCTTACACTGTTGGTGGGAATGTAAACTGGTGTAGCCATTCTGGAAAACAGTATGGAGGTTCTTGAAAAACTTAAAATATAGAACTACCCTATGATCCAGGAATTCCACTACTAGGTGTCTACCCAAAGAATACAAAAATAGAGATTGAACGGGGTATATGCACCCCGATGTTTATAGCAGCATTATCAACAATAGCCAAATTATGGAAAGAACCAAAGTTTCCATTGACTAATGAATGGATAAAGAAGATACTGTGTGTGTGTGTATATATATGTACGTATACATACATACACACATACACACACACAACAGAATATTACTCAGCCATCAAAAAGAATGAAATCTTGCCATTTGCAGTGATATGGATGGAACTAGAGTGTATTATACTAAGTGAACTAAGTCAGAGAAAAACAAATACTATATGATTTCACTCCTATGTGGAATTTAGGAAACAAAACAGATGAACATATGGGAAGGGAAAAAAAAGAGATTAACAAACCATAACAGACTCTTAATGATGGAGAACAAACCAAGGGTTCATGGAGGGAGGTGGGTGAAGGATGAGCTAAATGGGTGATGGATATTGTGGAGGGCACCTGTTATGATGAGCACTGGGTGTTATATGTAAATGATGAATCACTAAATTCTACTCCTGAAACCAACATTACACTACATGTTAACTAGCTAGCATTTAAATAAAAATTATAAAAAAGAAAGAAAAGAAAGAAAAGAAAAATGCTGCTGGCATTTTGATAGGGATTGCATTAAATCTGTAGATTGCTTTGGGTAGTATAGACATTTTAACAATATTTGTTCTTCCAATCCATGAGCATGGAATGTTTTTCCATTTCTTTGTGTCATGAATTTCTTTCATCAGTGTTTTAATAGTTTTCAGGATAATAACTATATGATCTTTTCAATAGACGCAGAAAAAACACTTGACAACATACAACATCCATTTATAATAAAAATCCTCCATAAAGTAGGGTTAGAGGAAACATACCTCAACATAATAAAGGCCATTTATTAAAATCCCACAGCTAATATCATCTTCAATGGGGGAAAACTGAGAGCTTTTCCTCTATGGCCAGGAACAAGACAGAGATGTCCACTCTCAACACTGTTATTTAACATAGTCCTGGAAGTCCTAGCTCTGGCAGTCAGATAATAAAAAGAAATAAAAGGCATCCAAATCAGCACAGAAGAAGTCAAACTTTCATTTTTTGCATATGACATGATACTCTATCTGGAAAACCCAAAAGACTCCACCAAAAAATTGTTAGAACTCATACATGAATTTAGTAAAGTTTCAGGATAAAAAAAATAAACATACAGGAATCTATTGCATTTCTATACACCAATAATGAAGCATCATAAAGAGAAATCAAAGAATCAATTCCATTTACAATTGTACGAAAAACCATAAGATACCTAGGAATAAACCTAACCAAAGATGTAAAAGAAAAATATTTTAACATACTGAAACATTGATCAGGTCTAGCTGGGTCACCCTACAGAGACCCGTAGTAGATAAGCTCGACCAAACCCACAGAGCTTTCAATCAGCCTTTAGTACCCATCTTTAGACTTGAGCAGGTAACTGAGAATAACACACATTTTTGTAGATATTACAAAATGAAACAAACCCCTGAACAGATCAAAAAGCAACCTACAGAAACAGAGACTTTGCAGAGAAGTAAAAGCTTTAAAGGCTATCATTAATATCCTCAGAAAGATAATGGCCCTATGGTAGAAACATAGGATGAAAACAGAATAATCAGAGAAAAACAATGAGTTCTTGTAAGTTAAAAATATATATAGAAGCACAGAAATAAACCCTCACATTTATGATCCAATGATTTTTGATAAGGGTAGAAAGATGAGGCAATAAAGAAGAGTATTTTCCACAAATGGTGGTGGGACAACTGTATATACATGTGTAAAAGGATGAATTTGGACTTCTATTTAATACCATATGCAGAAATTAGCTCAAAATAGATAAAAGGCCTAAATGTAAGAGCAAAATCTTAAGAAGAGGACAGTAAATTTTTGTGACCTTGGATTAGACAATAGTTTCTTAGATATGATCTCAAAAGCAAAACCAACAGAAAAAATAAATTGAACTTCATGAAAATCAAAAACTTTGTGCTTCGAAAGATACCATTAAATAAAGTGAAAAGACAACCTTCAGAAAAGGAGAAGCATTTTTAAATTATATATCTGATAAGGGTCTAGTATCCACAATAAATAAAGAACTTTTACAACACAATAAAAAAATAACCCAAGTAAAAAATTATCAAAAGATCCAAATAGACATTTCTCCTAAGAACATATACAAATAGCAAATATCATATGAAAAAATGTCCAATATCATTAACCATCAGGAAAACATAAATCAAAACCACAATTCATAACCCAATAGGATGACTACGATAAAAAAGAAAAGAACAAAAGTTGGTGAGGATGTGGAGAAATTGGAGCCCTCATACACAGCTAATGGGAGTGTAAAATGCTGCAGTTGCTGTGGATAACAGTTTGGCAGTTCCTCAAATGGTTAAACATACAGTCACCATTTGACCCAGCAATTCCACTACTAGGTATGTTCCCTAGATAAATGAAAAACATATCACACAAAAATTTATACATGAATGTTCATAGCAGCATTGTTTAGAATAGCCAAAAACCCAAATGTCCATCAATTGATGAGATGTCCATCAACTTATAAAAACAATGTGGCATTTCCTTGGAGTGTGACTGCTAATGGGTACAGTTTATTTCTGGAGTGAAGAAAATGTTCTAAAATCAACTGTGGTGATACTTGCACAATTCTTAGATATAATAGAAACCATTAAAGTGTAGGGGGAGTGCCGGAAGATGGCGGCGTAGGAGGACGCGGGGCTCACAGCGCGTCCTGCCGATCACTTAGATTCCACCTACACCTGCCTAAAGAACCCAGAAAACCGCCAGAGGATTAGCAGAAGGGAGTCTCCGGAGTCAAGCGCAGACGAGAGGCCCACGGAAGAGGGTAGGAAGGGCGGCGAGGCGGTGCGCGCTCCACGGACTGGCGGGAGGGAGCCGGGGCAGAGGGGCGGCTCGCCGGCCAAGCAGAGCCCCCGAGTCTGGCTGGCAAAAGCGGAGGGGCCGGACAGACTGTGTTCCGACAGCAAGCGCGACTTAGCGTCTGGGAGGTCATAAGTTAACAGCTCTGCTCGGAAAGCGGGAAGGCTGGAGGACAAAGGGAGGGAGAGCTGCTGAGCCCCCGGACGGCAGAGCTCAGCTTGGCGGGGAACAAAGGCGCCAGCGCCATCTCCCCCGCCCATCCCCCAGCCAAAATCCCAAAGGGAACCAGTTCCTGCCAGAGAACTTGCTCGCTCCGCGCAAACACCCAACTCTGTGCTTCTGCGGAGCCAAACCTCCGGCAGCGGATCTGACTCCCTCCCGCTGCCACAGGGCTCCTCCTGAAGTGGATCACCTAAGGAGAAGCGAGCTAAGCCTGCCCCTCCAGCCCCCGTGCACCTTGCCTACCCACCCCAGCTAATACGCCAGATCCCCAGCAACACAAGCCTGGCAGTGTGCAAGTAGCCCAGACGGGACACGCCACCCCACAGTGAATCCCGCCCCTAGGAGAGGGGAAGAGAAGGCACACACCAGTCTGACTGTGGCCCCAGCAGTGGGCTGGGGGCAGACATCGGGTTGGACTGCGGCCCCGCCCACTAACTCCAGTTATACACCACAGCACAGGGGAAGTGCCCTGCAGGTCCTCACCACGCCAGGGACTCTCCAAAATGACCAAACGGAAGAATTCCCCTCAGAAGAATCTCCAGGAAATAACAACAGCTAATGAACTGATCAGAAAGGATTTAAATAATATAACAGAAAGTGAATTTAGAATAATAGTCATAAAATTAATCGCTGGGCTTGAAAACAGTATACAGGACAGCAGAGAATCTCTTGCCACAAAGATCGAGGGACTAAGGAACAGTCACGAGGAGTTGAAAAACGCTTTAAACGAATTGCAAAACAAAATGGAATCCACGATGGCTCGGCTTGAAGAGGCAGAGGAGAGAATAGGTGAACTAGAAGATAAAGTTATGGAGAAAGAGGAAGCTGAAAGAAAGAGAGATAAAAAAATCCAGGAGTATGAGGGGAAAATTAGAGAACTAAGTGATACACTAAAAAAAAATAATATACGCATAATTGGTATCCCAGAGGAGGAAGAGAGAGGGAAGGGTGCTGAAGGGGTACTTGAACAAATTATAGCTGAGAACTTCCCTGAACTGGGGAAGGAAAAAGGCATTGAAATCCAAGAGGCACAGAGAACTCCCTTCAGACGTAACTTGAATCGATCTTCTGCACGACATATCATAGTGAAACTGGCAAAATACAAGGATAAAGAGAAAATTCTGAAAGCAGCAAGGGATAAACGTGCCCTCACATATAAAGGGAGACCTATAAGACTCGTGACTGATCTCTCCTTTGAAACTTGGCAGGCCAGAAAGGCTTGGCACGATATCTACAGTGTGCTAAACAGAAAAAATATGCAGCCGAGAATCCTGTATCCAGCAAGTCTGTCATTTAGAATAGAAGGAGAGATAAAGGTCTTCCCAAACAAACAAAAACTGAAGGAATTTGTCACCACGAAATCAGCCCTACAAGAGATCCTAAGGGGGATCCTGTGAGACAAAGTACCAGAGACATCACTACAAGCATAAAACATACAGACATCACAATGACTCTAAACCCATATCTTTCTATAATAACACTGAATGTAAATGGATTAAATGCGCCAACTAAAAGACATAGGGTATCAGAATGGATAAAAAAACAAGACCCATCTATTTGCTGTCTACAAGAGACTCATTTTAGATCTGAGGACACCTTTAGATTGAGAGTGAGGGGATGGAGAACTATTTATCATGCTCCTGGAAGCCAAAAGAAAGCTGGAGTAGCCATACTTATATCAGACAAACTAGACTTTAAATTAAAGGCTGTAACAAGAGATGAAGAAGGGCATTATATAATAATCACAGGGTCTATCCACCAGGAAGAGCTAACTATTATAAATGTCTATGCGCCAAATACCCGAGCCCCCAGATATATAAAACAATTACTCATAAACATAAGCAACCTTATTGATAAGAATGTGGTCATTGCAGGGGACTTTAACACCCCACTTACAGAAATGGATAGATCATCTAGACACACAGTCAATAAAGAAACAAGGGCCCTGAATGATACATTGGATCAGATGGACTTGACAGATATATTTAGAACTCTGCATCCCAAAGCAACAGAATATACTTTCTTCTCGAGTGCACATGGAACATTCTCCAAGATAGATCACATACTGGGTCACAAAACAGCCCTTCATAAGTTTACAAGAATTGAAATTATACCATGCATACTTTCAGACCACAATGCTATGAAGCTTGAAATCAACCACAGGAAAAAGTCTGGAAAACCTCCAAAAGCATGGAGGTTAAAGAACACCCTACTAACGAATGAGTGGGTCAACCAGGCAATTAGAGAAGAAATTAAAACATATATGGAAACAAACGAAAATGAAAATACAACAATCCAAACGCTCTGGGATGCAGCGAAGGCAGTCCTGAGAGGAAAATACATTGCAATCCAGGCCTATCTCAAGAAACAAGAAAAATCCCAAATACAAAATCTAACAGCACACCTAAAGGAAATAGAAGCAGAACAGCAAAGGCAGCCTAAACCCAGCAGAAGAAGAGAAATAATAAAGATCAGAGCAGAAATAAACAATATAGAATCTAAAAAAACTGTAGAGCAGATCAACGAAACCAAGAGTTGGTTTTTTGAAAAAATAAACAAAATTGACAAACCTCTAGCCAGGCTTCTCAAAAAGAAAAGGGAGATGACCCAAATAGATAAAATCATGAATGAAAATGGAATGATTACAACCAATCCCTCAGAGATACAAACAATTATCAGGGAATACTATGAAAAATTATATGCCAGCAAATTGGACAACCTGGAAGAAATGGACAAATTTCTAAACACCCACACTCTTCCAAAACTCAATCAGGAGGAAATAGAAAGCTTGAACAGACCCATAACCAGCGAAGAAATTGAATCGGTTATCAAAAATCTCCCAACAAATAAGAGTCCAGGACCAGATGGCTTCCCAGGGGAGTTCTACCAGACATTTAAAGCAGAGATAATACCTATCCTTCTCAAGCTATTCCAAGAAATAGAAAGGGAAGGAAAACTTCCAGACTCATTCTATGAAGCCAGTATTACTTTGATTCCTAAACCAGACAGAGACCCAGTAAAAAAAGAGAACTACAGGCCAATATCCCTGATGAATATGGATGCAAAAATTCTTAATAAGATACTAGCAAATCGAATTCAACAGCATATAAAAAGAATTATTCACCATGATCAAGTGGGATTCATTCCTGGGATGCAGGGCTGGTTCAACATTCGCAAATCGATCAACGTGATACATCACATTAACAAAAAAAAAGAGAAGAACCATATGATCCTGTCAATCGATGCAGAAAAGGCCTTTGACAAAATCCAGCACCCTTTCTTAATAAAAACCCTTGAGAAAGTCGGGATAGAAGGAACATACTTAAAGATCATAAAGGCCATTTATGAAAAGCCCACAGCTAACATCATCCTCAACGGGGAAAAACTGAGAGCTTTTTCCCTGAGATCAGGAACACGACAGGGATGCCCACTGTCACCGCTGCTGTTTAATATAGTGCTGGAAGTTCTAGCATCAGCAATCAGACAACAAAAGGAAATCAAAGGCATCAAAATTGGCAAAGATGAAGTCAAGCTTTCGCTTTTTGCAGATGACATGATATTATACATGGAAAATCCGATAGACTCCACCAAAAGTCTGCTAGAACTGATACATGAATTCAGCAAAGTTGCAGGATACAAAATCAATGTGCAGAAATCAGTTGCATTCTTATACACTAACAATGAAGCAACAGAAAGACAAATGAAGAAACTGATCCCATTCACAATTGCACCAAGAAGCATAAAATACCTAGGAATAAATCTAACCAAAGATGTAAAAGATCTGTATGCTGAAAACTATAGAAAGCTTATGCAGGTAATTGAAGAAGATATAAAGAGATGGAAAGACATTCCCTGCTCATGGATTGGAAGAATAAATATTGTCAAAATGTCAATACTACCCAAAGCTATCTACACATTCAATGCAATCCCTATCAAAATTGCACCAGCATTCTTCTCAAAACTAGAACAAGCAATCCTAAAATTCATATGGAACCACAAAAGGCCCCGAATAGCCAAAGTAATTTTGAAGAAGAAGACCAAAGCAGGAGGCATCACAATCCCAGACTTTAGCCTCTACTACAAAGCTGTCATCATCAAGACAGCATGGTATTGGCATAAAAACAGACACATAGACCAATGGAATAGAATAGAAACCCCAGAACTAGACCCACAAACGTATGGCCAACTCATCTTTGACAAAGCAGGAAAGAACATCCAATGGAAAAAAGACAGTCTCTTTAACAAATGGTGCTGGGGGAACTGGACAGCAACATGCAGAAGGTTGAAACTAGACCACTTTCTCACACCATTCACAAAAATAAACTCAAAATGGATAAAGGACCTGAATGTGAGACAGGAAACCATCAAAACCTTAGAGGAGAAAGCAGGAAAAGACCTCTCTGACCTCAGCCGTAGCAATCTCTTACTCGGCACATCCCCAAAGGCAAGGGAATTAAAAGCAAAAGTGAATTACTGGGACCTTATGAAGATAAAAAGCTTCTGCACAGCAAAGGAAACAACCAACAAAACTAAAAGGCAACCAACGGAATGGGAAAAGATATTTGCAAATGACACATCGGACAAAGGGCTAGTATCCAAAATCTATAAAGAGCTCATCAAACTCCACACCCGAAAAACAAATAACCCAGTGAAGAAATGGGCAGAAAACATGAATAGACACTTCTCTAAAGAAGACATCCGGATGGCCAACAGGCACATGAAAAGATGTTCAACGTCGCTCCTTATCAGGGAAATACAAATCAAAACCACACTCAGATACCACCTCACGCCAGTCAGAGTGGCCAAAATGAAGAAATCAGGAGACTATAGATGCTGGAGAGGATGTGGAGAAACAGGAACCCTCTTGCACTGTTGGTGGGAATGCAAATTGGTGCAGCCGCTCTGGAAAGCAGTGTGGAGGTTCCTCAGAAAATTAAAAATAGACCTACCCTATGACCCAGCAATAGCACTGCTAGGAATTTATCCAAGGGATACAGGAGTACTGATGCATAGGGGCACCTGTACCCCAATGTTTATAGCGGCACTCTCAACAATAGCCAAATTATGGAAAGAGCCTAAATGTCCATCAACTGATGAATGGATAAAGAAATTGTGGTTTATATACACAATGGAATACTACGTGGCAATGAGAAAAAATGAAATATGGCCTTTTGTAGCAACATGGATGGAACTGGAGAGTGTGATGCTAAGTGAAATAAGCCATACAGAGAAAGACAGATACCATATGGTTTCACTCTTATGTGGATCCTGAGAAACATAACAGAAACCCATGGGGGAGGGGAAGGAAAAAAAAAAAAAAAAGAGGTTAGAGTGGGAGAGAGCCAAAGCATTAGAGACTGTTAAAAACTGAGAACAAACTGAGGGTTGATGGGGGGTGGGAGGGAGGGCAGGGTGGGTGATGGGTATTGAGGAGGGCACTTTTTGGGATGAGCACTGGGTGTTGTATGGAAACCAATTTGACAGTAAATTTCATATATTAAAAAATAAAAAAAAATAAAAAAAAATTTAAAAAAAAAATAAATAAATAAAAAAAAAAATAAAAATAAAGTGTACACTTTACATGGGAAAAATTTTTAAGAGAAACAAATAATATCACTCAAAGAAAACTCAATAGGAACTTTGGAAGAAAAGTTGAGGAAATTTTCCTAAAAATACAGAAACACTCAGAGATGGAAAACAGAAGACAAAAAAATTAAGAAAATTACCTGACTAGTTCAGAAGTTTTAACATCCAAATAACAGTAGTTCTAGAAAGACAAACCAGAAAAATATGAGTTTAAAATCAACAATGAAAAAATATAAGAAAGTGTCCCAGAATTGGGCTTGTTTTCTAGACTTAAAGAAATGGCTCCATAGAGCTTAGCATAAATTGATTCTCACTCACCAAGGCTCATCATTGTAAATTTCAGAAGAGCAAGTCAAAGAGAAAATTCTAAAACTTTCAGAAAAAAGGGTTGGTATCAGATAACATACAAAAGATTAGGAAACCAAAGTGGCTTTGAACTTCCTGGGAACAATACTACAATCCAGAAGATAACTGAGCAATGCCTTCAACATTCTAAGGGAAAATAATTTCCAACGTAAAATTCTAAAGCTAGCAAACTATTAAGTGCAAAAGTAGTATATTTTCAGACATGAAAGGTGGAACTTTAAATGTTTCCATAAAAAGAGATATCAAGCTCATGCCAAATACATTATAATAATTGAGTTCATCTACATTTTAATTTTAAAAATTTAAAGAAAACTTGAGAAGTGAAGACATGGATACAGATTGTGTTTGCGAAGTTTTTCCAGGAAAGGAACCAAGGACAATGGGAGTATGGGAGTCAAGGAGATTTTTTTTTTTTTTTAAGCTAAGTGAGCCAGAGCTTGTGATATGTTGATGGGAATGATTTAGGACAGAGGGAGAAACTGATGCTACTTGGAATGCTTGATGAAGCTTCATTTATAGCAGCATAAATCTTCCAAAGAGCTGGGTAGATACCCACTAAAGGTTTGACAATTTTCTGTCAAATGCACCAATGCAAATTCTTAGGTTGGATTTGTCTGACTTCACTTAAACCTTACTGTTATAATAGAACTGCAAAGACTATAAAGTGAAACCATCTTGGAGGTAATACTGCTGATAGTGCTTAAAGACCTAAGATACAATCATTACAGAGGTATTATCTAGGAGAAAATATTGATTTTCTTAGTGTTCTAGGTTCAAGCTATGAATCTGGGTGTGATTCTTGATACTTTTATCACACATGAGGAACTCCAAGCAAAGCCTATCATCTTCAACCTAATACTTAAGCCACACAAATTCTCAAATGTTAGCTCTGGAAAAGACTGAAGCAATGATCTTGCCCAACTCCTCAGTGTGAAGATGAAGAATTTAAAAACCTAAAAGGTATGGTATTTTCTTAAGGTTAAAAGATCAGAAATTATGTGTAGAGTGATTTCAGATCAATAATGTCGGGGTAAGGTTTTAAAAAAAAAAAAAAAACTTTATTGTTTCAAAAGTGAAAATACAAGAAAACATTCATCATGATGAGCACTGAGTAATGTATATAATTGCTGAATCACTATACTGTATACCTGAAACTAATGTAACACTGTATGTTAACTATACTGGAATTAAATTTTTAAAAGAAAGTAAAACATAAAAATCAGAGGCACAGCCAAAACCAGAATTTGGCATTCCAAGTTCAGTTCTCTTAAATTTCCTCCTACCTGGCTTTCATCAGTAACACATCAATGATATACATTTGCTGTCTTATCCCTGAATGCCTGACAATCCTATATTACTATATCAATGGACACTACAGAGATTGTAGTAACTCAGTTGACAAATGGGACCAAACAAAACACCAATGCTTTTGGCATAAGTATAGCCACTTATTTGTCAAAGCCCTACAAAAAGCCCTAGGATATGTGCAAATAGCTAACAATGTCTGCAGCAAAGTCGGCATTTCTGAGAGTAATGTGAAATGAATGTATTTTCCCATATTTTAGTAAAAATGACAGTCTGATTTCAACTTGAAAATACCAGCAACAATGACTCCATGTACAGGAAAAAGAGCCTAGAAAAATGTTCAATTCAGCCCTGTGTACAATGCTCTGCAAGCAAGGAGACAATTTCTGCTGTTACAGAACATTCACATAGTTAGTGAGATGAGAATGACATATATACTGACTTTATATCAGGAAATGGCCTTAGAAGTTATGTAATTCTTTCATTTTGCAAGTGGGGATGTTGAGACTAGGAAAAGTAAATGACTAATCAGTGATCCAGCTCATATGAGAACCCTAGTCGTCTGACTTCCTACTTATTGTTCTTACCAATAACAGCTTTAACCACTCACCCATGAGTAATTTTAATATTTAAATCCTTTCACAAAGGATTTAAGAGTGCTTCCCAACATACATACAATAGAGAAAAAAAATAAATTATTGATGGTGTTAAGTCAAGGAATATAGCAGCAGGAGAAATTCATTCACTTCAGTGAGGATGTTTCATACATTTCTACGTCTGTTACATTCTGTATTCATATTGGGATCACTCAACCTCCCAGATGATTTTTTTTTTAATTTCCAAACATTACAGTTCACTCTTTGTGCTTCTGAGTTCCAAAGATTTTGACAAATGAATAGTGTCATATATCCACAATTACAGTATCACTGCCCAACAAAAAATCCCCTATGTTTCACCAATTCAGGTTCCCTCCTCCCCCTTTCCTGGGTAACCACTGATCTTTTTACCTAGTTTTGCCTTTTCCAAAATGTCATATATTTGGAATCATACAGCATGTAGCCCTTTCAATTTGGCTTCTTTCACTTAGCAATATGCTTTTAAGATTCATCCATGTGGCTTGATAGCTCATTTCTTTTTATCATTAAGTAATATTCATTGTGTGGATTCCTTCATCTGTTGGAGGACATGGTGATTCCTTCTAGTTTCTGGCCACTATAAATAAAATTGCTATAAACATGTGCACATCAGTTTTTGTGCAGGCATATGTTTTCAAATTGGTTGGGTAAATACCTAGAAGTATGAATGCTAGATCTTATAAGATTATGTTTAGCTCCATAAGAAACTGCCAAACTGTGTTCCAAAGTGTACACTTCTTATTGTTGAGTCTCGGAGTTCTTTGTATATTTGGATATAAGTCCTTTATCAGATACGTGTTTTCCAAATATTTTCCCCCAGTCTGTGTTTTTTTTTTTTTTTTTTTTTATTCTCTTAACAGTGTCTTTCACAGAGCAAGGTTTTAGTTTAATAAGATCCAACTTACCAATTTTTTCTTCTATGGATTGTGCTTCTGGTGCTATAGCTGAAAACTCTGCCAAAACCAAGGTCGCCTGGATTTACTCCTATGTTTTCTTCTAGAAGGTTTATACCTTGCATTTAGATTGTGGTCCAAAAAGACTCGTTTTGAATTAATTTTTGTCAATGATGTAAAATCTGTGTCTAGGATTTTTTTGCACAGGGATGTCCAATTTTGCCAGCATTATTTTTTGAAAAGATTATCCTTTTTCTATGTAATTGTCAAATGTCACTTGACTATATTTGTGTGGGTCCATTTCCGAACTCTCTGTTCTGTTCCATTGATCCATTTGTCTATTCTTGCACCAGTAGTATACTGCCCTGATCACTGCAGCTTGATAGTAAGTCTTGCAACCAGGAAATGTGAATCTTCCAACCTTGTTCTTCCTCCTGTTGATGTTAACTATTCCAAATCTTTTGTCTCTCTACATAAACTTTAGAATCAGTTTGTTGGTATTTAACAAAATAGTTTGCTGGAATTTTTATTGGGATTTCATTGAATCCATAGATCAAGTTGGGAAGGACTTATTGTTTTCCAACCTATGACCATAATACAACTCGCCATTTATTTAGATCTTTTATTTCCTTCATTAGTTTTGGTGGGGGTTTTTTCTATATAAATGTCCTGCACTTATTTTGTTAGATTTATATGTCAGTTTTTTAGTTTTTTGTAATGGTATTATACATGGTAGATTTAGCCAATTTCAAATTCCAATTGTTCATTGCTGGTACATAGGAAAACAACTGACTTTATATATTAACTTTGTATCCTGCAACCTTGCTCTATACACTTACCAGTTCCAGGAGTTTTTTGGTCAATTCTTAGTAACATTCTACATAGACAGTCATGTCATCTGTGAACGAAGAGTTTTATCTCTTCTTTTTCAATCTACACACATTTGATTTCCTTTTCTTCTCTTATTGCATCAGCTAAGGTCATTCAGTACCGTGTTGAAAAAGAATGGTGAGAAAGGACATGTCTGTCTTATTCCCAATCTTAGGGAGAAAGCACACAGTTTTTCATCATTAAGTATGATGTTAGCTGTAGGTTTTTGGTAAGATGTTCTTTATCAGGTTGAGAAAATTCACTTCTATTTTGTCAAAGACTGTTTCAGCATTAAATTTTGGTCATTATTATTCAAATATTTATTCTTTCTTTTGATATTCTAACTACACATATGTTAAATCTGTTGAAACTGCCCCATGATTCTTGGATGTTCTGTTTTTTTAACTCTTCGCATTTCTGCCAGAGAAGTGTCTATTGCCATATCTTCAAGTATGCTGATAACTTCCTTGGCTATGTCCAGTCTATTGATTAGCCCACAAAAGCATTTTTCATTGCTTTTGTGTTAAAAGCATTTTTCATTGCTTTTGTGTTAAAAGCATTCTTCATTGCTTTTGTGTTAAAAGCATTCTTCATTGCTTTTGTGTTATTTCTCACATTTTTTTAAATTGAATAACTTTGACATGTAATATTGTGTAAGTTTAAGGTATACAGCATGATTTATACATTGTAATTTAGTTGTGATGTAGTGATATTTATCACATTACATAATTAACAGCACAAGATTATTGTCTATATTCATTATATTGTGCATTAAATCTCTATGGTTTATTTCCTACTTGTTACAGGTTTATACCCTTAAGCACCACCACTCTTATTCCGCCCCCCATCCCTAGGTAACCACTATTTTACTCTGTTTTATACAGATTTAACTTTTTTAGATTCTAATATAAGTGGTATCACATAGCACTTACCTTTCTCTAACTTATTTTGCTTAGCATAATGTGCTCAAGGGCCATCCATGTTGTTGCAAATAGAGAAATATCCTCCCCTTTCTTATGGTTGAATATTCCATCGTGTATATATACATCTTTTTTTTTTATCTGTTCATCCACTGGTTGACATTTAGGTTGTTTCCATATCCTGGCTTTTATAAATAATGCTGTGATAAGCAAGGGAGTGCATATATCTCACTGAAATCCTGTTCTCATTTCCTTTGAAGATATACCCAGAAGTGAAGTTGCAGGATCATAAGGGAGATCTATTTCTAAATTTTTGAGGAACCTCTATATTGTTTTCCTTAGTGTTTAGACCAATTTACATTCCCACTAGCAATGCACAGGGGTTCTTTTTCTCCACATCCTCTCCAACACTTATTTCTTGTCTTTTTGATACTAACCATTCTGACTGTTGTGATATATTATCTCATTGTGATTTTGATTTACATTTCCTTGATGAGTAGAGATGTTGAGCATCTTTTCATGTGTCTATTGGCAATCTGTATATCTTCTTTGGAAACGTCTATTCAGGTCTCTGCCCACTTTTTAATTGGATTGTTTTTTTTATTTTAGTGTTGAATTATATAATTTATATATTTTGGATAGTAACCCCTTATCAGATTTGATCAGCAAATATCTTCTATACACTAGGTAGCCTTTTGTGGTTGGACGTTTTAACTTTCAGTATTTTAAACATGTCATTCCACTCTCTACTGGCTTGTAGAGTTTCTGCTGAGAAATGTGCTGATAGCCTAATAGGTGTTCCTTTGCAGGTTACTGTCTTTTCCTTGCTTGGCTGCCTTTAAAATTCTTTATCATATGGCACAAAAACAGACACATAGACCAATGGAATAGAATAGAAACCCCAGAACTAGACCCACAAACGTATGGCCAACTAATCTTTGACAAAGCAGGAAAGAACATCCAATGGAAAAAAGACAGTCTCTTTAACAAATGGTGCTGGGGGAACTGGACAGCAACATGCAGAAGGTTGAAACTAGACCACTTTCTCACACCATTCACAAAAATAAACTCAAAATGGATAAAGAACCTGAATGTGAGACAGGAAACCATCAAAACCCTAGAGGAGAAAGCAGGAAAAGACCTCTCTGACCTCAGCCATAGCAATCTCTTACTCAACACATCCCCCAAGGCAAGGGAATTAAAAGCAAAAATGAATTACTGGGACCTTATGAAGATAAAAAGCTTCTGCACAGCAAAGGAAACAACCAACAAAACTAAAAGGCAACCAACGGAATGGGAAAAGATATTTGCAAATGACATATCGGACAAAGGGCTAGTATCCAAAATCTATAAAGAGCTCACCAAACTCCACACCCGAAAAACAAATAACCCAGTGAAGAAATGGGCAGAAAACATGAATAGACACTTCTCTAAAGAAGACATCCGGATGGCCAACAGGCACATGAAAAGATGCTCAACGTCGCTCCTTATCAGGGAAATACAAATCAAAACCACACTCAGATATCACCTCACGCCAGTCAGAGTGGCCAAAATGAACAAATCAGGAGACTATAGATGCTGGAGAGGTTGTGGAAAAACGGGAACCCTCTTGCACTGTTGGTGGGAATGCAAACTGGTGCAGCCACTCTGGAAAACAGTGTGGAGGTTCCTCAAAAAATTAAAAATAGACCTACCCTATGACCCAGCAATAGCACTGCTAGGAATTGACCCAAGGGATACAGGAGTACTGATGCATAGGGGCACTTGTACCCCAATGTTTATAGCAGCAGTCTCAACAACAGCCAAATTGTGGAAAGAGCCTAAATGTCCATCAACTGATGAATGGATAAAGAAATTGTGGTTTAGGGCGCCTGGGTGGCGCAGTCGGTTAAGCGTCCGACTTCAGCCAGGTCACGATCTCGCGGTCCGTGAGTTCGAGCCCCGCGTCAGGCTCTGGGCTGATGGCTCGGAGCCTGGAGCCTGTTTCCGATTCTGTGTCTCCCTCTCTCTCTGCCCCTCCCCCGTTCATGCTCTGTCTCTCTCTGTCCCAAAAATAAATAAAAAAAAAAAAAAAAAAAAAAGAAATTGTGGTTTATATACACAATGGAGTACTACATGGCAATGAGAAAGAACGAAATATGGCCCTTTGTAGCAACGTGGATGGAACTGGAGAGTGTGATACTAAGTGAAATAGCCATACAGAGAAAGACAGATACCATATGTTTTCACTCTTATGTGGATCCTGAGAAACTTAACAGGAACCCATGGGTGAAGGGAAGGAAAAAAAAAAAAAAAAAAAGAGGTTAGAGTGGGAGAGGGCCAAAGCATAAGAGACTCTTGAAAACTGAGAACAAACTGAGGGTTGATGGGGGGTGGGAGGGAGGGGAGGGTGGGTGATGGGTATTGAGGAGGGCACCTTTTGGGATGAGCACTGGGTGTTGTATGGAAACCAATTTGAAAATAAATTTCATATATTGAAAAAAAATTCTTTATCATAGACTTTTAACAGTTTTACTATAATATGTATTTGAGATAGTCATTTTGCACTGAGATAATAAGGTGTTCTATCAGCTTTGTGGACTTGAATAACCAGTTTCTTCTCCAGGTTTGGGAAGTTCTCAGCTATTATTTATTTAAATAAACTCTCTGTCCCTTCACCCTCCCTTCTCCTTCTGGAATAATCTTTATACTTATGCTGGCTTTTCTAATGGAGTGTAATAACTCTCATGGGCTTTCTTCACTTTTTAAAAATCTTACTTCTCTGTCTTCTCTCCCTTGAATCATTTCTAGATTCCTATCTTTTAGCTTGCTAATTCTTTCATCTGTTCTATTTCCAATGCATTCGAATGCATTCTTCATGGTATTTTTTGAGTTCTTCAACTCCAGAATTTGTTTAGTTCTTTTTCAGAATTTATTCTCTTTAGTAAAGTACTACTTTTCATTAATTTTATTCCTGAAATCACTGCATTGCCTTTGTAATTTTTCTTGTAACTTGTTGAATTTCTTTATAATAGCTCTTTTGAATTCTTTATCAGTTAGACCACTATATTCCACACCTTTGGATTCAGTGCTGGAAAACTGTCATTTTCTTTTGGTGATACTGTACTACCATGACTTTCCAAGGGGTTGATAAGGGCCTCTGCCGCCACATCTGAAGTAGCAAACACCTTCCTTATTTAGGGAGGACATTGTTTATTTTAATTCTAACAGTTCAAAAGGTTGGTGATTAGGAGTCTTTCTTTTGCTTTCCAGAAGGTGGTGCTATAGCACAAGTTTTTGGTTTCTCTTACCAGAGCTGATTGGCCACTAAAATTGAAAGCACACCATGTTTTTCAAGTGCCTTCACTTTACTCCTCCTGTGTCATAAAGATTCTGCTGTCCCACTGCTGAACCTGCCACTGATTCCTCTGCTGCCACAGGTTCCACTGCCAATTCCCTTGCTCCACAGCCTCCTCCAAGGTCCAATCAACCCACTTTCAGGTACACAGATGGGTGGATATCTTGGATGTCCTGGAATGCTGTACAGGTTTTTGGTTTTGTTTTTTGTTTTGTTTTTTTGGTTATAAACATCCAATTAGTTGTAAATAAAAAAGAAAAAGGGAATGACTCATACCATGATGCTGATGTCACTTCCATTTCTTTTTCATTCTTTGTTTTCATCTCTCTGCCTATGTTATCTTTCACATTGTCTAATTTTTCATATATTCCTTAACCTGTTAATCACTGTTACTTTAAATTTCCTGTCTGATGATTCCAAAATTTGTGCCATTTGAGTCTGTTTTCATGCTTGCTTTCTCTCTTCAAACTGTGTTTTCCTATTCCTTTTAGCATGCCTTGTAATTTTTTGTTGAAAGCCAGACGTGATTTATCAGGAATCAGAGCTAGGGTAAATACTCCTTTAGTGTGAGGTTTTAGGTTATCTGGCTAAGAGTTTGGCTGTATAATATTTGGCATATCAGTAGGTGCCAGAGACTTCAAATTCCTCTAGCATCCATTTGTATCTCCCCTGTTGTCATGGTTTCCCTGAGAACTACGCCCCCCCTGCCCTCTCCCCCATAGAGTCTGTGTGTTGAAGCTACTTTGGCTGTAATCCAGTTATTCTATCAGAGCCCTATTGGTGTAACAGTAAGATGGGGGGGAAGCATTCTATAATCTTATGATTAAATCTCAGTCTTATGGTGGGCATGTGTCCTTCACAAGCATTTCTCAGCTTCTATCCTCTCTCCTCACTTGAGTTGAGACAGTAAGAGTGGAGACGGGTAGAGTTGAAGAAATGTCCTTTTCCCAGGTAGGATAAGCTCTGGTAAAGTCTCTTCCCCTAAAGAGGAGACCTTTATTATGAAAGCTGTAGGTATATTTTATAATGGTTCCTCTTGTTCTCTTCCTGCCAGAATCAAAACAAGATCCTTCTTGGCTCTTCACAGTGAGATCCTGGATGTAAAACCCATGATAGTGTGGGTTTCTTTTCTAAGAAGAATCTTAGTCTTCTCTAAGATTACAAACCCAGGAGTTTTTCATTCTCAAACTAGTCCACACTCAGCTTCCAGCAATTCATCAAAATTATCAATTAGGTGCTCCTAACAGTTCATGACTCCAGCAGTTTCTGCTCCAATAAGCAGATCTCAACTATGATTTTCTAAATTCACCTAACTCTCCATATTTTAGGGTAGCAATCTCAAGTTCTCTGATAAGAAAACTTACTTATTACTGATTTCTTATTGTCCAAGAAGAGTCACTGATTTTCATTTTGTTGTTTCTTGTGTAAGGGTGGAAGTGGTAATTTCTAAGTTCTTTATATGTCAAAACTGATACCTGCTGCTCACATTTTCATCCTTATGGTTTAATCAGTTGCTCTCTTGAACAATCACTTGAGCAACATATTATATGAAATTCAGGTAACTTGGCAGGCAGATTTAGATATGCCTCAGTGTTGGATTCGGCTCTTGGACAAATACTAAGCTTCCCTCGTTCCAACTGGTGGTGATGTGGGGTCACAGTGATATCATTAGGGGATGGTTTTATAAGGTGAGAAAGTAGTTTAAACTAGTATGGAACTGGAATGAGAAGGAACTCTTGGGAATGGCATGTGGTGGGGGAGAGGGATGATAAACACAAGTGTTCTTTTTAGAAACTATTCTCAGCACTGTTATGACACTCCCAACAGAATCTTTGGACTAGGTCAGGGAAAACAAAATTATCAAAGAGATTTCCAGTCCCCATGCTTCTTTCTGGGTTTCTCTCTGCCCATGCCTCTCTCCTTGTTTCAACACTGCCTTTGTATTCCCTTCCTCAATGCTTTTATCTTGATTTATTCACTGGGCCCACTTCGAAATGCTAGAGCTTAATTGTTACCAGAAGGGCTAATACTAGAATAAGAGATAATAATAGAGGCAACCTGTCCATCATTTCAAGGAACAGTTTGCATCAGGAGAAAATTTCCTACCACTAGCATATTTAAACAGAGAAGAAACAATTGCTTGTCAGGAAAAAAAGTAAATTACTGTTATCTTACACCACACAAACATACAAAGGTTAATGACTGGAATAACTGACACTCATTCTGGGGAAAAAAATTCTAAGTCTTGATTCCTTTTTTACATATATATATATATATATATATATATATATATATATATATATACATACACACACACACATACACACAGCATAACAGCATATCTTAATTTAATGTCTTTGATAATGCAGCTGAGAATCATTCAGAAATCATTTACTATTAAAGGGATCATTAATTTGTTGGAAAGAAAATGTATTCATGCTGTCAAGATCTCCAACTTACATCAAACCTATTATTTCAAAAACATGCAAATGGTCTATCAAATAACCTTCAGATGGCCTATTGATATCTACATGTTCTTATGGATATGATAGATAAGAAATTTAAATAAGTCAAATGCAAACTGGCGCAGCTGCTGTAAAAAACAGTATGGAGGTTACTCAAAAAGTTAAAAATAGAATTATGATATGATCCAGTAATTCCACTACAGGGTATTTACCCAAAGAAAATGAAAACACTAATTTGAAAAGATATATGCATCCCTATGTTTAGTGCAGCATTATTTATAACAGCCAAATTATGGAAACAACCCAAGTATCCATCAATAGATGAATGGATAAAGCAGATATATAAATAATGAAATCTTCCCATTTGCAACAACATGGATAGATCTAGAGGGCACAATGCTAAGTGAAATATGTCAGTCAGAGAAAGATAAAGACCACATGATTTCACTCATATGTGGAATTTAAGAAACAAAACAAACAGAAAAAAGAGACAAACCAAAAACCAGGCTCTTAACATAGAGAACAGATTGATGGCTATCAGAAGAGAGGAGGGTGAGGGGATGGGTGAAATAGTTGAAGAGGGTTAAAGAGTGCACTTATGAGGAACACTAAGTAAAAAGTCTAAAATTATCGACTTGCTATGTTGCATACCTAAAACTATTATAACACTGTATGTTAACTATACTGGAATTAAAGGTAAAAAAAAGAAAAAAACATGTCTAAAGAAATTTAAACAGGTTAAGAAATAAATAGGGAAACTGACAAAAAGATAAAGATCAAATTCTAGGCACAGTCACTTGTTAAACAGGATGGGACCTATGGAGTATGTTCTTAAAATACTTTCCTAGGTGATTTTGATGTAGGTAGTAGGACACACTTGAGAAGCTACATTCTAAAATGATCAAAATACAGAATGTGTTTGAAGTATATTTATGTAGTTATTTTTTAGTTTTAGCACTTTTATAGAACCAACTCAATTTATATACTTATTTTAAGTATTTGCATTATATTTTTTCATAAAATCTTCCCTGTTTGTCCTATAGTAACAAGAAAAGCAAGCCAAAGAAGTGGATAAAGCAAAACACCAGAGAGAGTAGAAAAGGTCAATCCCTGTAAAGTAAGAGTAAAAATTAAGTTATTAACAGATAAGATGCTGAGAGAACTGAATCTAACTCAAAATTAAAGTTATAAATATAAAACCAACTTTCTGAAATCAAGCTGTAACCAAAGAAGTAATAGATTACTCTTACTCAGCCTACAGGCATGTCTAATCCAAGTTTATATTGTACAGGGCTAAAATCAATGCAACATAAAATACTGAAAATAAAGTCCCTCCCTGAACCCTATATTTCTATATTTTTAAGATTGTTCTGGTACTGCTCAGCTTCTGGACTGTATTTGACATTTATTTCAAATATCTTTGTTCATGTTTCACTAGAAAACAGAAGATTTAAAAGTATCACTGTATTTTCACATCTGATATTATCTGCTTAAAACTATCATTTTTTTTGTTAGAATTTAATACACACGCTTCCATACAATTTTTAATATACACAAAGTACAAAACTTTAAGGGTGACTACCAGAGGGTAAATACTATTGCCACTTAGAGAGAAATTAATAAACCACCCACACTTCTACTTGCCAATATCACTCTAATGAGGAAAGTAAAAGGACTCTGTACTTTAGAACCAGATCAGGTTTGGGCTTGAATTTTTCCTCTACTATTTGTTACCATGAGCAATTTATTTAATCTCTACGAGACTTGGTAAACAAGGATAGTTTTTGGCTTTTTTTATTAAACCCTGTGTCAGAGGGGGTGCCTGGGTGGCTCAGTCGGTTAAGCGCCCGACTTCAGCTCACGTCATCATCTCACACTCCATGAGTTCGAGCCCCGCGTCAGGCTCTATGCTGACAGCTCAGAGCCTGGAGCCTGCTTCAGATTCTGTGTCTCTCCCTCTCTCTGCCCCTCCCCTGCTCACACTCTGTGTCTGTCTCAAAAATAAATAAAAACTTAAGAAAAACCCTTGTATCAAAGGCTGATTTTCAACGAAACAGGGATGGTTTTGAACATGAAGATAATATCTGTGAAATGCCCTAGCACAAAGATCAGCATAGAGTGGTCAACAAAATTAATATATAAAACTCCCTTCTTTCGTCCCCTCTGCCCACTAATCCTCTTGTTCATTACCACAAAATATATTTTTTTTAATCTTTAGGTCATAAAATAAAACGAAGATACAGAAAGCCACACCAAAAAATGTATTGCTTAATGAGTTTGATGAGTTGTTAGGAGGTAAACACCATATATCCACCGTTCAGGTTAAGAAATAGAATTTTGCCTACCAGCAGCTTCCTTGGTACCCTATCACAACCTTAACCTATTCCCCTCTCCTCCCCTCCCCATAAAGTAACCTCTATCCTGAGTTTTTAGTAATCACCTTCTGATGTTTGCACCCCAGTGTACAGTCTTAGACATTATAGAGATGCCCATTTAAAAAAACGGTATATGTCTTCTAAATCCCTTTTAATCCACAGGATTCCCTCCTTCATCTGTTTCTTCCTCTTGTGGTGGATCTGTTGAAGAACATGGAGCCACTGACCCATACATAGAATTTTCCACAGGGAAGATCAACATGTTCCTCAGCCCTATGTACTTCCTACAAATTGTCAGCTGGATCCAGAGGCTTGATCAGACTCATGTTAGATGCCTTTATGTTCTTTTATCAGGAGTGCATAATGTCTGCTTGTCTCTTTTTTGTGTGTGATATTAACTGCTGCTGATGTTCAATGTTTAGATACATTTTGCACTAGGAGCTGAAAAATGGAAATACTCTATTTTTGTCATTTTTATGCAAAATTTTATTTCTATATCCCAGCAACCAATAAATAAAAATAAAATCCAAAAAGTAATACCATTTATAATAACATTTAAAAAAAGCCACCAAGCACCCATGGATGAAGACAACAAAATATGTGAAAGACTTCCACACTGAAAAACAACAAAATGAAACTGAGGGAGGGTACAGAAGCATCAAATAAATGGTGGGATACATCATGTTTATGAACTAGAAGATTCACAATTACAAAGATGTGTACACACACACACACACACACACACACCACATCTTCTTTATCCATTCATCAGTCGATGGTCATTTGGGCTCTTTCAATATTTGGCTATTGATCATAGTGCTTCTATAAACTTTGGAGTGCACATGCCCCTTCGAATCAGCACTCTTGTATCCTCTGGATAAATACCTAGTAGAGCAATTGCTGTGTCATAGGGTAGTTCTATTTTTAATTTTATGAGGAATCTGCATTCTGTTTTCCAGAGTGGCTGCACCAGTTTGTGTTCCTACCAACAGTATAAGAGGCTTCCCCTTACTCTGCATCCTCGCCAACATCTGTTGTTTCCTGAGTTGTTAATTTTAGCCTTTCTGACAGATGTGAGGTGGTATCTCATTGTGGTTTTGATTTGTATTTCCCTGATGATGACTGATGTCGACCATTTTTTCATGTGTGTGTTAGCCACTGGTATGTCTTCTTTGGAGAAGTATCTGTTCATGTCTTTTGCCCATTTCTTAACTGGATTATTTATTTTTTAGGTGTCAAGTTTGGTAAGTTCTTTACTTTTTTTTTTTTTTTTTTTTTTTTTTTGGGACAGAGAGAGACAGAGCATGAACGGGGGAGGGGCAGAGAGAGAGGGAGACACAGAATCGGAAACAGGCTCCAGGCTCCGAGCCATCAGCCCAGAGCCTGACGCGGGGCTCGAACTCACGGACCGCGAGATCGTGACCTGGCTGAAGTCGGACGCTTAACCGACTGCGCCACCCAGGCGCCCCTGGTAAGTTCTTTATACATTTTGGATGCTAGTCCTTTATCTGATATGTCATCTACAAATATCTTCTCCCATTCTGTAAGTTGTCTTTTAGTTTTGTTGTTTCCTTCACTGTGCAGAAGACTTTTTATCTTGATGAAGTCTCAATAGTTCACTTTTGCTTTTGTTTCCCTTGCCTCCAGAGACCTGTCTAGTAAGAAGCTGCTATGGCTAAAGTCAAAAAGGATGCTGCCTGTGTCATCCTCTAGGATTTTGATGGTTTCCTGTCTCACATTTAGGTGTTTCATCCATTTTATATTTGTTTTTCTGTATGGTATTATAAATTGGTCCAGTTTCATTCTTCTACATGTTACTGTCCAGTTTTTCCAGCACCATTTGTTTAAAGTCTTTTTTCCATTGGACATTCTTTCTTGATTTGTCAAAAATGAGTTGACCAAATAGTTTTCTATCCATTTCTGGGTTCTCTATTCTGTTCTATTGATCTATGTGTCTGTTTTTGTGCCAGGACAATACTGTCTTGATGATTACAGATTTGTAGGATAGCTTGAAGTCTGGAAAAGCAGACAAAGACCCCACTGAAAAAGAGAATTACAGACCAACATCCCTAATGAACATGGATGCAGAAATTCTCAACAAGATACTGGCAAATCAAATCCAACAGTACATTAAAAGAATTATTCACCATGATCAAGTGGGATTTATTCCTGGGCTGTGGGGTGGTTCAATATCCACAAATCAATCAATGTGATACACATTAATCAACAAAAGGATAAGAACCATATGATCCTCTCAATAGATGCCAAAAAAGCATTTGACAAAATACAGCATCCGTTTTTGATTAAAAAAAAAAAACAAAAAAAAAACCTCAAGAAAGTAGGGATAGAAGGAACATACCACAACATCATAAAGGCCATATATGAAAGACCCACAGCTAGTATCATCCTCATTGGGGAAAAACTGACAGCTTTTCCTCTACAGTAAGGAACATGACAGGGATGTCCACTCTCACCATTGTTCAACACAGTACTGGAAGTCCTAGCCTCAGCAATCAGACAACAAAAAGAAATAAAAGACATCCAAACCAGCAAGGAAGAGGTCAAACTTTCATTCTTTGCAGACAACATGATACTCCATGTGGAAAACCTGAAAAACTCCACCAAAAAATTACTAAAACTGATCCATAAATTCTGTAAAGTTGCAGAATATAAAACCAGTGTATAGAAATCTGTTGCATTTCTGTACACCAATAATGAAACAGCAGAAAGAGAAAGCAAGAAGTCGATCCCATTTACACTTGTATCAACAACCATAAGATACTTAGGAATAAACCTAACCAAAGAGGTTAAAAGATCTGTATAGTGAAAACTATAGAACACTTATGAAAGAAATTGAAGATTAAAGAAAGAAATAGAAAAATATTCCATGCTTATGGATTGGAAAGACAAATATTGCTAAAATGTCTATACTACCCAAAGCAATCTACACATTCAATGCAATCCCTGTCAAAATAATGCCAGCATTTTTCACAGAGCTAGAACAAACTATTTAAAATTTATATGGAACAAGAAAACACCTCAAATAGCCAAAGTAATGTTGAAAAAGAAAAGCATGGTAAGAGGAATCACAATTCCAAACTTCAAGCTTTATTACAAAGCTGTAATCATTAAGGCTTTCTTATCTAATATATGTATTTTAGAAGATAAATTTTCTTCTATACTCATTTTTGTTTTATCCCTCAAATACTGTGTAATGTTTTATTATTCAATACTAGATATTTTTAAATTACATTAACTATTGGGGCGCCTGGGTGGCTCAGTCGGTTGGGCGTCCAACTTCGGCTCAGGTCATGATCTCGCGGTCCATGAGTTCGAGCCCCGCGTCGGGCTCTGTGCTGACAGCTCAGAGCCTGGAGCCTGTTTCAGATTCTGTGTCTCCCTCTCTCTCTGACCTTCCCCCATTCATGCTCTGTCTCTCTCTGTCTCAAAAATGAATAAACGTTAAAAAAAATTTTTTTTTAAATAAATTGCATTAACTACTTTGTTTTTAATTTTTCAAAATACATGAAAATTTAAAAATTTTATCTTTTTGTATTTACTTCTAATTTCATTATGTTGTAGTCAAAGATTATTCTTTGTAATATCTATTTTTGAAATTCATTGCTATACTATGACTTGTTCATATTATTTTTGTATAAATGTTCCATGTACACTTGAGGAAAAGGTATATTCTTAAATTGCTAGACATAAAATCTGTATATCCAAAAGGTCAGGCATAATGCTTTAAAATTTTTAATTCTGGGGCGCCTGGGTGGCTCGGTCGGTTAAGCATCCGACTTTAGCTCATGATCTCGTGGTCTGTGAGTTCGAGCCCCGCGTCGGGCTCTGTGCTGACAGCTCACAGACTGGAGCCTGTTTCAGATTCTGTGTCTCCCTCTCTCTCTGACCCTCCCCCGTACATGCTCTGTCTCTCTCTGTCTCAAAAATAAATAAACGTTCAAAAAAATTTTTTTAATTTTTAATTCTGCCTTCTTGACCTATCAATGTTAAACTTCTCAACAGTAATACAAGATGCTAGAAGAAAGAAGTAATTTTCTAAATTTTGGCGAAGAATTATTTTCAACCTACAATTCTATACTACACTGTAAATCAAATGTATGAGTAGAATAACAAAATTTTTGAACATGAAATTTCTCAGAAGATTCATCTCTTAGGTACCCTTTCTTTAAAAAAAACTCCTAGAAGTTGTGCTCCTGAAGAATTAAAGTAAAGCAAAAAGGAAAAAGTGGGATCTGTCAAACAGTAGCTACTCCCTAAGACAGCAGTAAAAAGAAGCCCCTGAATACAACAGGCCTAGAAAGCGAATATACAGCTTGAAACAGAATGGAGATTTCTGGGAGGGAGATCTCCAGAGAGGGGATGGAAGAAGGGACAATTGGTAGATTTTTCAGATATTGTTAGTACTTGATTGTATTAGACACATCTCTTGCTCCTCATCAGATTCTCTTGGTTTTACTCTGTCTTGAGCTGCCACCATAGTGATTCTGTGGGGGCTCAAAGAGTTCCACTCGGGGTGTCTCTGGCTCCTCCCACAACTTCCAGATTCAGATAAAGTATCACACTATGGATAGTAAAATGTCGCTTCCCCCAAATTGCCAAAGACACATCTGATGGTACATACAAGAAGGGTGGGGAGAGAGTTTATTCTTCATGGGGAAAATTTTAACTAGTGGGAAGCAGAAAACATAGGAAAATTAAAAGATAAAATCCCTTTCCCTCTTTCTGGTAGATTATTCTAGCAATTTTCAGTACAGCCCATAAGGAAATGTCCTGAGTGGGTGAGTAATGAAATCTGCCAAACGACCAGCTGTTATCTCTTCATAGCTTGTTGCAAAGCAGTAGCCAGTGAAGTAATGCATCACCTTGCATTTGCTTCCTATTTGTCCTGCCTCACTTCCCTCTACCTTCATCATTCTTGCTGCCCTGACATTGCACCTCCCAGAATTAGCATTTAATGCTTGCTTCAAGCTGTTGTCTAAGGAACATGGAGCAAGTCACAAATATATAATGGATTCTGAGAAACCATGTAAGTTTTTAATTTGTTTGTAAAAATTATTCAAGGAAAAACATCAGAATATTGTTAACTCCAGGGTGCAGCGTGTTGGGGGAATTGTGTATGGTAAGCATTGTAATCATGGTATATATCATCTAACTCTGCAGAAAACTGTATTTACATAATTATAATAACATAAACACTAATCACTGATATAAGTACAAACTGTGGAGTAATTAAATTTGGTAGATGGAGAGTAGAGGATGAGTGTGAGAGCTAAAATTCTCTCTACCAGGTAATGAGAAAGAAGGACTACACAATCAGAATCCTATTCTTAGCCCTCAAGTAATTCAATGTGTGATCTTGCACAAGTTGCCTAGTTTACCTTTGTCTCAGTCTCTTCACTTGCCAAATGGAAATAATACCTGTCATGCCTTTTGCAGCAGGGTTGTTGTAAAGGCAAAATGAAACATGTGGAAGTATACTGAAAAAACAGAAAGAGGCATGAAAAACAGCAGCAAGTTCAGAGCAGCATTTTGGGATCAAAGGAAGAAAAGTGGGCTATGAAACCAAATCCCCTACCTACCATTTCTTTGAAAGCTAAACTGAATGGGGCAAAGCTAAGAATTTTAAGAATATTATGACCCTTTGGTATTTAAAAACAACAACAACAACAACAACCAGGGCACCTGGGTGGCTCAGTCGGTTAGGTGGCCGACTTCGGCTCAGGTCATGATCTCACGGTCCGTGAGTTCGAGCCCCGCGTCGGGCTCTGTGCTGACTGCTCAGAGCCTGGAGCCTGTTTCAGAGTCTGTGTCTCCCTCTCTCTCTGACCCTCCCCCGTTCATGCTCTCTCTCTGTCTCAAAAATAAATAAACGTTAAAAAAAATTTTTTTAATAAAAAAAAAAACAACCAAAAACTCTTTTCCCTAGTAAGAAGGAAGATATGATCATACCTGGCTTCTACAGGTAATTTTGATTAAAATAACCTAACTTGTTTTCCTGGCTCTAATCTCTCTTCCCACCAATATCTCTATCTAGTTTACCATTCCTAACCTAACTCTTTATCTTGTTATCCACAGATCAGGGACCCAAAAAGGTTCCAGATCCCTCAATTAAGGTTCTATCTTCTCTCCATAAGCCTGTATTAATTTCTCTGGTCCACTCAGATTTGGTTTTTTCCCCTCTTCTAAGAGTCAACTTAATTTTTTTTTCTTGGAAGTATAACCAATAGTCAACTTTTAATATTAAATTCTACCTTGTCTTTACAAATCTTGACTCCCTCAGACACTGCATAAATTTGATAATATCAAACATGTCTATTGCTTCTCCCTAAGTGCTAACCACAGTTCTAATCAGGTGTCAGGTATTTAGAAACAAACAAACCAAACAAACAAAAAAGCCAGAAATGAGTAGAACAGAAGTTCCTTACTTAACCTCTTTAAGCTTCTAGTTTTTCTTCTGTACATGTGAACAATACCTTACTGAGATACTATGAGACTTTTAAAAATCATACACATGAGAACTTTTCTTATTTCTTGAGATAGGCCTGAAATGCAAAGTATTTTCCTCTTACAACTGCCTTCCCCGCATCCCAAAGGGTTTGGATTGTTTTGTTTTCATTTTCATTTGTTTCCATACACTTTTTAATTTCTTCTTTAATTGCCTAGTTGACCCATTCATTCTTTAGTAAGATGTTCTTTAACCTCAATGCATTTGGAGGTTTTCCAAACTTTTTCCTGTGGTTGATTTCAAGTTTCATAGCATTGTGAACTGAAAGTGTGCATAGTATGATCTCAATTCTTTTATATTTATTAAGGGCTGTTTTATGACGCAGTTTGTGATCTATCTTAGAGAATGTTCCATGTGCACTAAAGAAGAATGTATATTCTGCTTTAGGATGAAAAGTCCTAAATATATCTGTCAAGTCCATCTGGCCCAGTGCAGGGCTGGTTGAATATTCGCAAATCAATCAATGTGATACATCACATTAGTAAAAGAAAGGATAAGAACCATATGATCCTGTAAATAGATGCAGAAAAAGCATTTTACAAAATACAACATCCTTTCCTAATAAAAACCTTCAAGAAAGTTGGGATAGAAGGAACATACTTAAGCATCATAAAAGCCATACATGAAAATCCCACAGCTAATATCATCTTCAATGGGTGGGGGAAAACTGAGAGCTTTTCCCCTGAGATCAGGAACACGACAGATGTCCACTGTCACCCCACTGTTATTTAACATTAGTTTTGGAAGTCCTGGAATCAGCAATCAGACAACAAAATGAAATAAAAGGCATCAAAATTGGCAAAGAAGTCAAACTTTCACTTTTCCCAGGTGACATGAAACTCTACATGGAAAATCTGAAATACTCCCCCAAAAGACTGCTAGAACTGATACATGAATTCAGCAAAAGTCGCAGGGTACAAAATTAATGTACAGAAATTGGTTGCATTTTTATACACCAATAATGAAGCAACAGAAAGAGAAATAAAGAAACTGATCCCACTTACAACTGCACCAAGAACCATAAAATACCTAGGAATAAACCTAACCAAAGATGTAAAAGACCTGTATGCTGAAAACTATAGAAAGCTTATTAAGGAAATTGAAGACAACACAAAGAATGGAAAAACATTCCATGCTCATGGATTGGAAAAATAAATATTGTTAAAATATCAATACTACCCAAAGCAATCTACACGTTCAATGCAATCCCAATCAAAATTGCACTGGCATTCTTCTCAAAGCTAGAATAAACAATTCTAAAATTTGAATGGAACCACAAAAGACCCCAAATAGCCAAAGTAATACTGAAGTAGCAAACCAAAGCAGAAGACAACACAATCCCAGACTTTAGCCTCTACTATAAAGCTGTAATCAACAAGACAGTATGGTATTGGCACAAAAACAGACATATAGACAAAGGGAATAGAATAGAGAACCCAGAATAGGACCTACAAATGTATGGCCAACTAATCTTTGACAAAGCAGGAAATAGTATCCAATGGAAAAAAAGACAGTCTCTTTAGCAAGTGGTGCTGGGAGAACTGGACAGCAACATGTAGAAGAATGAAACTAGACCACTTGCTTACAGCATACACAAACATAAGCTCAAAATGGATGAAACATCTGAATGTGAGACGGGAAACCATCAAAACCCTACAGGAGAAAGCAGGTGACAACCTCTTTGACCTCAGCCACAGCAATTTCTTACTCAACACAATTCCAAAGGCAAGGGAATTAACAGCAAAAATGAACTATTGGGACCTCATCACGATAAAAAGCTTCTGCACAGCAAAGGAAACCATCAACAACACTAAAAGACAACAGATGGAATGGGACAAGATATTTGCAAATGACCTATCAGATAAAGGGTTAGTATCCAAAATCTATAAAGAACTCACCAAACTCCACACCCAAAAAACAAATAATCCAGTGAAGGAATGGGCAGAAGACATGAATAGACACTTTTCCAAAGAAGACATCCAGATGGCCAACTGACACATGAAATGATGCTCAACGCCACTCATCATCAGGGAAATACAAATCAAAGCCACACTGAGATACCGCCTCACACAGGTCAGAGTGGCTAAAATGAACAAATCAGGAGACTATAGATGCTGGTGAAGATGTGGAGAAACGGGAACCCTCTTGCACTGTTGGTGGGAATGCAAACTGGTGCAGCCACTCTGGAAAACAGTGTGGAGGTTCCTCAAAAAATTAAAAATAGAACTACCCTATGACCCAGCAATAGCACTACTAGAAATTTATCCAAGGAATACAGGAGTCCTGATGCATAGGGGCACATGTACCCCTATGTTTATAGCAGTGCTTTCAACAATAGCCAAATTATGGAAAGAGCGTAAATGTCCATCAACTGATAAATGGATAAAGATGTGGTTCATATATACAATGGAATACTACTTGGCAATGAGAAAGAATAAAATCATGCCATTTGCAGCCACGTGGATGGAACTGGAGGGTATTATGCTAAGTGAAGTCAGTCAAAGACAGATATCATGTTTTAATTCATATGTGGATCTTGAGAAACTTAATAGAAGACCATGGGGGAAGGGAAGAGGAAAAAAATAGTTACAGAGAGGGAGGAAGGCAAACCATAAAAGATTCTTAAATACAGAGAACTGAGGATTGATGGCGGGGGGCCGGTGGGAGAGAGGGGAAAGTGGGTGAAGGGCATTGAGGAGAGCACTTGTTGAGATGAGCATTGGGTGTTGTATATAAGCCAATTTGACAATAAATTATATTTTTAAAAAGCCACACAGCGGGGTGCCTGGGTGGCTCAGTCGGTTAAGCATCCACCTTTGGCTCAGGTCATGATCTCACAGTTTGTGGGTTCGAGCCTCACGTTAGGCTCTGTGCTGACAGCTTGGAGCCTGAAGCCTGCTTGGATTCTGTGTCTCCTCCTATCTCTGCCCCTCCCCCACTTGTGTTCTGTCTCTCAAAATTAAATAAATGTAAAAAAAAATTTAAAAAGTCACACAGCTAATTAAATAAACACTAAACAAAAATTTTAAATCATATATATGAGACAGTCTAGCAAAATGTCTAGTGTGTAGGTAGCATTCAATAAATGTTTGCTGAATCTAGATACTAAAATGTGGATAATATTCATCTCATATGATTGGTTTGAGGATTACATAAGGATGTGTTAACATGCTTTAAAACCAAAACACTAGTCAAAGCCAAAGAATTATCATCATTAAAAAGCACAACATAAAGAAACAGAATGGTAGAGGAAACTAGCAGGGAGCCAACTCAGAAGCAGAGGCCCCATGGGAAATATATGGTGGATTTAATAAGATTTCTGGCCTCTGAAAAGCTTCTTTCTTGGAGAAGCTGAATGAATATCTGAGAGTTTTTGCCTGAAGAGGTGAGATCCTAATACCTCAGGTACATGCAAGTCTTGAAGCAGATGCTTTTGTACAGTGTGATTCAAGAGACAGTCTTTGCAATTAACCCATTTAAGAAATATACCCTCTGGTCCAGAGAAGGTCTTTGGTAAGCCATCTCCAAGTGGGGTGATGCAAGAACTAGTCTAAGTATTCCATTTCAGAGCTCTAGGACTCACTTAATGTTAAAGAGTAGCTCAAAACTAAGGTAGTCCAGGGATGCCTGGGTGGCTCAGTCGGTTAAGCATCTGACTCTTGATTTCAGCTCAGGTCATGATCTCATGTTTTGTGAGTTCAAGCCCCACATCAGGCTCTGTACTGAAAGTGCGAGCCTGCTTGGGTTTCTCTTTCTCTCTGCCCCTCCTCTGCTCTCTCTCTCTCTCTCAAAATAAATAAACAAACATTTTAAAGTATTCCATAAAATAAAGGAGGTAGACCATAGGAGCTCTAAGACATTTCAGTTCTGAAATTTGGAGATTCATCTGTACTAAGAAAACTTATTGGGGCAGCAGAATTTGAGAAACAGACCGTCACTACCCAAAACTAGAAGATCAACAGTAGCTTTGGAGGAGAAATTATCAGTCTGTGTCCCTCTGTCAGAGACGTAGAACAATGTAGCAATTCATCTCTCAGCGTAGTGCCCTCTGCTTATAGTCTAATAAAAAAAATATTGTCCACTGAAAGCCACTAATAGAACCTGAATATTTCCCCTTGCCACAGTCCTATGCAATCATCTTAAATTCCTGTTCATCCAGAAAAGCTATAATTTTTTAAACATATTCTGTAGGATTTATTACTTCTTTTATCCTCATAATCTGAACTGCTTTTACTGAGAGGACACTTAAAGAGTCAAAGACAGGTAGGTCTATCATCACATACTAAGCACTGGCCTGCATGTCAGAAGACTTGGATTCTTGTCCAGACTTTTCTAACGACTTGCTAAAATCCCTTGGCAAGGCACTTATCCTTTTGCTATTCTCCCTCTGGGTCTCTGTTCTCTCTCCCTCTTTTTAAAATGAAGATCTTTTCAAGTTTACAAATGTATGAAATCATTCCAAACTGTAACCATTACTGTCAAAGAATCTACACTAAATGAAGAGAGTAACTTAAGGATCCGCAAGCATTCTAAGTTTCTTGCAGAGAATTACAATCATTGATAGCCTAAGAACTACTAAGAGTGGTTTGTGATGTGCAGCTCCAGCGCTCACTTGGAGCTCTCCAGGGTGCTGATTTAATCTCTGCCTGGTATTTGCCTTCTACTCTGGACTTAAGTTTCCAAATCTATCAACCACACATAGATTGTGTGGTGTGACACAAATATATGCACAGCCCAATGGATATATGAACAAACAAAAGAGAAGAATGCCATAACAGAGAACACAGGACTGCAAAACAAAATGAATTCCAAACCACAGTTTTCATTCAACACGTACTAGTCATTTTACAGGAAGTACTGTACCATTTCCTTTACAAACTTCAGGTCATCTGTAGCATTCCAGTACCAGACTAGAACCTAAGTCTCTCAACCTTCAATGTAATGTTCTTTCCACAATTCTTCTCTACTTCTCCTTTGATCCCCAATGTTAAACTTCCCAAAGTTATACTAAGCTGATAAGAATTTAGACTGTTTTATAATACACCTAGCACAATGGACTGATATACCCTCCCCCTAAGTGTTCACTGATACTTGTTGAATGAATGATAAAGATGAGACCATAAGCAGGGCCCCTGGGTGGCTCAGTCGGTTAAGTGTCCGACTTCAGCTCAGGTCAGGTTTTTGAGTTCGAGCCACTTTTCAGGCTCTGTGCTGACCTGCTTCAGATTCTGTGTCTTTCTCTCTGCGCCTCCCTTCTCTCTCTCTCTCTCTCTCTCTCTCTCTCTCTCTCTCTCTCTCTCTCACACACACACACACACACACACACACACACACTCACTCACTCACTCTCTAATAAACAAACAAAGATGGGACCATAAGCATCTCCAAACATCAAGTTTCACCATGTCTCACCTGCATATTCATGAAATTCTGATAATCCCATTTTACACAGAACTCAAAAGACTGACACATAAAGCTTCCAGAGTGTAAGTCTGCGGGATTGCAAAATTAATAAAGCAGCTGATACAATGACTAAAAGTAGGCACTACTGTGTTGACTGCTACAATTCCTGTATAGCAATTGTAAACCGAGGCTTGAAATTGGACAAACTTGGATTTGAACCCTATCACTTATTATGCCCATTACTTGGGCATATTACTTACCTTCCTTAAGTCACGCTTGGGAACATTACTTACCTATGGGCACTTACTATGCCCATTACTTGGGCATATTACTTACCTTTCTTAAGTCACGCGTGACTTATTTATAAAAAAAGGGAAAAATAGTATATGCCCTCATAAGCCTACTGAGAGGATTAAATTAAATACTGCATTAAAGCATTGCACTGTGTAACTGGAACAATGCCTGGCACACAATTAGTGCTCAATAAAAGTTAGCTATTGCCACCATCTTTATAATAATCACTGAACTCTATAAGTGAAACAGAGACTTTGTATGTTAAAAACCACCTCAAAAGAATTAAAAAAACTTTTGTTAAAAAAAGAATGAAATCTCATACCATCCCCTTGGGAAAGTAAAACATAGGAAATGGTGATTGCCTCATTTTAAATTTTTACATGTTTTTTATTTTTTAGAGAGAGATTGTGCGTGCATGAGCGGGGGAGGGGCAGAGAGAGAGGAAGACACGGCATCTGAAGCAGGCTCCAGACTCTGAGCTGTCAATAGACCCCAATGTGGGACTCAAACTCGGGAACCATGAGATCATGACCTGAGCCGATGTCAGGCACTTAACAGACTGAGCCACCCAGGCACCCCTTGATTCCCTCATTTTAAAAACTCTTTCAACTGGGGTCACACAAAATGTTCAATCCACTAAAGACAAGTAATGGCTACTTTGCCTATAAGTCAGAGCAAAAGGTTGGAATACACAAAGTATGTAACTTGTAGAGGATCTCCCAATCAGGTACCAAAGGGGTGGGGGGAGCTAAAGTATTTTCACTCCAGAGTTATTTGCTAATTTATAATTTATTGAACCACCTTAAATCTGAACAGCTGAGCAAAAAGTATGTTAATAGCTCTCTTCGAATTAAAGAGAAAATTCACATGATGCCTCCCTAACATCTACAACCACCAAGTGAGAAAGACACCAGAACTTTACCTCCTATTTTACAAACGAAAGCAATCTTCACCTTAATAAATCCTCCAGATAATTCTGAATGCACACACTAAAGTTTGAGAACCACTGCCCCTGTCCCTACTCCCCTCCTATCTTCTTTTGCCTCTCTATTCAACTTGGATTCCATGACCTAGTATTTCAAGAACCTAAATTTCCTTTACCTTTCACCCTCTCCACTTGATAAAACCTCAAAACCCCTTGATAAGCTCAATTATCCACCTTCTTCAAGTATACCCCAAGTTGCTGAGGAATGAAAAAAAGAAAAGCAGGGCAGACTGGCACCTCAACAAGGCTTTTAACTGTCAATAAATCATGTGTTTGGTCAAAAGACAGTGGTAATTTTAAATCCTATTTATTCCCTTCAAATAGCACCCCTTCCTTCCTCGTTCTCAGTAGATGACCTAGCCTCCTACTTAACAGAGAAAATAGAATCCACCAGATGGATATATCCTCAACTTCCCACCATCCAATCTACACAACTTTCTGTGTCTTCGTCCATATTCTCCTCCATCCCTTCTGTTAAAATAATAAATCAAGTGGCTCTCCTCTTATCTAAGACCAAAACCACCTGTGAGCTGGACCTAATTCCCTCTTGCTGTTAAAAATAACATTATTGGGGCACCTGGGTGGCTCAGTCAGTTAAGCATCCAACTTTGGCTCAGGTCATGATCTCACACTTCAGGAGTTCGAGCCCCATGTCTGGCTCTGTGCTTACAGCTCAGAGCATGGAGCCTGCTTCAGGTTGTGTGTCTCCTTCCCTCTCTGTGTCTCCCCCACTCACACTCTGTCTCTCTCAAAAATAAATAAACACTAAAAATATTTTTAAAATAATATTATCAATTATTCTTCTCTCTCATTATTTACCTTTTCCTTCAGTTACTTATGGCATATAATCAGTACTTTAGTATATACAATGAAACGCCATGCAGTCATGAAAAAAATGAATAAAGTAGTTCTTTCTGTCCTCATATGGAAAAAAATACACCTTCCTGAAGTTCAAACCGATATACCCAACTGCTCATAATGATCCTTTAGATGGATGTGTCATAGGCACTTCAATGTAACATGTCTAAAATAACTCTCCTCATCTCCCCCTAAAATCTCTTCCTTTAGGCTTTCTAGTACTCCTCATCTGATAAACATCACCCGCATCCACCCAAGTGCCCACCCAGAAATCTAGTAGACATATTTTGCTACATCCCTCTCCTTCATCTCCTATCAATCATCACGTCCTGATAATTGTATCTATTAAATATTTCTTATGTTATTCCACCTCTCTCCATCTCCACTGCCACTATTTTGGTCCAAGCCAATGTCATCTCTCACCTGGGCTCCTGAAATGGCCTTTTAATCATTTCCCAGCATCCACATTTCCCCTCCTCCAATTCAGTCTCCACTAGACTGCAGCCAGAGCAGTCATTTCAAAAAAATATTTAATCATGGCTCTCATCTATCAAAACTGTTATAGTTTCTCATTTCTATTAGAATAAAGTACAAAATACTTAGCAAAGCTTTAAGCCTCTGCATGACCTAAACTTTGTTAATTCTCATTTTATACCTCTCTCCCTTCTCTACATTCCAGTAACATGGAAATGCATTTCTTCAAACTATGCTCTTTCCTTTTTAGAAGCTTCACAAATGTTCTTTCTCCCGGAATGTGGTTCTCCTCATTTGCCTAGCAAACTCCTATTCATCCTTCAGATCTCAGTTGGAATGTAATATCCTCAGTGAAACCTTTTCCAAACCTTCAGATTTGGTCAAGCCAATTTTAACCCTCCCCCCAATTTACCAGACATTCATCCATGTATTCATTCAACAAATATTTACTGAGCACCTAAACTATATCAGTTGCTGTGCTAGGTGCAGAGAATGCAACTGAACAATACTAACAGTCTCTTTCCTGATTAAATATGTTTGCTAGAGGAAAATATAATCATTACACAAATAATTATTAAATTTCAGTTATAATAAATATCATTGTCAAGAAGTACAGGGTGCTTTGACAATGAATAAATGTCTGGTAAATGGGGAAAGGAAAGAATTCCTTGGACTCCAAAGTCTAATCTTATTTTCCCACTACACTATGCTATAAATTCAACCTTCACTTTATTTCTAACCATAACTGACTTTAACTTTTTTCTTCATGACTCCAGCAGATTCAAATTCTGCATAATTCTCTCTTGTGCTTCTGGGAGGCAGTCCTAAGCTCCCCACCACTCAACATGGCAGTACTCCAACCCCACAAGGACCACAAATCAGCTGACTATGAATACTGTTCTGGGAATGGGGTGTGGGGAACTGTGGGGGGTAAATGACATAAAAAATAGTTAAAACACAATGCATGGCTATGTGCAGAGGCCTATGGAAACAGAAAAGATGGAAAAATTAATTTTGTCTGGGGCAATAACATATGAGAAAGTACTATGTAAAATACAAAAGGTTAGTCAAATGATTGTTATTAGTGGTGGCAATACCGGTAGTGGTCTAAGCAATAGAATCTTTCAAGGACAAAACAAAAAACACAATAAAAATATCTATTCAAATAGAAAAACAGTATGGCCATTTATTTATTTAACCCAGAAAAGAAAACCTGAAATACATTTCTCTTCATTGTTAGTTATCTCGTTTTAACTTATTTTACATTTTAACAAAACCCTTATTTACAGCAAATGACAAATTAATTTATGTATTTTTTTATTCACTCTTTTATTGTATCAGAAAAATATTAAATTCTGATAATTCTAACTTATAATAATATCTCAATCTTAAGCAGTCGCTGAGGTTAAAAAAACACACCCTAAAATAGTAAATGCAGTAAACGCCTTTTAAGTTCATTTTTAGCACAGATTTTGTTACACCACAGGTACAGCCCCCTGGTGGTGGCATAGTGGAATGACTGGATTGAAAGTTCAGGGACTAAGACTCAAAATAACCACCTGGAAAGCCCAGGCTGGGAACCTCTGGATCATACAATCCTTAAGGCATACAGACTTATAATAATTCCAGCTCTGCAACTTCTTAGCTGAATGACCTGGAGTACATTTAACTTTTGTAATCTTCAATCTCTTCATGCATAAAATAGAAATAACTACAATATCTGATAGAATAATTGTAAGAATTAAATATGTAAAGAGATTAGCACAGTAGATAGCACACATCTAGTACTCAATAGTTACTATATTATTATTATTATATTATTATTATTATTATTACTCTTTCAGCGCTGAAGTTCTATGAATTCTATAAACCCTATACCAAAGAGCACAATAAAATATAGAAAACCTACATTATAGGTATTGTTCTTATTCCCCACTAGAAGGAATGTGCTGTAGTTCACAATAAGAAATCATGACCAGGTAGAGTTAAGTGAAAAGGGATGCCAATGGCTGGTCTCGAGATCTCAGGGTCTCCACACTAGGTAACCATCACCCAAGATAAAAAGACTCCTATTTTGAGGGATTCTAATGTTTAAATAAATGTCTTTATAAGATTCTAAATATCTCCTATGTATTCCCCTAGTTCTTTCCTATGAAAGTATGGAAAATAGTTGCTTAGAATTATTTTGACCACAGGGCAAAATAATTTTAGAGAGTTACTAAATCGTTTCTGGAACGCTTTACTTTTCCACAAGGATCCTATTTCAAATCTTTCAATATCTTAATTACTTAGATAGTGAAAAAGACAAAATGAAACCTAATATTCCACCAGAAGTATAAAAAAGTTTGACTTACAGAAGAATTCCCATTCTTTTTTGCCTTTGCTCATACTGTTCATGTTCATGCCCTACCTCTCCTCCCCTCATCTGAATCCTACCCATCCTTTAAGGTCGAAATTATACTTTTTATCTGACCCTCTGATTTCATTCCACCATTTGACTTTGTGAGTTGAACAAAAGAGTTATCAGTATCAGCATCCTAAGAAAAGAAACTAAAATTCAGAGGTTGAGATTTGGCCAAGGTTACAAATACTATACTACGATTTTATAAATCCATTGAAACATCAGACTTAACTATATGGAAATGCAGTGACAATCTAGTAGTACCAAGAATATCTATACCACATATCTGGATTATTCTGGTGAAAAAATCCAGTTTATCTCAAACATGTATCAAGACAGTAGTAAATCTACCTCTTAATGAGCCCAGTGTACTTATTTTAAAGGTACTCAGAAAAGCTTAATGTCACTTTTTAAATTAGAACTCTTACATTTGCAACTGTAAACTAGGCAAATATATAATTTACTAATTCACATATTTGAAAAGTCCAGGTTTTGAGTTCAACAGATTTTAGGACGTCAAAACACCTGGTTGCTCTCCATCTGCTGTGGCTTCACTCCCAGGCAGAACTTCTCCTGAGGACCCCAAACTTAGATACTCCCAGGTTCACATCCAGTATAAAAAGAATACATATCTTCTCAAAAAAACTAATCTAAAATCAGAGCCATAGATCTAAACTGAGATTGGTGTCCATCCCTAAGTCAGTATCCATGATCAAAAGAATGTAATACTCTAATTAGCAAAACATGAACCACATGTCCATCCCTGGAGCCAGGGGTAAAGTGGGCTCTGTCCAAATCTCAAAGCCTGAATTCTGGGGAGGAGATGGCTCCTCAGAGTAAAATCTGAGTACTGATGCTAAAAGAAGGGGAAATAGACACTGGGAAGCAAAAACAAAAACAATAGTCTAATATAATCATATAACTAAATAGTGTCATATCTGGGACCAGAACTTGCACTGTGACTCCTAATTCAGTGTTCTTTCTATTATACTATGCTATCATACTATACTATTCTTCCAGGAGGAAGAAACTGTAAAACAGGATCTCAATCAGCTCTGTCTTGAATTATCTAAAGCTTAAAATGTTTTGCTTTGTTTCTTAAAAGCTATTTTCATAAAAAGACAGCTTCACAAAACTCTCCAGGAAATAATTCTGTTCCATATGGAGAGTTTCAGAATCACTTTTCAAGATGATCTTGGCCTTATGATCTACTTCCCATCTACACTTGGCAGGATCAGCCATATAAAATAGTGGGTAACCTATAATGTTGAATATTAGGGGGATCAAAAAGCTCGCAATTCAAACCTCTACCTCACTTATTAATATTTTTTTGAATTCCACCACCAAATTCAACAGGCTTTGGAAGTTCTGTTGAGCTACCAGTCTTCTTAGAAAAATACAGACATTCTAGGAAGAAAAACACCTTTAAATTACCCACTCAGCCAACATTTAATGAATGTAAAGCAAAAAGCTAGGAGGTATTTTGGGTATAAGAATAAGCAAGAAAAACCTTTCCTTTTGAGGAGTTTGCAGTTTGGGAAGAAGACATCTAACATAATTATAACACATTGTGAAAGAATTATGATAAATCTCATATAAAATGATTTTTTCCACAGCACAGCAATCACTTGAGAAGAGAATTGAGTGAGAATCAGCAGACAAGATGGCTCAGAGATGGTGTGGGGTGCATCACAAGACATAACGATGTCACTGAGAAGACAGACAGAAGAGACCAAAGACAAACTTTACCTTCCAAAGGAAAGTGGTAAAGTGCGAGAAGAGGAAAACAGAAATTCACCTAATAATTAATTAGCAGATGTTACATGTAAGGATTCCTAGCAGGTAATATGGAAAATTAAAAAATGACAAGATTCCCATCTTCAAGAAACCTACAATATACGTGGGCAAATAAGAAACAGAAATTGCATAATAAAAAAGACTGTTTTAAGTGCAATAAAGTTCAAACAGATAAACTGCTATAAAATTTCATATGAGAAAGAGATAAAGAGAAAGAAGAATATCAGGGAGAGGAGAATCTGGGAAAGTGTCATGAAGAAGGTGTGAATATGTAGGAGGTAAGGAATAGGTAAGGATGCTGAAGGAGACAGATGTTGGACGTTAATCCCAAAAGAAAGGTCATATGAGACTTCTGGCCCTCTTTTGACTAATCCATGTTTCACATCTTTAACTAATCTAGTGGGGATGGACCATCACAATTCAGTGCCCAGTCACTCTGGGGGCTGCAAAATTAAGTTCCTCAGGCAATCTACAGAAGAAAAAAAAAGTACATAGCTGACAACAACATGATTGAAGGGTCTTAAAACACAATTTTTAATTTTATTTTTCTGAGCCTTGTTTTTCTGACCTGTAAATTATGGATAAATAACCCTTACCTACATAAAGTTGTTGGAAGACAACATAAAATAACATACTAGAGTGCCTAGAACATGTCTGGTATATAACAGACCTTTTAGTAAATACTAATTCTTCTTACCTTCTGTTTTAATTTCCTAAGGCTGCCATTACATATCTCCATAAATGTAGTGGCTTAAAACATCTAAACATCTCTCACAGTTTTGGAGGCTAGAAGTCTGAAATCAAGGTGTTGGCAGGGTTATGTTCCTTCTGAAGGCTATAAGGAAGCCTGGGTTCCTTGCTTCTTCCAGCTTCTAGGGGCTATCAGCAATCTCTGTCTCCATCTTCACATGGCCTTCTCCTTTCTGTTTCTCTCTGTATCCCCTCTTATCCTTATAAGTACCACAAGTCTTTGGATTTAGAGCCCACCCTAAATCTAGGGTGATTTCATCTCAAGATCCTTAACTAATTACATCTGCAAAAACTATTTCCAAAAAAAGGTCACATTCTAAGGTGCTGGGTGGACATGAATCTGAGTGGCCTAATCAACCTACCCAACTTCCCTTCTTCAGATTCATTTGAGTTTGAAAGATTCCCAACATGTTTTGTAACTGTCCAGTTCACAGGAAGACCTTATCTTTTCAGTGCACTCCCACAATATTTCCATGGAATTAAATAACACTATCAACAAATACCTTAAGAAAAACTGGGATTTTAAGAAGGCCTGAGGCAAGTCAACATTTTCAACAGACCCAAAAATCTGGGCTCCAGTTCTCTCTCTACCGTAGCAACTGTGAGACCTTGGGCAAATTACATCAACTCTTCAAGATTCAATTTCTTGGGGTGCCTGGGTGGCTCAGTTGGTTGAGCATCCGACTTCGGCTCAGGTCATGATCTCACAGTCTGTGAGTTCGAGCCCCACATCAGGCTCTGTGCTGACAGCTCAGAGCCTGGAGCCTGTTTCAGATTCTGTGTCTCCCTCTCTCTCTGAACCTCCCCCGTTCATGCTCTCTGTCTCAAAAATCAATAAAGATTTAAAAAATTAAAAAAAAAAAAAGATTCAATTTCTTTATCTTTAAATAGGAATGTAAAAAAAAAAGGGGGAAGAATTAAGATACAAATATAATATACAAATACTAGTTATTATTTACAAAACTTTCAATGTTTAATTATTTAACAAAATATACTGGTAAGTACCAAGCATCATCTTACACATGATGGTCCATATATAAATAGAGATTATGAAATAATTTACCACTGAATTATCTGGAAGTTACCATATATGTTTCACAGAATTCAGATGACAGTGACAAACGCTACCATGAAGGAGGAAGAAATTGAGCTAAGTCTTAGAGGGCAGGTAGGTTTTAGCTAAAGAAGAACAGAATGAATGCTGGGCAAGAAAATAAAACATGAAGGCCAGATGTAAAAAATTTCAAGGCTAGACACTATGCTTAGATTTGAAGCAGAGCAGCAGCTATGACAGATACCTGAATGAAGAGTGCCATGATGAAAGCAGGGTTTTAGGGGAAAAAAGCCTGGCAGCATTTACAGTCTAGATTGGCAGGAGAGAGACTAAAGGCAAGGATATCAACTAAAAGGCTGTGGCCCTAATCCAGAACATGTTCATCTTCACTGGTTGCTAAAATCGTGACTGGCTGCAAGATCTGTAATTTCTGGAAAGCCGCTTACTTCTCAGGCAGTAACTCCAAGCCTTTCCCAGGGATTTTTCCTCTGCTGACCTCACTAAGCCAATCACTGGATTGTAGAGAAGCTTCCACTTCACATCTCATCTCCTCAGGGCAGAAAAGAAGCATGGAGGACACATAGGCAATCCAATCCAATCCAATGCAAAAACCCTCCCTAAAGCAACACTGATGGGAGGAGTCATCTGTTGGAAGTTACAGCCTCTGCTTAAACACCACCTAAGAAATGCCCATTTCATCAAAGCCACTATCTCTGCAAATGACCAAGGTCAAATATATCATCAGATCCTTGAAGAAACACTTGGCTCCCTTGAGTCCTGGACAGTTCTTCACCTGGGAAGGTTAGAGTTAGCCACTGCTAGAGTAGAAGGAGGAATAACAAGATCCTGCAGCTTTTGACAGAGATTCAAACCATGCCCAGTAGTGGCTGGCTGCAGGGAGGCAGGTCTGAGTCAGTCTGTCAGGCGATGAAATCCTCACTCCATCTGCTCTGAAGGAGTTGTCTGCCAAGTTTGATGCCTGAACACATGAGCTCCCACTCCCACACCTACCACTTTCTCCTCTGAAAAGGAGAAACAAAATCTGTTTCAAATCTTCATCTTTTTTCCTCTTCCCAAAACCCAGCCCTAAGAAATTACCTTTTCAGTTATAGATTATGGAAGAGAATACAGAAGCACATATTCCTCTAATGACTCCAAATAGGCAAGATGGCTATAATAAAACATACATTAAGCAAAGGCTACCTGACATTTCCATTATTAACACATTAGTTCCTTGCTGGGACTTAATTCTATTCCTTTCTTTTCTTTTCTTTCTTTCTTCTCCTCCTTTTTTGAAACATTAGATATATTTTAAAATGTAACATAAATAAGTTATAAAGCCTACTAATAAAAAGAACTCTCATGGACCTACCATTCACTTTAAGGAATAGAATTTGCCAACACCACTAAAGCTCTCTACCACACCCTCTGCCTTACCCTGGCTTCCATCAGAAGTAACCAATCACCATTCTTATCTCCTATTCATCAAAACTAGATTCATTTGCCAATCCAAAGACTTCCTACCTCCTATTTTTCCATTCTAAAGTCTACTTTCACTGCCATTTCTATCTGCAGCTACACACTTGCCATCTCTCATCAAATTCCAATCACCTTTGGGAAGCTGAATGCCCATACAATCCTAATTCATGATGATCAAACTGTTGAGCACTCAGAGAGCCTCTCCTCCTCAAACATGACCACAAATCTCCCAAATCACTAACCAGTATACTTCATACCTAATCACTCCATACTTTATTATTATTATTATTATTATTATTATCGTTGTCATCATCATCACCATCATCTAAGTATACAATGAATATTCCAGACTCTCCCAACACCAGTGCCCACCTTTGCTAGAGGCCTAGAATCTCACTGTACAGCTTGCATGTCATCCACAACTAGACTATTAATTACTCAAGGGCAGGAAACGTGTCTTCTTTAAGCCTGAGGCTTAAAGATGGCTTTGATTTAGGCACTACCTGATATCAAAAAAAGAGTGGCCATACAATTAAGAAAAACGTTAGTTTCTCTCTATCTTCAATGCCTCACCTGATATAACATATCTAGTCTATGATGACACTCATGACAGGTTCAGTTCTGTTACTCCATACATAAAACTAATTTTACAACTCAGAACACACCTTCAAAAAATCCATTGTTTTATTTGGTTCCATCTCAATTCTTTTCCTTGCAGCATCAAACATCATTTAAGACAGGGTAAGTGCCGAACAACCAAAACAAACAAACAAACAAACAACAACAACAAAAAAAAACCTTTGCCCCTTTGTTTTCTCATCTGCAAGATAGAAGCTTAAATAAGGTAACATATGTAAGGCCTTTAGCAAGGTGGTGGCACATAGCAGTTAGTGGAATAATATGAGGCACCTTCCATTTCTCCTTGCATAATATCAGAAGATCTACTAAATATCTCCCAGCTACAAACAAAATGTTAGCAAACCAAACCTAATAATATATAAAAGGGATTATATACCATGACTAAATGAAATTTATCCCAGGAATGCAAGGTTGGTTCAACATATGAGTATCAGTTAATGCAATACACCATATGAATAAAGGATAAAAACCACATGGTCACTTCAATAGGCATAGAAAAAGCATTTGACAAAATCTAACACTCTTTCATCGTAAAAACAGTCAGCAATCTAGGAATCAAAGGGAACTTCCTCAACCTCATAAAGGGGATCTATTAAAAAAACAAAAACAAAAAACCCAAAACACAGTTAACATTACGCTAATGGTGAAAGACTAAAGGCTTTCCCCCAAAGATCAGCAATAAGACAAAGATGTTTGCTCTCTCTACTTTTACTTAGCATTGTACTAGAGATTCCAGCCAAGACAATTAGGCAAGAAAAAGATATAAAAGGCATCCAAATTGGAAAGAAAGAAGAAAAACTATCTCTACTTACAGATGATAGGATCTAATATATACAAAATTCTAAGAAATATATACACACAATTAGATAATTAAATTAATAAGTGAGTTCAGCAAGGTTGCAAGAGGTAATCAATATGCAAAAGTCAGTTGTATTTCTATATATAGTAATAATTCAAAAATGAAATAAATAAAATAAGATTTAGAAAAGAACTCCATTTATAATAGCACCAAAAATACTAAAATTATTGTGAATAAATGTTGAAAAGGAAGTAGAAGACTTATACAATGAAAACTACAAAACAGTTTTGAAAGAAATTTTAAAAAATCAAAATAAATGGAAAGACAACTATGTCCATGAATTGTAAGATTTACTAGATGTCAATAATCTTCAAAGTAATCTATAGATCAACGCAATCTGTATCAAAATTCCAGCTCTTTTTGCAGAAATTGACAAACTGATGCTAAGATCCATCAGGAAATTCAAGGAACCCAGAATAGACAAAAATCTTGGAAAAGAAAGTTGGAGGACTTACACTTTCCAGTTTCAAAACTTACAAAATTACACAATGAAGACAGCATGGTGTTGGTATTGACGTAGAGAATGAACCGTTGGAATCTGCTGGATCAATAGAATAGAGCTGAGAATCCAAAAATGAACCCATAACTCTACCATTAATTGATTTTCAACAAGTGTGTCAAGACAATTCAATGGGGGAAACAAGCATTTCCAACAAATGATGCTGGGAAAAACAAATATCCACATGTATAAGAACCCAACACGTAAAAATTAATGCAAAATGATTCAAAACCCCAAATGTGAGAGATACAACTAAAAACTAGAAGAAAACATAGATCATGTAAATATTTGTGACCTTGAAATAAGAAATGGTTTCCTAGATATATGTCAAAAACACAAGAAATAAAAAATAAATTGGACTTCATCAAAATTAAAAACTTCATGCTTTAAAAAACAATATCAAACAACAACGTCAAATAAGGAAGACAAAAAAAGTGAAAAGACAACCCAGCGAATGGGAGAAAATATTAGCAAATCATATCTCTGGTAAGGTCCTTTATATCTATAACATGTGAGGAACTCTAATAACCAAAAACCCAATTAAATCAACCCAATTAACCCAATTAAAAAATGGGAAAGGATTTGAATAGACATTTCTCCAAAAAGCATACAAATAGTCAATAAGCCCATGAAAAAGATGATCAGCATCATTAATCAGTAGGGATACGTAAGTCAAAATCACACACACTAAGATAGCCATAAAAAAAAAAAGGACAGTAGGTATCATCAAGGATGTAAAGAAAGTGAAACCATCAGACATTCCTGGTAGGAATGTAAAATGGTACCAGCCACTTTGGAAAACTGTTTGGAGGTCCTCAAAAAGTTGAAAAGAGTTACTACATGACCCAGCAATTCCACTCTGGAGAAATACCTAAAAGAACTGAAAACATATGTTAATGTAACAATTTGTACATAAACACTCATAAGTCTTATTCATAATAGCACAGAAGTGTTAAAAACTCAAATGTCCATCAACTGATAAATGGATAAAATATGGTTATCCATACAATAGAATATTGTATAGAAAGGAAAAAAGGAATAAAATCTATAACAAGGAACCAAGTACTAGGCTGCCTGGGAGGCTTAGTCAGTTAAGCGTCCAACTCTTGATTTCAGCTCAAGCCATGTCACACTGCCAGTTTGGAGCCTGCTTGGGATTCTTTTTCTCTCCCCCCGCACCCCTGCCCCACACCTCACCTGCTTACTCTCTCTCTCTCAAAATAAATAAATCAACTTTTTTTAAAAAAGGAACTAAGCACTAATAGATGCTGCAATGTGGATAAACCTTGAAAACACTATGTTAAGTGAAAGAAGCTGAACATAGAAGAAAGGGTCACATATTATATAATTCCACACACATAAAATGTCTAGAATAGGCAAATCCACATAAACAAAAAGTAGATTAGCCTGGGGCTAGGGAAAGGGGATATGGGGAACGACTGCCAAAGGGTATAGGGCTTCTTTCTGGAATGATGAAGATGTTCTGGAAGTAGTGCTGATGGTTACACAACCTTGTGAATATACTAAAATCAGTGAATTGTATACTTTAAAAAGGTGATTTTTTGAGAGAGAGAGAGAGAGGGAGCGAGAGAGTATGAGTGGGGGAGGGAGGACCAAGGGAGAGAGAATCTCAAGCAGGTTCCATGCTCAGCAGGGAGCCTAAAGTGGGGATCAATCCTATAACCCTGGGATCATGACCTGAGCTGAAATCAAGAGTCAAACACTCAACTGACTGAGCCACCCAGGTGTCCCAAAGGTGAATTTCATGGTATTAAAATTATATCTCATTTTTTTAAAAGAAAGCCCTAGCTACATAGCATATCAATCTCCTGCTCTGACTCATACCTGGAAATTATCTAAACTCATCACTAGCCACAGCATAATCTGCTTCATTCCCAAAGTGGGGTAAATACTAGAATTGCTTATAACTTATTACTTTGTATACCTTCTACTTCTGATTAAATGTCAATTTTCCAAAACCTCTTTTCTGACCTTGATGCCTTAAGTCCTTCCCCTAAGCTTTTTCCCACTCAGCTGTGAAATTTCTATGACTCTAATAGCATAATTATTCTGCCTTCAGAGTCAAGAAGTAGAAAAAAACACGGATTTTCAACTCAGACAAAAATTCAAATCCTCACCACTTTCTAGCTGTATGCAACTTTGGGGAAGTTACTTAACCATCTGCTTATATGTAAAATGGCAACAGCACCTCTCTGAAAGTGTAAAGATTCAAAGAGATAATATATGTTAAGTGCCTAGTCATAGTAACTTTTCAATGTCAGTTCAGTCCTTCTCAGTTTTGTAAAATGGATGAAGCTGACATTGGCCCCAAATGGGCAGATACTGTGCCCCAACATGAAATGTGTCCCCAACCGGTGGATCTAGGGACTCATGATATCTAGGGACGTCTCAAGGGCACAAATGAAAAAAATGGAGCAAATGGGTGGGACACCTTCATATGTGTTTAATTTGGAACCTGATTCCCAACCTAATACAATTCACAGGCTCATTACATCAGGTTCTGAGGCTCTCTAGGCAGGGAGACAGGTGTTTGACAGAAGAAACAAAAGGCACGCTGCTCCAATTACCACAAATGCAATGCATTACAAATAAACACATGTTTCCAGGGGCAGAATGAGGAGATCTGAAAAGCCTGAGCCACAAGACTGACTCTAATTTTTCACACAGGAGGTAAAACTACAATCTTGCCACTTCCACCTCTGATGATGAGTTTAAATGGGAAGGACACCACTGAGTTCATTACAGTGTGGAGACTGGCTGCCCATCAACAGAGCCTCTTTTACTCCCCTAGCCTTTTGTTTTATACAAGCATTACACATATATCTGATACTCTAAGCCAATTAAGAAGAAGAAATTAGGATAGATCCAAGGCTCTCTCTAATCAAAATCACTTCTTAGTGTGTGAGCTTCACAATTGCCATAGCTATAAACACTGCTGTGCGGATCAAGGGTCCTGAATCTAAAGGAGCCCCAAATTCATCTAGCAGTGCTAATTCAAATGATGTTTACAATTTTTCATTAGTCCTCATCACTATAACTATAATGTTCAAGACCCTTTAAAAAAGAGCCCATTGACCTCTCAACCCATATCATCTAGCATTCCTTTGTTCCCCTTTTCATCATACACATATCTACACCAAGAATACAATATTTCCAAAATAAGTATCTTTTCATGCCTTCCTGCCTCATTCCTCTTCCTGAAATGCCTTATTCCCCTCAATCTCCTAATTCACCCTGTGAATTTCTATTCTTCCTTTAAATTCAGCTCCGATGCCTCCTCTTTGGTTAATCCTTCCCAATCTAGACAAAATTAAGTATACCTCCTCCATTCCCTCAGGGTCAGAGGATAGCATGAAGGCCTTGTGCATACAAAGAAAATGTTAAAGGTAAAAATTTTGCTCATCCTTGTTGTGCCATTCATAATCTTTCACAAAGTTTTCACAATACTTTCACTTGTAAGAGATCTTCTAAGTCTAGTGGATTTCAAGAATATATTTGTTATATAATCCTTTGCTTTAACTAAAATCTCAGGAGAAAGGTCAATACATACGCAACAAATAAAACCAGAGTTGCTCTGGTTGTAATAATACAGAGAGGATCCAAAGTATCTCCACTTGAGTCTTCCCACAGTAAGCCCCGAGAATGGTCTGTGGAACCAGTTACCCCAATCCAACACCTTCTTTTTATAAATTATAAAACTTCAATCAGGAGAAGGGATATGTGATATTTAAGGGCATACAATAATTTAGTACTAGGGCCATGTCTCCTGTCAGCTAGCCCTATTACTTGTCATTCTTGTCTTCCTACTCTTGGGGGTAAAAAGCTACATGAAGAAAACTGATGAGAGAGAGAAATAAGAGGTTTAACTAGCCTTAAAAATGCTATGGGAGCTTCTTCCGTCAGCCTGCCAGCTGGAGCAAAAGATATGCCAGTATAATACCTACCTTGAGACAGTCTTAATGACTGGCTGCTAAGAGATTCCGTGGGGAGGCAGAAGAGACTGAGGGACTGGGGCGGGGGAGGGCATAGGGAGGGTTACCTAGTTAGGAGGCTGCTGTTTGCAGGGACAAATAATTACTAAGTCTCAGAAGGGGGCCCATGTATAGTATGGGCTTTCAGGGTCATCAAGAAGGGGGCATTATAGAAGCTTAGCAGGTATTGGTTATGTTGTGTATCTTGACTTGTGTTGCACTTTATACTTTGCAAAAACCCAATGAACTATATATTTATTATTTGGCACTTTAATACTTCAATGTTTAAAAAGTTTACCAGGAAAACAGGCCTCTGGAAGAGATCATAGACTGAAGGTCATAAGGCCCCAGAGCTCCTTTAGCCAAGGACTACACTCTCTGACATCCTTGTATCAACCCCTTCTTCACTGTCATGGTCCCACTACTATAAGCCTCCAGTATCTCATAGATGGACAACCAAAATATGCTCCTAAAGTCTCCAGGCCAACACAAGTTCTTCCTCCTCCATTTCTACACTGTCTCCAGATAAACCTTCCCAAGGAAGGCACTGATTGAATCACTCTCTTGCTCCAAAACCTTCACTATTCCCCACTGACTACATCTCTGAGCTTTGCATTCAAGGTTCTTCTTATCAGATCCCAATCTACTATTCCAGGATCAGCTCATGATTCCTTCTTATCAAATCACTGACTGCATCTGAATATGGCCCACTCTGCCATACTTGTGTTGTTTTATCTTCTTCTTGTTATTTTCATTCAACCCTAGGAAAAGGACTGAGAAAAAAACTAATCATTTGCAAAAGTAGTAAAAAGCTTAAGAAAGTCTATTCACCCCTCAAAATTACCCCCCATCCTCCATCCTCCCTATTCCCTTGGGGGAAAATAATACTTTAGAAAGTTCTATTTCATCTTCATATGATAAAGATTGGCAGCAAAATATAAAAAATAAATCTAGCTCCTGGGAAAAAATAAAAGTAACTTTATCTCCCTATTTTTGGTTTCCTACATGAGATGGTGATGATAACAATGATTTTTTTTTTCCACATAGCACTTCAGAGTTTACAAAGCACTGTCATAAACTACTTAATTTCAATAAAATCTCATGATAACCCTAGAAAGTAGACATTCTCATTGACATTTATACATAATGACATCAAGGCTCAGGTGACCACTAAGATTACTTTCCAATTCTCATATTCCTGGGATTCTCTGAGATAGATAAGGTTTATTTCGACAACTTCCTACTACTCTTCTGAGCATCTCTCACCCCATCTCCACTCCTCCACCACCAGGTGTCTATTCTATATTCCATCCATACGGAGTGTTGCTCTCAGTGTGGTTGTAATCTCCAATATGATTCCTGAGACCACCATAGTCATCCTCCTATAGGTATTAATAAATTCCTAGAGGACTCCAAGACTAGAAAATCTTTAAGATCCAAAGAACAAATCTTAAATGGTGACATTTTAGGCAATTTAAGAAGAGATGAGAATAATATTTAGAGAAGGAACTTATCCAGTGCTCCCAAGAAATTCATATTCCTTCAATAATTTTTTGAGGCCTACTATCGGCCAGCATGCTAAAAAGCTGAGGCAAATAATAAAACATAGCCTTTGCCCTAAAAGAACTCACAGCCTAGTATAGACCCCACGTGCAGTACTGATTTTAGCTCAAAGAATCCAACTCTTGACTCCACCATTACAAAAGTTTTTGCCAAGTTAGATGTAATCCCCAGGAAGACATTCTACCCACTGTCATCCATTCCTCCTCATCAACAATAAATGTCCCATTCAAAATCAAAATGTCCCAAGCAAATCAACAAGTAAACTTCCCAAGTCCAGAGAAATTGTTTCACATATTTATAAACAAACATTAGGGAAAACATTCAACTTTACCTGTATTCATAGAAATGCATGTTAAAACACTCAAATATTGCTTTGGGGTGGCTGGCTGGCTCAGTCAGTTAAGCATCTGACTCTTGATTTCAGGTCATGATCTCACAGTTTCTGAGTTCAAGCCCCTCATGGATTCTCACTCTCCCTCTCTCTTCTGCTCCTCCCCCACTCTCAAAACAAATAAATACACATATTTTTTAAAAACACTCAAATATTGCTTTTACTCCTATTAATATTAAAAAAAATAATAATGTGCTGAAAAGTGAGGTAGAAATGGTTGATGGACTACAAACAGGAAAAACTTTTTATAGGAAACAGTATAGTAATATCAAAAGCTACATATTTCATAATTTTTTTATCAAGTAGTTCCTTTCCTGAAAATTGAGAATGCCTATAGTCTTACCTGAAAATTGAGAATGCCTATAGTCTTACTATGCAATAATCATGAAAAATTTGAAGTCAATACAGTTCTCTAATAGAAATATAATTGGATAAATCATGGTACAAGTGCTATGAAAAAAATATATAAGTAACAACATGTAAAAATTATAACTGAAAAAACAATATGAAATTATGGCTACATAACAATCACAATTATGTAAAAAATAAGTTTGCATATAGTCAAATATTGGAAGAGAATGTGGAAAAATGTAGAAGCAGCTTCTCTATTGCTATGGCAAAATTATGAGAGAAATATGTTCTGTTTAAAACTTTCTTTAATCATGCTGATATACCTATAAATCCTACTTTATTACATTGCTTGTTTGACTATCTTTCCAAATAAACTATAAGTTTTGTGAAGATGGGACAATGTCTCTTGTGCTCAGCATTATAGTGCCAGTTCCTACAGAATAATTCATGAAAAAATGAATGAAATAACATGGGAAACTTCATAATAAATACCCTCAAGATGGAGAGGGAAAGGAGACCACTAAAAGTAAGCAAAAGGCTGATCTGTACGTGCCTTTTTTTTTTTTTTTTTTTAAGTTCTATTGATGGGAAAAACCAAACCAACCATTGAAAAATCTCTGGGAAGTCTTTATTTCCTCAAGACCACTGCTGAGATGCTCCTAAAAGGTGTGGAAAAAGACAGAGGGTGCTAGGTATTCCCAGGATTTGGGAGGAACACATGGAATCAGAAGGGACAGGAGCTTCATATCCTTGCCCTACCCCCAAACCCACTGCCCTTTGACTCTCAGAACTTTGCATATAATTATTGCTGGAATTAAGGGGTAGGATGTAGCAAGAGGGACTGGCTACCTGAAAAAAAGAAGGCAGAAAAAAATAGATCACAGAGAACAGTCTTTTTAGTAGGAACTTAAATTTGACACCATCCTAAAATCTGGCTAAGAAATAAATTTCCAGGTACAAAGGAAAATAAGAAGCTTTAAAGGAATTGAGCTCTGGAGTCAAAAATCCCCTTTCCTGACAACTTAAAATCAGTCTGAAATATACCAGAAACACCAGAAGGATTATAAATCATAAAAATATTATAAGTATTAACAAAAACACATAGGGAAAGGAGATTATCTTTAAGTTGTTTTTCAACCAACCTACGCAGCACCTGTCACAGGCCATACAGGCTCTTTCCAGCTTAAGCAATTTTTTTATCCATCCTTAGTGCTTTTAGGCAAAAGTGTCCTAATTGACTAATGGCTCAGAAAGTAGTTTAGCTACATAGAGAAAAGAGGCACTGAAGTAAGGAGAAAAAAGCACAGAGAAAGAAGAATCTAGATTTTAGATGTCACTCTACCTATTTCATGTTGTAACTATATACACAAATCACAATCTACCTGAGCTTTGGTTTCATAATCAAAACAGGAAGTTATACCAAATTACATCACAAGGTTAAGGTGACAACTGAGTGAGATGACACCTGCAAGTCAAAGTACATAAGAAATTATCAAGTTTTACTTATATGTATGACTTTATTACAGAATCCTAAATTTCCTTCCAGGGTCAAAGTTAAGTTGAGTATATTTTTTCCAACCAAAATGACTGCATAAGTCATCTAGGAGCTAAAGGAAAATCAGCCTAATCCTACTTTGCCAAGTCAACTGACAATTTATTCTTTCAAAGAGAAGACTTTTCATGTGGGCAAGTAGCAATAAGGAAGGACTCTCCTCTGCTCCCAATCTTAGGGCTGGAATTCCACTATTCGTTATTTAGGATTAGAGAAATTGTTCTATTTTCCAACTCCTTCTATGAAAAAGCAAAAACCTGTGAAAAGGAATTGCCAATAACCATTAACAACTTCTAGCTGAGCAAAGATTAATTTAGCCTACTGAAAATTAAAGGCTAGGAGATAGGGACACCGACAATAATCTGGCCTACAATTTCCACGAACCTCCTGACTTCGAGGAGGTTCCAACCACCACTGTGTCCAGCCACTAAAATTTCCTCCAAATTCCTCATTTCAGCTCCTAAAAATCACCAGACTAATTCTTGCACTGAAAAATAAGACCTCCTGTCCCAAATTGTTTCAGAAAAATATGTTTACCTCTGGAATGAGTGCCACCCAAGTCACAGGACATATGTCCATGGACTCAGAATGAAAGGTGTCAACAGGGAGAGAAGGCACAGAAAAGTAAAACAGCAACAACAACCACAACAAAATTCACCACCTCCACAGTTCTTACTATAATCAACAGCCCTGATACTAGGAAAAATATATTTGCTCCCCTAAATTCCTACTCCTAATAACTAGAAAAACTGCCCATGACAATACTTAAGAGGAAATTGAGAATTCTTCTTCATATCAACTCTCAATCCTACCTGTTGCAATAGCTTCAGTCCATATATATTTAAATCTGTGTGTTACAGTTTGCTATTTGACCTCACAACAATCCATGAAGAAAGAGGGGCAGGCATTATTACTACAATTTTAAGGATGAAGAAACTGAGATTCAGAAAAGGATAGCAACTTGCTATACCTGAATTCACCCAGACCATCTGACTCCAAATCTCCTATGCTTTCCAGAACATTATGATGCTTCTTGAGGTTTTTTGGTTCCCTTCTTTCCAAAAAGTATCAGTCTCAACCTTCCTGTCACCACCTTCCATGGCACTGTTCATTGGCTTTTTGTGTCAGAACCCAGAAGTTTCTGCAAGAGAATTTCGAGGTAGCATTAAAGAGAAATCATTAAGCTTAATATCCTTGGAAAACAAAGATGTCTGTTAAATGGCTGAAAGAACTGATATTCTTGTCCACTTAATATAAGCTTCCAACTAGATTAGCTATCCACCTAGTTCTATGACACCAGCAATTCTGTCTAGGAAGCTAGTAGAAAAATATACAAAATCCAAAGTCAAAGAAGTTTAGTCCTGGGTTCTAGTCCTGACTCTATCACTTCCTGGCTATGTGAGCTTGGGTCATCTCCCCATCTTAATTCCTTCATGCATAAAATGAGGATAACATTAATTATGCCCCACAAATACTATCATGTAGAGGATTAAATGAGACAATGAATGTGATAGCACTCAAAGAACAAAGCTATCTCAAAAATATCTTCCCCCAAGACTTTCAAAACACTAGTAATCAATGTTCTCTAAACTATATGTAACCAACTACTACAACCAAAATGAAAGAATATTCATCTAGGTTTGTCCTATTTTTTCTAAATTATTTTTAGTGTCATGGAAATCTGTCTACAAATAATTTTACTTGACTTGAAGTCTCCTACAAATACTCATATGGTATGCTGTTGTCAAAATCTGCTCATCATGGTGGAACACTTATTGAACATCTCTATGTCCCAGACTATGATTAGATGTTTTCAGTTTATTTCAATAGGTTCTCATAAGAACCCTTTGAGATATATTTTATTTCCTCTTTACAGATAAAGAAAGTGAAGTTCAGACAGAATAAGAAATTGCCCAAGGTCAAATGTGTGTCTCTGTCATTGAAGATAAGAAACATCAAGGTGTTCAGGGGCAAGCAATTTGGAACACTGTTCTCTAGTGATTACACAACAAATTGATTAAAAGCATGGACTCAGAACTAGATTACCTGGGTTCAAACCCTGGATTCACTATGAGCTTTAGTTTCCTCACTTGTAAAATTAAGTTAATAATAATAACCTATTTAATAACCTAGTAAATAAGTTAATAAATCTGCATAGAACAATGCCTGTCATATACCCAATAGATTATGTATTATGATCATCATTTCTCCCACTCTGCTTACCCAAACTTTCTCTTTTCCCTGCCCTGAAACCTGTACACTAACTAGCTTAAATCTTCTCTACACACACATTACCCATTACTGTTATGCTTTTGCTTTCTTTTCCTTTTAAGTGAAATGCATCTCTCCTTCCTCATTAATCTAAATCTCCCTCAGCCTTGAAAGGCTAGCTCAGATCTACCCCTTATGTGAAACATTTTCTGACTTCCTCAGCCCACAGCAATCTCTTCCTTCATCTGAAAAACCCTTTATACTGTCAAACAATCTAAACTGTAGAACTCACTTGATTTCTAAAAATCACTTGATTTCTGAAGATAAATGATTTAACACAAATCCCTAATTTTTGAAATAGAAATTGAAGCTTAAAGACTTAAATTGCCTTTGGTGACACAAAAAGTTAACTGGCAGAGTAGACACTTGAATCTGGATATTTTAAAATGTGTTCAATGTTCTTTCTACCATACTCTCCTAATTTTTGTCTTCCTTGAGATTCTGCACAACTTCTCAAGGCTGAAAGCATATATTCTATAATTATCTAAGTATTTAGCTGGTTTTGTGGTCTTAATGGCAACTAACACACTGGAGTTAGATGTTTGCTGATTGATTAGCAGATCAATCTTTCATTGGTGCCCTTTTGTCTAATAGGTAAAGCATTAATTAGCACTCAACAGAATTTAAATTCTCACCATCAGGGAATAATAGGGACTGAAGAGGGAAACATATCCATATGTAACCCTAGAGTTGTGTCACAGGGTCTACCACATCCCACTACATACCCTCAAATTTGGAGCCCTGCACCATGAGACTTGGGGCATAGGACACTCCAGCATGTCCCCCCCACATACAGCTCCCTCTCTGGATTATTACTGGAACCTGGAAGTATAAAAGAAACAGTATTCAATTGAGTTTTTATTATGAATATTAGGGCCTTTCAAGGATTAGAGTCCACAACAGAACAAAAGGGACTTCAGTTGCCTCCTACAAAGTCCAAGCCTCTTTTTGCAGGATTACCTCAAGCTAAAGTTACTGCATAAAGTTGCTAGGTCTCTTGAACAGAGAAATAAATAAGAGGTATATATCCTGGAAAGTTATTATAGCTGTAATTAGGAGGACTGGAATGGATGAATGGTCCTAGACAGAAGGAAAAAAGAAAGAACTGACTCCAAAATTTGAGAAAGGCTCAAGTAAGCAAAGACACGTTAGTGGCTAGGCTGAAAGAGGGGAAGAAATCGAGAGTACATGGCTATTCTCCCAAGAACAAGCATGGAATGTTTATGCCCATCAGAAAAGGGTATGTTAGAGAGTGGAAGAGCAGGTTTATCATCAAGGGAGGCTAGTAACAATAATTAATGCTTTTATACCATTTTACAATTTATAAAAATATTTTTGGGGCCCCTGGGTGGTTCAGTCAGTTAAGTGTCCAACTTCGGCTCAGGTCATGATCTTGCAGTTTGTGAAGTTCGAGCCCTGCATCGGGTTCTGTGCTGACAGCTCAGAGCCTGGAGCCTGCTTTGGATTCTGTGTCTCCCTCTCTCTGCTCTGCCCCCGCTCATATACTCACACTCACTCTCTCTCTCTGTCTCTCAGAAATTTTTTCATAAGTCATTGACTGATCCAACAAATAATTATTGAAAACCTTCTTTGTCATACCAAATGCTGGGGATACCAAAATTAAAGTTATAGTCATTGTCTTCAAGGAGATCTCAGTGTTGAAGGTGAGAAGATGAGAAGAGAGACAAGTAAAACCTGATTATAATACAAGTTAATTGCTATGAGACAAGCAAGTATATTATGGTTTCTAACACAAATTGAAAGAACTAAGGAAGGAGTAAATCTAGTCTTGACTCTATTAACAGTCAACAACTGAACTGAGTCTTGAAAATTATTCAGGCAAAAACACAGAAGAAGCCTTTCAGGTAGTAGGAGTAGTAAAACATAGGGGCATGGCACGTTCCATTAAACCTGAGTAGTTTGTCATGGCTATCAAAGTGGGTGGGGGCCAAAGACAGAACTGAAGAGGTAAGCAAAGTCAGATCATGAAAAGCTTACTGTGTATTTCAACATTTTTCAGTCACAATGTTGTTTAGTTCTCCAGAATTATCCTTTGGGTAAACCAAAAGAATTTTTTCACTAAGGAAAAAGAAACAAGCATGTTGGGTGGCCCAAGATGAGTATTTCATGCTGAGGGAAGAGAAGAACTTCAGAAAAATGAGCTTCTTGAGAGCTAAGTGTCAATATAATCTATGGAGGAGAACCTCAACCCTCTCTCTGACCCTCCCCTGTTCATGCTCTGTCTCTCCCTGTCTCAAAAATAAATAAAACGTTAAAAAATATATTTTAAAAAAAAGAGTTATATTTGCAGTAAGTAAAGATGATTTCCAACATAATAACATATACTCTAATCCTAGAATACTTCTTCCTCACCATTGTTCCCTTCTATCCTTTTTTTCATTCTCTAGATCTCACTCTCCTAGGTTCAATTTGGCAAAGATTTACTGAACTCAAACTATGTGTCAGACACTCTGCTGGATGCTAAGGATATAAAAATGAGTAAAACCCTAAGCCTGCTGCAAAGAACTCTCTATCACATAAACCAATCATTGTGTTGAGTCCAGTGATAAAGATATCCACATGACTGAAAGAGGGCATGGAGCGGACAGAGATGCCCGATATATTCCAGGAGCTAAGAGAAGGATTTCTGATAAAGGAAATATTCATCTCAGTCTCAAAAGGTGAATATGCGTTTAGTCAAGAAAAGGAAGGAAAGTAGAAGAAAAGCAATTGCAGGAGGAGTGGACAGCATAAACAAAGGGAAGGAATGCCATAATGTGTATATGGAACTGCAAATAGTTCAATAATCCTGTAAACTGAAGTTTAGGGATGGAAATGGTTAGGAGATTGAAGAAGTAAGCAGGGGTCAAATCACAGGAGGCCATGAACTTTACATATCAGACATGGGATAGGACACGAAACGCATTAAGCAAAGGAGTCAAAGAGTCACATTTGTATTTTAAATAGTTCATTCAAGCTATTAAGTGGAAATCATGATGAGGCATGCAAAAGTTCTAGGTGAAATTAATGAGAAATTGAAACAGACAACTAATGGTGTCCTCAGTTGAGACAGAGAATATAAGAAGAGCTGGAATAGGAAGGGAAGATAAGGAATTCAATACTGAAACAAATGACCTTGAGTCACCTTTAACCACCCAAATGGAGATGTCCAGCAGGCAACTAAACATACATGTAAAGATCAGGACAACGTTCTGGTCTAAAGGTTGAGATTTGAGAACTGATTGCATTTAGGAAGTAACTGAAATCTTGAGAGTGGATGGACCAGGGAAAATATGTAGAGTGAAAAAGGAAATGGGCAGAAGATGGGGCCCTGAGGAACACCTACATTTAATGAGGTAAGCAAAGGAAAAGACCAAGAAGAGAAGGAACTTTAAAAAGACAGTATGAAAAAAAGATTGCCATATTCAGAAACCAAGGGACTTCCAAATAGAAGATAAACAGTATCAAGCCAATCAGTTAAAGTATAGACTGACACCTTCCTTTGGATTTAGCAATGAGGTAACCTAGCAAGAACAATTTCAGTATTATGGAAAAGGTAAAAGCTCTCAGTGCAAGGGGGCAAATATAGGATAAGGAAGTGGGGACAAGAGTGAGATTTCTCTTTCATATCTGGAAGAGTGATTAAGAAGGCAAAGAGCAGATTTTTCTTGTTCCTTTCTTTACAAGGATGGACCAACCAGTAGAAAACGAGAGTATGAAAAGAAGGAAATAGAAGGGGTGAAATTTAGAGCAAAGACATGGAGAAGGCTGGAGGAGATGGGGCTTTTTTAAACAATAGACAGTATCCTCATGCTCTGAAAATGGGATAAAGAAAATGAGCATTGAGGTAAGAGAGAGAAGCAGAAGAAGAGCATTTTAAAGGAACTGTGTAATAATAGCAGAGAATACTGAAACCCAAGTTACGTGTTCAGAAAGAGTGTAATCCAGAATATAGCCAAAGTTTAGGATTGAGAGAGTAGTGACAAATGAATCTGAAAAGATAAACTGGAGGTTGTAAATAATCCTCACAAGCAACAATGAGTTAGAGAAGAATGTTTAAAAGGAAATTAACTCTAGAAAATCAGTGAATGCTTTTGTTTTAAGAATACTCTGAAATTGGTTAAGCTTTGGGTCAAGTCATGATCTCATGATTCATGTGTTCAAGCCCAGCATCTGGCTCTGTGCTGACAGCTCAGAGCCTGGAGCCTGCTTCAGTTTCTGAGTCTCCCTCTCTCTCTGCCCCTCCCTTGCTCGTGCTCTCTCAAAAATAAGTAAACGTAAAAAAAAAAATTTTTTTAAAGAATATTCTGAATGCAATATGAAAGATAGATTGAATAGGAGAAAATAATACAGGAACACCTTTTAAAGCCATTCTATGTTTCTCTCTTCCTTCATTTCTCCCTCTGTAACCACCCTTCCTTAATTAGTCACAAGTGAAACTGCAGCAGAGCTATTTTAGAATTCATTTATTAAATAAAATAAGGATTTATGTGGTCCTGTCCCTAATTGTTAATATAGCTGAGTCAAATGGGTAATGTTTCTTATTTAAAAAAACAAAAAAACAGACTAAATTATGTTTCCTTTCAAAAAATACCGAAGAAAACCTTCAAAAATTCTGGGTATGAACAGACTTCAATCTAAAAAAATTAAGATATTTCTCACCCTGAAATGTGCAAAATAGATCATAAAACTGCACAATAAGATCTGGGGAACTCAACAAAAGGACCAAGATAGGTTGGGTACCTGCATGTGGAAACAAGGAAGGATGCAACAATCACTAGTATGGCTCTTTACCCTTTACAAAATGCTTTTCCAAAACCTTGTTTTATTCAATTCTCATGACATCGCTATGAGATATATATGCTATTATTCCATTTTACACATAAGGGAATTTTTGTCTGTATTATTCCAGAACCCAAAATACTGTCTGGCATATAGTAAGTGTCTAATGAAAAATGTGTCAAATAGAGGGAAAGGGGGCTCAGTGAGGTTATGTAACTCTGATAGGGTCATATGGTTGATGGTGGAGCCAGGTCTCAACCCTAGGTCTTCTGACCCTTAGTCCTATATGTTCATATTGTTTCATGCTGCTGAAAAGAGAAGTGCAGAGTGACTGAATATAATCATAATCTGCTTTGTAATTTTACATGAACTGATTACAATTTCAGAAATGCCTGCTGTCAAGCAACAAACAAGGCCAGTATACTTCCTCCCATTCATAGGCACGCTGAATGGGCATCTTTAGAGTTCAGAGATTTATGGTATTTGCTCACTTTATTCTTTCTATAGGTCTCCTGCCCTATTCTAGGTTACTTCCTTCTGCTGCATTGAAGTAATGTCTGCAGAATAGAGAAACCTTTTTTATCATCCTCTCCTCTCTCTGGAAAACTATATGTAGCCTTGTGGTATTCAATTGCATCTATGTGGAAAGCTAAAACAAAGAATGACAATGCCATCCAATGAGTATGCAGAAGGTCCTACAAGATTTAGAGGGGCACATATAGCATGAGTGCCATTAAACACTAAAAACAGTATGCAACTCTACATCCTGAGGCCACTACATTTAACCATGCCCTCACTCTCTTTAAGGATATGATCCTGGGGCACCTGGGTGGCTCAGTCGGTTAAGCGGCCAACTTCGGCTCAGGTCACGATCTCACGGTCCGTGAGTTTGAGCCCCACGTCAGGCTCTGTGCTGACAGCTCAGAGCCTGGAGCCTGTTTCAGATTCTGTGTCTCCCTCTCTCTGACCCTCCCCCGTTCATGCTCTGTCTCTGTCTCAAAAATAAATAAATGTTACAAAAAAATTAAAAAAAAAAAAAGGATATGATCCTGAAAAAGCTGTGTATATATAAAATTTTTGTAAATTGAGTAACTCCAAAAGCAGTGGGGTGCTTACTATTTAAGTAAATCACTGGATTCTACTCCTGAAATCATTATCGCACTATATGCTAACTCACTCAGGTATAAATTTAAATATATATATATATATATATTTTTTAAATTAATGAATCATATGGTAAATCATTTTGCAAAAGAAACAACATTTTTATAATAAAAAATAATCTAATTTTTTCTGCTGGCAAGTTTGTCTTTTGTGTGTGTGTAGGAATCTGGCAATCTGGGTTCAGATCCTGAAATTTCAGCTTAACAGCTTAACTATTTAATTACTTTTATGTTAATTACTTTATGATTAACAAGTGATTACTTTTATGAGTTTGTTTACTCATCTATGAAATATTCTTTCTACTGTTCAGGATCACTGTGAGAATAAAGTAAGACAATGTGTATGCGTATGTTATATAAACTGCTCAGCACAGTGTATATGGCAGGGATCAAGAAATAAAGGCTTTCAGCCAATACTTCAACATACGTATACAAAAGTTCTTAGGTCTATCAGGAAGAAAGAAATTCAACCACATGTCCCCAATTCCCATCTTTGAGGAGGTAAGAAAGAGCTACTGAATGGAGAGTACTCAAAGATGAGCCTTTCATCCAAAGACATGTTTAGTCATTTATTGACCTATGCCTCTTCTTCCAAAGATTTACAAGCATTATGCCATAGAATAAATTATAAAGTTTTTTTTTAAAGAAAATAGCACAAAACTGTAACACGGAAATAATATAGTGCTGTAAAGGATCTTAGAGAATGTCTGTTTCAATCCTCTCATTTGACAGATTTTACAAAATCAACCAAGGAGGCAAAATAGTTTACCTAAGGATACACAATGGCACATTTTTAACGGCCTAATCATTTCTACCCACATCTTCATTTCCCAGGACAACCCACCTCTGTGTTCTCATAGTATCGTACACATGCTAATTACCATACTATAATAAATCCTATTTAAATATCTGTCCTCTTTGGGGCACCTGGGTGGCTCAGTCAGTTAAGCATCTGACTTTGGCTCAGGTCATCATTTTATGGTTAGGGAGTTCGAGCCCCGCGTCAGGCTCTGTGTTGACAGCTCAGAGCCTGGAGGCTGCTTCAGATTCTGTGTCTCTCTCTCTGCCCTTCCCCCCGCTCACACTCTGTCTCTGTATCTCTCAAAAATAAATAAACGTTAAAAAAAATTTTTTTAAATGTCTGTCTTCTTTCCTCTTGGACTGGAGGATCCTCATAAACAAGGCCTATGCCCAACTTATCCTTATATCTCCAGCATCTGGCTTATGTTAGATGTTCAGCTGCACTGAACATATCCCAGTTAACTGTTTTACCAATTTTAGAGGAAGGTATACAACTCTGGAAAACTTACTGTTTGGGTCTCCACTACTTCTTGCTTAGCAAGATACAGAAAAGGCTAATGTTATTAAAGATCTGAACTTGGTACAGAAAGACAGGAAGCAATCTCAAGTAGAGAGGGACACTGGTAAAAATGGGTCCCTGAAAGGAAGGTCATCATTGTACCACAGTCCAACTAACCTTATTATATTTTTGGATTTTGATTACTAGGCCTCTAAGAATCTCCTTCAACCACTTTACAATAACCTTTCCTGAAACAACAATAACACAAATAAGACAGTGAAATTGGTGTGAATATAGCATGATACTCGTGTGGCTCTTTTTAAAGTATGCATTAAAGAATTCCACAAAGAATCTTTAAAACAGACAAAAATAGTATTTTTAAGGAGAAAAAGGATTAATTTGAGGGATCTGCTTAAAGAGTGACTTAAGAGTAGAAAGACCTCTTTAAGGAAGATGCGGTCGCAGCTATAGTGGAGCCCTGGATGCCTTGCTCCTGCTCCTGACTCACCAGTGTTCACTCTTGCCCAGGAACAAGATGATCAGGAAGCCACTCCACAGTCATGGCTTTTAAAAGCACTGGGAAAACACTCAGGAACCAGAGGCAGGAATTCAACAATTCAGAATAACTCTAACCAGCCACAACCCGGTATCTTTGGAGAACGTATGTGCTGACTTGACCAGAGGTACAAAGGAAAAGAATCTCAAAATGAAAGGACCAGTTCAGTTGCCAAGACTCTGAGAATCACTAAAGGAAAATCTCCTTGTGGTGAAGGTTCTAAGACTTGGAATCATTTTCAGATGAGGATCCACAAGCAACTTACTGATTTTCAGTCCTTCTGGGATTGTTAAACAAATTACCTCCATCAGGATTGAGCCAGGAGTGAAGGTTGAAGTCACCATTGCAGATGCTTAAATCAATCTTTTCAGTAAATTATATCAGTTATTAAAAAAACAAAAAGAGTAGAAAGAAATTTGAGTTGGAGTCAGATGATGTAAGTTCTAGTCTCCATTCTCTAACTTCTTATTGGTGGGCAAATCATTCCATTTCTCCACAGCTAGATGATCATTCAGGTTCTTTCGAGTTCAAATGCTATAATTATAAAAGGAAAAGTCTCTATCAGTCCTTGAAAGAATCAGGGATGGAAAAAGATAAAAGTTAGAAAGGTAGAAAGATAGCAAAACAGAGGGATAGAGTGGTACTGTGGTATAGTGGGGAGAGATAGCTTAGTAGAGAGACTGAAGTTCTAGATTCTAGTTCTGGTTTTGCCATTAACTAGTTAAATAACCTTGAACAACTCACTGTCCCCTCTTCAGATCAAGATTTCTCCCATTTATAAAGTACCCAGATGATCTTCCAGCTCTAACCATCTAGAATTCTAAGCTATAGCCTACTGCTCTTACGAACAATGACATTTTATGGAATCAGTGTGTTTATGTTCACCAGTCAGAAACAGGACACACAGACAAAATATTTAGCAGACAGAAACCTCAAACCTCATTTGAGCTTCCTCCCAAGTTCCAATTCAAATATTTTTCTAGAGCCTCTCACAAGCACTGGTTCAGACTACCATACTTTGAATTCCCCTATTCTTAATAATATGGCCAAGGTTGGACCATAAAAGAACGAAAGTAGGTGCTGCCTAGTAATTCATCAATCCAGTCTTTTCACGGCCTTTGTCTTTTCTACCACTGTACTTTCCTTATACTATCCATTCTCCGGACTGAGCCAAACCTATCTTTTTTTATTCGAATTCTTCAAGGTTCAATTCAAATCTCAATATTTCCATGAAGCATTCCCTTCCCACTTCTAGCCCGCACCCATTTTTCATTCTTTTAAACTTCTATAGTACTACACTGCTATGGTAGAGATTCAATAATATTTGTAAAAAGCTTATTAATACAACATTTCACACATAGCAGTTACCCAATAAATGACAGTAGTTGGTGTTGTTGCCACACCTTTAGCACTAATTACATACCGTTTAGTTCAGTGTATCTTAAATTTAATGTGCAGGTGAATCACTTAGAGATTTTATTCAAATGCAAATTACGATTCAGTAGGCATGAGGACCTGATAATCTGTAGTTTAATAAGCTCCTGGTTGATGTCAATGCTGTTAATCCAAGGACTATTATTCTTTGAATACAAGAGGTAGTTTTTAGTAAATTTAAAAAAAAAAATGTATGCTTATCTATCCATCTTGACAGAAAGATCTTAAAAGAGAGATACTATGTCTCCTTTTTCTTAGAATATATACCTTATACAGAGAAGATGCTCCATAAACACCTGTGGATTTACCATATCTGCAGTTTCTAGAACATCTAGATAGTCTCTAGAATGCCTGTGCTACACTGATTTTCAAACCAAACATTGAGAGATGCTAAGATGAAAAATTTCACTTCATCACTGTTATTGAAATCACTGAAAATGGAGTCAGGAAAATCTGAGAGAAAACTTACCTTTTCACCAGTGAGAGTGTAATATGCAGAAAAAACAACATATCCAAATGGACGCTTGTTCCTTGTTTAAACACAGAGATCATTAGAGTTCAGTGATTTTATTTTATTTATTTATTTTTTTAGAGAGAGAGAGCAAGAGCAGGGGAGGGGCCAGGGAGAGGGAGGGGGAGGGAGAGAGAGAGAGAGAGAGAGAGAGAGAGAGAGAAAAAATATCTTAAGCAGGCTCCATGCTCAGCGTGGAACCTGACTCAGGGCTCAACCCCACAACCCTGGGATCATAACCTGTGCTGAAATCAAGAGTTAGATGCCCAACTGACTGAGTCAACCATGTGCTCCTAGAGTTCAATCTTAACTGCACTTCAACCTTAGACATGAACCTTAAAAGAAAACATGCATTGTCAGGCAATATGTATATATTTTTAAAATATTAACAATAATTACTAATAAGGGATATAATGATCTTGATTTCATTTTTTAGTGAAGCAGATACATTTTTTCAATGATTCTTCACTGCACAATTAACCTAAAGATCTTTAGCAACCAATGAAAACACAGTTCAATCAAAAGAGACAGAAATATCCTCCAATTTTCCCATCAACCTAGTCAGTGGCAAAGTCCCCAAATTCCATTGTTCACAATTACACTGGTAAACATTAGAAGGAATCTTAATCTATATTAAGGTTGCTCTGAAGGCTGCCTATTTAAAGCCCTTCTTTTAAATCTCCAATTATTTAAATGCTTGTTAAAACCCTCTTTATTTTAGCATTCTATAATTCAGATGAGACTGACATTCTTAAATTCTACTGGGAAGTTACACTCTGACTTCCTAGTCAAGCATCAGGAAAATAATAGTAGGCACATATGACACCTGCTCACTGGTATCTAGACAGTTTAAACAATAAAACAAATTTACTAAAATTTGCCTTTAGAGCAAAAAGCACCTTGTTAAGGCACTCTGCTTGTCATAAGCAGGCACCTGCTCCTTAACTTACAGAGAACTTCCAATAAAACCATTCAACAATATTTAACTGAGATGTTTTTAACACATTTAGGCATGATATCAGACAAAATCTGCAATCCTGAGAATTGCTATTAAGCACAGAAACAGAGAAGCATCAAATGCTGTCAAGCACTAAACTCAAACTGGGTTTATGAGTTTTAATAAATCAATGTTATTACTTCAGAGAAAATTCGAAAACAGCTGGGAGTCAGCCCAAAGGAAAATGGCTTCTATTACTTCCATCAGAAGTCTAGTCTCCAGGGCAAAGCAAATTCTCTGGTTCATGCCGGGCAGGCAGTCTTCCTAGAGAATAAAATACCCAAGAAGAGTTTCAAATCTCAAGCCACTGAAGCAGTTAGTGATAAACACAAATCTACAGCAGCCACATCATACACGTACAAATGAGTGTCTTCCTACCTGCAGGTACCTAACTGGTAATTAAACCCAAAACAAATGTCTTCAACAGGATAGGAGATCAGGACAAGGTACAGGAGTGTCAGATTCTTGCATAAAAAAACGAAGCACCAATATCATTCCCATTTTTCCCCTCCTTTTCCTGGCCTTTCTTCAAGACTCATCTTTTGTGAAGCTTTCTCCTATAACTCTGGCTCTCCCATTCACTTCATTTATTGAATGCCTGAAACACTAGTCTGAAATAATTCTAGATTCTTTTTTGTTAACCATTTCATGTTTCCATTTTGTCTCCCCAAATGTGAGCTCTCTGTAAGGCCCCTACAGTGCCTACCCTATAGAGGGAGCTAATTATTAATATTGCCAATAATATAATAACAAAATAGTAAGGGAACATAGCATAGTGGAGTGCCACTACTGGAGTCAAACGGGCCTAAGTTCAAATCGTGGGTCTACTATCTGCTGGCTCTATGACTTGGAACACATTATCCATTTTTTGTAAGCCTCAGTTTTGTGGTAAGAATTTAATGAGCTATATATTAGAGCACCTAGTACAGGGTTTGACATATAACATATGTTCAGTAAAGCTTAGTTACCTGCCTTTCTCACTTAATAAGCACTTGCTGATTTGAACTAAGAGTAATTACAGGGGGCTCCCTATGGTACCATCATATACTCTTAACTTTCTGCAAACACTCCTGCAAGTACCTTTGTCATTTCCTAACAAAGGTCCCTTAAGATTTTTTACTCCACTGTTCTGAGAAAAGGCAACTACGCAAGTCACCCAAATGACTATTCAAAGTAGTCATATTAGGGGCCAGCCGGAGTGCATCTCCACATCTACATCTCACTTCCATCACACCCACGCCAGTACTCCCTCCCTCCAAGTCTCCCAGTGAGAAAATGATAGAGAAAAGCAGTGAAGCAAGCCAAAAGAGGAAATGGAGATAAACAGCTCTGTGGTCCCTCTGTGCCTCACTCTCGAGAGGAAGCACTTGGGTCCAGTCTGTAACCTCAACCCCTGTGAGAACGAAAAAAATAAAACCCTCCCCGTATTCCTGGGGCGGGGGCAACCAGGCTCTTGCCTCTTCATTTCTTCAAGCCCTTCACCAATCAATTCCAACATCACCACCCACCCCATTCATCCCCTGGGCCAACTTCCTGCTACATAAAATAGAACCTCTTTAAACTGATGTGTCTTAAATGAACCTCATTCAGCTTTTACCAACTAGAGGTAACATTTCCCCCCAACCTTCACCATTCTAAGTTGAATATCCCTTAAAAAAAAAAAAAAAAGAAAGAAAGAAAGAGAGAATTCTTGAAGTTGCCGTCTACTGCATTAAGGTAGATCTCTATTTGTTTGTGCCCCTTTAACGATCCAGAATATTTTACCTCAGTCATCTTTCCAGCTGGAAAAGGCCATCACTTCCACAACCCCCTCCCACACACATATTTTTTCCTAAAACAAAAACAAATGAAAAAATCCACAAATCCCCTCCCTGCTGCACAAAATACAAGAATTTTAATATTCTTAAACAGACTTAAGCCATGCTCCATGGGAACAAGTCTCTGTACACCTGGGCTTTCAAATGTGTGCCTTGACCAACGCTGATGTCACTACGGATACAAGCCCTCATCCAGCCAGGTGAAATCTATCCCCACCACCCTCTCCCCGCACAACACCGATCTCCACTGCAAATTCACTCCGTGACTCACGATATAGAATTGTTGTTGGCTTTGAATGTTTCACCTGAGCTTTGATGTGTCTAGGCTGAAAGTCGGCTTCCTCTGCACCACCTCCCCTTCGAAAACAAACAAACAAAACTCTATTTTTTAAGATTCTTCCCTGTTGCAGAAAGTAGCTCTTTTTATGTGTCGTGAGGGATTTGAGAGAATCGAGGAAATATTTCACCTCAGGATTCACCTTTCCACCGCCCCCCCCCCATACGCACGCTCACCCGCCATCTCCCCACTGCGGGACCGTGCAGACCCCCCCTTCTCCCGGGTCCGAAACGTTTCCTTGGCGCCCCGGGACCGCCTTCCCCGCGGCCTCCACAGCTGCCCGGCAGGCCCCGGGAGCCCCGAGCGGCGGCGGCGGCGGCCGGGCACCTACCAGTCGGTGTGAGGCTCGTCGACGACCAGCAGCACCTTGGCCTTCCTGGCGGCGGCGGGCGCGGGCGCGGGCGCGTCCACCAGGCCGGCCGAGGCGGCCGTCTGCTTCACGGCTTGGGACAGCGAGCTGAAGAAGCTGCTGCCCACCGACGGCGCCGGGGCCGCCTGTGGCGCGGGTTGCGGCGCGGGAGCCGAGGCCGGCGGCGGCCTCCGCTCGGGGCCCGGCGAGGCGGCCGGGGGCGCCGACGAGGCCGAGGCCGCGCCCGGACCGGGGGGCGGCGGCGGCGGCTGCTGGGGCTCGGGCCGCTGCAGGTCGGTCATGTAGCCATTGGGCAGGTTGGCGATGAAGCTGCTGTCCGACAGCCGGCGCCTCAGGAAGTTCATCATCTGGCTTGAGGGGCTGGGGGCGCGCGAGGCGGCGAGGCCGGGCGGCGCGGAGGGCGAGACTGAGGCGGCGACGGCGGCTGGAGCGCTGAGGCGGCTGAGGCGGTTGAGGAGGCTGCGGCCGGGTCCGCGGCGCGCTAGCCTAGCAGACAGCCGCGGTGCACTGGGCCGGGCGGGCCGGGCGGCTGGAGGCTCCGCGCCAGGGAGCGGGCGGGGCCTGGGGCGGGGCCACTGCTCGCCCCGCCCCGCGCCGCAGAGCGGGCGCCGCCCCCGACTCGCCGCCTGCGCGCCGGGCGCCTAAGCCGCTAGGTCTGGGGTCCTAACCCGCAGGGACCGCCAGGTCTCCCGCAACCTGAGCGGAGCTCTGTGGGGAGAGCGTGGGAACCAGTCATGCTCCCCGAAAACAGGGAAAAGGGGACCGAGACCCCTACCACCTATTTGGCTGGGGATGAAAGAGACAGGTCCCATCCGATATGGAGACGAAGGAGACTGTCCCCACGCTCTTTGGAGGGAAGAGAGGTGTCAGCCTCCCCACCAGGAAAAAAGCCAGTCCCGTGACGCTGGCACGCGTACACACACACACACACACACACACACACACACACTCCCTGTAGTGAGAAAGAAAAGAACCACCTCCTTTCCCAAAGCTAGGAGAAAGGTGCCATCTACTCAACCTCCGGGTGAGGGAGGAAGGAATAATCTGCACCCACTAGCGCGCGCACACACACACACACACACACACACACACACACACACTCTCTCTCTCTCTCTCTCTCTCTCTCTCTCTCTCCTATGGTGAGACAAAAAATAACTAACTACCCCTTCCTCAATGCTGGGTGAGAAAGACATCCCTTCCATCCCAAGGTGACGCAGACATGACCTAGTGGGAAAGCAAAAGGTCATCTCCTCTACTTTGGGGAAATAAGGTAATAGATCCCTCCACCGGGTCTGCGGGGTGCATTTTTGGTGCCTGCACTTTAGGGATGGCTCACTTAAGAGCTCCTACTTCTCTCCCCCTCCCCATGAACCAGAGAAAAGAAGCTATGTGTAAGGCTGGGGATCCCTTGCCTCCAAGTGGGATATCTAAGGGTCCCCCACAACTTCTGTGTTCACCTGTCAGGCAGGGCTGCAGCCTATGGAGTACCAAGAAGTTTATCTCTTCAAAATTCTTCTATTTGTTTTTTCCAGTTCATTCATTGGCTAGATCTGTCTCCACCTCCGTGAAGACCTCTGATTATCACCTTCCATGTGCTCTCCCTAAATCTTGTATGACCTCTGGACCTTTGTTTTCACCTCTCATGAGATATACTTAATCCCTGTGTTGTATTGGTATTGGATTGGTGTTGTATTGGAACAGGACACCGCAGATATAGTACTTTATATTCAGGCCACTCTGGGTGATGTGCGACCTCAGGCAGATTAGCCTCTGAACCTCTTTTCTCTATCTGATAAAAAAGATAACACTTTAAATTTTTTTTAATTTGAGTATAGTTGACACACAACATTACATTAGCTTCAGGTGTACAAAATAATGATTCAACAAGTTTATATGTTATGCCATGGGGAGATAACACTTTTCAAAATTGTTACATACACAGAATAAATGAGATTGTGTATATATAAAGCACCCAGCACACAGTGGGTCTTCTAGTAGTAGTGGCTAGATTCTTATTTGAGCCAGTTCTCAGTATAATAATGCATAATAATGCAGTGGTCTTCCCATCTACCATGTGCCAGGCAGTGGTAAGAGCTGGATAAACTGATATGAATGGGAAGTGACCCCTGTCTGTGGGAAGTTCATAATCTATATGGGACAGAGGAGAGTATGGGGAGGATAAACACAGGAACAATTAACCACAATAAGATGTGAGAAATGCTATAACACAGTTGGGCAAAGTGGGTTAGGGGCACCAAGGCATGAGGGAAGCATGGCTTCTCAGGGGGCACCTGGGTGGCTCATTTGGTTAAGTGTGGAACTCTGACGCTGGCTCTGATCTCGAGGTTTGTGAGATTGAGCCCCACATTAGGCTCTGCCCTGACAGTGCTGAACTTGCTTGGGATTCTCTCTCTCTTTCTCTCTCAAAATAAATAAATAAACTTAAAAAAAAATGGCTTTCCCAGAGGAGGTGACATTGGAAGTGGATCTTGAAGCAGCTGTAAGAGTTTACCAGCAGAGAAATGGGGAAAGCACTCAGAGAAGGTATGGAGGAATGCTAGTTGATGACTCCTCCAAGAAGCCTTCCCTCAATCCTCCAAGGCAGACTAAGTGTTCATTACCTATGCTTGGTTTTGCCATAGCCCCTTAAAAATTATAATGAAATATTCTTGTGACTTGTATGTAAGATTTTCAAGGATAGGATTATGTTTTAGCCATCTTGGACCCCAATATGAAGCACAGTGCTTGGCATGCAGTAAGGACTCAGCTGTTTGAAAGTTGAACTGTAATCTTACCCAATTCAGCTCTTATGTCTGTTGGAGAATAAAACTGATATGTCACTGATAACTAAATAAATTCAATTTAGGGTATCGCCCTTCCTGGAAGTATTTTTTAGAGTGTCAGATGAATCTTTTACAAAGGTATGAATCTCTAATGATGGGATTTCATATACTGTATCACTTCGATTTTTCAGATGTGTGGTTATCTTTTTTTTAATGTTTATTTATTTTTGACAGAGAGAGAGACAGAGTGCGAGTGAGGAAGGGGCAGAAACAGAAAGGGAGACACAGAATCTTAAGCAGGCTCCAGGCTCCCAGCTGTCAGCACAGAGCCCAACGATGGGGCTTGAACCCATGAACCGCGAGATCAAGACCTGAGCCAAAGTCGACGCTCAACCAACTGAGCCACCCAGGCGCCCCCCCTTTTTAAATTGGGTTATCTTTTTTATATTTCACTAAGCAGTTCCCCTTAACCATTAGGGGTGTAGTATATGTATAATATTTTTAAATCAACCAGTTAAAAAACATGTTGTGAGTACCTAATACATACAGGATATTATGCTAAGCACTCAAAGGTAAACAAGATTCAAGAATGAATAAAACCCAAGTTATGCCCTTAAAAAGACAGCTCATAAACATGTGAACACATAACCAGCAATAGCAGGGCAGTCTGTGAATGACCAGAAAGTGGAGCAGGCAGTGAGTGTTAAAAGAGCCAGAGGAAGAAGAGATCTTTGAGGTGTAAGAGGATTTCACAGAGGAAGTACGGCTCAGGCATTGTGAAATGGGTGGAATTTAGATACCCAGGACAGGGTGGAGACGGCAACCAAGACAGAGAGGACAGGAAAAGCAGAGACAGAGAAGCTGGACTAGGCACGTGGTGAAAATGTATTGATCTACCCCTCAAAGGCAAAGACCCCACCTGTGTTATCACTATAGCCTTTAAGCCTTGGAATAGCACCTGGCATAAAGTATACCCTTAAATATTTGTAAGGAGGCTCTGAGAGGCTGTACTTGTATGTATGTTCATGTTGTTAGTGTCTATCCAGCTTTCTTTTTAGCTGGCAATCACCTCAAGGTGAGGGATTCTGTCTTCTGTCCCACTCAAAATGTTCTATGAAGCCTGATATAACACCTAACACACAATTAGTGTCCCAATCTTGGGTGCGAGACCAGAATGTTCCCAAAGAACTACTTAGGTTGAGATTGCTTCATTGAGACAATGTAGGCCCACAAGACCATTGAAACATATTTATTAAATATTCCATGAATTTATTGTTATTTTCTGGTAGGTTTAAATAAGGATATTATTCTTATGGAAAAACAGACTGTTTTCTTATAATTGGGAATGTGTGGTCATTAATCAGTTGTATATGAGCAGAAGATTTTGATTAGTTGGCACAACTATAAATCACATCTGCTTCAACCAGTATTCTCCATACTCTTCTGAGTCCTTGCCAAGAAGTGTCTGTGCAGCATGCAAAGACACGTGCTTGTAAGTGGGCTTGGGTTTTTAATGAGGTATAATGAAAATCTTTCCCTTATCCTTACCTGTGGATCCAGATTCCAGGGGCAGGAAGAATACAGCACTTTCAGTCTATCATATGTCCTGTCTTTTCTCTGGAATTGAAGGGGAAGCAGGCCTTGAAAATTCTACAAAATATACAATTCTGGCACTATTTAGGCCTTTTCTCCCTATCTCCTTCTGAGACCAAGCAGCCATTCCCAGCTCTAGGCAGAAGGCATTTCTCTCAGAGCAATCAGTGGAAAGGCCTCCCCCACCTTTCTGAATCACTCAATGACCGACTAAGCCAAATGTCAGAATTTCAGAGGTCTCTACTAGTTTTAGAAGCCCAGGACTGTGTAATGCTCTTCCTTGCATAATCTTTATCTTCCCACTGAGTTGTAAACACAGGCACACATCTGGTGACTGCAGATCAAAGAATCCTGCTAAAATCAGGAATGAATTTAAATGCTTTATCGCTTCTCTGATTTCTCTCTTCCCCTGAACAACAATGCAGCAAAGAATGCTCACAGGGAGAAAGGCAGACAGAGCTCAAAAAAAGAGCTTAAAGGAAAAGCTGACACACCAAGCCACCTGACCAAACACTTGTTGTCCAGTGTTCTCTCAAATGAGGGAGTTTTCTAGAACATGCCACCTTTGGTCCTTGCTCACGTCTCAGGATAAGGGACCCCATTCAGACCCCCTACCCTAAAGAGATGTAGAAAGAATTTGAAATTCAGAAACTATAGGTCCCATCACTACTTGGCTTTGCAATTTTCAACAAGTTGCTCAGTTCTCTGGGCCTCTTGGCTTTGCAATTTTCAACAAGTTGCTCAGTTCTCTGGGCCTCTTACATAAACAGGGAGGGACAGGTGTGCCTTGGGTCTCTCATGAGATACTATAAGAACACTTTGAAAGTGAAAAGCTTTACCAGAAAAGGCATCAATATTGCTTTCCACACGTATGTTACCTGTCATTTGGAGAACCCAACTGAATTGACTTTGTCACCTTCACTCAGGGGCCTTTCGTGACATCAGCCCTGTGGATGCCTTCCTCCTCCACCTGTGGATAGAGAACAGCTGTGTGCCTGACACTGCATTCTCCATAGGTGGCCATGTCAGCTGGGCCAGTGTGCTGTAATTAGGAATCACACAAATAGAAGTTTAATTCTTAAATCTACCCCACGGTAACTGTGTAACTTTGAACAAATCACTTTCAGCCTCAGTTTTCTCATCTGTAAAAGAATGGTGTGATTATCATAATGACCTGGAAGGACTACTACCAAGGCTAAATAAGATCAAGTATATGAGTGTACCTTATAAGCTGTAAAGCACTGTGCAAATGTTAGCTATTAATATTCCTGACGCCAGGGGAATCACAGAACTCACCAGCACAACTAAACTACAAAAAAAGGACTCTCCCCACACACACTTATCCTAAAGCCACGCACCCAAGAGATTTCATGAAAAGCATGAGGTGGGTCCTCTGCAGCTACTCCCAGACTTAATCACACCTGCTAAAATGAATGCAACAATCCCTTCAACTAATGGCTTCTACCTCCCTGGGTGACCTTGAACAATGCACTTCTCCCTCCAGGCTTCCATTTCCTGACCTGGAAAATGAGGGAGAGGGACCTGAGCTGGGTGATCCCCAAGGTCTAGTGTTGTGAGATTCTGTGAGCGGAGCCCCACAGGGGGAAGTAAGCATCTGACGTCACCAGGCTGAGCCAGGCAATACAGGGGCTGAGTCTGGGGAGCAAACACTGAGCATGGCTTTAGGAAGAAAGACAGAGAGAGAAAGAGAGAGAAGCAGAGGCACCCAGGAAACTTCTAAGTCCAAGTCTTTCCCTGACCTCAAGGAGTCGGAGATGGTCCCCTTGCCAAGTCTCCATTTCTCTGACAGTATTGGGGACACAATAATGACTACAACTGATTAGATGCTGACCACATGCCAGAAACTGCTCATGTGTTATCTCATTTAATCTCTCTCAGGGGAGGTGTTAAATATCCCGTTTTTGCCATTGAAGCAATTAGACTTCAAAGAGGTTATACCAACTAACATGAAATCTTAGAATTAAAAAATTGTGGAGATGGAAGGCAGGTCTGGTTGTTTGCAAGGCCCATAAGATTCCCCATTAGAATACTCTGGCAGGCCCCTTAGAAAGGTGCCATTCATCAGCAGCTTGCCGAATAAGTACATTTCATTGGAAGCCATGGAAGAAATAATGTGCCCTCCTGGGCTCTCAGCTTCCCTGTCATCTCCCTTTGCCCCAAATCCTGCAGCTATAGGAGGCTTGGCATCCTGTATAAACATTCCTGCCCTCAGGAACAAGCTGGCTTCAAGCAGAAAGAATCAAGCTGGTGAAACACCCCTTCCCCCATACACCCTACTCCCACTCCCACCCAGCTTGGACCACAACTCCCCACAGAGCAGCTCCGGCCTCTTGTGGGATGCGGGTGTATTGTTTGTTGCTATGGTGATAGAGGAACATTACTGTCATGCACAGAGGAGCAGCACAGAGTCGGTCTCCCCCGCCTGAGAAACTCAGAGGATTCATCAGAGGTTGTTTTCTAGTAGCTTCCTCACACCACTTCATGGATAAGTGAAAGAGCATCCTTTCCACTTAGCATTCAACCCACCCCAGGGATAACACTGAGCTTTCTGTGCTGAGTGGGTGTAGAAGACAACACCCTGTCTCTACTTGGTACAGTTCCTCTTCAAGGAGGCTCCTGCCAGGTAGTAGGAAGAGATATTTACAAGATGCCAGTGAATGAGCTGTTGTGTTTATAATCTTTTGAATACTCTTAGATTGTGAACCAATTAGATTTTTAGTGTCAACCCCCTGTGGGTTTATCCTCTGCCTCAGCTGCTTATTAGCAAAGCAATCTCATGCAATTTATTTAATGAGACTCAATTTATTTATCTGTAAAGTGGGGTTAATCACTCTTTGCAGAGTTTCTGAAGAAAATTAAGTGAGATCATATATGAACAGTGCTCAAAACAATTTCTGGCACATATTCATGACAGCAATTATTTTAAAGAGGGAAATATAATGAAACATATGTTCTGAATTGGAGACAAATATTTGAATCCCTCGTTCACCACGTAATAGCTTAATAGCTATGTAATATTCTGAAGTCAATTTCATTTTGAGTCTCAGTTTCCTCAGGTGTAAAAGGACGAGGTCAGGAGAGATTCATAGGCTCAAAGTCTATGATATTCTTAAGTGAAGATTTATTTTGAAGGTATGGTTATAATATCTCTGCTTGGAATCTGAGGATCTGTGTGAAAAAGAAAAGAAAAAGACATCCACTTCTTTATTGGTGAAGTGGCATAAATAATCAATGGCATTCTTTCTTTCTTTCTTTCTTTCTTTCTTTTTTTTTTAAGAGAGAGAGAGAGCGTGGGACAAAGGGGCAGACGGAGGGAGAGAGAGAGAAAAAAAAAAATCTTAAGCAGGCTCCACACTCAGCATGGAGCCCTATGTAGTATTCGATCCCACCACCCTGGGATCATGTCCTGAGCTGAAATCAAGAGTCAGATGCTGAACCGAATGAGTTACCTAGGTGCCCCAGCATGACTTCTTAATGTAAGTGTCTACACATTGAGACCCCCACCCCCACCCTTGACACCGCATTGTATGAGTTCCTGCACAGCTGTCCCTGGGGAAAGGTTCCTTAGTGCCAGGACCAGCTCTGAGCAGATGGCCCCATTTCTTCTCTCGAAAACAGCCAGCTCCAGGGATCTGAGAAAAACAGAGTCATAGTCCAAGGTCGAATGCTTGACTGTTGTTTTAATGAGTGTGATTCAGCCTGAAAGCCCATCAGCACTTTCTCTTCGTCCCCTCCCCTAAGTCCCAGGGTCTGCAGGACTCTGCCAGGGCTGGAGGCCCTCTGGATAGCTGAAGACACCTGTCTGGCTTGCCTGTCCCTTGTTCCTGATCAGGAGTGGGTCAGTTTTCCTATTTCTTGGTTTTTATCTTCCTACACTGCCAGTGTCAAGAGAATGTCTTTTCTCATCTCCAAAATAGCATCTGGTCCATTTGAAGCAGGCTAGCAGTAGGCTTTCTGCCAGCATTCTCATTTCTTGGAGGATGGAAGGCATTCCCCCATCCAATGATCTAAAAGTCCCTCTGCCTGATGATTCAGCCAACCCCTCCATCAGGAGCCAGTCCTGGTTATCCTAAAGTCACCTTGAACAGATCGATAGTAATGATCGGTTCACACATTGCCTTGAATTCTTACAGCTCTACAAGGTAGGATACATACTCTCACTTAAATAAGGAAACAGAGGCTCCAAGAGGGGAAAAGACTTCTCCAAGGTCACACAGCCTGTCACAAAAGAGCTGATATTGAAACTCTATTTCACAATTTTAAGAGAAAGACTTAAACATTTACTTGCCACTTGCTTTTCCTACAAGCCACAGTGAGCACTTTGGAAAGTGCTGGGGACTAGTGAGCATGGCAGCCAAGGGTTCCAAAAAATTACCCCATATGTCATCTCTATTGTGCTTCCAAGCCTTTGCCCAAGCTGTTCCCTCCACTTGAGACACCCTTCCCCATGCTTTGCAGCATGGTGCAATGGGACAACCACAAGCTTTGCAGAAAGTAGAGCTATTTTGGAATCCTGACAGTACCATTTACAGATTTATGATCTCAGCTAATTTATCTAATATCCCTGAGGTTTTCTTCTTCTGTATAGTAGGACTATCTACCTCATAATGTTGTCATGAGGACTCGAGCTAAAAGGGCCTAGCATGGTGCCTGGTAGTTAGCAGGTGCTCATGACTATAACCAATCCTTCCAAATGCAGTTCAGGCACCACTGCCTCTGTGAAGCCTTCCCTGACTATGCCTCCCTCCTCCATGCCCTAACCCATGATCTCACAGTTGGTGGGATCAAGCCCTGTGTTGAGCTCCGCACCAACAGCATGGAGCCTGCTTGCAATTCTCTCTCTCTTCTCTCTCTGCCCTTCCCTCCCCTCTCTTTCTCTCTCTCTCTCTCTCTCTCTCAAAATAAATAAATAAATAAATAAATAAACATTTAAAAATATAGTAAAGTACATAAATAACTCAATTGTAGAACTCAGCAAATGGTATTGTAATTATTGGATCATGTTCTGTTTCCTTCATTAAACAGATCTTTCTGGTGGCAGAGATTTCAACTAAATCATCTCTGAATCCAGAATGCTTCATCCAAGGCCTGGCAGGAGGAAGGAAAGGCAGAAGAAAGATGAAAGAATAAAAGGCAGAACGAAAAGAAAACAAGGCCAAAGACTGCTTATGACACCTGCTCAAAAAACAAAACAAAACAAAACAAAACACCCCTCAGTATCCAGGCAGACAGGAAAAGCACCTGGTCCTTCCCCAGCCTTTATGCAAAAGCCTCCCAATTCGCCCATTGACAGAAGCCAACAACAGGATGAGAATATCAATGACTGAATAGGAAGCTTCAGATGAGCCCCACATGGAGAGTGGAGACAGGCAAGTGGTGAGCGCGAAAGCGCAGCTGCAGAAAGGAAAATTCAGTCTGTGCAGGCGCTGGGGATAGACAGCCGCCAGGGCCTGGCAACAGCACCGGCTGTTGAAAGAGCTCCGCCCACCTCCGGAGACAGCGGCTGCACCCCCCCGCAACTCCTTGGCCTGGTCTGGCCAGTGATGAAGGCAGCAACCAATCAGTAGGAAGGCGGGAGGCGCTCCCAGGTGAGGGCCTGAGCCCTATAGATAGCACTACAGAGCTGGAGCTTGGAGTCCCAAGCCTTGGCCAAAAATATTAGGAAGGAGGAGATGAAGGTCTTCAGTCTCCCTCCTCCCCAGACAGTGCCCTTACCCGCCACCAAATCATCCGAGGGACTTCTAAAAAATCCCATTCTCATCATATCGTCCTTCCTTCACAAGAGGATAAATGCCACTTGGTAGCCAGGCATTTGTGATTCTCCATGCTGCTTTTTCAGCTCATCTCCTAGCCTTCCTTGAACTGGTCTGCAACCATCTGCAACTGCTTTCTGGGCCCAAAAGAAGGCAAGTTGTCATATGTATGTGCCTTTGCTGATGTTCTTCCCTCTTCTGGTAATGCACTCTGTGCTTTGCTCTGTTGGGTCAGTTTCCCAGAAGCAGACCCTGAAACTAGGATTTGAGTGCAAATAGTTTGTTCAGAGATGATTCCCAGGAAGCCCCAGTGGGGACACGGACAAGTGAGACCAGGAAAGGAAGAAATCAGGGAAAAGCATTATCACTTTGGGTGGCTGGGGCCCAATCCTACTCAGCAACCCTGGTAGATATTGTAAAGCATATCTTGGAGTTATCCCACTCAAGGGGTGAGAAAACTAGGGCAATTATCGGTCAGATCCCATTCAAAACTGGTTGAGTACTGCTCCTGGGAGCATTAGCTCCCCCAGCAGCTCTACAAGAGCCAGGCATATCTCTTCACCAAAGCTAGCATTTAAATAGAGAGTTACAGGTTACTAGTACCACCTGCTACCCTTGTCAAACTAGCTAACTGCTTCTTATCTTTCAAGGCCCGACTCAAAAGCCAATACTGCTAATACCAAATTAATTTCACAACCCCTTCTCTGCATTCCCAGAACATGTTGATCTTAACTCTATAGAATATTTAATCTAGTGCATTATAGTGAGTTTCTACCTATTATCCCCACTTGACTGTGGACTCCTCTAAGGAAAGGAATTGTGACTTTATTCACTTCTGTGTCCAGAGCTCCTAGCACAGAATGGCACATAAATAGTAGGTGCTCATTATATATTAATGCTGATTGAGAATGCTAATGAACATTGACAAATTCCAATGCCAGCTCAATAATCCATTTTTCTGGTAGCATACCTGATTCCCTATTGTCTTTTGTGATTTGAGGAGAAAATCATACTACATCTTTAGAAAGTGTAATACTGAATGCTACATCAATTTCCTCAAGGTGAGCAGTTACAGGACACCAAAGAAAAATCCATCTAAAGAGTCTCATCTTGAAGCAACATAAGCTTTAGTTTCCCATCTTTTGCCCTGGGGTGGACAGACACCTTACAGTGCATGAAAAGGCATTCAATTCATACAGATTTGTAGTTGTTTATAACACATATAACACCATCAACCTGTTTTAGTATCCATGGCACCCACTCTAGAAGAGCTTAAGGTGTATGGACAGGGCATTCCCTGGGCCAGAACCCTCAGAGGGTCTAGGTCTTGCCTGCAAGCTGGCAGCAGGAACTGGAACCCAAATCAAATCAGATATGATGTTTCTCAAGATACTGTGAGGCAATACTGCCACCATGGAGATCTTAAATTGTTGCCAAAAGAACATCCAGTTAGAGTACATGGAGGAAAGAACAAATACTTATATAGCAATAAAAAGATAAGTTATCCATCAGTAAAGTTAAAAAGATGTATTCAAATTCTATTTGAAAAAAATTAATGTTGGGGTGCCTGGGTGGCTCAGTCGGTTGAGCATCTGGCTTCGGCTCAGGTCATGAGCTCACCGTTCGTGAGTTTGAGCCCCGCATCGGGCTCTGTGCTGACAGCTCAGAGCCTGGAGCCTGCTTCGGATTCTGTGTCCCCCTCTCTCTCCGCCCCACCCCTGCTTGTGCTCTGTCTTTCTCTGTTTCAAAAATGAATAAACATAAAAAAATTAAAAAAAAAAAAAAGAAAAAATAATGTTACTAAGGGATACCAAAGAACACTTAAAAAAAGCTATGTCTTTTTCTTGGGTAGGAAGACTCAACGTCATAAAGATGTCATTTCTCCCTAAATTTAATGCAATTCCAGTAGAAAAGATACTGACAGGTTTCTTGGGGGAACTAGACAAACCAACTCTGAAATTCATATAGAAAATAATCAAGCAGAGGGGTGCCTGGCTGGCTCAGTTAGGAGAGCAGGCGACTCTTGATTTCAGAGTTGTTAGTTTGGGCCCCACGTTGGGTATAGAGATTACTTAAAAATAAAATCTTTGAAAAGAAAAGAAACAAGCAGAAGCTAGGTGAATTCTGAAAAGGAAGAGAAGAAAGAGAGTGGCCGGCTCTACTACATATTAAAACATGATATTGAGCTGCAGTGATTTAGACAATCAATAAATAGACAACTCAGAAATAAAGCTAAATATATCCAGAAATCTAGCATAGAATAAATGTGGCATTTCAAAGCAGTGGGGAACAAGATTACTCAATAAACATTGTTGGAATAACTTGAAACTTATCAATTTAAATTGGATCCATATCTCACACATTACATCAAAAATTTTTCAGATGGATCAAAGCCAAAACAATAATAGAGGAAAACACAGGGTATTTTGTTTTATAATCTTGGACTAAGGAATAACCTAAGAATGACATATCCCAGTCATAAAATTTTTAAAAATTGATAAATTAGACTGCCAAACATTTCTCCATGGAAAAAACCTTCATATATTCAAAAGGCAAAAAGACAAACTGGGAAAAATACTGGCAATTCATACCACAGGCATAGAACTAATTCCCTTATAATAAAAGCTTCCACATATCAGTAAGGAAAAAAAAAAAACAATTCTATAGCAAAATAGGTAATAGACATGAAAGAAAGAAAATACAAATGACCTCTAAACCTCATGCATTTTAAACAACAAAAATTCAGCTGAGTAAATTTCAAGATCAAATTGGCTTTATTCAATGATTCATGAATCAGGCAGCATCCTATTGAGCAATAGAAAGGAGATCTGCTGAACTGTAGAAAAGGAAAAGTTTTTAAAGTTTTTATTTAAATTCCATTTAGTTAATATACAGTGTAATATTAGTTTTAGGTGTACAATAGAGGGATTCAACACTTCCATACAACACCTGGTGCTCATCACAACAATGCTCTCCTTAATCCCCATCGCCTATTTAACCCATCCCACCCTACCTCCCCTCTGGTAACCGTCAGTTTGTTCTCCATAGTTAAGAATCTGTTTCTTGGTTTGCGCCCCCTCCTTTTTTTGTCCCTTTGCCCATTTGTTTTGTCTTTTAAATTCCACATATGAGTGAAATCATATGGTATTTATCTTTCTCTGACCGATTTTTTCACTTAACATAATACCCTCTAGCTCCATCCATGTTGTTGCAAAAGGCAAGATTTCATTCTTTTTAAGGCTGAGTAATATTCCAGTGTGTGTGTGTGTGTGTGTGTGTGTGTGGCATATATCACACACACACACATGTGTGTATATATATATATATATATATATATATATATACACACATACATATATCACATATTCTTTATCCTTTCATCAATCAATGGGCACTTGGGCTGTTTCCATAATCTGGCTATTATAGACAATGCTGCTATAAAGATTAGGGTGCATGTATCCCTCTGAATTAGTATTTTTTTATTCTTTGGGTAAATACCTAGTAGTAAGATTGCTGGATTGTAGGGAAGGTCCTTTTTTTAACCTTTTGAGGAACTCCCATATTGTTTAAGGAACAAAACAATGCTGATGTGGGGTCTAGTACAAGTGAGTCCATTTTGGACCTGCTGTCTTCTTTTTAACATGCTTAATAAGATAACTGGGTGATGGGGAAATAACCGTATGGTCTTTTGTATCTCTAAATTTTATACCATTTTCCTGTATATTACCTCGTTTTCAAAAAAATTTCAAGTTAAAAAAAAACAAACAAAAAGTTATGTTTTAATAATAATCAGTATGACCCTGAGTACTAGCTGAAGGGGTAACTATCAGCATCAAAGGAGTACATGGAAAAACAACTAAAGTTGGTAACTAAGGGAGTTAAAAGCAGGGTGGGGGAGCTTAGTGAGGTGACCAATTACACAGTCTTTGGTGTTCAAGCTGCAGATCTACTTTCTGTTAGCTGTGTGACTTCAGCAATTGACTTCATTCTATGACCCTCAATTTTCTCATCTGTGAAATGGGAACAATTATAGTAATTACCTCTTGGGGTTTTTCTAAGATTCAAAGAAATGATGCATGAAAAATGCTATGACAGGGGCGCCTGGTGGCTCAGTTGGTTAAGAGTCCAACTCTTGATTTCAGCTCAGGTCATGATCTCACGGTTGTGAGATCAAGCGCTGTGTCAGGTTCCATGCTCAACAGAAAGAGGGCAGAAATAAGAAAGTATTAGCAAAGAACACATTGTTTCCGGCAAGGTCACCCTCCTGAGGGGAATGAAAGGGGTCATTCCCTTAAAGATTCTTGCCCTCCTTCTCCCTCTGCCTCTTCCCCACTTGTGTGCATGCAGGCATGAGCACGCGCATTTTCTCTTTTTCCCAAAAGAGACAAAGAAAAAAAGAAAAATTCTAGGACGTTGTCTGGCATATAGTAAATGCATGAAGGGCACCTTGCATATACCTGGAAGAGAGTGCATTTGACAGCTTAGTGGCTGTGCAGGATAAGCACAGGGTTCTAGACCTCTGATTTCCCAAGCTTAACACCTGGGGATCTATTCTGCATTTTGCTGTCACAAAGTCATCCCCTTTTATCTCAGAAGATCTATACAAAACAAATACCTCAAATCCTCTTCTGCTGTTATTCTCTTTCCCAAAGTCTCTGATACCCAGGAATTCCAGATTTCTGTTGATTTGCACAGGGCTCTCTGGCCCTGAATTCTCCTGGAAAATTCCATTAAGGCTCCAAATATACAAATCTATAATTATGGCTCAATTGGGCTCACATTAAGGGTTCAGTGTACACATTTTGCACTGTGCCATGACTGTTCCACCGCTGGACCTTTCAATGAAACCATCCCACCCACACATCACATTCCTGCCAGACCTTAAAAGCAAGCTATAAATGGTAGTTGATACCTTAAGCAATCCTTCAAGGCCAGTCGATTTCCATTGCTATCTGATCTGCCTACCCAAACAATCTCCCTCTTGGGTCCAAACTCCTGGCTCTGTTCCCAGACTTTGATCCTTGCCTCTGGCCCCTTCTGGGTTTTTGTATCTTGTCTCTCCACTGGACTTTGGATCTTAGAGCTCCTGAACAATTTTAGATTTGCATAACCATTATAGTAGTTAAGGACTATATGTTGTTCCTCCACTGAGGGGGACTCAGATAAGGCTGGCCCCTAACAGAATTGGTAAGAAGATACAAGTGTTCTTACTAGGAAGATACAAGTGCATTCCGACTCCCATCACAGAGTTCCTGCCCAGGCTTGATGCTGCTTTTCTCCCCTGGGTACTATTCATAGTGCTTTATTCTCAGTTCACCATCATTGGTACCCTCCAGACACCAGCTGATAAGGTTTAAGAATGAATCTAACTCCCCTTTTATCATGGATTTTCCAAGAAGTTCTGAAAACCTGCAATGCCTCCAAGACCCTGTGGAAAATTTTAATTGCATCTGTATTGCATCCTCTTCCCCAACCTTTTCTTGGGTCCTTTCTCCCAAACTCCATCCACATGGCTGCCATGTTTCACATGATTCACTTTCTTGACTACAGTTGATGGGTTCACCTGACGCAGGCCAACCCCACCCAGAGTCTTTCTCTGGGAGTTTTTTGTTTTTTTTTTTTTTTTTTTTTTTTTAACAAATAGATTAAAGAATAATTACTGGTCTTGATGGTAGTGGTAAATGTAGGGCAAAAATGCAAGACCTATTCAAATCCCTTTTTGCCACCTGTGCTAGTTCAGGTCTTCTGAAAAGCAGTTAACTGGGATGGGATTAGACATGGAAGAGATTTCTTTCTTTCTTTTTTTTTTTTTAATTAAAAAAAGTCTTTTAATGTTTATTTATTTTTGAGAGAGAAAGAGACAGAGAGTGAGTGGGGGAGGGGCAGAGAGAGAGGGAGACACAGAATCCAAAGCAGATTCCAGGCTCTGAGCTGTCAGCACAGAGTCCAATGCAGGGCTGGAACTCACAAGCTGTGAGATCATGACCTGAGCTTAAATCGGACGCCTAACTGACTGAGCCACCCAGATGCCCCTTTTAAAATTTTTTTAAAGTTTATTTATTTATTTTGAGAGAGAGCATGAGCTTGAGTTGGGGAGGGGTAGAGAGAGAGGGAGAGAAAGAATCCCAATCTCTGCATAATGCAGAGAATGATATGGGGTTCGAACCCCTATGTGGGGTCCTGATACAATCTCACAACAGTGAGATCATGACCTGAGCCAAAATCAAGAATCAGATGCTTAACTAACAGCCACCTAGGCACCCCATGGAAGAGATTTCTTAAAGAAACACCTGTGAAGTATAAAAGGGAGGGAGCAGGAGTAGGGCAGGGGGAGGCTCAGACTGCAATGCAGGACTGACGTCTATGAAAGGAGAGAGGGAAGGAAGGAAGATTGGTTAGGAAGAGTCTCAGTTCTAAGCACAGTTCTTAGAAAGCTTGGCCAGGCCTATGGGGAGTTGTCAAGCCAAAATTTCCCATTAGAGACATGGACTAGCATTAGCCTGCACCCCCCTCCCCTGCCACCATGCTCATTTATTGGCTGGAAATAGTCTGGGAAAAGCGTGGCCTCAGCAAAATGCTGTTGTGCATCCACAAGAGTGAGCCAGGCTCTTCAGTCAATTCTGCTCTCATGGTAAACTCTCTTGAAGGAGTCTATTACTCCAGTACTCTGAGAAGCAGACACTAAAACAGGATTAAATGCACGCGGATTTTATTGGGTCAATCACAGTAAGAGAAAATGGAAAGGAAGCCAGGAAGTGGAGAGAATCATTAGACTATAATGCAAGTCTGACTCCAAGTGACAGAGGAAATTAGCTTCCAAGACTACCAACCAGTCCAAGGAAGGTTTGACAAGGCTGTTGGGGAGTCCTCAAGCCAAAATCAATCATCAAGGGGTTCTGGTCTTCCCAGGAGAAGCCTGACACACTCAGTCAGTCACTCCCATGGAGCAACCCAAGGAGATCATAACCTCAGGGCAAATAGAAGCAATGAATTTCAGCAGCTGGGACCTTTGGTCAGTGACCTCTCTCGAGTGTCTCAGGCTCATGCTCCTGATCACCTCAAGGAGATCTGAGTGGTGTATTTACATAGCCTCCAGCACCACCATGCAGAGAAAAAGCTGGTTGGCATTAAGAATGACATCAACACAACTGAGAAAAGGGATATAAAGATAATCCTGGTTCTGAGCCTCTGATGGCACTTCTTCCTGAAATCCAGATTTCCCTGCTTTTTCACATAATTTGGCTGTTCACCTTTTCCGTGGTGAGCCAATAAGTTCCTCTTTTGGCTTATACTAGTTTCAGTTGGGTTTCTGTCACTTGCAACCAAAAGAATCCTGACTAATACAGACCTAGAGTAGACAAACTTAAATGGTGAAATTTCAGCATGGAAGCCAATCTTTAGGGGGAAATGTTTCTGGTGATAGGATTCAAATCAAGCCAACTCACAGGGCCTACAGACAAGGAATGTCCAGACAAATGAGACTGATGTGAGTATGCCCTATAACAATCATCAATTTGAATTGAATTTTATGGATAAATGACTGCTTCTTTACTAAACTATGAATTCTTTAAGAGCAGGAACGTGCATTATATCTCTGATGTCTGAGCATGTGTAGTGGTACCAGGCACAGAAGGCTTAATAAATAATCGTTGGATGAATGAGACAGAGGCCCCTGATTTCAATTAGCTCCTGCTCTAGCAGCAGGAATAGTCATATAAACATCCCAATACAATAACTAGTATAATAGAATTACATGCAAGGTGCTATGGCATCAAAGAGCAGAGAACATTCAATTCTGCCGTAAGATATCAGGAACTATTTTACAGTCAAGCTGGCTTTTAAGGGATAAATAAGACCACCTATGAGAGAAGGAAGAAAGGTCTTGCTAGGCAGCAGAAAGGGCATCTACACAGAGATGATGACATAAAAGTATGAGAAACTTTTAGAAATAGCAAACAGACTTTAACTACACCGTAAGTTCCCATGTCTTAAAAAACAGAGTTGAATTTTTGAGTGAGTATCCACACTTAGAAATGGCCTGGAATATAGTAGGAGCTCAATGCATTGGGTTTTTTTTTTTAAGTTTTTTTTTCCCCCCTGCTTTACAAAGGTGTAATTGACATATGACACTGTGTGAGTTTAAGCAACATGTTGATTGGATACACTCAAATATTGCAAAATTATTATCATCATAGCATTAGCTAACACCAGCATCGCATCACATAATTACCATTTATTTTTTGTGGTGGAACATTTAATAATCTACTCTTTTAGAATTTGCAAGTATGTAGTACAGTATTACTAACTCTATTCGTTATACTGTTCAGTTCATTTTTTAGTGGTATTTCAAAGTGGCTGAAGCATGGTGTTGTATGAAGTATGGCTGGAGGGAAATAAGGCTGACAAGCAAGTTGAAACCAAGTGGTAATAAATAATAGTAAAATTAAGTTTAAAAATTAACAATATAAAATAATGATAATGATAATAGTAACAACAATAGAAAACACTAATTATGTGACTGATGTGTGCCAGGTTCATGCTAAAAACTTCACATGCATTAATTATCTCATATAATCTTTTCAACAATCTTATGAAATTGGCACTATTATAATCCCTTTTTTTTATTTTTACCACTGAAAATATTCATGTTCAGAAAGTGGAGTGACTTCACCAAAGTCAAATGGGAAGGATGGGGCAGACCTGGGATTCAAATCCAGCTAATTCCAGAGGCAGGGCCCTTTATCACAATCCTGCCTCCCTTGCCAAGGAGAATTAATTTGATTCTGAGGCAATGGGGAGCCAGTAGAGCCATTTAAGATCTGCATGATGCCCTCAATCTATCTACACTGCATCAATGACCCCTTTATTTACTTTTCTGGTGTGTAGAGTCTAAGAAGTGGGCTGAGGTATGACCAGAGTGGCATGACCACATGGGATAGGAGAAGCTAAATTAAAATCAGGAATGAGATTGGGGGTAGATGCCAGGAAATTGTCTTAAAGCTACCCTTCACCGAAGCATGGAGATCTTATCATTCTCTAGGCCCTGTGTTTAGCACTTTCATTGCATCCTTGTGTCCCGTCCCTCTGTACACCATCCCACCAAACACAAGACGATTCTGAAGCTCAGAGAAGTGTAGGGTCTTGCTCTGGAGTCGCTTAGCTAGTTAGCAGCAAAGCAAGGATTCTAACCCAGGCACTTCTGACTCTTGAAGCTAAAAGTACTCATATTTTTTCATAGCAGAAGACTGTTTATCTCCAGTTTTTATTTTAATCAACTCATAGTTCTTTCCCATCATGTCCATGTAACAACATATATCCATGGTTTGAGGGATTATGTCCATAGGGACAACTATATCCATGGTTTGAGGGATTATGTCAAACCCCGGGTTTCACAAAAACATCTACATAAATGCCTGCTAGTGGTCAGGGCCTTGCCTGCTTTATCAGGCTTTCCTTTTTGATCAGCTGTGTCCATAGGTCTGTCACGTAAGTTTATCACACAGATAGGTTTGTGCCAAGCTGAGCCACAATCCAAGATAAGCTGCTTTATGAAGGATTTCACCTATGAGATTAATTGAGGAAATTCCCAAACATTAATATCTTTCACTAAGATTCCTCGGAGGAGGAATCACCTTCTTCCCTAAATCTGTGTCATTGGTGAAATATCTCTCATTATCTCTGTTTTAAAATCTGAAGCTCTATTCTTTAGAGTTATGTTCTGATAAACTTAGGTCTATAATTGAAAGCTCTCCAGCTTAAAAAAAAAAATTGGTAACAACTTCTAAACTAGCTGTCAGAAAATGTGGTAATTGGAGAAAAAATTAGTTTGAAGCATCAGTGCGAACACCATTATGTAAACTGTTTCTCCTGCTTCAGTCAGAGGTGACAAAGGACTCCTCTAGGAAAAGGAATGTGCCAGAGACTTCTCTGGCCAAACAAGAATGCTAAGAAGGACAACTGAGGCTATTCCACTAATTATCCCTAACAGGAGAGGAATGTGAACCACAGAAGCTGCTGGGAAGTGAGAAGTCTCTCTAAGGATGCTCAGTGTCAGCCTTATTTGAAGCATGTCCTGCATAGATAGGCTCTAGGAGGATTTAATCCTAGAATAGATTCAGGGTGTTTCAAAAATATCATCTACCCAGCAGCCACATCAATTATCAGTTATGGCCCTTCCTCTCTTGCCCCCACCTGACAGCAACTCATGTTAAAAGCTGAAGCTGGGAGGGGCACCTGGGTGGCTCAGTTGGTTGAGCATCTGACTCCTGATCTCACTCAGGTCATGATCCCAGGGTTGTGGGATCGAGCCCCACATTGGGAATATGGAGCCTGCTTGAGATTCTCCCTCTCTCTTTCTCTCTTTCTCTCTCTCTCTGCTCCTCCCCCCAGCATGCTCACACACACACTCTATCTCTATCTATCTAATAAAACACACAAATCATTTAAAAAAAAAAAAAAAAAAAAAGCTGGGGCTCCTGGATGGCTCAGTTGGTTAGGCGTCCGACTTCAGCTCAGATCATGATCTCATGGTTCGTGAGTTCAAGCCCCGCATCGGGGTCTGTGCTCACAACTCAGAGCCTGGAGCCTGCTTTGGAATCTGTGTCTCCCTCTCTCTCTGCCCCTCTCCCCCTCATGCTCTGTCTTTCTCTCTCTCTCTCTCAAAAATAAATAAATATTGGGGCGCCTGGGTGGCGCAGTCGGTTAAGCGTCCGACTTCAGCCAGGTCACGATCTCGCGGTCCGTGAGTTCGAGCCCCGCGTCGGGCTCTGGGCTGATGGCTCGGAGCCTGGAGCCTGTTTCCAATTCTGTGTCTCCCTCTGTTTCTGCCCCTCCCCCGTTCATGCTCTGTCTCTCTCTGTCCCAAAAATAAATAAAAAACGTTGAAAAAAAAATTTTTTTTTAAAAATTAAAAAAAAATTAAAAAAAAAATAAATAAATATTTTTAAATAATTTTTTTAAAAATATCTAAAGCCAGGTGGAGTGGAAAGACTTGTTCAGGGTCAGAAAATAAGGAAGTGCCAAATTCAGGGCTTTTTCTCCAAGCTTTTTATAGCTCTGCTCCATATCTATATTGTCTTTATAGGTGATCTTAGTGAGAGAATCAGATCTGCTTAATGCTATCTTTATTCAAAACAAACATGTATCATTAACCCTAAGAGTTCCCCCTCTTTACATCAGTTCTTCAACAAATTAATTTGAGAGATTTGTCATTCAGGTCCCCAGACCCCCTGTTTTTCATCTTTTTCCTTATTCCTTTTCTCTTGACCCAAGACTCATCTCAGTCTGCCTCTGTTGCCCCTCTTGGTTCCTTCTCCCCAGTTAAAACCTCTCTCAAGGAAGGGGTATGCACACATCCACACTGACATGCTTGAGCAGTTGCATTTTAACAAGGGTATAAGAAAGGCCTAACAGAACGCCTGGGTGGCTCAATCAGTTGAGCATCCGACTCTCGGTTTCTCCTCAGGTCATGATCTCACAGTTTGTGAGTTTGAGCCCCACCTTGGACTCTGCGCTGATAGCATGGGGTTTGCTTGGGATTCTGTCTCCCTCTCTCCCTGCCTCTCTCTCACATGAAAGTAAATAAATAAACATTAAAAAAAAATAATGGCCTAACTTAGAGGAATTAATATTTAATGTTAGAACCTCAGAGACCATCTAATGAGGGAAAGCATATCTTGGAGAAAACAGTCTTCCCAGGGCTCTCAAAGTCATACCAATAGGGAACCACTTATATGCATTAGAATCAGATCCATTTCACTAACTTTATAGATTTGGTCAGTTTCAGTAAAAGGCAGTGTGGTGCATCATCAGAAACCACACTGAACCAGGAATTACCTGAACTTTGCTTTTCTCATATGTAAACCTTAGAAGATGTACCTTATATTCTCTTGCTTAACATTCTAGAATTCAGGGGTAGGTTTTTAAGGGTCATAGCTCTGCAAGCAGTCAAACCTGGATGAGGGTCTGTCGCTTACCATCTGAGAGAATTTGACAAGCCAGTGACCCTCACTAAGCCTTATTTTCTCCATCTATAGAATGGGAATTAAAAGTGCCTACCTCAGTATTATGCTAAGTGAAATAAGTCAGATGGAGAAAGACAAATACTGTATGATTTAACTTATATGTGACATTTTTAAAAACAAAACAAACAGTGCTCACTTCAGCAGCACATATACTAAAAACAAAACAAACAAAACAAAATTCACAGTTACAGAGAGTAGCTGGTGATTGCCAGAGGGGAGGGGAGATTAGAGGAGTGAAGGGGATCAAGAGGTACAAACTTCCAGGTATAAAATAAATAAGTCATGGGAATGTAACATACACCATGATGACTATAGTCAATAACACTGTATTGCAAATTCGAAAGTTGCTAAGAAAGGAAATCTTAAAAATTCTTATCATAGGAAAAAAATTTTGTCACTTTGTATGGTGACAGACACAAACTAGACTTATTGTGGTGATCATTTCTCAGTGTATACAAATGTTCACCATTATGTTGGACACCGCAACTAATAGAATGTTAAATGTCAATTATACTTCAATAAAAATAAAATAAAATAAATGTATGTATCTCAGGGTGCTGTGAGAAACTCAACAAGCTGTGTGGTGCATGGAAGGGCTCAGTAAGTATTAGCTATGACCATCATTGCTTCGTGTTACAGGATGACCAATTCTACCTCAGCCAGCAGCCTGTAACCAGATAGTTGGCTATTCTTTCAATAAAGCTTGGGGATGAGCCTTCCTTTAGTTTTACTGAATTCTCCAACCTAACTTCACAGAGCAATTTATGTCTAAAACAATTACAAGTCTATTGAGAAGAAGGAAAATTATTTCTTTCTTAAACAAATGTAGCTTTAATAATCTAATTTCTCACCCTAGCACTTATGAGTCACTGAAATTAATTGGGTTCAGTATTGAAAGAAGTACATTATCCCCCTTATGTTTTCATCATCAGCTCCCTAGAAACTATTTTTAAAGAGAAATCACTATGTCACACCTGGTCAGCATTATACCATGATTAGTTCTTAAATTAACAAGGAAGAAAAAAATATCATATTTTATTAAGTCTTTGTGGGAATATTGTTGGATTCTAGCAGCTGAATAGTTTGTAGCAATTCAGCATGGATCACGCCCAAGAAACTATTAGACAGAAAAGTATATATTTTATTCATCAAAAGTTAAAGATGTTTATCATATTTTAAAATACCTCCTTACTTACCTGGGCTGCTTACAGCATCATTGATTTCTTTTGTCTCCCCTCTCTTTAATGCACAAGTAAATGCAGGCTCTTTATAAGAAATGTAGATCAGAAAAAAAAAAAAAAATCCCCAAACGCTTTGCATAACGCCACCTAGTTATGCAAACCAGAAACTTAGAATACATCCTTGATTTTACCACATATCAGAACCTTTGCCTAATCTTGTCAATTCCATCTCCTTCAGAGGAGATGGAACCTCACCATCCCACTGCCAGTAACCTAGGTCAATCCCTCATCCTGTCTGACTTAGATCCTTGCTACTTCAAATGTCATCCTGGACTAGCAGCATTGGCATCAATTGAGAACTTGTTGGAAAGGCAGAATTGCAGCTCCCCCACCAAGACCTACAGAATCGGGATCTGCATTTCACCAATATCCCTGGTAATTCATATACACTTCAGAGTTTGAAAAGCACTGCACTAGACCAGCTCAGGAGTGGAGGGGGATTCTGCATTTCTTTCCTTTCTTTCTTTCTTTTTTTTTTTTTAAGTAGGCTCCATGCCCAACGTGGTACTTGAACTCCTGACCCTGAGATCAAGAGTTGCATGCTCTACTAACTGAGCCAGCCAGGCACCCCAGATTCTACATTTCTAACAAGCTCCCAGGTGATGCCTGATGTGGCTCTTCCACAGACACACTCTGAGAGGCTCCTCATTTGTTTCCCTACCCCCAGCCTGGAAGAATTGGAAGAAGTCCAAATCCTAACTACATTTAGCCAACAAAAGCATCTTTCTAACATGTATTTGATAATGCCACTTCCCTGCTTAAAACCCTTCAGTGGTCATTTGTTTTAGCAGCAATAGTAATGATAGTAGTAGTTGTTGTTGCTGTTGATTTGGATTTGCATAGTTTGGGAGGGGCAATTTGGCTGATACCATTCCTAGTCTGGGAAATCTCTTTCTCTCTAACAGTTGGTAGAAGACAAAAGTGCCTCCTAATGTAGAAGCTGAAAAGTGCAGATACAATCTCTGTCTCAGACTTTCTGGCAACTAGAGGACTGGGAATGTGACCTAGATTTGGCCAAGTTGATGTACCCTTTTGGGATTTTGAATCTGGAGTTGGTGATGAAAAGAAACAAACACAGAGTGGCATCCCCAACACCCAATTTCTAGAGGTGGAAGTGGCAGAGGTATCCAGGGCTGCAGGTGTAGGCTGTGCAACCTGGACTGTCCAATGTCCAGCAGTGAGAGTGGCAGTGTTCCCAACAGTCTGGTTCCAAGGTTGATTTTGCCTGTGATTCTGGCTATATAATTTCCTTCTGTCCTGTCCATTTCCCAATCCTGGATCCCTAGCCTTGCTGGAAATTCAGTGAACTACACCATGTCCTATCCCTACACAACTTCTTTCTTGCTTATACAATCCAGAATCAGTTTCTGTTGTTTGCAACTAAGACCCCTGATGGTAAGGCTAACCAGTCTTGAAAGTCAAGTCTAAAGTCCTTAAACCAGCCTTCTTTATTTTTCTCTTAATTAAGGTAATGGTATCTGTTGAAACATACTAACTCTCAAATCTCAGTTTAACACAATAGATTATTTCTTGTGTACATGTACTCCAACATATATGTTCCTGATCGATAGGTGGTTCTTTAAGAACCAAGTTCTTTCTACCTTGAGAATCTGCCATCTTCAGCATGGCTTCAAGATGCTAGTCTGCATCAGGCTGGTAGAGTGGAAAATGTAGCAATCTTAAGTGGCTCAGTTGGTTAAGCATCCTACTCTTGATCTCAGCTCCAGTCTTATTCTCAGGGTGGTGAGTTCAAGTTCCACATTGGACTCCCTATTGGGCGTGAGGCCTACTTTTATTATTTTTTTTAATGTTTATTTATTTTTGAGAGAGAAAGAGATAGAGCAGGGGAGGGGCAGAGATACGGGGAGACACAGAATCTGAAGCAGGCTCCAAGATCTGAGCTGTTAGCACAGATCCCAACATGGGCGTGAACCCACGAACTGTGAGATCATGACCAAAGCCGAAGTCAAATGCTTAACCAACTGAGCCATCCAGGCACCCCAACCTACTTTTAAAAAAATGTAGCAATCTTTATCTGTGATTACAATTAGGTATGAGAGCAGATAGGACAAGACTTTGGGGCTGGTGGCTGGGTGAAGAAGGGTATTAGAAGGTAGGGCAGGATATCTGGAACCACATGGTAGAAATCTGGCTATCTCTGTCAAGGGTTCTTTAAGTCACAACAGATTTCTCCTCTAAACCATTTTAAGCTGGCTAAAAGAAAGAAATTTATTATGAGAATAGAGTAACATGTGATGAACACCTATTGTATTTATTGCCCTATTTCCAGCCCCCCTTCCTCTGATGAGTATTTCTTTGGGGAGCCACTTTTCCCCTCTCAGTCTATGTGATTTGAGTCTAAGTGACTCCAACCCCTGCAACCATATGTGGTCAATTATGCATTCCATCTCCTTGAACATAGTGTTAGCCTCAGAGATGGGCAATGCCAGCCAATGACTCAATGATGAGTCCTTTCTTAGAACTTTTGGGAAAGAGATAGTCTCTGCAAGATGAAAGCCCTGCACTAGTTCTGTGCCTGGGGCTTCTGGTAGCCATCTTTCCACCATGGAAAGAGCTTGCTTGAAGCTGACACTAACACAGAAGAAAGCAGATCAAAGAACAGAGACAGGTTCCAGACAATATTGAACATATTGAATCAAGGTATGCCTGAAGTCAGTGTTATTCTTAGAGCCAATGGATTGATTATTTTCCATTTAAACCAGTAGGAGGCAGATTTCTATCATTTACATCCTAGTCATGACTAACACAGGCAAGAAGTCTAACTGGGGAATCCAGAGAGTCTCTCTCATCTTCTCTTTCTCCACAGCCTCATTCTCCTGTTTCTGTCTTTGTGTCTGCTTCACTCTCTACAGAATTTCTGCCTTTGTGTATACCTAACCATTAATGACTACTCTGTAGCTCCCAAGTTCACATGTCTTCATTTTGAGTGACCAGCAGAGAGTATCAAGCATCTGAAATCCAATTCGCAATTTCTGGGAGAGAGAATCTAAGTGATTCAACCTGGGTCAGGTATCCAATCCTGATCCAATGAGCTGAGGCTCAGGGGCCTTTGGCAATCTACAAAACTTTCTTGGACTCAGTTTCTTCATCAGTAAAATGAGGGTAACACCAGAACCTACCTCATACATTTATTGGAGAACTAAATGAGATCACACATGTAAAATTCTAAGCATAGTACCCAGTGTGTAGTAAATACAGAATAAATATAAGCTATGAAAATAGTACTTCATTAGTAATGATGATGCTCCTCTGTCCTTGGTGTCCTTAGACTTGTAATGGTAGCATTTGAGGCATTATCTTCTTGAATCCTCACTATATGCCCCTTGAGATAGGTATTAGTATTTTTCCTTTTCCATAAATGAGAACATAGGCGCTCAAAGGGGTTAAGTAGGCTGGCAGAGTTCTCAGAGCAAGTAGGGGACAGAACCATAATGTGAACCCACATCTGTTGGATTCTGATCCCCAATTCTTTCTATTGGGCCATACCTAATTCTACAGTGTCAGGATTCACCAATCAATCTCACTGGCTAAACGAAATCCATTACTTTTGTGACTGTAGCCATCAGTCTCACTTCTCAAACAACTGGTACAAGCCTCAGGTCACCTGATGGAACAGAGGGTGATTATAGGGGATTTGAGCACAGGAGTTAAATTCTGGAAAGAAGGAAGGGTCTAGATTTTTAGGAGTTGGCCTTTAGGCTTTGGTCTGAGGGAACTATTGATGCTTGGAGGGAAGTCCTGCTAAAAGATAGCTCTCCCCACTCTCATGGACTGGATTGTCCTCCCCAGATTCATATGTTGAAGCTGTAGCTTCCAATGTGATGATGTTTGGAGATGGGGCCTTTGGGAGATGATTAGGTTTAGATGAAGTCATGAAGGTCCCTCATGATGGGATGAGTTCCTTTATAAAAAGAGACACCAGAGCACTAGCTTTCTCTCCCCATCATGTGAGGACACAGTGATGAGGCTGCCATCTGCAAGCCAGGAAGAGGTTCTCACCAGAACCCAATATCACCCTAATATCAGACTTCCAGCCTCCAGAACTGTGAGAAAATAGATTTCTCTTATTTAAGCTACCTATTCTATGATATTTTGTTATGGCAGCCTGAATTAAGACAGATATTAACTTGTGATAGTTAATTTTATGTGTAAACTTTACTGGGCCATAGGATATCCAGATATTTGGTTAAATGTTATTTCTAGGTGTGTCTCTGAGGTTATTTCTAAGATTAACATTTGGATAAGTAGAATGAATAAAGCAGATTGTCCCCCCACCCCAGTATGGGGGAGGCCCCATTCAATCCGTTGAAATTCTGAATAGATTAAATTTTGAGTGAAAAAGAATTCTTTCCCTCTGCCTGACTGTCTTTGAGTGGGACAGTGGTCTTCTCCTGCCTTCATACTTGGACATGGACTGGAATTTACACCATTGACTCTCCAGGGTCTCCAGTAGATCTTGGATTTCCAGGCTCCAGGAATGTGAGAAATAAAATTCTGTAATGTAAGCCACCCAGTCTGTGGTATTTTGTTATGGCAAAAGCTAGACATGTAACCAAGTCCAGATAAGTACCCAAGACACATACCTGAGCTATGACACTTACCAAAGTCCAGACCACCTTTGGAAGTTCCTTTTCCCCAGTTTTACTTAAATGTGTGTACAGGGAGGGATGGGGAGATAAGAGATTTCATAGCAGCATCTCTGAGGACATCCTTCTATCCCATCTCCATCACAGTGGGCAGGAAAGGCATAATCCAGACCCTAAGGAAACAAGTTTTATGGCCTGAAGTCCATGTGGACAATCTACCCCATGGAAGGCTAGGAAAGAACCAATTACGGGGTGGGGGGAAAAAAAAAAGAACCAATTACTAGAATGGGATATAGGGCCTTTTCCTCTTCTCTCCATTCATTTGTCACTGTTTTAGTCCAATCCTTCCTCAATGTCTGCCTAGGATTGTTATAATCACCTCTTAATTTGTCTATGCGCCACCTGTCTCTCCTCTCCCATCCATCCTTTACCATGCAGCTGGAAAAATATTATCTGGTCTTGTCCCTTCATTTCTCTGGGATTAAAAACATGGGCTTTGGAGCCCAACTGCCTGGATTCACATCTCTGCTCTGCTATTTCCAGCTGTGTTGCTTTAGTAAATTACTCAGTTTTATCATCTGTAAAATGGGGTTTGTGTTGTGTTGAATGGTAACCCCCCCCCCAAAAAAAAGATATGTATGTCCACATCCTAATCCCTAGAACCTGTGAACACAATCTTATTTGGAAAAAAAAAAAAAGTCTTCATAGATATCGTTAAGTTAAGGATCTTAGGGGATAATCATCCTGGATTACCCAGTGAGCCCTAAATCCAATAACTGCCAAAAATCAGTTGGCTATAAAAATAAGGATTTATTTTGAGATTCCCAGTTCTGTTCCATTGATCTTTATGCCTATCCTGTGTAAATCATTTTTTAATTGAGATATAACTTACATACCATAGAATCCACCTTTTCAAAGTAAATAATCCAGGGGTCTTTAGTATATTCATAAAATTATACAATCATCACCACTATCTACAGGCATATCTCAAAGATATTGTGGGTTTGGTTCCACACCAACACATTGAAACAAATATCACAGTAAAGTGAGTCAAATGAATTTGTTGGTTTCCCAGTGCATATAAAAGTTATGTTTACACTATACTATATTCAGTGTGCAATAGCATTATGTCTAAAAAAAATAAAGCACATAACTTTAATTAAAAATACTTTATTGCTAAAAAGTGCTAAGCACTGGGATGCCTGGGTAGCTCAGTTGATTGAGCATCCAACTTCAGCTCAGGTCATGGTCTCCCAGTTTGTGAGTTAGAGCCCTGCATCAGGCTCTGTGCTGACAGCTCAGAGCCTGGAGCCTGCTTCGGATTCTGTGTGTGTCTCTCTCTTTGCTCCTCTCCCACTTGTACTTTGTCTCTCTCTATCTCTCTCTCAAAAATAAACATTAAAAAAATTTTTTTTAAGTGCTAAGCATCATCAGGGCTTTCAGCAAATTGTAGTCTTTTTGCTGGTGGAGTGTCTTGCTTTGATGTTGATGGCTGCTGACTGATCAGGGTGGTAGATGTTGAAGGTTGAGGTGGCTGTAGCAATTTCTTAAAATAAGACAACAATTAAGTTTGTTTCGTCAAATGACTCTCCCTTTCATAAATGATTTCTCTGTAGCAGGCAATGCTGTTTGATAGCATTTTATATTCAGAGTAGAACTTCTTTCAAACCCTTCCAGTGCTTTATCAACAAACGTGATGTAATATTCTAAGTCCTTTGTTGTCATTTCAACAAGCTTCACAACATCTTCACCAGGAGTACATTCCATTTCACGAAACCACTTTGCTCATCCATGAGAAGAAATTCCTCATCCATTATTGTTGTACCATGAGATGGCAGAATTCAAGTATAATATTAATGAAAAAGTTTGAACTATTGTGAGAAAAACCAAAATATGACACAAGACATGAAGTAAGCAAATGCTATTGGGAAAATGGCACCAATAGTCTTGCTCTGCACAAAGTCTTGCCACAAACCTTCAATTTGTAAAAAACCCAATAAGTGTAATAAAGTAAAGTGCAATACAATGAGATACACCTGTAATTCTGGAACATTTTCATCATCTGTAAAACCTTTTTGATCCTTTCTTTCCAGACAGGAGTTTTGGGTAATGGATGGGCTTTAAAGACTTTCTCCAGGGGCACCTGGGAGGCTCAGTTGGTTAAGCATCTGACTCTTGATTTTGGCTCAGGTCATGATCTCAGGCTTGTGAGATCCAGTTCCATGTCTGGCTCTGTTCTGGGCATGGAGACTGCTTAAAATCCACTCTCTTGGGGTGCCAGCATGGCTCAGTTGGTTAAGCATCTTAATGTTTTTTTTTTAATGTTTTTAAATTAAATTATTTTTGAGAGAGAGGGAGACAGAATGAGAGTGGGGGAGGGACAGAGAGAGAGGGAGACACAGAATCTGAAGCAGGCTCCAGGCTCGGAGCTGTCAGCACAGAGCCCGACACAGGGCTCGGACCCACGAACTGTGAGATCATGACCTGAGCTGAAGTCAGTTGCTTAACCGACTGAGCCACCCAGGCACCCCAAGCATCCGACTCTTGATCTCAGCTCAGGTCATAATCTCAGTGTTCATGAGATGGAGTCTTACGTTGGGTTCTGCACTTTCAGTACAGAGCCTGCTTGGGATTCTCTTTCTCCTTCTCTCTCTCTGCTCCTCCTGTCTCTCTCTCTCTCTCTCTCTCTCTCTCTCTCTCTCTCTTTCTCTCTCTCTCAAAAATAAATAAATAAACTTAAAAAAATTCTGTCTCCCCTTCTCCTTCTGCCCCTCCCCTGCTCACATGCAGTCTCTCGAAGAAAAAAAACACTTTCTCCAAAGCCTTGCAAGCTTTCTCTGAGTAGAACATCAGGATGGAGTTAAATCCTGCTCTACAAGAGCAGCTCTGATGGCAACTGGAACACCAATACCCCAGCTCTGTTCACTTCTTGGGTGGGATAACTCTGAAGATGAGAGTTTTACACTCACTTTACCATTTTTTTCCCCAGCAAGATAAGCCCCATTCACCCACAATGATAGCTGGCTTGACAAAACGTGCCCTTTACTGTCTACCTTCCTTTACTGTCTCACTTCCCCGTTCTTCAATCTTTATCTCAGGGTCTGCTTCTGGTCAGATCTAAACTAAGGCAGCCCCCATTCCCAAATCTTTGAAACAGACAACTAATGCCTTCTCAAACGTATGTAAAGTGCTGTGCAAATGAAACTTTCAATTCTTTCTTTCAACGGATTGCTGCCCATAAACCCCTCATATAGAAATTCTGGAACTGCCACCACTTTGCTGGACAGATCTTGGTACCTCTCTTCCCCAACACACACATTTCCTTACCCAGAGCCCATCTTCAGTCTGTAAGCTTCCTCTAAGGCCCAGGGAAGGTCTACTTCAAAGCAGGAAACTTTCTAGTCATTGCTGGCTGGGCTCCATCCGATAGCCCAGAAGCAGATCAGCACTTTTTATTTCTGTTCATTGTCAATGTCAGGTCCTCTTGGCAGGCAGGATCATGCCCCTGTCTGTCAGTGGTGAGGGCTGTCTGAGCCCTCTGAGAAAAATGGATCACAACTTCCCACAGTATAAAGGGAGAGCAAAAGCAGAATTATGAATGTAGGAATTTGGAGCAAAATGACCCCAGGAGCAATGAGATCTGATTGGAGCCATACTAGAAGGAATCCCCACTGCCCAAAACTCTGTTCCCACAGACCACATTACATGTATGAAATCCCACTAATGAGGGAGCATAGGGCAAGCTGATATCCTGCAAACCACCCTCCTCCCAGGTAGGATACATGTATATTCCTCAGGCACTCTAGGCTGCCCAAGAACAAAGGAAAGGACAGAAAATAAATGGCTAAACTGATAAAGGCTCCAACAGTTTACAATTATCTCATTAATAGCCTAATCTTCAGGAACTCCCTACTATCTTAATATTGCTTTGCTAGAGGGAAAAACAATCTTAGCCTGCCAATACCTAGGCCTCCAGTAATCTGTAAATCCTCTTTAGCGTAGGAAAATCCCTTTAAAAAACTTTCTCTTGATTTTACCTCCCCCAACTCCACAGTATATAAGCAGTCACTCTGCACAACCCCTGTGCAGCTCTTTCTGCCCGTGGGTACTGTCCCCATGCATTAATAAGTCACCTTTTTGCACCAAAGACATCTTCAAGAATTCTTTTTTGGCCACCAGCTCCGAATCCCACCATCACCCCAAAACTCCATCCACACCATTAGAGAGTTGTGCCAGATTATGTTTTCCAAAGTCAGTTGCATTAATACATATCTGTCCCACAAGATCTTATAATATGACATTGGCATTCCTCCTTTGAGAAGTGGGGTCCATGTTACCATCCCTTGAAACTGAGTAGACTTTTGGTACCACCTCAATCAGTGAAATGAAGAAGAAACAACACTAGGTCATAAAAGGTAATATGCATTCTATCTTGTCTCTTTTGGGATACTTGCCCTGGGAACCCAGTTATTAAATTGAGAGGACATTCAGACTGCATGGATAGGCCACAAGTAAATGTGCCAGCTGCCAACCAACACTACCCACCAGATATGTGAGTACCTGTGTCTTCAGATGATTTCTGCCCTAGACTTTGAGTCTTGCAGCTGAGGACCAACACATCATGTAACAGAGTAAAGACTTCTCTCTGCCCTGAGTTCCAGATTCACAGAAATTGTGAGAGATAACAAATGATTATTATTGTATCAAGCCACTAAGTTTTAGGGTTATTTGTTATATAGCAATAGATTACAAATATAGTTTCCATTGAGAACAACCTCTCTAAGTGCAAACACACTCAGATGGGGAAACATATGAAGCTAGGTATAGTCATTCACACATCAGTATGAATCACTCATACTTGGCACCATTCCCCCATCCCTACTGGAAAAGAGGTAAGATTGAAAATCTTAGGAAATGAGAGTTAGCATCAGGATCTAGGAAACTGAAGAAGCCAAAATAGTTATGGGATATTTTGTAGGAAGAAATCTGGACTTAAAGCCAACAGGACTGGGTTGTAGTCCTAATTATGCCCCTTTCTGACAGAATTTTTTCTTGTGTGTACAATAGGCTCTGCTACTTATTAGCTATGTGACCCTGAGCACAACCTCAGTTACCTTATTTATAAAGCACCCTAAAATGAGCCTGGGTGGCTCAGTCAGTCGAGCGTCCGACTTCAACTCAGGTCATGATCTCAAGAGTCCATAAGTTCAAGCCCTGAGTCGGGCTCTGTGCTGACAGCTTAGAGCCTGGAGCCTGCTTCGGATTCTGTGTCTCCCGCTCTCTCTGCCCCTCCCCCGCTCATGCTCTGTCTCTCTCTCTCTCTCTGTCAAAAATAAATAAACATTAAAAAATGTTAAAAAAATAAAGCACTCCACAATAATACCTACCTATCTCCCAAGATTGCAACTGACTCTGGAAAACACAATAAGACAATTATTATGAAGGCAAATTGTCCACGTAACTTAAGAAAGCTGCAGGATGTGGTGGATCCAAGTGGGACTCAGCAGATTTGGGTTTTAGTTCAGGCTCCCCCAGTAATTCACTCTGCATCCTTGGCAAAGTCATTCCCTTCTCCATTGTAGCCTCCACAAAGCTCATGCAAATGTAATACTCACCTCAAGACCCAAGCATCCCTGGTGCGAGGTCTTCAGCTATCAGTGCTAGCAGAGGGTTTCAGAGTCTCAAAGTCACCAGTCTAGTTACCAATGAAAGGTCAAGGGGCGCCTGGGTGGCTCGGTCAGTTGAGCGACCAACTTCGGCTCAGGTCATGATCTCTCAGTTTGTGAGTTCGAGCCCTGTGTGGGGCTCTGTGCTAACAGCTCAGAGCATGGAGCCTTCTTCTGATTCTGTGTCTCCCTCTCTCTCTGCCCCTCCCGCCCTCATGTTCTGTCTCTCTCTGTCTCAGAAATAAATAAAAATATTAAAAAAAAAAAAAAAAAAAAAAAGAAGAAAGGTCAAGGTCAAAGCAAGGTCAAGTCAGGGTCAAGTTAGCAAGGTACGAAGCCAATTATCAGACGTGTTTAAGGGGGTTCAAGGTAAGTCCCATTGTCTAAATATACCTTTACAGCTATGAGAGACCAGGGATACAGCTCATAACTGGTAATGGGACCATCTATACCGTTCATGTATATTTATTAGATATATTATTTAATATTATAAATATTAATACATCAATATATTATGTATATAACATATATTATAGATATACAATTTAGGAACTTAGACTTTGGAGCCAAAACACCTGAGTTCCATATCCCAATTCTCCTACCAAATAGCTATAGCAATCTTGGGCATTTTAGTTAACCTTTCCATGCCTCAGTTTCCTCATCTGTAAAATGGAGGTGATAATAACAGCACTCTTGGTAGGGTTATTGAGAAGATTCCATGAGCATGGGCAGTAGGAGTTCTTTCACACCTAGGAAGCTATCCTTCAGTGTGGCAATTTTGGCTGATATTCCCCAAGTGAGGAAAATGATGGTTATAGAGACAATTTTAGGAGGCAAATTCACAGGTCCTTTAACTTAAAATCACATGTCCCCACCTTTCAAAAAAAATCACTTTTCAGTGCACTTTTGCACCCTCTTCAAAGCACCCTCTTCAATGCACCCACTTCAATGCACCTTCTGTCTAGACTAAGGGGAAAGTGTCAGTTTGGTGCTATAAAGTCTTTAACACCTCTCTAGTGCTTGCTAATTTTCTAATTTTCCTCTCTAACGATGCAAAGTTCAGGGCCTAGAGCTCAGAGCCTCCCCAGGTTACAGTGTGTAGCTACAATTTAATAACAATTTGCTTTTGTTATGGTTTATTATATTTATTTTTTTATAGTTACTTTCTTTTTTATGGGAGTGATTTATAGTAGTGACTTAAAGTTTTCTTTTAAACTTCACGGGTGCCTGGGTGGCTCAGTCAGTTGAGCGCCTAACTCTTGATTTCAGCTCAGGTCATGATCCCAGGGTCACGGGATCGAGCCCCACATCAGGCTCCATGCTGAGTGTGGAGCCTGCTTGAGATTCTCTCTCTCTCTCTCCTTCTGCCCCTCCCCCTAATCACACATGTGCATGCACTCTCTCAAAAAATAAAACAATAAAGTTTTCTTTTAAATTTCAAATGTATTTTTTAAAGTAAATCTATTTTTGGGGCGCCTGGGTGGCGCAGTCGGTTAAGCGTCCGACTTCAGCCAGGTCACGATCTCGCGGTCCGTGAGTTCGAGCCCCGCGTCAGGCTCTGGGCTGATGGCTCAGAGCCTGGAGCCTGTTTCCGATCCTGTGTCTCCCTCTCTCTCTGCCCCTCCCCCGTTCATGCTCTGTCTCTCTCTGTCCCAAAAATAAAAAAAAATAAAAAAAAAATAAATAAATAAAGTAAATCTATTTTTAAATATTAACTATAGTATAGATGGTTCTTGGATGTGGAAAATATCATGAAGGTGATACTGAAATGATTGAAGTTTGGAAAACATGACATTACTCTGCAAAGGGCAGACATGGCGTCTCCAGGAAACTATATGGATCTACTGACAACTAAAGCACATCCTCTAGCCCCAGTTTGTGTCCTCACAGTTTCCTGTTCTGTTTCCCAGGACCTCAGGGAGTCATGCTCTCTCCTATCCTTTCAAATGTTGCCAGGATGTAAATTGGTACAAACTTGGGATAATTTGGCAAGTACATCCTCTATAAATCAGTGATTCCATTTCTAGGAATTTAATAAAATAACCATAGATGTGCTCAAAGATAGATGGTTGGGGATATTTGTGGCCATATTATTTATGATAGGAAAAAAAATGGAAATCATCTAAAGGGCCAACAACAGGGAACCAGCTTAGCAAATTATAGTATCTTTTTTTAATGGACTGATCTAAAAACAGTCATATGACATTCTTGCCAATTGCTCTCAAAGGACTTTAGATATGTTAGCTCATTTAATCCTCACTACAATTCTACAGGGTAGATGTTGTATTTATTAGCCCTGTTTTACAGGTGAGGAAACTGAAGCACAGAGAGATTGTCTTGCCTAAAGTCACACAAGCTAGAAAGTGGCAGAGCTGACAGTTGAACCCAGGCCATCTAGATCCAGGGTCCATGCTCTTGCCCACTATGCTCTACTCTTTTCATTGAAGCTAATGTTATAGATTAGAATATATTAACATGGGAAAGCATTCCCAAGGTATTAGTAAGTAAAAAAGCAGGCAGAGGGGCTCCTGGGTGGCTCAGTCGGTTGAACATCTGGCTCTTGATCTTGGCTCAGGTCATGACCTCACAGTCTGTGAGTTGGAGCCCTGCATCAGGCTCTGCTCTGACAGCCAGAGCCTGCCTGAGACTCTCTCTCCCTCTTTCTCTGCCCCTTCTCTGCTCTTGTTCTCTCTCTCTCTCTCTCTCTCTCTCAAATAAACATTAAAAAATTATTTTTAAAAAAAGCAGTCAGGAAAAAAAAGATCTGGAAAAACATATCATTCATCAAAAAAGATTATTTCTGGTTGGTGAGATTATACATTTTTGTCGTTTGGGTTTTTTCTTATATGTGTTTTCCAGGTTTTCTGTTTTGAATGCGTATTACCTTTATAACAGAAATGAAATTTACAAAAAGATGACTTTCCACTGATTTCTGCCATTCCTTGCTGTTTCTAAAAACAAGGCAATTGGTCCTTCATGATGACAATAAAACTGATGATGGTGATGATAATAGCCAATATTTAATGAGCTTGTTGTATGCTAGAGAATTGGTAACCATGATTTCATTAACTCATCCTAGCCAGGACCACTGTGTCTAGGCTGTGCACTGCACAGTTCCAGGGAATAGTACTCATATATCACCTGCATGGTGGACTATGGTCTGAATGGTGCTGCTCAGAGTTATACAACATGGCCACCCTGTCAACAACGTTGAGAGGTAGATATTCTGATAATTCCCATTTTGTAGAAGAGGAAATTGAGGCACCAAGAGGCTAATTAACTTCCCCTTTGTAACCCATCTCCATGAGGGTAACCAGTATTGAAATTCAGGCAGTCTGAATTCAGGTCTATTCTCTTACTTTCAGTTACAGAGGGGAGATACACAGGGCATGATGACGAAGAAGACAAAGTAAAATCTGGACATCTAGACAAAGATTACAGAAACAACAGAGGCATTATGGCAACTTCAAAAGAGCACTGGACTGTGTGGCAGGACATCCACATTCTAGTCCCTGCTCTGTCCCCATCCACCTATGTGACTTTAAGTAGGTTCCATTTTTCCCCCTGTGGGCTCAGCTTCCCCATCTGTAAAATGAAGGAATTATACAAGATGATCCTTAAGATCTCTTGCAGTTCCGAGAGTCTACAATTACAGATGGCATCCCAATATGGGCCCAGAATCGTGCCCTCCCACTCAGCATGGACCATTCTCCCTCCTGCTCGCTCAAGGCAGTGTCTCTCAAGCTGACCTACTTTGTGTGTGAGGGAGAGAAGGGCAGAGAGGAGGGTTAAGAGTGGGGTGAATAACCAAAGGTTTGCCCTCCTGCGAGGGTCAGGCTCCTCTCTAGCCAGTGCCCCATCTCACCTGCTTCTGAGGCCTCTCCCCCCTGCTCCACAGAATGCAGCAGGCTGAAAATATCTGACAGGGCGGCGGTGCTGTTTTAATGCACTGCTTTTAGTTTTTAATCATGTTAGTGATTCACCAGGGTGTTTTTCTGACTTTCCAAAGGTGCTTTGTTAAAGTCATTATTGCAGGATCATCAGGATGTTTATTAAACAAAAAAGCAAAGTGCAAAACAGTGTGTATAGGGTGAGAAAAATAATTTAAATATACATTTGTGGAGAGAGAACAAAAATGAATAACCAGGAGGAAACCTGAGAGGCTGGTAACCACTTGCCTCCCAGGAGGGAAAACAGGTGGGGATGGAGGTGGGGTGCAGGTAGGAGGGAGGCTTCATGCTGTTTGAATGTGCATATATTATTACCTAGGTAATTTTTTGACAGTCAACAAAAGACATTCCTCCTCTATTCTGACTCTGCTTTTTCCAAGATATTCCTGGCTGTATTAGTTTGCTAGGCTGCCATAGCAAAGTACCAGAGACCAGGTGCCTTAAACAACAGAAATTTATTTTCTGACACTTCTAAAGGCCAGAAATCCAAGATTGAGTTGTCTGCAAGATTGGTTTCTTCTGAAGCCCCTCCACTTGGCTTGCAGATGGCCACCTTCTCTGTGTGTCCTCACGTGATCTTTCTTCCTTCCTGGGTCTTTGTATCCTAATCTCTTCTTAAAAGGACACCAGTCATATTGGATGATGGCCCACCCTAATGGTCTGATTTTAGCTTAATTACCTCTTTAAAGATCCTATCTCCAAATACAGTAACATTCAGCTGCACTGGAGAGTTAGGACTGCAATAAATGAATTGTGGAGGAAATAATTCAGCCCATAACACTGCCCTGCACCAGTGAACTCACCCCTTCAGATCAGTGGCCCTCTGAGGAACAGGTTTTTACATTCATTTAGAGTACAGGTTTTTACATTCATATAATTTTAATTGAGCATCTCTTGTGAGGGGAACACTGTTTTGGAGTTGGGGATAATATCAGATTGAGTTAGATTTCCTTCTTTCCTGAAGATAAATAGGGAGACAAGAAAGAATGCTAGATCCTGGCTACCTACCTCTTACTAGCTGAGTTAACCTGGACAAGATTTTTAGCCAACAGTTTTACCACGTGTAAAATGCAGGTCCTAATACATACCTCAAAGTGTTGTTGAGAGGACTGAAGGACAAAGGCATGTAAAGTACCTGGCCTAGAGTAAGTGTTTAGGATGTGGCATTTATAGTTTATCTCCTCTCCCACCTGACCTGTGGGCTCAGGGAACAGGGCCCACAGCTTTTTCATCTTGTGATTCTGGAGTGTAGCAGTGGACAGCTGCGAAGTTTCGCTGAAGCAATAGCCCAGACTGATTTGGGAGTCCATGTGACCATACCCAAGAGGGACTTTTAGGAATATCTGAGGGGCCACGTTTACAAGCAGTTTAAAAGAAAAAAAGTAATAATGTTAGTATGACCTTCTTGGGAACCACAGACTGATATAAAAATGAGTAATTTTGGGGAGTTTTACTGACACTATCAAGAAAGAAGTCGTCTCTTTTCATCAGGGTTGCTAAACTGGAACTTCTAGTGGTTGCTTTGCCACTGAGAGGGGAAAACATACCTGAGATCCTGGTTACATTATTAGAGTACCTGGATCTAGCCTTGCCTAAAGCCATTTGCCCTGAACATCTTGGTTATGTGAACCAATAAGCTTTTCTTTCTTTCTTTCTTTCTTTCTTTCTTTCTTTCTTTCTTTCTCTTTCTTTCTTTCTTTCTTTCTTTCTTTCTTTCGTTCTTTCTCTGTTCATTTCCCCTCCTCCACATCCTGGAAACCACCAGTTTATTCTTTATATTTGAGAGTCTGAGTTTGTTTGTTGTTTTTTAGATTCCACATATAGATAAAATCATATGATATTTGTCTTTCTCTGACTTATTTCATTTATCATAATACCCTCTAGGTTCATCCATGTTGTTGCAAAAGACAAGATCTCATTCTTTTTTATGGCTAAGTAATATTCCATTGTATATATATACACACATCTTCTTTATCATTCTTCAGTCGATGGTCACTTGAGTTGCTTCTAAGTCTCAGCTATTGTAAATAATACTGTAATAAAGATAGGGGCGCATATATCTTTCTGCATTAGTGATTTCATTTTCTTTGGGTAAATATCAAGCAGTGGAATTACTATTTTTTAAATCTACTTTTTATTTTTTGAGGAAGCTCCATGCTGTGTTCCACAGTGGCTGCACCAATTTACATTCCCAATAACAGTGCATGAGGGTTCCTTTTCTCCACATCCTCACCAACACTTGTTATTTCTTGTCTTTTTGATACTAACCATCCATTCTGATTGGTGTGAGGTGACATCTCGTGGTTTTAATTTGCATTTCCCTGATGATGAGTGATGTTGACTATCTTTTCATGTGTCCATTGACCATATGGATGTTTTCTTTGGAAAAATGTTTACTCAGGTTCTCTTTTTTTCATTGGATTATTTGGGAGGTTTTTTTGGTGATGAGTTTTATTAGTTCTTTACATATTTTGTATATTAACCTCTTACTAGATATATCATTTGCAAATATCTCGCCCCATTCAGTAGGTTGCCTTTTTGTTTTGTTGATGGTTTCCTTTGCTGTGCAAAAGCTTTTTATTGGGGCACCTGGGTGGCTCAGTCAGTTAAGCATCTGACTTTGGCTCAGGTCATGATCTCATGGTTCATGAGTTCAAGCAAATACTTTTTTAAAAAATGTTATTTACTTATTTCTGAGAAAGAGAGCGCACAAGGGGGAAGGGGCAGAGAGGGAGAGAGAGAGGGGGAGACACAGAATCTGAAGCAGGATCCAGGCTCCAGGCTCTGAGCTGTCAGCCCAGAGCCCCATGTGGGCCTTGAACTCATGAACCATGAGATCATGACCCAAGCCAAAGTTGGACGCTTAACTGACTGAGCCACCCAAGCACCCCTAAAAAAAAAATTTTTTTTGATTTTTTAATTTTGGCATAGCCCCAATAGTTTATTTTTGCTTCTGTTTCCCTTGCCTGAGGAGACATTTCCATAAATACCTTGCTAAGTCCAATGTCCAAGGGATTACTGCCTGTGTTTTCTTTTAGGAGTTTCATGGTTTCAGTCTCACATTTATGTCTTCAATCCATATTGAGTTAATTTTTGTGTATGGTGTAAAAAAGTGGTCCAGTTTCATTCTTTTGCATATGGCTGTCCAATTTTCCTGGCACCATTTATGGAAAAAACTCTCTTTTCTCCATTGTATATTCTTATCTCCTTTGTTGTAGATGAGTTGGCCATATAGGCGGGGGAAGTTTTCCTTTCTACTTAAGTCAGTTGCAGTTGGGTTTCTGTCACTTACAAAACTGAGGAATTACATGTACAGGATTAGTTCTCAATGACTTCTCTCCTCTTGTAACTCAAATCCTTTGTTCATAGGCTTAGAACTAATCACTACTAAAAATCAGTTCATCAAACAACTTACATGAGAATAGCCCTTTGGAGTTTACAAATTCCTTTCACATATCCAGGTGTGTGTTGTGTGTATGTGTGTGTGTGCGCGCGCGCGTGTGTGTGTGTGTGTGTGTGTGTGTGGAGATAGACATTGGGGATGAAATGAGAAATTGAGAAATGTGTGGTAACTACTCCTGCCAGGTGTATCCACATGCTGATTCTGATTCAGCCAGGACACCTAGCTGCAAAGTGGCTGATTTTGGGCTCTGGGCCAGTGGTACACTGGAGCTGGCTTGTACCAACTAATAGGAAGATTTGTTAAATATCTGGGAATTATCTGCAAAATTTCTGCTGGTTGTTAAACTGTTGGTAGCCTGATGTTGGCCATGGTGAGAGTATTTATTCCATGAATATCACCAAACACTACAAATCAAGAGGGGAAATGTTTGGAGGGTCCATTTACTAGCAAACCACAGGCTCTGCCCTTGGTTCAACAGATCCCAAAGTGGCCAGTAAGAATGACTGCTTAACAACAAAGATACCTATATTCCACTTCATAGTACTTTCTCCTCCATAATCTCATCTGGTCCTTCTAGCAATGCTGTAAAGTAGAAATTATTATTCATATCCTACTCATAAGGAATCCAAGAGCTGTCTTTCTTGTGATCAGGTAGCAGAGCTAAGAAGTGAACTTAGTTCTTTGGATTCCATGCCTAAGGTTGTTTCCCTAACACCCCAGTAGGAGGTGAATGAAATATCGAAACAGGGTATAAACAAGTAATTTGGTCACTGGTATGGAAAAGCTGTTACTACAAAAAGAGCCTTTTAACAATGTATTTCTGAACAGAGGTGGCCAATTAGCAAGGCAGTTGCCCAGGAGTTAGCAATAATACTACATATTTGATCTGCTGAGAAAACACAGCATCACTTCTAATAAATTATATACTTCACATTTGTGCAGAAGTTTTTGGTTTACAAAGCCCTTCCAAATATGTTGCCTCAGTAGATCAGATCCTTTAAAATTTGGGCCCCATGTGGCAGACTGATTAACCCACAGCCCACCACCAACACTCTTCTCCCTTAACTGCTTCCACTAAAAAAGTCTGGAAAAACTAAATAATCACTTTTTAAGTCTCCTTTAGAAACCTACAGTCTTGAGATCTAGTTCTGGCTATTGAGACTTATGCAGAAGTCTGCTTTCCTGATGAAAAGAATTGCCTTTCCCTCTTTTTCTTGCCTGAAATAAAGACATGGTATCTGGCTCTGCAACAGCCATATTGGAACCATGAGGTGACAAGACAAAAAGCTAAGCATAGTAGAACAAAAGTATGGGTCCTTGGTGTCATTATTGAGTTGACACCTAGCTGCTCCTTCTGAATCTTTTGTTATGTGAGAAAAATAAACCACTGTTATTCAGGTATTCTGTGTTTTTTTTGCAGGGCAAAATTCCTACTACGACTAGCAATTCTGCTTCTAGAAAATTATCATAAAGATTATCTATAACAGAAAAACTAGAGTCTAACTATCCAACAATAGGTTGGTGAAATAAATGGTGGGGTGGCCATATAATGTATAACATCCAGTTATTGAAAATTGCATTGAAAACAAGGGATTTTTAACCTTGTGTTCTTAAACGGGTACCCTTAAATTATACAGAGACATTTTTGTGTGGATGCATATGTGCATTTTTCCAGGTAAATAATTCTTATCATATTCTCAAAGGTTTCAAAAAACACTTTAAGAATCACTATTACAAATTAATATTTGTAGACATAGACGCTCATAGTATATTTGAGAAACAGACATTTACAAAATAATTTCTGCAATACTCTTCCAAATGGGAAAAATTACAATTACATTATAAATATAGGTATGTATGGTAGTGAGCTAAAAGCTACAAAATACATCCTTGGGTGTCAAAAAAAAAATAGCTTTATTTATTTCTTTAAACTGAACTTGTCTTAGGCTCCTAGCCCACATTCCTGCTGATTGTAGAAAACTTAACCTTGCGATTTATAGCAACTCAGACACTTCCTGATTTCAGGTGGGCAGTTCAAGATCCTCCCCATTTCCTGTTCCTTCCTGTTTCTCCACTTCTTCCATGGTCAGATGCCTTGCCCTGGAGTTCAGAGGAGTGGCATCTGGTCTTGTGCTACCCTCTGCTCTTCCCTGGCCTCTGCAGTTATCTTACCTGGTCCTCGTTATCAAGTTCTGGCGTCTGTTGCTAACGTCTATAGTTCTCTCCTGGCTGTTGGTTGAAAAGCCTACACACTCCTGGTCTACCTTTTCCCAATTTGTTCTCAGCCTGTTTGGTCCCATCACAGGGGGTCACTGGGGAACTCTTAGATGCTCTCCCTCATCTGAAGGGATGCCTTCGGCCCTGCCATCCCTGCTCAGCAACATTACCCCCTCAAGGTACTAGGTTTGAGATGGAGTGACTTTAATGAACTTACATCCTGGGAAGAGAGGCTCAGGTGCCTTCTGCTTTTTTATTCTCGTGAAACCCATTTAGAATTCCTAATACCCACTTCCAGTCTCAGGTGTGGGCCTGAGTTCTGAGCCCCTCCTCCAAATCCAGGTAATAGGTCAGCTCTGTTTTCATCCCTGCAATGCACCTTTTCTCCTCCAGATAGTCCAACCTATATCTTTTTTTTTTTTTTTTGCACCCTCATTCTTCTTCATTCTGGGGTTTATCCTCCAAACATTCATCTGAGGTTCCCAGGTTTGTTCTTTTATACATAAAGTCAGGCTGTTGCAAATCCAGAGGTAAACATTTTTTTTTATTCCTGCCAAAAAACCCTGACTCTTTTGTATCAAAGGTACTTCCACTTCCAAACTTTTGTCTCTGCTATAGGTTTTTAAGTCCCCTTAGGATTGGCCAAGAATTTGGCTTTTTGTTTTTCTAGAATCCTTATTTTCCCTCATGAGTAATGCCTGGAAAATGATCAAATGCTGGGCACAGACACAAAAGGTACAGGTAGCATGTGTTAGGAGGGAACAACCTCTTAATAATTCAAAATAGTTTTCTGCTACATATACTTTGGAAAAGATCTGAAAATATGCACACTGAGATGTTATTGGTTATGATCTCTGGATGCTAGGAGTGTATTAATGTAACAGTTATGATAGAAGTTACAGAGAATCCAACTAACAGTGGCTTAAAATAACAAGGGTTTATTCTTCTCACAAAAGAAGTCTGGTTGTAGGTGGATGCTAGCATTGGCTCAGCAACACAACATTGTCACGGGGTAGCATCTGTGCGGTTCTCTTGGCCTTTCCCTGTGGTCTCAAGATGGTTGCAACTCACACATTGCATTCCACACTCAAGGAAGAAGGGATGGCACAAACCCCATCTGTTCATCTGAGCTGGAAAAGCAAAGCCTGACACTTTCATCTCATTGGAGGGAACTGGGTTGCATGCTACCTCACGTTCAAGGGAGACAGAAAAAAACGGGGCGGAGGCAGCGGTGCGGGGGGGGGGGGGGGGGGGGGGAGGGGGATGGGGCAGGGCAGGTTGGCGTCAGGTTAGCCAGCCCATGGTGCCTACCACAAAGGATATTTATGTTGTTTCTAATTCGTGCTTCTTTCTGTCTTCCAATTTTTCCACCATTGACAAATGTGTTTATAATGAGTGCTATATTTAAATACAAATAAATAATACTTAGAAATCAAATACACTGCCTCATTTGTTTCTTAAAAATGTTTATTTATTTTGAGAGAGAGAGAGAGAGAGATCGTGAGCATGAGCAGGAGAGGGGCCGAGAGAGAGGAGAGTGAGGGAGAATCCCAAGCAGGCTCCACACTGTCAGTGCAGAGCCCAACATAGGGCTTCATCCCCTGAATCATGAGATTGTGACCTGAGCTGAAATCAAGAATCAGACACTTAGCCAACTGAACTACCCAGGCACCCCTGCACTGCCTCGTTGATCCTCCCAACTCCCTGTCCTAGATAATCTTACCCTTAAGAGAACATAAAACTCGGAAGTAAAATGACTTTTCCAAGGACGTATAGCAAATTATAACAGTGAACAAAGAATTCAACTACCCAGATTCCAAATACTCTGATTTTTGCTATTAAAGATCAGGAAGTTTAGGGGCACTTGGGTGGTGCAGTCAAACAACTGGCTCTTGATCTCGGCTCAAGTCATGATCTCACGGTTTGTAGGTTCAGACCCGCATTGGGCTCTGTGCTGGTGGTGTGGAGCCTGCTTGGGATTCTGTCTCTCCTTCTTTCTGCCTGTCCCCTACTTGTGTTCGTTCTCTCTCTCTCTCTCTCTCTCTCTCTCTCTCTCTCAATAAATAAATAAATAAGTAAATAAGATCAGGGAGTTTACACATGAAACTTCACGGTTACACTAACAAAGAGGCAAGTGAAGATTAATTAAGCACAACACAAAAGCCCGATTTCCCACCTTCCAAGCAACATTTAGTGGGGTTCCCATTAAGCCTATACTGACTTCCCATGCCTCTCTACCTGCATCCTGCCTCTCCTTTCCTCTCTGCTCCCTCCTCATATTCTCTGCCCATCCTTCCCAACTGCCATCCCCAGGAAAGTGTCTTCAGCTACATCTGAGTACAATTCCTGATTCCACCCCTTACAACCTATGACACCTTGAGCAAGTTATTCAACTCTCTGGGCCCCAAATTCTTCATTTGTTAAATGAAAATAGTATCACTTATCTCATAGGCTAGTTTAGTAATTTTACGAAACAGCATGAGTGAAAGCTTCTCGTGTGGTATCCGATGCTTAGTACATGCTCAGTTAATCACAGTAATAGTCATTCTTGCCATAATACAGAAGTTCAACAACTTTTGAAATCTCAACTGTGGGTAAGCATGTGCCAAAGTAGAAGGTCATCAACTCTGCTCTTTGTCAACAGAGCAGTTACTTGTATGATGGGCATCCCTCAGGACTTTAAGCAAGTGGATTTAGGAGCAGACTTTGAGAACTCAGTCTGCTAAGTAAAGGAATTTCTTAGTAGCATATAGTTTTGAACACAAATGGTTGAAATCATGGCTTGGACATTTAGAAGCTGTAGGTAGGAGTGCCTGGGTGGCTCAGTTGGTTAAGCGTCTGGCTTCAGCTCAGGTCATGATCACACGGTTCGTGAATTTGAGCCCCGCAAAAGGCTCTGTGCTGACAGCTCAGAGCCTGGAGCCTGCTTCGGATTCTGGGTCTCCCTCTCACTCTGCACTTCCCCTGTTCGTGCTCTATCTCTCTCTGTCTCAAAAAAAAATTAAAAAAAATAAAAATAAATAAGTTAAAAAAAAAGCTGTATGTCAAATTACCTAATGTTTCTGTGCCACAGTTTGCTTGGGATAATATTACTTAATCTTATAGGGTTGTGGTGAGGATTCAGTGGGTTAAAATATATAAAGCACCTAGAAGGGTGCCTGACACTTTGTAGGTGTTACATAACACTTTGCTATTTATATTATTGTCATATTGTATTGAACAGCTACTATGTGTCCAGGGTGGTGAAGCCAGAATTTACACTCAGCACTGATTTCAAATCAGCACTCCTAACCACTAACCTGCCTTTTAGGGAGGAGGGTTCAGATTAATGGCAGGCGTTTTGTTTTGCTGAATGGAGATGTAAGTTTGAACCCAGAGCTGTTTTGCTTGGACAACAGAGAGACTATAAACTGCCAAGAGGAGTGTTTGTTTTCATTGTTAACACTCAACAGCATTCAGCCTCTTCTCTAAATTCCCTTTACCAAATATTTGAGGAATAACATTTTGAAGCAATGCCAAATTATTAGCCTGCCTGAGATAGACATCACTTGTGTTCACCATTATCTGGCCTTGTTTTTCTCTTTCTGAGCACCCAACACAAGTGCACTATTCAGCCCCTTTGCAACTATGCAGGGCTCCATGCCTAGTTCCAGACCGCAGGCTATACGCATAGGCCACATATGTCACTTCTAGGCCGAAGCATCTACAAGTAGATGTACATTCTCCTTGCTTTTCTCTCCCCTTGCTATGACAAATGAAGAGGTCTTGTGTTGAGATAAGGGAGCCACAAAACCGAAGTGGCCCGACTCAATGAGTGTTGTCACATGGAGAACACTGCCCTAGGGGGTTGGATGGGGTCTCAGTGAACTTTGACCAACGAAGAAATAAATTTTTCAGAATAGCCCAAAAGTAGAACAACCCAAATGTCCATCAAATGATAAATGGATAAATTAAGTTTGGTATATCCATGCAATCAAATATCATTCAGCCATAAAAAGAAATACCGATACATGCGACAAGGTGAAAAAAATCCGGAAAACATCATGCTAAGTGAAAAAGCCAGACACAGAAGGCCACATATTGTAGGATTCCATTTATATGAAATGTCCAAAAGAGGCAAATCCACAAAGAAAATAGATAAGTGGTTGCCAGGGGCTGGGTTGGTAAAGGGAATAAGGAGAGACTGTTAATGGGTACAGTTTCTTAAGGTGATAAAATGTTCTAAAATTAGATAAGGGGTCATGGTGGCACAACTCTGTAAATAGACTAAAAGCCTTTAATTGTGTGCTTTAAATGGGTGAATTTTATGATATACGAGTTTTATCTCAATATAGTTGTTAAAAAGAAATTTTGTTATGTTCAACCACAGAGATTTCATGGCTAATTTGTTACTACTAAAGCATAATCTGGTTAATTTTAAATAAAACACTGCCCAGGGTACCCACATATCTGTAGTCAGCTTTGGCTGTAGCAAAGTATGAATAAAGTAGTACAGGAACAGAGAGCAGGGGTCAACTAACTCTACCTGGTGGCAAGATTTGAGCTCTGCATTGAATAACAAGTAAAATAGTCCTCTCCTCCCCCAAACTAGATGATGGATAGATGGATAGACAGATAGATGCCTGGTGGGTGGGTGGGTGGATGGATGGATGGTTGGATGGATGAATGGATGGATGTGAGTCACTTATGATAAGATACAGACTCACTGAAAGAAGATATTGAGGAAAAAATATGCAGGCTGTGAGACACATATCATCAAAGGGTCTTAAATTCCTGCCCAATATGTTAGGACTGGATCCAATCAGAGGGGTTTTTAACAGATGGTTGGAGTGGGAATATTTGTATTTTAGATCACTCTGGCTCCAGGGAAGACACTGGATTCATGTCAGTGAAACCCTGGGTCAGAAGTTGAGAGCTTGAGTCTGTCGGTCCCATGAACACATCTTGCTATTGGGCCTTCACACATGCTGGTACCTCTGCTGGGACACTGTCCCCTTGCCTCCTGGCCTGGTAACTCCTGCTCATCCCTCAAGCCTCAGCATCAAAGCCACTTCCTCCAGGAAGCCTGCCCTGGATCCAGAGTCTAGGGTCCCTTAGACTATGTGGGCCTTCCAGCACTTGTCCCAGTTGTAATCAATTACCATTTGTGGGATTACCTGCAGATGGTTTGTCTCCCTCACTGAACTCCAAGCTCCAATGAGCCATGCTTGCCTTGTTCATGGCTGCATCCCCACTGCCTGGCACAGTGTCTGGCCCATCTCTAGTGCTCAATAAATATCGGGTGAATAAACCAGCTGGGCAGGTACATGAACTGGTAGATGAATCTGGAATTCTAACAGCTGGCTTAAAGGTGAACTTTCTTCTTCTTGAAGCAGAAAAAAGCATGAATTAAACGTCCATGAAAGCAGGGAGTGGTGAAGAGATTGGGCTTTGGAGATAGCCTGGCTTAGTTGTGCCTCAGCTGTGCAACTTAGAGTAAGTCACTTTCCTTCTCTGAAATTCAGTTTCTTTCTCTGTAAAATGGAGACAGTATTTGTCTCATTCAATAGAGTGTTCACAAAGCAGCTAGCACTGTGTCACACAATAGTAAACCCTCAATATATGACAATAATAACAAAAATAGAGCTTAATTTTCTCAGTCTTGACAATAGTCCTTTGAGGATTATGATTCAGGGTTTCCCAAACTTGCCTGGTTATATAAGAATCACCTGAAGGGAACATGGTATTCATACAGATTCACTGACTCTCACCCTGGACATTCTGATTCAGGGGGACTGATGAGGTAGGGGTGAGGCCTAATGAATCTATATTCTCATCACACACTCCAGGTGACTCTTCTGATCAGGTAAGTTGGAGAAACACAATGGGTGCGTATAACCCCTATGTTACAGATGAGGAGAACGAGACTTACAGGAGTGCGTCTCCCATGCACTTCAGTGCACAGGAGAATCACCTGGGGATTCTGATTCGGTAGTCTGGGGTAAGGCCTGAGGTCCCCAGGTTTTAGCAACCTTGCAAGTGATGTCAACACAGCTGGTCTGAGGACCACACCAAGTGGAAGAAACTAGGCTGGGGAGTCAGCTTACTGGTCCTCAGAGAGCTGCATATTGGAATTGCTAGAAATGCTCACGCCCAGGGTTCTGCCCCCACAGATTCTGATGCAATTAGTAAGCCTGGGTATTGGAATTTTCTTTTTTTTTTTAACATAAATTCTTTTATGTTTATTTATCATTTTGAGAGAGAGAGAGAGAGTGTGTGTGTGTGTGTGTGTGTGCACGTGGGGTGGGGGCAGAGAGAATCCCCAAACAGGCTCCATCCACACTGTCAGCACAGAGCCCGATGCGGGGCTGGAACTCAGGAACTGTAAGATCATGACCTGAGCCAAAATCAAGACTCAGACGCTTAACCCACTGAGCCACCCAGGAGCCCCAGGCACTGGAATTTTCAGAACCTACCTAGATGATTCTACTGAATAGCAAAGTTTGAGAACCACTGATTTAGGTAAAAATCATAGTTTAAATTCATAGAGCTAATAAGTGGCCAGGGTAGGATGTGATCCCACAGCCAAGCATCTTGTGAAAAGAGTATACAAAATGGCAACTGATACTATTATCACTAATATTATCATTATTTGAGGGGGGTGTGCCCAGAAATAGGGCACAAAGAGGTAGCATAGGCAGGGGCCCCAATCTTGAACTAGCAAGCAAGAAGTGGGCCAGGCCAGTAGCGCAAGCAGGGTGTAGTCTAGGAGAGAGACACCTGCTCTTACTCCACCAGCTGTTGGCAGACAAAAGCAGACAAATGTGGATGTAGCCACTTCCCTCTCCCTCTGGCAACTTTCCAAATGTCACGAGCAGCTGAGGGCTGAACTCACCTCACACCCACACTTACAGTCTTTTGACGATGAAGAGAAAAGCCAGGCCGCCCCAGCCCTGAGATGAGAGAGGCATGATTGGACAACCTTGAGAAAATTGTAGCAGCCCCTAACTCAATTTCTTGCTAATTATCCAGGCGAAATGTCTCCAAGGGACAGACGTCCTTGGCCTGATGAACTAGAATACCAGACCACCAGAGACAGACAAACATTCTAACCACAAAATTCATTTGGAAGACTCAAAGCAGAAAAGGGATGTCAAAGAAAGCCAGCTATAATTTCAGAAGCCATGAGAGGTACCACCTGACACGAATGATAAAAAGAAAAGCTGTCATTTTCCGATGGCTCGCTGTGTGCCAGGCCCCACGCTAAGTATTCTCTGCACGTTATCTCATTTAGTCCTCTCCACCACACTATGAAGTCGGTGCTCTTGGCCCCTCTGAACAAGTAAAGGGATTCAAGTTCACAGGCCGGGAGGTCACACAACTAGTAAGTGGCAGTGCTGGGGTTTGAACTTCATCCCAGCTCCTAGCCACTTTATATTTTCCTTCTCCTTCTTCAGAGCTGAGCTTGCTTCATAGATCACTGCCTGCTTTGGCCTTTACACAAAGAAAGACATATTCTTCCTCCAACTAAGCTGTGTAATAATTATCCCTGCTGAGTTGGGGAGACACAAAGTCCAGCTGTTCTCTGTACCCACATCCATCTCTCCAAGAGTTTTTTCTCTAGTGAGGAAAGGGACAGACTTTGAGATGGCTTGAAGGCCCCAAAGAGAGAAACAAATGAATTCAGTACTCAGCTTTGAAGGGCCCCGGCACCAGAGAAAGAGAGATCCTTCAGGAGCCACTAGTCTTTGGTTTTTCATCAGAGCTTTCTGCTGTTTTAATATGCCCTGGGGATCTGGAAAGACAAGCCCTCTATTCTAAAGGCTTCGTGCAGAAACAATTACAGGTGTGGTCATTTAATTTCCTATTTTAGAAAAAGGAAAGAAAAAAAAAAAAAGGCCAGGTGACTTTCCGAACCAGCTGGCAGGTTTTGGTTCTAAAGAACCGGGTTGTTACTCGTTCTTATTTTGTGCTCTCCACCGCAGGGCACGATATGGTCCTATGTCCTCTACCAAGGTGATTCCCAGGGTCCAACATTATCTACCTCCTATCTGATCTCTGAAGCCTGAAAACCCTTTCACTTGAGGACAAAAGGTTTTCTTCCGTAATTAGAGACAAGGCCTTCAGGCAGATAGCCGGGAGAAAAACATGGTGAAGTCTTTCCAACCTGTCCACCAACAAAGACCTAGAATCATCACGAATCCTAAGTCTGCTTTTTAGCAACTCACAACTAAGAATGTTTTAGTAAAAGAAACTAAGCAAAAAGCTGGTAGCAGTCTTCAATTTTAGGCTGTTAGCTAGCTAACAAAATAGTGAGCAAAGACTTTGAATTGCCTTTTTTTTTTTTTTTTTTTTAAAGTTGCAAGCTAATGAGGAAACGTCTTCCCTCAAATTCAGAGCTAGCTAACAAACCAGTGAATAACTGGAATCTTTGGTGGATTTCAAGCTCTTTTGTTGGCTCAGGTGCATCTTGGTTTGGAAACTCTCCAGCTAGCAAGCATGCAAGCAAATAATTTGGGAGACCATCTTGATTCGTTGGTTTGTTATTGTTGTTGTTGTTGTTGTTTTAGTCATTCTGGCTACAAAACCTAGATACTAAACTTCCCAGTTCCTCCCTAGTTATAAAGCTTCTTCTCACCAGCTTAGGCTGCAAATTGTCATATAATAGGAATAATAATAGCCAATCTTCATAGAATGCTTATAATTCACCAGAGATGGTTTTATGGGTTTTATATATATTAACTCATTTGCTCCTTGGGACAGTTCTATGAGGTAGGTACTATTTTCATTCCAAATTACATGTGAAGAAACTGGGACACAGGCATTAGGTTTTAACTTCTCTAAAGACACAGACAATAAGAAGCCAAGTCAGGATTTGAATCCAATCCATCCGATTCCAGAGCCCACACTCTTAAAAATTTAGTTGTAAATGGGGCGCCTGGGTGGCTCAGTCGGTTGAGCATCCAACTTTGGCACAGGTCATGATCTCGCTGCTCGTGAATTCGAGCCCCGTGTCAGGCTCTGTGCTGACAGCTCAGAGCCTGGAGCCTGCTTCGGATTCTGTGTCTCCCCCTCTGCCCCTCTCATGCTCTCTCTCTCTCTCTCAAAAATAAATAAACATTCAAAAAATTTTAATTGTAAACATTTTATAGAAGGATAACAGAAATTAGGAAAGTGCATGAGTCATAAGTGTACAGCTTCAAGAATTTTCACCAGGTGAATATTGCCTACTACCAAAACCCAGATAAAGAAACAGCCCAGAAGTGCCCTCCAGCTCAGTTTCAGTCCCTAACACCCACCCCAGGGTAACTTCTTTTCCCAGTGCCAACTATCTAACATCCTACCATCTTTGCCCCTTTTTGAACTTTATATAAATCTAGTCGTATAATATGTACCCTTTTGTGTCTAGCCTCATTCATTCCTCATGTTTGAAGAATGTAGTTAATGTAGCTATAATGTAGTTGCCTCTCTATCCCATTCTGTTGGTATATCCTTGGGCCAATGCCACACTGTCTTAATGACTATAAGCTTTATGTTACAACTTCACATCACACTAGTAACATAAAAACTCTAGTAGGTAAGACAACATTGTTCTTCAAGATTGCTTTGGCTATTCTTTTTTTTTAACAATTTTTTTTAATGTTTATTTATTTTTGAGAGAGAGAGAGAGAGAGCACAATCAGGGGAGGGACAGAGAGGGAGATACAGAATCCAAAGCAGGCTCCAGGCTCTGAGCTGTCAACACAGAGCCCGACACGGGGTTCAAACTCACTGACTGTGAGATCATGATCTGAGCTGAAGTCAGACGCTTAACTGACTGAGCTACCCAGGCACCTCTGCTTTGGCTATTCTTAATTCTTTGCCAAGTTTGTCAATCTTCACCAAAATACCTGTTGGAATTTTTTAAAGTTGAGATTGCACTAAAATTATGAGTAAACGTAGTGAGAATTGTCATGTTTACAATAATGAGTCTTCCTAATGAAATATCCCTCGGGTTTTTTGTTTGTTTGTTTGTTTGCTTAGATCTTCTTTAGTTTCCCTCCATAATGTTTTGGGTTTGTTTTTTGTTTTTGTTTTTAGATCTTATATATCTTTCATTGAATTTATTCCTAGATAGCTGGTGCCTTTTATGCCGTTATAAATCGATTTTTAAAAATTTCATTTTCAATGTGTTGCTAGAAATAAAATTATTTTTGTATATTGATCTTGTATCCAGTGATGTTGCTAAATTCACTTATTAATTTAATCATTTTGTGTAGATTCTTTTGGATTTTTTAATGTACACAATTATAATATCTAAAAATGTGATGTATTTAGTTGCTTCCTTTCCAATAACTATGCTTTCATTCTTTTTTATTAAAAAAATTTTTTTAATGTTTATTTATTTTTGAGAGAGAGATAGAGCATGAGTGGAGGAGGGGGAAAGAGAGAGGGAGACACAGAATCTGAAGCAGGCACCAGGCTCCGAGCTTTCAGCACAGAGCCTGATGCGGGGCTTGAACTCACAAACCGCAAGATCATGACATGAGCTGGAGTCAGATACTTAACCAACTGAGCCACCCAGGTGCCCCTATGCTTTCATTCTTTATGTGTGTTTATCAAGTTAGGAATGCTTTCTGCCCCAAAGAACGGAAAACCTGACCTTTGTGGCATAAACAAATAGGAGGCTGTTTCATTTTGCTTTGTTTTGTATTTTGTTTTGCCTGAGTCAGCTAATGGAGATTCTAATAAATGGCTGCTGCAGCCCCAGCCATCAAAGCCACATTCATGCAGGAAGAAAAAGAAAGGGATCCATGTTTCTACCCTGAACACTTTCCCAGATGTCCCCAGAGCAGATTGCCCCTAAAGGCACAGTGACCAGTATTAGGTCACATGGTCATTTCAACTTCAAGGGAGCCTGGGAAAGAGGGGCCATGCAATTATTATAATTGACTTAGCCCGGATCCATAATCTGGGCCAGACACATTGCCTCTTTGAACAAGATGGCAGTTCAGTTACCAAAGAAGAGGGAATGGTATTGGGTAGACAACTAGTAGTGTCTACTATAAGATAGACTTATCTCTACCATCACAGGCTTCTGCCTGCTCTCTCACACACCCACTGAGGATCTCTGAGTCCCCTCTGGACAACACCATCTTCTGCCACAACTGAAGCCTCCAGGAGGTCAGGCTGCCCTGTGATGTAGCAGACAAGTGGAGTGAACGCTTCTCATCTCTTTTCGTGCTACCCTCTGTTAGAACTGTCGCAGAGTAATGCTGCTCATGCGCAAAACATCATAGACTTTTTAGTAAAACAGAGCAATTACAATCCTCTTCTTTGCAAGGACCTTAACACAAGTGTCTAGATCTGAACCCAGAACCAATTGAGACCCACCACACTCTACTCATGACCCTATCTGAAGAGCGTAATTTACTAGTGACTCAAGCTCATTATGTTAGTTGCCTCCTCTCCTTAGGATGAGCTCTTTCCCAGGAAATACTGGTATGCTAGGGAGTCAGGATTTGCATCTGAATCTGCACTCAGGCTTGAGCTGGGACTTTGGCTACACACATGAGGAAGCTAAAAACTAGGAAACCATTTGGTTTTGCACACTTTTCAAACTGGATGACAAAGCAGTTTTGAATTTTTTTAGCTAGATAGTAAGCTGAAAAAGCTGGAGTTTAGACCCAATCCCAGCACTACTTGGCATATTCAATCTGGTTTTTTTTTGACCTTTTTAATGTTTATTTTTATTTTTTTGATAGAGAGAGAGAGAGAGAGAGAGAGAGAGAGAAAGAGAGAATGAGTGGGGGAGGGGCAGAGAAAGAGAGACACAGAACCCAAAGCAGGTTCTGCTCTGAGCTGTCAGCAGAGCCTGATGTGGGGCTCGAACTCACAAAACATGAGATCATGACCTGAGCCAAAGTCAGACACCCAACCAACTGAGCTACCCAGACACCCCAGAAAATTTAATCTTAAGCAATTTCTCTCCTCTCCCTGAGCTTCAGTTCCACATCTGAAAACCTAAAGGAATCCGACCAGGGGGACTCTCATGTTTAGCTCAGCTCAACTCTTTTTGGAGCCCACCCCACGGGAATGTGCTAAAGGAACCTGAGTAACCTAGGAGGCGGCCCTAATATTATCCCCATATTAAAGATGAGGCAAACTGTGAGTCACCACAGTAAGGCAACTATCCCTTGAAGGCACAGCTAGTAAGCGGCAGATCGGTATTGGAACCCAAGTTGGTCCAACTCCATCCTTACCTCTAGACCACTACAACATGCGACCTCTACCAACACTGGTCCCACACTCCCTGAGCATGGAGCCTCTGGAGTCACTGTGCAAAACCTTGCCTGCAGGAAAGACATTCTTGCTTCTGGGTGAGTTGAAACAGCTCCCAGGTGAGGGGGAGGGCTGCCATCCACCTACCCATCCTTCCTTTGCATTGTCTGCCTACATGATTACAATTTTCTGCTAAGCTTTCAGCTTTCATCTGCTTTTCCCTACCATGCACTTTTTATTTTGTGATTTCAATATAAATGATTTCCTGACAGTTGTCATTCCCTAGCTTGCTCAGCCTGCTATAGAAATCAGACTGCCCAAATCCACCGCTAAGTTGAACAGAGGAAACATACATACCCTTAGTTCTAAGGATCCAGAACTGAGGTAGCAGGCAGTCTACCACACTTGCCACCTGTGTCATCCACTTAGTGGTGCATCTTGGGGCCTGCCACACAGGAGGCCTGTAAACATATCCACGTGTGACTGTTCTCTTCCTGTAGTCTCCATTGGAGGCTATAGATACCTGCCAATAACTCCACCTTGGAAACTTTTTGTGAGAACTTAGGTCGTATTTGTTGACCTGCCTCAGTTTTCCCAAAAGCAATCAACCTTTGGGAGGACAATAAGCAGAAAAGGCAAATGGGAGTATTCAGATTACTGCCCATTCTCTGAAGCAAAGGCAGCCAGGGTCTCAAACTTGAACTCACTGACTGCTGCAGTTTCCTAAGGGAGATTCGCAGAAATGTACGCAATACCCACTCCTTACACTGTTGACTCCTGTTCTAATCAGTTCGGTAGTCCACACAGGAGCAGAAAAACCTCCTTTTGGGGCACCTTGGTGACTCAGTTGATTAAGCATCCAACTTCGGCTCAGGTCATGATCTCACGGCTCATGGGTTCAAGCCCACGTCGGGCTCTGTTGCTGATAGCTCAGACCCTGGAGCCTGCTTCGGATTCTGTGTCTTCCTCTCTCTCTGCTCCTCTCCCACTCACTCTCTGTCTCTCTCAAAAATAAATAAACATTAAAAAATTAATTAAAAAAAGGAAAAAACTCCTTTTGCCCCTTTCACCTGAAGCTCTCAGCCACTGCTTCTGAAAGACTCTTTGGTGAAGAACCATTTTTTCCCTTGATATGTCACGGACTAATAATTTTATAAAATGTAATAAAAGTGAATTATCTGGAAAAAAAATAAGAAAAAATACATCCAAAATAAAAGCCTGAATGTTTTATTATTAGATTCAATAGATTCAATAAATTCAATAGATTCAATTAGATTCAATAGATTCAATAAAATTACTCTGTCAAATAGCGATGAAAAATTTTAAAGACTTACTCTCAATTTCTGCTCTTACCTTGTCACAGACCAGTTTCTAGTAGCTTGCAGATGAGCTCTGGTCCATGGACCATGATTGGATAGCACTTTGTCAGATCACAGAGGGCAGATATTGGCACCAGTTCCCTATCCCACAACTGCAGCAGACATTGCTAATTGATCACAACCCTCACTCTTGAACTCAACCCCAGATTCCTTCTCAACACATTCATCTACTCCCCAAACAGATTGGGTGTGCAGAATGAGAACTGTTTGCCATCCCTGTTCTCTTTTTCCAGCCCCATGCTTTCACCCTGGCTCTTCTGACTCTGTGCAGAGCTGCTGTCCTGAGCCGTCTACTCTACCACTATTTCCCACTATTCAGCATAGGTAGGTCTCCCAAGGGGCCAAAGCCTGCCTGTGGGACACGTGGCCCCAGCAGTGGATTCAGCAGAGGGAAGAGAGAGAAGTGCGATCCTGAAATTTCAAGGATAGGAAAAGTCCGGAGAATTCCTCCCCCATCCCCAGCTAGTTTTATTTATGATCACTTTACACCCCCCTAGCAGCATTTATTAATCATGTGCTTTGAATCTTTTACTAGAGATACCATCTGTAGAGCAATGTATCAGATGTTATTTTAGGTGGTTATTTTTGTTATCTCAATCCATCATACAAGATCCCTATGAAACAGCCATTATTATATCCCCTTTTTAAGAGTATGAAACTCAGAGATAGAGAGTGATGAAGTCGTGCAGCTGTGACAGAGCTTAGATTCAAAGGTCTGTCGCATTCTGAGGTCTGTTTTCAGATTTCCTCTATCTTTTCACCTCCATCCAGACCCTGCTTTGGAGCTGGGGAAGACCAGCTTGAGCTCCTTGTAGAGGTGACACTGTGCAGCCCACGATCTTCCCCAGGTGGTACCACAAGGCATTACAGGCAGCACTTCCCCTCCCCACCCCTAGATGACAGTGGAGGGCAGACCAAGGCAAGCTGCCTTTACCTCAAAGATCACATATTGATGTGTATTGAGGAACTACAATGTCCACTCGTATAGTACGTGAGTGTTGTTAAGGCAGTTGATTAGACATTATTCATTTGCTTCTCTGGTTCCTGGAATCTTGACATTTTAAGGTGGGAGGCTACTGAGTGTCCAGCTCCAAAAAAGTGATGGAATGACTCAGTATTTTATCAAAAGCATTGGCTGGAGAATTCACCCATCTGGCCTCAGCAATCTGGCCTCCTAGACAAGTGAGGAAATAAATAAAACAAAATAAGAAAATGGGAATAACAACTGCTACTATTTATTGAGCTCCATATGCTGAGCACTGTGATAAGCATATATATATATATATATATACATATATATTTATATATATATGTATATATATTCATATATATATGTATATATATTCCTATATATATGTATTCCTGTATATATATACATACATATATATATATGTATGTATATATATATATATTCCTAAAATCCAAACAACATTCGTTTGCATTCCTTCAGTGAAGGGGAAATTTTTGTACTTTAGTAGAGTGATTTTTCAGAAGATCCTGAAGTCATTTGGTATAGAAACAGATGAATAAGGTGAATGATAGAAGTGAATCATGGCCGTATTTGACCCAAAATGAAGTGATAACTATGGAATAATATGATCAATTTCTTATGTGTCATAGAAACTAGCTCTTAAGACTGCTGCAGAGTCTTAAGACTCTGAGGGGGCCCTAGAAGATTCTGAGGGGGCCCTAGAAGATTCTGAACAGCAGCAGCCCTCCAAAAGAATATCTGTGGTCAAGGTGGACCACAAATTTTCCCTTTTAGAAAAAGCAGAATTCTTTTTCCCTTTTAGAAAAAGCAGAATTTATTTGTTGCCCAAATTGTAAAGGCCATTTCCCTTTACTATAGAAAATAGAAAAGAAAGTCATCTGCAATTTCCTGTCATTGTTTTTGTTGTTTCCAATTTCGTTGTTACTAAAATTATGATGCAGTTTTTGTATTAATATATTTTTTGCACATCCCTGATTATCCTTAATATAAATTTCTAGTTGTGGAATTTCTACATGAAAGAGTACATTAGTTTTATTTTTATTTTAAAGTTCGTTTATTTTGAGAGAGAGGGAGAGAGAGCACACACACAAACAGGGGAGGGGCAGAGAGAGAGGAGGGAGGGAATCCCAAGCAGGCTCCGTGCCATCAGCACAGAGCCCGATGGGGGGCTTGAACTCACAAACCTGTGAGATCTTGACCCCACCTAAAATCCAGAGTTGGACGCTTAACCGACTGAGCCACCAAGGCACCCCAGAGTCTGTATATTTTTAAAACTTTCAAAATTCATTACCAAGTTGGTAATTGAACAATGTTATTTTGACTATTAATATGATGGAACTTTTTATAGGTTTATTTCTTATTTGTATTTGTCCTTTTGTGAGTTGCCTATTCATAAGTTTTGGTTAATTTCACATTGAAATATGTATCTCTTTCTTTTTCTTTTTGTTACACATACTTATGTACTAGGAAAGCCCACCCTTTTGGTGTCCTATAGTTCACTTTTCCTAATTTGTCACTTGCCTTTCAATCTTTAAGATTTTTAAATTACATTTTTCTGATGTTTCAATTTTTTTTATTTTTGAGAGGGGGGCAGGGAGGGGCAGAGAGAGAGGAAGACAGAATCCAAAGCAGGCTCCAGGCTCTGAGCTGTCAGCACAGAGCCCGACACAGGCTACATCAGATCTAAATGATATCTGTCTTTGCTTGCATACTCTAAGAGGCTTTTCCTATATGGAGATAAATATTCATTAAGGTGACTGCTTTGCAGGGAACATGTTTTTGGATTTATAAGCACTGGTATATTGTTTTTGAAGTCTCCATGCTTTATAGTCCCACTTTTTAACATATTCATTCAATCTTTTTTTTAAAACCACTATCAGATCAGCACCTTTACTTGCCAGGCTCTGTGATGACTGTTGGGGCTGCTGCGATGAATGTTTTAGGAGCTTGGAAATCACCCTCACCCCACTGTACTCTGGCCAGAGTCAAACTTGACAACCCAGGAAGCAGCAGGAAGAAGAAAATGGGGTGGCTCTCCTTGGCTTCTTCTCCTTGACATCAGTGTGTCTCTTAGATTCAGTGCTTCCTGGAGCTCCAATCTAGGTCTTTTTTTCTCACTCTCATGAGGTGCCTGGAATATCATCTCCAATGACTGTGGGGGTATGAGGACCTCCGTATTACCCTCCCAAGCATCAGAGCTCTATATGCTGTGTTCATCAACACCTGTGGTCCCACAGGGATCTCAGACTCAACATAACCCAAATAGAGCTCATTACCTTACCGATGAACCTCACCTCCCTCGTTCATCTCAGTTGATGGCCCCACTATGTACCCAAGTGTCAAGCAGCAACCTGGGCCACCCCTCATTCCTAGCCTCTCTATCTCCTGTTATCTGATCAATCACCAAATCCTGACAATTCTACCTCCTAACATAGTTCATCTCTGTCCCCTTCTTTCAAACCCACTACCATGACCTTACTCTAAGCTCTCTCATCTCTCACCCAGGTAACTGGCCCAGCCTCCTAACCAAACTCCATGCTTCCCATCTGGTGCCCTCCCAACCTGTCACATAGCAGCCAGAGTGATCATTCCAAACAGCAACTCTGGCCATGTCATGTCCTCCTCCAGTTGGTTCTCAATGGCCTCGGGATAAAGTCCATCCCCTTAGCCTCCCCTACCAGACCTCCTTTGATGTGGCCCCTGCAAACCTCTCTAAATTCATCTGTCACGTTCTTTGCCTATCCCTCCCTCCTCATTCCAACTACATAAACTGGTCCCAAATCCCTGAATGTACCAAGCAAAAGAAGGCCTCTAGGGCTTTTCAAATGCTATTTCCTCTGCTTGGAACTTTTTCTTCCCACATCTTCCCCCAGTTAACTTCCACTTTTCCACAGGGCTCAGTTTAGATATTAAGTGAAATCCACCCCCATGTCCAATGACTTGATTAAGTACCCCTCCTCTTGGCTCGCACAGTCTCCCTTCTTACTTATCTTAAATACTGTACCACAACTGCCTGTTTACTTGTTTGTCTTCCTGTCTAGACTGGGGCTGAGCAGCATGGGTTATCCATTGCACAACTCATCAGACACAATGATGTAAGTAGTGACCCCTGAAGTTATGCAGTGTACATCCTATGGAACTGTATCTGGAAGCCCTACATGTGACCTCATGGAGGAGCAGAACTATATGTTGTTTACTCTTGTATGACACATGTGTTCCAAAGATAATTGTTGAATTAATGGATTGATGGATGATGAATGGGTTGATGAAAAGGTGGATGGATATAGAACTTGCTCCTTGGTCTTCGTGTCTCCTGGCCAGTGAAATCCACATCCTCTATTATCCTTGTCATCTCCTATCTGCTCTGCTTTCTTCTAACCAATCCACCACATCACCCTGCTTCTAAGCAAGCAAGTACCTTATTTATGGGAGTTAGTTCTTACATTGCCTAAAATCAAGACTCATTTCTCTTTATTGTTGCCCCAGGTCCTAAGAGTCTCCTGAAGGTTTAATCAGGAATGACTGATCACCTAGGTTTAAGTGGGTTTTTGTGTTTGACATTATGAAAAGTTAACCAGACTCTGTGCTGTGCTTCCTACGGCATAGAAGATTTAAAGAGGAAACAACTTAAATCTTCCTTCCCCACCTCTCCCCGCCCTCCGTCCTTTTTTTTTTTTTTTTTTTTTTTTTTTTTTTTTTTTTACTGTTTAAGGAGAAATTGCCTTTGGAAAATTACAGAGTTTTTTCCCTGCATCCTTGAAAAGAAAAAAACAAAGAGTTTATGAGAATTATAATCAAGAGACTATACCTAGGAAACATTTAAAGATGCACTATACAGATATGTAAAGTGAATTAAGCCAGACTCAAAATGCCAGATATCATACAATTCCATGCATATGACATTCTTGCAATGGCAAAACTATAAGGTCAGAAAGCAGAGTAGGAGATGCCAGAGGCTGAGAGTTTGGGAAATTTGGGTGGGGGATAGGGCTCTTCTATATCTTGATTATGGTGTAGTTACACAACTATATTTGTGACATTTGTCAACACTTAACAGAACTAAACACTACAAAGGTGAATTTTACTGCATGTAAATTATGCTTTAATCTTTTTAACTGAAGAAAGTTGTACCTTTAACAACAATGTAAATGTGAAGAAAACAGAAGGTAATGTATAGTAAATTCAGTTCTATGAGTCTCTACTTTTTACCTCTGGAAATCCACCAAGAATGTCATTCTAACTCATCCTTTTGATTATCCTCTCTCTACCCCTCCCTTTTTTCCAACTAATACAGACTTGGGTTTGCAGTTTGCATTGCCACTTGCCAGCAGATGAATCCTGGATAAATTGCTCAACCTCACTGAGCCTTGGTTTCTGGGTTTCCTTATTTATCTGTAGACTGGGGATAATCATACCTATCTCTCAGGAAGTTTCAGTGGGTACTAAAAAAAAAAAAAAGCCAATGTAAGCAAAAGCAGGTACCATGTCCTGGGAAAACCTGTAGTGTAGGTAGAGTGCTGCTGTATCCATCCATCCATCCACCCACCCACCCATCCTCTACTGATCACTTCCAGATGAGAAGGGAAGGATCAGTAAACTCACTTTGTTGAGGATCTACTGGTACTGTGGAAAATACTTTCATGTAAAGTTTCTCACTCAGGGGCACCTGGATGGCTCAGTTGGTTAAGTGTCCAACTTCGGCTCAGGTGAGGATCTCAGAGTTTGTGAGTTTGAGCCTGCATCAGACTCTACGCTGTCAGCGCAGAGCCCACTTCAGACAGATCCTCTGTCCCTCTGTCTCTCTGCCCCTCCCCCGCTCACACACAGGTTTTCTGTCTCTCAAAAATGAATAAACTTTGAAAAAAATATTTTTAAATAATAAAAACAGTAACGTTTCTCACTCAGTTCTCCCAATCCCATGAAGAAATTCAGATTCTGAAACATCAGATTTCACATCCAGGAAAAGGAATCAACGGGATGCAATTTTTCTGAGTCTACTCACTCCTTCAGTGGTACATCTGAAGGCCATCTCAGAAGGATTAGGAGTGTCCATGGAAAAGCTAAGAGGAGTCGTTGCCATAGTTACCCCATGCCCCGCACAATGCAGCTGGACAGGGACTGAGCAAAGTCTTGGGGGTGCAGGTAGGCATTACTCCCGCAGGGCCCCTCTGGGTACTGTTGAAAGAGGTCCTCATTCCTCACCAGCAAGAGACAGCAGAGCCCTTAAAACAGAGGCAGGGTAGCCCACAGACACTGATTCATTTCTCAAATTCTTCTGGTTGCGTGCATTCTTCTGGAATGCTTCAGAGAGCATTCACTCTGGTAGAAGCTGGATGGTGAGCAGAGGCTGGCTCAGCTCCTGTCCATGCGGTCCCTTCAGGTCCAAACCCACAAATTCTCTGCCTCTTCATGCCCTCTCTGTCCTTCTCCTCTCCTGGCACAGAAAATCATCCTGTAGTTTTGAGGACAAGAAGCCTTGGTCTGAATCCTCAAATTCTTCTCTCAAATGTGCTGAATATGCCCTGAGTTCTTTTCATTCTCTTGAAAGCCTAGGCTTTGGGAACTCAAAAGCCAGAAGCAGCACTCTTTCCTCTGCCAACGCATCCCTTTCCTAGGATAATTTGTCCCAGAATAATCTAGCTTGGTGGTTAGCATCAACCACATCAGCATTGTTACAAGTACAAATTCTCAGACCTTCTGAGGGGGAAGCTCTGAGAGTAGGGCTCAGCAATGTTTTAACTAGCCCTCCAAGCCATTCTGACACAGGATGTAATTTGAAAACAATTGCTTAGCTGATGGCTGAAGGGTGAGGTAAGGTAGGTTAAGAAAGGGTAAAGGAGTCATATGCTAGGGGTTTACCCAAGGGATACAGGAGTGCTGATGCATAGGGGCACTTGTACCCCAATGTTTATAGCAGCACTTTCAACAATAGCCAAATTATGGAAAGAGCCTAAATGTCCATCAACTGATGGATGGATAAAGAAGTTGTGGTTTATATACACAATGGAATACTATGTGGCAATGAGAAAGAATGAAATATGGCCTTTTGTAGCAATGTGGATGGAACTGGAGAGTGTTATGCTAAGTGAAATAAGTCATACAGAGAAAGACAGATACCATATGTTTTCACTCTTATGGAGATCCTGAGAAACTTAACAGAAGACCATGGTGGGAGGGGAAGGGGAAAAAATGTTACAGAGAGGGAAGGAGGCAAATCATGAGAGACTCTTAAAAACTGAGAATAAACTTAGGGTTGATGGGAGGTGGGAGGGAGTAGAAAGTAGGTGATGGGCATTGAGGAGGGCACCTGTTGGGATGAGCCCTCGGTGTTGTATGGAAACCAATTTGACAATAAATTTCATATTAAAATAATTAATTAATTAATTAAAAAAATAAACTCAAAAGAAAAGGGTCAAGGAGGAATTGAAAATACTAATGGCAACCAAAGAAGTTACTGTATGACATAGTGAAAGGCAGGCCTACGCCAGCCGACTCCATCTTGTTCTGTGTCCTTCACCTTGACCACACCTCCTCCCCTTGAGTAACCCCCCACTCACCTGCCTAACAGGACTCGGACCCTGCCCCAGCCAATCGGCTGAGGCCACAGCCATTACCTCACCAACTGCCCCTAGGCCCCAATAAAACCTTTGTCCTTTTGAAACTCGCTCTCCCTCCCGTATCTCACCATTGTGTCCGTGCAGGTAGGGGATTGAGCTCGAGCTAGCTCGAATAAAGGCTCTTTTGCTTTTACATCGGACTCGGCTCCCTGGTGGTCTTTGGGGATCATGAATTCTGGGCATAACAATAGGTTCTCCTCTTCTAATAATAACTAATAATTGTATTTGTTTTTTTTTTTCTTTTTTTGTGTGTTTATTTATTTCTGAGACAGAGAGAGGCAGAGCATGAGTGGGGGAGGGGCAGAGAGTGGGAGACACAGAATCGGAAGCAGGCTCCAGGCTCCGAGCTGTGAGCACAGAGCCCGACACGGGGCTCGAACTCACAAACCGTGAGATCATGACCTGGGCTGAAGTCGGTCACTCAACTGACTGAGCCACCCAGGCGCCCCTAATAATTGTATTTGTAAGGACAACTGTATTTGACTACTTATGATGTACCATGCACTAAAACAACAGATTTACCTACACTGCTCACAACAACATTGTGATGTAGGCACTATTATAACTTCCATTTGTCAGGTGAGGAAACTGAGTCCTGGAGAGAGGATTAGGAATTTGCCTTTGTTATACAGGAAGTAGTGGGGACAAGATTGGGGTCTTGTGGGTGGGGGTAGGGAAAACGGGTGAAGGTGGTCAAAAGTACAGACTTCCGATTATAAGATAAATAAGTTCTAGGGATGTCATACACAGCATGGTGACTATAGTTACTAATACTGTGTATTATATTTGAAAGTTGCAAAGAGAGTAGATTTTTTTTATATTTATTTTTTTGAGAGAAAGAGACAGAGAGCCCACAAATGGGAGAGAGGGGCGGGGGAGAGAGAGACGAATCTTAAGCAGGCTCCATGAGCAGCACAGAGTCTGACGCGGGGCTCTATCCCACAACCCTGGGGTCATGACCTGAGCCCAAACCAAGAATCAGAGGCTCAACCAACTGAACCACTAAGGCACCCCAAGAGGGTAGATCTTAAAATTTCTCATCACAACAACAAATCTGTAACTGTGTGGTAATGGATGTTAACTAAACTTATTCTGGTAAACACTTCACAACACGTACGTAGAACATATCATTTACGTTGTACACCTAGCACTGCTACAATGTTATATGTCGATTATATCTTAGTAAAAAAAAATTGGGATCTTGTAAATATGACTCAAGAGCTCCATTTTAGCACCAACTTAAAAAAAATTCAAGTTACAGGGGCGCCTGGGTGGCTTAGTTGGTTGAGCATCTGACCCTTGATTTCAGCTCAGGTCATGATCTCTTTGTCGTATCGGGCCCTTCATCAGGCTCTGCGCAGACAGCAGGAGCCTGCTTGGGATTCCCTCTCTCTCCTTCTCTCTCTGCCCCTTCCATGGGTGTGTTTGCTGTCTCTCTAAATAAATAAATAAATAAATAAATAAATAAATAAATAAATAAATATTTGTAAAAGGGTCATCTGAAATAAATAAATAAAATATTAAAAAGTAATCTGTACATTATAGGTACCATATTGGTAAAATAAAACCTATAAAACATTATCTATAAATGCATATATATACTTTACATGAATATATTAGATCTATCAGTAGTTATTTATTCACAAGAGAAAAAACTAGAAGGCTCAGCATCCAAACATTAGCAAGGATTATCTCTGTGGTGGAGATCTAAATGATTGTAATTTTCCTCTATTTGCTGCTCAGTACTCTCATATAATATCCATAAATTACTTTTGTAATCAGAAAAAGAATTATTTTAAAAATCTGAGGCTTTCTGACTCCAACACCAGAATTCTCTCATAGCAAACTGTCAGTGCTTATTTTAAAAAGCCTTTCTTTTTTCCTAGCTTTTACCAATAAGCCAGTCTTGTTTTTCTGTCACATGTATGACTAACCACTTAGCTCATTCCACATCATCCAAGAAGGAATCAAACCTTCCAACAAGGAGCCTCCTGCAAAGCTGCCAGATGATATCTCTGATTCAGATTTTGCCTGCAATCTTGTTGTTCTAAATAAAGACTAGAAACACACTTTGCCTTTCCCTGGATAATAGTTGAGCTCTAGTTAATTATGGAATGCTCCTCTCTACATTTTTGACTATAAGTACATGAGAGGTAATGTTCCCTCCCGGCTTCTTAAAGGATTATGGAAACACACAGACCTAGGTTCAAATTCTAACTATTTCCATTTCTTACCAACCCCATTGGCCTTGGGCAAAATGCTTAACTCCCCTAGGCTTTAGTTCTGTTCTAAAATTAGAGAAAGTGGGCCACCTGGATGGCTCAGTCAGTTAAGCATCTGACCCTTGATCTCAGCTCAGGTCTTGATCTCAGGGACTTGAGTTCAAGTTCCACGTTGGGCTCTGCATTGGGCTCCACCTTGGGCTCTGTGTGGGCCATGAAGTCTACTTAAAAAAAAAATTAGAGGCATCTGGTTGGCTCATTCGGTTGAGTGTCCGACTTCGGCTCAGGTCATGATCTCATGGTTTGTGAGTTCGAGCCCCTCGTTGGGCTCTGCGCTGACAGCTTGGAGCCCAGAGCCTGCTTTGGATTCTGTGTCTCCCTCTCTCTCTGCCCCTCTCCAGCTTGTGTTCTCTCTCTCTCTCAAAAATAAACAAACATTTAAAAATTATTTTAAAAAATTAAAGAAAATAATGAATGGCATTCAATATTATGAGGAACCAAGAGGAAATAAATGTGAAATTTCCTAAAGTGCCTCACACAGAGTAACCCTCAATCTTAGTTTCCTTCTTTCTGGAAGATTCAGAGTTTGATTCTGCTAATTGCTATTGCAGGGCTGGTTACTTAGCCTTTTTCAGGTTCAGTTTTCTCATCTGTTAATGAGGATAAGACTTCTTTCACCTTCATGCTGAAGCAGTGAACACAGATGTGAGCTGTCCAGATGCCCCTTAAAAGAAGAACTTTTTGTCTCAGCTGACAGCTTCTGAGGGTTTGGCTTCAGGGGGTGTCCTCATCCAAAGATTAATTACAGTGGGGATTGGAGAGTGCGCTCATCTTAGCTCACTGTGTTGTAGTCCTGGTAGGTCTGGCCAAGGCTCTCTTATGCCTGCATTACAGTTTGACTTCTCCCTCTGCTCGGTCTACCTCCTCCCTTTCCCTGCCACAGCCAGTGATCCCTATTAAATATCCTGCGTGCCAAGTCTTATCTCAGCAACCGCTTACAGAGAATCCAAACTGTGACAGTTGGGATCAGAAGGAGTCTCAGAAAACAGGCAATAGATGAGGGGTTTAGACCTAAATCGCTCATCAATGAAGACCCCACCACTAATGGCAGGTGCAGTACAGACAGCCCCCAGCACAAGGTGATAATAGCCCAATTGTTAAAACATTCACCTGTAGTGAATCGGGATGGCATGTACCACTGGCAACCACAAGCTGGTGTGATCTATCAAGTGTTCAGACGTGGGGGAGTACTTTCCTAATGCTGTCATAACAAATTACCACAAACGTGGCATTTTCAAACAACAGAAATAGATTCCTTCACAGTTCTGGAGGCCAAATGCCCAAAATTGAAGGGTTAGTAGGGTTGGTTCCTTCTGGAGGCTCTGAGGGAGAATCCGTTGCATGCCTCTCTCCTCATGGCTGCTGGCAACTCATGGGGGCTTTGCAACTCCAAACTCTACCTCCATCTTCACACTGCCTTCTTCCTTCTGTACCAATGTGTCTCAAATATCCCTATCCCTTCTCTTAAAATGAGCTATTAGATGTAGGGCATACCCTAAATCCAGGATGATCTCATCTCAAGATCCTTTACATCTGTAAAGACCCTGTTTCCAAGTAAGGCCACATTCTGAGGTTTGGGGTACACATATCTTTTGGGAGTCACACTTCAACCTACTATAGATGGTTATTGCATAACACCATTGATGCCTTTCATAGAGATCATGAGAAGCTGCTGGATCAGTAGGCAATTGAAATCCACCTGTGAAAGCCAAGGGAACTCCTGATACCTTACAGAGGGGCTCTCATCTCCTCCCCCAGGAGGGCAGGAAGCCAAGCACCAGGCCCAAGACCTAATAGAGGCCCAAGTTCCAGGGAAGATTAACTGCTCAGTCAAGGCAGATATGTCAAGCCAAGGTCAGGGCCCAGGTTTGGAAAACATGGGCCCCTGACAGTCAGGAAGGGAGTATCTGTTCTAGACCTCCTCTAGAAGCCCCAAGCCAGCATAAGTGGTCCACCCCTTCTTAGTAAGAGCACTCCCCTTGCCTCTTACTTGGAAACCATGGAGAGGCCTCTCTATAACAAGACAACAAGTACCTCCACTTAGGATCTGTCCCCACCTCCCATCCAGGCTACCAGGTCTATAGCTAGGTGACATGGTGGGCCAGGTAGGGGAGGAAAAGGGCTACATCTCAAAAGAGCTGTAAGACCTAGCAAGCTTGTATTTCCAAAAGCTAGGGAAACACAGGTAGGATTGGATTCTAAGAATGTTTGATCAAGGGGGCTTATGATCAAGAACATGAGATTGGATTCCAGAGTATTTATTGATTGCCAAGCACTCTCCCCAGATACAGAAATTAACACCCTGGCAGAGAACTCCAGGAGATGATATAAATTCACCCTGTAGATGGTTCCTGAAAGCATGGAAAAAGTGATGGCTCATGCTAAGTGAAGTTCCAATTGCCATGGGTGACCACAGAAGAGAATATTAAAATGCTCAGGGAAATGGATATACTATGACAGACCAAAGCCTTGCCAGAAGATTGTGTTTCATGGGAAGGCCCAGAGGATACATCATTTACCAAGACTTTAAGAATGGGGTGGTGAGGGGGACACTGGTATCACTAATAATTCAGTGATGAATGGCTCTCTTCCATAAGCCGGGACTGGCAGTAGGAAGGAAGGGTAAGAACTAGGCTCATTGATAGCAGCAGAGGTGATAGGACCCCAAAATAGAGGCCAGGTGGTGGCATTTAATCGCCAGAAGCCAGGTGGATGCAATTATCATAGTGAACAGCAGGGTCGGAGTGGCAGCCAAGGGGCCTGACCCACAGAGCTGGTTAATAGTGCACAACATCCTTGGGCAAAATAGATGGGCAGCTTGTACAATCAGAGGAGATCAAGGGGGAATGATCTTAGGCTTAGGACAGTTGTCTCAAGAAAAAGCTTGATCCTTTGCCCAGTTCCAGACCTGAGCCAGTTTTTGGTCCTTGAATTTACTGACTGAATGGGAGTCTGGGTCCTCTGGAGGAAGGACCCTTGTAACACCACGGCCTGTATGCACAGTAATGATTCCCAGTCTTTTCCTAAAGGGATCTGCAGCCATTTACTCTGGTAACTGTTCTCTGGGAAAGGTGAATACACAAATATGTTGAGGACTGTTGAACACAGGGCCTGAGATGACACTGTTAACTGTAGCCCTGAAGCGGCATTCTCCCCGATAGAGTGGGGGCACAGGGGGACAAGAGAATAAATAGAGTCCCGTCTCCAGAAACCAGAACAATGAGTCAGTATGCTTTCAGAAGTCCTTCATGATCCGGTTTCTGCTATCTCTCCAGACTTATCACTCGGCACTCATTCCACATAACTAAGCTACTCGCACTTCCTCAATACTTCACCTTCTATCCTCATATCTCTTTCAATCTCTGTCTCTGTGTCTCATCTCTCTTCTCTCTCTTCCACAACCCCGTTAAATGTCTCCTTCTGTCCTTGTCTCTCTGTTCTTTATCTCTTTTTATGTCCCTCATCAATCAGTCTCTCTCTGTCTCTGTCTCTCTGTCTCTCTCAGTCTTTCAGTCTCCCTGTCTCTGTCTCTGTCTGTCTCTCTCTCTCTCTCACACACACACACACACACACACCAGGCTCTGTACACACTTATTCACTAGTCTCAAATGCTTCTCTCTCCCCCTGCCTTTCTTCTTGCTAACTTCTCTTTGTGCTTCAAACTCTTTTCAAGGATCACCTCTGAGACTCAGGGAAGCTGACTTCCTTATTCTCCCTGTGCTTGCCTCAACCACAACATAAACTAGACTCTGGAATAATTAGGACTCCCCAAATTCATCTGCATATTCAGTGCAATCCTTATCAAAATCTAAGCTGGTTTCTTGGCAGAAATTGAAGAGTTGATCCTAAAATTCATGTAGACAATCAAGGGATCCGGAATAGACAATGCTATAGTAATCAAGATGGTGGGGTACTAGCCTAAGGATAGACATATAGATCAATGGAAAAAAAGTGACTGTCTGGAAATAAATCCTTACCTCTATGGTCATTGATTTGTGACAAGGGTGCTGAAATAATTCAATGAAGAATCTTTTCAACAAATGGTGCTGAAACAACTGGATAGCCACATGCAAAAGAATCGAGTTGAAGCCCTACCTCATCATATACAAAAATTAATGCAAAATGGATCAAAGACGTAAATAGAGGAGCTTAAACTGTAAAACTCCTAGAAGAAAAACCTTGGATAAAATTTGAAATCCCTTCCCATCATGGAAATGCAAATCGAAACCAAAGTGAGATACCATTTCACACTTGCTAGGATGGCTGGAATCAAAAAGATATAATAAGTATGGCAATGCCTCAAAAAATTAAATAGAATTACCACATGATTTAGCAACTCTACTTCTGGGTGTATGCTCAAGAGCATTGAAAGCAGGGACTCAAACAGATATTTGCACACCCATGTTCACTGCAGCGTTATTCCCAACATCCAAACAATGAGAGGAAGCAACCCAAGTGTCCATTGACAGATGAATGTGGTCCATACATACAGTGGAATATTATTCAGTCTTAAAAAAGGAGATTCTGACACATACTACAACATGGATGAACCTTGGACATTATGCTAAGTGAAATAAGTCAGTTGCAAAAAGGTAAATGCTGTATGATTCCACTTATGTGAAGTACCTAGAGTAGTCCAATTCATAGAGATGGAAAATAAGATTGTGGTTTTCAGGGGTTAGGGGAGGAAGGAATGGAGAGTGAGTGTTTAGTGAGTACAGAGTTTCAGTCTGGAATGATGGAAACATTCTGGAGATGGCTGGTGGTGATGGTTGCACAACAGTGTGAATGTACATAATGCCACTGAACTGTGCACTTAAAAATGGTTAAAACGCTAAGTTTTATGTTAGGTATATTTTATCACAATAACAAAAAAGAATGTTTAAAGTTGCCTACACTTACCACTGTGTTTTTAAAAAGATAGCAGTTTGATCATCAAAGGTCAAAACCCTATTCAAGACACGTTACTAAGTTTGGAGGCACTGGGGAGGCCCATGCACCTCCTTGAACATCATGGCTTTGCTCAAAAATAAGGTGGGGCGCCTGGGTGGCTCAGTCGGTTAAGCGTCGGACTTCGGCTCAGGTCATGATTTCGCGGTCCGTGAGTTCGAGCCCCACATCGGGCTCTGTGCTGACAGCTCAGAGCCCGGAGCCTGTTTCAGATTCTGTGTCTCCCTCTCTCTCTGACCCTCCCCCCCGTTCATGCTCTGTCTCTCTCTGTCTCAAAAATAAAATAAAACATTAAAAAATTTTTAAAAAAGTGTGTAAAAAGCGCCTGGGTGGCTCAGTCGGTTAAGCATCTGACTTCCCTGCTCAGGTCACCATCTCGCAGTTCACTAGTTTGAGCTCTGTGTCGGGCTCTGTGCTGACAGCTCAGAGCCTGGAGTCTGCTTTGGATTCTGTGTCTCCTTCTCTCTCTGCCCCTTCCCTGCTCACACTCTGTTTCTCTCTCTCTCTCTCTCTCTCTCTCTCTCTCTCTCTCTCAAAAATAAATAATAAAAACAGTAAAAAAAATTTTTTTTTTTAAATGAGGTGGGTAGGATTAGATCAGTGCTACTATTCTAGCTTAGAGCCTCAGGACCCCTGTGGACTCCAAATGCAATTTAAAAGATCCTCTGGTTACACTCAATATTTCAAAATAAAACCTAATAAAATTATTCTTTTACCTTCCGAAAGCCTGCCCAGAGCAATAAAAAACATCAGGCTTCACAGGTTATTAGTTATAATTTTTATAGAGGAGGGAGGGAAGGATTTAAGCTGCTTATGTAACGGTGCTACTGCTGCAGGGGGAGGGGACTGTCACCATGGAAGCTAACTGGAGAAGTATTTCAGAGCCAGCAAAGGGCACAGCAGTTTGAGCTCCGGCCACACCACCTACAGCTGGAGGAGAAGGGAAGGACATCACACCTGAATGGGCACAGGTACCTATGGCAGACAGAAACATCATCACAGATGAAGTAGTGCCTTCAGGTCCTATGTCAACTGGAGTCAGGCTCAGCAGCTGGGAGAGAAGAGGAACATGGCACCTGTTACAAGGCAGCTGAAAAGACCAGAGACACTGGTCTCTGACCACAGACACTGACACTCTTGATTCCCTAAATTAGCAATTCTCAAACTGTAGCTTGCCACAGAATCACCTGGAGGGCTTGTTAAACCAAAAGGTGCTAGGTCCTGCCCACCCCCCCCCACCCCCATATATTGTTACAATAGACACGGGGTGGGGACCAGAGAATTAACATCTAACAAGGCCTTAGAGAATCTGGAAGCTGCTGGTTTGAGGACCACACTTTCAAAACTACTGCCCTACTGTATCCATCAGGATCCCGTATGCTATGCTATAGTACTAAATAACCCCCCAAATCTCAGGAGCTTAACACCATGAAAGTTTAGTTCTTGCTCATGTCTCAGTGCAGTGTGGCTTGGCTAGCCTTCTCCCCTATCATACTATGTCAACTTACCTACAGGGAAGAAAGAGTATGGGAAAGTGCATGAGATGGTTTTAAAGGGCAATGCCTAGGTGAGTTTCACATCACTCCTTCTGCCTCCTTCTGCGATTGGCCAGATCTCAATTATAGGACTCCAACCTCACTGAGAAGTGTAATCTTCCTGGGTGCCCAGAAGGAAGGAACAAGTGTGGTAAACACACAATATTATTTCTGCCAACCGACTGTCTATTCCCATTGTTCCTCCCCGCCTTCTTAGGAGCAGATTATTTTTTAATAGAGATATATTTAACATATAACAGTGTTTATTTTTTTAATGTTTATTTATCTTTGAGAGAGAGAGAGAGAGAGAGACAGAGTGTGAGCAGGGGAGGGGCAGAGAGAGAGGGAGACACAGAATCTGAAGCAGGCTCCAGGCTCTGAACTGTCAGAACAGAGCCCAATTCAGGGCTCGAACTCACAAACTGTGAGATCATGACCTGAACCAAAGCTGGACGCTTAACCAACTGAGCCACCCAGGTGCCCCACATATAACATTGTTTAAATTTAAGGTGTACGCTTGTTGGTTTGATACATTTATGTATTTTAATATGATTGCCACTGTAGTGATAGTTAGCATTTCTATCATATCACATAATTACCATTTCTTCTTTGTGATTGGAATAATTAATATCTACTTTCTTAGATGTTTGATGATTATAATACAATATTTTTGTCTTTATTCACTGTATTGTGCATGAAATCTCTAGGACTTATTTACTACTAAGTGCAATTTGTACCCTTAAACAACATCTTTCTTATTCTCCTCCCAACCCCAGTAACCACCATTTTACTCTGTTTTTACGAGTTTGGCTCTGTATATTCCACATATTAGTGATACCATACAGTATTTGTCTTCCTCTGTCTGACTTATATCACTTAGTATGATGTCCTCAAGGTCCATCCATGAATGAACGGCTCTTTCTCATGAATGAATAATGTTCCATTATATGTATACACCACATCTTCTTTATCCACTCACCTGTTAACAGGCACTTAAGTTGCTTCCATATTTTGGCTATTGTGAATAATGCTGCAATAAACACAGGAGTGCATATATCTCTTCAATATTCTGTTTTCATTTCCTTTGGATATATACCCAGAAGTGGAGTTGCTGGATCCATACTAGCAGACTTTATTTTATCCAAGGAATTTACCCCTTCTCCAGGAGGGGGGAAAGCTCCCTCAGCTCTAGGAGATTGTCTATTAGACTAAGATAATCCACCTTGCTCATGATTAATTCAGGTACTTAGACTCAAGCCAATGAGTGCATGTCAGTCTTTTGTCAACTGTTATTGGTCCAGGGGGTTAGCATGTGACCCAATCAGGCTAAAAGGAATAAGGAGGACAGAGAGAGACTTGGAATGAGGAAGCATGCTGCTTCAGTTGACACCCACAACCATCTTGAAACCAAGAAGCCAAGCTAAGAAATAGAATCTAAAACAAGATAAGAAAAATGGAGCCAGAGCCCTATACTATACCTGAAGCCTACTTTACCTCTGAAATTTATTTTAAGCCACCTTGAGGCCAGACCTATTGTGTGTAGCACAAATTAGCCAAATGAACACATCTCTCAAAGCATAAGAGTGGGAACAGAAATGTTTTGTTTGCTAATCCTGTGACCTTACTCTTACCCCAAGGGTTCTACAGATGAAGAAATGGGTTACACTTAATAAATGCATTTTGTGTGGTAGAAATTATTTCAAAAGGTAGATCCCACAGAGTATAGCTATAGCAGATTGTAAACTTTAAGGAGGCAGAGACTAGGTCTCTTCTTTTCCCTTTTATAGACTCAGGGTCCAGCCAGTGCTTGGTGCACACACACACACACACACACACTCATAAAATCTATGTTGAATGAATACATCATGAGAAACTCATAAAAATGGGTCCTTGGTGGTGAGAAGGTTGGAAATTATCTAAGCATTGTAAACACAGAAACAATGTAAGGTTTGAGTTAAATAAGTGTGTGTAAAATGCCTACCACAGGGTCTGGCATCTAGTAAATAAATGGACATCGTCATTTACGTTACTGGAGTTAACTAAGCCATTCCATCTTGAAGGTTCCTTTCAATTCTAACTATGTTATTCCAGGACACATAGTTCAGTGATGAAAGAATATAGATTTTTAAGGGCACCTGGGTGGCTCAGTAGGTTAAGTATCCGACTCTTGATCTCAGCTCAGGTCTTGATCTCAGGGTCGTGAGTTCAAGCCCTGCATTGCGCTCTGTACTAGGTGTGAAGCCTACTTACAAGAAAAGAGAGAGAGAGAGAAAGAGAGAGAGAATATAGACTTTATTCATAATTTTCTAAAACTAGAACAACACAATCCAAATTCCATCATCAGGTGAATGGATAAACGAATTGTGATCTAGCTATAAAACAATACCAATTGGCAATAAAAAAGAACAAAATTTTCTCTCTCTCTCTCTCTCTGTTACACACACACACACACACACACACACACATCATGGATGAATCTCAATAGCATTAATGTTAAATGAAAGAAGCCAGAGACAAAAACCTATATTCTATATGATTCCATTACATGGCATTATATAATATTTTTAAAAAGGCAACACTATAAAGACAGAAATCATATCGGTGGTTGACAAGAGCTGGTGATACAAGTAAGAGATAAACTAGAAAGGATCATGGTGGAGCTTTTTGGAGTAGTGATAAAAATATTTGATACATTAGTTATAGTGGTGTTTACACAACTATGTATTTGTCAAAACTCATTGAACAGTATACTTTTGAAAAGGTGACTTTTATTATAATTGAATTGTACCTCAATAAACTTGACTTTTTAAAAAATGTAGCATGTAGATTGTGTAGATTGTACTCATACAGATTCAGTTTCAAATTCTGGCTTCATCACTTTTAGTGTAACCTTAAAGATATTTTCTTAATCTCTGAGGGCCTGAGTTTCATCATCTAAATAATATCAGAGGGGCTTTTGTTCCAGTTAAGATGGAATTAGCACACTACCCTCTCTCACCCACTGAATGCAGCTATAAAACCTAAAAATGATGCTTGAAGCAAATATTTGAGGTCTCTGAAAAATAAATAATAGCAAATTAGGGAAGAAGACTAGAATTTTGATTAAACTGAAAGACAGTTTGCCCCCCCCCCCTTTTTTTTTACTCCATTGTCTCCCAGTGTAGACTCAACACAGCCCCAACCTGGAAGAGGACATTTACAAGGACAGAGAGAAGTCCTCTAGTTATGGCTCTAGGAGCAGGATAAGGGTGTCACCTGAGGGTTTTTCTTTTCTTTTTTTTTTCCCTCATCTCCTTTGCACTAGTCTCCAAGCAACTGTGTAGCAATAGCAGTGACAGCAGTAGCAACAGGGACTCACAGGAACCTGAAACTCTGAGAGATGTGGGACACTTCCTTTCTGATCAGAAGAGATGTGGTCCTAGAGAGGTAGGGCACACCTACTTATTTTTCTCTTTCTTGACCCCAGATGTGGGTGTACTAATTGAAAGTGAGCAGCAGAACAGGATAGATAAGTCCCCATCTTTCTGGTCTATGCCAGAAAATATTTTAAGTGATAAAAGAAAGAAACCACTAAAGAAACATGAATAAATGGAGAGACTGACATACAATATTCATGGATTGGAAGACACAACATAGTAAAGAAGTCAATTCTTCCCATATCTATCTATAGATTTAGCATAATTCCAGTACAAATTCCAGTGGTATTTTTGCAAATATAGACAAGCTGATTCTAAAATACAGGGAAAGGCAAAAGAATTAGAATACAAAATAATTAAAAAAAAACAAGAATAAAATTGAATGAATCACACTACCCAATTTTAAGACATTATAAATCTCCACTAATCAAGACAATGTGGTAATAGAGGAGGAACAGACATATAGATTAATGGAACAGAATGGAGAGTCCAGAAATACACCACATAAACCATAACCAATTGATTTTTCACAAAAGTGCAAAGCAATTCAACAGAGAAAGAACAATCTTTTTAACAATTATTGCTGGGAAATTTATACATACCTACTTAAGAAAATAAACCTTGAGTTAAACTGCACAATTTATAAAGAAATTAATTCAAAATGGATAAGATCTAATTGTATAACCTAAAATTCTAAAACATTGAGAACAAAGTATGGAGAAAAAGCTTTTTGGTCTTAGGATTAAGCAGAGTTCTTAGATGTGACACCCAAAATATGGTTTTTAAAAGAAAAAATTATCACCTATTGATAAATCAGACTCAATGAAAAGTAAAACTTTTCAAAAGAATAACAAGATTAGTTACAAAGTAGGAGAAAGTATTTGCAAATAACATATCTGACAAAGAACTTGTAACCAGAACATATAAAGAACTTTCAAAACTCAACAGGAAGAAAACAAACAATTCAACAACAATAACAAAATAAGCAAAAGATTTGACCAGACACCTCACCAAGATGGATATAGAAATGGTGGTGAATACCACACAAAAAGATGTTTTAGGGGTGAGGAAACTGTTCTGTATCTTAATTGTGGTTAAAATCTATAAATGTGTTAAAATTCACAGAGCTATGCATCAACAAAAGGTCAAAAAGCCATGATACTTTTTACAATAAAAGTAAAAGAAAAAATAACATCATACTACGAGTACTTTCCCCATTGGGCTTTGGTGTTTCGTCCATGGAAATACTAATAAAGAGGTGTGTGGGCATTAGCTGTAGTATTTCTTCTTCAATCATTTCCGTCCATGAGGAGGCCCAGGTGATGCCCAAAGAGTAATATACCAGGCAAAGGGTCACATGCTCAAACCCTGGATATTTGGAGAGTGGCATCCTAAACAAGAAGATCATTCAAAGAATTTTGTCAGTTTGGAGTCTAAACAAAGACATCCTCAGAATAAAAGGCATAGATATTCTTGGGTTTTTACAACCACACATTACACCTGTAGTTCATGCTTCTTCTTAGTTTCTCTCTTAGGTTATGGCATCCTCTTGTGCCTTCAGGCAAAAGAGGTCTTGATTGGTTTGGGACCATGATATGATTCTCTGGCAGCAAAGGAGTGCTTGGCACCAATGTTTCCAAATTGATGCCATGAAATACTAGTTCCAAAAGATGTTGAGAGAGGAGAGGGGGAAGGGAGAGGAGGAGGGAGGGAGAGAAGAGGAAGACATAGTCTGGGAAACTGAAAAGTGCTATGTGCTCTGTTTTTCTTTTAGAGATTCACAATGCATATTGATCTATTAATGCTCTGAGAAATCCCACAGCAAAGAAATCTATTTGCTTCTATTTAATCCAGTTTCCCAAACTCAGCTGACCATGAATTTTTTTTCAAATAACTCTGAATAATAATAATTCAGTGAAAACCCACTTTGGGACATGCTGCTCTACACCAAATCTAGATTATAGACTTTGGTGGCTAAAGATAGACTTGGTATACAGTGATTAATTCTTTCTCCTCTAACTGGGGTCTTTGCCAACTCAGTTTCTCCCAAAATTTAGGGTCATTTTTACAAAGAGATAAAGTAGACAGTTGCTGACTTGCTTAAATTTCAGGGACAATAGGTAATAATAATTAATAATAATGGCAAACACATACACAATATCCACTACATATCAGGTATTTTCCTAAGCACTTCATTTATGTTAACCACTTTAGCTGTTATGACAATCCTGTGAGGTAAGCACAATTACTCCCAGTTAGAAGGAGGTGCTATTTGAACTAGGATTAAGAAATGAGGAAGATTTCAGTGAGAGAGTGAATGAGTGAATGAATGAATGAATGAGTGAACAAATCCCTTAGGAAAATGAACAGTTTCTGTTATTTTTATGGTGCAAGAGGAAAAGGATTAGACTTGGATGCTGTATTGGCAGGGACTGCTATTAGCTCTGTGCCTTCGGGCAAATCACTTCGTTTTCTACACTTCAGTTTATCCATCTGTAAAATTGGAATAATAACCATTCATTTCCCAGGATTTGTTTTAAGAATTAAATAAAATCATGTCCGGAAAAGTGCTTCATGTGAAATGCTAAATGTCATAAAGATGTTAGGTTTAACGACGCTTCTTAATTCCTCTTGTACATTGTCTCTTAAGAATTCAATGAGATGAGGGGCGCCTGGGTGGCTCAGTCGGTTAAGCGTCCGACTTCGGCTCAGGTCATGATCTTGCGGTCCGTGAGTTCAAGCCCCGCGTCAGGCTCTGTGCTGACAGCTCAGAGCCTGGAGCCTGTTTCAGATTCTGTGTCTCCCTCTCTCTCTGACCCTCCCCCGTTCATGCTCTGTCTCTCCCTGTCTCAAAAATAAATAAACGTTAAAAAAAAAAAAAAAAAAAAAGAATTCAATGAGATATTTGAGAGCTTACTCTGTGGCAGGCATTATTCTATGTACTTTCTGGATACCATTCATCCATTTACTGTCCCAACAATCCTATAATGTAGGTGTTATTACTATGGCCATTCTGTAAATGTGGAAATGAAGGCACAGAATGCTTCTCGGTTGTCTTGCCAACCATCACACCGCTATTAAATCTTAGGGCCAGATTCAAACTCAGGGGGGTATATGAGCATCCCTGATGAGAGACTAAAGATAGTAAATGATGTCCTCAGTCTGAGCCAATTATTCTACATCAAAAATCAGCTGAGAATGGACGGATATGACAAGGTGAACTTCCTTTGATGGGCAGAGATCAAGACCCCTCTTCTTCACTTCCATCACCAGACAAATAATGAACGTATGACTGATCATAAGAAACACAGAGCTTGGATTTTCTCTCCCAAAATATTTTCTGTCCTTTACTTAAACCACTGATTAGATGAAAAACTAAGGTACAAAAATATAGAGATTTCACAAGGCCTTTTAAAAAATGGAATAGGTGAGCCTTGTCCTAGTGAAACCCAACCTGACAAGGTCATTGTTAATGATACAAAACCAACAGCTGGATGATAAATCAGAAAAATGAGGCCCAACATTCAGTCAAATCAAGTGGCATTTATCTGCAGTGTAAAGGGCTCTCTAACATTTGTATTTCATTGGTATGAGAGTTCCAACAGAACCCTAAAGTGATTATATAGAACACCAAGGCTTTTTAAGAGTTTCTAACTTAGCAAGCCATGGTAATTTAAAAGGGAACGGATGAACTGCTAGAAGCGAGGAGCTTTCTGCTGAAGAATACAAATGTGTTCTCTGCTATTGCTTCTGCCTCTTTCTGGGGAAAAGCAAAACGCACACAGGAATGTGATGGAACTTTCCAGCTGGTGGTTTTGCATTATCAGGAAGGAAAGTGTTTGTGAAAATGAAAATTACTGATAATTAGTTGTGAATGCCTGTAAGGGAGAAAAATGGAGAACATTGCAGAATCTTTATTTATATCAAGGGCTGACCTTCATGGGTGGCAGTGTGAATTGGTACAACCTTTCAGAGGGGGTTTTAGCAAGGCGCTGACGCTTTGACCCAGCAATTCCACTTCTAAGAATCTACTTTATAGTAATATTTGCACATATACTCAAAGGTCCTTGTATGAGGATGTTCACCGTAGCATTGTTTGCATGTTTGAAAAATGGAAATGAGCTCTGTCAATATGAAAATGTTTAAACAAACGATGGCATATCCATAGTTTAGAAAAATTTGCTGCTAGTAAATGGGATGACATAGATCTATATATTTGACACAGAACGATGTCCCCAGTATGTTAAGTGAAAAGGGCACATTGCAAAATACTATCTATCATATGATTCCATTTAACATGTTTTTAGTGTTGGGGCACCTGGGCAGCTCAGTCGGTTAAGCATCTGACTTCAGCTCAGGTTATGATCTCAAGGTTTGTGAGTTTGGAGCCCCGCATCAGGCCCTGTGCTGACAACTCAGAGCCTGGAGCCTGCTTTGGATTCTGTGTGTGTCTCTCTCTGCCCCTCCCCCGCTCATGCCTGCGCACTCACTCTCTCCCTTAGAAATAAAATAAACATTAAAAAATTTTTTTCAATATTTTTAATGTTAACATGTATGTAGAAAAATATCTGGAGGAATATGTACCAGAGATTACCAGTGGCTGTTTCTGAGGGATGGTATACGTGTTTTTGTAATGTTTACATTTTTATTTGCAAAGAGCAGGGAGGGGGGAATACAAAACAAAGTTGAATTATTTCCTGGAGGGAAGAACGAAAGAAACACAGCTGGTGGAGATTTATTCACTGTATTTGGGTGAAAGGTTTTAGTGTAATTCTGCAGTGAGTGTGTTTCAGATTCTGACAATCTGGGCAAGGGTGCTATTTAGTCCGAATGCTATTTAGTACGGTGCTATTTAGTCCAAAATGGCTGTGCTCGCGCTGGGAGACTGAGACACACTGTGTCTCCCTTCCGCCGCCCTTATTCTGGTCTCTGGGTTGTACCTCTGGCTATTGCTGCTGCTCCTTAAAACCTTAGCTGACAGATTTCCCTTTTCCTTCTCTTGCCTCACAGGTCGGCCATTTTAGAAGGCACTAAAACATGGTGGTAAACAGCTTGGCCTTTGGAGTTCCAGAGCCTTGGGTTCAAATCCCAACTTCTCCACTCTCCTAACCGTGTGACTTTGAGAAATTTGCTTCTCCTGTTAGGCTGTCTGTTTCCTCACGTGAAAAATGAGTTTAGAGAACCTGCCTACTGGGGTCTTTGGAATGATGAAAAGAGATAAGTATAGAAAGCACTGGGAATTTATCTTGATGAGCCCGCAGTAATATTTGGAACTGTTAAATCACCATAATGAACACCTGAAACTAATGTAACACGGAATGTTAACTACACCAGAATTAAAATTTTTAAAAAAGAAAGTGCTTGGGAATGATAAATAAATGAACAAATATTACCTATAATTATTGTCATCATGGCCTATCAATCTCTTTGTAAAACTTCCTTTCATCTATCTTCTGCCTGATAAAATCCTACCCATTCTACAAGCCCCCGCTCAGATGCCATCACTGCAAAATCTCCTCTGGTCTCTCCCCACAGAGCCAGAACTGATCAACGCTCCTATATCAGAGGTCTCGCCAGATGCTGGGTGCCCCAGCTTCATTACTGTATGTTACGAGTTCTGGATTTGCTTGTCCCTCCCCTTTATAGACCCTGAGATCCTACAGAGTTTGAATTCACATAATTACTTTTCAAATTAAATTAATCTCATCCTTGCCTCTATCATCCCAGGCCAGGCATCTTTAGTTCCCAGTGAAACTATGGTAACAACATCCTAATTGCTCTCCCTCCCCCTGCTTACCCCGTTCTAATCTAAACTAACATTCAGCCCTGGATTTTAGCTCCCCTTTTGCCACAGGCTATTGTGATTCTAAGCACATTGCTTTCTCTCTCTAACATGTTAGCTTTCTCATCTGTAATGTGGAGATAGTAACTTCCTGCCATCCGGTAGTAGAGGGGACTCCTTGAAAACTGCATGTGAAAGGCATCAACATTACCTGAGTTCACCTATTACCACTTATGCTTTTTGAAAGGCAATGTATGTCAGGGAAGAAGAAACAAGTATCTAAAAAGTCTATGTCCTGGAAGTTAAAGTACATCCTGAATGGCCCTGTGATTTTTATCAAGTTTCTCTAGTTATACATAAACAGGTGAGCTCTCACCTGGGGTCCTATTTCCTCCAGAAATTGCATTTGATGTGCCCTCTGTGAGCCCAATCCCAGAGGCAAAGGGGCAAAGGCTCTTCATCACCCTTAGAATGAAATACAAACCTCAGAGAACATTGGTGCAGTCCTTACCATGCATGAACACTTTCATACCCATCACTGGATTTGAAAAGAGCTTTAAGGGAGAAAGAAAAAAAAAAATCACAGCTAAATCTTAACAGTGATCATCTCTGGATGGTGGAAATGGACATGATTTTAATTTTATGTGTGATTTCCTAAACCTTCAAAATCTTCAATTTTGGAGCTGGGTAGAGACGATGGTAACACAACATTGTGATGTACTGCCACTGAATTGCACATAAAGTGTACACTTTTACGTTAGTTGTGTGAATTTCACCTCATTAAAAATATCCTTCAATACACATGCATGATTTTATAGCCATTTATTGAAATGTGTTTGAGATGAGAACAAACACGGATTCTTAAGGCTCAAAAGCAGTTCAAGTAGCTGACACTCTCCCGCACCCGTCTTTCCAAGTCACTTGCCTAGGCGACTAGCCTGCAGTGCGCTCCTCCGACCACCAGGGGTCTCCGCGGAGCCCTCGCGTCCCCACCCGCGGAAGAGCGTCATCTCTTGCGCCTTTGAAGCGCGTGTGCTGGCGAGAGGCGTGGTCGGGTTTGGCAGCTGCGCAGGCCTGACCGCCGACCACCTGGACCACCCTCCGGCTCTTCTCGGTCCTGGGCTGGGGCTGGCCTGTAGCCCTGAGCCCTCGCCTGTCCCTCCACTTCCCACCCCCGGCTGCAGTCTTCTGCTGCTTCCAACTCCCCACCCTTAACTGCCTGCCCCGGTATCTGCCCCCCCCCGCCCTCCGCCCTGCTCTGCCCCTCCAAGGGCCGTGTCTCTGAGCCCCGAACCCATGGCGCTTCAGGCGCTGCAGAGCTCGGGGGTGGCCTTCCGCAAGATCCTGTCTCACTTCCCCGAGGAGCTGAGCCTGGCTTTCGCCTACGGCTCCGGGGTGTACCGCCAGGTGGGGCCCAGTTCAGACCAGAAGGTGAGCCTGGCCCCGGGGCAGGCCCCACGTCGGGAATCGGCCTCCTCTCACGAGGTGCCTTTTGCCTTGGATCCCTCCAGAGCCCTAGAGCTGCCTCTACTACGAGCACTCCACATATCAGCTAGCAAAGTGCAAACTGTGGGAAAGTGTTCCTGGTATAATGACATCATGAGCTGAATTTTGGAGGATAAGTAGGAGCCCACTTATCTCCGGTCTAGAACAGGAGATGCAGTTATGGGGAGGGGAAAGCTGATGCAGAGGCAAGATGGAAGGAAGGAAATATTTGCCTGGTGCTGGTTCAGCGTACTCAGCCTTGGCAGAACATTGGAGTTTTCCGAGAAACTTTAAAATGCTGATGCCTGGGTTCCACTTGCGGAGATTCTGATTTACTTGGTGTAGGCTCAGACCTGGGCTTCAGATATTTTAAAAAATACCCTGCTGATTCTGATAACGCAGCCAAATTTGAAAGTCACATGTATCGCTGTGGGAAAAAATACAAAATGAGCCTCTTGACTTCAGGAAGCTGAAGGGCCAGGGCAGACTCAGGGAAGTTATCAGCAAAAGTTAGTGAGTGACCAGTATATTTACCAATGCTCAGAACATTTAACAAGAGTCTATTTAGGACTATGAGTTGTTACTCTTCAAAGTTGGCTGAGCGCAACAGTAGTGAGGGTACGGTGTTCCTTGTGTTGCAGTCCCTCCCCATCCTCCCCCACCCCACCCCCCCACCGCCGTAAATAAAATGGAAAAAAGTTTGCTTTCAAGGTGGAGACAAGATTCAAGACCTTGCAGAGAAGTGGCAGGCAAATATTTTCATTTAAATGGGGCTGTTAATGACTCTCTCCGCTAAGGCTTTAGAGCTTTTGCTGAATTAACATAAAAGGAAATGGAGTCTAAATAGAGATGTTGTCTGGTGAACTGGATTTTTACTTGCGGCAGTTCATGCACAGCCTAACAATTCACTGTCTTCTTTAATAAACTAAGGAAAAAGAAGTGTGCAGATTGTGATAGGGCCCCTCTTGGATTTGGACACCTGGCTGTAATCTGTCCTTAGGTTAAAGTTTGTTCACTTCCTGGTGGAGCCATCTATGCTGTTGCTTGGGTTTCCTTTTTCCCAACTATACTGTATTTAAGTGATATTTTGCTTTAAATTGACAATATGTGAAAAATTATAGATTGTAGGAAATTCTATAGATTATTATAGGCTAGTTATTTTTTCTAACCTGTATTAACATAATTATACATTTTTAAAAAACATGTCCACCCCAGATCTTCAGTTTCACCAGTGGTTTGTGGATTACATTTTGAAAAACTTAGAGCAGGCCTTAGCCTCCTGATTCAACAGCCACTTCTTCATTTTTGCATGAAGATTTTCCTTTGAGTGGACCTGGAATTTCCTCCAAGAACAGGCCCTTTCTTCCCTTTCCCTCACCCTCATTCCCTACAAGATAACAAGTTTTATAGATTCCAACAGGAAGTTTCAGATCAGTCCCTACCCTCAGTGCCTTACTTAGTATCTTTTTCATTTCTCACTGGGAATTTTGCAATTAACCGCCTGTGTGGTTTCCCCGGCCTTTAGTCTGTCTACCCTCCAAGGAGCTCTTCTGTAGGAAATTTTTTTAGCCTGGCAACCAGCCTCCCGTCTCTGGTCTCATCACCACCCCCTGCTTGTGTTCTATTCCAGCCACATCAAACTCAATGCAGCATCAGGAACATGGCCAGCTCTCATATCTACAAGAATGCTTTCCTTTAACAGGACCCCCTTCCCTTCCCCATCCTTCTAATATTTCCACCAAGCCTGCTTAATTCTTGCACATTCTTCAGGACTCAGATTTATCAGAGTCTTGAAGAATATGATTTTATAGCAAGATTTCTGCTTCCTGTTCTGACCCCACTCTAAGTGAAATTAGTACATTTTGCATTCCTCTGTCAAGTTCATTTAGTGATAATTCATCTCTTCTCCCCAGTAGACTTTTTTTAATCTCTACCCCAAGATCTATCAGAGCTCCTTGTAGGTGCTCAGTGAGTGGTTGGTGAATGGCTAAGAATTAAAATAACTTATTTCCCTTTCTATAATATTTTACAGAGCTTTGCCATACTGTGTTGTTTGATCCGGAAGAAGAGTGGGACACATTTAGATGAAAGGCCAGGTGGCATAAGGTTCAGCACAAAGAATTTGTAACCAGACTGTGTCTGCCACTCACTAGCTTTGTGTCCACAGGCATGGAACTTACTCTGTGCCTTGGTTTCTTTTTCTCTAAAATTAGGATGATAACAGTACCTATCTTGCAAGATTATTTTGAAGATAGAATGAATTATGGTGCATATAATTCAAAGTATTTGGAAGAGTACATGTTGGGCAGGTCAGTACTGCTGTTACTATGTGTATTGATGAAAACAAGCTCAAATTGGTACCAGAGACTTGCTTACATTTTTGCTGACAGCTTCAGGTCTTCTATTTTATTACTCATAATGGCGTAGAATGTTGGAGCTTTCCGCTCTATTTAGGTGCCTTTCTAGGAATCAAAACTAAAATCATTCTCTTTTCTTCATTCCCAGAATGCCATGCTGGACTTTGTTTTCACAGTAGATGACCCTGTTGCATGGCATTCAAAGAACCTGAAAAAAAATTGGAATCATTACTCTTTCCTAAAAGTTTTGGGGCCCAAGATTATCACCACTGTACAGAATAACTATGGCGCTGGAGTCTACTATAATCCATTGATCATGTGTGATGGTAGGGTAAGTGACTTCGGACCTTTGTTGTAACTTGGGTGGTTATTAAATTAAATATTAGAATACCAGCTGAATATATATGTTCTTGCAATTAGGAACTGTTCGCATTCCTGCTGGATAAAGGTGGTTGAGAGTAACTGTCTTTAAGTTTTGCCTTTGGCCAGTGGTTCTCAAATTTTAATGAGCATCAGACCCACTAGGGTGCCTCTTGGACACACAGATTGCAGTTCCCCATCTCCAGAGTTTCTGATTCAGTAGGTCTGGGGTAAGGCTTGAGAATTTGTATTTTTCTTTTCTTCTTTTCTTTTTTTAAAAAAATTTTTAATGTTTATTTTTGAGAGAGGGAGTAGGGGAGGGGCAGAGAGAGAGGGAGACAGAGAATCTGAAGCAGGCTCCAGGCTCTGAGCCGTCAGTACAGAGCCCAATGCAGGGCTCCAACTCATGAACCGCAAGATCATGACCTGAGCCAAAGTCGGAGGCTTAACCGACTGAGCCACCCAGGTGTCCCTGTATTTTTTCTATTGAGATATAGTTATATAGCATTGTGTTAGTTTTAGGTGTACAATGTAATAATTTGATATGTGTGTATTGCAGGATGATTACCATAATAAATTTAGCTAACATTCATCACCACACATAGTTACATTTTTTTTTCTTATGGTAAGAACTTTTAAGATTACTGTCTTAGTAACGAGGATTTGCATTTCAAACAAACTTCCAAATGATGCTGATGCTGCTGGTCTGGGAAACACTTTGAGAACCGCTAGTTTGGTCAGTGGGAGGAATAGGCAGGCCCATTAAGGATGAGCGTGAAGATTAGTCTTATCTATATGGAGGGGCAGATACTCCCAGGAAGAAGTTGGAAGTGAAGAGGGTAATTGGGAGAATGTGGTGCCACATGATAGGAACCTCCTGGTGCCAGCAAGTGGGTAGAATTTGAGGATGCACCCCGTCTCACCCCTATCTGCAGCCCTATCTGTGCAGATAAGATGCACAGATCCCAGCAGAGTGTTGTCTGACAGCAGGAACCCTGCCAAAGGGTCTTTCACATGAAGGGGTCCAGTCTCTAAGAGAGCTCCCAAGACCTGGGCAGGACCGCAGCCTGAGAGGACCAATGGGGGACTATGTCACATCCCTCCCAGAGATTAGCTGGGCTACTGTTGACATACAGGTTCCGCCAGCTATGCCAGTTGTGCTTCATGCTGCTGATTGCTTAGATCAATCCTGCTTTGATATGCCCATAAATCATCCCTGAGGATCTCCTTGAAGTGCAGATTATGACTCACTTGGTCTGGAATGGAGCCTGAGATTCTGCATTTTTTGACAAGCTCCCAAGTGATGCTGATGCTGCTGGTCAATGGATCACACTTTGAAGGGCAGGAGGTTGGAGTATTGACCTGAGAAGGATTTTGAAGACCTGTCTGATCTTGGCGGGTATGGGCACTATGATTGGTGATGTCTGCATAGCCTCTGGGCTAGATGTATACTTTTCTGGTTGAGGTCTAATCCTGCTCCACCTGTATTTTGCAGTTGAAAAGATGAAGGTTCAGAGAGTGAACATGGCTTTCATAAGGTCATGCAACTCGTTAGTGACAGTTAGTGACTTTCAGGTCAGTGGTGTTTCCATTACCTCCCAGCTGTTACATGCCTGCAGCAAGAAGGGCTTTTTCTGCAGTATTGCAGCCAGATTGGAGGGGAGATTGTTGCTCGGTGCAGCTTTTCACGTCTGCTTCAGTCATGCCAAACACATAGCTTTGTTCTTTCTCCATAATTAGTATTATGCTGAGCCTATCTCTAATTAGTGGTTTCAAACAATATTACAAGCTCCAGTAACCAAATGTTGGGGCATAATTATATGCCAAAGAGACTGTACTTTTTAATTGAAATTCTTTAGCTACTTTTTAGATATTCGTAGCCTGAGAAGGCTGTTTGGATACTGAAGTTTAGCAAAGTGAGTCTGAAGTTATTCATTGAAGCAAATGGGATTTTGTAACCTGGAACAACTACATTTAGGGTTTGTACAAATTGCTTTTGAAATGAGCTTGGCCATAATTCCATGTGTTTAGCTCTGATAAAGAGGTTTAATTTTTGGAGATGTAGCTTTGTAATTACAAAAGTGTTTGAAATACTCAGTAGCAAAAGGGAAGTTCACTATGTAAAGGAATTTGGTGAAAACTTCTGAAGAAAATGTCTCGTATTCTGTGATGAAATGAATGTTGGAAGCCCAGACTGAAATTCAGGGACCTAGTTTTTACACTGCTACCATGGTTATGCCATTTATTAGGTTTCTTATTTCTCAGATGAGAACCATGAACTATATCTTGGCTTCTCACACTGTCTGTGGTACAGACTCGGTTTTTATTTCCAATCCAGGGAGGACCAATATGTACTAGACAGCACCTAAGAGCCGTTGTGCCTTTAACATCACAAGAGCCTGAGTAAAGATAGTGGTCACTTCACCTCACATCACTGAGGGGACAGATCAGTCTTGGAAACTAATCCTTTGTGACAGATTTTGTGTTTTCACAAGGTAGATTTTAAATGGCTTTGGAAATCTAGGTGCTACTCTGCTCAGAAATTTATTACCTTAGGTTTTGCATTTGCAAAAGCAATAGTATGGTATTTTGCCCTCCTTGATGCCCATTTCTCTTCTTTTCCAGCTTATCAAATATGGGGTCATTAGCACTAGTATTTTGATTGAAGATCTCCTCAACTGGAATAATTTATACATTGCTGGACGACTCCAGAAACCGGTGAGCAAGTGTTTTATTGGCTGCCACAGTTAAGGATGTCTCTCCTCTCTGAACCTAACCCTGCTTTCATCTTTGTGATTGCATTGAGATGGAACTCCAAGAAACAAAAATGCATTTCAGATTCCTTTAAGTCCCTATAGAATTCAGTGCCAAACAATATCCAGATATTACCCACACTACCCCTGCCCGCTCTCTAAAGATAGTCCAGTTGTCTGAATGGATCAGCCTCAGAGTCAGTACCTATAGATGGCAGTACCTTTGGATGGCAGAAGAGGTGCTCAGTGCCTCAATAGAGCCTCTATCAGCATGACCCAGATCACCATTTCGGAATGTAAGTGCCACAGGGCAGTTTTTGTCCACTGACGTATCCCATCAGTGCCTGGGACAATGCCTGGCACACAGTAAGCGTTCAGCAACCATTTGTTGAATAAAGGAATAAACCAGGTAGTCATTCAGAGGGGAGTAGATTCTGATCCCCTTTCTTACTCTCCTCAGGCCAGTGGTGAGATCCTGCAATAAGTCCTTCCCTCATTTGGGATTCTACTAGAGGAGGCTATGGGGGGAAGGCTTCCCCCTGGGCATAGGAAAAAAGTGGAAAGGACTTGAACTTTTGACATGTATTTACATATTACATTTCTTCTTTTTTTGCTGATATATAGCCTATTTTCCATGAAGGAGTCTTTTCATAGTTTAAGAACTGTGTGACATAGTCACAGTTGCTAATGTCACAGCAAGTAATGATTTTTGTGCTGTTAGAGAGTCTCAGGCCCCACAACAGGGTACATGGATTGTTCTCAAATGTTTCCCATAAGAGGGAATACGCTGCTCCCTTTTTTGTCATTTACGGCAAAAATTAAAAGATTTATACAACCTTAGCTCACTTGGTTGTGCCATAAAAATCTCTCTTGATATATATGGGCAGTCACAATTCTCTTGCCTTTCTTCTGGGCTTAGAATTTAATAGTGCAGCTCATTAGAACATCCAGAACCACTTGATCAGGGCAATAGTTACATGGGTAAGTCTATGTATGAAAATTTGTCAAGCTGTTCCCTTTAAACTTGTGCACTTCACTAAAAACATTTAAGTCCAGAAACAATAAGCTTACTGAAATAACTTCATATTTATGTAGATGAATTTCGCATTTCTAAGCTGCATAACTAATAAAGACAATCTAGTAAAGCTGGATAATCAGTAAAATAATTGAACAAATAGATGTAATTGAAAATTTGTATATGTTAATTTTCTTTCCATTTTTTCTTTTTTAATTTACAAAATGTGTAGTCTGATGAGTAATGCAAGTGGAATTAGAAGCCTTGGGTCTTATTCATTCATGCCACTTATTAGCTGTTTATGTGAACTTGGGAAACTTGTTTGATCTTTTTGAACCTCAGGTAATTTATCTAGGATAAATACAGTGCTTGTCCTGCCTGCCTCACGAAGGCAGTGACTAGTAGAAGCAGAACGGAAATGCTAGAAAGAACATGGGTATTTTAGACTCAGATCTAGGGCTTGGATCCCAGCTCTGACACTCCCCAGCTATGTGACCCTGCACCAATGACTTAATTTCCCTGAGCCTTGGGACATCCTCATCTGTGTATGAGGCTGACAGACACCAACCTTAAAAGGGATTTGAGAAATGCCTAAATCTAAAATGCCTAGCACTGGGCGCCTGGGTGGCTCAGTTGGTTAAGTGTCCAGCTTCGGCTCAGGTCATGGTCTTGCAGTTCGTGAGTTTGAGCCCCACTTCGGGCTCTGTGCTGACAGCTCAGAGCCTGGAGCCTGCTTTGGATTCTGTGGCTCCCTCTCTCTCTGCCCCTCCTCCACTTGCACTCTATCTCTCTCTCTTTCAAAAATAAATAAACATTTGTAAAAAAAAAAAAAAAAAAAAGAAAGAAAATGTCTGGCACTTAGTAGATACTCAGGAAATGATCTTTACTTTCTCTGTCCTTGCCTATCTCAGTTATTTTGAGATAAAGTGAGATACTGAATGTGAAAATGTTGTATTATGCTCTGTACTATGATTTGTGCTTACAATATTTCCATTTTTTTTTTAAATAAGCTTTAGAAAATGAAACACCGTGAAATCTCAGAATTTAAGCCCTGGAAATGACCTCAGATTTCATCTAAATGTCACATATCCTGGTAAAATAAAACCAGCAACTCAAGACAAGTAGTAGCTGCTACACCCATCTTGATAAAAATTGCATTTCTCATCTAACTTGAAAAAGAAAATGTTATCAAGAATGATGACTATTCTTCAGGCTTATTAAGTTTCTAACTCAAGAAAACTAGGCTATCTTAAGAATCACTTGAAAATAACACATGGTAAAAAATAAAATCAAAAATTATAAATGGGCAAATTAACTTTCACCCATTAGCAGCTTCCCTATCACCTAGAAATCACTGCTAACCAGAGAATTCGGTGATAACTATCTTTAAACCAATGATTTTTGCCACTAGGTGGCAGCAAATAGTAATGAAACTTGAACAAATCTGATAAAAAGAGGGTTGATAGCATTGTGGACAAAAAAAAAATAATTGAAGATCTTAGAATTGTGAGAATATGAGTGCGAATTCTTTGCTTTTATGTATTTTCAAAGAAGTATTTATGTTAAATGATATTGTCTAAAGCTCTAAAATTGTCTTCCATATTGCAAATAGAATTTCTCAGTTCATGTCTTTAAAAGGAATATACAGAGGGTATGTGGGAATTCACTGTACTTTCCAGTCAGTTTTTCTATAACTCTAAAACTGCTATAAAAAATAAAGTTTATTAATAATAATAAAAAAAGAAATATAGGAACGCCTGGGTGGCTGAGTCAGTTGAATGAATGGCTCTTGATTTCTCCTCAGGTCATGATCCCAGAGTTGTGGGACTGAGCCCAACAACAAGTTCTGTGTTGAGCCTGGAGCCTGCTTAAGATTCTCATTCTCTCTCTCTCTCTCCCCCTCTCCCCCTCTCCCCCTCTCCCCCCCCTCCCCCCCCATCCCTCTCCCCCACTTGTGTGCGTTCTCTCTCTGAAAATATATATATAAAAGAAATAAATATAAAAAGATGGACATTTCTGGAAAAAAATTGAGTGTAAATTAAATTTCTATTATACTTTATCATTAACTTACCTTGTAACTGAGGAGATGAACTATTTTTATTTCTAGGGCAGCTTTAAGTTTCTGAGTCATTTCCCAAATCATATTTCTATGAAATATGAAATTTAAAGTATTTAACAGAATCTTGTGGCCAATCCTTTCTTAGGTCAAAAGAACTCTAAAGTAAAATTAAGTCATTCCCCTAATTTATTTAACCTAAGTCTGGGTTTTTGTATATCTATGTTTAGATAATTTGGCTTGAATTTTTAAGACATTCACATTGACATACAATGTCAATATTTTGCTAGTAATATAGCTTTTTTATAACAAATTATTGACCTATAATTCATATATCATACAGTTCATCCATTTAAAGTGTTCAGTTCAGTGGTTTTTAGTATATTCACAGTTTTGCAATTATTACCATATTGTAAATTTATTGATTTGCTTTTTGCAGATAGAAAATTCCCAGTGGTATTAAAGATCCCTGAAAGAGAGTTGGAAAACCTGACTTACTGGTTTGGGCTCTGCCCAGTTGTGAGCAAATGTTTGCGTCCCTAGCCTTTGAAATGCAAAATTTGAGCCATTAATATACTTATTCAGACAACTAAGTTTTTTCTCTGTGGTTGCTAAAGGAATAAAAAAAATAATAACACCACATTGCTGACTCTGGAAAAGCCCGCAGTCCAACAGGCGTATAATAAGGTTTCAACTAGCTCGAATGTTCAGTGTTTCTTCTTAGTCCTCAAGCAGTAACCATTTAGAAAAATTAGTCTTTCTGGTCATTTGGAATGGGAAACTTCTGTGAGAAGTGTCATTTGGTTGAGTGTTTGAACACTAGGTAGGGCTGTGTTCCTTGTGAACTGTAACTTCACTTTTTGCAATTCAAGGACTGTCTCCCTGTGACCGTATTCTAGAGAAAACCACATGTGACTCTCTTTTTTTTCTGTTTTGAAAGGTAGTCACAAATCTCTCCGAGTTGGACTTTTGAAAGTCCCTTCAAGCATTGCCCCTTCCTCTTCCCAGTAAAGATTTTTCTCCTTGGCAGTAGTGCTAATGCTATCTGTGTGGTTCAGGTCGGGGCATTCCCAGTAAGATACAAACAGCTATTCACAAATCTGAGGACTTTCTTTTTTTCCCAGGCCTCTCTGGCAGCGTCCCAAGAGTTCGCTGGCTTTTCACTCTGAACCAGAAATAACAGTGCTGCTGAGACAAGTTCCTAGGTCACCTTACACTGGAGAGCCAGATCAGCACAGTAGTAGAGTCTTCTGAATTGACATTTTTCCTTTGAGTAAGGATGCTTTTATTTTTACTCTCTTAACCTTAAATAGCAAACAGACTGCTTTTCTACAACCTAAGTAGAACAGCTTTCTTAGAGAACAAGTGTATTGCTTTGAATAGGAACGTTTTCCCCAAAGTTACTCTTTGCATCTGTGATTGGTTAGCATCTCAGAATAACCTCTGTTTTTATTTTCTGTAAAAGCCACCAAAAAGAGAGAGGATGAAGAATTATTGAGCAGGACCTGATGAATGAGGATGACAAATAGGGTTTTGGAAGTAAACCTGTGTCACAGGGTTGTAGAAAGAGCTCTGGATAAATCGGGGACCTACCTCCTCTCTTGGGGTGCTTCTCAAGGGGGAGTCTTTTAGCCTCCGGGCCTCAGTCTTCCCATTAGTAAGATAAGGAGGTTCCCCTTCTAGATCCATGATTCTATATGGAATACAAAGTTCATGAAAGTTATTCAAGGAATAAATATAGGTGTTATTACAGCACCCTAACATAGCTTTTAATCATCTTTTCAAGATAAATTAACCAGCACCAAAAAAAAAAAAAAAAAAAAAAAAGTTAACCAGAACAGATCCCTAACTAAATGCATGAGAATAATTCAAAATATTTAGAGCAGGATTTGCCAAGTATAAGGGTGTTACCCTGATTTTTTGCCATCGACTCATTATGCAACCTTGGGCAAGTCAGGCTACTGGACTGCACCTTCGTTTTACTTTCTGCAGATGATTGCAGTAATGCTAAACTCACCCAAGTGCTGAAAGGCTTAATTAAGGGCTATTAAGTGCTGTAATTACAAGGGAGGAGTTGGTAGTAGTGAATAAAGTGGCTTACCTACCATTTGAGACGTTTGGATGTTATAAATATGCCCTTAGAAAAAAAGTAGGGACAAAAGGTGAAAGACAGAAGTGAGGTTCTTAAGTTTATAAAATAGTTATGTTTCATAATGCTGTTTTTTACAATTAAAAAAAGAAACTCTATTTTGAGACAGACATCCCTCCTTTATCCTTGCCATCCAATAAAACTTCAGAGTTTCTCATAGTGTATGTCTTTTATGTGCCATCTTAATTTTTCTCCGAAATCATCTTCCTTTGACAAATAAAAGGCAACTTAAGCCCTGTTCTCTAGAATGGGGGAAGATTTGGTGACAGCGCCACATTGTGTACGGAAAGCGAATCCATTTCGCTCGTGTGAGAGTCTTTATTAGGGACTTCTAGACCCCTTCCTTGTTAAGAAAATCAGAAGCAGCCTGATGGTTTATGGATCATGCTGGGAGTGTAAATTGGCACAGCCACTCCGAAGAGCAACTTGGCATTTCTGCTTCTAAGAATGTACTTGAGAGCAGTGGTTCTCAAAATGTGGTTCCTGGACCAGCAGCATTAACATTACTGGGGACTTGTTAGAAATGTACATTTTCAGGCCTGACCCAGGCCCACTGAATCAGAAACTCTGGGGGTGGACCTAATAATATGCATTTTCACAAGCTCTCCCAAGAGATTCTGGTGCTTATTAAAGGTGACAACCCCTCGCCCAGAGAAGCTCTTGAATCATGCCGCAAGAAAGACCCAGAAGGAAGCTATGGGTCCATATGCAGTATCTCATGATCTAACCAACAACCTTATCAATTTGGTTCTGTTATTAACCCCATTTTACTGATAAGGGATTATGGCCATAGTCACAGAGCTAGTAAGAGGTGGAGCTGGGTCTTGAACACATTTTCTTTCTCTCCCCCCCCCCAATATTCCTTTTATTTATTTATTTATTTATTTATTTATTTATTTTAAAAAAGCTGGCCAACCAATATCATCAGTTCCCATACTTTTTAATGTTTTCACACCTGTGAGTACCCCAAACCTGGGCATCCCTGTCCTAGATACCATCCCCAGCCCCCCGCCATCATAGCCTTGTTGAACACATTTTCTTGACTTTACAGTGCAGTCTTCAAAACAGAGAATCTCAGAACAGACTGGACCAATGTGTAGTTTAATGGACTTGGTGGAAGTCAAAGAGAGCAGCTTCTGGTGGGTGTATTCAGAAGAAAAATCCTTTTTATTGACCAAGTCAGTCACTAGTACATGAGATAGTTTGCATTTATCATTTCATTCGATCTTTGAAACAATTCTTTGCTGCGTATTTATCCTCATGTTGTAGATGAGGACTTAAGTTCAGAGAAGTTAAATAATTTGCCCAAATTCATACAGCTAGTAAATCCCTAGACCTGAACCCATACCTATCCCCAAAGCCATCTGCTTCTACTGTAGCTAATTTTCTTTCCTTTTTCCTTAGTGAAGTTCAAAATAAAGGATGAAGTGCTTAGGTTATATATGGATAAGAACAAAGGTGAGTTCTAAATAAAGGAGTTAAATGCCTTTCTCTACCATGAAATTAAGTAAAGAAGACTGAGACTATAAAATTGTAAAATACAAAATTTCCCGAAGGACATTCATTCCTTTTATACTGACTTCTTTTTCAAAACCCATGGAGAGTTTATTCATTTGAGAGAAATTTTTCTTTCTTTTCTTTCTTGTATCTGGTATCTTTGGTTTAGCATCAAATGCAAGCCTCTGGGATTGCTTATTAGAATAGCAATTATTTTGTGTTGGCTGGCCTAATCTTCTAAGATCTTTTGGGCTAAGGGTTTGGGACAGCTCCAGTGCATGTGTAAACCCGTAGCTTGAGCAATACTCTACTCCTGCAATTTTTCTTCTGAATGTTATGCTTTTTTGCAGGTGAAAATCATAGCAATGAATGAGAATGTTGCTCTTAGGTCAGCCCTTGATAAAAATCTGAAGAGTGCTGTGACCACGGCTTTCCTCATGCTACCCGAAAGCTTTTCTGAAGAGGACCTCTTTATAGAGATTGCTGGACTGTCTTATTCAGGTTAGTAGATCTGGTGCTCACGTTTTCTGCAAGGAGATTTGTTGTGCAGACCAACATTCCACTCCTCACGCTACACAGGAGGCATGGCACCCTTCGTCCTGGATCCCATCACTTCCCGTGCACGTTCCTGCAGGAACCCCATGATTTGCCTCCAAGGTCTCTCCTTCCCACATCTGTATATAGATCACTCCAGGGTAATGTTGCTGTTGTTGTTACTGTTCATTTTCATTTTGAAACAATTTCAAACTGACAGAAGAGTTTCAATGATATAAAAAACTCCCATATACCCTTTCCCCAGATTTGCCAATTTTAATGTTTCACCACATTTGTGTTGTCATTCTCTTTGTACCAGTGGTTTTCTGACTCTAGTGTGCATCAGAATCCCCTGGAGGGCTTGTAAAAACAGACTCCTGGGCCCACCCACACACAGCTGCTTTGGTAGGTCTGGAGGGTGGAACCTAAGAATTTGTATTTCTGGAAAGTGGATGATGCCATTGCACCTCTATGGATCCCACTCGGAAAACCACTGCTCTCTCTGTATCTGCAAATACTGTATTATGTTTTTTTTTCTGAACTATTTGAGAGTAGGTCATTCATATCCTGTCCCTGTCAGGCCAAATGCTTCAGTATATGTTTCCCAAGAACAAGGATGTTCTCTTACATAACCACAGTACAGTTACCAAATTCAGGAAGTTTATCACCAATACAGTACTTTTATCAAATTGAGGATCCATAGTCCATATGTTATTGCTGGTCACAGTGATGTCCTTTTTAGTGTTTTTTCCCCCCTCAAGTACATGATCCAGTCAGGGATCACATTTATTAAGATGTCCTCTCTCTTTTATCTTTTAATCTGAAACACTTCCTTAGCCTTTTTTTGTCTTTCATGATATTCACATTTTGAAGTCTCAGACCAGTGATGTTTGTGCCCTGATAAGCAGAGTTTTCTCTCTTCTAAGCAATCCATGGGGAGACATTTGAAGATCATGAATATATTCTGCTTCCTGTCAAACTTTCCTTCCTAGATTAAGCATTCAGTGATGATTCTTGCTTGAACCAGTCTTTACTATGATGGTTACAAAGTGGTGACTTTCCAGCTCCACCTCTCCTTGCACATTAAGGAAAAGCTTTCCCTTCTTTCCCATTCAATACTTTCTTTATCAATCTTAACTTCCTTTCCCTTTCTCCTTAAACCAGTTGTGTTCCTCAGATATGTCAAGGGCCCCCTTCAGAGGGGAAGGGGAAAGCTGAGAAAATAAAGCCCCTGGCCCCTAGCCCCTGACCTGGCCACAACCTGAGGGGAGTCCCCCTTCCTGTTTATTGTAGTAAGGATCCATGTAAAACTTCATTTACAAAAGAGTAGTCTGCTACTTTTAAAATAGTTTGAAAACCACTGTCTTAAATAAATGTCTTCTTTCCCAGCTTTTAAGTGTGAGTCAAGGAACTATGCTCAAAACACTGCAAAAGCAGTTTACTCATTTTCTGACTCCCTGTACAGATAAGATTTCATGGAAATCTAATGCTGAAAGAGACCACTAAGGCCTGTTCTTCAGTCTTTTTTTTTCCCTGAAAGGCAGCTTGCAGGACTACAGCTGCAGTTGCAATACTGGGGAGAAAGGAAGTGACAAAACCTCCATCTTGGTTGCTTCCAGCCCCACGTGGCAGCAGCCCTGCCTTTCGGCAGAAAGTGGAGGAGCAAAGGCTGGTGCGGCTAAGTACCAGGATGAATGGGCCTGCAAGCCACATGTGGGCAAAGGGGGCCCCCATGCCCCCCTGTGAAGAAAGATGGACCCAGAGCCTTTTTTGAAGGGCTAACTTGGTGGGAGAGGTGCAGAGCTGATTTCTGCTTTGCCCACACCACTGCTGCTCTTCCATTTTCTCCCCATGATCAACATCAGCAGAGTGTTGGCTGGATTCTAGGAGTTCCTATACATTCTGAGCATTGACTAAAGAAGTTTATCAAATGACATAACTGCCTGCACCTATGAGCAGACTTTAAGTTAGCATTCAAGCTGCAATCAGTCTTCAGCTGACTTTTGCTTTGTCTCCTGGAAGGGCCGTGATTTATACCCTTCTCTTCTCCTGTACTGTGAAACAGGTATTGGGTGTTCAGTGAGTACTTGCTGACTCATAACAGTATCATTCTCTGTTTTTGCTTCTTTTATAATAATTATTATACAGCAGTATAGCAGTGCTATACCAGACACAGATAGGTAGGTGGGTAAGTAGATAGATGAGTAGGTAGGTGGGTTGAGGGGAGGTTAGTTCTATAGAAAAGTTGATCATTTATTCCATCATTGAAACCTCACACAACAAGCCTGTTTGTTCAACAGACATTTCCAGTGTGCCTTCCATGTGGCACACACTGCCCCAGGTCCTGGGTATACACTGGTGAGCATGATGTGAGTGAGACTCCTCAAGGAGTTCATGTTCTCTTAGGTAGAGCCAGACAGTAAAGAAGCAGTAAGGTCATTTCAGAGAGTGGTAAGTGCAATGAAGAGAAGAAAATAACTCAAGATGAAGGCCACCGTAACGGTGGATAGTCAGGGAGGACCCTCTAAGATAGTGATGTCTGAGCTCATATCTAATAGTGGCATGGAGCTTGCCCTGGGCTCCTAGGAGAAGGGCAGAGAGAGAGAGAGAGAGAGAGAGCGAGCGCGCTTCCTATAAGGCAGGTCCTCACCTTGGTGTGCCTGACTCCAACTTTCTCAGCTTCCACTTTTTCCCATTTCTTATCTGGTCTCCTCTTGCTCTCTTATTGTTATATTATTTATTGCTTAACCCAGATTTGGATCTGAGAATTTGACCAAGGATCCCACATTACCCACTTCACGGAGGTTGGCTTCTTTTTACTGCAAAATGTAGAACACAACATTTGGCACATGTTCTCCAGAGGGAACTGAATCCAGCTTGGTGCGGTCCCTAGCTTATATGTGAGACACTCTGCGAAGAGCATTCTATTAGCCGGTGGTTAGAAATGGGAACATACTTTTCCATTAGGACAACATTATATGATGGTTGTTCCTAGGCCAGGACACAGGACAATTAATGGTTACCTACTCTATAATATAATGGAATTAGAGTGGACTAGTCAGGATAGGGAAGGATCTAGGCCCTGCAGGTAGATACCTTTCACAGGTATGAGACCTGCCTCAGGCCATGTGTTGAAAGGCAAGCTTTTCCTCTTGCCTTTCCTAGACTTCTGAGAACCCAGTATCCTTGAACTGATTGGATTCTAACCTTTCTGCAAACCACCTAAATCTCCCAAGCCCCCGGAATATTGCAAACTTTAAATTATCCACCAATCTCATTTTTATTTACAGCTTTGACATTTATTTTGCACCGTTTCCATGTGAGAGACAATATGTTGTTCCTAACCTGCGTAGGTCAGCATTTCTCCCTGGAAGGGGGTGGGGATGGGGAGACAGGAAACACCATCTCTCCATATTATTGGGCAAGTTCCTGCCCATAGTTACTAGCAGAGACAAGAGCTGTCTGTATTACCAGTAGTAATAATAACCCCTTACAATTTTATATAGTATTTAAGGATCACTTTGCCTTGGGGGTCGGTCTTGACGGCTTTGTTGTAAATGATGGTGAGAAAGGAGTAGGTGGAAGATGAGAGCCTGAAAATTGGGAAGGCGTAAGCTTTCTAATCCTTCACTTATTCTTAGAAGTCAGCATTTAAGTAAACAGAAAAGGAAAACCAAATGAGCTTTAAAGGGTCACCTTGACCTTTCTCATGTAAGTACAAACTATTAAAATGACTAATTTTACATAATGATCCTGGTTTAACATTTATCAAATGAATCAGCGTCCCATACCTCATGAAGAATTAAAGCTATAATTTCTGCTCTAAGGAACTTCACATTAATAAACATGCAGTCATAGTGAGTCAGTGATAGGCTTAAAAACAACACGTGTAAAAAAAGCACAGAGTGTGAAAGAACACAGCTTGTTTAGGGAAGAAGGAATAGATAGATGTGACTGAAGTCCGTGGCTCATGGTAGAAAACAGTAGTCATTATTATGTGCCAGGAACGACTCTCAATATTTTTGATTGAATAACTAGTTTAACCTTCACAATAACCCGTTCCTTTGTGTGCTGATTTATTGCCCAATTTTAAGATTAGAAAACTGAGGCCCAAATCTGTCTAAGGTCATTTGTCTGGTAGGTTAGTGGGTAGTGGAGCTAGAATTTTATTTATTTATTTATTTTTTAAATGTTTATTTATCTTGAGAGAAAGAGAGAGTGAGGGAGGGGCAGAGAGAGAGAGAGAGAGAGAGAGAGAGAGAGAATCCCAAGCAGGCTCCACACTGTCAGTGCAGAACCCAACATGGGGCTTGAACTCACAAACCCTGAGATCATGACCTGAGCTGAAATCAAGAGTTAGATGCTTAGTAGGGGCGCCTGGGTGGCTCAGTCAGTTAGGCATCTGTCTTCAATTCAGGTCATAATCTCACAGTTCCTGAGTTCAAGCCCCATGTCCAGCTCTGTGCTGACAGCTCAGAGCCTGGAGCCTGCTTTGGATTCTGTGTCTCCCTCTCTCTCTCTGCCCCTCCCCTGCTTGTGCTCTGTCTCTCTCTCTCTGTCTCTCAAAAATAAACGTTAAAAAAAAGAGATGCTTAACTGACTGATCCACCCAGGCTCCCCTGGAGCTACAATTTTAGCCCACACTCTTCACCATTTAACTTCACTGCCTCCCTGGTATTTTGGAGAAGAGGTTGTGTGCTGGCCAGGCCAGGCAAGGCATTGAATACAAAGGTAAATGAAAGTGGAATTTGACACCCTGTACACAAGCAGGAGCCACAGGTCTCAGGCATTGCAAGATGGTGGGAGATTCATTGCTGTGGAAAGATCATTTTGCCAACACTGTGCAGGAGGCAGAGAGACTAAAACAGGAAAAAGTCTTACTCAACAAATAATGATGAGAGTCTCCTATGCCAAGCACTCTTTAAGCTCTGGGAATGAAGGAAGCAATTAAGGCAAGCATTGTCCCTGCCACTGTGGGGCTTTGATTCTGGTTGAAAAGTCAGTCAGCAAACACGTGGCAGCACTAGAACAGGGGAGGGAGGCGAATGTGTACGTGTTACATTAGTGTAACCAGGGAAGGCCTCCGGGGGAGATGGGGGTGACATCTGAACTGAGCACCACAGATGAGGACCCATGTGGAGGGCCCCTCCCACCATGAGAGCCGTGCAGGCAGACAGCAAGATAGTTAGGACTGTGTTCACATTTGGCCGGCCGTGCATCCCCAGCCTCTGGGACAATGCCATGGTACATAGTGGGCACCCTGCACATCTCTGTTGGGTGGATGGACAGGGTGTGAATGGTGATGAGGGCTCGAACTACAGCAGCACCTCAGAGAAACGTACAAATTCAAATTCGTGTCAAGTCCTTCTTAAATCAAGTATCTTATTTTGTACCTTGCTTTTTTTTTTTTTTTTTGAAACATTGTATTACTTCACCGAAAGCAGAATTAGTGAAGCGTTTAAGAGCTGGAACTGTAGAGTCAGAGGCATGGGTTCGTATCTCAGCTGCACTCTTAATTTTTTTGTTTTTAGGCAAGTTTCTTAGCACCTTGTGACTCAGTTTCTTCATTTCTAAAGAAGGGTTTTATATGGATTAAATTAAATCATACATGTAAATGTACTTAACACAGTGGTTGGCACACAGTAAATGCTCAGCCATTGTTATCTTAGATACGTGGTGTTTATAGATACTAACACAGCCACTTGAGGTTGTAGACAAAAGAAAGAGAAAGATGGCAGTCAGCCCTGACTTTGAAGACTAGCTTTGTAGAAGTGCTTGAACCTCTCCGAGCCCATTTTCTTTTTGTAAAACAAAAAGAACTGTTCTATAATAAGGTTTTCAATGAGATAATATATATAAAAGTCCCAACATCACACCTCATTGATAGTTGGTTCTCAGAAAATGATCACTGTTATTATTCATTACTGTTATCGTGTATCATTGCTGGCCGCGTAAGTTTTTCTTAAGTTGAGACACCATTATTTGCTCGTTCAGTGGTAGATGGACACTCAGTTTGGCTCCATTTATCATTTTATTAATGACACTGCTGTGAATCACTTTGGAGAAATTACTTTGTAGGGGAAGGGGGCAGAGAGGGCCATGAACTTCCTTGGATATGTATGTTCTCCAAAATGGAATTATATTGTTAGTTATAAGAATTACAAAACTTGTTACATGTTGCCAAATAGTGCTTGTCAAAATTAGGAGGCGTTAGAGTTCACTTACATCAAGTGGATTATTTGGCCCTTTCCTGTCCTTGAGAAGTAAAAAACACCTTTAAGCACTCTTGTGTAAAAGAGAGAATGGGTTTCTTTCAATGCCAGGTTGTCTGAATTCAGGCTCAGCTACTTCTAGGAATAAGACAAAGCAAGGAAGTTGCCAGTTGAGTGATTCTTGGAGGAAAAAAAAAATTAGTAATGGGTGCCAGCCCTGTAAAGTGTGAGTAAACATCCTCATTTCTGGACCCTGGTAAGAGCCAGTGAAGAAACTTTCTCTGGAGTGAGAGTTATTAAGTTTTATTCTATGAGAGTCACACCATCTGAAACCTTGCAAGCAGTGTCACTGGATAACTTGCATATTGGAGATTGACTATTTCAGTAATTTGGAAGCATATTTCTCTCTGCTTGCCAAGCTTGAGCTTTTGCTGAAGCCTCAGTTGGAACTCTGTGCTTAGTCACTTGGTAATTTCTGAGAAAGCAGTACTCCAGAAGGGATATTAATTGTCAATAATAGCTAATGTTTTTGGATTACTTACTGTGTGTCAGATACTGTTCTAAGTGTTTTACATGTATTAACTCATTTAATCCCTGAATCTTATAAACTAGCTACTATTATTGCTTCCATCTTACATTTGAGGTAGTGAAGCCCAGAGAAGCTAAGTAGCTTGTAAGCTTGGATTTAAACAAAAGTGGTCTGGCTCTAGAACCTTTGCTCTGCTACAAAGGATCTGTGGTGGCGGGTGTGATTCCTGGTTCATACGTGGGACAGTCTTCCCCCAGGCCTCAGGGCCCTGGATGTGGCTCCCCACCTCCCTCCCTCCCCCGCCCCCACACCCACCTTGTCATCTTTTTCTGCTTGTGTTTTTTTCACAGCACTTACTGTTGTCTGATACACTCGTTATTTTATTCACTTGTTGGTTTGTGTTTGGTCTCTGTTCCACTACTAGAATGTAAAGGGCAGAAATGTTTGTCTTTTTTGGCTCACTCTACCCCATGCTTATAGTGGTACCTGACACATACTAGGTGAATGAACAGATAAATGGCTGTGATACTGGTGCCTTCCTGAACCAGTATCGTAAACCAGATTCCTCCCTGTCCCTTTCTACACTCAGCCATTTTGTGTTCACTCAACTATGAAAAGAAAGGTGATTCAAATTTGTATCACCAAGTGCATCAGCTGTTTATTCTTATCTCATTCTCTTCTACATTATGAGTTAGTGGGATATGGTGCCTTTTCTAACACCATGGAGATATTTTGGGAGTTGCAATTTGAATGGTGTGTTAGACCGCCTCCTAGACATGCTGTCTTAGTCATCTTAAAATAGGTATTATTTTGTACACATGCAAAAGAATGAAGTTGGACTCCTAACTCATACTATGTAGAAAATTAACTCAAAATGGATCATGGATATAAGAGCTAAATCTATAAAGCTCTTAGAGTGACTTTGGGTTAGGTAGTGGTTTCCTAGATAGATACCAAAAGCACAAACAACAACAGCAAAAAAATAGATAAATGGGAAAATTAGATAAATGGGAGAAGAGATTTACAAATCATGTATCTGATAAGGAACTAGTATAAAGAATTCTTGGAATGCAATAAAAAAACAAGTAACCCAGTATAAAAATGGGCAAAGAATTTGAATAGACATGTTTTCAAAGAAAGTATACAAATAGCAAGCAAGCACATGAAAAGATGCTTGGCATCATTAGTCATTAGAGAAATGCCAGTTAACGCCACAGAAACAGTGCTTCATACAATGGCTATAATCAAAAAGACAAGAACAAGTGTGGATGAAGATGTGGAGAAGTTGAAACTTGCATGCATTGTTGGTGGGATTATAAAATGGTGAAGCTGCTTTGGAAAAACGGTTTGGCCGTTGCTGAAAATATTAAACATAGAGTTACCATATGGCCCAGCAATTCTACTCTTAAGTATCTACCTAAAAGAAATGAGAACACATATCCACACGAAAACTTGTACACAAATGTTCATAGCAGCATTATTCAAAAAAAAAAAGCCCAAAAGTAGAAACAACCCAAATGTCCCTCAGCTGAGGAATGGATAAAAAAATGTGATATAGCTATCCAATGGACCATGATTTAGCCATGAACAGGAAATGAGTATTAATACATGGTACAACATGACAAACTTTGAAAACATAACACTAAGTCATAAAAGACCATTTATTGTACAATTCTATTTACATAAAATGTGCAGAATGGGCAAATCTACACATACAGAAAGTAGATTAGTCTTTATCTAGGGCTGGGGTTGGAAGGGTGGAGGGAGACAGAGAGTGGCTGCTAATGGGTACAGGGTTTCTTTTAGGGAGGCCAAAATGTTCTAAAATTCAATGTTATATAACCCTCTAATATATTCTAAAAATACTTAAAAAATTGAATTGTATATTTTACATGTGTGAATTGTATGGTATGTGAATTACATCTCAAAAAACGCTGTTAAAAAAAAGAATATTATTCTGCCATATCAACATCCAATTTGGGCTCCTTTTCTTAAACACTACCACATAAGAAATTCCACTTCCGTAACCCTCACTGAAATGATCTGTTTTCACAGCACTTGCTGCCTCAAGCAGGGCGTATATCTTTATATCTCTGATGTCTGGCACAGCTTCTGGTACTTACTAGCCACCCAAATATTTATTGAACTGAAATAGCGGCTGTGTTGCAGTTAGTTTAAGAGGGAAAAGTTAGCCAGTTATTATCTTCAAGGACTCAGGGCCTCCTCTGCCCTGTATCCTTTCCCCGTCCCAAATACATTATCACAGCAACAGTACTGTCTACTTTCCTATTTATGAAGCGTTCTCTACTGCCTTAACTCATTTAAATCTAAAAAGGACTCTGTGTGGCGCCTGGGTGGCTCATTTGACACTGACACCCAGTGAGTGCCCACCTCTTGATTTCAGCTCAGGTCATGATCCCAGGGTTGTGAGATCAAGCCATGCTAAGCATGGGTCCTGCTTGGGATTCTCTTTCTCTCTCCCCACCACTTGCACATGCTTGCACGTTCTCTCTCTCTCTCTCAAATAAAAAAATAAAAATAACCTTGTGAGGTCAGTATGATTGTTATAGCCATTTTACAGAGAAGAAACCGACTCGGAAAGGTTAATCTCCAGTCCCTCTGAGACCCTGCCAGACTTGAGAGCCAGGGCCTCACCACTGTATGCTGTAGCCCCTTACATCCCTACCTTGGTAATAAGGCCCCTGACCACGGGAGGCATGCTAGAATCACAAAGCAGGCTGACTACAGATGCTTCACAAGTCTCTGGGTTTGTTTCATTTCAAAGTTGAAGAGAAATTATCCTTTTGGTTACCCATTGTTACTAGACTGGCAGTTCTCTGGCTGGAGCGGTCAAGATTTAAACTTAGCAGTCGAGGTATAAAATAAAAGCAGTCGGTTTTTCTCAGTCCCTGTGTTTTGTTGCAAACGTCTCTGGAGGTAAGAAAACTTGATTCTTATGATCAAAGTGCTGGGTCATGCTGTGCCCACGATTTTATTCATGTTCTGAAGAAGCAGGTCATAAGCCCATTCGCTTGCTCTTCCCTGTGGCTGACCTAGTTGTGCTGCACGGCAGCTGGACAAATTCAGTTCAGCAGACATTTACTGATGTGCCTTCCCTGTGCCAGGCAGCGCACAAGGAGCTGGAGATGCAGGGGTGGAGAAGCCCCAGTCCTTGCTCTCAGAGAATCCCTAGTATTTTCCAGGTCTTTCCTTTAATCATGACATGCCATTGTTCTTTTGGCGAGGATTTGCATTAGTTGGCTGTTACATTTTAGTAAAATACAGCCACGCTTTCAGAAAGTTACTGTCTAACATACAAGAACACTTTGTGGAATGCACAGAAAGAGAAGAAATGACACAAATGTGTAGAACTCAACAATGATGCAAACTGATGTTTCACTTCAGAGCCAGCCAGGTTGGATTCAGAGTTGGATGATGTCCTATCCCTTCAAAGATCGATAGAATCCATTTATAGGCTCTAAATAAAAGCATAAGGATTTACACAAAGGAAAGTTAACCCAGCTCCTCCCCATTCACATTTGCCAAGTTAGCACGTCAGCATCCCATGCATCTGTTTAAAAATGCTAGAGGGGCGCCTGGGTGGCTCAGTCGGTTAAGCATCCGACTTTGGCTCAGCTCACGATCTTGCGGTCTGTGAGTTTGAGCCCCGCCTACCGCTCTGTGCTGACAGCTCATAGCCTAGAGCCTGCTTCGGATTCTGTGTCTCCATCTCTCTCTGCCCCTCCCCTGCTCGTGCTCTGTCTTTCTTGCTCTCAAAAATAAATAAAATATAAATTTTTTTAAATAAATAAATAATAAAAATGCTAGAAGTAATGTGCCAACATTATAGAAGTGAGGGAAATGGAGGAAAATTGCAAAGTAGTGTAACACTAGTCACCTAAAATATCACTCCCCTGATACTGAGAGGTGGCTGGACCTTTGCACCTCAATCTCTTCATCTATAAAATTGGGAATACTTAGTACCTTCTTTAGAAGGCTTTGCCAGGACTAAACAAAGTAACAGTGCAAAGCACACACATACCACAATAAATGTGTACTTATTAGAGCAAAAATAACATTTTTCTGTAATCTTTTTGTCTTGTTTTCCCTGTTGGTTTTTTACCAAGTTTTCTTGTACTTTTGTGTCTTAGTTTCTTGCTTATTATATGATCATTTTCCATCTCACTGTGTGTGACTACTGTAATTTTTTAATGGCCATACACTTCTGTGGTAGGGTGTGGGTGTACCACTGTAATTTATCCGTTCCCCTGCTGTTGGACATTTGGGCTGCTTCCAGTGTTTCGGTATTATAAATGGTGCCTCAGTGAACAGTTGTATGTATGTAGCATATTCACTTACTTACTGGGTCATTTCATCTCCGTCCTTGTTGCCCTGATGCTAAATGGGGTATAGAATACTATCTACCTAAGAGGATAGGGATGTGCGGATTGAACGAGGTAATACAGCAAAGCACTCGCAACAGTTCCTGGCCCTACCAGATGCTCAGCGGGCATTACCACCTGACCTCTGTTTGGGTCTGTTTCTTTAGGCTTACTCTCCAGAGGTGGGGTTGTCTCATTCCCTGCTTTCCGAAGGATTTTACCAGTTTATGAAGTCAATAATATTATATGAAAGGACCGATTTCTCTGCACTCTCTCTGGCAGTCATCCCAAGATGTAACTATGTTAACTCTCTTTCCCTTTAAAATAGTGAAAAAGATAAGTTTGTTCATATTTGGGCAGCCTGTTATGACCGGAACGCATTTCTGCTCACCGCCCTGAACAGATCTGATATGCCAAGATTGGGTTCCAGAGGCTGTTTCTAAGTCTGTTTTCATGAAGCTTGCAGTCCCCCGCTGCTTTCCATAAAATTGTAGCATAAATTGGTCTTCGGAAGCTTCAAAACCCAGCATATTTTATTCCTTACTGAAGTACATACTATTGGGTGTCTTTATTTTTTCCAAAACAAAGCAAAAGTTTGCTCTAGGAATACCTGTAGTGGCCCATAAGAATTTCAATGATCCCTCCTCTCCTGTCTCCCCAGAGGAAATAAATTGGCAAGGTTCACCGTATGTTTGGGTTTGCCCAGTTTTTACTTATCCTAGTGTAATTATTCATCATGCCACCTTCACTCTCAGAAGCGACCTGGTTTGGATGATGAATTACACTGTCACCTCTTCCCCAGGAATTTCTCAGCAGCTGGGGTATCTCCCTTGCTACCTCACCATTTACATGGAGGACTTTCTCCCTGTCCAACAAAAGCTTCAGCCACAGTGCTTTCTCCCAGGTAACTGGGAGGTCCTCACATGTGCCCAGCCTGTTTTGAATGCACATTAGCCCAGTAGGCGTTCCCTCAAGTTTTCACATTTTATCATCTCCCTCCCCTCCCCCATCTTGCTGATAATTGTCATAGGCAGGCCAGGGCACTTAAATTTATGTCAAAAGTAGCGTTATCCTTCAGAACTATATATTCTGCAGCTCAATTCATCCTCACATTTACCTCACATGTAGGTAAATGTAACATTCCTCATTCCTCACCAGTTGCAACTTAAAAAATGATACCTGCTTTCAAGAAGTTCATCTTAAACGTAAACCTCTTCTTACTAGAACTTTTAACACTCACTGCTCTTGCGCTCAAATATAAGGTCCTTTTATATTCATCAAGTATCTCAGAGGCACTCATGCAAACGCAGGAAAAAGGTTCAAGCTGAGTAAGCAGTAGCAAGTAGCAATAGCAAGGACGCATCTAAGGAGACACACAACCCCCAGCTCCATGATTGGTCCCAGGCAGAGTTTTGTTCACAGGATGAACCATCATAAGTATAGGACCTTCTACATTGGAAAAACAAAAACAGGGAAGCCTGGGTGGCTCAGTCGGTTGAACGTCCGGCTTTGGCTCAGGTCATGATCTCACGGTTCGTGAGTTCAAGTGCCGCGTCGGGCTCTGTGCTGACAGGTCAGAGCCTGGAGCCTGCTTCAGATTCTGTGTCTCCCTCTCTCTCTGCCCCTCCCCCACTCATGCTCTATTTCTGTCTCTCTGTCAAAAATAAACATTAAAAAGTTGTTTTTAAAAAAAACAAAAACAAATCCGCTTCTCAATGATGATTACCTTTTGTGCTTAGGTAACCGTATTTTAACCAGCATAAAGGGCTTTATGATTTGGAGGCTCTCTTTTCCCCTCACAAGCATCCGCATTCCTTGGGTAATGTATTCAGGGCTTCAAAGAGGAAAAGCAAATGTTTTGAATGTGGGATGCTGCTATCTTGAGCTAGTGCAGGATGAATTTGGGGCTGTAGTTTATAGATTAGGATGTGGACTCTCAAGGAAAAATTTGTTTTTCCATTTGTTTTAACCAGGCGACTTTCGGATGGTGGTTGGAGAGGATAAGACAAAAGTGTTGAATATTGTGAAGCCCAACATAGCCCACTTTCGTGAGCTCTATGGCAGCATACTGCAGGAGAATCCCCAAGTGGTGTATAAAATCCAGCAAGGCAGACTGGAGGTAAACTGTGTGTGGGAAATAATTTACATTGTTCCTAAGGCAAGAGCTATTTTAAGAGGAAGAAGTAAGGGTTAGAACAGTATGACTAGTGTGATAACATTTGCAATTTAAAAAGTAAGTTTCATATGGAAACATACTCTTCTGTGTATTTGGAATAATGCTAAAAAGTAACACAAGAGACTAGTAATAAGAGGCCACCTTTGGGGAGAGGAACCAGGGCTGACATGGGAGAGGGACCTGTCTTCACCACGTTTATCTTTTTTTGCCATTTGAAATTCTTATTATGCATACTAATTACCAATCAAAAATGAGTGAAAATAAACTCTCAGATTTACCTTCTTTTCGTCCCCAATCCCATTTGTGTCCCCAGATGTAACCTTACTGACAGTTTGGCATATATTCTCCCAGATCTTTTGTGTGCATTTTTGTATTTATTTGTACATATACACATGTATGAAGAAGTTTGGTCTTTGGTTTTGTTTTATATAAATGGACTCTTACTTACACATATTATTCTGATGCTTATTTTTCCCCAGTTATGTTTATTATGTCTTGGAACTTCCCTTTTGAAATATCAAATAAAACTTTCTTTCAGAGTATCTTTAAAAATTATATTATTAAGTATTTGAAAATAAGTATTAAAGAACTTTTCCTTTGAGGAAAGTGATTTGGATTTAAGGGTTTTTTTTAAACTATAAAAAACACGGGTTTTTATTTTATGTTTAGCATAAAGAACACTGTATTTTACTTTTTTTTTTTTTTAAGAGACAGAGAGGGACAGAGCACAAGCAGGGAAGGGGCAGAGAGAGAGGGAGACTCAGAGTCCCAAGCAGGGTTCAGGCTTTGAGCTGTCAGCATAGAGCCCAATGCAGGGCTCAAACCCAAGAAAGTGAGATCATGACGTGAGCCAAAGTCAGAAGCTCAACGACTGAACCACCCAGGCACCCCTGCATTTTACTTTTTTTAAAAAAAAATTTTTAACATTTATTTATTATTGAGAGACAAGGAGAGATAGAGCATGAGCATGGGAGAGCAGACAGAGGAGGAGACACAGAATCCGAAGCAGGCTCCAGGCTCTGAACTGTCAGCACAGAACCCGACTAGAACTCACAAAGCTGAGATGATGACCTGAGTCAGTTGGATGCTTAACCTACTGAGCCACCCAGGCACCGCCCCCCCACCCTGTATTTTACTTTTTTAATGCTCTTCCTCTTCCAAATAAAAGGGACACCTAATAAGGTTTTTTTTTTTAATTTTTACTTTTGTCAACATAATGCATGCATATGGGTTTTTTTTTTTTTAAGTCTACTTATTTATTTTGAGAGAGAGGGAGAGAAAGAATCCCAAGCAGACTCTGCACTAGCAGCACAGAGCCTGATGCAGGGCTCAAGCTCATGAACCACGATCATGACCTGAGCCGAAACCAAGAGTGGACACTTAACTGACTGACCCACCCAGGCACCCAACATGCACGTGGTTTAAAAACCAAGTGGTACCTCACAGTTTATAATGAAAAGTAGCCGTTCCCTCCTGTGCACTTTCCTACTCCTCAGTGCTGCTTCCCAGAGGTGAGGGCTACCCTCTCGCTAGAAGGCCCGATGTTTACCTCCATGTCTCTAAACAATATAATTTGACTGTTATTTCTTGCTTTCCCCTCTTTTATGCTGCATTTTTGTCACCCGTCTGTGAAAGAAGAGGATTTTTTTACTCATGCCACTCCCATCAACGTGCACTCACGCATGTGCGTACGCACCCCCACCCCCCCACACTTCCCTTGCCACCTCACTTCCTCTTGCTTCACATACAGTTATTTCATAATTTTCGGTTAGGTTAATATTCAATATTTATTATGAGAACTTATTTTTCTTCATTGCTGAGGTATACTACTATGAAACTTCCTTTCCTGAACAAATTTGTTTTTCTTGGAGTTAATAATTGTCTCATTTTCTTCATTTGCTTGGTTTTCTGTGTACCTATCACTAATTCATACCCTCTTATAAATCTTTATAGCTTCTCCCCTTATAGACAAACATCAGGCATTTTCCATTTCTTGTTTTTCTTGGGGACATTTCTTCCTAGAGCCCTGCGTACCCTGTCTTTTCTGGACCGGTTGTTTTCTAGGCTTGCTGCACAGCTCTTCTCCTGGAACATCTTTTCATTATCACCCTGGGGATTTTTTCTGCCTCTCTTCTTTGGTAATTTTTTATTTTCTGCATCTTTTATCTTCCTCTTTCATGGTAACACTTTAATTTTGGTGAATTGTACCTTCTAGTACCTCTCTAACATCGGTTGCAAGGAAGGTAAATTTTTTGAGACTATGTACATCTGAAAATTCTACCCTTGCACTGACTGATGGGGTACATATCACATTCTAGGTTGGAAATAATTTTCCCGTAGACTTTTTAAGTCGTAGCTTCACTTCTTCTAGTTTCTGAGTGTTGTGTTAAAAAGTCCAGCGGCATGGGTGCCTGGGTGGCTAAGTTGGTTAAGTGTCCAGCTCTTGGTTTTAGCTCATGTCGTGATCTCACAGTTCTTGGGATCAAGCCCTGCATCATGTGATTCTCTCTCTCCCTGTCTCTCTGCCCCTCTCCTGTTCATGCACATTTTTTTCTCTCTCTTTCTCTCTCTCTCAAAAATAGATCAATAAACTTAAAAAAAAAGTCCAATGACATTCAGATTGCCTGTCCTTTAGATGTGACCTTTTTAGCTCTTGGACAGTGTTTAGGATCTTTTCCTTTTTTCTAATGTTCTTAAATTTCATGATGGTTTGTCTTTATATATGTGTTTTTCACTATTATTCTGGCATTTCATGAACCTTTTCAGTCTGGAAATTCATGAGCTCCAGTTCTAGGAAATTTTATTATTTCTATAATAATTTTCTTCATACCCATTTTCTTACTTTGTTCTTCCTGGAATTTCTGTTAACTGGTTGTCAGACCGCCTGGTTTGATCTTTTTTGTTTCTCTTTCCTCTTTCCTGTTTCCTTGGGGATTTTGTTCTGCTTTCCAGAAGGATTTTTCAAATTGATCTTGTAGCACTTCTATTGAATGTTCTTTTTTTCTTATAGCATCCTGTTCTTGTTTTACAAATGCATTAGCTTTCCTCAGCCCTTTAGTAGTCTTTATTATAATTTTTGAAGTTCTATCTTTGTCCCTACATGGTCTCTGTTTCTCTTAGATACCTTTTTCATTTGATTCACCCTTGTCTGCTGTTAGAAGCTTTCCTCAAATGTTTGGATATCCTTTGTGTCCTGTTTTTAAAAAGAGAGGCACTCTCTGAAAATGCAGACTGGAAGTTCTTTGTGATGGACAGGGCTCGTCAGCTATGGGCTTCACTGCAGGATTATGGGGCAAGAGGGACCTGGCTTTTTCTTTAGAGGACCCCAAGTATCGGTATCTGTAGGATTTGTCCAAAGGGACATCATCTACTCCCTGGTTCGGGATCAGGAAGGATAACATGCCTACCTGCCAACTTTCAGGAAACTTTTGGGAAACTGAGCAAGGGGAAAGGGCTGGAAATTTTCTTTGACTGTGAATATAAACGTTTCCAAGTTCCTCACTATGGCCTGTGAAAGTCTGCATAATCTTAAGTTCTCATTGTTCTCTTCGCCTGGGGAAACTTAAGGGGGTAAGATGAACTACAGTTCCCAGGCTGCATCTGGTCTGAAGCTGTAACTGACACCCACCTGCTCCCTCAGTGACTACCTATTCTAAATTCCCCTCACCCTCATCTGGCATTTGTGCTGGGCTCAACCTGGTGGCCCAGACCTTCATCCCTGAGGGACCTGAGACCGATTACCGTGCCCATCTCAGGCTATGGTTGCTGCCCTTTCCATCTACCACCAACATTGGGCAAGTGATGCTGAGAGATTGTGCCAGCAGCCCTACCCCTGATGATGAGGATCTGTTACTTCTGCCAGTATGGTGACTCCTTTCAGTGTCTGCTGGCATGGGATCTGAAGGCAGTAGGTGGCAGTCCTAGCTTCAGGTTTAAAGTCCTAAAGTTATGGAGATGGGAAGCGCACATTTCCCAAGTGGGTCACTGGGAATGTTGGTAGGCAAGGCCGTCTGTTACACGCCTTGGTTCCCAGACCTATGTATTCCACCAGTTGAGAACATAGTACTAGATAGCAGGCATTACTTTAGGATGTGCACTGCACCCCGCATGCTCACAGAGTACCGTCTCCAAGCTGCTGCCTCAGCTGTTCTTCATTGTTCGGCCATAGCATTTTTTACCGGCAGCACTATTGGCATTTTAGGCTGGATGATTTTTTGTGATGTGGGCCCCAAGTTTCCCCGTTTTGAGAACTGCTCTATGAGTCTGGCAGCCTTGGTGCAGTGTTTGGTAGGAAGAGTGGAGCCATGGTCCTGTGCCATTGCTACATCTGTGTACCTCTTGTGCTCTAAAGTGGGTCCCCTAAGTGATGTTACACAGCACAACCATGTTGGGGAAGCAAGTATTCTGTAAGCCCTGGAATGGTGCTGGCTAGGTCCTGCAGGCAGGAAAGGCAAACCCATACTCAATATATGTGTTATTTCCAACCGAGATGAATTGCTGCCCCTTCCCGTGTGGAAGGGGTTCAATGTAGTCAGCCTCCACCAAGTGGCTGGTTATTCTCAAGAGATGGTCCTATTTTCAGGATCTCAGTGTTGGCTTCTGTTGCTGTCAGGATAGAGTTTCCAAAGCAGCAGTAGCTAAGTCAGCCTTAGGCCTAGGCAGAGCCTCTATCCCCATCACCATGGCTACTCCTTCGAGAAGCCAGATGCCAGCACTGGGATGACAAAGGCTGTTGAATCAACTGGCTGAGTTTTTCTTTTGGTTATTGTTGGTTCTTTTGTGAAGGATGCTCATGCTGGACATTAACATACAATACAAAGATCCTAACACCTATGCCCACCTCCAGTAGGTCCATCCACATGCCTCTTCTGCCCAGTTTTTTGTCTTCAGTCTTCCAATCTTTTTCCTTTTAGGTGCAACCAACCAACGAACCATGCTTTGGTCCCCATGAGTCTTTGTATATTCTTACCTGGGCCCACTTTTCCATGTTGTGTGCATGACCAGGTACACTCCCTGAAGCATACCCATTTGGGAAGATTTTCCCTTAATGTCTTTCAGGGCCATCCCTGAGTGAGGCTGTAATGCATCATTTTTAGTTTGTACATGCCAAGTCAAATCCTCCATGAAGCAAGCTCATCCCTTATCTTCCCCCAAAATCCAATCACAAGGGAACCTCCCTGTAGCCATATGCATGACCCAATGGGAAAGTAGAACGGTATGCACTGGAACAACTATGCTGTACTCTACGTTGTACAGCTGTACACGGTTGTGCCAATGCACAGTAGATATTATGGGGGCCTAGGCTTCCTGTTTGTGGAGCTCACTACTTCTGGCCTTACTTCTGTCCAATGCTAGTATACCCTTTTCATCTTCAGTGCAATACTGTTGAGCCTGCCTGACCTTAAGACTTGATGGATACAGGAGGTTCCAGCTCGTGATGGGCAGTTCTTGATGCATGGTGACTTGGTGACCCATGGTTAGGAGCTCCATCTCTCCATCTCTCCGTCTTGTATCTAGGAGCTGATTTCAAATGGTGTATGATTCTTCACTGCATATGGCAGGGCCTTGCCCCAGAACCCTAGCAGTCCACATTGTGATCTCCTCGAGGGAGCCTACCACAAGCTTCCTGTGGCTTCTTTTTATACTGAAGATACACTTCGTACTATAGAGTTTACAGGGTTGTGTGGCCCAAGGGGTGGGGCTGCTTGCACTACTGCCTGGATCTTTCGTAGAGCTCTTTTCTGCTCTGAGCCTCACCAACCTGACATCCTTTTATATCACTTGGTAAATGGGTCTGAGCATGACACCCAAGTGTGGAATATGCTGCCTCCAAAATCTGGAGGGCCTACCAGGCATCATGCTTCAATCTTAGCAGTGAGAGGTGCGAGATGCAAGAAACTGATCTTAACTTTGGGGAGGATGTCCCAGCATGCTTCACACCACTCGACGCCTAAATACTGATGTGTTTAAACTACTGATGTGGTAGGGGTGCCTGGGTGGCGCAGTCGGTTAAGCGTCCGACTTCAGCCAGGTCACGATCTCGCGGTCCGTGAGTTTGAGCCCCGCGTCAGGCTCTGGGCTGATGGCTCGGAGCCTGGAGCCTGTTTCCGATTCTGTGTCTCCCTCTCTCTCTGCCCCTCCCCCGTTCATGCTCTGTCTCTCTCTGTCCCAAAAATAAATAAAAAACGTTGAAAAAAAAAATTTTAAACTACTGATGTGGTAGACTCCTGAAACTTCTACCCTCTGGAGTATGTCTATCTATCAAGGACTCCAGTGTGCTTACCCCTTGTTGTTTATCAGGTAACAGTAGCAACATACCATTGATGTAGTGGACCAGCATGAGATTATACAGAATGTCCAAATAGTCTGGTTTTCTTGGGCTATCTTATGACAGAGGATGGGAGAGTTAACATAGCCCTGAAGCAAACCATAAGAGATACTGTTGTCTGTCTCATGAATGTGAGCTGCTTCTGATCCAACTGCCCAGTAAGAATGGAAAAGAATGCATTCCCCAGGTCTTGGCCCCATCCAGATACCTGAAGTTCTGTTGACTTGCTCTAGCAGACTTACCACATCTACAGGAGATGTAACAGGGACTTCTACTTCGTTGAGTTGTGGTAGTATACTATAATCTTCCAGAACCCATTTGGCTTTTGTGAGGGCCAGACTTCATGGAAATATGATGGAAACCAATAGGGTTCTCCAAAGAAACAGAGCCAGTCTGTGTGTGTGTGTGTGTGTGTGTGTGTGTGTGTGTGTGTGTGTGTAGAGAGAGAGAGATTGAGATTTTAAGGAATTAAATTGTGGGGTCTGTCAAGTTTGAAATATACAGGGAAGAGCCAGCAGGCTGGAGACCCGGGAAGAATAGTTTTAAGTCTGAGGGCTATCTGGAGGCAGAATTCCTTCTTCCTCAGGAGACTTGAGTCTTTCTTCTTAAGGCCTTTGACTGATTAGATGAGGCCCACCTGCATTCTAGAGTGTAATCTGCTTTACTCAGAGTCTACTGACTTAAATGTTAATTATGTTGGACCAAGCAACTGAGCACTATAGCCTAGCCAAGTGACACAAAATTAAACATCACACCCCTGCATCTTTAGGTTTACAGATGGCATTAATCTCTGCCTTTCCTCCTGAAATGTGTTGGGTTTTTTTAGTTACTCTGTTGGATAAGAGGTAAAAATGGCAGCTTCAGAGGCTTCCACTCGCTTCCATATTATGACAACTCCAGAATGCCATCATGGAATATGCTTTTTAGGACCATTCCTGGTACCTATTGGTAAGATGGGAATTGAGTGGATCTGAAGCAAGCCCTCATCTGATCCTATGGTGGCGCTGTAGAGCTAGATGGCCCTTCCTAGTTATCCTAGCTTGGGGAAGAGAGGCCAGTGGTACCCCTTCATCTTCTCATCTTGGGATCCAATCAGCTCCCTTTGGTTGAGGATAAGTCTGAGAGAGACTGTAAGAGAGGGATCCAGCTGATTTTCCCAGCAGCTAGTGGAATGAGTACCTTGGCTCTTTAGCTCATCTGCTTTTTTAAAATGTCAGTTGTATTGAGATATAATTCACATACCATAAAATTCAGTGGTTTTTAGTATATTTACAGAGCTGTGCAACTGTCACTACAATCTAATTTGACATTTCCATCAGTCCAAAAACATCCTTGTTAGCAGTCCCTAGCTCCCGTTCCCCACAGGCAACCCCTAATCTGTTTTCTGCTTCTATGGATTTGTCTGTTCTGGACACTTCACATAAATGGAAACATACAGTATGTGGTCTTTTCCATATCTGCTTTTAAAATGCAGTTTGAGGGGCGCCTGGGTGGCTCGGTCGGTTAAGCATCCGACTTCGGCTCAGGTCATGATCTCACAGTCCGTGAGTTCAAGCCCCGCATCGGGCTCTGTGCTGACAGCTCAGAGCCTGGAGCCTGTTTCAGATTCTGTGTCTCCCTCTCTCTCTGCCCCTCCCCTGTTCATGCTCTGTTTCTCTCTGTCTCAAAAATAAATAAACATTAAAAAAAATTTTTAAAAAAATAAAATAAAATAAAATGCAGTTTGACTCTCACAATTTAGCTGAATGCTTTCACTACCATGTTTTAATGGAGAATCAAAGAGTAAAGATGATTACACAGAATTTAGCAATTTTTTTGAACATGTCACCTAATATTTTGTCTCTTACACATGCCTATAAGCAAAAATTCCAGTGCATTCTTTTCCTCAAGAGAAAGCAGTAGCAAATACTTTTTTTTTAATTAAAAAAAAAATGTTTTTATTTATTTTTGACAGAGAGCAAGAGAGAAAGAGCGCAAGTGAGCCAGGGAGGGGCAGAGAGAGAGGGAGACACAGAATCCAAAGGAAGTCTCCAGGCTCTGAGTTGTCAGCACAGAGCCTGATGCGGGATTGAACCATGAGATCATGACCTGGGCCCAAGTCGGATGCTTAACCTACTGAGCCACCCAGATGCCCTGCAAATACTATTTTTTAATTCCTCATATTACTCAAGCCATTTGGCATCTCTGAAATTCCTGAAAGTTTCATAGATAAACCCTTAGAGAAATATAAGGTCTTTTTGGCTAATCTCAATTCTTAGCCCCAAAATATGAGTCCATAAATGTTATTTCTAGCAAATCTACAAAAATGTCCGCATTTTTTGTCCTTTGTCTAAGCAAAGCTGAACAGTGGTCAAATCCTGTGAATTTAGAACCATCTTAATGATGAATATGAAATATTCAGGTTAAAAAAAAACCTTTACTTTTACTGGAGCCACAAGATAATAGTATTTTCTTCTTATTTGCATTAATTTTATAGAAAACTAGAAAATCCAGGCATTAATACTCAAATACTTGTGGAATGAAAAAAGGTGGTAGAATGAGTGAATTCTAATTGTTAAGATGTTAGTCATATCTGGAAAATCTGAATCTGAATACATTTGTCTAATTTTTTTCTTATTGTTCTCTTAGTCAAAGTTAAAACCTAAACATTTGTTGAAAGAATACAAGACAGATTCTTACCTGGAAAATAATGGATGAGTTGTTGAGGGCAGGGTTACTGGTTCTCACCTGGGCAGGCAGTCAATGTTTACATGATTTTGTAAAAACTTAGTTCCATGAAGCAAAGTATATTAAACTGGAGTTAGGGAAGCAAGGTGTGGCCTCGGCTCTGTGGCTAACTTTTGATTCACAGTAAAGTCTGATGCATAGTTTTGTATGTTTTGTTTCTGTATTTGTCTTTCAACTTGATGTATTTAGAATTCTTGGGAATAGAAACCCCTGGTTTCTATTTCTTACCTAATCCTAGGTAAGAAATAATGACAACTAAGTTTTATTGATGCAGGTATACATTCCTTTATTCAACCAATGTTTTTTGACTACCTCCTGTGTGCTGGGAGATTAAAAGTGAATAAGCTTAGTCCTTGTCATCGATTTATTCCTACAGCTTATGAAACACAGCATGGTAAGTCAAAGGCCCAGAAGGCAGGAGACACGAGGTTAGAGCACCCCTCTCTCCTACTGGCTGTATAATCCTGGGTGTGTCACTCAGCGCCCTGCCCCTCTGTTTAAAATGGAGAGAGAGTTTGAGTGCCTGGATTTGCTGAACCTCAGTGAATGTTAACTGTAGCCTCACTTCCTTTAACTGCTGGATTTAAGACAAATAGAAATTTTAAAACTGAGAGTGAGAAATTGATCCTTGAAAGAAGCTTCTATTCTTTTCTCATGTAAAAATGGACTATGATAGGAAAAGAAGTGGCTTTTTTGAAGGAACATAGGATCTGAACTCTTAGGCATTCAGTTTCAGAAAAGGAGTAAGTCTCCTTAGTATGCCGCCCAGGGTATGGGTTCATGTATGTTTGTGTGACTTGAAAGCCATATGTCCTTGAATCTTTATAGAATTCAAAGAACTTACCATAGATATTATCTTTTTTTTTTTTTTTCCTTAGATAGATAAAAGCCCAGAAGGACAATTCACTCAGCTAATGACATTGCCCAAAACCTTACAACAACAAATAAATCATGTTATGGACCCTCCTGGAAAAAACAGAGATGTGGAAGAAACTTTATTACAAGTTGCTCATGATCCAGACTGTGGAGAGGTGGTGCGACGAGGTATGTTTATGAATTTAACGTTGAGGAAGTGCTGGCCGTGGGTAAAAAGCAAACTTTGTGACGGAGACATATTCTTTATTCTTTTTGCTTAATTGAGATCAAGAGACAGATTGTCTCAGGGAAGAAGAAAGCACTAACAATCTGGGGTTTTTCCAAATCTAAATTGTCATTTGTTTGAAGCAGGGTGGCGTAAGTACTTCTGTTTTCAGATTCCTGGGTCCTAAATCACTGTCAAAGGGGGAAACAATGTTTGTTTTGGTTCCAAGAGCATAACTTCTAGAAGTTATTCCAAAGACTCCTCTGTGTTCTTCACGGTGGTCTGAGAAGGAAGGAGACTGGTAACTTTTAGTGCTTTTGTAACATCAGGAATACAGTTTTCATCAGCCAACTCCCCTTCGATGTGTCTCTGTGTGTTCACTAGATTCCCTCTGATGTGGCCCGTAATATGTTCCACATATTATCCCCAGAGCCTTCCTCATGTTTACCCAAAAATCTTATCTTCGGAGATCCACTTCCTTTTGGAGGTGTTAAAGATAATGTAGAAAGACAGTCAGTAAAGAAATAGTTACGATTGAAAACAACTCCCTCCCCCACATACCATGTTTTCCTGTTTTACTGAGTACGTATTTTATGAACTCCTCAAGGATGCGGGCTCCTGCGCTAGATGCTCTTGACCGTGACGGTACTGAGCGTTAACTCCAGTGGGCGGACCCACGTACTCTCTCGGGGACCTGCCCCGAGCTGTCAGAGCATGCATTCAGGTTACCATGTACCTATTCTGAAGATGAGTGAGGAGGCATATTGTTTGTTCTTTCCCACTTTAACATGATTCTGGTCACAGGAGTCCTGTATATGTTTTCAGAATGAAAGCTCTTCTCCTAGGCAGAAACTTTGGGGTTTTTCTTTTAAGTCATTTCAAATCTTGGGGTTGAGAACCAGCAGCCTTAAGCAGATTTAAAGTCATAAAATGACCTTTGAGGGTGACTTAATCCACCCCCTATTAATAAAGGTGAGGAGGACCAGGCCCAGAGGGGACCAGGCATTTGCTTGTGCTCACAAGTTGGTGACATGGCCGGCGGCTCCAGGCTTCTGGCCCTTAATCCTGATACCCTTCCCACTGTCATTCTGTGACACCAGGACAGAGATAGATTTGCTCATTTTACTGGATAACTGGAAAGAACATTTAGTTTTAGGTTTTAAAAGTGTTAAGATGACTAACATCTGACTTTTTTGGCCTCCTTGTTGGTTTTTTCTCACAGGGCTTTCAGCAATTGTGAGACCTTCTAGTATGAAACAGAGCACCAAAGGCATTTTCACTGCCGGTAAGAACTTTGGAAAATCTATGCTTGATGTGCCTCCTGGATTGAGTGGCCTCAGCACTCCTGATTAAAACATAAAGCTTTATCTGTATCCTGCAAGTACTTCTGAAGTGCTGAATTTTGATGGGCATGAACTAGGACATAGCAATGGCGTACAGACAGACAAAATGGAACTGTCATCTGGTCTAGAGAAGTCAAACCATGGGAGGTGATGTTGGAAGCCTTGCTCCCCTCTCAGTTCTCTGAACAACTCCTCATATACAGCTTGTCCCCTGGCTTTTGGATTTCTGAAAGTTACCTGTGCATATTGTTGCAAAAGCGGCAGTACCTTGCCCTTCCCCCCACTGCCTCTCTCCAGAGACCCGTAATGGGTGCTTTGTCTGCCCTGCCCGTTTTCTCTGTAGTGGGTGCATGCTGCTGCCTCCCTCCGTTTCAGTTCCAGGCATCATCTGTTGACTGCTCGCTCTGGCAGGTTAGAATTTGGCTCTCGCACCCACCCTGCCCCGCATACTCACCACTCCCATCCCTTGGTCCTAAGGTAGTTGCTTCGACGAAGTCAGTTGCCTGAGTTTACAGCATATGACTCTGCTATTGTGATTCATAGGTGAGCCACATCATACGCTTTGCTTTCCCTGCACCACTGTCTTTTCCCACGTAGATCATCTTCCGTGTCTTGCGAGAGGGATCCCGTCTCCTGACTCTTGTGCCTTTTGTTTTTGCGGTGCCCGCTCTCATTTTGGGGAAGCACGCCATCCAGTCATTTCCTAAGAAAGGATGCAAGGAGGCAACTCTGGAGACCGTATACAACTCGAAATATCTTTAGCTTACCCTCACATGGAATTGACACTTAGGCTGGAGAGAGATAGAAATCACTTTTTAAAGAATTTCAATATTATTATTCCAATTGTCTTCCCACTTGAGGATTGCTATCGAGGCCCAACACCATCCTGCTTCTCAGTCCTTCATGTGTGTTCTTTCTGGAAGCCGATTAGGTCTTCTCTTGCCCCAGGGCTCTAACATTTCTCAGGGATATACTTTGATAATGAATCTGTTTTTATCTATTTTACTGGGTACTCATTGCCCTTTCATTTTGGAAACTCAGAAAAAAAGAATATAAGAAAATGTTCTTTTATTGTTGCTTTAAGTTCTCATCTGTTTTCTCTCTTCTCTTTCTGGAACTCCTTTTTTTCAGATTTTGGACTCCTTTGGTTTTGAAGAGCCCTTTGGTTTTCTTTCATCTGTGTTTTTGTTTTTATCTCTTTATCTTTTTGCTCTGCTTTCTGGGAGATTTTCTCAACTGTAGTTTCCAACCCTTCTATTGAGGTTTTTGTTTGTGCTATTATATGTTTTAATTTCCAGGAGCTCTTTCTGTTTTGTTTTGTTTTGTTTTGTTTTTTATTCTCTGAATGTACATTTAAAAACATTTTTTTTTAAACATCCTGCTGTTGTCTTATGGGCCTAAGCATTTGAACATAGCTTTGAATATTGCTACACTGCCCTCCAGAATGATTGTATCAATCTATAGTCCTACTAGCAGTAAAGGAGAGTTCTCATTCCCCCCCATTTTCTCCAGTACTTGGTATTGTCAAATGATGGACTTTCCTAGTTCAGTCTTTTGTGATGTGACCATCTACTGAGCCTCTCTCATGTGCTAGCCATGCAGGATACAGAAGTGAACACAACACCATCCTGCCTTCAAGGAGTTCATAAACTAGATGTATAAATTTGCAGTAACAAGGGATAGATGGCACAGAGCTAACCCAGAGAAGCGAGTAATCTTCCAGCCTGATTCTGATCCCTGGGCTGAGATTGCCAGGAAGCTGGTGTGGTCACACCTCTTAACCTCTCACCCCAGCTGCCTGGATACCCAACACAGTGTTTGGCCTCGAGGACACAGTGTTGCCTTTCTGAATCTTTGGGAAGATTCAGCCAAAAATTCAACAAAGATTTAGTAGCACATGTGCCAAATCTACTCAGCTAAAGATTTTGCTACCACTCAGGAGTGTATAGCTTTGCATTTCCAATTAAGATATTTAATCTATGATCCTGCTGGCTTATCCTAGCAAGGTGAAGATGAGGCGTCTTTGTTTGCTTGGGTGGTTCAGGCTATTAATCTGTGATTTGCATGATTGCAGCTTCTTGGGTGGGGCTGAATGCTTTATTTTTTTTTATTTTTTTTTTATTTTGAGCCTCTTATGCTTTAAAGAATTATTAGATTCATGGATTTTTTTTTTTAGTTGTGATCATGTTTTAAAATGTTTCTTTTAGAAATTAAATTAAAATTTTTACAGATGAAAGGACAGGATGTCTGGGATTTGCTTCAAAATCAAACATGGTGGAGGGAAGTGGGTAAGGGGTAGATAACACCAGATTGGCCATGAGTTGATATATTGTTGAAGCTGGGTGAAGAAATGAGACATACTGTAATATTCTATTATAGTTTGAATTTTTCTCTAATAAAGCATTTTTCTAAATCCATCATCATCTTGAGCATCAACCTGAAATGAATCTTTGGTCCTCTTTCCACTCATTCTTTCCAGTGGCCAGCAGAGGGCAGTGGGTGACACCTAACAGAAGCCACAGCCCGGTGTTTCCTTGTGGCCGTTCCTAGTGCCCAGTGCTGGTTCCCCTGAGTGCTCACTGCCTGCTTCCTTTTCCTTTCTAAAGATGCCTTATCGGATTGTGGAAGCCCAGAGTAACAGAATGTATGCAGCCTGCTCTGAGGGTGCAGAAATTGTGAAAAGTGTTGGGCATCCCTTCAAGGTCTATGGGTTTACTGACCTCACACTCTGGCTTCTCTGGTTTTACGGTGGTTTGGGGCTGTGATGAAGGCAGCCCAGGCCAAGGGCAGGGGTTTATGAGCCCCAGAGACTAGGGTTCATATTCCAACTTAAGTACTGTGCCTTGGGCAAGTTACCTAATTTTTCTGAGTTTTAATTTCATAGGGATAATTAAACCTGCCTCACCAGCTTGTGAAAATTACATCGTAGGATATATAAACACATCCAGCACTGTGCCTGGTCTTTCCCTTTTTGCTATTATCACCTAAAAGGTTTCGTGACCCCTCCTTAGAATATGCGTCTTTGCACTGTCATATTCAGATGGCACGAGCCCACCCATTAACCAGGTCTCCAGTGGGAGTAAACTACAAACAAAAGGGCCTGAGTGGCTGGTTTACTGTTTGTCTTCCCTCTCTTTTCACATCAAGGTTCTGAACCTCTATGCTTCTGTACATTGTTCTTTAGAAGTCCTTTTGTTGTGGTCATGGCTGTTGTTCTGCTTGCTGCACTAAGACAAAATCCACCAAGTCCTACCTGTGTTCAGTTTTTCAGCTAGCTGGTGCATCATGTGCAGGTGAGAATCCCAGCGTATTTGATGGAGTTTGTATTCGTTATTAGCCATTCTCATGCCTCCCTTCATAGCCTCCCACTGGGGGGGAGGGGTGAAAAGGAAGGTTCAGACTTCCCCCTTAGCTAATGAATACCTTTTATATTGAAATATGCTTAGCTTCAGAGGTACATAGCTAACCAAGGAGCTAAGCTTCGGGTCAGAAGACCTGGACTTGTGTTGCAGTTATTCATTTGTTGCCTCTGTAACCTTGGTATGTTAATTAGCCCTTCTTCCTTGAAATGGAGGGGTTACTAATACCCAGCTCAGTACATGTTCTGAGAGGGTCCAGTATGTACCTAGTAGGTGCTTTATAAACTTGGGTGAGTCTAGGTCTAAATTTCACTCTATTCCTAGGAAAGATAGAGGCCAGGCATCTATAACCAGCCCAGAGGATTGCCTTTTCTAACAAACTGTTCGATAGCACGATTGCCTGTTTTCATGTGGTCTTACTACCTCCAAAGCCAAACACTGTTTTCCCCTTTTAGACTAACTCACCAGCAGCTCAGGAGAAGTGAAAGGCCATTTAGTCTCCTGATACTGGCCTGCTCCTCTTTTCATGGTGGCAGCAGATGGCATCACATCTCAGACTGGTCACAGAAGACCAGCTAAGCAACCTCTCATATTCTTTTTTTTTTTTTTTTTTTTTTTTGAGAGAGAGACAGAGCACAAGCAGGGAAGGGGCAGAGAGAGAGGGAGACACAGAACCCGAAGCAGGTTCCAGGCTCCAAGCTGTCAGCACAGAGCCTGATGCAGGGCTCGAACTCGTGAACCACAAGATCATGACCTAGGCCGAAGTCAGACGCTTAACCAAGTGAGCCACCCAGGCGCCCCACAATCTGTCATATGCTGATCAGCAGCAGCCTTCCCGTTAACAACCTGCTTCAGTATTCTGGTATGGGAATAAGAGAGAGATGGTGGAATATAGTGATGAGAAGTAAGCAGAAGCCAGTGAAGGGGGGCCTGAAAAGCCAGGCAGAGGAATTCAGAGTTTATTTTGAGGGCAGAGGGAAGCCACTGAAGGATTGTAGCAAGACCTCGATGGCTACAGAGAATAGAGAAGAGAGGGAAAGGAGATAAAGCTATTGCTCGGGAAACTGATTAGCTCTGGTTGCAGCCAGTCAGTGGAGGAGTTAGGCAGTCTGAACTCAGGTCATTGCAGGCAGAGAGGAGAGATGTACACAATATTGAGAGGGCAAGTTACCTGTTCCAGATGATTGGAGGGACATGGGAAGTGAAGGAGAGAGAGGAGTCAAACAGAACTCCCAGGTTTCTGGCTTGGAAAGCAATGGATGTTGCTGCCATTCCCAGAGGTGGGGGCAGTCAGGGAGGATGATGAGTTTAATTTCTGAAATCTTGCTTTATTTTTCCCCACCTCACTTCCTGGTCAGTCATAATTGACTCTGGAGACAGATACCTATTTACCTCTCTAGCTTCAAAGGATTCAACTGAATTAACTAAACAAGGTTTAGTCTTGTTCCTAAAAAGTTTCTGACATACCTGAGGGGTTCCTTACCAGCCCTTTCCTGGAACATGATAGAATGATCATTGATTATCCTCTGCTTCTGATTTCTTATTACTAAAACACTTCTTCCATTTTTTGGTACCTACATATTAAATAAGAAGAACGTATAATAGTTATGGGGTTTTTTTTTTTCCAGCTTATTATTTAACCCAAGAGTCCTTAAAATAAGTTGTACTTCTGCTTCAAGAGATTTTCTTCGTAGATAATGTCTATGGTTGGAAAATAATTGGAAGACTGTTTGGGGGCTTGCTGATTTTCCCTCATAAATATCTGAAAAGTAGAATTATGGGAACGGAGAGCCCTCTCACAACCTACTCCTGTCTCTGTCTCACATTGCTTCCTGGAGAACCGTGTCTGTCATCAGACCCGTCTTGTTTAAAGTCACATAGGGATTCATGGTCTTACATGTGAGTAACTTTGCTGCAGGTCACATGGAACAAGCTAGAAATCAACAGAAGTAAAACCTTAGGAGCCATATGTTGAAGTAGATTTCTATATGCTTCCAAAACAGGTCTGACTTTAGATACTAATCAAAATCCATAATGACTCACTTTAGGTAGATAAGAATCTGTCTAAAGACACGGTATCTAAAGAGATATTCCATCTTTATCCTTTGGAGAAGGAGCAAAGACAATGACGGTGGTTCTAAATGTCTTCCCCCAAGACACATTCTAAATACAGACTTCCTAAATCACCATCCTTTTCTATAGAAAGAGAGAAGAAACCAAAAGTAGACTTAAGGTAAGCCAAGTAGAATTCTGTGGATTGTAAACTGTAAGAGCAGAAACCATAACTGTTGTCCATACCAGTATTCCCAACAGCTAGCTCGGTGTCTAGTATTATATAGATGCTCAATAAATACTGGCTCAGTGTATTTCAGTGACCGAATAAATCAAAGATTCGAGGCTTTTGGTAGTAGAAAAAAGATCTCCATATGTACAGAAAATGCATATATCAGAAATTTGGTGAATTTTCACAAAGTGAACACTCATGAACCTAGACCCAGATGAAGAAATAGAACAGAACCATCCCCCAGACGATGTGCCAGTCAAGGTCACTGTTCCTCCAGTAGTAACTAGTGTTTGACTTCCAATGCCATGCTTCTGTTGTGCCCATTTTGAACTTTAAGCAAATATGTAGTCTCCTGTGTCTTTCACTCCCCATTAGATCAATGAGATTCAACATGGTGGTGGGAGCAGCAATAGTTCATTTATCCTCATTGCCACGAGCCCACTGTATGATTATACCACAGTTTACCCACTCTATGTTAATGGTTTCTTGGGTTGGTTCCACTCTGGGGCCATTATAGGTAGTGCCACTGTGAATGTTTCTGTACCTGCCTTTTGGTGAGCAAACCTGTGCATTTCTCCTGGGTGCATACTTAGGGGTGGAATTACAAGATCATAAAGTATGTGAATGTTCAACTTTGGTAATACTACCCAATAGTTGTCCAAATTACACTCCCACTAACTGAGCTCCTGGTGCAGCTCCTCCTTACTTGATACTATTTTTTTTTTTCATTTTAGGCACCCTGAGGGGTGAGTAGTGGTATCATATTGGAGTTTTAATTTACATTTTTCTGATGGCTAACGAAGCTGGGCGTTTGTTCCATGTTTATTTGGATATCCTCTTTTGTGAAGTGCCTATTCTAGTTTTTTTGCTCATTTTTCTACTGAATTGTCTATCTTTTCATGTTTTTCATTTTTTTTTAATGTTCATTTTTGAGAGAGACAGAGACAGAGAGACAGAGCACGAGCAGGGGAGGGGCAGAGAGAGGAGACCCAGAATCCAAAGCAGGCTCCAGGCTCTGAGCTGTCAGCACAGACCTGGATGTGGGGCTCAAATTCACAAGCCGTGAGATCATGACCTGAGCTGAAGTCGGACGCCCAACTGAGTGAGCCACCCAGGTGCCCCTGAATTGTCTACCTTTTCTTACTGAATTCTCTGTAAAGTCTGGATACAGGTCTTTTGTCTGATATGCATAGTGCGAAAGTCTCCCACGTGGTGGTTGTCACTTCACTATCTTGATGGTGTATTTTTTTTTAATTTTATTTAAATCCAAGTTAATTGTATATAGTGTAGTAATAGTTTCAGTAGAATTTGGTGATTCTTCACTTACATATAACATCCAGTGCTCATCCCAACAAGTGCCCTCCTTAATGCTTATCTCCCATTTAGCTCATGCCCCCACCCACCACCCCTCCAGCAGCCCTCAGTTCTCTGTATTGAAGAGTCTCTTATTGTTTGCCTCCCTCTCTGCTTATACCTTACTTTTCCTTCCTTTCTGTTTTATTTCTTAAATTCCACATATGAATGAAATCATATATTTGTCTTTCTCTGACTGACTTATCGCTTAGCATAATACACTGTAGTTCCATCCACATTATTGCAAATGGCAAGATTTCATTCTTTTTGATTGCTGAGTAATATTCCATTGTATATATACAGAACAGCAAAACATGGCTACATGGTGATGCTCATGTACTTTAGGTATTCTTTATCCGTCTTCTTTATCCATTCATCAGTGGATGGACTCTTGGGCTCTTTCCATACTTTGGCTATTATCAATAGTGCTGCTATAAACATTGGAGTACATGTGCCCCTTTCAATCAGCACTCCAGTATCCTTTGGATAAATACCTACTAGTGCAGTTACTGGGTCACAGGGTAACTCTATTTTTAATTTTTTTGATGAGCCTTCATACTGTTTTTCAGAGTGGCTGTACCAGTTTGCATTCCCACCAGCAGTGCAGAAGTATTCCCCTTTCTTCACATGCTCACCAACATCTGTTGCTTCCTGAGTTGTTCATTTTAGCCTTTCTGACAGATGTGGCATGGTATCTCTTTGTGGTTTTAATTTGTATTTCCCTGATGATGAGAGATGCTGAGGATCTTTTCATGTCTGTTAGCTATCTGGATGACTTCTTTGGAAAAGTGTCTATTCATGTCTTTTGCCCATTTCTTCACTGGATTATTTGTTTTTTGGGTGTTAAGATTGATAAGTTCTTTATAGATTTTGGATACTAACCCTTTATCTTATATGTCATTTGCAAATATCTTCTCCCATTCTGTCAATTGCCTTTTAGTTTGTTGATTGTTTCCTTCACTGTGCAGAAACTTTTCATTTTGATGAGGTCCCACTTGTTCCTTTTTGCTTTTATTTCCCTTGCCTCTAGAGTCATGTCTAGTAAGAAGTTGCTGTGGCCAAAGTCAAAGAGGTTGTTGCCTATTTTCTCCTCTAGGATTTTCATTGTTTCTTGTCTTACATTTAGGTCTTCATCCATTTTGGGTTTATTTTTGTGTATGGTGTAAGAAAGTTGTCCATGTTAATTCTTCTGCATGTTGCTGTCCGGTTTTCCTAACACCATTTGCTGAAGAAGCTGTCTTTTTTTCCATTTTCTTTCCTGCTTTGTCAAATGTTAGTTGGCCACACATTTATGGGTCCATTTCTGGGTTCTCTATTCTATTCCATTAATCTCTGTGTCTCTTTTTGATTACAACTTTGTAATACAGCTTGAAGTCTGGAATTGTGATGCCTCCAGCTTTGGTTTTCTTTTTTAACATTACTTTGGCTATTTGGGGACTTTTCTGGTTCCATACAAATTTTAGAATCATTTGTTCTAGCTCTGTGAGAATGCTGGTGTTATTTTGATAGGGATTATATTGAATGTGTAGATTGCTTTGAGTAGTATTGACATTTTAATAATATTTGTCCTTCCAATCCATGAGCATGGAATATTTTTCCATTTCTTTGTGTTTTCTTCAATTTCTTCTATAAGCTTTCTATAATTTTAAGTGTATAGATCCTTTACTCGATGGTATCTTTGGATGAAAAGATGCTCTTAATTTTTTTCAGTCCAGTTTATCAATGTCCTTTATGGGAGCAGCTTTTGTGCCCTGTTTAGGAAATGTTGCCCACTCCCAACCTCATGCACTGTTATTCTTCTACCTGAACTGCAGTTAGAATATTAAGGCCGAAAGAATTCTTTGTTCCAATCTGTTGGTTCTTAACCTTCTGCAAATCCTGGCTCCCTGTGAAAATCTGACAAAAACTGCACACTCTGCACAGAAATGCACACGTGCACACAGACAGCAAACTTTCCTACAGTTTCCTCCTCACTTTCCTACAGACTGACGTTGTTAGAGAACCCTGAACTAGTCCAACCAGTCTTTTTGCAGATGGGAAAGTCAAGGTGCAGAGAGAGTGAGTCACAAACTGTAAGTTTGTGGTCCAGCTGCAACTAGATTTCAGGTCTCTTGACTCCTATTCCAGTGCTCTTTCTAACACAGTTCCCTCCTGCAGTCTTTCTGAGACTCACTCTGTCAGAGCCATCAAAGGGAGAGACTGTTTTCAACGAAGAGAGGTTTCTGTGCAGTAGCAGCAAAACATGGCTACATGGTGACGCTCATGTACTTTAGGTATTTACCTTAAATGTTATGCTCCAAGGAGTCTGTACGTAAGGTTTGTGAAGTTGCGCTGGGACTTAACCATGGTTGATGCGTCTTCCTCTAGCTGTGACTCAATGCCCTGGGGTTGCTATGTTGAACCTTACTGTATGCACCACCTGTGTTCTGCTTAGTGTCTTGATTGGCTCCGGCTGGAATATTAAAAAAAAGAACCTTACGTAATAAGTTTCCAGTCTCAATGCTCAACTGGGTGAGGTTCACCAAAGTGGTTGCTCCAGGGAGAAAATTAAAAGAGGCGGAGGCAGAGAAAGGAGCTCTGAGTTTCTTGACTACGCTATGTCAGTTTGCAAATAATCACTAGAAAAGCTGGGCCAGAGTTTATAGAAGTATTCGCTAACAATTTTCCTGATATGCTGCCTTTTTACCCACCACTGCCTGCAGTAGCTTCTTTGAAGGTTCTGAGTGGACTGGGCAGCTTCCAGGTAATACACCCAGGTATTTTCAAGAGACCACTCAAACCCCCATAGTAGGAGTCTCCAGAGTTAATCCTATTACTCATCCACAAAGCTTAAGGTGCACTGTCAGAAGTGTGTGTTTCAGACTTGCAACACACACCACAATTTGTATCTCATGATGAAAAAGACTGTTGGAATCTTTGGGCCACACCCTGAAACACAGACTAAATGATCTCATCCTCAGCACAAAGGAAGTTGAGCCCATAATACCGTCTGCAAATTGGATCCTATTAGATCTGACAGACAAATAGCATCCCATTATTCTATCCCATTTTACTTCTGTCCCATTGGCCCCCAGAGAGCCTCTCCTCCGGTTTCATCAGGTACTTGTGATTAAGTAGGTGGGGAGCTAGAAGGTCACATATCTGGATGAGGTGCATCTGTCACATCATTTCAAAAACGTTTACCGAATACCTGCCATATGCCAGGCACTGTACTAGATGATGGGGATACAGGGACAAATGAGGCATGCTCCCTGTCCTTAAGGAGCTCCCAGTCTAGGCAGAGGGACAGCTCAGTAAACTGACAAGCACCACGCAGTGTGGTAAGTGCTGTACGCATGACCAGCACAGGTGCTGTGGGACCAGGAGGAGCAGCATCTGAATCGGCCTGGGGCGTCCAGGAAGGCACTTCTGCAGAAGGAATCTGAAAGGGGGATGGAGTGAACAGACGGATAAGGATGGAACTGATACCTGTTCTGGGCAGGCCGGTGGGGTACTCAGTGACACAGTGGCAGGGAACTGGGGGTGGTTGGGATGCAGGCACTGGGAGTCAGAAGGGGGGCTGCGGATGTCCATTTACATGCAGCGTTTTGTCTTTGTTTTCCTTTCTCGTTTTTATTTTTTTATTTAATGTTTTATTTATTTTTGAGACAGGGAGAGACAGAGCATGAACAGGGGAGGGTCAGAGAGAGAGAGGGAGACACAGAATCTGAAACAGGCTCCAGGCTCTGAACTGTCAGCACAGAGCCCGACGCGGGGCTCGTACCCACGGACCGCGAGATCATGACCTGAGCCGAAGTCAGCCACTTAACCGACTGAGCCACCCAGGTGCCCCATCCTTTCTCGTTTTTAAAAGAGCTACTGAAGTCAAAGGCTGACGATAGACTCAATAGGCTCGTAACTCGAAAGATTCACTTATCCCATTAACTCAGGTACCTTTGGCATTCATGTCACTGTGGCAGTAATGCCTAAATCAGAATCTCTCCCCCTTATGTTGACCATGGTGATCCTTAATCATCTTCGGCTCCCAGGGTCTCCTGGGCCCCACCAATCAGCCCATCACTGCTGCCTTCCAAAGACAGGTCTCTGATGAGAATATCATGGAAGCTCTAGCAGAGTATCTGGTCATCAAGCCCCAACTTTCTAACCATCTCTTCTTTTTGTCTTTTAGGCATGAAGAAAACAGTGGTTTATAGTTCACTAAAACTACACAAAATGTGGAAAGGATGGCTGAGGAAAACATCCTGATTTTGCTTGCTTTTATATATGTTATGTGTAGTTGAATAAAGTGATCCTTTTTGACAGAACAGCGTTTGTCACTTTGACGCACTGCTTGAATTTGAAGATACCTTGGTTTGTATAATATTTGATTTTGAAACGTATGTGTTAGACATTTATCCAGGGGAGACCCAAATGCCTTTGAGGACTTACCATGAGAAGAGAAGAATCCTCTTTACATACAAAACCATCTGTGTCCTGCTCACATAGGAGCTTTAGCTGTGGTCTGCGTTTTGGTACGTGAGAGTCAGTGAACGGAGAAATTATGCGTACAGTTGTGGACATGCAGCCCACGGGTGACAAGCAGGGAAGTGTGGCTACCTCTGTCTCTGAAGTCTCCTCTTCACCTGGCTTTTTCCATTGAGAGCTCACAAGTGTCATGTCAACATTTTCCTAGACCTAGGCTTTTTACATTTCTCTTTGTTCTCCTAGAAGGTGTATGACAGTGACTTGTGGGTGAGGAGCCTGTGACCATCACTTGCAGAGCCTTCCCTATCGTAACAGGAATGTTTGAGTAATAGGCAACCCACCGCAGAGGGCTTTGAACACAAACAATACATTAGCTCAAAGAACTGAAAAGCTAACAGTGTGGTGGGCTTCAGGGTTGGTTTGATCAGCAGGTTGACAGGATCGCTCAGGACTGTTTCTCTCCAACTCTTCTCTCTGCCTTTTGTGGTGTTGGCCTTATGCTGAGGCTGGCTCCCCCTCATAGTTCTGAGACTGCTGGCAACAACTTCAAGGGCTATATGCTTCCCCATTTGCATTTGGGGAGACAGACCGGGTTTCCTTCAAACTTCCTCTTAGAAAAGCAAGAAAACTTTCCAGCAGCTCCCAGCAGGCCTCCGTCTGGTTTCATGGGCCCTAAGTGGGTCACTTGCCCATCTCTGAGCCAGTAAGTACAGAAGCATGGCTGATAAGCTTAGGCCTGAACCACTTGCTCCAACCCAAGAGCCAGCTGTCCCTCAAGCTCATGGGATGTGGGGAAGGTGTGGATGCCAGGACCTTTCCTGATGAGGTGACCCAAATCCTCATTCCTGAAGGAGCTGTGTCCTTATTGGATTGCTCTAGTTAACTCTTGTTAACTTTTACTGTTGAGCATGGCTCCAGGTTTTACGTATTGAACAGTGAGAATTTGATAGCGCTTACTATTCTGCAGAACATTTCTCATGACTCTTATCTTCATAGCAATACTATCAGTAGGCACTATTATCCAACTTATAAATGAGGAAACTGAAGCTCAGGTTAAGTAATTTTCCCAAAGTCACACTGCTAGTTAGATGGGAAAGCCAAGATTTCAAATCCAAACATTTGAATAGTCTGAATCGAGCTCAGTGTTCTTAACCACTGTGCTATTCCACAACTGAGCACACAATAGGTGCTCACTAAAGGGTAGTGTTATTGTTGATATTACTTCCATTTGACTGATACCTGTCTTTTGGAGACTCTTTTATTCACTGCCCTGCAAAACTAACCAGTTAACTAAATAAAGCTTAAATAAAGAAATTTCTTTGATTTCTGTCCAGAATTCTTTAAAACACTGTTCCAAAATTTACAGTCATCTAATGAAAGGCCTGATCCCCAAAAGAGTGCTTCCTCACAAATTGAGAGTCATGGCTTCTAGTGATAACATTTCCCTTTATTACCCAGGTGACCTTGGAAAAAGCTTTGGATTTGGTGACCATAGCCTCATGATCAGATTCCAGGTCAGCTGTACCACAAATCAGCCAGGTGACATTGGGCCCTCTCTGAAGGAGTTGATGCTTGAGTGTTCACACTCCGCTCGAAGGTGAGCAGGCTTTGGGAGACTGGAGAAAACATAGTTGGCTAAGACCATAAATACAACACTATCCAACACTGGTGGGCTGCCTTGGCCCACAATCATATGTCAGAACCCAAGTGACGCCTAGATGAATGTCAGAATGTCCATGTGGTCAGAGATATTCCTTCATACTTTGTCACAGAACTTCTTAGTAATTCTGTAGCTCCCTGGGGGGTTGCTGAGGGGTCTCTATGGCCAGAGTCTTGGATTGCACTACCAGCTCAATCATGAATTCCTTTTAGGTACTATGTGGCCGATGTGTCTTCAAGTCCCATGTCTCCCTCCTGAGCCTTGCCCTTCTGTTGTCCTGGAGCTGGCCGTCACCTTTAACAACCAGATACCACTGCATTAGACTCAGAGAAGATGCTCATTGCTCTAGACACTGTCCTACCAAAAAGTTACTGAGCTAGTCTAACCCACAGAAATGCCCGTTCTCCAAATCCCAACTTGTGGTAAGGAGCAAATGAATTAGTTTTATAGGCACAGGTGGGTATCTGTGAAAGTACTTTTAACAAGTGAAGGATTGAACGGAACAGGGAAAATGACCTGACATTTCTTCAAGGCCGAAACACCAGGTGTGATACATGAACTGCTTCATTTAATCCTTAGGCTACTTCTACAACATAGATATGAGCCCCAGTTTTTTACAACCAAGGAAACCCAGGGTAAAGAAGTTAAATAACAGACCCACTGGCCCATGGCTCCATAACTAGTACATGGCTAAGTTGGGACTTGAATTCAGGTCTGTCCCACTCAAAAGACTATTCTCCAGTATCACATTCCACTTCAGGTCTTGCCCGTAAGATGTGGATAATCCCTGGATTGTCCAGATTATTTCTATGATTATTATCAGTTATCACTGGCCATGGAGCTAAAGACACCTGGTATGGTTTTTTTTACACCATTTCTGTTTCTTCTGAGATCAAGTGGAACAATAGAAAATTCCTTCCTAGAATGAGCTGCTTCTGGAGAGATGATGCATGATATGTCAGAATTTATGGTGAACTTGGGAGACCATTTATACTCTTTCACTTTACAGGTGGGACAAGTAAGTCCCAGAGAGGCGGTGACTTCCAAGGTCACATATATTTGTCGACAGCCTGTACTAAAACTTGCCTCTCTACGTCCTACTTAATTCCCCTTTCACTTAAGCCTGCTATTCCACCCACCCAGCATGCAGGTAAATTATAACAAGGCCTTGGATTTCAGTAGCTTTTACAAGATAATGAGGAACAAAATCTCTCAGCTCAATATTATTTTCAAAAATTACAGGACACCCGACCTAAATGTAACTTCTAACCCTTAACTTGAGTTTTATTGTCCTCAATCCCTTCTTGTATAACTAACCTACTCTAACAGTTGGGCAACAGATACAGGAAAGTCTTTCCCTGGGATTTCAGGTTAAAATGGGTTATGTGGAAATAGATTGGAGGTTATGGCAAGTGAAAAAGCAGGAAAAAGGCTTAAATCTCTCAGGGAGGAGAATTTAATTCAACTGGTATTAATTCAATATTGCTAAGCAATGTTGGGTTGGAGGGAGAAGGAATGTGCTGAGTTGACCATACTTGTGATCCTGCCCTCAGTAAGCTTACGGTATATCAAGTAGGGAGGACAGAATTTATCCTCATAACACAAGATGAGAAGGGATCATTGCATGAAGACCAGTTCATTCATTCATTAATTGAGTCATTTAACAAATATTGTGTGTCAGGAACTGAAGCACCAATAATGAATAAGACACTGTCCCAAATCTAAGGATCTTACAATGCAGTGAAGCAGTCAGGTAAGTAAATTGGGAATTATATTCATCCAATAAATGCTTAACTATAGGGGTAACTATAGGGTGCTATGGAGATACATAAAAGTAACAGCAAATACTTGTTGAGCCCTTAGAATAGTGTCAGGCGCTATTTTAAACACTTGTCATAGATTTATTCATTTAATCCCCATCACAGCCTTATGTAATAGGGACTCTTCCTATTCCCTAATTTATGCCTGAGGAAACAGAGGCACAGAGGAGTTAGGCCTTGCATGCCATTTCAAAGCTGGTAGATGACAGCCAGGATTCAAAACTGGGCCATCAGTTTGCAGAGTCCTGCCTCTTAATCTCTTTGCTAAACTATCTTTCAATCACTTAGTGTTCATCCAGTCTGAAGAGAAGGACTAAGTGGTGTTCAGCCCGTTGCTTTATGAACAAGTAGGAGTTACCCTGCAGAGAAGGAAAGACTATCCCGGGCACAGGGAAGTGCTCGCTCAAAAGCCCTGAATGGAGACATCACAATGTGTTTAGGGAACTAAAGCTAGCTCAAGATGAATAAAATGCCAGGCAGATACTGTACAAAAGTGAGGCTAGAGAAATAACAGAAGTCAGATCATAAAAGGTCTCCTAAGGCCTCTTAGTGTTATTAATCATTATCCCTGGAGCAGTGGAGAGCCAGTGGGGGACTGGAGAGTGGCCAAATTGGGTTTGCATTTTATAAAAATCATTTTGTCTGCAACATGAAGAATGGACTAGAAGGGACAAGACCAATCATCCAAATGAGAGATAATGGCAACCTAGAGCAGACTCATTGAGAAGGGACCAAAAGGGACGAATTCAAGTGATGTTCAGGAAGTGGACTCAGTACAACTTGGTGGTTGAATATGAAGAAGGTGCCAGGGTTCTGGCTGGGACAACTGGGAGAATGGTGTGCTATTTCCCAAACTGGGGATTCAGGAGGAGGTGCAGATTTGGGGTGGCATGAAGACAGTGATAAATTCAGGTCTCGGCATGCTGAGTTTGGAATGTCTGTGGGAGATATTCAGTAGTCAGTTGGCCACACAGGTCAGAAGCTGGAAGTGTAACTAGGAGAGTTGGCAGGTAGTAGATTGTGGGAATGGACGAGATTCCCCTAGGAAGTCTATAGAGTATGAAGAGAAGAGAGCCAAGCTCACAACACCGGGAAACACCAACATGAAAGAGGCAGGGAAAGAAAGCTAAGGGGTGATGGACAGGTCAGAAGAACACCAAAAGAACAAGGTGTCGGGTCATACAGGGGACGGTGAGGAAGGATTAAATTGTATTACTGTTCCCCAGAATAATGTTTTCCTTCCCTGCAGTTCCCCACCCTATGGGAGGAGTAATTTTCTTCTCTCCAAGGACATCAGTTTGGCCTTATGACTTTTTTTGGCTAATGAAGTGGGAATGGGAGTGATATGTGTCACTTCTGAGCAAAATTTTAAGAGCCAGTCCAGAGTTTACCATGTCTCATTTTCCCTCTGCCACAGGACTGGCAGTATTCCAGATAGAGGCTACTCCATCGACCTGGGTCCTCATTCAGTTGGGAGGATCAAAAAAGGTTTCATGCATTCAGTTGATTTCTTAATTTTTGGCAAGGGCACCCAGACATAAATGAGGGAAAAATGATTTTTTTCAACAAACAGTGCTGGGACAAGCGGATATCCACATCAAGAGAATGAAGTTGAACCCTTACCTCCCACCATGTATGAAAATTATCTCAAATGGATCTAAGCCTGAATATAACAGCTAAAACTATAAAAGATGACTAAATCTTCATAACCTTGGATTAGTCCATGGCTTCTTAGACATGACACCAAAAGCACAAGCAACAAAAGAAAAAAAAATAGACAAATGGAATATCATCGAAATTTAAAACTTACGTGCTTCAAAGGACACCATCAAGAAGGTGAAAAGGCAATCCACAGAAAAATGAGAGAAAATATTTGCAAATCATATATTTAACAAGGTACTTGTACCTAGAATATATAGAAACACTTATAATTCAATAATAAAAAGATAAGTTACCATGTTTTAAAATGGGCAGAAGATCTGGATACACATTCCTGCAAAGAAGATATACAAATGGCCAGTAAGCACATGGAAAGATGCTCAACATCAGTCATCAGGAAAATGCAAATTGAATCACAACGAGATACCACTGTATACCCACCAGGGTGGCTATAATCAAAAGATAGAAAATAGCAAGCGTTGATGAAGGTGTGGAGAAATTGCAACCCTCATACATTGCTTGCGGGAATGTGAAATAGCACAGCTGCTGTGGAAAACAGGCTGGCAGTTCTTCAAATGGCTAAACATAGAGTTACCATATGATCCAACAATTCCACTTATAGCTATAGAGCCAAGAGAAATGAAAACATATGCCCACAAAAAACTTGTACAAGAATATGCATAGCACCATTATCCACAATAGCCAAGAAGTGGAAATAACCTAATATCCATCACTGATGAATGAATAAATAAAATATGGCATATCCCACACAATGGAATATTATTCAGCATTTAAAAAGATTGAAGGGGCACTGGGTGGCTCAGTCGGTCATCAGACTTTTGATCTCAGCTCAGGTCATGATCTCAGGGTTCGTGAGGTTGAGCCCCGCATCAGGCTCCGAGCTGACAGTGTGAAGCCTGCTTGAGATTCTCTCTCTCTCTCTCTCTCTCAAAATAAATAAATAAACATGTAAAAAAAAATAATGAAATACTGACAACATCCTACAACATGGATGAACCTTGAAAACATTATGCTACTATAGAGAGACAGAAATTAATTAATAGTTACCCGTGGCTGGAGATGGGTAATGGGGGGCTTGGGAGTGACAGCTAAGGAATGCAGGGTGCCTTTTTGAAAATGTTTTTGAAAATGCTCTACAAGAGGGGTGCCTGTATGGCTCAGTCAGTTAAGCGTTGACTCGGTTTCAGCTCAGGTCATGATCTCGTGGTTTCATGAGTTCAAGCCCCACATCAGGCTCTGTGCTGGCTGTGCAGAGCCTGCTTGGGATTCTCTCTCTCTCTCCCTCTCTCTCTCTGCCCCTCCTCTACTCATGCTGTCTATGTCTCTCTCAAAATAAATAAACTTAAAAAAAGAAAAAAAAGAAAAACATTTTAGAAAATGTTCTAAAAGTGATTTTGGTGATGGATGGTTGCACAACTGTGAATATACCATAAACCATTGAATTGTACTTAAAATTCAATACATAAATTTGAATATAAGTTTAAATACATAAATAGTAATTTATGTATTTAAAAATACATTTAAATTTATTTATAAATTAAATTAAATTATAAATTAAATACATTTAAATATATTTAAATTTGAATACATAAGTTTAAATACATAAATGGTAAATAGAATGGTATATGAATTATATATAAACCTTCAAAATGAAAGAAGGTTTCATGGAGGAGAAACCCTTTGAGATGGTCTTGAAGGAACGAGAGAAGTTGAGTGGATGGAGAAAGAGCAAGTAAGAACGAGCCTAAAGGCTGGAAAAGTAAGGAGGTGACAAAGAGCAGGTAGTAAGACATTTTTGGGTTTTTTTTTTTTTTCGCTTGAGAATTTAGGGTTTTGTCTGAGGGTCTCCCACCAGAGCTGTGTGTCATCTTTTAAGCCAAGCTAGACTTCAGGACAAGGAGACAAATCAAAGGGTATCACATTCCCTTTGTTCCCTCTCCAATGCTATGCCAAAGATAACCTGGATGTTAGCTACACTGCTTACCGTCCTCTACCAGAAGATAGGATTCCTCAGCCTGTCCCTGGCCCAGGGTTGCTCTCAGAAAGGTTGTTGGGACCTTTGAATTGAGAATCTACAAACCTCACTACATGAGGAAGCATGGCTAACAAGACGGGCTACAGTGACATCCACTCTTACCTCGTTTGTATATTGAGTGGCAGGTGGCAGGTTTCTCCCTATTTTCTTTTTTTACAGAAATTGGAGACCCAAGTATCGTTCCTAAAACCTGGAGCGACTTGTACCAGGGAACTTGCAGTCATTACATATTTTCCTCCTTTGTGCAGATAAATAGCCGATCATCTGACAAGAGGCCCACAGACTTCAGGGTCCTTGTGCAAGTATGACACAGAAAAATGTCAGTCTGTTAATACAGCTGCTGTCCTTATGAAGGGCAACCTAACACGGGGTAGAAGTTTTAGGAGGATTCCTCAGGAAATGGGCTCTGTGAAGGGAATCTGCTTGCAGGAGGGGTATGGAAGCATGCTCTCAAGAGTGATACCTGTAAGAAAGTGAGAGCAGAGGCATCTGGGTGGCTCAGTTGGTTAAGTGTCTGACTTTGGCTCAGGTCATGATCTCAGCATTTGCGAGTTCAAGACCCACATCTGGATCTCTGCAGTCAGCACAGAGTCTGCTTCAGATCCTTTGTCCCCCCTCCCCCCCCCCCCCCCCCAGCTCTCTCTCTCTTTCTCTCAAAAATAACAAACAGGGGCACCTGAGTGGCTCAGTCAGTTAAGCGTTCCACTCTTGATCTCGGCTCAGGTCATGATCTCACAGTTCATGTGTTTGAGCCCCACATTGGGCTCTGCATTGACAGTGTGGAGCCTGCTTGGAGTTCTCTTTCCCTCTCTCTCTGCCCCTACCTCACTTGTGCTCTCTCTCTCTCTCTCAAAATAAATAAATAAACTTAAAGAATTTTTAATATAAAAATAAATAATAATAACTAAACATTAAAAAAAAAAAGTGAGGGCAGCAGGATCAGGCAGAGGGACGAGTTGAGCTGGGATACAGCTGTAACAGGGGCCTCAGCTGTTCCTTCAGGAAGCTCTGGAGCTGGGTGGCTTTGCAGGGTGGTCCCAAACTGAGACAAGGCAGTCAGGACTTCTTACTAATGCAACAACAAGTTATTGGATGTGGGGCCTACCCTGATCAAGGCAACTTCCTTTGGCTGGTGGCAAAGCCCACAGAAAGACCCAACCGTGAACTGTCAGCTGGAGGAATGTTTGCTGTGTTTCTGGAGGGAATCTGAATGGTGCTGAAGTCAAAAGGGCCTTCTGGACCTTTTTCAGCTGATAAAACTTCAGAGCCCCCATAATGTAGAAGAAACATTCAAACATTAAATGTTTATATGTTAACACTCTTTTATTTTTTTAAGCTGGCTCCACACCCAGCGTGGACCCCAATGTGGGGTTTTAACTCACGACCCTGAGATCAAGACCTGAGCTGAAATCAAGAGTCAGATGCTTTGGATGGAACTGGAGGGTATTATGCTAAGTGAAATAAGTCAGTCAGAGAAAGACAGGTATCATATGATTTCACTCATATGTGGAATTTGAGAAACTTAACGTGACCATAGGGGAAGGAAAGGAAAAATAAGATACAAACAGGGAGGGAGGCAAACCATAAGAGAGTCTTAAATACAAAGGACAAACTGAGGGTTGATGAGGGTGGGGGGTTGGGAGGGTGGGGAAAATGGGTGATAGGCATTGAGGAGAGCACTGGTTGGGATGAGCACTGGGTGTTGTATGTAAGTGATGAATCACGGGTATCTACTCCTGAAGCCAAGACTACACCATAGGGTAGCTAACTTGACAATAAATTAAAAAAAAAAAAAAAAGAGTCAGACACTTAATTGACTGAGCCACCCAGGTACCCCATTTGTTAACATTTTTCTTGAGCACTTTTTTCTAGAGGTCTCATAGACCTCCTTTCCAATATGGTGGCCACCAAACACATGTAGCCATAGAGCCTTTGAAATATGACTGGTCCAAATCGAGGAGTGATGTAAGTATAGAGTATACACCACATTTCAAAGCCTTTGTATGACAAAAGGAATGTAAATGTCTCAATAATTTTTTTACGTTGATTGCATATTGAAATAATTATTTTGAAAACATTAGCCAAAATATATATTTTTTTAAATTTTTTTTAAAGTTTATTTATTTTTGAGAGAGGGAGACAGAGTGTGAACGGATGAGGGGCAGAGAGAAAGGGAGACACAGAATCCGAAGCAGGCTCCAGGCTCCGAGCTGTCAGCACAGAGCCTAACACGGGGCTCGAACTCATGAACCGTGAGATCATGACCTGAGCGAAGTCGGACACTTAATTGACTGAGCCACCCACATGCCCCCAAAATATACTTTTAATGCTAATATTAATACCAATTTCACCTGTTCCTTTTTACTTTTTTTTTTAACATGCTACTAAACAGTTGAAAATTAACAGGTGTGCCTCCCATTGTATCTCCACTGGGCAGTGCCCTCATGGATGTTTTCTGACAGTCTATATACTAGTTTCTTTCTGCAGTGGGAAAAAGGCTCTTTCTCTCTTCATTTGATGGCTGGTAAGAACTCTATTCATCTCTTCCAGCCACCCATGCCTTGCCCATAGTAAACTCTCACAAAAGCTGGTTCAGGAAAATGATGAAGCAAGAACATCCCATTTTGTTTCACTTTTGTCTTTCAGATGCTGCTATGCAATTTTATCGGATTTTTAGCTTCCTCACAGATGGGAAAGAAGAAAGACGGGGTGTGTCAAGGGTGTGTGAAAGACAAGGGAGCTTATTAGGAAGTCATGATGTCCTTCAAAGAAAGCAAGCGGGCAAAGATCCCGCAATAACAATGGTTACTATTTGTACAGAGACTTAACAGCGACAACCATGTCTCTGCATTTTCGCGGGCATTATCTAATTTAATCCTTACAACAGTACTGTGAGATTTGTATTTTCATTACCTTCATCTTACAGGTGAGGGGAACCTGTCTCTCCCAACTCTAGTTTACATTACCTGCCTGACCCTGCGGGATTTGTGTTTTTGACCCCTGTTCCTTGCCCAATTACATGTTCTTTATATTGAAAAACTGTTTGGAACCAAGTGAGTAGGGTTCCAGTCTATGCCTTAGTTCAAAGACCTTGATGGGACTCTTTAATCAAATGCACTTAAATTGTAACTTTAATACTTATTTAGACCTGATTTGATCCCTGCAATAGAAGATTCCATATAAGTTTTTCTCTTGTAAGCACACTCGAGTTGTTTAACACAACCTTATTATGCATCTTTCTTAACTCAGAGTTAATTTTAAGGTTTCCTTTTTGGGAAGACCAGATGCTGCAAATAATTTGTTTTTTTGTTTTTTTGGTTTTTTTTTTTTTTGAATTCTGGAGCTATTCCAGAATATGAAGCTAATCGAAGCAGATAACTGTGAATTCACTGGGAGATGACCCATTTCCAACTCTGCAGGTCAGGGAGGGGTTTGAGGTCATCTTTTCACTATTTTCATTAGGAGTACAGTCACAGCTAGCACAAATACCACGATGTCAATGGTTTTATTTAACTAGAACAACAAACATATGTTTTCCAGATATTTTTATTCAAGACCAAAAAAGCAAAAGATCTTTTTTCCAACAAAAGAATGAGAATTTTAGAAATGTTTAACTCACTTATAAATGTAAAATACGTTTGTTTTTAAAATACGTACTAACCAGGCTGTTTTCATCAGGTTGGCATGTGAACCTTAAACTATGTGATTATTTTACACGTGATTACATATGTCCATATGATTATGCAGCTAACACTCTTCTCTGTCTCCTTCCTCTTTATTTGCAAGACAGAAGAGAGTGCCTCCTTACTTTCCAATTCCCAAATATTTCCACACAGTATTAACTTATTAAAAGGAAATATGTAATTTTTCTATGCTTATGGGTATGAAAAGCTTCTTAACTCAGAAAGTCACCACATAGTTGAAAGGGAAAGATGTGGCCTCTCGGGATAGTCAGACCCAGGCTCAAATCCCAACCCTACTGCTTATCAGCTGAGTGGCCCTCCTTTATCCTCCAAGAAGTTGGGCTTCCTTTTCTGGAAAATGAGATAACTACCTTGCAAGGGTTGGCATGAGTCTCAGATTGACCAACAATGGTAGCTTTTTATCTGCTGTAAGATTACAGGCATCTTCCCCAAAGAATCCCAGTGATCACGAAGCAGCAAGGTAGAATGGCTCCAAATCTGAAGGACCATAGGAGAAAAAAGGTAACACTGCCTGAGTACCTCCTGCTCTCCTGCACTTCACCTAAGTACATCAATCTCTCTACAATAACCCTGCCAGGTAGGTGTTCATATTCCCATTTGCACTCTGCCCTTCTCACTATGCTTCTTAGATTTAAGTTCAAGTTTCCATTATGCCAGTTACTCTATGGGCTTGAGGACAACATTTATTCTAATGCTCAGTTTCCTTATCTGTAAAACTGCATTAGTATTAATCCTGACCTCACACAGTAGCACCTCAGCCCCTTTAGGGAGACGCCCAAACCCTTCATAGAGCTACATGAGCTCTGAATAAAAAAGCAAAAGCTCCATTGGTTACCTTTAGGATTGAATGGGACAACATGCATAGTAACACATAGCTCACAAGAGGAGCTCAGTAAATAATCATGACATCTGGATTTGAATTAAGTTACCTCCACTAGCATAGTGGCATGATTTTATTTTAAAACTTCTCTGGGGCACCTGGGTGGCTCAGTTGGTTAAGCGTCTGACTCTTTCAGCTCAGGTCATGATCTCACAGTTTGGGAGTTCAAGCCCCGCATCCGACTCCACACTGACAGCCCAGGACCTGCTTGGGATTCTTTCTCTCTCTCCCTCTATTTCTGCCCCTCCCCTGCTCTCTCTCTCTCTCTCTCAAAATAAATAAATAAACTTAAAAAAAATTCTCGGGGCACCTGGCTGGCTTAGTCAATAGGGCATGAAACTCTTAATTCTCAGGGTTGTGAGTTCAAGCCCCACTTTGGGTGTAGAGATTACTTAAAAATAAAATCTTTTTAAAAAATAAAGAAAGAAATCTCCAGGATGGTGGCAGGGAATATGACAGAAAAGAAGATGGTGAGCAGGATTCTAAAGCCTGCAGGGAATGTAGGGGAGGTCATTTGGAGATAGTAATAAGAAAAGTATTCTGGCTCACCAGTTTGGACCTCAAAGGGCAAGAGGTAAGGTCCAGGGGCAGTCTTGGGAGCCAGGAGATTGCAGGCTCTGCCCTTGGGCCTGTGGTGTGTGGTTGCTTCGTGGAACATGCTCCTGCTTCTGCCCATTGCACAACTAGTCAGCCTGTGCTAGCCTGGCCATCTAGTTACTAGCCACTCTGGAACTCAATTACTGCTTTTGTTGGCAGGATGGGGAGCCTGCCTAGGTCAGCTTGGTTTGATAGGGAACTTTCCAGGTGCACATTTAAAGGGAAAGAATACTTTCTGATTCCCAGGGAAGAAAATAAAACAACTGCCTGAGCTGGGATGGTGGCAAGAAGTGGCAGGAGAACTCTCCCTTGCTCTGTTTTGTCCAGGAAGTTTTCCTGTGCATACACAGAACATTCACAGAGTCAGAGGACAAGGGTGCTCAAACCTGTTTTAGGTGGCAGAGCACCTGCAAGGCAGCTTCCTTTGCAGAGGATGATGAAACACTGGCATTTCTGTGCCTCGTTATACAAACGATGACTTAGCTCCAAATACATTGGTGGATTTTGCTTGTAGGTCAGGCTAGAAACACCTGCTTAATTAATTGTGCAGACTGTTAGAGAATAAAATCACAGCCATAAGCGTACTGGCTCACAGGAGGAACAAGCTATTGAGCCACTCAGGGTCCAGTTTCCAAGTGTCTCCACGACATTCATTGCCAATATCCACTTGCCAGTAGGTTTGGATATTCTCCTAGTACTTGATAGTAGTCATCAAAGGAAAATGTTGGGAGAAAAAAATTAACAAAGTACTAGTCTTTAGCTTTTTTTTTTTTTTTTTAAGCAAATCGGAAAGAAAAAAAAGATCACACGTAGGGTACTTTGGAGTCAGAAAGACCTGGGTTTAAATCAAGATTATTAGCTGTGTGACAGTGGGCAAGTTACTTAATCTCTTGGAACTCGCTTGCTTCCTCTTCTTTAAGAAGGAGATAATACCTCCTTGGCAGGATTGTTCTCAAGATTAGCATTCGTGTATGTGAAGTCCCTGGCACAGTGCCAGGCCCACAGTAGGAAACTTAATATAGGGCAAGTATTGTTAGTGTTAATGGCATCAGAATGCTTCGTCCAGTTGCTGAAACATCATTGTTCCATCAGTGGGGAAAAACTAAGCTGGAAAAGGCCTAGAGACGATTGAGTTGTTTCCCCCCATGCAACAGATGAGGCAACAGAGACTCACAGAGGAGCCCAACATCACACAGCAAGTGTGCCCTGAGCCAGGCATAGAATCCCAACTCCCAGTGGCCTCTCCGCCATGCTGTACTGTTCTCTTCTGCCAACCCAGAGCCTTTCTAAAATGCCCCACATTGTCCCTGGAGGCCACTGGCTGTGGCATGTATTCTCTTCTGGTGGCCAGCCAAGAGGAGACAATGTGCAGTGACTCACCAGGTGAGCCAGTCCTCAGTCCCTAGTTACTGCTCGTGTTAGAGAAAACACTCCTGACGGCCCACATGTTTGTGTTTCTTGTTATGTGTATTCTTCTTGCTGTGGCTTGGCTGTTTGCAGAATTTGTCAAGGTAGGTGCCTTGTCCCCACACAAGGCCGCAGCTTGGGAAGCTGATATGGTGGCCACTTGGAGCAGGGAAGGGCCCAGGTCCTCAGGCTGGGCTGGGCTGAAGCGTGGGGGAAGCTGGCTGCCAGCCTAGGGGCTCCAGAGAGCAGGTCTGGGCAGAGAGAAAGGGAACGGGAATGGAGGGAGGCGTGTCAGCACTTGTCTGCAAGTCACTGGGGAGAGAGAGAGAGAGAGACAGAGAGAGGAGAGAGAGAGAGACACCTGGTACAGGAGGAGCCCGAAGCAACACAAAAGAACCCACGTGCACTTTGGGGACCATACCCAGTTTTCACTACCTTGAAGACCCTCTTTATTATTTCAAAGACTGCTTGATGCCTTAAAAGATTTTGGTCGTTTCTCCCCCTCCCCTCCCCTCCTGTTCTTGTGATCCCATCCTGGACACATGCCACTCCTGTCCTCCACCTTCCTGCTCTGAGGCTCAGCTGGGGTGGCTGGCCCGCCAATCATGTTCATGAATTTCTATTATGTCACCGGCAGCCAATCACAGTGGCTGATTAGTATGTGATAACCAGTGTTACTACCTTGGGTTGACATAATCCTAGCCGAGAGCAAAGAAGCTTGACAGTTTTTGTCAGCAGGCAGAACTTTGTAAACGGCTGTTTGAAAGCCTGCATATTTTTATAAGGCCACTCATAAACCTTCTCCGTGTCTCCACCCCATGCTGACTATTGAGTCATCTGCACACCAGGGTGAAAAACGGATATGCAAAGCCTGCAGCAGACACTGAGAGACCAAGAGAGGCACTTGCTCCTAACTTTGCAGCTCCTGGCTCAGTGTGAGTTCTAGGAGGTGCCCTGAACACACTCTTCTTTACTTAAATTAACTGGAACCAAGCCTTCCTGTCTCAGACCAAATGATGCTTTGCCAAGACTTTGTACCTTATTACCCAAGCTTCTCCTTGCCTGGGCTGTGGGTTCCTTGGGAGGACTGTCTCTAGTATAGGCTCTGTATCTCCCTCCTCCCTGACACAGGGCCTGCAGAGAACTCCAGTGACCCAAATGAGTGTCGGGCTTTGGCGCCTGCCTGGCGTACTGCCTGGCCTTGTAAGAAACAATGGCTGGTGGGTGGGAAGCAGAGTTCTATTTTCCAGCCCAGCCCATACTGAGGACCTGACTCTTCTTGAAGTCTGAAGACATCCTCTGGCTCAGTTAAAAAATCATACTTCCTTTGCTCCATTTTGATTTTCACCACTAACGGGAGAACTTCTGGATAGTCCGGAGTCTACTTGCTCTCATTCTTCCCTTCGTCTAATCCATGAGGCAATAAACCACAGCCCCCCAGACACATTTGTTCCTCCTCTTTTTAGCAATAAAGTTGTATTAGGACACAGCTAGGCTTATACATTCGGGTATTGTCTGTGGCTGCTTTCACGCCTCAAGAGCAGAGTTGAGAGGTTGTGACAAAGATCATATTTCGGCAAGGCTATGTGCTACTTGGCCCTTTACAGAGTTTGCAAACCTCTTAATTCATCTCGCTGGCTGTCCCCAGAGGGATCTCTCAAGCTTCAGATGTGATCATGCCATTCTTCTGCTTCAAAACAAAGACAAACATTTTCAAAACTGACAGAGCATAAGCAGAACTTATTGGTGTGGCTCTACACAACCCGCCCGTGCTACGGTCCATCCCTCCTGTGCACCCTTCACCTCTGCTCTTGCTCGCCTCTGACATCACCAGTCATGCCTTTGTCCACGGTGTGCCTGATGCCTAAAATGATCTTCCACTTTCTCCATCTGCCAAACCTCTGAACATCCTTTCTTTTTTAAAATTTTTTTAACATTTATTCATTTCTGAGAGACAGAGTGCAAGCAAGGGAGGGGCAGAGAGAGACAGGGAGACACAGAATCTGAAGCAGGATCCAGGCTCTGAGCTGTCAGCACAGAGCTCAACATGGGGCTCAAACTCACGAACTGTGAGATCATGACCTGAACTGAAATCAGACGCCTAACTGACAGCCACCCAGGCGCCCCCCTCTGAATATCCTTTAACACTAAATTCAAATGTCACCTCCCCGAAGCCCCCTTCCTACATACCAGCAGAATTAATTGCTCCTTCCTCTATGCTCCCACAGCTCTTTGGACAGATGACTGCCATTGTATTGACCAAATGGGATTGCATGATGTGTTTATGTGTTTGTCTCCACCACTAGGCAGTGAGCTACTAGAGATCGGGGACCTTGTCTCATTGCCTTTCTGCCTCTGACAGGAACGAAGATGAATCATCTAGATGTTACAAGTAAGTCAGAAACAGACCTTTATAAAAGTACCAGGAACCTGACTGTAACGACTTATCTAATGCCATCTCTCATGATTGACTCTCTGGTTTTTTCTCATCTCTGTACTTCCTGGTAGCCGGAATATCATAGGTGCTCAGAAAATGTCTTAATGAGTGAGTTTGTAAGAGTATACAATATATATATATATATATATTTTCCTTCTATTCTAACATCAAAATGCACGAAACATATTGTCACATTCACTTTATCATCAAGTACATTCAGGACTTTTAAAAGTAGTGTACCTCCATCCTGGGCACGTGGGTGGCTCAGTCAGTTAAGCATCTGACTTCGGCTCAGGTCATGAACCCTCACTTGGTGAGCTTGAGCCCCGTGTCGGGCTCTGTGCTGACAGCTCAGAGCCTGGAGCCTGCTTCAGATTCTGTGTCTCCCTCTCTCTCTGCCCCTCTCCCACTTGCACTCTGTCTCTCTCTCTCTCTCTCTCTCTCTCTCAAAAATAAATAAACCTTAAAAACAAACCTTAAAAAAAAGTAGTCTACCTCCATCCAAAGATATGCAAATGGCCAACAAACACATGAAAAGGTGGTCAACCTCATTAGCCGTTAGGACAATGCAAATTAAAACTACAATGAGATACCACTTCCCAGCCACTGGAATGACTATAATAAAAAAGACAGATAATGGCAAGTGTTGATGAGGATGTGGAGTAGTTGGAACCGTGTACATTGCTGGTGGGAATGTGACATGGTATGTAGAATGTTGTAGAAAACAGTTTGACAGTTCCATAAGTTACCAAGTCACACAGCAATTCCACTCCCAAGCATATCCTCCAGAGGAATGAAAACATGCCTCCACACAAAAACATGCACAGCAATATTCATAGCAGCATTATTTATAATACATTTCATAGCAGCACTGCTTAAAATAGCAAAAATGTATACACAATGAAAAGGTCCATTGACTGATGAATGGATAAATAATATGTGGAATATTCCATACCATGAAATATTAGTCAACCTTAAAAACGAATGAAATTCTGATACATATTACAAGATGTATGAACCTTGAAAACATTATGCTAAGAGAAGCCTGCCACAAAATGCCACGTAGTGTATAAACTGCCCTTGTATAGAATGTCCAGAATGAACAAATCCATAGAGACAGAAAGCAGATTAGTGGTGGCCTGGGTTGAGTGCGGATGAGGGTGGGGAGGAGATAAGCAGTAACTGCTAATGGGTAGGGAGTTTCTTTTGGGGGTGATGAAAATGTTATGGAATTAGACAATGGTGATGCTTGTATAGCTCTGTGAATGTACTAACACCATTGAACTGTGCACTTTAAATGGGTTAATTTTATGGTAGTGGATTATATGATATGGGTGTTGTTTTTTTCAAGTACTCTGCATCAAGTGAGAACTAAAATTGGTGAATTCTATCAATTCAACATCCTGGTTGGGAAATTGTACTATAGTTTTGCAAGATGTTAGTTACCACTGGGAGAAACTGGGTAAGAGGTACATGGGATCTCTCTCTCTATTATTTCTTACAAGTGCATGTAAATCTACAATGATCTAAAAGTAAAAAATTAGGGGTGCCTGAGTGGCTCAGTCAGTTAAATGTTGGATTCTTGGTTTCAGCTCGGGTCACGATCTCACGGCTCTGAGATCAAGCCCCACATTGGGCTCCACGCTGAGCATGCTTGGGATTCTCCCTCTTTCTCCGCCCTTCCCCCACTCACGCTTTCTCTGTCTCTCAAAATAAACAAATAAATAAACTTAAAAAACAAAACAAAACATATTCTCTACCTCTTTCCTATTTCTCTCCTCTCCAAATAAGAATTTCCTTAATGCTCCTTAAATGATGTTGCTATGGGATGGCATCTTTTACTTGTTAGGAACCACAGGCCTGGCTCACAGACCCTATGAATTTTTCAAAGTGTTGGAGGCAACAAAAATATTAATTAACTCCAAAAAGTGAAAAGAAAACCTAAAACCATTAATGAATGTTTAAATGGCTACCTAATATGATCTTACATAAAATAGTCAGCTGCAACTCAACTCGTTTATTTCTGTATGCCTGTGTGTGTATTATATATCCCTAATATTTAATGTGGGATATGAGAAGGATTCAAAACCAGAGGGGACTTGGTTTTGAATCTTGTCTACCTCTTGTAGCTCTGTGGCTCTGGATAAAATTTTAACTTCTTTGAATCTCACTTTCATTTTCTGTAAAAAGAAAATTGTAGTATCTACTCCATAGAGTTGTTGTGAGGGTTAAAATTACACGAATAACCAATTCATGTAAAGGCTCAGTAGAGTACCTGCCCCAATGTAAGGGCTCAATAAACAGTAGTTATGATGATGATGATGATACCAAGCGTGGCGATGTGTGCGCTGTTGTCTCTGCTGTGTATCTGTAGGCGACTGGGCCTGGTGGTAAGAACCCTAAGCCCAGGAGGTTCTCAGGCCCACTCGATAATGGGTTTGTATTTAACCAGAGCCAGAGAAAAGGCCTCTATTGTCAGTTGTGCTAGAGGATCAATAGGAAGAGGAGAACAAAGGCCTGGTTACATTGGAGGCTCAAACTAATATTATTTTAAATAAAAGCCACAAAAGCTTGTGGGAAAAAACACAGGAGGGGTGAGGCCAGCTAAGGTTTGCACCCTGAGGTCGGCAGGCGGTTGACTGAGTCACAAAGCAGTTCATACAAATCGTGATCTGACACTTTAACTGTATTTTCCTTCCTGAAACTCAGGATATGTATTCTAAAAAAGCTATTTTTTAGAAATGTGTGTGATTTGTGATGTCTTCTATATGAAAAGGTTTGTATATGATTAAATCAAATGTGGCTAGACATCTACTTTTTATTGAAAAGTGTCAGATTATGTGACACGGGCACCTGCCTGGCACACGTGAGCTTTAAGGTTGTGTAAGATTGTGTGACCTTTAGGATAACTGTTTGGAGCATCTCTGCAAACATGCATCAGGGCCTGGCACCTCGCTCAGCACCAAGTTTGCAAAAGAGTCTGTGCCATCTGTACACCCGGTACTGTACCTATAAAATGTAACAAACAACAGCAAAACCCACAGGAAAAAAACAGAGAGGTCTGTAATAATAAAAATCAGTGATTCTCCAAATGTTTTGTCTTAACAATCAAAGATAAGATTAAAACAAGAACGATAATGAAGGTCATCTTCAAGTTTCTGGCGCTTTTGATGTGTTGTTTTAGAAAAACAATGTGACAGTAGAAATAGCGCTGATATTCTAGGCAATACAAAGATTAGAAATGAAAAGATCTGGGGGCACCTGGGTGGCTCAGTTGGTTAAGCATCTGACTCCTGATTTTGGCTCAGGTCATGATCCCAACGTTGTGGGGATTGAGCCCCGTGTTGGGCTCTGTGCTGAGCGTGGAGCCTGCTTAAGATTCTCTCTCTCTCTCTCTCTCTCTCTCTCTCTCTCTCTCTCTCCCTCCCTCTCCCTCTCCCTCTCCCTCTCCCTCTCCCTCTCCCTCTCCCTCTCCCTCTCCCTCTCCCTCTCCCTCTCTCCCCCCCTCCCTCCCTTCCTCCCTCTCTCTCTCTTCCTCTGCCCCCTCCCCAAATCATGCCTCCCCCCCTCAAATAAAAGAAAAAAGAAAATAAATGAAAAGATCTGGGGTGTGGTACATGTTCTGACCCTTACCTATTATGTGACTTGGCTAAAGTCACAAATAACCCAGGATCACAGAATTGTATTATTATTTTGTATTGTGTTGTTTCACATTTTAGGTCACAATTAGAGCAAGAGGTAAAAATTCCAGAACAATGAAGGACACCACGGAATGAACTTAATTTACCAATTTTTTTGTGTTCTGTCTTTTAAGAGCTTTAAGAGCTTCAATTCATAGAAGAGAAATCTGTGTCCACATTGGGAGGCAAATGCTCATCAAATAATAGTGCCTGAAGTGCTAGGTAGGGAAGGGTCATGCAGCAAGGGCTGGGCAAGGTGAAAGGCCAGACTCAGGCAACCGGAAACTGCTAGACAGGGAAGGGGTGCAGCAGGGGCACTGGAAAAGTTGAGAGAATCCCCAGAATTCCCAAACACTATGAAGAAAATCAATGTGGAGGTACCTGGCTGTTTCAGTCAGTGGAGCATACAGCTCTTGGTCTCAGGGTGATGGGTTCGAGCCCCATGTTGGGTGTAGAGATTACTTAAAAATAAAATCTTAAAAAAAAAAAAAGGAAAGAAAATCAATGCTAAAACACAGAGCCAAACAAAATCAACAACCAGGAGATGAATCTATTCCGGGTAAAATGGAAATAATAAAGCCACCTGAAGATGACTTTAAGATGATCGTGTCTACAGTCCTCTAAGGGATAGAGGGAGAAACAGCATCTATTATTTGTAAAAGGACAAGACATTAAAAAATAAAAATGGGAAGAAGTGAAAAAGTAGATATGAAAGAGAAGAAAATGCTGAAAATAAAAATAAAACCATTTATAATGAAGTGTTAATAAAAAATAGGGGTGCCTGGGTGGCTCAGCTGGTTGAGCATCTGACTTTTGATTTGGGCTCAAGTTGTGATCCCAGGGTTGTGGGATCAAGCCCCACATTGGGCTCTGCACTGAGTGTGGAGCCTGCTTAAGATTGTCTCCTTCTGCCCCCTCTGCCCTCCCCCCAACTCACATTCTCTCTCTCTCTCTCTCTCTCTCTCTCTCAAAAAACAAACAAACAAAAAGAATAGAAAAGGCAGCTCCTAAATCAGTGGTAGAATACCAGAGGAAATGCTGAGTTGCTTTAAGGACTATAGGTGCCACCAGGGAGGGAACTCCTTAACATGTTTTGGAATGTTATACTCACTAGCTCTTGGGTTGTCAGATAAGGCAGTAGGTTGGCTTCCTGGCTTTGGGGAGAAAAGTAGGCAATTGCTTGCATTACAGGGAAGAAAACAAGCTTTGTTTGACAAGGAAGTTATTTCCTTAAATTGAAAAGCTTCCTGAGAGGACAGCAACTTACCCATCCAGAATGACTATAATTGCGTGTTCTGGAAATATTATTATTGGATCCGTCATCTTTTTAATTTTTTAATGTTTATTTATTTTTGAGAGAGAGAGAGAGAGAGACAGAGAATGAGCAGGGGAGGGGCAGAGAAAGAGGGAGACACAGACTCCAAAACATGTTCCAGGCTCTGGGCTGTCAGCATAGAGCCTGATGAGGCGCTCAAACTCATGAACGGTGAGATCATGACCTGAGCTGAAGGCAGACATTTAACCGACTGCAGGCAGCTTGGACTGTGCTATCTCTTGCCCTCCAGATCCTGTTTTTTCCTTCCTGTGCAGATCTTATTCCTACACAACCTTTAAACCTCAGGTATCAATTCTGCGGAGAAGCAGACTGGGTTGGGGCCTTTGTTGTATGCTCCCATAGTTCTCTGTACACTGCCTTTAATAAACTCTAGTAAACTCTAGTTGCTTCTTAAATATCTTTCTTCCCAACTACACTCAGACCCTAACCAACTGGGACTATATCATTTTTTTTTTTTAATGTTTGTTTATTTTGAGAGAGAAAGAGCACACCGTGAACGTGAGCAGGGGAAGGGAAGAAAGAGAGAGAGGGAGAGAGAACCCCAAGCAGGCTCCATGCGGTCAGCACATGGGGTTCGATCTCATGATACCACGAGATCATAACCTGAGCCAAAATCAAGAGCCTGGCGCTTAACTGATTGAGCCACCCAGGCGCCCCAGGACTGTATCATTTTTATTCACTAACATGTCCAGAGAACCTACTCAGTGACTAGACATATGAGACACTCTCAGTGAATACATGTTCTCTGCATGAATGATTTGCACACTACCCTTAAGTGGTGACATACCCAGTGATTGAAGGGAAGTGACACAGAATTGCTTCTAAATCGCAGAATCAGAGCAAAGATTAAACGACCCCGTGATTTACTTCTACGTGACTTTTAGACAGAGAGCTCCTGATGGTCTGAAGAATAGGTTAAAAAGCATTGTCATTTTGCTGCCTGTAGCCGGCAGTTAATCAAACCCCAGTGGGGCCCGATTCCCCTGCGGGGAATAAACAAGGTGACATCATGGTGACACACTCCCGAGGGATTGTGCAAGTTGTCAGCTGTGCAAGTTGCTGGTTGGAAGAGGCTGTCCTTGCTGTCTTGGGCCGCTAATCATCTTTGGAAGGCTTATGATTCCGTGGGTCTCCAGAGATAGGTGACAAACTTGTGACCCTCAGGATCCAGCCTGTCCCTCTGGGGTGGTGCCCTCCACTGCACATGCAGAGACCAGGAGAACAGTGCCTCTGCTCACTGGTTTTCAAACCTGCATACACTCAGGACTTCCCCTCCCTTGAATTTCAATGTAACAGCTTACATCCTTTTAACAAACCTTCGTTGTTTGTCAGACTTTCCCACTTTCTCTCTGTCATTTGATCATGGATCTTATATTCATTGAAGAAAGAAGATAGTTTAAAATTGCAGTATTCTGTGACATACTTTATATATACAAACAGACTCAGTTTCCTGATCTGGGCAAGTATTTTAACCTCCTTATGCTTTATTTCTTCTCTGTGAAGTGGAATAGCAATAATGACTTCATAGGATGCATGCCAAGGTTAATTAAATTAATACATATACAGAGCTATAACCATAACCAGCACACAGGTAATCACTAAATGTTTAGCCATTTCTATTACTATTGTTATATTTCATGAAAGGAAATGTGGTCTATTTGAAAGAACATGGGCTCTGACATCCCGAAAATTGGATTTCTATCTTGGATCTATCAGTTACTGGCTGTGTGACTTCAGCGTAGGTATTTAATTTCTTGGAGCCTCGGTTTGGTCACATATAGGATAGTGATTAATACTACCAACCCCCGAAGAGTCTTTGTGAATATGAACCAAGAAACTAGCTGGAAAATGCCCAACGAAGGCCAGGCACAGGGCGGACGCCCAGTAAATGATCGCTCCTGCCTATGACTCCGCATGGAAAATGCATCACTTTCAATACATAATAAATGAGAATTGCATTGACGCTGACCAGTAAGAAGAAGTCAAGGAAGAAGGGAAAGGCAGTGCTGTCAGATACTGCTGGTAGCATCCTACAAATAGTAGCTCTCCAATGACTCTGAAATTAAAACCAACGTCTTTTGAGTATCTCAAGGGCAAGAAAGAGATTTAACATTTACTGAGTACCTCCTTTGTGCCAGGCACTTAAAAAATTTTTTTTAACATTTATTTATTTTTGAGAGACAGCACGAATGGAGGAGGGACAGAGACAGAGACACAGAATCTGAAACAGGCATCAGGTTCCAAGCTGTCAGCACAGAGCCCGATGCGGGGATGGAACCCACAAACCTCAAGATCATGACCTGAGCCAAAGTCGGGTGCTTAACTGAGCCACCCAGGCACCCCTACTTGGTGCCAGGCACTTTATATAAGTCCATTTGAGCCTCAGAAAGACCTGTGAGGAAGGGATTATCACTCTATTTTGCTAATAATAAGACAGAATGGTTGCTAAGGTCTCAGTGAGTAAGCCGTAAAGCTGGAGTTCTAATCCAGGACCACGTGATGCCCAACACGGCCTTCTCCCCTCCCCCCCCCCATTATAAAATACTCAAACATCTAATGTCCATCATAAGGACAGATAGATAGTAGCCAGGAGATGGGCAAGGGAGTGTGTTTTATGCAGGTGGTGAGAACAGTGTGGCATATTAGAGAAGCATGAGCAAGCAAATGCTTTACAGGAATGGAGGCATCCGCCCAGGGAAGGTGAGAGAGGAGGAGTCAGGAGAGGTGTATGGGAGGACGGCAGGTCATGAGGGTCTTTTGCAGCACCAGATCCCTTCACAGTGACAGAAGGGGCACATCATCAAGCAGCCTTACCACGGGCCATTGAGTACACATTGGTCGCAAACACATGGGAAATGATCCTTGTCTTCAAGTTCAAGCTCAACATTCGCACCTGTTTCCTGAGTGCTCAGAGTGCTGAGCGCTGGTTCTCCTCGTCTCAGTTCGTTTTCGCAGCTCCTCCACAGGAATGTGTCCTCTGACATGGGTGCTTGGACCCCTGTGCAATCCCCTCACGGCCCCTGGTCCCTTAGCCCTTTCACATTCCCTCTCCAGGAGCCCACTCTTCCTAGTTTCTGCCTGGAGCCTCAGGATGGAGCAGTGAGTTGCCTTGGAGCCATAGGTCATGTCAGGGAGGTGCCTGCCAGTTCCAGACTTTCCACAAAACCATGAGAACGCCCCTCTCTGCCTATCTTTGATGTCCACATGTTGTTATGCTTACTCCTCTCCTCTCTTTCTCTTCCCTCAATCCCTTTCCCAAGGTTTCCTTTTGTTATCCCAACCGAGGCATCTGCCAAGGCCTGGAAGGACAGTGTGGGGGAGGAAGGCAAAGAAAGTGGATCCCACCACCCCACGAGCAGTCAGACTTCCCCAATTGCATCCGGGGCAGACTCATGTGTTAGCAGGTTCACCCTGGCGGTCAGTGTGAAGAGCACATTTAAGAAGACCGCCGGGAGAGGGACTCATTAGGGGGCTGTTGCAGCCATCTATGGAAGAAGAGCTGTGGTCATCCAGTTTAGCACTGCCATCTGGATTAGGCAGGATAGTGAGGGAAAGAGACATGAAAAATATTTTGGAAGTTAAAAAAAAAATTGGTAATTGATCGTCTGGAGGACGGGTGGGAGAGGGAGGGACTCTGAGTGAAACTCAAGTTTCTAGGTTGGGTGTCTGGGTAGCAGCAGTTAGTCATCGCCTGGGCTGGAGAGACAGCACGTGGAGCGGATGGAAGAGGGTGCTGCAGGATGGCTTTGCACAAGTCAGAGGAGCCTGTGGGACAGACAGATGGAGGGTCCAGCCTGCGTTTGATACAAGAGTCCAAGGCCCAGGGTCCCCACCCACCCAGGTAGAATGAGAGCGGGGGTCAACAAAAGAAGCTGGGAGAATAGTAACACACAAGGCTCAGGTAGAGAAAAGGCAGTTCAGAAAACAACCATAGAGACATGCAGGAAATATATGAGGAGAACCTGAGGCTTCCCAGTGTGTTGAGAATAAATCTGAATTCCTTACTGCTGCCCACAGACCCCAGAGAGATCCTGCGCTGTCCACTTAACCTCCTTGTCTTTTGCACTCCCTTCCTTGGATCAGACACTTGACCTTCCTCTTTATTTGGGTGTGTTAAGTACATTCCTGTTTTAGGTCTGCTCCTTCTGACATTCACCACCTTCTAAGGCAGTCTTAAAACAATTTTTTTTACTAAGGTGTGATTAACATGTAAAAAGCTTTACAGACTTAGTGTGTACAACTCAGTGAGTTTGGGGATAAGTGTACATCTGTGACCATTGCCACCATCAAAGCCATAAATATATTCATCACCTCCCGAAGCTTCCTCTGCTTCCCTTTATTATTTTTGTTTGTGGTAAGAGCACCTAATATAAGATCTATCCTCTTACGTCCAGATGGCTAACAGGCACATGAAAAGATGCTCAATATTACTCATCGTCAGGGAAATACAAATCAAAACCATGATGAGATACCACCTCACACCTGTCAGAATGGTTAAAATTAATGACATGGGGAATAACAGATGTTGGTGAGGATGAAGAGAAAGGGGAACCCTCTTGGACTGTTGGTGGGAATGCAAACTGGTGCAGCCAGTTTGGAAAACAGTGTAGGGGTTCCTCAAAAAGTTAAAAAATAGAACTACCCTATGACCCAGCAATTGGACTATTAGATATTTACCCAAAGGATACAAAAATACAGATTCAAACGGGCACATACACCCTGATGTTTATAGCAGCACTATCAACAATAGTCAAACTATGGAAAGAGCCCAAATGTCTATTAACTGTTGAATGGATAAAGAAGATGTGGTATACATGTACAATGGAATATTATTCAGCCTTCAAAAAGAATGGAACCTTGGCACTTGCAACAATGTGGATGGAACTAGAGTATATTATGCTAAGCGAAATAAGTCAGAGAAAGACAAATATGTGATTTCACTCATATGTGGAATTTAAGAAACAAAACAGATGAACATACAGAAAGGGAAAAAGAGAGAGAGAGGGAAACAAACCATAAAAGAGTTTTAATGATGGAGAACAAAGTCAGAGTATGGAGAGAGGTGGGCAGGGGATGGGTTAAATGGGTGATGGGCATTAAGGAGGGCACCTGTTGTGATGAGCACTGGGTGTTATATGTAAGTGATGAATCATTCAATTCTACTTCTGAAGCCAATATTACACTATATGTTAACTAACTAGAATTTAAATAAATTTTTTTTAAAAAAGAAATAGAATATTAATAGTACCTTTGATGCCACTGTGTGCTTTCATTGGCTGCATGCTCCTCTTTCCCTGTCCAAATGTAAGTGTGCCCTGAAGGCTGTATCATTAGTTTATTTGTTTTTACTTATATACTACAGGTCTGTATATATGCATATTCATACATACATAAAATCCATAAGCTGTATATTATTTACTTTTACTTATTTTTGGCCTATATAAAAATTAAATCATTCAGGGAGCATGTGGGTGGCTCAGTCTGTTAAGCGTCTGACTTCAGCTCAGGTCATGATCTCACAATTTGTGAGTTTGAGCCCTGCATTGGTCTTTTTTGCTGTCACCATGGATCCTGCTTCAGATCCTCTGTCCCCACCCCTTCTGTCCCTCTCCCACTCTCTCTCTCTCAAAAATAAAAAAATCTTGAAAAAAATGAAATGATTCAGTGGGTACTCTTCAAAAAAAAAATCTATCCTCTTAGCAAATTTTAAGTACACGCTATAGTACTGTTAGCTATAGGCACTATGCTGTATGGTAGGTCTCCAGAAATTATTGATCTTGCATAAGTGAAAACTTTGTACTCTCTGACCATCACTTCTGCCATTTCGTCCTCTCCCAGCCCCTGGCAACCACCACTCCAGTCTCTCCTTGTATTAATTTGATTCTTTTTGATTCCCTATATCAATGGACTTATGCAGTATTTGTCTTCCTACATCTAGCTTATTTCACTTATTATAATGTCCTCCAGGTCCATCCACATTGGCACGAATGGCAGGATTTCCTTCTTTTTAAAGACTGAATAACATTCTATCATTTATATATATCACATTTTCTTTATCCATTCACCTGTCGATAGACATTTAGGTTGCCTCCATATCCTGGCTCCTATGAATAATGTAGGGCAGCCATTTTTGACCATCCTAATGCAAATCTTTATTCCTATCACTTCCTCTTGATTTATTTCCTCTATAGCTCAAAGCACTGTCTGAAATCTTTGGAACATTTACTTGTTCATTTGCCTTTCTCCACATCCCCCACTAAAATAGAAGCTCCATAAGGACAATGAGCTTGTCTGCCATGTCTTAGCACCTACCTGAGTGTCTGGCACCTAGTACACACTCAATAAATTTCTGCAGAATGAATGAATGGACCAGAAGAGGGTGCTGCCACAGGAGCCCAGGACAGTGGTTCTCAATCAGGACTGTTTGCATCCAAGTCACCCACGAAGCCTTGTAAATATACAGATGCCCGCCCCTTGTGCTAACCTCATACCCAGAGAACTTGAATCCCTGAGCATTGATAAGCATAAAATTCTCCACTTTGATGTACTCCGGTGAAAGCCAGGCTTGCGAACCTTTACAGTGAGGAATTTCAAGAAGGATCAACAGTGGCAAAGTCTACAAGGAGTTTCAGTGAGCAAAGGACTGAACAACATTCAGACTTGATGTGCCTTGGGGTTAAGCCAGTCAGTTCAAAGTGTAGAGGAAGCTGCTCAGGAGGAAATGTGCCGATTGCCTTCTAGGACCTACTTACCTATGCTGTCCTGATTGTCCTTTGGGGGATTCATTCTTCCCTGTTCTTGACCATGTGGTTTGGTGGGTGTGACCCCACTAGAGCAAGGGCTTGCTGGTCACAGTGATGTGCTGCCTCCTGCAGCATTTGACTCAGGGCTCAACATATGACCAGATCACAGCCAAGTATGTCTAAGAAGATGCTTGCTTTTAGGCTTCTGAGTAAAAGTCTGTTCTGGAAACTCCTAGAAGAGACTCTTCCTCTTCCTCTGGATGTTGTGATATAAGAGTATACAACTCGGACCTGCAGTAGCCATTTTACTACTGCCAAATAGAATGTGGAGGCTGCAGATAAAACAGGTCCACAGAGAGAGAGCTGAGGAAGAGTGTAACTGGAGCCTCAGTGACAGGTGGGCTCTCTGGAAACAAGCCCCGTCTGGAGCCAGTTCCCTCTGAACGCTTCAGTTACAAGAGCAAATAAATTCTTCTCATGGGTGAAAAAGAGTCCTAACCAGTACGACTATTATGTCAGCCTGTGCATCTGGTGAGTTCAGAGTGAACTGGCTTTAGTTTGTTTATGTTCAGACTCAGCAATAGATTTTATTGAAGTAGAATGTCAATCCAAGCCACAAGTCTTTAGTCATCAGAATGATGTGAGTGATCAGGACATCTGTTACAACTGGTCGATATTTTCAGAGGGTTAGAACATAGGTCTAAAAGGGTTGGAAGCCTACTGTGGACTTGATTCTGGAAAGGAGATCTTTTACAACTGCTTCGATACAGAGACAGCTTTTTAGAAATAGACATTCCCTGAAGTCTTTGTTCACGTGGGCACAAACTGTTGCCAAGATGTTCTAGTATCCAATATGGCCACAGTAGTCTTAAAAGCCAAAGTCAATTTGGGGCCCCTGGGTGGCTTAGTCAGTTAAACATCTGACTTTGGCTCAGGTTACAGTCTCACAGTTCGTGAGTTCAAGCCCCACTTCGGGTGAGCACGAGCTCCACTTTGTGTAAAAACACAAGCCCTGCTTTGGGTGAACCCCCCTTCTCTCTCTGTCTCTGTGTGCCCCCCGCTCACTTGTGCCTCCTCTCTCTCTCAAAAAAAAAAACAAAACAAAACAGCCGCAACAACAAAAAACCCAAAGTCAATTCTTGCCATCCTCAGAAACCAAACTTAAACAAGCAGATCCAGCAGATCTCAAGTTACTTTGGGTGTGAATGAATACCCTACCTTGCTTCATATCTCAATTCTGTACATCCATTTTGGGTTGTATGTTTATGTGTTTATGCTTTGATTCATAGCACTTCTCATGTTATGGAATTAGTTTGTGTTGAACACAACTGTAAATAGACATAAATGACTGAAAGAGAAAAAACTGCCAACAGATCCTGATCAACTGTAGGAACCAATGGACTAGCTAGTCCATTGTGGCTGCGTCTTACTTATGTAGGTTGGAGTTACAGAGAATTCAGGGTCCCTCCTGGGGACCCTAGTCATTGTAAAGCAAAGGAAACAGGTTTGGGTGGTCAGGACTCAAGGTATATGAATATAGGATTCTGGTTTCCAGGTGTGTCGTCAAAAGAGTATGAGGTTCAAGTCCTAGTTCAATTGCTTATTGGCTGTGTGACAAGTAAGTTATTTAGCAAATCTGAGCCTCTTTCCTCAATTCTAAGCATGGGTGAAATGAAATTTGCTTCCTAGGGTGTTAAGGGTCAAATGATAATATATGTGTGAAAGTGCCAAGCAGGACCCACCACCACAAGCGCTCATTGTAATATCAAAATAATTACCATCAGTTCAAATCTCATGCTTTCCACTGTACCATCCAGATGACTCCTCTGATAACTCCCACTGAGAGAACTCTCAAAAAAAATGTCAATCTCTATTTCTTTTCTTTCTCATTTTACTATTGCAAATAAAAGTACAAAAAACTTAACATTACTATGAGACACTCTAATTACTTTAAGGCTGAAGAGTTGGGATCTAGTGTTTGATATGTAAATACTGTGTCCCACTAACATTTTTAAACTTTATTGAAGTATCATCTACATCTATTTCAAGTGTATGGCTCAAGGACTTTTGACAAATGCATACACCTATGAAACCAGCAATCAAGATACAAACTATTTCTGCCACTCCAGAAAGTTCCCTCATGCCTCTTTGCAGTCATTCCCTCTGGCCTTATCCCTGGTAACCACTGAACTCGTTTCTATCACCATATATTAGATTTGTCTTTCTGGAATTTCATGTAGATGAAATCATACAGTATTTAGTCTTTTATATCTTGGGCTTTCTCAGCGTAACGTTTTGAGATTCTTCTATGTTGTTACACGTATTAGTGGTTCATTCTGTTTGTTGCTGAGGAGTATTCCGTTGTATGGATATATTACAATTTGTTTTATATTTATTTACCTGTTGCTGGACATTTAACTTGCGTATGGTCTTTGACTATTATAATCAAAGCTATTCTGACATTGTGTACAAGTCTTTGTAACATTTCATTTCTCGGGTATATATCTGGCTTTAGTTAGAATTGCAGGATCACATGATAAGTGCATGTTTACATTTTTAGATGTTTATAAAAAGGGTTAAACAGCGTATGAGAACTCTAATTGCTTTATATCTTTGCCAGCGCCTGATAATGTTTCAGCCATTCTAGTGGATATAAAGTGGTTAACTCATCCTAGTTTGTTACTCCTTATGGGGCGCCTGGGTGGCTCAGTCAGTTAAGCGCCTGACTCTTGGTTGTGGCTCAGGTCATGATCTCATGGCTCATGAGTATGAGCCCCAAGTCGGGCTCTGCACCGATAGTGTGGAGCCTGCTTGGGATTCTCTCTCTCCCTCTGCCCCTCCCTGACTCTTACGTCTGTGTGTGTGTGTGTGTGTGTGTGTGTGTGTGTGCGCGCGCGCGCGCGCATGTGTGTCTTTAAAAAAAAAAAGACAAACAAAATTTATATCTGAACCATTTTTTAAGTGTAAAGTTTTGTGGCATTAAGTACATTCATACTGTTGCGCACCATCACCACAATCCATCTTCAGAATACTTTTCATCTTGCAAAAATGAAACTCTTTCCCCATTAAACAATAACTCCCATTCCCTGGCAACCATGATTCTACTTTCGGTCTCTAAGAATTTGACTGCTCTAACTACCTCAAGCAGGTGAAATCATATAATATCTGTCTCTTTTTTAATGCTTATTTACTTATTTTGAAGGGGGGGGAGGGGCAGAGAGAGAGGGAGAGAGAGAATCCCAAGCAGACTCTGCACTGTCAGTGCAGAGCTCAATGGGGCTGAAGTTGGATGCTTAACTGACTGAGCCACCTGAGCACCCTGGTATCTGTATTTTTGTGCTGGTTTATTTCACTTAGCATAGGGTCCTCAGGTTTCATCCACGTAGCATGTGTTAGAATTTCCTTCCTTTTTAAGTCTGATAATATTTCTTTGTATGCATACACCACATTGTGCTTGTCCATTCATCCTCCATGGACACTTAAGTTGCTTCCTTCTATCTTCTGGCTGCTGTGAATATTGCTGCTATAAACATGGGTGTACAAACATCTCTTTAAGACCCTCCTTTCAATTTGGGGGGATATATTACTGAACGTGGGATCTTTGGATCATATGATTGTTCTATCTTTAATTTTTGGAGGATGGGGCACCTGGGTGGCTCAGTCGGTTGAGCGTCCGACTTCAGCCAGGTCATGATCTCGTGGTCTGTGAGTTCGAGCCCTGCATCAGGCTCTGTGCTGGCAGCTCAGAGCCTGGAACCTGCTTTTGATTCTGTGTCTCCCTCACTCTCTGCCCCTCCCCTGCTTGCGCTCTGTCTCTCTCTGTCAAAAATAAATAAACATTTAAAAAAAAGTTTTAATTTTTGGAGGAAGCACCATATTGTTTTCCACAGGGGCTGTCCCACCTCACATTCTCACCAACAGTGCACAAGGGTTCCAGTTTCTCCACATTCTTTCCAACACTTGTGGTTTTCTGGGGGTGTTGTTGTTGTTGTTGTTGTTTGGTAGCAGCCATCCTATTGAGTGTGACGTGGTAGTTCACTGTGGTTTTGATTTGCATCTCCTTAATTATTAGTGATGTTGAACATCTTTTCATGTGTTTATTGGCCATTTATGTATCTTCTTTAGAAAGATACCTATGCAAGTGTCTTGCCCATTTTTAAATTGGATTGTTCTAAACTGTTCTTCTCTTAGTAATGTTACTCCCTTTTATAGATAATGAAACTCTAGCTCAGAGTGGTGAAGTGACCATGACAGTACTGGTCACAGGCGTTGTTTTTACGTCATCAAAGATAAAGATAAGCAATCATTTGAATATTGGTTGAGCAAATCCTAAGGGCAGTAGGAGTGTGACAGAGGTTAGGGATGTGGGCATGGTTCTGAGAGGAACAGATAAGTAAACAATGTTAATACAGTATGAGAAGTGCCATAAACGGGAAGTACATGAAGCCAGTATATTTGGGAAACTGGAAGTGGCATGTGTGGGATAGCTGGGGCACTTGGTGTAAGAAGTGGCTGGCCAGAGAAGAGGCTAGAGAAGAAGGTTGGTTGGAGTTCTTAATTGCAAACAATAGAATCTACCTAACCTTATTTAAGCAGAAAATAAATTTTTAAAAGAGTATTAGGTAGTTTGCCTCTCCATGAGGGGCATAGAGGGGGGCTGGGAGGCCAAGGGACCAGGGAAAAAATGCCCAAACCACCTCACAGGAGTTTCACCAAAGACACCACTGCCACCCCCATTACTGATATAGTCACTGCTGCTCACTGGCTGCAGTGATATGGACACCCAGACCTCTTTAATTGCTGCCCTCCAAAAGCTGATTTCCACTTCTCTTATCCTAAAAGTCTCTGGAGTACCTGGGTCCTCACACAGCCCACATGTGAACAAAATCTCATATGTGTCTGATGGATGGAGCCTAAGTACCTCAGATACAACTTGGGAAAAGGAGTCTTTCTGGCTTCTGTCTTCAGTAGTCAGGACTTATAAGGCAGGGAACACTTCAATCTTAGGAAGGGGTTCAAAAAGTAGTGGGCATGTTCACACACGAAGTTGTACAGGAATGTTCATAGGCATCTTTACTTGTGATAACCCCAAAGTGGAAATAGCCCAGCTGTCCTTCAGTGGGGGAATGGTTAAACTGGTATTCATCACTCAGTGGTGAAAGGAAGGGAAAGATTGATACACAAAACAACTTAGGTAGCTCTCTGGAGGATTATGCCAAGGGAAAAAAGCCAGTCTCCAAAAGTGGTACACTGTGTTAGTCCATCTCTAGAACATTTTCTTTATATATTTTTTAATTTTTTAATATGTATTTATTTTTGAGAGAGAGAGAGTGCACATGAACATGAGTGGGAGAGGGGCAGAGAAAGAGGGGGACAGAGGATCTGATCTGAAGCGGGCTCCATGCTGACAGCAGAGAGCCCAATGTGGGGCTCAAACTACAAACCATGAAATCATGACCTGACCTGAAGTCAGACTTTCAACCGACGTGAGTCACTAAGGCACCCCTTTTCTAGAACATTTTAAAATGACAAAATTTTACTCTCTCTCAAAAAACAAAAACAAAACAAAACGGGTACCTGGGTGGCCTAGTCACTTGAGCGTCTGACTCTTGGTTTGGGCTCAGATTGTGATCCCCAGGGTCATGGGATTGAGCCTCTCCTTGTGGCTCTGTGCTGAGCATGGAGCCTGCTTGGGATCCTCTCTCTTCTCTCTCTGCCCCTCCCTGCGCTCTCTCTCTCTCTCTCTCTCAAAAATAAAGAAACTTAAAAAGTAAATAAAATGGCAAAATTTTAGAAATGGGGAATAGATTGGCGGTTGCTGAGGGTCTGGGATAGGGGGAGAGGGCACAGTGTGGGGGAGGTAAGTGCGGGGATAAAAGGATCCTCATGGTCATGGAAATATTCTGTGTCTTGACTGTGGAGGTGGATATGTGGATACCTACACATGATAAAATGGTAAAGAATTAAACACACACAAGTGAGTACAGGCAAAAAGTGGGGAGTGAATCAGAGTGGTGGACTGCATCAATGTCAATTTTCTGGTTACAATGTTGTACTGTATAATTTGCGTTGGAGAAAAACCAGCAAAGGCGCATGAGATCTCTCTGTATTATTTATTACAATCACATAGGAATCCACAGTTATCACCACAGAAATTTTTAAAAGTGAAAAATCAAATAACACTAGGGACTTCAGACTTTAAGAGCTGTGGGGAACTGTTGAAGGATTTGAAGCAGGAGTGACGCATGGCTTCATTTAGCACCCATGCTCTGTCCAATGGTAGGATAATGTTATCCTGCTTTAAGTTGCAACTGTGACATTTAAAAAATTTTTTCTTAACATTTATTTTTTGAGAGACAGAGAGAGCATGAGCCGGGGAGGGGCAGAGAGATAGAGGGAGACACAGAATCCGCTCCAGGCTCTGAGCTGCCAGCACAGAGCCCGATGCGGGGCTCGAACTCACAAGCCGTGAGATCATGACCTGAGCCGAAGTCGGATGCTTAATCAACTGAGCCACCCAGGCGCCCCCAAAACTGTGACATTTTAATTTAAAATAAAATTTAAAAGACTTTTCTTTATTTTTAACCTGATGTGGTTTCCCAGTGTCCAGAAAGGCAACTGTAGGCCCAATATGCAAGCTCTGGTTCCTTCTGCAACAGACATAATAAGGATTTGTTCTTTCCTTCCTTCCTCAAGCATTTATTAAGCATCTGCTATGGGTCAGGCTCTGTGCCAGGCACATAGATTCAGCAATGAGTAAGACGGTCCTGCCTTTGAGACACCATGTTGTTAGACTCAGGGAGAAAAGTGGCTCCAACAAGAAAGGGATTTACAAAAAGGAAGAAAGAAAGAAAGAAGAAAGAAAGAAAGAAAGAAAGAAAGAAAGAAAGAAAGAAAGAAAGAAGGGAGGGAAGGAGGAAGGAAAGAAAGAAAGAAAGAAAGAAAGAAAGAAAGGAGGGAGGGAGGGAGGAAGGAAGGAAGGAAAGAAAGAAAGAAAGAAAGAAAGAAAGAAAAGGATTTATTTGAATATCGTGTGAACTGAAGCCAGGGGACAAAGGTCCAGGGACTGTGCAGTGGCCTCACAATGTCACCAACGTCCAGGCTGCTGCTATGTTTTTTTCTCTGTCATCCTTAGCATGCATCTCCCAGCCTCAAGCTTACCCATGGCTGCAAGCTGGGCAATGCAGCCTGGCTGGTATAAGCAGGAAGGGAGAGCAGCAGACTGCCTGTCAGCCCAATCATCAAGCACCCCCAAAGCCCATCAGCCTCTGTTTGCATCTCATTGACTACTCCTATTGGCAAGGGAGCTGGGAAATCCACGCTTTCTTGTTGGGACAAGGGGAAAATGGAAAATGGTAACTAGCCTTCTCAGGAACTAATTAGAGACAATACAGTGTGACAACCACTTGTGTGTGTAATAGAAATGTGACATAAAGGCTGCAGAGCCACACTTCCAGCCTTGAAGCAATCAGGGGAAGCTGCACAGAGGATGAGACTTTTTGAAGAAATGCCCAGTAGGGGGACCGCACTGCATGTACCGAGGCATCAGAGGGCCTGTCACGTTTAAGACGGAAAGTAGGGGCACATGGGTGGTTCAGTCGGTTGGGTGTCCAACTCTTGATTTCGGCTCCGGTCACGATCTCATGGTTTGTGAGATGGAGCCCTGCATTGGGCTCTGCACTGATAGCGTGGAGCCTGCTTGAGATTCTCTCTCTCTCTCTGTCTCTCTGTCTCTCTCTGTCTCTCTCTCTCTCAAAATAAATAAATAAACATTTTTTTTTAAAAAGACAGAGAGTGAAGTCTGATGGTGCTAGAGCATAAGGTATTTTCAGGAGTGTTAGGAAAAGAGGCTAGGAAAGTAGCCTGGGACCAGAACAGGAAGAGCCGTGAATGTTGTGCTAAGGAAGTTTGGACTTGGTCCTATAAAGCAGTAGTTTTTAAACTTTAGCTTGTTTCGAGATCACCCAAGGGGCTTGTTGAAATACCGATTCCTGGGCCACACCACCAGAGTTTCAGCAGGAGTATGTCTGGGGTGGGGCCTGAGAATTTTCATTTACTTTTCTAACAAATCCCTGTTGATCAGGGGACCCAATGAACCACAGGTATAAACAACAGGAAATGGACAGTTTCTAATTAGGGGAATGATGTGATCAGGTTTTTTGTTTATTTCTTTGTTTTTTGTGTTTTTTTTTTTAATGATCATCAGTGAAATTAACCTGGAATGAGTAATTTCCTGCAGAGTGTAAATCTCGCAGACACAACAACTCCCCATGAACACGCCCTAAAAGGTAGGCAGATGTCCCTAGGGGCCTCACACTGCTCAGCACAGGTGCTTTTAAAAGCAAAGGGTAACTAACATGTTGAGAGGATCTGAGCTAGGTCTGTCTCTGGGACCAACTGGTATGAACTGGGGCAAATATTCCAATTTGAATGTCAGGACACCTATAACAACGAGTATCATTCATGATTGTTACACAATCATCTTGTTTAACACAACTGTCCTGAAAGATAGGTATTATTGTTCCGTTTTACAGGTAAGAAAATTAAGGCTCAGATTACAACTTGCTCACAATTCCAAGACTATTAAAGGATTCAGAACCAGAATTTCTTTTCTTTAACTCAAAGCTTATACTCCTTGACTACCTTGCCATGGGATTTCTGAAACTTAGGTTTGCAAATGTATTCTTGGGAATTGATGAGAATTTTGTATGAGAATTTTAAAAATTTAGTATTCTTGAGGTTAACCTTTAAAACATTGATATAAGCAAATATTGGGTTATTTGGAGGATCCTTCTAGCTGATTGAGCCCCTGCATTTGTGGTTACGTTTGCAATGGCATTATGGTCAAGTAGAATAATTTTAATGGTTCCAGCCAAAGAACCAAAGAACATCAGCAGTCTTCATTAGCAAATGGTGCACCCATAAAAAAAAAAAAAAAAAAAAAAAAAAAAAAAAAAAGCAAATGACCTCAAGCTATATGAATGAAGTGCTCACAGTGGTTTGAATGGAGAAAAGAGGTAGAATTAAGTCATCAAGTGGCCCATGGTAGTAACAAAATGAGAACACATGAGCCCAGATCAGTCAGTTCCATTTTCACATTACTAACAGCCATTTAGTTTCATAAAACAGCACCATCTGTCATATTAGGTCAATGCTGTTAATTTCAGCATTGGTGATTTTGCGGCATTGCTTGTATTTACCTTGCTAATGTGTTTGTGTTCTCTAGTTGCTTAAGAACTAGCTCCAAGCCTCTAAGGAGTTTATGCTTGGTTTTATGGTGTACATATTTGAGTGACATGAGAGCAAAAATAATGCACATCAACTCTGGGTGTCCAGAATTTTTGTTCTTTATTGGGATCTGCAAATTATTTAATATTAAGCCAGGGCTCTAGCTTACAGTGAACAGAAATGGTCTCTGGTAATATAAGCAGAAACGGAGTATACCAAGTGAGGTATTGGGTGGCTGAAAACCAGGTGGGACAGACTCAGAACGTGGTAAAAGCCAAAGAGGGTGGGCAGGTCTTCCTTGAGACAGTGGGGCCAAAAGCACCTCTGACTCTCCCAGCAGCGGATTCACCACTTTGCCTGGGCACTACCATTCCAGGACTCGTGACATTGCCACCCACCAAGATCCCCCATGTTCCCCAGGAACATCCAGTTGGCTGAGCCTAGACCCCACCCTGGCATCTGCTAACCTCCTGGCTGCCAGGGAGGGGCCACGGGGCACCCTTTGACTTCCGTAGTCCCAGCCAACGTAGATTTCCCCCAAATAGGAGGGACCTCTAGATGCTGGGGAGCCAAACCTAGTCGATAGCCACAACCCACATTTTCCTATAAAAAAGAGAAAATGGGACCAATTCCAGGGATGTCAGCATTAACTAAGACGACCTCATGAACATCAACTGTAGATCCCTGCCCACACGTTTGTGGTCACTGCTGAGCACTGTCCAGCGAGTCCCTCCATGATTAAAAGCAGTTCCGAAAGGCCCAGACTCCACCGTGGGTATTTCTGTTTCGTGGTTCTCACCACAGTGGGCAGATTAAAAGGGAGCCACGCAAGGTAACTTAACAAGCCTGAGAAACTTCCCCACGAAAAAAGGTGTTTTTTTTTTTTTTCACTTACACCAGCTTCTTCTAACGTTATAAAAACCCGCTGATAAAAGGCTTCTGGCTCAGTTTCTGGAGTATTCAGAAAACAAAGTATTTATCATTGCAGGATTTTAAGGTTCCCATCCTCCTGAGCTAATCACACAACTGGTCGTGCTCTGAGCACCAGGGATGGGACGTGTTTGCTCAGGTCTCTCTGATGGCGCTTGCTAAAAATGCTTCCCCGGTGGGCACACTTCACATGTGGCTGCAATTAACTGTGAAGTAAACCTGCTATAAACTGGAAACACTGAGCATTCTATGCTCCATGTTGTGAAACTGTAACCCTTTCTTATTTTGGTTGCAAATACTCCACTTTGAAAGTGTTTCATTTTGGGGGTTGCACAGGAAGTTATTGCTTGCGTGTTGCTTTCCTTGCAAAGATTTCTGCACTAGGAAATAGGTTTGTTTTTCTCCCTCCTTCTCCAGTTACATGAAGGTGTAGGGAAGAAACCAGTTACATGGCCGGCCAACCCCCCACCTCTCTGACCTCATCCTCTACCGCTCTTCTCTGTTCCCACCTACTCCAGCCACACCGGCCTCATGGCTGGTTTTGGAACATGCCAGGTACTTAACTCTTCTGCCTCTGGGCCTTTGCATTTGCTCTGCCCTCACCTGGCACCATCTTCCCCCACACAGACACATAGTTTGCTCCCTCACCTTCCCTCAGGTTTCTGCTCAAGTGCTCCTTTGTATAGAAGTCTCTCTGCTTCTAGTAACTCCAGGGCCTGACTTCCCTGGTACTTTCTCATTTACCCCACCTATCATTCTCTAGGGCAGGTGTACTTCTCTGTTTATGATCTTCTCCTACTAGAATGGCATCTTCATGAGGCACGGACTATTTGCGAACCACCAGTGCCCAGCACACACTAGACACTCAATAAACTACGTGTTGAATGAGTGAATGCACGTAATAGTAACGGCCATCATTTCATGGGTAATAAAATTACAATGATCTCTAAAGAAGGGTGAAGTTGTGCTATTGCAGTTAATGCTTTGAGTGTCAAGTGTAACGAGGGGCCCACACCTGTATGAGGAGGTGTTAGGATCAGAAGCCACTGGGTAAAGGGGAAATGCAACACTTAAATCTTTAGTCTTGACCCTTCCTTTGCAGCCCAGACTCACATACCCAGCTACCTTTTTCAACATTTCCTTTTGGATGTTTCAAGGCAACTCATACTACATTATGTCCAAAATGGGTCTCTTGAGATCTCCTGCCCCTAGTATAAATCTGCTCCTCCCCCAACTTCCCTTGTCAGTTAATAACCACCTTCCACCTTTGCTCAGGCCAAAAGCCAATGAGTCATCCTGGGGGCCTCACTTTCTTTCAACCCCTGTGTGTAACCCACCAGAAAAATTGCCAACTCTACCATGACAGAAACGGCCACTTGAACACCAAGGATCTATGTTCCTTTCCAGTAGTGTGGAACTGTTGACCGGAAGCGGCTGCCCACACGGGGACCGCATTTCTTGGCTCCCCATCATTGGGGTGAGGCCATGTGACTGGTTCTCACCATTAGGATTATGTGGGAGTGATCTGTGCATAGGCCCCTGAAGAAGCATGTGTGCCCTCTCTGTGCTCTCTTTCTCCATCTGCTGGACTAAGAAGACCCTGCAAAGGATTCTGAGGTCCTAGGGCTACAGAGTCATAAGACTGAGAGATCCTGGATCCCTGAGTCACAACTTGCAGAACAGCCACTTGTTTTTCTAGAACACCGTTTGGACTTTGTGTAAAAAACCACTCAGCTTTTGGGGTCAAACGTTATAATAGCTGACATTGCCTTAACTGATACATCAACAAAATATATCTCAAATTTGTTCACCTGCCTTCCTCAATCTCGTTTCGTTTTGAAACACCATCCCCTTTCATCTGAAAGATTGTGAAAGTCTCCTAACTCATCTCCTTGTTTCTATCTCCCTGCCAGCTAGAGACTGTGTGTTTGTCCCCCTGCAGATTCACATGCTGAAACCTCATCCCCATGTGATCGTGTTAGGAGGTGGGGCTTCTAGGAAGGTGATGAAGTCATGACAGCAGAGTCCTCATGAATGGGTTTAGTGCGCTTATACAAGACCTCGGAGAACCCCCTTGCCCCTTCTACCATGTGAAGACACAGCAAAAAAACTGCCCACCTAGGAACCAGGAAGCTGGTATTCACCAGACACTGAATATATTGGACACCTTGATCTTGGACTTCCCAGCCTCCAGAACTGTGAGAAATAAAAGTTTGTTGTTTAAGCTCCCTCATCTATGGTATTTTTGTTATACAACCCAAAAGGACTATTCTCCACATAACCATCAGAGAGGTCTTTTTAGAACTCAAACTTGTATTACCCCTTTCCCTAAGCCCCCTCAAATGGCTTCCTTTTGCATTAGAATACAGTCTGAACTCCTTGCTATAGCCTGTCTACTTTTAAGTTAACTTATGTGACTTAAATTATGCTTCCTGGCTAGTTGTCTCTCTTTCTGCCTTCTCCCCAACACCTCCGCATTAGAACATAAGCTCCTTCAGGGCAGGACCTTGTCTGTTTCAATGATAGCCACAGTTTTAATACCTAGAATGGTAAGTGGCAAACCAAAGGTGCTTACACAGAAGGAATGGAGGGAGTGAACAGCTTCCTGTTCTTTGGAAAGCTCCCACTCTGGAAGGGGAAAAAACACCCTTGCCCTTTTTTCCTTCTGTGCAGAAATCGCGTCTATTTTGGACCCAAACCCATTTCCCCCACTGCCAATCAGCACTGGAAAGATTATGGTGCCTCTTCATATATGTAATTCAGAAGAATATTAAACTGTAAACATAATATAATGAAGACATAGTTTGCCCAAGATGACTATTTATTTATATATATCAAATTCTTTCAAAAATAGTTTTGTACATTGTGGTGCCCTAAATACAAACACAGTCTGCTTCCTGGGGATTTCAGCACTATATGCAGTAGAAGCACATTAGACTTTGAACTGGAGCCACTTTCATTGTATCTGTGACTGTTCTAAAGTATACAAATACATTAAAAAATATACATATATACAAGCAGGGTGCCTGGCTGAATCAGTCAGTAGACCGTACAACTCTTGATCTCGGGGTTGTGAGTTTGAGCCCCATGTTGACTGTCAAAATTACTTAAAAAATAAAAGCTTAAAGAAATATATACATTAAAATAGATAATATATAAATTATACATATAAATATATACAACATATAAATAAATACATATGTGTATATGCCCACCTAAGAATATTTATATTCTTATGTATATATTTATATATACACAAGCTCATAGAAATTCATCAGCTCAAGGAGGCTTGACTTGGATTTTAAAGCTGTCTTACGTAATCAACTCTAGGGTCAAACAGATGAATGAGGAAGTGGAAAAACAGCCACTAAGTAATTTTACTATTTTTAAAAGTACTTAATAATGCTTTAAAACAAATAACCCTGAATCTGTTTTTTTTTTTTCCAGTTAGGGCTTCTTTTTTTCTCCAGTTTTATGGTGGTATAATTGACACACAGCACTGTCTCCCATAATGACTTGACTTACACACACATATTGTGAAATAATTACCACAATATTTAGTTGACAGCCATCATCTCATATAGATACAAAAAAAAAAGAAAGAGAAAAAAATGGTTTTTTTCCCCCTGTTTTTCTTGTGATGAGAACTCTTAGGATTTACTGTCTTCACAACTTTTAAGTATATACCATACGACCGTGCTAGCAATGGTCATCAAGTCGTGCATCCCTAGTGCTTATCTTATGACTGGAAGTTTGCATCTTTTGGCCCCCTTACTCTGATCATTCCCCAATTCTGTCTCTGGCTATCACAAATCTGTTCTCTTTTTCTACGAGTTTGGTTTCTGTTTCTTTCTTTTTTTTTTTTTTTATTGTTTTCCTTCCTTCCTTCCTTCCTAGTCCACGTATAACTGAGATCACACAGTATTTGCCTATCAGTACTTGTCTTTTTTTTTTTTTTTAATTTTTAAAATTTATTTTGAGAGAGGCAGAGACAGTGCAAGTTGGGGAGGGGCAGAGAGAGAGGAAGAGAGAGAATCCCAAGCAGGTTCCACATTGTCAGTGCAGAGCCCGATGCGGGACTCGAACTCACAAAACCATGAGATTGTGACCTGAGTTGAAACCAAGAGTCCGATGCTTAACCGACTGAACCACCCAGGCGCCCCTGTCAGTGCTTGTCTTATCAACACCTTTCTAAGTAGGAATGTATAGGAGAGGAGAGGAGGATGGTGGGACTGAGGTTTGAACTCTGGTCTGGCTGACGCTGGTATCTCAGCAATTATCATGTGCCAAGTGTTTTTCCATCCTTTGACAAACAATGTCAAAAATGATGCTAGAACCTCAGTAAATTTCAGTTCCATATTGTAGCCCATAGGGGATGGCACACCAAGAGGAGATATTTCCCTTCAGAGGTGGAGTGTTGGTTTACAAGAGTAGATATAATAGTTTACCTAGAGAATTTTGAAAGGGTCTTTTCTGGGAGAACTTAGTGATATCATTGAAAGGTTGTTGAATCAGAATCAGGACAGCTGGTTCGAATCCTGGCTCTGCACTACTGAGGCAAATGTTGTGTCCTCTCTGAGGCCCCATTGTTTCATCTGTAGAATGGGGTCACTAACATCTTCCTCACAGGATCAAATTGCACTAAATGGGAATGCTCAGCAACGTGGCTGGCACGTAGTTGTCATCCAGGAATGTTATCTCCTTCCTTCCTTGTTTACTTTCTCCCTGCCTATATATAGCACATGCTTGTAAGAGTTGAATGCAAAGGAAGAATTGGAGGCAAGAGAGACAAGTCAATCTTGGTTGGAAGAACTTCCCTCCTAGGTGGTGATGTCCTCTGAGTGATTCTACACTCAGAGGAAAACCACACGCTCATTTCTTTTTTTTTTTAAGTTTATTTATTTATTTTGAGAGAGAGAGAGAGCACACAAGTTCGAGAGTGGGGGAGAGGCAAAGAGAGAGGCAGAGGGAGAGAGAGAATCCCAAGCAGGCTTTGCACCACCAGTGCATAGCCTGACGCGGGGCGTGAACTCACGGACCGCAAGATCATTCCCTCAGCCGAAATCAACAGTCAGACGCTTAACGGAATGAACCACCCAGGAGCCCCAACACATGCTTATTTCTGGTAAGTTCCCCAACTCTCAGACTCTCTCTGAGAGTTAGCTAGTTACCAGTGGTCAGACTCTCGACAACCTTGAATCCAGCATCTACAACATTCTTTTCTCAGGAAAGTGGCTTTTATTTTCTCCTGCCCCAGCCCACTGGTTTGTCTCTAAGAAAGATGGCAAGCATCTATTGCCAAGATGAATTGTTTCTACAGTATTTGAAGGAAAATTCCTTGTGTGAGGATAATTCCAATCTTTGGATCAGTTAGACAGATATCACTCAGAGATCCGAAGTCTGAGCAGTTGTTCTGGCACAAATCTTGTGTTGCTTCAGGGTACTCATTCAGAACCATGCTGTGAAAAGAGCTGACATTCAGAAAAATGCTCACCACTGACTCCTTGACAGGTTTCAAATGGTACCTCCCTGAACCTTGGAACATTGCCCTCACTGAATTCCACAAGCAGTTTGAGGCTCGGGTTACTACACTCAAAATGGTCCCATCACTGGACTCCATCCAGTTGGGTGAAGGGTAAAATTCATGTTGGGTCATGGTGGTGGTGAGGGTCACTTCTGGGCTCGCAGGTGGTTGCAAGAAAAGAAAGAAAGGGAATTCACTGAGTGCTTATTTTGCGCCTGGCCCTGTTAGATGCTTTCATATGTATATCTGCCTAGAAATTCTGCAAATGTGTTAACCATTCGTAGCTCTGTTATTTACCACATTCTGATCCTGTGACCATAGCCCCAAAATCTGAGCAGTAGAGGACTTAGCAAGCCAGATCTTGGTTTGAATTCTTACTGCCTTCACTAGAGTGACAGCTCAGTGAGCAATGTTTGTTCACTGCTGTGTCCCCAGTGCCTGCATAGTAGGACCTCAATGCTTATTTGCAAAGTTGGGTTGCTTAGCCTTTTTAAACCTTTTGTTTTCTCAACAATCAAAGTAGGAAAAGTAAAATCTACATCATAGGATTGTTTAATTACACTTTTTATTTTGAGATAATTATAGATTTGCATGTAATTGTAAGAGGTAATACAGAGAGATCGTATGTATCCTTTCCCCAAGTGGTAACATCTTGCAAAACTACAATATAATATCACAACCAGAATATTGACCTTGATCAATCTATTGATCTTGTAGGATTTCCCTTCTAGGATTTTTACGTGAATTAAATGCAATTATATAGGCATAACGCTTAGCACAGAACATGCATATTGTAAACATTTAATCATGGTAGCTAATCTCTTCCTGGGAGACAATATGGTGTAGACCATGCTTCTCAAAGGGTGATGTGAATATGAATCATCTGAGGAGTTTGTTGAAATGCAGATTCTAATTCAGTAGGTCTGGTTGGGGTCTAAGAGTCTGCATTACCAGCAGGCTTCCAGGGGATGTCTGATGTGGAGTGACAAGCCAACCATGTGGACTCCATAATTAGGTTGCCAGGTTCCATTCTAGTTGCACCGTTATTATCTTTAAGAACTTGGACCAAGTTATTTAACATCTCTATGCTTCAGTTTCTTCATTTGCTTAAATATGGGGATATTTACAGCCCTTACCTCAAAAGGCTGTTGTGGGCAGATAATTGTCCTAAAAGCAATTAGAACAGTGTCCAGATCATAGCCAGTGCTCATTAAATGTTAGGTATCATTATTAACTTTATTTATTTGTTTATTTTAATGTTTATTTATTTTTGAGAGAGAGAGAGAGAGAGAGAGAGTGCGAGCAGGGAAGGGGCAGAGAGAGAGAGAGAGAGAGGGAGAAACAGAATCTGAACAATCTGAGCTGTCAGCCAGAGCCTGATGTGGGGCTTGAACTCACGAACCGTGAGATCATGACTTGAGCTGAAGTCGGACACTCAAATGACTGACCCACCCAGGTGGCCCCAGGTATCATTATTACTTTAGATAATTTCTTATTCTGTATTCTTGCACTGAAATAAGATCATTTGAGTTTTCCACTGGTTACTTTGGCCTCTGGAAAAGTAGAAATTTACCTGTTCCCACTCTATGAGTAAAGGGAAGTTATGGCTAGAAGGGATTTTTAGAGCTCTTGTAGATCAGAAATAGCAAACATTCCATACACCAGTTCCCATTCCCTGTCCACAGCAGACATCACTAATCAATCTTGACACTCTTCTTTCATTAAACCTCAATTGTGGCTTCAGAGTCCTTCTCAAGAGAGGACTCCAGACAGAGCTGGTGCTCAAGATAACACCTGTTTGCCAAACCTGATCTGATCTAAGCTCTTCATAGATGTGGAGACTTAGACCCATATGTATAAAATGACTTTCACAGGCTCACACTGTCACCTAGAGAACACACACCTTCTGAACAAGAATGCAGGTCTTCTGTCTCCTCGGTGCTCTTCGTGGAACAATTTGGACCGAAGAGAAGAAAAGAACAGGAGAAATTCATGTGAGCACATTATGAGCAATGGGCCATGGGGTAGTAAAAGACATTCTTCCTCGTTAGGTTAATGCATCGAGAAGAAGAATGAGTCTATCTGCACTATGAGCATTTCAGATTAGCAGCCATTGTTGTTTCCCCAATTCCCCCTTGGAAGTATGACATGGGAGGACAAATTGGAAAATAAATTACTTATTGGTAATTTGGTGTGAAAAAACCCCATGTTTTTATAATACTGAGTAATTGGAGAGCCTTCACAAGTCATAAGGAACACATGGAAAACAAAGACCTTACTCTCATTTAAATGAACTCCTGAGGGTCTTTCAAAGTTGCATTGGTAAGAGACTTGGTGCTGCCTCCCCTCCACCTGCTAGCAGCTCTGTTATATACCCTGTAGTTCCCACTCTCCCTGCCCTATCCTTTCTCCTGCTGGACCATGCCTGACTTCACGGACTTTCATGGACCCTCATGGACAACGCACTTCAACATAGATTAGAGTGATGCCATTTTTTTTTAAGTTTATTTATTTATTTAGAGACAGAGAGAGAGAGAGAGCAGGGTAGAGGCAGAGAGAGACGAAAAGAGAGATACCAAGCAGGCTCTGCACTGTCAGCACGGAGCTGGATGGGGGGCTCAAACTCATGAACTGTAAGATCATGACCTGAGCTGAAACCAAGAGTTGGACACTTAACCAACTGAGCCACCCAGGCACCCCAGATTGATGCTGTTTCTATGGATTAGTAGAAAGAAGAATCAGATTGTCTCTGAACAATTTGAACTCTGAAGATACAAAGGGATTCCACTACCAGGGAAGCAAAAGCCAAAAGGACCTATACGGAGTCGAAGTGATAAGGAAGTTCCTTGGTGGAGGGGTGAGAAGGAATTAAACACAGGAGGCAGCACAGAGAAACAGAGGAAGACTGACCAATGACACCGTGGCTTGTTGAAGAAGCAGGATAATGGTCCATAGAGGTTCTTCTGGTTCTTGGCACTTTCTTTTCCTTTTAATTCTTTACTGTTTTAATATAATAATTTCAAACACATACAAGAGTAGACAGAATAGTATAACAACATTCTCCCCTGTACCCATCACTTGGCTCCAACCAAGATCAACTCAGGGCCGATTTTGTTTCTCCTCGATCTCCACTCACCCACCCCTTTGATTATTTTCATTCTCTTTTTTAAAAAAATAAATTTCTAGGGGACACCTGGCTGGCTCAGTCGGTAGAGCATGAGACTCTTGATCTCGGGGTTGTGAGTTCAAGCCCCATGTTGGGCACAGAGCTTACTTAAAAAAATAGATTTCTGTAGTGTTTATAAAATCCTTGATTTGAAACACATTCTCATTTAGTGGTCAATGTACAACCTATCTTTGTTTTTCAGGTAGCAGCTCAGCAATTTTTGTTTTGTTTTTGTTTTTAGAAATTTGCTCAATTTGTTTTTCCTATAGCTCCTTTTTTTTTTTATTATGGTACAATACAGATAACAAATTTTACTATTTTAACCATTTTTAAATGTCTGGTGCAGTGGCATTCACATTGTTGTGCAATCATCATTTAAGTAGTTATTTTTCCTAGTGAACCTGTGTACCCACAGCCCAAAGGTAAGGAACCTGACAATAACCTCCATTGAGGCAATGGTTCGCTCCCACCCCTACCATCCAGTCTCTTCCCTAGGTAATTACCATTCTGAATCCTTGGATCATCATCCTCTTACTTCCTTTGTATTAGTTTTATCGCAGGTGTATATATTCCTACAATTATTTTTCATTTTATTTATAACATTACAAATAGGATATTATGCTGCGTACGATCTTTTGGAACTTACTTTTTTTCACATAATATTGTCCAGATTTATCCCTATTGTTACAGGTCGGTGAAAGTCATTTGTTTAGGGTGTTAATATCCCATTATGTGAATATTGTATGTACCTGACATGTTCCAGGTCCAGTCCACCTATATCTTGACAGCACACCCCCTTTTTCTTAGGATATTGAGTGTGTCCTTCTTCTGTACAACTAAAACAGCCAGACTAAAACAACCATGCTTAGATGTTGCCAGAGGGAAGTCACACTAATGCTGATGTAAGGGAAGCAGTGAGATTAATTCGTGGAAAGGTCGAAGACTGGTCACATCCATGAGAAAAGGCCCTCTGTCCCCATGATTTATCTGCAGAGTAAGGTTTGCTCTGAGCAGTGATGGAAATTAAAGAGGCAGCTTTAGGACCTCCACACTGACCCCAAATGGAAATCATTTAGCAGCATACAAATGGCAGGATTGTCATAAAAATCAAATGAGATAATGATATGTGGGAACACTTTGTAAACCCCACAGCCATTTTATAAATGTGCAGTTGCATTATTATTGCTATCATCATTCATTTGCATTCATTCTCTGGGCAAATCATTTTTCTATCCCTGGATGTGAAGGTGGGTGTCTGTTTATAGGGTGCCACAGCAGGACTGGATTTAAGGTAGGAAGAGAGAAGGAGGGAGATGTGAATATTCATCAAATATTTGGCCTAGTCCTTGGTCCCTAGTCCTTGGATGTCCAAGGTAAGCATTATTATCTCTGTTTTACAGATGAGAAAATTGCACTTGATCACATGCCCAAAGTCCTGCAACTAACAGAGGTACAGTTTGGATTCAAATCCAGGTCTTTCCAAATCCAAAGCCCTCTTTCTGTCTTGCCACGCTTCCTGAAATCTGCCCAAGGAGCCCTCACTCTTTTCTCATGCCCTGCCCTAACTTGGCAGGGTGAAAACCTCCTCTTTATGATCTTTTCAGGTTTTTTCCCCCCTACTCTGAGACTACTGAGGTACTAACATGGAGTCGAAGTAAAAGTATCCTTGGGAAGACTGGGAGCCTTCCCAGCTTAAATCTGTGAATTTTAATCTGGGAACTGGGAAACCTGGGGCAGCCATGCTTCTGAGACTGCCTTGTCACTTGGGCTGTCCATTTGCAGTGGTCCTGTGTGGCCTGGAGGAGAGTGTATTTCACAAGGGGCCATAAGCCCCAGGCTCTGGTACACCTTTATCTGCTTCAGGTAAAACATTTAATCTGGCAGTAGCAGAACCATTAATACCTGTCCTGCTTTCCAACAGGGACTCAGATCAAATGAGGAAATATGCTGTGAGGTAATAGATGGGAAAACAGTGTGAAAACTGCAGAGCAGCCCGTCTCCCCCATCATTAATGTCAGCTGGTATTTGTTTTTACTGTTATCTTTGCCTCTCAGCAGAGCCTTCTCCCAGAGAAAGCCCTATAGTAGGAGCTCCAAATAACGACTAAGGTTTGAAAACAGCCAGGAGGCGAGCAACATGAAGCCATTTAAAGCAAACCAGAGGAAGTCCAGTCTCTGGCTATTTATTTTATGAAGTTAGCGGCTGGATATGTTAAGCAAATGTTTTCTTAATTGTGGCAGTATGAGAAAACAATGGGGCAAGGGCTGCCGGGGACCGGAGTATTAGGCCTCCACCCCTCCTACCCCCCCACCACCAAATCTCTAGAGAATGACAGGAAAAAATTAAAGACAGGGCTTTTCTTTTCGTGGTCACATGTCTACGCTGCTGCTGTAATAAGAACCTGCACCAATTAGAAATGTTTCACCTCCTCCCCTCTGCCCCTCCCCGGGCGCATTTCAGAACAGCCTGGGTTGTGGACTCCAGGAGTTTGCCAAACACAGCAAACACTGCTGTGTGAGCGGCTGGAGGGGGCTCTTTCCACCCCGACCTCCCTCCCTTCCTCCTCTGCTCCCTCCCTTCCACACTGTTTTCATTTACTAGGACTTCCTCCTCCGGGCGAGGGAGGGGGAGGAAAGACGCTGCCGAGCGCCTGGGGCGTGAGTGTGTGTGCGTGTGTGTGTGTGTGAAGTGGAGAGTGAGTGGAGGAGTGTAAAATGCTGTAATGGGAGGAAACCGAGCCGCGTCAGAGTGCCCCGGACTGCAGCGGCCGTTCTGATCGCAGTGGCACCTGAGTATACACTTCCCCAAGCAAGTGCGACCTGTACCTGCAGGTACGTGTGGCCGCCGGCCTGTCTGGGCAGTGTGGCTGGGGTGTGTGGGTAACGAGAAAGTGAGGCAGCGGTCCAGGTCCGCGTCCCGGGGACGGGAGTCCCCCGCGTGCGCTGAGGTCTCGCGGGCGAGCCGGGTGTGAGCGCCGACCTCCGGGCGCTGGAGAAGTCGTACACCCTTCCAAAGGCTGCCGCTGGAGGAAGGGGAAGCGTGAGGGTCTGAAGCCGAGCACCGCGTAGGTGCTGCGGGTCTGGCTCAAATACTCTGGCACTTGCTGGCTGTGCGTGACGGGGAAGGGGCAGCAGACCCAGTGGGTGTGGAGTAAGGCTAGACCGTGGATGTCGGTGTCACGTGTACTGTGTGCACTGGGTGCGTGGGCCCACTGTGTGCGTGTGGGGAACGTGCCTGGCCCAGAGCAGCAGGCACCTGGGCGCCACGGAAGGTTCGTTGGTGCGTGTACACCGAAGGTGAGTTCCCACTGGCTGGGCCTTTCGGGGGTAGAGATATGCGTGAGATGCCGGGTCCTCGCGCCCTCGGGAACTGGCGCCTCCTCCGGGGGCCCAGCGCCGCTCCAGGCCTGCAGCAGGCGTCCCCCGCCCGAGCGCGTCGGCGCCCGCGGGGTAGGTGCGAGCGGCCGCGGGGCGTGCGGCGGGAGGGGGGAGGGGAAACAAGCCTCTCCCTGGCGCGCGGGGCCCCGCCCCCGCTTCCCAGCCGGCTCACCTGGGCTCGGCCGCCCACCTGCTCGGTAGGAGGGGCGTGTCCGGGGGGCGTGTTCTGGCGGGCCAGGCGGAGCCCGGCGGAGCGGGCCTGAGGGCGGGCGGGCGGCGCCTCATTCCAGGGATTCCTCGCGCTTCCGCGCTCGCGTCCGCCGCGGAGTCGGCCTGGCGCGCGCCGCCCGCGTGTGCGTGTGGGCGTGCAGCGGGGGAGTCGGTGCGGGAGCGCGGGCGCGAGCGCGCCTGTGCGTCGGCGCGCCCCCGGAGTGCGCCCCGCGCGCTCGGCGGTCCCGCCTCCACGCCCGCCCCCGCCCCCCACGGGGCCTGGCCGGCCCGAGGCGGGCGAGCCCAGAGCCGCCCGGCGGTGAGTGCGGGAGAACCGGGCCCTCGAGGGGCCGGCCTGCGGGGGGACTCCCGGGTGGGCTGACTTGGAGCTGCCCTGAGGGGGTCCTCCGGGAGGGAGGAGGCGGCTGGTTCTCGCGGGGCAACTTGAGGCTCCCGGTGGGGAGCCGAAGCTCCAGGGCTCTCAAAGGGAGGTCCGGCTCCTGGAGGGGTCCCGAGAGGAAGGCGTCCTGGGAATGCGAGGCACGGGGCCGGGAAGGGGGCCCGGAGCCCTGTAGACCCTTGGTCCTGGCCAGCGGCACCGGAGGGCTGGGTGTACGACTGCGGGAAGGGGCTGAGGATGGGCCGCTGGGATGGGTCTCGCTTTTCTCTTCCTATATTCCCTGCCCCTCCTCAAAACAAAACGGCACACTCTTCCAGCACCGAATGCAGGCCTCGCCGAAAAGCAAAGGTCTTTCCTTTTTTTTTTTTTTTTTCTTAAAGTCTTCTTTGATTCCTGACACTGAGACATTGAAATGTCTTAGGTTAGGATGACAGTGCTTGTTGGCGCTACTTAGTCTATGCATTTTATTGACGTATATTCGTCTATTTAAGCTAGATAATTAAAAAAAAATCGGTTTCACTTTGATCATTGGTGTTGTATGTTTTTGCTGGTTGTATTTCCTTCTCGGTGGTTAATAAGAACCAGCAGCCCGGGGGCGGGGAGTGGAGGCTGCTCTTCTAGTTTTTATCAGCAGCTGGTTGCTCTCTCTGAAAGGTGCTATCTCTCAGTTTGCAGATTTTACAAATCTGTTTCTAAACCCCAGCCTACCTTGACTATTTGTTTCCTCTGAACGTTCAAAGACAAAACTAAAATGATAGTTTTCCTATTAGTATTCAAAGGTTAGTTTTGCATGCCATTTTAACATACCACACTTTAACTCTTTGCTCTACCCCACCACCTTGAGATGTTCATTGTTTTTCCTCCTTGCTGCGCAGCACTGTGAAGGGTAGCGTGTGTAGTTGAAAGAGCTTTAGGGTCAGTGCCTTAAGGCTGTACTGATGACGCGATCTTGGAACAAGTTTATTATCGTCTCTAAATCTTAATGCCTGAACTTTAATGGGTTTAGAGATACTTTAGAAGTTTGTTGTATACTCAAGACACGATTTTGTGTTTGTTTTCTTCTGTGTGTTTCCTCTTACATCTGGCTGAAAATCATCTCCCCCATGGTTGAAATGATGTAAACCTCTCAAATTGTTATTTAATTTTGGCAGAATATTAATCCCAGGCTGATTTCCCCTGTCACTGGTTTTGTCACACTCTGGGCAGCTTGCTTTTTGCTTTCCATTTGGAAGGGGAATGCAAACTAATTTTTATGTTGACCAAAACACAATACAATTAAGATAATTCTGTTATAAATAACCATGGACTACATTCCCAAACTGTGAATGTTGTAGTGAAAACAGCTCTTGCTTGTTTCTGGAGACATGACTTTAAGTCCAGTCTGTGTCACCTACGTCACCTAAGTTTGTGACCAGAAAAAGTTACCTCTACTTAACCTTTGTATTTGATTCTCCTCTGTAAGAGGGTAATAGTATCTGATCCAATACATCACAGAGGTTCAGGAATTACAGGAAATAATATGCCTTGAAAAGTAGTTGGTATTATGTTATTTACAAAAGTCTTTGAGGATTTCAGAGAGCTTCTTAACCACAGTGGTTGCCACTTCCCCCAGCTGATTTAGAACTGTGAGTTTACCTGACTAGTTCACTTACAGACTTGATCATTGTGAAACCAAAACTTTTACTTTCAGATGTTCTGTTTTATGAGTTCTGTAATGGGAAATTCCTTTTAACTGCTTATGGAGTCAGCCTTGTTGCCAGCCTCTGATGGTTGCCAGAACAAATCCAGAGGAAGATTTTACTTTGTGTCTTTTCTAGGTTCCTTCCTGGATAGTTTTGCTGTGCCGCTTCTAGTTTGCCTTATTAAAATGATAAGTAAAAGGGACACCTGGGTGGCTCAGTCGGTTAAGCATCCAACTTCGGCTCAGGTCATGATCTCACAGTTCGGGAGCTCGGCCTGTGTCAGGCTCTGTGCTGACAGCTCAGAGCCTGGAGCCTGCTTTAGGGTTCTGTGTTTCCCTCTTTCTCTGCCCCTCCCCCACTCATGCTCTCTTTCTCTTGAAAATAAACGTGGAAAAAAATTAATAAAATGATTTTGACTCACACATATTACATTAAGAAATACAAATAACATTAAAAAATTATTCTTAATGTTTATTTTTTGAGAGAGAGAGAGTGCGTGTGCACAAGCGGGAGAGGGACAGAGAGGGAGACACCGAATCTGAAGCAGGCTCCAGGCTCTGAGGTGTCAGCACAGAGCCATATGTGGGACTGGAACCCACAAACCACAAGATCATGACCTGAGCGGAAGTCGAAAGCTTAACCCACTGAGCCACCCAGGCACCCCACAAATAACATTTTTAATGAATGGAAATGTACACCTTAATTAACTGCTCTTTGAGAGCAGGGACAGCCATGTGGGGACAAGCACTGCACCGGATCTGGGTTCTGCAGTTGGTTCTTTTGTGTGATTCCGAGCTAAGCCACTTAGTCTCTCCATGTCTCTTTTTGCTCTTCTGCAAAAGGCCAGAATCACACCTGCATTCCTGCCTCATAATGACCTCAGATGTTCATTTATGACAGCTCACATAAGACAGTGGCTGCAAAAGCACGTGGAAGAAAGCCTCTGAGTAAGACTGGTGATGAAAACAGCCAGATACACAAGCAGCTGACTTCAGCTCAGGTCATGATCTCACAGCTTGTGTGCTAACAGCTCAGAGCCTGCTTGTGATTCTGTGTCTCCCTCTTTCTCTGCCTCTCCTCCCCACCCCCCCCCTTCAAAAATACATAAACATTAAAACAAATAAGTAAAATAGCCATCTTAAAAGTTGTTTTGCACCTTTGAGTATGACTTAATAAAACAATAAGAGTTGTAAATTCAGGAGGTAAAAGTCACATACATTGGGAAATAGTTAATGTGACTAAAATTATGACAGTGTGGCAATCTTAACATGTCAAGTCTGGATTTTGGCGTATGTTAGTTAGATAAGCTGTTGCAGAACCTGGTGAAAGGAAGTTTTTTTGTGTGTGTTAAGTTTGTGCAAGTTGTGTTAACTGAAGCTCATTTGTGATTGTTTTAGGGATCCCATCTAAAGGTAATGACGTTGATATGTGAGATCCTAATAGACAAGAAAAGGGAATGAATGCTGCCAACAGTCACAGCCATTTAGAATATGTCCATGTTAAAATGACGATAGCAACAACAACTGCTTAGCAGTTGGGATTGCCGGGGTGCCTGGGTGGCTCAGTTGGTTGAGCTGGTTGAGTATCTGGACTCTAGGTTTCAGCTCAGGTCATGAGCCTTGTGTTGGGCTCAGCACTGTCAGTGAGGAGCCTGCTTGGGATTCTCTCTCTTAAAACCTCTTTGTCTGCCCCTGCGCACTCTTTCACTCTCTCTCAAAGTAAATAAATAAACTTTGAAAGAAAGAAAGAAAGAAATTGGACCGCCAAATTTTGATAGTATGAATTGCCAAGGTAGGAAAGGCGGAGTGTAAGTAGGAGGTGCTGAAACCAGAAAAATTCTTGCTACCTGGGATGCAGTATGACAGTTCCTTTGCAAAGGAGGAGAATCTTATGGAATATACTCTGTCTCATACCTCAGGTCCAATAACCAGATACAGCCCATCCTCGAATTTGCGAGTTCATCTACTCAGTAAAAGTTATTTGTAACCTCAAATTCGAACTTGCAGCACTGTCTCTGTCATCCATGCACATGCACAGAGTGGTGAAAAATTTAAGTCTCCCCAAGTGTGCATCCTCAGGTGAGGTCAAACAAGGCAAGACTCTGACTTGTTTCAGCTCTCATACTGTACTCTTACTTGTGGTCTCTTTTGTGCCCCATGTTTCTCATTTGGAGGCTTTCTGTTGGTGTTTTTGCTGCTTCTAATGGCCCCCAAGCATAGTGCTGAAGTGCTGTCCAGGGTTCCCAAGAGCCAGAAGGCTATGATGTGCCTTCAGGAAAAATGTGTGGAAAATGTGTGCATTAGATAAGCTTCCTTCAGGCATGAATTGTAGTGCTGTTGGCCATGAACTCAATGTTTATGAATCGATAATAGATCTCAAATAAGATGTCTTTAAACAGAAACACTCATGAAACAAGATATGTATTGATCAATTGACAGAAATGTAACCAGCGGCTTGAAGGAACCTAACTGTGTACTTCCCCTAGGAGCAGTGGTTCATATTCACGAGTTCAGTGTTACTGGACACCTTAGCGAGTGTGACTAGTGTGAATAATGAGAAAGCATGTTTACTGATGCTGGTAACTAGAGTGCTTCCTAACGACAGAATGTGTCATGGGTTAGAAGGCTCTATCTAGGCTTTAATAGGCTGAGTTGAGATTTTGGACCAGTGTATATAGTTAGACCTGGGTGTTATGGAAAATTTGCCATTTTGGACTTTGATGCAAATTCACGTTTCTCATTCTTGGGTGTCCTCTCGTTCTGAGAGGACAGGCACCTGAGGGCTTGTGAATAGGAAATTCTAAGTATCCAAATAAGAGAAACGGCAAGAACAAGCATATCCAGAGTAAACTAAAAATGATGACGCGTTTCCCTTATTTCATATGCAGTGCTATAGAAGGCTGAGGACTTGGGAATGAAGAGACAGATTCACAAGAGCCTAAACATGAGAAAGAAAAGGATAGTTCTGTTTTATTTGACAGCAGTGTCGAAAAATGGTGGGAATTGGTCATCTAAACGAAATGTCCACACTTGAATTTTCTTATCTTTTCCTTAGACAACAGTGGTGTTAATATGGGCCCACCATACAGTTTCTAGGGGACCCTTGAGAGAGATGCGTGAACTTCAGCCAGCAGTGAGAATTTTACCCCAGCATCAGGCAGCCTCGCATAAAAGGAAATATGCTGTAACCTAAGTTTAGTTTTGCAGCATCAGGCTTACGTAGCTGGCCCTCAGCGGGCACATGGCAGCTTTCATACTGCCTGTGCATGGCTGACATTGATACCAAACTGTAGAACAGGAACTGAGGATCTAGTTACTGCACAGTAGCAGTGTTTGTTAGCTTGTGTTGCTGGGTCATCAGGATGACTGAATAGCACATCCCTAACACACCACACCCCTGGGGGAGGGCTAGATAAGGAGGTCCATAGAGTCAAGACTTGGGTCATTTTAGTATTGGAAGACCAGAGGTGGTTGAGTCGAGCGTTCATTTGGGAGTTTCCCTCCAGAGTGGTACCTTTTATTCCACCTAAGCTGGCTGGGATTTTGTTCCCCTGGGAAACGATCAGAGGTGGTGATGAGCAGTAGGCAGGGCCGAATTGATGGCGCACACCTGGGATTACTTAATTCCAACATCTCACAAATCCTACTTTGGAGGATGAGAGATGGACGGCTGCCCAACCTACAGACTGTCTCCTTTCACAGGAGGGGCATGATGTCATTCATTATGGGAAGGGTACAGAACTGTCCCAACTTAGCAAGTTTTATAGCTTTCTAGGACACTGGAAGGACTGCCACCAGCTGACTCTTATTCTGGGGGTTATGCTTGAGGTCGGCAAGCACCTGAAAGCAGCCTAACTAGGGATTTTATGCACATATATTTTCAATTCTTTGGAAGTGGGCATAGAGCATGTAAGTATATTCAGATTTAATACATTTGGCCTTCAGATACATTTTCAGGAGAGGGTATGTGTAGAAGTGAGTTGTATGTAAGCAGAGGGCAGCCATGTCCTGACATTGTACTTGGTATGGAGTATGGATCGAGTATTCATGCCAGGGATATGCCTCGGTAAGGAACGCTGACCTAGCACAGGATCCATCTGTTTATGCTCTTTAAGTAGTATGACTTTTGAAAGAGTATTTTGAATAAGGGCTGGCCTCTATTTAGTAATGTGGTGTACCATTTAAAGTGGTGAGAAACACAAACAATTAGGTGAACATTTGAAAATACCATTCACTGATCCCTAACCGTTATCCATCGTAACTCAGACAACAGGTTTTCTTGAACGTGACTGAGTAGAAGCCATCCTTCCTAATACTGAGCCTGTTCTTGGAGCCTGAAGGTTTGAGGGCCTATGTTTACAGGCCGTGTTGCATTGGCCCCAGGAACATACGGCTGCAGCTATTGACAGTGTTGCTTTGTTCTACTTTCAGAACATCTTCTGCGAGCATTTTCTCACCTGGCTTGGTTACTATTCGCGTGACTCCGTGCTCAGCTCTGTTCAAAGAAAGTATAATATGGCAGCGTTTTCGTGTTTGCAAGAGGGGAGGATTTGTTTCCCTTTGCTTACTTGAGAAACTGTCAGGTTGTTGCCTGATGTATCTCAAGGTGTAGGGAAAGAACATAGACTACAAGTCTTGCCTTGGTTGATGATGGAAGGTTTTTTGGGCGGGGGTGGGGGGAAGGGATGTAACTTAAACTAAAAATAAGTAACTGCTTTTCTTCAAAAGTCTTTATGAAAATCAGCTTAAGTGGAGTAAAAATAGCATTGGATGGTGAGTCAGGGGACTTGGATTCTAGTCTTAGCTTCTTCTGGAAGTCACTTAGATTCTTGGCACTTTGGGTTTTCATCTGTAGGAGAATATGAATAATCTTGTTTGGCCAAGTTGCAGTGAGAATCCAATGAAGTAATTTACATGAGTGTGCTTTGGAAAAGTGTGTGCCCTACAACCTTAAGATGGTGGTGGCTGTTTGAGGCTGACATATATTTCTCAATTGAATTTACAGGGCATTTTCAGTAACGTTGTATCCTTGAATCCACACGCCAAGTTTGTGACCATATGCAGGAGGCAACATTACTGCTTTTCTAAGTGAGGAAACTTGAGCCTGGAGAGGTGAAATGGCCCACACAATTAGTGTTAGCTCTGTAGAGCAGAGCCTAGAAGGAAACTGAGTGAAAGTGTTAAAGTAGGGCTTGAACTTAGGTTTTGTGCCACTAAAGTTCTGGCTGTATTGATGTAACAGATGGCAAAGTGTTGAGAAGAAAAAAAAAGGATTACACAAATGAGAGATATTTTCAGCAAGAACATAGAGGGATGGTCTGAGAATTGGATGTTAACAAGAAGATTATGTGTTGCAAGAAGCTGGGGTGGGGGGCATCAATTGGACACACTGTGGAGAAGAATCAGAAGGGGAATGCTCACCTTCTTGATGCGCCCAAAGCCATGCCTGCCCGTGGCTGTCTGGATCTGGTGATAATTTGGTCTGAAATTTCATTTCGGTTATCCTTCCTACTGGACAGACTGCTCATCAGATCGACCACAGTGTGATATTGCTTCAGGGCAGTGAGGTGCCTTTTCCTTTTCTGTAATGTCTGTATATAGTTCTAACGGAAATAGGAGAGACTCAAAGCCTCTAAATTCTTGATGGGCAAAAGGGTCACATACCTTGTGCTGTGGCGTGAGAGTTCATACTTGTAGGCTTGTGCTCCAGTTGTACTTTATTAGCCAAGGCTGGTTTAGATTATCCCAGGAAGTGGCTCTGATTGCAGGGGGTAGAGGGATGGAACAGGGCCAACAGGAATTAGAGATACTGAATAGTGTGCATCTGGAAACTGGAGATGCCATCAGTACCCAGGATAGTGCTGTCTTCCTGTTTCTGTTTTTTTTGGCAAGTGACAGTGTGGCAGGAACATCAGGAGGTTTGAATGTGCTTCTTCCCACCTCTACTGGCTTCCACCCCTAGCCAGGATGGTTGCTTCATGTTCTCATACTCTTTCCTCAATTATACTGTAGTTAGGCCACTGTTCTTGGAAGAACCATGGAGTAAGATAGTCCTGGTGCTGTAACTTTCACCTGGGAAATCTTAGAACATTCGCATAACATATCTTGAAATTCTGTTCTTTTGCCTGCAAAAAAAATTTGAATACATCTTGTAATTCTATTTCTTTAATTTTTTTTAAAGTTTTTGTATTTTGAGAGAGACAGCATGAATGGCGGAAGGGCAGAGAGAGAGGGAGACAGAGAATCCCAAGCAGGCTCTCTGCTATCAGCACAGAGCTGGATGTGGGGCTCGACCCCATGAAACTGTGAGATTGTGACCTGAGACGAAACCAAGAGTTGGACGCTTAACTGACTGAGCCACCCGTGTGCCCCATAATTCTGTTTCTGAGACAGGTGCTTTTGTCCTCTTGTTGATCAAAAAGGGACAGTTCTTTGTGGACTTCCAAAATAATGGCATTCAAATTTATAGCTGAGCTTGTCATTAGCACTGAATGTCCCTAAATTTTAGTAGCTTTAGAATTGATACCTCTTATTCTCTAATTCTGCACCTTAAGCTATTTGTAAGAGCGTTATTATTGGCGATAAGGGAGTCCAAAGAAAAGAATATGGGTCAGAAAATACTGACCGTTGCTTGTAAAACAAAACAAAATGTATGTTCTATTCATGATGACTTATGTTCATATTTGTCAAAAATCCCCAATGAAGGTGAATGGATAGACCAGAAGTGGATTGCAGTACAGTAGAATACCTTTACAGGTGCAGTTGAAGTCTTTTTTCAGAACCATCTTCTTCTCATCTTAATGGGGCTACATTTCAGGCCTGAGCATTTCAAGTGATTATATTTTTGCTTATCATGATTTTATAGTGTAAAAACTGTCACAGAAAGGAGGACCTGTTACTGAGATGTACTTAGCTTTATTTTCCAGATGCTGCATAATCTTTGGCAAAAGGGAGCAGATGATTTTTGGTTCATAAAGGATACAGAATAAACCAGGGATTTCTCTCCCCTGTTTCAAACCATTCAGACTATTCAAGGGCTTTGCACTGACGAAGAATAAAATCTCAGCTTTGTCACACCCTGCAGAGTATGCTTGATCTGCCCTTGCCCAATTCCCTGCCACCACCTCCTGTCCTCTCCCCCTTGTTTCCTGCCCTGAGGTCATTCCCTCCACATCTCCATGCCCAGCGTGGGTCTGTCTTGGGTATTTTGCAAATGCTCTTTGTCTCCTCCCTGCCGTGCTTCACAAGGCTAATTCCTCTCCTTCAGGTATCAGCTTTCATCCATCTTAGAGGCATCGCTATGTAAAGTTGTGGTCAGTACCCTTTTTTCAATACGTTTACCATCATTTGCAGTTTATTTAATATGTTTGCAAAAGTTTTGACAAATATTAATACATATAAAGGCCATCCATTTCTCATAACACCCTATGAGGGGAGTAATATTAATTCATATCCCCATTTTACAGATGAGGAAACAGACACACAGAGGTAAAGTCATTTTCCAGGGATACACAGATAGGAAGTGGCTGAGCCCAATTCAAACTCAGCCAGGTTGGTGTCCAAAGATCATCCTCTTAAATAACCAATCTGCTAATTTGCCTCTCAGTGTTGTGTGGCCCTCCATCAAATACTGTAATCATTGTTTCCCCCCAGCTCCCCTTACTTTTTACTAACATGTTTTATTGTTTTTTTTGGGGGGGGGTTGTGGATATTGTACAAGGTGTAAAATTCAGAAGTTTTTTTTCCATAAGTTGTTTTTTTTTTTTTTTTTTTTTTTTTTTTTTTATTACTGTTATCTTCCACCTTTATTTGCTTAGGTTTTTTTTGTGGCTAGATAATGCCTAGTTGCTGGACCTCATCTCCCACCTTTATTGAACCAGCCCCTACTTCCCTTATCTCACACCTGGTTCCTGGAGGAGCCTCCTGACTGATCTGCTTCCAGTGACTTCTCACTTGACTTCATCAAGTCAGACCATCCTCCCCAGAACTGCTAAATGAAAATCTCATTAACATCAGATCACCAGCTCGCTCAGGGACTAATAGTTGCTGCCTGTTTCCTGCTATGTTCAGTGTGAACCTGGTTGGCTAGCCTTCTGCTTTTTCCTCTGTCCACCCACATCGTGTTTACCCTGCTTAGATTCTACTGCTCCTTATCCAAGATTCTCCATTGTGAGAATGTCTCGGGTTTTCATTCCGCCTCTGTGCCTTTCCTGAGACTTTTGATCCAACATGACTGTAACATGTAAGGATAAGACAGAGTCCTTGCACTCAGGACATATTCCAATGGTGTGATCTGGTACATAAGAGAAGTCAGAGAGGAGCATGACAGCCTGAGGGAGAGAAACTAGGGAAGGGAATCTTTGAAGTTGCTTTTAGAGGCACACACATGTGCACACCAACCAAAGAATAGATGTTCGCAAGGTATACGCTTTGAGCTGATGCTCATCTCTGTTTTATCACACAGTACACATTTTGGTTTTAAATTATATATTGTCTTTTATTATGCTCTTTTAAATTTGTTTTTTATCCTAGTCCCTTAAAAGATTTGTCTGTTATCTTATTCCTTACAAGAACGTAACTCCTTGAAAGCAGAGATCTTATCTTCTGTTTCTCTTTTCTTTTCAGTACTTCCCTGAACTCAGAATAATTGTGTAATAAAAATTGATTGGTTTCATTAATAAGGTTGCAGCAGATGGCAGGTGCCTTGCAGGTGAACCTTAAACACCTAATCTCTTATCTGCCTACTTTGAACGTTAAGTCGCTTGGGGGTTTGGAATTCATAGTATCTGAATACATTTAAATATGTAATCTCCTAGATGCTAAGATTCTGCATCTACTTATTTGTGTTATTTGATGTTTTTATGCTTTGATATTTTGCTTCTATGCACAACACTTGTAATTTGCATAACTTAAGGCATGTGTTAATGGGTATCTGGGTTTAGAATTTTCACGTTGCTGGAGGAGAGTCAAGAGTGTGTGATCAGGAAGGCAAGGTCATTTAGAACTTCAATTTCATGGGGAAATTAAGGAATTTGAGTCTAAATTTTGTATTATGGAGTAGAATGCTTATCAGCATTTACTTAATCCAAATAAAAGACTTTAAGCCCAAATCTTGCCTGAATAGGAAACTGGCTTAGATAAAGACGGTAAGACGGAGTTCTTGGGAGTTCAGCAAACCTTTCTTCTTCTTTGAACAAGTTCAAAAATCCTTACTCTCAGGAGGTGATCTTTTCTATCTTACCAAGACGATTATGAATGTGAATGCCATTACATTTTCTTTTATTCTTCTGATTTTACTCCTCTTCCCTTGTCTCTGAAAAAGAAGAAATGAACTCTGGTTTATGACGTCACTGCTCTTGCAGTGACTGACAGCCCCCATTTCTGGTGTTGATGAGCAATTGATTTATTTTTGTCGACCACTTTCACCTATCCCCTCCTTACCCCACCCTGTAACCAGCAAACTGTTCTCTGTCTCGATTAATTTGTTTTTCTTCTAGATTTCACATATAAACTAAACAGTATTTGTCTTTGTCTCCTCTCATATTTCGAGACCTTCCAAACCCTGTCAGTTTGTCTCTGCTTTTCTCCTGTCCCCACAGCTCCCTTAACAGTGCCCCTCATTACCTTCTGCGTAGCTCTTTCATATTGTTTACCCTGTCTTTAGCTTCCCATTCTGTAGAATGGGACTACATGGTCCTATCAGAATAATTTTCATTGAATATGTAGATGACCAAGTCAGTTCTCTGCTCAGAGGTTGCAGTGGATCCCTAACACGTACACAATCAAACCCAACTTTTGTCAGAGCCCTCAGTCCTTCCATAATGTGGCCCCGATCGAAACTCCCATCCCTGTCTCCTACTTCCTATTCCCGTTTTATTCTTGTCTTCTAGCTGATTGGGGCAACTTGTTCCTGAATAGATTCTCCTTTTGTTCTTCCTTTCTGGAAGAACTTTTCTATCCATTCTTCAGAGGTTCAGCTCATGGTTCTGTTTTCTCTACAGTCTTTCAGAATTCATCTGTATTTCTGTAGGATTTTGTTTATACCACTATTGTGGCACTTAGCACACTTTACCTTAATCCATTATTTCCCTAAGTGTTCCCTAAGAGATGTTTCAGGTTAAATGAATGGCCAGTGAAATTTGAGAGATTTCATCTATCCAGAGGTAAATACCCCCCCACTGCCTGAGCCTCTGCAGGAGGAATGCCTAGCAGTATATTCCAAGCACAGGAAGCTGCTTAGTTCAGTTTACTTCAGTGTTTCCTGAACTTATTTCTAGAAAAATTTTATCTTGTAAAATATGAACATATAGTACAAAACACTTTAGAAAACACTGCCTTAAACTACTTTCTTGTAGGCACGTCTACTGTACAGATTGAAAGCTCTTTGAAAACAACTACTGGCCTTTGATTTTTTTTTTTCCTACCTTGGCAGCACCTAGTAGATAATTTTTTTTTAATGTTTATTTATTTTTGAGAGAAAGCGAGAATGAGCAGGGGAGGGGCAGAGAGAGAGAGGGAGACGGGATCCGAAGTAGGCTCTGTGGGCAGAGAGCCCTACGTGGGGCTCAGGCTCAGAAGCCAACAGTGAGATCATGACCTGAGCTGCTGTTGGACCCTTAACTGACTGAGCCACCCAGGCGTCCCCATAGTTCACGTTTGTTGAATGAAATTACGTTGCCAGTCAAGACTTGATGTTTCTTTGGGGACCTGAAATACGAATATTATAAAGCAAGCTGATCCACCATGTCTTGTAACTGGCACATACCTAGTGGTTACTCAGTAAATGTTGAAGAAGTCTGATTAAATGCTGAGTGTCTTTTTTAATTAATTTATCTTTTTGAGAGAGTGTGGGCACGTGAGCGGGGTAGGAGCAGAGGGAGAGGGAGGGAGAGAATCCCAAGCAGGTGTTCCATTGCTGTCTTTAAAGGGTATAGTTAAAGGTATTTCTCTCAGTTGAACTAATAGAGTATGTCTGTTTTCCCAGTAATTGTGTATGTGTGCCTGTGTATGTGTGTGTGTGTGTGTGTGTGTGTGTGTAAGTAATCTGGAAAAGAAAAATTGGGCGAGGTGGCCTGATTTTCTAGGTTTTCCACCCACCATCTTTAAATGTTCTGCAGTCTTTGCTTTTATATGTATGCTGTAATTTAAGAAAACAATTAAAAATAAAACCCAGGCTTATTAGAAAACATGGCAGTAGATAAATTGGTGATGGGTGGTGGTGATAGTGGGTACTTACAAAACATATTTAAAATGTTTTTTTAATGTTTATTTATTTTTGAGAAAGAGAGAATGCGAGCAGGGGAGGGTTAGAGAGAGGGAGACACAGAATCTGAAGCAGACTCCGGGCTCCTAGCCATCAGCACAGAGCCCAGTGTGGGGCTCGAACTCATGAACCGTGAGATCATGACCTGAGCTGAAGTCAGATGCTTAACCGACTGAGCCACCCAGGCTCCCCAAAACATATTTTAAAATAAAGATACACAGGGGCGCCTGGGTGGCTCAGTCTGTTTGCATCCGACTTCGGCTCAGGTCATGATCTGACGGTCCATGAGTTTGAGCCCCACGTCGGGCTCTGTGCTGATGGCTCAGAGCCCGGAGCCTGCTTCAGATTCTGTGTTTCCCTCTCCCTCTCTCTCTCTCTGCCCCTCCCCCACTCATGCACGTGCGCTCTCTCTCTCTCTGTCTCTGTCTCTCTGTCAAAAATAAACATAAAAAAATTTTAAAGAAAGATAAACATATTGGGCTTAGAATACTACTTAAGTTAAAATGCCATTTAACTCATTTTAAAATAAAGATTCTTATTGGACTTCAAATACTATTTAACTCACCCCTGGAATTCACAGACCTTTCACTAGTACATTGAGTATATTAAGTGACAAGGTCACAAAGAGTCTCTCAGCTAAGTAGGTGAATGAACAGAATGGTTCGAGCTTAGTCATTTTTGTTAAAACTAATAAACCAACAACCACCACCACCACAACAGAAATCTCAGACTGGTAGTACCACTACGTTCATAGAGTAGCCTTTGTTCCGAAGCTGTTTTTTACTTGGTATGTCTGAATGGGCATGTTTTTATGCATGCACATAAACATTTATAAGCACAAATAACATGGGCATGAATATTCACAATATCCATTCTTTTAGTTCTAACACTAGCTGTTTCCTGGAATCTGCAAGGTTTAGCTTAGTACACAGAATGGAATTTAACCCTTTCCTCTATTTGTGCCTGAACCAAATCCACTGCATTTCTTCACAGATTGGAAGATTTTCATCCTCAGGATTGTGATTTGCATTTCATGGGGGAATCATTCTAATTGTTAACTACCAGAATTCTTAAGGAGTCCTTTGAATTCTCTTTAAATTCTATTCTTTGTCTCTCTTTTTTTTCCGTCTAGGCTCCAACCAGGAATGGAGACGCCATTGGATGTTTTGTCAAGGGCAGCGTCTCTTGTGCATGCTGATGATGAAAAACGTAAGTCATGAACCTGTTTTAAAGCACTTTTACCCGTGTCCCCTTGTCTCCTGCATTATCATAGACTCACGTGTTTCTCCACACAGTTTGATGGTTATGTGCAGTTAACTTTGGTTGTTCTCAGAACAACTTAGTATTCTCCTTTTCATTTTCAAGTGCTAGAACATGTAAGTCTTGTAAATGTCATCTTTGGATACCACAGCTCCAAGGGTTAACTCGAGGAAGTCCTGTCCTTCCTGGCTTCCCAGCTCTTGAGTGAAGATAGTCCTTAAGAGACACTTAGGGACTCTGGAAGTTTACATAAATATGTGTTGCTTGACAGACAAATTGACCAGGAGAGAACTAGAGGTGGAAAAAATCATCCAAGAGCATTCCTGTCATAGGTGGCACGTATGTATGTGATAGAAAATAGTCTTGAAAATTCCATTTGCGTGAGTGAGAAACAGCAAATATTGGGGGGAAAATTCACTAATGTGGTGGGGGACAGGTGAAAGGAAAAAGAACATGACATTGTTCTCCATGAGGTTATTCCACAATGTGTTAAAGTGGGTTTCCTGCTCATCCTAGGGTTTTTAGTTAAGTTTTTATTTAAGTTTTTAAATAAGTTCTTTTTCAAAGTTAAAATTGCTTGTCGAACAGTATTTGCAAGGGTGACTGTTTTATGTGGGAACCAAGTTTTCTTTTTCTAAGCACTAAAATGCTAAAAACAAAAAAATTTCTAAGGTTGAGCTTTTATACACTATAAATTCTTTTTTTATTTTTTATTTTTTTATTGAAATCCAAGTTAACATATAGTGTAATAATGGTTTCAGGAGTAGAATTTAGTGACTTGTCACTTATGTATGGTACCCATTGCTCATCCCAACAAGTGCCCTCCTTATTGCCCATCTCCCATTTAGTCCATCCCCCCACTAACATCACTCCAGCAGCCCTGTTTTCTGTATTTAAGATTCTCTTATGGTTTGCCTCCCTGTTTTTATCTTATTTTTCCTTCCTTTCTGTTTTGTTTCTTAAATTCCACGTATGAGTGAAATCATATGATATTTGTCTTTCTCTGATGGACTTATTTTGCTTAGCATACATTCTAGTTTCATCCATATTTTTGCAAATGGCAAAATTTCTTTCTTTTTGATTGTTGAGTAATATTCCATTATATACACATACATGCACACACACACACTGTATCTTCTTTATCCATTCATCAGTTGATGGACATTTGGGCTCTTTCCATACTTTGGTTATTATTGATAGGGCTGCTGTAAACATTGGGGTATATGTGCCCCTTCAAATCAGCATTTTCGTATTTCTGTATCCTTTGGATAAAAACTAGTATTGCAGTTGCTGGGTCATAGGGTAGTTCTATTTTTAATTTTTTGAGGAACCTCCATACTGTTCTTCAGAGTGGCTGCACCAGTTTGCATTCCCACCAATAATGCAAAAGGGTTCCCCTTTCTCCGCATCCTCACCAACATCTGTTGTTTCCTGAGTTGATAATTTTAGCCATTCTGACCAATGTGAGGTGGTGTCTCACTGTGGTTTTGATTTGTATTTTCCTGATAATGAGTGATGTTGAGATCTTTTCATCTGTCTGTTAGTCATCTGGATGTCTTTGGAAAAGTGTTCATGTCTTTTGCCAATTTCTTCACTGGATTATTTGCTTTTTGGGTATTGAGTTTGATAAGTTCTTTATAGATTTTTTAAAAATATAATGTATTGTCAAGTTGGCTAGCATACAGTATACACTATAAATTCTTAAAGATGAACTACTTTCCAATTCAAGTCTTAATGAATAGGCAGACTGGAAAGTGCATATCCTTAAAATGTAAGCTCTGCCTTTTTACTGTCTAGGACTTTTATTTTTCTAAGCCTCAGTTTCCTCATTCCTAACATGAAATAACACTTACAAAGTATTTGTGAGGATTAAATGGGCTATTGTATAGATAGTGCCTATCTTAGCTCTTGGCTCCTGGTGGGGATTGCCATAATCTGTTCACTTTGGGCAGTTTTGTTGGTTTGTGGTTGGGCTTATTCTAGTCCTGTGTATTATCAGTGTGCCTGGGTCTTCCCACCCTCTCCTAACACCAACACTCACACGAAGTTATCTTTAAACTAGTGATTGGATGAGGTAACAATTAGAGGGTTTTTTTTTTTTTTTTAAACCTCTTGCATAATTTACATTTATTTAGGTTTTGGATTGTTGGGGGGGGGGGGATATAACTATCCATTGGTGTAGTATAATTATCCCTTCCTAAAGAAATCGAAACTCAGGGATGTTATGTATCATTTCTAGGGACGCTAAGTTAGGGAGCGGCAACTCAGGTTGTGGGCTTTTATCTAAGATTGCTGAAAAGCATGAAAAGCTCCTTTATGTCTCTAAGATTGCAGTACATGTTGCTGACTTGAATAGCTAGTTACAAGCTTCATTAAGTATGAATATAGTTAATTTAGAAGTTTTTATACTTTATTAGACAGTATTACAAAACTTTTTTTAATGTTTATTCATTTTGAGAGAGAGAGCGTGCGTGCCCAATAGTGAGTGGGGGAGGGGCAGAGCGAGAGGGAGGCACAGAAACTGAAGTAGGCTCTAGGCTCTGAGGTGTTAGCATCGAGCCCAAGGCAGGACTTGAACCCATGACCTGTGAGATCATGACCTGAGGTGAAGTCGAATGCTTAACCAACTGAGCCACTCAGGTGCCCCTAGATAGTATTTTTAATTTCTGTTGTATAATGCCCGCATTTAGTTAGGATCAGTAAAACAAGATAGTGTTCATACAAATGATAAATGGAAGTAATGACCTTGAGGCTGCCCTTTGTGTCCTGGATGTAGAGAGTAAAAGTGTCTTCTTTTTTTCTCCTACCTTCTCAGGTTCGATTCTGGAGCCCAGCTTCAGGGTCACTGTGTTCAGGCAGGAGACCTGTATAGTTCCCAGTTCAATGAACAAGGGTTGAATTCTTACATAAAAGGGGCACACATAGATGAACAAGGGACAGCCACTGCCTTTATGGAGCTTATGAACTTAGACACTTGCAGCTATAAAATGCATAGAAGGGGGACACTGGGCATACTTGGTGATAGAAGTAGAACGATAATGCCAAGGGAGACAGGAATTCTTACTTTCTTCCTGTGTTCAGCACATCTGTTAATGATTTGCAGAGTAAGGATATATGCGTATACAAGGCCAGAACGATCACAGAGTAGCCTTCATTCTGGAATATTCTTCTTTGGACTCTGGCATGATTCTGGAATCCCTCTGGAATGAGTTCAGTTTCTCAGGATCATTTTTTACATTTAAAGAAGAGGGAAAAAGTCCAAAGATGTGTATAGTCATTATTATTAACATCAGGCAACATTTTTGAGAAACTTTTTTGCTATGATGCTCTGTGCATCATCACCCACAGGAGCACAGAGCTCAAAAACCAGGCATTCATTGTATTTTCTATTATCTAGTCATGTAAGTATGTTAAAATTTATTCTATTTGTAGGCAAAGTTGAGCATTAAGTTCAGAGTCTTCCAGTAGATTTCTTAAGACCTACTTGGGCTTGTTCAGCTTGAATTAGCTTTCTCTGCCCCAGATTAGTTCTATTTTAGCTTTTGTTGTAAATTGCTCTTACATTTAGCATTCTCCTCAACATTTAAAAAAGTCTTGTGTATGTAATCTGATTTGGGTGTCTTATTACAAACAGAAAAATGTTCTACTACTTGAGATCGGTTTCCCGACTCCTGTAGGTGACCTAAATGATTCTCTTTTCTTTTGCTCATGGAGAACTGAAAACTTAGGCATTTTTGAAGATGTTATTGTTTGAGTATTTTGAAGAGAACAGTACCTATTAGGACTTGGATCTGTAATACCTGATAGCCTTAAGGCTTCATTATGTCTACTAGCAGAGAATAGAAGAAATATCTCAATGGTACACTGTAGAGCTGAAGTCAATAGTGAAATGGTGGTTTTGTAGTCACACAATAGTCACTTATCTGGATGGCCTAGAAGGAATACATTTACTTAAAATAATCATTCCACCGCTCATGAGACATTGATTTAATCAGCACCCAGGGTAATCCTGGAAGGTACTTAATGAGAATACAACATGAGATTGCCCATTTTTCCCTGTGCTGCAGGAATCTCTTCTTTCAGTCGTAATTAATGCTGGTGCTGGGACGACCCCAACCTTTTTCCAGGTTTATTTTTAGTAGTCAAAATTGAACAAAATTTGAGGATAAGACATGTTAGCACTGATGTTTAGAACAACACCTTGGTGTGTCTTTTTTTTTTTTTTTTAAATTTATGTATTTTTTTTTTTTTTTTAATGTTTTGCTTTATTTTTGACAGAGAGAGCGAGCAAGCGAGCAAGCAGGGGAGGGGCAGAGAGATAGGGAGACACAGAATCTGAAACAGGCTCCGGGCTGTCAGCACAGAACCCGATATGGGGCTCTAACTTATCAACCATGAGATCATGACCTGAGCTGAAGTCAGACGCTTAACCCACCGAGCTACCCAGGCGCCCCCACTTTGGTGCATCTTTAACATAATTTATTTTATTGTGATTTTTACAAAATATTTTTGGTAATTTTGTTCATGTGGCTTCTGATGAGAAGATCTTGTATCTGCTGACGTCTTCACTTAGAATAAAATAATTTTGAGGGGCACCTGGGTGCATCAATTAGTTGAGTGTCTCACTTTGGCTCAGGTCATGATCTTGCTGTTAGTGAGTTCAGGCCCACGTTGGGCTTGCTGCTGTCAGGGTGGAGCCTGCTTTCAATCCTCTGTCCCTCTCTCTCTGTCCCTCCCCTGCTTGTGTGTGCTCTCTCTCTCTCATAAATAAACATTAAAAAAATAATTTTAAGAACTGTGAAATTTTGGTTTTGAGGATTTTGGTGGAGGAGATAGCACTTTGGATTCGCTCTGATGAGCGTGCATACGATCAGGAAAAATGGGATAAAGTTGGTGTGATTGAAGTGGGGAGAACAGGAACACAAGCCAGTCTTTGTAGGGGTTGCTGCTGCACCCACTTGCTCCTAGAAATTCACGAACTCCTCACTTGGTGAAGTTCACTGCAAGTTGACTGAATGATGAAGTGTAAATTACCATAATCCTCCAAGTAAAGAATGGCCAGGAATACAAGCTTTTCTTATTAGAGGGGACTGATGCCCCCCTGATACATGGGATATTTTCATGTATATAGGTTGTAGTCTATTTTGCCTTAAAAAGGAAAAAAAGCTTGTCTGATTAATTATAACATGATGATCAGTTGCACTCGTGTCCTGTTTTCGCAGGTAAATTTCCTTCCTGCAAGATCCTGACCATCCTCTGCATCAGTATAGTAACTGGCTGCTGTGTGCACAGGTTACAGGGGCTTTAGCCACCACTTTGCGTTGAGCATATTGGCTGGATCTGCTCCTGTCTCTTTCTTCCTCTATCCTCTTAGTCTCTTGTTTTTCCTCCCAGCGTCTGTTAGGGTACCTTTCAAACATTTCTGACCATGGCACAGGGTAGAAAAGCATTTATATTGTACTGATATATTGACATAAATGATACAAAAGCTTCATGAAGCAGAAATTACCCTGAGTGCATGGAGATGTGCCTGTTCTGTTCTTTATATTCTGCTTTGTTTTTATGAAAGTTGGGTCATGACTCATTAAATAGACTTTAGGATTCACTAATGAATGCACTTGAAAAAACATGATTTACTTTATATCTCTTTTGTTGGATAAACTTGCTGCTGGCTCCTCCATTTAGGTGCTGGGAAGACTTGACTAACACATGGGTCATGAAAATACAGTGAGCCAGAGGATTCAGACATGCTGGAATATATTGGTGACTAGACAGGAATGACATCAGTTCCTTTCAAGAGGACGGGAGGTCTTGGCACACCAGTTGTGAGCAAACGTGACTGTTTAGACACACTTCTTCCAAGTTCTCAGGCTACATTGTTCCCACATTTTAGAGTCAGGGCTCAAATTCTGGTTACTCCCCTTTGGTTAAATCTAATTAGCTCCATCTTGTTCCCTAAAGTGTGCTCCTAACTGTACCTTGACACTGTTGAGCCTACCTAATAGGCACTGATGGAGAGGACACCCATCTGATCATTTGTAGCCCAATTTGATGGTTTTGTTTTATTGCATTAGTTATTTTTATTCTTGGTATCTTAAAACACCTGAGAGGGATACCACGCATTTCCATCCATGACAGTAGCTTACTGTGGCAATGATTCCCAAAGAGAGGAAGAACGGGTGTTTGTAAGCATTCTGAAAATGCCTGACTCGGTGATTCTGATGGTGGGTCCCTCTTCCCAGCTGAGAGTCATTGGTCTAATAATATTCTTTGGGGAATTCTGGATCTGGATCTTTAAGGAGGGGCTAGATCCCCCTAAGTGTCAGGTGCTGTAATTCCTTGGCTATCATGTATTCTTTAACCAAATTAACCATTTATATTTTGTACCATTTCCTTTGACACTGTCTCTCATGTATATGTGCATATATTTACATATACATATGTGTATATATATATGCGTATATATACACATATGTATATGCGGATTATTTTTCCTGAAACACCTGAGAGTAGGAGGTATCATGCCTCTTTACTCCTAAGTAAATATGTTTCCTACAAATGAGAATACTGTCTTGCATAATCACAAAATGCTTGTCTTTATTAAAATGTTACTTATATAAGCGTAATAGTAGGCATAAAACCTTTATGCATTAGTTCGTGTACAATGTCATAACCAGAATATGAATTTATAATTTAAATATAGCCATAAAAGTTAGGCATGATACAGTAGATAGTAATGGGCTACAACTAAAGCCTCTTCCACTAGTATGATACCGCTGCCATGCTGGGGTTGATTCTTCAATGTCAGGGTGCCTGTACTGCTGTGTGTCCTCTGATACAGTTTCCTCCCCACTTTTATCTTTGCACACTCTTGTAAGAAGATACGTCATTGCACAGATGGTGGTGATGTTTTTCCTAGTGCAGATGTTTCAATTTCATATTAGACTTAATTTCTGTCATTTTCTCATTAGACTAGGAAGAAATGCAAACATCTCTGAAATCATGTGCCAGTATACCTGGTTGTATCGTAGATGTCTGATTCAGAATATGGTTATGTCAGATTTCTCGTCCCCCAACCCAAGATTTTCTTTTTTTTAAAGTAAACGCTAGGTCTGGTGTGGGACTTGAACTCATGACTTGGAGAATAAGAGTCACATGTTTCTACCAACTAAGCCACCCAGGCGCTCCTGCTTATGTCAGATTTTTAAAAAGATTCTGTTTGAAATAACAACACAAGTAAAAATTGTCACAGACCTCTGAGCTTTGTCTGTGGACCTCAGTTTAATCACTGTATTACCTCATTTTGTTCTCATGAAAACCTTGTTAAGTAGGTGTTTTAATGAGTCCCATTTTCTAGAGAAGGGAACTGAGGCTTACATACTTTAAGTAATTTGAATACTAATTACAGTACTTGATTATACTAATAAATAAGGATCCTTAAGTGGTATGGCAGTGCTGAGATTTGAAGTCAAGTAGCTGGACTCTGAAGCTTAAGCCCTTAATTTTTCTCTGTGTGCCTTCTCAGAGGGAGGGCATTGAAGACTTGACTGCTGAATGATTGAAAGTGTATATATACATACATACATACATACATAGAAAACTTCTGTTTTACTACCTCCAGTAATAAGTTAGCAAAGAGGTTTTTCTTTGGAAAATGTTTCCCAACCAGTGAAATAGCATTTCATAAGTATTAAGTAGCTGTAATCAGTGAAATATTTAGGATGTATGGTAGCACGTATTCAGGAACCACAGGAACTGTGCTTTCTCTTGTGTGTCCATGACTCAGATGCCCACTGCCACAGAACTTTTTTTTTTTTTTTTTAAGTTTACTTATGTATTTTGAGAGACAGTGAGGGAACATCGGCATGAATGGGGGAGGGTTAGAGAGAGGGACAGAGAGAATCCCAGGTAGGCTCCACGCTGTCAGTGCAGAGCCGACTGCAGAGCTCCATCTCAAACCATGAGATCATGACCTGAGCCTAAATCAAGAGTCGTACGCTTAACCAGCTGAGCCACCCAGGGGCCCCACAGAACTTCTCTTTATATGGGACTTTCTTTTCTAGTAAATATCTTTCAGTTAAGAGGGTCTGATGGCATGGGTGGCCTCACTGAGTAACAGATCCCTTATTGCTAAAGTGTTCAAGCGGAGAAGAGATAACCACTGGTTAGTCATTGTAGAAGAGAGTTGGCAGCGGGTGGGTGGCCACACTCTCTGACCTAAGGTTCTTTGAGTCTGTTAGATCCTAGACTTGATCAAGGCAAGGGTCCTGTTCCGCACCACTTCATATTCCAAGCACGTGCCATTTGATGCATGTGGTTGGCATTTTATAAACCTCTGTTGGTAGTAAAGTAATGCTGTAGTAAAAGGCTCGTCTCTAAGGAATTAATTTTTTTAACACTAGCAAAAATGACTCATTACAATGGTCACTATTACTACTAATAACGTACAAACCAAAAGGAGTACTGTATTCCACTTGATAATAATAGTTTGCCAAACATTTTCATCTGATGGTTATAACAAGAACTTTTGCGGTAGGCTGAGTGGGAGGTGTCAGAGAAAAAATTAAGCTTGGAAAAGTTGGATGCCGAATTCAAGATTAAAGTGTAAAAAAACCGAAACAAAACAAAACACTTGCCCTATGTCTCCTTTCTGTGCCTTCGTATGCAGTCCCACGCCAGGATTGTCAGAGGCGCAGTTAATAACTGAGTGGCAGCTGTTGCTGGGGTGGGAAGTGCAACATTCTCCAGGGCAGGGAATCACGTGGTCTTGGGGAGCTGCCTCCTCTGACTCCGTGTTCCCAAGCCTTTTGATTTTCAAAATAAGGACTGAATTTACTGCCCTTTCTAAAGGTTAGATTCACTAATAATATACTTTGTGCTTTCAATTATTTCCCTTTTCTGAACAGTGGCATTGAAAATACCATCTCCCAAAAGTTTATTTTACTTTTAAAAGGTTCATAAAACATAAGGCGGGATAGTATTTATGTGCTAACTTAAGACACTCTAGGTGTGGTCAGCCGCTTTAATCAAAGGTTGCCTCCCAGGGTCAGCACCTGGCATATAGTCAGAAGGGCTGCCCTCCAGAGATAGCTACTACAAATGTCTCTGCTAGTTTTTGTGCTTTTATATCAACTCAAATTAGCATACTACATGTTAGAAATGGATCTCCGCCAGTGAAAATAATGGCTTGTTAATTAGGATAATGGATGTTGGAAATAGATTCTTCCACTGAATAGCTCTTTAGCCACTTGAGGATGGTTTATTATGTTTCTTTTAACCCAATATTTCTCAGTCTTTAGAAATCCACACTTCCTTTAATACACATGAAAATATAATGAGCTAATTTTAATGTCGGTTGCAATTCAATTTAAAGTGTCAGAGTTGAGACTCCTTGGATGAAGTACTTATTTTTTCATTTGATGCCCATCTTCCTCAGTGTCCCCTTTGCTTCCCAGCATGTTCCTCCCTCCTGGGGGGTTCTCTCTTTCCCTCTCTGCATCTGGAGAATCGCTGCCCTAATCAGGATCTTCTCCGCACATCCCCCACACCTGCAGCCATTTGTTGAGTATGTCTTCTAAACTCACCGTTGGGAGTCACTGTCTTCTCTGCCACCCCTGGCTCCTCAGTGTGGGGCTTGAACTCACAAACCTTGAGATCATGACTTGAGCTAAAGTCGGACATGTAACTGACTGACCCATCTAGGTGCCCTGGGACCTAAGCAATGATTTTTGTGTGTGATCTGGCTATAGTGTACCTGGTACTGCCACCAGCTTTGATCTGGAGTTCTTTGGGGTGGAGGGAATAACAGGGGGTGGGAGGGCAGACTGGTGCCAAGTGCACGAAGCTGCCAAGTGTAAGACCTTAGGGAGGAGGGAATCCTGGAGAACACAGCTCTTGACCCCTTTCCAGGAGGCAGCCATCATCTAGCTGTGGTCACTGTCAGAGCTGGCTCCTGAGAGCCAGCTGTGTGCATCTCAGCTGGGACCTCATGTTGGAAACTTGTCCTCAGCCACGGTGGGGGTATTTACACCATGGCAAAAGCCACAGATGTGGGCTTTTTTGGTTTTTCCTCCCAACACAGCCACTTGTTACCATTTACTAGCATGCCACTGGCTCCTGGTTTCTGCTTTCACATGGGACTATGGGGCTGGATTTGTCAAATTTTCTGATTGTTCAAGACAAACTGAATCCTGGATTTTTATGTAAAATGTCTAGATTTTTAAAATTTCATGTGAGCCAAACAAGCATTTCCTTGCCAAGATTGTCTTGTAAGTATCTAGTATATGCTTTTTGGTCTAGTTTCAATACTTATATTAACATAACCTATAATAATAGGTTTTTTATTTTTTTTATTTTTTATTATTTATTTATTTATTTTTTTAATAATAGGTTTTTTAAAAAAGCAATTTACTTTAGCTTCTCTCCCTTCTCTCATTGTGGTTGGGAATGACTATAGCAGTTCTTTTTTCTTTTCTTTTTTTTGGTAATGTTTATTTTTGAGAGAAACAGAGTGTGAGCGAGGGAGGGGCAGAGAGAGAGGACACACAGAATCTGAAACAGGCTCCAGGCTCTGACCTGTCAGCACAGAGCCAGACGTGGGAGTCGAACCCACAAACGGCGAGATCACGACTTGAACCTAAGTCGGACGCTTAACCAACTGAGCCACCCAGGTGCCCCATGACTATGGTAATTCTTTAAGAGCTAAAGAGGTGGTATTTAATATTAAACTCTCTCCTAGTATCTATCATTAACTTGATATGGAAATTAATTTGGATTAATTTTTCTTCTTATTTAGATTTTCTGTTAAGGACAGGCCACATGTTGTCTTCATCTGCTTTTGCTTTCTTTAAAAAAATTTTTTTTTTAATATTTATTTATTTTTGAGAGACCCACACAGACAGAGTGTGAATGCGGGAGGGGCAGAGAGAGAGGGAGACATAGAATCTGAAGCAGGCTGCAGGCTCTGAGCTGTCAGCACAGAGCCCAACACGGGGCTTGAACTCATGAACCACGAGATCATGACCTGAGCTAAAGTCAGAAACTTAACCGACTGAGCCACCCAGGTGCCCCTGCTTTGCTTTCTTTAAAGATTTATGTTACACACTTATGAAATACTTATTGAATTGATATTTGATGTGGGTGTAATTTGCAGAAGCAATACGTTTGGGTTTTCACTTTTAGGGGAAATAGAGCCAAGTTTGAAATATCAAACTGCTATATCCTTAGTGGTTTTAGATTTATTGTAACTGCCTATTTATTGGATCAAACTCTTGATCCCTTGTAAATGAAATGAATAAATCTTTCCATTTGAAATCTGGAGAAGTTACCATTTCTTTCTCTAGGACTGCCTTTCTCATCAGATTTTATATATATGTGTGTGTGTGTGTGTGTGTGTGTGTGTGTGTGTGTGTGTGTGTGTTTCTCCCTCTGAAAAATATTAAATGTCATTTCTTTCATGGAACTTGCCATGTTTAACTGGATTGTAGTCACTTTTTTAATGAACTTGAAAAAGCAGAAATCTGTTTTGTTCAGCAGTAAGCAAGGGTTGAGAAGAGTGATTTTTCTTTTCCTTAGCAAAGTGTTAGTTGGGGTGCTTTGAATAAAAGAGTTTAAATTACAAAGGAATATTTCATTTAGGAACTTTGTAAAACAAACTGGACTTTGGGGATAAAATGTCAGCCTGAACATATGCCTTTAGCTCCCCTCTTACCAAAAATCCTTTAAAATAACAAAATACAGACATTAAAATCTGTTATACTGTTAGAAAACCAGAAAATGTACCTACCTTTAGTAGACCAAAAGTTAAGAAGAATTCCTGGAAAATTGGAAACAGGTGGGGTTAGATTGACAAAAGGAAATAAAAATTAAAAAATCATAACCCAAAACACAGGTGCAAAAGAAAATGGAATTAAAAGCAGAGCTTACGGTGACTAACCTAACCGCTGCTGACAGGAAGGGGCCCTAGAGCCAAATTCGAGAAACTACAGTATTCCATTTATAACTGTGACCCTCCGGCTAAGAGCTGAGACCTGTACTGTGAAAAATGTGAATGCTCTCTCTTGGGAGGACTCCTCAGGTGGGTGTAGGGATCTGAGAGAGAAGCAGAGTGGAGCTTAACATTAGGGTGGTCACCCCCAACAAAAAGCAGGGTGGGCAAGACAATGTAAGCCTTCCTTCCCATAGGCAGTGTCCACAAAAATCCTTCCCCACTAGAGGAAACTTTCTTATCTAGGCAGTTTTGTGTATTTGTCTCCCAGCCTATTTTCTTGCTTGTTTCCCACTCATACACCCCAAAGCAAAGCCTGTCACTGGACACCTCTTCTACTCTTACATAGAGCCGAATGGGGACTCTCCCCAAGGAAAGACCTGCCGCTAGCCCCGACATGCATTAGCTGCCCTTGTTGATTGACCTCGTCTTTTATTCTGAAGTGTGAATGAATGTCAAAGGGTCATCCAGCATTCATGGAAAACACATAGGATGAAAGAAAGACCCAGAGTAAGCAGAATTTGGGGAATATAGGAGAAGCTGAAAACATATTAGTTGGTATCTTCAAAAAGATGTGAGATGGTGAATATGTTAGATAATAGCCTGGTATGAAAAAAGATTATGCAATAAAGTTCATGGAAATTTAAACTAGTATTATTGAACTTAAAAGGTTAAGCACATCTGCTTGAGAATTAGGCAGATGTGATTAAAGACAAATTTGGTAATCTGGAAGATAGGCAACAAAATTTTGTTGAGTATCCAAAATTTTGGAGAATATCACAAGGAAATTAGGAAGTAATAGAGATCTTAAACATCCGTCAGATGGAAGTTCTGGTGGGATGAGGCCAAAGAAGTATTGAGAAAATGCATTTATTAGAAAAATAGGAAATTAATGGGCCCAGTGAACAACCAAAATATTGATAGTAGTAGTAGTAATAATAATAGCACCAGAGTAGAAAGAAAATAATTGATCTCTGCTTTTATTTTTGTAAATAAAAATTAGTAAATCTAAACAAAATCAAAAACTGTTTTGTTTTGTTTTTTAAATAGGCCAACAAATGACAAATTCTTTGGTGAATTTGATTAAGGAAATGAGAATATATACAATTACAGAACATTAGAGATGATAAGAGTGGCATAATCATGAGTACAGATAGATATAACAAAGAGTGAAAAATGTAGGTGAAACGGATGCTTTAATGTGAATCATTGAGAGGTAGAAGATTTGAATTGGTCAATGATTATGGGAAAAATTGAAAAAGTAGTCTGAGATATGAGGCCCAGATGGCTTAATAAGTGAATTTTACCAAATCTTCAAGAAACAAATTTCCACACTTTTCTGGTGTGTAGAGAGCACTTTCTGACTCCTTCTGTAAGGGTAATATCATTATGATACCAAAATGTACAAAGAAGGCACAAAGCGGATGTATATAAGTCAGTTTCACTTATAACATAGACATAAGAATCCTAAATTAAATGTTACAAAAATCAGTCTAGCAGTGTAGTAAAAAAGTAACATATTACGTGTTCAAGTAAGTTGTTCGCATCACCGGAATGCAAGGACAGTTCAGGAATCTTATAATGGAATAAGGAATCTTATAATGTAATACATTATATAGGAATCTTATAATGTAATCTGTAATTACATTATAAGGAATCTTATAATGTAATACATTATTTGTATTACCTTAGTAGATTAAAAGAAGAAAAATCTGTATAACATTCATGACAGAAATCCAAAAAGTATTTGATGAAATTCAGTATCAATTTATGACAAAAACTTAGCATGACGTGATTCAAAAGAAACTTTCTTACATTGATAAAAGTTACCTTTTAGAAACCTATAATCAATATGTTTAATGGTGAAACAGTTTAAGTCAGGGGTAAGACAACTCAAATAGCATTGATCTTCAGGTTCTACCTAGTTAATTTTTTTTTCAAGTTTTAATTTTATTTTAGTTCTGTTATAGTTAACATACAGTGTTACATTAGTTTCAAGTTACAATGTAGTGATTCAGCAATTATTTACATTACTCAGTGCTCATCATGGTAAGGGTCCTCTTTAATCCCCATCATGTATTTTACCCATCCTCTCTCCCATCTCCCCTATGGTAACCATCAGTTCTCTATTAAGAGTCTTTTTTGGTTTGTCTTTTTTTTTTTTTTTCTCCTTTGCTCATTTGTTTCTTAAATTCAATATATGACCAAAATCATATGGGGTCTTTGTCTTATTTCACTTAGCAGTATATTCTCTAGCTCCATCTGTGTTGTTACAAATGGCAGGATTTCATTCTTTATTATGGCTGAATAATGTTCTATCATACATATAGTGTGTGTGTGTGTGTGTGTGTGTGTGTGTGTGTGTGTGAATTTATGTATGTATATATGTATATATGTATATACATGCATTCACACACACACACACACACACACACACACACTGTATCTTCTTTATCCATTTATCTGTCTGTGGAGACTTAGGCAGTTTCCATATTTGGCTATTATAATTAATGATGCATATATCCCTTTGAATTAGTGTTGTTTTTTTTTTTTTAATTTTTTTAATGTTTATTTTTGAGAGAGAGACAGAGCGTGAGCAGGGGAGGAGCAGAGAAAGAGGGAGACACAGAATCCGAAGCAGGTTCAGGCTTTGGGCTGTCGGCACAGATCGCGATGCAGGGCTCGAACCCACAGATCATGAGATCACAACGTGAGCTGAAGTCAGATGCCCAGCTGACGGAGCCACCCAGGTGCCCCTGTCTTTTTTTGGTAAATACCCAGTAGTGCAACTACTGGATTATAGGGTAGTTCTATTTTTAACTTTTTGAGGAAGCTTCATACTGTTTTCCACAAATACAGCTCGCATTTCCACCAACAGTGTACGAGGGTTCTTTTTTCTCCACATCCTTGCCAACACTTGTTATTTCTTGTGTTTTTGATTTTAGCCATTCAGACCCATGTGAGGTGATACCTCATTGTAGTTTTGATTTGCATTTCCCTGGTGATGAATGATGTTGAGCATCTTTTCATGTGTCTCTTGATATGGATGTCTTTGGAGAAATGTCTTTTCATGTTTTCTGCCTGTTTTTTAATTGGATTGTTTGTTTTTCTGATAAGTTTTATATAAGTTCTCTCTATATTTTGGATACTAACTATTGGATATGCTATTTGCAACTATCTTTTTCCATTCAGTAGGCTGTCTTTTAGTTTTGTTGTTTCTTTGCTGTGCAGAAGTTTTTAAGTTTGATGTAGTCCCAGTAGTTTATTTTAGCTTTTTTATTTCCCTTGTCTCAGTAATCATATCTGGAAAAATGTTACTACCACTGACGTCAGAGAAATTATTACCTGTGCTCTCTTCTAGGAATTTTATGGTTTCAGGTCTTTACATTTAGGTCTTTAATCCATTTTGAGTTTATTTTTGTGTATGATGTAAGAAAGTCATCTGGCTTCATTCTTTTCAATGTAGCTGTCCAGTTTTCCCAACACTATTTGTTGAAGAGACTTTTTCCCATTGTATATTCTTGCCTCCTTTGTCAAAGATTAATTGACCATATAATTGTGGGTTTATTTCTGGGTTTTCTTTTCTTTCCCATTGATCTCTGTGTCTCTTTTTGTGCCAGTCCCATACTGTTTTGATTATAGCAGTTTTGTAATGTAACTTGAAGTCTGGAATTTTGACACCTCCAGTTTTGTTCTTCTTTTTCAGGATTGCTTGGGCTATTCGGGATCTTTTGTGGTTCCATATAAATTTTAGGATTGTTTGTTCTAGTTCTGGAAAAATGCTGCCGTTATTTTGATAGGGATTGAATTCTAGCTAGTGAATTTTTAAAAACTGAGAAGGTATAGTCAAACTATAATTTTCAGATGTTTATAAGTAGTCTATTAGAAAAATCATAACTTCCCTGTGTATTGTAATAGGAATAAACTACCAGGACTAATAAAAGACTCAAGGTGGCTGGTTATAACAGTAGCATTTAAAAAATCAATTATCTTTGGGGTACCTGAGTGGTGACTCTTGATTTTGGCTCAGGTCATGATCTCGCGGTTGTGAGATTGAGCCCGGTGTTGGGCCCTGCGCTAGGTGTGGAGCATGCGAAGATTCTCTCTCTCTCTCCCTCTGCTCCTCCCCCGCTTATTTTCTCTTTCTCTCTCTCAAAAAAAAAAAAAAAAAAAAAATTAAGAAAAAAAATCAATATTATCCTTACTCACTTGGTAATAACCAGTTAGAAATTATCTCTAAAAAAAGTCTCATTCACATATTAACCATAGATAGAAAATATTTAGGAAAACACATAACAAGAAACACATAAGACCTATGTGAATAAATCATAAAATTGTTGAATGGCAGAGCATCTGGGTGGCTTAGTCAGTTAAGTGTCTGACTGTTGATATTGGCTCAGGCCATGATCTTGCAGTCATGAGATCAAGCCCTGAGTTGGGCTCCATGCTGGGCATGGGGCCTATTTAAGATTCTCTCTCCCACTCTCTCTGCCCCTCTCCTGCTCATGGTCGCTCTCTTTCAAAATAAATAAACATTAAAAAACAAACAAAAAAGCCCCTGTTAAAAAAAACAAAACAAAAAACTGTTGAGTAGCATAAAGATGATCTGAATAAAAGAAAATACTGTATTTTGATTCAGTCAAATAAAGATGTCAGTTACATTCATATTCTATGTAATTCTAATCAAATTCAATAATTCAGTATAATCAGAATATCAAATGTAATTTTTAACTTGATAAGCCAATTCTAAAGTTTGTCAAATTAAAAAAAAATTTTTTTTAAATGTTTATTTTTGAGACAGAGACAGAGGATGAGCAGGGAAGGGGCAGAGAGAGAGGGAGACATAGAATGTGAAGCAGGCTCCAGGCTCTGAGCTGTCAGCACAGAGCCCGACGGGGGGCTCGAACCCATGAACTGTGAGATCATGACCTGAGCCGAAGTCGGACGCTTAACCGACTGAGCCACCCAAGCGCCCTCAAAATTTTTGAAAAATAAAGGGTGGGGAGGAAAGGGACTTGCTGTATCAGGCATTAAAGATCTCCAATATGCATTACTATACAGTGATTAAAATGGGGTAATATTGAAATCAGGATAACTAGAGCGGTATTTATTAAACGTTTTAAAAACTACAATCCTATCACTTCTTGGCCTTTTGGCTAAGATCAAGTGTAAAAACTACAATCCATAGCTGGGTGCCTGGGTGGCTTAGTCTGTTAAGCATCCGACTTCAGATGGCTCAGGTCTCACAGTTCGTGGGTTTAAGCCCCATGTTGGGCTCTGTGCTGACAGCTCAGAATCTGGAGCCTGCTTTGGATTCTGTGTCTCCCTCTCTCTCCCTGCCCCTCCCCAACTTGTGTGCGTGCTTGCTCACTCGCTCTCTCAAAAATAAACATTACAAACAATAACAAAAAACTACAGTCCATAGCAACAAAAGCATTTTACAATTAAATCAAGTTTTACGGAGTAGATGGAGATAGTGTGCAGGAAGTTGGTTGGAGGCGTGCTGTCAGGATGGTCCCTGTGGGGGAAGGGAATGGCACAGGAGCAGAAGAAGTTGAGCTATCACGCAGTCACAACAAGGTCCTGCCAGTATCTCTGTTTCAGTCTGTTTTCTGGTGAACCCAGCTTGTAGCAGACCTCTGCTTCCCTATGATGACTTCTGTGCAAACATATGTAGGATTACAGGGATGGACAGGACCTTGGTTATTCTCTTATTCAGTCTTCTTTCTGATGCAGAGGTGCTCTCTGCAATATTCCTGATGTTCGGCTCTCTGTCCTCTGCTTGAATCTAAGAGATGGAGAATTTATAACTCCACTACACCCTCAGTGTTGAACACTGAGGAGTTAGAGCAATTTTATTATTGAGTGAAAATCTACATCCTTGTAACTTTCTTTCCTTAGACACACTTCTAGCTACTCAGAATATCTCTTCCAATCCTTGGAATTGTTCCAGTTTCCATCCTTAGGAAAGTTGAAGAAAGTAGTCACATTTCCTTAAGTCTCTTCTTTAGATTCTATTGAAATGCCTCATTGTCTCACCTATTTTCTTTCCTTTCCTTTCCATTTATTTATTTATTTCGAGGAGGGGAAGAGTAGGGAGAGAGAATCCCAAGTAGGCTCTGTGCTGTTAGCACGGAGCCTGATGCAGGGCTCGATCTTACCAACCATGAGATCATGACCTGAGCTGAAGTCAAGTCAGACGCTTACCTGACTGAGCCACCCAGGCGCCCCTCACCTATTTCTTATGTGATCTCCTTTCTTTCTTTTTTCCTGCAGATTTATTGAGGTGTAATTGACAAACAAAATTGTATATGCTTATGATGTGCAGCATGATGGTTTGATACACATATACAATGTAAATGATTACCACAATCAAACTAATACATTCATCACCTCACATTAGCAAATTTTTTGTGTGTATGTGGAGTGAACGCTTAAGATCTACTCCATCAGCAAATTTCAAGTATAAAATACAGTATTTTTACCTGTAATCACCATACTGTACATTAGATCCTCAGAACTTATTTATCTATTAACTGAACGTTTATGCCCTTTAACCAACGTCTCCCCATTTCTCCCACCACCGGCAACCCCTGGTAATTACTTTTCTACTGTCTGTTTCTATGAGTTTGACTTTTTTAGATTTCATGTATAAGAGAGATTGTACAGTATTTGTCTTTGGTTTATTTCAGTTAACATGTCCTCCAGATTCATTCATATTGTCGCAAATGGCAGGATTTCTTTCTTTGTGAGTATATGTGTGTGTGTGCATAATACTCCATTGTGTACATATACACACATTTTCTTTATCCAGTCATCCATTAATAGGTTCTTTCTCTATCTTAGCTATTTGTGAATAAGGCTGCAATGAACATGGGAGTGCACATATCTCCTCCAGATGCTATTTTCATTTCCTTTTTGTATATACCTAGAAGTGGGATTGCTGGATCATATGGTAGCTCTATTTTTAATTTTTTGAGGAAACTCCTTGCTGTTTTCCACAGAGGCCATACCAATTTACATTCCAGGTAACAGTTTTACAAGGGTTTCCTTTTCTCTGTGTCCTTGCCAACATTTGTTATCTTGTCTTTTTGATAATAGTCATTCTAACACCTGTGAAGTGATTATTTCGTTGTGGTTTTGATTTGCATTTTCCTGATGATTCGTTGATGTTTAGCACCTTTTCATATATCTGTTGGCTATTTGTATGTTTTCTTTGGAAAAATGTCTATTCAAATCCTTCACCATTTTTTGATCAGGTAATTTGCTTTTTTGCTATTGAGTTGTATGAATTCCTTATGTATTTTGAATATCAACTCCTTATCAGATACATAGTTTGCAGATTTTTTCCCTATTCTGTGGGTTGCCTTTTGATTTTGTTGATTTTTCTTTTGCTGTGCAGAAACTTAGTGTGATGCAGTTCTGTTTATTTTTGCTTTTGTTTCTTGTGCTTTTGGTATCATATCCAAAAAATCATTGCTAGAATTAGTATCAAAGATCTTACCCCCTGTGTTTTTTTTTAAGGAGTTCTGTGGTTTCAGTTCTTACATTAAGTCTTTAATCCATTTCGAGTTGATTTTTGTATATGGTGTATGGCTTTCTCGAGCCTATATTCTTGGCACCCCTGTAATAGTTTAGTTGACTATATGTCTGTATGTTTATTTTTGGGTTCTCAATTGTGTTTCATTGGTCTATGTGTCTGTTTTTATGTAGACATAAAAACTTACTGTTTTGATTACTATGGCTTTCTAATATAGTTTGAAATCAAGAAGTATGATGCCTGCAGCTTTGTTCTTTGTTCTTCTTTCTGCAAATCGCTTTGGCTATTTAGGGTCTTTTATGATTCCATACAAATTCTGAGATTTTTTTTTCTATTTCTGTGAAAAATGCCATTGGAATTTTGATAGAGATTGCATTGAATCTGTAGACTGCTTTGAAGAGTATGAACATTTTAATTATTATTATTATTTTCAAATTATTTATTTATTTTTAAACTTAACATCCAAGTTAGTTAGCATGTAGTACAACAAATATTTCATTAGATTCCTAATGCCCCTTACCCATTTAGCCCATCCCACCTCCCACAACCCCTCCAGTAACCCTGTTTGTTCTCCATATTTAAGAGTCTCTTCATGTTTTGTCCCCCTCCCTGTTTTTATATTATTTTTGCTTCCCTTCCCTTATGTGCATGTTTTGTATCTTAAATTCCTTATATGAGTGAAGTCATGTGATAATTGTCTTTCTCTAATTTCGCTTAGCATAATACCCTCTAGTTCCATTCACGTAGTTGCAAATGGCAAGATTTCATTCTTTTTGATTGCTGTGTAATACTCCATTGTATATATATACCACATCTTCTTTATCCATTAATCCAACGATGGACATTTGGGCTCTTTCCATACTTTGGCTATTGTTGATAGTGCTGCTATAAACATTGGGGGGTCCCTTCAAAACAGCATACCTGTATCCCTTGGGTAAATACCTAGTAGTGCAATTCCTAGGTCATAGGGTAGTTCTATTTTTAATTTTTTGAGGAACCTCCACACTGTTTTCCAGAGTGGCTGCCCCAGTTTGCATTCCCACCATCAGTACCAAAGAGATCCTCTTTCTCTGCATCCTTGCCAACATCTGTTGTTGCCTGAGTTGTTAATGTTAGCCATTCTGACAGGTGTGAGGTGGTCTCTCATTGTGGTTTTGATTTGTATTTATTTCCCTGATGATGAGTGATGTTGAGCATTTTTTTCACGTGTCATTTGGCCATCTGGATGTCTTCTTTTGGAAATGGTGGAATCTTTAGGGTTTTCCATATAGAGTATCATGTCATCTGCAAAGAGTGAAAGTTTGACCTCCTCCTGGCCAATTTGGATGCCTTTTATTTCTTTGTGTTGTCTGATTGCTAAGGCTAAGACTTCCAGTACTATGTTGAGTAACAGTGGTGAGAGTGGACATCCTGTCTTGTTCCTGACCTTAGGAGAACTCAGTTTTTCTCCATTGAGGATGATATTAGCGTTGGGTCTTTCATATATGGCTTTTATGATCACGGCGTATGATGGTTCTCTCCCTACTTTCTTGAGGGTTTTTATCAAGAAAGGATGCTGTATTTTGTCAAATGCTTTCTTTGCATCTATTGAGAGGATCATGTGGTTCTTGTCCTTTGTTTTATTGATGTGATGTATCACATTCATTGTTTTGCAGATATTGAACGAGCCCTGCATCCCAGGTGTAAATCCCACTTGATCATGGTGAATAATTTTTTTAATGTAATGTTGTTGGATTCTGTTGGCTAGTATCTTGTTGAGGATTTTTGCATCCATGTTCATCAGGGAAATTGGTGTGTAGTTCTCCTTTTTAGTGGGGTCTTGTCTGGTTTTGGAATCGAGGTAATGCTGGCTTCATACAAAGAGTTTGGAAATTTTCCTTCCATTACTATTTTTTGGAACACCTTCAAGAGAATAGGTGTTAACTCTTCTTTAAATGCTTGGTAATTCCCCTGGAAAGCCATCTGGCTCTGGAACCTTGTTTTTTGGGTGTTATTTATTATTTTAAAAATAAATATTTTTAGATTGTATGTGAGTGGGGGAGAAGGAGAGAGTCTCAGGCAGGTTCCATGTTTGGCGTGGAGCCCTACGTGGGGCTCAGTCCCACAACCCGGGGATCATGACCCAAGCTGAAATCAAGAGTCAGATGCTCAACTGACTGAGTTGCCGCAGGTGCCCCTGGACATTTTAATAATAGTAATTCTTCTAGTCCATGAGCAGGAGATATCTGTCCATTTTTTTGTGTGTCATCAATTTCTTTCATTGATGTCTTACAGTGTTTTGTGTACAGAACTTTTGCCTCCATGGTTAAATTTCTAAATCCCTTCGCATTATTAATTTTATTCCAAGTTGTCTTTATACTTTTTAGAGGTGGTTCAAACAAGGCCATTGTCATAGTACTACCTTTCCCATACATACTATTAGCTTTTAAGCCATTTTTAGGACCTTTGTTCCAGCTACTGTAACTGAAATACTCTTCTCCTAAATTGAATTGCTGGCTCCTTCTTTATATTTGGTCCTCAGCATGAATGTCTCCTAGGGCCACAGTATGACTTTCATGAGTCTGAGGCACTTTTGCCTTTGTAGGTGCCTTTTTTCATAAAAAAAGTTTCAAAAATTGTGTTTTATGACTGCATTAGTATAAAGATGACTATATTAATATTACTTATTAAAACATTCTGTTCAGCCTAAAATTTCATTGTTCTCTTCTGATTTTGAAACATTTTCATAGGTCCCCCAAAATGTTGTAGGCCCTAGGTACTATGCCTTCCTTAGGGCAATGTCATGCTGTGTTGCATGATCTTATGGTACGTATTGTTTACTGCTGTATTCTTATTGTCTAGAGCAGAGCCAGAACTCATGAATAAATGAAGAAAGAAAGATATACTGGGCTCCAGGTGAAGAATTCTGTTCTGACTAAAATGCATGAGAATTGCATGTTCCTAGAATGTTGAAACATTTATTAAATTTTTACTATACAAATAATACCTGCTCAGTGAAGAAAGTCTGATAAATACAGAAAAGTAGGAAGAAAAAACTCATAATACTACCATCCAGAACATCACAATTACTATTTTGCTCTATTTCTATAATTTTTTCCATGTAATTCTTATTTCATGTTATCACTTACTGTTTGTTGGATATACTTAATATCCTTTTAACTTAAGAGATTGTGAAAATTTTTAATGTTAGGAAATGTTTTCAAATACTTTAATGGTTGTATAATATACCGTCCAGTGCCTGGGCCACAACAGAGGTTCCTTTCATTCTGGTGTTGTCTCATGAGTTTCTTGCTGCTTCTGTTTCCCCTGCCTGAGGAGATATATCCGTAAATGTGTTGTTGAGGCTGATGTCCAAGAGATTATTGCCTATTTTTTTTTTTAAAGAGTTTCATGGTTTCAAGACTCACATTTAGGTCTTTAATTCATTTTGAATTTATTTTGGTGTGTGGTGTATGAAAGTGGTCCAGTTTGATTCTTTTGCATATATCTGTCCATTTTTCCCAAGGCCACTTGATGAAGAAACTGTCTTATCCTCATTGTATATTCTTGCCTCCTTTGTCATAGATTAATTGACCATATAAACGTGGGTTTATTTCTGGTATTTTTTATCCTGTTTTGTTGATCTGTGTGTTTATTTTTGTACTGGTACCGTATTGTTTTGATTATTACAGCATTATAGTATATCTTGAAATCTGGGATTGTGATACTTCATCTTTGTTCTTCTTTCTCAAGATTGCTTTGGCTATTTGAGATCTTTGGTGGTTCCATTTACATTAAAGGATTATTTATTTGGGTTCTGTGAAAAATACTCTTGGTATTTTGGTAGGGATAACACTGAATCTCTAGATTGCTTTGGGTAGTATGGGCATTTTAATAATATTCTTCCAACCCATGAGCGGGTAATATTTTTCCATTTGTTGTATTGTCTTCAATTTCTTTCTCAGTTCTTTATAGTTTTCAGAGTATAGCTCTTTCATCTTTTTGATTAGATAAAAATCTTTTGCACAACGAAGGAAACTGTTGACAAAATTAAAAGGCAATCTACTGAATAGGTGAGGATATTGGCAAATGATTTATCCATTGAGGAGTTAATGTCCCCAAAATATAAAGAACTTACACAGTGCAACACAAAAAGTAAATAATATGATTAAAAATGGGCAGAGGACATGAATAGATATTTCAGAGAAGACATGGAGATGACCAACAGGCATATGAAAAGTTGCTCAACATCACTAATCATCAGGGAAACACAAATCAAAATTACAATGAGATATCACCCCTCACCAGTCCGAAAGGTTAGTACCGAAAGGACAAGAAATAACAAGTGTTGGCAAGGATGTGGAGGAAGAGGAACTCTCATGCACTCTTGGTGAGAATACAAATTGATACAGCCCTTGTGGAAAACATTATGGAGGTTCTTCAAAAAATTAAAAATAGAACTACCCTATAATCCAGTAATTCCACTTGTGGGTATTTACCTAGAGAAAATGAAAACACACATTTGAAAAAATATATACACCCATATCTTCATTCTGGCATTATTTACAATGAATAGCTAAGATATGGAAGCAACCTAAGTGTATGTCTAGAGATGAACAGATAAAGAATATGTGGTGTGTATTTATATACATATATGTATACATATACATATACATACAATGGGATATTAGCCATAAAAAGATAATGAAATCTTGCCATTTGCAACAACATGGATGGACCTAGAGGATATTATGCTAAGTGAAATAAAAGAAAGACAAATACCATATGATTTCACTTACATGTGGAATCTTAAAAACAAAACAAATGAATAAACAACCCCCACCACAAACAGACTCATAAATGCAGAAAATAAAACTGGTTGCCAGAGTGAAGGCGGGTAGGCAGGTAGATGAAATAGGTTAAGGGGATTAAGAAGTACAAAGTTCTAGTCATAAAATAAGTAAGTCATGGGGATAAAAAGTACAGCATAGGGCATTGAGGAGGGCACTTGTTGGGATGAGCACTGTGTGTTGTATGGAAACCAATTTGACAGTAAGTTATATTTAAAAAAAAAAAAAAAGATTAGCCAAATACAGCTCAGATGAGCTGAACTCCCTTAATGCTCAAAAGTAAATAAATGGTTGTTACTATGTGCAAAAAAAAAAAACAACAACCCATAAAACAAAAGTACAGCCTAAAGAATATATAGTCAGTAATATTATACTAACGTTGTATGGTGACAGATGGTGACTACACTTGATTCACTTACTGTGGTGAGCGTTGAATAATGTATAGAATTGTCAAATCACTATGTTGTGCACCTGAAACAACTATAACATTGTATGTCAACTATACTTTGGTAATAAAAACTGAAAGAAACCAGATATTCCTTTACTGTTCAATTTTAAAGTTATTTCTAATTTTTCCTGTTTTATGCATGATACTACAATGAACATCTTTTGTTTAAATAACTTTTCATCTCCTTCTCCCCTTTAGGGTTATTTCTTTATGATGAGTTTCCAGACATGAATTACTAGTTCCAAACTTGTGTGTATACTTCTATCATGGCTGTCCTGTAGTCTTTAAAACAAACAAACAAACAAAAAACCAGAGAAAAACTACTTTTATCACATATAGTTGAATTTTCAGTTAAGTAACTTTTAGATACATGGAATGAACAGCTTACTATTTTCTATTTTGGATGTTGTTAGTTTATTATTTACAAGTAGGTATAAAATTATTTTTTATTTTTATTAAAAAAATTTTTTAACGTTTATTCATTTTTGAGAGAGAGAGAGACAGAGCATGAGCGGGGAAGGGGCAGAGAGAGGGAGACACAGAATCTGAAGCAGGCTCCAGGCTCTGAGCTGTCAGCACAGAGCCTCACTCAGGGCTTGAACCCACGAATGTGAAATCATGACCTGAGCTGAAGTTGGACGCTCAACCTACTGAGCCACCCAGGTGCCCCTCGGTATAAAATTATTGAAGGTGGGATTCTGCATTTTCAGCCCAGCACAGAATAGAACTCATGGTAGATGCTTAGTTTTGGTTGCTTTGTTGAGGAAAAAAAAGAAGTTTAGAAGGGGAGCTAATTTGGAGGAAAAGATGACAAAACATTATTGATATCTGGTCAGATTATCATTTCTAGAAATGTGAATTTGGAATTTATTCCAGAAAGAATAACAGTGGATTCCATGGAAAGAGATCCTCTGTGAGGGACAGAAACCCACAGCAGATGTGGGACAGAAGGGAAGTAGGTAGGATAAGGCAGCTGCCATTTACCAAGTACCTGTTATAATGGTGCGAGAATTTCCGCATGTAATCCTCAAAGTAATTCCACCTCTCTATCCATCCATTCAACAAACATGTATTGAATGCTTCTGGCATGTCAGATGCCATGCTAAGTAATGACATACAGGTATCATCTGCTTTGGTAGATTGGAACTGTTGTCAGTCATCCTCATAGCCAGTTGGTGGCAGAGATGGGTAGGAAATCAGACTTGACTGTCTTTATAGTGCATATCCTTTCCACTATGCTGTCTTGGTTGTAGGTGAACATTGAATTGACCATTGGGAATTAATCATGCACATTTTATTTAGAGTTATGTTAAGAGACTTGGCATAAGTGCTGTCCATGAGAAAAAAGTGGTGTTTACCAAGGCAGCCCATGTCATCCTACTATTCTCCCCACTGCCCTTCTGCAGTCAATCTTAGTATATTATGGGACCCTGTATTTTAGTATAGTCTGCCTTGTATTTGAATTATTACTGGTCAGTCTGTTTCTCCCACACATTTTTAAAAAAATTTTTAACGCTTATTTATTATTGAGAGACAGAGAGACACAGAGCATGAGCAGGGGAGGGGTAGAGAGAGGGGAGACACAGAATCTGAAGTAGGCTTGAGGCTCTGAGCTGTCAGCACAGAGCCTGACGCGGTGCTTGAACTCATGAACTGTGAGATCATGATCTGAGCCAAAGTCGGTCACCTAACCATTGGAGCCACCCAGGTGCCCTGTCCCACACATTTTGACCTCCCAAAGTATCTTTGTGTAGTACTTCAAGCAAAATAGTTATTTCATTTAAAATTGAATATTATTTCTCTTAGTAGGAATGAATTTGGTAGTGTGTTGGGATACTTGATTATCGTACTGCTGTGGGAAATAGCATATGGTTGTAATAATAGGGAATATTTAAAAATGTGATGGCCTTTCTTAGGAACATCTCTTGGCTCTGATTTTTAAAATATGAATATACTTGTTTTATGAAATATTTACAACATAAACAATTAGGGGGAAGTTTTAATGGGCTCTCTTATGGTTTCAGTTGGATTAGGATGATATGTTGAGGGTCACAGCTAAACAAAAACCAGTTTAAAAGGAATTCAACATTGTGACCAGGAATGGCATTCCTGCTAGAAGATAATTAGTATGTAGGTCAGAATAACACTCTCTTATCTCTGGAGTGAAAAATACCATGGAAATAATTTAGCTATAGGTCTGAGGTATATTATTTGGTATGAATCTTTAAGGATTCTGTTCTTGTGAAAAGAGCCCTGAGAATAATAGTTTTCATTGAAGCTAGCCCATGAAATTAGTAATTTAAATTGTGAAGCAATACAGCTGTAACATTAAAGGAAATTTTAAAAAATAAGATTACTTGTGTGTTCTCTTCTCCTGTTTGTTCACATATATTCTCTTCATTATAGCACTTTTTAAAATTTGCACTCTGCTTTTTAAAAAAATCCAACAACTCAGAGGCACCTGGGTGGCTCGGTCAGTTAAGCGTCTGACTTGAGTTCAGGCCGTGATCTCGCGGTCTGGGAGTTTGAGCCCCGCATCGGACTCTGTGCTGACGGCTCAGAGCCTGGAGCCTGCTTCAGATTATGTGTCTCCCTCTGTCTCTGCCCCTTCTCCCACTCATGCTCTGTCTCTCAAAAATGAACAAACATTAAAAAAAAAATTAAAAAAAAATCCAACAACTCATATTCATTCTCACTGATTGGGAGTATATATGAGTAGACTCTCCATACTTAACTAATTTAGTAATTCTTCCAGGGGTTTATCCTAAGAAAGTAACCTGAGACTTACACAGTGGTGCTTATTGTGGCGTTGTAAAACTATTAATATTATAAAATATTAAAAACAATGTAAATTCTTAACAAAATTACTCGTATGGTATGACACTAATTGTGCCAAAAATGTGTTTGTGTCACATAGGAGAAAGCATGTGTCAATTTTAGCTGTAGTAATCCCTTAGTGGTAGAATTATGATTGGTTTATATGTCCTTATTTGATTTTTTTATTGTTTTCAAAAAATTTAATGGGTTAAATGTAAAATTATCAAATGTTTAACCTATTTCGTAGTGCTCTTATGGAGTTGGTAGGACATAATTTACTTATTCATCATTCCCTCTTTTATTAAATGGTTTGCTTGTAAATAGTTAACTGTAGCTAGTGACTATTTTCTTTTTTTTTTTTTAATTTTTTTTTTTTTTTCCAACGTTTTTAATTTATTTTTGGGACAGAGAGAGACAGAGCATGAACGGGGGAGGGGCAGAGAGAGAGGGAGACACAGAATCGGAAACAGGCTCCAGGCTCCGAGCCATCAGCCCAGAGCCTGACGCAGGGCTCGAACTCACGGACCGCGAGATCGTGACCTGGCTGAAGTCGGACGCTTAACCGACTGCGCCACCCAGGCGCCCCATGACTATTTTCTTACTGCATTTTTTTTTTCTTAGTTATTTCCTGGCTTCAGGTCAGTTATTTCCTAGTTCCACCAAGATCACTGGGTCAAAGAATATAATTTTTTTAATGTTTTTTATAAAGCTTTCTAAAAAGTTTGTACCAATTTTTTGTGACACAAAATAGTTACATCAATTTCACCTGTTTTAGATACTGGCTTTTTTTTTTTTTTTTTAATGTTTATTTATTTTTGAGAGAGAAGGAGAGAGAGAGAGCTTGAGCAGGGGCAGGGGCAGAGAGAGAGAGAGGGAGATAAGACTCCCAACCAGGCTCCATGCTGTCAGTGCACAGCCTGATATGGGGCTCGAACTCACTAGCCGTGAGATCATTACCATTACCTGAGTTGAGATCAAAAGTTGGATGCTTTTTTCTTTTTTTAATGAATATAATTTATTGTCAAATTGGCTTACAAACAACACCCAACGCTCATCCCATCAAGTGCCCTCCTCAGTGCCCATCACCCAGTTTCCCCTCTCCCCTATTTCCCCATCTGCCAATCCACCCTGAGTTTGTTCTCTGTATTTAAAAGTCTCTTGTGGTTTGCCTCCCTCCCTCTCTGTAACTTAACCAACTGAGCCACTCAAGCACCCTGGGCCTCTTTTTCTTTTTTCAAAGTTTGTGATTCAGTAGACAAAATGTTGTACTTCAATGCCACATTCTTTTGGATTTCTTTGATTATTCACTGAGATGAATAATAGCCCAGAATTGTTCTAAAATTAATATTTTATTTTTTTACAGTAGGCTTGATGCCCAGTGCAGAGCCTAATGCAGGGCTTGACTCACGGCCCTGAGATCAAGATCTGAGCTGAGATCAAGAGTCTTAACCAACTGAGCTACCCGGGGCCCCCATCTATTAATTTAAACTGTTTTTTAATTGCACAAATCCATGAGGATTTTTGAATTGCTCATAGTTCTTGGTTTTCTGTTTTTTTGGAGATTACATGGGAAGAGTAGCTGTTAAGAGAGAGTGAGAGTAAAGAATACATGTGATAAATTAGGTTCTCTTGAAGGCAAAGTATATATTTATGGAAGTTAAGCATACATTATTGTATGAGAATAAAATCAAAGGAAAACACCCAAATCAAGTCAGACCTCTGTTACTGACTCCAACATGAACCTAGTTAATTTAGCAATTAGTTTTATTGAGTAGGGGTTTTCAAGCCTATTGAATATAGTATACAAGACTTTTGCTTTAGTTGAAAATTATTAACCGAATGATGTGTTTTACCTAGTCTCTTAAGAAAGGAATCTAAAAATGATTAAGTGTGCCTGTTATTAGATTTTCTGACCTGTTGCATTTTGATGAAATCTGAAAAGGTGAGTTGAAGGAATATGGGATCCTGTTGGATGTGATTACTTAGTAATGGATTGGACCCAATGTCACTTGAATTACGATGTGCCATTAAAGACTGTACTTTTTGAAGTCCTGACTGAGCATGTCATTCCAACTGTATTTCTTAATGCTATGACTTGTTCCTATTTCTTTCCATTTTCCCCTTCACTTGCCACTTTCCTCTCTCCCCCTTCCTTCATCTGTTTCCTCTTTGTTTTTTTAATTTGGAAAAGTTGTTGAAATCAGAAAATAAATACATAACAGTGTTACCCATGAATGGTAGTCTCTTTCTTTATATCTTGTTGCATGTACCTGTCCTCTTTGCTTTCTTATCCTTGTTTCCTTTCCCTCCTCCTTCAGGTTTCCAAATGTCTGTTCCATCTCACAGTATCCTATAGTGGTCACAAGCACAGGTGTAAAAGGCTAACAGGTTTGGGTGTGAATTTTCAACTCTGCCACTCACAGCCATGTGACATTTGGGGAAATGAATCTGTCTGAACCTCAGTTTTCTCATGTACAAAAGAGCCATAATGACAGTTAATAGTAGCTCATCTCACAGGATTACTATAGAATTTAAATGAGATGATGCACAATAATTGCTGAACATAGTGCCTGAAAAGAGAATGCCCACTGGGACAGGGTGCACACTCTATAGGTGCTGGTCGTCTGGATGGTTGCCCGGGGTCGAGGACACACAGGAGTCATGCTGGGATCCCTCTTCACGTTCATCTGTGGATTCCTTCACATTTCTTCTGTGTCCTGTGTCTCTTGTATTTCTCTTTCCAGACCTACTCTCATATTTTGGAAGAGCTTATCCTGAGGAAGAGTGTGTGGAAGGTTTTGAGATCTTGCAGAAGACACCTTTATTCTACATCCACATTGGATGAGTAGTTTGAGTATAGAGTTCTCAGTTGGAAATTTTCCTCTAGAATTTTGGAGGCAAGCTCCATTGCCTTCTGGCATTGTCTTACTGTTAGGAAATCTGAAGCCATTTTGATTTCTTACGTGTTAATATGTGGCCAGTTTTTTTCTGAGGGAATTTTTGGAATTGTCTTTTTGTCCCCAAATGTGGTGAAATTTGGCAGTGCTGTGACTTGCTCTGGGTTTCTTTTGATTCATTTTATTGGAGACTCAGGGAGCTCCTTATGTTTGGAAACGCATTCCTGGGAAAATTTCTGAAGTGATTTTATTGATGATTTTTCTTATCTGCTTTCTTTCTTCGCTCCTTCAGGCAAATTTTTCAGATGTTGGATTTCCTGGACCATTCTTCTAATCTTTTCACCCTTCTCTTCCTTTCTTCTTTCTTGATTTTTTATTCTACTTTGTGGAAGATTTTTCTTAACTATATTTTCCCATCCTTCTACTGATTATTTTTAAGACTTCTATCATTATTTTAATTTTCTGGAGCTCTTTTTTAAAAGTCATACTCTCTTTCACCAGTGTTATATTTCCCTGAGGTGATTGATACATGAAAGTGTTTTCCTTCTTGCATAGTCTTTGGGTTGCTTGATTTGCTTTTTTTTTTTGGTTTGATTTGGTCTCTTTCTTGCATGTGAGTAGCTTTTCTCAAATATCTGCTTGTCTACTCATGATTAAGTTAAGGGAAGAAATGACTGAGTTCAGGAACAGGGGGAGGAAAGCTTGTACTCTGAGCCCCACTATAGGTGATGTCTTAGGACCATCTGTTGGGGAACGTCCATTGTCAATATTGTGGGTCTTTTTATCTTGAGTTGGTCAGTTTATCAGAGCTCCCTAGAGTCCAGAAGCCTGTCTGCTGGCATTCTGGGTACCAGATGAGGATGTATAATCAATCTGCCATCTTCACTTGGGTAGGGATTTAAAGTAGCACAGAATCGTGAAGTTCAGTACCCAACTCCACTGATAAGCTGCGTTTTACTTTTGTATTTTTTGAGAGAGAGAGAGAGTGCGTGCGTGTGTGTGCGTGTGTGCATGTGCAGGGGAGGGGCAGAGGGAGAGAGAGAGAGAATCTTAAGCTCCATGTTCAGCGCCAAGCTTGATGCAGGCAGGGCCCAGTGTCAGGACTGTGAGGTCATCACCTGAGATGAAATGAAGAGTTGGACACTTGACTGACTGAGCCACTCAGGAGCCCCATAAGCTGCATTTTAAAAACAGATTGGCCACACTGCTGACCACCTTAAAGTGTATGGTTCATTGGTGGTTAGTATGCTTACGGAGTAGCGTATTTGTAGTGTTGTGTAACCTGCATTTCTTTTTTTAATTGAAATATATTTGGCATATGACATTGCATAAATACAAGGTGCACAACATGTTGATTTGATGCAGGTGTGTTTTGTAATATGATTGCCACTGTAGCAATAGTTACTACTTCTATCATGTTACATAATTATCATTTTTTTGTGGCTTGGAATAATTGAAATCCAGTCTCTTAGCAAGTCTGATGATTGTAATATACTATCTTTGTCTGTATTCACTATACTGTGCATTTATTTACTGGTTGCAAGTTTGTACCTTTAAACAACACTTCTGTTCCAGTACCTCCCAGCCCCTGGTAAACATTTTACTCTGTTTTTATGAGTTTGGCCTTTGCAGATTCCTCTTATAAGTGAAGCCTGCATTTCTTTTTATAGCACTTGTTATTTCCTGGTATTATATCATGTATTTGTCCTTCACTGGAAAGTAAGCTCTGGGAGGGCTGGGAATGTGTCTTGTTCATTGCTGAAGCCGCAGCATCTAGAACAGTGCCCCATGTGTGACAGGCTTCCAACAAGTGTTTGTTTGCATGGAGTTGCACTTGGGATGCTTATCTGGGCTTCCTTCCCTTTGCAAACCCCTCTTTCACTGTCCTCTTTTGTAAGTGATTGCGAGGGTGTTTGTTGAAGTGGAAAAATATTGAGCTAATGATGAAATTTGAAGCTAAATATATGTTTTGGAGACCTGTTTTTTTTTTTTTTTAGCCCTTGCTTTGGCAAGAACTGTGTTGTTTATTTAAGCTTTTTGTATCCCATTTTTCTTAGTGAAACTAATACCTGCCCTGTCTGCTTCGGGTGAGGCTCCCATGAGATGTCTTGTCACAGTGTTAAAAGTGTAAAAAGTATACAGTGCTCTTATTACACAGAAGATTTTAAAATTAGGAACATGAGATATCACCTTGCACCTGACAGAATGGTATTTCTCAAAAAGACAAGAAACAACAAGTGCTGGCAAGGATGTAGAGAAAAGGGAGCCCTGGTGCCCCGTGGTTAGGAATGTAAATTGGTGCAGCCACTGCGGAAAACAGGTGGAGGTTTCTCAAAAAAATTAAAATCGAACTACCATATGATCCAGCAGTCCTTTTTTTTTTTTTTTTTTTTTTTGTTATGTTTATTTATTTTTGAGAGAGAGCACATGAGTAGGGGGAGGGCAGAGAGAGAGTGAGAGATCCGAGGCAGGCTTTGTGCTAACAGCAGCTAGCCTGATGCAGGATTTGAACTCAGGAACCCTGAGGTCATGACCTGAGTGGAAGTCAGACACTTAACCAACTGAGCCACCCAGGTCCCCAGCAATCCTACTTCTGGGTGTTTATCTGAAGGAAACAAAAATAGGATATTGAAGAGATAGATGCACTTGCATGTTCATTGGAGCATTATTCACATTAGTTAAGACCTGGAGGCAATCTAAATGTCAATCAGGGGATGAACGGGTAAAGAAAATGTGGTGTATTTGTTTACAGTGGAATACTACTCAGCTATAAAAAAAAGAAGGAACTCTTGTCATTTGCAACAGTATGGATGGACCTTGAGGGCATCCTGCTAAGTGGAATAAGCCAGGGAAAGACAAATGCCATAGGTTCTCACTTATATGTGGAATCTTAAAATGAAGAAGACTCATACATACAGAGAAGAGATTGGTGGTTGCCAGAGGCAGGGAGGGGCATGGTGGGTGAAATGGGTAAAGGGTGTCAAAAGGTACACATTTCTAGTTATAAAATAAATAAGACCTGGGATGTAACCTACAGCATGGTGACTATAGTTAACAATACTGTATTGTGTATTTGAATGTTGCTTAATGTAGATCTTTAAAGTTCTCATCAGAAGAAATTGTAACTATATGTGGTGTTAGATGTTAACTAGACCTATTGTGACAATTTCACAATATATACAATATTGAATCATTACATTGTCCACCTGAAACTAACATAATTACATCTCAGTTATATTTCAGTTAAAAATAAATGAATGAATGCAGTTAGAATCAGGATAACTGAAGATCTCTTTAGAGAAAGAAAAAAAAAATACAAAACCCTAAAACCCACAATCCCACCTGCAAAAAAAAAAAAAAAAAAAAAAAAAAAAAAAAAAAAAAAGAACCGGGGTGCCTGTGTGGGTCAGTCAGTTAAGTTTCCAACTCTTGATCTCAGCTCAGGTTTTGATCTCATGGTCAGGAGTTCAAGCCCCGTGTTGGACTTCATGCTGAGTTGTGAAGCCAATTTAGCAAAACAAAACAAAACAAAAACAAAAAAACCCTTATTTATTTATAACTTAACTTATTTTCAAGCTCTTAACTCTTGAAAGTCGGTGTTATTATTTATGGTATACAATTAGCTCTTAGGGGTGCCTGGGGTGGCGAGTCAGTTGGGCGTCTGACTTCAGCTCAGGTCATGATCTCATGGTTTGTGGGTTCGAGCCTTGCGTTGCACTCTGTGCTCACAGCTGGAGCCTGGAGCCTGCTTCAGATTCTGTGTCTCCCTCCCTCTCTCTCTGTCCCTCCCCTGCTCACACTGTCTTGCTCTCTCTCAAAAATAAATAAAAACATTAAAAAAAAAAAAAGAATTAGCCTTTAAGATAATTAGATTTAGTAATATATAAACTGAGTTCATGAGTAAAAGCAGAATCTCTTATGTAATGCTTTCTTTGGAGGTCAGAGCTTGTGATAGAGGGAATATTATGATAATAAAACATTAGAATGGTGATAAGACAGCATTTGCAGAAAATACTATGTTTATGTTCTGGATGTTTAAAAAAAACTCTCATGTATCCAAATTTGCGTGGCTTACTAGTGACAACTGGCTGAGGAAATAGTACCATGTTGTTTTTGGTATCTTGCTGTAGTATTATTTGTTTTCATCCTCAGGTTAGTTCAGGTTAATCTGAAAATGCACACTTTTTTTTTTTTAAAGATAGGATATAGGTAAATGGGATTCTAAGATTCCTTCTTTCCAAACTAGTAATTATTATTTGGAATTGCCTGTTTAATTATTCTTACTGACAAATATTTGTCAATAAGTGGGGGACTGAGAACCTAAAGGTAGGCATTGTCCCCACAGCTTGTTTTTTGAGGCCTCTGAAGGTAGAGGAGTCAGTTGCTAATGCCTAAAGGTTAAGCATTCTTCTCTACCCCTGCCTTTTCCTATTTCTCCCAAGGTTTTCTCTCTTTTCCTTGGCTGAACCTCAAGTCATGGCTTATTATCTGTCATTGATCCATATGAAGTTCAGTTCTGGTTTATCTGTTTATTACACTGTATCCCCATTTCCCATCCCATAAACAGCCACCCCGGTGGATTTAATGTATCTCTCTGTGCCCTGTAGCTTTCTTCTTTTTCCCTTTCCCCCTTGGAGTCATTCATTCACTTGTATGTGGAGCACCTGCTCTGTGTTTGTCACTCTTCTGGGCCCTGGAACATAGCCACGAACACTCCAGAAACCCTGCTCTCATGGAGTTACATGGGGCTTTCAACGTTCTTCAATCTGGAATGCTTCTTTTTTTCTTTTTTTAAAAAGTCTTTTTAATTACACTTTCTGATAAATATTTGTCAGTGTTTTGAGAGGAGTGGAGAGAGAGGGTGCACGTGTACATGAGCAGGTGAGGGGCAGAGAGAGAGGGAGAATCCCCAGCAAGCTCTACCCTGTCAGCGTGGAGCCCGATGTGGGGCTCAAACTCACAAACTGTGAGATCATGACCTGAGCTGAAATCAAGAGTGGCATGCCCAACTGACTGAGCCAATGAGGCACCCCTGAGATGCCTCTTTCAATTTCCTCCAATATAAAATAAAAGTATAGTGGCGCTTGGGTGGCTCAGTTGCTTGAACATCCATCCCACTCTCGATTTAGTCTCAGATCGCTATCCCAGAGTTGTGGGATTGAGGCCCACATTGGGGTCCCTGCTGAGAGCCTAGAGCCTGTTTAAGATTCTCTCTCTCTCTCTCTCTCTCTCTCTCTCTCTCTCTCTCTCTCTCCTCCTCCTCCTCCTCCTCCTCCTCCTCCTCCTCCTCCTCCTCTACCTCCTCCTCCTCCTCTACCCCCGCTCTCTCTCTCTCAAATAAAATAAAATAGAAGTATATCATTAAATAATACATGAATGTCTTAACTAAGGTTCAGTGGTCTTTGTTCATATTTTTAGCAGTTGCATAGTCTAAATTTTTCTGAGAATTGAACTTGAATTCTTGTAGTTACGAGTGATCCTTCACTGATTGTCTTTTGCTCTGCTTGTACTCGGTTGTACTCAATAAAAACGGATTTCCTTCCTTTGCTGAACAGCAGAGATTTGCTGTGGAACCTGGCCTGGTAGAATAGATGAGGGGGAAGTTGCTGTTCTAAATTCAGTTCAGCGAGTAGCTGGCCCCAAATATTCAGTGTGACGTCTGCCCTTTCTTTTTCAGTCTTTGTCCTTGTCATAGAATTTCTTGTTGTTGGTAACTTCTAAGGTAAATGTTTATGAATGGCTTTTATTTCTCAAAATTGGCTGCCTCAGCCTGCCTGTGGAAAATTTAAAACTGCCCAGATGAGAAAACCAGGAGACCCAGTTTCAGTAGCGGCATAGCTTTGAGGGAGTCCATTAACCTCACCTATAAAATGAAGAGCCTGGAGAAAGCTGTTTGAAGGTCTCTCTTGCTGCGCTTAAGAATTTTAGCAAAGTCTCAGCAAGGGAATGATGATGAATAGAGCTCAGGATGCATATGTCATTACCTTACAGAAGTTCAACAGGTGGTGTTTGCACAGGTTTTGACTTGCCAACCTGTTCCTGTGCTGGAATACTCATGGGCAATTGTGAAGAATTTGTCAAGGATACTGCTCCAGAGATAGTGAATGTGAGAGAGAATGAAAATGGTTTTTAAAGTAAGAAAATAATAGGAAAGTAGAATTTTGAACAAGGAAAAAAGCCCACTAAACCCTAAAGAAAGCATATGCTTTTTTCTTGAGCTATTAAAAAAAAAATTAAAAAAAATTTTTTTTAATGTTTATTTTTTGAGAGAGAGTGGGGCAGGGACACAGAGGGAGACACAGAATCTGAAGCAGGCTCCAGGCTCTGAGCTGTCAGCACAGAGCCTGAAGCGGGGCTTGAACCCACAGACTGTGAGATCATGACCTGTGCCCAAGTCGGGCACTCAACTGACTGAGCCACCCAGGTGCCCCTTCTGGAGTCATTTTAATACTGAGAGTACAGTCTTTGAAAATCAATTTACTGCCTGGTTGTCTGAAAATATCTTTGCATCCTGAATTCTTTTGAAGTTGACCTTCTGTACTTAAATTCTAGTTTTTGTTGTTAAATAGTTTTTGCTTTGCAAAGAAGACTCCTAATTGCCCTCTCTTTGGGATGATGATTTGAAGTTACCGTGAACTTTCAGAAAGTCCAAAAGTGCTTGGTTTCCTGATTCCATTACTCCCTGGCACGATATTTTGTGCCATTGGGAATCTTAAAGAATTTAGAAAGAGGGAGAGGTTGGTAAAAGGGTTCCAACTTTCAGCTATTAGGTGAATAAGGTCTGAGACTGTAATGCAGAACGTGGTGATAACACTGCATTGTCAAATTGAATTTGCTAAGACAACTTAAATGTTCTACCTAAGTAAATAAATGAACAAACAAGTAAGTACAGTGGTGGACATGTTAATTAACTAGATGGGGGAGATCCTCTCATAATGTAGATGTATATTGAGGCACCATGGTGTATGCTTAAAATAGTTCATAATTTTATATGTTAGGTATACCTGAGTAAAGCTGAAATAAAAAACAAACAAACAAAAACAAAAGAATTTAGAAAACTTGCCAGGAGAAAAGTCTTCCTTTGCTTTGTAGGAGACAAGCAGATGGCAGAAGGGATTTCGTCTACCTGGCAAGCAAGAGCAGTAGAGATTTCTCAGTTTTGTGACACATTTTAATGACAGGGTAGAGCGGGAAGTGAAAACTGAAATAAGGATGAAGTTAATAAAAAAAAAATAATTGGACCATTATCAAGAACTTTGCTAGAATTTTAGTCAAATATCCTATTCTTTTTTTGAAAAAATGCTAGGCATTTTGAAAACCTATTTTTAAGAGGCGTGTGGCTGGGATCCTGGGCTTTGAGCCAGGGTCTGGCTTTGTGCAGTTTTCCCAGTTGAAATAAAAACAACAACAAAAACAAAAAGCCCACAGTGAATTTTTAGATTGTATATTCTCAAAATGAGCCCCTTTAGGAAGCATATTGGTACAGAGAATATATTCTCTACCTCTTGCTGCTCCAAGGTGGTCCACGGTGTCACCTGGGGGCTGGTCCTCAGAACAGAAGTACTGATGGAGAAGATGCCTTGGGGCCAGATCCCCAGGTGAGTCCTGTGCATTCTCCAATTTGAGAAGCACAGCTCCACACGTGGTAAAAACGTTCTCTGTATTTTTATATTTTCTTTCTTTTTTGAGAGGGAGGAGGCTCCATTTTGCCCTCCAGCTCTATTGAGCTATAATTGGGAAATATAATTGTACATATTTAAAGCATATAATCTTCTTCAGGGCAGGGACTCCTGCTACATATCTTCACCCCCCACCCCCCCCCACCCAGCACCGTGTCCTTCACGTGGTTGGGCCTGCTCCTTTATATCGGTGCCAGACTCCACTCGCCTCCCAGTCATTGGGCACCAGAGGCAATGGCCCAGGTCACTATAGAAGTTCTTTTTATATTTATTTTTAGCTGAAAGAGAAAGTGAAATTTTATAGATTTTGACATTATATATAATTTAGAAATGAATATACGTATTTGAGGTATGAATGTTGGAAAGCATTTAATGATGGTTACTTGATTAAGTGGAATTCAGGTAGTAACCATGTGTATGCACCCTGAAAGAGCCCCTGGGATTCAGGTAAATTATTACATGCTCTGTCTCCAGCATTGAAGATGTTTGAAAATGGTAGCATTTTCGGAACCTAAGCTTTATTTTAGGTACGAAGAAACTGAGGCCCACACAGTACTTTTCCAAGGCCCTAATATTAGGGATTAGGACAAATCCCCATGTTATACTTCGGTTTTCTTTTTATTGGTCCTTTGTGTTCTGAATGTTTCCTGGAGAATCTAGGGGTTCCATGTGGAGGGTGCCTCAGAGGCCAAGGGTGTGGGTGGGAGGAGGAAGAATGGTAGGAAGGGGTTCTGGTAGCCTGTCTCCAATCTGAATAGTTTTGCTTTTATCTGGTAAAAGAAATAAAGAGGTTCCTGCTTTTATATGTAATGCGTTCCTGAAAATGTGGTCTTCCTAACAGAAGTCTTACCTGCTGGAAGCGGGATTCTATTTAGTTTTAAAGAAGCGTGCCAGAATTGATATATTCCAAAGAATGTTCTAACCGTTACTCTAGGATAAAAATGTTACAGTGATACTGTCATGACTCAAGACATTTGTTTTTAAGTGTTTATTTATTATTTTGAGAGAGAGAGGGAGGGAGGGAACACATGAGCAGGGGAGGGGCAGAGAGAGAGGGAGAATCCCAAACAGGTGTGCGCTTTGGAGCCAGATGCAGGCCTCCATCCCAGTAACTGTGAGATCATGACCTGAGCTAAAACCAAGAGTCAGACAAGTCACCTGACTGAGCCACCTAGGTGCCCTGGTTCAAGATATCTTTGGAGTTGCCTTAGGGAGGAGTTTATGAAATGGACCCAAATAAACACTTTTATTAACATTTAAGCTTTGTTTCAGAATAGCAGTTGTATTACCTATCTTAATTACCTCTTTCATTTACAGTCACTTATTTAAATGACTAGATGTTTCCTAAAATTCTAAGTACATCTTCAAATAATATTTTCCATCATTTAGGGGCGCCTGGGTGGGTCAGTCGGTTAAGACTCCGATTTCGGCTCAGGTCATGATCTTGCGGTTTGTGGGTTCGAGCCCTGCATCGGGCTCTGCGCTGACAGCTCGGAGCCTGGAGCCTGCTTCGGGTTCTGTGTCTCTGTCTCTCTCTGCCCCTCCCTGACTTGTGCTCTGTCTCTCTCTATTAAAAATAAATAAAAAAATGTAAAAAAAAAAAAATATTTTCCATCATTTAAAATAATGTCATTTTGAAAAAAAGACAAAAAAAGATCATTTTGAAAAAAGAGATCTAGAGGAAAAGACCATATTTGTCTCCGAGTTGCATTTTGGAAAACATTTAATTGTTTTTTAGTTCCAAGCCATGTGCTAGGTGCCAAGGCTACGAAGATGAATAATATATGGTCCTGACCTTGAGGTGCACACATCACCCAGTGGAGCAGAAAGAGATATTTAAATATGAATCACAATTTAAGGGTGCAACCCTCACTGTGTTAGAGGATAAATGGGAGCCCAGAGAGAGGAGAGAGTATATCAGCCTGGTTGGTATTTAGTCAGGGACAGGCCACGGGATGTGTGGAAGTGGTTTTATTGGTGGTCTTTGAGTTGAAAGGAGTTTTTAAGGTATAAAAGAAATTCTGGATAAAGGGAACAGTGTGAACCCTGGCATGAAGTCAGTAAAGTGCATGGATACAATTGGAAAAGGGTGAATGGGTAGGGTGACCAGAGCACGGGTGATGAGGCAGAGTTTACCCCACTGGGAGGAAGCTCCATGAGAGCAGGGACATCAGGTACATCCTTGCTACCTGCGAAAGTGCTTGCTATATATCGGGCGGTCAGCATGTGTTTATTGATTTAATGGGAAGACAGTTGCAGTTATGTAATGAAGACCCTTCACTTCCTGCTAAGATGTTTGGATTTTATCTTGTGGCCATTGATGGTTTTTGATGAGAGAATGACATTTTGAGGACTGTTTTCAAAATGTAACTCTGGCAGTGGGACAGAGCTGTCCTTCCACTGTTTGACCTGAAGAGCTTGTCTGCTTCAGTAGCTTGGGGAGGGCCCTTCGGTCCGCTTTTCTGACCAGCTGCTGGTGTTGGTGGTACTCTTGGTGGCCTCACTTTCAGTAGCAAGGGAAGAATGGATTTGATCATTTTTAATAAGGAAATTGCATGGTGCATATAGAAATCTGAGAGGGTATATTTTGGATTTAGAAGATGAGAATAAAGCTGTTTTGATGTTTAAAAAATCTGTCCTCAGAATAGACTCTTAAGGTTGGTTTGTTTGCTTATGTTTTTTTTTTGTTTTGTTTTTCATTTGTTTTTGTTTATATTTTGAAGAAATGCGTTGCTTCCTGTGGCTAAAGGTAGGAATTCAAGGCCCTCATGAAGTATGTCAGAAAGGCTCTTTATTTGTAAGTAGTCTTTGTTAATTGCAGAATGAAGAAAGTGCCATCCAAGTGGTAATGGTATTTAGAGAGTTTAAAAGGAAGTGCCTTTTGACGAAATTATTAATGAGCTGGCTTTGATGTTTGGTTACTTCCCACCGTCTTTTACATTTGTTTCTTTTTCTTTAAATTTTTTTAATGTTTATTTATTTTTGAAAGAGAGAAACAGAGACAGAGAGACAAGAGAGTGAGCTGAGGAGGGGCAGAGAGAGAGATGGAAACACAAAATCCGGAGCAGGCTTCAGGCTCCGAGCTGTCTGCACAGAGCCCAACGCGGGTCTCGAACTCATGAACCCCAAGATCATGACCTGAGCTGAAGTCAGACACTTAACTGACTGAGCCACCCAGGCGCCCCTGCATTTGTTTCTGATACAGCAAATATTGTGGCCCTTCTGTGTGCAAAATTTGGTGCACAAAGTCTGTGTGCACTGGTACTATACAGAAGTTATATAAACTGAATCATATAGGTCCTAAATGATTATATGGTCTAATAGAGAAGTTAAAGCAATCTAAAGCAATCAGATTGATGGTAAATAGCATATATCATAGTATGTGTATATATAGTATATATATATAGATATATAAATAGGCTATGTCACTTTTTATCTTTCGATCAGGTAGAGTGTGACATTATACTGTGACAGATAACATGTTATGTAAATTCAGAGGGAAAGATATCAGGAAACTCACCAGTCTTATGTTGTTCCATATTAGCTATCAAAGTAAGTCCAAGCTGTCTTTCAAAGTTATGCTCCCTTCTCTTTAGCCAATGAGAACAAGTGAAGATTAGAACCTTAGTTTAGGACTCAGTGAATTTGAGAGCCTGCAGGATATAAAGCACATTTGTCGAGGATGCCACTTGAAATAGCAAACTATGGTCCAAAGAGAGTCAAGCTAGAGATGGAAATCTGTGTGCTCTTTCAAGGGATTGTTGCGTGAAGTGATTTAAAATTGTTGAGCGAAAGGCTTTGGGACAGAAGAAAAAATAAAGGAGGATAGAACTTTGCAAAAGATCAGCATCAAGGTGTGTTGAATGAGAAAGTACAATCAGGGAAGGAATCAGGAAGGTAGGAGTACCCGCAGAACAGTGCAGAGAACTTCTCCAAGGAAGGGGAGTTCGTTGTGGCTGCAGAGAAGTTACTAAGAGTGAGAACTAAAGAATGTATTATTAGTGATTTATGAGAACAAACACGTTTCTTAAAAATGTGTAAGTACCTCTGCAAAGACGCGAGTGGGAGTGAGTAAAACTAGGTCAGCATTAACATTTTCTAAGTGACTAGCTATTGCAGTGAATTTATTTGTAAGTTGGGTGTTTCATGGAGTCTTAGAAGCCTATAGGTTTATAGGTCCCTGTAGAGGACCTTTTATAGCTTACAGTCCCCTTGGCCCTGGATTTCCAAGCCTGTTTTCAGCGTTTCAGCAGTAGTTATACCCAAATACACATTAAAATGTTTTATGTGGAGGCCAAAACCCTTAGAGTCCTCCTTGACTGTCTTCCTCTCACGTCTTACAGACTACCCACCAGCAAATTGTGTTGCATCTACCTTCAAATATATCCCCAATCTGACCACTTTTCACCATCATCATTGCTACCACCCCAGACCTCAGACACCTCTTTGCCTGGATTACTACAGAAACTTCTCAGCTGCTGTCAACTGCTAACTATCCCTTTTCAGTCTGTTCTCAAGGCTGTTGCTACAGTAATCCTTTAAAAATGTTTATCAGAGGTGCCTGGGGCTCAGTTGGTAAAGTGTCCCTCGGACTCTTGATTTCAGCTCAGCTCATCATCTCCCTGTTTGTGGGTTTGAGCCCCATGTTGGGCTCCATGCTGACAGCATGGAGCCTCCTTGGGATCCTCTCTTGGTCCCTACACTGCTCATTCTCTCTCTCAAGGAAAATAAACCTAAAAAAAAAAGTAAATCATTTTGGGGTGCCTGGGTGGCTCACTCCCTGGGACATTAGTTAAAGCTCCGTGTTGGGTGATGGGCATAGAGCTTACTTAAAAAAAAAAAAAATGTAAATCAGGGGCACCTGGGTGGCTCAGTTGGTTGGTTGTCTCACTTTGGCTCAGGTCATGATCTCACAGTTCTTGGGTTCAAGCCCGGTGTCGGGCTCTGTGCTGACAGCTGTGAGCCTGGAGCCTGCTTCAGATTCTATGTCTCCCTCTGTCTGCCCCTCCCTCACTCGCAGTGTGCCCCTCTTTCTCTCTCAAAAATAAACATTAAAACAAATTTTTTTTTAATGTAAATCAGATTATGTCACTCCTCTGTTCAAAAACCTTCAAGTGGCTTTCCCTCTCAAGCTGAGATTCAAGCTGATGTTCTTCTATAACCTCTGAGGCAAGAGGGCCTCCTCACTGCTATGGGAAGTATGTCCTCCCTCACCTCCTGCCTCAGGACCTTTGCACTTGCTGTTCTGTCAGCACAGAATGATCTTCCTTCAGATATCCTCATGGGTTATTGCTTCCTTTCCTTCTTATCTTCACTCAAGTGCACCTTCTCAGAGCAACCTTCCTTGTCCCCTGCCTCGTTCCCATCTGTGACTTGACTGCACATTTCTGCTTTATTTTTATCGAACTTGTCTCTCGCATACATTAGAATGTATGATCAATGAGACCAGGATTTTTGTCTTGTTTTATGCATGACAGAATCTCCACTGCCTAGAATGGTGCCTGGCATGTGGGAGGCGATCAGTAAATATGTGCTGAATGAAGGAATACCATCTCATCTTTCCCCAAACTGGTGGTATTCTGGTGTAGGGTTAGTCACCTGCATGCACGGACAGGACTTGGTTTTCTTTATAGGAGACTGATCTGGTAAGGGATCTCCTTCCTCCGCAGCTGCTTAGCCAGTTCCCTCTGCCCACTCAGAAGTTACTCATTCTCTAGGTTGTGGGCCGGCAGTATGGTATAAATTGGCTTTGGCAAAGTTACGGGTGCATGAAGGCATGTTGGGATTTGAATATGGTGAAATTTTTAGAGTAAGTGAAGACATTAAAATTTTTTCATCTTGGTAAGCAACATTTGGAACTGTATTTTGGAACTCATCAAATTTATCAAAAAACTTAACTAGAGACATTAAAGGAAACTCCCTGTAGTCACGACAGAATCTCCAAAAAGTGCTACGTATGTCCTGTAAGAAATGTGGGAAGATGCTGCCTTAGAGGAAAAAGAGAATGAGAATTCACTTTGGCTAATTGAGTGGTCAGTTTTATTTTCTGAGAGAGAATTCTGTGAGTTGTAGGCATTTGGGGCTGGGAGAGTTTCAACCAAGAAAAGGCCCATTTTGGACAAATCTCAAAGGTTAAACATCTATTCTGATTTCTGGTGAGATGTTTAGTTCCAGAACTATATTCTCTTTGAGGAAATTGTTTCCAGTAATAACTCTTGACAAGTCTGCCTCTCTCACCAAAGTCTAGACTAGTGTCTCTTTTATGTGGAAAGCATTTTACCTCTGGGGCATATCAGAAACCCTTGGAATGGCTTTTTACAAATGACTCTGTGTGCGTGCGTGCGTGCGTGTGTGTGTGTGTGTGTGTGTAGATATATGGAGGTATATATATCTTCAGAGATTTTAATGCAATAAACTTCTATGACTCCTGAGAGACAAATGACAGAAAATAAATCATTAGTTGATATTTAAAAAATGCTACAAGCTTTTTGTCATTTGCTTTTTGCTTATTTGTTAAAAATTGGAAAATATATACAAAACAATAACAAAAACTACCTGAAGTCCTTCCTTCTGCCTATAAGATGATTTACTAGTTTTGGTGTATAGGCTTCAAACATTTTTCTGTGCAAGTGTATACTAAATATAAAAAAATAGAATTATATCTAATATAATATTTATGTATTGTTAGCTAGATATACACTATTTTATTTCATTTTATATTTTAAATGTTTATTTTTTGAGGGGGGAGAGGCAGAGAGAGAGAGGGAGAGAAAGAATCCCAAGCAGGCTCCATCGAGCTGTCAACACTGAGCCCGACGTGGGGCCCGAACCCACGAACCGTGAGATCATGACCTGAGCTGAAATCAAGAGTCAGACGTTTAACTGAGCCACCCAGGGGCCCCTACATCATCTTTGTAAATGCTTACATTATGTAGATGTTCTGTAATTTATTTTGTTAGTTTATTAGGTTGTTTTCAGTTTTTTTAAATGATAAATAATGTGGTCATGTGTATTTTTGTATATATATGTGTTTCTGTGTTAGGGAGGTTTTTAAGGTGGTTTGCTAGTTGTGGGACAGTTATAATTTTCTTCAAATACTAGGACATGTCGCAGTTTTGTTTTGATTTGTGAGTATGTTATATAGGTATTATCACTAAGGTAGAGAATTACTAAGGCAGAGAATCTACGTCTATTTAACTGTATTTAAAAATTTTTTTTAATGTTTATTATTAAGAGACAGAGACACACAGAGTATGAGCATGGGAGGGGTAGAGAGAGGGAGAGATACAGAATCTGAAGCAGGTTCCAGGCTCTGAGCTGTCAGCACAGAGCCTGACACGGGGCTTGAACCCACAAACTGCGAGATCATGACCTGAGCCGAAGTCAGACGCTTTAGTGACTGAGCCACCCAGGCTCCCCTGTTTAACTGTATTTTAAAAGAATTGCCTATATTGGAAAAAAAAAATACGTAAGGTTGGGATTGTCTTAGAAAACTGGGATAGATGGTTACCAATTACTGGTATATTGGTGTGAGCTCATTCCCTGCTTTGTACGTAACCCTGGGCTGAGATAATTGATTTTCTTAGTGAGAACCTGGCTTAAAGCATTCAGGAACATTGGAGGAAGGCTGAGTTGTGGTTCTACGTGCACTCTGCTCTGAGTGTTTATGTAAATAGCTGTTCTGTGATTGTCTTCCAAGTAATTGAAAATTAATTATTTATAAGGGGTAACCGACTTAACCAGAGCTTTTAATTAATATTCTGTTTCTCCCAAACAAATAGGAGTGCACTGCGATTGCTTCTTGTAACTACCCTGGGTAGTTTAGCCTATGTGTGCCTATGTCATTGAGTTTAGATAGTTAGGTATTTTAAATTGACAACAAGTTAAAATGTTTATCTTGATGAGATAATAGCAATTTAAAGGAGTCTGTTTCCAACTGTGATCATACCATAGTTTTACTTGGCAAAATTCCACAAGCAAATAGAATTTCAATTATCAGGTAATTTACTCTCTGGATTCTTATGCATAGAATTTCTCTGTTGAGACAGCCCCTGCCGCCGCCCCTCCCCGCCCCCCATTCCAATTTTTCTCAACTACCTTTTGAAACTTACCTAGTAAATAGTATTCAGTGCTATGTGGTATCTTTATTTTGTTTTTGCATTGTTTTGGTTTATTTCAATTGCTCCTGGAGCAAGGAACATAAAGGAGGGAATTAAGTTACATAATCTAAAATAGAAGAAGCAGAAGAAAGGAGAGACTCAATAGTGTAGAAATATCAGATCATAGGAATAAGTAATCCGTTCTGTTGGCCAGCTGTCTCCTGAAATATTATGTTCACCTGTATACCATTTTTAAAAGAGGGTCAGTAACATGGGGCGCCTGGGTGGCTCAGTCGGTTGAGCATCCAATATGGGCTCAGGTCATGATCTCCCGGTTTGAGCCCTGCGTCAGGCTCTGTGCTGACAGCTCAGAGCCTGGAGCCTGCTTCGGATTCTGTGTCTCCCTCTCTCTCTGCCCCTCCCCTCCCCTCCCCGCTCACGGTCTGTCTCTCTCTGTCTCTCAATAATAAATAAATGTTAAAAAAAAGAATAAAAAAAAAAAAAGAGGGTCAGTAACAAACTCCATTCACATGAAGAAGGAAGTGGAATAGAATGATGCAGGGTTAGAACTGAGATAAGAGTAGGGGTGCCTGGGTGACTCAGTCAGTTGAGCATCTAACTCTTGATTTCGGCTCAGGTCATGATCTTGTGGTTTGTGGGATCAAGCCCCAGATTGGGCTCTGCACTGACAGCACAGAGCCTGTTTGGGATTCCCTCTCTCTGGCCCTCATCCCACTCGTACTCTCTCTCTCTCTCTCAAAAACAAACAAACAAACAAACAAACAAACAAAAAACTGAGATAAGAATTGAAGGAACTAGGGATAGAAATAGGAGAGCTGATTTCTAAATGACAGATATTCTTGTTTTAGCTGAGGGAATAGGCTTATCCAGTGTTGTTCCAGTGGGTCTAACTGGGATCTGGGAATTGTAAAATCCTGTAAAATCAATTACAGGAATTGATTTTAGTTCATTGGAAAGAAGGAATGTCTAACAGTAAGAGTTGTCTAGTAATGGAATTACAAGCTCCCAGATGAGATGCTAAGCCCCCAATAGCTGGAGCTGAAGGGGGGCCACCATCTACTCGTGGGTCTTTTGTGCAGTGATTTCTTCAACTCTAAGGAGGTGGTGAGATACAGATAACCCTCAGAGCCTTTCCAACTCGCAGATGCTTTGTTTGTTTGTTTGTTTGTTTATTTATTTATCTATTAATGTTTATTGTTGAGAGACAGAGAGAGACAGAGCATGAGCATGGGAGGGGCAGAGAGAGGGGGAGACACAGAATCTGAAGCAGGCTCCAGGCTCCAAGCTGTCAGCACAGAGCCTGATGTGGGGCTCAAACTCACAAATCGCAAGACCACGACCTGAGCAGAGGTCTGATGGACGCCCAACTGACTGAGCCACCCAGGCGCCCCTCAGATGCTTTGGTTTTTATACATTGGTCAGTGAAATGCTCAAACCAAATACTTAGCCATTTAAGTCTACTTCCTGCCATTTAGTTAAAAAGATTTTAAATGCTTTTCTATTGAGACTTCTGATGGCCATGCAGCCACAGCCTGGCTGCATCCTGCTATGTATGACTCATCCCCTTGCCTTACCATGGGTTGCATCTCAGTGCTATAAACATCCTTCTTCAATCAAAAAACTAAAAAAAAAAAAATCTTTAGTAAGGTACTTGAAGATGTGGATTTACAAAAGAGAATGTCTCAGTGTAAAATTTCTATCAATGCATTAACTTAATTAACAATGAAAAAGTCCATTTCTAAGGCACTGATGATATAGAGAAAGCACCAACTGAAAGACTGAATGTATAATTTCTGCAGTTTATCTAACTGACCTTTTTACCTAAAGGCATAAGAATTCATTTATGAGATAGTCATCGCAGCATTGTGTGTAAAAGCAAAAAATATGATAAAGGATAACATTCTTCAGTAGGTATTTTTTTCAATTGTGGGAACAATAGTCAACATGCAACCTACCCTCTTAACGCATTTTTAAGCGCACACAACAGGATTGTTAAGTATAGACACCACATTGTACACCAGAGCTCTGGAACTTACCTTGTAGCGCTGACACTGTGCAACTGTTGAACAGTAACTCCCCATTGCCCCCTTCCCCTGGCAACCAACCTTCCACTCTTTCCATGAATTTGACTGCCTTGGATTCCTCATGTAAGAGGAATCATACGGTATTTGTCCTTCTGTGATTGGCTTCTCTCACTTAGCTCCCGGTCCATCCATCTCGTTGCATATGGCAGGATTTCCTCCCTTTTCAAGGCTGAAAAATACCCGTTACATGCATATACCATGTTTTCTTACTGTGTTAAAGAAATAGAAGAGAAGGAGCTCATATAATAAATGAAAATCCTTTATACATTAAGATGGTTGTATTCTGAGTAAATTTTTACTCTTTGTAATATCAAGCTATTAATACATTTTTTTCAAAAGCCTTATAATTTTTAATGTTTATTTATTTTAGAGAGAGAGAGAGAGCGTGAGCACGCATGAGCAGGGAGGGGCAAAGAGAGAGAGAAAGGGAGACACAGAATCTGAAATAGGCTCCATTCTCTGAGCTCTCAGCACAGAGCTCAATGTGGGGCTCGAACTCTGAACAGCGAGATCGTGACCTCAGCCAAAGTTGGATGCTTAATCGACCACCCAGGAGCCACCCAGGTGCCTCTCAGAAGCCTTATATATATTATGGATGATATACTTTCTGGTAGCTATTAAGATCTCCATATTCAAGGTACATAGGAACTCGGATCATACAGGTTCCTGAGGGTAGGACTTCTTCAATATTCAAGAAGTTTTATATAGCTGATTGGAGTGATGCATGTTCGGGGTGTCAGTGGTAACCTTTTACTACCTGTCTCTGTTGTTCAGTTCTAGCTCTGGAGTTCTGGACCCAGGTTCTCAGTTGCCATTACTGCCAGCTCTAAGGCGAAACTATTCATAAAGTTTCACAGTTAAGAGAATTATAGCACACTTTTAGTCTAACTCCTTTGTTTTATAGATGAGTGCCAAGCTTCAGAAAGAGGGGGTGGCTTGTCCAAGACCATGCAGGGAACTAGAAGTAGACTTGAAACCAGAACCCAAGTCTTCAGATTCCTGACTGTGTGCTCTTTTATGATCTCTCTGCAAATGTAGTAGATCGGACTATAGTTGCCTTCCTTCTAGGGATTGGTCTGTCTAGAAGCTGCTCTCCTTTGTGGAGCTATTTAGATGGAATTTATACTTCCAGTATAATGGAAAAAGAAATGGCAAATGTATTCTCTTACATTAATGTTTAGCACAGAGAAATTAAATCCATCATTTCGCTAATGTCAGAAATGATGATAGGGGCATCTGGGTGGCTCAGTCAGTTAAGCGTCTGACTCTTGGTTTCAGCTCAGGTCATGATCTCTCGATCCATGAGATCAAGCCCCTCATTGGGCTCTGTGCTGACAGCTCAGAGCCTGCTTGGGATTGTCTCTGTCCCTCCCCTGCTTGCTCACTCGCCCTCAAAAAAAAAAAAAAAAAAAGAAAGAAAAAGAAATAATGATATATAAATAGTGCATAATGACAGAGCTGTCCAAATTCTTCAACATAATGCACGAACATAATTTTTTTTTTTATCAGGTATTGCTAATTTAATTTTGAAACCTGGGAATTAAGTGGGATGAATTAGTTGTGATTTCCACCTCCTTTTCCTTTTGCTTCTTTCCCAGCTTATTCTGTATCCCAGACTGATATTCAGACACTGTTTTTATTATATCACTGCCTTCCTCTCCCTAAAAGGAACCAATAGCTGTTCTTGACTATTTTATGTTGCTGTACAGAGTCACGTCCTGGTCCTCATCCTCTGGCCCCTTTTATCTTTTCAGGTATATTTTCTGTTGCTTTTCACTACCCAAACCCTTTGCTTTGGTAAACTCAGTGGCTCATGTCATTTTTGTAGCCTGAATATTGTTTCCCCTTGCTATTTTGCTTACCCAACTTTTACTTGTCCCTTGTCTAAAACCTCTTAACTACTTTGTGGGACCCTTCATAATCTCTCCTCCTGTAGTTACCAAATAATTCTTATTTTATCAGTTTTGGTTATAAAATGTTTAGAGAAAAAAAGTCAGCCAGTGAAGAAAGTCTTTCCCATCTCAAGTTCCTACTTTTTCTCGGGTAACCACTATTAAGTTTCTTTTGTAGCTATTTGCTTTATGGTCACAAAATGGCTGCCTTATCTCCAGGTATCACATGTGCATTCCAGATAGTCAGGAAAGGCAGAAAAAAAACGGTATAATGAGCCCAGACTGACCTTTTTATTAGGAAAAGCAAAAACTTTTCTAGAAGCCAAAGCAGACTTATGTTTACGTCTCATTGGTCAGGCCTGTATTCCCTAGCTACGCCTAGCTATGAGAACTCTGGAATATTCAGTTTTCCTAGTTCCTCTAGTGGAGGTAATAAGGGGGAAGGGAGTTGGGAGTGTATTGTGAGTTAGCCATCACATTGTGTCTACCACACGCCAAGTATTATTAACTTTTTAAAAAAATTTATTTTGAGAGAGAAGGAGAGCTTGAGTGGGGAGGGGCAGAGAGGGAGAGAGAGAATCCCACTGTCAGCACAGAGCCCGACGCAGGGCTCGATCCCATGAACTGTGAGATCATGACCTGAGCTGAAATCAAGAATTAGACACTTAAGTGACAGCCACCCAAGTGCCTCCAAAAATTATTATTATTATTATTTTTTAACGTTTATTTATTTTTGAGACAGGGAGAGACAGAGCATGAACGGGGGAGGGTCAGAGAGAGGGAGACACAGAATCTGAAATAGGCTCCAGGCTCTGAGCTGTCAGCACAGAGCTCGACGTGGGGCTCGAACTCACTGACCGCGAGATCATGACCTGAGCCCAAGTCGGCCGCTCAACCGATTCAGCCACCCAGGCGCCCCCAAAAATTATTTTTATACTGGATTTTTATAAGTTAACTTTACAACAAGCCACTTTACTACCTTCTCCTATTGTTTTCAATACTTTTTCCAACATTCCTCCCCCCCCCCCCCCTTTTGGCTTCCCAGTGTATTATTTTAAAATTATGAAAAATTTGCCTTTTCTATTTCAGTTGTTTTTCCATCTGATCAAGAAGCTTTCAGTTCCAAGTAATGGAAAACTGAATCAAATGATTTTAAAAATAAAAGGAACTTATTAATTCACGTAGCTGAAAAGTCCAGAGGTAGGATGGGCTTCAGGGGCAGTGAGATTCAAAGGATCCTGGTATTACCAGGTTCTGGCTTCATTTACCTGTGATTTTCTTGGGTATGTGGCTTTGTCCAGCAGCATGGCTACATTGTATAAGCCAGAGGAGACTGTCTCTTCCAGTCTCTTAGGCTTCTTTCTAGAAAATCTACAGCAAACATGTGCAAATCTTGTACTTACCCTTGAGCCAACCACTGTGATTTCTTGCAGCCTGTCCTCTGTATACCCAGTGGCGTTTTTATTCATGTCTGTTTCTTTTATTGCTTTTAATGCAGCATCCATTTCTGTCACAGACTACTTTTTTTCTATTTCTTTCCTGAACTCTGCTAGCTATCTTTTCATCTCCCCGTGTTGTCATCCTGTTTCTTAAAAATAGAGCTCTTACTTCAGAGAGGTTATGCCTTTTCTTCTTCTTTTTTTGGTACATATCACAGAGATATATTGGTTCATAACTTTCAAAATTCTGTGCAGCATAATTTCCCTGGTGTGTTTTAACACCTTGTTACTTTTCTTTCCTTCTTTTATCTTGCATCATTTGGTGATGGTTCGTTTCTCATTATTACTCAAAAAAATTTTTTTGATGTTTATCTATTTTGAGAAAGAGAGAAAAGGTGAGTGGGGGAGGGGAAGAGAGAGAGGGAGAGAGAGAATCCCTATCAGGCTCCATACTCAACGTGGAGCCCGACTCTGGACTTGATCTCTCACGAGCAAGAGATCATGACCTGAGCCAAAATGGGGAGTCAGAAACTTAACTGACTGAGCCACCGAGGCACCCCTCGTTCATACCTAGTTTTTTTTTTTTTTTTTTTTAATGTTTGTTTATTTTTTTGAGACAGAGAGAGACAGAGCATGAATGGGGGAGGGTCAGAGAGAGGGAGACACAGAATCTGCAACGGGCTCCAGGCTCTGAGCTGTCAGCACAGAGCCCGACGCGGGGCTCGAACTCACGGCCCGTGAGATCATGACCTGAGCCAAAGTCAGCCACTCAACCGACTGAGCCACCCAGGCGCCCCCATACCTAGTTTTAAATGGGGCTTGTTCCTTCTGTGGTAGCAATTTGCTGAATGTTGGTGATTGGGGAGCGTTTGGGAAAAGTGCTGGTGCCGTTAGCTCGCAGCACTTTGTTATCGGCACTCCATCCTGAGGGTGTTCCTCCTTCCCAGCAGAGCAGGAATTTGGGCTGCCCCACAAAATAGGTATACCCAGGTCCTTCTTACTCAGTGCTTGCATAAACAAACAAGCCAGGTGTATGTTTTCATTTTTGTGAAGACATTCGTGTATGATAGCTTAGCTGCTTTGTCCCACAGCTACTCTGATGAAACAGAACCATGCAGTGGACTGTTTTTGATGCTGTTTGGTGTTCTGTGTTCTTGATCTATTATGGAAGCAGAGCTGAAATGAAAGTTCCATTAAAATAAAGCTTGAGTCTTAGAATGTCAAAGTTTTTTAATTTTAAGAATTCAATGTAAATGATTTTTCACCAGCATTTCATATGCCCAGGTCCCCAAAGAGACAGATAACATTTTTTAAACCTATAGCACTGATGGCACAAAAAAATCCTACTGGACTAGAGATACGCTAAAGTGTGCAAGATGAAACTCAGATTTTGAAATTGGGATTGTTTCAGAATTTGAAGAACAGTCTATAGTACAAAGGCAAGAATTTTCATAGTGAATAGAAATCCAGTAGAAAGAGAATTTGGCATGTATTGGGTGCCTACTGGTGCTAGATTTTTTTTTATCAGATTTTTATTTTATTTTATTTTATTTTATCTTATTTTATTTTATTTTATATGAAATTTATTGTCAAATTGGTTTCCATACAACACCCAGTGCTCATCCCAACAGGTGCCCCCCTCAATGCCCATCACCCACCGTCCCCTCCCTCCCACCCCCCATCAACCCTCAGTTCTCAGTTTTTAAGAGTCTCCTATGGTTTGGCTCCTTCCCTCTCTTTTTTTTTTTTTTCCTTCCCCTCCCCCATGGTCTTCTGTTAAGTTTCTCAGGATCCAGTGAGATAAGTCATACAGAGAAAGACAGATATCATGTTTTCACTCTTATGTGGATCCTCAGATTTTTTTTTTTAATGGTTTAATTTTATTTTTGAGAGAGAGGGAGAGAGAGAGTGCAAGTGGGAAAGGGGCAGAGAGAGGGAGACACAGAATCTGAAGCAGGCTCCAGACTCTGAGCTGCTGGCACAGAGCCAGACACGGGGCTCGAACCTACAAACTATGAGATACATGACCTGAGCCGAAGTCAGCCTCTTAGCTAACTGAGCCACCCAGGCAGTCCTGGGCTATTTCAGAGTTAATAAGCAAAGAGGTTGACTCTCAGGGAGCTCTTGGTCTGTAGGGAAGATAAAGCCATGCATGATTATAACAGACTGTATTAAATAGCATGTTAGAAGTGGTGGCATCCAAGGAGAATGATTAGTCTTTTTTTAAATGTTTATTTTTGAGAGAGAGAGAGAGAGAGAGAGAGAGAGAGAGAGAGAGAGCACAAGCAGGGGAGGAGCAGAGAGAGAGGGAAACACATAATCTGAAGCAGGCTCCAGGCTCTGGGCTGTCAGCACAGAGCCCGATGCGGGGCTCGAACTCACCAATGGTGAGATCAAGACCTGAGCAGAAGTAGGATGCTTAACCGATGGAGCCACTCATAGAAAGATCAGTCTTTTGAAGGTGTTAGCATTCTCCCCATTTTTCAAAGATGGAGAGCCAGATCCAAGGCATTACATAATACATGTGTACTCACATAGCTGTTCTGGGACAGATCCAAGATTGGAACCTGCTTTTGACTAGCTCCTGGCCTCTTAGGATTGCACATTTTAAGTATTTCAATATTTGAAGTTACTTTTGCCCTGAGTAATGCCTGAAAGTTCACTTAATATGCCTCTGGAAATCTCATTGAGCTGTATCAAATATTTTATTTTGTTGATGTCTTAGGAAATACTGTTAGGAACGCTTTGACCCTCAAGCCTTCTTTGAAACTCTGTTCTTGTGAGGGTGCAGACAAATGCCACTCTCTTTATGAAGCCATACCTACATCTCTTCAGAAAGAGGATCTCTCCCCCCTTTGCTTCCTATTGTTTGTCTGTAGTTCTTGTTGTCTGTCTTCAGTTGGAAGCTCTTCAAGGACAGGGACTATACCTTATTTATGTTTGGGCCCCAGTCTCTTCTAGGCCGGTGAAGCGTTGTGAGCATTAACATGGCACTCTGGTGGTATTGTGTATGGATGTCTTGCTTGCTGTTTGTTTAGGGTCCCAAAGACAAGTGAACAGTGCTTGGAGCCAGGAACATTGTACCTGTGCTGGGTGGATTTTTACCTCTACTGTGATCCTGGGCAGGATCACTTTGTACCTGAGGCTTGGAGGGTAGGGGTCAGTTTGTATGGGTAGTCTTGTAGCATGGATGTCTCTAATTCTAGAGCTCAGCAACACTCTTTTATCAACAATAGAAATGCTATATAGTGTCTTCTATGTAGTGTCTTCTATATAGTGTCTTCTGGCAACAGCCAAATAGAACTTTTCAGGTCTTCAGAATATTTTCACCTTCATGTACTCGGTGCACATAGTGGGCGTTTAAGTATTTTATAACTGCATATTAGGCAAGTTATTCACACTCTCTTATCTTTTGTTGCTTGCTGACTAAATGTGCATTTACAAGTGAGAATAGAAGGCTTGATTTTTCTTTCATGGGGATTAGTGGGCCACGTGCCAGGTGTTAAAAGAAAGGTCTAGAAAGAGTTCATGTGTTTCTTTTCTCTCTGGCCTTCCCAGTTTATTAAAATGGGCAGCTGGTTCTTTAATTAATCATGATATTCGATCAGTGAACGCACTGCAGTACTCTGTCATAGGATGATTGGAAGTTTTGATTAAACACGAGGAAAGCGGTTTTTTTGTTTTTTTTTTTTTAACGTGTCAGCCTTCCAAAGGAAAATGTATTGGGGTACCTTTCCTTGGTGGTTCCAGGCCAAACTAGAAGTATTTTAGCCTGCTCTTTGGAAGCAGATGTATTTTTAGAGCATCTGTAAATAAAATACGGTCATTTGGTTATTTGTGCGGGAAATGGCACTCAGTGTGCAGGTGCAAAGCTGTGTTTTCTCATGTTTCTCCTTCTCTTTTTAAAACTTGTTTTACTGGGAAAATGGAGAAGAAAGAGCAGGAAGAATCGTTTGTTTTGATGCCATGTAAATTGGCATTAGTGCAACAAGGATCATAATTTTCTTCTTGGCAGCATGTACCGCGGGGCTGTTAGCACAGATATTCTGTAACAGGAATCCTTGAACAAGTAGAATTTCAAAGAACACTGAGAGCCATTCAAAAGTAATAGGATTATATGTGAAACGTTTAGGGGTGGTTAGGCTGCTTAACCCTCTAGTAACTAGCCTTACCTGGAACTAAAGACAACCAGGAATTTTAGGTCTTTTCGTTTTTTAAAAGTTTGTTTATTTGAGAGAGAGAGAGAAAGGGAGAGCAAGCATGAGTGGGGGGAGGGGCAGAGGGAGAGGGAGACACAGAATCCGAAGCAGGCTCCGGGCTCCGAGCTGTCAGCACAAAGCCCAAACACATGAACTACGAGATCATGACCTGAGATAAAGTCAGCTGCTCAACTCACTGAGCCACCAGGGCGCCCCTAGATCTTTTCATTCTTATTGATCTGAAAAGCCAGATCTCCTCTAGGTAGTGGTGGCTTGGCTCGCCTTCGTGTTCTCCCCAAGAAATGTAGAACTTTTGGTTACTTTAAGCCCTCTTGCCCTTTGTTACTATTGTTAATTCAAACTACCAGGAAATGATCTAAACAATATCTTCATGTCCATTGTTAGGGTAAAAGTGTGTGTGTGTGTGTCCTCTTTTTTTTTTTGCCCTGGGAAGTATAGCAAACACACTCTCTCCACATGCCTTCAAGTCGGAAAAACCTAAGAAAAACCTCCATAAACCCAGCAGCAACAGCCATCTCTAAGTAATAATTACTGCCATTTATTATCCAAAACATGAAATTCTGTCTTGAGATTGCAAATGAACGTGGCAGCCTAAGGTTGGGTATGGATGAAGGGCAAAAGGGAACAGAGGAATTACCCAGAACCTTAGAATTTTAAGGCTGATGTATGCACCATAGAGGTTGAAGGAAGAATGTTGTTTATTGAAGGGGGATGTATGGTGCATTAGAAAGAAGAAATGAGGCTTGGGGAAATATGTAAGTAAAGGAAGTACATTTGTGTGAGGTCAGCTGAGTAAATCCGCTCTGGTGTCAGATCCCTGTTTTTAACGCAGTCTGCAGGAGAAGATTTTGTTCCATTTAAATAATGGAGAAGTAGTCGCCGTGATTTTTAAATATTTGACAGCTTTTAGGGTAAGGTTGCTAAATTTAACTGAACATGCATCGAGGTCATATTTTTAAAGTTAAAAAAGATGTGTGCGGATTCCTTTGGGTGTGCAGATTCCTTTGCAGATCCACAGCTGTCTTAAATTACTTTTCCGTCCTCAGGATGCACAGAAGAGGTATGTGGCAGGGGCATTCCTGGACTCTCAGAAATCCACATAGGTCTAATTAAGCATAAGGAAACTGCTAACCGGCAAAAAGTCGACCTTTGTTCCCGCGTTTTTATAGATGTTTCTGTTTGAAGTTCTTTGGGAGTCGGGAGTGGGCAGGGCAGTCTAATGTCTGAACAGGCTCTGCTTCTCCTCACGGGATACCAAGAAACCTCATCATCTGTGGAAAGAATGGCAGTAATAATTCACTCCATTTGTATGTGCTTTGTAATTCATGCATCGCTGTAATAGCTGTCCTTCCCTGGGTCCTTGGCTGCCCTATGTAATGGGCAAGTGAAATTTTATCATCCTTCTTTTGCAGATCAGGAAATTGAGGCTGGAAGAAGGAAAATTCTCTAGGGGATAGGAACCTAACTTTTCTGACTCTAGTGCTTTTTTCCTACTGGAATGCCAGTCTGAGATTGCAGAGTGCAAGGGGTAAGCTTATCATGGCTATCAGCTTCTAGTTTTACCTTCTTTCTCCTCTTTTGCCTCCCCATTCCTGGCTTCCTCTGTGGATGGCCCTATTCCCCTACAGCCCTTCCTCCTTGGATTAGCCCTTAATTCCGAGGCCCTCTTCTCCCTTTCCTTAGGGTCTGCCTCCCCTCCCTCCAGGGCTGTGGTTTACTCTTCCTGGGTCCACAGTACTCACTGATTCCTCAGGAGGCTGGAATATTGCTAGTCTTCTAAGTCTGGTTAGAAACCTAGTTCTATATTGATCACCTACCAGGTGCCAGACAGTGTGTATGGACTGGGGAAACAGTGATAAGATAGATATTAATCAGAGGACCATACCAATGTGACATTACAGCTGTCTAAGTCCTCTGAAGGGAGATTCATGGTGCTCTAAGTCACTAAAAATTCACCATACCGGCCTTGACTAGACATACACACTGTGGAAATGCTACTCTGCTCCACCAGTAAATGCCCTGTCTTGTTTCCAGGACCCCTCACACACTATACACCCTTACCCACGTGAGGATAAGTAGGAAAGCCTGGTGTATGCATTTCAGGTCTCAAAACAGTTGAATATTGGCAGTTTATAAATTTCTGGTTTTATTCTGGCTACTGAACGTCAGTGGTTGAAGAAGGCTGAGAATGCGGGGGCTCAGTTGTCTCTTACACTGTGTAAAGTCAAATTATGGGGTTCACAGTCCAGCTTCTCAGTGGAAACGAGGTTGAGCTGTGTCTAAAGTTGGCTCACGTCGCCCCCTAGTCCTGTCCAGGAGTAACTCATTGGGATGCCCTTGAACTCTGGAGGGTGTGAATGGCAAGGGGTTTCCTCAGCGTGATGCTCTTTTACTAATTTCAACTCAACATCCCCACCGCAGAACTCCTGAACCTCAGGGGGACGGGCCACATGTGAGAATTATATGGGGAGCTATTTTTAAACTGTACTGAGCACAGCTGTTTCCTGGGTGTAAATTCAAAATACATCTTTCAGGGCCCCACTGTGTCCTTCCCCAGATTGATTGATTGATTGATTGATTGATTTAAACGTTTATTTATTTTTGAGACAGAGACACAGCATGAACGGGGGAGGGGCAGAGAGAGAGAGGGAGACACAGAATTGGAAGCAAGCTCCAGGCTCTGAGCCATCAGCCCAGAGCCCGACGCGGGGCTCGAACTCGCGGACCACAAGATCGTGACCTGAGCTGAAGTCGGACACTTAACCGACTGAGCCACCCAGGCGCCCCCTTCCCCAGATTTATTAAATCACCTTCCAGATATGCCTTTCAGAGCCTCCTGGGTGATGTGTATCCAGGATTGGAAACTGCTCTTCTGGCCAGTGGATTTCTGGTGGCCCTAAGACTGTAATGCCCTCTCAGAAGCATCAGTGAAAACGTTGAAGGATGGTTGACAGGGCAATGCATGTAAATCCATCCTTGGAAAAATTGAATTGTTTGTGTTGTGAAGAGAATTTGATGGTATTGACTGTTATTTGACTTAATTGAATATTTGCAATCAAAACCTCTTTATTCTACTTGATACTAAATATAGTTGACTGGGTGAAAAAAATACAGTCTGAACCATCTGCTCGCTTTATGAGGACTCTTGTTTTCCCTCACGGGTTTTAGGTCACTAATCCAGGGAACTTTAAATGCCTACTCCTATAGGAGTTTAGGAGTATGTTTAGGCATACCCAACAAGAAATAAGACATGACCTAACTTCAGAGAGCTCACAGTGTTGTGGGGAAGATGTATTTGTTTAAAAATTTTAAGGTACAGTTCTTACAGGTGCGTGTTAATCTTAACATTGCCAATGATTTATTTTTTAGACCCAGTTTTTATTCAGTGGCATTTTGCAAAGCTAATGTGAAACTCATCCCTTGCAAGTCAACAATCCTCGTGGACTTAAAAAACTCTCCTTATTTTTAGTAAACGTAAGACCTTCGGTGTAGTGAAAAAGCACAGCTTCAGATCCAGACCTACCACTGTTGTGTGAGTTTGGACAAGGCACTTAGCCTCTCTGATACCTGTTTCCTCATCCTCTAAAACTGTGATAGTACCTAGTAGCATGGTTGTGAGGATTAAAAAGGAGACAAGGTATGCGAAAGAAGGTAATGCTGCACCCTCAACCATGCCCAACATGCAGCATGTGTCCTTTGTCTTCTGTCCCTTCAACTTTAGGGAGAAAATAACCTATTGAGAAAATAGGAAATTGGCCTCTTGAGCTGTACCAGCCGTTGATTGTATGGCTAAGGAGAAGAATTCTAATAATTGTTTACTTAAACCAGGGTTTTTTGATAATGACATCATTGCCATTTTGGCCTAGCTAATTCTTCGTTGTGGGGGCTGTCCTCTGTATTGTAGCACGTTTGGCAGTGTCCTTGGCCTCCATCTGTTAGATGCCAGTAAGCGCTCCCAAGTTATGACAGCCAGGCATCGCCCAGTGTCCCCCAGGTGGGGGGCAGCACAATTGCCTGGTTGAGAGGCACTGGCCTAGACTCTTTCCCTCTGTCCGTGTGGTGAATCCTGTCCTTCTGCCTCGTACGAGCATTTAGGAGTTTTACTATCGGGCAGGGAAGTGCAAAGTAAAACCGCAGTGGGGCTGGTCCGCACTTAGCAGAGTAGTGGGAATGAAAAGGTGGAAAAGCAAGGATGTGGAGCACCCTAAAGTCCCTACGCTTCCGGCAGGTGTATGTATTGGTACAACTGCTGCGTTGTCAGTGTGTCCAACTACACTTGTGCGTCAACATGGTGTGTCAACTATACTTCAGTGGAAAAGATTTAAAAAATGTAAAGCTGTAAAAAAAATAAAGTGGGAAGACATATATTAATCTGATTTCAGTTCTCACCAGAAACAACAACAACAACAAAAACCCAAGGCAGCCGTATGCTCACCAAAGACATGTGCTAAGAATATTGGTGGCAAACAGAATAGCCCCCAAACAGAAACTGCCGAGATGCCCATCAACAGTGAACTCGAAGAAGTGTCGTCTCTTAAGGCAACAGAATGCTATACAGCAGTGAAAAGGAATGAGTTTTCAGCCACCTGTAAAAATAAAGGCACCACTCATAAACAAGTTGAGAGAATCCACTCACAGAAGAGTCCATGGCACACCGTTCTATTTGTATGAGGTGGTCCAAATAATTTACACTGGTAAAGGTTAGGATAATAATTACCTTATGGAGGTAGTTACTACAAGGGGGCACAGGCAGGGAGGCATTAAAATTCTCTTTAAAATGCCTGCTGTGGGATCTGTGTTCTAGACTGGATCCTGACTGGGTGCGTGGGTGATTTTGGAGGTGGAAAAATGGTGTGTACTAAAGCACTGTGAAGGCAGATTGAACTGTTAATTGAAGATTGGGTCACATATTGGGACTATCAGTGATTTTAGTCCTTCGTATGTTAAATACCTGGGACTTTTCCTTCATTGGATTTCTTCTCTGATTTTTACCATGGAAAGCAGTTCTAGCCAACTGTGAAGGGATACATCTATGGGTGATTAGGATTTGTGAGAATGTGAACATCAGAATAATATTTTATTTGTGAGGGTCCTTTGGATGGGATTTATTGAACCTACGTTGTTTTTAGTAATGAAAACCTCTAAAATAACAATAAAATGTTACAAGAAAACATTTGTGTCGTTAAGCATATAAGGTACTAGTTGTAAAACTAATGTTATGGTGTTTTGTAAGAGATTTCTCCTTCCTTAAGTGCTAATTGATTCAATTCCTTCTCCCAGTACTGATTTATTCTGATTTAAGACATCAGTCCAAAGATGTTAGCTAAGTTTATCATGGTGATCACTTGGCTATATATATATAAATGTATATATATATATATATATATATATATATATATATATATATATATATATAAATGTGTATATATATATATATATATATATATATATACATTTATATATATATGTATATGTGTGCGTGTGTGCATGTAGATATATATATTGATTCACTATGTGGTACACCTGAAACCAATATAGTATTATATGTCAATTGCACTTCTATATATATATATATATATATATATATATATATATATATATATAAAATATAAAATAGTACTTTTAAATACTATTTATATCTTAAATCATGTTAATAAAGCAGATTTCCTATTCAGTCATTTGAGAACAATTGAACTAGTTTTGTTGGTATTTTAATTTTTGCAGAGTTTAGTGACAGTTCAACTGTTTGTTAAAAGATATTTGCTGTGACTTTTAAATAAAATAGGAGGCTCATTGTGTGACTTTTAAATAAAATAGGCTCACTGTGTTTGAAATATAATGTATATCAGATGAGAATGGCCCAAATTGTGCAGTTTGTCTTCTCAAAATTATCTTTGCATTTTAAAATTCACCCCTAGAGGGTGCTGTTGTATTGAAAGTTTAAATCTTTGTTTTGAAGAACCATTTTAAAGTTATTTTTAGAGTACTGTACATATATTTGTGTTAAAGTACTACTATATTACAGCAAATAATCTACTAATACTTAATTGAAGGTGAGAGTGTTTTGGGGAGCATGACTGGCTCTCTCAGTCAATGGAGCGTGCAATGATCTTGGGGTCGTGAATTTGAGCCTCATGTTGTGTATAGAGATTACTTTAAAAATAAAATCTTAAAGTTGAGAGTGTTTTAACTTAGAAATGGCACTATTTTATTAACAATAAAAGTCAAGACATATAGCTTAATGGTTTTTGCTTTCGTGAAAAATTTGACAAAATACTGTTTATTTTTCATCATTTCACTGTGAGCAGCTCCAAGTTAGAGAAATAAACAATATTTTACTGTATACTTAGGAAGTCTTTCTTTGAAAGGAAATTCAGTGATCTAGGAAGCCTAATAGATATGTAGGTTCACCTCATGGATACTTGAGGCCTTTGAAAATTGTTTTGTTTTGGTATCTCCTTCAGCTCAACAGCTATGATTTTGAAGACCTACTGTGTGCAAAGCAGCCTTTATTAACTGGTTGGGGAGAGATACATAAATTATCTCATAGTCTCCCTTGTTTTAGAATTAAGCGCAGTATATCTAAAATAAGGTGGAATGATGCAGATTAATCTGAGCTAATGGGGTTCTTAGAGAAGTTGGGATTGTAGCTAGGCCTTCAATGAGCCACAGAACTTTGCATTCTAAATAATAGTTAACAGAAAAGGAAGTTTGGTTTCTTAAGTCTTCTTTCTTGACACGCAGTCTAGGTTCATTTAAGACTTTGGAGTTTAAGACATTTTAAGACTAGGTTCATTAAGACCTTTGTCTTAGTAATTACTATAATTAGATAAAAAAGGGAAAGTGCCTTGACCAAGGAAGTGTTGTGCAAGCATCAGCATCATCTTTACTCTTGCTGCTGTCGTATTATTTTGAGGAATGTACCCATAAATGGCAGTGGATTCTAGAGATGCTTTGAAATATTTTTAGACAGCCAACTTCTTGTTCAACTGATACATTAAGTCAAGGTATAGTCAAGCTTCCTTTCTTCTTTTGGTTAGGTCTGTTGTGATTGTTATATATCAGGATACAGTGATTTGAAGAGAATAAATGCTCAGTGAAGAGAATACTTTAAAATAAAAACACTAGCTAAGTATCTAACTTAGAATCCTGGGAAGAAGAGAGCAGTTAAATCCTCTGGAGGAGCCAAATAACGGAGTAGGGTTATTTATATTTCCCAGTGTCTTTGAAGAGATTATTGTTAGACTTAACATTAAAATATTCCCTTCTCCATACATGTCCCCTGATGCTTATAACAGCATTGTCTACAATAGCCAAATTATGGAAGCGGATTAAGTGTCCGTCGATGGATGAATGGATAAAGATGACGGGGTGTATGTGCACAGTGGAATAAAAGAGGATGTAAACTTGCCATTTGCAACAACGTGGATGGAGCTAGAGAATATTATGCTAAGTGAAGTAAGTCAGTCAGAAAAAGATAAATATCATATGATTGTGCTCATATGTGAAGTTTAAGAAAGAAAACAAATGATTATAGGGAAAAAAGAGCGAGAGAGGCAAACCAAGACTTTTTTTTTTTTAATTTTTTTTAACGTTTATTTATTTTTGAGACAGAGAGAGACAGAGCACGAACAGGGGAGGGTCAGAGAGAGGGAGACACAGAATCCGAAACAGGCTCCAGGCTCTGAGCTGTCAGCACAGAGCCCGACGTGGGGCTCGAACTCACAGACTGCGAGATCATGACCTGAGCCAAAGTTGGCTGCTTAACCGACTGAGCCATCCCGGCACCCCGAAACAGACTCTTAACTATACAGAGAACAAACTGATGGTATTAGAGGGGAGTTGGGTGGGGGATGGGTTAGATAGGTGATGGGGGACTAAGGAGGGCACTTGTTGTGATGAGCACTGGGTGTTGTATGAAAGTGTTGAATCACATATTATACACCTGGAACTAATACTACTCTGTATGTTAACTAACTGGAATTTAAATATAAAAACTTAAAAAAATCCAAATGAAAAAAAAGTTCCCTTCTCTCTACATGTTCTAACGAGAGCATTTTGTTTTTAAAAAAAGTGTCTGGAGAGTGAATTTGATCTCCCAGCTTTTATTAAGCAGCTCACAGTTTTGGTGATTCTATTCTGAATTGGTAATCCACTCTCTAGCAAATCCAGTGATTTAACCTAGTAACCAGCCTGGGCTGCTGTCACCATTTGGCCATCATTTTCCCACAAAGATGTTGAGATGCTGCCATGGTGAATACTTAGGGAGCGCTTAGTGTATGCTGTGGGGAGCTTTATACCAAAAACTGAAGCTCCATTTTTTCTCTCCAGAAGCTTAGGGTCTGTTTGGGGAATTGATACTAATACATGAAATAACAGGTAAACAACAGAAGACAGAAAGCAAATGCATACATGTCTATGTGTTCTGAAAGTTTAAAGTACAGGGAATTTCTCTCTTTTTTTTAAAATTTTTTAATGTTTATTTATTTTTGAGAAAGAGAGAGAGAGACTACGAGCAGGGGAAGGGCACAGACAGAGGGAGACACAGAATCCGAAGCAGACTCCAGGCTCCGAGCTGTCAGCACAGAGCCTGACGTGGGGGTCGAACTCATGGAGTGTGAGATCATGACCTGAGCTGAAGTCAGATGTCCACCTGACCGAGCCACCCAGGCACTCCCGTACAGGGAGTTTCTTTTTAGTTTCTTTAGGACATCTTTGAATAAACATCTTAAACGTCTTTGAATCTTACAAAGGTCTCATGTTTGGCATCTTTAGTTGTTAAATCTAAATTAAAAGGGTGTATTGTGGTGTTAAAAAAAACAAACAAACATATGATTCACCACTTAGGCCTTACCAGGGCATGTTTTCTCATTATGCACCTGCTTTGTAATAAGTGGGGAACCTGCACCCTCACCTTGATTCTGTATGGAAATATACTCTTTGTAGGTAAATTAGAAATACAGAAAAATGTCAAAAATGCCCGTCACTCAAAGACAGGCACTGTTATTTTGATACTCTTTACTGTCTCTTTAAGACATACACTTTTTCTCTATGTATGTGTATATATTCATTAATATAGAAGCAAAATTGGTGTCCAGAATACACACTGCTTTTATATCCTATTTTGATTGTATTCAGTTAACCTATGTAGTACTGTTATACAGTACATAGTATAGCACTTCCTCGTGTCATTCTATTTTTTTTTCTAATTTTTTTAACGTTTTATTTATTTTTGAGACAGGGAGAGTCAGAGCATGAACAGGGGAGGGTCAGAGAGAGGGAGACACAGAATCTGAAACAGGCTCCAGGCTCTGAGCTGTCAGCACAGAGCCCGACGCGGGGCTCGAACTCACGAACTGTGAGATCATGACCTGAGCCGAAGTCAACTGCTCAACTGACTGAGCCACCCAGGCGCCCCTCGTGTCATTCTATTTTCGAAGGAATTATAGCCGCATAATATTCTGTCGTTAGTATCCGTAGCTTGATATGATGTCAGACTGCTTTGTAGAAAGGCATTTTCTGTTTATATTTCAATAGCAGTAAACACAAATTCTACTGGCATCTCACCAGCATGAAATAAGATGCAAAAGTCTTTTTTGTTGAATTAGGCAGATACAAAATCACTTGATTTTTAAAAATGTATTTCTTTATGAATAAGGTTGAATAGTTTTCAAAAATGTATTGGTTATTCATTTCTTTCTTTTGTTCTTTGCTCATTTAAAAAATATTTAGATTCTTTTGTTAACTTGTTTTAAGTGTTCTTTTTGGAGTGCCTGGGTCGCTCAGTTGGTTAAGCGTCCGACTTTGGCTCAGATCATGATCTCACAGTTCGTGAGTTCAAGCCCTGCATCGGGCTCTGTGCTGACAGCTCAGAGCCTGAATCCTGCTTCCGATTCTGTGTCTCCCTCTTTCTCTGCTCCTCCCCTGCTCATGCTCTGTTTCTCTCTCCTTCAAACATAAATAAAAACATTAAAAAAATTTTTTTTACATGTTCTTTATTTATCAAAAACATCGATCCTTCATCTACCATGATATACGTTACAAATGTATTCTTCTGTTTTGTTGTTTTACTTCATTTTATGGTTTTCAAATGTACAAAAACCTAATAAACTTTGTATATTCAAATTCTTCAATATTTTCCTCTGTAATCTCTTTCTTTGATTTAAGGTGTTTTTGTTTCAGGCTTAGAAATTGTTTCCCTCTTCCAAATTAGATAGTCTGAACATATTCTTACTGGTTTTTTGTATTAAAAATTTTTTTTTAATGTTTATTTATTATTGAGAGAGAGACACAGAGCGTGAGCAGGGGAGGGGTAGAGAGAGGGAAGACACAGAATCTGAAGCAGGCTCCAGGCTCTGAGCTGTCAGCACAGAGCCCGATGCAGGGCTCGAACTCAAAAACTGTGAGATTATGACCTGAGCCGGAGTCAGTCGCTCAACCAACTGAGCCACCCAGGCGCCCCTATTCTTACTGTTTTTAAAGTTTTTCAGCAAAAACTTTATTGCATTATCTGTATAGTGCTACTTATTCTGTACTAGGACCACCCCCAACATGTTCTTTGCTTTATATTTTAAATATCTAATAGATCAAATTTCTTTAGTGTTTAAAAAAAAAGGTAGACCTTCTTACCTGTTTTTTTTGTGGATAAAATTTACAACCATCTTTCCAGTTTCCTTAAAAACAATTCTGTTGGTACTTCAATTATGAATATATTATTAGCCTGCAAATGAACTTGAGAAGCATTGACATTTTCCAGTATTTGGATTGCAGCCTGAAGTGCATTCAGAATCTCGATGAGTGTTCCTCAAATGTGAGAACTTGTGGCACCAAAAGATATCGACAGAATCCAGTTTGGGAAACCTTGTTAGGTAATACAGTGTGTGCTGGGGTGGGCGGTTGGATGGGGAATCTACCTGTGAATCCTACTGTGTAACCTTACTGATTTTATTCAACAAGTATTCATTGATGGCCTACCATGTGGCAGGTTTATGCTAGACCTTGAAGAAGTGAAGAAGCCATAGTTCTTGCTCTTGAAGTCTAGACGTGGTTAGGATAGAAGTATATACCTGGTAAGATGATAGGGGCAGGGAGTGAGGACATGGAAGGAAGGGGGTTCCCACTGGATGAGAGGGGCGTATGCCAAGTCTTGAGGGAAGAATGGGTGTGTTTGCTGGGTAGACAGGCCGGAAAAGTCTTGGACAAAGAGAGAACATATGCACTGAGAAGTGAAACAGTGTGGTTTTAAAGTAGGCGATTCAGTGTGCTTCAAGCTCGAGGTGAAAGATGTGCGGAGCTGGGCTGAAGGCCGTCGCTGTGGAGGGAGTTCACTGCGCTGCAGTCCGGCCGTTGTAAGTAGCCAGCCATCTGCACAGGGCTTCTCACACCGTCTGGGTGGAAAACTAGGGTTTTCGTTTTTTGTTTTTTTTTCCTGCCAGGCTTTATTGATACTTTGTAAAATACAACGAAACTCAATAGTAGAAATATGGAAAAAATAAACCCTCATTTAAAAATTTTTATTAAAAAAATTTTTTTAAATGTTTATTTATTTTTGAAACAGAGAGAGACAGAGCATGAAGGGGGAGGGGCAGAGTGAGAGGGAGACACAGAATCCGAAGCAGGCTCCAGGCTCCAAGCTGTCAGCACAGAGCCCGATGCGGGGCTCGAACTCACGGACTGTAAGATCATGACCTGAGCCGAAGTTGGATGCTTAACTGACTGAGCCACCCAGGCACCCCTAAAAATTTTTTTTAAAGTAATCTCTGTACCCAATGTGGGGCTCGAATTTACAACCCCAAGATCAAAAGTCGCATGTTCCATCTACTGAATCAACCAGGGGCCCCAGCGCTCATTTTTTAAAATGAAGATTTAAGAGACATAAAATTACTCTGTCAAACTGCTATAAAAATTTGGAAATGTGCACTCTCCATTTCTGTATCTGTCTTATGGATAGTAGCATCCATTTCTTGAACCCCTCTGTGGACCACTTGTGAGTAGCACCACACTGGCTTCCTACATGAGTAGGGAAGATGTGTCTGGGTGCTGGGAATTTTGCCACAGATCATTCTGAACACAAATCAAGGTACACTTATGGGACCCACTCAGGCTGAGAGAATCCCATTGTAAGTGACACAGGGTCATTTACGGGAAGTTACTAAGTACTCCTATCTTTACAACTGTTTTTGTTTAAATCTGGTTAAAGCACTATATTTTATTTTAAGTTTATTTTTGAGAGAGACAGAGACAGCGTGAGTGGGGGAGGGGCAGAGAGAGAGGGAGAGAGAATCCCTAGCAGGCTCTGCACTGTTAGAGCATGGTGTGGGGCTCAAACTCACAAACCATGAGATCATGACTTGAGCCGAACCAAGAGTCGGATGCTTAACCGAATGAGCCACCCAGGAGCTCCTAAAACCACTATATTTTTAAAAAGAAAACCTTCTCAGAAGAAGGGTTTAAAATGAAGTATCTTAAGGGGGGTAATTTTTTTTTTCCCCTCAGATAAAAGCAGTGGTTTTTAACTTTGATTGCATATTAGAATCACCTAGGACTCTTCAGAAATGATACAGACCATGGGTCTCACCTCCTCAGATTAGTTTGGGATGCCACCTCAGCACTAGGATTTTTTTAAAGTCCACGTTAATTCTAATATGCAGCCAGCTTTCTCCCATAGGGGACAGGCTAATGACTCATCATGTTTTTTGATTGAGACCTTATGTCAAAGAACAGCACAGTGATTGTACTCTACAACTATCATTTGAATTTGATCTGATGCTTAAAGATATTGAGATTGTTTGAAATGCAGTAATCTGTGTATAGTAGATGCTCTAAGAGCTTTTTTTCTGACCCTCCCTGTCAAATGCCATTATTTTAATTATAATCGATAGTATATGTATCTTTTCAGCATAGCTTATTCAGACTCTAGGATATGTAACCTAGTGTTAATAAATACCCTTATAAATTGAAGCTTCATTTTTCTGTTGTCTGCTTCACCTACAGCCATCCAGTGATGGCAGTAGTATTGGGTATTGTATGAATCTCCTGATAAGACTTGATTAGAACAACTTGCTGTGTGCATGCCTATTATCCAAAATGCATGGGGCGCCTGGGTGGCGCAGTCGGTTAAGCGTCCGACTTCAGCCAGGTCACGATCTCGCGGTCTGTGAGTTCGAGCCCCGCGTCGGGCTCTGGGCTGATGGCTCGGAGCCTGGAGCCTGTTTCTCATTCTGTGTCTCCCTCTCTCTCTGCCCCTCCCCCGTTCATGCTCTGTCTCTCTCTGTCCCAAAAATAAATAAAAAACGTTGAAAAAAAAATTAAAAAAACAAACAAACAAAAAAAAAACAAAATGCAACTGTCGCTGGATTTTTAACATATCAGCCCTTGAAATTATTTATTCAACTCTTATTTTAGCATATTAAAATTTGTCTGCAAATTGTCTCGGTCTACAGTATAACACATTCCTTGATATTTTCTAAGTCTCCAAATAGCATACAATAGTATCAACATATGAACACTTCCTTTGGTGAATTATTATTCTATTTGTGGTGCCAAGAGCTAGCTACAGTCTGCAAAGACAAAACTATTTTTCCCCCTATTTGCTGGTGTGCTCTTCATGTGCCAAAGGCTCTGAACGTTCAGTGATTTACTCATTCAGTAAACAGCTTTTGGGTACCTGCTTGTGCTAGATATTGGAGATACGCAAAGTTTAAGGCTCCGGTCCTTCCAGTAAGGAACAGCATAGCAGCATGCTACTAGCCACGAATACACAGATGGAACAGCTTTCATGTGTGCAAAATGAAAATAATTTTATTCTGCCCCACACCCCATAATTTCAAGTAGGCATTTGGTTTTGGGTATTATCAGTCTTACTTGCTTAATCGTCCCTCTCTCTCTGTTTCTTCTTTCTCTCTCTTTCCCTCGTTTTTTTTTTGAAAAGTTATTAGGGGAAAAAAAAAATCCTAAAAGTAGTTCTACCAACTGTTTTGGGGTCATGGGCCAGTCAGTCATTTAATCCCTCTGAGCCTCAGTTTCTTCTGCTGTAAAAAGGTGATACCATCCCTGCCTTGTTCATGTGAGTTGTTATGAGGATTAGGAGAGAAGTTACATGTTAACATTAACATCAAAATTTGAAACACTGTTAAAGTATAAATGGATATTATAAAACAATTTTGGAAAGAAAGAAAAAAGGAGCCTTACAAATATGGGTGGAATATATCCCACAGCAAAACCACTGTGGGTTTCTGAACCCCAACAGGAAGGTACAGCAAAGTTAAGTTCCACAGACGTTTGCTTCCATGATGGATTTTTTTACTTTTTACTCAGCTCCTGAAAAAGAAACTTCCTGGGTTTTCTTTCTCCTCCTCCGGTTGTGCAGTGGCAAGCCTGCTTCCCGTCAAGAGCAGCTCTGCACGGCCCCTCTGTGCAGGCTCTCCACCTCCTCTTTCTCTTTCTTTCAAACACTTAATACATTTAGAGACTGATCTTGTGCAGAAAATATCCCTGACATTTGAAGAGCTCCAGGGATTCAGTGAGCATGCTCCGTGCTCCCTCCCGCTGGGAAGAGGAAGCTCGTTTACATACGAGTCATACCAAGCATAGCCAGCATGTCAGCGCAGTTAACTTGCAGCGGGCTGTGAGGAAAGCGAGCGTGGCTTTGTCCTAGGAAATGTGCTTCGTGTTTTTCGTTTCCACTCCTTTTTTATTTCGAAGAAAGACTTGTAAAGACTTCAGAAACGGTTTCTAAGTGCTTGATTGAGGATACAAAACATAGACCATCTACAAATAAACCCTTGAAGGGTTTTGTGCGAGTTTGATTTTTTTTTTTGTGCGTGTGTTTTTTTTCCCCCCTCTTTTTTTGTTTTTCTTTTTCTTTTCTTTCTTTCTTTTTTTTTTTTAACTTTTACATACTTTGTTTTGATCATCTGAGGCTGGGCCTCCCGTCTTTGTGAAGTTTAAGAGAAAGCCAGGAGCTACTCAACAGTAACTGATTTTTGAAACGTACTCTTTTGGGGCGAAAGCAGAGAGCTGGTTTTCTGTGCTAGCCCAATAAATGCTATTTATGAAGATGGATCTGTTGAACTACCAGTACTTGGACAAGATGAACAACAATATCGGCATCCTGTGCTATGAAGGTAGAGGTTCTGTTCTAGAAATTGCTCTTCCATTGCTTTTGTCAAGGCCACTCCTCCTTTAGGGTTCTGAATGCCTTCTGTGTATTTTGTTCTCTTTCTTGGGATTTCAGGGGGCTTTGAAAGGCGAGTGTCTGTTATGTACTATTTTCAATACAAAGTTTGTTGTTTCCTATCTTAGCCTTCAGGGTTAAAGTTTGTTGTTTCCTATCTTAGCCTTCAGGGTTACGGTGGGGGAGGGAAGGCGGTGAAATATAAACTGTTAAAAGTTTGCTTTTTGCTTGCAACATATTAACTCTTCAAATTTTTAACTCTTGATTATATGATTATTTTTTATTTCTGTTGCTGTTTTCTTTAGAGGAAGAACTTCCAGGACCCAGTAAAAGTTAAACGTGTTGTGTTTTTTTTTTTCTTTCTTTCTTTCTTTCTTTCTTTCTTTCTTTCTTTCTTTCTTTCTTTCTTTCTTTCTTTCCCTCCCTGCTTTGATACTTATTTTAAACCTACACTGTGGACAGTATTTATACTGTATTGCAGTCAGTGCTTTGGATTTTCATGGAGAGGGGAACGGAAAGTTACAGTGAGTTTTTGTTTTCAGGAGTGATTGTCCCAAACAATGAAGAATTTTTCTGTTCAGTTTAGGGGACTGGAAGGGCACCCATGTCACAAAGCACAGACTGGCTCTTTGTCTGACTTCCCATTTCCTGTACAGCGCTGAGAGAGTTCTGACATTGAAGGATGTTCCCTCCACACTCCAGTCCCTTGTGGAAGTGATTGCACAATGCACCAACCAGAAAGCTAAATTGAAAGAAAGAAAGAAAGAAAGAACCTACGCTAAATTCTTATTGTTTATTGCCTCCTGCTAATCCATGAGGTGTTTCCCCACTGGCTTGTAGTGTTTCAAGCTGTCTCAGTAGGAAGAAGAGAAAAAGTGATTTCTTAATCTGTTGGAACATTATCTACGTGCGATTTGAAAAAGTGGTAATGGCCAGGGTTTGAGTGGCCGGAGAGGCATCTCCGGGGGAATTCAGCTTGGCAGAAGGAGTGTTTTTTGTTGTAACCACATACAAATCGAGGAGGAGACATCTCCTTTCTGATTCAGGACGGGTAGTTTCCATGTTTTCTCTTAATAGTGAACTGAATGTTTCTTTTGAAAAAGAAAACATTGAAGAAACTTGAATTTTTCATGTAAAAATTGCAGGCCTGTTGTCTAATCAATTGAAAACTAACCCTTTCCCCTTCAAGGAAAATAAAATCTCATTCATACTGTTTTTTACTTAACTCTGTGGATAAAGATCTCATACTTAAGAATTTTTTTTAAGGTATATATTTTTAAACTCCTGCTTGTTCCATTAAAGAGATTTTTGGTGAATTGCTTTCTTTGAATCTGCTTCTTTGAGTAGCCTGTTGCTTCTGAAGTCACTCATTTAAAAGGCAGACACTCCTTTAAAATGTTGCTTGTGAAATTAACATACTGTAGTTTTTTAAACTTTTCTTTTTTTCAGTGAACAGGAAATCAAAACTTTTAAGGCAATATCTGTTGGCTTGTCTTTGTTGTTGAGTAATATGATATTTTCAAAACAGAACGTAATGATCAGGCTAAGAGAGGAGTATAGGGATTGCGAGGAAATTGATACCACATTAATTTTTTATATCTCCAGTTGGGGGTAGTGAGGAAAAGCTTATGGAAAACTTGTCCAGGTTGATTTGTTGTTCCGTAGTGTGTAATGATACTCGAAAGCAGTCTGCTTGCAGCCCCCTGTCTATTTGGGAGGAAGAAACTTTGATTTTGAAAGTTGAGTAGATACGTAGGATGATTTGCCATAGTCTGTTTGGTTTAAACATCTGCTGCTATTTTCCTTACTACGAAAGTTAACATTATTTTAACACCAAAATAAATACACAGGAAATGAAGAAAAGCAAAGCAAAATTCGAGTGGTGTTTATAGTGGGTAGTTTATGCCCTAGTGGTTTTCTTAGTATAAACACTGCACACATCTGCTCTGAACTCAAAGGGTGTTTTTGAAGATGAACATAAATCTCAGATGGGATTTTTTTTTTTTTTTTTTTTTTTTTTTTTTTGGTAAGAAAAGTAGGAACCTTTACTATTATTGTAAATCCAGTACTTTGGAAATGTTCGTATTAAACATAGCAGCTCACCAGCATTCCAGGGAAGTTATTTGGAAAATGGAACGTACAGTTGTAGGCAGCATTTGATTTCACTTAGGACACAGGCAAGTTTTACATCTCTTAAGAATAAGGGACAATTTAATTTTCTGAAGTTTTGGTTTTACAAATCAAGATGTTGATGGTTGTTCTTATTCTCTAGGTCAGTCATACCATATTCCTGTGTATTGTACTTGGCTCTACTCTGCTAAATAAACCATGTGTCTGCACTGTCTTTCTTCAGCCTCTGTGGCAGTGTTCCCACAACTAGATCTTTTTTAGCCAATTATCTTGTAGCATACAAGGCCTTTCTGAAATCCCACATGGAAAGCGACTCCAGTGGCTCAGATGTGGACTCTGCTCGGTGACTGCCGCTTTCACCTTAGTAGTCTGTAAGCATAATTGAAAAAGAAATAAAGGAAGAAGGTTTGGGGTGGGGCCCACTGGTAGGAGAAGGAGAAGATTGGCAAAGGACAGAAAGAATCTGATTTCTGCAAACCAATTACCTTCATTGGTAATGGGCAAATTAGCAGAACTCTGCTTGTGTTAATGTGTCTCTTCAAAACCTTTATGGTTTGTTTCCACAACCCTCAATAGTTAACTTATGACCCTATTGAATGTTCAAATTACACCCACTCGAACCCCAATTTTGCCTCTATCTCCGTGAAGAGGTCATAGGCCAACCTCAGCCTTCGTTTTCCCCCTGTGAACTCCTGAGAATAATCCACTAGTAGACTGGAAAGCTTCATGAAGGCAGGACAGTCTGTCTTGGGCACTACTGCATCCTGGAGTCCTAGCATGGTGCCCGATTTGGCTCTCAGTAAGTGGCTGACTCAAAAAATCCATGAAATCTCTCCACTGGTGGTGTAGTCCCTACTGTACAATTTAGCACTTCATTATAAAAATCTTGTATTCTCTAATTATCTCATAATTGCAGAGCTGTACAGGGCCTTAGATAGATCTTAGACATTTGACTTTTTTTTTTTTTTGGCCAAGGAAACTGAAGCCCAGAGAGGTAAGTTGTGCATTCAAGTGTATTCAGAAAGTTCGTGGCAGAAATGAGCTGTGGTGGGGATTCAGTGGGTTTGATTAGTCTCTGATTTTTCTACAGCATTCCTGCCTCCAAGATTATTTTACGCCTTGTCTTCTTAATTAATAGCCCCTCTATGATAGGGACTGTGCTTGGTCCTGGGGGTGCTTCCAGCTCCCAGCCACAGGGGTGGCATCTTGGATTACAACACACAGCAAACCTGTCCTGGAGTCCTCATTGCTGTGAAGCCAGTTGCTGGTCTGGGTTTCCAGGCTGTTGTGATGTTCAGGAAAGAGTCATGAGGACGCTGGGTGACCAGCCTTGTTGGAATTTGTGCTTCTTCTGCTCTGGTGCTTAGGTTTGCTTACTTTTTTTCTGACTGTGCAGAGCGGGAGGCCCTGTGTAATGCCACTTTACCAAGAGTGTTTTCCCAAGGGAGCAGGGAACTGGTTAGACCATTGATTTTTCTCAAGATGGCTGACGGTTATATTTACATAATTACGTGGTGCTGAAAACATAGGTCCTAATAAATGTGCTCATGGTTGGCCGTGGCTTTAAGCTGCTGTTAGTGATACTTTAATTATGGGTTAAGAGCCATTAGTGTGTAATTTGGTAGAAGGATTCTCCCCTTTTAATTTAATAGTGCGATTTATATTGGGAGAAAGTAAGAATAAATTGTATATTGCAATCATCGGAAAGCTTAAGATTCTGAGTTCCTCAGATTTTGAGCTGTTCGTTGTCTTAGAACATAATTATCACTTATTTCATCACAGGCTGCACTTAAATTAATTTTCTGGAATCGAAAGGAAAATGCACACAAGAGTTGTGGCCTGAGACTCTGCCAGGGATACGAGGTTAGGTGAGGGATTTCTTTTGTTTTCTGCCTGTCTAACCAGCAGCAGTTTAGTGTCCTTTGTCTAATGAGTTCAGAGGCATCAGGAAAACTTAGAGCACTGGGTACTGTCAAGGTGAAAAGGCCACAGAGCAGAGCCATTTGAACCCCCCTCTGTTCCCCAGGCCTGCGTATCAAGTGACCAGCTCTTGATCCAGAGGTGTATTCCGAAGTAGAACATCTGCAACTATTTTGCTGTGGAAATTGGTTTTACTTTACCATTTTATTTGCAGGAGAGGGTCAGGAGTGAGGAGAGAGAGAGGGAGAGAGTGGGAGAGGAAGAGGGACAGGGAGAGGGGGAAGGGGAGGGGAGGAGATGAGACCCGAAGGAGAAGGCAGAGGAGAGGAAGGCTGAAAGGAGCTTGGTTAGTACAACATGCCCAGGTGAGCCCAAGAGATCTCCTTCGAGAGATCTGGCCAGTTTGTATTTCTTCAAATTACAGTTTGTGAAGGGAAGGTGTGATTATAGCCTCCTTCCTTCTAGCTCTCCGCCCTCGTTTCTCTACTCTCCTCTGGAAGGATTATTTTACTTGGCTGTTTATCTCTTGGAGCCTACACATGGCTTTGTTTTGGAAGGCAGATTTCTCTTCCTTCCTTCCTCCTTCCCTTCCCTATTGTCTGCATGGCCTTCTATTCCTAGCGTGTTTGGATTTGTTGCTGTAAAGATTTTTTTTAAACATGCCATAAGATACAAAAAAATCCCCCTCAGCATGTGAGAAGATTCCAGACCTCTCAGTACAGCCTTGCTCTGCTCAATTGTGAGGCTGTTGCAGAAAACTTGGTTTTGTCTGAAGAAATTGGATCCAGACTTAGCACTTATGCATGTATACAAATCTATAAAACCAGTCTTACCAGGGATTGTTTCTGGCTAGATTTGTTTTATCTCCTTATCTGAGCATTTATTCAATGACTGTTTATGTTTAGTGGGATCTCTGTAGTGCATACTGAGCTCATTGGAAGTATTTTCTAGTCTTGCTCAGCCATATCAGTTTGTTCTACAAAATAGTCCCTCTCCCTGTTATATTTTTTAATCAACTCATATATCGGCCACCCCCTATGCCCCCCTCCCCCCCAAAACTTCAGCCACGGACACTTAATTTTAAAAGTAGAGTCTGAAAACGATTTTACGTTCTCCATTTGTTCTCTCTTTGCCTTCCTGAATGTTGTGTTCTGCTAAATTCTAAGGAATTATTTCCTTCAGTTTGCTTTGTTATCTTGCCGCCTTTTCTGCACTTCCCACCCCCCCCCCTTTAAAAAAAAATACTATAGATTGTTTTAATTTCAGGGTATTATATACAGATTATGTTTAAATCCTAACAATGTGAATTACTACTAGTTGAAAGAATGTTTATTTCCCTTAAGTAAAATAGAAAATCTATTCTTAAAGTTATCTTTAATTTGTGGCCATTTAAATGATCTTTCTGAACTCTTTAATATTTTACTTGTTTGTTTGCAAAGAAGTCTCTAAACATAATAAACAGGTATATTTAGTAAGTGATGGCAGAAAACAGTTCTGTCCTTTTCCCACCCAGTATCCATTCTCTTAAATGTATATGGAAAGCCTGTGCTCTGCTGGTATGTATTAAGTCTTGGGTTATCTCTCTCTCTCTCTCTCTCTCTCTCTCAACATTTTTTATTATGAAATGTGTTGTATGTACATAAACATGCATGAAACATATGTGTAATTTAAAAAGGAACAACCTTGTAATCACTACCATGTCAGGAAATAATCAATCACCTCCCTCAAGTATTCTCTCCCTGTCATATTCCTCTCAGCCCCAAGAGGTCATCACAAAGTTTTGTCTGTTTTTGTTTTTTTTTTTTTTAAGCCCTGTATAATCAGAATTATTTTCTATGTCTTCTTTTGTGTCTTACTTATGAGACTTTTTACAATGGAGATGTCTTTGTCTTTTCCATATGAAGCCAGCTTATCTTCAGGTGTGGAGAATCTTGGCTGTGGAACATGTGTGGATGCCCCAGCATCCTTCTTGCTCACCTGCTGGTCACTTTTAAACAGAGTTTGGTCCAAACTTTGTTTTCAGCCAGTGTTTTGTTCACAGTCTTCATCACCTGTTAAAGCCTTCTGTTATCCAGGCTGTAATGGGAAATGGTGCGTTTGAGAAATTCTGCCCAGTTTTGGTGAATGCAGAGTTGGGGGACACTTGAGAAACATACCTTAATTAGGATCTGAACAACGACTTTCGTTCTGCATTAATAAGCAATTTGCTTAAAGGCTGAGACTTGTTACAAGTCAACTTTGTTGCAGTGCCAGATTTTTTTGGATGTTAATCCAGGGACTTTTAGATACACAGAAAAAGCTTGGGTTGTTCCAGTATTCAAACAATACTCTACATTGTAGAGAGATGGCTGTCCGAGGGCAACAAAGATCTGAAACAATAGTCTGCATTATGCACCATCTAAAATTATGAATGAAAAAGAATCATCCATATGTATTGCTCTTGATTTTTATTTTATATCTGTTTTGCATGAAAATAGTTGCCTGTTAATTGTTCTTGGCTAATGATTTGATTTTAATAGAGTGAATTCTAGAATTTAATGATTTGTTGCAGATACGTTCTGCCAAGCAATTTAGCAAAGTTGTTTACACTACCCCAAGTCCAGCTGGACAGAGTAAGCCTGTGCTTCTTCCCTGATAACAGTTAAGGGAGTGATGAGTGCAAATTTCTGGACACTTTTCCCCCTTGGAAAACAAACACACATCTTCCATTATGTGGCAGCACTATTAAAGTGACAAGGGATTAATTTAAAATTTTAATTTAATGTCAACAGCTCTTTCCGGTACCCATTTTCTCCCATTCTTACTATGTGTGTCCTTTTAAACGATTGTTGTTGCTTTTTTTTTTTTTTTTTTCTGATGAGCAGCTGATAAACTATTGGCTGACCCCAAAGAGAACTGTTGTTTTATTTTCCTGCTGAAAAGCTATGACCTTTTTGCCAATGCATAAAATCACCCATGAGAGGGCTTTGAGTAGCTTTCTTTAAAGGAATACACAGTAACAGCTATACCAGGCTCTCTACGTTCTACTGAGCAGAGGGCACAAGAAATGGAAAATAGTAGTCATTCTCAGGATAAAACCTATAAAAAATTTTCTAGCACTGCTCTACTGAATTCAGATTTGGGAACAGTTACCACCAGTTTCTGGAGACCATGATTGGGAGCCCTTTTTCTCTGATAGGCTTTACACCAGTAAAGGATGGCTGATGTTGGTAGGGGAAGAGGCGGACTAGAATTCTAGAACCAGTAGCAGACATCAAACATCGCTCTTGGTGTCCGATAAATAGAATATACATGCTGTACTTGGTTCTGTATTTTGTACGACACAGAGCGGGAAAAGGCCTCTTATAGAGCTGGAAGAACCCTTATATATCCTTTAAGAAGAAACTAGAAGAACCACCACATCGTCCTTTTTCACCTGCAGACTCTTCTGAATCTAACTCCATGTTTCTTCCCTTTCCCTTAGGATCAGCAAAAGGCGAATTTTAATTCTTTGATTGGTGGCTCACTGGTCCCAGCTCTTCTGGCCTCAGGGACTTTATGATCTGTTTCTTTTCTGATTTCCCCCTTCTTCCTCTCCTGGTTCTTTCTCTTCATCATGTGTTTATGCACACAGGTCTCTCCCAACTTCAAAACAAAACCAAACTCATCCCTAAATCTTTTGCCGCCCCCACCCCAACCCCCCCGCTGCAGCTATTATTAGACTCTTTTCTTTGCCATCCAGGTTTTTGGAAGAATGTGGTCAACCTATTTCTGGTTCCCTTCTGCCCAGTCTCTCCTCAATCCATTGTTGTCTGATTTCTGTTCCCACAGCTCCGCCAAAGTTGTTCTGGACAAGGTCACTAAATGATATCCTTCATGGTAGCTTGAGGGGGCACTTTTTAGCCCTTACCTGTTGAACCTTTTAGTACCATTTGGTGTTGATTCCTTCCAAAATCTTAAAATTCTTATATCCCTTGGCTCAAACACTTTTTTGAGTGTTCTCTCCATCGGGAGTGAGGTGCTGGCAAGCATATAGTGAGTAACATCAGCAGGGGCTTTCTAGAGCTTCTGGGGTTGGTAGGAGGGTATTAAAGAGTGAGGCAGGCTGATAAACATTCAAAATGAGCAAACTGTGGTTACAACTGGAGAATAGGTTGGAAGGGAAGGAGGGAATAAAGAAATAGAGAATGTAAACCTGTTGCAGTGGTTTAGGCAAGAGATGGTAGAAACCCAAACTGTGGTGGTGGTCGTGGAAAAGGAGAGTAGTAGACAAACTAAGACTATTTAGAGAGGAGACTGACAGGAAGGACATGGTGAGAGATTAGAGCAGGGGATGAGGGACAAGATACAGAAGATGTTGAGGGTGCCTCCTAGGTTTCCAGCTTGGCCACATGAGTGGAGTGTGCTGCCATTTGCAGAGATGGGAAACCAAGGGAGAGGACTGGGTTCTGGGATGAGGTCATGAGTTTACTTTTGGATACGTTGAGTTTGAAAGACCTTTGAAATTTCAAAGAAGAGCTAAATATTTTAAGGTTGGGTATATAGGTCTAGAGTGATACGACTTTGGGGTAGAGAATAAGTGAAGCTCTGGGCAAGAATGGTCACCGAGGAACAAAGAAGACAATCAGAAGTGGAAGAGGTTCTAGGAGCTCTTCTTCTAGTTAGGGCTCCATCGGTTTTCTTTTTTATTCCTAAAATAACCCTACAACTAACCCTTGCCTGCAGTACTGTTCCCGTCTAGGCTTTTATTCATTATATTACCAGAATGCCATCCCTTATGTACTGTTCCAGCCTTAATCTTCAATTATTCCTTCACCCACACCCTATAGTCCAGATACATCAAACTACAGTTGACCCTCGAGCAACATGAGGATTAGGGGTGCCTATCCACCCTCCCCCCGCCACCTCCCATGCACTTGAAAACATGCATGTAACTTTTGACTTCTCCAAAACTTGACTACTAATAGCCTACTGTTGACTGGAAGCCTTACTGATACTATAACATAAACAGTAATTAATGTATATTTTGTATGTTGTGTGCGTTATATACTATATTTTTATAATCAAGTAAGCTAGAGAAAAGGAAATGTTAATAAAAAATCATAAGGAAGAGGAAGTACATGTACAGAACTGTGCTATATTTACTGGAAAAGAAAACCAAAACACGTAAGGGGACCAGAGCACTTCCAACCCACGTTGTTCAAGGGTTAGCTGTATTTCCTTTGGATGAACCATTGCCTGTCTCTGAAATCCCCCCTGCTCTTTGTCTTGGATTTTATTAGTTTCTCAAGTGCGGAGTCTTCTAGAAAGTGACCCTCCTCACCTCTGCCTTTTTAGCTGGGTTTTGTGTTGTGTTTGTGTTTTCATGGCATGCCATGCATGCTTTTGTCAGAGAATTTATCTTTCTTTGTTAAATACTCCTCTGTCTGCCTCACTATAATCTCGGGGCAGCTAGAACTTGGTCTTTCGCCTCTGTTCTTAGCACCAAGCGCCATGGTGTCTACTTAGGTATGAATCTCCTCCAGTGTCTTTTTGTTAAAGAGAGAAACATTGAAATTGTGTGATTAACCCAAGGATACTCCATTATTTGGTAACACAAGAGAGTTGGTTAACTCTTAGAATGTCCTTCTTAGAGGAAGGAGTGGCAGCTGGGAAAGGAGGGTTGAAAAGGAGAGGGGAAGAAAGAAAACTCTTTGAGGCTCAGTTTCTGTATAGAAACATTGCAAATGGGCTGGTTGGTTGTAAATAACTGCTCTTATTCTTGTTTCCTAGTTTCTGCACTGTGGATAGTCTAGTAGATAACCGATCATTTATGGGAAAATACTTAATGCCTATTGTGTGCTAGGCACTGTTTTATGTGTGGGGGGTATAGCTGTTAAGAAAACAAGTAGTGATATCCCTGGATTTTTGGAGCTCCATTCTGGCAGGGGAGATACCGTGAACAGGTACATAAACAAGATAATTATAGATTATGAATAGGTCATTATTATAGGTTGACGTCTATTAGCTGATTTACTGTTTGGAATAGTTACAGCCATACTTAAAAAAGTGACTGCTCTTATTGTTAAACTTCAAAATATAGATTTGAGTGGATGATTTATTTCCCTCATGATGCTGTGAAGGATTTAAAAGTATTTTGAGGAGAGGTGCCTGGCTAGATCAGTTGGAAGGGTGTGCGACTCTTAATCTTGGGGTTCTGAGTTTGAGCCCCACATGAGGTGTAGAGATTACATTAATTAATTAATTAATTAAACGTATATTGAGGAAACTTTTAGAAAATTTCCTTTAGAATTTTAGAAGTTGGATCTTTTACTTGGCTTTTAAACTATGGTCGGAGAGTCAGACTGCATCACTCCATTTTACGTTGAGAACTAACATTTATTGTACTATTACCAACTTTTTCGTTAAAAATTTTTTAATATTTATTTATTTTTGAGAGAAAGAGAGAGAGACACAGAACGGGAGCAGGGGGTTGGGGCAGAGAGAGAGGGAGACACAGAATCTGAAGCAGGGTCTAGGCTCTGAGCTGTCCGCACAGAGCCTGGCGGGGCGGGGTTTGAACTCACCGTGAGATCATGACCTGAGCTGAAGTTAGGACGCTTAACTGACTGAGCCACCCAGGTGCCCCTCAACTTTTTCTTAAAAAAAAAAAAAAAAAAAAAAGTCAAATTTTTTTTTTGGGTCCTAAGAGGAATAAAATATATTTAGAATTTAAAAAATTCAGTGAATTTCTAAACGGCTCAAGGCATCAATTGTATGTTCTTCTTAAACTTTTCCGATCAGACCTTTAAAGTTCTTGCCCTGAACAGAATAGATCTTCCAACACCCCAGGGGGAATTTTTATTGTGTGCTCTTTATTTTGTGATAAGAGTATTTGGGAAGGGCTGGATAAAATGTAAACCTTGGACTTCACATGTATAATAGACTACTGGGATGTTCCACCTGTTCAATTTTTGTTTTTCTTCCTTTGTTTTTATTGACGCATAATTGATTACAGTGAAATCTTAAGGGCATGGCTTATAATGAATTTTTTTCCCCTATAATTATTACCTTTTGGAAGAACCCAGATCAAGATATAGAACATTTCCATTACCCCAGAGTGTTCCTTCATGTTTCCTTGGACAGGCCATACACCTCCCCCAACAAAGAGAACCACTATTTTGACCTTCCCTAGTCCTGGATTAGTTTTGTTTACTTTTGAGCTTCATATAAATAGAATCATTTGATTCCAACTTTTTGTGCTCAACACAATATTTTTGAGATTCACCCATGTTGTTGTATGGATCAGTACTTTATTCTTTTGTATTGCTGTGCTATAGTCCATTATGTGAGTATGTCACAATTTGCTTATCTATTCTAAGGTTGGTAGACCTTTGCATTGCTTCTAGTTTTAAATTGCTGTAAACATTTTTTTTTTTGTGTGGTAAAATAAACATACACTAAAATTTGTCATCTTAACCATTATTAGGTGTACAACTCTGGTATTAAATTCATTCACTTTGTGGTACAACCTCAACGTTTTTGTGCAGGCCTTTTTGTGGACATACACACTCCTTTCTTTTGGATAAATACTTACGTGTGGAATTTCTGGGTCATTTGGGTATGTTTAACTTTGTATTAGAAACTCTCATCCGTTTTCCAAGTGATCATACTGTCTTACTCTCCTACTAGTGTTATAGAAGGGTTCCAGGAACTGTACATCCTCACCAGTACTTGGGTTAGCCCGTCTTCTGCATTTTAGCTTTGCTGGAGGTTTATGGACAATATTAAGGTGTTTTTCATTGTTAACTTAAAATTCATTACTTGTTTTCCATTGCTGTTTGGTATTATGTGTGAAAAGACATATTCTTAACTTTTGATGGGTTGATCATCTCAGAGGCTGGAATATGTGTATATTTCTTGTCTAATTTCAGACAGAGGTAGTGATTTTGGTATTGTCAAAGGAGGGGTTGTTTTTCCAAATGGGTAAATCCAAGCCATGGAAACCAGCAAGCAGCTAGATTGAGGGATGTGAACAAACACCAACGTGGCACAGAGGACTCTTTTTTTGGGAACACTTTTCCTTTAGCGTAGTGTTGCTTTATTTCTTACTTGGTAATGATTCATCCAACCACTGGCCTGTTAAAATAAAGCTCAGGGAATAAGCTCTCTTAGCTCCACAGTTTGATTTATCTTCTGGTTTGTCTACCATTCCCTCTGTAGACAATTTTAATTTCCCCCCAGTTTGGAATGTTCTTCCTGCTCCTTTCCAGCTATGTGAATTCTGTATATCCTTCAGGGTGTAGCTGAGCCTCCCTCTGTGAAACTTTATCTGAAACTTTTTGTTGGCAGGGATTGTACTGTGTGCAACCTTTCAAATCCTCCATGGCTAACAAGATGCCTTGTCTTCTTTCATGTATGACGATGTTTATATCCTCTTTTGAATTTCTGTAGGGTTTATAGCCTGTAATATTCATTTGGCAGTTGTATCACCTTGTATTTTGTTATCTTTAATGTAAATAAAGTGTGACATTAAAAGCAAACAAATGTAATAACTTACACATCTAAATAAGTAAGGTGTTCAAACTTGTCTTCACAATAATTACCTTGGAAAATTACACATTTAACCTAACATTGTGGTGATCTCATTCTCAGAACATTGTTGGGTTTGTTTTGTTTTTGTTTTTTTTTTTTTTTTTTGAACTTGCCTTCAAGGTCTGAGGTATATTCTTTGGAATATTTTATATGATGGTTAGTGACTGTATACATGTGTGTACATGAATGCATACACACATATGTATTATATGTTATATATATGTGTGTGTGTATATACACACACACACACACACACACAGATATATACAAGACACTTCGGATATATATGACACTTGTAGAGTACTTACTGTTGGCCAGGCACAGTTCTGTGTAAGTATGCCTATAAAATGATGAGCTAGTTTTTTTCTGTAATTTCAAAGCCAGTTCCACACGTGGAGTGACAGTTTTAATGAGTGAGTTTTCTTTGGAATAAGTAGGTACACATCATTCTAGAGTGAGTACTTTGAAAATAACAAGACACCTTTGAATGTTTAACAAAAACTTTTAAATTCAATTTCACTGCCATCTAGATAGGAAACCACTACATTTAAAGTGTAAGTTACTTGAGGGAAGGGAGTCTGGCGTCCTTTGTATATTCTCTGCCAGTAGCACTTGTCATTGTTTGTGACCATGACAGGCACTAAGTAAATGTGTGATGATCTGAGATCATAGAGCCCCCCTTTTTTTTCTTTTTAAAGTTTATTTATTTATTTTGAAAGAGAGAGTGTGCCTATGAGCGGGAGATGGGCAGAGAGAGAGAGAATCTTAAGCAGGTTCTGTGTTGTTGGCACAGAGCCCGATGTGGGGCTTGATCGCACAAGCTGTGAGACCATGACTTGAGCCAAGATCAAGAGTTGGATGCTTAACCAACCCAAGGAGCCACCCAGGCACCCCTGTAGAGCCCTTCTTTTATAGGGGGTAGAGATAATTTGATCGTTAAACTGTATAGACTGATAGTTTCTGGCTTTGTCTTTATTCTGTTCAGCTTTGCTCCCTGATTGTATTTCGTGCAGTGAGGCTATTGGTGGCCTTCTAGCAACCTGTTTCACTTTATGAAAGATGTGAATGCCACTTAGTTTATCTGTAAGTGAGTTTTTGTAGAATGAACCTTCCTTTCCCATTAAAGAGGTGGGATAATCACAGCTCATAGCTATCACAGTGGTGTCTAGAGGGAAATGGTGTCTAGGGTGGGAAATACACATGGCACCTTAAAATATGTTACTACCTTGTTAAGGTTATGAAATCTCCAAATATGCTAGATCTGATGTGTCATGAGGAAACAAAACTTCAAATTCCTTCCTTTCCCAGGGGCTTATCTTTTAAGTAACAAGAGGAGAATGAGAGGACACCTCAATACTCATCCACCCATACAGCGACTCCTGTTATTTTGATTTTGTGTCATATGTATGTAGGGTGTTTTTATTTTTTTGCACATTTTTTTGTGTTCAGGGTTTCCCTACCATGTTTGATTTGCCTCATTTTATTTTTAAAGTGTTTTTATTTTGAGAGAGAGAGAGAGGGAGAGAGAGAGAATGAATGAATATGAATCCCAAGTGGGCTCTGTGCTGTCAGTACAGAGTCCAATGCAGGGCTTGATTTCACTAACAGAACAGTGAGATCATGACCTGAGCTGAAATCAAGAGTCAAGCCAACCGAGCCCCCCCAGGTGCCCGATTTACCTCATTTTAGGTATCGTTGCAGCTGTAGCAGTTGCTTAACTAGCTCTTACAATGCTCAGGGCTCGCTGAGAATCTTGGAAAGATAAAGAGCTACCATATTTACTCACTTCATTGTTGGTTCTGTTTCTGCTATAGGTTTTTAAAGGTGATAGTTATTTTAAAATTTAGTATTTTTAAACAAAATTCACCCCTGTAAAGTGTTACAACTCTGTGGTTTTAATATATTCACAGTTGGGCAACCATCACCATGATCTAAGTCAAGAGCATTTTCATCACCTTCCAAAGAAACCTTATACTTGTTAGTGATCACTCTCCACCTCCTTCTCCTTCCAGATCCTGGTAACCCCAAGTCTACCTTCTGTCTCTACAGATCTGCTTATTCTGAACATTTCATATAAATGGAATCATACAATATTATGGTCCTTTGTGACTAAGCATGATGAAAGGTTCACTTATGTTGGAGCATGTATCGGTACTTAATTCCTTTTTATTGCTGAATACAGCCCCTTGTATGGGTATACCACATTTTATTTATCCAAGAGATAATATATTTCAAGAAGCAGCAACAGCTCCTGCGTAAAGGTTGGGCTGAGCAGTTTTACAGACTACAATGCCTTCCTCACTCTTCTTCAGCTATGAAAAAGCAAGAGAAAAACAAGCCATTTTGTTTGCTGATTTGTACCCGCACTCCGGCAAAGATGTCATGGGCCCATCCCAGTGGTATAAGTTCTCTAGAGCAATAGTGTGGTTTATTTTTAGTACCTGAGTGATAATTTCTGCTTACAGGTAAGCTGACAATCTCTGGCTTTGTCTTTATTGCATTTGGCTTCACTCCCCTGTTGACACGGTGCACAGGGCAGTAGCTATTTGTGAAGTTGGTAGACTCCTGGCTCTCGGGTAATTTACACTTTAGATGTGGTGATTTTGTGTAGATACATAAAATTTTATGTATTCGTGTGTGTGTGTGTGTGTGTGTGTGTGTGTGTATGGCAATGAAATTGGCTTTTTATTTTAGATCTGTAATTTCATGTGGATTATTTATTGATAGATATCTATATCCATACATTATACATAAATTTGAAAATATATACCTACATCTGTATCCATATCTATCTGTATGGATATAGATAGATAGTTGGTCTTGGACATTTTCAAGCCTGTGCTTTGAACCAAATGAACCAAATGTCATTCAACCTACACCAGAATGGGTTGTAAACTAAGTGTTGTGTAGTTTTGCTCTCAGTTGTCATGGGGTCAGAGAAGATAGAATGTCAAATGCTTGTAGGATTTAAAAGAAATGTGCTGCCATAGATGAATGATCCGACACAAATGGCAGCACACGGCTCTCCTGAGTGATACCTTCTGTCCCGAAGTAGCACTGAAAAACAATCTGGGCCAAAAGGAAAAAGCTTCTGGTACTTCTGAAGTTTTGAAAAGAGAAAGAGAAACCTTAGAAGTTGGCATGTGATTTTTTTCTAAATTATTTTATTATTTTATTTCTCAATTATTTTTACTTTATTTCTTATATTCTCCAAGTATTTACAGAATGACGTTTTACAAGGCAGATCCACCAGAGAATTTTGATCTCTCCCTCCACTGACACCAGTCACGCTGAATGGGTCTTCATGCCGTCCTCAGTTTACCTGCTCTGACCTCTCAGAGAGTGATCATGGTGGCTTTGTAGCTGGCCTCAATTTAATCATGAGGAGTTAGTTGGGAAAATGTGAGCAGTTTCCCACTGAGCAAGTTACAACAAGTTCCTGGAGTTAAAGTAGAAATTTCTCTTTGCTCCCTTCCCTGTTCCTTTTGTTTTTCTGGGCTTTGAGAAATTGATGAATTGGACCTAGAATCTATTAGGCTTTTATTGAATATCTCAAGGCTTTTATTGCACAATTGAAAGCTTTTGGGGGCCTGAGTTCTTTTGTTATGCAAAAGACGTATAGGAAATATATGGCAGTATACACATTAAAGAGAATATAAGGCAGCAGATGGCATATCCATTTTCTGTGTAAAGAAACTGAGGCACCAGTGAGGGTCACTTAAGTGCAGATTCTAGCCTCTAAAGAAGTGAACATAAAAAAAAAAATAGAGAAATACATCTTTGTTTGAAAACAGAGGTGAGCTCTTCTAAAGGCTATCTTTAGCGATTTCACCTGCTATTGTTGGCTGGTGGTAATGGGGAGAGCCTAAACTCTATTTCTGAACCCCAGCTCTTCAGTCATTTCTTGATTGAATGCTTGAGCATTAAGATACTCACAGCCATCAGTTTTCCCTTCCACCAATCACTGCTCCAATACCCCTTAGGCAGTTGGAAATGTTTGATTGATCATAGTATTGATTGATTGCACTATTGATCAGTTTGGAGACTGGATGGGGCCCAAGAGAAGATACAAGCAAAATACAGGGAACCTCCTGGGGAACATGCTAAAATTATAGATTTTTAGGGTCCCTGGACAACTTTTTCATGAGGACTGGGGTCGGGCTTAGGAAAATGCATCTTAAATAAGTGTCTCAGGTTGTTCTGATGCAGGTGCTCCAGAGACCACACTTTGAAAAGCATTGTACCAAGCGGAGAATAGGAGTAGCTGAATGAGAAACAATAAGGAAAATTTCCATAGATTGATAAAAATGAATGGGACCTACTTTTGCTCTAACTAGGAGCTCAGTAGATCAAGATCATACTTAACCAAAAGTTAATTTATTCCCAAATTTCCAGTAATGCATTTGTTACATGGAGTCAGTTTCATTTGAGTAGCCATAGAAATATTCATTAGCCACTTACAGAAAATCCTGCTATGAAAATAGAATGTCTCTTTTGTATGACACCTATTTTTAACTCTTTGCTAATACAAGAGCCTTTACTGCTTTTTCTTCATGGATTCCTTCTTCTTTTCCCTTCCAGAAAGTCTACAGTGCCTTGATATTATTCCAGTAGATAATGTGCTGTCCCAGTGAGGGGACCTGATTATGTGTGGGCTGATGTGGAAGCTAGGATTTGGATATGTAGGAGGTGATGTCACTTTCTCCACCTGGAATTATCACCTCTGTGCTTTCAGCCATGCTTGGGATCCATACTAGGTGTAATGTGAGCATCTTCCATGAATATCCACCCACCTTTGGCAAGAAAGGCAGAAACACTAGCCATTTAAGATGTTTGCAGAACTACCCAGCGCTTAAGTACATGGGCCATCCGGTGTCTGAACAGCCCTGAACGAAAGAAAATGTGAGAGTCTTTCAGGCCTTAGTTTTCAATGCGACAGATGGAAACCTCTCAATTACATGAGCTCACATCTGTCTCTCTGATCTGACCGGGTCTGTGCCATAATGTGCTGTGGAATTACTGATTCTGTAATCCTTAGAACACATGGTTGAAGTGAGATTGACAAAGAGCTAGACCCTAAAGGTTAATGGCACAGAGAGAATGAGGACCCTGGAGAACTAAGAGTGAAATATGAATGTCAGTGGTTGCAACCACTCATCCATCTAATTTGCCAAAAGTTTAATATAGTCTAGGAGGCCCCAAATTACAATGTTTCAGTTTGGTTTTATTTCTTCATTAGTCTAATTCCCATTGACCTCATGTCAAGGCTAAAACAGTTAAGGAGCATTCTAGCATGGGAGCAGTTTTAACAATCATTGTCAACATGGTTTTAAAGAAAATAGGCTGGCAAGACACATGTAGGTTCTGCAGTCTATTAATAGCGTGACATTATATTTCTTTATTTTGTAAAACCATTAAAGCACAGCTTTGGGAAGATGGATGGAATTTCTAAAACGGGCAGAATGTCTATAGTGAATGTCACTGTTGTTTATTTTCCTGGAGTTTGCCACCTAGGTGGATGTGGTGGGCATTTAGCCATGGCTGGGCCCTTGGTGTTCAACACAGGCTGGGCTATCAGGAAACAGGATGGGAAGATAATGGCTCTTAGAAGAGCATTTGTTATAACATTCCCATGCCTTGTAAGAGATAAGAATAAGAGTCAGATTTTGTGTGAGGGGTCTTTTTTTTGTTCGTAAATCTGAAGGCCATAGGTAATGGTAATAATAGATTTGAATGAAAGCACAATCCACAGAATGGAAGAACATTTATACAAATCATATATCTGGTAAGGGGTTTGTATCCAGAACATATGAGGAACTCTTACACCTCAACAATACATGGACAGTAACCCAATTTAAAATTGGACAGGAACACCTAGGTGGCTCAGTCAGTTGAGCGTTCAACTGTGGCTCAGGTCATGATCTCAAAGTTCGTGGGTTCAGGTACCATGTTGGGCTCTGTGTTCACAGCTCAGAGCCTGGAGCCTGCTTTGGATTCTGTGTCTCTCTCTCTGTCTCTCCCCCACTCATGCTCTGTCTCTCTTGCTCTCAAAAATAAGTAAACATAAAATTTTTTTTTAATTGAACAAAGGATTTGAATAGACGTTTCTCCAAAGAAGATATACTAATAGTCAATGAGCACATGAAAAGAAGCCTCAATATCATTAGTCACTAGGAAAGTGCAAATTGAAACTACAGTGAAATACAACTTCACACCCACTAAGATGGCTAAAATTAAAAAAAAAAAAAGACTGTAACAAGGGCTGATGAGGGTATAAAGAGATTGGAACTCTCATACATTGCTGGTGGGATTGTAAATTTTAGGCACAGCCACTTAGGGGAAACAGTTTGGTAGTTCCTCAGAATGTTAAACTTGGGGTTGCCATTTGACCCAGCAATTCCATTCCTGGATATACACCCAAGAGAATGGAAAACACGGCCTCACACTGACATCCATAGCAGCATTATTCATAATAGCCAAACAGTAGGATCAGTGTGAATATCCATCAGCTGATGAATGGATAAGTATGTTGTGTTATAGCCCATACAATGGAGTATTATTTGTCATTAAAAAGTAACACAGTACCCATGCATATTACAACATGGATGCACCTTGAAAACATTATGCTATGTGGAGGAAGCCAGACACAAAAGACTACAATATGATTCTATTTATATGAAATGTCTAGAAGAGATAAATATATAGAGACAGAAAATAGGGTAGTATTGCCAGGGGCTGGAGAGAGGGGGTACAGTGTGGGTACTGACTGCTAATTTTTTTGGGGGGAAGAACTATTCTAAAATTAGATGGTAGTGATTGTTGGAGTGCCTGGCTGGCCCAGTTGGCAGAGCATGTGATTCGATCTCAAGGTCGTAAGTTCAGCCTCCATGTTGGGTGTAGTAGATTACTTAAACATAAAATCTTAAAAAAGATTGTGGTGATTGTGGCATGACCTTAGGCATATACTAAAACACATTGAATTGGACACTTTAAAGGGGTGAATTGTGTAGTATATGAATTATATCTTAATAAAACTATGATACAGTTTGGAGATTTGAAGGGAAGGCTATTGTTTGTATTGATACTCCTTTAATTTATTCTTGAAGTTCTGCATATACCATTCGCTTCCATGAAAACATTTTGCAAAGTATTACCAGTTAGGTGATGAGCCTTATTAATGGCACCTAGAGGGCCATCCAGTGAATATTTGAGCACCAGGCTTTGTGTCCAGTGCTCTTCTCAAGGAGCTGACAGCCTAGTGTCAGGCTTTCTTTCTGATCAGTACTAGTTATTATATAAGAAACAAGTTGGCATCATGCATGTTGTAAAGTAAGATAATCTTTAGAAAGTAAGTTGTGGGTGGGGGTGTTTGGTGATGATGAGCAGAATATGGGGATGGAATTCTAGGTGAATCCAGTCAACAAGGGCAGATGTGCAGATGGCCACGTATATATGGGGGTATGTCGCTTTCCAGGTTGAAGGTCATCATTGGCTGCTCCCCATTGCCTGCAAAATACAGTCCAAACTTGCTTGAGCATGGCCCAGTAGAAAAGGCTACTGCAGAATTTCCATGCAGGAGAACTCCAGTGACAGCAGTCTGATTGGAAGTGGAAGGAAGCAGGGCTCATGGTCTTGTCTTGAACTCGTCTGCATAGCAAGCTAACTGCTTGTAATGAGTATTTATTTGAGGGGGGCTTCTAGCCACTAAAGCCTTTAGATAGCCTAAGCCCAAGGTGTCCCCCAGCATCACTGTTAATGGGCCTTTCTCTGCCTGTCTCTTTAATGCACTTTCACTTTGCCATGTATATTCTAGTGGCTGGGTTGCCCATGCGTTTTCCCACCATCCTTCACTGAGTGCTTGTCTGGTCTGCGGGATATTTTCTCTGGCAAACTCCTGCTCATCCTTCAAGACCCAGCCGGAGTACCATCTGCTCCGTTAAACGTCTCTGAATGGCATGTGACTTTGGGCAACTTGATATGCCACCTTTTTGCTTCCGTTTCCTCCTCTGTAAAATGAGACTCAATAAGAATACCTACTTCATAGGTAATTAGAAGGATGAAATGAATTCGTGTATATAAGCTTTGCAACACCAAATAAATGCTCCTCAGGGTTCCCTATCATCCTGATTATTAACTTTGGGTAGAATAGGTGGCTCTCTGTGCTTCCTCTGCACGTACATGCACTTCTGTTACTAACCATAAATTACAGGGTGGGAGGGCCTTGCAAATTCAGTGAAAAGTCTCCAGGATGGTCAAAACTACATAGATAAGGTTGCTCATGTGTTAAAGGAGGTGAGGTAGTGAGTGCACATTTCCCCCATTTTATAGTCATTCCAGGGAGTCTATCTTGGGATGGAGATTAGACTAGATGACTTAGGGTCCCCCTTCTAATGTAAAATCTTTCCTGCCTGAAGGAGCCTCTGTGTGTGGAAATACTGTGAATGGGTGGGAAGTCGGGGTCTGGGGAAGGGACAGGATAGGATGAGGGAACTGTAGTGACATCCTAAATCCATCTGACTTTCCTGCCCCTGCTCCCTAGCCCTGTCTGGTTCTAGACCAGCTCTATTCCCCCCCTGTAGACTCCAGCAAGTCTGGCCTTCTGCATGAACACACTGAGTACCCTGCATTAAACTGCTGGGGAAGTGGACCTGCTGCTTTGTCCCAGACCTCTCAGAATGAAGATTTGTTTCCTTACATGCATGAAAGCCCAGGGAGAAACTTGGCTTCGGTGTAACTGCATGCTGTTTCAGAGAGCCACCTTTGGCAGCTGCCCTGGAGCCCCATCAACTTTCCTCATTTTCATTTCTGCAGTGAGGTTTGTATTTTGGGGAAACCCACCCCTCTGTACATTCAGGAGGAAACCATTGGAGTTTCTGTTTTACGGAGCGGGGACACAGCAGCTTGAGGAATGTCTGCACCGCGGATCCAGGGGCTCCCGCTGTCAGCTCACCCAGGCTCCTCTGTACCTTTGAAGTGGAGGGCAAGCCTTTCATCTTCCCTCATTTTCACTTAATGACAGCCCAGCCTTTGATCAGCTCAGTTTTCCTCTTTCTTTTGCTTCCTAATGAGTCACTTGGAGGTAAGGAGAGACCTGAAGTGTAGGCCACAACTTTTATGAGCCCAGTGGTTGTTTGACCTTCATATCTTAAGTAAATACACCAGAGGACTCAGTCCTTCCTGGCCTTTCATTGATAAAATTTGCTCACTGGCTAATGTAAACTTTAAAAGAAAGGTGGAGGGGGGTAGACAGGATGGAGAGAAGTAGAGATGAAATGTAAGTAGCATCCCCTCCCCTAATATTTGAAGTTGTTTAATTTGGGGAACCCCCTTCATGTTCAAACTTGCCTATAAAACTCTGCATCATGGGGATGCATTGTGTTTGAGAAACACATCAAATTCTGCATGCTAGTGGAATATTTGTTTTCAGATTAACTGTTACAAGTTTTTAGTTTGTATTTAACAGTATCTTTTCTTGGCACTTGATAAGGATACAAAAAGTGCTTGGGGCACCTGGGTGGCTCAGTCGGTTGAGTGTCCAATTCTTGATTTTGGCTCAGTTCATGATCTCCTGGTTTGTGGGTTCAAGCCCCATGTTGGGATCTGTGCTGACAGTAAGGAGCCTACTTGGGGTTCTCTTTCTGTCCCTGTTTCTCTGCCCCTTCCCCACTCCCCTGCTCTCTGAAAATAAATATAAATAAACTTAAAAAAAATATAAGCAGGAGGACAAAAACCATAATTGTTTAAAAAGACTTCTCTCTCTCACTCTCTCTGCCTCTTTCCCCTGCTCACGTACTCTCTCTAAAGTAAAAAAATATGTATATAAAAAATAAAGTTTTCCTTGATGTAATACACTTTTTTGCATAAAGATCTTAAGATTTCCAATTAATGTTAAAACCTAGGAAACAAATCTGCAATAGTCCCTTCACAAAGCTACTCTCAGATTCACATAGTGTTTGGTGATGCTGTATGCTATTACCATACCTCTGTTTGTAATGTAAAACAAAAATACATTTTGGTATTAAATACTGTTATCGAAAGATGAAATTAACTGTGTGCCTCTCCAGTAAATCTGCAATAAATGGTTTAATACTCTCTCGGGCTAGTTAGTGTACTTTTAGACTTCAAGTACAATAGTGTTTTAGTTTTTAGTTGGGGAATGCAAACATTTTTCAGTCATAGCTTATGTAAACTATAATTACTGAGTAAAATTTTTCCATAAAAGGACCAAAATATACTGCATGCTATGAAAAAAAAAAAAAACTAACATAACTGCATATTAGCTTGACACTAATTTAATGAAGGATGTTATATTATAATTGTTTAGGATTGGTTTATTTCAACATAGGGTGGATTTCATTTGAGTCTGTTTTAAATCACTGTTAAGAATTTTTATTTTATAAGTACGTATTATTGAGATATTTGATATTTGTTCTTTACAACTCAGATGTTACCCGGGAAACACCTATGAAATGAATTTTTTTTTTTTTTTTTTTACATTTATTCACTTTTGAGAGACAGAGAGAGACAGAGCACAAGTGGGGGAGGGACAGAGAGAGAGAGAGACACAGAATCCGAAGCAGGCTCCAGGCTATGAGCTTCAGCACAGAGTCTGACACAGGGCTCGAACTCACAAACCACGAGATCATGACCTGAGTCATGATGAAATGTAAGTAGCATTACTTACATTGGACGCTTAACCGACTGAGCCACCCAGGCACCCCTGTGAAATGAGTTTTGATTATTCACGGACAGTTGGAAAATCTTAGCATACTTCCTGCAACTAAAACAATAGATATCTCTATTATTTTATTTAAAGAAAATGAGTTTTGGCATACTGAAATTTTTCTCCAGCAATAAAAAGAATTTCATTAGAATATTAAAAATGTCATAACAAAAATGTGGATGTAGAAAGCTCATTAGCCTTTGTTAGATCACTTTGGAGAACCTAAAATATAGACTCACACTGCTAACTCAATCTTTATTTTTCCTCTTTTATCTTGATAAGGTAGAAAAAGAGTATAGCTTTCAGCTTTTCCAGTTTGCATGGTTTCTCAGTTTATAAAGATCTTTCCTTAAAGCACCTCTTGGACTTGCCTCTTCACTACCCTCGTAGATGTGAATGTTGTTGACCCCCACACCTTACACGTGTGTCACTGCCCTACCCCCGCGCTCAGGTGTGTCCATCCCAGAAGCGCCTGAAGATTGCCTTTGCCGCGTCAACACTTATGTGGCTCCCTATCAGTTGCTTGTCATACCTAAACACTCTGTCTGTGTTATCTGACCCATCTATCTATTTAGCTTTAACTCCTTACCACTAGAAGGAATGAGCCCTTCATAACAGTTAGATTGACCTTGTGCACACGTGCACACATATGATGTCATCCTTGCTCTCTCCATTTACTCATGCACCTGTCCCCTCCTGGAATGCCCATACCCATCATTTCAAGTGTCCAAATCCTACTTATTTTTCAAATCCTTGTTCTTAACTGGTACAGCTAAAATTAATGCCCTCCTTTTACAAGATGCCCATAGCTGCTGCTGCTTTTTTTGATGTGCTAAGTTTATCTTCAAATTAATATTTGAACATTTTCTTCATTTTAATTCCTAATGTAGGAATTGTTGATAGGTAGAACCTACATAATCAAAAGCGCTTTGTGATCCTCTATTATTATTATTATTATTATTATTATTATTAATTTTTAAGTTTATTATCTTGAGAGAGTGAGAAAGAGAGAGCATGGGAGGGGCAGAGATAGTAGAGGGGGAGAGAGAGAATCCCAAGCAGGCTCCACACTGTCAGTGCAGAGCCAGATGTGGGGCTCGAACTCAAAAACGGTGAGATTGTGACCTCAGCTGAAATCAAGAGTCAGATGCTTAACTGACCGAGCCACCCAAGTGCCTCCTACAAGTTACTTTATAAAAGACTATAGCAGTTATAGCAAAAAAAAGTGAGTATAGATAAAACACTGACAGGATGCTTATGCTAGGTGAATCTAGGTATAGGAAGTGGGATATTCATTGTCCATTCAACTTTCAGTAGCTTAACATTTTTTTTTTTTTTGAAATAAAAAGTTGGGAAAAAATTACTCCTGTATTTAACTCTTTCACTAATAAAGTTTACAGAATGTTACTTTGAGTGGCTCATTTTATTACAGTCTTCATGGTTGTTAGGCACTTGAATTATGTCCATGCCTGAGTTCTTAATGTTGCTGTCACTCTCTCAGTATCGTGTGCCACTCTCTCAGTATTTGAACTTTGTGTCCTGTTTTAATCCTTGGAAAATTCACTCAGTGACTTCTGAAACCAGCATGTTTCATGATAAGTAATACAGTGAGTTAATGCATCTCTGTGGGATAGCAGAATATTTGACTTAGGGTATTTGTTACATCCTAGCTACCTGCCTGCTTTAGCTCTGTTGAGGGAGTTTGGAGCTGATAATGAGATTTCATGTTTGGAATAGGTAGGCCTGTATGTGACCATCAACAGTCCGTATGCCAGTTTGTGTAAGAATTTTGTATCGGTTCCTGGGAGCCTGCTCTTACTCCTCAGGGTCTGGACTAGAATATATTGCAGAGAACAAGATTGCCTATTTATCTTTGGAGACCCTAGCAAACATGGTGGTATTGGTCAAAAATCTGTACCTTTTGGGGGCACCTGGGTGGCTTAGTCAGTTAAGCGTCCAACTCTTGATTTCATCTCGGGTTGTAATCTCACGGTTTTGGGGATTGAGGCCGTGTTGGGCTCTGCGTTGACAGCACGGAACCTGCTTGGGATTCTCTCTCTCTCTCTCTCTCTCTCTCTCTCTCTCTCTCTGCCCCTCCCCTCCTTGTGCTCCCTCTCTCTCCAAAATAAATAAAGAAAGTTAAAAAAAAAATCTGTAGCTTTTGAGTTGGAGGCAGACAGTACTAGAATGTCACTCAGGACAGCCGTGTCAGCTCTACCAGATGGTGTCAGAACAGATATTCTTGGGGCTGGGGGTGGCAGGGTGCCTGTGGGTTGGGTTTTGAAAGTGGAGATGAATATGAATTGGTCCAGAGGAATTCTGAATGCATCTTAGTGGGGAGAAATGTGCATGGAAGCAAGCATACTGAGTTGAGAGTGTGCCTGGGAAGGAAGAGGTGCTATTTTACTGAGCACCAACTATGTGTTAGGCACTGTGCCAGGTTTCTTGTTTAATCTTTGAAATAGCTCAGGGTCCATGTGTAGGTTCATACGGGCATTTTCACACATATGGAAACAGTTGTAGGAAGTCAGGTAGCTGCCCCAGGATCATCTGCTGGCTCCTGGTGGGGCAGATTGGGAACGCTCACACACCCATGCTCCTTGACACGGTGTCTCCTGACCTTCTCAGTTAGTTAGTGGAAACTATATGTGCTAACTTGATGAGAAGAGAGGAGTTCTCATGAATAGTGAGAGTGACGTTTGGAGAAGTCTCCTTTTCCCCCACCATCCCATCCTTTAAATGGGACTGTCAACTGATGGAATTAGACACATAGTATATAATACATGGCCTCTTCTGGACTGGAAACTTCCTATAAGTTTTCAGTGCTTCTGACAACAATCTCTCAAGGTAGATGAAGAAATGGGGGTTCACCTCTTGCACTGTTGGTGGGAATGCAAACTGGTGCAGCCACTCTGGAAAACAGTGTGGAGGTTCCTCAGAAAATTAAAAATAGACCTACCCTATGACCCAGCAATAGCACTGCTAGGAATTTACCCAAGGGATACAGGAGTGCTGATGCATAGGGGCACTTGTACCCCAATGTTTATAGCAGCACTCTCAACAATAGCCAAATTATGGAAAGAGCCTAAATGTCCATCAACTGATGAATGGATAAAGAAATTGTGGTTTATATACACAATGGAGTACTACGTGGCAAGGAGAAAGAATGAAATATGGCCCTTTGTAGCAACGTGGATGGAACTGGAGAGTGTGATGCTGAGTGAAATAAGTCATACAGAGAAAGACAGATAACCATATGTGTTCACTCTTATGTGGATCCTGAGAAACTTAACAGAAACCCATGGGGGAGGGGAAGGAAAAAAAAAAAGAGGTTAGAGTGGGAGAGAGCCAAAGCATAAGAGACTCTTAAAAACTGAGAACAAACTGAGGGTTGATGGGGGGTGGGAGGGAGGGGAGGGTGGGTGATGGGTATAGAGGAGGGCACCTTTTGGGATGAGCACTGGGTGTTGTATGGAAACCAATTTGACAATAAATTTCATATATTGAAAAAAAAAGAAATGGGGGTTCAAGAGAAGTGAAGAGACATTGCTAAGATCATACCTTTTTCTGATTCCAAAGCCCACTTATACTGAGTTTCTCTGCACATGGCTAGTGTGGTCAGGGGTACAGGAAGAAGCGAGACACTCGTGGCCCTGTGCTTGGTGTTGCAAAGAGAGCTGGGCATGAGTAAACTCTTCTATAGGCATACTGTAATGAGTCCATTCCAAAGATTATGGGAAATCAGAGGAAGCACAAGTTTAATTTTCCAGTCCCACCTTTCCCTCCCAGAATTGTCTTTTTTTTTTTTTTCCTTCCTTAGTGGTCAGTGACTGATTCTAAGACTTAACTCTCCCAGAGCCCCTGCCCCAGTCAAACCCTCCAGAATTCCCTTCAAGTAAAGAATGTTATTAACATACTATCTTTGATGTTTAACCTGTTGCATTTTAAAGGGCTTAAAGAGAGAGTTTCTTTGGGAATTTTTACCCGCTTACATTAACCACTTATGTTTACTATTTTCCCACAGCTTAATTTCTCTATTTTAATGCACGTCCCTCATGAGGCAGTTCAACTGTTGAAGAGGTTAGAACAAGCCTTTAAAAAAATTTTTTTTAATGTTTATTTATTTTTGAGAGAGAGAGGGAGGGAGGGAGAGGGGCAGAGAGAGCGGGAGACACAATCCGAAGCAGGCTGCATACTCCAAGCTGTCAGCACAGAGCCCGACACAGGGCTTGAACCCACAGACTCATGGGCTGTGAGATCATGACCTGAGGCAAAGTCGGCCGCCTGCCCAACCAACTGAGCCACCCAGGTGCCGCAGAGCAAGCCTTTTTTTGCTTTACTTTGCTTTACTTTTTTGCTTTACTTTTTTTTGCTTTACTTTGTTCAGCGATTCCTTCCAAGCATGTATGAGCTCTACCATGGAGGAAATTGAGCCTGATTCTAATACCATCTGTAAAAACTTTACTTCCATAATTCTCCTCATTAACAGTAACATGTCACCAAAGTGGGTTTTCTGGTAAATACAGTGAAGAATTTCTGCTGTTAAAAACAGGGCCTTTTCCATTAGGAGGGTTCTGTATGCCTGGCACTAAAAGTTTCTTGAGCTGCCTCTGGGGTCATGCGTTGGTGCCAGGATCTCAGATAGGGATTTGTGAGGACACGTGACACATTGTATCCATGTTCTAATATCCGGGCAGACACAGCCCTTCCGGCCTCACCGGTACAGGAAAGCAGGGCTCACACTCTGAAACTCAGCTTCCTGATTGACTCTGGACTCCCTGCAGAGCCGTAGCCTAGGATTGGAGGACCAAGAGTAGAAGCTGGTGTGGTCGTTGGTCTGGCTCAGGAAACGGAGGACGTGGTCAATTGTTTGATCTTTTTGAGTCCCAGTTATGATTTAGAAAGCCAAAACCCGACTTGGAACTGAGATCTGCTGATCTTCCCTAATTATGTCATTGTTAGATAACTGAGTTTTTCTTTGAGCTGAAGTGACATTTATAATAAGACATTAATTTCACTTCTCTTACTTTGTGATAATTTCCCCCAGATTCCAGTATTGCGTAATCCATGAAGAAGGTACAGTTAACTTGTAAATTGAATTCAGTAGAGCAAATGATAGTGCATGGATTTTCTTTCTTTTCTTTTTTTTTAACAACAAACACAACAAAATTATTTTAAGTGGTATAAAACTTGTTAAATGAATAGCAACATATGGGTGTGAATATAATAATTTTTAATTGACTTTAATATATCTTCAGCTAGTTAGTACTTTTTGATATTTAGATTAACCTTTCCTAAACATTTTATTGTCTGTTCAGAATGGAGATTGAGAATTCCAGACATTTTACTATTCCCCTGCGGTTCTTTTTTTAACCCTTCCTGCTCTAATCCCTATGGAATTACAGATGTTTAAAACCATTAAGGATTGTAGGGGAGCTTGGGTGGCTCAATTGGTTGAGTGTCCCGCTCGTGATTTTGGCTCAGGTCATGATCCCAGGGTGGAGGGATTGAGCCCTATGTAGGGCTCCTCACTGAGCATGGAGTCTGCCTAAGATTCTCTTTCTCTCTCCCTCTCCCTCCCTTTCCTCCTTACCCCTACTCATGCCTCTCTCTAAAATAAAAATTAAAATAGTAAAGTGAAATAAAATAAAATAATAAAACAAAACTATTAAGAGTTGTGGACATCCTCCACCCTGATAATACCAGCCACACTGGCATTGTCTGGGAGCAGGTGCCAGCCAGACTTGCTGAATTGTAATCTGGGTGAACCCCCCACCTGCTCTGCAGGGACTCTCCCCTTTACCTGTCTTCTTCCCACTTCTTTTCCTTAACCTGTAAAGAATCCTGCATATCTAAAAAGAATATGAAAATGGGGGAATCTGAATGCCTGGCTTATCCTTCCAGCTCTTCTGTGGATCAGCTTTATGACCTAAGCAATTCACTTAATTCTTGACACATTAATCTCCTTAGCTGCAGTTAGGGAATCATTCTTAACCTTCTTCCCTTATGGGACCGTAGTGAGGAAAAACCGGAATAATCACATTTTTAAATGCTTTAAAAATAAAATATACTTGGCGTAAGATACAGGAAACCTCTGACAAAGTGTAACATTTACAGGATTATTTGAAATTCTGATTACGAAGGCGTATGTATGTTGCAACGCCACATTTTACTATGTTTTGTTAATCCTTAGTTATATTATTAGCAGTCAGTAATATGCTGTAAGGGTTTTTTCTTTCTTTTTTTTTCTTTTTTCCTCAACAATCTCCTTGTTGCCCTAAAGAAAAGCCCAGAGCCGCTCAAATGATGCTCAGCTGGGGGTCTGCACTCACACGGCTTCCCCTGCCTGGCTGGCTGCATCCGAGTAACCTTTTGCTGAGATTTGGCCTCCAGATGTGACATGGGGCTCTGCAAGTCTCCAGCTGCGGCTCTGAGCTGCTGAGAGCGGCTGTGGGAAAGGGGTGGGGGCGAGGGGGCGTGGTCACTGCCCTGTAGAATCGCTGGTAATCCTTGCACCGCTGGCAGACGCTACGTCACGTCTTTTATCTCTTCTGGCTCGCCCGGGTTTCATCATGTTGCCTAACAGCCCTCCTTTAAAAAAAGAAAAAAGGGAACCAGAATGGGGAGAGCCACCAGTTGAACTGTGTGAAAGAGGTTGACTTCACGGTCTTCTCTCCAGCTGCTGGTCCCTGAGACAAAGAAGTATTATTTGAAAGAAAATGAATATGCCGCGGCCGCTGCCCTGCACGGTCCTGAGCGTGAGGGGAGAGCAGTTGTTTTATCTGGGTGCCTCTCGCCAGTAGAGTGATGTCAGTCTGCTCCCCCTGGGCTGTGGTCAGACAGGAGACGGTCCCACGTAGCCGAGAGGCTTTTGGTGGGGGGTGGGAACCAAGCTGTGGGGTTTTTTTTTTTTTGTTTGTTTTTTTTTGATTTAGGTTCAAACATGATAAAAGGGATGGGGAAGGGAGTAGAACCTAAAGTCTTAAACACAGCAACGATTTAAATTGTGGAAGAAAGGTTTTGAGTATGGAAGGCAATACAGATTTTTGTGGAAAATCTGCCCTTGTTAAGGGTAAGGGCAAGATAACTTTTTTTAGTACACTCGTACCTTCCCCTTCTCCGTAAACACAAAGACACTGTCATTTCAGCCTTGTGCTGTTTGACTAATCTCCATAAAATGATAGTCAATACCATGATTTTCATGAATTCCTCGTGAGGCAGGCCACAGTCTTGAATGCAGTCACAAATCCTCGTGTGGCGATTGGCTTACAGAGCTGGTGAAGCGATGCGGTGACCGGGAGCTGAGGGACCCGGGTTCCAAAGCTGCCTCTGCTTTTCCCTGGAATCCCTTATGGTCACTGAAACAAATTAGTTGTCTCACCTCCATGTTGAAGACCTTGGCCTTCATCATCCCGTTGTATGAGGGTCGAATCTGCATTTTGTGGACCAGATGATAGTTATTTCCAGTTTCAGCGTACTAACTACAGTGCTCTTAGGGTATTTGAATACGTGAGTGAAACTTGACCACTGAGAATTGGAAGTCTCCTTGATTTTTAATCACATCCCCTTCAAGGATGAAGTAAATTAGTTAAGCATACATAGTGGAATCACTTTTTTCTTCTATTGTGTAAGGTGTGTCCTATAAAAGTTGAGTATTTCTTCATCGGCAGCTAAAGTATGACTTAACTTTGGAAGATAGCCCTTACGTAAAATGGAGGAGACATTTAGAGCAAAAGTTAAGCCATTAAGGTGGTATAATCAAATCACTTAATTTTACAAATGAAGAAACAGGCTAATGAGACCAGTGCTGTTTTGAAGGCCCTCCAGTTTGGTTCCATATTGTATCCAGTCTAAGACCAACCATTATTTCACGTCCCACTAAGAAAGAAACTGTCTCGCTTTTGAAAATATGCTAATTGAATGTAAGACAAACTTTAAGCTCAGCTATATTAAAATGTAGGAAGTAAAGAGTCTTAGAATCTGTGCAGGATTCTGAAACTAGGCCACATGTCCCTGGGTCTTGTCCCCATGCCTTGCTTTCCCTCCACCGTATTCTGACTAGAAAGCAGAATTTTCTTCTGATATTTCACCAGAATCATTATATGGCACATCATAAAGCTAAGCGGTTTTCTTTATCTTTCTGTTCAACTCTTTTTTTTCCCCATCGAAATTAATAGATGCTGATTTTTATGAAATTTTGGGCCAAAAATCTTTGCTCATCTCCAGTTGGAAGACATATTTAAGAAATATTTTTGATCCCTATGTTAGAACTGCCACCAGGACTGAGAACAGCAGTTATGTAATCTTCGCATGTGTTGGGCATTTTCTTAGTAACCCATCCCTATATAAAGAGGCCAAATGCATTTTAAAAACTAAACTTCCTTTGTTACAATCATATATATATTTTTTTAAAGTTGACAATCCTAGTGAGACCAGCTTGAGAAACTTAAAACACTGAGTTCCTTGGATCTCCTTTCTCCTGTTTATTTCTGAAAAAGATACTTTTCTTTTTCAGTTACCAAATCATTGTGAAATTTAGAATATACGCTAATTCAAGTGCAAAAAGTCTTTTACACCTCAGATTAAGTTCCTTTTGTTGTGTATTCTTTCCTTCCCTGCATGTGGTCAGAGTCTGTTAGGTCATTTGCTTTTTCACAGCACTTCACACAGCCCTCAGCATGCAAGGGGGGCTCACACAAGGTCTGATTAAAAGCTGAGCTGGACCTTAATAGAACCCTTGGTGAAGGGTTCCCTTGGTGAATCCAAGTGCCTACCTGACCTGTTTTTGCTTAAATTAATAGTTTTTTTTAAAAACTACCCAACTTTAACATTGTAGAGAGCTGTAGCTATAATAACACAAGGTTTATTTTCATTCCAGGGAAAATTAATGGATGCTTGTTCTCATTGAACAGTTCAGTGTGAAAAACTTGAGATAGGAAAGGAACTAATGATACTGGAGTCTTTTGTCATCTACTTATAAATATTTTTTTTATTTTTTAGTGGTGAGGGTAACAGCTTTAGTAGAGATATTCACATACCAATACAATTCACCCATGTAGCATATACAGCCCAGTGGTTTTGAGTATATTCACAGATTGTTCAACTTTCACCACAATCCATTTTAGAGCATTTTTTAAAATCTCTATTTATTTATTTTTGAGAGAGAGTGGGCAGGGGGGCAGCGAGAGGGAGACACAGAATCTGAAGTGCAGGCTCCAGGCTCTGAGCTGTCAGCACAGCTGGGTGTGGGACTCGAACCCACGAATCGTGAGATCATAACCTGAGCTGAAGTGGATGCTTAACCGACTGAGCCACCCAGCCCCCGCCTCCCCCAATCCATGTTAGAACATTTTCATCACTCCCAAAAGAAACCCTCCACTCCCTGGCAGTCACTTCCCATTGCTCCTCCTCGCAGCCTCCAGAACGAATCTATTTTTTGTGTCTTTAATTTGCCTATTCTGGACATTTCATGTAAATGGAATCAGTAGCAGCCCTTTGTGTCTGGCTGCCTTCACTGAACGTACTATTTTCTAGGTTCATCCATGTTGCAGCATGAATCCGTACTTCATTGCTTTTTATGGCTGAATAATGTTCCATCTTCTGGATAGACATGTTTTGTGTACCCGCTTGTCAGTTGGGGGACATTTGGGTTTTTGGCTATTATGAATAATGCTGTGAACATTCATGTATAAGTGTTTATATGAATATATGTTTTAATTTCTCCTGGTTGTATGCCTCCGAGTGAAATTGCTGGGTCATGTGGTAACTCGATGTTTTACCATTTGGGGAACTTCCCAAAATTGTTTTCCATGGCAGTCGCACCATTTTATGTTCATACCAGCAGTGCACAAAGGTTCCAAACGCCGCACGTTCTTGTCAACACTTGTTCTTTTCTGTCTTCTGATGAGCCCTCCTGGTGTGTGTATAGTGGTGTCTCATTGTGGTTTTTATTTGTGTTTGATTTGTGATGGCAAATGATAGCCATCTTTCTTTGAGATGATAGATATCTTTGAGAAATGTCTATTTAGGTCTTTTCCTATTTTTATTTTTTAATTTTTTTAATGTTTATTTATTTTTGAGACATAGAGCACAAGTGGGGGAGGGGCAGAGAGAGAGGGAAACACAGAATCCCAAGCAGGCTCCAGGCTCTGAGCTTGGTCAGGACAGAGCCTGGCGCAGGGCTCGAACTCATCAACTGCGAGATCATGACCCAAGCCAGAGTCGAATGCTCAACTGACTGAGCCACCCTGGTGCCCCATAGATCTTTTCCTATTTTTAAATTGAGTTCTTTTTATTGCTGAGTTCTGAGAGTTTTTTTTTTAAATAATATTCTTAACTAAAACTTTTAATATTCTTTATTCTCACAACTTTGATCTGTAACATATCCTATAACTCTCTCACCTTGGCACCACATTGCCATGCCTCATTTATTCATTCAGTCAATGTTTACCATCCATTTACTATGTGGAAGGTATTGTGCTCTGCATTCTTGAGTATATGAAATGAATTAAATGTCTCCTGCTTCAAGGAGCATAAAACAAGGTAGGAAGGGAAGTATCATAGGGATAAATTTCTATGGGTATTCAGAAGAGATGACTTTATTTTTATTTTAGAGAGAGAGGTGTGTGTGCGTGCATGCACACACGTGTACACATGAGAGCCAGGGAGGGGCAGAGAGAGAGAGAGAGAGAGAGAGAGAATCTTAAGCAAGGTCCTTGCTCAACATGGAGCCCGACTTGAGGCTTGATCCCACAACCCTGGGATCATGACCTGAGCTGAAATCAAGAGCTGAATGCTCAACCCAAGAGAGATAGCTTTAAGATTGAGGAGTCAAGGAAGACAGTCTGCAGGAGGAGGCATTTTAAGTGGCCTTTGCGGGATACATAGGATTTAAGTGTAAGAAGAAGATTGGAGGAAGAAGCCCTGGGGTTAGAGAGTGAGGTCTTTGTGCTGTGGTGTCCAGTCTAGTTTAACCTCTAGGGCTGACATTCCCAGAGTTCACAAAGGGGGATACTAGGAGCAAAGGCTGGGAGGGTCATGGGACCACTTGTTGGTTATAAATGGAGAAGCAGCCTGCAGGGTATCTCATCAGTGACCTTCAAGTCCCCGCCATTTGGGGTTACAGTGGGTTGACCTAGCCAGAAAGCTGCTGTGGAAGACTGAGTTTACAGAAATGTGTAGGAGCATGGGGGTGGGGGTGAGTAAAATCGGCACAGCCGTGTTTCTGGCTTGGAGACAGACAAGTGCTTTAGAGGACACAGAGGTCTGTAGTGAAGAAATTTGTGTGAACTTTGTTTAATCTTGTGGTTTCCAAGTTGAGTTGACTATGGGTTCGCTTTTTAGTTTTTTAAACCTATGGCACCTGAGACACACACTGTGCCTTTTGCTGCCTTGGTTTGGTGTTAAACAAGGAGTAATTGCTTAGTAAATGTTGCCTGGTTCGTACTTGATCCATTACAGGGCCGTGGATCAGAGTTGGGTCGCTAATTCGGAGGGCTGCAGGAGAGTTAGGTGTTAGCTAGTCCAGCCCCTTGTTGGAGGCAGGACTTCGAGGGGAAGCGTGTGCCCATATTCTCCTGGTTCTAAATAAAGTGACAGTGTCCTGCCAGTGTCTTGACTCTCAGACTATGTGTTCTCATCGATTTTACTAAAATTATTTTAACCTTCCTTTGCCACTTATACAATAATAGTAGCAAATCCTACTTTATAATAAAAGGAGTCGGACTAGCGTCCTTGAGTGGAGGCCCCAAAATGAAGGTGTCTAACTGACCAGACCTGTTTCTGCACTTCTAACTGTGGATTCCTTCCCTTATACCTTCAGTTCCTCCGCTGTAAGCCACATGTGGGCCTTGCACAGCATTTACAAGGAGATGTCATTCTGATAGGCAGAGAGCACAGGTTCTTGTTTGCACTAAACCTGTTAACCCTGGGTAGTTCCCTGCATGTCTGGGCACACAGTTTTCTCTGTCCATTGAGGCAATCCAAGTGTACAAGGCCCCTCCTAGCACTAACAGCATGCATGTCCCCATTGTCTCTAGGGGGGTTGGTATAGTTTCATCACAGCCCCTCAGGGGGAAGGAACCACCCGTGGTTCCTCTGTGGGTCCTTTACCCTCCAGGTTAGAAATCCCAGTTTTCAAGGGATTCCTGTAGACTTTCTTCTCTCTGTATCAGACACCAGCGATTTCGGTCTTAAAGATAAGCGGGGCATTCGTTGGATGAATGTAGACTGCCAGCAAACACAAACAAGCTTATGTTAAGATGGAAATTGGGGAGTAGAGTGGGAACGTTGTTCTTACTGCAAGAGTTTTGCTTTTTGCTTAGCAGTGTATTCTAGTGTTGTGATGAGTGACTTTTTTTTGGGGGGGGGGGGGGATTTGAATTTGTTGCTGTGGTGGTAGGTTTCCATGGCAACTGCTGTTGTTCCACATCTGGCATCTGATAAAATGGTTCCCAAAGCCCAGGGGTCCACACAGAGCCGGACTACTCCTCCCCACAGAACCTGCCAAGGATGTGGAGAAACATAGGGTGGCGGGCATGGTGGCTCTCTGTGCCATGTTGAGGAGACTTGATTTGCAATTGCTGAGTTCCTGGGGGTTGTCATCAGGGCTGCTCCGAAAGTTAGCTGGGCTACTGATGTTTTACATTGGAAATTCCCCTTTCCTTTCTGTGGAGGAGGAGGGTACAAGAGAGGGGGGTGTATTTGGAAAGAATATTTTCTGATTTATCACAGTATAAATATTAGTTAGCATGGCTTTTTTGTTTGCTTTGTAAAATTTTTTTTAATTTTTTTTATTTTAGAGAGTGAGCGAGCACAAGTGGGGGAGAGAGGCAGAGGGGAAGAGGGAGAGAGAGAATCTTAAGCAGGCTCCACACTTAGTGCAGAGCCTGATGTGGGGCTCAGTCTCACAACCCTGGGATCATGATCTGAGCCAAAGTCCAGAGTTGGATGCTCAACCAACCAAGCCACCCAGGCTCCCCTGTTTGCTTGCTCCTTTCAATCAAAAATTCATAAATAGGAAGTAGAGGACAAACAAAATCCTGCTGAATGTCTGAATGTGGCAGGGAAGCCTATGGCCTGTTTTTAGCTATTTCTTTGAAATGGAAAGTTCCAGTTTGCTTTGGGGCCAAAATCCCTAAAAGAAATCCTGCCTGGAGGTGTGTTATGGGGTCACTGTATATTTGCTAGTTTATATCTTGCTGACTCAATTGGCAAAAGTTTTATTTTTCCTGGTAAACATTCAGGAGGTTTTTCCTTCACTCCTTTCCCTAACAAAATCATATTTGTCATATGTGTATGAAGCAAACGACTGTTAAGCCTGTGCACACATCTGTGATGATACGAAAATTAGTGGTGGCAAACAAAGGTTTCCTGTCTTAGGTACCACAAGGTTTCGGATGAAGTTGACTTTATCCTAATATTTCTCTCAAATTGTGACCGAGTGGAAACAAAACTGGTCAGGCCTTAGAGACCAATAAGAATAGCACAACAAAAGGGTTATTATTTGTGAAAATCTTAGGTACCCCCCCCTCACCCATATGACTTAGAAAACTTGAAACTTTCTTTTCAAGTAATTATTACTCTTGTTTATAAACGTTAGAAGATATAAAACCTTTATTATAATAAAGGGTCATGCTTATTTTAGTTAATAATGAAGCACAGAGTTACTGCCTGCTGCAAAGCCTTTGTAATTACAGGAATGAAAAACACCAAGATTTGGAGTCAGGTCACAATGTGATTTCTAATTTGAGTGTTCAGCCTCGAAAATGTGTGAGAACTGCACCTGTGCAGGTCAAATCCTATGCAGGAACTTTGTGCTGATAATAGCCAAAACATATTTAATGTGCCATTTTTAGTGTTCTGTAAGAACGAAATGTTTATTTTTCATTAAACAATGTGTTTTTATTTCTTTTAACTTTTGGGGCAAATATGTGAATTATGAACCTATAAATTTTCCTCATTCTTAAAAAAAATAACATACCAAAAATGTAATAAAAATGTAGCAGGCAAGAAAAGTGAGTTTCTACTCAGGTTCTAATGAAGCCTGTGTTAGGTCATTCTCTTACAGGTTCGGGGTTGAAAAGACCTTTATTGTTTTAAATTAACTTTTGAGATGGTTTGTGGTCAATACTTTTACTGTTCTGTTACTTTATTTGTTACTTTTAATTTTAAACTCTACCCTAAAGAGTTATTGAAGAAATGGTCATTATGTGACATGATGGAGGGGTTAGCAATATATAAGTGTATCAAATCAACACATTGTACACCTTAAACTGGCAGTGTTGTATGTCAGTTACGTCTCAGTAAAGCTGGGAGAGGGGAATGAGTTATTGTGTAGAAAACCACATTTATGTAAAATGCCTTGTGCTTGGCAGCTAACCTTGCACTCAGGCCGTGTTCTGAGAATGGCAGGCAGCCTGTCATGTGCCAAAACTTTCCACGGGAGTCTTTTTGCAAGGGGTGGGTGGGGAAGCGGGGCGCTGCAGTGGGGTGTTTTTTCTGCTCATTGATGACGACGACCTCTCTCTTTGCGTAGGTGAAGCTGCTCTCAGGGGAGAACCCAGGATGCAGACCCTCCCTGTGGCATCTGCCCTCACCAGTCACCGCACAGGCCCCCCGCCCATCAGTCCCAGCAAGAGAAAGTTCAGCCTGGAGCAAGGGGACGATGGCCTGGACTGTGAAAACGACCATGCTTCCAAGATGAGTCGCATCTTCAACCCCCATCTGTAAGTTCCCTCTTTCTGAAGCGAGGGTCTTCTGGGGTTGGCTTCCGTGCATTCTGTGCTGGGGCCATGTTTCCCTGGCAACTTTGTGCCAGCTGTGAAGTGACGGATGAGCGATGCTTACCTGCCAGGCAGGAGATGAACTGATTGTAACCACTTGTGGAGAGGTGACCTCTTCTTTCCTTCCTCCTGACCCTGTGTGTGTGCTCCCGTGGATGTTAGCTTTCTCCTCCAGCATCTTGGGGGTGGGGTGGTTGACCGAAGACTGCCTTGTCTGGCCTGTACTGATGATGGTTGTTAGGAGAATCAATCTTTGGTGAATATCTTATGGGCCGGGAAATGGAAGGAAAGGTTAGCGACTAGACAGGCTTATGTAACATGTTTTGCTTGGGAGTCTAGAATTGTACGTGAAAAAGTACGGTAGTCCCCCCTCATCTGCGGGGGGGTATATGTTCCAAGACTCCCCGTGGATGCCTGATATGCAGACAGTACCAGACCCTGCATATGCTCTGTTTTTTCCTAGACATTCATATCTATGAGCAAGTTTAATTGATAAATTAGGCACAGTAAGAGATTGGTGACAGTCACTAATAATGGAACAGTTATAACTGTAAGCTGTAATAAAAGTTGTGTGAGTGTGCTCTCTCTCTCTCAGAATATCTATTGCACAGTATTCACCCTTCTTGTGATGATGGGAGATGCTAAATGAATGAGACGCGGTAAGGTGAATGACGTAGGCATTGGGAGGTCGTGTTAAGCTGCTGTTGACTTCTTGACAGTATATGTATTAATTCTCACCTTGTGTGCTCAGGGTAAAAACGTAAGACCTTCCTAAGGTGGGAAAGATGGTTTTTTGTGTTTGTGATAACGTGCTGCTCATCACTTCTGGCGTGTGAGCCTGTTGTAGCTGTTTGAGCACCAGTCCTCCGTCAGCCACCATCACTGTTTATGATCATCACATGAGCTGCTTCAACTCTCTGGGCCTCAGTTTCCTGACTTGTAACACAGAGGGGTTGAAATGAAAGTTCTCTGAATGTGTGCAGCGTGACCACATTCACATTAGGAAAACAGCTATGCTTCTGTGCGCCTTGTTGTGGGTTCCTCTTTGCCCTTTCTTCTTACTACGCATGCCCCACAAAGGGGGTCGAATGCTTTTTCACATGTTTTCAGGACTTGGAGACACCAGCCAGCTGCCCGGAGAGTCTGCTCTGGCAACTGTGTAGCCTGCTCTGGCAACTGTGTAGCCGTTAGGCGTTATCAGAGTGTGGGAGCTTGTCAGAGGGGGAGGTAGGCCTGATTATTAGAAGGCGTAGCTTTGTATATCCAGGTAAAAAGATCCTCCTCGTCCCCCGCCTTCCCTGGGCATGAATTAATGTTACATAATTATTCAAAATGCTTGGCTTCCCCAGTTCTGATTTCTGAGGATGCTGCTGTTTCTGGCAGGAACATGAGTGCTCAGAGAGTTCCTGTTTTCTCATTGGAGGAGACCTTGCGCAGTGAGAGGTAGCCGATAAGGCCAGCAGCCCTCTGCTGCCTCAGCGCCAGCAGCCCTGGGCATTCCATGCATTCCATCCCGCTTGGACTGTTGTGTTCAGTCATAAGACACACTGACAGAGGTATTTATCCTCAAATAAATCACTGTAGTGTTAGTCAGAGGCTGAGCTGCAGTCTGGAGCCCTGGAATTTGCTACAATCAGGAATCCAGAGACAAGGCACTCACTGCAAAACAATGAGCTCTCCCAGATAGGGAGAGGCTGGTCATTTAGATCCTGGGTGCTCAACTGTTTGTTCCTTCTTTTGTTATGAGGAATTTCTTCTTCTCCTTGTCCTCTTTCCTGAAACCCAAATAGACATTTGGGGTTTTTTTTGTTTGTTTGGTTTTGTTTTTGTTTTTGGACGGAGAGGGGAGGTGGCCCTGAAACGGTATATACTGTGAGCAAACATGCCTTGGTTTAAATTTCAATTTCTGCCACTTCCTTGGACCGTCACTTAATTTACCTGGGCCCAATATCCTTCTTTGTAAAATGGCAATGATATCAGTTCATGTGAGGGCTGCTGTGAGCTCGAGAACCACCATGTGCAAGGAGTCTGGTGCAGTGCGACACTCAGTTGATATTACTTTTACTATTAATAAGTCACTTATTCTGATATTGGTAACAGCAATAGAGAATAAAAATACTATTGTGGTGAGTTTAATGTCTGAGTGTGTGTGACTTTCAGTCAGAATGTCTTGGGCTTAAATTTCAGCTTCTTTATCTTTCAGTGGAAGTAATGGTAGTTGTTCCCTCACCGGATGGTTGTAAATGCAGCACGGGGCCAGTGGAGAGCACCCCCTGCCTGAGTCATCAGTAATATTATTATTACAGTGTTAAGGCAGTTAGAAAATGACTTCGTGATTCCTTGGGTCGTTGCACATATGAGCTTGAAGTATAGGTGACTATAAATAATTCATACTATGTTATAATTACATTGAGGACACTACAAATAATTTAAAGTGTGAATAGAATTGCTAGATTTCATGTGCAACTCAACAGTTGATGTCATCATGCAGAGTTTCAGGAATATAGAAATAGCAGCAGCCCCATGGGCCATCCTCCCTAGACTTATGGAAGAAAGGTGGTCAGTGTACGATCAGTTAATTCTGGCCTCTCTGTTCACCTGTGATAATTGTTCGTTTCAGCAATAGTAACAATGTTTCTGTTTGTATCCTCCAAGAGCCGAATGACAGATTTTGTACACAGATTGGAAAGATGCTGTATCTATTACTTCTTCATGTTGTAGGATATTTACTATTATTGTTTGATTTGGGGAAACATTTTCTCTTGGAGCTATGGCCTGTTCCCTCATTTTTATTTAATATACCTAAGGAATTTTTTTTATAATAAATTACAAACTGATACCTGTTTGGAGAAGAATGGTCTAGTATATTTGTCTCTTTAAGGAGATTACAAAATGATTTTTGCTTTCTGTCTTCTCAGTACGTGTTAATGTTGTGTAGTGAAAATGTGTTTTGTTTACTTTATCACTAAAGAAATCACAGTAATTCTGGGCATGGAGTGTAGTGTTGTTGAAAAACAGTTTTGACAGCTAGTAAGAGCGTTTCAAAGATGCAAGCTTGGCTACATTTCATTACAACCATCATACTGAGATATTTTCCAGTAGAAAGGAGGAGATTAAGTGTCTCTGAGCCAGAGTAGAAAGCTACAGAGAATGACTAAATTTCATCTGATTTGATTCAGGGAAGAGGAGGAGAGAGAAGAGAGTTTCCTTAGTCTCTGGAACTTGGAAATTGAGAATTCCTGGGCTCCTATTCTAACCCTTGATACTCATTTGAACTCCTCATTAATTTTCTTGTTGATATGGTGACTCAGAGAAATAAATAAATAAATAGTCTCTTAAGTGTTAAGAATATGAAAGATACTGCATCTCTTAGAAAGGAAGTGGATTAAGTAAGGTATAGGGGCATGGCTATTGGGATTCCTTTCATGGAAATGCCAAGAAGTAATTCTTTTCCAGGATCCTGATATTCAAGTGTGATCTGCTAAGGAAGAGCTCCCTTTTCCCTTCTCTCTTACCCATATGGACTCTTGGATTCCTGTTTTATAGCTGTGAATGTGGTGAATAAGGCACTTTGTTATTTTCTAGCAAACATGATCCTCTTGTAACCTACCTGTGCCAGCCGTGGAATCAATCAACCATTTCTCTAGGGGACCCTGGTTCCTTTTAGTGGAGAATAGGATTTAGAAGCCACAGTCTGGGTGCTAGGTATTAGTATGGTGTCATTGCCTTTAGATTTGAGTTGTCTAATATCATAGACACTAGCTGCTCATGGCAATTCAAATGTAAAATTAAATAAAAATTAAAATTTCAGTTTTTCTGTTACACTGGCCATATTTCAAACTCAGCAGCCACATGTGGCTAGCTGCTACCATATTGGACAGCCCAGACATAGAATATTTCTACTATCACAGAAAGTTCTTTTGAACAGCACTCTTTCTAGACCCTTTCAGGGGAAACAGCTAGGAAATCATCAGTTATTATTAATACTCCCAATTCTAATCCAATTCCACAGAGTTCTTCCTCACCCTCTCCCATTCCATATTTGCATCTCCCTTCTTCCCAGCAACACATTTATTTATTGTTCATTCCTATAGTTCACATAAAATAGTTTCAGAATTGCTGTGCCCATACCAATTAGCAAAAGAAACCTAATAAGAGTTAAAGATTTGTTGGCAGTTCTTTTTTTGTTCTGTGCTGAGGGTAAACCAAAATACTTACAACTTTGTAGTCCATTACATACCCTCCCACGCCCCCCAGTATTGAGTTAACTAAAATATATAGTTGGACTCACTCATTTCTGTTTGCATTCAGCTGTAGATTTTTTTCCACCCTTGTTGATTTCATTTTACTTTTTCAACATGTATACCATTAACATACTTCTAAAAGTCAAAGCTATATTAAAAAGTATTTGGGGGCGCCTGGGTGGCTCAGTCGGTTAAGCGTCCGACTTCGGCTCAGGTCACGATCTCACAGTCCGTGAGTTCGAGCCCCGCGTCAGGCTCTGGGCTGATGGCTCAGAGCCTGGAGCCTGTTTCCGATTCTGTGTCTCCCTCTCTCTCTGCCCCTCCCCCATTCATGCTCTGTCTCTCTCTGTCTCAAAAATAAATAAACGTTAAAAAAAAAAAAAGTAAAAAAAAAAAAGTATTTGAAAGTGTGAGGAGCGTCACTCTGTGCCGTCTCCTTCCTTCCTTTTGCTCCTTCTGTAGGGTGTTAACCTTTTTGTGTTTCTTTGGTAAAGTAAGCAGATAGGTGAATGGTTTCTCAATTTCCCTTCCTTCTCTTACACATAAGGAAACACTTTATGCTCGTTTGAACTCTGGTATTTTCATTCAACCATATCCCGCGGAGGTGTTTTCTTGCCACTTCTGCATCCTTATTTCCAGCCGCATAGCATTCCACTGCCTGCATGTGCCAGAATTCATGTAACCAGTCCCCTCTCTTTTGGGTATTTAGGTAATTTCCAACGTTTTACAATACTGATAATGCTTCAGTAGATAATCTTGTGCATTTTTTAAAAAAAAATTTTTTAATGTTGATTTATTTTTGAGAGAGAGGCAGAGTGTGAGTGGGGGAGGGGCAGAGAGAGAGAGGGGGACACAGAATCCAAAGCAGGCTCCGGGCTCTGAGCTGTCAGCACAGAAGTGGATGCAGGGCTTGAACTAACGAGCCCTGAGATCATGACCTGAGCTAAAGTCGGATGCTTAACCCACTGAGCCACCCAGGCACCCCATGATAATCTTGTGCATTTCTAATAGCTTGTGTATCAGTATAGTAAAAATTCTTGAAGGCACACAATTGATGCATTATAACAGCAGGCTAAACTCATATTGGTTTTGAGACTTGTTTTGGGCTGCTTGACCGATAACTTCTGTGCTGAAGAGTACAGTCTAAGATGATTTTTGGATATGAAGCAGTTTTCATCTCTGTGTGTATGAAAGTATGTGGTAGGGTTTGTGTATGTTGAAGGTTTGCTATTGAACTGTTCAGTCAGTCACCTGTGAGAGGAAGGGAACATTTATTGAGTGCTTACTGTATACTTATCCTATGCTAGACACTTTAACTATATTATCTCACTTAACTCTCGTAATAAATGTGACTCTTTAAGGTGTGTGCATGTGTATAAGGGCTCTGTTACTTACAGAAGCAGAAACTGAGGCTCTAAGAAGACCGTGTGTTCAAAGTAGTGGAGGTGGGATTAACCCTGTTGTGTGTGACACAAAACCAAAGATCCTTTGATTATGCCATAGCTGTTTCTTACCTGAGACAGGATTACATGCATCTTAAAAGATGGACATTGTACATTTATGACACTTCACCAGTCCAATGTCCAGTATATGGTAGGTACTAAATAATTTCTGTGTTGAATTGAATTAGACCCACTTTCAAGAGACTGCTCTCTGAGCTCATGTTCCAACTGGGGCAGGCATCCTCTTTTGATCAATGCTCTACAGTTGCAAAGTAGTTGCCCCTGGCCTCAGATGGGCCAAAACCCATAAGCTCATGCTGGGATCAAAGCCATGGTCACTAGCCCTGTGCTCTAACCAGCTGAGTTTGCCACAGACCAAGTTAGCAATCCACACTGAGGAAGGGCTAGTGAAAGAAAACAGTGCCTCTCCTCAGGGGTGGCGCTCCTTTGAAATACTGTCCTGGTGTGAAATGTGTCCATTGTTGTTGTCTTTGCTTCTGTGACCACTCTTTTGAAGTTTTTTCTCAAGCCTAATGTAGCCAATTCTGCTTTATCCTTGATTGCGGATCCAGTCTCTGGGCTCCTCTGTTTTCCTCTGCTTCTCCTTTTTCTCTCTTTTCTCCTCGTGCCTAGCTTTCTCCTCCCCTCCACTCCATATTCTTACCCCCTTCCCCCCCACCCCATGGCCCAAGTTAGTTCACTCTTCCCTCCATAAGCATGAATAGAAAAGAGGGAAAAACTGACAAACTCAAAACTAGTACTTCTGTCAGCTTGAGAAAAAGTTGGAGGCAGCGTTTGATATCAAGTGCTGGTCATAGAATAGAAACTCAGTAAAAAAACAACAACAACAAAAAGCAAAACACCTTATTGATTACTAGCTCAAATGGGTTTTGGGGTTTTCCTGTGGACTTTACTTTTGTGCAATGGAGTTGATTGTGTAAATGGTACCTCAAATGTTCTGGAGTATTTATAGTTTGTGATGTCTGTGCATAAAATGCTTGGCAACGTGATCACACTGTGTTTCTTGTATCTCCTGAGTATGTTTAGTGCCTTTAGTTCCTGTAGTACCTTTAGGATACATATGGACACACTCTACCAAGAGACTATTCCCCAAACTTCATGAAAGTAAGGGAAGCAATTCCTCATTTCATATTAACTCTAGACCCAGAGGAAATGGGAGAGTTAGGGCTATTTTAGTACCTTGACCCTACTGACAACTGGGACTTTGTAAGGTAAAATAATACATATTTATAGACAGCATGTTACAGATGTGTGTGAGTCTTCATAAGCCTTCCAGAGAGGCAAACTTTATCACTGAGCATGGAGAGAGGTCAGCATCGGCAGTGTCCAGAGAATCAGGAGAGCCTTTGCATCAGGGCTTATTAATAACAGTGACTGTTGACTCTTTATTGTGTATCGAGAGCACTATGCTGAGTGCTTCATGGGCATAATCTCATCCCATCCTCACAGCCCTGTGATGTGGATACTATGATTATCACCACTTACAGATGGTAAAAATGAGGCCCAGAGAGGTTCTGTAACTTGGTCAAGGTTGCACGGCTAGCTAGTAGGTCACAGGGACAGGAATCAAAACCCAGGCTGTCTGATTCTAAAGCCAGTGCTCTAAGTGAGCAGGTTACATTTATATTAATAGCTTGGTTATCCAGTCTCTATGAATCATTTGTCAAAGGACCCTAAAGCCTTATAGTTTTGAACGATCTTCTATTTAAGCACTCTCAAAACATAACTGATAATGCTTTGGGGATGAGAGGTGGAGACTTTGCTTCAGCAGGAACCAGGGACCTAAGGTGATGAAGGGCTGTCAGCCCTTAGAACTTCCACGAGGCAAAGCCTCCCAAGCAGTGCTTGCCCTGTCAGAGATGCTGAGCTGCCACGTAGCTTCTGTTGAAGAGGCTGGAAACGGTGTGTCTGTGCAGGTGAGGACCCCTGCAAGAAGAAACAAGCGGGTTGGTTGGTTTATGCCCAGGAAAGTGCTTTTTAAATTGTTTTAATTCTTATTTAAAATTTCTAACCCAATTTTAAGTTAGTGGCACACAGGCCAATAGTAACCTTAGTCTAACAGATTCACACTGGAGCAGTTTAAAATTGGCTTTAAGTCTACAGAGACACATCCTCCCCCCACCCCCCCACCCCTGCTCCAGATTTCATAAATCAGAGGCTCTTGAAATAGAATCCCTCAAACTACGTACCCTCTTTTCTCCCACATCCTTCTTGGCGTCATTCAAACTTGGGACATTTTAGCTTTGAAATTCTGTATTTTTCTGTACATCTACACACAGTATTTTGGTACTCCCAAAAGTGTTCTGAGGGATTGAGGAGGCTGTTTTATAGCCTTATTTTAGTTATCCTAAATAACTAACTTAGAAACTGAGATAATGTGAAACAAGATTTTTTAAAAAAAATCTCTCCTCTCACGTGTAGCAAATATGTGCATTTACTTTAAAAAAAATAAATGAGGGAGCCTGGGTCTAATAAATGTTTCACATTAGGGAAGTATAATCTGAGAACTGTTTAGTGTGAGACTGTGCCCCTAACACCATAGCCAGAGCTTTGGGTCAGCCTTAACAGGGATGGAAACGAAGCTGGGTTTTTTTATGGCCGCTCCTGCTCCCGTGTGGCGTTAAAGGCGCATCTGTGAGTTCCATGCAAGTGTTTTGCTAATGAAGTGTGGTACCTTTAAATAAAGGTCACAGGCCTGACCTGTGTTGTGTGGGTTGCTTGTTTGTCAGGCTAGAGGCATTTTCTCATTTTCACAGTTCAGCTGAAAACAAAGACCTCCTTATCCGAGCAGGGAGCTGTGCTTTTAAGAGCTGACATCAGCCTTTTCCCAGCAGGCATCACTTCTGCCTTAAGAGTCTTTGCAGAGAGCTGGAAAGGGAGATACCCATCCTGCTACTGGTGTTCTTCTGCCAAATAACACACAGAGTAAAGAAATGCCAGGAGTGCCAAGAAGCAAAGAAGTAGAGAAAATAGGGCTATCATCGTTTGCCTTCTGGTCTGCTCTGGGGACCTCTGTGGTGCTTGCTTATCTTTGTCACAAAGAATATAAAAGTGGGATGAGAACCTTGAGAAAGAAGGACTTTTTTCCTAGAGAGGAATTAAAGAACATTAGGGATATATCAGAAAACTTCCATTAGGATGAGTAAAGTCACTTTTTAAAGTGGCACATTAAAATAGAAAAAAGGACTTTTTATTTACAGAGGAAGTCAGAGGCATTTGTTCAGAAGTTGAGGAAAGAAAACAACACAGGATTTGGCTGTTTCTCCCTCCCACTCTGATTCTCTGTGCTCCAAAGCTCTTTTTGGAGTGCCGTTGTCTTGAAGATGCTTCTGCCCTGGGAACACAATGGCAGCTATTTTTATACATAGAGGATTAATCTTGATGTTGCTTTATGACCACACAAACCTCTTATTGCCATACAAAGCCAGTTTGTCCAGGTATATGAAGTGCTGTCATTTGAGTAGATTTGACCAAGGACCAGAAAGAAGAAAGCTAAGAAACATGGTCTGTGTGTGAGTGCTGATGGTTCTTTTATTTTCCTCTAGGATCTTGCTTATAACCCCACCATTTGCCTGTGCTATATGTAGCTCACACATAGGTCATTTACAAGCCCAGCATTCTGTGTCTGGTGTTTTTATTTGATAAGTGCCACCACTTGGTCTCTATCTTCTTTGCTAAATCTCTGCATAAAGCAGCCCTCCTCCTCCTTCCCTCTCCATTTTGAAAATTCTTCACAAATTGTCTCCAAAGCATAATTAGAGAACTTAATGTTGCAGTAGTGTTCTGAATCTGGCAGTAGCTGGAAACCTTGCCAAACAAGGGATCTGACGTCTGGATCCAAGCCTTCATGGCCCCAAGAGAGGCAACATGTACTGCAGAAAAGAAGGAAACCCAATTTCACCAGCACACTCTCCTCAAAATTATCCTACCTCTTGCCTTCCCTTCCTTGAAGAGATCTAAGAAATGCAGCTAATGCGTCCACATAGAAACCAGCTCCAGAAACTGGCTGAAGGTCGAGTGGAAGAAACAAACCAACTCTTAACTAGGTTGGGTCACTTGAGAAGCAAGTCTGAGAACTGAAACCTCTTTGCCTCCCTAAATTTGTCTCTGTCATTGAGCCCATCAAAGAGTGGTTGTGGGGTTTTCTAACATATCAGGAGTGATTTCCTGCGTGTGACTGCTTAAGTAACACTCCTTAGGGAATCAAGGCACCATTGCCCATAGATGGTCTCAGAATGCTCTTGCCTCCAGATGCTCTAAGGAAAAAGGTGTTCCCTGGCGTAAGTTTGGGAAGTACTTAACCCAGTCTTCTGGGTCTGGTCGTGCATGGTAGCACATTTCAGGCTTTGAGAACTCTGATGTACAGAAACATCATTTAGCCCAGGGTTAATCACGTATGACTGGCCATGGATTCTTTATCCCTTTCTAATGAGACCTATTAGGAATATTCCAGGGAACCTACTTGCCTAACAAAAAGAACATTTTATTTGGTTTCAAAATTCCATTATGAACTTTCAGACTCTCAAAGGTCTGGTGCTGTACTGTTGTACCAACTGTTGCAATGAAATGACTATGTAATTCCTGGATTTGGGACTGTTGGCTGCCATCTTTCCTGCCTGGGGCTCTCCGGGACGTTCCGTGAGTCCAGAGAAGTTGAGCAAAGCCCGAGGTCCTCCCTTCCTTGAACTTATGTCCCTCATCTTCCATCCCTAGTTCTCTCCTCCACTTGGGGCTGTTTCTAGGGAGCAGATCATCTCTACTTCCATATCCACTTCCCAGTCCAGTGCCTTGATCTCTGCTAGCAGTTTTAATGAAACTTCTCTCCCTCATTCACTGGGGACCCACTCATTGCCAGATCTAGAAGGAAACCTGCAATTCCTTATCTTATTGGACTTCCTCTTCCTTGTAAGTCTCTTTTCCCTTGGTTCCCATGGCCCTTTCTTGCTTTCTTTGGTTCCCCTCCTACTTCTGTGCCCACTCCACTCAGGATCTTTCAAAGACTAAGGCATTATTGCCATTCTGCAGGGCTGCATCCTTCTTACTGTGCAGATCCTTCTGAAGAAGTCACATGCCAACAACTCAGGGCTTGAATTACCTACCTCTCCAGGTAGAGGCTTCCCAAATCTTTATGTCTCGCTGAGTCCTACCCTTCACCCTCACCAGAGCCACCTGTCTCCTGGATACTGTGTGTGCTCCTCAGGTCAGCAATGCTTGGCTGGAATTGATTTTAGTAGCTCCCTTCGACACGTCTGTCCCCTGTCTTCATGATGGAACGGCTGTCTTTCCACTTGGCTTGGAAGTCGCCTCCTCTCTGATGTCGAACCCGCTGATGCACAGCCTGCTGCATCAGTCTACTAACTGTTGTCCATGTCAGTACTGGCCTGGGCCATAGTTTAGAACCCCATTTCCATGACAGTGCTCTCTTTACTGGTCTTGCCACTTCGGAAGGTTTCTGAAGTCTTACTCTCTTCTTGGAATCTTCCATGATTCCCAGTCAGCTCCAGAAAACACTGAACAGACGTCTGCGTTTGGGGGCTTCTGCCCGTGTGCTCCTGCCTTGCTGAGGTGAGCCCATGTGCCGTAACTCCTTCCTGGTACACTTTCCTTGCCTCCCTCTCTTGGCAAATGATGGTTCATTTTGCTTTGCGATGAACATCTCTTTGTATAAAATGATAACATTTTGCTGTAATGGTGTGTCCATCTGTCTGCTCCACTTCCCAGACTGCAGGGCCCTCCAGGGAGGGAGCGGAGTCTTACTCCTGTCGGTTGCACTAACACCCAGCACAGTGTCCACTTGCTAGGTGCTAAATAAGTGTTTGAATGAAGAACAAGTCACTATGAGAGCACTGTCAAAACTTCCCTTTGGGGAAGATTTTAAGAATTGTTTTCAAATATGTAATAAACCCTGAGTGGTACCACTTACTCTGTTTCCATGTTTTCCTTGTAGGCTCAATGTTTTAGTTCAGGGAACATTCTGGAACAGAGGGAACCCCACCATCACTACCTCCACTGCCTTCCTTTCCCCTACCCCTTGTTTCCCCAAGACAGGAAAGTGCAAATCCCGAGGACCTGGGCCGTTGCAGTTTACAGTCTGAATCACTAGTCCTGCTTGTGATGCTTGTTTTGGATCAAATTATCTTTTCCTGATGTTGACTCTGAGTTAATAAGCCTTCAGAGTTTATTGTGTGAATGAAATGTGGTTCCCCCCCCCCCCCCCAACTCCTCTATTTATATTTCTTCTTACGCTTTGTGTTCTGACCCCTGTGTGCGCATAAGGTATGTGGGAATGAGAAGTTCACTTCAGCTTGGGTGCACCTCGCAGTTCAGAGGGATGGCCAGACATTTCTTCCGGGTGGAAATCAATCCAAAGAGTAGATCTGTTCTTACTAGAACAGCAAACAAATCTCTGCCTAAGTGTTTACTACTTTTGGTGTTGTTTCCAGTCTACCTAAAAAGTTCTCGAAGCGGAAGTGTTTATTTGGCTATTCTAAAAGATTCATTTTGTTTATTTTAGTTGTGTGTGATAGCTTTGGGCTTGCATCACTAGCAGCCCCATTTCCCTGTGTGTTGGGTTTGAATGATCCTGCATCATTTTGTGTTAGGCTTTTAGCTTTAGAGCAAGTTATATCAACCGATGGAAACAGCTTTCTCTAGGAGCTGTGAATCGTAGATAAAGCTTGGGAATGGAGATCTTGCTGAAAGGGGCTGATGGCTGCATAGTGCCCTAGTCGGCACGTATTCCTGAGAGCCTATTTGAAGGATGAGACAAAGTTTATTCGTGGGCGGTAGCTCTGACTTCTTTTTGGCAAGATAAAATCCAAGTTCTTCAGGGTGACTTTCAAGGATTATGGTGATCTGTCCCAAACTCCCTTTTCCCACTTCTCAGTAGAGGGCCTTCTTGGACTATGGATCATTGAAATACTCCTTAACCGTGGTTAAATTTTAAAATAATGTATAGGCAAGCTACACAGAAGGTGGGAAGCAGCTCGTGGGCCATTTGGATTATCCAACCTGCCTCATGACTTTCCTTTTGAGGGTGGTATTTGAAGCCAACATTTTCTTTGCCCATGGCATCTTAATGTGTATGGCATCTCTCCATCACACAGCTTCCTTCCCATATCCCTGTGTCAGCTCTTCTGTAAGACCATTCAAGGGTCCCCAACATCCTACTTCGCCTGTGCTTGGTTAGATCATTCTAGACATACCATTCAAAGTTGGCGATCATCTGACCTGGCAATCTTCTTTCCCTCCACCGTATCCCACCCCAATTTTTTATTTTGGAAAGAGTTCAGATCTCTAGAAATATTGAACAACTAGTTAAATGAGCACCCTTCACTAGATTCAGCAGTTGTTAATATTTTGCCAAATTTGCTTTCCTTTTATATGTGTTTTAACAATGATGTGATCCAGTTTACTAATATATTCACATTGAGTAATGTCCTTTATAGTTGTGTTCTCTTTAATTCGGGATTCAATTACAAAATACACTTTGCATTTAATCTAGAATAGATTTTCCCATTTTTGCAGGGTGGGTGGGTGGTGATTGGTGTTTTGGTGGCTAAGGGAAAGGGGGACCTGGACCGGGACAAGTGTCATTGCCTCATGAGGTCTCCCTCGGGATACCAGTTGGACCTCTGGCAGGGAGATGGTTTGTCTGTGAGCCCTGGGAGGGATGCCATTGTACATGATAAATAAAGGCGGTATTAGGATATGTGTGCAGTTGTTATGTAGTGGGAAGTGCAAGTTCAGAAACCGGGGAGGAGTGAAAGGGACAGAAGTCATGGTGAAGGAGGCAGCAAGGGGTCTGGAACACAAGATGGATGAGTGCATGGAACAAATTAAAATTTTCATGCCTGGGGAAGCCTGAGTGGCTCAGTTGGTTAAGTGTCTGATTCTTGATCTTGGCTCAGGTCTTGATCCCAGGTCGTGAGTTTGGACCTTGCACTGGGCCCTGCACTGGGTGTGAAGCGTACTTAAAAAAAAAATTCCATGCCTGCTCTCTAAGTTAGCTTAAATCACCTTTTTCATAGATTTTTATTACTGCCCAAAAGGTTCATTTCAATTTCTAGCCCATAATTCCAACAGTTTTACTTAAAAGAAAAAAAATTCTAGTACCTTCACTTATTCATGGCAAAGATAGAGCATTCTCTGTTCCTTTGTCCCCCAAATCTACAGAACTCCAGCAAAACCACATATATTGCTTCCTGTGTGATCTTACTGACAATTTCTTACTGACAAGTAATTCATTTGAAGCTCAGGTGAAATCTCTTGACTGAAAACTGGTGCTTTGTGTGTGTGTGCGTGTGCGCGCGCGTGTGTGTGTGTGTGTGTGTGTGTGTGTGTGTGTGTGTAGGTGTCTTCTAATTTTCAGCAGCATGTATGGTATCTAATAAAAACAGTCCCAGAATTCTTAAGACTTGATGGCAGTAATTGCTCACTGGTGCTGTGATGGGATGTGGGTGTCTGTGTAGGACCTGGAAAGGTGACTGTGGCGTTACCCTGGTGACTGAGCGGTAAGACCTGGAACTGTTGGCAGTGGTGCCTCCCAGCCAAGCGTCATGCCCGGTGCTGAGCTCCAGGCAGCAGCTGCCGTGGCTCACAGGAGCTCCATGCTCCTTCCCCCTCCTATTGCCGAGGTCCTGGGACTGCCTCCTTTTTTTCCTTTTCCAGGATTGGTTGTTTAACTCTTCTTTCATTTCCAAGAAATGTAGCACAGTATCCTTCCAGTAAATTCCCCTTCAACTAGCTAGCCTTGTTTTATGTTGCTTATAACCCAAAGAACTTGTTAGCAAATGCAGATCCTTGGGTTGTTTACAGTGTTTTACTGTTATTTGTGAAACTTGTGGGATGATGTGTGTATATACATCCTTGTTCATATGCCATATTTCCCATTTTTCTTGAGATGGAATTTCAGGGTCAGAGGGCACCCATTTCTACTTTGGCTCATTTATTTTGCCAGCTTGGTCTCTACCAGGTTCACTGATACACATTCCCACTAGTCACTGTGTGCATGCCCTGTCTCCCTGCATCATCACACAGGTGACTGTTACCATGTATTTAATTTTTGCAAGATTCATAGGGGAATCATTGTGGTAATTTGCCCTTTTTTTCCCCTCTCTGCTGTTAGGGAACTTGAATGATCTTTTCATATACTTATTGGCCATTTGGATTTCTTTTGTGACTGTATCTTTGTCCTTTTTTTTTTCCATTAGGGCATTCATCTTCTTTCTCTTAATGTGTTAGCACTTTTCACGTAAAGGATCCTTCATCAGATGTGTTAGGAAAATAATTTCCTAATTTGTCGTTTGCTTTTCAACATTAATGTGTTTTTGAAATAGAGATGTTTAGAATTTGGAAGTGGTTGAATCAATCTTTTCTTTAATGGAAAAGGCTTCTAGAGTGTTCTGGAAGGGACTGCAGTGTGTTGGTTAATATCTTGTAACACATATATCTGTGCTGTTTTGATGGTAGGATCATTGTGTCTGCTAAATACATGTTAGCTGTGAACTGGAGAGAAGCATGTCGTTTGTGTTATTACTTCATTAGTTCATTTTACCCAGCATTTCCCAAGTGCCTACTTTGTGGGTGGCATGGGGGATGTGGGTGTGCAGGGCAGGAGTCAGCCCTGGCTAGGGGAGGGGACCTAGCTGTGCCTGAAGAAGTGCCGGGTGGTGGTGTGAGGGTGGTGGTGTGAGGGCAGGGGCACCGCCTGCCTTTTCCTGACTTGTCTGCTTTCTCCCTCCCTTGCCCCTCAAGGACATTTTTCACCGCCATTCAGCACTGTGAATGGCCAGAGTGCTTTCGGTATTTGTTTTAATAGCCTCTTGTTGGGTACCATAAGTAAGCTCTGAAATCAGAAGTTTAAATTCTGTTTTTATTTAACCATTTTACCAGATGTTTCCTGTGGTTTGACAGATGTACCATTTACTCGAAAGTTACACTCCTGAGATTTTGAATGTTATGGACACTGTTGCTATAGACAATGATTCTGTCAGGGCAGGATTTGGAAGACAACTTTCGAATCATTTTTGAGTTGAAGATGTGTGTTTACCCAGAACAGAAATGCCAGTCTTCATAATCCGCTTTTCCTTTCTCTGTTAGCATCCTGATCTCTGGTTTATGAAAGACTGTAAGCTATTAATTAGAGTTTGTTCCAATAAACACCGTTGTGCCTCAGTGGGGATTACTTTCTGAAAGCAGCCGGACTCTGGTACCTCCAGGTTTTGTTTGCAAAACTCACCTGGGTCGAAACGAACTCAGATGGTGGGCAGGAGATGATTCAAAGTGGGTTGAAAATCTGGCTTGATGCCCTTGTTGGTGGGCCCCTTGATGCTAGGGTACTGTTGATGGAGACGGCTGCAGACATGGTAGTTTTTTGCACCCACTGAATGCCCGTGAAGAGAAAAGCAAGTACTGCTGGGGTACCTTTGCCTTCCCCCTGCCCACAGTCAGAGTTTCTCTGCAGCCCGAGTCCTAACAGAAAAGAGCCTCTGATCCAGGATTCTCCTGGTGGGAGGAAAGCAGAAGGAAGTTGCGTCCTATGAAACACAAGTGAGTTGTGGCTGCAGCACAAGAAAAATGGGGATTTCTGACATTCCTTCACTGAAGGCCCAGATGCAAGGGGTGCCATGGAGGTGCATGCATGGTGCCGTCAGGGCTGGCTCCCTTCTCCAGCAACCTTCCTCTCCTGTGTTTTGTTTAGCCTTATTTAGAGTTTTATAAAAGCCTTATGCTATGGAAGATGGAGAAACAAAGAAAGAGGAAATCGCATGCTATAATTCTGACAGCACATCTATTTGCGCACGAAATGGAACTGTAACGATGCATGTAACGTTTTGGCAAGACCCCCTCTGTAAATAAACCCTCCCAGGAGTTACTAACCTATCCCAGGACCCACAGGAAACTTTTCCTTGCAGTGTGGGGGCAGGCAGGCCCCTTACCTTGCAACTCTCCTCCTAGACGGGGACTCTTATTCTGACAGGCGATCTGCCTACCCACTTTTGTGCCTGGGCCTGCTTGCCAAGTTTGTGAGGCCCAAGGCTTTCTTGTGGGAGGACGCGGGGCTGTCTTCATGCTCTTTGGCAATGATTAAAGTGAGGTTAGTACCAAAAACCCTTTCATTTTATTCCCTTATCCTTGCTTTTTCAAACCAGATGGCAACCCTATATTTTCAGCTGTAATTAATTTAAACTATGAGGCAGCGAGTCCTGGGAGAGGTAGAGTTGACTGTGCTCAGAAGGGACAGCAGTGATTTTCCTGCTCAGCCCTCTCCCCTCACCAGATGGCACCTCGTCCCAATCAGAGCCGAGTCCCCGGTGCTGCTTCTGAGAGGACCTGGCAGGAGAGAGAGGGCTGTTAATGGGGCTGCTGGGCTGGCCACCGGTGACTCGTGTGAGCTGTAAGGGTTAATGCACACTAGTAATTGTTGCCTTAATGGATTGGAAGTAACCAGGTTCCAGGTGATGGCTGACGTGTTATTGCCAGGCCGGGCTATCATGTGACTGCCTCCAGACAATGGTGCATAGTTTGAGTGGCTGCTGATTCATGGAGTACAGGGTGCTTTTTCTTCCTATTCCCTTCAGCTGCCAGGCTGGCCTCCAAAAGGGGGTATGTTTTAGGTTTAACATTTATTCTTAAAGAAAATTACAAGGGAAATAAAAGCCCTTGGCCACAATTGCAGTCTGGAGGTTTTGACCTCAGCTATTTGACCACTTCCCTCCGTGGAAATTCTCCTTGTGTCCCCTGTCTGTAAGTTGTTCTAGATGCAGGGTCAATTAGTGACCGAGAGATCCTTCACATTTAATAGAAAGTGAGCACTTTGGTTTCATCTCTCAGTAACCCGTCAAATAACTCCACAGAGCGGCCTCCTACCCCCCTACCCTCTTCTCGCCTCCTTGCTCTGAACTGACCACCTGAGAGCTGGGCTTCCAGGTGCTCCCACCTGCCCACACAGGTAGACACAGCGGGGTTTTCATTTCATCGTTTGAGAAACACATTTTCAGGGCAGTTGCCGAGGAATTGCAGACTGAAGAAGATTTGTTAACGATAATATATGTGCAAAACACTGTGTAAAACTGTATGCTAATGTTATACAAGTGGTAGTTATTACTATTATTAACATTAGCCATCCTTGGATGACCTGAACTAATTTTTAAAGGCCCACAGTGAGAAATGAGAACCACAAGTATGTAGCTTGTGAGTCTCCCAGAATGCTCACTGGTGATTACAGCATCATTGACTGTGGTGCGTGTGTGTCCCTGAGTTTGCTGACTTTGGTGAGCTGGGTGATGGATGTTCTTTGTTTATTTAATTTTTATGTCAAATATTTACATTATTCATGAGTATTTCTCTCATGGGCCACTTGGGCTGTGTTTACCAAGACTTGCGTTTTTGTTGTTGTTGTGAGCCAAGACCCATCGTTTTGGAAACCTTTTATTTTTCTCTAGTAGAGAGGGACAGACATGTAGATGATTTGTCAAGGCTTGTAAGGGCAAACAGTTTCACATAGAATAACCATATGATCCAGCAAGTCTGCTTACTGGCATGTGCCCCAAGGAAGTGAAAGCAGGGACTCAAACCAGTTTTTGCACATCTTTGTTCATAGCACCATTATTCACATTATTCACCCCCAAGAAGGGGGCGAACAACCCAAACGTCCATCACTGGATGAATAGATACACAAAATATGTGTGCACACAATGGAGTGTTTATTCAGCCTTGAAAAGGGAACACAACTCTGATACACGCTGTAACGTGGATGAACCTTGAAGACCTTCTGCCAAGTGAAGTGTACCAGTCACAAAAGATGAAATCGTACGCAATTCCGTTTATGCGAGGAGGGTGGCTGTCAGGTGAAGGGGGAGGGGAGAATGGGGAGTTCGTGTTTCATGGGGACAGAGTTTCATTTTGGGAAGATGAACATTCTGGAGATGGTGGTGATGGCTGCACAGCAGTGTGAATATTTAAGGCCACTCAATGGTGTCCTTAAAAATGACTAAAATGGCAAATTTTTTGTGTATTTTACCACAGTAAAAAAAAAAAAAAATATATCTATATCTATATCTATATCTATATCTATATCTATATATATATCTATCTATATATATATCTATATATATATATATATATATCTTCAGTTCACTTGAATAGAGAATAATGAATCTATCATGTGTTCCATACTCCATTGAGATGAGTGGTGTGTAAGGAGGAGGTAAGTGGTTTGGAAGACAGCAGAAGACCAGCCCCCGAGGATTTGATATTTGGTGCCTAATAATAGAGAATCACAGTGTGAGGACTCTGGGGGTGGTGATTTTAATTTAAAGGGCAGGTAGGATTAACCATTACCGTTTGGTTTTGAACTCCTCAAGAAAAGGAGAGGGGTGTGTCACTGGGGTATTGGGGGACGGACTCTAGAGGTTCTCCAAAGGGTCTGGAATCATCAACTCAAGATTTTGGGGAAAATGCCATCTCAGTGTTGAACAGAATCATCAAGTTCCCTGAGGTTCCTTTCCCCATTTCTTTTCCGGGTTTCAGGTTTTGGATACGGACATGATTTTTAATAGCCCAGGGGATGGCTCTTAGACGTTAGTCACGTAAAACAAAGCTAAGCAGACACTTAGAGATAGTTCTGAATTTTATGAAGTTTGCAAATGAGAATATTTGTAAAGCATTGCAACTTTAGGGATGCCTCATGGCTCAGTTGGTTAAGCATCTGACTCTTGCTTCGAGTTCAGATCATGATCTCATGGTTTGTGAATTTGAGTCCCACATCAGGCTCTGTGCTGACAACTCAGAGCCTGCTTGGGATCTCTCTCCTGCCTCTTTCTCCGCCCCTTCCCCACTCGTTCTCTCTCTCAAAATAAATAAATAAAACTTTAAAAAAAATAAATGCAACTTTATAACTCATACAAAAATGAGATAGGCCATCTCTGTTGTTTTTTTCAGATCCCTTGGGAACTTTGCTTTAAGAATAGAGATTGATGAGTAGTTTCCCTATCAATTGTTAGTATATAATAGCCTTTCCAAGCATATGAGGGTCCTCAAAACAATCTTTAATTCATATCTCGTTCCTATCTTGTAATGTTTAAAAAAAAAAAAGGCCAATTTTTTCTCTAGTCTTTTGAAAGATGGGGTTCCGACCGGACTGCCTGAATGCCCAGAGGGAATTAATGGACTAAATGCCTAGCATTAATGTACTCCATAATTTGCTCTCAGAAGGTCTTTGAGGTTCTTTATTACTATTTTAAAGAATATTGGGTAGAGCCCTCATTATATTTTATTAGATGAATATTTAATCAGTTTATATATACAATACTTAAATTTTCAAACTTTTTAGTACAGTTACATATAGTAATTTAACTCAGTAATTTTGCCCACAAAGTTTCTGATGTCAGTCAGTCAAGGTAGGTGGGTGGTTTCGAGAGAAAAATTGGCTTTCTAATTTTTGTTTAGTGTTGAATAAATGCACCAAATTAGAGGTTATCCTCTAATATCAAGAAGTCACGAGATCACTGGGAGCTGGTGGCCACCGGCGTCGAGTGCAGGAAGGCGGCCTGCGGGTGTGCATAGGGAAGAGGGAGTAGTGACAAAGCCTATGGTGCGGCAAGGGCATTGGCCAGTCTGTCTCCGATGTGCAGCACATGTGATGTGAATGTGGAGTAACCCATTTGTAATTCTTGCCGGTTAAGCATGGTTTAAGGTTCGGTCACAAATATAGCTGAATTTAAAGGGAAAAAAATAGTGGGAGGAATTCAGATGACCACACACCTCCTATGTGACACGGGTCCTGGAGTGACTGTTGGCATCTTGGGTAATGCCGTTAAAAATGTAGTTCCAGGTGACTGAGGCTGTTGAAATAATCCTGATTTCGAGCGTTCTGTTAACCTTAGTTTTTATTAGACCTCATGTGCTGATGTTTGGTTCAGAAATAGGCTACCATACATTGAAAGGGATGCTCTTTTCCTGCATGCCCTGTGTTAGATCACATCTGGAGTATTAGGTTTAGTTCTGGGCACCACACTCAAAGATGAATGTTAATTTGTAAGGCAGGTGGAGGTGGGTGTCAAGATGGTAAGGGGTCCGGTACAATTTGCAGCAGTTTTTTGCTGAAGAGAAATCTGGGCATGGCAGGGCTGATGGCAGTTTCCAGGGCTTGGAAGAGGAAAGAGGCTCCATTGAATTTTTCCAACGGTTTTCCAAAGGTTCAAACCTTTGACCCAAGAATTGAACTGGAAAGCAGATTTCATTCATTAGGAGGAAGAATCTTTCATTGAAGCTCTTCAGTCATTGAGTGAATTGCCTGAAGAGAAAGTAAGTGCCCATCCCCGGAAGTGTTTAAGAAGTAGCCACCCTCCAGTTAGGGAATGAATGAGTCACTGGGGTGAAAGGCACAACATAGGGAATATAGTCAGTGGTACTGTCAGAGGGTTGCGTGGGGACAGATGGTAGCTACACTTGTGGTGAGGACAGCATATGTATAGAAGTATTGGATCACTGTTGTCCACCTGAAACTAATGTAACATTGTGCATCGACTACACTTTAACTTAAAAAAAAGGAGTGGTATGGCCATCTTCAGGAGGCCATGGTTGCTCATTCTCTCCTTTGTTTACAGCCATCTTACCATGAAGCTCTCTTCCTTTGGGTAGGACAATGCACCCAAATCTTTTTGTGAAACAGCTTTATAATATAGTCCAGTGATTTGCTGCAAAATGCAGAGTAAAAACTAAGAGTGAGCCTTCAGAAGAAGTTGAATGGAATTACGAAAGGTGGCTTGGTACCAACCTGGAAGAACGGAAGCAGAAATGATGATGGAAGGTGTTTTCAGACCACTTTTTTCTATGGGGTTTGCGGTGGCTGGAGTTGGCTCTCCTGTCACCAGCTTCATGAGCTCCTCTGACTTGTTCAGACCAGTTTGGGCTGGTTTTTCCCTAAGAGTTCATGTGCCCTTTGGTTGGTTGCTCCAGAAGTTCGTTACTGTGTGCCAGGCACTGTTCTGCATACGGGTGACGGACTCTTGGGAACAGCGCACCGTGCACGAAAGTCACTCTGCCTAGTTTGCTTCACTCCAGCTGTGTGCGGGAGGGACCTTTCTTCTCTCTGGGTCTCAGGTCTGTGGACAGCTAAGAAGTGGGGTGCTTCCGCCCTCCTCCTCCCTGAGGAGGGGAGTGTAAAGCAGCGGGTCCCACACTCTACTTTTCTAGTATAAGTAAGGTGTTGTCTGTTGAGTTTAGAATCAGACTGAGGGGTGGGGGTGGGGGATGGGACACAGCAGGGAGAGCTGAGCATCTGGGTTGACCCCAGTTAAGCCTGGGCTGGCACCGGACAGTCTCGGTGGGCAGATCCCTTTGCCCCCGCTTTCTCCTATCCTTGTCCCAGCTGTCGCAAGCATTCCCTAAATTAGGGCAGTGGAGCAAAACGTCACCATATTGATGCCTCTGTTGTTGTGAAGGGAGGTAGATGGTCTTTTCTAGGCTTTGGTCTGCCTCAGACATTACAGCTTAGTTACAGAAGAGAAGACATAATGTTTTCCATCCTGTCTCTGGTACAAGGGCTCCCATTAATGCCAAAAACACGATAGTGGGTGTATTTTTTAAAATACCCTTCATTGAGAGAATACATAACGACAAAGCTACTACTGATTTAGTAGCAGTAGGAATTTTAAATTAATTTAAATTTTATTTATCTCAGCTACATCTCTATCCACTTGAAAGCTCTTGAGTGTACACGTGTGGGACATGTGATCCGTTCAGGGGTAGGCAGTGCACACGGATCCCGGTCCCGGCAGTGCTAAGTCCCCGGGGCCCTGGCTCGCAGGTGGAGGCCCACTGTCTTGGTGGCAGTTGTGACCAACATGGGGGGAGGGAGGAGATGCTTTAAAGTCATGTTCTCGGGGTTTTTACCTCTTTTCTCAGACGTTAGTTTTTCCTCTGATCTCAGCTAATGATGGAAAACATGTGTAGACAGTTCCAGTCAAAGAAAACCAGTACCTTATTTACATAGGGTTGAGCTGTTTGGAAATGTGGCTAGAGTCTCTCCGCTATCTGTGAGGGCTCTGCCCTGCCCGCTAACATCTCTGAGAGTCTTGCCTCCCGTGGGTGACAGGTCTGGAAAGCTCTTCCTTTGTGCAGCAGGTCGGGTGTCTGCATGCTGGAGCCGTGCACGGGGCGGGTGGGGTGCCGTGGTACATCCTGCACTCACTCAGGGCCTGTGTACTCTTACTTTACACATTGTTCTAGCAAACCCACTTAGTGGCTTCCTGGCCCAGCACGAGGAGAAGGGAGAGAGAAGCGCTCCCCGCGGTGGCAGGCACACTTCTCCAGGAGGAAACCGGCACACGGCTTCCAGGAAAGGAAAGAAGTGAGTTCTAGGATGTTTCAGACAGGTTTCTAACTAAAATAGTTAAAAAATGTTTTCTCGCTTATGACTTACATTTCGGTTTTATGTAGAAGCTTTACCTAAGTGGCTGTGATGGGTAAGTGCAACTGCATGGCTCCAGGTGACCTCAGTCAGGCTTCCTGGGTGCCCTGGAGTCCCTCGTGCAGATCTGCATAGTAACTGTGCTTGAGGAAAAGAGAGACCCCCTTTCCCCCGGAGATCCTTCTAGTCCCCTGCAGAAAGAAGGGCAGGAGTTCACAAAATGCTCACTAGGGCTGACCTGCTGGAGGAACAAGAGGGATGTCTGAGGAATCTCGAAGGCTCAAGAATATATGGAGATGTACTAAATCAGCATAATTTGCTGATTTAGTGCCTCCCCTTTTTGAGAAGGCTTTGATTGGAAACCCTTGACTCCTTTATACAGAGAGAGTCCACATCAATGATCTCAGAAATGTCACTTAGATATGTAGTTGTTCTTACACTGTCCGCTCCTTGTGATTCCCCTACCCACCAGCACTAGAGAAATGTGCTATTTCTGAAAACCTTGTAGGCAGTTTCAGCAGAAGAGGCAAGGTTGGCCTCATCTGAGTCCCTGCCCCACCTCCTACCAGCTGTTCCACCTCTGAACGCCAGTTCCCTCCATGCTCCAAGGGAACAGCGGCGGATGACCCAGAGGGCAGGCACAAGCAATGAATGCAAGCGGGGGACAGTGTACAGCTGGCCGGTGGGCTCGAGGGTTTGGTTATCGATGGGCCCATCGCTGTAGGAATGATGGAAAGATCTGGTGGGTTGTCCGTGCCTTCATCTGTCCAAAATGTTACTGAGCCACAAGGTTTTGGATTATAATTTGGCTGATGAGCTTCTTCCCTTGTTTGTGGGGGCAGATGGGGTTGCCTTTTCCTGGCTTCCTCAATTGCTCTTGGAGGTGAAGTCAGGGGGCAGCTTCTTATTGGCAGGCCTGGCCTCACACACACAGTCTCAGCTTGTGCTGTCATTTCTTGGTGCTCATTAAATATGCCTCATAATGACAGGCTTGCATGACAAGGTCCAGTGGATCTTATGAACCTATTTGAAAATGAAGTTATAAAACATTCGTGGTGTGTGTGTGTGTGTGTGTGTGTGTGCGTGCGCGTGTGTATCATAGATGAAGCAGAAGAAACCCTGCCTGTGGAAATATCTAAAGAAGCATAAAGTAATGGCAGGGAAAGGCTGTGGAAGTTGTATTTGTTTCCTAGGAATGCCCTGACAAAGCACCACGAAGTAGGGGGCTTAAACCGCAGAATCGTGTTGTCTCACAGTTCTGGACAGAGGCTACAAAGTCTAAGATCAAGGTGTCAGCAAGGTTGGTTCCTTCTTGAGAGCTGTGACTATGAACCTGCTCTTGCCTCTCTCCTTGCTTCTGGTGGCCTCCAGCGTTCCTTGGCTTGTAGATGGCATTCTCCGTGTATCTTCACGTTGTTTCCCCCCCTTATGGGTTTATCACTTGGTTCAAATTACCCTCTGTGTATAAGGACTCCAGTCGTGTTGGATTAGGACCTGCTCTCATGACCTCATCTTAACTAGATTATCTGCAAAGACTCTTTCCAAGTGACATCACATTTACAGGTCCTGGAGGTTAGGACTTGAGCATCTTTTGGGGGAAGCACAATTCAACCTGTAACAAATTAAAAGCCAAGGAGGTAGAATGACCAATACGTATATGAAAATAGGCTCACCTGCGCTGGCAACTAGAGAAATGCAAGTTAAAACAGCCAGGAGGACTGACTCCGCACCGCGAGAATGACAGAGATCCGCAGACTGCCAAAGCTGGATGCCACAGAGGATGCACGTTGGTAGGGACGGTGATGTCCAGCTGGCAGAGGCAGGTACAGACAGAGTGGACGGCCACATCGTAAAGGGTTTTGGCAACATCTGTGTGAGCACTGCAACCCAGCAGTGTACTTTAGATATCTGCCTGAGAGATCCTGAGAGACCCCCGCACCCAGGCACAAAGAGATGTGCAGAGATGGAAACACCATGGGGTTATTTATAATGAGGGAAAACCAGGGATGGTCCAGATGCCTGTCAGTAGAGAAATGGATAAATACATTACGGTGTGTTCCTATGAAGGAATACCACACAGCAGGTAAATTACTAGATCTCTAGGTCGGAACGTGGGGAGAGCCCCAAAGCCACGTGAGGGAGGAAAACATGACTGCAAAGCAGTATGTACAGTGTGATTGATACCATGATGTAAATTTAAAACGTGCTAATGGGGCGCCCGGGGGGCTCAGTCGGTTGAGTGTTCGACTCTTGATTTCAGCTCAGGTCGTGATCTCATTGTTTGTGAGTTGGAGCCACTCATCGGGCACAGAGCCTGCTTGGGATTCTTTTTTTCTTCTCTTTTCTTTTCTTTTCCTTTTCCTTTTCCTTTTCCTTTTCCTTTTCCTTTTCCTTTTCCTTTTCCTTTTCCTTTTCTTTCAATAAATAAATAAATAAAACATTTTTTAAAAAGTGTGCTACATACTGTTTACAGATCTACTCCTATGTGGTGAGAGTTCATAAGCACGAATAGGAAGATTCCCCAAATACAGGACAGCGGTGCATCCAGAGCTGAAGAGGGGAACGAGCCTGGGGGGCAATCACAGAGGAAGGGTTTCAGCTGAGTCTGCCCTCTTCTCCTGTACTGATGGCTGCCAGCGTTTCCTAGAAGAGGAAAGAAAAGGTCTGAAGCAAATACAATATGTAATTTCATCTGTTAGTCTTGGATGGTAGGTTCATAGGTGTTGGTAGTTTTCTCTACCACTCTCCCCCTCGCTTGAGAGGGAACGATGAAAAGGAAAGGCTTTGGAACCAGTCAAATAGAAATTAGAATCCTTGTACGGTTCTGGTTTTGCAGCTTTAGATGAACTACTTGACCTCTCTGAACCTGTTTACTCCTCTATAAAATGGGCATGATGATACTTACTGTGTAGCGTAGTGAGAGACTGAATAACACATTACAGTCTAGAATATGACCTGGCATGTAGCGTTCAATAGGTGATAGTTCGCGATAATAAAGATACTGTATTTGTGACTGCAGGTCACAAATGTCATGCGATAGAGCAAGTGGGGAGCGTGTGGCTTGGTTCTGTGTCATCGTTTTCTGAAATCTGAGCTATCAGTGGGGGACGCTACCTTTGTCAGGGAGTCATAGGGGGAAAAGTTACGTGGGTGGATAGATGTGGTAACCCTGTAAGTCACCAGTTGTAGTGCCCTTCAGGCACAGGTTGGATTCCCTTGAACCTCTGAGGGTGGCAGGGCTCTGGCTTTTGTCTTGATTGTTAAGTGATGTTGAGGGATGATAGTTGTCGTGTGCAACACAGTCTCTCCCTAGAGTTCAAGTCAAAGGCAGTCTCCATCTGCTTTGCACTGCTGGCCAGGACATGTTCGTGACCAAAGCAGAGGTCCCAGATTGTTCTCTGTCTTTGTGACACCGTGAATGGCAACATTTCCCAACTTTTCTTGCCTGTGACACGCAGCTCATCAGTTTACACCCAGGAGGGTGTCTCTGCCTTCCCTCTGTACAGCAGTGCCCTGGCAGTGTCACCGCCCCCTCTGCTTCCTGTCTGTAGTTGGTACTAAGGAGGGACAGGCTTGACCAGGATGCTTGGGGACACATCTGGAAGCATGTCGGGAAGCTGTGGGTTACCCTGCTCACAAGGAGAAAGCAAGAGGGGGTATGTGAGGTTTGGATGCCCTAGGGGAGAATGGGGGAGACGGCAGAAAATGGGGAAGGTATCTTCACTACTGCTTATTCTCCATATTTAAATGCTCCCTGAATTCTGCTCTTTAAGAAAGTCTCTCCTGCTAGGAATTGCCCCTGAAATTTCCTTAATTCCCTTTTCATTTACCACAGATGCGGTTCACTTGACACGCACGTAATGTAGGTACTTAAATAATTCACTTATTCACCGTGTGCTCAGCCTTGCGCAGGGCATTGGGGAGACAGCAGAGCATAGGGGTGCAGGGCCCTCTGGAGCGCCCCGTGGAGCTGGCTGACTGGAGAGCAAGGCCTACAGGACCAGGCCTACAGGGTCTCCCGGCAGCATGGAGCAAGCAGGAGGTGGTGAAGGGCTGTTGTAGCGACCCAGGGGGAGGATGGTTGATGCCCTGCCTCCCCCTCCGTCCTTGGCTAAGTGTTCATCTCCAGCATCCTGCTCCTCTTTCCTGCACGAGTGAGACGGCACCACCTACACCGTCACAAACCCAGGGGGAACCCAGTAAGTGGTGGCTGTGGGATGCTTTTTGTCTTTAATTTGAGAAAATCATTAATTTTAATTCTGGTAAAGCATATTTACCATACAGTGTACCATTCTAGCCATTTTTTAAAAAAATGTAGTGTTATTTTTTTAGTAATCCCTACACCTAATGTGGGGCTGGAACTCATGACTGTGAGATCAAGAGTCACATGCTCAGGGCGCCTGGGTGGTTCAGTCAGTTGAGCATCCGACTGTTGATTTTGTCTCAGATCATGATCTCAGGGTTGTGGGATTGAGCCCCACATCAGGCTGTGTGCTGATCATGGAGCCTGCCTGAGATATTCTCTCTCTCTCCCTCTCTCTCCCTCTCCCTCTCTCTCCCTCTCCCTCTCTCTCCCTCTCCCTCTCTCTCCCTCTCCCTCTCTCTCCCTCTCCCTCTCTCTCCCTCTCCCTCTCTCTCCCTCTCCCTCTCTCTCCCTCTCCCTCTCTCTCCCTCTCCCTCTCTCTCCCTCTCCCTCTCTCTCCCTCTCCCTCTCTCTCCCTCTCCCTCTCTCTCCCTCTCCCTCTCTCTCCCTCTCCCTCTCTCTCCCTCTCTCTCCCTCTCTCTCTTCTTCTCCTCTCTCTCCCTCTCTCTCCCTCTCTCTCCCTCTCTCTTCCTCTCCCTCTCTCTCCCTCTCTCTCCCTCTCTCTCTTCTTCTCCTCTCTCTCCCTCTCCCTCCCTCTCCCTCTTTCTCCGTCTCTCTCTTCCTCTGGCTTTCTGTCCCTGCCTGTCCCTCATCCCTCATTCATGCTTGCTTTCTCACTTGAGTTCTCGTTAAAAAAAAAAAAAAAAAGGTCACATGCCCTTCTGATTGAGCCAGGCAGGCACCCCTTTAGCCATTAAAAAAAAATTTTTTTTTAATGTTTATTTATTTTTGAGAGCCAGAGAGACCGAGCCTGAGCAGGGGAGGGACAGAGAGAGAAGGAGACAGAATTCAAAGCAGGCTTCAGGTTCTGAGCTGTCGGCCCAGAGCCCGACGTGGGGCTTGAACTCATGAACCACAAGAACCTGAGCCAAAGTCGGATGCTTAACCAACAGCCACCCAGGCGCCCCTAGCCATTTTTAAAAAACATTTATTTTTGAGAGAGAGGGAGAACCCGCACACAAGTGGGGGAGGGGCGGAAAGAGAAAGAGGGGAGACAGAGGATCCAAAGCGGGCTCTGTGCTGACAGTCCATTGCAGGGCTGGAACCATGAGATCATGACCTGAGACTGATGCTTAACTGACTGAGCCACTCAGGCACCGCTCCCCCACCCGCCCACCCCCAGCCATTTTTAGTGTTCCATTCAGTGGCATTAAGTATGTTGTCTTGGTGAAGCTTTTTTAAAACCAAAGCTGCTTTACTGAGCTGATTGTTTGTGCTAGACTGTGAACATTTGTTTGTTCACGAACTGTGAACTGTCCTGTTCGTTCCCAGAGGGCGACCATTCCTGTGAGGAGTGAAATGGGAGCAGGAGGAGCACTATGCTGAGGAGACGATTGCATCTTGGCTGCGACCCTCACCCCATGGGCTCCTTCTCCCCCCACCTCACCCCTGCTCCTGGGTCCTTAGTGCTCTGTCTGCACTAAGCCCTCGTGCACCAGTGGAGGCTGCCACAGACCCTCACTTCACCCCCGCCAGGACTGCTCTGGTGCCCCACCCCACAGGGCACTCTGTCACTTCAGGGATGGTCGGTGTGTCACCGGGACCTGGGCCTGGGGTCTGAGTGGGCCCCACCACACCCACCTGGGCCGAGAGACCTGCAGCATGGGGGCCTTTGGGGCCCAGAATATTTCCTCGAAAGCAACACCTACAATGTCTTATACACAGATCCCTTCCCCTGCTGGAGGAATTCAGACTCACATTGGTTTATTTAATGGCTGTCAGTAGTTAATGGAATTCAGTCAAGGCCCAAGAATATCAAGTAGTACCTTCCCAAGGGTTTGGTTTCAGGTCCAAGCTCCTGTTTAAGGGCAGGAAAATCCCATTTTAATGAGAATACAAATGGACACGGTGCACTTTTTTCACGTGATTCTTTCACAGTCTCAGTGCTTGGAATCCAGCTTACTTTTCCCCAAGCACAGTAGACACTTCTGATTTCTCAGCTCAGAGAGGGCAGAGGGAGCATGTGGTGTCCGTTCCCCGGAACGCTTTGTCCTGGAGGAAAGTGTAATATGCATCTTCTTTTTTACCACCTCTTTACCCTTGTTCCCCACCCCCCCACGGACACACACCCCCACCCACCTTTCCGTTTTTTCTCCTGAAACAGTTGGCACTGGCAATCCCGCCCCAGGATGAGTGTGGGTTCTCAGGAAGGGGGCCGGGTGCATCGGAGGCAGCAGCCCGGCCGTGGCATCAAGGCACCTGGGAGCCCTTTAGGCTCTGATGGGGCTGTAGTGGGTTTTTCCTGAGCAAACTTTGTCTTTAACTGCGACGGGGGCGACTTGGATCTGGCAGGCAGGAAGCGTGCGGTTTGTCTGCTGTCCGTGAGAGCACATGATGCTCTGGGAAGCAGTGGAGCCTTGGGTATGATTCACTGGAGGAGGGGGAAACATGGAAAACAGTGTCTGTCGTTAAGCTCCGGGAACCAGGAAAGTGAGCTGGAAATGTGAGTAATATATAATTTTACTAAAATTAAATGCCAGGTACTTCAGACGTTTTCTTTCTGTGTTTTCAGTGTCTTGTCTGATCCGTGATGTCCCACTGTGTCATGTTTGCAGCTGATCAGTTTTCTGGTTAGCTTTCCCAGAGTTCTTGTCTCCTGCTCCCCAGGGCGGTGTGGGTGCAGAGCGGGTTTCCGGGGCACACTTTGTGGGTATGGCATTGCCCTGTTAGCCAGATGCCTTTAGACCATTCACTACTGCCTTGGGGCATCCCTTTCCCCTATAACGTGGTTTACTAATCCCTGCGCGTCAGTTGACTGTCCGGAGGCCCGGCTGGGTTGATACACCTCACTGTGCCTTGTCAGTATTGAAGTGCCACTTGGGCATGAGATTCGGAGGATCACCGGTGCTGTAGTAGGTCTGTGCTGGTGACTCTGACGTTGGATGGTCACAGGTATGTACGGTCTGAGCTTCAGGCTGCTTCTTCCCACCAGCCTAGGCTACTCTTCATCCTTTGGCTCTTTCCCGTATTCTCCCCTGTCTGTGATGTGGCACGTGCTGGCTTCCCCGGGGCTGTAGCTGTCATGTGTGAGCCTGGCCCCTCCCCAGGCCTCTCTGCTGCAGCCGGGTCATGAGCCTGTGAAAAGGCAGGGCTGTGTCTTACTTTCTGTGGCCTTCACAGGATAGGGGCTCAGTCAACGTTGCTTGATAAACTGGAGTCTGAATTGGACAGAGGCAGATTCGGACTGGGAAGCTCATCATTCCGTCCAGAGTTTCTGGAGTGTGTTCAGTAGGCTCCAGGAACCTCATTTTGGCGGGCAGGGAGAAGATAGTCTCAGGGAAGCAGTTCACGCACCTTATCAAGCATTACGTCTTATCCCGATTGAGAAGAAAACCTGATACTGAAGAGGAGTATTGTGACAATGTAGTTTTTCCCTAGTCTGATAAATTGCATGTTTAGTGATAAATTTCCATTTAGGTAAAGTCCAGTTTATCTCGGGTCCGACTGGCTGGAAGTCTGTCCAGCGAAACGGCCTCATCTATGCCGTGTGATTATGGCTGTTTGCTCTCATAGCCCCGGAGGCGTTCGTTGGGAAGCCCTGTAATGTCTTCTGAATCATCACAGGAAGATGGAATTGTGGACAGGCGGGTTTCAAAATTAAGGTTTTTTTGTTTTGTTTGGTTTTTGTTTGGTTTTTGTAATTCTTCGAAAATTGTTGGGGTATATGTGGCATATATGGAACTGTTTGACCAGAACATATTCTCCTGTGATTGCCTTAATAGGCTGAAAATTCATTCTCAAACTGCTTTTAAGTCATTCTATATAGTCAACCCAGAGGATAAGAGGGAGAAAAATCACCCATAAATGAAAAGCTGTGGCTTACGCAGTGAATTACTTAGGCTTACAGCTGATGTGTCCCTCCGCGTTCACTGCTCACTTGCCCTGTGCTAGTACGATTATTGGGTCTGTATTATGTCCAGTCCCTATTTAAACCCCTCCGAGACATATTGTACTGTGACCACATGGTAGATGGTAGCACTGGGCTGAGCGGCTTGCCTGTGAGATGGTGAGTGGAACTAAAGCTTGGGGCTGGAGTTTGCCACGTTTCCTGCTCTTTCCACCTAGCCCCTGATGGCGTACTGATCCTGGCACACAATCCACCTGAAAGGTGTGAACATACTCGCAAGCGGCCCCTCTGCTCTCACTCCTTCACGATTCTGCCCATCCTTCGTTCCGTGGCCGTGGGGCCTGCCTTTCCTTCCCCGGTCACCCGTGTACGGCTTCCTTTTTGTTCACTCACGGTCCTCACCACGGCTTACCACGCTGGGTAGCATGCCGGGCAGTGAGGGTACAGGATGAGCAGGGCTTGGTGTGGTTCTGGAAGCCCCCGGAAAGGTGGGGCGGGGGCGCAGATGAAGACTTTGTTAATATTGGTGTGATGAGCTTTTTATTAAAGGTTTGCTTGGGCCCTTGGGTATCCAGAGCACAGCTCCTAAAGCTGCAGGCATGGTTAGCAGTGAGTGCTGTGTGTGTGGGGGGGGGGGGGGGGGGCGGCCACACACATATACCGTTAGCCACAGAAAGTGGCACTGGCACATCTTACCTGAAGAATGGCAAGTAGACTGTCGGAACTGCAGAGCACAACGCTTGGGGGTGTGAGGATGGGAAGGTGGTCGGCCTTTGGGACTCCGGCGAGAAGGCGGTGCCAAGCTGCTGAAAATTGTAACTAAGGGCATGATGTGGTCGGATCTGCGTTATACAGAGCTCACGCTGGGATGAAAACAAGTAAAGCGGACACCTGCATCAGGCGGGCAGATTGAGTGTGGGTAGCCTGGGTGTGGTGCCATCCTACGTCACCATTGGGGGAAGCAGGGCAAAGGGTATATGGGATCGCCGTGTGTTCATTTCCTACAACTGCCTGTGAGTCTGCAGTGGGAGAAGGCATGCCTGGGTGCATAAAATACTAGCTTACCTTTCATCTGATTCAGGCGGAGAGGCGGGCTGTGACTGTTGATTTCTCTGAGTTTCTCAGTGCACGAGCCCAAGCTTCTCTGCTGTGAAACAGGCTGCCCCCTGAGGCGGATGGTGGCTGTGGACCCTGAGAATAATTTGCATCCCTTAAAGAAAAGTCATTGAAATTACCCACCACATTTCTAGTTAAAAGACTTCTCATTTGTTACAAAAAAAAAAAAAAAAAAGATTGTCCTAGCAGTAAAGAACATGGTGGACTGTGGGGGCTGAGACCCAAGGCAGAGAGAACCCCAGGAATAAACAGGGGAGGAGGGACCTGGGCTGAGCCCACAATGGTGTTCCTGGTCTTTTATCGGCTGTGCCTTGCCAGTCACCCACGCTGTATGTAGCATTCTCTAACAGATGCAATATAGGATGCTGCCTTTGGACTGGGTCACTCAGGTTGCAGGTGGGGGTGGTGTTCCACACAGCTGAGGGCTTCGGGAGTGTCCGTTGAGGGACTTCCCTCAAGTGGACTGCTGTGGTCGGTATGTTCTGGATGGTAGAGCTGCACGCTCGGAGCCGGGGCAGACGGCACCAGTTCTCAGCCAGTGTGGCACCACAGCCCTGAGTCTCAGTTCTGTCACGTGGAAAGAAAGTCGTTGAGGCACCTCCTTCGTGCTGTGGGGAAGATCCAGAGAGCTAATGCTGCTGGAGGCTTAGAACATGATCCTCCACGTTGGAGGCATCTGGTGACTTTGGATTATGCCGAGTGGCAGATCCTTGTCAAACCAAGCCGGCCTGGAGCACGCAGGCAAGTTCTCCAGGCTCCGAGCAAGCAGAGTTTATTATGGAAGGGCTCTGCAAGCACATCCCTGCTCAGGGGCAGGGTGCTGAGCCGAGGGGTGGCATCTTCGCTTGGACGGCCCCACACGGCCGACCTCAGACCCTGGGGCTCTGGCGTCACACCGACCTGGGTGAGCACGGGGGTTCCTCGCCTTACTGGAGCTCTTTGGCCTGAGCCTCGGCAAATGGAGATGACGATGGTGATGAGATATTTCTCCCTAGTGCGGTGAGGAATTAAATAATCAGCATGAGGCGCCCGGTGCAAGGCCGGTCTCCCCTTCGCCATTCAGAGCATGCCAGGGTTTCCATCCGAGCGCTCATTCCTCTTTTTCAGGAACAAGACTGCCAACGGAGACTGCCGAAAAGACCCCCGGGAGCGCAGCCGCAGCCCCATCGAGCGTGCCGTGGCCCCCACCATGAGCCTTCACAGCAACCACCTGTACACATCCCTCCCCAGCCTCAGCATGGAGCAGCCCCTGGCGCTGACCAAGAACAGCATGGATGCCAGCAGGCCGGCTGGCATCGCGCCCACGCTGACCCCTGCGGAGCGGCAGCAGGTATGCCTTTGTCCAGGAGGGCTCAGGTTGGCGGCCGGTCGTTGGTCCAGGGGTGTGGGGACCGCCGCCGCCCGGGTGGAGACCACGGGGCAGAGGACCGGGAGGGAGGTGGCGGCCTGTTACAAGGTCACACTGTGACGAAGTTAAATGTCAGGTTGCTTTGCTTTGGGTTGGAATTCTATAAAGTCAGTGGTCAGAGGGGTTATTAGCTCATGCTGGTGAGAAATCTGTGATTGGCAGATAGGAATGTTTTTTATTAAAGGAAAATAAGGAAATTAAATTATTACTTAATAAACACAGTTCGCTTGATTAAAAACCCAATATTTCAAAAATGGGGCTCCTGGGGAAATACGAAAGGAAGCATTGGCATTGAGGTTTGGAATCCCTGCATGAGCCCATGGTGTTTCTCTCTGAACCGCTAGGGCCTTGTGACCTAATAGGTCCCGCTGTCAGTGTTTGTTTAAGATCGACTGGCAGTGAGTGGAGGAAGGTGCCGGGTCCTGAGGAGATGCTGCGTGCAGCTGGAGGCCCCGGGCTCTGCTTCTGGGCTCCCCTCTGCTTTCCTGCAGCCCCCCACCGAAGTGCCTGTCGCTGGGCTTCCGGCCACCCCTCCTGACACAGCTGGCCCAGCACGCCTGGAGCCAGTCTCTGATCTAGTCTGTAGTAACTGCTGTCGGCAGGGCCTTGGCATCGGATGAAGTCGTGCCAGTGCCTGTGAATCCAGTAAGGCCGACGAACGGTTGCATTTCCCATGAGGGAGCCAGACATCTGCATCCCGTTTGTTTCGTTCATTCATGTAACAGAACGGGGTAGATACCTACCATGTCCGAGGATGCTAGAAGCTGGGCAGGCAAGATAAGGGCACTCACGGTTTTAGTGTAGAGGAGACTGGTTATCAAATAACTATATTAACGTATCTGTAGACAGCCACTTACTGCACACTTACTAGTACTGCCCGTGCCTCGGGCACTCGGCAAAGCTCTGGAGGTACAGAGACACATGAGTGGAATATGTTTCCAACCCGGAAGGAGCTTGCAGTCTAGTCAGGGGAGTGGGTGCGTGCAAAGAGGATTGCACTCAGAGCCCACAGTAGAGGTGTTTTAGGCATCAGAGAATTTGATTCTAGGAACAGGGAATTCAGCCCTCTGGCTGCAGCCACTGCCGTGGGGAGTCCCTTGGCAAGGTGGGGGTGGGATTCCACTGGGAAGATGAGTCTCTAAGCCCATGGTGGCTTGGAGGAAGAAGCTCCCTGGAGCCCCTGGAGCCATGTCTGCCCAGAACAGCTGTCTCTGAAGCTTTAGTGTTTCTTGGATCATGGTTTCCATGACTTTGAGGGTCTTCTGGTTGGTTTGGGTCACATTTGCTGTGTGAGAAGTATGCTGCTGGACACAGTGACTTGGCTCTTTTACCGTGGTCTCCCTGACCCCACGGTAAAACGTGCCTGGCTGCCCCCCGCCCCCCAGCAGGAAGGTCCCTGGCCTGTCCAATGTGCTGTGCGGCTGTGGAGCAGGCTTTCTAGGACTGAGAACCTTGAATTCCCACCTGAGTTCTTAGGGGATCCCTGGATGGAGAACAAAGCTATGGCTGTGGGGCAGGCTGACAGCTTTCCTGGGAAGCCTTTGGCTTCCCCGACGTGGTGGCCACACCCCTAAGCTTTCATTTAACGTTGGGGGTGGTGATGAAGCAAAGGTTATCATTCATGTGTGTTTCATTCATGGGGTAACCGCTCAATGAGCTCCCTCCTTTGTCAGTGTGGTGTGGTGTGGCCGGTCACTAGAACCTGAGCTACTGCTCAGACATTACCGAGTTCTGTGCCCGGTACTCTGCTGACCACACAGAGGTGAGCAACATGGTCAGCTCAGAGGCTGTTTGCTGGGGTTCTGTTTTATTTGTGAGCGGTCAGGGTGGCTCCTGTGGGGAAGTGAGTTTGCTGTCCTGCAGCTCTGAGCAAGGGAGAGGACTGGGTGGGGGCTTCCTGGAGCAGCGGCACAGCTGTGTGCGGTGGGCAGGCAGGACAGGTGGTGCAGGGCAGCCAGGGGAAGCCTTCCTCTGTTGGGTGGAAAATGTGACTCACATCTCCGGGAACCAGAAAAGGAAAGTTCCCAGAGAGGCATGTCTGGGGAGGCTGCAGAAAATGTCACCCCACTTTGTGTTCTTGTGATGGCGGCTCTGAGGGGATCGTGTGTCCTAAAGGAAGCTCCAGAAGAGACTGCGAGAGTGGCTTTGACAGCAAATGGGGAGATGCAGGCTAAGGTTAAATACTAACCTGGGGGATAGTGTCCATCGGGATGGTTCTCACGTGGTTGGTCTTTCTCCAGGGCAGCGTCGGTTCGACATGCAGCCAATGTGGGTGGGGAGAGGAGTGAGTGGAGTGTGAGTGACACATTCTCAGCCTGGCCCTGCTGCTGGTTTGCTGTGGAGGCTCCAGCAGGTTACTCATTTCGGGCCTTTGGTTTCTCTATCTGGAAAACTAGGGTGTTGGGGGAGGAGTTTGCATCCCATGAGCTCACAGTCTGTTCCAGGTGGGTGTGTGGCGCTGAAGCACAGCGTGCATTCGGCCAGAGTCAGGGAGATGGGCCTGAGCTCGGAACAGGAGGGTGGTGGTGTGGCCTGTCCTGGGAGCCCTCTGCCAGGTGGGTTGGGGGGAAGGGGGGGAGGAGATGAGACTGCCCCCTGTTGTCCATGTGCACAGCCACCGTGTTCCCTCCATCTCGGGAGGTGCCCTAGAGATGACCTGCTGCCAGGAGTGAAGTTAGAATGTCTTCACAGCATCCCCTTGTTCATCGGTGGTTCTGTGTTGCTGGCCCCTGCTAGGCGGCCATATTCTGTCCGGGAGTGGCTGAAATAAAGGCCGCACGTTGACTTTATTCTTCTAGCTTTATTCCAAGCTTCTCTAAATTCATTCTAGGACGCTTTACATTTCTTTGCCTTCTGTGACCACCTCCCCAAAACATGTCCCCATTTTGCGACATTGCGTCAGCCAGGACTCCAGTTCCAAGGAACAAAAACCAGCCTGAGCTGACGTAAGCACAAAAGGAAGGGAGTTTTATTGGGAGGACCCCGGGCCGTCTCCTGGAGCCCAGGGTCATGGGTACAGCAGTTACCAGGAAGGAAGGGCCGGCCCTTGCCTGGGAGAGCTGGTGAGGAAGCCAGGCTCTCCCTCCCCTGGCTCTGCACCAGCCCGGATCTCTGCTGCTCACCCACCTAGCCAGGTTGGCACAGCCATCCCATGGCTCCTGAGACCAATCTCAGTCTCCTACTGAGCCTCGCTTAGTAGCTGGCCCCGTGCCTGGGTCAGATTTCCAGCTTGGCCTACAGGGCAAGGTCACTTTGGCCACGGCTATCTTAGCCCTGCCTTGTGGATGGAGGTCAGGAGGTGGGGAGAACATGGGCTCAGCATTAAAAAGACCCTTCGGAAGGTAGGCTTCAAGCTGCAGGCTGTCCTCCATGGGCAGCATGACCAGCCCCTGAAGGGCAGGACTCCCCTGTCACCACGGGCTTGGCCCCCAACCCCTCACCTCAGGTGGTCCTCCAACCCCTTTGCAGCTGCTCCTCTTCCTTTCTCACACGTGGAGAAATGGAGGCTAGAGGGGTGCGGCTACTGCCTGATGAGTGGAGGGCTGGCATTCACTGCAGGTCTACTTGGCCTCTGAGCCTTGTTCTCGTGGCGCCATTTTTGCCCATACCGGGATGGGTTGCACTCACTCCATCCCCATTGCTGATGTGTTGAGCTAATAAATGAAACTCCCTACTTTTCCTTAACATGCTCCTGCTAAGCCACATCTTCCCCCATCTTGGATGTGAGTAATTTCATGTTAGATCCAAGCACGTCCTGGCTCATCCTTGTAGGTCCAGATCTTTATCACAGAACGTGTTTTTCACTCCTGTTCATTTCCCATCATGGGAAGGTTTGCTGTGCAAGCTTTTCGTATCTTTATCCTGGCTACTGGTTGAAATATTTAAAGGGAAGGCCAGGGGTGGACGAGCCCTGATCCCCCTCACACTGACATTGCCCTCCCCCCTGGGCCCTCTGGGCGGCCCTTCAACCAGCTGTCTTCCAGTTGTCTTGCAACTCAGGGCACATCCTTCTCCATCTTGTCTTCTGCACTGTCAGGAGAGGTCTTTCCTGGCTGGAACCTTAGGCGGCTATTTGATTCACAGACCTTCTCTGTCCTGGATACCAGGCCAAGGTCTGGGCATCCAGAAACGCTTCCTGGTCCTTGCTCTCAAGTGTGCCTGGGCTAGAGGAGCCAGGTGCCGGTGTCTTCTGGGTGCACTTACAAGGGGTGATTGACTTGCTGAACGTGCAGGTGGCCATAAAAGTCTTCACAGAGAGGATAGGTGAATGAGGTTTTAAAGGATGAGCAGAGTTTACCAGGCAGACAGTATTGATGTTCTTGGGGCAGGGGAGAGTGTCGGCAGAGCAGAGGGGGTGAGGGGTGGGATACATCCTGTATTTCTGCCTCCGTCGTGATTTGTGTGGTCATAGTAGAAACCGACTGGAGCTGTCTCTAGCTTAAGCAGAAACCGGGAGTATGTCGGAAGGGTCCTGGGATGGCTTAGAGCACCCGGAGGGGTACAGGGCACACCGTGAGAGAGGCAGGGACTGGGCTGCTCTGGGGACTTGACTGGAGGGGCTGTGAAGGCTTCTCACATACCCACCGAGGCCCCGCTCACTGAATTTGCTGTGGTTTAGCAGGTTCTCTTCAGTTTTGAAGTCAGAGGCAGCAGACAGGCTGGGCTTCACTTTGTCTCTCATCAGGAAGGGCTGCGGGACACGCTCACGGCAGAGGAGGGGAGGGTGCTGACAAGGGCCTTGCGCGGAGGAGCCGCGTTCCCTGCAGGCAGGATGGGTGCCTGTCCACGGTGGCGGAGGGACACGGAGACGCGTCTTCCCTCGCAGCTGCGCCGCGTGTGGAAGGACTGGGGTCCCGGCTGGGGCGAGCAAGCGATGCCACTCCCTGTCTGCCTGCCGAAGCCGCAGCTGACCCCAGCCTCCTCTTCTCCCCAGAATCGGCCTTCGGTGATCACGTGCGCCTCGGCCAGCACCCGCAACTGTAACCTCTCGCACTGCCCCATTGCGCACAGCGGCTGCGTGGCGGCCGGGCCAGCCAGCTACCGGAGGGCCCCGAGCTGTAAGTCACCCTGTGTGTGGGGCGGGAGGCAGCCGGGCGGGGGCTCGGGCTTCCTCGTTGGGTAGGATTCAAGTGCAGTGTTTGCAGTTCGGCATCGTGCCGTGGACGGAACAACTAGCCCCTGGAGCTTGTTTTATAGAGGTCGGAAAAAGTGTGGGTTGTTTTTGAGCCCACAGGCACCCAGCATTGTGTCTGGCTTGAGTGGGACAGAGGGAAGAAACCTCCAGGATCCCGCTGTAGTGGGACAAGATCTACAATTACTTAAGACCACGCACTCTCTCTCTGAACTCACACCTAGTCCAGGGTGGCACGTTGCTGTGTTCAGAGAAGCGACCTGCCCAAATGCCCAGCTAGGGCGGGTGGAGACGGGCCCTCTGTCCCCAGAGCCCTGACCAACTGCTGTCCTACCCCCCAACAGCCACCACCACCTGTGATCCCGTGGTGGAGGAGCACTTCCGCAGGAGCCTGGGCAAGAACTACAAGGAGCCCGAGCCGGCGCCCAACTCGGTGTCCATCACGGGCTCCGTGGACGACCACTTTGCCAAAGCCCTGGGTGATACGTGGCTTCAGATCAAGGCGGCCAAGGATGGCGCATCCAGCAGCCCCGAGTCAGCCTCGCGCAGGGGCCAGCCCTCCAGCCCCTCGGCGCACATGGTCAGCCACAGTCACTCTCCCTCCGTGGTCTCGTGAAGGGAGCACCACCCTTGAACAAGATGTCAATCTGCATGGTTTGCCTGAGCTTTGAACAGTCAGTGCTTAAAACACAGAAAAAAAAAAAAAAAATTTGTGGGGGGTGGGGTAGGGGGAAGGGTAGGGAAGGGATGGTTTATTCGCAAAAACCATGTCGTTGGGATTTTTGTTCTGTTTTGTACTTGCTTGGTATTCGTACCTGGGGGCCCTCCGACACGAGAGCAGGAGCTGCACGTGGAGCATCCGATGTAGCGTCCTACCTTCCTGCCTCAGTTACCAAAGAGACCTCTGATGCAGGTCCGCTGCCCTGACGGGGGCCAGGACTCCACGGCGCACGCTTTCTCAGTCACAGGCCATGACGTTGGTGACTCAAATGCTTTGTGCTTTTTATTTGCTTCTCGAGACCAGGGTGTGTGTGGCTTAGCTTCCATTGCGTGTTTGGTCCGGCCCGTGCGTGCGTGCGCGCACGTCTACTTGAAGAGAACAGAGAACTGTCGCGTCTGATTTGCACTATTGGAGGAGGGCTAAAGTTGCCTGCCTGACAACTTTATGTGAGATGCTAGTACTCTGAGGGCAAACTGCTGAAAAACAAAGGGTTTAAGGATGACATTTCTGACCATTTGTGTTTTTGTTTTTTTTTTTTTGTTTGTTTGTTTTGTTTTAATTTAGACAAAACAGCTTTGGAAGGGGAAGTCTCATACAGGTTATAGGTCTTTCTCTCTAGATTTCAGGTGCTCGCAACTGGACTGCAGACTCTACCAATCACGGGCATTTTTACCTTTCCTAAACACTGCAGTTTGTTAGACTAGAGCTGAGGTTGGACGATTCTATAGTGCTTTCAACGTGATGCATGTTTTAATGGAGAAAAATAGCTGGTTTCTATTAATTGTATAGATAGTAAACAAGAACCTTAATACTTACTAGCTTCTTTTCAGAATTAGTTTATTTTTGTCAGTTACAGTCCTAGATATACTTACTGCTGGTACAGTTGTACTCTGAGATTTGTGTTTGGTCGTCACACTACTCCTGAGCAGCGCGGGGCCGCCCGGCCCTGGAGACGGGCAGTCGAGTCGTTGGTCAGCCGTGGTGCAGGATGCTGGAGTTTTTGCTGCCGGCTGACATTTATTTTTTGCATCCCTGTCTGCTTATTACTAGTGCCCAGGGGAGTTGGGATTTGTGTCTTCCAACTTCCCTCCATGCAGAAACCGTTCCCTTTCAACCCTTTTGGCTGAACAGCAGATTACTGACAATCTGTGATATGGTATTTTGTGTGCTTCCTCGTACGCTGGGGCCAAGGCAGTATACATTCCTCTGACTTTATACAGTTATTACTGCATTTATTATTGTTTGCTATAGTAATAGCTACTAACTAGAAATTAGGCAAAGAAGAAAGCATGACGGACACAGCTGTGGATGTTCAACAGCTGCTCCTCTTTTTTGTGTTAAACGTACATTTCTATTCTCCCCACCCCTCCACCGTGCGACATTCCAGCCTCACCCACCAGAGGGCTTAAGACACCTGCCCTGGTGACACAGGCGTGGCCGCCTCCCCTCCCCACCGTGAGGCACCGTGGACTCTCGGGAGCCCTCCAGGCTGGTTTTCAGTGTAAGAAAAATACAAGTTAGCTGGTTAATTTTGAAAATGGTCACTGGGAAATAAAGGTCAGTGGATTGGCTCTTGCTGTGGTCACAGGGTGGCCGCAGGTCTTTCAAAAGGCGAAAGAAAAGCCCTTCTCCTCTTGCCCCTGCACACATTTCACTCCCACTTAACTGGGCTTCCAGGCTTTCGCATTCAGGCCCCTATATTTTCTGTAGGAAGAAATCAGTGAGAACACTTTTTTTATATAGGTAACTTTAAGACCATCATTACGCTGTGCGTAAAGAATGTACAGAGAAATTTGTAGGTATTTTTTGAAGAACAATTAATTTGTTAATGATATGTAGCTATTTAATTTTCCCCTTTCCTATTGTAATCATTTTTTTTTTTTTGGTTTGGAAAAAAAAGTTGATCTTTTTTTTTTTTTTGTCGTAGATTTGTCTGTAAAAGTGCAGGAACACAGTTATTCTATGAGAACACTGCATCTGCCTTAATAGCCACTAGTTTGTTATTGCTACAGGCTACTGAGCGTTCACAGGAAAACAACCCCACTGCTGGTGGGCTCTGTGAAGAGCAGGCTCCTGGGACAGCCATCTAGTCTGTCCCCAAGCGAGGCCGTTGCTTTGGGAGGAACGGCCCCGGGGCGCTGGCCTATCTGGGATAGGTGGTACCCTGGAGGGGCACCGGCAAGTGGGGAAGCAGAAAACCAAACATTTCACTGGGAAAGGACACACTCCCTGGCCTCGGGAGGAGCACAGTGAGTTCTTCACAGAGCCACGCCGTTGCAGTGAGTTCTGACCGTTCTCTCCATGTTTGTAAATCTGTAATATACCATTCTCTGTGGCCTGTTTTCCTGGAAGAAAAAAAAAAGGTTTGGCAGGCCATCTTTTTTTTTGTACTTAAAAGTAGCCTTAAGAACAATAATAAAGTGCTCTTAAACCACAGGCTGTGTGTGTGACCCGCGGGCCCCGGGGAGGGCTCAGTGGCCCTGCACCAACAGATCCCACACAGGCTGGAACACTGCTGACCACCTGGCCTGCAGAATCCCCACTCTTGTAAGAGCCAGCCTCAGACTCCACTCTAGCCTGGGTCCTGGGCCTGATACAGTAGAGGGCACCCCTGGGTGGGGCAGGCGTCCCCCTCACTTGGCTGCAGGAGAGCGGGCTTGGGTGCCAAGGCCTCCTCTCTGGGGCAGGAGGGGCACCTGCCCAGGCAGCAGTGGCAACTTCTTTCTTCCCCTGAGCAGGGACGGACAGATGCTCTGCCCACACATGAGGACAGGCCAAGCAGCGGAGGAGCCGTCTGGGTTGCTGTCTGTCCATACTGGAGTTCTGGGTTCACTGGGACGAGTGTGGGCCCTTCTGTTCCACATGGAGGTCAGCTCTCCTGCCCTCCCTCTCCAGCAGACCAGGCTGACAGAGCTCACAGGCACATCAGCCCTCGCTGGTGCCCACAGGCCCCTCTCTGGGGTTTGCATCGTGGCCCAGGGACCCTGGTGCTGCCCCCACAGTGGCTGCCGGAAGGAGCTGGTTTCTCATTTCCCCATTGGCTGTGTGTAGGGCTGACTTCTTCCCTGTCCTCATTGCTGCCCCAGCCGGGGCCAAGGTAGGAAGGATCCTGGGAGTTTTCACTATCAAACACTTGACCAGAAGAAGAAGAAGAAGAAGAAAAAAGAACTCGTGGAGGGAACCAAGTCCAAGATCAGTGGCAATGCCAAAGCCAAGGTTATTATTTAGCTCAGAACTGGCGGGATCATGAATCAGGAGAAATGGAGAACCCCAGAAGCTCCTGGGCAGTGGAGAGGGGGCCCTGGTCCTCAAGGTATGCAGAGGAGGGGACCAGAAAGATGGGAGGGGCGCAGGGCCCACAGTCACCTATCCTGGAGGTGGCAGTCGCATTCGGGCAACAGAGAAGTCCTCCACAGGCAGCCAGGGAGAAGCCAGCCACACGAGGGTGGGCCGCATCAGACCGTCTCATCGTCGCTCATGTCCCAGATCTGTGTAGAGAAGGGGAGACGTTCAGTGTTCAGCCGGCCGGTGGTGCCCGCTGATGTGGGCTCAAACCTGCGCTGGGTGATGACAAGAATGATGGCTCCCACCTGCAGATGACTCACTGCACGCCTCAAGATACCCTTGGCACTAAGGACAGACACCCTATTTCTTGTATAATGAGAGCAAATCCCAGAGAAGGGAGGTCATTTACCTGAGGCCTCACTGCTGAGTGAGTGAACCAGTGGCTAGCCTGGGGGCGGGGGTGCTGAGATTTGAACGGGGAGCGTGAACACCCCTCACCTCCACCATCCACCGCACAGCAGCCATCCCTGCCCCGACCGGCCCCGCTGCCTCGTTTCTGCAGCACCGACCACCATCCCAAATCATCCTCTCCAACCACCTCGCTGCGCACTGTCTGCCCTCACTGAGCGCAGGATCTCTGGCTCGTGCGCTTGCTCTGAGGGGGCCCAGCCTGCCTGCGCACACACTTCCCACCGTGGCAGGTTCCCACTCTTGGGCGGCATGTCAGCTGCGGTCCAGGTGCCAAATGCACTACAGATGGCACACGTGGACAAGCACCGAAGAGCTGTCTGTCCCTTGTAAGCTCTCTGCCCACCAGCCCCAGGGGAGACAGCCAGATCCTCTCTCTGTCCCTCCTTGTGTGTCTCTGGTGAGCCCCAAACTTCTGGGGCCAACCTTCATGGGGACAGCGGGGCTTCCTCAGCCGTGCTGCTGTGAGACGAAGGAGCAGGCCTGGAGGCCCGTCTAGCTGTCCCCCAGAGGTCTGGCTCTTTTGCTGCAGCTATCTGCAGGAATCCCTGGGAGGGAGCCCGAGGCCAGCACGGAGGCCCCCCCAGGGCTCCTCACACCCTGGGATCCCTGGGGGGGCTGGTCCCTGAACTTATGCCTCCAGACTTTCAAAATTCCTAGAATTGGTTGCAAAAGGCCACCTCAACCCTAGCAGAGCTGAGAAGGAACATCATGTTTACACGAGGCTGGCCCAGGGAGATGGGGAGGCCCGGCCAAGGTAAATATCAACACCAGCTTGGCTTTCAAAGTCAAGGATGTGGAAAATAAATACAGAGAGAAGGAAATTTCCTTTATCCTGAGGTCCCAGTTGCCTGGGCCGAGCGCTGGTGGTGGCTGTGCCTCTCACACCCATCCCCCTTTCTACATACACCCTACTGTCCTGAGATACCAAGATGGGATGCGCAAGCCAAGATCCGGATGCCGGCAGGAGCAGGGACGGGTGGGGAGGAGCTCGGTCTGGGGTCCGGCCACCTGAAAGAGGCCAGGCAGGCCCTGCCTTTCTCTGGGTCTAGCTCCCCACCCAGCAGATCCACAGTACGACTTGAAATAGACTCTGGGGCCTGGGCCCTCGATGGGATTTGGTGGTGGTGGGGGCTGGGGGTGGCTGCATCTCGAACCAAGGGTGCACTCAGGAGCCCACGTTTGTGATAATCCTCTGGTTCAGACCCCCTGACTGGGAAACCAGCCACCAGAGGGTTCGCTGGTGAGGTTCATCCATTCTTTTCACTCAGTCATTCAATAAACATGTTTGTGGAGCCCCTTCCTGTGCTACAGCTGCATAGACCTGGTGCAAATACTCCCTCCTCCACTCCTCACAATAGCCTGGGAGGTGTGGATGGAAACACATTCAGGGAGGTAAGACGGCTTGCCCTGGATTACACAGACAGCAAGGTGTGGAGCTGGGAGCACAGGTGTGTGGGAAGAAGTATGTGAACAACCGGGGCTGCCCAGGGCAGGCCGCACAGAGGAAGGGGCCATGGCCTGTGGGCTGTAGCCTGCCAGAGGTGGGAGAGATGCCAACCAGGGCCTGGGAGGTCTGTGTCAACAGGCAGTGCCCTCTGTGAATAGATGGGGTTTCTCATAGGACACTGGGGGGCCAGGCCCAGGGTAGGGCTTTACGGGAAAGCAGGAGCTCCAGGGAGCCTCCATCCACTTTATCACCCGTTTGGTTGCATCTCAGCTATGGGGAAGGGTCCTCAGCACCCGGCCCTGCCTTTGCACACCGTGGTGGGGGAGGAGCAGGAGAGGTGCAGGCTCTGGCCCTGGCTCCTGGAGCCCCCAGGTGGTACAGGGCATCAAGTGAGGCGTCCAGAGGGCTTATGATGCCAGGACTCTCCAGAGGGGGGGCGGGGGGTAATGGGTTTTACATAACTGCTGGGGGATTTTCTAGGAGTTCCCTGGGCCTGAAGAGGGTTTCTCCACTAGGGTAGCCAGTCCTTTTCCCATCCTCTGGGCTCAGGAAAGCTTAACTGTAAGCTTCTAGAAACTTAAGGCTCCACAACCCATTACGATCTCACTTCTGGGTGGAATCTAAAAAAGCTGAACTCAGAGAACCAGAGAGCAGAAGGTTGGTTGCCAGGGGCTGGGGGGAAATGAGATGTGGGGCAAAGGGTACAAACTTTGCGTTATAAGAGGAGTAGGTTCTGGAGGTCCCGCATACAGAGCACGGCAACTACAGCGAAAAATACTTGAAACTGGCCGAGGGAATAGATCTTAAGTGTTCTCCACACACACACACACACACACACACCCCACAATAACCATGTGAGGTGATGGCTACAGTAGTTAACTTAATAGTGGCAATCATTTCATAATGTATATGAAATCACCACTTTGTAAAACCTAAATTTATACAATTTGTGTCAGTCACTGCTCGGTAAAGCTGGGGAGGAAAAAACAAACGACAGCGTCCTCTCACTCTAGAATAAGGACTCGAGAGTGGGGGCGCCGGGATCAGTCTGCTCCCCGCTGTGTCCTCAGCCTCCCTCACACACCTGGCATAGAAGGGGGCCCTGTGGATGTCCTCTTCAGGATGAATGAAGGTTGTATTAAACTGGCAAAGATTTAAAATGTGTTGATACTCAGTGCTGGCAAGGGAGTGGCAAAACACTTCCAGAAGGAATATAAATTGGTACCATATTTTTTAACAGAAGAGATCTGGCAATATATAATGCAAAGCTTTAACAACATTCAGGGGCGCCTGGGTGGCTCAGTCGGTTAAGCTCCCGACTCTTGATTTCAGCTCAGGTCACGATATGGTTTGTGGGTTCGAGCCCCGTGTTGGGCTCTGCGCTGTCAGCACGGAGCTTGGGATTCTCTCTCTCCATGTCTCTCTCTGCCCCTCCCCTGTTCATGCTCTCTCTCTGTCTCAAAATAAACATAAAAAAATAAAAATACACATACTCTAAGGAAGAGATAAATGATCTCCTTTTTGCAGATGATATTCAAGTACACCTAGAAAACCCAAGAAAATAAAAGCTAATATGAATAAAGACAATAAAGTGTTCAGTAAGAGAGCAAGGTATAAAGTTACCAACAACAAATTCTAGCCTCCATATATGCAAACAGTATCCAGTTGGCAAAGAGTGAGAGAGAAGAGCCCATTATAAGCGATGCAAGGGATCCAACTCGGAATGAACCTACACGAAATGTCTGACATCCACATGGAGAAAGCCCTCCCACACAGTCCTGCAGGGGTCCTCCCGAGAGTCTTATGGAAAGGAAACTGAAACGAATGGGGGAAATGTTCCTTGTTTGTGCACAGGGCGATTCAACAGCAATAAACATGTCAACTTCACCCAAGTTCATAGAGAGATTTACCACACTTTCAATTTTAAAAAATCAACAAGTATCTTTTCTGGAGCTAGACAAGCTGGTTCTAAGGTTTATGAGGAAAAACAAATAAGCAAGAGTATCTAGGAAAACCTTGGCAAAGACAAGCAACGAGGAGGTTCTGTATGTTCAAACATGTCATAAAGTCTCCAATTTAGAGAAGGTTACATCACCATGGGAACAGACAGATGGGCCAATGGAACAAAATGAGTCCAGAAACAACAGAACAGTATGTCCAAGTACATATGGAAATTTAGTATCTTAATGATAAAGGTCTGGGGAATATGATCTCAAATCACTACCAAAAGATGGACTTTTTAATAGAGGATATGGGGACAACCAGACAGTCATTTGCAAAAAGATAAAACTGGGGCGCCTGGGTGACTCAGTCGGTTAAGCATCTGACTCTTAGTTGCAGCTCAGGTCATGATCTCATGATTCTGCACTGACGGTGTGGAGCCTGCTTAGGAGTCTCTCTCTGCCTCTCCCCCTGCCCCCACCTCAAAATATATAAACTTAAAAAAAAAGATAAAACTGATTCCATGTCTCATTGTATACCAGAATCTACTCCAAATGGGACAGGTCTAAATGTACAACAGCAAAATCATACAAATACTAGAGGTACATGTGGGTAAGCTTCTTTATAACCTGGGAGTGGGGAGCCTATAGCTTAAAATCTTTAAGCAATAAAACAGATACACTGGATTATGTGAAAACACATGTGTGCAATTATACATAGAAAAATCATTCTATGCAAAGTTGAAAAGACAACCAAGTGGGAGAAAACACTGCATAAAGGGCTAATCTCCCTAAAATACAAATAGCTCTTAAAAATGAAGAAGAGAAGGGGCGCCTGGGTGGCTTGGTTGGTTAAGTGACTGACTTCAGCTCGGGTCATGATCTTGTGGTCTGTGGGTTCAATCCTCACGTCAGGCTCTGTACTGACAGCTGAGAGCCTGGAGCCTGCTTCAGATTCTGTATCTCCCTCTCTCACTGCCCCTCCCCTGCTCATGCTCCCTGTCTCAAAAATAAATAAAACATTTAAAAAAAATAAAAATAATCAAGATGAGAAAGACCAATAAACTTATTCTTTTCTTTTTTTTTTTTTAACGTTTATTCATTTTTGAGAGAGACAGAGCTTGAGTGGGGGAGGAGCAGAAAGAGCGGGAGACACAGAATCCGAAGCAGGCTCCGGGCTCTGAGCTCTCGGCACAAAGCTCTATGTGGGACCTCGAACCCATGAACCTTGAGATCATGACCTGAGCTGAAGTTGGCCCGACTGAGCCACCCAGGCGCCCCTTTTTAAAAAATGTTTTTATTATTCATTTTTGAGAGAGACAGAGCGAGAGTGGGGGAAGGGCAGAAAGAGAGGGACATATAGAATTTGAAGCAGGCTCCAGGCTCTGAGATGTCAGCACAGAACCTGAGGCAGGGCTCGAACCCACGAATCGCAAGATCATGACCTGAGCCCAAGTCGATGCTTAACTGACTGGGCCACCCAGGGGCCCCTAAGTTGATTCTTTCTTAAACAAACCAAGGACATTGGCAGGTCACAGAAAAAATGGAAAAGAGCCTTTAAACATAAGAAAAGGGGTTCAACTGCTCAGAATAAGAGAAATGCTAAAATTTCATAGGATACAAAAAATGCTAACCAGAAAGAATATTGAGTCTTCACAAAAATCAAAACTTCTCATCTTTATTCCACTAGAAAGAAAAATATCCATAGTGTATATAAAAAGGACTTGTAACCAGAATATATAAAGAACTCCTCCTGCTCAATAGTAGACAGGTAACCTGTTTTTTTTGTTTGTTTTGTTTTTTTCTTATGGGCAAAAGATGTGAATAGACACTTCACAATGAAGGAAATATAATGGCCAGTAAGAACCTGAAGAGGTGCTCAGCATCCTTAGTCCTCAGGGAAATGCAAACCAGAAAGAGGCACCACACTGTACCTTCTAGAACCGCCAAAATGAAACTAGGCCGGTAACAACAAAATTGTGTCAGGCTGTGGAGCAACAGGAAGTCTCGCACAGCTGCGGGCAGGGGCAGAAACTGGCAAAACCACTTGGGAGCAAGGTCTGGTGACTTGTACAGTGAAACATCCACACGATGCAGCCAGTCCACTCCTATGTACCCCAAAGGCACGAGAACACGTGTCCACAAAAAGACTGCTGCAAGTATGTTCACAGCAGCTCTATTCCTAATAGGCACAAACTGGAATCAACCCAGATGACTCTTGCCAGGCAAACAGAGAAACAAACAGAAGTACATCCATACAGTGGGTACTACTCACCCTCAAAGGAACAAACTACAAATGCACGCAAGCGACGCGTATGTATCTCAGAGTCATTATGTGGAGTCAAATAAGCCTCAAAGTTTGTCTCAAAGTTTGACCCAGCGGGCTTACTGTTAGGAGTCTGTCCTAAAGATACACCTCCACAAACACACAAGGACATGATTCGTTGCCCCATGGGTTGTTGGAAACAACCCAAGTGACCCTCAGTGGGGAACCAGTTAGCTGAGCCTTTCATTCGCTGCACGTGCCCCTCCCCCCATCAGGGACCACTGTGGCCCTGAAACACGGCAAGGAAGTTCAACGAACAGTAGGGTGCCATTTCCAGGATTTACTTAGCAAGAGAAAGACAAATGGGGGAAGAGATGGAAGAGGAAATATGAACAGTTTTATATTCTTTTATTTTTGCAAAAAATAAAAACACAAATGATAAACTGGAAATCCATTTTAATGGCTACTGATGGTGGGGGAATGGACGTGAGGCTGATCTGAGCATACTTTTAAAAAAATTTTTTTCTTAACGTTTATTCATTTTTGAGATGAGCATACCTTTGCACTGGAGCATCAGGTAAGTGTTTCTATATTCAAAATATTAAATCAAGAAGAAAAACAACTGAAAGCACAGCAAGCAGGACAAAACAACGGGTGCACTGGACTTCATCAAAATTTACAAAATGTGTGCTTCAAAGGACATTCTTAGGAAAGTGAAAATACAACCCACAGAAATGGGAGAAAATACGTGCAAATCATAGATCTGATAAGGGACTTGTTTCTAGACCATTTGCAACTCAGTAGCAAAAAGACAACCTAATTTATGAACAGGCAAAGGAGCTGAGTAGACATTTCTCCAAGAAAGACAAATGGCTCAGAAGAACATGAAAGATACTTGAACGTCATTAGTCATTAGGAAAATGCAAATCAGAACCACAAGGAGATGCCACGTCGTACCCACGAGGACGGCTTTCATCGAAAAGTCAGATAATAGGTGCTGGCGAGGATGTGGAGGAACTGGAATCCCCAGACGCTGCTAGGGAAAATGGAACATGGCGCAGCCGCTGTGGACAACAGTCTGGCTGTTCGATGCCCCAGCAATTCCACTGGTGGGTGTGTACCCAAGAGAACGGAAAACCTATGTCCACACAAAAACCTGTACACGAGCCTTCACAGCATTATTCGTAATAGTCCCAAAGTAGAAACAACACTGATGGCCACGAACTGACGCGTGGAGGTGTCGTCTGTCAGGACGGTGTAGTACCATCCGGCCAAACGCATGCCTGCGCTCAGTCTTCTCAGGAGCCCGAGTACAGTGCTGCGACCATTTACAAAACAGGCAACTGACCCAGAGGAAATGATGTAACTTGTCAAGGAGGCCGAGCTGGTAAGGGGGAGAACGGAGGCTGTTTCCACTTGATCTCACCACTTCCTTATTGTTAAACACAATTCTTTCTAAAAAAAACGATGAAGGACAGTCTCTGAACCTGCTTCCTGGACCGACCCTCTGTCATGCTGACACACAATGAGCGGCCCCCCTGGCCAACAGCACCCACAGGAACCATGGGGAAACCCAGGGTTCGCGACGGGCCAGGCCAGCCTCCAAACTGTCCCAGCTGCTGGGGTCCCCCCACCTGTCTTCTGCCCCCCTCCCCGGTCAGGAGGGGAGCCCCAGCTCCTACCCTGAGGCCTGTGCTGCTCCTGACTGGCCAAGGGCCTGGCCCCCGTGGTCACGGCCTGACAGAGCCTCTCTGTCCTCGTCCCCTGGCGGCCCCGCAGCGGGGGGAGGAGCTCTGGCTCTTCAAGCCAGTGTAGGCGTGAGGACAGCAGGGCTGGGGCCACTGCTATGAGTCAGGGGGACCTTCCAACATCGGGACTCATCATGAGAGGCCGGACAGAATGGGTAGCTGGACCGCACACGCCCAAAGGGCCCTAAGGTTTCACTTTTTCGCTCTCTCCAAATAAGACAGGCACATTTTCCTTAAAGCTGTCCATCATCCAATTCCAAACTTGGGTCCCCTTCTGGACCACACTGCCTGGAGCCTGCCATGAACCAAGGTTTTTCTTTTATAAACACTGTAATTACCCTGTGAATGGCACAATTATATTTGTGTGTGTGTGTTAACAGTGTTCATTTGTTAAATGTAAACATTTAAAATACACTACAGTTTCTGAAACCCGGTTTTGGCGTTTCTTTATTTTTTTAATGTAAATATGGAAATGTCCAGATCTCTCTGGGCCTCTGAGCAGCCCTGCTCCCCACACCTCCTCTCTGGGATCCTCACAGGTATGTGTCTTTCTGTGGGAAGGACAGAGACCAGGGTCTAGGCGGTGGCATTGGCCGGGGACCAGATGAGGACATCAGACTGGGCTTCCCAACAGACTTCCCGCCCAGGGTTCTGTCCACTTGGGAAAGAATGAAGCCTCCATCATGTTTCCAAATGCATCACACACATAACCATTCATTCATTCACTCATGTATAATCACCCACCAAAGAACATTCACTGGGTAGGCAGCACTAGGTGAAGGGTGAGGGATGTCCTTCATTTCTTGCCATCCAGGTGGTCAGTACATTTCTCTAAACTGTGGGAAACCAGTGGAGGGCATTAAGCCCCTTTTCATCTGAGGGATGGGGGTCTGGTTGTCTGTGAGCTCCTTCAGAGTACCTGTGAGGGACCATGGGGACCAGTGGAGGAGGAGGACAGCAGGCATCCAGAAGATAGCTCCAAAAAGATTTTGGAGGGCAGCCAGCCAGAGACACATGCCACTGGAGGGCCAAGCCAGGCAGGGCTGCCCAGGACAGGGAACCAATCATGGCCGAGACCCAGAGATAGGACAGGGATTGTAGGGCTCCCAGCAGATGGTGGACCTGCCCTTGGTCCCTGACATCCTAGGTCAGGTTCATGGACAGGAAGGGAGGGGAGGAGGTGGCCTGGCAGGGGGAGCAAAAAGTAGGGAGGAACAGATGGCAGACTGCAGGCCAGAGTCTGGCAAAACCCCTGCCCCACCCCACCACAGGGGCGTCCTGCAGGTCTTTGCCACAGCCCCCGGGGGAGATACCCTGACAGCCTGAGGAGGGAGGCAGGCTACTTCTGGGGTCACTCTGTAGACTCTGGATGCCCACCAGAGTACAGGATCTGTTGTCCTAAGGTGTCATTGCCCCCTGGTCGCTCCCCCTGGGTCTCCACAGTCCCTGAGTGCCATTCACAGGGAGAGTGCGATCCATAGTTGTTTCTGTGCCACCAGGCCTCATGCCCAGCCCTGTCCACCTCCACAAGCTCACCTCCCAGGACTCCTCACTCAATGCTTCCATCCACCTGAGTTTGAGAGCTTCTCCCTTGTGCTGGGTTCTCACACATGCTTCCCTTAGCCATGGAAGATCCTCCCCATGACCACCTTGCCTGGCTGGCTCCTGCCTGCGTATGGCTGCTGGTGTCTTCCCTGGTCACCCATCTGAAACAGCCTTCCTTCATTCTCTGGTGCAAACAGCCCATTTGGTTCCTCCGGTGCCCCTACCATAATCTGTCACTACATCCTAGTCTGTGCATCTGCCTGACTCCCTCTGGGAATGTGAACCACCTGAGGGTTGGGCCCAGACTGAGTTCAATGCTGTGCCTCCAGCTCTGGCACAGAGTCTGGCCCCATACACAGCCTTTGAATGAACAGTGATTTGGAACCTTCTGCTCTGTATATGATATCACAGTGGAGAAAGGAAAGAGGGACTTTTGATGAGAACGTAATACCCAAGAATCAAACAGTAAAGATAAGTGTTCCTCAGTCTAGATGGTTGCTGGGGACTCCAACAAGTCAATCCCTGCCCTCCAAACCCCAAAGGATGGTAGGGCAAGGCTGTGGGTAGGGCAAGGAGCCCACAGAGTAAGCAGGCAGCAGAGCCAACTTTCCAAGGGAGGCCCAGGCTCCAGACCACAGAGACCCTTATTGTCTTTCCTGGGCCCCACCATCAGGTCCCAAACCAGGCCAAGGCAATGCACAGTGGTGGCCATTTCTTGCTTCTAGATTCTAAGGGCCCCAGTGCAGGATGCTCTGTATGTAGTAGGAGGGGAGCCTCCCTAGATGGTGGGCCTTTCAGGCTATCCTGTGACCATGCCCAGCCCAGGTCTACTCCTGCAGTGTGGGCCTGGGGAGGGCCACCTGAGGTGCCACTGGGTAAAGGACCAGGTTCTGACTTCCCAGTTCTCAGATTCCCACCTGGAGCTCCATGGGGACGAGGGCCAACTCAGAAGTGACAGTAAGTCCAGAATGCGAGAGGACAGCCTGTGTGCCCCAGCATCCATGTCTGTACCATGAGATCTGAAAACTTCCAGATCCTTCTGCCTTTCTACTAAGGCAAGGGTAGCTGATGTGAACTGGCTAGGCCTGCTGGTATAAGCAGGTGATGGCCATAAGGGGCGAACAAGAGAGAAGAGAAAGGGCAGAGTCTGCACCAGGAAGTGTGGAGGAGATGGCTAGGGCCACCCTGGTGATCGAACACCCACACCCTGCAGGGGACTTCTAGGTGCCCTGTCTGTCACCAGCACCCAGGGTCCCTTGCTCACACTCCATCCACATACCCTTTTCACCCTCCTTCAGTGGAGATGAAATGATTCCTTCCCCATCCCATCCCCAGGGCTCTGCAATTTTTCTTATACATGACTGTTCTGGTACCTTCCTTTTTCCAGATGCCTGCTTGCTCTTCCAACCTTGGGCCCTAAACATTCACTACCTCCTCCAGCCTGGCCTCTCCTGGGCACCTAATTTGAGAGAGGGATTATGACCCAGCCCTTCTTCTCGTGGAAAACCCAGCCCCAAACTCAGCAGCCTCTCAGATACCAGGCAGCTGAGGGCTGCAGAAGGGAAGAGGCTGGGAGGTAGCTAAAACTCTTGGGGCAACTTCTGGCACAAGAGTCCTCTGGTGGAGACGTCACCAGCCTTCCCCATTTCCACCCCCACTGTTGCCAATGCAGGGCCCCAGTGTGCGCTGCCCTATGACCCATTGCTCCAGGGGTTCCCGAACAAGGTTAAGGTTTTACTAGAAAGAAAAAGTTGTGGCCAAGTCAGCTGGTAAGATGCAAATAATGAGTTATACAAAGCACGCTGGTGAGCCAATGGTGAGGGAAGACAAAGGAGAAAGGAAATGTTTCATGCTGGCGGCAGGATGGGGTGCCTCTCCCCCTGCGGTGGGGTGGGAAAGATGCCTCTGTCTGGCTGCACAACTGATCAAAGACACATCGAGAGAGGAGGCACGGCCTGGGCCTGTGCACACATGCGGCTTGCACGCTACCTTCGAGGGGCCTCTGTCCCCAATCCTCCCCCACGGCTCCCCCAGCAGAGATGCTCTGGGCTGCGAATGACAAGAGGGAGTCTGAAAAAGTGGCCTCCTATTTCAAAACCTAGATCCAGACAAAAAGACAGGCCAACACACCTGGCCCGCACTCAGAAGTGCTGGGGAGGCACTCAGCAGTTCCGAAGTTCGCTGGCCCGGGTACTGAGAAAACACAGCTTACACCTGAAACACCAAGACAGGGGACAGGACGCTCTGGGGAGGGATGCCCGGAAGGTGGTCCTCTTGAAGCACAGGAGGAAAGCAGCAGAGAACAGGCTGCCAAGAGCAGCTAGTAGGCCAGCGGGAGGAAAAAGAGAGAATAAGGTCAAGGTTGTGGCTCCCCTCCATCTGGTGAGGTACAGACCTCAGGTGACAATACCCAGTGGGTGGCAGGGAGGCTCCGTGACCATCCACCTGAGGAAGGGCTGATTGTTTCCACCTTCCAACCAGGGGCTTAGTGGGCCTCCGAGGCCAGAACAGAAGGATGCAGAGGGAGAAGGTATGTCTCATGGAGGACAGGAGTCTCAAGCCATCCCTTGGGGCAGAAGAGAGAAACCGGGATCCCTGTCATCACACCAGGGGAAACTGAGCGGGAGAGCTTGGCCTACGTACAGGATGAGTACTGGGCAGGCAATTAACATGTTTTCAAGCAAGTTCCAATGATACAAGAAAACTGTCAGAAACGTATACGTTAAAAGAGAAAACAAAACCTTGTGCTCCAATCACTTACACCCATGGTTACAAAAAAACCTAGAAGGAAAAAGCAAAACTGAACAATAACCTCCAAGGGGTGGGGTCATGGGTGCCAATTTTATTCTTTATTTTAGGTTTTTCTCTGACGCTCACATGCCTCTTTTGGGATCAGAAGACGATGTGGTATGGAGCTGGGTGAGGGTGAGGGTGCAGCCACCCCGTGCGGACCGTTGGAGCTGAGCCAGCGCACCGGCTACAGAAGTGCCCAGCCGCCCACGGGGCAGAGGCATCCCGCTGTTACTTTCTGCTCTCCCTCCCAAGAAGTGGCGAGAAACAAAATAAGAAACCTTGGGCCTGGGTGGAGATGCCGCCATTTTGACCATGGACTAGGACCCTGGAATTCCCAGCCCCCAGCACAGGCTGCCCAGTGTCTCCCCGTTTGATTAGTCTGGAAATGGGCCTTGGGACCCTGCTATATTTAGCACCCTCCCTCTGGATCTGTCCTTAAATGAGCACCAGTATCTGAGCACTCTAACGAGTGTTTGTTGCCTAAGGACGAGGGTGCGACTGAGGCCTGAGAGGGGTCAGTCGAGTCCAAGGACCGTGGGGAGCAGCCTGGGTTTTGGGCTCTCAACTCCTCATTACCAAGCAACATTCAAAGGCGAAGGCTCCAAAATAGCAGCGGCAGTCCCAGAGAAGGACTAACAACAGGGTGTGTGTTACGTGCTTCAGCTTCTCTACTTACTTTGGGGAGTAGTGTGGATTTATTTTGGGGACAGAGGGAAGGAAGGGGACGTGTAGGAGAAGGGCAGCCGGGCCCCAGGCTTGTTTGCTTTCTTCCCAGCTTCAAAACACATTTTTCAAATTAGGTGGTAAGAATACAGGGCAATTTCTGTGGCACCAACATACTTTCTTTCAAGATATGATTTATATGTTTGGCCCACATTTTAAATGAAATGGTTATTGAGATAAATGGCCGTGCTGGAGGCTGCAAAATGGTTTCCATTATGTAGTTCTTCTTTTCACTGCCTTAGAAAACTTTCTGAAAAGTGCCCCCTGTAAAAAGGCGGACACTTTGGCATCTTTGTTCTCTACCTCAAAGGCCTTCTGGGGTCAATACTGGAGAGAGGGAGAAGGGAAAGGAGAAAAGCGGGAGGGCTGAGAGCTCTAGAGTGAGGTGAGAACGGGGTATAAACATATAGAGCCTTCACTTGGTAAGAGAGAATTTTGAAACTTTAAATAATGCAAAGGCGGGTGACCTGGAATATCACGAGAGGGCCCTGATTCAGTCCCTGGCAGACATTCAAGACAATGTTTGGTATCCTTGCATGGAGCCCTGAGGGTGCTGCCTCTGGGCGCCACCAGCAGAGATCATGGGATGACACAGACACGGGCCCCTGACCTTATGTATAAAGCTGCAGGAATCAGATGGTGAGACACTGAAATAAAGACAGAGAAGAGGAGAGAGGCAGAAATAGACCCACACGTATATGGGGTCGACCAACTTTCAACAAAGGTGCCACAGTAATTCACTAAGGAAAAGAGAGTCTTTTCAACAAATGATGTGGGCATAATTAGATATCCATATGGAGAAAAACAAACCTCAATGCTTACTTCAAGCCATATACAGAAATTAACTTGAAATGAAACATGGAAGTATATGTAAAAGCTCAAAGTATAAGACTTGTAAAAAAAAAAAAGAACATAAAAAAATTAATGAGACTCTGGGGCAGGCAAAGAATTCTTAAGATACTACAAGTATGAACCATAAAAAAATGAAGAAACTCGACTTTGTTAAATAATCAGAACTTTTTCGTTCTTAAAGACATTAAGAAAATGAAAAGGCAAGCCAAAGATATGGGGAAGATATATGCAGTGCGTGTATCAGAAAAAGGACCTACGTCTGGAAAATATAAAGAACTCTTGCAACCCAATAATGAGGTAAATAACCCCATGGAAACTGTGGCAAAAGGTTTGAAAGAGACGTCACGAAAAGAAGACACACAGATGGCAGGCATCCACTGTCACCAGAGGACTGCCATCAAAACCACAAACTACCACCATATACCCAGCCACCCAGCCACCCAGCGACAAGGGAAGACCGCCGGGCCCTACGTTCTGACCAGGAGGCAGAGCAACCAGAACTCTCAGATGTTAGTGGCGGTAACAGCAAGCGGTGCAGCTACTTTACAAACCAGTTTGATAGTTTCTTAAGAGATCAAACTTATTTAAACCCATTTAAACCCAGCAATTCCAGTCCTAGGAAATCGCTTAAAAGAAATGAGAGTACGTTTCCACACAAAGACTTGTACATAAACACACACTGGAGCTTCATTTATGACAGTCCCAAAGTGGAAACAATCCAAATACTCATCAGTAAGTGAGTGAAGGAACAATTTGATATATTCATAAAATAGGATACTATTCGGCAGTAAAAAGGGACCAACTACTGAGACACAACAACAGGGATGGATCTCAACAATATGCTGGCCCAAAGAAGCCAGACAAAATAGGACTTAACATGGGATTCAAAAAAATAATCCAAAAATGTATATGGAACCACAAAAGACCCCAAACAGTCAAAGCAATCCTGAGAAAGAAGAACAGAGCTGGAAAGATCAAGCTTCCTGTGTTTGTTTGTTTGTTTTGTTTGTTTTTAGTTTTATTTATTTAAATAACTTCTACATCCAATGTGGGACTTGACCCTGAGGTCAAGAGCTGAATGCTCTTCTACTGAGCCAGCAGGTATCCCAACACCATGCTTCCTGACCTCAAATTATATTGCAAATCTATAGTAATTAAACCAGTATGGTACTGGCATAAAAAGAGAGACCTAGACCAACAGAATAGAACTGTGAACCCAGGAATAAACCCCCATTTTTTACAGTCAACTGATTTTTGCCAAGGGTGTCAACAACACTTAGTGGAGAGGGGTGCCTGGGTGGCTCAGTTGGTTGGGCATCCGACTTCAGCTCAGGTCATGATCTCACAGCTCATGAGTTTGAGCCCCACATTGGGCTCTGTGCTGACAGCTAAGCATAGCGCCTGCTTCAGATTCTGTGCCTTCATCTCTCTCTCTGCCCCTCCCCAGCTTGGGCGCGCTCGCTCTTGCTCTCTCTCTCTCTCTCTCTCTCAAAAATAAGTAAACATAAAAAAAAAAAAGAACACTTAGTGGGGAAAGGGAAGTCTCTTCAACAAACAGTGCTGAGAGAACTAGATCATCACATGCAAAACAATGAAGCTGGACCCCTATGTGACACTGCTCACAAAACTTAACTTGAATTGGATTAAAGACTTAAACACAAGACCTCCCACTGCAAAACTCCTGCAAGAAAACATAGGAAAGAAGCTCCTTGATGTTGGTCTTGGCAATGATTTTTTAAACATTTAAAAAAAAAAATTTTTTTTTTAATGTTTATTTATTTTTGAGACTGAGAGAGACAGAGCATGAGTGGGGGAGGGGCAGAGAGAGAGGGAGACACAGAATCGGAAGCAGGCTCCAGGCCCTGAGCCATCATCAGCCCAGAGCCCGACGCGGAGCTCGAACCCACAGACCGTGAGATCGTGACCCGAGCTGAAGTTGGACGCCCAACCGACTGAGCCACCCAGGCGCCCCTAAACATTTTTTAATGTTTTTATTTATTTTTGAGAGAGAGACAGAGAGACAGAGAGAGAGAGAGAGAGAGAGGCAGGCAGAGAGAGAGAGGGAGACACAGAATCCAAAGCAGGCTCCAGGCTCTGAGCTGTCAGCACAGAGCCTGATGCAGGGCTCAAACCTACAAACCGTGAGATCATGATCTGAGCTGAAGTCAGACGCTTAACTAACTGAGCCACCTAGGCGTCCTGGCAATGATTTTTTTTAGACACTACACAAAAAGCACAAAAGTGGCAAAAGCAAAATTCAACAAGTAGAACCAGAAAGCTTCTGCAAGACAAACCCACCAAAACACAATAACCACCACCACCACCCATAAAATGAAAAGGTAACCTATGGAATGGGAGAAAATGTCTGCAAACCATGTATAAGTTAAGAGGTTAATATCCAAAATACATAAAGAACACATACAACTCAATAACAAAAAAAGAAAATAAACAATCTGATGACAAAATGGACAGAGGAACTAAGTAGACATTTTTCCAAAGAAGACACCTAAATGGCTAACGGGTCCATGAAAGTGTGTTCAGTATCACTAACCATAAGGTAAATGCAAATTGGAATGAGATATCACCTCACACCCGTTAGGACAACTATTGTCAGGAAGGTAAGAGAAGTTTTGGTGAGGATGTAGAGAAAAGAGTAGGTTCCCACCTACACTGCTGGTGGGAACTGGTTCAGCCACTATGGAAAACAGTAGGAAGACTCCTTTAAAAATTAAAAATAGGACCACTATATGATCCAGCAATTCCACTCCTGGGTATATATCCAAAGGGCATGAAAACATGACATCAAAGAGACTGATGCACCCACCCCCATGTTCCCTGTGATATCATTCACAATAGCCAAGCTATGGAAACAATCTAAGTGTCCGTCAACAGATGAATGGATAAAGAAGATGTGTTATATAAACACAATCGAATTATTATTCAGCCATGAGAAAAAGGAAATCCTGCCATTTGTGACAACATGGATGGTCCTTGAGGGCATTACTCGAAGTGAGATACATCAGAGAAATACAAACACTGTACGAGACCCAGGATATGTGGAATCTAAAAGAGGTGAACTCATAAGCAGAGAATAGAATGGTGGTTACCAGGAACTAGGGATGGTGGTGAGAAAATTCGGGAAACGTGGTTTAAGGGTACAAACTGGCCACCAGTAGATGAGTAAGTCTAGAGATCTAATGCACAGCAGAGTGATTAGAGTCAACAACACTTTATTATATACATCAAGGCTGCTATGAGACTAGATCTTAATTTTTCCCACCACAGAAAAGAAGTAACTATAACTTGGTAGAGGGATTAGCCAACACTAACGTGGTAATCTGGCAATCACAATGCCATATATAAAAGTATCAGATCAACACTGGATACCTTAAACTTACACAGTGTTGTATGTGAATTATGTCGACAAAAATAAATTTAAAAAGTAAAAAAGAAAAAGAAAACACAAAATATAGTTCCATTTGTACAGAACCTTGGAAAATACAAATGGAATCTGTAATGATGGAAAGCAGGCCCTTGGTTGTCTGGGGCTGGGTGTGATCTGACTATATAGGGCCTCAGGGAAAGTTTTACCTTTTGGGGTGATGGAAATTGTCCCTATTTTGCTTGTGGTGGTGGTTATACACAGGTGTGTAAGTTTGTCAAAACTCATAGAAATGTACACATTTACATTCGTGAATTACACCTCAATAAATCTGATCTTTTAAAAATTCAGCAAAAAAAAAAAAATATTCAGCAAAAAAAGAAACATAGCTAAAAAGGGAGAGTTCACAGAACAGAAACACATAATTATAATAGTTTCCAAAAGTATAAAAGAGGAATACTGTCCTTTCTAAAATGGCAGAGGGTGGGCAATCCTAAAGACAGACCCCATTTCTACCCTTTTCTTACCAACACTGGCTCCCAAACATTTTATCTAGAAGTCTCATTTCCAATCGTTTTAGGCAGAACAGAATCATTATGATCTAGGGTTCCCATACTTCTTCAGCTAAATGGTCCTCCTCTCACCCTGCGTCCTGCATGGAACTCCCCTTTGGTCACCAAACAACACCAAATCACGTAGCCCAGGAGCTAAGAGCTTCTCAGACTCTGAAGTCAGACTTCCCGGACTATGTCCCTGCTCTGCCATTTACTTGCTGGCTGTGTGACCTTGGGCAACTTTCTTAATCTCTCTGTGCCTCCATTTTTCTCATCTGAAAAACAAAGCCCAAACTGTATCTTCCTTATGGGGCTGTTGTGACAATTAAAGGGAATACAAAGTGCTCAAATAGTGGCTGACAGGGTAGAGACAGGAGTGTGTACTGTTATTTGTTTCATATCAGTGAGCACACAACTTTACAACCTGAAGAAATGAATCTCTGTTCCTATCATTAATATTTATTGATAAGCTCTTCTAAGTTGTGAGTAATCCATTTCATATATAGCCCAATTAAAGTTTTTCATGCTGAAAATAACACAAAGCTATTTCCTCTTTTCTGTTGTCCCTTCAGGATGAGGGCATCTTAGATGTGATTTCTTCACGCACTCACTCAGGCACAAGAATTAGGAAGTATTGACTCTGCATCATATTAAAACAGAGAGGGCAGATGCCTTGGCCAGGTTCACATAGCTTGTATATAGCAGAGCTGAGGTTCAAACCCAGGTCTTTCTGGCTGCATGCCTTGTGTTCTCTTCTCCACTGCAGCTTCTGGCAAATAGGCCTATTTTGAGGCTCCATATGGATGTCCTACCAAAAGAACTATTCTTTGAAGGGCAGGCTCTGTGCTGGCCTTCAGAAAGGCCTTCCTCAAGCAGCTGACAGGTTACTGCTGAGGGGCCAGCATCACCCAGCCCACCCCCTAGGTTTTATCACTAACCCTAACACAACCCCCATGCTCTCTATGACAACAGGTCTCTAGAAATCCCAAGACCTTACCTCAGGTTCCCCTGACACTCAGGGATGCCAGAACTGGGCTGCAAGTTTCTCCTAGCTAGGTGGACAATAAAGGCCACCTGAAGTCACACACAATGCTGGCTCTGGCTCCACCATTCCTGGGCTCCTGCCATGTTCAGGGCCACAGCTTGGCTCGGTGGCATGGGGCGTGAAGGAAACAGCACCGGACCTGGGGCAAGGCTCTACCACTTACTAGCTCTGCGATCTCAGGCAAGGTTACTTAATCTCTGAGACCTGGCCTCTATCATCGACCTCACAAAGGTCACCAAGGGTAAATAAAATAATGACTGGAAAACACTAACCCTTAGGAAATCACACTGGCGGAATCTGGTCCAACTGTGCAGAGGCTGCGGGAACAAACAGCAGAGTGGGGAGTAAAAACACCGCTCAGCTACTAACGGATTCACAACAGACATTTGGTTTGCTTTATAATCTCCCTTTTGCTACATCCAGATCGTAGAGGGAAAATGGGGCCTGAGCCGTCAGGAGGAAAAACGGGAGCTCTTTATGGAGGGGTATCCATCCATTCAACCGTGCGTCCATTCAACAAACATTTATGGAACACCTGCTGCGTAGCAGGCACTGTGCGAGGCTCTGGGTGTTCAGTAGTGATGGGGACTGATAAGGAAAGCCCTCACTCTTGGAGGTCCCCACTTGTGTGAAGCCCACATTCTAATGCAGGCAAACAAGAGACTAACACACCACCAGACCCAAGAAAATGGCTTCAAGACATTTACGGACCGTGACGGAAAATAAACACAGAGTGAGAGGTAGAATAACAGAGGAACATTACTATAGACAGGGATTTTGAGTCGGGCCTCTAGGAGGTGACATTTAAGCCGAGATCTGAAAGATGGGAAGGAGTCAGCCCATTAAGGGGCGGAGGGAGGGCAGCTTTTCGTTGGACGGAACAGCAGGTACGGAGAAGCAGGCAGGAGAGGGCGTGGCTTGCCCCGAGGCTGACAGCAGTTCCTGCAGTCGGGGTTGGAAAAGCCCCAGGCAGACGCATGGCAAATCTGTCATCAGAGAGTCCGTGGTAAAGAGTCTGAGCTTATTCTATACCACTGAAGTGACAGGATCATGGTCAGTGCCAGGAGAAATGGAGAGCAGTGTGCATATCTGAAGTGTATTTTGGAGGGATGATCAACATTTTCATAAATAGTTATGATCAGAATCCTAAAATGTCAGAGCTACAAATGATCTTACATGTGTTTAGTCCCCACTGTTACAGAAGGGGAAACCGAGGCCCAGAGAGGGTACATGGCCTAAGCAAGATCATAAGCAGAGCTTAGGTCTACCAGGGTGGTCCTTGGCTCTCCTGGGTCAGGACCTCAGGCTCAGGCTAGGTGCACGCCTGTGGAAACAGAGGCGAGAGCATCCCCTCTCCGTGGACTCCCCCTTTTGGAGTGCACTCACACAAAAGTTTACTCTGAAAACAAGGGCAGTGACCTCAAAGGAACACAAACATCCTCCCTAGGTGTGCGTGAAACTCTGCACTTTGCTTGGGAAAAGGAAGTTTTGGCTTTCTTCCTCTGTAGTTCCGGCGAAGGTCCTGGGAAGGCACTGACCTATCCTGAAACCTAGGCTCCCTGGGCAGGATGGAACAAAAGGAGTCCGTGATGATGGTTGCTGCTGATGGAACAGGGCGGGCACGCTTCCTGGAGCCCACAGGGGGAGGGGCTGAGTGGGCCAGCTGAGGGCTACCCTCACTAAGTCGTTAAAGACGTTTCTTTTGCTACCTAATTTGTCCCAAATGAGCTATTTCAAACCCACTGAAGCCTCTCAGTTCCGCCCCAGTCCTGCTCCTGTGGGCCCTGGGGCAGCCCTTCCAAACTCTCCCTACTGGCTTGGCTGGCCCTAACCTGCTAAGTGGAGAAGGGAAATCTCTTATCTCCACTGGCCAGGTGTGAAGCCCCATCCTGAACCTGTGAATAGAGGCCCAGCCTGAGGCCAGGCCTGACAGTGGTTTGGCAGGGGGCTCTGTCCATCCCATATGGAACTGTTTTTTGCCCCTCTGAAGGTAAGGTAAGCTTTGGGGTTCATTTTCAGTGGGGTCAAAAAGCACTGATGTGTCTTACCAGGAGAGTGGGGGTACAAGGCCAGTGGGAGCCCTGGGTCCCGGAGAGTTCCAAAGGGCTCTGGAAGGCATGGCAGAGCACACTCCACTGCTCTCCCAGAAGCCAGAGCCTGGCATCATCCTGGGCTCCCCCAACCTCTGTGCCAAAGAGTCTGGACCTGGATATTTGAAAACTGATAGGTCCCAACCCTCCTCTGAAGAAGCCTGGACCTCAAATGCCATATCCACCCGAACAGCTGGTCCTCCCGTTGGGTTTACAGCCATCATCTCAGAGGGCCCCCCAGCAAGCCCATGAAGTCCCATCATCTCCTCCCCAAGCCTGTGAAAGGAGGCTTGCTGTGAACCTCCTCTTGTTATGCACATGCTCTTCTACCTGCTCTGGGAGGGGCTGATGCAGGAGACTTTCAGGCTGATAGAAGTTGGGGTTCCATGCTAGGGCCATGGGCACTGTGGTAAGTGTTACTAGGGACACAAAAGGACTAACAGAGGATGCCCCCATCCCAGGCAGCCTTCAGTCTGCCCAGAGAAAGATAAGGCACACCTTGGATAACATTAGACAAGGTTTCTGATAGATGAGCCCAGGGGAGTGGTCCTATCTAGAGGGAATATAGGGCTGGAAACTAAGCTGAGGCTCTGCATGGGATAGTCTCATTCTAGAACTTGAAGGATGGAACATTCCAGAAGGAATGCCAGCATGGCCAAGAGGGAGGCCTCTAAGCAAGGTATCCAAGGACGAAATCATTCTTCTGCCCTTTACAGAAGGCTTCCTGGAGCAGGTGAAAGTGAATGAGGGTGTGAACTGGTAGGAGAGTTGGACAATACAAGGAAACAAAGACACTGGGTGAGGAGGTTCAGGAAGAGGACTGAAGGCCAGCTGGAATGGAGGCCCCTGTCAGGAAGTAAGGAAAGGATAGGCACAGGAGACTTTTGGGGTAGGAGTCCCAAACTGGGAAAAGCATCTGGGCTGCCAGGTGGCTAAAGCCTGCTGAATCTACAGTGAGGTTGCTTGAGCTGAGCCACTGTGGGATGTGAGGGACACTAAGGAGGTCCCAAGGCAGCCAGGTATGTGATGGCAAGCAGTGACTGGGGCTCCATCCCCCAGGTGCTCCACAACACAGAAGACCGAGCCAGGAGAGAGCAGCTCCCCTCTGTGGGTTGAAGAACATTGGCTTTTGAGAGACGACGATCTACCGGGCATTGCTGGGTCATTCAGGGTGTGACTGCCAGGCCTGCTAACAAAGAGTGTGCAGCGGCTCCCTTAAGGACAGGACAGCAAATAGGAACCACAGTGTCCAGTCCCTGCCTGGCAGCACGTAGCCACCCAGCATGAAGGACAGTCATTCAGGAAGGGCTCTGTTGCCTTCCAAATTGCCTGGGCTTTGGGCAGAGGCCTTCTCCTCCTTGAGAGCGCTTAACCCCCAGGGCAACACAGGGCCTCTGTTCCAAGACAAAAAGCATGCTGAGGTGACACCAACCATGCCTTTCTTTACCTTGGCAATCTCATGCCCACACCTAAATATAGATGCTGGTGCAGAACATCTGCCCGCTGGCACAGAATTGGTAAAGTCCGACTTACAACAGAAGGGCACGGTGTTAAGACTCTAGAAGCTTTTCACTACGCGTTGTTAGGATCCCAAGTTCCTTTTTCGTTCAGATTGAACATCCTCAGCTACAGGTGAAGATGGCACGTGGCCTGGCGGTGGGGGACAGCCATGCAAACTGGACAGACATGCAGCTTCTCACCAGGAGGGAGGAAGAGGCATTGAGCCCCAGGTTCCCAGCCTGAGGCTTCCCTCTGGTCAGTACTTTTCCAGCCCAGACCGTTCACAGGTACCATAATTCTGGAGTCCTCCTTTGTGGCTACACATTTCTGATAGTGGGGAAACCTGGGCCTGAAGATACACTACAAGTTTTTAAAAATTGCCAAAACTTTGAAAGAGCTTAAAGTTTTAAGAGCAGAAAAGAAGGGGAGTTCAATTTCTTCATAAACACATTTTTTAAAAAAATCCACTTTATAAGCAATTCAGTGTTTCCTGCTTTTAGTTTCTTTCATTTTTCTCTTTTTATTGTTGTTGATAATCAGCAGGCACTAAGTTCAGAAGGCTGCGCTTTGGTTAACAAAGAACAAACGAACAGCCGTGGCTTCAAGAACCAAAATCCTTAAAGAATCAGTATTCTTTCCCATCTTTTCTCTCTTCTCAGAAAGCAGTTTTTTAATGACAGTTTTCAGTCTTTTCAGAAAAGAGTTTCTGCTTCAATGTATTTCTGTAATGGGTGACTATTTTCACAGAACGGGACTTCTCTCAGTGGCTCCAAACTACCCTGAGAAGGAGGTAAATCAAAGTTCACGCTGGAAACATCAAACCCAAGCAGAAGAATAACACAGATCAAGATCGTGGATGGTCCTAGCTCTTTAAAATCACACTTAAAAATCACTTTATCTTTCTTAATAAATTATTGCAAGCTGAACTAGGAAAAAAGTCACTCCAGAGAAGGTTTACAATATAAATAACCGCTAAGAGATCATTTTCTTTGTTTTCATTGGCATGTGTCCTGCTAAGTTTAAATGCACATGCACCATGATGATGAAAGGGGCTGGAAGAGTGGGGCTGGGGGAAGAGACTACTCCAGGCAGACCATGCCCCCAGGTGGCACTGGGGGTAGGGGGGCATGAGGTCAGGGACTCCTGGGGTACAGAGCCCTGAGCCTGCACCCTCCCTCTCTGCTCTGCACAAAGGCACCCCTCCAGGCTGTTCCTGTCTTGGGGCCCTTCCTCCAGCCCTCCTCTCTCAGGCTGGGGCGTGCTCCTCTTCTCCACCCTCCTGGGAAAGCCTCCAGCTTAGCACTTGGGTACCCAGCTGGTAGGCTAGGGGATGGCATACAGACAAATGAATAAAACTCAGGGCCTCTGTCAGAGCCCTTTTACTCTAATGACAACAAAGCTCATTTTTCCAGCTTGCTGGATACTGTGGTAAACACCACTCCTATGTTACCTACGTCCACTGTCACCCTATAGGGAGATGGTGCGATTGGTGACTTGGGGAGAGAGGCCTGTGTTCTCAACCACCTGTTCCATCTCCCTTCTGGGTACCTCCGACTCACCCTTCCAGACCCAGCCCTCTGCCCTCCTCCTCTCTTGGGCGGCCAGCACAGGGCACCTCTGGTTTACTAATTGCAGATGATGCGCTCCAGGCCAGGGGCTGCGCCCAAGCTTTGTGCCTGCAGAATCTCACTTAGAGCCAGTAACTGCTCAATAAATTATAAACCATGCATAAATCATAAGTCAGCCTCAACAAATGCTTGTGCAATGAAGGTATTAAAGAATAAGCCACATTCTACAAATTCTCTTCTCACCATTTTGAATCTCAAGCACCCTCATGGCAACACTGCCCCCCAACCAGTGTCTGCAGGCCTGCACACTGCCTAGCACCAGAGGCTTAGGGACGGACTCGGCTGTCTGTCGGCATGAAATACAATCTTTTCATTTCTAAGTCTTAACAAGTTGTCACTTTCTAAACAATGCTTCTGGGGAAAATCAAATAATTAGAATTTATGATTAAATTAAAACTGATTGATGGAATTGGATGCCAGCAAAGTGTTTACTTAGAACACAGCTTGGCATACAACAGGCACTCAATAAATGTTAGGTGCTGTTACGACTATTATTATTAGGCCTGTTTTAAGCTATTTAAGAAGCAAAATGCTCTGCAGTCAGGGTGAAAGCTGACACACAGATTTGTACACCATTTATTTGTTCCTTGGGCTTAAGGATGATTACAAAAGGGTGACACTCTTAGTGCCATCTGGCAAAGGCTTGGTGCAAGGGAGTGGGGTATCCCTGGGGGTAAGGTGTTTGCCTCCCCAGGCAGGTTTACATAGAGGCTGAGAGGTAAGTAACTGCCAAGCATGAAGTGACAGTGAAGTCCCCTTCTGTCCCCAGGTCCTCCCACCTCTCCAGCTTGTGGCTAGGACAGTAGGTCCTCACCCTGACACTCTTGCTCCCCACTTCCCCCAGGACCCTAGCACTGGCTGAGGACCATGCACAGTCCCTGCTCCCCCCTCCTCCCCCCGCGGGTGCCAGGCCTGGATTGGGACAAGTGGAGTGTAGTCTCGACTCTGTAACTTATTAAATGAGACCACTGGGCTGAGGGAGGTGAAGCTGGCTCTACCTTATTACACACTCCTATGGGGAGGGGACAGTCACCTGGTCACCACAGGGAGGAAGGCAGTCCTCATTTTAAAGAATAAAGCAAACGAGTACAGAGAATTGGAGAGAGAAAGATCATGGCTAAATGAAGGTCACCAGCCGAGGGAGGAGTCGGGAAGGCAAAGGAGGGGGCACATTTCATGATGAGGTCCAGGTTGGGTACTGGTTGGAAAGAATTTGGATTTTTCTTGCATTTCTGTTTCAGCTAAAGCAAATCATCACTTCCCACTTCAGCATCCAAGTTTCTCAGAAAACCAACCAAAGGAGTTCTGGAAGCAACTTGTGGGCCAAGGCATAGCCCAGGTCACCATGGCTCTTTACATTCAAAGGGTTGCACTTCCTTCAAAGTTTATCTTAGCGTGTTCAACATGGGCTGGCAACACTCTCAACAGAAGGAAGTGTCTGCAGACACACACCCAGGACTGTTGCTGTGGAGAACGTGTCACCGCTTGCAAGGCCTCACTCGCCCTGTGAGCTGCTCTGACAAACGGATTAATTGTTCAAAGCAGACGGTTTGTTTAGTCATGTCTGCTGAGGTGGGGAGGATGTTGCAATGCCTCTGCACCAGCTCGCTCTGCGTGGGTCATGCAGTCTGCACGCCTGCCTCTAACCCGACACCCTCCAGCCAGAGCGAGAGCATGGCCACAAATGCCAGTGACGCACCTGCTCCACTGCTTTCAAATTAAAAAGGAGTGAGTGTGAGAGAAAGGCTGTAGGCTCCTCCTCTCTCCTCAGTCACTGTGAGGGTAAGAACAGGGCAAAGAGCAGGGGAGAGAACCAGTGCCTGCAGGTGACAATGTCGCAGAGCCATATGTGCCCCAGCGCCCTCGGGGGGAGAAACAAACCCAGGCTGGCTTTTGACTGTCCCAGAACATGATCCTTGGGCTCTTAACTCCTAGTCCTTCCTTCCACTCCTTTCATGTGCCCTCTTATCCAGCTACACTGGACGGTTCCCGCTGTCACCTGCATGTACTATCCCTTGCTGTCAACCATGCTTTCCGGCAATATTTTTCTCACCAAAATGTCCCCCCAGGCCCACGTTTGCAACTCCTATCCCTTTTGCAGAAAGCCTTCTCCCACCTTTTTGGCCCCACTGACAACCCGACTGCTTATGTAGTTATGGGGGTTCAACAACATTCTATTTATGACTTCCCTTGTGTCCTTCAATTGTGACCTTACTCTTGTAATGTTGCTTTTAACTTAAAAAAAAAATTTTTTTTTAAATTTATTCCTTTTTGAAAGGCAGAGAGAGACAGAGCGTGAATGGGGGAGGGGCAGAGAGAGAGGGAGACACAGAAACAGAAGCAGGCTCCAGGCTCTGAGCTGTCAGCACAGAGCCCGAAACGGGGCTCGAACCCATGAACCGCAAGATCATGACCAAGCCGATGTTGGACGCTTAACCGACTGAGCCACCCAGGCACCCCAACTTTTAACTTTTGTTAAAAAGAAATAACAGATCTGAAATGGAGTCACCTGTACTAAGCCGCACTTCAGCAAACCAAGACCTATTACCCAACCCAAGCACAGTTACAACTTTCCCCTAAATGTGACTTTTAATCAGCATGAGGAGGTAATCTGCTGAGAGACCCCTCTGGTTCTCCTTAAGAGGGCATCCTTGCCTGAAACAATGCATTCTTTCCTAATAATTTCCTTTTTTTTCTGTTCCCTCTCTGCCTTTAAGAACCTTTCCTTTGCTGCAATTTAACGCAGTTCCTTTCTATTGCTAGATGGGAGTCTGCCCAATTCATGAATCATTCGATAAAGCCAATCAGATCTTTAAAATGTATTCATTTGCATTTTGGTTACTTTACATTTTCTAGGTATACTTTGCATTGTCCCTCCTATGGACATGATGTTATTAGACTGTGATGTCAGAGACCAGCCTTTCGTACTGTAGTCTTCTTAAGGTCTCTGATGGTGAATGGCACAAAAAAGGTACATGGCCATCTGGCTCGCTAGATATTAGTGATAATAAATGACTGACTCTAAGCCCTCTGAAGGCAGGAGAGAGGATTTATACTTCTGTAAGGTGTGTGCCATTGTGACTTTGATATACCTGGACACTTGAGCAGGGGCTGACACTTGCTGATTTAACAATAGCAGCTCAATAGATGCTGGTTGAAATGGACTCAACATTCTTGTGGGCTGAAAACAGGGTTCAGTATAGAAAACCTTCTCTTGTGAAACTAGAATGGCAAACAGAACCTTACTTCATTCATGTGTTTATTTTCTTTGCTGCATAGACTCCCGTGGTCCCCCAAATGCAAAGGTGATAGCAAGTCCACAAGTGAAACAGAAATGACTGCATGGGTGACCTTCAAGCAGCAGGCAAAGTGGGGAAGATTTAATGATTCAAACCAATAGGCATGGAAACAGGATAAATACCAAATCAGGTCCCTGTTGAATTTCTGCATAGATAAGGGTAATAAATCTTAAAGTAGGAAGGTAGTATACTGTTTCCAACGCAGTTAAAGTCTTTTCTAGGATACAAGTTTCTCAAACTTTGATATGTTTGCTTCTCAAAGTCCTTGGGGTCTACACAAATGTGCCTACAAGCACAGGCCTACAATGCCTGTGTTCCTTCCCACCCGATCCTGATACACACTGATAAATGTTGTGAGGCATTTGCATAATATGAAAAATAATCCAGTGTCACTGATAACCCAGGAGTTCCCAGGAATGTATATTCTTAACTATAGGAGATAATCACTTGGGGACAGGTAGAGGAGAATGATAGTATCTCAGGAATGCAAAGATAGTTCAACATTAAACAAACAAACAAACAAACAAAATATATACATATATATAGTATCTTAATATATACCATTCTACTCATTTTTATAAAAGGATAAAAAATTTAAACATCTTAATAGATCAGGAGAATATAACATTCTCTCACAATTTTAGCAAAATATCAAATCTGTAACAAAGGAAGATTCCTTAATCTAATAAAATCTACAATGAATATCATGAAAATGTTAAAACTTTAGAAGCATTCTCAGTAAAGTCAGGAACAGTTCAAGGAACATTCAAGGAATCCGCTATTAGTACTTTGATTCAACATATTTTGGATTAGCCTTAGCTAATGAAACAAAATAAGAAAAAGCAAGGGTGTATACGAATTGGATAAGAAGAGCCCAAACTATTGTTAACTGAAAAAAGATATGACAGTCTACATGGAAAATCTAAAAGGATTTTCAGAGGCACCCGGCTGGCTCGGTCAATGGAGCGTGCGACTCTTGATCTCGGGGTAGTGAGTTTGAGCCCCACGTTGGATGTAGAGGTTAGTTACAAATAAAATCTTTAAAAGTAAATAAATTAAAAAAAATAAAAGGGTTTTCAGACAAACTATGAAAACTAATGAGGTAAGTCAACAATGTTTTTGGACACATAGGCAATGTACAACAATAGTTCTGCTTATATATCAATAATAACCAATTTGAAAAATGTAACAGAAGGAATCAGAGGCATTATTGACAATCTCCTTGTTTAGAAGCTGGCAATTTAAAAACAAAGTCAAAATTCTACCATGGCAAGGATTTCTGAGGGAAGGTTACCGCCCAAGGTTACAGAATCTCATACTCTGCCTGTAAATTTGAAAAACAGAGCAGCAATCATCACATCTATATCAGCATAGCATTTTACAGTTTACTGAGTGCAATATTATTGTGTATACTAAGAAATGCACTGATAAAGGAAAGACGAGTAGAGTGGCTACCAAAAGAAATGGCATTTCTTTTCGGGGAGATGAAAATGTTCTAAAATTGATTGTGGTGATGTTTGCACAAGTCTGTAAAAATACTAAAAACTGTTCAAATGTATACTTCAGGCGGGTAAATTATATGATTGTGAATTATATCTCAATAAAGCTGGTACTAAAAAACAATAAATAAACCAAAAGACAAAACAAAACAAGAATTTCTCCAGGCAAACACATCTTAGAACTGACAGTAAAATGCCACCCACTTGGTAAATTTTTCCTAAAGGTATAAAACCTTTTTTTAAAAATTCTGCTTTAACCCTGTGAGAACCTTTGGAAATATAGTTAGGTCCCTTTAGGCTTTATTTTATGTTGGAGAAATTGAAATATAGAGCCTCACTTGGTTTGGGAAAGCTTCACGGAGAAAGTTGCTTGCCCTAGAAAGTTTTGGGGAATCTAAAGAAGAAAATAGTTCTGGAGGATAAAAGTAGACTGCTTAATAAAAGAAGGAAACACATGAGTGAGGTGATCAGGCTAGAAACTCCCTGAAGGCAAGAATTTTCTTTCCTCTGTGTCCTCAGTACCTAGTCAGAGTCTTGGCCAAAGGAATGATTCAGTAAACATTTAACACATAAACAAATGGATAAATATCGATAAACATCACCACCAACAAAAAGATATATGTATTTTGGTCTTTGTCTGTGGCTCCTGGCCAGAGCTCCTAAAACCTTTGGAATTCTGGGTGACAGGAGCATTTTTTGTTCTAATGAGGTGAGTCTTGGTAGGCTCCTGGATGGCTTCAGGATGGCAGCTGGTCCCCAGAAAGACCGAGTCACGTCAGAAGCCTGGAACTCTTAACCCCACCTACCACCCTTGGGGGAGGGGAGAGGAGCTGCAGATTTAGTTATCAATCAATCATGCCTACATGATGAATCCTTCATCAAAATCCCCCGAAGGATGGAGTTTGGAGAGCTTCTGGGTTGAACACAGGGAGGTGGGGAGAAGGTGGCAGAGGACAGGGACACTCCACACCCCTTCTTCCCTCATACCTTGCCTATGGCATCTCTTTTGCCTGGCTGTTCCTGAGTTGTATCTTTTTATAATGAACTGGAAACTGGTAAGTAAACTGTTCTCCTGAGTTCTATGAGTTGCTCTTAGCAAATCACTGAATCTGAGCAGGCGGTAGCGGGAATCGCTCATTTGTAGTCAGGTGAGACAGAGGCTGCGGGAAACCTGGGGACCTACTACGAGCAAGTGCCATCTTTTTTTCAAAATTAAATTTTTTTTAATGTCTATTTACTTTTGAGAGAGAGAGAGAGAGAGAGAGAGAGAGAGAGAAAGAAACAGAGTGTGAGCAGGGGAGGGGCAGAGAGAGAGGAAGATACAGATCCGAAGCAGGCTCCAGGCTCCGAGCCGTCAGCACAGAGGCCAACCCGGAGCTCGAACCCACAAACCGTGAGATCATGACCTGAGCTCAAGTCGGATGCTGAACCAACTGAGCCACCCAGGTGCCCCACAAGTGGCATCTTAAGTGGGGGGGTGGGGGGGGTGGGTAGTCCTGTGAGACTGTGAGCTCTTAACCTGTGGGATCTGATACCACCTCCAGGTAGACAGTGTCAGAATCAAATTAAATTGCAGGACATGCAGGCAGTGTCTGTAGAGGACTGGAGAACTGTTTGGTGTGAACATCCATATATTTGAAGTAGAGACATTCTATGAGTAGGGACAAACAGTTGTGCCTTTTAACGAGTCTAGTCAACCAGCACAGTAACATTTTAGATCCTCAAAATCATCTTGTGAGACAGGTGAATCTGTTTTGTATGTGAGAAAATAAAGGCTACAAAGTTTCTCAGTTCCTGGTCCTTTGATTTAAAAAAGCAAACAAAAAAAAAAGGTCTATAACTAGATATTTGTACTGGATACATTAAAGATGCTCAATCAACTAACAAGTGAGTACTTATCAAACACCAGGGCAAGACAGTAAAAAACCCTACCGAGGATTTACTGCAAATCTCTTATGCATAAAGTCAATCACTCAGAGCAAAGAGAAGGGACACTTTCTTCTACTCCTTGGGAAATAGCTAATGTGGGATTTGAGCACACTAAGATAAATGTCCTTAAGTCCCATCCTAAATCCTGAAGCAGCTGGGGACAACAGAGAATATGTGGCTTTGTTGCTGTGTCATTTTAAGCATCTGCTCACTGATAAAGAGTTGTGTTCTTAACGATTATAGAGCACGGCCCCTCACCTGGAAGATGACAGGATAATGGGGGTCCTGCTACAGACTCGGAATGCTTGGTATCTATTAATAGCATTAAAAACAGACTATATGTTCATTATTAGAACACTTCTGCTTTCTTGGGAAATGTGTACCAGCTGCCACCATTTTATACAATGACACTTTTCTGTTTCTCTAACATGCCACAGTCAGGGAAGCCCCAAATCCCATTTTTCAGCTTTCCAATGCAGATTTCCAGCAGCGGAATGGGCTGCCCTGTCAGTAGCTGGGAGGAAATGCCTGCCTTCATCTTCCGCTCTTCAAATTCAGCTTAACTAAACCACAGTTAACCCGGGGGAGCCAGTTAACTGGGTCAGTCAGCTGACCTGGGGGAGCCTGCCAGACAGACAATCAGAGAGAGGTATGGCACACTGAACTGTGGAGAGGTGTGGGGGTTCCTTTTGATGGGGACACTCAGGTGAGAAAAACAGAGGATGTTTCAGACTGCTTTTGAACAGAGACTTTTACCAACTGTGTTGCCTGTTTTGGCCCGGGGCTGCATACTTGAAATGATAAAAGCAGTTCTTTCAGCTCAATCATAAGAGTTCCCACAGCCAGTGTCAACATGCAGAGCTTAGGGCTACAGAAAACAAAGGGGTGGGGGCCTGGGCCGGGGGCCACCAGGTATTCCAGTTAGCAACAGACAAACGGAAATACAAGATTGTGTGTCTGACCAAGGCCCCCTTCTCCATCCCTTGCCATGGGTTTGGTTGAATTTTCCCCTTCTTGTCCAGTTTTTCCATGTTAGCTGGATTTAGCAACTGTTGTGTTGGCTGAAATCAGAGACTGAGTGTGGTATAATTATTCTAACATCACAAGGTGCAGTTTCATTTCCAGAACCGACATTTTAAAACTGCTGCCAATATTACCAGAGCACTTCCTTTAGAGTATGCGAAAGGAAATCAGTACCAGGGTGATGCAGTAAATCAGGTTTCACCGAAACCCCTGCCCTCCCAAAGGCAAATCAACATTTAGGACTCCCAGAGGAAAGGCAGAGCAGATTTCCCCATTACTCTAAATCAAACACTTTGGAGTACTTCACCTCTGCCAAAAGGTAGACTGGGAACGAGTCTTGCATACGGTACAAATTAAAAAGCATTCTCCCCGTTGCTCTCTCTAGGCCTACGGACAAGCTACATGGATATGCCTTGCATGTAATGGGTCACCAGGATAGAGGGTAAAATCACTGTTGGGTAAGAATTTTTGGAAGATCATTTTAACAGAATTGAACATCCCCTCCCTCCCCCACAGCCCTCCGCAAAGAATGAGGAGGGAAAGGTACTAAGTTTAGTTTATAGGCCAAACATTCACAAACCATTTACAAAACCGTCATCATGATTTCAGGTCGATCCTTACACTTTGGGGATGTTCTCAAGAAGGATGTGCATTGGGTGTTACAAGGACCGGAGGAAGCATTTCCTATATGACACAAAATTACATCACCACATTTACCAGGTACTTTACAAAGTGTGATCACACAATTTCATTAGCCCCTCTGACAAAGCCCTAAGAGGTCTCAATATGTCCATTTTACAGGTGGGGAAACAAGGTGGAGAGAGGAATAGCAAGTGGCTTGAGGCCATATGGCTGGTGGGTGGCTGGCTGGGACTTGAACTCCGCTCTGTTTGATTCTAGATCCAGAGCTGTCTATTAGCTTGTGAAAAGCAGCTTTCAAACACTAAATCAAAGCAGCGCGGATGCTCACCGCCTGCCCACATCTCCCGGCAGCCCTGCCACTGACTGACGTGGCCATGCTTGAACGCGGACATTTCAGGCTCAGAGGAGAGGACACACAGTGAGCATTCAATAGGCTGGTCTGAAGGTTGAGGTTTGTTTGAATTCGTTATTCAGTCCCTTGGAACTGGCCAGCAAATACTTTTAAAATTGGGTGGACCATTTTGACAGAATTTAGTCTAAATTCCATTAATATCATGTCTGTTGCCTTGGGGCATGACTGCTTCTGTTCCAAGCCCCTCCCAGCCCTGTGCAGACACTTCACAGAAGAGGTGTATCGTGGCCTTGCCCACCCCTGCTGATTCACTTGACCGACCTGCAGAGCTGTGAACTGTGTGAGGCTCTTAGCTCCTCTTTGATTAGCAAGCCCTGAGTTTATTCAGGAATTCCCTCCTAGCACAGGGTCACATTCCAAATTACTGCAAACCCACCTGTAGTTAGGAGAGTAGCCAACACACAAAAGGGTGGCAAGTTCCAAAGATACTCAACTCCCGGCTTTAGGATGTTAGGGTTCCCTGACACTCCACCAAAAAGATTTGCCGTCTCTGCTATGGTTCAATTCTTCATTGGGGAAGGTCTCAACAGAAGTAGATAAAAGGAAGTGAATGGGCTTGGGAGGCATAAAAATCTCCTCTCAAGACGAACCTTGTACTGCTAGGTTAAGGGCTCGTGCTGTGGAGATGGACAGCTGTGCAGGGGAACTCTGGCTTGGCCACTTATTAGCTAATGACCTGGGGGCAAGTCACATAAACTCTGTGCCCCTCAGTGTCCCTTTCTATACAATGAGGATAACAATGGTAGCTACCTCACGTGGTCATGGTAAAGACCAAGGACATAAAGGGTTAGTACAATACCAGTAGCACTCAAACATTTACCTACTCTGTTCCTATTGTCAGCAGCAAGCAATCTAGAATCATTAAGCACATGGAAAATTCCCCACAAAGCTTCCTGGGAGGGCCATGCAAAGCCAATCCCCTGGCAGGCCCTGGCAGCAGATTAGACAGAGATTGTTTGGGTGCAGAGTCTCGCATTAGAGGGTCTCCACTGCCCCTTAGGCAGCTTGCTCCTTCTCACTATCCTGCTACTCTGTGCGCCTTTCCTCCCACCTAGAATGTGTGCCTGTTCTTCTCCCTGACAGCATGCCCATAGTCTCCGGGGTTGAGTCACCACCTCTGTGATGCTGTTCTCAGCCACCCTTTCCCAGGCTGGTGCCAGCCACTCTGATTTCCGTTAGTACTTTGTCAGCACATGGTGTGAACAGAGGCATTCTTGTCCATTCAGCTGTTTCATGGGTTCCTGGCCTTCCCACCTCATCCTTACTAACGGCAACTAACTTCTGCTAGTGCTTTACAGATCCCAAGTGCATTACACCTATTGTGTCATGACTGATGGTGTGTTGGGGTGATCCCTCCAACACCTCTGTTAGGCAGACATTTTTACCGTCATCCCCATGTTACAAAAAAGACAACAGTGAACATGATGGTCTATAGCTGTCCATTCCACTATTCTTCCTCTCAAATCCCCACGTGTGGCCTGAAACAATAGCTACTTGGAGTTAAGCTAACATGGCAGCCTTCGTGCTAGGAAACGCTCGAGTGTTTGCAGGGTATTAGTCCCCTGGAGAGGACTTGAAGCTGACTGTGCCTCATTCTCAGGGGTGAGTGAGATGTGAGGCAGAGGAAAGTGAGGGATCCTACCAAATAGTGACTTTTTAAATAGGGAGGAGCCACATCTGAAACACACTGCTGACATCCTGACAAGCTGAGGGCCAGACCCACAGTGGTTTCAAGAACCATGCTTGTCAGGTCATTGTAATTTCCTCTGTGAGGCAAGAAGGCAGGCTCAGAGGTGCAGTCTTTGCTGAGGTCCTGCTTTCACTATATGTGTGTTATTTGTTTGGGGGCCGTTTCTTCCGCTGGGCTTGAGCTCTTCCCGGGCAGGGACACGACTTCCTCATGTGTGTTTCTCCAGCCCATCTGGGATGGTGCCAGGCACAGCAGCCAGGAGTAGTGGCCATAAGGGCTCCTGTTCAGCAGGTACTTCCTGCTGAGTTGTAAGCCAAAATGCTTACGGGGATTGTATCTCTTTAATCCTCGAAACGTCCCAGTGAGGGAGGTGGATATAGCACTTCCACTTGTTTAGTGAATGAACAAACAAGAGGAAGGCAGTAGATTTCAGACATGCTAGTTCTCTACTAGAATACTGGCAGAAAAGGCATTGTAACCATGGGTGCTCGTCATGGTAAAGCAGCATGCTTAGCAGAAGAGAATTGGGCGGGGGGGTGGGGGGGAGAGGGGGCAGCAGAGGTGGTCTGCTCGACGTGGGTTCAAATCCCAGCTCAGCACCTTCTTAGCTGTGTGACTCTGGGTAAGTTTACTGAATTTTGCTGAGCCTCAGTATCTGGGTCTTACTAGATTCTTATGGAAATTAAGTAAGTTTGTGTGCAGGGTCTCAAGCACAGAGCTGCCATTTGGGTATAGCTGTCAGGGACAGCTCAGGGACAGCTGTCAGGGACAGCACAGCCTCAACCTGTATGAATGTGGTCCCCAAACAATATCCATTCTACAATGCCAAATTAAAAGTGTCATTATCTGAGAGTGGGGAAAGCAAGGAGAAAGTGAAGGCAACGGGGATGAAAAAACACTGCAGGTTGTACGAAAACTCTAACAGACTTCACCAACAACAAAGAATACCGGGAGCTGGAATGGAAGACGACTTGCGTGTGCTATATCCCTCTGCACTGACAAAGAGGGCTGGTTGCGATCATCAGAACAAAATCTTGAGTGACAGTCACTACCCAGATCTGTTCCACCAAGGAAGCACGGGGTCTGAAATAATTACCCTCATCTATTTATTTCTTCATCATTAAAACGGGGACTGTTTGTAAAACATGTCTGATTATATTCTGCTTTAAATGCCCCCTCAAATGCATGTGCTGTTGAGGGCTAATCTGTGGTTCTTCAGGCTGGCAGGGAAAACCCTGTACTATATGACTTCTGTCTGAGAAGCTTCATCTCCTACATCTAGCTCACGTGAACGCTTTGCTCTGGCCAAATTGATCATCTCACTGACCCAAACCTTTCTTCTGTGTCCTCCCCCTGCATGTCTTGTGGACTGCTCTGATACTCTGACTACCCAGGTCTTAGATGCTGGTAGACCGGGGCCACTGTGCTCTTTACCTGTATACATGTCTTATACCAACCAGATTAGAAATTCCTGGAGATTAGGGACCAAATCTTAAGATTTGTTTTCCTTAAGGGAACAGCTATTTACCTTGATGGATACGAGGCTTCATCAGACTATTCCGGTACATTCAGAAGAACTCTGAGTACAAGTGTTTTTCAAACTTGGGTGTACATCAGAACTGACTGTGGAGCTTTTCTTTTTCTAAAACTCATATGCTGAGTGCCTAGACTTGGTGATTTCCTTGTGTTACATCTCAGGTAAGATCCATGCATCTTTAGTTTTTAAACCTCCCTCCCTGCACCCCCCGCCGCCCCCACACCCCCAGTGATTCTGATGCATCTTAGAGGTCAGCAATTACTGCTACCTTCACCCCCACCCCCAAAAGGACACACAGACTTCCCTAAGTCCTCATTTGCTCCTGAAGTACAGTAGGAAGTCTCCTGACTTTGATACAGGTGCCATCTCTGGCACTCTGGACCTCTTCATCTGTAAAATGTGGATATCACCTGCTTCATAGTTTTGCCATGAAGATCAAATGAGACAGTGCAAGTTAAAGCACTTTGTACAGTGTAAAACACAAAATATTACTTCTGCTAATGCTACTGCTTATAATTAGCCCAGATGGGCAATGTGAAATGGGCTTGATGGAGGCAGAGGCTGTTAAGCAGGGTGCTTATTCAGCCTGAAGCAAAGGCAGTGGGGGCCTGAGGTTCCCCAAGACCACAAGACACTTCTCACTGGTACTTACCCTGCCTCTGTGCATTCCCTCATACCAGAGTGATCCTCAATTTATATCTGAGGTTCTCAGCAGGAGTTGGATCCTGACTGTTCTCCGAAAAAAGTATCATTCCCTTTGCACCTGGCCATTCCCCATGACGCTGCCTGCTGTGGCAATAATTAGGAATGACTTCTTCATTTTTAGCTAACTACATGGTGGCAACAAGAGGGAAGGATCTCTCTCACCAGCCACAGTGTGGGGGCATTAGGGGACCAGGAAAAAATGCCTGGCAACCAAATCCCCACTCAGCCTTGAGTGGAAGAAGAGAGGTATTCCTAAATCCTTCCTCACTCCAACACTTTCCTACACAGCTGCTGGGCCATGCTCACAGCCTTGGAAAACACTTGCAGGTAACCTAGTAAGGCTTCAACTTCCCAAGTGAGACAGATGCTTACTGTAAGATCAAGGCCTAAAACATGAACAAAGATGTAAAACCAAGATACTGTGTCTGTTTCTGGCCAGGAGACATGGGGAATGTGTAGTTTAAATACACATTTTACTTAGTGGTTGATGAAGACAATGGGAGAGAGTATTTACAATTGAAATGCCCCACACTCGTGCTCACTGCAGTGAGAACAGCATGACAGAGTGATCAGAGCATGTGCGCCAGAGCCAAACCCCCACATCTTGAACCCTGGCTCTGCCATTCACTGAGTGTAAGTTCAGGCAAGTCACTTCACCACTTTCTGCCTCAGTTTCCTCATCTGTAAAGTGAGGAAGATAACACACCTACTCACATCATATGGCCGTGAGGATTAAGGAGTATGTAAAATTAGTTATCACGAACAAAAAATGAGGATTATAACTGCGCCTGGGTTCCTTATAGGACGCAAGATTGTTGTAAGGCTTTCCTAGAATTAGTATCAGGAAATTCACTGCTGGAAACATGGAACTTCCCCTCCCCCCTTCTTCTTTCCTCCCTCCCCTCCTTTCCTCCCTCAGTCAGAGCTTCAGAGGTTACAGTATTTTCAAACAATAACAGCATACTGGTCAGAGGATTTACACTCCGGGAAATCTGACAAGATGGAGTTTCAACATTAAAATTTTGGATTAAAAAATGTTTGAGGCTCAATAAGGGAGAGCTCTATGTTTATTCACATAGAGGTTTTTAAAAAAAAAAAAACCTTGATGAAAAATTTTATTAGGCTAGAATTTCAGAGCTGGAAGGGAACTTTGAGATCAACAGGTCTGTTTCCCTCATTTACCAGATGAGAAAACTGGGGTCAAGAAAGATTAAGGTTGTTTCTACTGTTTACCTTACCATCTGAATTCAATACTTCAAGAAATAATTGTTAAAATTTAATAAAAGCTATTCTCTTTTAATTAACTACATTGGCTTTGAGGCTCATATCAAGTTTTTCTCCAGGCAAGCTCCCGATTGTCAGTTTGGGTATGGGCCACTTTGGGAATGCAAAGGCTGTCAAATGTTTATTCTAGAATCTAACAATTCCCAGATGTCCATCTATATTCCAGGGTCTGGCTGAAGTCTGATGTTACCAAAGAAAAGAGCAGTAACAAAACAGCGACTTGCAGTGAGGCTATGTCTTCCCTGGGCTTTCCTTACCTAGTGTTCACGTTGGCAAACAGCACTGTTCTAATCCCCCTTTCTAGCCTATTCCCCAACCCTCCTCTCCCTGACCCTCATCCTCCTTTGTGGATCCCGCACCCCCTGCTCCTGCCACCACTGGCTGTCTAAACCAGAACCAGAGCCCAGAGAGGTACCAGAGTCCTTCCTCTCTCTTACTCACCACCCAACCAATCACCAGCATCTGCAGATTCTACTTTCTCAACTCATCCACATCTTTCTGGCCTGCTCTTAGCCAAGCCACTGTCCTCCTTGAGCCAGCCTATCATCTACAATCTGTTCTCCACTCTGTGGCCATCTTTCTGAAGCAGGGATCTTTCTGATCATGTCATCCTGCTCAAAACCCCGTGGTTCTCCCCACAGCTCTAAACATGAAGTTCGTGTACTTGTGTGCCTCAGCAAGCCTCGCACGGCCCGTCCTGTCCGGGCATCAGCCTCCCTGTCTGTCCTTCCCAGCTTTGCTGAGCGGCTCTTATGTCACAGATGGTTTCTCTTCCTCTCTCTCTCATCTCTAGGCCTTTGCATGTGAAGTTTCTGTGGCCTAGAATATTCTTCCTTTCTTTCTCTTTGCAGCTCTTTCTAGTCATCTCTAGATGTATCTAGAGATACATCTCTAAGATGTATCTCTTCCCCTAGAAAACCTCTAGCAAAGCCCCCTATGGCCAGTCAGTTCCTTTCTCTGGCTTCTTCTGGGTACTTCCTCTACCTCCCTCTGATCTGGGGGGTCTGTGTCCCCCAGTTAGCCCAGACATCCTTGAGAACAGGGATAGGGTTTTTTTCCCACTGCCTAAAACTCCTCTGTGCTCTGCCTACTTGTTTTCTCACCTACCCCCGACCAGCCCTTGGCAACCACGGATCTTTTCCTGCCTCCATTGTTTTCCCTTTCCAGACTGTCACATAGTGGGAGTCATACCATACGTGGCCTTTTCAGGCTGGCTTCTTTCACTTAGTAATATGCACTGAAGTTTCTTCTGTGTCTTCCCATGGCTTGATGGCTCATTTCTTTTTAGCACTGAATAATATTCCATTGTCTGGATGTATCATAGTTTATTCACCTACTGAAGGACATCTTGGAGCCTCCAAGTTTTGGCAATTACGAATAAAGTTGCTATAAATATGTGTGTGCAGATTTTTGTGTGGACTTAAGCTTTCAACTCACTTGGGTAAATACCAAGGAGTAGGATTGCTGGATGGATTCTAAGACTATGTTTAGCTTTGTACGAAACTGTCTCACTGTCTTCCAAAGTGGCTGTACCATTTTGCATTCCCACCAGCAGTGAATGAGGGCTCCTGTTGCTCCGTATCTTTGCCAGCATTTGTTGTTGTCAGTGTTTTGGATTTGGGCCACCTTAACAGGTCTGTAGTGGAATCTCATCATTGCTTAATTTGCAATCCCCCAATGACAGATGATATAGAGCATCTTTTCATATGCTGTTCTGCCATCTGTGTATCTTCTCTGGTGAGGTGGAAACTCATCTCGGAATCCCCAGTACTCTGTTGGCACAGAGTGGGTGCTCAACAAATACCAGCTTAGGAATTATGTCGTATGTTAAACACACACACACACACACACACACACACACACACACACACACACCCCAAAGAGAATGTGAGCTGTTTCAAAACACACCTCCTTGCTCCCATGCCTTTATTCTGGCAGTTTCTCACTCCCAGATCTCACTGCATACTGCCACGCACTATCAGAATGGTTTGGGTTTCCCCAGCCAGCAGTGCTCTGTGCTGGCTTCAAGCCCCCACAATGTTCTTCTGTTCAACCTCTGTTGTCACACACTACATTACCTAAGGAAGACAGTTTCCTCCTTTTTTTTTTTTTAATTTTTAAAAGTTTATTTGAGAAAGAGAGAGAGAGAGAGAGAGAGAGAGAGGAGGGGAGGGGCAGAGAGAGAAAGACAGAATCCCAAGCAGGCTCCACACTGTAAGTATGGAGCCTGATGTGGGACTCGAACCCACAAACCATGAGATCATGACCTGAGCCGAAACCAAGAGTTGGACACTTAACCAACTGAGTGACCCAGGTGCCCTGACAGTTTACTGTCTCGTCTTTCATTAAGCTATAAGCTGTTGGAGGGGAAGGATTAACCTTATGCACTTAAAAATAATCATTTAAAAATCTACATATGGTAATAAACTGACTTTTTGGGGTGAACAATTCTGAGGTTAAAAAAATTTTTTTTTTTACATTTATTTTATTTTTGATAGAGACAGAGCACAAGTGGGGGAGTGGCAGAGAGAGGGCGACACAGAATCGGAAGCAGGCTCCAGGCTCCTAGCTGTCAGCACAGAGCCTGACGTGGGGCTTGAACTCACAAACCGTGAGATCATGACCTGAGCCAAAGTCGGACGCTTAAACGACTGAGCCACCCAGGCACCCCAACAATTTTGTGAGTTTTAACACACACATATGTCTATGTAGCCACCACCACTATAATCTTCCTTACTGACCTTAAATTCCCTTACTGACAGTTACAGGTTTTGTAAACATACACTTAGACATGTTGAGCAGAATTACACGATTTCTCAGTTAAGAAATAAACACTCTGAAAAGTGGCAAGTTTTAATATGTGCCTTTTCTTGAATTAAGATTAAAACCCAATTTATATAAAATTCTTCCAGGAACAAAGCGTTTTGAGATCTTGACCAGATACGCCTGGCTGTTTCTCATATCTGGAACATTCTTCGCTCTCCTTGCCATTCTACCCATATGCGCCAGCAACCAGATCAAACTCTCATGGAGGCTTCCCCTTCTCTGAATTTTCCTGGTGGATGCACTTCTTTCTACACTGCCAATTATACACACACTGATTAGTCACAATGCCTGTCCTGTCTTTGCTACAGGATGGCGACCCCACACAGGAACCAAGCCTTTTATGTCTCATTCTCCTGTGGCTAACCATGTGCTATGCCAGGGCTTGATGAACTCACCTGCCCAAAGGTTCTTACAAGTAGAGCAGGCCTAAATGCCCTACTCAATCCACTGTCAACCACAGAAACAGAAATGCAGGGAGCACTGTCTGAGCCTTAGTCATCTTGACAGCTAGTGGCTTACACAACAGAGTCATCATTGAGTTGGCTAATGTATCGTCAGTGCACTGGGGTGGTGCAGTGTGGGTGACAAGAGGGGGTGGCATTTCCTGGAACAGACAGACACATCTCATGTCTCCCTCTCCCAGTGGGAAAACCACTGAGTTCCTTCTGCTCCGGAAATAAGGCCTAAGCACAAGAAACTTGCTTGTTGACTCGAAAATGGAGGGTAAAATACATATCCCAAACAAAATGCTGTAAATTCCCACCTCTGAAGTTAATTATGTTTCTCTTACCAATCCTGAAATGGGAAGGGAAATATTCTACTTAATAGATGAGAGCGTAGGCCTTAAATTCACCCTGACCAGACTCAAATTTTGACTCTACCACTTTCTCTAGGTATGGCATCCTGACCAGTAACTTCATCTTTTTGATCCTCACTTTCCCTTTTCTATAAAACGGGCATATTAATACTTTCAAAGAGTAGTTGTCAGGAGTAAATGAGATAGTTCCCATAAAGCACTAAACAAAGTACCTGGGACACAAGAGATGCCCATAAAATAGTACCCACTATTTTTTATTCTTGTTGTTATCTTTCTACCTTTCATAAAGTATTTCAAGTATTAATACCTTATTTGATCTTCATAGTTATCCTGAGATGGGACAATTAATCCCAGGCAGAGGCAGAACCAAAGCTCAGGGCATGGATGGACTGACTGGTGACCTGGTTTTGTGGTCCCTTTGGCCAGACTGCAGCACCAGGCTCTGGGGCCCTTGACCCTGGGGTGGAACTCAGAGACTGAAACAATCTCTTTTACTTCCAGTACTTGGCCCAAGAAGTAAGAAAGATCTCCAGCCCTCAGAGCTGACTGGGGGGTGGGAGGGAGGGGGCAGGGCTCCAAGAGGCAAGCCAGTTGTGAAGTTAAGGAGACACTCAAGGCCACTGGGTGGGAGAAGCCACAGATGCTGGTAAATTATCCAGGGGAGCTAAGGCTACACATGGCATACTGCCGACCAATTTAACTTATTACACTTGAAGCTATCAATGCTACCCCCAAGCCTAGAAGCTTGAGTGCCAAGAATAGCATGGTCAAAAACACAGGATGAAAAAGAGCAGGATCAATTTTTGCTTCATGTTGAGAATGTGCTGTTTTCAGCATGAAAACCTGGGGAAAGGATGCAAAGAGAGGGTGGCACCCCAAGGCGAGCCTCTCCTGGCTGACAGCACATGTACTGTGTGTGTAGGGCAGGGGGAGGGGTACCTCACAAGGAGGAAAGAGACCTCTGGAGACGTGGGGCCAAGACATCCTCAGGGAAGGCCTGAGCAGGCACTCTAGAGTCTGCACCACCCGGGGCAGGGGTGTTGGCCACACATACAGTTGGGGTTACCTCAAATGAGGCTGTCTGGTTCATCAACAGTAACTACTGAGCGTTTTGGGTGGTTTTTTTTTCCCCCCAACTTGGGGCAGGGGCAAGTCTACAAAGACAAATAAAAGGTAATATTGTAAAATGTACATTCAGGTATGAATGTAGGGAATTGTCCTGCCTGAGAGCCATTGGGTATCTATTTCAGACAAGGCGGCTAGTCCCACAGATCCTGTGGCCTGATGGGCGGGGTGGGTGCCATTCTTGGGCCGGATGAAAGAAAGATGATACTGAGAGGGGGTGAAGATATAGGATTTCAGGCAACTCTGTGTCAAACACGTATCTTCCTTCTGATTTCTGCAGACACCAGCTGGCTGGAGGAGGTGTAAAGACAGGCCCGCAGAAAAGAGGATCTCCCCAGCGGCAGAGGAAAACAGGGGAAGCCAGAGGGAGAAAGTCATTCTGGGTTCAAAGAAATCAACTTCGAAAGCTTCCCTTATAAAAATAGCCATTGGCAAATCCTAGACTATTTATATCACCCGACCAAGATCACTATCAGATCCTGGGCTGAATCACAAGACCCTGTAAATAATCCTCACAAGTATGGGGCACTGGCTGCCTGATATAATGGGAAGACATTTGAAACACCACTGGAGCAACTGAGTCAGGGAAAATTTGAGTGCTGGCACCAAATGGTACACTTGCGAGTGGATCTCACTTTACAGAAATAGACAGGTTCCTGAAAAGTTGGCTCTAAAATTAATTCAATTAATGGAGTCATATTTTCCTGGTGAATCACATTTTTAAACTGGCGATGGACTGGGGGGAAGGGTGGCCAAACAAATAAAACAATGGTGACCCTAAGACTAAATAAAAACCACACTTCATTCAGCAAACTTTAAAGTGGCACTTATTTAAAAGGCCATTATAAATGCTCATAAAATAGAAGCGATTTGTCAGCAAACATATGTCTAGCGCCTGTGATGTACAGGGAATTGCACCAGCATTCGGGGGGGCTAGGAAGACCCCAGTGCCTGCCCCTTGGGAGCTCACAATCAGGAACTTTAAAGTAAATAATACTGAGTTTTCATGTTCCACCAGAACCCCCAAGGATGGAGACGAGAGGTGTGCATGAGGGGTTGCCTGGCCCTTTAAGTGCTCTCTGGGCTTGGACCAGCTCGGCCTCACTCCTGCCAGAAGCCAACCGGGCTCGCCTGTAAGTATGCCTTTTCAGACTCTTCATTTATAAGCTAAAAGCTATTGGCCATGTGGTACTGAATCAAAACTGCTATTTATTTAACTAAGTTAAAAAAAAATAACGAAAACCTCCCATGATCTGGGTACTTTAATAAAATAAGAAGAGTTAAGGTACTTCAAGCTCTCTAAAAAGTTAAAGGCCTGTACAACCCAAAGAGTTGTTATTTTAAACTTTAAAGGGCATTTGCTCAAGGAATGTTTGTTGGGAAAAAGCCTGCCTCCTACTTTTTATGCTCTCTTGCACATAGACTACTGGTCACTGGTGACAGGAGTAGACGCCTAATTTGTTACTGCTTCCCTCAGTACAGATAATGGCATACTGAGTCTGCTTTGAGCATGAACACATACACTCTGAGAGGGGTGAAACTGTTGTCTGTGAACTAATAACAAGGTTGCCAGCATATGCACAGAATTGGGGAACATCAGCTCCAAATTTGTTACATCCCTTAGACACTGTATACCTCAGGAACTGGTGACACTGTGGAAGCCCATCCACAGTTAGTAAGAGTGAAATTCTTTCTCACATTTCTGACTTAGACCTGAAGACTGTTAGGAAAAAAAGAGCCATTTTTTAAAAATAAAAACAAATTTTTTGTTTTAATTCCATACTGAAGAACCAAGCTGAGACTGCTATTTATCCTAATACCGTTTCTTCCCTTTTTCCTTTTACTAACAGAACTCCTCCAAGCTTTTTAATAGCAAGGTAAAGGGCTACCCTCAAGACTACATTTCCCAGCTTGCCTTATACTACAGGTGGTCATGTGACTGCCTGCTGGCCAATGGGATGGGAACAACTTCCAGGTCATGTCCTTTAAAAGAGAAATTATTTACTCTCCCCTTCCCACATTCTAGAGTATAGACCTGGCATTGCCAAGCCAGCTTTGACATCACCCAGCAGGGCTCCTTAACCCTGGATTCCACACCCCCCCAAGGGGTCCATAAATAGAAATGTTAGTTTGTAAACTTGGATGGGAAGAAAACTATATAACTTTATTTTTACTAGCCTCTATCTGAAACTTAGCATTTCCTTCAGTTAATATGTAGGGAACAAACCATAGTAGTATTTGCCATATCCATGACTGTCACTAACTGAAAATACAGATATGTACATATCACATTATACTTGTTGTGGATTATCTTGAAAAATCACACACACTCATCAATACTATGAAATTACAGTAGCCATTAGATTTGCCACTAGATCATTACTTGGTGTATTAATAAAGCACAGACTACTATATCGTGAGTTTATTTTTTTATACTTTGACAATTATATTTCAACATAATTAATTGCCATTGTAATTCTATGCATTTTATCTTATACATTTAAAAATATTACTCTGTGAGGTAGTCTGTAGGCTTTATCATAATGCCAAAGGGACTAAAGGCACCAAAAATGTGTTATGAAGTCTTACTAGAGGATAGCAGGGCAAAAGTATTCATGAAACTCAGGTCCATGGATGACCTTGTATACCAGAGCTACCCTTGAAGTTTTGGACCGCTCCTCTAGGTCAGGGCTGCCCAACAGAACTTTCCGTGATGAGGGAAGTGTTCTCTATGTGCTGTTCAATACAACAGCCTCTAGTCAACTGGCTACTAGGTGTTTGAAATGTGGCCAGCGCAACTGAGGAACTGAATTTTAAATTTTATTTAATTGTAATTGTTTAAATGTAAATAGCCACATGTACCTAGTGGCTACCATATTGGATAGCATAGCTCTAGACCGTTATATGAGAGAGAAACAGATTTCTGTCTTGTTTGAACTGCCATATTTTTGGATCTCCCTATTAACAGTACTTTAACCTATACCTTAACTAATACACAAGCCTACCTGGAGTCAATAATATTAATATACCAGGGATAGAAGGTACATTTGTACAGACAAACTCAACACTTAAAGGAACTAATTGAAACCAATACTTGTAATAGGAATATTCTAGTTACAAAGCATTCCCATATACATTATTCTGCCTGATACCTATTATCACCCTGTGATTATTAGTACCCCTATCTTATTCTCAAAGAGGTTAGGTGACTTTGATAGTAGAGCCAGGAGTCAATTCCAGATCTTACCATCACCACACCATGTGCTTTCCAGCATTCTGAATGCTTTGAATGTCAGTCTCACCCCGTAATTTCTGGGGAAATGGAGATTGAATCAATAACCAATGACCAATGATTTAATTAATCACTCCTATATAACGAAGGCGCCATAAAAACTCAAAAGGATGAGGTTCAGAGAGCTTCCACATTGGTGAACTAGAACACTCCTTTGTGCCACTGTGCTGGGCCCCAAACTCTAAAAGGACACAAGCTCCTTTGTTGTTCACCCTATGTATCTCTTCATCTGGCTGTTGACTCATATACTTTAATATCCTTTGTAAAAAGTCAGTAATCTAGTAAGATGGTTTCCTGAGTTCTGTGAGCCATGAGCAAATTAACTGAGCCCAAGGAGGGGGTCATGAGAACTGCTGATTTATAGTCCACTGGTCAGAAGTACAGATAATAACATGGATTGTGACTGGCACCTGAAGCGGAGGGCAATCCTGTGGGACTAAGCTTTAACCAGTACAAGCTGACATTAGCTCTGGGTAGATAGTGCCAGAATTGAGTTGAATGGTAGGACACTCAGCTGTGTCAAAGAAGTGTGTGGTGTGTGGGGAACCCCCCTCCTCCTGAAATAGGAATTGGGTACAAAATCTTTAATGTCTATATTGCTACTTCTTGAGTTCATGATTTTCCTCCCTCAGGTTTAAGCTTTAGGTATCTATTTCCCATTTGGTAGATGAAGATTTAGCTATCTTGTACTAAATGCTCCCTCACCCCCACAATCACAAACTCTTACCTACCCCTCCTTTTATCTTGTCAATATAATTATAATTCCATTTTGATCAGTATCTAAGTGTTATATCAAGGTGAGCTGTGTAATATGCTAGGATTACTTTTACATTTCTTCTGCAACGTTGTTTCCCTGGACTTAACAAACTGTCTTTTTTGTTTTACTGTGTTCTTAAGTATTTACCCATAATTTAATCCCAAACTTTCTGCCAACTGTCTAAATCTCCTAAATAAATGCTCAGACAAATTAGGTATTTAAGCAATTTCACTTTCTTAACAAAATGTGTTGGAGCCTTCCACCCTGATCCGATCTGTTTTAGTTGCTTTTACTGCTTCAGGTCTGTCATTCTGAGATTTCCCTTCACTATTATTCTGAGGATTCCTCTGACTCTCTCCCTCTTGTGTACCATCCCCCCATTCCCATTTTCCATGTCTTTCTCTTTCTTGGTTTATTCTTGTTTTTCCAGCATTTGTCCTTCAGTGGTTTCCTCAAAAAGAGTGAATAAAACGTAAATTTTTTGAGATCTTGTGTATCTGAAAATATGTTTATTCTAGCTTCATATTCAATTAACAATTTGGCTGGATACAGAATTGTAGATTAGAAATAATTTTCCTTCATGGTTTGAAAGCACTGTTTCATTGGCTTCTGGTTTCCAGGGTAGTTATTGAGAAGTCGAAAACCATTCTGATTTTTGGTTCTTTATATATGACCCTATTTTTTCCTCTCTTTAAGTGGTAGGGATTTTTTTACCCAGAGTTCTGAAATTTCATTATGATGGGCCTTGGTGTTGGGTTATTGCCATTCACTGCTCTGGGTAGTAAGTAGACCCTTCTAATCTAGAATCTCAAGTCTTTTGGGGCACCTGGGTCACTCAGGGGGTTAAGTGGCCAACTTTGGCTTGGGTCATGATCTCGTGGTTCATGGGTTTGAGTTCTGTGCTGGGCTCTGTGCTGACAGCACTGAATGTTACAATCTTGAGCCTTCCAATTTTTGGAAATTTTCTTTAACTCCTTCTATATTTTTTTCTGATGTGTCTTCTGTTTTTCTTTCTGCAACTTCTGTCGTCGGATGTTGGCACTCCTACCCTGATCCACTACTTTGCTTATCTTTTCTCTCCTATTTTTCATTTCTTTGTCCTTTTGTCTTAGTTTCTAGAAGACACTCTGAATCTTATTATTTAACCCTGTTGAATTTTAAAATTACTAAGTATTAAAAAAATTTTAATGTTTTATTTTTGAGAGAGAGAGAGAGAGGGAGAGAGATAGAGAACAAGCAGGGGAGGGGCAGACAGAGAAGAAAACACAGATCTGAAGCAGGCACCAGGCTTCGAGCTGTCAGCACAGAGGCTTGAACTCGTGAACCACGAAATCATGACCTAAGCTGAAGTCAGATGCTTAAATGACTGAGCCACCCAGGCGCCCCCAAATTATTATATTTTTAATGTCTGAGAGTTCTTTTTCATTATCTGAATATCACTTTTCATGGCCCTTTGTTGTTTCATGAATTTAATATCTTTGACTCATTGAGAACATAAATAATAGAGAAAATTTTTCGACTATCTAAAATGTTCTTCTCTTGACACAGTATATTTCCTTCAAATTTAGTTTAGTCTCTGTCTTTCAAGTTAGATGCCTGGCAATACTTGGTTTCTGCTCCTATTTAATGAGTTACTCAAAAGCTGTCTGAGGTCTACTGTGGATTTCCCTGTATGGTCATCTGGCTGAGCTGTCATGTCACAGAGCTCTTGACATTTTCTCTTCAGGGTGGTCAGATTCCGGAGACAGAGAATCCTCTCTCCTGTCTTGGAGGTACTTAAGCTTGACGACCTAGCTGTGGTAGCCGGGTGTGGGCAGAAGGTTTGGTCTCTCTGTATTTGATATGTAAACATTTGTTTAATCTCGTGTTTGCAGCGCTGCATACCCTAATTTCCACTCTGCTATGGCCTTGTCCAGAAACTCTGTTTTATTCTCACCAGAAAGTAAAATTTCAGTTTCCTACCTGGAGTTGGGGGTGGGGGTGGGCAGGTGTCCTATTGTGCAGAGCTAGAATGAAAGGCTAGGGATCTAACTGCCTCTTAAGTCAGACTTTCAAACAACCCTGTTTTAAGTCTCATTTTCAGATGCATCTACTGTCCCCAACTCCCAAGCCTTCAGGTAGCTCTGTGGAAACAACTGGCTCTCTATTGGCTGGCTTAGAATTTAACTTCCTTGCTGTCCATCTGTCTTAGTTTGGGCTGCTATATCAAAACACCACAGGTTTGGTAATTTAAGCAATAATCATTTATTTTTCATAGTTCTGGAGGCTGAGAAGTCCAAGATCAAAGTGCCTGCAGATTTGGTGTCTGGTGACATTCTGCTTCTTAGATCATAGATCTAGATCATAGATCACATAGATCCTAGATCATAGATCACACCTTCTCACTGTGTCCTCACATGGTGAAAGGGGCAAGGGACCTCTTTGAGGTCTGCTTCATAAGGTTACTAATGCCATCATGACCTAGTCACCTCCCAAAGGCCCCACATCTCCAACTACCATCACATTGGTGATCAGCATTTGAATTTTAGTGGGACACAAGCATTCAGTCTACAGTGCCATCTTTCCAGACTCCAATTTTTTTGTTGCCATTGTTTGCTCTCCTATTTTTATTATCTTTGAGGGTTTAAAAATAATATCCCTTGGGGTGCCTGGGCGGCTCAGTCAGTTACACGTCTTGACTTCGGCTCAGGTGATGATCTTGCAGTCCTGGTGTTTGAGCCCCATGTTGGGCTCTGTGCTGATTCTGTGTCTCCCTCTCTCTCTCTGCCCCTCCCCTCCTTGCACTCTGTCTCTCTCAAAAATAAATAAACATTAAAAATATTTTTAAATAATAATAATATCCTTTTACTCTCAGGATGTTATAGGAAGGATAAAAAATAAACATGCTTGATTTTTTTTTTTTTTTTTTTTTGAGAGTAACATATTTAGATGGTTCAAGTTTCAGGAGGAGAAAAGATTACATAATGAAGTCTCTCTCCCATCCTTAATGCCCAGCCACTCAAAAGCCCCCCTAGGAAGAAACCAATGTTGCTGATTTCTGGCATATCTCCAGCCTACCTTAATCATTTTAGATTTTACTCTTTATTATCACCCTATTTGTATCATTTTATTCTTTATTTGAGAGATAGAGAAAGAGAGTGAGCAGTGGAGAGAATCTTAAGCAGGCTCCAAGCTCAGTGCAGAGGCCTGACATGGGGCTCGATCCTACAACCCTGGCATCATGACCTGATCTGAAATCAAGAGTCAGATGCTCAAGTGACTGAGCCACCCAAGTGCCCCTATTTGTATAATTTTAGACTTTGCTTTATTGCCATAGTTCCTATCACAATGCACTAAGAACTTCTTGAGGAAACAGATAAAATAACTGAAGGAGCCTAGCTCCATGGGAAGGGTTAAAACAATGATAAGATTTATCTTTTTTATCCCTTCTATTTTATGTACACTTTCCCACCTTGTATGTCCCTGTTCACTGCCTCAGACACCAAGGAGTTTACTACAAAAGTTTCTCCCCAGCTACTATTAAACCAGGTCTATAAGAAGGGATCTGATAAATTGTTTTCATATGAATGACTAATACAGCCTACTCTGCCATTCTTCCCCTGAAGTGGCTGAATTTTCACAGGAGATAAAACTGAAGGCCAAAGATATTAAACTCTAATGGCTGCCATAATCAGTCACCCAGGACAACAGGTCCATTTTGCCAAGATGTGCTGTTACTGGGACTATGCTTACCAGGAAATTGGGTCAAGCCAGAGCAGACTCTCAACACTAGACAATTTTCAAACCAAGCAAATGTCAAAGAAGCTATCTCTTAATACAGTGAGCACCAAAGCTGAAGAGGCTAATTGAAACCTTCATACATTCATAAAGATGAAGCTAAAAAATAGTCATTTCCCATCTAAATAGCAATGTTGGGAAATGTTACTGAATAACAGTTACCCTGAAGTAAATTTAAAATAAAAATTATCCATATATCACACCTTTAAAAATGGGTGTCTAAAAACATGTAACTAAAACCAAGATAGCAAAATGCTACCTTCTCTTTCTATGATAAAGTAGATGGTGTCAGTCTCATGTTCCTGCCATCAACAATAAAAACTTGACAAACATATAAAATAACAGTTACCAGGCTCAAAGAACAACCAACACAGAAACTCCAGCAGGGATTTGATAGAGGGGTGAGGCAGAAATGTAAGTTCAATGTCACTAAGATGGCTGAGGTTTGGGGAGCCAGGTGGTAGAAATGGTTGAACATGAGGGACTGAACCCAGAAATCTACATGGAAATTGCTCTTGGCTCCTTGGCTGATTCTCAGGCTACTGAGTGATGGCTGAGACTCGTAAAAGTCTGGGAAGAAAGTATGTGCTGTGAAGCTGAGAACTGTGAGTGAATGGAATTAGGTATTAAACACTATTGGAAAGATGTTGGATTTGGGGCCAAGGCAGAGTAGAAGACATAGGTGAGCGTACCAAACATTTACTTACAACTCAGAAAAGCCACCCATAAGATTATCAATCATACTGAGCAGTAAGGGGACACGGAAATAGATCTTCCCTAAATAAGGTCTCAAAAGAATCAAACTGGTCTTCTAGTAACTTAGCTGACTGAACAAATTTAAATATTCTATAGAATACTACAACACAATCTGGAGTAAATCTATCATTTACAGTGTTTAGCATATAATAAATATTTACTAAATATTCTCTCCCACCCTGGAAAACTGTAAAAGCCCCAATTATCAAGAGATAAAACAGTGATTAAAAGCAGAGTTGATCCATATATTTGATTTAGCAATGATTTCAAAATAACTTTCAAAAGAAAAAGGGCAGAAAAACTGGATGAAAAGATAGATTATTTGAATGCAGGATCTACAAAAATAAAAAAATCCAAAAACCTTTCTACAACTTCCAAAAACAGTATCAGAGATTAAGAACTCACTGGATGGGTTTAACAGTGGACTAGATACAGCAGCAGACAGGATTAGTGAATCAGTAAATAGGTCAATACTATATGCCCAAAATAAAGCACAAAAGAAAAGCAAATAGAAAGTAATATAGATTTGACACATGGTCAGAATGTCTAACAAGCATGTAATAAGACTCTCAGTAGGTAGAAAAAATTTTTGAGAATGGAAAAGAAGACAAATTTGAAAAAATGGCAAATGTTCAAAATGTGAGGACATATCTTCCCCACAGATTGAAGAAGCTCAGGGATCCTCAGGTAAGATAATAAAGAGAACCTACAAATTGATAAAAAGCAAAGATAAAAAGTAAATCTTAAAAGTAGCCACAAAAAAAAAAAAAAAAAAAAAGACACATTGCCTTTCAGGAATCAACAATAAGAATAAATGTTGGGGCATCTGGCTGGTTCAACTGGTTAAGGGGCTGACTCTTGGTTTTGGTTCAGGTCATGGTCTCACAGTTTCATGAGTTCAAGCCCCATGTTGGGCTCTGCTCTGGCAGTACAGTGCCTGCTTGGGGCTCTCTTTCTCCTCTCTCTCGGACCTTACCCCACTTGTAAATAAATAAACCTAAAAAATTTTTTTTTTAAGAATGAATGTTGACGGAGGTTAAAAACACGCTACTAGGGGCACCTGGGAGGCTCAGTTGGTTAAGCATCCAAGTCTTGATTTCAGATCAAGTCATGATCTCATGATTTGTGAGATACAGCCCCGTGTCAGGCTCTGCACTGACACTGCATGTCCTGCTTGGCATTCTCTGTCTCCCTCTCTCTCTGCCCCTCCCCCACTCACATGCATACTCTCTCTCTCTTTCTCTCTCTAAATTAATAATAAACATTAAAAACAAACAAAAATGCTACTAAGCAATGAACGGGTCAACCAAGAAATCAAAGAGGAAATCAAAATTAAATACAGAGACAAATGAAAATGAAAACACAATGGTCCAAAATCTTTGGGATGCAACAAAAGTGGTTCTAAGATGGAAATTTACAGCAATATAGGCTTACCTCAAGAAGCAAGAAAAATCTCACACAAACAACCTAACCTTACACCTAAAAGATTTAGAAAATGAACAAACAAAACCCCAAATCAGTAGGAGAAAGAAAATGATAAAGATTAAAGTAGAAATAAATGAACTAGAACCAAAAAAACGCACAATGAAACCAGGGGCTGGTTCTTTGAAAAGATCAACAAAATTGACAAATCTTTAGCCAGACTCATTGAAAGAGAGAGAAAGAGAGAGAAAGAGAGAGAGAGAGAGAGAGAGAAGAGGAGAGGAGAGGAGAGGAGAGGAGAGGAGAGGAGAAAAAGAGAAGAGATGGAGGAAGATGGAGGGGGAGGGGGAAGGAGAGAGAAAGAGAGGACTCAAAATCAGGTATGAAAGAGTAATAAACCAGTACCACAGAAATACAAAGGATTATATGAGAATATTATGGAAAATTATATGCCAATAAACTGGACAACCTAATGGATAAATTCTTAGAAACATGTAACCTCTCAAAATCGAAGCAGGGATTAATAAAAAATTTGAATAGATCGATTACCAGGAATAAAAAAAATCCCAGCAAACAAAAGTTCAGGACCAGATGGCTTCATAGATGAATTCTACCAAATCTTTTTTTTTCTTTACTAGTTTCTTGGAGTTTATTTTAGACTTGGTGCAAGGCACACTATTACAGGGTGTCACGAAGGCTTGAATGTGGCTTGGATAGTAAAGAGTGGGGTTCTCTTAACTTCCTTTTTGGTGTTTTGCTGTTTTGATACAAAGATACCAACTGCTTCTGCTTGTTGCAGCCTCTAGTCTATGAGGAGGGGAGGGGAAGGGAGAGGAGGGAAGAGGAAGAAAGGGGGGGTAAGGGAGAGGAGGAAAGGGGAGAGGAGGGGAGTGGCTCTGATGAACCTAGGACCTCATGAAGCCTGGTGGCTGGTGGTGGCCACTCAGGATGGGGGCCCGGTGTTGGCTTTGCCAGGCTGGCCATGAGGCTGCTTCTTCATGGCTTCCAGAGCCAAACCACAGGTGACCGTGCCACTGGAGGCCTGGGGAGATTCCAAGTGTTTTAGGGACTCTAATACTGTAGCCATAAATAGGAGTGTGGACTTCCCAAAAAAGAAGCCTGCCCACCAGTGACCCAGGTTGGCCTTGGGGAGACCAGGGTGGTGGGGGATGGTATCCCCAGGATACTCTGCACTTCTGTTACTAGAAGTGGAATCCAGGTGGTGCTGGATAATAGTTGTGGGTGACCATAAATGAGACACTGGAGGGGATGGCTGCCACACTGTTGCTTGTGGGCTGGTGGAAGCCTTGGTGGTGACTCCTCAGGGGCCTTGGCCTGTGATCACAGGTGGCAGGGATGAGGACGCCAGGCCATAGAGCCCATTTGCAGAGAAGGCCGCCAAAGGCTGTTCTACGACAGAGGCATGGGCAGAGTTTCTGACAAACATTTTTTTTTAACGTTTATTTTTGAGAGAGAGAGAGAGAGAGAAAGAGCGTGATCAGGGGAGAGCAGAGAGAGAGGGAGACATAGAATCTAAAGCAGGCTCCAGGTTCTGAGCTGTCAGCACAAAACCCGACACGGGGCTCGAACCCACAAACCGCGAGGTCATGACCTGACTGAAGTTGGCTGCTTAACTAACTGAGCCACCCAGGCACCCCTCTAACAAACATTTACAGAAGAGTTAATACACCTATTTTTCTTAAACTATTCCAAAAAGCAGAAGAGGAAGGAAAGCTTCCAAACTTATTCTATGAGGCCAGCATTACCCTAATACAAAATTCAGATGAAAATACTACAAACAAAAAGAGAACTACAGACCAGTATCTCTGATGAACATAGATGCAAACAAAATATTAGCAAACTGACCCAACAATACACTAATACAAATCATTCACCATGATCAAGTGGGTTTTATTCCTTGGATGCAAGAGTGGTTCAATATTTACAAGTCAATCAGTGTGATAAATCAAATCAATAAGAGAAAGGATAAAAACCACAGGATCATTTTAACATAGGCAAAAAAAAAAAAGTGCATTTTATAAAGTATAACACCCATTCATGATAAAAACTCTCAACAAAGTAGGTTTAGAGGGAACAAACCTCAACATAATAAAGGCCATCTATGAAAAATTCACAGCTAACATCCTTACTGGGGCAAAACTGAGGGTTTTCCCCCAAAGCAGGGGACACAAACATGTCCACTCTCACCACTTTTATTTAGCATAGTACTAGAAGTCCTAACCACAGTAATCAGATAAGAAAAATGAATAAAAGGAATCCAAACTGGTAAGGAAGAAGTAAAACTTTCACTATTTGCAGATGACATAGTACTATATATAAAAATCCCCCAAGACTCCATCAAAAAACTACTAGAATTGATAAATAAATTCAGTAAGGTCTCAGGATAAAAAAATGATATAGAGAAATCCACTGCATTTCTGTACACTAATAATTAAGTATCAGAAAGAGAAATTAAGGAAACAATCTCATTTACAATTTCACCAAAAATGATTAAATACCTGGGAATACACTTAACCAAAGAGTTGAAAGACCTGTACTCTGAAAATTATAAAACACTGATGAAAGAAATTCAAGATGATAGAAACAAATGGAAATATATTGCTTTCACATGGATTGGAAGAACAAATTTAATGTAATTCCTATCAAAATATCAATAGCATTTTTCATAGAACTAGAACAAATAATCCTAAAATTTGCATGGAACCACAAAAGACCCCAAATAACTAAAGCAATTCTTATAGGAAAAAAAAAAAAAAAAGAAAAAAGAACAAAACTGGAGGTACCATAATCCTAGATTTCAAGATACACTACAAAGCTGTAATAATCATAAAGTATGTTACTGGCACAAAAATAGATACATAGATCAATGAAAAAGAAATAAACCCACAATTATATGGTCAATTAATCTTTAACAAAGGAGGCAAGAACATGCAATGGGAAAAAGACAGTCCTTTCGACAAATGGTATTGAGAAAACTGGATGGCTACATGCAAAAAAAATGAAACTGGACCATTTTATTACACCACACACTAAAAATTAACTCAAAGTGGATTAAGGACCTAAATGTGAGACCTGAAGCCATAAAAATCCTAGAAGAGAGCATAGGCAATAATGTCTCCGACATGGAACATAGCAACATTTTTCTAGATATGTCTCCTGAGGCAAGGGAAACAAAAGCAAAAATAAACTGTTGGGGCTATATCAAAATTAAAAACTTCTGTGCATCAAAGGAAACAATCAACAAAACTGAAAGGCAACCTACTGAATGGGAGAAGATATTTGCAAATGACATATAAAGGGTTATCATTTAAAATATATAAAGAATTTATATAACTCAACACCAAAAAATAAAATAGTCTAATTTAAAAATGGGCAGAAGACATGAACAGACAATGCTCCAAAGAAGACATCCAGATGGCCAACAGACTCACAAAAAGATATTCAACACCACTCACTGTCAGGGAAATGTATATCGAAACCACAATGAGGTTATCACTTCACATCTGTCAGAATGGCTAAAATAAAAAACACAAGAAACAACAAATGGTGGCAAGGATGTAGAGAAAAGGTACCCTCCTGCACTGTTGGTGGGAATGTAAAACTGGTACAGCCACTGTGGAAAACAGTTTGGAGGTTCCTTAAAAAATTAAAAATAGAATTACCATATGATCCAGTAATTCTACTAATGGGTATTTACCCAAAGAATATGAAAACACTAAATCAAAGGGATAAATGCACTCCTATGTTTATAGCAGCATTATTTACAGTCGCCAAATTATGACAGCATTCATCAATAGATGAATGAATAAGAAGATGTGGCACACACACACACGTGCGCGTGCACACAAACACACACAGGAATATTACTCAGCCATAAAAAAGAATGAAGCCTTGCCATTTGCAACAATATGGATGGATCCAGAGGGTATAATGCTAAGTGAAATAAGTCAGAGAAAGACAAATGCCATATGATTTCACTCGTACGTGGAATTTAAGAAACCAAACAAGGAGAAAGAGAGACAAACAAAAACAGACTCTATTGAAAACTGATGGTCACCAGAGGGGAAATGGGTGGGGGAATGGATGAAATAGGTGAAGGGGATTAAGAGTACACTTAGTGGAGTGCCTGGGTGGCTCAGTCGGTTAAGCATCCAAACTCTTGATTTCAGCTCAGGTCATGATCTCACGTTTAGTGAGTTCGAGGCCTGCATTGGGCTCTGCACTGACATTGCAGAGCCTGCTTGGGATTCTTTCTCTCTCCTTCTCTCTGCCCCTTCCCTACTTATGCACTCTCTTTCTCTCTTAATATAAACTTAAAAAAAATTTTTTTTTAAAGAGCACACTTATCATGATGAGCACTGAGTCATGTCTAGATGTACAGAACTTTTGAATCACTATATTGAGATACCTGAAACTAATACAATACTATATGTTAACGATACTGGAATTTTTAAAAAAAGTGAAAAAAGAAAAAAGAATGTTGGCTTCTTTAGAAAAAATACACAAAGTAAAAAATTTTTAAAGTTCTGAAGGAAAAAAAGTCAACCAAAAATTCTATACCCAAGGAGGATGCCCTTTAGAAAGAAATGTGAAGTAAAGATGCTCTCAGAACAAAAAAACAAGTGTTCATTTCTTGTAGAGAATTGCTCTACAAGTAATACTAAAGGATATGATGAATATATGATGGAATGTTCTTCAGGCTCAAGGGCAAAAGCTCTGATATGGAAGCATACAATTTTAAGAAAGAATCAGTAGCTACAAAATGTAAATATATAGGTAAATATAAAGACAACTGACCATTAAAACAACAACAACAATAATAATGGTTTGTGCGGTTTATCACTTACATAGAAATAAAATATATGGCAAGTATAACAAAAAGTTGGTAAGGAGAAAATAGAATACACTGTTTTAAGTTTCTTGCTTACTTGGGCAATGGTGAGGGAAACTGTAATAGATTAATTTGGAAATTTCATGAGCTTGAGCTCCATGTTAGGGGTAGAGTTTACTTAAAAAAAAGAATAAAAAAGAAAAATATTTAAAATAAATAAGTAAAATAAAGGCAAAGAAAAACAAGCAAAGGAGAAAAAAAACAGAGCAGATAAAACAAATGACAAGAGAATTAAACCTAACTAAACCAGTAGTTACATGTAAATGGCATAACCAACCTAATTAAAAGACAAAAACTATTATATTGGACTTTAAGAAACATAGATACAACTACACAACTGATGAATGGATAAAGAAATTGTGGTTTATATACACAATGGAATACTACGTGGCAATGAGAAAAAATGAAATATGGCCTTTTGTAGCAACATGGATGGAACTGGAGAGTGTGATGCTAAGTGAAATAAGCCATACAGAGAAAGACAGATACCATATGGTTTCACTCTTATGTGGATCCTGAGAAACATAACAGAAACCCATGGGGGAGGGGAAGGAAAAAAAAAAAAAAAAAAAAAGAGGTTAGAGTGGGAGAGAGCCAAAGCATAAGAGACTGTTAAAAACTGAGAACAAACTGAGGGTTGATGGGGGGTGGGAGGGAGGGCAGGGTGGGTGATGGGTATTGAGGAGGGCACCTTTTGGGATGAGCACTGGGTGTTGTATGGAAACCAATTTGACAGTAAATTTCATATATTAAAAAATAAAAAAAAAAAAAAATAGCAAAAAAAAAAAAAAAAAAAAAAAAAAGAAACATAGATACAACTACAAAAAGCCAGCAATTCACTTTTGATTTTATACCATGCAAATAACAAAAAGAAGTTCTGTTACATCAATATTAGATGAACAGATATTAAAGTAAGAGTTATCACAAGGGAGAACTAGAGACATTTCACAATGATAAAAGGGTCAATACCACAGAAAGATATCACTGCCCTAAACATTTATGCATCAAATAATGTAGCTTATAAGTTCTTGAAGAAAAAACAAAGCTGAGAATAAGAAAAAGATACAGACAAATCTACAGTCACCACTGGAAATTTTAACACACCTCTCACTAACAGAATCAGCAGACAAAAAATCAGCAAGGATACAGAAGATTTGAACACGACTAATCCACTCAATTTAACTGACAAACATAGAATTATATAGGCAACAACTGCAGGATATAGATTCTTTTCAAGTGCACATGGCACATTTACCCAAATAGATTATATTCTTAACCATAGAGTAGATCTCAACAAATGTCAAAGGATTAAAATCATGTTTTCTGACCACTGTGGAAATGAATTAAAGTACGAGAACAGAAAGACAAGAAAAACCTCCAAATGCCTGGAAATTAAGCAACACATGTCTAAGTAACCCGCAGGTCCAAGGAGAAGTCACAATATGAACTAGAATTAAAGTCTAAAAGCTAATAGGGCATGTCTAGGGCAATCAGGCAAGAAAAAGAGACTGGAAGATATTAGGTCTGGAAGGGATACTGGGGCAACAGACAAATCCTGTTTTATGATGGAAGGGACTGCAGACTTAGAAAGGTCAACTGGCTTGCACAAGGTCTCAAAGACAGTCAAGAAGCAGGGCAGGGACACTAAATGCTGGCTTCCTGATTCCAAATGCAGAAGACTTCTCCCCTTTCCTGTCTTGAGCATGTGCAGAAATCAATACATGATAGTTAAAACACGTGGAATGGTTCTACTTTTAACTAATGCTCATTTCTTTCATGCACCTCAAACTCTGAACCTTATTTAGATATTTATACGATTACTTCCATGTTATACTCCATTTTGTTGTCTCTTGTTTTCATAGTTGGTCTCTCCATCAATCTACATTTTGCTCATTCATGACAGAGTAGCTGTCTTCAAATTCATCCTTTCCTTCCTTTTTTCTATTGTTACTGCCTCCTCTTATCTCCTGATCAGACCTCTAGCTGTCCCTTTCCAATTCAAGTCTTTCCTGGCTGCCAAAGGCATTTTTCTAACAGTGCTTACCGTGTCTCTTCTCTGCTTAACAGGATTCAATGGGTCCCCCATCATGAGGAATGATGGGTCCCTCATCATGATGAATGAAGTCCATTCAAAATGCTTCTCAGTCTAGTCTCAACCTACCTACCTTACTACCTTTCAACCTTCACCTTTCTGCATCATCCCTACATGCACCCTACTCTCCAGTTACTTAAAAAAGGTAACATCTGTGCCTTTGAACCTGCTATTCTTATTGTTCGTCTTCTCTGTTAGCCCTTTTAGATAAAGCTGAAATGGTCCCTCTTCCATGAAGTCTTTCCCTGTCCCCAAACTGGAATCATTTCCCTCTTTGACACTCTATACCCTTCCCTTGTACATATCAAGTGGCCTATATAAGGTGTTACAATTCTAAATGCATGTGCCTAAAGCCTTTAGCACCAGAATGCAATCTTACTGAAAGCAGGGCTATGATCCCTATTATCTAGTTTGATACTAGAATAAGTGATTGCCCCAGTATCTGGGGTTACAGAGGATGAGGCTTTTCTAACACAGAAGAAATACAAATCAGCCATCCTGCCATAAATACAGGTGCCTAAAAGGGATGATATGGATGGAAGTCAAATGGTATCACCAGCAGGCCAGGACTGTACCACAGTGGTGTCTGATGATCACAGTGGGTACTCCGCTGAAAGGTCATTTCCTCTCACAGGATCTGCCCACTTTCTTGAGCACCATAACCAGAGTCTAGTGAGATAGGTGTGTGGGTGCGTAGACTGCCTAAGTACAGCTGGGTGGTAAATCAGTGGAGGGCTTCAGTCATTAGGAGCTTCTCCAAAGGAGCTTTTCTTCCCCACAGAGACATTTCAACTTCAGTAGGTCTGTGGTAAAGACCTGAGTTAATTTGGAGGAAAAAAAAAATTCCCAGATGATTTAATACAGCATTCTCCAAATTAAAACCCTGAGGTAAATCAAAGTGCTGTCTCTCAGAGAAACACCCACTTTCCTGAATCATGAATTTTTTTTTAATGTTTATTTAGTTTTGAGAGAGAGAGAGAGACAGAGTGCTAGTGGGGGAGGGGCAGAAAGAGACGGAGACACGGAATCGGAAGCAGGCTCCAGGTTCTGATCTGTTTCCACAGAGCCTGATGCCGGGCTCGAACCAACAAACTGTGAGATCATGACTTGAGCCAAAGTCAGGCACTTAACCAACTAAGCCACCCAGGCACCCTTGAATCATGAATTTCTCAAACAAAAAGGGACAGAACCATTTGTTCTTTGTGTAGATCAATGAAGGATACAGCAATAGTGAGAAAAGGTGAATACTGTGTGCACAAGGAACAAGTACAAAGATGTTTGTTGGGCCATTGTTTGAATCAAAGGTTGAAAACAACCTAAATGGTTAAAACAGAAGAATGGATATGTTTGCAAATATGTGATCAATAAAATGTTCTGCCCTGGTGAAAATGGCTGAACTGGGGCTACACGCAGCAGTATGGATGAATCTCAAAAACATACTCTTTTTTTAATTTTATTTTTTATTTTTTAAAATTTACATCCAAATTAGTTAGCATATAGTGCAACAATGATTTCAGGAGTAGATTCCTTAATGCCCCTTACCCATTTAGCTCATTCCCCCTCCCATAACCCCTCCCGTAACCCTCAGTTTGTTCTCTATATTTATGAGTCTCTTCTGTTTTGTGCCCCTCCCTGTTTTTATAGTATTTTTGCTTCCCTTCCCTTATGTTCATCTGTTTTGTCTCTTAAAGTCCTCATTTGAGTGAACTCATATGATTTTTGTCTTTCTCTAATTTCACTTAGCATAGTACCCTCTAGTTCCATCCACGTAATTGCATATAGCAAGATTTCATTCTTTTTGATTGCTGAGTAATACTCCATTGTGTATATATATACCACATCTTCTTTATCCATTCACCCATCGATGGACATTTGGGCTCTTTACATACTTTAGTTATTGTTGATAGTGCTGCTATAAACACAGGGGTGCATGTGTCCCTTCGAAACAGCACACCTGTATCCCATGGATAAATGCCTAGTAGTGCAATTGCTGGGTCGTAGGGTAGTTCTATTTTTAGTTTTTTGAGGAACCTCCATACTGTTTTCCAGAGTGGCTGCACCAGCTTGCCTTCCCACCAACAATGCAAAAGAGATTCTCCTTCTCCACATCCTCCCCAACATCTGTTGTTGCCTGAGTTGTTAATGTTAGCCATTCTGACAGGTGTAAGGTGGTATCTCATTGTGGTTTTGATTTGTATTTCCCTGATGATGAGTAATGTTGAGCATTTTTTCATGTATCAGTTGGCCATCTGGAAGTCTTCTTTGGAGAAGTGTCTATTCATGTCTTTTACCCATTTCTTCACTGATTATTTGTTTTTTGGGTGTTGAGTTTGATAAGTTCTTTATAGATTTTGGATACTAACCCTTTATCTGATATGTAGTTTGCAAATATCTTCTCCCATTCTGTTGGATGTCTTTTAGTTTTGTTGATTGTTTCCTTCGCTGTGCAGAAGCTTTTTATTTTGATGAGGTCCCCGTAGTTCATTTTTACTTTTGTTTCCCTTGCCTCTGGAGATGTGTTAAGAAGTTGCTGTGGCCAAGGTCAAAGAGGTTTTTGCCTGCTTTCTCCTCGAGGATTTTGATGGCTTCCTGTCTTACATTGAGGTCTTTCATCCATTTTGAGTTTATTTTTGTGGATGGTGTAAGAAAGTAGTCCAGGTTCATTCTTCTGCATGTTGCTGTCCAGTTTTCCCAGAACCACTTGCTGAAGAGACTGTCTTTATTCCATTTGATATTCTTTCCTGCTTTGTCAAAGATTAGTTGGCCATACGTTTGTGGGTCCATTTCTGGGTTCTCTGTTCTGTTCCATTGATCTGAGTGTCTGTTCTTGTGCCAGTACCATACTGTCTTGATAATTACAGCTTTATAGTATAGATTGAAGTCTGGGATTGTGATGACTCCTGCTTTGGTTTTCTTTTTCAAGATCGCTTTTGGCTATTCGGGGTCTTTTCTGGTTCTATACAAATTTTAGGATTATTTGTTTTAGCTCTGTGAAGAATGGTGTTATTTTGATAGGGATTGCATTGAATATGTAGACTGCTTTGGGTAGTATCGACATTTTAACAATATCTGTTCTTCCTATCCAGGAGCATGGCATCTTTTTCCATTTTTTTGTTTCTTCTTCAAATTCTTTCATAGGCTTTGTATAGTTTTCAGTGTATAGATTTTTCACCTCTTTGGTTAGATTTATTCCTAGGTATTTGCAATTGTAAATGGGATTGATTCCTTGATTTCTCTTTCTGTTGCTTCACAGTTGGTGTATAGGAATGCAACTGACTTCTGTGCATTAATTTTATATCCTGCCACTTTGCTGAATTCATGGATCAGTTTTAGCAGTTTTTTGGTGGAATCTTTTGGGTTTTCCATATAGTGTATCATGTCATCTGTGGAGTGAAAGTTTGACCTCCTCCTGGCCAATTTGGATGCCTGTTATTTGTTATCTGATTGCTGAGGCTAAAACTTCCAGTACTATGTTGAACAACAGTGGTGAGAGTGGACATCCCTGTCATGTTCCTGGCCTTGAGGGAAAAGCTCTCAGTTTTTCCCCATAGAGGATGATATCAGCATTGGGTCTTTCATATATGGCTTTTATGATCTCAAGGTATGATCCTTCTATTCCTATTTTCTTAAGGTTTTTTTTTTTTATCAAGAAAGGATGCTGTATTTTGTCAAATGCTTTCTCTGCATCCATTGAGAGGATCATGTGGTTCTCGTCCTTTCTTTTATTGATGTGATGAATCACATTGGTTGTTTTGCGAATATTGAACCAGCAGCCCTGCATCCCAGGTATAAATCCCATTTGGTCATGGTGAATAATTTTTTAAATGTATTGTTGGATCCGGTTGGCTAATATCTTGTTGAGAATTTTTGCATCCATGTTCAGCAGGGAAATGGGTCTATAGTTCTCCTTTTTAGTGGGGTCTCTGGTTTTGGAATCAAGGTAATTCTGGCTTCATAGAAAGAGTTTGGAAGTTTTCCTTCCATTTCTATTTTTTGGAACAGCTTAAAGAATAGGTGTTAACTCTTCTTTAAATGTTTGGTAGAATTCCCCTGGAAAGCCATCTGGCCCTGGACTCTTGTTTTTTGGCAGATTTTTGATTACTAATTCGATTTCATTACTGGTTATGGGTCTGTTCGAAGCTTCTATTTCTTCCTGTTTCAGTTTTGGTAGTGTATATGTTTCTAGGAATTTGTCCATTTCTTCCAGATTGCCCATTTTATTGGCATATAATTGCTCATAATATTCTCTTATTGTTTTCATTTCTGCTGTGCTGGTTGTGATCTCTCCTCTTTCATTCTTGATTTTATTTATTTGGGTCATTTCCTTTTTCTTTTTGATCAAACTGGCTAGTGGTTTATCAATTTTGTTAATTCTTTCAAAGAACCAGCTTCTGGTTTCATTGATCTGTTCTACCGTTTTTTTGGTTTCGACAGCATTAATTTCTGCTCTAATCTTTATTATTTCCTGTCTTCTGCTGGTTTGGGGTTTTATTTGCTGTTCTTTTTCCAGCTCCTTAAGGTGTAAGGTTAGGTTGTGTATCTGAGACCTTTCTTCTTTTAGGAAGGCCTGGATTGCTATATACTTTCCTCTTATGACTGCCTTTGCTGCGACCCAGAGGTTTTGGGTTGTGGTGTTATAATTTTCATTGACTTCCATATAGTTTTTAATTTCCTCTTTAACTGCTTGATTAACCCATTCATTCTTTAGTAGGATGTTCTTCAGTCTCCAAGTATTTGTTACCTTTCCAAATTTTTTCTTGTGGCTGATTTCGAGTTTCATAGCGTTGTGGTCTGAAAATATGCATGGTATGATCTCGATCTTTTTGTACTTACTTAGGGCTGATTTGTGTCCCAGTATATGGTCTATTCTGGAGAACGTTCCATGTGCACTGGAGAAGAACGTACATTCTGCTGCTTTAGGATGAAATGTTCTGAATATATCTGTTACGTCCATCTGGTCCAGTGTGTCATTCAAAGTCATTGTTTCCTTGTTGATTTTTTGATTAGATGATCTGTCCATTGCTGTGAGTGGGGTGTTGAAGTCTCCTACTATTATGGTATTACTATCGATGAGTTTATGTTTGTGATTAATTGATTTATATATTTGGGTGCTCTCACTTGACGCATAGATGTTTACAACTGTTAAGTCTTCTTGGTCTGTAGACCCCTTGATTATGATATAATGCCCTTCTGCATCTCTTGATACAATCTTTTTTTTTTTTTTTTTTTTTCTGTCAAACCTACTTTATTTTTTTTTTTAATATATGAAAATTTACTGTCAAATTGGTTTCCATACAACACCCAGTGCTCATCCCAAAAGGTGCCCTCCTCAATACCCATCACCCACCCTGCCCTCCCTCCCACCCTGCCCTCCCTCCCACCCGATACAATCTTTATTTTAAAGTCTAGTTTGTCTGATATAAGTACGACTACTTCGGCTTTCTTTTGTTGACCATTAGCATGATAGATGGTTCTCCATCCCCTTATTTTCAATCTGAAGGTGTCTTTAGGTCTAAAGTGGGTCTCTTATTAACAGCATATAGATGGATCTTGTTTTCTTATCCATTCTGTTACCCTATGTCTTTTGATTGTAGCATTGAGTGCATTGACATTTAGAGTGAGTACTGAAAGATATGAATTTATTGCCATTATGATGCCTGTAGAGTTGGAGTTTCTGGTGGTGTTTTCTGGGCCTTTCTAATCTTTTTTGCTTTTGGTGTGTGTGTGTGTGTGTGTGTGTGTGTGTGTGTGTGTGTGTTTTATCTTTTCTCCCCTCAGAGAGAATTTCTTAAAATTTCTTGCAGGGCTGGTTTAGTGGTCACACACTCCTTTAACTTTTGTTTGTCTGGGAAACTTTTTATCTCTTTTATTTTGAATGACAGCCTTGCTGGATAAAGAATTCTTGGCTGCATATATTTCTGATTCAGCACACTGAATATATCCTGCCACTCCTTTCTGGCCTGCCAAGTTTCTGTGGATAGTCTGCTGCAAACCTGATCTGTCTTCCCTTGTAGGTTAGGGACTTTTTTTTCCCCTTGCTGCTTTCATGATTCTCTCCTTGCCTGAGTATTTTGTGAATTTGACTATGATATGCCTTGTTGATGGTTGGTTTTTGTTGAATCTTATGGGAGTCCTCTGTGCTTCCTGGGTTTTGATATGGGTGTCTTTCCCCAGGTTAGGAAAGTTTTCTGCTATGATTTGCTCACATAACCCTTCTACCCCTTTTTCTCTCTCTTCATCTTCTGAGACCCCCTATGATTCTGATGTCGTTCCTTTTTAATGAGTCACTGATTTCTCTAATTCTTAAATCATGCTCTTGGCTTTAATCTCCCTTTTTTTTCTGCTTCATTATTCTCTATAAGTTTGTCCTCTATATCGTTGATTCTGCCTCATCCATCCTTGCTGCCACTGCATCCATCCATGATTGCAGCTCAGTTATAGCATTTTTTATTTCATTCTATTTTTTACTTCTTTATCTCTGCAGAAAAGGATTCTACTCTATTTTTTACTCCAGCTAGTATTCTTATTATGTGATTCTAAATTCTGGTTCAGACATCTTGTTGTATCTGTGTTGGTTAAATTCCTGGCTGTCATTTCTTCGTGCTCTTTCTTTTGGGGTGAATTCCTGCTGAATTCTGTGGTTCAGGTTGTGCAGACTGTTGTGTTAATCCTCGAATCAGTTTTCTAGGTGCGTAGGATGGTTTAGTGTTGGTCTGGCTGTATTTCATGGATGCGAGACACACAAAAAACTTCCATGCTGTTCCACCATCTTGGCTCCTCCTCAAAAATATACTCTTGAGTGGAAAAAGATAATAGTGGAAGGATATGTACAACATGACACCCTCTCTATGACATTTTATGGAAAACAAGGTGATACCTTATCTAGGGAGACATCACACATGCAGTCAGGGTATAAAGGCACACAGAGCAATGATAAGTACTATATTAAGGGCGGGGCTTACGTCTCGGGGAGGGGAGAGGGAAGGCCTGTGATCAGGAAATGGGCCGGGGCTTCAACTAAATAGTCCATGTCCTGCTTTGGCTGAGTGTAGTATGTAGGTTTTCATTATACTCACTAAGTCTTTTTTGCAAGTCTGAAGTATTTCCTTATTTTTTTTTTAAGTTTATTTATTTATTTTGAGAAAGACAGAGTGCATGATTGGGAGAGGGGCAGAGAGAATTCCAAGCAGGCCCCGCATTGTCAGTGCAGAGCCTGTCTTGGGGCTCAAACTCATGAACCGTGAGATCATGACCTGAGCCAAAACCAAGAGGCAGATGCATAACTGACTGAGCCACCCTGGTGCCCCCTGAGGTATTTCTTTTTTCTTTTTTAAAATTTTTGTTTTTAATGTTTATTTATTTTTGACAGAGAGAGAGAGAGAGAGAGAGACAGAGACAGAGACAGAGACAGAGCATGAGCAGGGGAGGGGCAGAGAGAGAGGGAGACACAGAATCCGAAGCAGGCTCTAGGCTCTGAGCTGTCAGCACAGAGCCCAACACGGGGCTTGATCTCACGAACCTCAAGATCGTGACCTGAGCTGAAGTCAGATGCTTAACCGACTGAGCCACCTAGGCGCCCCTGAAGTATTTCTTTTTAAAAAATTTTTTTTGTTGTTTTAATGTTTTTATTTATTTTTGAGAGAGAGACAGAGTGTGAGTGGGGGAGGAGCAGAGAGAGAGGGAGACACAGAATCCGAAGCGGGCTCCAGGCTCTGAGCTGTCAGCACAGAGCCTGATGTGGGGCTCAAACTCACGAACCGTGAGATCATGACCTGAGCTGAAGTCAGACGTCTACTGACTGAGCCACCCAGGCGTCCCCTGAAGTATTTCTTAATAAAGTTAATAGTGAAAAAAAAGTTCTCAAATATTCTATGTAAAGTCTTCAGTGTTAGTATTTTAATACTCTGAGGGCAAAGGATAAAATCCTCACAAGTTTATCAGTCTCTTTCAAGTAAGAGGTGAATTGGGTTCCCTGTGAGACCTTGCATGGACAAAATAACGGTTTTTAGTAAACCATGCCTTCTTTCTCATCCCCCTCTCCCTCCTTGACCTTTAGGCCACACTGCACTGCACCCTTTTCTTTTGAGAGAAAGTAAGCATCTGCCCAGTGTAATGAGTTTAAGGCCTGCGCCAGAGTCCCCAGCCTCTCAGGCGGCTGCAGGGTCATGGAAAGAACCCTGCAGAGATAGCTCAGGGGACGTATGGTTGGTTACTGGCTGTGTCACTCGTCCAAGTCAGTGGACCTCTCCTGGCCTCAGGGGCTTCATTTATAAAGTGGATAGTTTGGATCTCTCAGGTATATCCCTTCCAGCTCCGAAATCACTGGCACCACAAGCCACATCCAAAAGACTGTCAGTTCTGGTTTTCACCATGAAGAAGCCTAGAGGATCAGGTGCCTCTTGTCCTGAACTCTGGCACTGGGGAGTCTCACTTGTCAGGGTGAGCAAGTTATTTATTAAGAGTGTTGAACAGAAACGCTCTCCCACATGTCTGAGTCACAGCAAAAACAGGAAGCCCACACCTTTGCCTCTGAGGACCGTCCCATTTGCCCACCACCTTCCACCAGCTGTGAAAACGTCTTCATGAAACCCCCACAGAGCCAAAGTCAAAGGGTGCTGTGTGCAGGAGGGGGCCGGATGCTGGGGCAGGAGGCATTCAGGCTGCTGACCCACAGGAAACCCGCAGCAGACTCCCAACAGAGCAAGGAGGGAACCATCCAAGAAATCTGCACAGAGTGAAGGCACTTCGTAAGTAGTCTTTGCCCCACCCTGGGCATAAATTATTTCATTTATACAGTGATGGCACAACAGTGAAACTGAGCACAGGACATAGGGTTTAAAAAAAAACAAAAAAACATTACAATAGCTTTATTTTTCCCATTAAGATAGAAAATGGAAGCATACAGTACAAATTCAAAAGCTAAGTTTCCTTCCAGTCCTGTCCCCAGCCAACCAATTCCTTTCCCCAGTAGCAATCACTCAATTTCTGGTATATCCCTTAGAGTTCATGCATTATACAAGCATGTAGACATATAAACACACACACACATACACACATATGGTTCTTAAAAAACACGCTACACATGTCCTATACCTTGGTTTTTGGTAATATCTTTTTTATCTTTTGCAAAGCTTCAAACTTAGAGGAGCTTGAATCAACACCTTGATCCTATTCACATAAATGTATTGATATTTTCCCACATTTTTCTCTTCATCTATGTTTATTTTTTACCGAATCACTGAAAAGTATACAACAGACATCATGATACTTCTGAATGCACCAGCATGTGTCCTGTAAGAATAAGGGCACCCTCCTGCACACCCATAATGACATCATCATACTCATGAAAATTAACATTAATTCAATCCTATCAATCATCTAATATGGAGTCCATATTCCACCTTCCCCAGCTATCTCAAAAGTGAGCCTTGCTTTTCAAATTTAGTACTATATCCAGGAGACTTTTCTGTACCATTCAAATAGAAACTCCTCAACTTTTGTGACAGGTAAATAATAATAATGGCTAGCATCTATTAAGTGCTTACTGTGTCGTAGGTACTTTTCTAAGATTTTTCTTCTGCCATCTGTGGGTTAATTTTTTAATAATGTCCTAAGTTTGATGCACCATTTCTCTTATTTTCATTCATTTTTGTTATTCATAAGAGAACTTAGGTTGGTAAATTTTCCTAAGTATTATATTAGTGTGTCAAAAAATATTTATGTGTAGCATGTTCACATTATTTCTAGATAATCTACCATTTTCATTCTGATTTCCTCACTGACCCAACAGGAGTTTTTAAAACTCCCAGTGGCATTTTATTCTCATGTGTTAATTTTTCTTAATTTGTATTTTTTTAGTTGTATTATAGATGATCAGATTTTTTTGTGTGTGCTACTTCTACTTTTCTGATATGTACTGTGGTTTTCTCAGTGTCCTCCTATATGGCCAATTTCTGTGGCAACTGAAAGAAAAACGGTTTATCAACGAATCTACCTTATTAATTAAGGAAATAGCGGCTTTATGTCTCTACCTCCATATCAAATTTAGCAAGTTAGAATTCAAATATTTTTATATTTTTTGCCTAGGGGTTTGAGATGTTTCATCCTTAAACTTAACCCTCTTGTCATGCCGTTGTGCTTATGTCGATCCTCTATGACATATGGCTTCTACTGAATTAAAGAACCTTACCAGTGGAATGGAATTTAAAGGACACTTAAGCCAACCTCCATTTAGTATAGGAATTTACTTTACACATTCCCCCAAAAGATACTGAAATGGACTTAACTTGAATTATTGCCATGCCAGAGAACTCAACACACTGCTGATTTTGTGATGCTTATGGCCTCTATCAGACGGTCAAGGATTAAAATCCTCATAAAGTATTAATTGGCTACCACTATGAAGATTGCATTGCTCAATGCACTTTGGGGAACACACAAGAGAAGCATGGGAGATATTACACCAGAGGTGTGGTTCCCAAAGCGTGTGCCTCAGTGCCTCGGGGCACTGCAGTGAATTTGTACCATGGGATGGGATATTTTAAAAATTTCAGGAAAACATGATACACAGTATCTACCAGGCACTACAGAAACTACCAAATCAAGGTAGTTTACAGCTTCAACATTTTAGTTTGTGCTATATTCTTTTTGATGATCTCGTACCTTTGCAAAACTGGGTTTTGGGCAGTCGTACTATAAAAGTATTATGTGAAAACATAGAACATGAAAGGAATGTGTCAGTGTCCCATCTGATTCCAAGCTTTGGGAAGCTGTGCAGTACCCAACAGGAACCTATAACCTATTAGTAAATAATTGTGTTTATTTCAGAATAAAACAGTGATGTTTTCTTTCCATTTGTGTGCAGTATTTTTTCAAAGAGCTATTCAACTGTTAGGACAGGACTACTTATTGAGTCCTAAATGCTTCATAAATGAAACCTCCCTGTATTTCTTTTGGCCCAGTGGCTCTGTGAAATAATCCCTGAGACTCTGAGAGCACTGTGAACTGAGAAAGTCTGAGAACTTCTCTGGGAGCTCATAGCTGAGTTTCAGAGACCAGAGCTCAGGACAGTGATGCAATCAGGATGTCCACGGCTGCAGTTGTACACTCTCATAGAATCAGCACACATTTCAGGAGGTCAGCCTGAGGGATGTACAGCCAGGCTACAGCACGGCCTAGGACGGAGTCAAACAAGTGGGACTGGCCGGGCTCCTGCAGGGTGGGAATGCCTGAACCAAAGACAGGAGGAGAGCTTTTACAAGAGCAAAGAAGATTGGGAATCAATATGGCCTGTTCTGGAGACGGTGAGGACAGTGGTCTGGCGGGGGGCAGGAGGGGGCTGGAGAAGCAGCTGAAGAGTTTGGAGCTTTGATCGGAGGAAGGTGTTTGGTCACAGCAGTGATCATTAACAACCAGTGTTTGCGGAAGATTAATCCAAGTGGGGTAGTAGATGGAGGGTGAGAAGGTAGGAAGTGATACCACCTGAAATAGCAAAGCCCCTATGTAGGACAAGCCTGATAGAATACACAGTAGGTGTTAGGCCCCTCCCTCAGCAGCCACAGTGCACAGGAGTCTACACTGCGAAGTTCCCAAAGCTATAATCCTGAGAACAGGAATCATAGCCCTTGATTGCATGCTTGGAAAATTGCTGTTCTAGGATTCTTTTAACCGGGGCATGCTGGAATTGAGTTTACAGAAATTCCACTTGGAGATCACAGCCTTGCTTCTAGGAAAGTATACAAAAAGAGGGGTTAAACATAGGAGAGAAAAATACTGGATTGAGAGCCAGGATACTTGGAACTCAATGTCATCTTGACCAAAAACTCACCAAAGAGTAGTCCTAGATCTCCACTTCTTTGCTCTTAAAATGAGGGCACTACGATGTAAGACATGAAGAAATCCTAAATTGCCAACAAGGGCTCATTTCTATCTGAGGAATCAGGTCCAATCTTTTTGTATACTGATAAGTAGAGCCAAAATTGCGGTTTTAATATTTCATTCCAATTTGCATGAAGCATTTATACCAACAAAGGGCTCTATATTATTAAAATATCATAATCTGGGCTTCTGTAAACTATTATTATGATAATAGCAGTGAATGTATACAACAGGCCGGAATATTGGCAGAGACTTCCAGGGAACAAAGATCAGCCTCATGTACCAAAGCTGCCCCATGATGACGACTCACAGACAACATTGAAAATAAAAATTAAGCAAATGGTCTGCCTGCATGAAGACAGAGTAGAAGCATCTGAGTATGACAAGGAGAAGACGATGGAAAATCAAGGGAAATCATGGAGCAGAATGACGGACTTAGAACTTGACACAATTACAAACACAAGAAACACCCAGTAAAGGCCACATCAGAAAGGACATTAGGAAAGTCCTATGGGTTTGTGTTTATTTTGTTTTAATTCAAGCAATAACAGCTTTATTTTTCCTAACTTCAGAAGGAATGATAATGCATCCTATGCAATCAGCCTGTAAAGCCCTCCTGATTCTTTATTCAAACTGGGTAGAAGATCAAATGAGACAGTATTTGGGACCCCCTAGGGTGATGGGATTATTGAATATCAGGACTTGGTGATGAGTCACAGAACATGTCTCTGGCTTTTTAAATGGCCCCCGGATATTGCAGTCTCTTTGATAGCCCTGAAATGTCTTTTTAGAGGCACTGGACTAGTGGGGGGGCACAAAACCTCAGTAGCCTCCAAAGAAGACCAAGATAAACACGGCCACAGCAGGCCTCTGAACGTAGCTCTGGGTTACAGTTTTTGCTCGGGTAGTGAGGCTGAGGTTGTTTTACAGTGGAACAGGAGGGGGAGTGGCAACAGAGGGAGAAGAAAAAAACATTCCCTCATCCTTGGGAAACTTGCAGAATGACTTCCTTCGATGGGTTTGTGCAAGTGAAATCTCCACCTCCCATCCTTGCTTACAGGTCAGCGAACCCATTCACAGATTAGGAAGTGACCCGCAAGCACCGGAGTGAGGACGGGGCGTGGTGGTGGAAACACTGGGAGAGAATGCTGTATCCTGTTTAACTTGGCCTTGCCAACGCCAAACCCTTTCTCTGTAATGTTTCTTTAGTTAAAGAGCAAAAATGTCCCACTTCCAATGGCCTTTCCATTTGTAAAATGGGCTGTTCTCCACATTAACTAAACTACTCTCCCCACTTCAGTTCACCTCTCCTGCATTAATATCCTCATCTGCAAGATGGGGAATGAGCCCTAACTTACTCACGTCGTAGGGCCATTGTGCAGAAAATGCCTGGAAATACAACTGTGATGTGTTTGCAAAAAGTAACACGATGCAGTGCAAGTCCTTACAGTGCAAATGAACTGAGTCAATGTCCCCTGAATACGCTCTGCATCTTGCTGTTGGCTGTTCAGTTAAGAGAAAATAAAGGGTGAATGTTGGAAATAAAACTAGATAAAGTGTTTTACCTACAGAAGGGCTCTCTCAAGCCTCATTTATGAACAAAGGCAAAACAGAAACTTGGTTAGCATGATGGCCTCTGGGAATGACAACCTGAAGCTTTGGAAAGTTTAGAAACATAGCATTGGTACAAATGCAAAACCTCCACTGAGGCTGCAGGTGCATAAGCCTTACTGCTCATGTCCTGACAAGGTGCCTTTCCCCCATGGCCTTTAGGAAACTGGCTGTGGGGGCGCCTGGGTAGCTCATTTGGTTAAGCAACTGACTCTTTTTTTTTTTTTTTTTTTTTTTTAATTTTTTTTTAACGTTTATTTATTTTTGAGACAGAGAGAGACAGAGCATGAATGGGGGAGGGTCACAGAGAGAGGGAGACACAGAATCTGAAACAGGCTCCAGGCTCTGAGCTGTCAGCACAGAGCCCGACGCGGGGCTCGAACTCACGGACCGCGAGATCATGACCTGAGCCGAAGTCGGACGCTTAACCGACCGAGCCACCCAGGCGCCCCAAGCAACTGACTCTTGATTTCAGCTCAGGTCATGATCTCATGGTTTGTGGGTTTAAGCCCTGCATCAGGCTCTGTGTGTTGGGATTTTCTCTTTCCTCCTCTGTCTCTGCCCCTTCCCCACTTGTGAGCATGTGTTCTCTCAAAATAAATGAATAAACATGAAAAGAGAGAGAGAGAGAGAAAAAAGAGGAAACTGATTGTGACCCTTCTGTACTAGAAATAACTTTTGAGTGGTTTGGTCTGGACACCCCCACTGCCTATCAACCAACAAAACAGGGAACTGCTAATATCACCAAGGTTGTAGGGTTGGGGTCTGTGTCACCCCGTGTCCTTGTAGGAGACCAAGTGAGAACAAGGGTGTCCAAATCTCCATCCTCTAGGGTTTCTCACTCTATTGTTCCACCCTATCGACCCAAACTTCTCTTGCATTGTCTCCCAACACACCCCTCACATCCCATGCCTGTCTATCTTCACCTTGTACTCCTCAATTCTGTCACACTTCAAGATGCATGTCAGCTCCTGCCTCCTTCCCCAGATGTTCTAGCCCATGGCCATCTTACTGGAGGTCACCCAACCCTGCACTGTGCGCTGAGGTCACACGTGCACACAAACAGCCATAGGGAATCAGGGTTGGATGAGGCCTGTTCCAAACCTACAGGGCACACAGATCTCTTCCACAATCCCTCTGACAAGTGGCCACCGGGGCCCTTCGACTGGTATGAAGTCCATCCCCCATAAATGTGAGTCCTCCACACCCACACACAGTCATGAGGTCGCCTATTCCTTTTGTTCAGCAGCTTCGAGTGTGTGTATTGGAATTTTGAGAAGCGTGAGTTCACAGTGCAGAAGCTACTGTTACACCTCTTCATACTACTGCTTCACCCACGCTGTGCCTACAAGCGTCCACAACCTCTTCTCCCAAGTGCTGATGTTTTTTGTATCTCCCCCACTCAGTACTCACAGAAGCTTTGTAAAAAATGATCTAAGGACTTACACTTGTGCCTGCTGTATTTCAACTTTCTAGGTTCAGCCTCCCGTCTGTCATGATCTCTTTAGGGCTTGTTTTCAGTCTCTTCCAGGTTTAGAATCACCCATGAATCAGCTACATGTGCCAATTTTGTCCTAATCTAAATCATGGATAAAAATGTTGAAAAAGACAGTTTTGGGGTGCCTGGGTGGCTCAGTTGGTTAAACATCTGACTTTGGCTCAGGTCTCTGATCTCTGGTTCATGAGTTCGAGCCCTGTGTCGGGCTCTGTGCTGTCAGCTCAGAGTCTGCAGCCTGCTTCAGATTCTGTCCCCTTCTCTCTGTGCCCCTCCCCTCATCATGCTCTCTCTCTCAAAAATAAATAAACATTAAAAAAATTTTAAAAAGACAGTTTTGAGGACTTACTCCTTTTGACATATTACCTTCCCTTTGGGCTGCAAACTGCTTTAGGCACAATTCTGTGCATATAATAAGTGCTTACATACATTGTTGAATTATACCAAAATCTACCCCATATTAAAGAATGTTATAATTATATTTTCATGGTAATGATGGAATCGATCTCAATTCTTTCTTGCTGTTCATCTCTCTCTAAGCCTCCTTCTCACTTTCGCCCTCAGAACTCTGGGAACACAATATAGTCTGCAAAGCCCAAGAAATACACGTTATGTCAATAACATGTTCCTTAAATCCTTTTGTGGAGTCTATCCTGATTGGCTACAAAGTCAGTGTGTAGAAAACCCACTGCATTAAAGCAGATAACATCTGTGAATCCTGTGATTTCCTGTTTGGCTCCAATGTCAATATAATAATAGCTTCTTGTATGTATTTTTACTGTAGGATAAACAGACTAAGCTCCATTTTTAAATATACGGATTTGAGTATGGCAGTACATGCCAAAATGGGGGCTTCTGTGTACCTCCTATAAAATCATCTTCTCATAATACTCCCCAGTACAAACAGTTCAAGATGGTCAACATTAACATGCTGAAAGGGGAGTGCGATGGTGATATTCCTCATCAAATGCATTCCTCATTCCTGAGGAAACTAAAAACATAATCAGGGGAAAGATAAACCTACTTTGACAGAAAAAGGAAAACAGGAATCTGAGTATGTTGGAAGCTCAATTGGTATCTGATGATTCTAAGAACCACACTCTTGTTCAGCTTAGAAAGTACTATACCTTGAGGTTTGGGCCCAGGAAAACAGGACTAAGGTCCCAGAGCTTCTGTTTCTATTCCTTTTCAGACTCTGGGACAGAGCATAACTGACCAGAAAGGGTGGGGATCTCACCTCCCTGACCATGACCTGGTTGATGGGGCTGGTGGGGGCAGAGGGCACATTAGAATGTTTGTAGGTGGGGAGGGCAGAAGAAGCATTTCTAAAATGACCACTACTTTGTTTCTTTTCGGTCACAACAGGCAATAACCAATTTCGAATTCTTAAATGATATTAAATAGAAAATTGGGATTTAAGGGTGGGAGTAGGTGCAGAAAAGACGAGAACCCAATCCAATCTAAAATGATAGAGATTGGAGCAGTAGTTGCCTTTGTGGGGGTACTGACAGGAAGGGGTTCCAAGGCTCTGGAGCACAGGGAATGCTCTGAATCTCAGTCTGGGTAGTATTGATACAGATGCGCAGATCATAAAAATTAAGATGTATACTGAAGATCTGTACACAATTAAGATTTAATTGTATATAAATTACACAGTTTTGAATTAAAAAGTTAAAAACAATAATAAAAGGGTTGAAACCACAAACTTGGTAGCCTGGCACTAGCTTGCAGTGCTGGTATGGAAGGGGTGCCCAGCTCTTTATCACCCAGATGTTTATCAGTCAGATGTCGTGAACCTGGGGAAGCTGATAATTTATGCCACCCATCAAAGTACTTTAATCTTCAACAAACTGAATTCTAGGTCTTGGTGACGTCTGATACAAGGCCGGGCTGTCTTCTGGAGCCAGAGGAACAGCGTGGATCCACAAGGAAGGAAGGGTAACAGTTCCCAGGTACAGCTTTGCAGACCTGCAGGAAGAGGGAGTGCTGGGGCCAAGCTACCAGACTAAAAGACAGGTCTGGGGTAACAGGTACCTTCCTTTGCTCCTAGCTCCCAACTGAGGGACAAGAGGTCACAGGAAACCAAGGGGAAGACATTTGAACCCTAGGGAAAGGTACTGGGTCTGAGAAGCGAGACAGTGAGGCCTTGGGCTCATGAAAGAGCAGGAGATCCAACACCAAAAGACACGGAGCACTGCTGTGCTTCTACAGCTGCTGGTGGCGTGGGGCCGGGGGCGGGCCATTTCCCCTCTCACACAACATCAATAAATTGGCATCATGAACTTCCCAGTTCAAAGGCAGGCAGAGCAGGAGAGCAGAGTTTAGAGAATGACTGGAGAGGAGACCTGGGTATCAGCAGAGGGAGAAAAGATTTTCAGGAGGAGGCTCACGTACTCCCACACATGTGGGATGAAGGGCGCTCTGGAGGCTGTCTCAGACACCCACTGCATTAGGATCCTTTGTCACAAAAGCCTCAGGGGCAAGGGAGATGGCACTGACTTATCACCTGTTATGCCCCCAGCCCAGCACTAAGTGTTTTCACAAGTGTCTGCATGTTTACTCCCAACAGCCTGCATGGAGGGCATCTTCACTCCCATTTTACAGATTAGGACACAGCAGCGCATGAAGACGAGATGGCCTGCCCACACTTATAGCACTGGCCAAAGGCAGAGGCAGGAACCAGAGCCCGAAGGCCAGGGCTTTCTCCACTTTAGCAGGCCCCAAGACAGGATCTGATTCTCTGTTCCCCAAGCTCAACAAAGCTCTGGTCATTTTGGGGCCCTGTGGTATGGATGTTAAGTAGAAGGCCTGACTCAGTGGTTCGTTTTACAATGCAATTGCTGAGACTCTTCACTTCGATCGCAGAGGATAATCATTTGTTAACTTAAATATGACCTTATATAGTATTCTGACAATAGGAGAAATCAGTGAAATAATGACCTCAGTACTTGCTATGTGAAATACAAGAAATGTAGAATTCTAGATTTTTGTGGTTAGTCCCACACACTTTTATTTTGCTGGATATAGGATAGGATATATGTGGAACTGACATCTTACAACAAATAATTAATCTTTACTGAAAAAAAAAGTTTAAGACCTCTAATTTATTCTGTGCTAAAAATATTTAAGAAAATCTACCATTTTAGCCATTTTAAAATGTACAGTTCAATGGCATTAAGTACATTCACACTGTCGTACAACAATCACCACCATCTATCACCAGAACTTTTTCATCTTTCTGGACTGAAACTCTGTGCCCACTAAACACGAACTCCCTTATCTGTTCTCAAGAGTAGCAGCTTGCACAGTACTTTGCCTAGAGCACATGCTTAGGAAATGCTTGTTAAAGAAAAGTGAGATTTATAGTCATATGAGAAGACCAACTATTATATTATATAAATAAAAGAGATTAAAGTGAGTATATTTTTCCATCACTAAAGACTAACAGCATCCATAGCCAAGAAGAATTAAGAGTAATTTATGACTTGTTTACACTTCTGGCATCAACTCTAATCATCTGTTGTGACCAAGACCTCTTGCTCCTTTTAGATGCATTAGCAGGTGGTAGTGAAGTCTAATGAAGGGGGTGGGAAAGACGAGAGGCCTGGCCAGCAAGCACTCGAGGATGGTTGTTGAGCCAACACTCTGTGGACAGGGACTCGGTGCTCTCCTAGACAAGCCTTCTTTGACAGATTTATGTGACTTGGCAGAGACCCTCTGATGGAAATTCACTGAAGAACATGGATCTCAAGTCCTGGTCAGCAAGGCTTTCAGAGGGCTTCTGCGTATAGAAGCAGCATAGGCAGAAGGCAAGTCTCCCCCAGCACCCTTTGGGTAAAATTGGGGAAGCAGAGAAGCACAGATCACAAGGCTTTTTACTGATTCCAAGGTACCACCGAAGCATGCAAAGCCTGAACAAGCAGCCCCTTTACTTCAGAATGATCCAATCTGGTAAAGGCATACTGCTCTAAGTGGAGAGGGTTGGAGGTAGGCATTTTGCTGGGAGCAAGTTAGCTGGATTTTCAAAAACTGACTAAAGGACCAGATATGCATACAGCCACAGCCCCTGGGCCATTGGTTGGCCTCCCTTGTCTTTCTTTGGTTAAAAAAAAAAAGAAAGAAAGAAATTTTGCTAGAGAAAAAAAAAAATGCTCACTTGGACAGTGCTAATGTCTGTGGTTTTTGATTCATCTGACAGTTGTTGTTCAGTAACTTTTCCTTTCCTTCCCGGCGAACGTGCCTTCCCCATAGCTTCATACTCAAAACCCTGGGCTAGGAAGGTGATTCTGAGCTGGCAGATTTGGTCTAGTTGAGAGATGCTCTGTTCCAAGAGAGGGGACGGATAATTATCGGGGCTTTGGAAGTAACTTTATGATGTTTGGATTTTGTGCTGGCACCAGCCTCCGGGTCTTTAAGCACTCTGCTGTCATATGGCACGCAGCCTTTCCAAGAAAAACTCTATAAAATGAAAATACTTTATTGCCGCGGCCTTTGACTTTTTGAAAGTCACACAAATACTGTAATCTCTTGCAACATTTAATTTAATTTAAACTCAGTTCACCTAGAGAAAAAATTAGTTCTGAATCTGCCCATTTCACTTCTTAAAAAGCACTAGTCTTCTCTATGGTGTCACTGTTTTGTTTGCTATGTGCCAAACTGTTATTTCACATATGTGAAAAGAAAATTGGCATGAGGTCCCTATGAACTCAACTACTGGCAGAGGCAATGCTGGAGCTTGCCATTGAGAAGATTAGATTCCCAAGAAACTCCTCTAGCACTGTCCAATATCCACAAACTAAAAAAGTGTGTGTGTGTAAATACACATGCACTTACTTGATTTGAAGAAGTGGATTCCTTGCCCCCCGCTCCAGAGTTCAGGTAGGGTAGTATTTCATTAGTGGTTTAAGTTGCGCTGAACTTAAATATCTCAGTTGTACAAATAAGTACATAACAAAAATAAATGTGCATTGGTTAATAAGATAAATAGGAAATTGAGAATTTATTTTTATTCAAGTTTGAGCTTGGACAATTTGATTATCTTCCTTATATGCTTAATAAATAGCATGATTCATACTTCCCTTATTGATTAGATCATGTTCAGTTGGTGAAGGGGAGGGGTAGGAAAAGCACTTTTAAATTTTCATCGAATGTTTTCTTTCACTTTAAAGGTCTTTTGCTGGGCACCACCGTCAGATGAGCAGTTGCTCTCAGTTAAGCATCTGACTTTGGCTCAGGTCATGATCTCATGGCTTGTGGGTTCGAGCCCTGCATTGGGCTCTCTGCTGTCAGCTCAGAGCCCCGTTTCAGATCCTCTGTCTCCCTCTCTCTCTGCCCTTCCCCCTTTCAGACATGTATTCTCTCTTTCAAAATAAACATTAAAAAAATAATAAAAATAAAGGCCTTTTGCTCTTTAAGTCTGCCATTTTGCAGACTGTTTAGCCTTTGCCCTCACAGGTTCAAATGTGGAACTAAACCAAGAGAAAAATGGAGATTTTTATTATCCAGAACTGTGGTTAAGTGGTTTGATACTCTGAGGCAGTAGTTGAAAACTGTGTTCCCTGGAACTCCGGACCCTTAGTCCCTTGTAGTAGCGCAGCTACCGTGGCCATGCCATCTTTATTTGTGCCTGTTCCATCTCGTCAGGACCCCGTCCTCGGATCACACTATTCAGGGCTCAAGAATGACTGCAGAGGAGTGCCTGGGTGGCTCAGTCAGTTAAGCGGCTGACTTCAGCTCAGGTCATGATCTCGTGGTCTGTGGGTTCGAGCCCCAAGTCGGGCTCTATGCTGGCAGCTCAGAGCCTGGAGCCTGCTTCTGATTCTGTGTCTCCCTCTCTCTCTGCCCCTCCCCTGCTTGCTCCCTCTCTCTCTCTCAAATAATAAACATTAAAAAAATTTTTTTTTAAAAAAGGATGACTGCAGATAAAGTTAGGCAATCATTTGAAACTTAGATGGACATTTTTATAACTCAGTCTTACAAAGGTGGAATACTTCTAAAAGAAAGAAGGAGATCCATTTTGGGAAAACACGTAGAGTACATTTTTAGGTTTGGATAATTCAGATTTTCACATTCATTCTCTAAAATAATCATTGTGTTTTTCTTAGTCATTGGTGAACCACCTATGGGGACACATCAAGGTCTCTGATAGGACGGTCAATCACAGACTCCATCTTCCTTACCCTACTCCCAGGGATGACATGTGATCCAGGCTTGGTCAATCGTTTTTTTTTATTTATTTTGAAAGAGAGAGACAGAGAGCGAGCTAGTGGGGGAGGGGCAGAGAGAGGGAGAGACAGAATCCCAAGCAGGCCCTGTGCTGTCAGTGCAGAGCCCAACGTGGGGCACACACTCACAAACCTTGAGATCATGACCTGAGCCAGATCAAGAGTGAGACGCTGAACTGACTAAGCCATGCAGGTACCCCTAGGCTTGGCCAATCATATGTGTCATTTCCTTGGCTTGGCAACAATAATTAGTTCACTGGGTGGTGTATGACCCAGGTACGGCCAATCAGAAGTACTGTGATTCCTTGAGACAGGTTTATGAGAGACGGAAGATACATGTTGCCACTGGAGTTGCTCAGCAAGGAAGATCAGAATCTGGGGCTACTAATGGCCACGTTCCCTGCCATGGGGAAAGGCCTAGAAGCCCATCCTCAGAACAAGGCCAAACACAGGTAGGCTCAGCTGAGAGGTGAACAGAAAGTGAGTCTTGAGAGGAACTGGGTCCCAGTTCCTAACCCTGAGCCCTGGTTCATGCAGCTCTTCCTTTAGTCCTAATAGCGGTTCCAATAACATTCCAGCTACATAAGCCAAGAAATGTCTTCTTTGCTAAGGTTGGTTAGGATTAGATGTTTGTCACGCTCAAAGAATTCTGAATCATGCAGTGGACCATCTTAACTTGGGAATCACGTTGTTACTAACTTCTTTAGTGATTAATGGCTTTCCAGGTGTGGTGTGAATGCCACTCATCTTTTATGCCAACTTTTTGCTAGTGGCATCCCATAGCCATTTATAGGTCATGAAAGAAATGCTGAAATGCCTAGATCAGAGTGGGAAAAAATGTTTGTGTTTAAAAAAGCAGACTTCTATAAATATACTTCTATGCATTCAGCATTTCTCAGCACATGGAGCAAATTTATATTTGTTACTGAATGTATTGATTGATTCAGGAGTTTGTAGCACAAAAATTCTTACCCACATCTTATTTGATCACTATTGTTCACCCACCTTATGGAAGAAAGAGGCCAAGAACCAGATTGGGGAAGAATAAAAGAAAAGCTTCCATTCATAGAAGTGCTTGATTCTTCCTGTTCATATGTTTAGATTCTGCTTCTTTCCCTAATCCAGAGCTGAAGATCTCAAAGATGCTGGCAGGTACCAACATGCTCCCTTTTAATTACACCACCAAATTGCTGCAATAACTGATTGCCAGTTAAATAATTATAATCAAGTGCCCATTGTGCATAACAATCATTTAATGACTGCCATCCAAAAACACTATAATAAAGAGAGCTTTAATGAAGAAAACTGGAAAAGAGCCAAGGTTTTATGGCGGTTTGCTTAAAGGGAAAGAGAGTCATAATCTGTATTTAAGATTAAAAGAAGCCTTTAATCCAGATGCTCAACATTAAACAAGAGAGTGGAGTCATGTTCTGATCAAAAGTTACTGCATGCATAAAAGAAAGTAATGTAAATGTTCTTTAAAAAAAAAAAGCTCCAGTAAATTATATTAAGTAAGAGTTTGCAACCATTTGCTTTGGAAAAAAAAAAAATGAAAAAGAAGAAAAACATCTGATTTTCATTTTGGACAATAATACTTAACTAAAATAAAATAAAAGGGAATAGGATTTTATTTGATTTGTATAATATCATTGAAAAGTAAGTGAGTTGCCATTCAACCTACCTGGTATCAGTAATCATTCCCCTTCTACCGACGTTATTTACTTTTTGTCCTCACTTTCCTAGGCCAGACCTGTATCTTTGGGAGCTATATATTCTCACACAAAGACCTAAATTGAAATGGTTTTGATGATCTCAGTGCTAGCAAACAGTAGTTCTCGTCTGAGGGGGGAAAACAAAAAACAAGAAAAAAAATCTCATCACATAAAACTCAGATCAACTGACAGCTACTACCCCTGCTGATGCATGGAGTATTTGGCTAACAAGTTCAGTTCCTAGAACTGCTTTTCTACCAACTGATACGGAGCCTGGCCAATGATAAACACGTTTTGCTAAAATGAATGCTGGGAGCAAATTAAGAGCAACACAGGAAGAAGAAAGGAATGCAAAAATAAAACCAAAAATGGTTCCTAAAGGTAGGAGCAGATTGGACTCCAACAGCTTTCCTGGTACCTCAAGGTACAAAGGGGCCGGACCCAACCCTTATTAGGTGCCTACATAAGCACCTGGTCCTCAGGAGGTCATGATGATGTCTTGGGGCTGCGAAAAGGCCCCGAGCACTTGAGGGAAACATATCACCAACTGGGGATCATTTGTGTCCCAAGGTGAACACACAGGACAGAATAAGCTACCCTGGAACTCCTGAGATGCCCCAGAAAGCCCAGTTCCTGGCATTCGTATGTGTGCGTGTGATGGGGGGGGGGGGGGGGGGGCGGGGGCGGGGACAGAGAGAGAGAAAGAGACAAAGGACCAAGATGAACTGGGGGTAGAGGACACAGACAGGTCAGGACAGATTTTCCAAGACCATGCTAGCTTAAAACTGACCTTGGAGAAAGTGCAGGAATTCACTGAATACACCAGGACTTTTTCTGACATTTTAAGTATATCAACAAATTCTCCTTCCAGAAGTTGGACCTACTTTCTAGTTTGCACTAGAGGCGCCTCTAATTACTGAACTGTTAAGTGCCAGCATCAGCATCCATTTCATCTAAGACTTTCCCACAGCACTGGCCACAGTGGTTGACACAGTGAAGGCTGCCCTTGGATGTGTGCTCCTAACACAGGTTCTTCACCATCACCAGGACTGACTCTTCTTTGCACCTCAAAGTCACCGCCAAACTCCAGGGTACTTACTGACAGTCTCCCAGCCCCCTTCCAGGAGTTCGGTGCCTGGCCATCATGCCATTCCTGCTCCCTCTCCTCACTAAAGAGCGGTCAGTATCCAGGGTCTCCCCATTTCAGTTGCTTCCTTTATAAAAAGTGACATCGATAATAAACTCAGTTCATAAGGTTCTTCGTATGTGTGAGGACTTGATGAGAAATGCACGGTAAGCCATGTGACTGGCACTGATAAATGTTCAATAAGTAGGAGCTATTATTGACACACATCATTGCCTCTAGGAGAAAACCCCACTTCAAATTTCTCCACCAGGTATAGGACAACATCAATAATTATAAGAACATAACTCATCTTGTTCAGCCGCTCACACCAAACATTTTTGTTCCTACCTTTTCACACCCTGATCCATTCCCCACATAGCAGTCAAGGCTTTAAAAAATATGCAAATCACTCCCTGTCACTCTCATGCTTAAAACACAACACTAGCTCCTTCTCATGGCCTATGAGAGCCCCTGTTGCTTGCTCCCTGCCTGTGTCTCCAACCTCACTTCCTACCACTCGCCTCCCACTCCCTGTGTTTTCATCATGCTGGCTACATTTCCTTCGTTTCTTAGGTTGAACAACCTTGTTCCTAGCCTACGTCTTTGTACAGGATGCTTCCCTGTCCACAGGCTCTTCCCCCAGACCCTCACAGGTCTGGCTCCCTTCTCTACTCAGATGCTGCCTTCTCAGAAGAGCCTGTACTCACTTGCTGGAATAAACTGTCCAACTCCTGACCTGTATTTTCTCTTCCTCCATTCCCAAACCAATTCAATTGATCCCAACACTCTGTTTTGTTTTCATCTTTGTGCTCAACATGAGCAGAAAGCACCTTCTGTTTGCTTGTTTATGAAGCTCCATGAAAACAGAGACCTTGCCCTGTGTGTCACAACCACCAGTGCTTCCAAGGGGCCTGACAACAGACACTGAATGAACAAGCTGTACTCCTACACAGGGCCCTGCACGCCAGCTGCCACTGACTAGGCACTCAGTAGGCCTCTGCTGAACTGACCTGCACTGAGTTCAACCAAGTTGCAGACATCCAGGGCAGAGATAAAAACCTCCCGTTGGCTACAGTCTTGCCAAATCAGGTGTGCAAAGGAGAGCTCCTAACTGTGACCTGTGCTTATCAAAGAGCTCATGAAACTTGAAAGGCAGTGGACACAAGGGTGAACATGTGTAAAGACACGTAGGGCTCACAAATGTTTCTGGGTTTGACAGAAGGGTGAGGAGACATAGCGTCTCAATTTACGGTGCATCGTAAACAAAGTGGTGAATGAGTATACTGTGCAACAAGGGCTGGGGTAACATTTAAAATAAACTCTTGATTAAATATTTATATATATTCCCAGTCAGGTTCAGATAGCAGTAGAGTGGGATTGGGAGGCAGAATTCACCATTTCTTGAACAGTCAACTCTACCATATCACATGGCACTTAGAAGCGACCCTACCTTAAATTCACTCTTGTTTCAAATGTGTCAGTCTTATCCCTCTGACTTCAGGTCAGAAGTTGGACCTTATACTATTCTAGTATCTTAGAGTTCCTAGCCTAATTCTTGGAGAAAGGGCTTTGAGGTTTAGCAGACTCGGAACTGAATCCCACATATTCCACCAGTTGTAGGATGTTGGGCAAATTATTTATCCTCACTTAGCCTCTTTTAAGTGGTGATGATGATACGCATCCCATAAAGCATGCTAAGAGAAAGAAATGGCATGATTTTCATAAAAGGCCTACTGATATCATTAACAGAAACAGGTGCTCCGTAATTTACAATTTCTGTCCTGGTAGGTGGTAGGAGTTCAAAAAAAAAAAAAAAAAATTGCTAGGTAGCAGCCAAATTGGGATGGAAAGCATGCTAGGAAACAAGTATAGGAAGTGCAATGGGAAAAGAAAAGAAACTATCAGTTGGAAGAAATAAAACAAGGGTCAAAGTGCTGTAAAGTTTTATTATTACTCCCCATTTAAGAAGGATCCACTGGAGCACCTAAGTGGCTCAGTCGGTTAAGCGTCCAACTTCAGCTCAGGTCATGATCTCATGGTTCGTGGGTTTGAGCCCCACATCCGGCTCTGTGCTGACAGCTCAGAGGGCAGAGCCTGCTTCAGATTCTGTCTCTCCCTCTTTCTGTGCCCCTACCCTGCTCACACTCTGTCTCTCCCTCTCTCAAAAAATGAATAAACATTAAAAAAATAAAAAAGGATCTACCAATATTGGTATTTTGTGGCTTGGTCATGGTGACAAGTGGCAGTCAGAAGCAGTGAAGATCAAAAATCACTAGTAAACTACAGAAAGAAAGTAGAGGGAGAGCACGTTCCTGAGAACAGTATTTGCTTTAAATCTATATGGTAGCAGAGAACTTATGGCAGGATTCCAATTAAAAACCCCTGGGAATTTAACTGTGCCTTGATCTTATCAAGAAACACAAGTCCTCAGGAGAAACTGTGGTATTCAAATCCGTCCATTTGTTATTCCATGGCTCTCGCACAATGGAGCTGTTGGACCAATCACAAAGGCTAGGATAAGAAGTAAGTCAGAGAAAGCAGTCAGCTGACTGTTTTTAACAAACCTGGGGGCAGGGGGTCAGTTGTTTACAGAAAAAGGACAAGACAAGCCACCTGCTTGGGGTCTATCACACCATTTAGCTCTAGGAAATAAGAGAACTATTAGCAACAGAAAAGAAAGGTAACCTCGAAGGATGTCTGCCACTCAGTTTGCTCAGCCTGCTGCATCATTATCTCTAGGATAACCACACCAGTTTCCTAATTTTTCACAACTTCTCCGTGACTCTCAGGTCATGTGATTTTGGTGGGCTGTCTACCCCATCGCCACCAGAGATGGGAACATATCCCAGCTCTGACAAGTGGGAGTTACCCACCTGCCCCCATCATGGTAACTGGGTCACTAGCAACCGGTGGAACAGGACCTCAGCGTCGATAGGGACAAGACTCTCTTTCCACGGTTGTTGCTAAGCCTGGGGACGTAAGCCTGAAGCCACCAGTGCCATCTTGTTCTCACGAGGCGAGAGCCTGCCCAAGAATGAAGCAGTGCAGAGAAAAGCCAGGCAAGAGAAGGAGATAGGAAGGTCACCATGGACATTTTTTGAACACCTGGGTCTAGCACTTCCTAAAGCTAGAACTACCCATGAATTTTTCAGTTACCTGGACATATGAAACCTCACATTTGCTCAAATTTCTTTGAGTTAGTGTCTAACTTCCAAACCAAAGAGTCGGACTGATACAGAGTTTAATCCTAAAAGAGTTATCTTAAAAAGCAGTCCATAAAGTACTTTTCTGAGTTCTCCTAAAAGAGAGAGAGAGAGAAAGAGAGAGAGAGAGAGAGAGAGAGAGGGAGGGAGAGAAAGAGAGTACGTGAAATGCTGGGAAAGCATCTATATTTCTCATACCAGCAATTCCATCAGACCCAATGCATATATGTATGAGATACAAATATACATATACATGAGACAACGGCACTGTGAGATTACTGTAGACAGAAGGAGACCTTCTCTTTATTATGTCCCTGATCCCTCACCTTCACTTCCCCATTAGAGTCAAACAGTCATTCATTCTTTCAAAATTGTTCTTAGTAAGTGGTGTGCATATGTCAGGTATATGTTAGGTAATGAAAATATAAAGGTAATTAAGACACTGTTCTTATTCTCAAGAAACTAACAATGATGATCCAGTATGACAAGGGTGAGAAGAGACCCAGGGGAGCCTTCTGAAATGATGAAAGGTTGAAGGATGAGCACGCAGTTGCCAGGTGGAGAGAGTAAGTGCCAGGGGACAGGGAGAAGTCCAGGGTGGCAGGGACTGACAAGTCTGAGAGCTGGTCTGGAGTCTGCTGTGCGCGGGAGCTGGCTGTGACTGCCACACCGAGGGGCCAATCTTCTCCCAAGGCAGTTTAGCCTCCTAGTCCCTGAGGAACACGCTCAGATCCATGTGACAGAAAGGAAGCCTGGTGGCCGCTGGAAGGTGGGCTGGAGGGGACAGGGACTGAAGGCAGGACTCACCGGGGGCCTGTGCTTGTCAATGGGAAGTGGCTGTGAGACTTTGATGGAGGGAAGCCAGACCAGACTAACAGGCAAGTGTCTATAGTTCTAATTCAGAAAACAACGAATACTAATCCCATACAGATGATGAGAATTCTGGTCAAGGTGATTATCTGCATCTTAAATGACAAAGACCAAACAAGAGTAATATAGGGAGATGGTAATAAGTGTCTGTGCTTTCCTCAGACTCCGGGTCTCAGCTCTTTTTCCAAACTAAATTTCATCTACCCTGTGACTCAGCTTCAGGATAGTGCCTCTGCTTCATATCTGCTGGTGGCCCTTGGGTCCTCCTATGCTATGGCACCCCTACACTTTTTGTATACCTGATCACCGACTATACCTCTCTGAACCTCAACTTGCTCATCTGTAAAATGGGAATATTGACATTTGCCTCAGGATAAGGACTGAATGAGACAAATGTCATAGAGTACTGCACAGAGCCTGGCATGTGATAAACACTCAATACATAGAAGCTGCCACCCTCCTGCTGAAGATGAAGTATTCAAGTAACAAAGACACAGGGGTGCCTGGGTGGCTCAGTTTGGTTAAGTGTCCCAGGCTCAGGACATGATCTCACGGTTCTTGAGTTTGAGCCCTGCGTCAGGTTCTCTGCTGTTGTCATGGAGCCTGCTTTGGATCCTCTCTCTCCCTCTCTCTGTGCACCCCCACCCCTCCGCCCCAAACATGCATGCACACATATGCTCTCTCTCTCTCTCAAAAATAAATAAACATTAAAAAAAAAAACAACAGGAACACTCACACCTAGCAGCAGCTTTTCACTTCCAGACCTTACAGTTAATAGACTTTTGTGGTAAGAGCAAGGCAGAAGCACTTGGCTGGGTAGTTAAAACATGGACTAACTCTGAAGGCCTGTAAGAAATCTAGTCAGGCCACAGTGGAGGGTGCTGGGCAGAAGGGGAATGAGTGTTCGTTCTTCTGGATGCAGAAACGCAGGGCTCATCCTGTGCTTCGTCAGTGAAAAGATTGTTCTACTGTCGCCCCTCCACTAAGAGTATGAGAACGGTGGGGAATGTTTTGTGACCAAAGAAACTAAGGGGACTAATACGTTTCTTGATGACGTGGCTTTATCTTATTCCTCACGCCAAATTTACAGAGACATCTTGGGACAGATGTTATAGAATTTCCTACTATCCTCTTCAACCAAACCCTGTGTGGACAAGTCGGGACTTGGCTGCCAATGGGCCTGGCTTAATTGTTCGTGCAAATGAGCAAAGTCAGGAAGAGATGAGATAGCCATAATGCAAAACCCCAACAAGATTGGGCAGCTGCACATCTTCGACCCACCCACAGAGCTTTGGGTGCCAGAGAGCAAAGCTGCAGAGTTCGCAAACACTAAACAAACAAACAAACAAAATATATATATATATATTATATATATATTATATATATATATATATATATATATATATAAATACAAAAAATATATAAAAAATATAAAAAATATATAAAATATTAGGTCCCCTTAGGCCAGGGGTTCCAAACCTACTTTAGACCAAAGATACCTCTGGAGAATTGAAAGACATTGAGCCTCCACCCACATAGCACACATACATGCAACCTTTTGTGTACAACCCCTGGGTGTTCAGGAACCATCCTTGCCTTGCCTGCAGGCCCGGGTTGGTCCCACAAGAATTAGAGGAACCAGTTCACAGGGCTTGGAAGAACGAGGTAGGAGAGTCAAGAGCTCCTCTTCTCAGGACTCGGTTTTCACTGGGAGACAAGGCAGTATCAAACTTGGCAGTGTAGACAGAAAGGAGTGACTGTTGTGCATACAGTTCACTGCCATGAATGCCACCTCTTCCCAGGGAGAGGGCTAATGAGTGAGGTTGAAACTCAGGCCAAACGTATTCTATCTGCAGTGTGCCTAACTCTCAGTGGTTGTGGAGCACCTTGGAGTCTTAGTGGTGTCCAATGTGCTAGGTCTATTCAAGTCAAAGAAGATGCTGTGGGGATGTGAGGTGGGGAGGGAGCCAGGTCCTGGGTTCCCCTGGGAAGCAGCAGGGAAGGCTGTTCTCTCCCCCTCAGCTACACCTAGTCCTTCCGTTCTCATTCTTCACTTACGCACAGACAGCAGATTCCTCTGGTGATCTGTACCAAATCCAAATGGTTAAAAATAATTTGCTAAATACCTTCCTAGATGCACTGAAATCCAAGACCTTTTTGAGCCCTGTCCAGCCATCCCTCAAAGGGTGAGCAGGGCTGAAAGTCATGCTCTTTCCTAGCTCAGTCCCTGAGTCAGACTTCTGTCTGTCAATCCTCTGATGTCACAAGTCAAACTGTGCCATTGAAGGCTGAGTAAGCATCTTCAGGAAAGAGAAACTCAACTGTAAGAACACAGGTATTTCCAAATACAAAACACCTCTGCCTGGTTTCTAACTCAGCTACTGTATATAAATTTAGTCATGATACTGGGAGGGGAATTTTTTAAAAAACAGAAGTTAAAGTTGAAAAGAATAACAATAATGTACCAGTCACTATCTTAGGCAAGACATGTAAAGTGGTAAACAACACATATAAAGTCTTTGCCCTTATGGGGATCTGAGTGGGGGATGGAGTAGAAGGCAGGAAATCAACACAAATAATTTCAGATAGCGATAAGTGCCATACAGAGAATAAAATAGGACAACGGGATAAAGAATGGTTGGGGTACTATCTTTTTTTAAAGGTTTAAGTTTATTTATTTAGAGAGAGACAGAGACATCGTGAGCAGGGGAGTGGCAGAGAGGGAGGGAGAAGAGAGAATCCCAAGTAGGCTCTGTACCATCAGCACAGAGCCCGAATTGGGGCTCGAATCCATGAAACTGTGAGATCTTGACCTGAGCCAAAACTGAGAGTCGGATGCTCAACTCACTGAGCCACCTAGGCAACCCAGTTAAGGTACTATTTTATATCCATTTTACAGATGGGGAAACTAAGGTAACAGACGTCAAGTGAATTGTTCAATGCTTCACGGTTAGCAAGTAGTGAATTTAAACTTAGGTCTGTCTGATTCCAAAGCTGTTCCTAACCACTATCCCATGCTATCTCTTCAGCTTCCAGAGAAACCAAAGAATCTGGAGAATAGATAAGATGACAGATAATCCTTATTTTTTAACTGCCTCCCTTTAGGATATCAGCAAAATTCTGAGATCCATGAACTCACATGTGTGTACTACAGGCTGACATTTTGATGCTAATGCAACTAACGTTTGAGATTTCCTACATGATACTTAACATACTTTAATCCTCAATGCCACCCTCTGAGATGGGAATTACTATCTCCGTATTTGACAAAAGGACACTAAGGCTCAGAGAGTTTAAGTAACCTGTTGAAAATCACAGCACTTAGGAGTGCAGAAGCTGCAATCCAGGCCTCGTGCCTCTGAGTGCATTGCTTTTTCCATTACACCATGCTGCCTTACAGAAGACTCCCCAAGGAGCTACATTTTTCTCCCAGTGGGAGACAGGGCAGTAACTAACTTGGCAGTGCAGACAGAAAGGAGTGACTGTTTTGCATCTCTGCCAAGCAAGCATTCATGCCCTTTGCAATATGACTTGGACATGATACCCAACCAATCTTTAGCAGCTAAGCATTCTAGAATTTGCTGAAGAATTTTCTCACCTTCTCCATATGGGGTCCAGAATTAAGGGGGAAAAAACATATTTATGTCTCATTCAGAATTCAAAAACCAATAAATCCTTCAAGGCTCTGGCAAGTTTCTCTAATCCGCTGTAATCATGTTTCCTTGTATAACAAGTCTTGTGATGTCTGTAGCACTGTCTCGCTATAGTAACGGCAGCCTGAATGTTGGAGTTCTTCTTCTTGTGCCTGGGGGATTATTCCATTTTCCACATTAGGAATAAGCCGCAGACTTTAGGTTCTAAAACAGAGCCAGAAATGCTGACTAGAATCCAGATGCCCGAAATATACTTAGAACTAAATTTTGCTGCCCTCTGTGAAAAACACAAATGAAAAGAAAGTACCAACTTCTAGAATACTGGTCCAGAAAGCAGAGTTATGAATAGAGGCAACATGGCTTCTGCTGCAACAAAGATGCTCCTTAAAGCTACATGAAGACTTTCTAATTATCTCCCCTGCTTTCAGATTTTTTTCCCCTGGCTTAACCATTTAAAAAAAAAAATTTTTTTTTATAAAAACCAAACATACTTGGAAAGGAGGATGGACTTGCTACAGACTCATCCTAATAAGTCAGGTTTTCATGTATCTCTAGAACTTTTTGGAGGTTTCCTTTTATATTAAAAAAATTAATGGTTAATTAATTTTAATTAATTTGCTCTCTGGTTAAGCAATCACCTCTGATTGTTATTAAAAGAAATGTTTATTAAATTCTTTAATAGAAATAAAATCCTCTCATTATACCATTTAACATAAGACTAGGTGTGAAACAGTGTCAATATATGTGTCTCCCTTCAAGTAGTGGCTGTTAATAATAATTATAATACAGATGATGACGATGATACAAGATCTCTCATTTGTCGCGTGCTTCCTATGTGCCAAAAAATGTGTTCAGTGCTTTAAATACATCATCTTGCTTAATCCTAACAGTTCCCCCAAAGAAGTTGTTACTGTTTCCATTTTACAATAAAGGACTAAGTCTCAAGATGCTGCTGCTACTGCCCAAGGTAACACAGCTAGAATTTCAATACAGGGGATGAGACTCCAGAACCTCTTCTGAACAAAAGGTAAAACCCTCTCCCCCACTGCAGAAGAGCCATTGCTTTTAGCTGCTGGCTGTCCTCAATTCTTTCTGCATCAAACCTGATTTTCTTAACTTCCTTTTTGCATTGTTTTTTCATTAGGAGGATACTTCATTAAACAGTGTAATTACAAGTCCATCTGGCGTTCCCAGGTTTTGGAAGGCATACCCCTCAACTGGTGGGAGCAGAAATGTGCAGGTGTTCTAGAAACCAGACTACTATTTGGAAGCATCCAGCCTCTGCTGGTACCAGATAAGGCTTTAACAAGAGAGTGCACAGTTAATTAATCAGGAGAGTCAATTAAGGGAAAATTGGTTAGGAAAGCTTTATTGAATATATAGTATTTTTTAAAAAGCATATTATGCCTCTTGTTTTCCAACCTGCTCTGAGTCATTCCTCTTGTGATGGACTCTCAGGTTTGTATCAGACACCTTTAGTTTTGAAAGCCCAGCTCCCTTGGAGTTTCTGGTAACAGCAAACACCTTCTGATGGGGACTGCCTCTTTCCCCCATGCTAACCACGCTCCAGACCCTGCCTCTCTGGCCCAACTTGACTAGCCCCCCAAAAAGCAAGAGACCCAAGCTGGGCTCTCGGTTCTGAATCTGGGACATGAGAGGCAAATCCATGTGGGGTGACTGTAGCTATGAATTTGGAGGCCCTTGCGCTGCCAGCAGCCATGTTTCCTGTCTTACGGAAGAAGCCTGTCTGCAGGGAGAACCCCAGTTCCTGTTACTCCTGAACTGCGGCTTTTCCCAAAGTGTGCCTGATTAACCTTTCTTTCAGTTGTGTGCAATGCTCCAGTATTTCTGTTTGTCTCTGGTAATTCAAGTTGGGTCTATTTCACTTGAAACCAACAGGGTCATGAATAATTCAGAAACGGTACCAGGAATGGGGAGCTGGAAGTGAGCAAGTCTAAATGCAGAAAAGCAAGAGATGAGGTGGGAGGTGAGGCCATAAGAAACCCCCCATCTCGGGCAGAAAAATTCCCAATTGCTGCTACAGGCGGTAAAATAATCGGTTTAGTGAGGCCAAAGGTTTAGGGGACTTAGGGAAGCATCAGGTTATTGGAGGCACTGTCTACTTCTTATGACCTTTCATAAGGGGCAAGAAAGAGATCCTTCAGTGCAAGGTGAAGCAGACGGAAGCAGACGGAAGCAGATAAGGGCGTAGAACTAGTACATAACACCTGAAAGGGAGACCTTATGCTTTCAGTCAGCAATCTGAGTCTTTTTGAACTGCAAAAGCTGTTTTTTTTTGTTGCTGCAAGCTGAAGTTAGCAGTTGTAACAGAAATGGTGGGACTCTGATAAATGGACAGAAATCTATGGGTGGGGTCAGGGCTCTTAACAACTGTGACGGGAAGGCCCTGAACCCAGATGCAAACTGAGGGCAGGGACCCAGCAGAAGTCCTTAAATTGAGTCCCAGAAGGAGAAGCAGAGGCTCATAAACAGCTCTTGAAGGCAGTGGCTTCCAGTCAGAAACAGAAACCATGAGGACTGAGTAGCTTTTAATGGCTGGACCCTTCAAGTTCCTGGGAGATGTCCCCTGGATTCAGATTCCACATCTTGGAACAAGAGAATTGGATAAGATTATCTCTAAAGTGTCTTCTTGGTTTTAATCTTTTGCTTTTTGATGATTAAATACAATATAAAGCTTTATTATTTTCTTAAAACCACCATTCTAAGCATTAAATTTAAAGGCAAATGTGGGGGTAAGAGAGAGGAAGCGCTCACTTGTGAGACTTTGCTCAATCACTGTGTAATCTCACACCACAAATTCAACTTCCTCACCTGCAAGTGGGGATTTTATGTACCTGTCTTCACAAGGCACTGAGAAGGGAAACGTGAAAGCCTTGTGACTTCTCTTAAGGGAACAGGCTACAGAAATCCTAAACAGGATTAGGGCAAAGCTCTTTCTAAATACAAAGATTAGCTCCAAAATGACTTTGGGGCTTTTCAGCCCCAGTGATGCCATTTCTGACCCCAACCACTGTTCCCCGTAGTTTCCATATGTCTGCAGAGAACGGATTTCCCAATGGACACAGAACTGGCCTGGGAGAAAATGCCAATGCTGGCTCATCCCTGGCATTCCTGATTTTTCCTTTTAGTGTCCTATTTCACCTGTCCAGTACTGACTCCCTATTTCCCTGGCTTCATGTTACCCAAAGGTCATACTCAGAGCTATACTTGTAAAATAATGACCCAACCTGATGGATTAGTTTTTAAAAAAAAATTTTTTTTATTAACGTTTATTCATTTTTGAGAGCACAGAGAGACAGAGCATGAGCAGGGAAGGGGCAGAGAGACAGAGGGAGACACAGAATCCGAAGCAGGCTCCAGCCTCTGTGCAGTTAGTACAGAGCCTGATGTGGGGCTCAAACCCACGAACTGCGAGATCATGACCTGAGTTGAAGTCGGACGCTCAACCAACTGAGCCACCCAGGCGCTCCCTTGATGAAAATTAGTTTCATTCTCTCTTCCCGGGTGTTCCACTGCATTGCGACTCAAAAGAAATGCCTTACTAATGGGGGTGGTGTATGTATTCTGAATATGATAGTAACAAAAACAATGGGGGACATTGGTGATGCCAGGTGGCTCTCAAAACACACTCCCTTCCAGGCTCACACATGGGAACTGAGTTAGGATTTATATTAACTGGCACCTGTCCACCCTGCCCAGGCATGGACAGCAGCTCTTTCCTTTGTGCTCCAACAGTACTTTCTAAGAATGCTTATTATCTCACTGTATAGAAACTGCTAAAATTTATAGATCTCTGGAAGAAAATTTGTGGAGATAGAAACTTTGACTTATTCATCTTTCTAATGTGTGTCTTGTACAAAGCAGGACTTAATAAATTTTTGTAGGATGAATTAATGAATTATGTGAATCACTACAGCCTGTTCTCCTCTTGAAGGAAAAATAACCTCAGAAGCCACGCAGTTCGGAGGGAACCTCTGATCCTGACCTAGATCGTGGATGGTAAAGACATACACTTGTGCTTGCCCATGGCAGATGTTACTATTCAGTCATGAACCTTTCTCTCATCACATCTGAACCAGGCCTGCAAACCCTTCTAAACACAGTTTTCCAGGCAGCCACCTCCTCTGCTCCAGCTCAGCTGGAGCTGGTTGATTTAGCAAGCCTGATGTAGACTAAAGATACCTGACAATGAGAAGACACATGGCTGACGTACAGTGCTCTGCACCCCAGTAATGAGATGGACAAAGGAATGCTCAAGAAAGCCTACACTGCTCTTTGGAATTCAAGATGCCACCTTAAAACAATGTGAAAAGACCCAGTTAACTCAGAAAGCAAACCAGTTATGAAGCACTGCAACTGTCTACTTTGTAAGTGATTACTGCTGCTGTAAATGAAACATTCTGAGCTGAGACGGCTCATCCCTGGGGAGCTGAGCTGTGTAACCGGTGGTGAGTTAAATCACCACATGATTTCAGATATGGGAGAGGCAGTATGCTGCAGTGGTTAAGATCACAGATCTAAAAGCACTGTTCCTAACTCACATGGCTACTGGAAGAATTTCATATATTAATATAGGTAAGGTACTTAGAACAGTGTCTAGCACATAAGCACCGTAAGAGTAAGCATCAGCTACCTAGCACATAAGCACCGTAAGAGTAAGCATCAGCTACTAAATATGTGGCCTAGCTACAGTCTGATAAACAACCAGAGAAGTAAGGCTTGGTCTATGTTGGCACTCTTGTTCACATTCCGGTAGTTTCTTTATTAACTGATAGCTACTGCTTTGATAAGAGGCTATTAGAACAAGCATGGAAGGATAACAAATTGTGCTTGCAGTCTCCTTTTTTTCTCCAAAGCCAATTAACCCTGGCTATTGTCAGATAAGGAGAACAAGGTAGCCCATTACCTCCCTCTTTGCTCTGACTGACAGGAACGAGGAAGTTACATTTCATGTTCAACTTTGGAAGCTTTCCTTAGTTTAAGTTTCCTAAAATAATGGCTTAAAAACAACAACAACAACAACAACAACAACAACAACAACAAAACAACTTTGCTCTTGTCCTTTCTCATTCTAAAGGTTTTTAGGCTTAATTATTTCTTTTTAATTTTTTTTTAACATTTATTTATTTATTTAAATTTTTTTTTAATCTGTATTTATTTTTGAGAGAGGGACAAAAAGCGCGAGAAGGGGAGGAGCAGAGAGAGAAGGAGACGCAAATTCTGAAGCAGGCTCCAGGTTCTGAGCTGTCAGCACAGAACCTGATACAGGCCTGAATTCGCGAAAGCGAGTTCATGACCCGAGCCAAAGTTGGATGCTTAACCGACTGAGCTACCCAGGCACCCCGATGTTTATTTATTTTTGAGAGCGAGAGAGACAGAGCATGAGTGGGGGAGGGGCAGAGAGAGAGGGAGACAAAGAATCTGAAGCAGGCTCCAGGCTCTGAGCTGTCAGCACACAGCCCAGTGAAGGGCGTGAACTCACAGACTGTGAGATCATTACCTGCGCCAAAGTTGGCGGCTTAACCTACAGAGCCAGAGAGGTGCCCCTAGGCTTCATTATTTCTATGGTATTGAGCATAACTTTCTTAAATCTTTTTTTTTTTTTTTTGAATCAGGCAGGATATATATAAATACAAAAACATTTATTTGTTAGATCCTTGGTGAATGTCAGCCAAGACATTTGTCTGAGATGATACATTTTATTTTTATGCAACATGTGCACCATAATCATCTTGGAATATAGGGCAAATCTCATGTAACATTCTGCAGAGACATCAGATAAGGCTTTCATTATGTGGACCCTTCACTGTAGTGATCATCGTTAAAAATGTCATTCCCCCTCCTTACCCTAAGATCATTGCTCTTAGGACAGAAAGGAAAGCTGAAATCAGAGAAGCAAATCAGCTAGGCTGAAGAGAGTAAGATAATCTTGTTGAAACTCCCTTTCTTCTTCATCTTCTATCCTGATTCACAGAATCAAAGAGCTCACGGACTTCAATTGTCTAATGTTTTGGAGGGCACTAAGACCCAAAATGGAGAAGTGACTAGCTTATGGTCACGTAGTATGTTCACGGCTGAGCTGTAAGTAAAACCCAAATCTGAATTCTAGGCTGGTATTCTTTCTAAAATACCAAGATGCCTCTTTAGGCCACTGAAATGGAAAATGAGGAAATTTGTTTTGAGTAGCCAATTTAAATGGAAACCTTTTGAAATGTATTGTTTCATTGTAGCAAAATGGAAAGCTGTTTTGAAAACATCAAGGCAAGAGCTCCATGAAAATCAAAGTTCTCTGGGAAATATCTCTGTTGCAAAAAATTCATTTACTGTTAAGGCATTTAACATGTGTCATTTACTGAGAATTATGGGCCAATTCCAAAACTAGGAAATTAAATCACTTATTCAACCAGTACATCCCTACTGCTGACTTCCTATAAGCCAGGTTCTGAGACTAGACAGACTGTCCTGGTTATCGAGGAGCTCAAGGTCTAGGGCAACTATTCAATACAAATGCTACTTCTTAATCTCTTAGGTATTCACTACAGACACCACTAATTCAGTATATGACCATCTTTCCTGCTGAGCCTGAAATTGGCCTCAAAAATCCTTCCCAACACAGCCTTCCATGTGGCCATAAGCAATTGATAAGTGAGGCACACAAATTACATTTATCTGTCATCACTGGACTAGTATAGTTTTCTATTGGTGTTGCCTTAACTTCTGGGTAGAGATCAATTCTTTCAGGCACTGTAAGAACTCTTGATAATGGCTCACGAAAGACCAGTTAGGTCCCAATGAGATGCATTTCTCTTTGACTTGCACTTTGTCTTTCAGACTGGGAAGTGCAGCCTTCAGCCTTCTGCCTTCTGCCGATCATCACCCACAGCTGCCATCTGCTGCTAGACAACCAGACAGAATTGTTGCCCCACTAGCTCCAGACCAGCTGCTTAACACACCCAGTGATTTCACCAACTGAGAAAACAACCAGTTACCCACAAGGCCGTCTAGTATAGTTCTTCCTGCCGGCAAAAGTTTGGGAAAATACACTTCCGGTCTAAGCCCCTCATGGTGGACCCAAAGACAGATGTAGGGCCTCTGTTTTATAAACTTGGCACCCTTCCTCTCCTTTACTAAAGTTGTTTTCATAGGGTTTGATCAAGGCAGAAAAAAGCAGGAAGGTATTTTTTCCTTTTAATGGCTTTTATCATGTCTTTACATGTTTTAATTATTGGCAAGAGACACGCAGAAAGACCTTGTGAAGCCCTGCTTCGTGGAGGTACCTTATTACTCCACACAAGCGGACCTTTCTCAGCAGCAGAGAACAGTGCTGTCTGCAAGGAGACAGGTTGGAAGCTTCCTTGTGTGCCCCAAAGCACATTTCCCTCAAAACGTGCAGACCTCTGGGGTGCTGTACGCTGACCATCTGCAGGTAGTTCACCTCCACTACCCGGACCTCCAGGAGACGAAATACTTTAGAAAAGAATAGAGATGCAGCAGTCACAGAAAAGGGGGACATAAATTAGGATCAAACAAGGAAGAGAATGTCACAAGTCTCTACTCCTTTCCAACACATTTTCATGTCTTAACAGTGACTGTGTTTTATTGTTGTTGTTATTGTTAGGTGAACATGATGGTAGGTACTGGGTGGAATAAATAAAAAAAGAAAAAATAAGGCTTTTTTTCCCCTGCCCTCAAAGGTTTAAATTTCCTAAGGAAGGCAAAATGTAATAATGATAAACTAAATATCACAGGATTTAAGTATCAGAATCTATCATACTGTCCCTAAAAAGGTAAAAAACACAGAATTACCATATAACCCAACAATTTTACTCCTACGTGTATAACCAAGAGACATGAAAATGTATGTTCACCTAAAAACTTGTACACAAATGTTCACAGTATAATTGTTCATAACAGCCCCCAATGGAAACAACCCAGATGCCCATCAAATGAGTGGCTCAACAAAATGTGGTCCATCCATATAATGGAAAATTACCTGACTTAAAAAAGGAATGAAGTATTGACACACAGTACAACATGGATGATCCTTGAAAACATTATGCTAAGTGGAGGAAGCCAGTCACAGAAGACCACACGTTGTAGGATTCCATTTATATGACATGTCCAGAAAGGGCAAATCTATAGACACAGAAAGTAGATTTGTCATTGCCTAGGGCTGGGGGGTGGGAGTAAGCGAGCATGGAGGAAATGAAGACTGACTGCTGAAGAGTACAGGGTTTCTTTTTGGGGGTAATGAAAATATTCTATATAGATCATGGTGACAATTGTACAACTCTGAATATTAAAAAAATTTTTTTAATGTTTTTATTTATTTTTGAGACAGAGCATGAGCGGGGGAGGGGCAGAGAGAGGGGGTGACACAGAATCTGAAGCAGGCTCCAGGCTCTGAGCTGTTAGCACAGAGCCCGATGTGGGGCTTGAACTCACGGAGTGTGATATCATGTCCTGAGCTGAAGTCGGACACTCAACCGACTGAACCACCCAGGCGCCCCTACAACTCTGAATATTTTTTAAAAAAACATTGAATTGTTTTGTTTTGTTTTTTTTTTTTAAGGGTGAATTGAAGGCTACAGGAATTACATCTCAATAAAGCTGTTATAAAAAAAACCAATAGTACAGACAATACCGCAGAGGCTCAAAGGAGGGATAAAGAATTTCTGGGTTGGGTGGATTGAAAGAGGTATTTAAGTTTTGAGGAGAAATCCTTAACTGGAGGTAGGGTGGATAGATAGGAATGCAGTACAAGCCCAAGGACACAGATGCTCTAGGACTTTGAGTAAACTGGTTTGGTTAAGGTGGGAGACTTCACTGAGGGAATTAAAGACATGAGGCTGAAGATATAGTTGTGGCCAGCATGGGTGAAATCAGAGGGGTGGACAAGAGCCCCTGGTGAGGGCAGAATCTGTTCAGCTCTGTGAGTGCTGCTGGCTTCCAGGTTAACAACGAACAGTATGCTGACAACCTCTCTGTCAGTCTCTCCCACAGCTGTTAGGAGAAATGGAGGCCCCCGGAGTCGGGAACTATGGAGAAGCCACTTCCGCATCTCTTCAAAATGAGTACTGCAGAAGTCAGAATATGTATGCTTCAGGCACCCTACTCTGAGGGAGAGGGTGGTGAACTGGATGTGGGACATCAAAGAGCAGAAGAGGCTCACCGGATGTCTGGGAGCCGCCTGCCAGAAACTGATTACTCTGGACCAGGCTATTTTAGCATCACCATCGTTATGGCTTGGCACATGCAAATCTTACTGGTAAAGAGAAGGAACGAACTCTGTGAGAAATTTGAGGACTTTACTACTCAAGTGACATTCCACTTAAAAATCAATGACTTATTTCCTGAAAAGTCTCCGAAAGTCAACAAGGCATTTTAAGTACCTTCGGGTTGTTCAGGTCCAGTAAATGCTAGTTCCTCTTGCATGAAAGAACATTTATATATACCTCATTTTGTATAATGTGTGGCTCTATATGGTAATTTTTTCGTCACACTACTACATTAGAATTTATACATAATTATACGTGAGAGAAATAAAGCTGATCTTTCATAAATCACTCTTTTCAATAGGTCAGACTATTGTTCTGTACATTGTGCTATTGATCATTTCAAAACAAACATCTGCAATGTTTCCTGGAAATATAGTTTCCTGGAAGCATGGTCTGAGTCTTATGTATGTTTGTATTCTCTACAGTACTGCCGTCCAATAGAACTTTCTGCAATGATGGAAATGTCTGTATCTGCACTGTCCAAAAGAGGAGCACTGAGCACTTGCAGTGTGGATAGTATGATTTAGGAACTGAAGTTTTAATTTTATTTGTCATTAATTTAATTTACTATTTTTATTTAACTTTTTTTTAAATGTTTATTCATTTTTGAGAGACAGAGAGAGACAGAATGTGAAACAGGCTCTGGGTTCTGAGCTGTAAGCACAGAGCCTGATGTGGAGCTCAAACCCACGAACTGTGAGATCATGACCTGAGGTGAAGTCAGACGCTCAACTGACTAAGCCAACCAGGTGTCCCTATATATATATTTTTTACATGTTTATTTACTTTTGAAAGAGAGATAGAGTACACGAGAGTGGGGGGTAGGGCAGAGAGAGGGGGATAGAGGATCCAAAGTGGGCTCTGTGTTGACAATAGCAAGCCCACCACGGGGCTCAAACTCACAAACCGTGAGATCGTGACCTGAGCTAAAGTCAGACGCTTAACCAACTGAGCTGCCCGGGCACCCCTAATTGTCATTAACTTAAATTTAAAGAGCCACATATGGCTTCTGGCTGCCATTTTGGACAGTGCAGTCCTATAGGATCCAGAACAATACATTTGTTCCTCATAAGTGTTCAGTAAACATCTGTTCAACTGAAAGAAAATTTGTGCATAAATAAACACATACTGAGCGTCCTCTACATGCCAGGCACTCTGCTAGATGTTGGGTATGAGTGAAACAGTGCCCCTGAATGAGTTAAAACTCATGCAAGTGACAGCAAACTTGACCCTGATTAACTCAAGCCAAACGGGAACTTTTTGGCTCACATGCCTGGAAAGACCAGGATAATGGTGCTTTCAGGGCAGCTTGGCTCAAGGCTTAGAGGATAACACCATGACCGTCCTTGTCCTCGCCCTCTCCCTCCTCAGTTAGACTCGGCTCTCTTCCATGTGTGGTCTCCAAGCTCAAACTGGCTCTCCACTCATAATCACTAGAGAGCTGCCCCACCCCCCACCCCCCAGAGCTCACACTGGCAAAGCTCCAAGCCCTGACCCCAGCCTTCTAGCCAAAGTCTCCTTAGATCTCATTGGTAATGACTGGGTCAGATGCCCATTTCTGTACCAATCATCATGGCCAGGGGAAAATGATGTATTGACTGACTTGGGCTACAATTACCTGAGCCAAAGGGGGAGCCAACTCCACCAGAAAAGCACCTACATGGTCTCTCAGAATAAAACCAAGATGATTATTAGGGAAGAAGAAATTTTGCTAGGCAGCAAACACAAAAGGGACCCATTGTACTCTCTAAAGAGCTCAGAGTCTCCCTAGGGAAATCTTAAAGAAAAATGCTGGTTGGTCAGATCTGCTGGCCAGAGAGTAAAGAAAATACTACCTAAAAGGACAAGCTCAATTTGCAAGATCCAGGTTTAAATGACAGTAATATTTATTTACACAGAATTTCCTCTGATGTTTACTTTTTCACAGATAATTCCTATAAAATCCTTGTGGAGAGAGTAACATCTATGAAATCTAGAAACTTTTAGGAGGGAGCAGTCAGCTGACCAGGCACTGTTGTCTGCAGACTTCCCTCCTTGCCTCCATCTGGGAGTCCAGATGTCTCCTTCTGTGCCCCACTGTCACTGAGCACACCGAGGGCGTGCTAGACCTTAGAAGTCCTGACATGTGTGGATGCACACAGAGCAGACACAGTGTGGCCCACCCAGGGAAGGGACACACAACTGCCAATTCACACAATGCAATGTGAATTGTCTATTTTCATAAGGGCTACTCCAAGAGAGATTATTTGTGGGCAGCATGACTCATGAGAGAGACAAATGAATTCGCCTCACAGAGAAGACAAAGAGCTTGGAACATCACTGAAATGAGAAAAATTAGCCAAAACAGCTGCAGCACTTTAGGGCCTTTTAAATAGCCTCCTTCTGTCTACTTCTCCGCCCCTTTCTAGCTGTTCCCTCTCTCTCATTAAATACTGATGAGGCTTTGCTTTTGTTGGCTCCAAGGGCCAGCCGAAGCTGGGAAATAGTGTTTTTAGCAAGCATATCTTTTTATCCCTCTGAGTTTTCTGGTATTATCTTTTGTGAAGATGATTCTGGATTACTCTGAAACTTCTTGGCTTGTTTCTAGGTGGGAAAAAAGTCAATAAAGCTGTGGACAGGACTTTCTGCACTTCAGGGACATTCAGTGCTCAGGCCCCATGGCAAGAAGGCCCGTGACTCTCTATGCTCTCGCCCGGGAATCCTGAGACCTCTCAGCCCCCTCAACATCAAACTGACCACCCTCCTTCCACTGTACAGTGAATCTTCTCATTGCAGTGTGGCTCTCTTTAGGCATGTTGGACAGAGCTGCAGATACTCTATGCTTGGTAAGAAAGGAGGGGCTGTTTGCAATATCCTTTCTGGGTTTTACCAGATCGCTTAGTTCAGCAGTCAGTGGGCCTATCCCTACCAGAATGGAACTGTGCCTGCAGGGCCCGGAGACCGTGCACATTTCATGCACAAGAACTGAGCCTCCCAGGTTTTGCCAGCTGGCACAAAGTAGGTGCTTATTGAATGCTGGTGAACTGTGGAATATTATTGGAAACTAAGAGATTTACTGTCCACAAAAAAATACTAAACAGAATGGGTCTGAACACTAGTATCTGCAATACTTGCTGTTCTAGAAAAGTGTTCAGCTCTACCCAGTAAACCTCAGTCCTCCAATCTTAAGTTTTCAACTCTAAGGTGATTCAACTTTAAAATGCTCTTTATTATGGATCTCAAGCCTGTGTAAGCTAGTCAACTGGTTCTCCAGTCCTCAAGGGCTAACTTCCAAAGGACTCTAGTTGTAGCTCAAACTGGCATGAGATAATTTCCTTTTCAGAATGCCCCTAGTCTTTTCCCTACCATAGTATGCTTGATGTCTAGTGGGCTTTTTTTGTTTCACCTTCCCATTCACTTTTAAATGAAATTTATTGAGATATAATTCACAAAACATACAATTTGCCTGTTTGAAGTATGCAATTCAGTGATTTTAGTATACTCGCAGAGTTGTGCAACCATTATCACAATATAATTCCAGAGCATTTCACCATCCTCAAAAGAAGCCTAGTATCTATTAGCAGTTATTATCTGATCTTCCCCCAACTCTCCCTCCACCCCTAACTCACCACCAACTGCGCCCACCCCCCGCCCCCAGCTCCTGGCAATTACCAATCTAATTTATGTCTCTGTAGATTTTCCTATTCTGGATATTTTATATAAATTGAATATCATTCATTTTTTTTTTAAAGACCCTTTAGTGTATTTTCTAGGTATGAGCTCTCACTCCAGGTGCTGCAATCACAAACTTAAGTAAAATCTATTGTCTGCCTTCCAGTTACCCACAGTCCAACAACAAACACGCTGAGTGCAGAATTCTCAGTGTTTCCTCTTGGGCACAACAGCCACATGCATATTAGCTAGCAGAGGCCCTTTGTACCAGTGGGATATTCAGGCCAAAAGGCTCATCATTTCCCTTTGGGTTCAACTCTATTGGGTAGATGCTACCCAGTGCTCCATCCCATGTGCTGATCAGACCTACAAATGTCTACCTTTACTCCTATTTGATCAAGCACCTATACCTGACCTGCCCTTTTCAAAAGATTCTGTCTTTGGTTAACGACTCAGAAGTCTTGGGTTGTTTTTAAATGCACCCAGCTTGTCTTCTTCTTTACATTAAAATCAAAGGAACAGAGAAAAAACTGATGGCTGAGGGGGTGGAGGGTTAGGTTAAATAGGTGATGGGGATTAAAGATCGCACTTGTGGTGATGAGCAACAGGTGATGTATGGTAATATTGAATCACTACGTTGTACACCTGAAACTGGTATTACATGTTAACTATACTGGAACACACACACACAAATCAAAGGAATATTTTTCTCAGGTTTCTAACAAGGTATTTGGTATTTTCCTATGTGATAATAACTATTTAGCATATCATAGGGGGGATACACTGAGTTCTCTCTGAAGATCTTGAATGTAAGGTTAAGCTTGCAGAATGGAATGAGTAAGAACTCATGCGCCCTGAAGGACTTTAGCCATGTGTGGAAGTTAGTCATCTGAAGAGACTGTAGAAAAGCAGTTGAAGGGATTGGGAATTTCCATCTGCAAAGTGACAAAGGAGGGATCTCAGGAGATATATTAAAAAAAAATAAACCTATGTAAATAACTCTACAAGACTGTTTATAGATAGTAACAGAGTCCATGTGAAGTTTGAAAAAGTCTCAGAATTTGTGAAAAAATTTGTTACTGTCTCTGCAGCTGTCCAGAAATTAGCAAGGTGATCTTACTGGAAAGCAGACCCCTGTAGTACTTGGGGTATCACAGCTCCAATGGGGCAATCATAACATCTTCTGATCACCAACTGTCTCCCCATGTATGTATGGGGAGTGGTAGAATAAATTAAACAGCCTCACTTATACTTCAATCGCTTAGGAGATCAGCTGTTGGGAATTAGACCCAGAGAGTCTTCATGTTCTGGCAAGACCCAGTTTCTGACTTGAAAGGCAGGGACCATAGACCATGATGATTTACCCAAGCACAAATCTGTAGGACAGAAGTTTGGACAATGTGAGAGCCATGGCCAAACATACAAAGGCCTGCCGTTTAGAGGAGGAAGTCAACCTGCTATACGTAGGCCCAACAAATAAAGGCACTACAAAGCAGTAGTTAAGAACACAGCCTCTGGAGCCAAACTACTTGGCTCTGATACTTACTAGCTACATGAACTTGAATAACTTAGCCTGTATGCACCTCAATTTCCTCATCTATCAAATAATGGGCTTGCGAAAATTAAATGAGATAACCCGAATAAATATTGAGCATGACATCTGGAGCACAGCAAGTCCTCAGAAGTCAGCCATCACATCATCACTGTCCAAAGAAGACAGACCACCCTGTGGGATGGGAAGCCCCTACAGCTCAAGTCAAGGCAGAGATTTGTTAACTGAGGGTCAAATACAAACTTGATGCTGCTGAACTAATTTCAAGCCCAGATCTTCCAATTAGCTCCTATGCCCCCTCAAACTCCTACATACAATTCAAATAAAAAATGCTGTCTCAGTAGCTCATGTGTTGCTCATGTAAAACTGGTTTTTCTCTTTTGTCATTTAACCCACATATACCTTGTGTGCAAAGCAGCTGTTAGTCAATAACAATAAGGAAGAAATGTGGTCCTTGCCTTCAAGAAGCTAAATATCTAACTGAAAAGAGAGGAGCAGAGAACCACAAAGTGATGCAAACATGCATGCTGGATTTAGGCCAACCACATGTTTGGCGCTTAACTTTTTATTAAAGAACCATGACCAAGAGAAGGCTCAGGGAACTCACTCTAGTCTACAAAACATGAGAAGCTTGTTAGTATACTAAACTAAAATCAATCACATTCTCCCTCCCTCTCTCAGTCTCCATCTCTCTTTCTCCCCTTTCCATTCCCTTCAAGCTATAGCATGATGGTTTTGGGACCTTCCAGTCTCAAATTCTCAGGCTCACGTGCTGGCCGGCCTATGGCAATAGTCAGTGAAGATGGACAAGCTGCTTCCGTGTTGCAAGTTCACATAGGACTCCTCCACAGGACACTGAAGTCTATTTTTTATTGTACCTACTGCTTGAATGCCCTTGTGTCTCTCATCCGTAAGTTCAGTAAAGAGAAGGAAAGTGGGCTTTCTTCATCACGTAGCACAGGCCAGCTCTCACCTATTTACTAACAGAGGTAGGTTCATCCTATGGCTACTACAAGTAACATCTGTAAGAAAAACTGATCCTTCTTCTCTGAAAACATCCCCCTCCCCCCAACCACAACACTTTTGCGTGCGTGTGTGTGTGTGTGTGTGTGTGTGTGTGTGTGACATTCCAGCCACAGTTTCCAGGCTTCTTTTACGTTCCACAGGATCTGGTTGCTACATTTTAAGTATTGAACTCTCCTGTAAAATGTCAGGTAGGGGAGAGAGGCCCCTGGGGCTGCCTTGCATTTTGTGGACAAACACCCAGGACCAGGGAACACCAGGAGGCTCCATTCATGCTGGAACACTCACCACTTCACTGATTGCTCTGTTGCCTCAAGAAATTCATAGCACCTTCGGGCAAGAGAACAACAGTGTGGTGTTTATTGAAATCTACATCTGGTAGCAATTTGTCCAACAGCAACCAGCTTTCCCCCCTCCTTTTCTTCAGTCAAATAATCCACAGGGGCCCATAATACCCCACAACCGTTCATTTGTGCGAGGCCTGTATTGTGTCATTTATGTTCCTAATTACAGATCTGGGTTTATCAACAAGTTTCAGCATGGTAAGTAATTTTTGAGACTGTAGAAGAGACTAAAGGCCCATGTCTTGAGGCAGTGACACTGTTACTGACCATCACTGTCTCGACCGAAGGATGAAGGCACACATTGGCCCCTGTCTTCCACTCCCCTGCTCACACTTGGTCAGCAGAGGCCACCAGAGCACACCCCTTCCCCACCCTAAGAGGTGTGGCCTCGCCATGGTGTGGGAGTTTGGGAAAAGGGATAGCTGAGTCTTGACCTAGAATTAGACATTTGTGTACTGTAGAGAAAGTACAATCTGGGAGAAAATCCTTTCTCCCTTTGGGGCTGGTTGTGAAGGAGATTGAACAGCTAGTTTGCTAAGGACTCAATGAATAAAGAGCTCTTTTTTTAAAATTTATTTATTTATTGAGTAATCTCTATACCCCACATGGGGCTTGAACTCACGACCCCGAGATCAAGAGTTGTGTGCTCCTCCGACTAAACTAGCAAGGCGCCCCAATGAATAAAGAGCTCCTAATGGTACCCGTGCTTAGGTGAGAAGATGAGGTAAATTCAGAAAGCAGAGTAAGTCAAGCTTGGGAGCAAATCTGGGGAATGGATTTCAAAATTTACATGAAAAGTCCTTAATTTGAAATTGCTAATAGAAAACTAGAACTGTTTAGTGGGGAGAATACACAGAGGAGCAGTCTTAAGAATAGAATGGACATCTCTCTGTTTGCCCAGCACCCATCCACCCACATCAGCTCCTCAGAGGCGTTCATGCCCCTCTCACCCTAACCACATGGTTCTGAGGGGGCTGCCAATCACCACACCCTGCCTGTGGCCCAAGCTGGCCAATCACGGCAGCCCAACCCTGTCTACTGCCAGTGGTCCAGAAGAGGCATGTGACTCAGGCCTGGTCAATCATATGTGTCCCGGGGTTTTCCTTTTGGAGCCACCAGGGAAGAAGCTCCTAAAGGAAGAATGAGATTTTGGAACTGCCTGAGGCAGTGTTTTTTGCTAAACAAGAAAGAGAACCTGTTTGTAGTGAGAGAAAATGAGGGGACAAAGACGAGCAATAAAGACAAAGATAGTTGTCACATTAAGCCCCTCTATGTAGAATCCCTGGAGCCAAGACTCCATGGCCTAGTTACAAATTTATGTTAAATCCAGTTTGAGCTTTTGGTTTCTGCCATCATAACCAGGGTCTACAGGACTACAAAAGGCTTTTCCCTGAAAATGACTGCTATGATGACCAACTGAGTAAATGCAAGTAAACTCTCTGAAAAACACAAGTGCTGCACAAGGGTCAGATACTGATCGCATGCAATCACCTATGTTATGAAAGGCAGGTGAGCACAAGAAAACACAGCTGACTCAACACCAGGAGAGTGGTTTCTTAAAAACCTTTTCATTCTGGGGACTTCTGAAGACTTATGAAGAGGTACATGGAATGGTATAATGCCCTCTTGTAGTACCCCTCCCCAGCCCCAATAACCACTGACCTACAGCGCCGTCCAGGAGAGCCATGGTTTTGACTAACTCTTTCCGGAGCACAGCTAGTTCACTTTGTGCCTTGGTTCTGGGCCTGAGCAGCCCTTTGTCTGAATGGAACTGAAAATCCGGCTTCTGGCAATGGGATAGAATCTTATAGCAAGAAGCCAAATGTCAGGAATTCATGAGTTCAGCCTTGTCAGGCTGTACTTGGCCCGGACACCATAATCTGACATATGCCTCATTCATTCTCAATGATGATATCTTAGCGTGGTCTTTGGATGTATGTTTTGTCATGACAGGTGTCAATGAAAGAAAACCCTATCAGTGTTCAAAGTAAATCAGCTACAAAAGAAGTTTTTTGAATGCTGATACCATCTTTCCTCCATGGACTAAATTCTTCTTCAAAAACAAATTATAGTCCTACAGAGAAGTAGTCCCCTGACATACGTAATGTAGGATACATACAAGGAGAATAATTCAAAGCATGGAACCTAGGTGTCAAAAGACTTATTCTATCAATATCATTGAATCTTCGGTTGGGAGGGATATAGAAATCTCTAATCCAATTGAATCAAACTTTTAGTACAGAAGTATGCTCTAAACATAGATCTTTTTGCAAAGACAATTCTAAGAGGCAGCCAGGGTTGAGAACCACCCCTCTCCCCCAGCCAATACCTTTATTTAGTATATGACATGAAGTTCCTTAGGGGAGGTGATAAAGCAAAAAAAAAAAAAAAAAAAGATAAGGAACACTGACCTAGAGGAATGCTGCATTACAATAACACTCCAATCCACACTCTTTATTACAGCTCCAAACTGGAAGGGCTACAAGTATCCATCTACAGTAGAATAGGTAAACTGCAGCCTATGTAAACTATACAGTACTATACAGCAATGAAAAGGAGCAAACTTCAGCTGCACACAACAACATGAGTAACCTTCCTAATGTTGAGCAAAAGAAACAAGACACAAAAGATCATACAGGACTTATTACTTCCATTTATAAAGTTCAAAGTCAGGCCAAGTGAATTATGTTGCTCATATACCTGACAGAAACTGTCAAGAAAGGCAGGGAAATAACTATCACAGGAGTCGGTAGGGTATTTACCTGGAAGGTTGTGATCCAGGAAGCCAAACATGAGAGGGGTGAAAGGAAATGCTGTATTTTTTTTTTTATCTGTGTGTTAACATGATAGTTATTCTCTTACATTATACATAATGTATAAGATTTCTGGCTTATGTGATAGCTCATGTGAAAACATCAAGATATAAAAGAAAAAAGCAGAGGGAAAAATCTCTTGATCTTTGCCATCTGTATTTCCCTAAAGCATTGTTTGGATCAAGCTATTCCTCTGCTCCCAAGTAATAATACAAATTGCCCCAAATGTGCATGGTGCTTTTGGGCTTTCATTTACAGAATCTCATCTGTACCTCAGCCTCAGTGGGAAGGAGAGAGTCAGAAAGCACTTCTCAGAAGAGGCTGGTACGTGAATTAGAAGGGCCAGCAGAAGTAACAAGGGGAAGAAACAGAGCTTGACGGGAAGGACTAGGTCCACTCAGTCTGGAGTGGGGAGAGGATGGGGCAGTGGTACAGAAGTACTTGCGACAGAGCTGGAGAGAACATAAGGGGGCACTCTAGAGACACATCTATTCAGCTGTCCTTTTGAGCAGTTCATATCAGAATAGGTGAGAATGTTCTTTTATTTTTTTTAATATGAAATTTATTGTCAAATTGGTTTCCATACAACACCCAGTGCTCATCCCAACAGGTGCCCCCCTCAATACCCATCACCCACTTTCCCCTCCCTCCCACCCCCTATCAACCCTCAGTTTATTCCCAGTTTTTAAGAGTCTCTTATAGTTTACCTTCCTCCCTCTCTTTTTTTTTTCCCCTTCCCCTCCCCCATGGTCTTCTGTTAAGTTTCTCAGGATCCACCTAAGAGTGAAAACATATGGTATCTGTCTTTCTTTGTATGACTTATTTCACTTCTTTTAAAGATCACGATTAACTAAAAACTTGCAATTGAAGTTAATGTGTATTCTTATACCTGGACTAGAACCAAGTAGTTTTCTATAGGTTCTTCTACAACAAAACTATCTATTGCTCATCTCTTTGACACTCAAAATCCATTTAAACAAATTATTTTAAAAGATTGTTTACACTTTAATTCAAGACACTTATGTTCAGAGGTTTAATGGTATATGAAGAAAAAAATTATTTTAAAAACTATGGCAGTTTTTCACTTGGTTCATTTGCATTTAGCTTACAAGAAGTTATGTTTACATTATACTTCTAAGATTTCAGAGCACATTATAATGCCAACTTTGTGGGGGCAGGTATTATATCCCATTTTACACATGAAGCTCAGGCAAGAGGAAGTCAGGAACAAATCCTTACTCTTCAAGACTCAAAACCTGTATTTCCTTCCACGAGAATACTCTGTTTCTAGGCCCATGCCATTAAGGGCTGAAGGGAGTTAGGCTTAATATCATTTCAATCTAGTTTTCATGGTATTAAAGTATAAAGTTTTATTTCCACTGGTCACCACTGAGAGGAAGAGAAAGGGGAAGGAGGGAGCAGAGGATAAATAAACCAATCAATATTAGAACAATGAAACTTGAAATAGTTATCTCTAAAGAGTTGGTACTAAACTGGTGTTTTTAATTAATTTTTTATTTTTTAATGTTTATTTATCTTTGAGACAGAGAGACAGAGCACAAGTGGGGTTGGGACAGTGACAGAGATGGAGACACAGAATCCAAAGGAGGCTCCAGGCTCCAAGCTGTCAGCACAGAGTCCCATGTGGGGCTTGAACTCATGAACCGTGAGATCACAACCTGAGCTGAAGTCAGACGCTCAACCAACTGAACCACCCAGGCACCCCATGAACTGGTGTTTTAAAACATCAATTCAATGCTTAGAACTGGAAGTTTGACAAAGTGTATCATCAGTGTTACATGTGTGTGTGTCCTGTATGAAAATGAAATATCTTAAAAATCTTTTTTAAAGTAAAGTTTGTTTCCTTCTAATAAAATGTTAAGCAGAACTAGGTATGGCCTAAGATTACAGTAAGGAAAATGCAAGACCTTAAGTTTAGTAGCATAATTAAACACAAACCAACCCACAGCAGTTTACTGTGCTTGCAATTAGAAACTCAATGATTTGTTTGCAACAATAAGATGTAAATATTTCCAGTTTAGCACTGTTTTTTGTTTTTTTTTTTTTTTTTAAACCAGATGGTTGAATAAAGACAAATGGGGGCAAGCTCTTAATTTCTCTTTACAATTTAGGAAAAAGAGAAGGCCAGGAAGAAACAAGTTGTTTCTTATCTGCCCCTTTCCCATTGGTAAAGTCTGGAGATGGAATCATGAATGAGTACAACCTCATTCCCATGGATTTTAAGATGCCAGTCTGTTCCTAAAGACAGTTCAAGAACAAGAAAGCACAATGGGGTTGGCTGACCAGGCTCTAGGATGGGACAGTGAAATATATCATGCTATTCAAGAATACAGTTGGAAAGAAACAAAGAGCAAAATTGCTTTTTGAAACTGCTCGGTGTGGAAGCAGAGGCACTCCCTGTAAGGCAGAACGCATCCAGACCTTCCTGTCTGCTCTCAGGCACGTAAGCATATTGTAAACCTCGAGATGTAGAGTAACACTGCAAAGTTAAGGTTAACAGTGTCCAGTCAAGGTAGCAGATCAATTCACTTCTCTGAGCTGTAAAATGTAATGTCGACCTCATAAGACTGGTATGGCACCAAAAGTCTAGGTATGAAAGCTCCAGGAAAATTGCAGATAATGTAATCAACATTAGTTGCTAGGTCTCTCTTGGCACTCTTCATCAGGGATCCCGGATGTTCCCATGCCACAGGCCATTCTGGAATGCCTTCTCTCCTTCTCCTCTGCTACACCTGTAGCGCCCACCTTTAAGGACCAGTTCAAAATCTAACTCTTGCCAGGAGCCCTCTCTGTATCCTATGCTCCTGAAATCCTGCAGGACTTACCACACCATGTGTCCAGCTCTTCATGCTCACATACTGCCCTGCAGACTCGGTTACTCATCTGTTTACTGCTCTAACTATGCCATGTCAGCTTCCTGAAGGCTTGGCATGTATGTATTCTTTGAATTCCCCCACCACCATGAACTTGACCAGGGGTCACCATTTGTTGATTGACAGAAGCCATGATCCCCCCACCACCATGAACTTGACAAAGGGTCAACATTTGTTGATTGACAGAAGCCATGATTAAACATGAAAAATATTTAATTTAAACACAATATACACCTTAGAATCTCTCACATCCCTTTCCTCCTTGCCCTCCTACAGCTAATGGCAAAGCAAGACGGATCAAAACTAAGATTTCAGAACCAAGAGTCAATTTAATTTTACAGTATCAAAACATGGAAGCCCCCCAAATTCAACATAGCAGCTGTTATGTTTGCAAATGAGAAGGGTCAGCTGTGCAAATATAGCCCCTGGAATAACGGTCACAGGGCACACTGCAGTCACATCTCCCTGGGACCCTCTATTGCTGGTCCAGGCGGAAAGTCAGGGCCAGCGGCCTTCTTCCTAACCCCTACTCTCTCTCTCTCTCAGACTACATCTTAAAAAATCCCTCCTACCCAACAAAATGTACTACTTTATCTTACTGTTTTTATAATTCAAAGGCATGCATAACTGTCAGCGAGAGCTTCTGACTGGATCAGGCTAAGCAGTATTCCATTCCACTCTTAAGACAACAGAATTCAGAAAAACCAACCTGATAGTTTAGCTGATCAATGTAACCTCATGTCTTAAATGTTCTCTTGCTGTTTGGCTTTACAACGTAATGAAAACAGTCTTCACAGTCCCATTTCTACCTCCTCAACAGCCTCAGGCACTGGGTACCCCCACAGGAGGGTGAGAAGGAACCCAGTGCTCTGGGCTGGGTGGCTATGAGGTTGCCTCAATCAGACCAAGATGCCCAGGTGATACCTTGAGATACCTCACCTGGAAGAAGCCTGTCTGGAGTAGTGGGAGTTCTGGGGTGTGCTTCCTAATAGGGTAGCTGTGTCTCCGTATTTAGAAATCAGGATGTTAAGAACTAAGAGATAAGATCAAGTTTATATACCAAGTGATTGATGTTTAATTTTTATTTCTTTTTAACAGCTTTTTAAATATAAACTTACAAACCTGAGGAAAAAAAGCAAACAGTGGTTTAAAAGGTGCTTTTAAAATTTTGTGGACTACTGAGAAAATAGGAATACATACTGGATTTTAGATGTCATGGTGAAATTATCGTTCATTATTCTGTGACAGTAATGGTATTCTGCCGACACAAGAGAATATCTGTATTCTTAGGAGATTCATGCTAAAAATTTAGGGGTGATGTGTCATTGTATGTGGAACTTGCTTTCAGGTGGTTCAGAAAAAGAGAAAATGTGTGAGTGTGTTTGTGATGTGTTGGTGTGTAGGTGCTAGGCATAGTGCAAGAAAGGGTGAAATGAGCTGAGCAGAGACTAAGGCTTTGAAAACACTGAGGCACAATAAAAATGGGGGAAAAAATCACTATCACATCTACACAAACTTCATTTCTACATACAATAAGCTAACATGCTCTGACAGCCCATCACAACAGAAAGTCAACACTAATGTCCTTAGAAGCCAGACAGAAAAGTTAAGGATAAAGAAGCACACCGAGTCCCAGCTATGTGCACTGGGGTTACATGCTTTCTTTTCTCTTGGTCAAACATCTTTATTGAGATATAATTCACATACCATACAATTCACCCACTTAAAGTGGACACAGTGGTTTTAGTATATTCATAGCCGTGCAGCCATCACAATCTAAGATTAGGACATCGCCTCCAGAAAAAAACCCTTACCATACAGTTATTCCTCATTTCTTCCCCAGCCCCTACCCCCATTCCCTGGCAACCTTGAACCTACTGTCTGCCTCCAGGTTTTTTTAAATTCTGGACATTTCATATAAATGAAATCCTGTAATATGTAGCCTTTGGTGACCAGTTTTTTTCACTTGAGCAGGTTCACCTGTTACAGTATGTGTCAGTAGTGCTTTCCTTTTTATTGCCAGATAATATTCCAGTATTTTCCAGTGTAACACCCACATTTCATTGATCCATTCACTAGATGGACCTCTGGGTTGTTTCTACCTTGGGGCTATTATAAATAAAAAATGTGATCAACAACAGTATACATGTTTTTGTATGAACATATGTTTTCATGTCTCTGGGTTATATACCTTTGGGTGGAATTGCTGAGCCAAATGGTAACTCTGTGCTTAACTTTTTGAGAAACTACAGCACTGTTTACCACAGTGGCTGCACCATTTTACATTCCCACCAGCAACATATGAGGGTTCCAGTTTCTTCACATCCTCGGAAACTCTTTTTATTGTCTGTCTTTTTGATTATAGCCACCTCAGTAGGTATGAAGTGGTATCTCAGTGGTTTTGATTTTCATTTTCTTGATGGCTGACGATACTGGGCATCTTTTCATGTACTTATTGGACATATGTATATCCTTTTTTGAGATATGTCTATTTAAATCTGTTGCCCAATTTTTAATTGGGTTTGTGTCTTTTTCTTTTTGAGCTACAAGAATTTCTGATATATTCTGGATACCACTTCCTGATAAGATATGACTTGCAAAAAAACTATTTAAAGCATAAAGTTTTAAATTTTGATGTACTCCAATCTGTCTTTTCTTTTGTTAGGTACTTTCTTATTTAATGCTCACAGTGGTTGTAAGGAGTAGGAGTTACTGATCCAATTATACAAATGAAGAAAACAAAACGCAATGTAACTAGGTAGATGACCCAAGGTCTCACACAGGGCTGCTGCACATGGCTGTGCCCTGCACAATGTAGATAGTTGAAAGGCAGCAGTCTTGGGACTGGAGCTCCTTGCTGGAGCTGGTATGTGCATTCAGGCCTTCTGACCATGCCAGGGTTCAGGCTACTCATTCACTCTAAGTGTTATAATGCAATATGCTTATTTTTAAAGAAAATTCTTGGATATTATGCATTCAACATTCTAAAGATGCTGCCATTACTTAAGACTTTGGAGTTCATCTCTAAAAGCTATACCAAGAGGTCGGGAGTGGCAGATTTAGGGAACATACTCCATTATGGTGTGGGAAGACTTAAAAAAAAAGCCAAAAGTCCAGGGCATCAAGACTGGACCAATGATGTAAGTTATTAGGCTGGCTTATACCATATTGGATTTATATATTCTGCTATTCACACCAACCAACAATAAAGCATGAGAAATGTAATTTTATGGCTCAAAATAGATCTAAATCTCAAAAGAACGTAAAACGTGTTTTTAGCAATGACAACCCAGATAGGATAGATATCAAAGAATAGTTATAAAATATATAAAAAGTAATCATCTTTGATACATTTTAAAACATTCTGACATAAAAATTGGCTATCTTTTTACTTCTTGGCCATACCAGCTAAATTTGAAACAAAACCACTGAATTATTAGAGCTAAAAACAGGATTTCACAAATGGTTCAATCTCTTTAAGTGGGGAAGCTGATGTACAAAATGTTGAAGTTATTCACCCAAGTACTTGGGAGAACACTAGCAGAACAAAGACTAAAATTTAAGAAGGATGCAGCAACCATGTTCTATTTCTTACTTAATATTAACTGTTTTAACTCTGCTTTTACCATGTATGATCCTCTTCTCTCTCCTGTAGACCTCCAAGTGGATTATACCATCCAAGACTGCTCTTTGGGAGGGGAGGGATTCTGGCCAAACTTCATTATTTATCCTCCAATTGGATCCTTCCTCAACACCAACTTATCTAAACATCTCAAATCCATGTAGATAACTCTGACAGCAAATAAAAGGGATTCATTTTATAAAGTGAGTTCTGAAGGGATGCTGCCAAGCCTTATTTCAAAAACCAGGCTCCAGTTTCCAATCTAAGAATTAAATGGCTTTCTGCCTGCTGTTTCTGCCTTTCCCCCTCAATTAGGAGAGAAGGCCAAGGCTGTGTCTCGAGGGATTGCTGCATAAGGAAAAATCAAGGCAGGATACAGTCTCAGGATGGGTCAGTGTAGGCTGGAAGTGGGCTTGTAGAAGGCTTTGTGAAAAGAGAACTGGATTCATGAGCAGGCTAGGTCAGTCTGCACAGTGATTTCTCTCCATTGGAAACAGGTCTAAGTGCTGACACGGGGGTTTCCCACAGCTTCTACTGGCCTCCAAAGGCATATTTGTCATCAGAGTCTCTTGATGAAGCTGTACATAAATATCTGATTGTTGTTAAATACAAAACAAAACAAAAAAAAATATTCCACAGGAACCAAATCAAAACCATCTGTGAGGGGGAGAGGCCAAAAACTCAGTCTAAGTGTAAAAGGCCCAGCAGAAACACTTGTTAATTGTGTTATTTACTTTGCTGAATAGTAAACTGTCATGCCAATGAAGTCATATCACATGACTATAATGTTTTTCATATGACTTTCCTGCTATGAGAGAAATGGGCACTTTATTTTCTAGAATTCCAAATTCTGTAGTAGATGAGTCAGAATCTGAGTTTTAATTCAGAGTCAACCCTTTGGCTCAGCCTTGTTTATTTCTGTCAGCCTGTTTGTGATTGTACATCTTAAACTTCTTACATTGAAGTTTATTTTTTTAAGAATCATTCATTAATCCTGATTCTGCAGAACATAGTTCTGCTTAGCAAACACTCGATAAACACGCAAATTATCTTAATGAAGTGTTTTAACTGCATTCCTGAAATCATAACTGCATGACACAGCATCACATACTGATGATATAGTCAAGGCAAAGGAAGAAAACATAGCCTAAAATTAATCCGGGAATCACAGAACTTGCAAACCTTCAAAAATGAGAATGAAGTGTTTCAGGAAAATTAGGTTGTGGAATTTTGTTATTTGAATTTCTCAAGGATATAGCTTGCTTTATTAACTGTGTTATGAATCAGTCTTTTCTCTCTTAGACCAGATTTGAAAATTATTTGGCATTTTCTTTTTTTTTATTTGGCATTTTCCTCAGAAGATAAATCGCAGCAAATTTTATGAAAAGATGGCTAAGTCATTTGCATGTTTGATTTAGACTGAGCCTTTCTTCAACAAATTCAGCAATTTTAAAAGCATTTGGTAAGCACTTCAACAGCTTCATGACTTAGACATCTTGTGCTTCATCAATTTTAAGGCCATTTCCTTTTGTTCCAACTGGGATAAATAGACAAGGATGAGCAATAGGGACTGGGATCAATCTCTAAGTATCCAAATCCATTTTCAAAAAGGCTCTTGAAAGTAAAGATCAGAACTTTGCATATTTGCAAATAATATATCCAATAAAGGGTTAGTATCCAAAATCTATACAGAGCTTCTCAAACTCAACATCTAAAAAACAAGTAAACCAGTGAAGAAACAGGCAAAAGACATGAACAACACTTTTTAAAAGAAGACATCCAAATGGCTAACAGACACATGAAAAGATGTGTCTTTTCAACATCACTCCTTATCAGGGAAATACAAATCAAAACCATGATGAGATACCACTTTACACCTGTCAGAATGGCTAATATCAACAACTCAGGAAATGACAGATATTGGTGAGGATGAGGAAAAAGGGTAACACTTTTGCACTATTGGTGGGAATGCAAACTGGGCAGCCACTCTGGAAGACAGTATGGAGGTTCCTCAAAAAACTAAAAATAGAACAACCCTACAACCCAGCAATTGCACTTCTAGGTATTTATCCCAGGGATACAGGTGTGCTGTTTCAAAGGGACACATGCACCCCCATGTTTATAGCAGTACTATCAACAATAGCCAAATTATGGAGAGAGTCCAAATGTCCATCGACTGATGAATGGATAAAGAAGGTGTGGGGAAGGAGAAATAATATAAAAACAGAATGGGAGGCAAACGATAAGAAACTCTTAAATACAGAGAACAAACTGAGGGCTGCTGGAGGGGTGTTGGGTAGGGGGATGGGCTAATTGAGTGATGGGCATTAAGGAGGACACTTGTTGGGATGAGCACGGGGTGTTATATATAAGTGATGAATCACTAAATTTTACTCCTGAAACCATTATTACACTCTATGTTAACTAACCGGAATTTAAATTATATATATACATATATATATACGTACGTATGTATATATATGTGTGTGTGTGTGTGTGTGTGTGTGTGTGTGTGTGTGTGTATATATATATATACGTATATATATATATATACGTATATATATATATACACATATATATACATAAAGAACAGAACTTCACCCAAAATTCCCTATTTGGATGGCAACATGTTAAGAAGGCAAAAAGCTGAGTGGAGGGCTTTCCTCCATGGAGCCTTCTAATACCTCATGGGTAGAATGTAACTATAATTTGGCAGCTAGATGGGCTACAAAGGACATGGGTCTCTGTCCAAGACCCCTTCATTAGGAAACATAACACTGCAAAAACATTTATGAGGGGGGTATTTTTAACGTTGCAACTGAAGATAAAATTAATATACCACACATATTTCTCATTTAAACATCTTTTTACTGCAGCCCAGTCTTCCTCTTGTTCTCCAAGATCTATCACCATCCTAACTCTAATACCATTCAAACATTTCCACTCATTTATTCCATTACCTCAAAATCACCCTGAAGCAAACTCATTTTGTAAGTCTGATCTGTCTGCCCCTCGCCCCCATCACCACTATCCAGTCCCCACTCTGCACCTTGCACCTCAACCGCTTCTCCAACAGAAAACAAACTGGTGATTTGTCTGTTAATCTCAATCTCAATAGCACTATGATTACACTAGTAACCTAGACTGGAATTCATCTGGGGCTATTTGATGATGGAAGAAAAATGGGTGCAAACAATTGGGTTGCATTAGCCAATCTCACTAAATCTGGGTGAATCTGTCTTGAATGTATCTTCTAATCCATTACTTCTCTGTTCCGTTATATGAAAAGAAAGGGATTTGTGGTCTCAAGTAGGATCAGCTTTGCACTCTTCCTTCATAAAGGGTCTGTATTTTGGGAGACAGACCACAGATGTTAAAAGGTTAGGAGATTGTTTAATAGCATCAAAACTTTTCTTTAATGAAAGGAGAATTATCTTGCTACAACATAGATGAGCCTTGAAAACATCAGGCCAAGTTAAAGACAGCAGACACAAAATGCCCCATATCGTTTGATTTCATTTACACGACATGTCCAGAATAGGCAAATCCATGCAGAGAGTACAGTAGCGGTTGCCAGGCCTGGAAGGAAGGGGGAATGAGGAGTGACTGTTGAGTGAGTACGAAGTTTGTTTCTGGGTGATGAAAATGTTCTAAACTTAGTAGTAAGAGTAGCACAACAAGTCTGAATGCACTAAAAACCACTGAATTGTACACTTTTTTAAAAGGTAAAGTTCATGGTATATAAATTACAACTCAATAAAGCAGTTATTTAAAAAAGAACACCTTGGGGCGCCTGGGTGGCTCGGTCAGTTAAGCATCCGACTTTGGCTCAGGTCATGATCTCGCGGTCCGTGAGTTTGAGCCCCGCGTCGGGCTCTGTGCTGACAGCTCAGAGCCTGGAGTCTGCTTCAGATTCTGTGTCTCCCTCTCTCTCTCACCCTCCCCCATTCATGCTCTGTCTCTCTTTGTCTCAAAAATAAATAAACATTAAAAAAATTTTTTTTAATTTAAAAAAGAACACCTCATCTGATTTCAGATAATTCTGGCTCCAACTGCATGCTCATGATTCTGAGTAACACGCTAAAGACTCTTAGCCTCTGAGACCTTTATTCAGCCTAGAATGCCCTCCTCCACTTCCCTTCTCTTTCCCTACTCTTTTTATTTTATTTTATTTTATTTTATTTTATTTTATTTTATTTTTAATTTAATTTTATTTTATGTATTTATTTATTTTGGGGAGAACACAGCGGGCAAGGGGCAGAGAGAGGGGGACAGAGGATCCAAAGCAGGCTCTGCGCTGACATGCTGACAGCAGTGGGCCCAATGTAGGGCTCAAATCCACCAACCACAAGATCATGACCTGAGCCAAAGTCAGATGTTCAACTGACTGAGCCAGCAGGTGCCCCATCCCTACCCATTTTTATTTTTAAAGATAGCCTACTCATCCTTTAAAATAACTGGTGATGTAGTACCAAAATCTATAAAGAACTTATCAAACTCAACACCCAAAAAACAAATAACCCAGTGAAGAAATGGGCAGAAGACATGAATAGACATTTTTCCAAAGAAGACATCCAGATGGCTAACATGAAAAGATGCTCAACATCACTCATCAGCAGGAAAGTACAAATAAAAGCCAATAAGACTCCACCTCATACCTGTCAGAATCGTTAAAAGTAACAACACCAGAAACAACAGGTGTTGACACAGGATGCAGAGAAAGGGGAACCCACTTGTACTGTTGTGGAAAGGCAAACTGGTACAGCCACTCTGGAGAACAGTATGGAGGTTCCTCAAAAAACCAAAAATAGAACTACCCTATGATCCAGCAATTGTACTACTTGGTATTTACCCAAAGGATACAAAAATTCAGATTCAAAGGGGTACATGCACCCCAATGTTTATAGCAGCATTGTCAACAATAGCCAAACTATGGAGAGAACCCAAATGTCCATCGACTGATGAATGGATAAGGAGGTATATATGTGGTACATATATAAAGTAGAATATTAATTAGCCAGCAAAAAGAATGAAATCTTGCCATTTGCAATGACACAGATGGAGCTAGAATGTATTATGCTAAGCAAAATAAGTCACTCAGAGAAAGACAAATACCTTATGATTTCACTCATATGGGGAATTTAAAAAACAAAAGAGGTGAACATATAGGAAGGGGAAATGAACCACAAGACACTTAATGATAGATAACAAACTATGAGCTGACAGAGGGAGGTGGGTGGGAAATAGGCTAGATAGGTGATAGGTACTAAGGAGGGCACCTGTTGTGATAAGCACTGGGTGATGTATTTAAGTGGTGAGTCCTGACTTCTACTCCTAAAACTAATATTGCACAGTATGTTAACTAAAATTTAAGTTAAAAAAATTATAAAAAGCCAGATGAGAAAAAAAAAAAAAAAACTAAAAAAAACCCCTAACTGGTGATGGATGTTAACTAGAATTATTGTGGTGATCATTTTGGAATATATACAAATATCAAATCATTACATTGAACACCTGACACTAATATAATGTTGTATGTCAATTATCACTCAATAAAAAATTAAATTAAAAAAATAATTAAATTTTAAAATTTAACTGCAAACTTGTTTCCTTATATATAAAGCTTTCCTTGGCGTGCTACTCCCCAGGCAGGAGTAACTGCTCTCTGAGCACTTAATATATATAAACGGCTAAAATACTTGTGATGATATTAGAATGCACTATTTACATCTGTTTCTTATATTAGACTATGAGTTCATCTCATTAACTTTCGTATTCAGTTACCATCACAGGGCTTTGCTATCAAAATTTTTAAAGATGTTCAGTAATTCTTGTCATAAAAAACAGTATTTGTACAAACACATATTTTATAAACAATATATAAAAGTATACAATCATATATAATTATCTGGTTGAATCTTTTGCAATTTGAGTGTTGAAGTATAAAAACAGCCCAAGATGAGAACTGAGCATTCTTGATTGCATTGCTAAAATAAATAAATTGGGACGTTTTCATACAGGATGCAGAATTTTGTATTTTCATTACTCAATACCTGTTAATGCACTGGGAATCAAATATATAAATCAAAACTCTACCTCCACACAGATATGTATATATTTTTTGATATATATGTTTATTTACACATACATATTTTTCACAGTAATGTAAAATAATGTAAGGCAATGAGTTTTCTTGTTATGAGGTCCTCTGCTGAGCACTACCTTAAAACACAGTCCTATTTAGAAGAGTGAAATACATAAAACACTTAATAACAAACATAAAGGAAATAATCCATAGTAATAGTAGTCGACTTGAACACCCCACTGACACTGATGGACAGATGATCCAAACAGGAAGTCAACAAGGTAACAATGGCTTTGAATGACACACTGGACCAGAAGGATCTAACAGACATATTCAGAACATACAATCTTAAAACAGCAGAATATGCATTCTTTTCAAGTGCACATGGACCATTCTCCAGAACAGATCACATATTAGGCCACAAAACAAGTCTCAACAAATTAAAAAAAAATAGAAGTCATACCATACATCTTTTCTGACCACAATGTTATGAAACCAGAAATCAGTCACAAGAAAGAAATCTGGAAAGAGCATGAACGCATGGCTTTAAATAACATGTTACTAAACAATGAATGGGTCAACCAAGAAATCAAAGAAGAAATTGAAAATTACATGGAAACAAGTAAAAATGAAAACAACAGTCGAAATCTTTGTGATATAGCAAAAGTGGTTCTTTTTTTTTTATGTTTATTTATTTTTGAGAGACAGAGACACATCATGGACAGGGGAGGGAGACACAGAATTGGAAGCAGGCTCCAGGCTCTGAGGTGTCAGCACAGAGCCTGATGTGGGGCTCAAACCCGCAAACCATGAGATAATGACCTGAGCCAAAATTGGGTGCTTAACTGACTGAGCCACCCAGGCGTCCCCAGCAAAAGTGGTTATAAGAGGGAAGTTTACAGCAATACAGACCTACATCAGGAAGCAAGAAAAATCTCAAATAAACAACCTAAACTAACACCTAAGCTAGAAAAAGAACAAACAAAACCCAAACCCAGCAAAAGGAAGAAAATAATAAAGATTAGAGCAAAAATCAATGATAAAGAAACTAAAAAAACAATAGACAAAGTCAATGAAACCAGGAGCTGTTTCTTTGAAAAGATCAACAAAATTGATACATTTCTAGTCAGACTCATTAAAAAGACAGAGGGAGAAAGAGAACCCCATTAAACAAAATCACCAATGAAAGAGGAGAAACAACCACCACACCACAGAAATATAAACAATTGTAAAAGAATATTGTGAAAACCTGTATGCCAACAAATTGGACAACTCAGAAGAAATGGATAAATTCCTAGAAACACAGAACCTCCCAAAACGGAAGCAAGAATAAACAGGAAATTTGAACAGACTGATTACCAGCCATTGAAATAGTAATCAAAAACCTCCTAACAAAAAAATACAGGACTTCACAGGTGAATTCTACCCAACATTTAAAGAAGAGTTGGGGCGCCTGGGTGGCGCAGTCGGTTAAGCGTCCGACTTCAGCCAGGTCACGATCTCGCGGTCCGTGAGTTCGAGCCCCGCGTCAGGCTCTGGGTTGATGGCTCGGAGCCTGGAGCCTGTTTCCGATTCTGTGTCTCCCTCTCTCTCTGACCCTCCCCTGTTCATGCTCTGTCTCTCTCTGTCCCAAAAATAAATAAAAAACGTTGAAAAAAAATTAAAAAAAAAACAAAAAACAAAAAAAAAAAAAATAAAGAAGAGTTAATACTTATTCTCAAACTATTCCAAAATATAAAAGAGGAAGGAAAACATCCAAATTCACTCTATGAGGCCAGTATCACCCTGATACCACAACCAGAAAAAGATGCTACGAGAAGAGAATTGCAGCCAAATATCTTTCATATCCATGAATTCCCAACAAAATATTAGAAAACTGAATCCAATACATTAAAAAAAAAATCATACACCACAATTAAGTGGGATTTATTCCCAGACGCAAGGGTAGTTCAATATTCACAAAACAATCCACATGATACATCACATCAATAAGAGAAAAGATAAAAACCATATCATCATTTCAATAGATGCAGAAAAAGCATTTGATGAAGTATAACATCCATTCATGATAAAAACAAAAACAAAACCCTCTGCAGAGTAGGTCTAAAGGAAACATATCTCAACCTAATAAAGGTCTCCTATTAAAAGCTCACAGCCAACATCATACTCACTGATGAAAAAACCAGAGCTTTTCCCTTAAGGTCAGGAACAAGACAAGGATGCCCACTCTCACCACTTTTATTCAACATAGTACTGGAAGTCCTAGCCGCAGCAATTAGACAACATAAAGAAATAAAGGCATCCAAATTGGTAAAAAAGAAGTAAAACTATTTGTAGATGATATGATATTCTATGTAAGAAACCCAAAAGAGTCCACAAAAAAAAAAAACTACTAGAACTAATAAATGAGTTCAGTAAAGTTGCAGGACACACAATCAATGTACAGAAATCTGTTGCATTCTTATACACTAATAACGAAGCAGCATAAAGAGAAAATAAGAAAACAATCCCATTTAGAATTGCACCCAAAACAATAAAATCTCTAGGAATTAACTTCACCAAGGAGGTCAAAGACTCTGAGAACTATAAAACATTGATGAAAGAAATTCAAGATGATGCAAAGAAGTGGAAAGACATTCCATGCTCATGGGTTGGAAGAACAAATATTGTTAAAATGTCTACACTACACAGAGAAATCTACAGATTTAGTCCAATCCCTTTCAAAATACCAACATCATTTTTCACAGAACTAGAGCAAACAATCCTAAAATTTATATGAAACCAGAAAAGTTTGCAAATAGCCAAACAATCTTGAAAAGAAAAGCAGAACTGGAGGTACTACAATTCTGTATTTCAAGTTCTATTACAAAGTGCAAGTAATTAAAGCAATATGGTACTGGCATAAAAATAGACATGAAGATCAATGGAACAGAACATAAACCCCAGAAATGAACCCACTATATGGTCAATTGGTCTTTGACAAAGGAGGCAAGAATATACAACGGGAAAAAGACAGTCTCTTCAACAAATGGTGCCAGGAAAACTGGACAGCTACATGCAAAAGAATGAAACTAGACCACTTTCTTTCATCATACACAAGAATAAACTCAAAATGGATTACAGAACTAAATACAAGACCTGAAACATAAAATCCTTGAACAGAGCATAAACAGTAATCTCTCTAAGATGGGATGTAGCAACATTTTTCTAGATAGGTCTCTTGGGGCAAAGGAAATAATAGCAAAAATAAACTGTTGGGACTACATCAATATAAAAAGCTACTGCACAGCGAAGGAAACAATCTACAAAACTAAAAGACAACCTAATGAATGGAAGGATTCCAAATTCCAAGATAATGATTCCAAATTCCAATACTGGAAGGGTTATTAGCTCAAGAGCATCATTTAAATGGAGAATATCACCTAGAAAATACCTTTGGGCAAAAACCAACAACAGTGTTTGTCTCTAGGAAGGAAACTGGGTGGTAAGGAACAAGTGTAGAAGATTTCCTTTTCATGCAGAATAAATTTCATATAAAGTACATTATTTAACTATAAAATTTGTATCCTGATTCCAGCTAACCATCACTATTAAGAAATGCAGGCCTCGGCACACCAGATCTGATTTTTCAAAGAAGTTAGAAATGGGAAAATTTAGATTTTTATGTAAAACTCACAAGTTTTAAATTTTTTTTTTTAACGTTTATTTATTTTTTGAGACAGAGAGAGAGCATGAACGGGGGAGGGTCAGAGAGAGAGGGAGACACAGAATCCAAAACAGGTCCCAGGCTCTGAGCTGTCAGCCCAGAGCCCGATGCGGGGCTCGAACTCACGGGCCGTGAGATCATGACCTGAGCCGAAGTCGGACGCTTAACCAACCAAGCCACCCAGGCGCCCCAAAACTCACAAGTTTTAAATGTTGAGTTTATTCAGGATTTAACACACAGGGCAAGCCAAACAAAACACACCTGCAAGCCATATCTGGCTCACAAGCCAAACAGTCTACCATCTCTAATCAAAAATTTGATGTGTGGCTTATGATTCCAAACCTATAAATATAATTTAATGGAGGAAAACTTCAAAAAGCAATCTCAGGCTTGTGGATGAAGCCATGTCCCCTGCTGCCCCACCATCTATTTAGTCACTATTGCTCTCTTAAACTTCCCCTTCTCTTCCTTCTTTGAAAAGGCTGTTAATGCAACTCAAATGCAAAACAAGCCAGATTTTATCAAGGAATCTGTCCATTATCCTAGCATCTGCTCTGTTTAAAAGGTGAGATTTGGGGTCAATTTCAAGTTGCAATTCATCTAGCCAACAAAAGAGAAGTATATGAATTGTTTCTATCTGGGTAGAAATATTACCCCAGCCAACTAGTCAAACAATTGCATGGTGGAAAAGACCTGTAAGTTATTTTTCCCTTATCATCAGGCAGTACAGTGCTGCTCAAAGGATAATACAGTGGCCATGACCACCATAACATTCTGAACCTTCTGGGAACCAATCACAGTTCTGGGGAAAATCTCAAAGTCTCTTAAAGTTCAGCAAAGATTCCATTCATCTTCTGAGACTGAAGCTGAGAGACTCTGTGTGGGTCTAACTATTGGCTGTAAGTTGGATACTGTATCTACTGACTGCCCAGAGGATACCACGGCAAGCAGTGCTCAAACTCAGGACCCCCAGATCGAGTCACGTGCTCTTCCGACTAAGCCAGCCAGGTACCCCAGAACTGATTTCAGTGTTAAAAGTCGTATTAGAGATGTACTATCTTGCCTCTCGGGTGTGCCTACAACTCTCACCTCAGTCTCTTGAGAGTGTCAAAGGATTGGACTCTGGCAGTTCCACCCTTATTCAAGGCTAGCCCCAGTCTGCCCAACAGCAGCTTTAGTTTGCCACCAGCTAGTCCAGTACTGGGCCTGAATGTCTACTCAGTGACCACTGGGGCCTGTCCCAACAGTGAAGACACACAACCCCGGGCAAGGGTGGGAATGGGGTGGTAATCAATAAATAGGACTATAGGACTAAAGGCCTCTTTGCAAGTGTTCCACTCCTGCAGGACACAGGCACACAAGGTTTTCCTTATGTAGCTTGTGGAAATGCTAAGACAGGCCATTTTTCCTAAGAACTTCTGAAGAAGTTAAGGAAATTAAGGAAAATTAACACACACATATTGCCCTATGATCAAGCAAATTAAGGAAAGTTAAGGAAATTAAGATTTGCAATACATTCTAATTGACAAGCAAAGCATAACTATCAGGTTGTGACCGGAGAATTCACGGTAGGGTTTGGTGGCCTAAGAAGATGCATCCAATCATGAAATAAAAGCCAGGCATATTCTCTCTGAACATGGCCAGAACCCAGTCTTCCCTGTCTTACATTTTGAGCTATGGACATTAGAGCCAACTCTCCAATGGCTACAGGCATGGTGTTCTTCAGAAAGGACCAGAGGTGCCTGAAAATCAGTAAGCTATACTCCCTTTAATTATGTACATTGGGCACCTACTATACAACAATCTGCACACATGAACATACAGCAATTTCAGAAGGTCCATTCTCCTCTGATAACTAGCAGACTTATTTAGTGATGTTTGTTCTAAGGGAAAAAAAATCCTAATTAACCACTTCCTTACTTTTCCATAAATCTGAATATCAAGTAGGTTTCAAACACATCAGTCCTCAGTACAGAAAGCTTGCTTTATTCTTACCTCAGCAGCTTGGGTCTCTTGATGCAGCAACGTGAGACCGGTCAAGTCTTCTAAGAAGGAATGTGAAGAATTAAACACCTTCGCTAGGAAATTAAATCCTTCTCGTTCATATTGATCAAGAACCTGTAAAACATTAAATTTTTTTAAAAAGGGTGTTGTAGGATTTAAAAGCGTATTATAAAATTTTCACTTCTACAAGCACCTATCAAGAATGAAACTAAAACTAGAAATTAAATATGAGGATAATAATGTAATCTGGTGGGCAAACATTGGGAGGACTTAGTATTTACCATTTTCCCCTTCTTAAAAAGAATGACAATGTCATCTTCCAATTCAGATGATAATTTTTCTCAAATAAAATGTAAGTTTCATGCAAACTTACTAAAAATTCTAGAAAAGCTATGGTTACCTGATTCTAAATTTCACTTCTTAGGAAAAAAAAATTACTGGCCAGAGAAGAACCAAGAAAAAAATTAAAAGGGATAAAGGAAAAGAGGGACCAATGGATGGGAAATGTGATCTACTGGCTAGCCATATGTTTTTAAATAACAGAATAGTTTAACAAGGTAAAAATAAATTTCACCAGGCATGTCACAATAGAGGATATCCAAATGGCCAATAAACATATGAAAAGTTGCTTAACATTACAAGTGATTAGGGAAACGAAAACTAAAACCACAAGGAATTCCTACTTTAACCCACCAAAATGGCTAAAATTAAAAAGAAGTTACCAAGTACTGGCAAGAATGTAGAACAACCAGGATTTTCACAGGAATGCAAAATGGGAGAGCTACTTTAGAGTCTTAACACTTACATGCCCTATGATCAAGCAATTATATTCCTAGATATATGTACCAATAACAAAATGTATTCAGGTATGCATCAGAAGACCCAAAGTGTCTATAGTAGCACTATTTATGATAGTCCAAACTAGATCCTACTCAAACGTCCATCAATAGTAGAATGAATGAACAAACTGGTGTATTTATGCAATGGAATACCACTTAGCAATGAAAACAATGATATCTACATGCAACAACAGAGATAACTCTCACAAACATAATGTTAAACAAAAGAAGAGGGAAGCAATATGTACTGTATGGTTACATTTATATGTATAAAATTAAAAAAAAAAGAACAGACAGTGGCAATGAGAAAGAATGAAATATGGCCTTTTGTAGCAACGTGGATGGAACTGGAGAGTGTGATGCTAAGTGAAATAAGCCATACAGAGAAAGACAGATACCATATGGTTTCACTCTTATGTGGATCCTGAGAAACTTAACAGAAACCCATGGGGGAGGGGAAGGAAAAAAAAAAAAAAAAAAAAGAGGTTAGAGTGGGAGAGAGCCAAAGCATAAGAGACTGTTAAAAACTGAAAACAAACTGAGGGTTGATGGGGGGTGGGAGGGAGGGGAGGGTGGGAGATGGGTATTGAGGAAGGCACCTTTTGGGATGAGCACTGGGTGTTGTATGGAAACCAATTTGACAATAAATTTCATACATTGGGAAAAAAATTAAAAAAAAATAAAAAAAGAACAGACAAAAAATGAATCTAAGTCAGGAGAGTGGTTACCCACGGAGGAACTATACATAGAAGGGGCACAAGGAATACTATTTGTTTCTTTATCTGGATGTTGGTGTACTTTGTAAAAAGCCATCAAGTACCTTTTTGTATATATATTTTTCTTCAATAATAAGATTAAAGGCCCACAGTCTTGACAGGGGAACAATATGAGTTCTTAGAAGGAAAAAAAAATGATTATCATATTTAAAAATTCAAATATCACAGGAATTGTGAAAATTAGAAAGGAAACAGTAAAGCTGAATATCTCAGAAATTGTGTCAAAACTCAGAGGAAATAAAGAGATGAATGTATCAAAAAGATAGCAGACACTGAAGAGAAATCCGAGAAATCAATTACACATGAATAGAAAGGCTGGAAAAGCAGTAATACTAGAAACAGAAAAATGGGGGGGGGGGAGAATAGATATATACCAATCATTATATTTTCACTACCCTAAAAATCCCCTGTGCTCTGCCTAGTCATCTCCCACCCACCCCAGCCTAACAACCACTGACCCTTTTACTGTTTCCATAATGGTGCCTTTTCCAGACTGTCATACAGTTTGTGGCCCTTTCAAATGGGCTTCTTTCACTTAGTCACATGCATTTAAGGTTCTGCCATGTCTGTGCATGACTCAATAGCTTTTTTTTTTAGTGGTAAGTAATATTCTTTTGTTGTATGTACCACAGTTTGTTTATCCATTCACCCACTGAAAGACATGTTGGTTGCTTCTAAGCTTTGGCAGTTGTGAACAAAGCTGCCATAATTAATTAATTAATTAGTTAATTAATTAAGTTTACAAATTCATCCATTCAGAAATAAAAATGTATACACTCTTCGATCCAGCAATTCCACTTCAAAGACCTTTCACACAGATACAGTTGTCCATGGGCAAAAAAAAAAAAAAAAAAAAAGAGATCACCGTGTAATGATGCTCACTGAAACACTGCAGCAACAAAAGATGAGAAGCAATGACTCTAATAGGGGGCTGATTAACAAAATTATGGTGTATTTACAAGCAAGGGCATAGTCTAGATCCATTAAAAGAATGGAGTAGCTCTAGAGTATTGATATAAACCTATTTCCAAGACATATGGATATATTAAAAGCAATGTACAGACCAAGCATCTAGTATTAATATTTTTGAAATAAAGGTAGAGGAGGAAAGAGGAAGAAAGGGAAATGTGACCTGTGTGTATGGTTGTTCATGCATATAAGATCTCTGGAAGAATACACACATACAACTGGCATCAAGTAGTTGCCCCTGTAAATTCTTTTATACCGCTTGAATTTTTAAAACCAGGGGCATGCGTGACTTATTTAAATAATAGTAAAATCTCTATTTCCCCCCTAATGCTGGAGGAAGGTCGTGCAAGAGGAAGAAAAACTCTAAAGCCTGATGAAGTTGGAGCAAAGAGGGGAGCCCTCCTTCAGCCACAGGAAGTAAAGCAGCTGTAGTGGTGAGTTAGGAGAGTAGGGAACTGGGGGCTGACAAGTTCTGGAGTCTGACAGGAGGCAGCACGGTCATCTGCTGCCAGAGAAGGGGATGAGGTGGACCACAGAGCTTGAGGAGGGTGGTGATGGTCTTGCACAGCTGCGTGGGGAATGTGAGAAAGGAAGTGGAGGCCCCTGCTCAGGACAGAAAATAGAAGTTTGGGGGGAAAATGTGGTTAAGGACCTATGTAAGCTTGAGGACAGGATAAAGGTACCACAGACGTCAAGGAAATCAAGGGGCTGCTGAATACCTATGAAAGAAGCCAAGGAAGGTTAACCTAAGACCTGCAGGGAAGAGGTACAGAGGGATTACGGAGGAGCAAGGGGTGACCAGAATGCCTCAAGGCACACAAAGCTGAGCCTTTGGCTGATTAGCTCCAGTAAATTAATCTGACCACCCTATGCCTGGATAAAAAGGCACTTGGTAACTGAATCCCTCAGGAATAAAGAGATTGCTTATAAACCAGAATTTTATCTTAGGAAAAATGCATGAAAATTAAGTGATCTTTTTCAAAATGATAAATACTGTGGTGCTTAGTGATCACTTATTTCTAAACGAATAAGCTCACCAACTAGGTATTTTGTGCCAGGTGTGCAGTAAGGTAAAAGAAGAACAGGTTGGAAAAATGGACAAAAACTTTGAAAAAAAACCCTGGAATAATTCCAGAGACGATACTATGTTGGACCTTAATTAACCTTTCAGATTTCAAGCCCATGTTTCCACAGATAATTCGCAGTGCTACAAATCTGAAAAGCAGAAAAACTAACAGCAAGAGCAGTAGGAGTGAAAGCCTCCCCCATAATCAGGATGTACAGAAAGTTAAATGCTGAAACGTTATTCATAGCTCTGGCTTCAAAAATATGTGGAAAAACTTAATCCTCCAGGGGCATATTTAATCATGCAAGGGTTTTCTAGTATTCCCTTTATGTGCTGGGAAGTTAATCTGTGTTACGAGTATAAGCAGCTTATAAAAGGTACAAGGATATTTTCCCCTAAAAACAATTTGACCTTCTTAAAGGGATTTGAAAATGTGTTTTAAATTACCCCCACCCCCAAAAAGACACCATCACAATGAATTTGAGCACTGCAACAAACTACATAAAGCATATTTCACCTTCTAAGTAAGAATACAGGGTCCTGAGAAGTGTTCACATTACATTTTGATAGGTTATAAATACTGTAAAGGTGCTGGGGGAGTTTGCTAAATAGAGAAATAAGAAAGACTTTTTAAATATACAGATATGGATCCTTTCCTGATAAACATGATTATCCTCACCTAACTGTTTTACAGGCCAGGTTAGCTTTACTGGTGACATGCAGACAACTGGACAAAGATGGTAGAATCTTTTTTTAAAAATTCATTTATTTATTTATTTTGAGATAGAGAGCACGAGTGGGGAGGGGCAGAGAGAGGGGGGAGAGAAATCCTAAGCAGGCTCTGTGCTATCAGCACAGGGCCCAATGCGGGGCTCGAACTCACGAACTGTGAGATCATAACCTGAGCTGAAATCAAGAGTCAGATGCTTCATCAACTGAGCCTCCCAGGCACCCCAAAGATGGTAGGATCTCCTCTTAAGACATGGTTTTAGGAGTATCTGTTCTCTCGCTGAGATTTTCTGTCAACTCTTTACTAGACCAAACCCATACCCCCTAGCTAGGCACTTAAGTTTCTCCAGAACACTCCAATTTGGGACAACTCTCTAGAGAATGCCTTTCATAGGGTCTAAGATCTGACAGCACCATGCAACGATTTACATTTCATGAGAAGAAGAGATTCATGGCTTACAACTCTTGTCTATTCTTAAATAAGGATATGAGGAACTAAGTACCTGACCCCCCAAAAATAGCTTATGTATTTTTTTTAGCTTATGTGTTTTCATGCAGTGTCTGCAAATCACTTATTTAAAGTCTCTGTTGTTTAGAAACTATACTTACTCTAAAAGATTTTAAAATATACATGTGTCCTGGGTGCCTGAGTGGCTCAGTCAGTTGAGCGTCTGACTTGGGCTCAGGTCATGATCTCACAGTTCGTGGGTTCAAGCCCCGCATCTGGCTCTGTGCTGACAGCTCAGAGCCTGGAGTCTGCTTTGGATTCTGTCTCTATCTTTCTCCCTCTCTCTTAAAAATAAATAATTGTTAAAAAAAAAAAAAAAAAGAATATACATGTGTCCTGATTTCTCAAATACTCAGGGAAAGCTAGCCCAATATTCCAGACAGGGTAATAAAAGAGTATGGCTGGGAGCCACCAAGACTTTTAATTCCCATCCTATGAGAATCCATAAAAGAAGGGTCAAAACACTCCCATCTGAGGGTCAGTCACCCAGTAGTCTGCAGAGGCTTTGCTCCAAGTTGAGGGCAAAACCTTCTGTTTTCCAGTTCTGGTGCTAAGAGGGCCCTTCCAGCGCAGAGAAGCCTCACTTTAGATAATGAGCTGGAAGCATCACTAAATAAGACCAGGAAACCGCCTCATCAGTTTCTGTCTCTTGATGTCTGGGATTCCTGTCAAAATAATAAAAAAGAACCAAAGAAGAGGGAAAAAAAGTTCCGGTTTCAGCAGACCTTAAAGCTACTGTCCCACCCTCACTGCTCCCAGCTCCTTTCTGGTTCCCTCTTGGTGCTACCCACTGAGAGTGACCTCCTGTCTTCCCCATCAAGGGAGATCTTTCACTTCCATCAAAATTCAGCTCAAGTACTAGCTCCTGCAGCAAGTCTTGCCTGATCAATTCCACTCTCTAGGATCTTTTCTTCCCTTTTATATTCTGACCTCACTCTCCAGGACACACTAAGTTGCCAAAGGGATTGAAGGAAATGCTCTGTTTCACTATCCCTGGTAATCAAGAGTTGATGGCATTTCCAACTATTGGCCACATGTTCAGTAACTTTGTTTCTGTTTCTATATATGTCAGTGATATAGAGCAAATGACGGATGAGAAACAGCTTCATATGGAAACATGTAGCTATCAATCTAACTAAATTTGCTGCTGTTAACTTCCTCTTCCTCTATTGGACACAGGCAGGATTTAGAAGGCCAAACTTCAAAAAAAGAAAGATCTGAGTTCAAGATATGTAATTGTATTACTAGAATACCAAAAATATAGAACAAGTCTCTATCTCTTTCCTTAAAGTCACTGTATAGTGTACAATCTTAGGCATCCAAATGCAAAATGGGTACAACTATAATTTAGAGGATGTGGGAGAGTTCAGGTCAAAACAGCAAATAGTATCAACATCGAGATAACCGATTATGGAATAGAAGTCCCAACACTTTACTATTTTAATTAAACTTGTTATGGTATAACACATAACTGCATTTAAAAAATCAAATATTACAGGGACGCCTGGGTGGCTCAGTCAGTTAAGCAGCCGACTCTTGATTTTTGGCTCAGGTCATAATCTCACATTTCTTGAGTTCAAGCCCCACATCGGGCTCTGCATTGATAGTAAGGAGGCTGCTTGGGATTCTCTCTCTCTCCCTCTCTCTGTTACTCCCCCACCTGTGTGTGCTCTCTCTCTCTCTCTCTCTCTCTCTCTCTCTCTCAAAATAAATAAATAAACTAAAAAAAAAAAAATCAAATACTGGAACACTTGAGTGGCTCAGTCATTTGAGCGTCTGACTCTTGATTTCAGCTCAGGTCACAATCCCAGGGTTGTGGGATCAATCCCCGCATTGGGCTCTGCACTAAGCATGGAGCCTGTTTAAGCTTAAGATTCTTTCTTTCTCTCTGCCTTTCTCCCCCACTCGTGCTCTCTAACATTAAAAAAAAAAATTATAAAACCAAATATTATATTTTGGGTTTTTTTTCCACATACCAAAATCACAATTCTGCTCGAGTCAACTGGGCAGAAGAAACTAATAACTGGGAATTAACACATAACTGGGAGTAATTTGGAAACACTGGGCAAAACACTTCACCTTTTTGAGCCTGTTTGCTCATCTCTAAAATGGGGATGCCACTCCATGCCTGTTTCCCTACGCACTGAGATACAAAAAGGATTTCATGATGCCAATTACTGACAGAGAATGCTTTATGAAGAGAAACAGAAATGTTACGCATTTATTACTTTAACAATGTCATTATTGCCAAATAAGACTTGATAAATATAGAAAATATGTGACAGGAAGACACACAGAGATGTCATTGATGATAGCAGAGTAAGGACCTCTATAAATCCTCTCTTCCAGAAGAGAAAAGAGAACCGTGACAAAGTCTGGGAAGTCTTTATTCAAGAAAACATCTGAATCTCTGTAAAAACAATGGGCTTTGAGGCTTTTAACATGCTCCATTCCCATCCCCATTCCCCCTCCAGCTCCACTGTAGCCTTGAAGCCTGTAGCCTTCAGAATCAGTGAAAACCAGCCTGGCAGCCACTGGAGGGGGTAGACTGGGGCTGAAGCTCCTTCAAATTTTTTTTTTTACAGAAAATGGCCACCTGTTTGGCGGTTCCCAAGGGCATCCTGCCTGCATGTTGTTTTTATTTGACCTGACTCAGAACTCATGCTTTGTGAAAGCCTTTCTCCCAGGGCTAGTTGTTGAAAAGTATCAGGAACAACTGTTTAACATCCTGATCTCCTGAGATGGTGGATAAGAGGTGCTGCAACAGTAAGCTAACCAAAGAGCTTAAGACAAAAATCTGGGGAATACCGTAAGAGACTTTGAAAAGCTCCAACGTATTTTTGGGAATCTAGAAGACCGTGCCCAGGCACAGAGTGAGGTATATGCCTGAAGTTGTGCACATGCTCAGGAAAGATCTGAGAAGGCCCTAAGCTCTCACCTCTAGCTGGCCCTGAGTATTTGTGCAAGCAGGAGATGAGAGGTAAGGCAAAGCTCTTAACTGCCTGGCTCAGCAGTGAAGGCACTCCCCAATACATACACAGAGCACCTCAGCAAAGACTGATTTAGCAGTTCCAGGAGGTTAAGAAAAATCTCTCTCTAATCACTAGATGACCACCAAGCTAACCAAGGAGAAACTTCATGGTCACACAGGACAAAGAACACCAACTTAATGAAAGCAGTTCAGAAAAGTAACTAACAAACCACAGCAGCAGCAAAGAACAACAATAAACCATGGCAGGGGAGAGAATCTGATTTCCAGAGTTAACATATTGTATTATTTAACATGTCTAATTCTCAACAAAAATTACTGGATATGCAAAGAAACCAGACAGTATGTCCCATACACAGAAACCAAAACAAATCAAAAACATTCAACAGAAATCATTCCTGAGGAACTTACTAAACGAAGACTTTAAAACTGCTATTTTAAGTAAATTCAAAGAACTGAAATAAACCATGTCTAAGTATCTAAAAATAAGCATGAAAATGATGCCTCACCTAAATAGAGAATATCAAGAGGGAGAAATTATAAAGAAGAGCCAAAGAGAGGGCACCTGGTGGCTCAGTCGGTTGAGTGTCCGACATCGGCTCAGGTCATGATCTCACAGATCGTGAGTTTGAGCCCCGCGTCGGGCACTGTGCTGACAGCTCAGAGCCTGGAGCCTGCTTCGGATTCTGTGTCTCCCTCTCTCTCTGCCCCTAACCCACTCGCATTCTGTCTCTGTCTCTCTCAAAAATAAATAAACACTACAAAAATTTTTTTAATTAAAAAAAAAAGAGCCGAAGAGAAATTCTGGAGTTGAAAAACACAACTGAAAAATTCACTAGAGAGACTGAAATCAGTTTCAGGCATGGTAAAGAAAGAATCAGTGAATTTGAAGATAGGTTAATTGAAAGTATCCAGAGGCACCTTGTGGCTCAGTAAGTTAAACATCCAAATCTTGGTTTCAGCTCAGGTCATCATTGTACAGTTCGTGGGACTGAGCCCCGCATTGTGCTCTGCATTCTCAGCACGGAGCCTGCCTGGGATTCTCTCTCTCCCTTTCTCTCTGTCCCTCCCTCCCTCTCTATTTCAAACTAAATAAACTTTTTAAAAAGAAAGTATCCAGTCTGAGGAACAAAGAAAAATGAACAAAACCTCAGAGACCCATATGACATCATCAAGAATACAAACATGTGCCTAAAAGGAGTTCCAGAAGAGAAGGGCAGAAAGAATATTTGAGGAAATAATGGCAAAAAACTTCCCAAATTTGATAAAAAACAGTAATCTACATATCGAAGAATGTATAAACCATGGAAGAATATGTAAATGTAAGTCACCTCCAAGTAGCATAAACTCAAAGAAATCCATATCTAGACACATCATAAACTGTCAAAAGACAAAGAGATGACCTTGCAAATCCAAGAGAGAAATAACCTATCATGTAAAGAGGATCATTAATAGCCAATTTCTCATCAGATCTAAAGGAATCAAAAGTAATGGGATGAAACATTCAAAGTGTTGAAAGCATAGGACTGTCAACCAAAAATTCCATGTCCAGCAAAACTAACCTTCAAAAGTGAAGGAGAAATTAACACATTCCCAGATAAACAAAAACAAGATAAACAAAACACATTCCCAGAAAAACAAAATTCATCACCAGCAAACCTGCCCTGTAAGAAATGCTAAAGTGAGTACTTCAGATTGAAATGAGAGGTCACTAAATAGTAACTCAGATCCACAAGAGGAAATAAAGAACACAGGTAAAGGAAACTACATAGACAAATATAAAGGACAACAAATGCATTTTTCTTTGTAATTATTTTTTTCTTGTATGTGATTTAAAATACAAATAATGCAGGGGCGCCTGGGTGGCTCAGTCAAATGTCTGACTTTGGCTCAGGTCACAATCTCACAGTTTGTGAGTTCGAGCCCCACGTCAGGCTCTGTGCTGACAGCTCACAGCCTGGAGACTGCTTTGGATTCTGTGTCTCCCTCTCTCTCTCTCTGCCCCTCCCTTTGCTCACACTCTGTCTCTCTCACTTTCTCAAAAATAAATAAATGTTAAAAAAATTTTTTTAAACACAAATGCATAAAAAAATAAAATACAAATGCAAAAAGCAGTAATTATACATCTGTGTTGTCATATAAAGTATAAAGATTTAATCTGTGTGATAGTAAGCCCAAAGGAAGGGGAGGCAAACCAAGGTACAATGGAGCAAAGTTTTTATCTATTATTCAAATTAAGGTGATGTTAAACCAAAACACATGGTTATAAGTTAGTATTTTAATTGTAATCTCTGGAGCAGCCACTGAAAGAATAACTAAAAAAAAGTGTGTATGTATATGAGAGAGAGAGAGAAAGAGAGAACATGGGAATTAAAATGGCACATTAGAAAAGATCTATTTTGGGGTGCCTGGTCCGTTAAGTGTTTGACCCCTGATTGCAGCTCAGTTCTTGATCTCAGGGTTGTGAGTTCAAGCCCTTGTATTGGGCTTCATGCTGGGCTTGGAGCATACTTAAAAAGAAAAAAAAGTAAAATGTCTATTTAACACAAAAAAAGGTGGAATACAGAAAAATAGAGGAATTCAGAAAGAAAGAAAAAAAAGGCATAAGACACATAAAAACCAAAAATCAAAATTGCAGACATAAATTCGATTTCATCAGTAATTACATTAAATGTAAATGAATTAAACCCGCCAACTAAAAGGCAGACACGGCAGAATGGATGGATAAAACAAAAAACATCATGCAACTATATGCTGTCTATAAGAGATTCATTTTAGATGCAAAGACATGAATAGGTTGAAAGTAAAACAATAGAAAAAATATTCCACACAGTTTCAATTATGCACTATAAATAAGTTTTGAAGATATAATGTACAGTATGGTGATGACAGTTAATAATACCATATTGCATACCTGAAATTTTCTAAGAGGATAGATCTTATATTAAACTTCTCAACACACACACACACACACACTCACACACTGGCAACTATGTATAGGTGATGGATATGTTAACTAGCTTAGTTGTGGTAATCATTTCAACACATACACACACAGCAAGTCATACACCTTAAATATGTACAATTTTTATATGTTAATAATATCTCAAAAAAGGTGTTTAAAAAAGAACCCAAAAGACCGTTAACTGGAGAGACTATACTAACATCAAACAAAAGACACTTTAAGACAAAAATTGTTACTGGCAACAAAGAAGGGCATAAAATATGATAAAAGGGTCAATATATTGAGAAGATACAATAATTAAAATCTTATGTTATCTATCAACACAGCCCAAAAATACATTATGCAAAAAACAGACAGAATTGAAGGTAAAAATACACAATTAAACAGTAATAGAGACTTCAATACTGCACTTTCAATAATGGATATAACTAGAAAGATCACCAAACAAACAGAAGACTTGAACATTATATACCAACTAAATCTGATTAGCATCTACAGAACACTACATCCAGTAACAGCAGAAAATATATTCTCACAAAGGCTCATGGAACATTCTCCAGGATACACCATGTGTTAACACCATAAAACATGACTCAATAAGTAAAATAAGGTGAAATCATAAAATTATGTTCTCTGATCACAATGGAATGAAATTGGGTATCAATAACAAAAGAAATTTGGGAAACTCACAGATACATGGATATTAAACAACACACCCTTAAAGAAATGGATCAAATAAGAAATCACAAGGGAAATTAAAAAATACTTTGAGATGAATGAAAATTAAAAAAAAATAAGACACGTAACATACCAAAAGTTGTAAGATGCACTGAATGCAGTGCTCAGAGGGAAATTTATAGCTATAAATGCCGATATTAAAGAAGACTGATTTCAAATCAATAACCTAACTTTCCAACCTAAGAACAAAACAAAAAAGCAATGTAAACACAAAGCAAGCATAAAGAAAAAAATACAAATAATTGAGAAGAAATAAAATCTTTTCAGAAGACAAACAAAATTGACAAAACTTTTATCCAGACTGACCAAATATTGAAGGGAGATGATTTAAATTACCATATCATCAATGAGAGAGGGGATATTACTGTCAATCTTACAGAAATAAAAATTATATGGAAATACTGTAAACAACTGTTGCCAATACATTAGATAATCTAGATAAAAATGGAAAATTTTTGACAAAGTCACTAAGTACTGAAATGACTAAAAAAAAAAAATGAAAATCCTAATAGACTCACGAAAACTGAAGAGACTGAATTACTAATCACAAACTTCCCACAAAGAAAAGCTCAGAAGTAGAGGGATTTGCTGATAAATTTTACCAGACATTTAAAGAATTAACCAATCTTTCACAAATACCCCTGAACAACAGAAAAGGAAGAAACATGCCTCAACTCATTTTGAGACCAGAGTTATCCTAAAAAAATTTTTTTCTAACGTTTATTTATTTTTGAGAAGAGAGAGACAGAGCATGAGTGGGGGAGGAGAAAGAAAGAGAGAGACACAGAATCTGAAACAGGCTCTAGGCTCTGATCTGTCAGAACAGAGCCCAACGTGGGGCTCGAACTCACGGACTGCGAGATCATGACCTGAGCTGAAGTCGGACGCTTAACCGACTGAGCCATCCAGGAGCCCCCTAAAAATTTTTAATGAGTATTTATTTTTGAGAGAGCCAGAGACAGAGAGAGGGAAACAAAGAATCCAAAGCAGGCTCTAGACTCCAAGCGTCAGCACAGAGCCTGAAGTGGGGCTCAAACCCATGAACTGTGAGATCATGACCTGAGCCAAAATGAACCACCTAGGTGCCCCCAGACCAGTATCATCTTGATACAGAACCAGACAGAGACATCACAATTAAAACCAAAGACCGATGTCCCTTATGAATATAAATGCAAGCATCTTTAACAAAATATTAGCAAACTGGGGTGCCTAGCTGGCTCAGTCAGAAAAGCATGCGACTCTTGATCTTGATTGTGACTTTGAGCCCCACATTGGGTGTGGGGACTACTTACATAAATAAAGCTTAAAAAAATGTTTTTTAATTAGCAAACTGAATCTCCAGAAACATATAAAAAGGATTATAGGGTATGAAAAAGTGAGATTTATCCCTGGAAAGCAAGCCTGGTTTAACATGTGAAAATCAATGTAATTCATATTAATAAAGAACAAAAACCACACCATCATCTAAATAGACACAGAAAAAGCATTTAACAAAATCCAACACCCTTTTATATAAATAATAAGCTTGTAATGGAGAATTTCCTCAACTTCCTAAAGGGCATTAATAAGCATCAATATTATACTTAATTGTGAGAGATTGAAAGCTTTCCCACTAACATCAGGAAAAGACAAAGATTCCCACTTTTGCCACTTCTATTCAACACTGTATTGTAAGTTCTAGTCATGGTAATAGGCAAGAAAAAGAAATAAAAGCATCTGTCTAGATTGGATCTGGACTGGAAAGGAAGAAGTAATACTCTATTTTCAGAAGACATGACTTTGTACATGGAAAAGCATAAGGAATCCATAAACACTCTTAGAGCAAATAAGTACATCAAGCACTCCTCCTCTTGAAGAGTTCATTCTACTCTGGTAGGATACAAGAGCCATATACAAAAATCAATTTTATTTCTATACACCAGCCATGAATTATTCAAAGAAGAAATTAAGAAAACAACGCCACTGATAACAGCATCAAAGGAATAAAATATCTAGGAATAAACTTAATAAAATAAGTGCAATACATGTATGCTGAAAACTACATTGCAAAAAGTTCTTAATACAAAGATATCCCAAGTTCACCGATTACAAGACGTAATGTTGGTAAGATGGCAATATACCCTAAATTAATCTAATGTTCAGTGTGATCCAGCTGGCTTTTAGTAGATGGGGACAGATCAGGATCTGACCCTAAAATTCATATGGAAACCTAAGGGACCTAGAATAGCCAAAATAATCTTGAAAAACGAACAAAGTTGGAGATCTCACATTCCATGATTTCAAAACTTACTAGAAAGATACAATAATCAATACTTGATGGTACCAGCAGAAGGACAGACATATAAATCAATGGAATAGAGTCCAAAACTAAACCCTTCCATTTGTGCCAAGAACAACAAGATAACAGGGGTAGGAAAAATACTTTTTAACAAATAGTACTGGAAAAATTAAGTATCCACTACATGGAAAAGAATAAAGTTAAACCCTTACCACATACAATATACAAAAATTAACTGAAAATGGATTATTGATCCAAAGGTAAGCGCTATAACAATTACACTCATAGAAGAAATCACTAAATCCTTATGAGCTTGGGTCGGAAAAGAGTTAGATGTGGCAAGAAAATTATATTCAACCCACCTATGCCCTCCCCAAATTAGGATGTCATTAATATTAAAACATATTGTGCTTCAAAGGATACATCAAGAAAGTATCTGCAAATTACATATCTGATGAGGGTTTGATATAAAGAACTCTTATGACATCTCAATTAAAAGGCATAAATAACTTTTTTTTTAATAGACAAAGGGAGTGAATAGACATGTCCCCCCAAAAAGATAAACCAATGTCCAACAAGCACATGAATAGATACTCAACATCACTGGTCATTAGGGAAATGCAAATCAAAACCACACTGAAATATACCACTTCACACCCAGTAATATAGTTACAATAAAAAAGAGAAAATAACAAATGTTGACAAGAAGATGGAGAACAAAATCCTCCCACACTAATGGGAATTTAAAATGGTACAGCTGTTGTGGAAAACAGTTTGGCAGTTTTATAAAATGTTAAACAGAGTTACCATATGACCCAATAATTATACTCCTAGGTATACAGCCAGGAGAACTGAGAACATATGTTCACGCAAAAGCTTACACACAAATGTTTGTAGCAGCATTGTTCATAGGCGCTCCAAATGGAAACAACCCAAATATTCATCAGTTGATGAATGGATAAAAAAAATGTGGTATATCCATATAATGGAATATTTTTTAGCCTTAAAAAGAAATGAAGTGCTGACACATGCTACATTATGGATGAACCTTGAAAGCATTATGCTAAACGAAAGAGGCTCTTTGCAAAAGGCTACATGTATGGTTCCATTTATATGAGATGTCCAGGATAGGAAAATCAATAGAGAAAGATAGTAGATAAGTGCTTGCCAGAGTGTAGAGGAGGCTGAAAATGGGTGGAATGACTACTAATGGGTACTGGGATTATGAGGTTGGTTTGGGGGTGATGAAAATACTCTGTAGTTAGTGTGATGGTTGCACAAACTTGTGAATATACTTAAAAACCAAAGAACTGTATACTTTAAATCAAAGTGGTGAATTTTATAATATGTGAATTGTGTTTAATAATAATAAAAAATATTTATAATGAGCTGTTAGTATGAGGATCCAGCGTAAGGTATCTGTAAAGCAGCTTGAGTAATTAAAAACACTATCTGAAGTGAGGGATGGAGGGGTGGATTGATGGACAGATGGACAGATGCACTTAACCTCTCCCTTACCAATCTGTGGACTACTTCTTAAAAATATGTCGTTTCCAATTAGAGTTGTTTGGAACTAAGTAAGTACCAAGTCTGGTTTATCATCTTAAAAGATCAATAATACTTCTGAAGATTCTTGTAAAGATCAAGAAACATATATAAATGAGGAGAAAGAGATGAAAAAGGAAGCTGTCCTTAGAAGGTTTCACAACCTTAAAGAGGATCCCTTTTGTACTGCTGGTGGGAATGCAAACTGGTGCAGCCACTCTGGAAAACAGTATGGAGGTTCCTCAAAAAACTAAAAATAGTACTACCCTACCACCCAGCAATTGCACTACTAGGCATTTACCCAAGGGATACAGGTGTGCTGTTTCGAAGGGATACATGCACCCTCATGTTTATAGCAGCACTATCGACAATAGCCAAAGTATGGAAAGAGCCCAAGTGCCCATCGACAGATGAATGGATAAAGAAGTGGTATATATGTGTATATATATACATGTATACACACACACACACACACACACACACACACACACACACACACAATGGAGTATTACTCGGCAATCAAAAAGAATGAAATCTTGCCATTTGCAACTACGTGGATGGAACTGGAGAGTATTATGCTAAGTGAAATTAGTCAGTCAGAGAAAGACAAATACCCTATGACTTCACTCATATGAGGACTTTAAGAGACAAAACAGATGAACACAAGGGAAGGGAAGCAAAAATAATATAAAAACAGGGAGGGGGACAAAAACCTAAGAGACTCTTAAATACACAGAACAAACTGAGGGTTACTGGAGGGGTTGTGGGAGGGGGCATGGGCTAAATGGTAAGGGGCATTAAGGAATCTACTGCTGAAATCATTGTTGCACTATATCTAAATTAAAAAAAAAAAGGTTTCACAACCTTCAAGTTTTGGGGAGTGGTAAAAGATCAAAGAACTACTGCAGACCCTTTGTGGAAAAGCTAATTTGCCCAACCTCCCTGCCTCCAAAAAAAAAAAAAAAAAGCTAACCTGCCACAAACAACTTTCTCTAAATCTAAATCTAAAATAGCTCTCTTTTTATCTCTAACATAAAAGCAATATAAGGTTGTCTCAAATAATTCGACTTTACAAATTTGAATTGCTTAATGACCATGATATTATAATGATCAAAATATTTATAAATGGATGCTCTAACCAACTAATCTATTTTTTAGACTTACACTATTGCATAGTGTAAATCTGAGGAGGGCTTATTTTAAATACAGACAGAAGTCAACAATGAGGCAAACTGGAGAAATGAAAACAAAAAGCCACTCTAAGAATAATTATAGCCCAAGCCATTCAATACATTCATTTGAGTATTTATAGAGCCTGCTCTAGATTACAGGCATCTTGGGGAAATTCTGTATGTTTCTGTATAAAAAATACCATCTTTTATTTTTTCCCAGTTTGTTGTTGTGGTAGTGGGTGGTGGTGGTGGTAAACTAAACAAAAACTTTACTATCTTAAATATTAAAAAAAAAATTTTATGTTTATTTATGTAGTTTGAGAGAGACAGAGTGAGCAGGGGAGGGGCAGAGAGAGGGAGTGAGAAAGAACCCCAAGCAGAGTCTGTGCTGACAGCGTGGAGTCTGATGCGTGAGCTTGAACTCATGAACCATGAACCTGAGCCAAAACCAAGATTGGACACTTAACTGAGCCACCCAGGTGCCCCATCCTAAATATTTTGAAGTGTGTAGTTCAGTGGCATTAAGTACATAAACAATGTTGCACAACCATCACCACCACCATCCATCTCCAGAATTCTTGTCATCTTGCAAAACTGAAACTCTACACCCATTAAACACTAACTCACCATTCTCCTCCAGCCCCTGGTAATCATTCTACTTCCCGTCTCTGTGAATCTGACTACCCTAAGTACCTTATGTAAGTGGAGTCATGCATTGTTTGTCTTTTTGTGACTGACTTAGCACAACGTCCTCAAGATTCCTCTGTGTTGTAGAGTATATGAGAACTTCCTTCCCTTTGGAGGTTGAATAATATTCCATTATATGTACAGACCACATTCTGTTTATTGATTTTTCTCTAGATGGACACGGGTGTTTCCATGTTTTAGCTATCGTGAATAATGTTGCTACGAACAGAAGCGTACAGGGGTACTAACTTTTGTCAAGGAGACAACCAAATATCTACCATAATGTACAATGCATGCAGAATTATTTTTACACTTGTGAGATTCATTCTTTGGTCTCAGGCTTGCTTATACACTAACGCTTTGTTGTTTGTTTTTATTTTATCGTTTCATTTCTATTTACAAAAGCAAGTTAGGGAAAAGGAATTGGACTATCTTACCTACCCGAGTATTAATTAACACTAAAATGTAAAAGGAAGACTTTTCACCCCAACTAAATGCAAGTAACTCACAGAGAAAAAAAAACCCTAAAAAAAATATGTAAGTTAAATGTCTATCTAGGTACAAGTTGTGTTTCTTAAGTAACCTCTCATCCTTCATTATCTAAACAGAAGGAATCAGACAAGAACTATCCCCACCTCTCTATATTCTCATCTGAACACAGAGCTGAAATGCCCAGCATCTTAAAAAATATAATTGCTGTTGATAATCCCGTTGTCTTACTACCTTCTCCCCAGTACCCTTAACAGTAAAAAAAAAAAAAAAAAAAAAAAAAAAAAAAAAAAAAAAAAATCCTTGAAAAATGTATCTATTTCATCATATGAATGGGGGATAAGGAAAGCAAAGAAAGTATACAAATCTTTAATATAAAATGAAATTTTTAGGGCTATAACTTTTCCTGCTCATTTTTAACCCAAATCATATTTTTTCTTGACTACAACAAACTGAAGATATTCTTTGAAGGATCATTTGGAGGATGCCAAAACATTAACAAATTATACTTGAAACATTAATATAACAAAGTACAGCTTTCTAAAGTCGTTCTTCAAAATAAGTCACAAAGCACAAAAACTAATGAGCCAAGGTTCTCAGACCAGAGCATACATCAGAATCCCCCAAGGGCATGTTAAAACAGAAAGCTGAGCCACATCCCCAGTTTCTCATTAATTAAGTCTAGGGTGGGGTCAAAAATTTTGCATTTCTAGCTAGTTCCCAAAAGACAGGATGCTGGGGGTCTTAGGACCACGCTTTGAAAACAGCCCCCTTTATTTAAGCGGGACACCTTCTCTTACACTCAACCCATGAAGAAGCATGTATGTTTCCTTAACTTTAAAAACTCATCTTTAGCTGTTCCTCCTAGAAGAAATAAATTACTGTGTGATATTACTGTTTATTTAGCAGTTTTAGTCAAACACTTTGATAAATTCTGTATGGTAAAAAAAGTTTTTAGTTCCCCTGCACAGAGAGCCAGCTCTCCTTAAGAAAATTATTATCCCAGGTGACTTTTGTAATGTGTGAATTTTGGTTCAGTGAGTTTCCTTTAATTTTGGAGCTGAGAATTACACAAGCACACATTTGGCAGGCAACGTCCACTGAGAAAAACTAGGCATTTGATTATATTATTTTATACATTATTCTCTATCTCCATCTGTACGGCCCTTGATGTCACTGCCATAAACTAATAGTGCTTGCCTGGAAATATCCCAGACACAGGTTTGATTTGATTCATGGCATATCTGGGGGAAAACATATTCTTGAATTAACACTTAAAAATCAAATGCTTTGACTTTAAAATTCAAATTTCCATTTACTCTTAAAACAAACAAACAACAGAAGGTCTGGCAACATTACTCTGAAATTTCCACAAGTCGGTGATCCATCGGAGTTGGGCTCAAGCTGCCCCTCAGAGAGAACCTGAGCTCCAGCGGCCATTGTTCCCCATTTGTTTCCTGTCCTTTTGAAACTAGTTTGCTCCCCTTGTGTGTTTACCAGCCTGCTTTGTAAGCTTGTGTGTTTGGGTGCCTAACATAACAGGGAACACATGGGAGAGGCTCAATTTCAAAAAATATAAATACACTGGCTTACATTAACTACGGTGTAGGTAAGTTCCTTTGGACTCAGCCCCTTATGGCCTAAGTTACTGGGTTGTGTGATCTACCAGTAGGCTGCCTCTACTCTTGTGTTAGAAACCTTCAGGCTAGGATGAGCATTCTCTTAAAAAGCAGTTTGTCGGGTTGAGACCCTTTTGTGTACGGCTAAAATTAATGTAAATGTAAATTTACATTTGTAAATGTAAATATAAATTTACAATGTAAATTATGGGTGAGAATGAGCAGCAGAATGCTTATTCATTATTTGAACCTTTTTGTTGTGAAATAATACAGATATAAAACATTACAGCTTAAAAAACTGCAGAGTGAGCCCCTATATTACTATCAAGAACAGGAGGGGCACCTGGGTGGCTTGGTCAGTTGAGCATCTGACTTTTGATTTCGGCTCAGGTCCTGATCCCAGGGTCATGGGATCAAGCCCCAAGTCGGGTTCCACACTGAGCGTGAAGCCTGCTTAAGATTCATTCTCTTTCTCTCTCTCTCTCTGTCTCTCTCTCCCTCTGCCCCTCTCCACTTGTGGTCTCACCCTCTTTCTAAAATAATTTGAAAAAATGTTAAAAAAAAAAAGTTCTTTAAAAAAGTAAATACAATAAAAATTCAATACTCTGTTCTTAAGATACACGTTAATTGTGTTTTCTGTGCCCTCTTGGTTGGCCTCACCAGAGGTTTCCCAATTTTATACATGCTTCTACACTCCTGGCTTTGTTCATCTTCTTTCTATTCTTTTTAGTTTCTGTCTTCTGTTTGTTTGTATTTGTTATGCTTTTTTTGACTTCTTAAGATAAATATTTGCTCATTAATTTTAGGCCTTTTTTTTCTTTTAAGGATACCCATTTTTCTATTAGGTACTCCTTTATCTGCACCCTATACATTTTTACAAGAAATACTTATTCATTTAAAATATTTCTTAATTTCCATTCTATCTTCTTTAATTCATAACTTTTTTAGGCCTATATACTTGAATTTCCAAATAAAGACATGGAGATGATTTTCTAGTCTGTCTCTGATTTCTAGCATAATTACATTGGGATAAAAGTATACATTCTGTATAGTTTCAATCTTTGAAATTTGTGGGACTTGCTCAGTGATCCAGTCTATGGTAAATTCTTGTAAAACATTGTGTTGTGTGCTTGACAAGAATGTGCTTCACACTTTGGTGCAGTGTGTTCACCAGAATAGATTTCTTAATCATGTTGATCAGATTTTTTAACAACCATCACTAACTTTTTTTTGTATGCTTCTGTGAGATAACAGAAAAAATATTATATTGGTCTCTGCCCCCAGTCCCCAGAATAGAGCTCCTGAAACCATTGTAATTTACTCAGTGATAAGAGCATTCTTATCTTCTCTTTTAAATTTCCCATTGTTCTACCTCTCCATGCTTCACCTTGAACAGTTTCTTCTAACCTATGCTTTCAGTTTATAGATTTGCTCTTTGCTGTGTCTAACTGCCTATAAACCCATTCACTTTGTTTTTGTATTTTAGTTGTAGAATTTATTTGATTTTTTTTTTTTTAATGTACAAAGCCACATTTTAGAACTTTCAGTCCCTGCTGAAACTCAAGTTTGGCTTTTCTTTCTTTCAATCCTATAACTGGTATTTTATCATCTGCTTCTGGTAAGTCCAATACCTAGAGTCTCTGTGTGTCTATTTCTGTTGCATGTTGCTTCTGCTGGTTCATATGCTTGGTGTCTTCTTTCTTTGTGTGCCTGGTTACCTCTGATTGTGGCTGGATACTGTAATGGAAAAATTATTTGCAGAAGTAATTTGAGGATTAGGATCATGATATCCTCCTCTACTAAAGATATCATTTCTTTCGACCTGGCACCTATGGGCATTAGCTACAGGCATTCATCTTAATCCAAGTAAACCTTAAAGTTTGTGGGCCACTCAGATAATATGAAACAGAGCTGCAGCCAGTCTGAGAGTTGGTTCACTTCCAATTACCATTACTCCTAAGTGTATCTCTTAGGGGTGTCCAACTCAAAGGGGGAAGTGGCTTACCAGGTTTCCTAAGCTTGACAAGACCCAGACTATAATTTTTAACCCTGAAAGGACACCAAAGGCGAGCTCAGGCTCTCAGCTTCCTTTTCCTGATCAGCAAATGCCCTTAAGACAAAGGTGGCCCCAGTGTTAGGCTCACTCCTCTGTGTCACACTCTCTCCCAAATCTCAACTCAATAATTCCTCACAATTTATTAGTTCTTCAATGTTTAAGAACATTACAAAGGAATGATTTATCTACTTTCTTTAGATGATTTCAGTAAAAGAACTGGTTTGAATTATATGGCTTACCACAAGTTAAACTACTAATCTCCCAACATTCTTTTATGTATCATATCTTTAGCACACGGCCTTACCTTGCCCACACCTGCCCCAAAGTGAAAGTGCTATTGGATTCCTTGAGGAATCATGATCGCTCTCCTCAGTAGCAATTTACTCTTACAGTGCAGAGGAACTATAAAGAACAAAAGTTCAAGTTACAGTTCCTATAATGTATTTGCTCTATGACTATGCACAAAGATTTCTCTGCAAATTGCATGGAAGATACTTCCACACATGTTAGAAGATTAGATGGAGGCATGTGCAAGAGCTTGAAAAAGCCTACAAAACTGATTCTCTTTTTCTGTCCCACAAGCGAACCATTCATCCATGGCTCTGATTAACTCATCATAGCAGGCCAGTGGTCAACTGACATTTCAGGTCACTCATCAGTGGCTGACAACATTACACAAGACACAATATTCCAGGTGCAAATAAAGGAATGCTTAGAGTACTATCTATATTTTAAAGTAGTTCAGCATACATAGTGTGTACACATATGATGTGCACCACACACTCTCTCGTTCCTAGGGGTATCTACTTTGTATCTGAGGCACCCAAATCAGGACTGCATAATATACATGTGGCTGGTTCTCATTTGAAAGACTAAGTAGAAGAAATCCAACCTCCCAAATCAGAGTGTATCAACTGTAGCTACCTAAATCTACACTGGAGGGTTTCCCTCATGAGAATAAAGGAGGGGGTGGGGGAATGATTTTTCGGATGACAGGAACAGTGCTCAGGATATATGGGTTGGTTGGAAACAGAACCTTATGTATACATGTGGATTATAAGAGTCTGGCAGACCAGGCAGCCTACCACTCTTTGCAAGGGCACTCTGGGCCTAAGCTTCCTGTCCTGGGTCTGGACAGTTAACAGAAGCTTCCAACCAAAAGGTTAGACATGTCCTTTAAAAAGGATATATTTATATGTGTCTCTACTGAATAGCTGATGTGAGATACATATGAAAGGGACGAGGTTGGGCTTTTTCAGTCTCCAAGAACAGGCTGAATGACCAGCTTTCGCATCTGCTTGCTAACAAATGTTCACATGTGTGGCAAAATGTGGTCTGAGACTTGACTTCATTGTTACAAACCACACGGCAGCAAGATAACCTGTAATTACTGGAAGCTACTGATTTCTACCAACAGGATTAAAATGCAGTTCAGTCTGCAACAACTGTGGTGCATCAAATTTCCCAAATGGATCCTGTTGGGAAATAACCTCAAAGCAGGAATATCGTGCTGATCAAGCTAATGTACAAACTTGCCATCCTAACTTGGACCATCCAACAGAAAGGCTGTTTCTCTTCAGTGGGAAAACCACAGGAAGCTACAGAGACAGCCTTGGGGTGTGGGTTTTGCTGGGCCTGGAAGCCTGCCAGAAATACCATCATTCTGTCTCTTGGCCCCTGGAATGCAGTGATACCCAAGTGTTGTAGGTTTCTTTGTTTTGTTTTGTTTTTAACTTTTTCCCACTGATTTCCCCCAAACCACCTGGACACTGTATTTTACTCAAAATGGTATCATTTAAACAGTATCTGTATTCACAGGAATAGATGGGAGGCAACTTCCTTAAGTAAATGCAAAACAGAAGCATTTGTATTTTCAAAAACAGTCCTGTCTTGGATTCTTAGCAGCTGCATGTCCGTACCTTCCAAATGTTTTAAAAAATATTTAAGCCGAAAATTAACCAAAAAGCCTAGTGAACTATGTTTGTCATAAACAATTTTTAAAAAGCATTTAATGTTTATTTTTGAGAGAAAGAGACAGACAGAGCATGAGCGGGGAAGGGGCAGAGAGAGAGGGAGACACAGAATCCGAAGCAGGCTCCAGGCTCCGAGCTGTCAGCACAGAACCAGACGTGGGGCTCGAACTCTCGAACGATGAGATCGTGCTTAACTGACTGAGCCACCCAGGCGCCCCAGTCATAAACAATTTCTTGAGGAAAAACTTTGAAACTCTCATCCCCATGCCATGCACCTGTGCTGGAGGGCACATAGAAGTTGCCCTAGTGCCCACAATGTTCCTGATATCACAGTAGGAAAATGATACATTCTTCTGGGTGTCGGGATTCTCCTTTAAAAGGACAAGTCCCCCAAGGATAACCAAATGGTTCACCATGGAGCTTAACCAACCAGTCCTAAAACTGCTAAACTAACTTACTTACTTTCTTTCTTTCTTTCTTTCTCTCTCTCTCTCTCTCTCTCTCTCTCTCTCCCTCCCTCCTTTCTTTCTTTCTTTCTTTCTTCCTTCCTTTCTCCCTCTCTCCCTCCTGTCTTTCTTTCCCTCCCTCCCTTTCTTTCTTTCTTTCTTTCTTTCTTTCTTTCTTTCTTTTTCTTTCTTTCTTTTGGTTTATTTATTCAATGGGGTGCCTGAGTGGCTCAATAGGTTAAGCATCCGTCTTTGGCTCAGGTCACAATCTTACAGTTCGAGTTCGAGCCCCACATCAGGCTCTGTGTTGATGGCTCAGAGCCTGAAGCCTGCTTTAGACTCTGTGTCTCCCTCTCTCTCTGACCCTCCCCTGCTCATGCTCTGTCTCTGTCTCGCTCTCAAAAATAAGCATTAAAAATTAAAAGAAAATTAAGTTTATTCAAAAGAGAGAGAGCAAGAGAACGCATGAGCAGGGGAGAGGCAAAGAGACAGGGGAGAGAATTCCAAGCAGTCCCCTCACTGTCAGTGTGGGCCCAACATGGGGCTTGATCTCACGAACCGTGAGACCAGGCCTGAGCCAAAACCAGGAGCCGGATGCTTAACCGACTGAGTCACCCAGGCACCCCTGCTAAAACTTTTAAATGGAAGCTTCCCCCTCACACTCCCCCAAGGACAGTACATAAGGATTCTGTGAGTGTTAGTCTTGCCACATCACTGTCAGAGAGATGTTTAACATGGTAGGTAAGTGAACTGAGAGCACTGGAAATCCTGGACTTCCATGTCATTTCTCCTAGCTTAATGAACTCTTGACCTGATAGATTGGGTAGCCTTCTTGCTAGCCACTTCCTGGAAAGCTTGAAAAGGACATTGGGAAGACATCCACAACATGTGCCCAAAAAGAGGGAAACACTGCAGCAGTTAACATGATGAAGCCAAGGCAGCTGGCCCTCCCTGTGAGTGTTGCTCTGGCCTCCAACCTCACTCAGAGCCGTGGCAAGGAAAGCCAAGATGCTTGAAGCTAGAGAAAGGCTTCTGAGGAGCAGTGTGGGACAGGGGCAGGAGCATGGACTGCAGAAGGCCTGGTGCTGTCACAGAACTACCATCCTGAGTCTCTTACATCCCTGCCCTCTAAGAACACACAGGTATTCAGAATTCAGAGGGAACATAGCCAAGATGTCTTTCTTAAGGTTCATACCTGCTCCTCTGGAATTGTGGGCCTGACACTGGTCACAGATACCTGCCCAGTAACTTCGGCAAATATGAAGATTCGCCTCCTCCCCTAGCACACATTCCTGGGAACATTAAACCTCAGCTTCATTTTGGTTAATAATGAAAACGCTGGATTAAGGTTAACTGCCAACTAGAAAAGAAAAGTGAAAAGGAGAGAAAAAGACACAGAATGTAATAACCTACACATTAATATTTGCTCACCTCTTGAGGCCATGCCCTTTCAAAAGAAATGCTCATCCTTTTGGTTTCCTTCCCTTTTCAACCTCTAAGGATAGAAAGACTTTATGGCTATAATTATGAAGTGAGTCCACTTAGGAAAGGAGATGGGAATTGCACCTGATTTCTGCTTTAAAGAACGAACAATTAAACACACTTACAGTACCAATCATATAGGACAGTGGCACACAAGCTCTCGTTTAATCTTCACTGCCCCTAAAAAGGTATCTTAACTTTTTTCCACCCAAGTGAAGCACAGAAAGTCTGAGATACTTGTCATTGGTGACACAGTTAGTGGGTAGCATTGTCTCTGAAGCCAGTGCTCATTTCTTTCTTTAAGGGTTTTTAAAAAATCTTTAGAGAGCAAGCGAGCATCCAAGCAGGGGAGGGGGCAGAGAGAGAGAGAGCAGCTTCTATGCTTAGCCAGGAGCCTGACACAGGGTTTGATCCCACAACCCTGGCATCATGAACTGAGCCGAAATCAAGAGTTGGATGCCCAAGCCAGTGCCTTTTCTATGGCACAAACCGTATCAAAAAGTCCTGTTATCTCTCAGCCAGCTCCGAGCTCCCTTGAACTGGTGCGCTCGCTTAATCAGACCCCACAAACTGTCTGAAGCTGTTGCAGTGCTTTTTTTTTTCTTTCTAATTTTAAAGTTTTTCTTGCAAACTGCTTGTTCCCTTGATTCACAACATGCAGCTTCAAATTACTTCTAGTCTTTCCAAAAAATCAAACCCACCCTCAAAGGTCAAGAACTCACCACTGCTGAGGCTATTAAGAGGAAAATATTGTGAGATCTGAAGCAATTTCCCCAGAAGAACTTGTCAAATGTCCTGAGCCTGCACGGCAGAGCTGAGGCAAGTACACCGTCTCCCCCAGGGACCCTGGGAGATGGCCCTCTTCTTGGGACTTGCAGTTCTTTTGCACAGAGGGTGCTAGGGTGTCACAGGCCTCATTTTTCAGGTATTAAGTGCCTACTGGAATATTCTCAATAATAGGAAACAGTAAGCGATTAGGCAACAAACGGCAGATGTTAGGAAATACAACTCTTACTCCTCCAGTAGAGCCAAGTGACGCGTGCATGTTTTTGTTTTCTTTGGTACACACGTTACTCTACTGGTAAATCGGTTTGCACTTGTTTATTTTTTAAAGCCTGCTTGCATTATGATTGGAGTCAAGTCTGCCGGGTCAAATTGAACTAACAGAAAATCTAGATAGTGGCCCATAAAGAGCAATATTGGGCTCATGTCCCACGTCTGGGATATGTGAGAGGTATTAACACAACAATAAATAACTTGCCTCAATTCCCACTTTTGTTACCATTTCCCCCTTCAGGGTCCTTCATGAGAGAGCGGATATAAAAGGGAAATGTCAAGTACAACTGAGAACTGGGAGAAACCCAAATTTCCTCTCCCACCTTTATAAATAACATGAAAATATATGCTTTTGCATGGACTTCTATCCCAAGTGGGAGTGCTGACAAAGGTCTTTAAAGTATCCAAATGCTCTACGGAATCCAGAGTCAACTACAAAGACACCAAGGCTGTCTAGAGTCATGAGGACAGGTAAGTTCTGACTACAGGCAATGGGACTATTCAGAACAGTCCTCATGGGAGGCGGGTCAGTTATCCCACATATACTGCCATTCCTCAAGACCCTGCTGGATACACACACATGCAAGTACACAGTTCCTCTGATTTGCAAAAACTCGCTACATCTATTCTCACACTGAGTGCTTACATTTGGCACACTTGCAGCCGTTTCAGGATCACAGACGAAAGGATCACTAAAATTTTCCCATTTTAGTCGGATGGCTATGAAGTCAAGATGTCAAACTTTGGTGTGCACTTTAATCAGCCACTAGAAATTCTAGAAAAGAGAAGCATGCAGTCTTTTCTTCCTTGTGAAGAAAAAAAAAACTTTGGGGCACCTGGGTGGCTCAGTTGGTTAAATGTTCAACTTCGGCTCAGGTCATGATCTCATGGTTCGTGGGTTCGAGCCCCGCGTCGGGCTCTGTGCTGACAGCTCAGAGCCTGGAGCCTGCTTCGGATTCTGTGTTTCCCTCTCTCTCTGCCCTTCTCCTGCTTGTACTCTGTCTCTCTCTCTGTCTCTCTCTCTCAGTAATAAACAAACATTAAAAAAAAAACTTAAAGAAAAAAACTTTAATTTCTATGATAAAAACTTATTTAAAACTAGGGAAGGCCAGGGGCACCTGGCTGGCTCAGCTCGCAGAGCACACAACTCTTGATCTCAGGGTCATAAGTTTGAGCCCCATGTGCAGTACAGAGTTTACTTAAACACACACACACACACACACCCCAAAACAAAAAACAAACAAAAAAACTAGGGAGGGCCAGACACTCCAGAATTTATCATCACATAAAATATTTTATAAGTTATAATGACAGCAGCTTTAAGAATAGGATGTTCTCAAACAGTTCTTTCCACATCTTCTATGGCAAAAAAGGCTATGGTGGTTTAAGTACTTTTAGAAATACCTGGACAGGGTATTGGAAGGCTTTTTAGAAAAAATAAAATGGAGACTCTTAAAAATCCTGCAGGAGAGCAAGCAAAACCCTTCAAAGAACTCATTGCCAAAATGTGTCCTTTAATAAAATGTTAGGTCATCTTTGATGAATCCCAAAGGCCCCTTGTTTTAATATCCTCTAAAAATGATCTTCCAATCCAATAACAAATCAGCGAAAGCATCAACTAAAGCAAAGGAGACAGTAAAAGCTGAAAAAGAAGATCAGCTGAATAAATATTCAGAACACTGAAACGTAACATTCAGTGATAGCACCACTTATGGCATTTATGGCATAAGGATAAATCACACCTTGGCGCTAACAGGCAAAGGGCATCCTGCTGCTGAGCCCTAGCCACTTGTCTGACTGAGTTCCTGCAGGGCAGAGCTATCTTCTTTCTTCCTTCTCTGGTTCTGCTGTTCATTTGTTCACCTACTGAATCGTTACTTTTTTCTGCCATTCAAAACATCTACCTGATCATTTCCTACCATTTACTAAAAACGAGTTACCCCTTCCAAGGTAGGAACATTTCTTGAGTAAAGATGTTTATATAATTCAAGTATAGGAAGTTATATTGAATCATGTAATGTAAGTTTACTATCTTGTTCAGAAGGACATCATCAGAAACTTCAGAGGCTTTTATTCACCTCTGTGTCCTTCAAAAATGTATCATGAATTAGGAGCTTTAATGTCTGCTCATGTGAACTATTATGCCAAGAGTCATTAAAATAAACTCACATAAAGATATATCTGGGTGTTTTTAGTATTCAGTGTAAACAGTTAGTTATATGTTGTATACAACTTGTCCATGTACAAGCACATACATCCATAAAAAGCTCCCCAAGTTGATGGCTCCCTTATTTCAAAAACCCAGCAGTAACTACCATGATCCGCCCTGCCCCCCCCTTACTTCCAAAGCTACTGAGGGTGGAGAGAGAAGGGAAGATGTCTCATGAATATCATATATAAATATTTTATGAATATAAATGAATGTATGAAGTATGAACATAAATATAAATTATAAAATACACATATATCTTTATATGAAAAAGGAAGGAATATGAACAGATGATAGTTGGGGCTCTTTGTCCATCAGGAGTCAAATCGGTGCACCACCAGAGATGCGAGAACTCTCAGAGCTCTGAGCAGGGTCAGTATCTTCCCTGTCCTAAACATAGTTGGGCCTGAAGAAATGGTGATCAAGAGACTGCACAATCTCAGAGTCATAAAACAAAATCCAGTGGTAAATGCGCTCCTGAATCTCCCTTTACTACAGCTGAGGAAAATGAGTCCCCAGAGAGAGATGGCAACTTTCCAAAGCCATACAAGAGGTCATGGTGGGGCTACTTGCAACATTCATTCCCCAGTGTCTCACCCAGGACAGCTTGGGAATGGCAGCAAAGAAAAACTCATAGTACAAGGGTGCTTTCCTAGGATCCACAGGCATGTTTCTGGGACTTCATGGAGTCACTGAAATTGTCTGTAAAACTGTGTGTGGCTTTGCATTTTTTTTAATTTTAATTTTTATTTTTTTCCCCAGAGAAGCAGGGTCTACTGCTCTGGTCACTCTGCACAAGGTCCAGGACTCAATGTTAAGAACCACTCTGTCAAGAGATGGGCTTAGGGTGGGGGAGGGGAAAAGAGCCTAAAAGTGAGTGAGATTAATTCCAAACTAATAGGAACCCAGATTTTCAACAATCTGAAGATTATGCTTGGGCCGGGCAGCCAGTGGAACCATGTAAGAACACAGTACTAAACTTTCTGGTCTGGATCATAAAAGGATCCTGTAAGAAAAAAATGTGTTCAAGCAAACTAGGCATGCCTTTGTGACCTCAGGTGACAGGGAGAGGGGTAAGCAGTACAAGCTTTAACTACCGATTAGGACGTCTCAGAAGACCACTGGTCAGAGGTAGCAAGCAAGGCGCAGTTCTCTGGACTCGAGGAGAAGGTTTTGGCAGTACTTGTCATGAGTCATGATGGAAGGTTTCTCAGCTTCTCAAAGCCAGGGCAGCCTTGACCTTCAGTCAGGACTCTCATTGTACCTGCTTGTACAGTGAGCCCAGAGAGGGTTCCACACACCCCGGGTGACCTATTTCAATCACAGGGGTCTTTGTTTTCTCATTTCTGATGTCAACACCAGTCCCAGGAGTGGGCAAAGGCCTTGGTACTTGGTCACAGGGAACTGGATACACGTCAGCCATTGCAATTTCCCTGGGAAACAGAAAATATTTTCCCCACTCTATGGATGAGGAAATTGAAGCAAAGGGAGAAATGTCCAAGGTTTTTCAAGGAGGTGAAGAGCCAAGAGCTCCAAGGTTAGAGCTTGCAGTTACATACTCCATACTGCTTCTGGCTGGATATTCTGCCTCCATTAGGGAACCAAGCAGCTCTGGAGACTGGGAAACACTAGTTGCTAAGCACAAGATGTGGGATACAGCTTATACAACACGACCATGCACATGGAATCCATCACACATTACAACAGAAGACTGGAGGCCTCACTGGGTAAATGAGATAGGGAAAGGGAACCTGGGGGTTACTCATCATTTTCCAAATCAGAGATTTATGTCCCTTTTGGACAGGAGAAGGAAAAGCTGGCTGCAGCCCAGTTTTGAGTAATATTTGCCACTGAGAAGCTGTATGCAAAAATTCCTGGCACAAACTTTGGAGAGCTCTTCCGACTGGGCTCTGGCCAGTCCTTATAAATGACTGAGATTTAAAACCCTATCAAATCAGAGAAGCAGGGAGTATCCTTGATGAAGCACCATAAATCCCTCTCTCGAAAGCTAATTTCAGACATACAATAGGAATGTTCAGAGAGAAAAATTATCTATACATACCTCTATACATAGCAATTGTCTTTCTTAAGTCAAGAAGGGCAGAGATCAATGGCTAACTGTGGTCTGAGTGGCTGGAATATGGTTGATTATCCTCTTTAACCTTAAATATATTTTCTGATTTTTCTATAATTAAAATAGATTGCTGTGGAATAAAGAATAAAATTAAGAAAGGAAAATATAAGAGCTACTAACTTTGAGTGTCAATAGAGAGCCAAAGCTTTTCTCATCTGACTGACTCATTTAACAAAAGAAGTAAAGGAGGTGGACAGAGCAGGGAGCACCTTGCTTGTGGTCACTCAGGCAGCCAGCAAGGGACTCAGAGCCAAGACCCTGGAAATCCCCTGAATGACTTCCTGGCCTCTACACCACCCTGTTGCAGCTGCTGGACTCCTTAGGCTAGGAAACTCCCTATGATTGGTGCTAGATGAGAAACCATTTTAAATGGAATTGTAAAATTCAAAATGGCAGCTTCAAATGCTAGACCAAGTCCACCAGATTCCAACTCAAGAAGAGCTGAAATTGAAATAGCACTCACAAACAGGACAGTCTGTACGGACCTGGGTGTCCAGTACTCTGTCACAACTGCTATACTGAACAGCTTCATAAATGTGCCATGTTTTCTTTCTTGTGACTATTATTCATGCAATCCCCCCTGTCTACAATGCCTTCATCTTGTTCTATCTCCCACATGTTTCTAGAAATTCCCACTCATCCTTTAACATCAACTCAGAAGTCACTTTCTGCAAGACCACCCCGTTCTCTCCTGTTTGAAAAATGAGTAGGAATATGACACCACCACAAGAGGATGTACCTTGACTGCAGAGCATATCATGATATGGTTTATATATCACTGCTGGTTTATAGGTCAGTCTCATCCTCTAGATAGCATTCCTTAAAGGCAGTGGCTATTTTTATCATCTTTGTCCACTGCAGGGACTCAAATGGCAGTTGAATAAAATGAATACCAGCTAACAGCCATACAGCAAAACTTTAACCTCTCTTTGCATATCTATGACTTGTCTTTTTTTTTAAATTTTTTTCTTTAACATTTATTTATTATTGAGAGACAGAGAGACACAGAGCATGAGCAGGGGAAGGGTAGAGAGAGGGGGAGACACAGAATCTAAAGTAGGCTCCAGGCTCTAAGGTGTCAGCACAGAGCTCAACGCGGGGCTTGAACTCACAGACCTGAGATCATGACCTGAGCCAAAGTCAGTTGCTTAACCAACTGAGCCACCCAGGCACCCCTATGACTTGTCTTTCTATCCTCTAAAGGGTGCATTTGTAGAATCTCAGGCACCAGATTGCTCAGGGACAGTTTTTTTCTTATACAAAGCTTAAGTAGCTAAGCTGAATACTGTTATCTCATGCTTTTTAAGTAATAAGGAAATATGATAGAAGAAAGTTAGGATTACGTAATACAAAAAAAAAATCGAATGGTTGGCTAGGATAAAGGCAAAAACAAACAAACAAACAAAAACATATAATTTATTCTATGAGGATACCAGCTAACATGTATTATTCCTACACCCCTATCGTTCCTCAAGACACAGAACACAGATGCACACAAAAGGTTAACAGCAATCACTTTGGGAAGTTTAATCATAACCCATCAACAGAAGAGCCTGTGGCAGAGTAAACACCAAAGGTATTATTAGGGTTGCTAATTGCTAATTAAAATCCCAAGATCAGGTTTCTGGGCACATCTTGCTACATCTGTGCAGTGGGCAAGTCCCAGATGGTATGAAAACAAAGAATGGGGCCTGCTTCTTCCTAAAAGGCGATTCCTGCAGCATCACAAAGATTATGGGTGGCAGACTGTGCAATAACCACAAGAATATCCACATGCAGTTGCCGCAGGCACAGCCCTGCTCTGGACTACTGATCCACGACAAGTCTCTAGTCAACTTCTGGGTCCCAGGAACTGGGCTTATGGTTGCATAAAACACCAGAAGGTGCTCAGCTTTCTCCTTATAGGCAAAGAAAATGGTCATAATATTCAACATACTGTCCCCCTTCCTCTAGACAGACCGGAAAGTAGGACAAGGGGACTTTCTGAGCTGAAGGAAAACAGTCTATATCTTGATTGAAACGTGGGTTACATACATGTGTACATTTGTCAAAACATAAAGAAGTGTTCTCTCTTAAGATTCATGCATTCCACTGTATATAAATTCTACCTAGGAAATAAGAACCATGCACAAAAATCGAACTCTAATTAGTAGGTTTATTTTCTGCAGTAATATGGGCTAGCAGTTTTGAACTCCCTTTCCATGGGGGCGTCTGGGTGGCTCAGTTGGTTGAGTGTCTGACTCTTGATTTCAGCTCAGGTCATGATCTCAAAGTTTGTGGGATCAAGCCACACATCGGGCTCAGTGCTGACAGTGAGAAGCCTGCTTGGGTTCTTCTCTCTCTTTCTCTCTCTCTTCCCCCCCCCCCCCCCACCTCCCCTGCTCTCTCTCAGAATAAATAAACATAAACACATTAAAAAAAAAAAAAAACGAAACAACTACTTTCTATGTATTCCAGACTTGAGAAGTGAGTAAATACATCCAGGATAATGACAGCCAGGTTTCTCACCATTGGGGAAGGTAGTTACAAATATAGGAAGGGGAAAATTAGCATCACCAAAGGAGATAAAATACATTATGTGCCTCCTGACACAAAGATATATCATCACATCTTTGGTACCTCTACCAAAAATTCATAACCTGACTCTAATCATAGGGAAACATCAGACAAACCCAAAATGAGAGAAATGCTACAAAATAACTGGCAAAAATATCAAAATATTGAGGTTAAGAAAAACAAAGAAAGGCTAAGGAACTTTTCCAGATTGATATGATAACTAAATTCATGCTCGATCCTGAATTAGATCCTGAATTGGACTGGGAGAAAAAAACAATAAAGAACATTTCTGGTACAAATAACATTTGAAATACAGACTGGATTAGATTAGTATTGTGGCAACATTAAACTGCCTGAAACTCCTTTTTCTTAGGAAAATTCACACTGAAGTACAGTGTTTAGTTGGAAAGAACCACAAGGTCTCCAACTTACTCTCAAATTTTCAAGAAAAAGAGAAAGGTGGGGAGGAAGAAGAGAGGAGGGAGGGAGGATAGTGGGCACATACATGAATGGGGCAAAATAGAAACAATTGGTCAATCTGGGTATAATATAAGGAGGTTCCCTGCACTATTCTTCCAACTTTTCTGTAAGTGTAAAATTATATCAAAATAGAAAGCTTCCCCCCAAAATATTTAGGTGAAAGTTCATAATAACTAATTCAATGTATCATGAGAAATTCTTTTAAGAACATTGGTTTTAAAATTCTATTTTTCCCTCTGGTAGCAATCTACAAAACTTGACTCGGTTCTAAATTCCTTTTGAGAACTAAAAACAACTTGTATAGCTTCAAATACGATTTTTTGAAATTCCAGTGACAGACATTGTCATTTTAGAAAGTCTTATGATATACGGAAATTGGAACGAAAGAGCCTTTTCACTACCCTCTTCCTCCAGATTCTTCAGTAATTTTTCTGTAAGTTTGAACAGTGCCAAGTTAAAACCAAACAAGATAAGAAATGATTTATGTGTAGATGATTCAGCCTTCCCAGTCACAGAGAAGTATATTTTTCCCCACCTCAGGCCTTATAAAAGGTCTATACATGTATATAAACACGGTAATCAACAGAGCATTATTACTCGGCACTGAGAGCTTATTCTATCTCCCCCATCTTTCTGCCTGCATTTGTATTAAATTAAGACACAAGTGAGGCCTTGGTCCTGGAGGGGGAGGGGGGAAGCAAAAATATCAAAAACTACCACAGGAAAAAATTACTTCATGGATATCAAAGGAGAATTTTTAAAAAGTCATTTTTAGCCCCAAAGAATCTTTCTGAAACAATAACAACTATGATATGACTCAGTATAAAAATATTATGCTAAGTATGCATTAAGAAAAATTCACATGCACAGAGATGAAACTGTAATTGGATTTGTCATTTCAAAGTATTAATGTTGGGTTTGCAGATAATAGAGAATGACATTCTCCTAAGCGAATAAAGAAGTTCGCCAAGTAAGTAAAGGCCGTGTTTCTACTGTAAGGAAATACGTGCACCAGTGAAGCAACCTTTTCAGCACAAAAGAAATTTAATACCCAGACCACATGAAAAGTGATCGCTATGGGAATAGCACAGCTGTTAAAATCCAAGGCAGTTTGTATTAAATCGTCCAACATGTTTATGTAAAGCAGGACTCTCAGAATGACCACCAAGAAGAATTAAGTTTGCTAACAAAAAAGTGATACCTGTATTTAATGTAATGCTTACAATAAGTGTGAAAGAAAAATGCAAAGCGATTCTTTCTCAAAGAAAATAAGGGACCTTGGTTAGCTGGTATGCTTGTGATTCTTCACAAACAGTATCTCCAGGACTAACTCAATTAAGAAAGTCAACAAGAAGGAATCGGAGTGCTTGCATTTCACTTAGAAAACCCAATTATCTTTATTTCATTGACTAGTCTAATCTGCATAAAGCCACAGAAAATCTTTGGGCACCTGTGCCAAATGACTTCAGTATGAAAATTAATACTGCCAAGTTATTTTGAGACCAATTAACTGAGCCATTCAAAGAAAACAAAATGTGCTCACTATAAAGCATATAATCTTAAACTTGCATTTCTGAAGACAGAAGTGCATGTAGACATCCTTGAGGCCTTGACTTGAACAGATAGAAGATATCTCAAAGAGATGACAAAAAAAATTAACTTATGAGTAACTAGTGACCAAGTGGTAAGCTTTAAATCCCAACACGGACACTTGGGATGCATAATAATAACACTGCTTAGTTTACTTCATTTTTTATTCTTTTTTAAATTATGGTTCATAATTTAATTTTTTTAAAATTTTTTATTTTTTTCATATTTATTTATTTTGAGAGAGAGAGAGAAAGAGCACTTGTGCACAAGCAGGGGAGGGAAAGAGAGAGAGAGAGAGAGACAGAGAGAGACAGAGAGAGACAGAGAGAGAATCCCAAGCAGGCTCCAGTGCTGTCAGTGCAGAGTCCAATACAGGGCTTGAACTCATGAACCATGAGATCATGACCTGGGCTGAAATCACGAGCCGGGTGCTTAACCAGCTGAGCCACCCAGGCGCCTCTATTTTTTGAATTTTTTTTTACTGTTTATTCATTCTTGAGAGAGAGACAGAGCATGAGCATGGGAGGGGCACAGAGTAAGGGAGAAACAGAATCCGAAGCAGGCTCCAGGCTCTGAGCTGTCAGCAAAGAACCCGATGCGGGGCTCGAACTCGTGAGCCGTGAGATCATGACCTGAGCCAAAGTTAGACACTTGACTGACTGAGCCACCCAGGTACCCCAGTTTACTTTTTGAACAAAAAAACTGCTCTAAATGTTTAAGCAACAAAAATTAACCAAATTTATCAACATTCTCAAATCTGAGTTAAGCTGTTAGAGAACCTGGTTAGGATTGTGCTTCTCATAGGATATGACCCAAGTAACGTTTTTTTATTTTTACTTTTGTTATTTTTTTATTTATTTTTGAGAGAGGGACAAAGACAAAGTGTGAGTGGGGAAGGGGCAGAGAGAGAAGGAGACACAGAATCTGAAGCAGGCTCCAGGCTCCAAGCTGCAGCACAGAGCCCAATGTGGGGCTCAAACCCACAAACCTTGAGATTATGACCTGAGCTGAAGTTGAACCCTTAACCGACTGAGCCACCCAGGTGCCCCAAAGTTTTTGTTTTTGTTTTTGTTTTTTAAACCTTATCAACTCAGAGTGGAGGGAATTTCCCTAGAATTCAATCCCTTCCATACTGCCAAATGTAGGCTACGTGGCAAAGAAGTCCTGAATTAGAACTGAGAGGCCAGAGTTTGGGATTAATGATCCCAACTCTATTTTGCATAACGCTTGAACATGAAAGCCTTGTCAATAAGCTTGGGTTTTAAAAACCCAGGTTATATCACTGAGCATCAGAAGGCTTAGAGGCATACAAAAGAAAATTAGCTATAACACACGGTATACAGGCACAGCTAACTTAGACTATATCTAGACCTATTAAAAAATGAGATGTGTGGCACCTGGGTGGCTCAGTCGGTTAAGTGTCCGACTTTGGCTCAGGTCATGATCTTGCAGTTTGTGAGTTTGAGCCCCGCGTTGGGCTCCGCTGACAGCTCGGAGCCTGGAGCCTGATTCAGATTCTGTGTCTCCTCCTCTCTCTGCCCCTCCCCTGCTCATGCTCTGTCTCTGTCTCTCAATAATAAATAAACGTTAAAACAATTAAAAAAAAATGAGATGTCATCACTGTGGTTTTGAGATACATCAGCCGTTTCCCATTACAATGGAGGACATACTAGCTCTATTTTTAGAGCCTCTGGAAAGATCAAAGCTGAAGGGGCCCTTTGATGGGCTCCCTATCCAGGCCCCTAATCTCTGTTTATTTTTTGTCATTATGTAGATCTCCAAAAGACATACCACCAGGACTGCCTAGTATCCCCCCCTCGTCTGAGTAACACTTAAAAATTGCTCTATGATGGTCCATGCAAAGGAGGAACCTCAGGGGAAGAACAAAACATACTGAAGTTCATATTCAAGCCGAAAATTAACATGATGCAAGTATCGATACAGAACTGTATTATCTAATTCAGTCTCTCTCTGTACACAATAAATCAAACTTTCTCAGGCTGGTTTCTCTCTGAGAATGAATACAGATAAGCAACACCTAGAAAATCCTTTCCAGTTTTTTAGACCCCACCCCTCCCTGCTGAAAAGTTCTCAGTTGGTTTCAGTGCCTCTGGCTGGTACAGTGATGGGCTCAGTTTTAAAACCAAGTCCCTCAAATGCAGAGTGACTTACTTTGGAAGAACAAGCTGTACATTTGTCAAATGCCAGGCTGACAGGAAGGACATTATCAAATCGTGACAGAAATCCCCGGATCTAAAAACAAAACAAAACAATTCACATCAAGCTCAGAACGCCCATACCTGTGAAACGTATTTGTAGTTTCTGACAAGAAGTGGCAAATAATATGGTGGTCCTGATACAGATTACTAGCAAAAATAAAGTTCGGCATAGAGATTTTCCCCTGTACCACAATCAGTTTGAGGAAGAACTGTATCATGTCCTTTATTACATTAGGAGCCGGGGCCTACAACCTTTTCATGTATGTGAGACCTAAAAACACCAAAATACAAAATGAAAGCATTAAACTGTAAAGTATTGTTGTAAGAAATGTCTTAAAAAATTTAACAGATCAACTAGTTTAATGATGGCTCACCTCTCACATGCAAGTTATAGTGAATATTGGTAAACTTGAGTATCTAGGGTATGATAGTGGGTGGGGTGTCACAGGTGAGAAGGCCTGGGGACTATCCGAGGCAGAGAAGGTGTTAAATATATATCCAGTTATTTGCTTGACTTGAAACAGACAGGGATTAAAAAAAAAAAAAAATCACCAAATTTATGGGGAAACAGTGCCACCTTGAGCATAAACTTCTAGACTACAACTGGCTGCCATTTTAAAGGATATCCACTGTAAGTAACCAGGTTCCACAAACTATGATTTAAGTCCTTTATTGAGAACATTATACCTCTCTAGAACTATACTTACACCAAAAGGAGAGTTTTAAACTGTTGTGTATATCATTAACATATTATTACAAAAAACATGAATGATAAACTCTGAAGTGTCCACAGGACTCAGCATTTATAAGTCAGACAACACGAATCCTCTCATGAGTTAATTTATTTCATCTTCCCAACTGCCCCCATTTTATGTTGATAAAACTCAGGCTCAGAAAGGTGAAGCAACTTGGCTCAGGAAAACAGAAAGTGGCAGAGCTAAGATTCAAAACTAGGAGTCTTGACTCCAAACGTGGCCCTGACCCTCCCTCCTGCCCCCTACTCTCCTACCTCACCCCCTCCCTCCCTTTCTCGCAGGGTATCACAGGTTTGTTTTCGGTATTAGGTCTCAACACAAATCAACAGTGTCACCTGAAAAGAGCAAAAGGACCAAGCCTCACCTTTCCTGCCTTTAGCCACCCTACCCACACTCACCCCAAAAGAAAAATAAACAAAACCCGACAAACTCTTTAAACAAACAGGCTTCCTGCTGCAATGTGATAACTCCACCTTCATGCCCACACTGTACCTGTCTAATTTCATGTTCATACTGGAAAATCGAAATGGCCATGGCAATCTTTCAAATACCCTTAATGATGCAATCCAAGATCAAAAGACCATTTGGTAGAAATGATAAATTAGATAGCTGAGATTAGTTAGATGGCCTCATTGTGAACCTGTGAAAATGTGACAATCTTCTAGTTCTTTCAGTCTCAGGAATGTGGGTGACCATTTCACCATACAGGACTGGAGGCACAATCGGGGTCTTAAGTTTGCTATTCAGGATACCAAAACAGGAGACATCAAACTTCTGGAAAAGACTTTTGAAGTAGGTCATAAATGGGAATGCTGAGATCCTATGAGATCAGCAAGTTACAGGCTTAAAAGAATTCTCACAGTGAGCCTTCTCACACCTCAATTCCTTTTATATTAAATTCACTTAAGGAAAAATGTTATCATATTTTGCATATTTTCCATTAAAGTATTCACTGATACAGCCTATATTACTGCCTCCATATGGGCTTCATGAAAAGATTTTCTTCATTCTTTTTTCTCCTACAACTAATATCTAGTTTTACGTTGTACAAAGAAATATTGGCAATTTTCTCTGCTAAACTGTCTCATGATTGCAGATGGAAGGTGAAAGCTTTGAAGTTAAGAGAGACAGAAGACCAAGCAGGAAGGAAGTCAGGAAAGGAAAAAATAAAAACAAAAAACACAGGTAGTGAGTAACAGAAGAAAAAGAAACCAAAATGAATGGACTGGCCAAGCATGGGCCCACACACTATTGTTTAGCACCCCCAGACAGCTCTTTACTAGGAAACTGTGATTCATTTTCTCAGGAAATGAAGTAAAAATAACATCTGTGTATGAGGCCTTTCAAATTCACCAAGTTGGTATCAGAAGGCCCAGGGCTCAATCAATTAGTTTCAGGTAATTTTAAAAAGGAAAACCTTCTCAAACCAATTGTATCAGACTCCTAATGGTTATCTCCACAGGTGAGCTCTCTCCCTTCCATTTAATGCAACATTCTGCCATTGATTAATTTTTCCAATACACAGCTCCAAGATGTGTCACTTTTTATTAATTTTCTACAGCAGAAAATTCCTTATGCTGGCATTCAAGATTCCACCCCCACCCCACTCATCTGGGACCATCCTGACTTTCCAGTTATGTCTTAAATTGAAACTTGTCACTGGCCCCGTATAACTACCAAGCTGAACTTCCAAAGACATTCCTGAGTTCCTGACCTCATCTTAGGCTGAATTCTGTGACTCAGAACTCTTCCTTTTGGAAACAGCTACATAGCCAAGTCTTCATCTTCCTTAAAAGCCACTCAATGCAAACACACCTCTTTCATAAATCCTCAATCTACCTACACCAAGCATAGAGACAATGTTTCATCATCTGGAATCCTTCCTTTTGATATTTATCACTAAATACCTTCCGTTAGTTATTAAAAAAACAAAAACAAAAACAAAAAACAGCATGTTAGTGGGATATAATTCATGTACCATAAAATTTATCTTTTTAAAGTATACAATTCAGAGGCTTTTAGTACATTCATGGAATAATTATCACCAATATCTAATTTCAGAACATTTCCATCACCCCAAAAAGAAACCCTGAACCTATAAACAATTAGTGCCCATTCTTCACTTTCCCCAGGAAACCACTAATCTACTTTCTATCTCTACTGATTTGTCTATTTTGCTTATTTCCTAGAAAGGGATCATACAAGACTGGCTTCTTGTTCTTAGCATGTTCTCATGCATTTTACATCAAGTATCTGTACGTCATTCCTATTTATTGCCAAATAGTATTCTGTTAAATAGATACACCATATTTCGTTTATCCATCAGTTGAACATTTCTTTTGGGTATCTACAAAATTGGGCAGATACAGTAACTCCAATTATTTTAGGAATTAATGAGTCACATGGTAACTATATGTTTAACATTTTAAGGAACTGCCAAACTCTTCCCAAGTGACTGTACCATATTACGTTTCTGACTTCAGGGTCAACACTTCATACGGTCTCTTTGAGTACAGCCATCCCAGTGAGTCTGAAGTGGTAGCTCATTGAGGTTTGGTCTGCATTTCTGTAATGACTAATAACGTTGAACATTTTTCCATGTGCTTCTTGACCATGTATATAGTTTCTTTGGAGAAAAGACCATTCAAATTCTTAGCCAAATTTTAAACTGGATTTTTTCATTGTTGAATTTTAAGAGTTTTTTGTTTTTTTTTTATATATATATTCTGGATAGAAGTTTCTTTTCACATAAGATTTGCAAATATTTTCTCCCCTTCTGTGGGTCATCTTTTCACTTTCTTGATGGTGTCCTGTGAAGCACAAGACTTTTTATTTTCATGAAGTCCTATTTATTTTTTCTTTGGCTGCTTTGTCTTATGGTGTCATATACAAGAGGCCATTGTCTGACCCAAGGTCATGAGGATTATTAAGTTTTCTTCCAGTTTTACAGTTTTAGCTGTTATATTTATGTCTATGATCATTTAGAGTTAACTTTTGTACATTAAGGGTCCAAATTCATTCCTCTGCATGTACAAATCCAGTTGTCCCGGCATTTCATTGACAAGACTCTTCTTCCCCAGTTGAATGGTCATCAAATGACCATACGTGTAAAGGTTCATTTCTGGACTCTCAGTTCTATTCTGTTGGTCTATAAATCTATCCTTATGATAGTACAACACTGTCTTGATTATAGTAGCTTTGTCATCAGTTTTAAAATTGGGGAAGTGCGAGTCTTCTAATTTTGTTCTTCTTATTCAAGATTATTTTGGCTATTCTGGGTCATTTGTCTTTCTCTGAGTTTTAGAATCAGCTTGTGTGCTACTATTACTTAAAAATATTTTTTTATTTCTCTTGCTTTTAGAGGGCAAGACACAGGTTGAACTATATACATTTGCCCACGGCGCAGTGATATGCTTATAAGAGAGACTGCATATTATTATGAAATGAATGACAAAAACACAAAAATCCCAAAGCCTATCAAATTATTCATATCTGAACTATACACAGAAAACAAGTCCCAGACAGACCACAAGAAAAACTCCAACTTAGCACCATTTACATTTTCCAGGCAATTTGAAGCCCTTCCCCATCAACAATGCTTTAAATCCCCAGTATTAAAAATGCACTGAGCTTCCACAATATGCTCTGCATTCCCTCAAGCTTACAAGAAATGTGTAAAATTTAAAGAGCAGAGGTTGCTACTTAAAATTTTAGCCCCTTCCTTAGACATGCACAGAAATCGCAGAGAAATCTAAAATCCAGGTACCCTAGGCAAAATCCTTATAAATATTTTCACACCTATTTAAGAGGCCAGTCCTCAATTCACAATCCAATAAGTTTATAAGGATTTGTCCTTTGCTTAGGCAGAGAAAAACTCACCATCACCTTCCTACTTAGAAGTGTGCCTACTTAGAAGGTATAGGAAGCATTATGCTCATTCAGCATTTTTCTGAATTTGCCCGATAAGAAGAATCCCCTGGAACTTGATTCAAAAGGCCTGGGGTAAGGCCTGAGGATCAGTATGCTTAACAAGAGACCCCAGGTGATTCTCATCAGGCAAGCATGTGAAACAGGGGCTTTCGGTTACCAACCTTATTCACACCTTCCTGTGGTTTGCTCTAAACACTCAACATCTCCTGTTAGATGTCAGAAAACAGATGGAAGCATTTAGCAAACCTCTCATTCTTTCCATGTTTTCTAAAGATAGCACCACCACACCTCATTTTGCCCACATCCCAAATAATGTTCAAATGAAAAGGCTTTATAAAATGATATTAAAGTCATTTCCCCATCCACATGGGAACTAATAAGTAAGGCCTCCCGACACTGCTCAAGATAAGTTCTCTAACTTTGGGGACTGCACACAGTTTACTGTCACCTCTTAGTCTATTATTAGTATTTGCTGTCAATCTTTCCTTATGGGGGTGGGGCAGGCATTAAAGAACTATTTTTAAAGATTTAACTCTACCTATAATTAAAAACAATGAGCCCATGACAGAAAACAGAAGAGCAAACAACAACAAAAAACAACCCATACTCCAACAGGAGATTTACTCCCATTTTCGTATTTAAACAAAATATTTAAATATTTAACTTCCTTTTAAATCACCTCCTCTGAATACTGAGAGGGGGAAAGTGCTAATTTTACAAACACACATAGGCCTCTCCACCTAACTTTCGGGCTAGTAAGAGCAATTCCTTAGAGGGGCCAAACCTTGCCTGCTTCCCTGCACATTTTATTTTTTAAGTTTATATTGTTTTTTTCCTCTCAACACAGAAAAGAATAAGGAAAAAATTTAAATGGCCCATATGGTAATGGATCTGTGGATGCCTAGGACTGAGGGTGGGGATATTAACCAAGTAAAGGCACAAAGCAAATTCTGGGGGTGATTGGGAATGTTCTGTATCTCACTTGGAGTGGTAGTGGTTATATACGAGTGGAGTGTATGCACTCAAAATTCATTAAAATGCACACTTAAATGAGCATACATAAATTATACCTCAAGGGGCGCCTAGGTGGCTCAGTTGGTTGGGCGTCCGACTTCGGCTCAGGTCATGATCTCACAACTCATGAGTTTTAGCCCCGAGTTGGGCTCTGTGCTGACAGCTCAGAGCCTGGAGCCTGCTTAGGATTATGTATGTATGTATGTATGTATGTATGTATGTATGTATGTGTCTCTCTCTCTGCCCCTCCCCCACTCACACAGTCTCTGTCTCTCTCAAAAATAATAAACATTAAAAAAATAAATTATACCTCAAAAGGGTAAATAAAAAAAAAAAAAACTGTTTATAATCTTAACATTCTCAGAACAGTTCAGAAAGGCACAAAGGAAAATTATAAGTCCGTATTGCCCCCCAGTCTCCCATGCTCAAAATAATCTCCAGCTTCAGTTTTCTGCATTGCCTTCTAGGAAAAAAAAAAAAAATCAGAGGTATCACTGCTACCCCCTGAATCCTTAAAGGCCCACCTGGGAATGACAGAACCTAGAAGAAACACAATCCACTGTGGTTTCTTGGCTCCCTTAGTTCTCATGGCCCACAGGCCCCAACAAGGGTGAAAGCAGCCTGAGGTGAAATCCCCCAGGTCAAAAGCTAGGTGGTGTTTGCATTTGGCTTACAGGGCCTAGTGAGCAGGACAGGCTCCCTTATCAGCAGGAGTAAAAACCCGGCAGGAGATATGCAAAAGTCTCAGAGCAGGGCCTTTAAACTCTCTTTGGCCTCCCTCCTGAGCAGTCCCAGCAGCACAGTGGGTGATCGCAGCCCAAATCATTAGGCACACCTGTGCATGCCTAATTAGCTCCATAGGCGCACAGGCAGAACACATGCTTAGGCTGGAGGTGTGTGCTAGGGACAAGGTGTCAAGGGTCCTTCTGGAAACCGAACTCATGTTGATGGGAGCGCAAAACTCAAAGGCATGTTCAAAGAGCAGGATTTGGTCTGTGTTAACTTGACGAGAATTGTGTTTTGTCCCATAGGATGACACCGAGAAGCCATTTATTTTTAATAGACTGAAGCTGTGGTTCTCAAATGCCTAACGTCTCTGGAGACTGTCACTCAGTGGATCTGGAAAAGGGCCGGGAAATGTAATTCTGAAATGGCTCCCAAGGTGACTCTGAGGCACAGCTGGACATGGGAACCCCTGGATTAGGCGTCTTCCACATAAAGGCCAGCTAATATATATACAGTGTGTGTATGTATGCATGTGTGTGTGTATATATATATATATATATATGTATATACACGTATATATATACACATATACATATATGTAGTGTGTATATATATATATACATACATATATTAACGTATATATATATATATTAACATATATATATATATATATATATATATATATATATATACATATATGTATGTATATATATATGGCTAGTCTATACCCAGACCCACTTAGATCTCCTCCAGTCCATTCTCCAGGCAGCAGCCAAATCTTACCATGGTATATCCAGCTCATGACTTTCCACTGCTTTTGGGGTGAGGGTCCAGGCCTTTCAACTGGCCCAGCGGATCCTGACTGCTTCCCCTCAACCTTATTTACTGTGCTTTCCTAGCTCTGTTACTGGCACGCCTGCGGCCCTGCAGGGCCTCGAACTCACCAAGCATCTTTCTCACCCATCTTCTCTGCCTCTCCTGTCCCTCCCCTACAGTGCTTAACCCCTCTCCTTTCTCTCTTCCATGAAAACAGCTGCTCCCTCTCCTTGCAAGCTGTGCGGGAAGGCATGTCCTGGAATAACATGGAAAACAGGAAGAGAGGGAATACCATCCCTGTGCCCTGTGCTCTTGGGTGTTTTTGCACACTTATCTCAATGTACCCTCACAACTTTCTTGGGGAAGTAGCATCACTTGCCCAAGGTTCCACGACCACTAAATGGCAAGCCAGGATTCAGAGTTCTGTTTCTTCTGGCTCCAAAGCTTGGGGAAGACAGCTGCAGAGCATGGGGGAGGTAAAAAAAAAAAAAAAAAAAAAAAGGAAGAAGGAAAAAGAAGGCCATAGGAATTAAACAAACAAACAAACACACAGCCCTACAAAACCCAAAAACACAATACCTAGATAGGGGCTATCAGGGCCTGGGTAAATGAAATTATCTTCAGTCATTTATGCCCAGTTGGCTACAAAGTCAGTAGATCAGGAGAAGAAAGGGGCCCCTTCCATTCTGGGCTACCATGGCAGTGTGTATGCCAAAACTGACTGAAATCAGCCTGAGCTCCAAGCCCACCTTGCCTCGATGGGGAGCAGGGACCCAACGCCCACAGACATATAGCCACTCTGAGGAGGCGCAGCACAGCCACAACGGAACCTGCTGCCTTGACTTCACACCAGCTTCCGGCAAGCCTGGCAGTACTTCTAGAGCTTGGAGTTTGAATAAATAAAAATGAACTCCAAACTCCAAGAGCTCACTCTTGGATGCTGAAAAGAGTCTTAATCAAAATAAATGTCAAAATGGGGAGTTGAGCAATTGCAAAACCCCAGGCACAGCACAGTCATCTTCATTTCAGACAATGGCGTCGGCGACTCCCAAAGATCCACCTCTCCTTATCAAACTGGAGTCACCAAGGGACAGAAGAACTGAGCTGGAAACGAGCCACCATCATTCTTAGAAAAATCCTGCAGAATGGAGCTGGCCAGTCTTTGCAACCCTTCCCAACACACTCATTGCTTCCAGAGTTTTATGAAGATTCTTTGTAATTTCCTTTTTAGCAGAGCACAGAAGCTCCCATTTTACCATTTTAATTAAAAGCGAAAGAGAAAGATAAAACCAATATTTACAAGTGTCCCTGATGTGCCCGGAACTGTGCTTGATAAATGTGATATAATCTGTACGTTAATTCCAGGAGTATATTATATAATTATTCCCATTTTTTTTTAAACATTGAAGTAACAATCATGTTTTTAAGTTTATTTATTTATTTTGAGTGAGAGAGAGAGAGAGAGAGACTGAGAGAGCAAGGGAAGGGCAGAGAGAGAGGGGAGAGAGAATCCCAAGCATGTTCTACACTGTCAGCATAGAGCCCAACACGGGGCTCAAACTCATGAACTGTGAGATCATGACCTGAGCTGAAATCAGGAGTGGGACGCTCAACCAACTGAGCCACCCAGGTGCCCCATGATTATTCCCATTTTACTGGTATAAAATATGAAATTCAGAGAGGATTGGTAACCTGTCCAAGGCCACATAGTAACAAGTGATGAGAGCTGCCTCAAATCCTTTTGTAATAGGAGCTAAAGAATGGATGGATGAAAATGAAATTAAGACGCAAACGCAGGATTCTAATCGAATCTATATGATCACAAAGCCTTTGGGCTGCCTCCCACGTGGGACCTCTCAAACAGGACGGCTTCATCAGGTGAGCAAAACTCATAGGGCACAAATAACATCCTTGAACTGGTAAACTTATGCCCCAGTCCTCTGGGACAAGAGATGCTAAGGCACATCTGAGCTCTGGCACCAGGTGTACTTCATCCCCTCCGTCATGCACCAAGTAAGGCCAATCCCCGTCTCTTCTTCTAGGGCCCCACGCAGAAAGCACGGATATTGTTAGACCTTGTACCAGATCCCTCTTTCTATTCAGGGGCCTCCAGCTGGAACCAGGTCCTACCACATCCAAATAGTGTAGGGTATATCCACAACCTTAGAGGACTCCAAAAGCAAAAGGGGATAAACACTGGGTGACCTTGTGCCAGTTACTGAACTTCTGTGAACATCATGGTACCTGGCACAGTGTTTGGAAATCATCTGCTGATGGGAGAGCTGAATGGAAGGGGGTCTGGGAGGATGGATAGGTCACAAACCACAACATCTGATATAGAGAAACACCAGACATTTAGACTGTCCCTTTTTCCTGCCATTCCCATTATCATCAATCGGACGGGTATAGAAACAGCAAACAGCGGGGGAAGGAGACTCCCTTTCTTGGGCTACCTCTCAGGAAATGGGCTTTTATTGCTTATCTTCTTAATCTCTTTCTTCAGCAGTCAGTCCATCCATATCCCCAGAGGCACACTGCAATAAGCATTTCCGAGCAAAGGGAGCTTATTAAAAGCTAAAGGCCTGAGGATTTGTGGGGGCACAGGCCAAATAACTAGCGACCCCAGCTCTCTATCACACTTGTCTCCGAGATTTCCCAGGCCAGGTCTCTCCCAGGGTCCTGCCCTAGTTTGGGCTTTGTTCTGCTTTTCTGAAAGTAATTAAAAGAAAGAATTCAAGAGCCCAAGAGAACCATGGGGTTGGCAAGTCCAAACCCCTAGGAAGGGCATACATATTCACGGTCTTTATTCATCAGTACTTGAGAGCCAAGAGTACATTCACCCAAAGACAAAAAATGTGAACTGCCTGGTCCACAAGTGGGATAGGAGCTGACTGCTATATTAATGACTGTGGTGTTTGGACGACTACTGGACTGCCACCTTGTTTTTCATTTTCTGACAGAGGTCCAGTCAAATGATCAGCAGCTCCACAGGCTGCCAATTTCCGTCACTTCCCGGAGATATCAGGAATGGCCTATACCTTTTTTTAACTTTTTAATAACTCAGCTACCACCCAGGAGCCAGGAAAAGACAACTTTTTTTTGTTTGTTTGTTTTTAAGATCCCACTTGATGGGAAGCAAAAGGAATAATACTATGCTAAGATCTGCAATGAAAAAGTTTTCTTTACAAAAGAAGCCAGGCTCCAAAGAGGACACTATACTATATTATTTCTTTTACAGAAAGTCCAAAATTAGACAAAGGTGTCCCATGGCGTTAAGAGTCAAGAGATGCTTGCCTGTGTGTAAGAAGGATGCAATAATAATTGGAAGAAGCACAAAGGGGGCTTTGGGGATGCTTGATAACATTTTATTTTGATCTTTGTGCTGGGTACATAAATGGTGCTTACTTTGTGATAATCCAAGCTGTATACTTAATGATTTGTATGAGTTGATGCATTTTACACATCAATAAAATGATGATTTAAATTGCCAAAATCATTGTCTTTACAGACAGAAAGAGGGCTACACTTATTGCTGGCTGCTTGCAGAATCCCGTCCATGTACACTGGGCCAGACACTTTTAAAAAAGAATAAACCCGTAAGCCTATTTTCTTACCTTCAAATGGTTTTCTCATGGTTTTCAAAATCAATCAGAGGTTTTTTTTTTTTCCCCCCCCGGGGCTGACTACCACTCAATGTCAGAGCCTAATCAAGTCTTTTCCTGCACTTGGCCAATCTCTGGCTGGGCCAAATTCTGCCTGTGGTCCCACGGGCAGATCAACTAAGTAATCCTCATGCCTCCCCAGTCTGACAAGGAGAGCAGAGACACAGAGCCCACAGGCTAAGTTAAGCAACTTTCTCCAGATTACACAATGAGCTGCTGGTGGGGGGCCCTTGTGATTCCTGGCCAAGGGCTATCACTTTTCTACTACAGCTCCTTCCACAGGGGCCAATTAGCACACACTCTCCTTTGGGGAACAAAAAAAGGAGCCCAGGGAACTCACGGGTTGTTCTTTGTATGCAAAGCACACAAAAGGGGTTTACTAAATTCCTATCCAAGAGGAAATCTGAAGAGCCAGGAAAAGGAGGAGGGAAGTGCTGAGTCTGCAGCAGGGCATTGCAACACAGCCCAGTGTTTTTGTGGAAACGATGTTCTCCTAATCAAAACACAGTTGCATAAATGGACTTACTCCACTTAAAAAAAAAAGAAGAAGAAATTTAAAGCCTATAAATAGGAACCACACAACCCTGATTAATTTTAAAGTTCTTTCTCCACTGTCTTTTTTAGATAGTAGCTAAAAATAAAGGCTTGAAACTTGAAATAATGTAAGCAACTAATCACCCACAAGCACTGGGCTTTTTCCATATATGGCTGGGTTATTCTTCAGCCTTTGAAAAGACTAAATGAAGAGATGGCCAACAACCAAAATAATCCTTCAGACATTTGAAAACGAGGAGAAAGAACTAGAAGAGTCGGTGAATGACAAACAATTGTGAGGCTCAATGGGGGTAAATGACACTGAGAGGGATTAGTTGCCATAGTACTTTAAAAACATGGGCACATGCATTTTGACGCTGGACCCCTTCAATAAAGGGACTGTTTTGCCCTCTGGCCTCAGCACTGAGAAAACTACAACCACCGTGATTTAACATAAAGGACTTAAAGAAGGAAAGAAGTGCAGGGGCATGACTGAAAATTTAATTAAGGCCCTTCTCAGTACGAGATCTACAAAGGAGATGAGGGCACATCTCAAGGTCAGAAGAAAGGGACTGGAGACGTGTGAAGAGGGGAAGTGGGTGGGGATTCGAAGGAGATTCGAGAGCATAAATACAGGGGTCGGCTCTGGAGGGCGGCTTCCTTCTGATGGAGGGTTACTACAGCGTCTTTTGGGTCCTACCCGAAATGTCTCTCTAGAAAGATTAACACATTCATGTCAAATAAATGGCACCTTGTGTGAGGCAGACTGGAAAAGCTGCATTTGCACTGCTTTATGGTTTACAAAGCCTCATAACAGACATAATCCTGGACACGAGGTAAAGCACTTGCTTTTACTGATATGGAAACTGAAGCTTGGGGAGGGTCAGTGACCTAACACAAGGTGTCTGATGGATGTCTTAGTGCAGGAGGGCTGGAGGAGTGACCTGAAGGGAACGCTCCCATTGGGCAGGCCAGGGAAGTTTCACTCACAAAACTTCACGAAGGACACCAGTAGGAATGCAAGTTTAGGTGTGGGTTTTGGCTCATCCACTGCCTGTGTCTGTGGCTTTGGGCAAATAATGTCCTCTCTTCTGATTCGAATCCTCAAATGGAAAATGACAGGGCTGTCCTAGAGGACAGGAGGCAGGTGGTGGGGAGGCAGGTGGAGACAAATGTGGGCTCAGTGGGCTGCTCTCACCCTCAGCTCTGAGCCTGTCCTCACACCCCAAGACAGGACTGTGGGGTGCCATCACCTCTTCACAGGGGTCAGCCTTCCTCTTACACACTGAAATACACGTATGGTGCCTAGAGAAATGACTTCCAAAAAGTGAGATTGGAATACGTCTTCATTCCTCCAAAAAACATAGTAACAAAACTACTGGCGAGGCAACGTGAATTTGAGTTTTCGTTCCACTACTTTTTTTCTCTTTCCCTCTCTATGCGATGGATCTTCTTTCATGATACTTCAGATTCTTTTTCTGAAAAGAAACCCGATTTTTTGACACCTCTAATGGTTTTCCCATGCATACCCAGAAGGCTTTTTATGTAGCTAGGGAGTCAATAATATTAACAAACGACAGCAACAAAAATAGCAAGCAACCTTCACTGAGGGCCTGTGACATGCCAGCGCCACTGTTGAGCCCTCTGCAGACCATCTCTGGTCTCTGCAACTACCACGTGAGGTCAGTATGACTGTCTCCATTTTATACATGGGAAAACTGGGGCTCAGACAAGTTTAGGGATTTGGCCAAGGAAGGCCGTCTTAATAACTGTAGGGCTGGGATTTAAACTGCCGTCTGGCCAGTTCCGAAGTCTGTTCTTGCTTCTCCATTATGAGACCTTTGGTCAACATGCTAAATGCATCAAAGGCTGGATGCTGCTGCTTGTTCATGAATTCTCCTCACGGCCATCCTACAGAATGGGATACCTTGTAGGTGGTCTTAAAGTGAACCCACTGAAACTCAAGGGCAGCTAGAGGATAAGAAGTGTGGAAAAGTGGTGGGCTGAGCTGATGGTGTGGTCAAGTGACCCCAAATGCATTCCCTCTGAGTGCTGGGACCGGGTCCAGAATTATGCCTTCATTTCCAGATCACTAACCTGGTGAGGCACAAGGCCGAGAGAGGTTGGCGGTTCATTCATGCGGTCATCACTGCTGCTGGCAATGGCGTAGCCCCTGAGAAAAGAAAAACAATTGGAGCCACTCATTTAACGAAAGTTTATGTTTGACACCTGTGAGGACAATTTGGCCAGGGGGAGAGCTAATGAAAACCTAATTTCTGCTGGAGGGAAGGAGGAAGAAGAGGGGAGAAGAAGAAAAAAAAGGCAGCATGAATTTTTGGAGTCATAAAGGCCAGAGCTTGTGACCCCAGACAAGCTGCTTAACTTCTCTGTGCTCTGGGTCCATTAACTGCATTAACTATAAAATAGGAACAAGACAGTTATGAGGACTAAATCAGGAATAAGTTGGAAAAACTGCCAAGTGCGATGCTTGGCATATGATAAGTCAATTAAGGTCAACTCCCTGACTCTGAGAGAGAGTCTTGTCAAAAACCGTGGCACCTTTCTGTACTGAAATTTTGAAATGGAAAACTTTCCCACCTTAATTAACTGAGGTGATATGAATGCTACTGTGAGGCAGAACAGTGAGGGATTATTTGGGAAGGAGAATGAATGCACTCCTTCCCGAACAACAGTGAGATGTTTCCTTACGATACAGAAGACACGCGACATAGGACCTGGTTTTGTCCTACAACCAGGGTGAACTCCGGAGAGAGAGAGGTCGCATCAAGGAATCGTGGAATCATCACTCCAAGATTTGGTCCCAGATATGCCCCGTCAGGAGGCCGCACGACACTGAGAAGGCAGGGGTAGCCCAGGGGGATGACGCAGATGAGAGGAAGTAAAAAAAAGCTGTTTATTTTCGCTTAACTCTGTTGCACCCAGACTAGCTACGTATGCCGCCAACACTGTACAGAGGTCGTCTTTTTGATTTTGCATAGAAGAAAAAAAAAAACACCCTTGAGTCATGAAATCAATAGAATATTCAAGTTAATTTCTGAGAATTGGAAAAACAAATCTTTTGAAAATTCAATTCTCTCCTGCCTGTGTTACAAACAGTATAGCAGGGTGATTAAAAACAGAGTTTGGAGCCAAACTGGCTGAGTGAAAGGCCCGTTTTACCACTTACCAGCTATGTAAGTTTCAACAATTTAGCCTCCCTGTGCCTCAATTTTCCCATCAAAAACAGGTCAGATAATAGTTCTTTCCTAATAGGTTTGCTATAAGGATTAAATGAGTTACTCCTGCAAAGTGATTGGAACAGTGCCTAGAACAAAGCAAGCACTATATGAGTACCTGACAAATAAAAACAAATTACAGTGTATTTGTCAGATAGGCAGGTGTAAACGTCCTTTTGGCTTCAGTCAGCCTTCATTAGCCTACACATGGCAGCAGAGCCTTAGACAGTTATGGAGAGAATCTTCAAGTGTTTAATCATTTATTTTCTTTTTTGTTTCCTTTCCTTTTCTTTCCCCCATCTCTTTCTAGTCTTTTCCCTCCTTCCTTCTTTCTTTCTTAAAATTACTGATTTGGGGCACCTGGGTGGCTCAGTCGGTTAAGGGTCTGACTTCGGCTCAGGTCATGATCTCATGGTTTATGGTTCAAGCCCCATGTCAGACTCTGTGCTGACACAGAGCCTGGAACCCACTTCAGATTCTGTGTCCCCCCCCCCCCCAACCTTCCCCCACTTGTGCTCTGTCTCTGTCTCTCTCTCTCTCAAAAATAAATAAACCTTAAAACAGTTACTGATTCTATTTTTTTAATTAATTTTGTCTCACTTCTATTTATTACAAGATGAATCTACTGTTTGTAGGTCATAAAGCAAGGTCTTCTTGCCTGGAGCAGATCACAATTGTGCCAAGTTTTGTATCTTTAATATAACATATATACAGTATGGTAAACATATAGACTACTAAAAAGCCAAGGTCAAGTTGAAGCAAAACACACCAGCCTGCTCATTTCTCTATGCTCACATGCAAGCTTACTACACTATGAGTGTTTAATAAATTAAAAAAATATATTTTTAAAAAATGGTATGGCATTGGTAGACCAGGTTGTCACAATAGCAGAATAGCAGAGCCAAGATCTGTGAGAGGAGAGAAGCCCATGAGGTAAACAAGGCATTTGCAAAAGGGAGCTTTCTGCCATAGTGATTGCCAACCTCCAAAAGCAGTGGCTATAGGATCAGAGGCTGAAGAGTTATATGGACAGACAAATGGACTGGAAGGAAAAACTAGAGTTTGGGGTCTGACAATAAGGAGAAATTATGGAAAATATGCCAGGCTTTGGGCTGGGAACAAGGTGGGCTACATCCTAGGGAATGAATTAGAAATAGAGAAGCCCTAATTCTAGTTCTAGTACTGCTAATCCACTTTGCCTAGCAGTTTGCCAGAAGGAAATGTAAATTACCTCATCTCTGTAATTTTTCATAAAAAATGTCCAGTAGTCATTCAAAAATAACCAAGCAAAACAACAACAACAACAACAACAACAACAAGCAGATTCGAGAAACTGAGGTAAATTAAAAACTAACTGGATATGAGGTAATATGAAAGCATCACTTTTAATTTGTCTTTATATGTAAAATAGTAGGGACACTTTATCATAAGGTATTATAAAAAGATAAATGCTATGTCTTGGATTTGCTTTAAAATAAGCCAGTGGCGGGCGCCTGGGTGGCTCAGTTGGTTGAGCGGCCGACTTCGGCTCAGGTCATGATCTCACGGTCCGTGAGTTCGAGCCCTGCATCGGGCTCTGTGCTGACAGCTCGGAGCCTGGAGCCTGTTTCAGATTCTGTGTCTCCCTCTCTCTGAGCCTCCCCCGTTCATGCTCTGTCTCTCTCTGTCTCAAAAATAAATAAACATTAAAAAAATAATAATAAAAAAAATAAAATAAGCCAGTGGGAAGAGAAAAAATGTGGATAGCTGTATAGATAAATAATGCCTGGCCATATGTCGGTAACTGTTGAGGCTGGATGGTATGTATATATAATGGCATTTATTATTTTCTGTATGTTTTTTCTTTCATGTATGTTTGAGTTTTCCATAATACAAAGGTTTTGTTTAAAAACAAAAACAAAAAAAAAAAAAAAAAAGAAAAGAAAAAAATACCAGGTATTGGAGGAGATAATAGATAACCAAAAGCCAAAAAACAAATAAACAACCCAAAAACCAATAGACAAGAGGAACAGACTTACAGGAGATCCAGATAATGGGGGTATCTGATTAAGGACTTAAAAACACAATTAAGTGTTTTCAAGTAATGAAAAAGATCAAAGTCACAATTTCAGTAGAGATCAGGAAATGTATAAAATAAGATCAAATGGAAATTTTAGAACTGACACATAAAATAATTAAAACTCAGGGTTGCCTGGGTGGCTCAGTCAGCTGAGCTTCTGACTTCAGTTCAGGTCATGATTTCACAGCTCGTTGAGTTCGAGCCCTGCGTCAGGCTCCATGCTGAAGCTCAGAGCCTGCAGCCTGCTTTGAATTCTGTGTCTCCCTCTCTCTCTGCCCCCCAGACCCCCATTCATGCTCTGTCTCTCTCAAAAATAAATAAACAATAAAAAAAAAAAACAACTCAGTGGATGGCTTGACACATCTTAGATACAGAAGAAATAGGAATTAGCAAACTGGAAGCCAAAAGCAAATGGGCAGACTAAAGCAAGGAAAGACAAAGTACTGGAAAATACAGAAAAGAGCATAGGTTAATTCTGATACGTAATCAAAGACTCAAAAGGAAAGAAGACAGAAAGGGGCAGAAGTCATATTTTAAAGAGATAATGGCTGAGAATTTTACACAACAGATGAAAAGCATCAAGCCATGGATTCAAGAAGCACTAGAAAACACAACCAGAATAAATACAGAAGTAGGTATATGATAGTCCAACTTCTGAAAACCAGAGACAATAAGAAAACCTTAAAAGCAACTCAGGGCAGGGAAGAGGGAGAGAAACAAACTGTATCAAAGGAGCAGCAGTGAGATAAACACCAAACTGCTCAACAACAATAAAAGCAGCCAGAAACACTAGTTTTTTACTCTAAATGTGCTGAAAGAAAATTACCACCAATCTAGAATTCTACACTCAGCACAAATATCTTCTAAGAATGAAGATAAAGACATTCTCAGACTGACAAAAAATTGAAATATCTTGTTCATAGCATTCCTGAAGTTAATAATAAAAGGCATTCTTCTGGCAGAAGAGTAATAGCCTCGGCTGGAAGCTCGAAGATGCAAAAGGAAATGAAAAGTAACAAAAAAGGAAAATGTTAGCCAAACATAATGAATACCAACTATATAATAATCTCTCCTGGGGTTTAAAATATATGCATAATTTAAAAAAATTAGTGTGCAGACACTGCTGTTTGCCTATCCAATACCCTTCTCCATGTCTATCTTACCACAACTTTTTTTGGAGAGGTAATATGCCCAAGCAAAACAATCATATTTGTCAGTCTTCCCTGCAGCAAAGGGTGGCCATGTGATACAGGGGTTAGAATCAATGGGTGAGTCTTCCAGGAAAGCTCTTTAAAAGAGGGGAACCTCAGCTAAGCTGACATGTGTTCTTAACTTTAACACAGAAGCAACATTGGAGGTGAAGCAATCATCTGTTGACCACAAGGTGACAAGCATAAGGAAGAAAGCTAAGAGTGGCTGAGTGAATGATAAGAAGGAACTTGAGTCCCTGATAGCATAACAAAGCCTGTGGAGCAACTACGGACTGCCTGCCTCTAGGCTTCTTGCTGCGTAAGCAAAATAAAGTCCCATTTGGCCGTATCACTGAAGATGTCACATACAGCTCAGTGCAATTTCTATCACATGGGATTCATGCATTGTCTTACAAAATGTTCACAGTTAAGATTAAAACCTACTAACAGAATAAAAGCATGAAGGTCCCAAAGGCCCCCACCAAAATGTTTGTTTTTCCTTATCATCAGTTACCAAATAATTCCAGGAGAGGTCAATTCCAGAAGGATGCAGAGATGTAGCCCCAAAGATCACATGACAAGTTCCCCCCAGGCCAATGAATCAGACCAGGCTTTTCAGTCTTGTGTTTTTGAGGACAGAAAGAACAACACAATGCTCAGAAGAGTCAGGCCAAGAAAAGGCCAAGGGAGACACGAAAGCTTTCTTTGTTTAAATAACCATGTCTAAACAGTAAACTCACCCGTCTGGATGCTGCAAAACAGAAACCATCAATTCCACTGCCAAGGCTCCTGCAATCATGGCCAGTCCTGGGCGACTCACAGTGCACTGCTGGTCCAAGGTCCGGTCTCTTGTTGACTACAGAGAAAGAATCATTGATGTGTGCTCAAAGTTCTAGTCCACTCAACTGTCGCTGTTTCAAGCATGAAACTCGTCCATGATAAAGCGATACAACATAACCAGATACTCACTCACTGTGGGCAAAGAACATTCAGCCTCAAATAACATCATCTCTTGTAAGTACCAAGAAAAACAAAACACATAACTTAGGTAACTAAATGAGGTAATATGCTAAAAAGGAGTAATAGTTATGAACAAATTGAAGACTAGGGGCCTAACTGCCTCATACATGGAGTTGCACCATATGCTCTTTTAACTGATTCAAATTCAATCCTCTGTGCTTGATAGCTGAGGAACAGAGACATGGAGAGGAATAATCATTTGAATAGCACAAATGATTCTGCCCTGCCACTCTAACTGAGCCAATGCCTCAGAGTGCCTGTGAGGCAGGACAATAAATAACGTGCCTTTCCTCCAGTCCTCAGTTCCTATGTGCCTCTCACAGTGTGGGCATTGTGTCCCCCTGAATGTGACCCCTGGGCTGAAATACAAGTAGTTTTGCTATGACAGGGCTTCAAACACAAATCGTCTTTAGTTGCAACTAAAGAAATTCTGATCTTCCACCTTTAGGCAAATTAAGAGGTTGTTAGGGATAATTTTGAGTCTGAAATTTTCACCTTATGAACAGATACAACTTTACTCGACCCATAATCCTACTTGTTGATAATGAGGAAATAATGGGACCAGCTGTATAATACCACTGATGAAGATCATAAAGTCAGCCTTCTTCACATGGAGAATATTAATCTTTTTTTCTTTATACTGGGAGGCCATAAAAACCAGTCATACAAAAGAGGTAGGAGTTATTCAGGAACAAGTTTTAAAAGAAGGGGAAAATGAAAAGGAGGGTAGAGAGACACCTATGCTTTGCTTCACTGTGCATGATGATCTGTTGTGGTAAGAGACCATTCCTACAGACTGTGCCTTGTGTGGAGGCACTAACACTATAGGCAGAATCTTACATGTGAACAGTGTACTGCTTACTGTTCAGAGCACTTTCACTTTTGACCCACCTTGCACTATGAGTAGTCAGGGAAAGCATTCTTCCCTCCCTTACTGGGGTTGGCAGATAAAACACAAGATGCCCAGACAAATTTGAACTTCAGATAGACAAGAAATATTTTTTTAGTATGAGCAGGTCTTGAATATTGCATGGGACAAATTTATACTAAAATATTGTTTACCTGAGATTCCAAGTTAACTGGAAAGCCCATATATTTTCACTTGCTAAATCTAACAACCTTATAAGGGGCCCAGCCCGATTCTGCAGAAGCAAAGAAAGCGTAAGAGCCTTATTTGGAATCACCCCATGAGGCAGTGTCCTAGTCTTCAGACCCCTTACTTAATGCTCTCTTCAAAGGAGACAGTGCTTCCAGGGACCAGTCTATCCTGCAGTTTCCCTGCTGGGCTTTCTACAAAAGTGGTTGGTCACTACGTTTATATTAGTGAACAAGGAACAGCTGTGCACAGTTGACGACGCCAATCAAGGGTTATGGTGGGATAATGTCACCCCCCCAAATTGGAGAATTCTTCTCTTTGTTAAAAGCCAATATTTAAATAGTCATAAAAGACAGTCGGGCCTCTTTGCCCCAGTGGACAAGACAGTTGTAGGAAATATTTGGAAGCACAGAGAAATCCACTTACATCTCCTGGGGCCACCACATCATTGCAGAAATAGCAGCCAAGTTTGTAGCCGGGTATGTTGGCAAAAAGCGATGAGCCCAGGAGGTCAGCAGGTGCCACAAGGTGGCCAGGACACAAGTCCCCAGCTCCTTGCTGCTTAGGTTTCTTCAAGCCATGTCTCATGACAACAAATGTGTCAAACCCCAAGGCAGCATTGATGACAAGCTGTGGATTTCAAGGAATAAAAGTCTAGAGTTAAGAGACACTTATATTTTAAGCCGTGGCTAATTTCATACTTGGTCAACTTTCAGAATTTATTTTATAAGTAATTGCGTATGAGTATAATTAGAGTCTTGGAAGCCAATACTAGTAAAAGCTACCCAATACTGAGGATTTATTAAGTGCACACACACACACACACACACAAACCCTTGACCAGTAATTAACAATAATTATCTCATTTGGTTTCATTTAAAACTCCCAGCACACATTTCCAATTACAGATGAGGATCCTGAAAGTCAGACAGAGCAGTCAGCTCACTAACAAGCCCAAGGTCACTTAGCTGGTAAGAGGTAAATGCATCAAACCAAGTCTAGAGAGTTCTCAACCTCATTCTTTCCACCATATGCTATCATCTGACACGCCTACATAGATTTTCTTTTTTTATAACAGCTTCACTGAGATATGATTCACACACTATGCAGATTTTTAAGGACGACTGTTTTCTCATTTGTAATAGAAGAACTTCACACAGATTTTTAAGGACGGTTGTTTTCTCATTTGTACTTACTTATAACTTATTCTGTGGAATTTCTGGTTATAAAGAAAGTTGGAAAATAAAGAAAAACTGTAACAGAAAAAAAAATCACAATCTCATGGCTCAAACACTTATTACTAATAATTTGGGGTATTTCTTCCCATTGTTTTCTCCCGATCTCTCTTTCCCTCCCTTCCTTTCTCCCTTCTTGCCTCCCCTCCCGACCTCCTCGCCCAAACAGATACAAATGTTTATGTGTTTATATAAACAATTTATATTAAATATATACAATATCATATCTTGCTTATTTAACATAATGTGGTATGTTCCATGTTATTAAAGTTTTTGAAAACACGTTGTGCATGGCTGCGTATTATTCCATCACATTTATGTACTAGGATTTATTTAACCATTCACTACTGTTGGCCCTTGAATGTGTCACTGACCAAAGAGTAAATAAGAGCGTCTTTGTCCTCTTGGAGCTTATGTTTAAAAAAAGATTTTTTTTAAATGTTTATTTGTTTTTGAGAGAGAGAGAGAGAGACAAAGCATGAGCAGGGGAGGGGCAGAGAGAGAGAAGGAGACACAGAATCTGAAGCAGGCTCCAGGCTCTGAGCTGACGAAGGGCTCAAACTCTTGAGCCAGGAGATCATCATGACCTGAGCCAAAGTTGAATGCCCAATCAAGTGAGCCACCCAGGTGCCCCTTGGAGCTTATGTTTTAATGTAAGTAGAATATCCCTTTGAGATACAGTGTCTCAAAAGGTTCCTATGAAAATTAAATAGTAAAGAATAACTATTATACTGGACGGTGGTGCGTGAGGCAAAGACAGCACGTACCAGCGGAAGCCCTTTGGCACCATGTCACTGGGTCACACACAGCACATCTCTCTTCTGGAAGGAAGGCAGACAGAGGACACCTCTCCGTCCAGGGTGATGGTACATTAAGTCACAACCAGAAACAAGAGCCCAGGATCCACACACTCTACCTTTCTTTTGCTCGCAGCAATGACGGCAGGGAGCCAGCGGCTCTCTCTGGTGTCCATCAACAGGAACACGACATCATGGCTTTCGATGAGCTGCTCCAGGTGCTCCACGTCTTTGCGGGCCTGCTCCAAGGTGACGCTGGAGAAGTTCACTGGGTGTCCAGGCATGGGGATGCTCATGTTGAACCCTCTGGCATTCTAGGGAAAAACCCAGATACACGGATGTCTGAAGCAAACACAGGTGGTATCTTAGAACCTGTGTCTCCCCATAGCTATGAACATGTAAGTGTGGTCAGTTGCAACCAGAAATTTCTCTGTGCACGATCATGCTGCTTGTTCCTTTTGCTACCCGTGCCCTGACCTTCTTCACCTCTACATCCTAGACTATCTTATCCTGTCATCCCCAGGTCCCTGAGCCTGGATATATATAGCAGCAAGTAGAGACATACGGATCCTAGTTCCAAAGGAGGGAGGCATGTCCATCTGAGCCAAGGAGGACACTGAAGAAAATGGTGCCTTTGACTTTTTCCTATAATCTGAGGCCAAGAACCTCTATCAAAATGCCCTGTGTCTGCCCAAGTCCCCTCTGTCTAGCTGAGTTGCTTCTCCCTACTTCTTCCCAAATTGCCCCCCACCCCGCTGATTTTCTTAGTGCATAACATCTCCAAATAGGATATTATAACAGAAAACATTTGATTTAATAAATTTATGTAAGATTAGTATGACTGACTGTCTTAATCTTCTTAGGGGTATATGCATTTTTAAAAAAACCTCTCTAAACCAAAAACTGTACTTGCTAACTTACAATCAGAAAATCTACTTAGGAGTGTGCAGATATTTGTTTGAGAGGGAAAGGGACAGGGGCTGAGCTGTAGCAGAGTGTGGTACTGAAGTGAAGCTTCATTCCTTGTCCAAAGAAGTTACCTGGTGGCCTGGGTTCTCCTCAGGGGCTTTAGAACAGCTCTGTAATGTACTATTTGTCCCCTGCTGGCCCCACAGTGTCTTGGCAGATTAACAGTGAGACACATATGGGTGTCAGTGAAGTCAGGGACATTAACTGTCCACAGAAAAGAAAGTGTTGTAGAGTCACAAACTACATACACCCTTAATCCCCTGCATAGTGCTGGCCACAAGGAGGAGTGTGAAAACATCAACTTTCTCGTTCATTTGCCAAAACCTGTCACCTACTAGAAAAACAGCTCAGGGGGCAGAATAAGTAGGTCCTTTTACAAAGGAAAATTCTATTTTGTGGATTGTAGCTATTTTCTCCTTATCTTAAACTTTGAACCTAATCTCTGGAATTCAAGAAAGTGACAGTGGTAGTAAAGGCAACGATATTTAAAAGAATGAAAAAAAAAAATGTTGCAAGCAAAGCAGGAAAAGACACCAAGCAGAAAGGACTTCAGAAAGAGCGTTCAAAACAAGTCCAATTTGGCAATGAAAACATTACAAAGACAACTATCTGGACCTCATTAAGGAATTCACTCATTAAGTGTCATGTATATACTCAATACTGTGGTAAACAATAAGCAAAGACCACAGCAATGTTAATACCTTACTGTTGTATTACAATTGACAAAGCATTTGAGAAGATGGTAGCTTGATCTTGGTATTATTTAGGTACATTAGTGACACCAAAGCATAATTAATCAACGCCAATTCTGACCTTTTCAGTAATACAGATCCATACCCGCTTTACTAACCTAAATCCTTCTCTGCTTGCTAAAATTGCAGCCAGCAAGCCTCTGTAGGACTGGCTCTCAGCCCACCATTTGGTCCACACGCCTGAGGCCGGAATTTGGCAAGTTTCAACACAGCAGTTTTCAACCTTGGCTGTGCATTAGAACCACCCAAAGAGTTTTGAAAATTCCTGATGCCCAGGCTTCTCCCCAGACTATCTCAACTGGAATTTCTGAGAGGGGACCCTGCCATCAATATTTTCTCAAACTACCCCCATGATTCATATGTGTAGTCAGGGTGAAGTATAGTTTACAGAAGAGTGTAATACATAGATTTTAAGTGTACAGTTGGCTGTGTTTCAACAAACTGCAGGTGAACCACTGTATATACCTTAAGACACAGGACATTTTCATCACCCCAGAATGTGCTCGTGTGCCCCTTCCCAGTCAATCCCCACTACTCCTCACCGCCACTGGGACAACCACTGATGCAACCACCTTTTAAACCCTAGATTAGTTTTTGCCTATTCTAGAACCTCATATAAATGATATCCTATGGTATACATCTGTTGGTGTTTGGCTTCTTTTGCTCAGCATAATGCTTCTGAGGTTTGCCCATATTGTTAAGTACCAAGAGCATGCTCCTTTTTGCATTGTGAAAATACCTCGATTTGTTTATTCAATCTCTCACTGACAGCTATTTGGGTTATTTCTAAATTTTGGCCATTAGGAACAAAGCTGCTATGGACATACTTCCATAAGTGTTTTAGGGTATATACGTTTTCGTTTCTTTTAGGTAAACATCCACGAGTGGGATTTCTGGGTAATTAGGTAGGTGTAGTTTCATGAGAACCTGTTGAGCTGATTTACAAAGTGGTTGTTTTAGTAGCAGGGTTCTGGTTGCTCCACAGCCTGACAACATTCAGCCTTGTCAGTCTTTTTTTTTTTTTTTTTTTTAATGTTTATTTTTGAGAGACACACAGAGTGTGAGTGGGGGAGGGGCAGAGAGAACGGGACACACAGAATCCGAGGCAGGCTCCAGGCTCCGAGCTGTCAGCACAGAGACCGATGCGGGGCTTGAACTCACAAACTGTGAGATCATGACCTGAGCCGAAGTCGGACGCTCAACCAACTGAGCCACCGGGTGCCCCCCTGTCAGTCTTTTTAACTTGACCCACTGCAGTGAGGATAGTGATAGATCTCCATGGTGTTAACTCATATTTTCCTGAGACTACAAAAGTTGAGCGTTTTCATGTGTGCCCTGGCCATTTATAGATCTTCACTATGAAATCAGTACCTCCACAATCTGTCCCCCTTAAAAAAAGACTTGTCTGTCCTTTTATTACCGAGTGGTAGAGGTTGTTTATGGATTCTGGGGAACAGCTTCTCGCCAAATAGACCTACCCTGTAGGGTTTTGGCCACCTTTTTCATTCTGTTAATGGCACCTTTTGAGAAGCAGATGTTTTAGGTTGTGTGTGTGTGTGTGTTTGTGTGTGTTTTATGTTTATTTTGAGAGAGAGGGAAAGAGACAGAATGAGAGAGAGAGAGGCAAAGAAGAGGGAGACAGAGAATCCTAAGTATCTCACAGAACAGAGCCCAACTCAGGGCTTGATCGCATAAACTGTGAGATCATGACCTGAGCCAAAATCAAGAGTTAGATGCTTAACCAACTGAGCCATGCATGTGCCCCTGAAAATTTTAGGTTTTGATGAGATCCAAGCTACCCATTTTTCCACTTATGGTCAGTATTTCCTGGGTCCTAGATAATCTGTTTATCACGAGAGCACTATGCTGCTTTCTGCTGGAAGCTCTGTGGTTTAGCTTTTATGTGTAGTTCTGACCTTACTGGGGTGTCACCTAAGGGCTCAGGGTGTTCATTGAGGGAGCTCCACTCTGGATAGGTGAGTCTCCAATGTCTCATGGCCTTGGGGTAGCTCTGAAGTCTCCATTCCACTCACAACAGATGGTAGTGCTTTTTTGCCCGGCTTTACAGAGTCATGCCCTGAACACATGTGACTTGAGCTGGTCAAAGGTTCAAGATGCTATCCAGACCCCTCCTCTGCTCAGTTCCTGCATGTCTGATACTCTGTCCTGCATGTTTCAGCCCCCTTAGCTGCTCTGAACTCAGATCTCAGTTTCTTCAGCTCATCAAACCCAAGAATATCTCCTTGGGCTCCTCATGGGCTCTAGCAAAGGCCAGAAAGTACCTCCACGCAATGGGCTGGGACAAACATTCCTTCTTTCCCTTCTGTCTAGGACCATGGCCTTTCACTACTCCACTGCCTGGAGAGAGTCATTTTATATATTTTACCCGGCTGTGTAATTGTTTATGATAGAAGAGCTGGTCCAATACCATTTACTCATCAGGGTTGTAAACAGATGTCCAGAGTTGGGTTTTAAAACCTCTGGTGTGGTTCCACAATCCTACATTGCCTTGTATTTAAAAAAAAAAAAAAGGTAATTTCAAATATTTATTTGATTTTTTAAAGGTTACTTTGTTTCCGACTCAATTAATTCAACCCCGGGATTAGACAGGGTATTTGTAGCAGAGCAGTTCTTTTCACATCTTGTTCACTTAGGACTAGCCTGTGTCTGTGGCCTGGTGTAAGGGGATGAGTAAGTATCTGCTGAATGAAAAAACTACACCAAACTGAACATACAAAGAAAATGCTGTAAGTCTGGGTAATTGGCAGGTGAAATAGTTTCACAAGTACTTTGCAGGAAATGGATGGATTACACTAGTACTTCAATGGGTTCTGTACATTATCTATTATTGCTTACAAGGCAGGAAGGATGAAAGTATAAAAACCCTGGCTCCTGGCCTCCAGGACTGAATAACCCAGTAGGGAAAACACAGTAGCATAATGTAAGTGCTGAAGAGGAGGTTCGACCCTGGTAAGCTGATGGTTTCAAGAAAAGGTGAACTTGATCTCAAAGGCCCAGCGTGACCCGGCCCTTGCTTCTGCCCTAGCCCCTTCTCTGTCTTCCTTGACGTCAGTGCTTCCCTTCCTGGTTTTCCTTCAGTTCCACAGAAACACCATGCTGTCTCCTGCCTCAGGCGTTTGCAGACAGCTCTGCCACCCTTCATCTAGCTGACTCCCACTCACTCATCCTTCAGGACTTAGCTTCCTCAAGGGAGTCTAGCTTAGGTCAGGCTGCCTGGTAAACGCCCTCACAGAAACCGAGCTCCTTTTTCATGCACTTAACAATTACAACTGTTTACAAAATTAGGTGTTAGGGACCATGTACCCCTCTGGACTATAGAAGCTCCACGGAGAGGAGAGAGAACTTTTCCTGCTTGTGCCCCAGTCCCTAGCATACGGAAGGCCTGAAATATTTAATAAGTAACAGAACAGCTGTACAAATAAATAGGGGGGACTGCATTGGGTCACAGACCATTTGGGCAAGGAAAAATTTCAGGCAACTAGAAAGTAGCTGAATTCAGATTCAAAGCCAGGTCTGTTTCAGCCCTGAGGGGAGCTCATAACACTCTCCAGTGACAGACTGGATTATTCTTCCCAACTATGCACTGCCTCCCACTAATAGAATGTCTTTGCCCTTTGCCAGATGACTTTGCAGGACCTCCCACTAGAACGGCAGAGTATTCTGACAAACCCCACTGACTTTGCGCTTGGCCCTGTGACTGGCTTGGGCATATAAATGGAAGATGCTACACTGTGTCACTGGTGAGCTGAGGTTTTAGAGGTATAATAAGTTTTCACCAATCCTTTTACACTCCCACCTTCTACCAGAAGAAGAGCATGACCCAGACTGTTGCTCTGTAAGCCCAGATTTTAAAACAATGACTTACAGAGCAAATTGGAACCTGACTTAAAGCCTGGAGTCCAGCCTAGCCCAGCAGCTAAGCTACAGTCAATCTGCAGACCTGGGAGCCTGAGATAAATGCTTATAATAACAAGGCAGGGAGAGGTTAGGACTGTGTGATATGCAATAATGTGGCAGAAAGCTAACTAATACGCCTCCTCAATTGACAGCATTGTAACATTTTTCTTTTTGGCCTCTAGCACTTAACTGGATACACAGTGGGCGCTTAATCATTAGTGTTGAATTAAACCCAATAAACCATGCTCCTCAAGATTGCTGGTGAAATGAACAAAACCATCAATGTTGCTTCTTTTCAAGCAAAAGATTCTGAAATTAATGAATATAATACTGAGTGATTACACAGAAAAACTTTGAGAAAGTGGGCTATCTTTTAGCTGAGGCCGAGAGCCTCTTGTGGCACTAAGTGGTAGCAGATGCTTCGGAGATACCTAATCTAACTTCTGTCAGACCAACTGATTAAGTGTGCAAGTTGCAGATTCTCTTTTGTGGATGACCTCAAAAAAAAAAAAAAAAAAAATCTTGCCAGATTTTGAATCAAATGAGCTAAATGACTTGTCTCTTATTATCTAGTATGTTTTTAAAGGGAACAGTCTGATTCAAATACAAGCAGCTCAGGTAGCCACATCATCCTTCTGTGTGGACTTACATCCAATTTAACTTCATAAACCTGTATTCAGTAACTATTGAGTATTTTGGTGATGAAGGAAAAATAACATCCTGTATCTGAGCTATCATAAATCCCTTTCGGGGCACCTGAGTGTCTCAGTTGGTTAAATATCCGACTTCAGCTCAGGTCATGATCTCACAGTTCGAGCCCCACGTCGGGCTCTGTGCTGACAGCTCAGGGCCTGGAGTCTGCTTCGGATTCTGTGTCTCCCTCTCTTTCTCTATCCCTCCCCCACTCATGCTCTGTCTCTCAAAAATAAATAAACATTAAAAAAAAAATTAAAAAAAAATAAATCCCTTTCAAACAAAGCTGGATATAAATATATGCATACTCCCAAATTCCTCAACTTAAACTCAGGTAATACTTTGCCACTCACAAAAACATTTTCTCACTCTTCATTTTATTTTCACAATAATAAACACGAGTTTTGTTTTGTTTTTTAATCCCCATCTCTGAGATAAGGAGAGGCTTAGCCATATGATGAAGGCCCAGGTAGTAAGTGACAAACATCTGACTCTCTTTTACCAATACCACAGGCCCTCATTCCCCAAAATTAAGCACGGAAAGCTACAGGAGAAAACCTCCAACATTCCCGAATAGCATCAACATACCACTCCAGGGAATATTTTCTGGAGCCGCTCTGCTGCAGCCAGGGCCTTGGGCTTACCACCTGCTAGGCAATCTTCAAATTCATAGAGAGGCTGCCTCACAGGATTGGAGTAGGAGATGTTGGCATTGTCCACAAATGTGATGTGTCTGACACCCCAACCCTGCATGGAAACAAGAGATCATGGTGTGTTTCTGATGAACATTTCACAGGGTGTCTCTCTTGCAACCTATAAAGAGGTTTAGTTTTGGAATAGCTTGGGAATCTCAAAATACAGGAAACTTTAGAAACTGAATTGTGCAAATTCAGTTTTTGATTAACAGAGGGCCAGCTTCCTTTAAAAGACAAAAATAATTATATACCCAGTGCCTAGTTTCCTGCAGTAATGAATCTAAGAAATGTCAGAGTGGGTCTAATAAGTCATTATTTTTGACAGTGGCACCAGAGAAAGAGTTGGAGGTGAGTCCCATGAGAATTGTCTATGTTGCTGTCTTAAAAGAATTAGCGATAAGCCCCCAAATGTCCTTGCTTTCCCTTAATGAGTAATTAAATATAAATAACAGCTCACATTAAAACTCACTTAAAGCCTGAATTAATGCCTCAGAAAAATGACTTACAAGTTATTTTCTGTTGTATAACATCGCAGAAGATTTTGTACTACTGAAGACGTAAAGGGCTTGTTAATATTCGGTAATACAGGGGACAATTCTATATTCTCTCAAATAGTTTGCATGATTTCATACACTTTAATTATAATTCCTTTAAAGTATTATAGAACCACACAATTTTAAACTGAGATGGCATCTCTAACATCCTTAGTCCAACTGTTTTGTTTCACAGATATGCAAAGTGTAGCCCAGAAATCACTGAAGGTCATAGATCTGGTTAATGGTGGGAAGGGTTGAGATCCTGAGAGTTGCAACCAAATAGAGATGACTGCTTTCTGGAGGGTGGGGTGTAGTGTGTGCATTTCAGCATATCATAAATAGGCACAGTGATCGAAGAGAAGCCCCTGCCATGATTGGCTACAAAGCTAATTCTGCTCTCTTATTTCAATAGCCTTCCATTAGGGACTCTGAAACTCAATTAAACTGACGGTTCCCAGGGGACAGTCAACTAGTACTCAAGATTCATTTTCAGGGTTGAGAATGAAAGGCCAGAATCCATCCTTTCAAAAGCATAGTTTTTACATTATCGGTTTTGAAAGCCCACTGGTAAACTTAGATCTACTCATCCAGTTTTGTAAGTGACTTTCATCAGCTAAGCAACCTACTGTGGAGGTGGAATAAAGACAAGGACAACCCAAAAGTCACTTGTGCTTGGTTTGAGGACATTTACTTCTCAAGTGTTTTTACATTCCTTAAAGCAATGCTGAGAGGACTGCAAGGAAGGCAGTCTGGGAACATACTGGGCAGTGGGAAGAAAGCCAAATAAATTACAAACATACTATGGGTTAGCCACATGTGAGTGCGGGTTTGCACTTAACTTTTGGCTTCCTGGGATGCTACACGGTTTAAACGGCTAATCTGTAAAGATTAAAGGAAACGATAATACTCATTGAAGAAAATGATAATACTCAGTGCTGGTGAGGATGTGGAGATGAAAAAACTATTGCACGGGTTGAGAATGTAAACTGATCTAATTTTTCTGGAAAGCAATTTGGCAATATGTGTCTAGAATCTTTCAAATGTTCATATCTTTCAACCTACTTGTAGCAATATATCCTAAGAAAATAGTTACAGCAATCTATCCTAGGAAGTAATCTGAAATATAAACAAAAACGCTCCACAACATAATTTATAGTTGTAAAATATTGGAAACATATTAATGCCTACCATTAGGGGAGTGTCTCAGTACATTATATTCATCATAGAAGAAGGCATATTCTAGTCATTAAAAATGCTTTATAAGCATCACTTCTAATGACATGAGAAAGTGTTTACAAGGGTAACAGATAAATTAGCAAGGAGCATTATTATAAATCAAATAAAAATTTTAAATATGTATTTAACAAACATTGAAAGGAAATAAGTGAAAAAGTGGTAGGAAAATGGGTATCTTCTTTTCCTGCTTCGTAACTTTTATACTTTACAAGTTTTCTATAGTGGGTCTCTACTGACTTTATCATTTTTAAAAATATTAAGAAAACCTAAGCACCTAATTATGGAAGCCAGAAAAAGAATAATAAAATAAATTCCACAAAGAGAGGAAGATATTAATGAAGATAAAAATAGATGTTAATGAATCTGAAAGCAATACAAAACAAAAACAAAAACTATAGAACTAAAAAATAAATCAAGGACTTAGCCCTCCAAAAAGACTGATACAGTAGACAAGGCTCTCTGGCAAGTCTGAATAAGAGAAAAAAAAGAGAAAACATACACATGCAACATTAGGAATGAGCAAAGATTTTTAAAAAGATAAAGAGAGTTTTAAAAGATGCTAAGAGAATACCATATGTATTTTGTGTCAATTAATTATAAAATCACATGAATAGAATAAAATTCACAAAGGAAACAAAATTAAAGACTCACCCTCACTAGTAAAAGAAAAGCAAATTAAAAAGTCATATATGTTTCTAAAAGTACAGGCTCGTAAAATGTTTTGGGAAGGTGATTTAGTTTGAAAAAAACCCATATATACGTATTGTATATTGTATATATATATAGTATATATAGTATATAGTATATAATATATATATATTATAGTATATATAGTATATATTGTGTATAGTATATATATATGTATGTATGTATGTGTGTATATACTATACATATATATATATACACAGTATACACACATATACATATAGCATACACACAATACATCCTCTCTAACATAATAATTCTACTTATAGGGATTTCTGCCTAAACAAATAATCCCATAGATATGTAAAGATCTAAAAATGTTCATTTCAACAGTATCTCAAAAAAATATGCTGAAATCGAAATAAAGTGAGGGCAGAGTCATACAACAAAATACTACATATACCAAATACAGAACATATAGAGAGCCACAATTATTTTTCTATTGAGTTAAGAATAAAAACCTATTATAGACAGTATGCTATGATCCAATTTTTGCAAATATAAATAAATGACAGCAAAGGTGACAAATGTCCCTCTCTTTATTTGCAAGTGCCTATGAAAACGTCAGGGAAGGACACACTGTGTACTAATCTAGGAAGTCTGCTGAATTCTGGGAAGTGGGACGAGAGGAAGGTGGAGAAAGACCTTCTGTTTCTACTTTGTGATAAAAGTATGAATTCCTTTTATAATTAAAAAGATAACTGACAAAAGAAAAAAGAAAGGGAAAGAGGGAGGGAAGAAGGAAGGATGGGAGGGAAAGAGGAGTAGGTAACTCTGGGAGGAGGAAAGCAATCTGGTATATTAAGATAAGAGGAGAAGCCACAGCTTCAGAGGTACCATTTGGCCCCCACAAACTTACCATCAGTGTCCTAGCGACATTACAACCCAAGGTGCCGGCTCCAAGCAGCAGACACTTGACAGACACAACCTTGTCTAAGTCCAGAGTAGGGACCAATCTCCAACACATCAATTTGAGATTTAAATCCACTGATGACTCAGCTAACCTAGAAAATGACAGAATTATTTATCCATTCAGTCACTCATTTATGCCCCAATCTTGTCTTAAAAAGATAGAAAGCATCTGAATAAGAAAATGAGGACCAAATCCTAACTAAGCAAAATGAGATCACAGGGAAAATAAGATGAAGCTTGAGGGCAACAGCGAGGAGAAACAGCACAGCACAGCACGTGTGCCCGTGTGGATCTCCGTAACTGCTACCGACAGGCCACAAATCTGATACCGAGTCCCTAGCAGCCAAAGTGAAAATGGAAGCATGACCACTTAGAGGAGCCACTGGCCCCTCAAAAAAGGGTGCACTTTTATCCCTTAAATACAACACTAATTTCTATGAAATATTTCTTATAACGTCCTTCAATGTAGGCTAATAGGATGAAATTAAAAGGCCACGAATAAGGACTACAAGGTAGCAGGTATCTGTAACTAACTAGGTTTGAGAGACTCAGATCAAAGCAAGAACAAAATTTATAATGTCTAGAAGACCAGATGAACTGTGTGCCCTTCAGGACCTCCATCAGGTGGTTAATTCTCACAACCACACTTAAATCAAGTCAGGCAGCAAACAGTGGAGTAACACTCATTGTCAATGTGAATGGTACCCCCTGCACTGATGTGAGCGACGTGGTTGGCCTGACAGAACCTGCTGTGTGTCCTCATTACCAACAGTCCCCTTGGGAGAAAAAAGCTTCCAAAATATACCTTTTAGGGTCCATACATTCACTGAGGTTCACCATCCTCGGTCCCATGCCGCCTTTCTGGTTTTTTTCCCATCCGACTGCTTTGGGACAATCTTAAGGCAAATAAAGTAGTACGTTTAATGAAGGAGGGATGAATAAAAACATGTAAGTCAAGTGGCAAGATGGCGCACACATTAAGGGACGTGAATTTGCATGTACTTGAAGCAGTTGCTCAACACCTTCCTCTACTACCAGGACCCTCGCTGAGAGACCAGGGTTTTCCTGCAGAGGGGCTTCTGAAATAGCCCTGGAGTCTGGCCTGAGCCGCCTCAACTTCTGCAGTTCCTGGGAGCTGCTCGAAAAAAGACAACCCAACTTGGGATAGGTATAACCTGGTGCAAGGCTCTCTTATCCGCGGAAGACCAGCCAGCATGACTGCAGCACACTTTCTGCTGAGCTTCCCATCAGGATTTGAACCTCTACGTTCAGTGCATCCTTTCCGTTCCTCATCCTTACCACAGCACTCTGCTCCACCTCTCAACCCTGTCTCCGCACACCTATCCTGTCCCTTTGTTAAGCTGCCCTCTCCTTTAAGCTCATCCTTATCTAGTCAGTCTTTCCCCTTCCCTGACTTCTCTCTTCTCTACCAACTTCTTTTAATCTCTGCAATCGGTGCCTCTGAATTTCCAATCCCAGTTCTTGAAGTGTGCTACAGGCAATGCTGTGTAGCAGCACTGGAGGATAAGGATCCTGTGGCTGCTCTATTCTATTATTACAAAATCCTCTTGTAAGTCTCACTTTCTTACCTTAATGGTAACCTGACTTCCTTGCTGGCAATCTGCTAATGGGGGGGCCATTCACTCTATTACCCTCTTCACATCTTAGGACCTCTGTTACTCTCCCTTTCTCACCAAGTACGTGAGATTCACAAGAAAGCCTCTACTCTGTAACAGGGAATTCACTCAGTCACAATCTACCCTGCCAGCGTCCCCTCCAGTATCTGCCTTAAGTAACAGTCTTTGAAGGAACAGAAACTCCTGGACTTAAAGATGTACAGGACTACTGGGAAGAAGTCTATGTTTCTAATTTGTATTCTGGTGTTCTTTGGCCATTCTCCTACTTTTAGATGGCTGTCAACACTTCTATTTTCCTTTCCTTGGGAACTTTTCCACTTTTGACCTTAGTTTTTAAAAATAGTATTGCTCAATATAATTATGGGACCTAGAAGGTGTAGATTTCCTTGACACAATCTTTCCTTTCTGCGATAGGATGACGAAGGGAAAACCTTGGGGCCAACTATCCTCGAAAGCTACTTGGGCCCCAGTATGGCTGGACATATCATTCACAGTGAGGAGCCAGAAAACAAATGTCCCTTCCCATTACAACTCAGGCACTCTGATGCACACATGTGTTTTTTTAATATAACAAAAAATTAGAACTGATGTAATAGATTTGAGTTCTTAAAAAAGGTTAAGAGTTCAAAATTCTTTTTTCTGGGGAAGGAGTTCAGACATGCTACTAATTCATATTTTGTCTGCTTTTCTCACTAGTCTTACATTTAATTTAAAAAAAAAAAAAAATGCATCCCTAACATATAGCCAAAAACTTGAAAAGAACTTCAAACCACACAGTCTAGTTCTGCAATTAATAACCCTGGCCTAAGCTTTCTCCTGTTACAGATAAGAAGTCATGGTACAAATAAAATCTCATTTCAAGTGAAAACATCTCTGTTCTCAAAATGTTACAGCCATTTCTAAGAAAATTAGATATACCTTAAGCTTATTAATAATGAAAAAAATATACTTGATCTATCCTATCTGCCTCTATATAAATCACATCCATAAGACATGCCCCAAATTAATAGAAAAACATTTTGTTTTAGGGGAAAATTAGGTCTTGTTTTCTCACAGGTGAACAATCAGGAGGAGAACATCAAGGACATGAAATGAAGGATCTCCCACTCTCTGCAGAGTCTGCTGCCTCCTTCTGCCGGCTACCAGAATAATTTTTCTATCAGCAGTGGACAGTGGGCTTGGCCATACCACGAGGAGCCAAAGATGACAGAGGATATTTAAAACCATACTTCTCATACTAGTGCCATTGCAACTATAGGATGTCTTCGAAATAGCATAAACTACTACTATATCAATACCTTCAGTTCATGTTATGCTATAGAATAACTCTTTACAAAGTTTTATTTAAGGTTTTATTTGTAGCTAAGAGGGATAATATTAATTTACATGAAGAAAGAAAGAAAACTTGCCTTTCCTAAATTACATAATCTACACTCAGTATCAAGCATAAAAAAATGTAGCAGAGGCATTACTGGATGACAAAAAACATCTTTTTCAAAAGGAAATGTGCAATGTTTCTGGGGTTTGCCAGCTTCACCACATATCAGCAAGATAATTGGGAATGGGGAGGAAGAATCATCCAATGACTTTATCATAAAAATGGAAACAAAAGTACCTCCTCTGTAGGGTGGCTGGCAAGATTGAGTGAGTGAGTTAGTATGGAAGGCATCTAGTGGCCTGTGGGGCATAGACCAGACACATATTACTTGTTAGTTAACTCACCCATTCCCCTAGAACTATCTACAAATTGCAGTTTAATAACAAAGGTATGGCACCTAAGTTAAGAGTCCATGGAAGCTATTTTAGAATGTGCCAGAAGAGGGTGCTAAATCAAATGCAACTATTAGACAGCAGGGAAGCAGTGAATTTCTTAGGGCTCTGAACTTACAACTTACAGCCTTCTCCTCTGCTTGACCAAGCCGAGTCCACCCTCAATCTTTCCGAGAAATCTATTTAAGACACTTATCAGTGCTGCGGCAAAGACTCACCAATAAAATGCTGTCAGAGTCAATCCTAAAGCCTTCTGACTTCTGCACTCCAGAAATGACATCTCAGAAGAGATGTTACCACTGCCCTCCCTGACACACACACTCTTAAGCACATGACCCCAGACTATGAAGAAAGCAATGTGTCTTGAACAACGCAGATGTGGTGAAAAGCAGATTAAACAACATATGTAAAGGTACCCTGGAAAGCATGAAAGTCATAGAAATCTGAGGGATCATTTTGGAGAGTGCTGGGATTGGCGGAAGATAAGAAATTAACATAAATTAGCATGTATTAAATACCTACGCCAGACATTGCATATCTTTTACACAGGACCCAGATTTGCCCTAGGGTATATTCCATGAGGTGGGTATTATCATCTTTATTTTACTCGAATTTGAGTATGTATTCTATCTTTGTGACATGTATATAAACACATAAACATATGCGTACACACACACACACACACACACACACACACACCTATAAAATACCTGTGAGCCCAAGTTTCCTTTTTTTTTTTTTTTAATATATGAAATTTACTGTCAAATTGGTTTCCATACAACACCCAGTGCTCATCCCAAAAGGTGCCCTCCTCAATACCCATCACCCACCCTGCCCTCCCTCCCACCCCCCATCAACCCTCAGTTTGTTCTCAGTTTTTAACAGTCTCTTATGCTTTGGCTCTCTCCCACTCTAACCTCTTTTTTTTTTTTTTTTTTCTTCCCCTCCCCCATGGGTTTCTGTTATGTTTCTCAGGATCCACATAAGAGTGAAACCATATGGTATCTGTCTTTCTCTGTATGGCTTATTTCACTTAGCATCACACTCTCCAGTTCCATCCATGTTGCTACAAAAGGCCATATTTCATTCTTTCTCATTGCCACGTAGTATTCCATTGTGTATATAAACCACAATTTCTTTATCCATTCATCAGTTGATGGACATTTAGGCTCTTTCCATAATTTGGCTATTGTTGAGAGTGCCGCTATAAACATTGGGGTACAGGTGCCCCTATGCATCAGTACTCCTGTATCCCTTGGATAAATTCCTAGCAGTGCCATTGCTGGGTCATAGGGTAGGTCTATTTTTAATTTTCTGAGGAACCTCCACACTGCTTTCCAGAGCGGCTGCACCAATTTGCATTCCCACCAACAGTGCAAGAGGGTTCCTGTTTCTCCACATCCTCTCCAGCATCTATAGTCTCCTGATTTCTTCATTTTGGCCACTCTGACTGGCGTGAGGTGATATCTGAGTGTGGTTTTGATTTGTATTTCCCTGATAAGGAGCGACGTTGAACATCTTTTCATGTGCCTGTTGGCCATCCGGATGTCTTCTTTAGAGAAGTGTCTATTCATGTTTTCTGCCCATTTCTTCACTGGGTTATTTGTTTTTCGGGTGTGGAGTTTGATGAGCTCTTTATAGATTTTGGATACTAGCCCTTTGTCCGATGTGTCATTTGCAAATATCTTTTCCCATTCCGTTGGTTGCCTTTTAGTTTTGTTGGTTGTTTCCTTTGCTGTGCAGAAGCTTTTTATCTTCATAAGGTCCCAGTAATTCACTTTTGCTTTTAATTCCCTTGCCTTTGGGGATGTGCCGAGTAAGAGATTGCTACGGCTGAGGTCAGAGAGGTCTTTTCCTGCTTTCTCCTCTAAGGTTTTGATGGTTTCCTGTCTCACATTCAGGTCCTTTATCCATTTTGAGTTTATTTTTGTGAATGGTGTGAGAAAGTGGTCTAGTTTCAACCTTCTGCATGTTGCTGTCCAGTTCTCCCAGCACCATTTGTTAAAGAGACTGTCTTTTTTCCATTGGATGTTCTTTCCTGCTTTGTCAAAGATGAGTTGGCCATACGTTTGTGGGTCTAGTTCTGGGGTTTCTATTCTATTCCATTGGTCTATGTGTCTGTTTTTATGCCAATACCATGCTGACTTGATGATGACAGCTTTGTAGTAGAGGCTAAAGTCTGGGATTGTGATGCCTCCTGCTTTGGTCTTCTTCTTCAAAATTACTTTGGCTATTCGGGGCCTTTTGTGGTTCCATATGAATTTTAGGATTGCTTGTTCTAGTTTCGAGAAGAATGCTGGTGCAATTTTGATAGGGATTGCATTGAATGTGTAGATAGCTTTGGGTAGTATTGACATTTTGACAATATTTATTCTTCCAATCCATGAGCAGGGAATGTCTTTCCATTTCTTTATATCTTCTTCAATTACCTGAATAAGCTTTCTATAGTTTTCAGCATACAGATCTTTTACATCTTTGGTTAGATTTATTCCTAGGTATTTTATGCTTCTTGGTGCAATTGTGAATGGGATCAGTTTCTTCATTTGTCTTTCTGTTGCTTCATTGTTAGTGTATAAGAATGCAACTGATTTCTGCACATTGATTTTGTATCCTGCAACTTTGCTGAATTCATGTATCAGTTCTAGCAGACTTTTGGTGGAGTCTATCGGATTTTCCATGTATAATATCATGTCATCTGCAAAAAGCGAAAGCTTGACTTCATCTTTGCCAATTTTGATGCCTTTGATTTCCTTTTGTTGTCTGATTGCTGATGCTAGAACTTCCAGCACTATATTAAACAGCAGCGGTGACAGTGGGCATCCCTGTCGTGTTCCTGATCTCAGGGAAAAAGCTCTCAGTGTTTCCCCGTTGAGGATGATGTTAGCTGTGGGCTTTTCATAAATGGCCTTTATGATCTTTAAGTATGTTCCTTCTATCCCGACTTTCTCAAGGGTTTTTATTAAGAAAGGGTGCTGGATTTTGTCAAAGGCCTTTTCTGCATCGATTGACAGGATCATATGGTTCTTCTCTTTTTTTTTGTTAATGTGATGTATCACGTTGATCGATTTGCGAATGTTGAACCAGCCCTGCATCCCAGGAATGAATCCCACTTGATCATGGTGAATAATTCTTTTTATATGCTGTTGAATTCGATTTGCTAGTATCTTATTAAGAATTTTTGCATCCATATTCATCAGGGATATTGGCCTGTAGTTAGTTCTCTTTTTTTACTGGGTCTCTGTCTGGTTTAGGAATCAAAGTAATACTGGCTTCATAGAATGAGTCTGGAAGTTTTCCTTCCCTTTCTATTTCTTGGAATAGCTTGAGAAGGATAGGTATTATCTCTGCTTTAAATGTCTGGTAGAACTCCCCTGGGAAGCCATCTGGTCCTGGACTCTTATTTGTTGGGAGATTTTTGATAACCGATTCAATTTCTTCGCTGGTTATGGGTCTGTTCAAGCTTTCTATTTCCTCCTGATTGAGTTTTGGAAGAGTGTGGGTGTTTAGAAATTTGTCCATTTCTTCCAGGTTGTCCAATTTGCTGGCATATAATTTTTCATAGTATTCCCTGATAATTGTTTGTATCTCTGAGGGATTGGTTGTAATCATTCCATTTTCATTCATGATTTTATCTATTTGGGTCATCTCCCTTTTCTTTTTGAGGAGCCTGGCTAGAGGTTTGTCAATTTTGTTTATTTTTTCAAAAAACCAACTCTTGGTTTCGTTGATCTGCTCTACAGTTTTTTTAGATTCTATATTGTTTATTTCTGCTCTGATCTTTATTATTTCTCTTCTTCTGCTGGGTTTAGGCTGCCTTTGCTGTTCTGCTTCTATTTCCTTTAGGTGTGCTGTTAGATTTTGTATTTGGGATTTTTCTTGTTTCTTGAGATAGGCCTGGACTGCAATGTATTTTCCTCTCAGGACTGCCTTCGCTGCATCCCAAAGCGTTTGGATTGTTGTATTTTCATTTTCGTTTGTTTCCATGTATATTTTAATTTCTTCTCTAATTGCCTGGTTGACCCACTCATTCGTTAGTAGGGTGTTCTTTAACCTCCATGCTTTTGGAGGTTTTCCAGACTTTTTCCTGTGGTTGATTTCAAGCTTCATAGCATTGTGGTCTGAAAGTATGCATGGTATGATTTCAATTCTTGTAAACTTATGAAGGGCTGTTTTGTGACCCAGTATATGATCTATCTTGGAGAATGTTCCATGTGCACTCGAGAAGAAAGTATACTCTGTTGCTTTGGGATGCAGAGTTCTAAATATATCTGTCAAGTCCATCTGATCCAATGTATCATTCAGGGCCCTTGTTTCTTTATTGACTGTGTGTCTAGATGATCTATCCATTTCTGTAAGTGGGGTGTTAAAGTCCCCTGCAATGACCACATTCTTATCAATAAGGTTGCTTATGTTTATGAGTAATTGCTTTATATATCTGGGGGCTCGGGTATTTGGCGCATAGACATTTATAATAGTTAGCTCTTCCTGGTGGATAGACCCTGTGATTATTATATAATGCCCTTCTTCATCTCTTGTTACAGCCTTTAATTTAAAGTCTAGTTTGTCTGATATAAGTATGGCTACTCCAGCTTTCTTTTGGCTTCCAGGAGCATGATACATAGTTCTCCATCCCCTCACTCTCAATCTAAAGGTGTCCTCAGATCTAAAATGAGTCTCTTGTAGACAGCAAATAGATGGGTCTTGTTTTTTTATCCATTCTGATACCCTATGTCTTTTAGTTGGCGCATTTAATCCATTTACATTCAGTGTTATTATAGAAAGATATGGGTTTAGAGTCATTGTGATGTCTGTATGTTTTATGCTTGTAGTGATGTCTCTGGTACTTTGTCTCACAGGATCCCCCTTAGGATCTCTTGTAGGGCTGGTTTCGTGGTGACAAATTCCTTCAGTTTTTGTTTGTTTGGGAAGACCTTTATCTCTCCTTCTATTCTAAATGACAGACTTGCTGGATAAAGGATTCTCGGCTGCATATTTTTTCTGTTTAGCACACTGTAGATATCGTGCCAAGCCTTTCTGGCCTGCCAAGTTTCAAAGGAGAGATCAGTCACGAGTCTAATAGGTCTCCCTTTATATGTGAGGGCACGTTTATCCCTTGCTGCTTTCAGAATTTTCTCTTTATCCTTGTATTTTGCCAGTTTCACTATGATATGTCGTGCAGAAGATCGATTCAAGTTACGTCTGAAGGGAGTTCTCTGTGCCTCTTGGATTTCAATGCCTTTTTCCTTCCCCAGTTCAGGGAAGTTCTCAGCTATAATTTGTTCAAGTACCCCTTCAGCACCTTTCCCTCTCTCTTCCTCCTCTGGGATACCAATTATGCGTATATTATTTTTTTTTAGTGTATCACTTAGTTCTCTAATTTTCCCCTCATACTCCTGGATTTTTTTATCTCTCTTTCTTTCAGCTTCCTCTTTCTCCATAACTTTATCTTCTAGTTCACCTATTCTCTCCTCTGCCTCTTCAAGCCGAGCCATCGTGGATTCCATTTTGTTTTGCATTTCGTTTAAAGCGTTTTTCAGCTCCTCGTGACTGTTCCTTAGTCCCTCGATCTTTATGGCAAGAGATTCTCTGCTGTCCTGTATACTGTTTTCAAGCCCAGCGATTAATTTTATGACTATTATTCTAAATTCACTTTCTGTTATATTATTTAAATCCTTTTTGATCAGTTCATTAGCTGTTGTTATTTCCTGGAGATTCTTCTGAGGGGAATTCTTCCGTTTGGTCATTTTGGAGAGTCCCTGGCGTGGTGAGGACCTGCAGTGCACTTCCCCTGTGCTGTGGTGTATAACTGGAGTTAGTGGGCGGGGCCGCAGTCCGACCCGATGTCTGCCCCCAGCCCACTGCTGGGGCCACAGTCAGACTGGTGTGTGCCTTCTCTTCCCCTCTCCTAGGGGCGGGATTCACTGTGGGGTGGCGTGTCCCGTCTGGGCTACTTGCACACTGCCAGGCTTGTGTTGCTGGGGATCTGGCGTATTAGCTGGGGTGGGTAGGCAAGGTGCACGGGGGCTGGAGGGGCAGGCTTAGCTCGCTTCTCCTTAGGTGATCCACTTCAGGAGGAGCCCTGTGGCAGCGGGAGGGAGTCAGATCCGCTGCCGGAGGTTTGGCTCCGCAGAAGCACAGAGTTGGGTGTTTGCGCGGAGCGAGCAAGTTCCCTGGCAGGAACTGGTTCCCTTTGGGATTTTGGCTGGGGGATGGGCGGGGGAGATGGCGCTGGCGCCTTTGTTCCCCGCCAAGCTGAGCTCTGCCGTCCGGGGGCTCAGCAGCTCTCCCTCCCTTTGTCCTCCAGCCTTCCCGCTTTCCGAGCAGAGCTGTTAACTTATGACCTCCCAGACGCTAAGTCGCGCTTGCTGTCGGAACACAGTCTGTCCGGCCCCTCCGCTTTTGCCAGCCAGACTCGGGGGCTCTGCTTGGCCGGCGAGCCGCCCCTCCGCCCCGGCTCCCTCCCGCCAGTCCGTGGAGCGCGCACCGCCTCGCCGCCCTTCCTACCCTCTTCCGTGGGCCTCTAGTCTGCGCTTGACTCCGGAGACTCCCTTCTGCTAATCCTCTGGCGGTTTTCTGGGTTCTTTAGGCAGGTGTAGGTGGAATCTAAGTGATCGGCAGGACGCGTTGTGAGCCCCGCGTCCTCCTACGCCGCCATCTTCCGGAACCTCGAGCCCAAGTTTCCTAACTTATGATATCTACCACACAGGATCTTACAAAGAATATTAAACACGGAAGGAGAAATGGCACTTTTGCTAACTGGTTTACTATGTGGAGAACAGGATCACATATAACTTTATGTAACAAATAAATCTGTAAATAAATTAATATTTCATTCTTCCTCTAAGAAAGGTCAGGAATAAAGATTTTATATGAAACAAAAACTAGGAAGGGAGAAAAAAAAATCCTCAAGTCCGATAAAAAAAAAAAAAAAAAAAGGCCTGGAGGAAATTTCCTGAGGACAATCTTTGCCTTTGTTGCTTTCTGAATAGCAGAGCAGTGCCCTCTGTTCAAGAGAGGTGTTCCCATGGGCAAAGAGGTAAGAGCTGTACTTTTCTCTACCTTCTGCTGCCATTGTGAAGGGATGAAAGGAAAGTTAGACTTGCTGAGGTTTCTGATAAATGATAATTATATGCATTCTCAACGACCGGCAAATTACCTGGGCTAAATGCCATTTCTGGAAGCTTCACTTCGAAGACGATGCTGTGGGCGATGTCTCTCACCCCCTGCATGGTGCGGTCTCGGAAGCAGAGGACTTCAACAGACTGGAAACTGCTACTCCTGATGTCAGGTGCCAGGTTTTAATTAATTCATTTTTTTTTTTAAGGAAGGAAAAGAAAGAGCTCTCATAAGACCTTCAGCAAAACCAGTTGGAGTATTCAAAGCATTGTAATTATGCCTCCCTGACACCCCTGGGGCATGGTTTTAACCTCTGAGAGATTTTGAATGCATACACGTATGCTCTCCTTTGTCCAAATGTTTAGAGGCTGAGCAGTGAGTTGGCTGTGATTGCTTTCTAAGTGAATTTTATATAACAATCATGTTGCAAATAAATAATTCTAACAAATGAATCATCAATGCAGGGGAAAAGAGATTGCAAGATGTTAAAAAGAACCTCTAAGACATACATGGTTTCTTCTGGGCCTCCTTCTCACTCCCTGAACTCATATTCTGTGAAACAGCACCTCAGTCAGTACTAGTTAGGAGGCCTGTGTGCACTCTACAGACTCACCACCTGGATAAGCAAGTGTAACCATTCTCCCTCTGAGGAAAATCTATAATTTAGCTATCTTCATTTGTTTTAAGCACTTTTATGTAAGTAAAACAGATACAAAGACAAGTACACAAATCTTAAATATAAAGGAGCTCATCTCATGCCTTCTCCCAGTCACTGCCCACCCCCCTTCAAGAGTAACTACTACTCTACTGTCCACGTCCATTCCTGGGTTTTGTCTGGTCTCATCTTTACCTAGAAGGAATCACAGAGTACGTATTCTCCTAGGTACAGCCTGTTTTACTCAACATTAGGTCATCCGTGTTGATACGTGTATCAGTATTTCACTCAGATTCGCTACAACATCACATTCCATCACAATGAATACACCACAATTTCTTATCCATTTCATTGTTGAAGGACATCCAGGTTATTTCCGGTGTTTGATTATTGAGAATACTGCCGCTATAAAAATTCTTGCACGTGTGTTTGCTTGTATCTATCTGAGTACACATTTCTGTGCATTATGTACCTGAGAAAGAAATCACTGAGCCACAGATAGTTTTAACTTTGGGGGATGCTGCCAGTTTCCTAGCAGTGTTTGAGGGCTCCAACTGATTCACATCTTTAACAACACTTGGTATTGTCATTTTTTTTTTTTTTTGTCATCTTTTTTAAGTCATTTGGTAGGTATGTAGTAGTATCTCAGCATGGTACCTCATTATCTCTAATACTGAGTAGTATCTCATTATATTTTATGTCCACTGACTAATGATGTTGAGCACCTTTTCAGATGTATACTGACCTCTTAGATACCCTGTTTTCATTATTTTAGGGCTAGGAGAAGAGGAAGATGGTAACAGTAGGAAAATCCGATCTGAGAGTGACCCAGACAGGTGGAGGGAGGGGCTGGAGAATTTGGGGACTGGGACCTCTGGGTGATTGCCCCTACTCTGAAATATCTTCACTGCAGTATGGTCAGAATCTGCAGCTCCATAACACACCTACTTAGGGGTTCATCATTGATGGAAATTGGATCATGACTGACTTATGGATTTATTATGTGGTTTCCATGCCAGAAATGAAAACATGCATTTGGGGGAAAAAAGAGACAGATATAGGCAGACACAATGTCCAAAATAGGTAGACTGAGACACACAGACAGACACAGACAGAGACACAGACACACACATGTAAATACCATCGGTGGGCTGCTAGGACCAAAAGATTCCTCAAAGGCCATCCAGGGTGCTGGGCTAAGTTACAGGGATCATATACACCAATCGTTATCTGTGAACAGAAAAGACTTTGTGAGTCAAGCATTGTGTCAGTTTCACAGTACAGACACTGCTAATACTTCCTCTTGCCTTTATAGGCTGTTCTGCAAAAGCACTAAGAATTAGACACTTGATGAAGGGCTAGAGGGAAGAGAAGAAAGCAAAAGGATCTCACACCAGACCCCAGAACTTCTGGATGGAGGGGCTATAAAATTCTTCTCTGCACCACCCCAATGCCTTGCAGTAGGCCTGGCAGAATAGGAACTAGGTACATGTAGAAAGAAGAAAGACTGCATGGGAAAACAGGGGGTGAGAAGACAGTCAACTGTCAAAGCTCACATAGAGACCATCCTCTAATAAAAAGATAACAATCTGTGAAGATTGCTAATGTTTATGTACTGAGAAAATAAAAGAAGGGCCACTGCCATTCTAAGTCTACAGTCAGATGCTCTTGATACTGCTAACATATATTTCTTTCTACTCCTTCCCCCTCCAACTCCCTCAACCCTGACTTCTGTCTGGAAAACTCTATTCAACTTCAAATACCATTTCTTCAGTGAAGACTCCCTTTAGTGGGAACAGTCACTCTGTCCGTTGTGCTTCCATAGCAATTTGTACATTACACATACCATTTTTCATTTTCTCTTCTTCCTTTCAAAAGACAATGAGCATGCAGCACCCAGATCTTAATTTCTAAATACCATCCTCCAATAAAAGGAATCAGGGCTCCTTGAATGCATGGCTAATTCTAGGGCTGGAACAGGGAAAACACAAGAAGAGACTGTAGCATCTTGTATACCAGAGAGTAAGGAAGGGGGTGCAGGTGGCATAGTCAGCTAAGTGTCTGACTCTTGAGCTTGACTCATGAGATCAGGTCATGATCTCACAGTTTGTGAGTTCAAGCCCCACATTGGGCTCTGTGCTGATAGCATAGAACCTGCTTGGGATTCTGCCTCTCCCTTTCTCTCCCCCTCCCCAGCTTGTGTGCGTGCATGCAGTCTCTCTCTCAAAATAAATAAACTAAAAAAAAAAAAAAAAAGTAAGGAAGTGCTCAACAAACAAAAGCATGGGGGCACATCAAGGGGACACAAGAACCAACAGAAACAGCATTCGATGGCCAAGGCTGGAACCATCTGAGCAACAAAATAAATAACGTGGTATTGGATTATAATGCAAAGTATTAAATAAATACCTAGGAGTCCACACTGATACAAATAAATGATGGAATAAACAAATATACGAAGGTGAAGAGACAAGTCTTCCTTACAGAAGATTTCCAAACAATATATACAGATACTGCCTCCTCCAGGAGTAGAGCTTAATCCTTCTCCTCCTTGACAGTGGGCCAGACTTAGTGACCCACTTCCAAAGAAAAAAACAGTAACCACACAATGGAGAAACCTGGCAAAGACTACCTTAACCAAGTGGTCAAGTTTAACATCATCAGGGATGCCATGTGAGTAGCAGGTACCCCTGATATGATGTGATGACCAGGCTATTTCACCTTAGTGGCACTCTTTCTCAAAACCCATAACCCTAATCATACAAAAACATCAGACAAACCAAAATTCAGGGGCATTCTATCAAAATAACTGTCCAATACTCTTCGAAACTGTCAAGGTGATCAAAAACAAGGAAAGCCTGGGGTGCCTGGGTGGCGCAGTCGGTTAAGCGTCCGACTTCAGCCAGGTCACGATCTTGCGGTCCGTGAGTTCGAGCCCCGCATCAGGCTCTGGGCTGATGGCTCGGAGCCTGGAGCCTGTTTCCGATTCTGTGTCTCCCTCTCTCTCTGACCCTCCCCCGCTCATGCTCTGTCTCTCTCTGTCCCAAAAATAAATAAAAAACGTTGGAAAAAAAAAAAAAAAAAAAAACAAGGAAAGCCTGAGAAACTGCTATAGACCAGAAGAGACAAAAGAGCCATGACAACAAAATTCAATGTGGTCTCCTGGAATGGCTCCTGAAACAGAAGGAAGATGTGAGAAAAACGGGTAAAAGCTGAATAACGTCTAGAGTTTAGGTAATAGTAACCTAAATGCCAGTTTCTCAGTTTTGACAAAGGTAACATGCTAATGTATGGTGGTAACATTCCAGAAACTGAAGCTGGGAGAGGGTATATGGGAACCCTCCCTCTACTGTACTTTCAAATTTTTATAAATCTAAAATTACTCCAAAATGAAAAGTGTATCTAAAAAAAAGAAGCAGCGAGCATCTAGAGACCAGGGAGTATCTTTTTCATCTCCCCATGATCAGTTCATATATACACAGCAGATACTTAGTGAATGCATGCTGAATGATGAAAAGATGGATAGATGGATGGATGGATGGATGAACGGATGGATGGAGGGAAGGAAAAGGGTGAGTGAGTGAAAGGAGAGAGGAAGTCAGGAAGGGAAGAAAGATAGCTGGGAGAGAACCATAAATCAACCCACAGGTTTCCTTTATAGGTGTATTTTTGGGTTAAATAAAAACACGGCAGAATTTTGGTTATTCTAGATCCAGTTAGTTTTATAAGAATGGGATCAGTCCGAACAATTCCATTTATTTACTGAAATGCTTAATATGTTAAACACAAAGCAGAATCTTAACCCATATTCAGAGAAAGGAAAGAAAGGAAACAAAAGATAGGAAGGAAGGAAGGAAGGAAGGTCTCTAAGATCACCATCCAGAGAAAACCAACATTAACACCTTGGTGTGTAACCTCCCATAACTTTATCTTTGAATAAATATATTTTATTAGTATAACTTGTACAATTATTTTAGTATATAATTTTATTGCTAAAGAAAAATTATATCATGCTATACATACTGTTTTATATCTCTTATTCTATTGTGAATTCTCTTCTCTGCCAATAAATATCAGTCTACAATCACTGTCAATAGTGGCTGAAGAGCATTTCATTGTTTTGGTGTACAATAACTTTTTTCTATTTCCTATTGAAGGACAATTAATTAGCCTTCATCTGTGCTCAGTAAAAATATCTGAAAATGAATTTTACTATTGTCTTATCAGACAATTATTGTATTATTTGAAGGATATTCTGTTTTTGCTACCCTCCCTGTATGAAATTTTCTTACTCCTAACACTAAACATTTTTGCCTAGATCCATTTCATGTCTTTAACGCACACAGATTCATATTTAATTCAATGCAGATCCAAATGTATGAGCATCATTTCAGGAAATACAGAATATCTTTATTTGAGATTTCCTCTTCCACAGGAGATGAAACATCAGCATCCAGGAAGCTTTTACAAATAGAGTTTGCAGAGACTATTCTGAGTACTGTCCCCTACTACACGAGTGGCCTAGGGCAAATGAGTCAAATTCTTCAGGCCTCAGCTTTTAAAATCTGAATCAAAGCATGCACCTATTTCACGGAGAGGTAGTGAGGATTAGAGTGTGATACTGACATGAAACCCCCACACGTGTAGTGCTGCTAATATTATTATTGGTGCCTTCAAATCCCCAGTCATGAGCCTCGCCTAAGTAATTCTGATGCAGTTGGACCTGTCCACAGACTTACTCTGCAAACCATTACAGAAGGTGGTCTTGTAGACAAAAGGAAAAAAGCTTGGGGGGCCATTTTTCATTACCTTGAAAAGTCTGGATTGGCTCTGTCTTTCCATTCTCTGTAAAATGTGGTCCATGCACCAGCAGAGCATCACCTGGGAATCTGTCAGAAATGCAGAATCTCAGGGGTGCCTGGGTGACTCAGTCAGTTAAGCGTCCAACTTTGGCTCAGGTCATGATCTCACAGTTCATGAGTTCAAGCCGAGTGTTGGACTCCGTGCTGACAGCTCAGAGCCTGGAGCCTACTTCAGATTCTGCGTCTCCCCCTCTCTCTGCCCCTTCCCTGCTCACACTCTGTTTCTTTCTCTCTCTCAAAAATAAATAAACATTTTTTAAAAATGCGGAATCTCAGACTCCCTGTCTCCAGCCTTGCTGGATCGGAATCTGCATTTTAACAAGGACCCAGGTGATCTGCAGTGAGTAGGGAGCACTACTCTGCCCCTCAACCCTCTCCAGCCTTGGTCTTCACATGTGAATGTGCAGGAGAATCACTTGGGAAGCTTTCAAAATTCCTGCTGCCTGGGTCCCATCTCCAGAAGTTCTCATTCATCGGTCTGGCACGTGGCTTGAGCCATTAGTTGTTTTATTTAAAAGCTCCCCAGGTGATTCTAAAGTACAGCCAAGTTACAAAGACCTCCTGAGAGTCTGTAGCGATTTCTCAAAGTACGGTCCACCACACACACACTCCCTCGGTACCATTACCCATGTGCTTTGTGACCTCCTCTGGTGATTCTTATGTGCACCATCATTTTGGCACTAGCCACCTCAGGTCTAGGATTGCTTAAAATGGAGTTCATTGCATCCTATGTTTTTCCCACGGTGGTTGTGATTATTTGTTAAACCAGGGTATTTTCTTGATTCAAAGGCACCACAGATTATAAAATCCACTCTCAAACTGTACAGAAAAGGAAATGTCACGACATCAAAGATACAAAACAACTGCAAGAAATTCCTGACTTTAGAAAAATTAAAATGTGAAGAAGAAAGCATTTTAGAATGGAGGTCACACAGGATGCATTTCACATCTGTTTCTCTTGCTGGCCTCTAAGCTCTGTGAGTGTTGGAGCAAGGTCGTCTATCATGTGCATCTTTCCATCCCTGGTGCCTGGCATGGTACCGGCTAATCAGCAAACTGTGCCGAACAAATGACAGAACCGGCCAGTTTCTCCATGCCCCGCTATATGGAAAGCTCCGTCTCTCATGCCCCATCTTCAGGCAGGGATCCTGGGGGGCGGCTGGAGGGAGGTGATGGCTGAAGCTCACATCGAAGACCATGGTGCAGCATCTCAGCTGGCTCCTTTTCCTCCCCTGTCCTTTCTCAACAGCACAGGTTCTCCCTCCAGTGACATTTTGACCCTGGGATTCTCCTGGGTAAGAATGTGACAGTTTAATCTCACAGGGTTTGCTCTGAGAAGCGAGAGAACTCGAAGAATGATGTTTCCCCACCCAGGGCTCCCTATGAACAAAGAAGCTGTCTGCCTTGAATTCTTCTGGTCCCGTTTGCCACCACCACCACCTGGGACACTTTTGTTGCCTGCTGTCAATCATGACAGAAGGCATCTGCTGGACAAACTACATTTACTGATCATCGCTTCAACTTCAAATTTTTAAAAATTCATCAAAGACATGTACAACTCTATTATCCAGCAAGAAAAGGGGGAGAGGGGAGACACCTGCATTCTACTTCTGTGACATTTTAAGCAGCTTAGAAGAAAATGACCTGACGTGGTGAAAAAAGCTGATGTGGAGGTCAGCAGGCATGCGTCCTAATTCTACAGCTACCTGATTTTCAGCCTTGGGGTGTGAGTAGGCAGGCATACAAGTATAGGGGGAAAACAGACCTTGGAGAAGTGCTTTCCTCACCTATAAAATGGAGAGGTTGTATCATTTCATCTCAAAGGATTCCTTCTAGCTTCAGAATTACAGAACTTTAAAGAACATTAAAGAGAAAAAAAAATCCTACATAGGTTATAAGACAATATAAACTTCTTAGGTTCAATCTTACTGGGTGTCTAAAGGCTACTTAAGTTTTATTTGGGAAGAATCCAGATAGTATCAATCCAGAGAATACTTTTTGTATAGAGATTCTTGAGTTTCAAACTTTCAAATGTGACTCAATAAACCTGGACTCTTATCCAATGTCCTGAGTCACCTACTCTCATATGACCTCTCTATGCCAGGTTTCTCATCTTTGGAGAACTCTGTCTGGACACAGACACTGGAAACAAGGCAAGCACTTAATGATGTGAACTATAACAGCAATGTAAATAAACTCTATTGTAGTAACTTCACTAACCTCTCTGTTCAGTTCAATCTTACTGTTACATAGTTCTCTACCTTCAGTCTCAAGGTTCTCTTTTCCTAACCCGCAGAGAAAACAAGGGGATAAATTCCAGTTTATCAAATATTTTCTACATTTAGGTGTTATCATCTATAAATGCAGAGTTGGAAGTAAGTGAATTTATTTATTTATTTTGAGGGAGAGAGAGAGAGTGTATGTGTGTGAGCAGGGGAGGGGCAGAGAGAGAGACAGAGAGGGAGAGAGAGAATCCCAAGCAGCCTCCACACTCAGCAGAGAGCCCGATGCGGGGCTCAACTTCATGACCGTGAGATCACAAATGCAGGATCATGACCTGAGCCTATATCAAGAGTTGGACGTTTAACTGACTGAGCCACCTGGATGCCTCAGAACTAAGTGAATTTAAATTATAGAAGTTAGACTATCATATTAGATACTACAGGTGGGTGCCTAATTTCAAAGAATGAGCATATTTCTGACACTAAATACAAAGGCCAGGAGGTAGGAAGGCAATAAGAAAAAAAAAAAAAAAGAAATCTTTTTCTGAGTAGGAAAAAACAGGAATAAGTTTCTTAGAGCAACCTGACCTAAGAGGAGCTACAGGGCTGGAATGAACTGCTAAAGAGAAATCTATCACCCATAAAGGGAGGTCGACGTGGAGATGCTTCAGAGTAACTCTCTTACCCACGTGAGGCATGCATGAGTACAAAAAGCAAGCATCCAGACAGGAAAATGACGGAACACATTTGACATGAGGCTGAACGTCATTTAGTATTTCTTTGATGATTCAAAAGTGATTTCAAAATCTTTAAGTGCTTTCAGAACCAAATCAGGTACCTCAATCATTGTAGGAATTATTAGTCAGCACAATGCTAGGTAGGCCAGCTAAACTGTTTGGGTAAATAGATTTTTTTTTGTTTGGTGGGAGCAGCAGTCAGAAATAACCATGGGATAGGAGTTCTGCGTTCTCCAATTGGCTTTGCCACAAAGTCATTCTGTGAAGCTAGGCAAATCACTTCCTTTTATCACACAAATCAGTAGAAAAAAACAAAATGTAATTGGAAAAAAAAAAACAACTTTGTTTATAAGGCTGACGAAATAAATGCTCCTTTCTACTTGGCTGAGAGCACACAATTCACTGAAGTGGTTCAGTCATGTTCTGGCTATGGTCCACCCAGCTATTTGCTGAAAAAGTTCAATGTGAGAAAGAAAAGAGGGTGAAATTGTCAACTTGAGTACCCTGGGCTAGAGAAATTTCCACACTGACCCCATAAAACACACTTCTCTGACAAATGGACATCTATTACTCAAACACTTGATGTAACAGGAAATGCGCAAAGGTGATTACATGTTTTAAAAGTACAGGACAAAAATTCAAGTATCTAATGCACAGCGATGTCACAGACAGCTGCCAAGATGTGGAGTTTGCTAAGTGAAGAAATAGCCCTGCTAATAGCATACCAATTGCTGCTCCTTGGCCATCACTCTTGTCCGAAGATTTTTAAAACCCTAGAATTAAAGGCTAATGTTGTTAAAATTACAAAATGTATCCCAAACATCCAATCTTCAACGACTACTCTGAAGAAAGCAGAAGACCCAAGCAAGCTTTCCTAAAAGACTGGCAACAGAACAGTGATATGGGCTTTTTTTGATGGAATCACAAGCAGTGGCTTGAAAGACAACTAATTGTTGGTGATGCAGCATCACCGTGACCAGTGTGGAATAACATTTCGCTGAGGGAAATAAGAACTTAAACAAGGCCAGTCTTTAACCGATGCAGATGTGTAAAATGTGTAACATCCCAATGCTGGTAAAAGGTGCATGGCTGGCAGGAGGGCAAACTGCACAGTGTGTGAGTCCCAGTTATAATAAGCAATGGTGAGCCAGAGCTGGTTGGAAAAGAAAGGGGAGAGCCAGCTGTTACCAACTCTCCCCATCTCTACGCTCTGGGACCTCACACTGGTAGCCTGATGCCGGCCACAGCGGGAGTACTGGAACCCCAGGAAGAAGCAAACGCTACACAGTCAGGGTTTTGCCCCACCTGAGAGCTAGCTGTCAAACACTTAGCAGGACACTACCGATCGGACACCTTCAAGTGTCCAAACTCTTTAACCCAGTCATTCTCTATCTAGAAACTCTTCCTTCCCAAGAAATAATTCAAGGTAAGTGGGGGGATGGCAGGAATTTGATGCACAAGGAGACTCCTAATAAGGAAGACGTATGAGAAAACTATAAGTCAAAAATGTCACGTTATCTATCTATCAGAAAGGATGTTGATACAGACTGTGACAGTATCATGCTAAAATCTACAATAAAAGAGAATATAGTATAATCTTAGTCTTTGAAAAACAGGAAAAGATTAGTAGGAGATATACAAAATGCTTACTTAAGAAACAAAAACTTAAAATAATAGTTGAATAGCTTTGTGAGAATTTAAAAGCAGAAAGATGCAGCTGGAAATGAAAATAATGAATGGAACCGTACTTAGTGTAGTTCATTTATCTGACAGTATTCTCAAACTTGGCACACAACATTGTCCAAACTACAGTGATGACCCATTTTGGAGTCCAAATCACTTAGTGGATCACAACTGGTATTTTTCAAAAAGACAGAAAAGAAGAGGATAGAAAATAGAGTGCATAGCACTGAAGAAAGTATTATTTTGTGAAGGAAAATGCTAATGTAAACGGGGGAAAAATGTACTTAAAGTATCTTAAGTTCAGGCTAAGGAATAATAAGGACATCAGTTAGAGGTCTCTCTTTTCTCAACTCTGATATGTCTACATGGTTAGTGAAATTATCCCACTTGATTTCACGACTTCATAAAATTCATTAATTTTTTATTTTTAATTTACAATCTCCTATATGGCTGAGATAGCTTACTACATCTCTCATTACTTCTAAAAGACACTCACAGTACTTTTTGATTCATTCAGAAGAATTTTTATTGAGGACCTAAGACAAGTGCTAGACACTATGGAGATGCAGATACATAAGACACAGTCCTGCCCTTGGGAGCTTACTATCTAGGACAGAACAGTAAATGAAGAACAGGGAATAAATGTAGTGAGATCAGAAAAGGGAAGATCTATGAGAAGGCTTCACTGTGGAGCTAGGATCCCAACAAGGAGAGTTTCTTAAGATCTTCACAGGTAGAGATTTCAGATGACACAATGCAAGGTCAAAGAGAGATATAGAAAAAGTCCTAGGTAGACTTGATTAGTCGGTGGTGGTGGTGGGGTTGTCTAGTTAAAAACAGGAAAACGTGGGGGGTGCTTGGGAGGCTCAGTTGGTTAAGTGTCTGACTTTGGCTCAGGTCACGATCTCACGGTTTGTGAGTTCAAGCCCTGCTTCAAGCTCTCTCCACTGTCAGCGCAGAGCCTACTTTGGATCGTCCATCTTGCTCTCTCTGTTGCCCCCTCTCAAAAATAAAAATAAACATTAAAAAAAACCAACAACAACAGGAAAACTTGGTTGGAACAATGGTTTATGAGGAAAATAGTGGAAGAATGAGGCAGGAAAGGTGGCTTGGAGCCAGAAGGAAGACACCATTAACTTGTGATCATTGAAAGATAGGGTGGATGTGAGCAGTTTAAAGCAGATTCTTCTATTGTGGTGGTGTGCAAGACGGAAGCAAAATGACTAACTGTCCAGGAGAGAGGTAAGCAGGGCCTGAAATACGTGGTAACTCTAGAAATAAGTTAAAATATAGATGCAAAATATAGTGCAACAAAAACTGAAATAACTTTATCACTAATAGGAAGTGAGGAACCCAATAGGAGGTGAGCTAGGTAAATGGAGGAGAAAGTGATCTGGGAATGGCAGGGGGTGGGAGAGGGTGAAGACAAAGAAACGTTCTACAACATTCTTTGGAGGGCCAAAGAAATCTAAGTGAGTTTGAATTGTGTAGTAGTCTATCATAACATGAACATCAGATTTTTTTTTTTAATGGATAATAAAATGAAACTCAGAGTTTCTCTGACCTTTGTCCTTTGGTCTTGGAAGAAATCACCGTAGTGTTTAAGCAGGGAAACCAGCACCACGTTCTCATCATACTTGATTAAGAAGTAAGGTAGCGCTGGGACTCCTTCTGTTTGACAAAGATCATCATATGCATGCTCAAGGGCTTGAATCTAAGAACAGGAAACATTGAGTTATTCTCCAATCACACATCTAATTCTGAGCTAAAAATTAACATAAAAGGTATTTTCAAGCCAGAAGACTGGAAATGACTGAGCATACCCCTGTTACTCTTTTGCAGCAAATGAACACAGAAGTGCCCCCTAAATAATACCACTTCACTTCTGTGTAACACTTCCCATGTGCATGGTGGTGTCTTAGGAACACAAGGAGACATTTTTATGGTGCAGCATGGTGGTTCCCTAAGATGTTAACCACAAAGGTGTACAGAGAGAGCTCCAAACATTATTTAGCTCCTGTAATAACCAAGCACTGAATCCATCACTGATTAATTTTACCCTGAACCTCTCCACAAAATAACAGCATTATTGAGACACACCTCACTTATTATATAATTCACCCACATAAAATACATAATTAAGTGCGTTTTAAGCATGTTCACAGGATTATGTAACCATCAACTAATTTTAAAGTTGCCTTTTTTTTTTTTTTTTTTTTTTTTAAGTAATCTCTATACTCAATGTGGGGCTTGAACTCATGACCGTGAAATCAAGAGTCAGATGCTTTTCCAACTGAGCCAACTGGGAGCCCCATCAATATAATGATTTTACAACATGTATGTCGCTCTTAAAAGAAATTCCACATCCATCAGCAGTCAGTCCTCGTGGCGTAATCCTTTTCCTCTACTTACACTTATTCTTGGGAAACTAGTTCCACAAAACCACAACCTTTGATTTATACTAAACAAAATTACTAATTTTTCATCAATAAGGGTTTCTCCCTGGTGTTAGAATCCATGGTTTAATGACTGACATGCTTCATGAATCCAAATCATCCTGCCACTCAAACCTTGCCTCAATGACAATCAGAATATCTGGTTGAGGGTCTGTGTTGTACTAGTTTGATTATTTTCATTGCCCTCCTTCAGACCACCTCTTTCTCATGGTCTTCCTTAGACCACAAAGACTACCTTTGTGTGTACCATTCCTGATGTAGAAGTTCCACAACTTGGTGTGAGGGTAGTGGAATGTCTTCTATTTGGTTTCAAAGACTCTCTTCCCAAAGTATACTAGTGCCTTGGGATCTTCTACAATGAAAGTGAAAACCACATTTTGGCAAATTCTTGCAGACTTTCAACATGTTCCTATAGCTCCTCTACTGGCTTAGCCTTTCACCAAATGTCACTGAATACCTGGAAAAGTATCTTGGACTACTCCTTTGGAATGATTCTACAAACATTTTGTAAATAAGTCTGCTCCTAGTGCCACCTTTGGAGGATTCCACAGTGACCAACTCTTCATTCAGACAACTGCCTGTCTTTAGATAAAGTACTCAAGCTCATTAAGTCCAATTTTACCTGCATTTTGCTTTATTTGTTGATACCTGTTTTGGAGAAAACCTTTGATCCAAGCCCACTGGCCCCTGAATGAGGGGTAGACTCTCTGGAAGGCAGAGAGCAGGGAAGCAAAACCAATAGTAGAAGTGGTACTTCTTTAGATCCTAGAAGAAAGAATATAAGAGGATTATAACCAATGATGAAACTGAAATGCATTCATTGATGTAATTCCCCAACACCACTTAAGACACATTGAGGCGCACAACATAGAATCACCTGGTCAGAAAGTCTTATCTCCAACAGAACTCAGGATAGAATACAGAATATCTATCTTTCTCCTAAAATATACCCACACACCAAACAATAATATATCATGATAAACATATTTATTATCTACTTGCTAAAGAAAGTGTTGACAATTATCATCATCACTGTGTAGTACACAAAACCATCCCAAGAGGTAACTATTATCCCATTTTACAGACAGAAAACTGAAGCTTATAGGGGGGTGAAGAAAAGAACTTCAGCCAAACAAAGATATTGATTAGTGGAGAGGGAAGCAGAATTCCATTTCCAAAATATCAGCTTCCTCCGCAGAACCACCCATACTCAACGACCCATCTGGGGAGGCACAGCCACCAAACATGGTTATCACTCTTCACAGTCAAATGAATTAGCATGGTATTGAAGAAGCTGTGCTATCCATAACCTATACATGCCTGAGATAATAAAATGCTGCTTTCAGAAATACTTTGTTGGTGAAATTCAGGTCAACAATTATTAGGCACTTGCTATGTACAAGGTAATACATTAGACACTCTGACAATAAGAAGATAAATAAAACCCAGTCCAGCCCTTGGGCAGCTCACTCTCTATACAGGCAGAGATAAAGTGAGTCATGAGTCACAGAAGAGGTTCTAAGAGCAAAGGAGCATCAGCGATATGAGATTACATCTTCAGGGGTGTATTTGATGGCTCCCCCACCAGGGGAAGTGAGGCAGGGGCAATGACTCATGAAGCTGTTCTAGATAACTGTTTCCACCCAGGTTGGATGCTTTTGCCCTGAACTCTTGCAGCCTTTGTGGCCTGAATCACTCATATTGTGGGATCTCACAGTTATCTCAGTGTCTGGCAGCTTCTCCTTCAGTCTGTTTATTTGGCTAATCAACGTTTCTTCTTTAATCTTACTAAGAATAAACAATAGATAGTTGTTTGATGACTTTTTGCGACAGATTTCACATACCATAAAATCTACCATGTTAAAATATACACCTGAATGTTTGTCCGGGGGTACTGACAAGGTTGTACCACCATCACTCAATTGCAGAACATTTTCATTGCCCCAAAAAGAAAACTCCAATAGTAGAAACTCCCATTAGTTTATTAGTTAGAAATACCCATTCACAGAATTCCCCATTCCCCCTTCTTCCCAACCCCTAGGAACCACTAATCTATTTTCTGTCTCAATGAATTTGACTATTCTGAGATTTTCATATAAATGAAATCATACTAGATAACTTTTTAAATAAATATAAATGTATACATAAATGTGTGTCTAGATGAGAAAGCCTAGTCATTATAGATTCCAGTCTCTAATTCTGCCATTAATTGATCAACTGACAACAAATTCCCTTTTGACAATAGCAAAACAAACTACAAAATAGAAATTAATGAAGTGCCTGTTCCTTTGAATCCTAAAAACAGCAGAAAGAAAAGCAAAAGTACCTCCAGAGATTATACTCTCTTCTTTGTATTTAAATGATCTGTCATAACTGATCTTTAGTCAAAGGTTAAACAATTCAAGATGAAGGACTTCATAATTTCTAAGAAGCTTTATCAGATCATCTTCAAAAGTCAAAAGGCTTGAATTTCTTAGAATTCTTTTCAGGATACAAAGGATCTTGATAAAATTAAACACAAAGCCCTTTGTATTTGAAGATTTTAAAAGACAGAGACTTAATTTTTTTTTTTTAAGGTAGGCTAAGAATGGTCAGTAAAAAGGGCAACAGGGCCAATACACGCACTAACTCTAGGAAATGCCTTAAGACTTTAAGTAAGAGCTAATGTTATTTTTCTTATTAAATGCAAATTGTCAGATTCTACTAACTAGAATTCTTGGTACAGAAAATATATTGATGTTAAAATAACAAACCCAGAAATCTTTAACTAGCACCACTTATCTCTCTCTTAGTGGCAGATCTACAAAACTGCTCAAATTTGCAGACAAATTATTAATGCCAAATTGCAGCTAGTAATCTCATGAAGAATTTAAACATTTTTCTATCTCCCCCACTATTACACAGAAAGCATTATAACTCGTTAGGAAATGTGCTCCTTATAGATAGCCAGCCTTTGGCATGACCTTCAGTATGACTTTTATCATTCTCTCCTTTGCCTTGGACAGCAAATCAGGCAGCATTCAGAAGAAACAGGATTAGTTCATGGGGTAGGAAGAAAGGTAAGACCTATAACTTGGTGAAAGAAAGAGGTTAGTGGAGGAGAGGGGGGAGGGGAGGATGAAGGGGAGGGAAGGGAAGGGAAGGAAAGAGGAAAAGAGGAAAATAAAAAAAGAAAGAAAGGAAGGAAGGAAGGAGGAAGATAGATGCGGGGAAGAAGATTAATATTCAAAGCTGATGAAGCTGGTAAAACAGTACACTTAATACACATCAACGTCGATACGTTTATATGCCTTCTCTAGAGAATTTATCCTAAAGAAATAAAATGAACAGGAAAAAAAAAATCCGTATGGCCAATATTGTTCACTGCAGCATTTTACAAAATAGTGAATATTACAAACAACCTAGATGTACAAGAACCTATAGAACATACACTTGACAGAATATTATATAGTCAACCTAATTATAAAGGCTAAATTCATTTCATATGTAGATATATAGAGACATACACTCATGTACATATATGTGTACATACACCTGCGTGTATGTGTGTTAAGTGTGTGTGTGTGTGTGTGTGTGTGTGTGTGTGTGTGTGTGGCTCATATCTCTATCATCAACCCTTTCATTTCCCCATATCACCCATCACCAAGACCAGGTCCTTCCCCCTACTTCCCTAGGCAGCAGATGTTACATTTACACAAAACATTTTTCTTTCTTAAAAAACCACAACTGTTGGGGCACCTGGGTGGCTCAGTCAGTTAAGCATCCGACTTCCTCTCGGGTCATGATCTCATGGCTGGTGCGTTCAAGCCCCACATCAGTCTCTGTGCTGACAGCTCAGAGCCTGAAGCCTGCTTCTGATTCTGTGTCTCCTTCTCTCTCTGCCCCTCCCCCACTTGTGCTCTGTCTCTATCAAAAATAAATAAATGTAAAAAAAAATTTTTAATAATAAAAAAAAAAAACACAACTGTGTGGACAAACTATGTAGAGCAGTGTGAACTCCTCTAGTCCAGAAGCTGCTGGAGGATAGCCAAGATGTCATCTTTTTCTTATGGTGATGGACCCAGCAACCGAGCCCCACAGACTATACTGAATAAAGACTTTAGCAACAAAGAACCACTACTCCCTGAAGCTGATTTTATTGTGTCCTGAATGACAAGACTTGCGTCACTGTGTTACATAAACCATGCAGTATGTAAGATCAGTAAGAATGAATTAATTTTGCACCGGTGATAAGTGCCAGCGCCTTCGGGCCACTAATCAAATGAGTGTTTCTTGACCAGCTCTGATTTAAATAACACCAGGTAATAGCTTCAGTGAGAAGCACACAGACTGCCCTATTGGCACCCAGGGCTCGGCCAGGGCATCTCAGCAGTCTAAATGTGACCGAGATTCTATTTACTTACTGCAAATGTCAAGAGGAGGAACTTGTTGAGGAGGACAGGGTTTTCGAGGGCAGCACCCGATTTTATGGCTTCCCAAATCTGCCAGAAGAAAGAGAAGTGTCAAGGCAGGTTCTCAGGCCTCTCTGAGTTTCTCACTCTCAAGAGAAGCACAGAGGTGAAGAGCACCAGGGCCCAGCACCACTCACCCCAGGCAATAAAGTGGGTTGTTACCTCACTCTGGCCACTCTGCACGGCCTCTCCACCAGCCACACTCCATGAGGGGCCTGGGGAAACTGAGAGAATGCAGAGTCCTCCTCTCAGTGAGTCTCAGCATCCAAGGAGGCAACCAGGACATTTTCATGCCTTCATTATTTCCTCCAACAAATATTTACTAACTGCCTATTATCTACCAGGCACATCAGGATTACAGAATAAAAGACACAGTCCCTACCCTCAAGAAGCTTTGGGTCCCAGGAGGGAGACAGGCATAATTGTCTGAATGCACCAACAGGTAGGATGTGCTACTTCAAAAAGATGTGGAAATCTTGGGAGGAGCTCCAAACTGGGCTGGGGAGGTGGGAGGGAAAGGAAGCAGGAAGGGGTTCCGGGAAGCGGTGATTTGAACTAGGTATAGGGGATTTCTGGAAGTGTTGTTTGGGATTATCTTGCCCTGAGACAGGAAGGTAAGACAATGAGGAGTTGATGCATACTCAGCAAGTACTGTAGCCAGAAGCAGAAGCTGGCACTGGGCTGCAGCTGTTGATCACAAGATGTTTTAGTAGCTAAGATTAGCTGCTATACTTTGTGTTACTAAACAAGACAAACGGTTGCACCCACAGGAGCCACTGGGTGGAAGAGGGAAATTAGCAAAGAGAAGTTCCTGCTATTGACATGATCACCTTGGAGGAGCTGGACCAGAGAAGAGCAGGCCCCGCTTCTGATAAACTGAGAGGGTGGGAACTGCTGGGGAGTGTGGACAGGGGTGAAGCCTGAGCCCCAGCACAAGGGGTGGGATTTCTGTGGGAAGCAATCTGTGATTTTTGATGGTGGATGAGGACCTGACCCAACACTTTGGAGACAGCCTTTTAAATGTGCAGCCACAGCAGAAGCCCAGGAGCAGTTGAGTGGCAGGCCAAGGACAACCATCATCACCTGGGTCACAAGCTACATGCATCTCGAGGGATGTAAGGGATACCAAAGGCAGAAGACTTCCTTCTCTGACCATGGCACCCACATAAATAAGACTCTTTCGTTTAAGACTAGTGAGAAGACCACTCGATTAAGTGGGTTAGAGGGGATTGGGATAAACTGTCCTACCATTTTAATTCCTCACACTAACTCAGATATGAACAAGTTAAGGGAAAGACACTCCCAGCAGAGAGAACACCATGTCCCAAGGACAGAGGTGAGAACCAAAGTAGGTGGAGTAATTATAAGTGATTTGCTACGACAGGGTCAGAGAAGGTGAGGGCAAGAGTGACAGGAGAGAAAAGCCACAGAGACCACAGAGGCCAGGCCACAGGTGCCTTGTAAATCAGATGGAATAGTTTATATTTAGCCCGAAGTATACTGGAGAGACTATGCGATCATTTTAGAGAGCATTACAGTGCTTAGGACTGGACTGGAAAGCCAAGGAGCACAAAGAACAGAGAACCCAAGGCCATGCAGACACAGGAATAGATCTCTCAGGGACAGGTCAAGCTGCTTCAGAATGCTAATTAGAGAGCAACAGCAAAGCTTTCACAACTGCCCTGCGATGAAACTCCTGCCTATCCCCAGCTGAGAGCCTGAATATCTTCTCCCTGACTTTCCCACCAACGCAGGAGAGCTGGGGATATAAACCAAAGCCCACGACTATCTTCAAGTACCGACTATATGCTAGTTTCCATGACAGACGCATGCACCTGATCAGAGACACTGCGCCTACCGAGACCACGGAAAACAGAATACATACATCATCTTTTCCCAGCTAACCTCGTCTGCTGCTTGTTCCAAAAGTAGCTTCTTATCTGCGGCCTTGAAAGCCTCGAGTGTGTTGGTGTTAAAGAGCGTTCCAATAGCCGGACAGCAGTGGGCTGGAGTGGGAGCGCTCCTGGACACAGGAGAAACATGGTTAGGCAGGCACAGCCAGGACAGCATTGGGAGACAAAAGACAGTGCTCTGTAGGGCAAAGAGAAGATCAATCACACATTTCTTTGGGAAAAGATGAATATCCTCGCTTAGGAACTAAAAATAGGCACTGCGCGCGCGCGCGCGCGCGCGCGCACACACACACACACACACACACACACACACACACACACACAAAGCCTCTATATTCCCTTTACCCTAATCTCTTGGCATGTTGTTCTTCCACTGCCCCTCCTCCAGTATAAGTTGATTTCCTAGTTTTTACTCTTTCCCATCTTTAACCCGAAAGGGAAGCATCATTCATTGAACTTCTACTGTGCCAAGAACTACACAATGTTTGAATTTTCTTAACAGCTTTTTCTTTCAGTTAAAGCTTTAAGTAACTTGCCTAAGGTCACATAAAAATAGGCAGAGCTGGAATCTAAAGCCAGAACTAGCCCACTCCTAGGTACCGGGCTGCCTACTGCCTACTCCCCACTCAAACCCTCCCAGGCCTCAAGGGTCTGCTCCAAACCCTTTCTTTCCAGGAGGCCCCTCCCATTTCCTCTGGTAATGGCTGGCACAGGAAACTGAGCGTCCCATTTTAGATTGTCATATACACCTAACTAGAGGACAGCAAGCTCCCTGCAGGCAGGGAACTCGTCTCCTTCTTCTGACTGTCCCCAGACCTCCCCAGCCCAAACAGGTTTCATGCAGAGCTGCTGCTAAGCAAACTCCTGGTGGTCGTCTGAGTCATACAGACAATATGTGTCATACCTGGGCTACCTACCAATCTGTTGTGTCACATGTGTGTCGCACTCTACACTGTCCCCTTATAGTCAAAATCAGGGGAGCAGAAGATGAGTTACTTCTGAATACAAATTCAGATGTGGAAACATCTGGTCTCTTCTCTGAAATGACTGATTTGTGTTTCAGAGGTTACATACGCCTAATATTGTTGTCAATTACAACTACTGCAGAGAGAATATACATTTTTAATGACTGCACTGACGGGAGCTGTGTGGTTTCAAAGACCTTGTGTCTCTTCACTTGGAGTCTGTGTAAAACTGGGTCCACAAGGGCTGCAAGCAGAAGATCAAAACCTAGAAGAGGTGTGGAGGGGTGCAATGGGGGCAGAGGGCTCTGCCAAATGCTGTCTGTGGGGCTCAAATGCCAAATCCTGGGGAAAAAGTAACTTTACATGGTCAGAGCCTTCCCTTGGAGGGTGACAAGTCAGCAAACAGGTTGCTTCTCACAATGCTACTCTAATAAAATATTTTTCAGCCATGTGATAGGAGGACATCAAAGACAGTCTTAAGGAGAAAGAGACATCAAAAAGGGGCAAAACTCAGCCTAGAGGGAGGAGGAAGGAAGCACAGTGGTTGGCACATTAGGCCTTCTACATTCAGACTCGGCTTCAAGAAATTACTGCTGAAACAGAAGGAGCAAACCTCTGAGCTAATCTGATACTAGCACAAGAGGAAGGTACCCTTCTTCCTAAGTGCCCGAATGTCCCAGGTGTGTGAATGCAGTATCAAAGTGTCATCACAAGAATTTGAGCAACTGCCAGCACACTGGCCAGGCTCCTAGAACATCAGTACTCATGCAAGTTAATCAGAGCGGACAACCGAAGTCTCAAAGGAGAACTTTTCATGAGTAAAGCTCTACCAGGGGATGTGGCCAAGGAAATAAATTTAAAGGGTGACAGTGGGAGGGAAAGCCATTCTGCCAATCTCTCCAAGTTCAAGTTCACTTGTTCTGCACAGAAGTGGCTCAGATGAGGAGTGGAAAGAGCCCTGGACTTGGAAACAAGAGAATTTGGTCCAAATCCTGGATCCTAGATACATATTAGTTTAGTTTCCTACAATTCCATTGATATGAAATGTCCAGAATAATCAAATCCATACACAGAAAGTAGATTGTGGTTGCCAGGCTAGGGGGAGGGGGCGGGGGACAGGGGTAGGAGAAGGGAAGAAGGGAGAGTAACTGCTAATGGGGTTAGGCTTTCTTTCCAGAATGATGAAAATGTTCTGAAATTGGTGATGGCAGCAGCTCAACCTGGTGAATACACTAAAAACTGCTGAATTACACATTTTAAAAGGGTGAATTTTGTGGTATATAAATTATATCTAAATAAAGCTGCTAGGAGATCAGAATTAGAAATCTTCCCCATATAGTAAAGCCAATAGTGAATTCACAATGATATATAGACTAACCAGGTAAAGGATTGATCTTAGAAAGGCCTCTAGCTTGGGCCTGCTTGGGGATGCTACTTCTAGAAACTTGGCCTTCACTTCACTCAGTCTCACGGTGCTTACTGTGGAAAGTACTGAAGCTGGTTTGCACCTGTTATTTACACCTGGCCAAAGGCAGGCATGTGGCCAGAGCTTCCAGAACACACAGGCAGGGTGGTGGCCACGACAGGATAAATCCCCCAAAAGAAAGACAGAGGCTGTTCTTCACACCTGGAGGAACCTTTGCTCCACACGCACAGCTCTGCATGCCCAAGGAACCTAGGAAGTCATACTCAGCCTGGGGGCATGTGCCAGTATCTCTGCTTTCCCTAATAATCTGTGAGTTTCTGTTTGCAACATGTTCTAACAGAGTCCACCGGTGTCTCTCGACCACCCACACCACATCCCATTTTGACAGCCATGCATTTAGACTGCTTTCAAGATTTCAAGTTATTTGAGCAACTAGCACACATCAGACGTGTTAGGGGCTAAGGAGTTAACGGAGACTAAGAGCCTGTGTCCCAGATGATTTTGCCTACGAATCTTACATTCCTTAACTATTTTTTTAAGTTTTTTTTTTTTAAGGGCAAAGGTTATGCCCTAATCATGTCCAACTTGAGGCTTAGAAAAGAAAATACTTTTTATGACTACAAAGTTCCTCAAGGGAAAGCCCAGAGAAACGAAAGGTAAGGTAAAGTGACAATTCAGTTTTTTGGTTTGTTTGGGTTTTTTTTACTTTTTTTTTTAATGTTTATTTATTTTTGAGAGAGAGAGACAGAGTGTGAGCAGGGGCAGAGGAGGGGCAGAGAGAGGGAGACACTGAACTCGAAGTGGGCTCCAGGCTCCACGTTGTCAGCACAGAGCCCAACATGGGGCTTAAATTCACGAATTGTGAGATCATGGGCTGAGCTGAAGTTGGACACTTAACCGACTGAGTCACCCAGGCGCCCTGTCATTTTTCTTTTTTTTTTTTTTAAGTAGGCTCCACACCCAATGTGAGGCTTGAACTCATGACCCTGAGATCAAGAGTCGCATGCTCCACTGAGCCAACGAGGTGCCCCTGACAATTCAGTTTCAAGCAAGTCCTCCAGAATGAGGCAGCCATAGTCCAGAACACTGGACTATTAAGTGGGCAAGAAATAAACCTCCTTTGTGTTTGGGCCATTACATTTGTGGGACTGGTTCAGCAGTACACCCTACCCAAAGACAGCAACCTCCAGTGAAAGACAGTTGATGCCTGACAAAATACTACTTCACCACTAACTGAGCCTAATATGTGTAGAGAGGAGGATCTTACGGTGCTAACTGCTGGCAGAGAGTCCCCATTAGGCTTCCGGGGACTCCAAGGATAAGGGATTGATCTGGGGCTACGTGAAGCTGAGACATGCCTGGCATCTATAAACGAGTACTAGGACTGAGAGCTTTTCAGCTGTGTCTTATTCTTCTCTGCATGCCCAGTGCCTACCACGTTCTATTGTTACAACACAGAGGAAGCAATCAATAAGTATTTCCAAAATAACGATTACCTCTTCACATGTATTACAGCACAGAGCACACTACAATGCAAATATTTGTTTTCTACCTCTATCCAGAGCTCTGTGTTTCCTAAGTCTTTGTGTTCCTAACACCTACACATCCTGCACTTATGAGACATTCAGTGTCTGATGAATAAATTTATAGATTTGCCCTACAAACCAAGCCAATGAACAGCAATAAAAACAAAGGAAGATTAATAATGAAAATAATTTGGATACGAAGAACTCCTTTCTTCTGTGGAGCTCCAAGCACTTTCATTAAACTCCCTAGCTGCCTTAGTCTGTTTGGTCTGCTGCAACAAAATGCCACCGACCAGGTGGCTTATTAACAACAGAAATTTATTTCTCATAGTTCTAGAGGCTGGAAGTCAAGATCAAGGTGCCAGCATGGTCAGGTTCTGGTGAAAGCCCTGTTCCCGTCACAGACTGCCCAAGTCTACCTCAAGGGGTGGAAGGGGCGGGTTAGCCGCCTGGGGGTCTATTATAAGGCACCAATCCCATTCATGAGGGGTCTGCCTCCTGACCTAACCTCCTCCTAAACGCCCCACCTCCTGATACCATCACCTTGGGCATTAGGTTTTCAACATACGAATTTGGGCAGGGACACAAATACTAAGACCAAAGCACCAATCATCCTAAGACAGAGAGATTCAGAAAATCACAGACTTTTAAAAGCAGAAGGAACATCAGAAGCCAAGCACTCGAGATGAGGAAACTGAAGAGGAAGAAACTAAAAAGACTTATCCTAGGTAACAGAGTTAATCCAATGTAGATACAGGCCTTCCAGGTCCAGCTCCACCACTGGGGCCATGTCTCATTCCTGCTCATCCCCGCAAGGGCCCACCACACAGCCTTGCACACTGTGAGTATTCAACAGCACAATGAAAAAATATGACCAAATAGAGCAATTTATGTAAAAGTCATACCTGCACGATCACAGATTTTCTTATCTCCTTCAACCAAAATTTCTGGATCACTCAAGTATAAGATGTTTGGATTTTGTTATCTGATCAAACCTAACTTCTGTGAACAGGTTTTTCTATAGTTGATTGTTCCAAAGGATAAAACTATTAAAATCTTCATTAAAACCAGTCTAGTGTCAGAATAAAGGTGGGAGCAAGTCTAGCTTGCAAGGAATGTTAGATTCTCCAGATCACATTAAAACTACACTGTTGATATACTCCCTTGATCATCTTCAGATAATTTAATGCTTGTACTCTGCTGGTTCTTTTCCTTATTATCTTGCAATTGCTTCAAAGGTAAGTTAGTCTTTACCATAACAAGAGACCGATTACTAGGATTTGATTTGTTCTGACAAGCAATCACAAGGAATTTATTACAGAGCAAGAAACCTCTGAAGAGAACAAGAAACACCAACACATACCTTTTAAAGGTATAAAGACTAATATATTTTTATCAAGACTGCATTTTATTTATCCTAAGCCATTCTTTCCCCTCAAAGTATGGGGTATTATTTATCTCATATCAAATCTCTGACTTACCTGCTATAGAGGAAAGGGCTAATATCATCTTGGATTTATCTTATGCAATTAAATTTTGCAATTTGATATACAGGAATCAAATGTATTGACTTTTGGAGAGATTTAAAAAATACATTCTAAGGCTAAAATCAACAACATAAACAACAGGTGTTGTCAAGGATATGGAGAAAAGGAATCCTCATGCCCTGCTGGTGGGAATGTAAACTGGTACAGCCACTGTGGAAAACAGTATGGAGGGTCCTCAAAAACTTAAAAATAGAACTACCCTACCATCTACCAATCACACTACTGGGTATTTACCCAAAGAATACAAAAACACTGTTTCAAAGGGATACATGCACCCCTATGTTTACAGCAGCATTATACAATAGCCAAATAATGGAAGCAGCCCAAGTGTCCATCAATTGACGTGTGTGTGTGTGTGTGTGGATAATTGGATATAATGGATAAGGAAGATGTGGTATGTATATATAATATATATGATGGAATATTATTTAGCCATAAAAAAGAATGAAATCTTGCCATCTGCAATGACATGGATAAAGCTAAAGAGTATAATGGGAGGTGAAATAGAGAAAGACAAATACCATATGATTTCACTCATATGTGGCACTTAAGAAAGAAAATTAATGAGCAAAGGGGATAAAAAAGAGAGACAGAGAGAGAGAGACATCAAGAAATAGACTCTTAATTATAGAAAACAAACTGATGATTGCCAGAGGGGCAGGGGATAAGGGCATGGGCTAAATAGGTGATGGGGACTGGGGAGTACACTTGGCACGGCGAGCACCAGGTTGACTCACTACATCGTATATCTGAAACTAATACAACACTGTATGTTAACTAACTGGAATTAAAAAAAAAAAAAAACTTAAAAAGCCAAAAATAAATAAATAAACAAACAAATAAAAATAAAAGATATATTCTAGGGATACTTTACTCGGAACACCCTAGTCTTTGACTACTGCTACTCTGAAAAGCCAAGCGGTACTTACAAAGACCACGTGGCCTTCCCCACGTCCTGCAACTTGATACTGCTAATGTGGAGAAAGCAAAAAACGTTGACCACTCTGAAGCTTTCCATTCTTCAACCTTTAATTGTCTTATAGCCCCTCAACACGGTTTCTGCTCCACCCTTCTGTGTAAAATTCACTTTGGGAAACAATTCTCAAGAATTGCAAAGGGCCTAATCAACAAATCCAATGACCCTTGCACTGAACTCTGACCTTTCTGTTTCTGATATTGTTGATCATCTCTTTCCTTCCTGAAAGCATACATCTTTGGTTTCTGTAACGCTTTTCTGGTTCTTCCTCTGCGACAGTTCTTGCCTACTCTGCTAGTTCCGTGTCTTCCTTTGCAGACTCCCCAATCAGATCCATTCCCTGTTCTGGTCCTTTGTTCTTCTTACACAAGTCTTCCTCTCTCATGGCCTCACGACTCCTCTACCTGGATGACTCTTCCTCCTTGACTCCAGTGCCTCCAGGGCACTTCTACCAGATGATGTCATCTCAAACTCAACAGGTTCTAAACCAAGCTTACCTCTTCTTAAAATTGTATCCACTTCCTGGTCTATCTCTGTAGAAGATAATAAAATGCCCCCAGCTACTAAGACTACAACCTCAGAAATTACTTCACTTTTCTCTCATCCCTGCTTCCTAAATTTAGCCACATGTGACCTTGGGCAAGCCACTTTACCTTCTGACCCATTGTTTCCTTGTCTGAAAAAATAGAGATTATTCACATCTGGCAGGTCTGAAAAGGATTATGTATGTGAAAACACCCACATAATTAAGTTAATGAATGTCTGTCTTCTCTCCAGTGTTCCCTGTGGCCTTCAACCAGGGAAAAAAGACCCTTTGAGGGGATATGTCATATTTCTTTGAGTATTCCCATAATATAATGCCTTACACAGTGGCTTGTATACAGAAGTAGTCTAATAAATATGTTCACTGATGCCCATGGATAGGCATCTAAAGGAGTAAGTCAAGAAGTACCAATAAAGGATCACAAAATAGTAACTAAAATCAAAAGCAGGTGGGATATTATCTAAATCTCAATTAATCTAGATGATACTTGGACCTAACAGGCTCTGATAATTACCTGCTGAAAATAATATATCTGATAGTCCTAAGCATCTAACACTTGTCTCTGTGCTATAGTGGGGACAAAAGAATCAAGGACCTGGCCCTGCTCCCGGGGGCTCCCCCACTTCTCCCTGTGGTCCACCTATGTGCAAAGTTAAGAATGCTCATTCCTCACAAAAAGCAAACACTTTTAGATTTTAAGAAAAAAAAAAAAATACTCACATGTCAAAAGCACTGAACTCCAATGTTAAGCGAGCTGGAAGCCCAGCAGAATCACCTGGACAGAAGCATTATCACATTTTCCATTATGAGTCAGTAATAGCAGCATTCATAACTAAAACGTTTGTGAATAATTTTGTTCTTTTTCTTGAGCCCAAACTGCCCTGTGCAATTCTGGTCATCCATACTCAAGAGGGACTTAGCAGAAGATGCCACAGCTTTTCTGAATCTCAGAAATTTGTCAAGAATAAAAAAAAAAAAAAAAAAAAAGAAAGATTCACTGGGGGAAATGATTTCTAATCTCCTCCCCCAGCAATTCTAAGTAATCAGTATTCATTCTTTGGATTAATTAACTGGGGTCTCGCTACTCCCTTTCTTTTCCCCACAACAGAGGGAAAGAAGTGAAAATGAACTTGGGTCAAAAGTCAGGAAGTAAAAGGGGGATAAAAGGTGCAGCATAGGGTATACAGTCAACATCACTGTGATCATGTTGTATGGTGACAGACGGTAGCTACAGTTGTGGTGAGCACAGCATAACGTAGAAACTTGTTGAATTGCTATGTTGTAAGCCTGAAACTAACATAACATTGTGGCTGAACTACACTCAAATAAAAATAAGCAAATAAACAAATTTAAAGAATGACGAACGAAAGAAATTAAGACAAGAAGTAAAAATAGAAAACAGTGAAGATCATTAATTATACAAGACAAGAGTGTCCCTTTCTAAAGGAAAGCTGACCCTATTCTGGAGGGCAGAGAAGGTGACAGAAGATGATGGCATATGGAGTGAACTGTCTCCTACCATTGTAGTAATATCCCTTAATGTCCTTGGGAGCTTCATCCAGCCGATATTCATTCAGTTTCCTCTGGGTCAACTCGTGCCAGAATCCAACATCCAAGGCACTGCTAAAGGGAGCAAACTGCAATTTGGAGAGCCCAGGATCCCCCGTAGCTGCTGCCATTATTTCTCGCCTACTAAAAAACAAAACAGAACACAGCAAAATGGCATCAAATGTGGTGAGAAAGAAAAAAAAACATTTATAATAAGGCATAATCAAAACAAACAAAAAATGATGGGAGCTATGCAGGCTACCTGAAGACATAACTGAAAACCACCCTGAGTAATGTGCCCGTGTTGCCAAGTTTAGCCTCCTGGCAACACAACTGATTTTCTAAGTGAAGTCCTTTTTCTAAGGCCTTTCTGGCCTTCACCTCTGTGCATCTTCCTTTCTTGTTCAAGTCGGTCTGACTGGTGTACAAGTGCTACTACTCCTTCTTCGACATAATCATAGTCTCAGAAATTTGTGCCCTCCTATGTGATCCTGGAGAACTTCACAAGTAAAAAACCCAGGCCCAGCCGGTCAGAAACACAAAGCCCTGTCACAGCTCTGAATGAAAGCACTTGAGCACCCCCCCTGAGGAGAACAAAGAAGTTTCTGGCCCACCTAACCACAGTACCCGAATTTTTTTTTTTTTTGACATCTCATCTTTTATCTTTTAAATGCATGGAAAATTTGCATCTTACTCTACTATATATGTATTTTAATATTTCTCCTCCTGAAATCTCCCTCTGACCCCTCCCCCAGCAATCAGGCATGCACACACTATAACTCCCCTACCCCTGCACACACTCTCAGGGATACACCTCCTCCAGCACAACACTAGAGAACTTGATATTTCCGAAAAGCAGAAGTGGGGGAGGTCTCTTCATGTTCCATCCTGTCCATCACTGTCCATCCCTGTGACCAGACAGAGTAATATTTCTACAGCAGAAGGTATGAAGAGTCACACTATGACTATCGTTCACACCTACTGCCTGAGTTTTGAGCCAAGATTATTACCTAGCTTTCAGTTTTCCCAACTTGGCTGATTTTGGAATTAAGAGAAATATATATAATTTGTAGTTAAGTTTTGGGGGAGTCAGAAGTTATACACGGATTTGGGGGAGTCAAAAGTTGGCATGGATAGGGATCAGCACCCTGTTCCTCAAGTTATTCAAGGGTCAACTGTATAAGTGAGTTTAAAGCCAGGACTTACCATCAACTGATGAATGGATAAAGAAGATGTGGTTTATATATACAATGGAATACTACTTGGCAATGAGAAAAAATGAAATGTGGCCATTTGCAGCAATGTGGATGGAACTGGAGGGCGTTATGCTAAGTGAAGTCAGTCAGTCAGAGAAAGATAGATACCTTATGTTTTCACTCATATTTGGATCTTGAGAACCTTAACAGAAGACCATGGGGGAAAGGAAGGGAAAAAAAAAGTTACAGAGAGGGAGGAAGGCAAACCAAAGGAGACTCTTAAATACAGAGAACAAACTGAGGGGAAGAGGAGATGGGGGAAGGGGAGAGGGGAAAGTGGGTGATGGGCATTGAGGAGGGCACTTGTTGGGATGAGCAATGGGTGTTGTAGGGAAGCCAATTTGACAATAAATTTAAATAAATAAATAAATAAATAAATAAATAAATAAATAAGGCAAGCAAGCCAGGACTTGGATGTGCTCGCTTTAGCAACACGTATACTAAAGCCAGGACTTGGATTTCTCAGAGACGTCTCAAGTTTGACAAATACAAACTAAACATTTCTTTTTGCAAAATTCTGCCCCTTTTCCTGCATGTCCTAGTTTACATAATAGTACCACCTACAACCAAGGTCGAAACCTCAAAGTCATCTTCAATTTTCCTCTCTCTCACATTCAATAAATCACTAATTGCTAGAGGTTCAAACTTAAACGGGCCTCCGGAATGAGACGAAGATGACAGCGACAGCTACTCAGCATTGACCGGGACCAGGCACCACAGCAGGGTGTGCACCTGAATTTACTCCTCCAAAAAGCCCTAGGAAGTGACAGTTCCAATTTTAAAGAGGAAGAAACTGAGGTTGAGAGAGGTAAGAAGTCCACAGAAGGACATACAGGTAGGAAAGTGGAAGAGGGAAGAGGACAAGGACCCAAAGTCCATATTCCAAACATGTGATTTCGTGCTTCCTGTCCAAGTCAGCTTCTCTTCTCTCCGTCCTCCCCGCCACACATCAGGCCCACCATCTCACACCTTGGCTCCTGCAGTAATATGCTCACAGGTCACTGCCTTCTGTCCCTGTCTTCTCCAAACAAGTTGTCACGTTGCCACCAGATCTGATCTGTGCAGGGGGCTCCCTTGTTTAAACAAACAAAATCTTACTGGCTTTACTCCACAGAGAGTTTCCTAGCCTTTCACCTTTCCCTAGGAGACCTCTCCCCCTCTCTACCAGGGAAATTCCTCTCATCTACTAAGATTCTTGATGAAGCTCTCATTAATGCCCACAGTCAGTGGGCATCAATGGCCCCCTTCTCTGTAATGACAGATGAAAACTTCCATTACAGGATTTGCCATCATGAATCATACTTACTTTTTTGATCATACCTTTTAAAAAACTTTTTATTTATTTTTTTTAATATTTTTTTAACATTTATTTATTTTTGAGACAGAGAGAGGCAGAGCATGAACGGGGGAGGGTCAGAGAGAGAGGGAGACACAGAATCCGAAGCAGGCTCCAGGCTCTGGGCCATCATCAGCCCAGAGCCCGACGTGGGGCTCGAACTCACGGACCATGAGATCGTGACCTGAGCTGAAGTCGGATGCTTAACCGACTGAGCCACCCAGGCGCCCCTAAAAAACTTTTTAAATAACAGCAGCAGTAGTAGTAACTGTTCTAATTGAATGTTTATTCTGTGCCAAGCACTAAACATTCTACATATTATCTGATGACAACCCCAAAGTGGTTGCATTGTGCCTACTTTACAGAACAGAAATGGAGACACTGAAATATCAAGTCACTTGCCCAAAGTCACTCAGTTAGGGAGTAGAAGAGCTGAGATTATAACCCAGGTTGACTGGCGGCAAAGCCCCAACTCTCATCACTATAGTGTATTGCCTTGAAAGAAGACACCCCTTTTCAGAGCCTGAATATTACCCATCAGCCCCACATATGCTAAAAACAATAACCATTTTGAAAAACATTTATATACTAACCTCCTCTCCAACAGGGTCAAAAGAAAAAGGTCATGGCCAGAGTAATCGTCCAATATGGAAGGAAATCAACACAGTGCAGACAGTGGTACAAATGGATCTCTGAGATCCTCCACGGGATGGGTCATCAGGTCCCTAAATGCTTTAGTCATCCACAACTTACTCTTAAAGGTTAACAGGAACTCACCAACATCTTGATGACCTACTGAGGTCATCAAGATGGAATTTTACCAGCGCCAGAAACAAAAGAGAAAACTCTTCTGTACAGCACTTCAGTGGCTGAGAAAAAGTGATTCAGGAAGACCACTTAGAAGATAACCGACAGGCATACTAAGACAGTAATCTACATAAAAGGCACATCCTTCAAACATTTTCTGACTTATTTGATCTTTGAGAAATTTCAAACAGAACCCAAGAGCCTATTTCACAAGAGGATGTGGTTGGTATTCAGCTGCTGAACTCCTGCTTGACAGGCTCAGAAAACAGAAGGGTCCTATGCAGCAGCAGCAGCAGCAGCAGCAGCAGCAACACGTGATGGGGAATTTGCTGGAAACATCTAAATATGATATGCAAGTATAAATGTATCACTTAGGAACCTATACATCTATGTCATGCTGCCATCTTCCTTAAGCTGGAAGGGAAGATTTAAGAGGAAATGATCAGAATAGAAATCTGGAGGGAGCAGTAAGTTACAGGTGCAAAGTCATTTATGTGTAACTAACCTATATCCAAACATCACCTGCTTCATGAAAATTAAGGCTTGCCTATATATCCCCAAGGTCAGAATTCTAGCTTCTGCTTAGCTTAGAAAGTTAAAATATGACTTTCATCATACCTCAACACTACATACGGACATATTCCAGGAAAGAAACTGACAGAGGCATCAATATAAGTGTGAGTTAAATTTATTTCAGACTATTTCTATCATATCTGGGATGTGAAACCCAGGAGTTACACAAGATGGGATTGTGTCACTTCCACTGAAAGAGGAAAGGATTTGATGAAGATTCAATGCTGTAATGGAAAAGAATCCCAGCAGTAACCAAAACATCCAGCCAAGGTTAAACTGAAATCGCAGATGGGTGGTTAAGCAATACAAACCCTTTTGGGGCTGTGTCTACCACCCAAAAGTGGTGCAAATTTTAGGCTTTTATGAAAATAAAACTAAGTCACACTCAGCAAATTACATAAGGACAAGCTCAAAAAATACCACTGTCTGAATATTTACCAAAAGTTTCTGTCCAAATGGTCCTAAACCTTGGGTAGTGCTATTCTTCCAAGTCAAATCCCCACAGGAAATGGGTAATAGTGCTTGCCTCCCAAGAAAGAAGCTATGGAGTCGGGAGACAGGGGTGTGGAGAGAGTTATTTTAAACTGTCTGGCCCTATTCCCTTTGAATTTTGTGTTCAGACTTCAATGAATTTTGTGTTCAAAATACAATGAATTTTGTGTATGTAGAACAACAATACAGAAATAAATACAATAATTAAAGAAAAAAGTCCTAACCCAATGGCAAGATGGGGAATGAAGGAGACATAAGACTACCAGCACAACTGCTTTGGTTCCAAGAAATAACACCTGAGAGATCTCTGATGCAACAATCATGTCTTATTCATCTTTCTTCAGCACTTACCACACTGCCTAGAATATATTAGGAGCTCAGTAAATGTTGACATGAAATAATAGTTCCCTTCCCCTCAAAAAGGGCCACTACATGGAGGCAGTAATGAGACAAATTACAGCAGACTTTACAAATTACTAATAGCCTGAATTGTCCAAATAAGAAACAGATTGGCCAGAGAGATAATGAATTTTCCATTAGTGGAAGTGTTCAAGCATATATTAAGATGATTATTTGCCAAGTCATATTGTACAAAGGTTTACTGTATCAGGCAGTCAGACGAGCCCAGGGTTTGGCAGGCTTTTTCTGACAAGGGCCAGACAGTAAATATTTTAGTCATTTCATGCCAAAACAGTTTCTGTCATAGTTTCTTCTTCTTTTTTACAACTCTTGAAAAATGTACAAACAATCCTTAGCTTATGGACTGTGCGCGCGCACACACACACACACACACACACACACACACACACAAAGGTGTGGGTCAGGATCTGACCTGCAGGCTGTAGTTTGCAGACCCTCAGACTAGATGATCTTCCAAACCTGTTATTTGGGTGAAGCAGGTTGCAAGGTTACAGTTGCTGGTCCATGAGAGAAACCTTGTGATGCTGCAAATACATCTTTATGAACTGGAAAACGTAGTCTATACGAGCACTCACACACACATATATCAGAATCAGTAAGCTACCGTGAAGTTCAGTTAACATTTACTGAAGCTCATAACATGCAAGGAGATGGCATTAGTGGCAATGCACATGCAAAACAGGCATGTTACCACACCTCTGATGGTTTCCTTCCTACTTTTTCCTTGATCCCTGATACTGCCTCCCAACTTTTCTGGGGCCACCCTGGTGGCCCCGCCACTCTTCACCTGTGACTTGATGCTGAAGAAACATCCAGCTGCTTGGTGCCCCTCTAACACACCTGTTGTCCTGCCTCCACAACCCTGAACAAACAGCTCCCTGTGTCTGATAGGCATCCCTACTCCTGTGACTGGCACTTTTCAAAATCCAGCTCAGAGGTTATTTGCTCCATAAAGCCTTCCCAGAGCTCCCTTTCACTCTCTTTACCCATTGCTTTCTCTTCTCCCTTGGCTTTGGTTAACCACTTCTGTCTCTAAACTACCTCTACATTTAGTATTACTGTTCGGCTCTTTGCTGATCTGTCTACCTCCATCAACCTGATTGTAAATTCTACAGATACAGATCTTGGCTCATATCCCTCTCAATACACCATAATCACTTGCAGAACGGCTCCCAAATGTTACTAAGATGAGTTCTAGAAACCTTTTATGGGTACCTTCCCATAAAAGAACCAAGAGAAAGAAATAACCCAGGCTTCTATGACTGGAAAGACAAACTCCAAGCTTATTACAATGGAATATGGAGATTAGAGAAAGCAATCATGAAGAACACTTGGAAATATGCCATATGACTTAGAAATAAATCTGTTATCGTTTTTTAGGACTAAGATCTTAGTGGATAAGAGATATGCATGTACAAATCAACTGAAATGAAATCTCACCCAACCAAGTATAAAGTTAGTATAGATCTTTCTTCCTGAAAGTATTCCCATAGGTACAGAAGTCAAAGGCCTACATCCACAGTCTCAAAGTATCTCTCCACCAAAAAAAACAAAAAACAAAAAAAAACAACTATTAATTTCAAAGGAGAGAAAAAGTAACTCTACAGTGACAAAATCTGGCAGACACCATCTTAATGCAGGGATTGAAGTCAACACCAGCAGCAATGGGACACAGATACATATGCTATCTGATAGAATGCAGTGAAAAGCACAAACATCCATACCACTCCGCTGAAAGCATATGACGTGGGTCTCATTGAGAAGAAACGTTAGGTAAACCCAAACTAGAAAACATTCTACAAAATGACTGAGACTGGCTTACAATCTTCAAAGGTGTCAAGATCTTGGGGCACCTGGGTGACTCAGTCGGTTAAGCGTCCAACTTCGGCTCAGATCATGATCTCTTGGTTCATGAGTTTGAGCCCATGATGGGCTCTGTGCTGACAGCTCAGAACCTGGAGCCTGCTTCCGATTCTGTGTCTGCCTCTCTCTCTGTCTCTCTCTCTCTCTCTCTCTCTGCCCCTTCCCTGCTCACATTCTCTCTCTCTCTCAAAAATAAATAAACATTAAAAAAAAAAAGTGTCAAGGTCAAGAGAAGACTAGGGAATTGTTCCAGAGTAAAAGAGAAAGACACGATGACCGGGGGCAACATGTGATGCTGGCTTGACACTCTGCTTTCATAAAGGGTGCTACTGGGACAAAATCTGCCTGGAATCTCTGGAGAAGGGTATATGAGAGGTCTGTCTTATTCTTGTAAGGTTTCTGCAAATTTGAAACTGTTCCAAAATAAAATATGAAGACAATTTTAGCGCCTGCACACACCCAGCCTATGCTATACTGAACAGGCAAAACCAATTACGTGAAAGAAGTTAGAATAGTAATTACAGGGTGGGATGGGGCTACTGACTGGAAAGGGGCAGTAAGAAGCCTCCTGGGGAGCTAGAAACATTCCATTTTCCTTGAGCTGGGAGGTGGTTTCAGAGCACATACATATGCAAAAACCCATGAGCTATATATTTACGATTAATGTACTTTACCATATGCATACTATACCTGAACAAAAAAAGTAAAATCGAAAGCCCTATATTCAAGCTATAATGATCCTACACAGAACCTTCCTGTATTCACTTAATAGTTAACAGATGACCTATTTAAAATCTAGCTTTGGTGAAAAGAAACTCATTGCTCTAAATAAGTATAAAAGAAATATCATTTCCATAAATTTTTCTGGCATTTGTTATTAAAGATGCTGAAAACGGAAGTATTTTGGCTTTACTGCTTATGTAATTAATTGGACCAGGAATGCTCCCTGGTGAGTCTGTCCAACTGGTCTCCCTCCAAGGGAGAGTAGGCAATAGGATTGGATGCAGCAGATATTAAGCCAGGGTAGGATTTCTGGAAATGAAGAAGTCAACTGGTAGAAAATGAACAAAAATCACAGTGATGAAACAAACAAACCTGTCTTCAGGGAAACTAAACCCTTGGAGGGACAGCAGAGAAACAGACTAGCCTAACTGTTCTAATAAAAATGCCTTGCTCTGACTTTCCCCTGTATGTTGTTGGGGTTTTGTTTGTTTGTTTGTTTGTTTGTTTGGGGAGGGCAGGGGAACTTCCAGTCATTCAGAGAAAGGATGCTAATGTGACAGTGGGGAGCCCGGTCTTCAGAGAGACCCAAGCATGAGTTCCCAATTCCACCTCTCACTGGCTGAGGAGCCTTGGGCGGGTAACTTCATCCCCTGTGCCTTGATTTCCTCATCTGTAAAATAAGGATAATTCCAGCCAACCCGTGAGGTTGTTGGGAGAGCTAAATGAGAAAGGGCGTGATGTGCCTGTTCAGGGGCCTGGCGCAGTCAGCTTAAGTGGTAGTGCCCTCAGATTGTCAACACATGCCCCGTACCTCACATTAGCCAACGCTGCCTGCCTAATGCGGCTGCCCTTCTCCGTGCTCACTGTGAAAACTTTCTCCATCTCAAACGTGCCTTGTGTAAGCCTCACCTCCCTCAAAGGAGCACTGCAGTCACAGCAGAGGTTTAATTAAAATGAAACGGATGGTCTCCTGCTATAGGTCATCAAGGGCAAGTCCAGAGGAACAAGTGCTAAGGGTTAGGAGCACTTTGAGTTCAATTTCTCGCAGGCTACGTGGGGCCATTCACTTAGCAGAAGCGCCAGAACAACCGCAATTTGGCCCTGAAGTACCGTCTCTGGGCCAAAATGGAGCACATAGAGCAGACTTCTGTTCTCATTTTCCCAGCTGCGGGGCGGTGAGCTCTGGCAGTCATTAAAATAAGCACCAAACCACATGGCCAAGTCCTGCTGACAAACAGAGTATGTAAGCTGATGGGTTAAAAAAAAAAAAAAAAAAAAAAAAGGGGGAGATGGCCAGGAGTGGGGAGGGGGCCTCTTTGGCATACGAAGCCAATGCACATTTTGCCGGCTAATGACGTTCTGCAACTTCACGAGTTTTGGAAATAATGTGCAAGGCTGCCAAAGAGGGAGGTTTACAGGCCCTCCCTTCCAAAAGGAGGGGGGCAAAGTTCCAAACTTCGAAGACAGATTAGGCTTTACTGGAAGATGAAAACTCAGGACTCCTACAGGGGAACCAGCTGGGTTCGGAAGCCTCAATTCCTTTTAAAAATCGCATTACAGTCAAGATGCCCCTGGGCCAAACTGAGGTCTCCACAAGACACCGAGTCATCGAAAGTGGCTTTTTTGTGTGTGTGACTGTACTGTTAGGTGGCCGCAGCTGATCACATAAGCAGGCAGGATAACTGCTATTATGGACGGGTTGTCTCCCTCACCTCCATGCATGCCACCTTGGTCAATGAGAGAACTGGCAGTCACCTCCAATGTCTTCAAACTGTAACCTTCATGCTCATTGGTTACTCCTGGGAGTTTTTCCTTTGTTTTCCTTCTGCTATAATAACCTTAACCTTCACATACAACGTGCTCTTGTTCAGCCTGTTTTTGAGAATGGACGCACTGGATACCAGTGTTGTGGGGCGTGGCAAGCCCACGAGGGAGGGATAGTAAAAGCTGAGAGAGCCTGTGAGAGAGGAGAAAGACAACACAAGGAAGATGGAAACAGCATGCCTGCTTCAGAGTCCTTTTTGTTAACTGCACCAATCAACAGTGTCATGTTGCTTCACTCTATATACGAGGGACAGCCACCTGGATTCACCGGCATCGCTAGAGAGCCCTCATGTCAACCAACAGGTAAAATCTGGCATGGTTTCCTAAAAGCTGGCTGAGTTATGGAGGCTAGCTTCTGAGTAACAGAGGCTCTGTGGTTTCATTTCTGGTGATATCTAAGAACTCCTGGAAAAGGAAGAGGTGCTGAAAAATTGGGCCAACCCAACACATGTTACCAGATTTCCAAAATATTTGATTTCCAAAGATAAGAATAAGGATGGATTCTACAGCCTAGTGGACAGAGGTTTTGTTCAGGAAAGGTGGCATGTGGGCCATTCCAGACCACATGTCACTTCTGTGCAATTAGAAAACTATACCCCCTCCTGGAGACATTTTACTTCCTTTCCTTAGAAAATTGTTGCAATACATTGATTAGGTTGACCCAAGACATTTTACCTTTGTCTGCCAGAAAATCGTCACTACAAAAGTAAATTCATGATGCCTATGATCCAAACAAAACCCCCTCAGATGTGGCCTCTTGGGCAGCGCACAACCTGCACAACTGTATATGGCAGTCTTGAGTATTAATCCTAAGAGGCCACTATGGTTTAAGAAGGAGTCGTGAGAATAACTGCATTTCTTCCTTGATCAAAGAAGAACCAGATATAGGATACAGGATATCTGGACCTAGGAAGGCCTCTGAAAAGACCACTCCAAATATCCCGGTAGACAAGATGAAGCTGTTATAATTGGATTCCAACATAATCAGAGAGACTACGAACCAGTAAAATAATCTCATCTGAAGAATGCTGGTTACGGTATGAACTGGTGTTAATAAGAAAGGAACTAATAGGGGCATCTGGGTGGCTCAGTTGGTTAAACATCCGACTCTTGATCTCAGCTCAGGAAATGATCTCATGGTTTGTGAGATCGAGCCCTGCATTAGGCTCTGTGCCGACAGCATGGAGCCTGCTTGGGATTCCCTCCCAAAAATAAATCTTAATAATAAGTAGTATAATAAATACAATTATATGTATAAACAAAAATATACATATATATAAAAGAAAGGGGCTAACTGTGATAAGTCATTGGTTCAGTCTTTGGTCCTAATCTATTTATTTTTATTTATCTACATGAATGAATATTCATCAATATTTACTAAGTGTTTGATGTGTGCTGAACATTGTGTTAGGGGCTTAGAGCAGGGAAAAAGACACATAAACCACATAAACAAATATATTCAAAAAGGTATACTTACTACATTTACCAGTGACTTTGATGATTGATACAGGTTTGCTTATCAATTCTATACATGACACGAAGCAGGAAGGAATAGGCAATATGATGGATAACAAAACTTCACAATACAAAAGATTCTGACCACCTGGAATAACAGGCCTATTTTAACAAGACTAAAAATTTCAGAGGTAAATACAGGGTCTTAAACCTCAGTCCAAAAAAACAGCTGGACAACAGTGCAGGTACTGTTGATAATGGAACTGTTGATAACAGGCAGTATGATAATGGAAGGACACAGCTTCATGAGCCAGAGAGACTGCAGTTAAAATCCCACCTCTGAAGGGTGTCTGGGTAGCTCAGTCCGTGAAGCATCCAACTCAGGTCATGATCTCACAGTTTGTGGGGTCAAGCCCCGTGTAAGGCTCTGTGCTGACATCTTGGAGCCTGGAGCCTGCTTCAGATTCTGTGTCTCCCTCTCTCTCTCTCAAAAAATGAATAAACATTAAAAAAATAAAAGTAAATAAAAATAAAAAAAACCCACATCTGCTACGTCTAGCCACACAACCTCAGGCAAGTCATTTAACTTTTCTGAGCCTTCTTCCCCACCTGTAAGATGGGACACTATCTGCTGTACAGAATTGTGAGGATTCGATTAGAAAATGCATGTACTTGAGGGGCACCTGGGTGGCTCAGTCAGTTAAGCATCCGACTTTGGCTCAGGTCATAATGTTGTGGTCCATGAATTTGAGCCACACATCAGGCTCTGGCTGACAGCTCAGCGTATTGTGCCTCCCTCTATCTCTGCCCCTCCCTCACTTGTGCACGAGCTCTCTCTCTCTCAGAATAATAAACACTTAAAAATTTTAAAAAAAGAAAATGCATGTATCGGATACAGAAGTCATTCTAAAATAGGACTGACGTTATCAACAAAACATGTGTGAAAGACATGGGGATTTCCATTTAGTTATCCCTTCAACAAACATTATGTTATGTACAGTTCCCGTGCTGTATTTCAGCACTCAATGGCAAGAGACTAAGGTCTCTGCCTTTCAGGACCTAAGTTTTGAGGGTTATACATACCAGGAATGACAGTATAGCAATCTGTGGATAATGCAAGTACCATATGGTATAGTATAAGTATTTGTACAGGGTGTTATGGGAGGACGGAGGGGTATCTAAATTGGACTGAAGAAGCAGGGATTTGTATTTTAGCAAAGATCTGTATTTTAGGAATGATACTCCAGTACCAGTGAGCACCAGACAGGGCAAGCGGCTCTGTGGTTGTGCAGGAATACAGGCAAGAAGCAAGAAGAGCCTGAACTAAGGTAATGGGAGAAGCGATGGAGGAGAAAACGTGTCAGGAGACATCAAGGAAGGAGAATCTGTAGAACTCTGATGACTGCCTGGGATGGGAGAAGAGGGAAAAGGCCAAGACAACTGCAGTGCTCTGATGGGAATGACTAAATGGAAGAAGGGGAATGAGTCAGAGGAAAGGATGTAGAAAGAAGGGCAGCTTTGGAGGGAAGCTGATGAGATTAATTTTGGACTCACTGAGTCTGAGGCCTGGCCTGCAGGAGAGATCTCAGCTCAACATACAGAACAGGGGTCCTTGGCACATAAGTGGGAGTTGAAGTTGTGGGTGAGAAGAGCACAGAGTATAAGGCAGAACCTTGGAGAAAACTAGCATTTAATGAACAAAAGGAGGGGGGGGACCCACAATGGAAGCTGAGGGGGAAATGGCCAGACAGATAACACAAAGGAATATCAGCAATATGAAATGTGCTCAGAATTCAAAAGGTAAGGGAAAACTTTCAGGGGTTCGGGCAACATGAAGGTCTGAAGACGAGGAAGGGCAATTTTGGAGGACAGGTGGGACAGAAGAAGGATTTTAGCAAATGATGACTTCAGGAAGTCAACAAACGTGGATGGGAAGAGATGATGTGATGTGATGTGATGTGATGTGATGTGATGTGATGTGATGTGATGTGATGTGATGTGAAGGTGTTTCGTCTTTTCCAGATTTTTTTTTTTAATTTTTTTTTTTAACGTTTATTTATTTTTGAGACAGAGAGACAGAGCATGAATGGGGGAGGGGCAGAGAGAGAGGGAGACACAGAATCCGAAGCAGGCTCCAGGCTCTGAGCCATTAGCCCAGAGCCCGATGCGGGGCTCGAACTCACGGACCGTGAGATCGTGACCTGAGCTGAAGTCGGATGCTTAACCGACTGAGCCACCCAGGCGCCCCTTCCAGATATTTAAATAAGAAGAGATGGTTAAACAGGAAAGAAACAGAACAATGGAACCTCAGCACAAGTAAAAGAATCAGCCTTAAACACATTTCTCTCACAGAGGTGAAGTGATACAGTCAGCTGGAGACAAGTCAGTAAGTGACAGAAGCTGAGGAGCCTTCATTGATGGCTGCAACTTAGTGAAGTCAAAGTCCAGGTTAGGAGGCTAGGAGAGGAATGGAAATCTGAAAGACAAGGAGAAGATGGGCAAGAGAGCTGTCCAAACACAAGGGGGAGTGTCAAGCAGTGCTGGGAGCCCACAGTGTGACAGTGTCAAGGGCAGGTGTGTCTACAGCAAAGACAGGGGGCCTCAGGTCTCCACAAAAAAAGTACAGTCCTGCTCCCTCTGGTCAGACTCCTAGAGAAAAGAGGCCTTCCTTTCTATACTACACACTCAAGGAGAGACTGTCAAACAGGAACAAGTTCAAAGGAAAGTAATCACAAAGAAGGTGAGAAAAGCCCAAAGGTGATCATGGTTTGCAGAGGCTGGAATGAGACTGAGCTGTTACCCAGTCTGCCAAGACCACAGAGATGCATACTCCCTACTGGGTAACAAAGCAGCATCTAATTATTCTTCCTTGAATACACAACCAGGCCTTACTTATACTGGAGATAGGTAGAAGGATCAGGAAACAGAAAAAGGAGGAGGAAGGCAGTCCTGAACTTCATTTCCCAAAGGTAAAAGTGGATAAAAGAGGCCATTTGGATTTCCAAATAAAACCTCCAAGGAAGTGAGGGATAACCAAGGGCCACTAATCAAAAGAATTTTGTTATTACTTATGTCCACACACAGGATCCATCCCTCAGCACCCCGTATCCCAATTCACCTTCCTCCTCTCCCCATGTGGTGTTATCCAGCTACCAGTCCAGCACCTCCTTTACCCCTTAAACCCACCCATCTTTCTCCCTTGGCTTAGCCACTGCCTTGGTTCAGGCCTTCCTCCTCTGCTACGTGGACCACAGAACAGTGCCCTGACTGGTCTTCCTGCTGGGTCTGCCCTGTCCAGTGTAGTCACCATGGGAGAGCCTGAGTAATTTAAAACAGATGAGAGCAGGGGCGCCTGGGTGTCTCAGTCGGTTGAGTCCGACTTCGGCTCAGGTCATGATCTCACAGTTCATGGGTTCGAGCCCTGCGTCGGGCTCTGTGCTGACAGCTCAGAGCCTGGAGTCCGCTTCGGATTCTGTGTCTCCCCCCTCTCTCGGCCCCTCCCCTGCTGGCTCTCTGTCTCTCTGTCTCTCAAAAATAAATAAATATTTAAAAAACTTAAAATAGATGAGAGCACATCACACCCCTTCTTCAACTTTCACTGCAACTCTCTGACACCACACTTTCAAAATAAAGTGCAAACTTCTTCGCACGGTAATATTAACTGCTACTATTGATCATTTACCATCTAGCAAGTGGGTAACATATACCATTCAATCCTCACAGCAACCCTGGGAGGATGGCTTACAGATAAGGAAACTGAAGTTTAGAAAGGGAGTGACCAGCCCCAGGTAGCAAAACTAGTTCAATGGCAAAGCCAGCATGTAACTTACAGTCCAAATTCTGTGCTCCTAATTATATATCATATATTAGATTATACAACCTTATATTGCCTGCAAGGTCCTTTGTGATCTGCCTCCTGCTTACGTTTCCACAGTCACTTCTTAGCCGAGGTGAACGATGCAAGTTACCTACAGCCCTCCCCACTCCCAATGTCTGCAATGCCATCCCACCTCCCATGCCTCTTCACCTGACTAATCTTGCTCATCCTTCAGGCCTTGAGTAAAGCGATGCCTCCTCACAGAAAACTTCTCTGATGCCTCAGCCTGACTTGTGATCACCCTAAGTCCTCCTCTGGCAAATCTCTACAATAGCTGCATTCCACAGTGCTGTTGTCTATGTCCTTGACTTAAAAAATAATGAATTCCTCAAGGACAGGGATGGGCATCTTGAACAAGAGCCCGGTACACAACTCCTTTAAGAATTTCACAATCTTGTCACATGAGGGGCAGGGAGGAGTTGGCCAAGAAAAATGGGAGGGGGAAGGGGAGATCTTTTAGGAAGCAGGAGCAGCAGGAGCCAAAGGCTACAAGTGAGATACAACCCGTAAACAGTTTAACAAGACTACAGCACAGAACTGGGGGATGGAAGTATAATTAGGCAAGATGAGCTTTCGCAAGGCTGGCTTTTTCTTCATTCAAGTGTTAGTTCCAAAGTCACCTCCTCAGAGAAGTCACCCCAACAAGCTAGCTTTTAAAACAGCTCCCTCTGCTTACCCACAGGTACTCTCCATCCCATTACCATTTCTTTTTCTTTTTTTGATAGTATCTGAACAGGATACTAACAGGATCTGAAACACCTACCACCCACTAAAAGCTCTGTATTATTGGCAATCACCACAACTGCCACCACCAGGATCAAAAAGTAGGCTCCCTGAAATCGGTCTAATTTTGCAAACCCCCCCCCCATCACCAGTACTTATGGTAATGCCTGGCACATCACAAAATTTTTGGTTATTATGGAGCTTACTACAGGTAAATATATTAAATGTGCTCAGCCTGGAGAAGAAATGGTGTGAAGAGGAAAACAAACCAGCAGCCTTCAAGGATGTGTGGGCAATAAATTGGAAGGGAGATCCAAAGAGTCTGAAGGAGGGACAATGAGCCGAGATTATGGTATAGACTTAAATCAGAGTTAGGGGAAATCCAAACAAGAATAACCAGAAATAGTTTTCTGCCACCAAAGAAATTTAACCAGTGGGCAAGGGTGTCACAGAAGAAATGCAAGTATGCAATGGGAAAGGCAGACTGGGACCCAGAGGTCTGAAGGTCTGGAACTGGCAATCACAGATACACCTGGTTTCATTCACAGAATTTAAAAAAAAATTTTTTTTAATTAGCTTTGAAAAAAATTGTAGTCGTCAGTGTTTAAAAATCAAGAGATTACACGCGTGCAACACAAAAGTTTTGTTTTCACTTCTCCAATTTCATAAATGTTAGTACTGTGCTTGCTTATAAAACTTAACTCAGTAAAAATGTAAGTTTGACTTTTTCTGACATGGAAATTCCTTACACCTACATTTATACTTTACCTGATGGAATAAGCACTAAAGTTTGTAATCCCTGGACCAAACTGAAGAGTCGAAAACCTTAGCTTAGAAAGCCCTGAGAAAGAAGTGACTTCATTTAACACCCTGACTTCACAAATGACGTTATTATCACTCCCATTTTACAGATGAGGGAAGAGAGGCTCACAAAGAGGTGACATGCCAGAGTCACACAGCAAATCCCGGGCAAAGCCAGGATGAGAACTGGCGTCCTATCTCTGGTGTCCCAACATCGAAGGTTGAGAACCATTCCTGCCAGACGCCAGGAGGGACTGACTTAGAACATCAGGAGGTTTCTAGTCAGAAGACCCCGGGCTGAAACCAGTCCGACGGGACGCGGCAGGAGGAGGGCGAGAGCTGGAGTCAGTGACTCCCTGGAGGAGGGAGGAACCTGAATTCTGCCACGACCCTCGTCCTCACAGCCGAGCTCAGCCCTTCCCGCCAGGCCTCCAAAACCCAGCCCGCAGGACCCCACTACTCCCTCCGCAGCGCGGCTCACTTACCGCCACTAAACTTCCGGCAACCACTGCGTCGGCCGCAGCGCGCGCCCCGATGACGCAATTGTCCCCGCCCCGTCCGCCTGCGGTCAGTGGTGCGCATGCGCACACGGAGGCGCGAGCCAACTTGGTAAATGAGCCCCTAGCACCGGCCTGAGTGGGAGGATCTTGAGTTGCCGGGAAGGCGGAGCATCAGCAGGTGGGCGAGGCCCTCTGGTAAGGGCTGAGCTTCGGGTGATAAGCCACTTTATTGGCAATGGGAATGCGTCTATGCCTGTCATGCTTTGAAAAAAACTCCGCTTTCTCTCGACTTCAGAGGATGACAGGAATTACGGTCATTTCCATTTTCCAAGAGAGGCGGCATTAAACGTATCCCAGGTGTCAGTGAGGAGGCATGTGTGAAGACAGATGAGAATTTTAATAGGTAAAAGCCCGTGAAGGTCACCAGTGATTAACCTGCTCTTTCTAAACTAGGCATTATTCTCATAGTTCCCCGCTGTCAGTGGGATAAAGGCAGTCATGCCAAATTATTTATTGAGCATATACTGTGTGCCAAGCATTGGTCAGGTACTTAAGACACAATGAGTACAAACTTAATGTGACATATAAGGGCATTCGTTCATAAGGAATGAAAGTGACTCTGATGTGGCTCAAAAGACTCAATAGTAACAGTAATGACTACTATTAACTACTATGTTTCCAGGCTGTCATATCTTCTAATCGCCACAAAGGCCCTGAAACGTATCATATTCTCCCCCATCTTACACATGAACAGAGACTAGGAAAAGTTAAGTGTCTTGCTGAAGGTTAAAGAGCTTTGGGGATAGGATTCTAACGCAAGTGTGTTTGACTCTGCCAAATAAGAAAACAAATCCAGATTTAGTAAGGAGATACTTTATTCGAAAGGATTATTGCAAGGGGGAGGGGGAAAGGGAGGGAAGGGACTATTGCAATAGGGAGCCACTCTGACCTAAAGATCTGTAAGTGTCTTAAGGGCTAGGCAAAAAGGATTTTTCCTTCAAAAGGAAGAATGAAGAAGGCTAGAAAGAACTGGGTGTGGGAAAGTGGGAGGAAAGGGTGGCTTGATTGGATAGTAGTAGATCAGAGAATATTTTACCTTGACGTCAGCCTATTCTCTGGAGGGGTCGTATGCTGGCTCAGGCTGAGGGTAAGTCAAAAATAAGGAACCTGAAGGGTATGGGAGAAGCTTAACTAAAGTTGGTTAATAAAGCATTTTGTTTTGATTGATCAGTGGATACAAGTAGCTCAGCTAAACATTTTAAGGCAAGGATTAGTTCAGAAGGATTGTCTTGCCTTGTCGCAGGTAAACAAGTATCCATGAGTCTTACCTAAGTCATAAGGGAATGGATATTTCTTTGCCATAAATTCTTTCTGGAGCACAAAAAAAAGTGGAAGGAGGGTGTTGAAAAGCCATAGCTTCAGGAGTTCAAGGCTCAGGTCAAATTCAACATTGCAAATTCTTTCCCTATAGGAGTCTCCGCTCCTGCCACTGCCTCCTCAGACTGCATGCTTGGGTCACATCAAATTAATTCTGGTGTTTTAAGCACTCTCTGCTCTTTTATATCTCCACCCCTGCAATAGCCTCATACTTCCTCTGTTTGTGTAACCCTTTCTGTCTTCAAAACCCAGTTGATGCACCAAAAAGAATACTTAGGAATAAACTTAACCAAGGAGATGAAAGACATATATTCTGAAAACTATAAAACATTGATGAAAGAAATTGAAGATGACACAAATGGAAAGATGTTCCATGGTCATGGATTGGAAGAATATTGTTAAAATGTCCATACTTCCCAGAGCAATCTACAGATTCATTGCAATTCTTATCAAAATACCAATAGAATTTTTCATAGAACTAGAACAAATACTCCTAAAATTTGTATGGAACCAAAAAAGACCCCAAATAGCCAAAGCAATCTTGAGAAAGAAGAGTAAAGCTGGAGGTATAATCTCAGATTTCAAGATATACTACAAAGATGTAGTAATAACAGTATGAGACTGGCAGAAAAATAGATACATCGATCAGTGGAACAGGTCAGAGAGCCCAGAAATAAACCCACATTTATATGGTCAATTAATTTACTACAAAGAAGGCAAGAATATACAGTGAAGATAAGACAGTCTCTTCAATAAATGGTGCTGGGGAAACGGGACAGCCACATGAAAAAGAATGAACCTGGAGCACTTTCATACACCACACACAAAAATAAACCCAAAATGGATTAAAAACCTAAGTGACCTGAAACCATAAAACCCCTACAAGAAAGCATAGGCAGTAATCCCTTGGACATTGGCCTTAGCAACGTATTTATGGATATGTCTCATCAGGCAAGGGAAACAAAAGCAAAAATAAACTAGTGGGACTACAGCAAAATAAAAAGCTTTTGCACATCATAAATCACCAACAAAACAAAAACAACCTAGTGAATGGGAGAAGGTATTTGCAAATGGTATATCTGATAAGGAATTAATATCCAAAACATATAAAGAATTTATACAACTCAACACACACACACACACACACACACACACACACACACTAATAATCCCGTTAAAAATTGGGCAGAGGACTTGAGTAGACATTTCTCCAAAGACTTAAAGAAGGCTAACAGACGCATGAAAAGAGGCTCAATGTCCACTAATGATCAGGGAAATGCAAATAAAAACTATAGTAATATCTTACAGTAATATCCCCTCACAGCTGTCAGAATGGCTAGTATGAAAAAAGACAAGAAATAACCAGTGTTGGCAAAGGCATGGAGGAAAGGGAACTTTTGTGCACTGTTGGGAATATAAATTGGTGAAACCACTGTGGAAAACAGAGTGGAGGTCCCTCAAAAAATTAAAAATAGAAATACCATATGATCCAGTAATTCCACTATTGGGTATTTACCCAAAGAAAACAAAAACACTAACTTTAAAAGACATATGCACCCCTCTGTTTGCTGCAGCATTATTTACAATAGCCAAGATACAGAAGCAGCCCAAGTGTCAATCAATAGATGAAAAGATAAAGAAGTTATTACAAACACACACACACACACACACACACACACACACACACACACACTTTGGAATATTACTCAGCCATAAACAAGGAATGAAATCTTGCTATTTGCAACAACAAGGAAGGGCCTATGAAAGACCTATGAAGCTAAGTAAGTCAGATAGAGAAAGTCAAATACTATATTATTTCACTTATATGTGGAATCTAAAAAACAAACCAAATGAACAAACAAAACAGACACATAGATCCATGGAACAGAATAGAGAACCCAGAAATGGACCCACAAATGTGTGGCCAACTAATCATTGACAAAGCAGGAAAGAGTATCCAATGGAAAAAAGCCTTTTTAGCAAATAGTGCTGGGAAAAACTGGACGGTGACCTGCAGAAGAATGAAACTGGACCACTTTCTTATACCATACAGAAAAATAAATGCAAAGGGGCTGACAGACCTAAATGTTGGATGGGAAACCATCAAAATGCTACAGGAGAAAACAGCAGCAAACTTTTTGACTTTGGCCACAGTAACTTCTTACTAGACATCTCCGGAGGCAGGAGAAATAAAAAAAATGAACTACTGGGACCTCATCAAGACAAAAAGATTCTGCACAGTGAAGGAAACAATCAACAACCCTAAAAGACAACTGACAGAATGGGAGAAGATATTTGCAAACAACATATCTGATAAAGGGTTAGTACCCAAAATGTATAAAGAACTTATCAAATTCAACACCCAAAAAACAACCCAGTTAAGAAATGGGCAGAATACATGAATAGACTCTTTTCCAAAGAAGACATCCAGTTGGCTAATAGACACATGAAAAGATGTTCAATATCACTCATCATCAGAGAAATACAAATCAGGGCCACAGTGAGATACCACCTCACACCTGTCAGAATGGCTAAAATGAACAACTCAGACAATAACAGATGTTGGTGAGGATGTGGAGAAAGGGGAACCCTTTTGCACTGCTGGTGGAATCCAAACTGGTGTAGCCACTCTGTAAAACAATATGGAGATTCCTCAAAAAATTAAAAATAGAACTACCCCATGACCCAGCAATTGCACTACTAGGTATTTATCCAAAGGATACAAAAATGCTAATTCAGGGGCGCCTGGGTGGCTTGGTCGGTTGAGTGTCTAACTTCGGCTCAGGTCATGATCTCACAGTCCGTGAGTTCAAGCCCCGCGTTGGGCTCTGTGCTGACAGCTCAGAGCCTGGAGCCTGTTTCAGATTCTGTGTCTCCCTCTCTCTCTGCCCCTCCCCTGTTCATGCTCTGTCTCTCTCTGTCTCAAAAATAAATAAACGTTAAAAAAATTTTTTTAAAAATGCTGATTCAAAGGGACACATGCACCCCAATGTTTATAGCAGTGCTATCAACAATAGCCAAATTATGGAAAGAGCCCAAATGTCCATCAACTGATGAATGGATAAAGATCCGTATATGTAGAGGAGCACCTGGGTGGCTCAGTTGGTTAAGCCTCCGGCTTTGGCTCAGGTCATGATCTCATGGTTTCTGAGTTCAAGCCCCATGTCGGGCTCTGTGCTGACAGCTCAGAGCCTGGAGCCTGTCTTGGATTCTGTGTCTCCCTCTCTCTCTCTGCCCCACCCCCACTCACACTCAGTCTCTCTCTCTCTCTCTCTCTAATAAATAAAAACATTAAAAAAAAGAATGAAATCTTGCCATTTACAACAATGTGGTTGGAACTAAGGGATATTATGCTAAGCAAAATAAGTCAGGCAGAGAAAGACAAATATCATATGTTTTCACTCATATGTGGAATTTAAGAAATATAGATGAACTTAGGGGAAGGGAAGGAAAAGTAAAATAAGATAAAAATAGAGAGGCAAACCATAAGAGACTCTTAAATACAGAGAACAAACTGAGGATTGCTGGAGGGGCGGTGGGGGGGGATGGGCTAAATGGGTGATGGGCATTAAGGAGGCACTTGTTGGGATGAGCACTGGGTGTCATATGTAAGTGATGAATCACTGGGTTCTACAGCCAAAACCAATACTACACTGTATGTTAACTAACTTGAATTTAAATAAATAAATTAAAAAAAAGAAACAGACTTATAAATACAGAGACAAACTGGTGGTTGCCAGAAGGGAGGGGGGTGGGGTGGTGGGCAAAATAGGTGAAAGGGATTAAGAGGCACAAAATTCCTGTTGTAAAATAAGTAAATCGTGGAGATGAAAAGTACAGCATAGAGAATACGGTCAGTAGTATTATAATCACGTTGTATGATGACTACACTTACTGTGGTGAGCAGTGAGTAATGTATAAAATTGTCAAATCACTACAGGTACACTGCAAACTAATATAACACTGTCAACTATACTTTAATAACATTAATAATAATAATAAAGCTGATTGAAAGGTGGGTGAATCTTAGACAAAATGAAAAAAAAGAATACATACCATATAATTCCATTTATGCAAAGTTACAGAATCAGCCAAACTAATCTATAGTGTCTAGAAGTCAGATCACTGGTTGCCTGGAGCATAGAGGGAGCATGAGGAACTTGCTGGGATGATGGAAATGTTCTATATCTTGACTGAAATGGGGATGACATGGGTGTGTACATCTGTCAAGATTCATTGACCTCTACATTATAAATGGGTAAATTTTACTGTATATTTTGAATGTAACAAACTTGATTAAAAAAAAAAAAACAGTAGGATGACACCCATCCACCTCTAGGCTTCACTCTATATGAGCCTGGGTTGAGCTAGTTCTTTAAAAGCTTGTTTCCTCTGCTAGACTTCAAGATTCTTATAGTTAACACCTTTTGGAGTTTCAACCCAGCTCACAATGATTCCACTTCTCTAGGAACTGTTGGTCCTTCAGCCATGTTTGTACCACATGTCCCACCTGACCCCCAATCCCCTTCAGAGTTGATTGCAGCAAAGGTAGACACAGGATGATTCTTTAAGCTTTGGACTTTGGAACTGATGCTCATGCCTTGGGGCACCAAGATGATGGAGCATCATGAAAGAGGCCAGACAAGGACACAGAAAAAGGCAGAGAATGTTCTTGGACACAGCAAGGCAATGAGGCCCATGACATTTATTCAAGACCACAGAGATTCAGGTCAATCCACCTTCATCATTTGTCTTGCAGCTCAATGGGAACCATACGCTGCACAGCCTAGGCGTTGAAAGCCCAAAACACTGTGGAATGACATATTGGCAAATTAGATCTTAAAAGCATTATTTATTTAAGGAACTTAGAATGCATCTCAGCCAGCAGCCTTTTCACCCTGTATTGACTTAAATCTCCTCTGGAAGGCCCATCTTAAAAAGAGAGACCAGCAATTTTCTGCAAGCCAAGTAACCAAATGACCAAATCATCAAATGGCCAATCTGCAGACTAATGGCTTTTCTGAATGAACACTTTTATTAACATGACCAGCTTCTACGATTTATAGCAATTTCTATTAGGTGGCATAGTTTCACAAGCTTTTAAAGATTTATGTGATGCAGTAGTTGACCGGTTTTCACATGATCTTAAGAGAATCATTTGAAGGAATTTCTACTTATCAAAAGCTAAGGATGGTTTATTTTCCCTTTGAATATATTTAACTTATGAATACATTAATGAAGAATATGTTTTTGAATGTAGATTTTTCTTGAGTGCATGAATATTATGCCATTTGGTTTATGCTCTTTCTGCCCCCCACTTCCTACTTCTCCTTTTCTGTCTGCCCATTCCTCAGTTTCTTTCTGTGCCTCAGTTTGCCTAGCTGTAAAAATACAGAAGTCTCCCTCATGAGATCCGTGTAAAGGCTGAATTAGATAACAGTGGTAAAGCATGGGGCCTGGCATATGATATGCACAGTATGTTTTAAAACTACATATGAGTCCCCACCATGTACCAGATGCTCTGCATGCACCATAAACACTATATTCAATAATGCACGGGCCTGGCTTTTTGTGTTCTGACAATTTATATTGACCATTTCTTCTTATCAGACTCAGATGCAGGTCTCTTTGACCCAAAGTCAGAGCTTATAACCACTTTTCACTAGTTGCCTCAACCATTCATCAACACGAATAATGGGCACTTAGCCATTTGTCTGTGGGAGGTGATCTTTTTAAAACTCCTTCATTATGAGGGATCTTGGGGAGCAAGCTGAGGGATCTTGGGGAGCAAGTCTCTCACAGGTCTTCTGGGAAAGGCTTTTTGACCTAGAAACAGACCAGCTACAGCTTTCAAAACCAGGATAAAAGTCTCATTAGCTCCCCCAATTTTGACCAAGAAGAGCTTTGGGGGATGCCAAGCAGACAGTGAGGCTTGTTATAAAAAGTTCTTTCCTAAAGACATTTACACATGCGACCAGAAACCAAAGAGCAATCCTGTATCATATCTTATAATATTTGACAGCATGTTTCAATACATCTTCTCAGTCCAAGAGACTCAGAAAGGGAGAATTAAATAAATCAAACTCATAACAAGGTAGTTTCAAATATATTTTAGGCAGGTAAAAATCTGTCATTTTTAACATCATGCGAACAGGAACACAGGACACAAAATACCAGCTTGTACATGCACTCCATTTGGCTACATACATTACAGTTTAGCATTAAGTTTTAAAATATAAATCACAACCAGATTGCAATGTAAACACCAAGGAAAACTGTACGTCCCATGCCTTTGCTAGTTTTTACTAAAGAGGTGTGAGTATAAAAGAACATGATGACTTTTCTTCAATGAATACAGCAGAACTCACAAATAAAAATGCACACTGTCCCTTCAAAGTATCACCTTCTGCCGCCTCAGGAATATTCTATACCAGCTTTTCCTTCTCTCAGCATATCCTTTTGAGAATTGTCACCACTCTTAGGAATAGTTGTGCGTGCGTGCGTGTGTGTGTGTCTGTGTGTGTTTGTGTGCACACACATGCACATACTTAACAGGACAAATTTTTGCCTTTTGGAGAAAACGTGTTACAATGAGCCAGAACCCCACAGGGTTCTCATTCTAACTCTCTCACATTACTAGCTGTGTGATGTTGGGCACTTTATGTCACCTTGCTACATCACAATTTGCTCTTCTAGTAACACCATCCACCTGCTATGGAGTGTCACGGAGCTTAAGGGGGGTAAGCCTGGCCCAGCACTCAAGAGATATAGTTTTCTTCTCCCCATTCCCTTTTTTTATGCTTTCATTGTGCAACCATTAAAAACACGCCTTTTCTTTTTCTTTTGAAGGCAGCTTTTATCATTATTCTGTTAATAGCCAAAAGGAATTTGGGGTTGCAAACAAGGAAATGTACAAGCTGAAAAATTTCCTATCAACTCTAAGATGTGCATGAGTGAGAAATAATAAAGCAGAATTTCCAAGGTGGTTCAGACACTGGTTCTGGAGAAAGCTGTAGGAGAGGCTCAGAGGAGAGGTGTTCTGAGAAGTGACAGTCACAATGGAATAGCTGTCATGCCTATCAAGGTGATCCCTGGAAGGGGACAGCATCTATCTGCATATGTGAGGTCTCTGCACAGTCATATAACTCCATTCCAGGAAGGCTTGAGAGTTCTAATTCTCCAGTAAAACTCTACCTACGTGTCCCTTCAGTTTCCAATTAATTCAAGTCTGAAAACTTGAATGACAGTGAGAGTCTGAGGCTCCCACATTTCCTGAGGAGCAGGAGAACTCATCCAGGTCTGATTCTCTTGGAAATATCCTGCTTTCTACTCAGAGTACAATCTCTCTGCTGACCACCAACATGTGCTATTCTGCCAATGGGTCTAAGAACCTTCCAAGCTACCTAGTCCTTAAGACTATTCTTTTGACTCTGGAAAGCCCAGGTGCCTGGCAACTCACAGGCCTCATCCTCCATTTTCTTCAGGGACAGCCTAAGTGTCACTTTGGTTGCATCCCCTTGTAGCCTCCCTTAAGAGCGAATGTGGAGAATTTTCTTGAATGTCTTCTTGAAGTTTTCATTGCACAAGGGGTAAATGAGGGGGTTCAGCGTGGAGTTGATATAGCCAAGCCAGATGGTGAACATATGCACATGCTCATTGCAACAGCTTTTGCAGAAGGCAATGACCATGAAGAAGATAAAGTAAGGAATCCAGCAAAGGATGAAGGCCGCCATAATAAAACCCAATTGTTTGGCAGCCTTCCGTTCTCGGTTCATGTGCAACCCAGACACGTACTGTCTGGAATGTGAGCGGAGCCTCTTCCAAGTGTACTTGATGTAATCCAGTCCTGTGCTAGACCCACTTCTAGGTTTGCTTTTCCCTGATGCTGACTCTGGGGGCGTGTCTGAGTCTGTCCGGGAAAAGGATTGGCTATCACCTAGGATTTGATCCTCTGATATCTCATTGGCCACACGCATTCTCAGGCTCTGTTCATCTATCTCCAGCTGGCCCTGGCTCTGGTTGATAGCTACATAACTCCTGCCACTCCCCTCTGCCTCAGTCTGCATCTGCACAATGTTAAGTGGAAAGCAGTGGAGTTTGTCCATTTCTCTGTCCTCTTCTTGGCTGAAGACACCTGGGCATTTCATCTCCTCTGAGTCTTGGGATGGTGGCTTCATGACAGGCTCACCACTGGCATCTTTTGATTTCCTTTTCAGAACCTCCCAGGGAGACTCCTTCCCTGGTTTCTTGGCCCCCACCTTGGGGTTCTCTGGCTTCAGCTTAATTTCAGAGAAGGAAGGGAGGGATCCATTGATGAGCTCTCGGTGCTGACAGTGCTGCCGTACAGCCTTGTAGATCTTGGCATAGAACCAGAGCATGAGCAAGGTGGGCAGGTAGAAGTTGATGATGGCGGTCATGATCTTGAACCAGGTGACATCATAGAAGTCTGTTTCGCACTTGTCTTCCCGGTGTCCCGAGGCCGGTGACATAAAGTGATGCCATCCCAGAATTGGAATAACCCACAGGAAGGAGAGAAACCAGGCCCCCAAGATGGTGGCTGACGCTCGGGTCTTGGTACGATACTTAAGATATCGGAGGGGCTGCTGGACAGAGCGATAGCGATCGATGCACAAGATGAAGACACTGAAAATTGATGCAGTGCTGGCCACATAGTCCATGGAAAGCCAAAAGAGGCAGAGAGGGTGGCCCAGGGACCACCTGGACATGAGGAGGTAGAGGATGTTCATGGGCATGACAACAGCTCCCACGATCAGGTCTGCCACAGAAAGGCTGACAATGTACAGGTTCCCCACAGTGTGTAGCTTCCGCTCACTCCGTACAGCGTAGAGGACCAACAGGTTGAGTCCCACGGTGACCAAGGAGATGGCACTCAGGAACACCACCAGGGGCATCAGTTGGGGGTTGGCTATGGTGGTCTTATTCCCCTCACACATCTTGTCTTCTACGACACAGGAAGAATTGGGAAGGGTCATTGGCACAAGAGCAGCCTCCAGCTGGGGCTCCCTCCCTAGGAAGAAAGACACAAGGATTAAGGCCAGAGCCTTGGAGATAGGTAGAGTCACTTGGTACCATCAAGTTGATCTAAATGGGGTTGTATGCTGTTGGGAGCAGCAGATACAGCCTACGGTCCAAATCCCCTTCCTTCCTTAGTCATTCATTTCTTCACTCATTCAATGACTATTTAGTGAATTCCTGGCATTGTTCTGGGTGTTGGGAATATAGCAGTGAACAAAACAAAAATCTCTGTCCCCATGGAGTTTACATTCTAGCGAGGGAGTTGGGCAAAAGCAATGCAAAGTTTGTGTAGGTCCCATGTGGCATGTGTTCTGGGAAGGTGGGCTGCATCATGACTGGTCTGAGCTGGATACGGCACTCTAGTTCCTCTTTGCCAGTGGCTGGTCTAGGATTGGGCACAAGACACAACTGTGGCCAAGAAAGTAGATGGGGAAGTCTCATGGCAAAGCCAGGGTTCTAGAAATTTCTTTCTCTCTGACAAATGATCAAAACAAAGAAAAGTTTTGCTTCTTGCCCCCTTCTCCCTATAGGAGGTGATGCTTGGGGCTTATGGCAGTCATCTTGGGGCCATCAGGGAAATACCAAGAAAACCACTGTGATGCCAACCCAGAGTCCTATTATCACTGAGCTGCTGAACTAACCCTGGAATCTTCTTCCTTCATACTGGTTATTAATGGGAAATAATGAAATGTCTTCTTTGCTTAAGTCACTGTTGTGGGAGTTTTTACTTGCAGCCAAAAGCATCTCTAACTGATACGGGGGAGGTTACAAGGGTGCCCAAAGCATGGAATAAATCTACACATCCCTTTAGACTAACGGTTCTCAAAAGGGAAGGGAGTTATGTTGTTTGAGAAAGCATATTTTATCTTTTTTTACTTATTTTGTTTTTATATTTGAAAAAAATTTCATTGTATAAACTGTGCAAAGTAATATGTAACAACACTTTCTTTGCTAGTAAGGCTACACTGAAAACACATTGTATACTGTTATTGATGATCCTTAATTGGGGTGGGAGGTGGAAGCAGGGAATTAAAACTTCTGGAAGAGGTTGTGAGATTTTGATATTCATCAAAAAGTAGTATGATTCTGAAGAAAATTTAGAAACCCTAACAGAGTGTAAATATCTCTCAGTAATTTAGCAAAAACAGACTACTGTAACATTAAGACAAAGCCAGACAAATTCTTGAGAAGAAAGCTAAATTTGTGTGATATTTTTAAAAATAAAAAGCAAGACCTTAAGGCATTTGATCCTTGTGGAAGGAACCCTTGAGTTACTTTGTTGGAAAAGCACCATCTGGGTAGCACCAATTTTGCCCCAGCTCTGCCACTAATACTCAGAGTGGTCTCTCAGCCTGCAATTTCTCACGGGTCAAATGTGAAAGATGGCACAGGTGATCACTACAGGCTTTTTCCAAGTACCCTGTTGTGAGGCTTGCTTTGGGTACTTTTCTATATTCTCCTCCAGCTCTGAACTGCCCGCCAGAGCAACCCTCCACCTTCTTTGAATGTGCCTCTTCTGAACAGCATCATCTTCTATTGTGCCCCAGTCCTGCTCTCTGCTCCTGTCACTCTCCCCTGTCAGCCTGAGAGCCTTCCCCACTCAACCCCGTCCACCCCAGCCATCAGCTCTGTGAGGATAATAACCCCCAAATCCACCGCATCAGCCTGTACCTTTCTCCACTTCTACATCCCAGACCCAGGACCTTGCAGTTTCACCTTCAGTTCTGCCCAAGTTCACACCCCCTGGAATAGTCCGCAGCCACCTCAAGGAGGAAAGAGGCTAAGGAAGTTCATCTCAGATTTTCAGTTTTGATTGGGAGGAAGCAGGAAGCTGTTCCCTAAAACATTCCCACAGCTTGGTATTCTCAAGGTAGCTCCAACCACCCTCTATTACAGAGATGTTTCTCTTTTCTCCTTGTTACCTTGAGGAAAGTTCTCTCTTATTTCTCTCTCTGCCTCATTGCACACAGAGGGGAACCAAGAATTTCTTTTCACTATGTGTACACTATTTGTCATTCAATAATTGTATTTGACAGAAAATGATTTGTTTTTATATAAAAATCATTACTTTTTACCTTTTGACTAAAAAAGGAAAAAAAAATTTTGAGAGAGAGAGAGAGAGAGAGAGCGAGAGCGAGCAGGGAAGGAACAGAGGAAGAGGGAGAGAGAATCCCAAGAAGGCTCCATGTTCAGCGTGGACGCTAATGTGGGGCTCGATCCCACAACCCTGGGACCACGACCTAAGCCAAAATCAAAAGTCCACCACTTAACTGATGGAGCCACCCAGGCACCCCGGAAAGAAATTAGTGTTGCATATTAAGTGTTTAGGGGTGAAATCTACTGAGGTCTGCAGCTTACTTTGAAATGAATCAAAAAAACAAATTGGATGGATAGCTGATTAGAAGAACGGATAAATGAACAGACATATAATCAAGCAAAAAGAGCAAAATGTTAATTTGTAACCTAGGTGGTAGATATATAGGTGTTCGCTGTACATTGCTTCCAACTTTTCTATCAATATTTTGACTGAGAAGATGTTGGGGAAAATTAATATCACATATGTATTTATATAAATAATATATATAAATATATAAATTTATATATATATAAATTTACACACATAAATTAATATCACATAAATATATTTATATAAATTTACACACATATAAATTAATATCACATATATTTATATAAATAATATATATAAATATATATAAATTTATATATATATATTTATCTTCCTATCTCTATAAGCACAGTTCTTTATCACATATATATATCACAGTTCTATATCACACACATATACCACAGTTCTATATCACATATATAAAATATATATAAATTTATATATATATAAATTTACACACATATAAATTAATATCACATAAATATATTTATATAAATTTACACACATATAAATTAATATCACATATATATTTATATAAATAATATATAAATATATAAATTTATATATATAAATTTACACACAAATTAATATCACATAAATATATTTATATAAATTTACACACATAAATTAATATCACATATATATTTATATAAATATATATAAATATATATAAATTTATATATATATATTTATCTTCCTATCTCTGTGAGCACAGTTCTTTATCACATATATATATCACAGTTCTATATCACACACATATATCACAGTTCTATATCACATATATAAAAATATATATAAATTTATATATATATAAATTTACACACATATAAATTAATCTCACATAAATATATTTTTATAAATTTACACACATATAAATTAATATCACATATATATTTATATAAGTAATATATATAAATATATATAAATTTATATATATTTATCTTCCTATCTCTGTAAGCACAGTTCTTTATCACATGTTCTCCTTTGTAGCTTGGACATGTTATTTTGCTTAGACATAGAAGCCAAAGATAAATGCATATTTGGTAAAGGGATGAGCCAGTGAGTGAGGGGCAGGGTGCTACGAATCATTCAACAGATATCTACTGGTGAAAAGTTCCTTTCGGCTCAGTGATCTGCTTCAGAAGTAAGAAAATCCACTTTGTTCTCTGAAACCATGGAATTGAGCAGGATTCCTGGAAAGGCAAATGGAGCACCCACCTGCTGACTACAGACCTATCTTGGCACCTGCCTCCCCTGAGGAATGCGGGGTGGGGGTGAGGGTGTCAGGGAAAGAGGAGGAAGCCTGAGGGAACCCTAAAAAGTGGGTCCCACAGGGTGGGCACCCAGAGAGTAGAAGGAGCAGCCACATCAACACTGACCTCCTGTCTCACTCAGGGCTGGCTATGTAATTTTCAGGGCCCAGGGCAAAATTAAAAATTAAAAAATTATTAAGAATTTCAAGATGGCAACAGCAGAACATGAAACCGAGACGGGGGCCCTCCTGAGCACAGGGCCTGTGTGGCTGCCTGGGTCACAGGCTCGTATGCCATTCCTGGTCTCCATTCCTCTTACCCAATCCCTGAACATGCCCTACTCAGTGAGATAACTAATGTAAGGTGCTTTCCCTTCCCTCGGACATCTGCATTTTGAAAAACTGATGGTTGAATGGTTTTCTCTCTATAAACGCCAAAGGGACATCAGGCTGCGAGCGGGAAGTATCCGGGGACGTGGATCCTCATTGCACCTAATGCTACACAGGAGGCCATCCATGCTCCCTTCAGGCTGCCCAGACCCCATCAGGTTCTGAGGTGCCCGTCTCTGGGATCAAGGCCAAGCCTACAGAGATGGTGCAGGCTAGAGGGTGTGCTCTGGGGGACAGGGAATAGAAGCTGGAGGAGGCACTGTGGACAGTGCAATTGGGGGAGAAAGGTGGGCACCTGTAGCTTCCTTATAGCACTATGTCCCTAAAGAAGCGGATGATGGAAGGAGAAAGTTCTCACCCGGGCTCTGCCACTTGATGGGCTGTGCAGAGCTTGGGTCAACAGCCACGTCTCCAATTACTTTCCCTGTTAAAGTAGGGAAAGCATCATTACCTCCCTGGGCTGTTGGGAGGGTCGTTGAGACAGTGGGGTGGGAAAGCTCTGACAATTCCCAGGTGACGAGGACTGGGGGATCAGCAGAAATGAATCCCTTCTCTCTAAGAGGCTTGTGTGCACGAGCAAGCCATTAATTTTGAATTAAGGGAATGGCTCCATTCCAAAACCATTAGCTGCAGTGGGACTTTTTCCAGAAAGATTACAAACAGTGTAATCTAATCAGGCCCATGTGCCAGCAAATAAACAAAGGTATTCAACGTTCCTTCCACATCCTGGGAATGTTGACGAGAGAAGCTACGATGGTAAGGAGCCAAGCTCTGGGCTTTTCAGATATCAGTTATTAAATGCCTGCCACAAGCACATAGGGAGGGCATGTGATGATCACCAAGGTAGACACGAGGAAACAGCTCAGGCTCAGAGAGGCAAGGCAACCTACTCAGGGTCACACAGCTAGGAAGAGACTGGCGATGTCAAGATTCAAACCTTAGTCTATTTCTCAACCTTTGTCCTGTTGACATTTTGAGCTGGATAATTATTTGCTGTGAAGGACTGTCCTGTGCTTTGTTGGATGTTTAGCAGCATCCCTGGCCTCTACTCACTAGATTCCAGTAGCACCCTCTCATCCATTCCCAGTCATGACAGACCAAAATATCTCTAGACATTGCCAGATATCCATTGGGAGGCAAAATGGTCCTTAGTTGAGAACTAACTGAAGAATAAGCACCTCGAACTGCCAAAGAATACAGCTCTCCGCTGAAAGCAATGCAATGAATTGCCTTGATATAGTAAGCCCCCCATCATGGGAGGTATGCAAGAAGAGGTGTCCTGGACCTCACTCCAAATTAGAAATACTCCTTTCTCAGTGGCAACTATTTACCTAAGTAGAACTTGCAGATATTGGTTTTAGATAAAAAGAGACCAATAGGTAGGGGTCTCTGCTAATAGGAAGGGAAGGCAAGAGGAATTGGTGGGTTTGGAGAGATGCTAGACATTAAATGAGGCTCCCAGTGGCCTCACCTTCCCACTTTTCTAGCCATTTCAGCAATGCTGATTCACAGAAGGCGTGGAGCTCACTTGGATGGAAGAATTGGCCAGTGGTTAAGAACCTAAACTTTGTAAACCAGCTAATCTCTGCTCTAATCTTGTTTCTGCTCTAATTAGCTGGGCCAGATATTTCACTGCACCAAGTCTCCATTTTCCTCATCTCTAAAATAGGGTGGAAGCACCTAGTACAGTGTCTGACATATAGGACATACTCAACAATAGTAGCTGTTGTGTTTTCTTCCATTTCTGGGTAACACAATGATCCCAGAGCTGGCCCAGTTTGACTCAGAGGAATCATCTTTGACCTTGTTTTTCACTGTGGCAAAACCTGCCAATGGTCTTCCATAATTATTTCTCCTCTATTTAGTAACAGACTTCTATTTTTTAGCTGAATACACAGCTGCCTGGAGTACAGACTACATTTTCCAGACTCCTTTGTATCTAGGTATGGTCATGTGACTAAGTTCCGATGAAATGGAAACAGAAGTGTAGTTTGCAACTTACAAAAAGCAGCCCTAAAGGGAGGATGTATTCTTTTCTTTGGCCCTTCATTCTTCCAGCTGGACAGAATGTTGATAGGATGAACAGGGCTTAAGTAGCCTTGTTGGGACCATGAGGAAGAGTCAAAAAACGAGAACATTGAAGCAGCAATTTGAATGGAGCTGAGGTCTCTGATGACTATAAGAGCTGCCAAATAAGTCAGGGCTCTCCACTTCTGGGTAGCATAGGTTTTCTATCACACACAGCCAAACTAAATCTTAACTGATACACTACCCCTGACTTCAAGGAGTTCGTCAATTAACGTGAGAATAAAGACAAAAGATAAATGAACAGTATCAAAAATTAAAAAAAAATTTTTGAAACATTAAAAATTCTAGAATGTAACTGGGACAAAAATGATGACTGAGGTAAGATCAAAGCAGCTGACAGGACAGAGGAAGGAGAAACAGCCACTCTCAAGGTGGAGTATGGATGCCAAGAAGAACACTGGAGAAGGAGTGTTCTGTGAGCTGGGCTTTGAAGGATGAGTAGAAGTTCTCCAGGAGGAAGGCAGAAGAATTTAAGGATGAAGAGAAGAAAGAATGAAAGTACAGAGCTGAGTTCGAGGAATTGGAAGGGAATTGCCAGAATGGTGAGTCTTTACATCTCTATGCCTTTGCTTGTGCTGTTTCCCCCCTCTGGGGCACCATTTGCCTTAAAGCACCCCCTTTGGTGTCCCCACATTGCTTCTAACACTTCCCTTTACATCACCTAGCTTACTATTCTTTCTTTAGCTGATTCTCCCTAACTAAACAGGGAGCACGTCTAGAACATGGAAAGCGTCCACTATTTCTGTTTCTAAAGTGAGACACCGGTCACCATCAAGGGTACGTCTCATCCTTCATGGCGGGGGCAACACCTTTTCACTCACTGCCATTCTCCCATGCTGGCATCAGGCCGGCACATAACAGATCTCAAAAGAAGTTTGTTGGATGGACTCTGGAAAACCACATGGATGAGAGCCAGCAAGAGACACAGGAAGGAGGATCTAACTACAGAAGACATGGGCATATTTTTCATGAGGATGTCTAGACCAACACAAATTTGAGGTAAGATTTATGCTAATTGATGAATATTGATACCTTTCATGTAACTTTTCTACTTTTTGCTGGAAACTTTTTTTTTAATGTTTTTATTTATTTTTGAAGGAGAGAGAGAGAGAAAGAGACAGAGCATGAGCTGGGGAGGAGCAGAGACAGAGGGAGACACAGATTCCAAAGCAGGCTCCAGGCTCTGAGCTGCCAGTACAGAGCCCGATGCGGGTTCAAACTCATGAACTGTGAGATCACGACCTGAGCCGAAGCTGGACGCTCAACCGGCTGAGCCACCCAGGCGCCCCTGGAAACTTTATTATTAGAAATTTCTCTCATGCTAATCCAAAAGATGAGTACAGATTCACACACAAGGATGCTTACTGCAACATCATTTATGATAGCCAGTATGAGGAAATAAATCTAACATTTGGAAATGAAATACATTATGGGATAGCTACAGAGTAGAATATCATGCGGTCATTGATAATCACATTTATGGAGCACCATTAGTTATACAGAAAAATGCTTATAATGAAATTAAATTTATAACAGATGTTGTTTGTGCAGGATGATTCTATTATCAGGTTTAGAATGAGGGTGAGTCTCTATTACGTTATGTTAACAATGGTTTCCTCTGGGTGGGAGGTGATGTTGATTATTCCTGGCATTTCCCCAGATATCAACAATGAGAGCATCTTAGTTTTGTAACAGGGAAAAAAGCAGGAACGAACTGCATTCATTTTTCAAAACAGAATAGAGGTATTCCACTGGAAAAAAATGTTTTCAAAGGAAACTCTTCCACATTCTTAACACAGCTTTTATTTTCTTTAGTGAAAAGTGAGAGTTTGGGATTCCTTTCTTGATGGATTCTAAAGTGCCTCACCCACCACTCCCTATTCCCAACTGTTTTACTCGCTGGGAATCCTTGGCGCTGGATGCTTATTTTAGTCAAGTAAGTCTGAATATTAATTTATTTGCTCTAATTACACAAGAGAGGTGCCATGCATGAAGTACCCCAAGTGCAGCAGATTCTCACCGAATCTGGCCAAGGCATAATTTCCATAAAACACCCAGACTTGGGTGTCAATGCTACTGACACATGGTGCAGAAAGCAGACTGCAAATAGCAAAATCCTGTTATGAACTCAGTGCTGCAGGAACATGTCTGACTTCGAATCGAGGGCAGTGCTGGGTTAAGAGTTAGTCTCTGGATAAGAAGCAAGAGGCAGATGAGAGCACCCCTGAAGAGTTTTCTGGGGGTGCAGGCACATATTCAAATGTCTCACAGAGTCAGGGAGGGAAAGTTAATAAGAATGGGGGACTAGGGGCACCTGGGTGGCTCAGTCGGTTAAGCGTCTGACTTCAGCTCAGCTCATGATCTCACGGTCTGTGAGTTCGAGCCCCACGTCGGGCTCTGTCCTGAGAGCTCAGAGCCTGGAGCCGACTTCTGATTGTGTCTCCCTCTCTCTCTGCCCCTTCCCTGTTTGCTCTCAGTCTCTGTCTCTCTCTCTGTCTCTCTCTCTCTCAAAAATAATAAACAATAAAAAATAAAAAAAAATAAGAACAGGGGACTGTGTGTGGAGCAAGAGGGAGTGGCGGGGACTGGGGCACCCTGGAGGGTATATTCTTTGCTCAGATGCCACCAACTGCTGTAGACCCAGATCTGCCTATTTTTAAAATGAAGCATAAAAGCTGGATTTGTACACGAAATCTTTTAGTTTTAAAATGCCAACTATTCAATTGTTTTATTTGTTTTCTTGAGCACTTGAATGCAGGTCAAGCAAAAACAAATTCTGAGGGTATGACCTGTGTGAGCCCCAAGCTGGAAATGTCAAGCTAGTTCATAGGGAATCCGGAATGCCAAATATAACATAATGACCCTAGAAATGACCCTGGAATAGACTCCTTGTGCGGGTATTTGCCCAGCTCACCAGCTTCCTTCTCTGAGGACCATCATCCACCTAGGGGTGGGCCCCTGGCAGGGTAAATCTGATCCTTAGACATGTGTTTGGACTAGGGGATGTCCTCTGACCCGGAAGGGCCAAGTCCCATTCTCTCTTCTGGAAAACTGGGACTGGGGTTGTACAGCCAAGAGAGTCTGTTGGTCTCATGAACTGAAGTGACAAGAAAGTGGGGGCCACGGCTGCCACTGAGGAGCAGTGTTGCTCATCTGCAGGCATGTTGAAGTAGAGGAAGGGAGAGAAGAAGGCAGGGGACAAATGAAATGGCTCCAGTGCTGCAATAACTGACCTCTCCATGCACAATAATGAATCTAGACCTTTCCCTCACACCACACACAAAAACTAACTCAAACTGACATTAGTCCTAAATGTAACGGCTAAACCTCTTAAAACTATCAGAAGAAATCATAAGAGAAAAGCTTCGAGACCTAGAGTTAGCCGAAGATTTCTTAGATACAACACCAGAGGTACAACCCATACAGAGAAAAATTGCTAAGATAGACTTCGTCAAAATTTAAAACTCTTATGTTTCAAAAGGTACCACTAAGAAAGGAAAAAGCTACAGAATGGGAGAAAATATTTGTACATCATATATCTGATAGATTGTATGTCTGATGTATCCAGAATATTTGGAGAATTCTTCCAACTCAATAAGACAAATAACCCAATTTAAAAATGGGCAAAGGATCTGAATAGACAGTTCACTGAAGAAGGTACAGGAGTGGTTCAGAAGCTTGTGGAAAGATGCTCCACACCACTGGTCATCAGGGAAATGCAAATCAAAATCACAATGAGACACCACTTCACGTCTACTCGATGACTATACTTTTAAAAGACAGATCATAATGATAAGACTCTGGTGAAATTAGGATCCTCATATACTGCTGGTGGGAATGTAAAATGGTGCATCCACTGTGGAAAAGTCTGGTAGTTTCTCAAACAGTTAAACATAGTTATCATAATAACAAGTGGTTCCACACCGAGATTTCTACTCAAGAGATCCACACACAGATTTGCATGTGACTATTTCTAGCATTATTAATAATAGCCGAAAAGTAGAAACAACCCAGATTTTCAACTGGTGAATGGATAATCAAAAGACGGTATAACCATGCAATGGAATGTTAGTTGTCAATTAAAAAAAAAAAAAAAACAAGTACTGATGCATGCTATAGCAAGGATAAATTGCAAAACCAAAATGCTAACTCCTAAAGAAGGTAGACACAAAAGGCAACACACTGTATGATTCCACTCACGTAAAAAGTCCACAATAGGATATCCATAGAGACAGAAAGTAGATTAGTGGTTGCCCGAAACTAGACGTGGAAACAGGAAGGAATCTTTGAGAGTCATGGCAATGCCCTAAAATTGAATTCTGATGATGATTGTATAACTCTGGAAATTTACTAACAATAATTGAATTGTATGATTTACTTAGAATGGGTGAATTTCATAGTATGTAAATTATATCTCAAAAAAGTTGATTAAAAAAAATTCAGTAGTTTAAGCAAGGGGCTGTCTAGGTTTCCATATCTCTGTTTTAAAAACCTATCTTCATACACTAGTATTGCTCCCTAAAAATACCTACCAGGCACTAGGATTTTTTTTTAAAGGGGAGTAAAGAATGTTAGGCAATTAAGGATGAAACTAAGGTGGATCCTAACGGACCACTAGAGTTGGGCCACAGTTTTGACTCTGAGCTTCCCAGGAGCCAGAACAAAGAAGAAAACAGGATCAATTACAAGATTCTAGTGTTGTTTGCATGAAAGCAAAATAGTTGCTTAACAGAAAGACAGCTTTAGCTGGAACTGAGTTTTAGATAAAATAAATCTCGTGGTTTCTTGTGGAAGGGGCACAATGTTACACATAACTTCTTAATCCTTAGAAGTGGAATGGACGTGACTGAGTGACATCACCCCTCTCCTCCTGTGCCTCTGTGATCTTCTCTCATTGATAACTTGGCTTAAGACTTTGGGAGGTTGGACTTGTTTGTCTCTGCTTCCCATGCCCTACCCCTGGTGGGACAGGCTGGGATACTGAAATGAGGCCAGGGATGGGACACTGAAGGATGATTACCACTAAATGGTAAACAGAGGAGTATAAAAATCTCAGCTCCATTCTCTCTTACTCTCTGGCCTTGAAAAGCAATGAACAAAAAGAAAAGTAAGATTTCAAAGGTTTCCTACATACCAGCATTGGTCTAGGAGGGTTTCCATGTTGCTTCACTGAATCCGCACACTGACTTTATGATAAAGGGATCATTTTTTTTTCTTCCATTTTAATGGTGTGGAAACAGAGATTTCTGGAGTTTATGGGGCTTGGTGCCCTGCACTAAGGTCCAAAAATGACTGAAGACCAAGTTCGCTAAAGGCCCAAGTGATACCCACCTTCTAGGATATTTGAGTGGGCTTCAGACCTCCTGCTCTAGCTCCCTCACCTTTTCACTCTAGTAAGAGATAAGTGAATAGACACTTTAAATAAAGATTTCATGGAATTGGAACTATGAACATCTGTGCTAACATTAGACAAAGACACTGCACACACCACCGGGCCCAGCATACACACACGTATCATTTCAGGACATGATGAATAATGTTTTATTTTTGTTCCAAATCCCTGGAGATTAAGCCTTGAGAAAGGCACTTTCGATGATCAAAGTTATCCAGTCTGTTCTCTTCTTGAGAGAGAGAAAAAAAGAAGTATTTATGATATTGAGGTAAATAAAAGAGCTGGCAGAAGAGAAAGGAGAAGTAGATGAGATGTTTATAAGAGAGTGCTCCTAGGTAATTGGGAGTTTCTTTAATGTCTGTCTCCTTCAGTCAAGTGACCTCACTGCAGCAGTCATCCCAGGACCACACCTGGGGCTCCTCAGCGCCACCTGCTGGCCAAGCCCCCTACTGGTGCTGGGGCCAGGCTTGTGTCTAGCTAGACTGAAGGTATGTGTGTATGGGGGCATTGGTGAGAGTGAACCATTCTGGCTGCTCGTTCCATTCTCATATGCATTCATTTATTCATCCATCCACCCACCCATCCACCTACCCACCCACCCATCCTCCCTTCCTTCCACCTATCCATCCATCCAAAAAATCCTTACTGAGGCATCAGGTATAGAAGTTATTACAGGTAAAGAATAGACACAACCCCAGCCCTCATGAAGCTTATGGCCTATATCAGTGGTTCTCAACCCTGGGTACCTGGAGACCTCTTAAAACATACTGGCACATCTGGTTCAGGGGGGATTGAGTACAGTCACTTTTCCCTATTTTTCTGCCAAATACAATGAAAAACCCTGAACATTATACTTAAACATAAGACAAGTCTAAAAGGTGGAGAGGCAAAGGCAGACCAGCTAGGAATCCCAGGACCCAAAGAATGACACAGTGATGAGTTCCCTGGGCTCTTGTTTGGCCCTATATATCTGAGACTTCGAGCTAAAAAGACAGGAAAGGGGCAGCCTAGCAAAATAGAAAACTTCTAGATGAAAACTGCTCTATTTGCAGCCAAACACCACAGAAAACACCAGAGCTGCGTTCCCATCCTGGCTAGCAGAGGCTGGGTGGAGCCAAGATGTCCCCCCTTGCCAGGCTACAAAGTAACCTGACCTTCCTGCTGGAGTGGTGGTCTTACAGTCCCTCGGAGGGACTTTCATCCTCCTCAGGCAGAGACAGGCCCTGTACCCCATCCCTCCAGAGTCAGTGGAGGCCACATGCGGAACAGTAAGGAGGCACCTCTACCCCTCCCAGCCAGGGAGTTATTCCTGGAGGCCTGGTAGGGAGCCAGAACTTCCCCGGCCTCATAAGTAATGAAGAACCCTCCCTCTTCAGATGTCACAGAAGCTGAGCAGGGAACCTGGACTTCTACCCCCACCTGGAAGTAATGAGGCAGTACACCCTCCTCCCACTGCCCCCTGCTTCCCCTGCCAAAGAGGTGTCTCATAAAACAGAAAACTTAATATGATCCAGAGTCTCAAATGCACCCCTAAAATGCATGCATTTTAGTTGAAAATCATTTCTCATATGGAAAACTGGGAAGACTTTATATCAAATTTTTTTTTAAAGCAATCATGATACCACTGCCAAGATGACAGGGATGCTAGGATGAGCTGACAAACATTTTAGAGTAACCATCATAAAAATGCTTCAATGTGCAAATGGGACCATGCTTGCAACACATGAAAAAATAGAAAATCTGGGCAAAGAAACAGAAGAAGAAGGAAAAAAAAGAACCAAATGGAAATTTTAGAACTGAAAAATCTGGTAACTGACATAAAAACTCAATGGTTGGGCTCAACATCAGGATGGAGGAAACAGAGGAAAGAATCAGTAATTGGAAGACATAGAAACAACCCAATCTGAACATCAGAAGGAAAACAGTCTAGAAGAAAAAAAAAAAAAAAAAAAAAAAAAGAACAGAGCCCCAGGGATCTGTGGGACTGTATAACAAAAGACCTCACATTCATGTAGTCATAGTCCTGGAAGTTGACAAGAAAAAGAGTGGGGATGAAAACGTACCTGAAGAAATAGTGGCTGAAAACTCCCTACATTTGGTAAGAGACATAAACCTACAGAATCAAGAAGCTGGGTAAACCTCAAACAGGATAACCCTCTCTCAAAACCCACACCAGGACACATTAAACTTTGGAAAACTAAAGGAAAAAGTCTTAAAAGCAGCCAGAGAAAAACACCTGACTATGAGAAAGACAGTAGATTTATCACCAGAAAATATGGAGATGCAAAGGAAGTGATGCAATATTTTCAGATGCCAAAGGAAAAGAAATGTCAACTCAGAATCTCACACTTGGCGACAATACCCTTACGGAATGACAGGAAATCAACACATTTCCAAAAGAAGAACTTGTATAAGTTCTTCCAAAAGAAGAATTTGTATAAGTTCTTCCAAAAGAAGAACTTGTATGCTAAAAACTACAGAATGCTGATGAAAGAAATAAAGGATCTAAATAAATGGGGAGATACGCAGTGCTCACGGATTAGAAGATTCAGCATAGTAAATGTGTCAACTCTCCCCAAATCAATGTACAGATTTAATGGCATTCCTATCCAAATCTCAGCAAGATGCCTTGTAGATACAGAGGAGACCATTCTAAAATTTATAGGGAAAGACAAAGGAACTGGAATAGGTAAAATTATTTTTTAAAAGAAGAATAAAATGGGAACAATCTGACTACCTGATATTAAGACGGATTATATAGCTACAATAATCAAGACCATAGCATTGGTGGAGGGGTAGACACAGACCAATGGAACAGAATAGAGAACCAAGAAACACACCTGCACAAATATGCCCAGGAGATTTTTGACACAGGTGCAAAATCAATTTACCTGGAGAAAAGGTGTGTTCAACAGATGGAGTTAGACCAGTTGGATATCCATAGGCAAAAAAGAAAATGGACCCTCACTCGGAACCTCATACTTCATAAGAAAATGAACCCAAAGTGGTTCACAGACTTAAATGTAAAACATGAAACCATAAACCTTTTAGAAAAATTTATTAGAGGAAATCTTCAGGGTCCAGGGCTAAGCAAAGAGTTCTTAGACTTGACACCAAAAGCGTGACCCATAAAGAGAAAAACTGATGAACTGGATGGATCTCTCCTTCTGTGATTTACCTACTCCCATTATAATCTTTGCTGCATCAATGTGTTTTTTGTACCATCATTTACTTGATGTATATTTTTAACAGATCCACTTTTTTTTTAAAGCTCAAGTTTATTTTACTACCACATATGAAAAGCCAGTCTTCTGTTTTTGTTTTTTGTTGGGTTTTTTTTTGCCATTTACTAGAAGCTTTATATTAAAATAAATAGGATGACAACAAAACAATGTGATTAAATTCTAGCCAGATATTTTGAGGAAGGTTCTTCATTAAAAAAAAAAAAAGATGAATACTTGCAATATAGGTATTAAAGATCTAACTCTACTAAATTGAGACTCTCCTGCAAGTAATCAGAAGAAATGAAAACCAACGTGACTCAATATTAATCAACACCGTGACGGTGTGCAATTTATAGTCACTTCAGGTACCACCTAAAATGTGGTAAGCACTGTTTTAAATCTCATCACACCATCATTACGCTCCTAAATGCCTTTAAGGAAAAGTCCAAATTCTTTAGGCTGCTGGCATGATGTTGTATACTCCAATAATAATGAAACCACTGTCCCCAGACACCCCAAGTTCTTTCAGCCTTCAAGCTCTACACATGTTATTCCCTCCTTGTGGAAGAGGATGTACCTTCAGAGCGGGGACCTCATTTTCGTACACTATTCTCTCCTTCGGGGCCTACCTCAGAGCCTGCCTGCAACAACCAGGTGAGGAGGATGAAAAGGAGAAAGAGAGGGATGGAAAGTCGATAAAGAAGATGGGAAGAAAAGAAGGGAGGAAGACAGGAAGGAAGAAAAGGATGGAGGAAGGAAGGAAGATGATGAACTTCTCTTTTCAAAGTTTGTTTGTTTGTTTATGTAATCTCTACACCCAATGTGGGGCTTGAACCCATGACCCTGAGATCGAGAGTCACATTCTCTTCTCACTGAGTCAGCCAGGCACCACTGAACTTCTATTTATCATACAAAACTCATGTTAAAATTTCCTTCCTCTTTGAAGCTTTTTTATATCCTTTAGCCACATGTAAACATTTCTTCCTGCGGATTTCCACAGTATTGTTTCCATATCTCCATTAAGGCATTTAATGTTCTGTATTCTAATGGATGGATGGATGGATGGATGGATGGATGAGTGAGAGAATGAATGAATGAATGAATGAATTAATTAATTAATTAATTCAGGTATCCTTCACTTAGACTTTGATCCTTATAAGGGCAGGGACAATATGATATTCACCTATTATTCCAATACCTAGCCCATAGGTTCTTAACTGTGGCTATACACTGGAATCCTACAGGGAGACTTAACAAACCAAAAACCACTAATGTCTGGTTCCCACCCTCACAAATGATTCTGATTTTGATTGGCGTGTGGTCTGAGTATCAGGATTTTTGAAAACTCTTCAGATTCAGCCAAGACTATGAACCATTGCCTAATCCAAAGCTGAATGGCAGGAGGAGCTGAGTAAATGATGAATGAGTGAATGGATGAATTCTTTTTAACACATCACAATCCTGACCTAATGTGACCATTTTCAGGGCTTCTTGTTATGCTAATTCATTAATATATTCAGGAACTATTAATTAAGCAATGATGCAGTACCAGGTGTTATGCTAGGCCAAGCTGCTGGAGATGGAAACATGAGTAAGGCTCCCACTTCTCCCCCTGTTCCAATGTGCCTTTGGGAAGGCTGGGGCTGTGTCCTTGTTCATCCAAGAACTTTCTGTCCTGCTGGTTAATTGGCCAGTACCAACAGCAATCATCTCCCCAGTGACTGACTGCAAACCTTACATGTGGCTGCTTCCTTCTGCAAATGTAAGGACAGACTCTATAAATTCCCAGAGAGAAACTTCCTGGAGTGTATGTGTGAGTCAACAGAACAAAAAGAAAGTGGTCCTGTCTAGATGTCTCCAAGCACTGCAGAAGTGACAGGTGAGTCTCTCAGGTGAAACCCTGTCCTACTCAAATAAACTTCCTTCCTGGTGTGTAGTTACACAAAGAAAATCTAAGGCCCTAGGGTAGGGTATTAAAATCTGAACTACCCCACAGTTAAAGGGAATTTCCTTCCCAACTGCTGGCCTCTCGTACTTAGAGCTGCTTTAAGATTTGCACCACAGATTGCTAAAAAGCAGAGATAATGGCCATTTGGGCCACTGCTGCTCTGGTTCAGACGTAGATAATATCTCTGCTCAACTGTTTAACAGCTTCCTAAATAGTCATCCTGATTCTGATCTGGGTCCCCTCAACCCAGAAGCCACATAATCTTTCTAAAAAACCACACATCCAATCACCTCTTTCTCCCAATGAAACTCTAATGGCTTGCCATGGCTGCCAGGCCACAAATAGGACACACAGGATAACCCCCACCTCCCCATTTGGCAACCCAAATGAAACTGGGCTGTCTTGTGTCCAGTCTAACCATGGTACTGCATTCAGAAGAGATTCAAGTCCAACATCCAGGAAGAAAACAGCTGGAAAATAACTTAAACATTTACCAAAGATTCTAAGAGAGGTAAAATCAAAAACAAAAACAAAAACAAAACAAAACAACTCCCACAGCACCTCTTCTCCCATCCATTACCCTACTGTGCCACTTCCTGTGTCAGCTGCTTGCCAGCAAATCTCCCTTTCTCCCTTCAAAAACCGTAGCTTGCATTTGTTCCCTCTTCGCATTTTTTCTATCTTCCACACACCAATCTCTCTGACCTAGCTGAAGGGCACCTTGCACTTCTAATATAAATCCACTTCGCTTTCTTGGTGCCTTGTCTTCTTTGCCCATTACTCCGATCAGCACCACAGAAGCCCCAAAGAGAAGTACTCAAAACCATAGTCTACTCTGGAAACCGAGGGAGAGGGCCAGGCAGTGTGGCGCATTGCATGTTAAAACCTTTGACCTCACACAAGAGCCTTTTCCATCGGGACCCAACTTCCCTCTTGGATACTCCACTTTGTCTCCACAGGCCTGGCTCTTGCACACCCTCATACCTTTGCAAATGCTGTTCTCTCTGCCTGGGCTGCCTGTTCCTCTCTTTTCCGCCTGGCAATACACTCAATTAATTCTTTACAACCAGCTCTGATGTCACTTCCTTTAAGGCTGAGTTCTACTAGACGGGGCTCCTTGGCTTCCTTCCCTAGGTTTTTTCTGAACTTTGTACAGACCTCTGTTGTAACCCTTGTCAAGCTGGGTTGTAATACCTTAATTACTGATCAGACTTTTTCATTAGACCGTGGGTGCCAAATTTAAGTCTGAGTCATCTCTGTGCCCTCAGCCCCAAGAACCAGGGAGCTGCTCAAGAACCAGTTACTGAATGCTCTAGAAATATGCTCCAGCTATGAGTGCTACAGAAAAGCATTTCCCTGTGTCCTCCCCTCTGCTCATTAGCCTGGGAGCACTTGTCACAGTGGGGCTTGAGAGGTCTGCCCTGGCACTCACAGGGCTATGCCTGCGTGCCCTCCCTTGTCTGGCCAGCCCTCCAAAGGGTAGTCTGTCCCTCTCTCTGACCCTGCCAGGCCTGGTTCTCACCTAGCCAAAAATAAAAGGAGCTAAAGGCAGCCCAGCAATTAGGCATGAGAATGAAATAAAGGCATCCAGACTTGAAGAAGTAAAACCTCTCTGTTTGCAGATGACAAGATCTTACATACACAAAATCCCAAGGATTCTATAAGAAAATGATCAAAGCTAATAAACGATTTTAGGGGGCCTATGTCCTCAATCTGGGATGGGAAGGGCCCTACTGGCACTGGATCCACCTTCCTGTGTCATTTGCCATCACACCTTCCTTTCCATGGCTCTTTGCACCAGCACATGGAGTGTCCTGTTCAAGGCTGCCTGCTTTGCCCTCAGGGCGCTGTATCTGGGCAGTGCCTTTGTCTGGAATGTTTCTCTCCCACCATTGCCTTATTTGTAAACCCTAGAAATAAGAGCTACATCTATTGAGGTTAAGTGTTCATCATGTATAATCTCACAGCAACCCCATCAGGAAGGAACTATCATTATCACCCACATTTTTCATATGAAACTCTGTTCCTGTCCCTTGCCCAGATGCATGGTTCCATGGCCCAGCTGGGCTTTGAATCCAGGGCTTCCAGACTCCAACATCCAAGTTCCTAACTAAAAATCTGGGAAGATAAGAGAGAACCCATTCCCCTGGATAGATGTGTCTCTTCCCTTCCTGATGCCAAGGCTGGCGTTTAGTGCTGACTCTGCAGCGTGGTCATTTGTCTGGAGCTTTTCTCTTTCCTGTTAGGCAGGAGGTTCCTTGGCAACAGGAGCCATGCCCTCATCAGCTTTATAGCCTCATATGCCAGCACTGCTCAGCACACAGTAGGTACACATATTGTAGGGCATCAGCAAGGATGGAACAATACAGTGGGGGAACAATACGCTAAGGAGAACATATGCCTGTTCCTTTTTGCATGTACAGGAGAGATGACATCACTCATATGTGGGGTACGAGGCTAATCTGGCAGGCACACGTTGTGGTGGGGGGAAGGCTGTCCCCTTCCCTGCTGATGCTCCCTGTGTGTCCAATCCCCATCCTCTGCAAATCTGCAGAGGACCCACCCTAAAGAGAAGAGCCCATTCTTTGTGGCACAGGATTTGTCCACTCATGTTTATTTACTGTGTGTCTGGCTCATAGTAGGTGCTTGGTAAATATTTGTTGAATGAATTTGCTGTGTGACTTTCAGCTTCTCTGGACCTCCTCTGTCAAACAAAGGGGTTGCACTAGATCAGATGCTTTCAAATCCCACACCACTTTCCTTGGTAGTTCAACTACTGGTTCTTATATATATATATAAAAAAAGTTTATAATCAGATAAAAGCAGATTGCTCTGACTAGTGGGGGAGGAATGGGGGTCCCAGAGCCCTATCTGCTTGACTCTTGTGACCTTCTTTGCCCTGGTATGCCCAGAAATTCCTCAGAGTACAGTTTGATAACAATTGAGCTAGAGGAACTCTAAAAGTCCTTATGGCTATAAAATTCAGACTTCTCTTGAAGGAACATCTGCATTTTAGAGAGTGGCTCTAAAAATGGAAAACCCTTTCTGACACATTTGGACAACTATCATCGCATGTCTAATGTGCTTGAATGGTGGAATGTGAGGCACCTTGATTGGAAGGGAGAGGTGGAGTTGACTCAGGATGGAGGATGGATTCTTCCCAGTGCCTTGACACCACACTGGTATAGAGGACCACTTGCTCTGCCTGGACATGTATGTAATTTGGCCCTGGCCACACAATGTGTCAGCAGTCAGCAACCTGAACCACTGTACTTTCTTGTCAGCCTCCCATCTTTTTCCTAAATGGGAATCTGCTTCAATCCTACTTTTTTCCACTGATTTTTCCCCCTCTTTCTGTTTGCCAGAACTCAGTAAAACCTCCACTGATTGTAACAATTTAAATAGAGCAGTAAACTCAGAGGAAGTTGAACAAATGGATGAATGACAGGCAAATAGCCTTAGATTTTGGTATTTCAGTTAAAATTCCATACAACTCTTGGGTTTTATAATAACATGGGAACCACTTAGCTTCTTATGAAAACAATCACAGACACTAGGAAATAATCATAGTCTTCATAAATGGTTACCAAGAGAACCTTCCTAATCCAGGGAAGTTACAGCTGTGAATATACAGCATGTTTTGGTTCCTTGTCTTGATCCAACCCTGGCTGTCCCTCACCCCCACCCTGACCCTTGCCTCCTGCTGCTTTGCTATTCCCCCAGTTCCTGAGCCCAGGGTGTAGATGTTAAAGAGAGGTGTTAGCTAACTGCCATCAGAACAACTACACAATAATTGGAATAAAGGATTAATGCACAATTTGAAGGAGAAACTGATATAATCATGTTCAGAGTGGCATCACTCAAAGGGTGGAAGCAATCCACCAACAGATGAATGAATAAACACAATGTGGTCTGTGCATATAATGGAATATCATTCAGCCTCAAAAAGGAATGAAATTCTGATACATACTACAACCGAGATGAGCCTAGAGGAAATTGTACTAAGTGAAAAAGCAAGTCACAAAAGACAAACATTGTACGATTCTATCCTTAGGGCAAATCTGTGGAGACAGAAAGTCGAATGATGGCTGCCAAGGCTAGGGAAAGGGGGAATGGGAAGTTACTGTTTGATGGGTACAGAGGTTTAATTTTGTAAGATGAAAAAGGTTCTAGAGATGGATGGTGGTGATGGCTGCATGATAATGTGAATACACTTAATGTTGCTGAACTATACACATAAAAATAGTGAAAATATAAGTTTTATGTTCTGTTCATTTTTCCACAATAAGAGAGAAAGAGAAAGAAAGACAGAAAGAAAGACAGAAAGAAAAAGAGAGAAAGAAAGAAAAGAAAACAAATGCAAAAAGAAAAGAAAGGAAGGAACAAAGAGAGAGAAAGAAAGAGAGAAAGAAAGAAAGAAAGAAAGAAAGAAAAAGAAGGAAAGAAAGAAAGAAAGAAAGAAAGAAAGAAAGAAAGAAAAAGAAAAAGGAAGGGAGGGAAGGGAAGGGAAGGGAAGGGAAGGGAAGGGAGAGAAACAGAGAAACAGGTCAAACAACTCCTTGCAGCATTCTGGGGTGGGGAGGTGTCTAACATGAAAGGATCTGTCAGTTGAAGGGGATTCTTAGAATCTTCCTGAGAATTCAAGGTAGATTGAATGTGAATGTCTAGTAGATGCCAGTGCACTGACTGAATTATATTTTACATTTTCTTACGAACTCCTTTTCGCATGTCCAGATATTCAGGGAGCAGCAACCTCAGTGACTCCTCCATCTGACTTAGTCTCTCCTCTCAGTACAGTCAAGGAATCAAGGGTTGGGTGTGTCTTTCCCTGTTCTGAGGAAGCAGGATTGTGAAGGACACTGGCTAGGAAAAACGACTATGAGAGGCAGGGAACCCTTCCCGGGTCACTGCTCTCCACTTGTCTGTTCTTTAAGCTCACACAGCCTGGTAAAGGCAGTAGAAAGGTGGGAGAGGCAAACAAGGCTTGTGGGAGGCAGCCCAAGCCTAGAAGGGTAAAAGCAGCACTATTTTCCCAACATAAGACAACAGGAAGCAATTTACTGTCTCCGTCTTGTGTCTCCAGTGCATTTTCACCTGCTACAGGCATGCACAGGAAGGCACTGGGGACTCCACACCTCTCACTGCCTGCTGCTTCCTGGGGCCACGGGAGGCTCTGCTCTGTTGGAGGAAACACAAGTATGAGCAGGTTCAGCCCCGAGTGCCACAGGTCCCAGCAAGCAGCTACCAGCCTCAGTGATAGTTCTTACAGAGGACAGGATTTTCAGGAGAATCAGGAGGCACTGGACCTCAGACAAGCGACTTTGGCAAAATCACCAAGCACGTCAGGGGTGGAGGTGAAGACTTCACCCGGGGCTCCTTACCCCCAGGTCTGCTTCTTTCCAGGACCACCAACTCACATTTATAGCTCTTACTAGAATCCAGGTGTGGTGCTAGGGGATTATACGCATTGTCTTGTTAAATGGCCAGCACAATGCTAGGAGCTAAGTACTTTTAAAATTTCGTTTCCAGATAAGGAAACCAGGGCTTAGAGAGGTTAAGTAATGTCACAGGACACAGAGCTGACAGGAGGCAGAACCTGAATTTTTATCTGATTGTATACAATACCTCCTCACTTCTTACTTTAAAAGCGTTTTTGTTTAACGAAAAAAAAAAAGCAAGCCTGACCAGTCCCTGAACTCTCTGCCTCCTGTGTCTTTGCTCACGCAAATGGTGTTGCACCACCATTCTACAAAATGTACTGACCTCCTGACCTGCTGAGATCCTGCCCAACCCAAAGGCCCAGCTCAAGTGCTACCCCTACTGAGGTGCTTTTCTGATTCCTACCACCTGACCCGGTCAGAACCTCTGTCATCTCTCAGCATGACAGCCTTTTGCACACTTCTTTCCTTTTCTTTAGTACATTCTATCTTAATTTTTTGGTCTAAGTAATAATAGTCTAAGGTCAGTTATCACCAGGGAGCACTTGTGTTGTGTTGGCCATGCAAAGGACTTACATTTAATATGTAAGCCTCTATTATCATGTCCGTTTTATAGACTTGGAAACTGCTAAGAAGCTCAAGGTCACCCAGTTAGCAAGAAACAAAGCTAGGCATTCATTCAATCAAGTAATCAATCAATATTAAGGGTCTATAATACACTAGACATATACTAGATGTTGGGAAAATAGCAGTAACCAAGTCAGACAAAGTTCTCATCCATTCTGGTGGGCAGAGCCAGTTTATAAAAAAACAAAAAAACAAAACAGTAAATAAATACTACATTAGGCAGTGATAAATGCTCTGAGAAAACAAGAAGGTTATTATGGCTGGGGTCAGTGTGCTATTGTATAAAGGATGGTCAGGGTGATGTGGTGGCACTTGGGCAGAGGCCTAAGGAAGTGAGGGAATGAGTTATGCAAAGGTCTAGAAGAAAGCATCACAGGAGGCGGGAACAGCCTGTGCAAAGGCCCTGGGGTGGACACATCTTTCACATGTTTGATAAACACCAAGGATATCAGTATGGCTGGAGCTGAGTGACAGAGGAAGGCAGAGGAGTGGCAGGGATTAGTTCACATGGGGCCTTGCAGATGTGGTAGGTACTTTGGTTTTGACTTTGAGTGAGATGAGAAGCTGCTGGAAGATGGTTCCCAGAACCCATGCTCTTCATTACTATGCCATATGGTCTGATTGTTATTTGCATGAATGCCAAAAGGTACTTGTGGACATTTTCTCATTAAACCCAGCATGATGGCAGCTATATAGCCTGAAAACAACCCCGATCTAACAGGGATGGCATGACCATCCCTTTGGTTGTCAGGAGAGTCTGTGGCCCCCACAGCACAGGACTGGTGAGGTCCTGTGATGGCCTCAGTGGGTCCTCTAACTGGACTCGGCAAAGTGTAAACTTGCTAGGCCTGTCCCTGGGGTGGTCTCAGCCCCTCCATGAAACGTGTCCTTCGCTTGAAAGAAGCAGAGAAAAAAAGGTAACTTCTGTAATGACTCACCAGAGAGAAATGAAAATTGTGTCCAGGCTGGAAAACAATCCATTTGAAAGTCACACATTTGCTTCCAGAATATATATATACAAAGCTTTTTCTTTTTCCTTCTCATTAGAAGTATGTCAGAGCCTTCTCACATAGACTGCCTCACAGCATGACAGAGACCAAGTCCTGAAATTCCTGCCTTTGTTCCTGCTGCAGTTCTCTCTGAGGCAAAAATACAGTGCTGGGGATGTGGCCAGGCTCCTGCCCCTGAGCCTGACTGGCAAGTGCCATCTGACAGCAGCAGGCACATGCTCTGGTGGTCCTAGGACAATCCTGGTTGCAAATATTCTCCTGAAGGGTACCCCCCTACGAACAAACCATTCCCCAACTCTGGAGGCCACAGGAACCATTGAGGAGCCTGTCAAAAGGCAGGTTTCGGGGAACTGGACCCAGGAGGTCTGGCATGAGGCCCAGAAGCTGCATTTCAAATAAGGAGTCCCGGATGATTCTGATCTGAAACACTGCCCCAAACCATAGGAACAAGGCCAGGAGCTGCATGCATCTAAGCTTACAGGAAGTGGCCCCAGATCCTTTCTCAAGAAGGATGTTTTAGTTCCTGGCAGGGCTGAGAACTCTCCTGGGCAAATCTCAGCAGAGAAGAATCTTGAAAGCCCACTCCTTGCTGAGGTCCATCCCAGCGCTCTGCATTTATTATCCTGACTTGAGCTTCCAACACTGCCCACGGTTTGCTCTTTGGGTCCTGAGGCCCACGCCCTGGGGTCTGGAGCTGCCCTGCCTACGGCCAGAACTGGGGAGGGTGTCAGACCTGTTCTGGTGTGAAAGGTAAAACAAGGTCTCATCCTGATTATGAAATACTATTTCATTTCTCATTTCACATCATGAATTGATGTGGCGGCAATAACGTACTCCCCTAGCAGCTGGAAACAAAAGAGCTCAATGGGCAACGTCTGTGATTATTATAATCACTGCAATTGGGGGCCACTAGCTCTAGCGCCTGGCTGGCACCCCCTTCCTCAGGATTTACAACGTTGGCTTGAGAGCTCTGTTAGCTGCTTCCTTTAGGCACCAAATTTGCTAATTAAAAATTTCCCATGTGCGTTCATTTTTATCTCTGGTCTGGTCCCTACTTGTCCGTTTGGTCTAAGGAATTCTCCTCCCCAAGCCTTCTCTTTTGTTATTTCTAATCTCTTCACTTGCTTGCTTGATATTTTCTCTTATCCTGCTTTCTTTTTTTCCTCATAGCACCCAGCACGACTGAAATAGATTTATTTGCTTGCTACTTTATCTTCTATCTCAATCCCCCTAGCAGGTAAGCTCATTGGGAGCTGACCTTTTATCTTGTTCATCGCTGGATTTTTTTTTTTTTTTTTTAATGTTTATTTATTTTTGAGACAGAGAGAGACAGAGCATGAACAGGGGAGGGGCAGAGAGAGAGGGAGACACAGAATCTGAAACAGGCTCCAGGCTCTGAGCGGTCAGCACAGAGCCTGACGCGGGGCTCGAACTCACAGACCGTGAGATCATGACCTGAGCCGAAGTCGGATGCTTAACCGACCGAGCCACCCAGGCGCCCCTTTCATCGCTGGATTTTGATGCTTGGCACATAACAGGCACTGCATCAATATTTGCTGAGTGAATGAATAAGTGAATGAATGATGTTATTATACTGAGAGTCCATGGAATTATCTCTAACTCCATGGTGCTCCATTCATTGGATCCAGGGGTCTTTGGGGGACTAAATGAATATACCAAAAATAGGAAGTTTATTTAGTAGTTACTATGTACCAGGTGCATACATTATTTGTGGTTTTGTCCTCAAAGCAGTTTTTCAAAGTAGAGATTATGAACCCCATTTATGAGATGTAAAGCCAAAGACAAAGCCACAGAGCTGGTAAGGGCAGAGGGGGGATTCAAACCCAAGTCATCTAATGCTAAGGTCTTCACTCTACCCATAAAGAGCTGGATTAGATTCTATCTACCTTGTGTTGACATTGGGATAGGACCCAGAGACAAGCACGACATACCCCTACCCTCCACAAGTCGTGTCTACAGTCTATCTGGGGAGGCAGCAGAGTGACAACGGGCAGGGAATTGGAGTTAGCCTCCCAATCAGAGCTCCATCTCTTACTAGCTGAGCCTCAGGATCTTCCTCTGTAAAATGGAGTTAATAATTACTTCCCTGTAGGGATGTTCCACTGACACAATACACAAAGAGAGTATACCGAACAGAGCTTGGCATGTAGTAGAGACTCAATAGACAACTGGGCTGATTGGCTACCGCTGGAGAGACAAAACTCACATGAAAGTGCTGATCTAGCCCACTGGTTCCCAAACTTGTCTTCATGGAAGATGCCATGGACTGAATGCTTGCGTCCCCTCGATTCATATGTTGAAGCCCTAACTCCAATGTGATGGTATTTGGACATGGAGCTTTTAGGAGATAATGAGGTTTAGAGGAGGTTGTGAGAGTAGAGACCCCATGATAGGATTAGTGCCTTTATAAGATGAGGAAAAGACACCAGAGGGTCCTCTCTCTGCCATGAGAGGACACAGTGAGAAGGAGGCTGTCTGCAAGCCAGGAAGAAAGCCCTTGCCAAGAGCCTGACCATACTGACACTCTGGTCCTGGGCTTCCTACCCTCCAGAACAGTGAGAAGTAAATGTCTGTTGTTTACTCGCCCAGTCGATGGTACTTTGCTGTGGCAGCCTGAGCTAAGACAGAAGAGATTCTGGAAGTCACAGGGCTAAGAGGCAAACACTGTAAACTACTGATAGATTTAATTCCACCAAACAGACCAGAAGCAGTTTTATTATCAGATCAGATGTGCCGAGAAAAGAATAAAGAGCCTCTACATAAAAATTACCATCACGGGCACCTGTGTGGCTTAGTTAGTTGAACATCCAACTCTTGGTTTTGGCTCAGGTCATGATCCCAGGGTCGTGGGATCAAGCCCCACGTTGGTCTCTACACTGAGCATGGAGCCTATTTAAGATTCTCTCTCTCTCTTCCTCTGCCTCTCTCCCTTGCTTGTCCTCTCTCTCTCAAAAAAATTACCATCACAAATAAACAATTTCCAAATCTCTTTGCTAAGTACAGTTGACCCTTGCACAACATGGGAGTCATGGGACCAACCCCCCACCCCCCCGTACAGTCAAAAACCCATGTATAACTTTTGACTCACCCCAAACTTAACTATTAATGGCCTACTATTAGCTGGAAGCCTTACCGATAACATAAACAATCCATCAACACATATTTTATGTATGTATTAGATACTGTATTCTTATAGTAAGCTAGAGAAAAGAAAATGTGAAGAAAACCATAAGGAAGAGAAAATACATTTACAGTCTTATACTGTTAAAAAATCTATATGCGAGTGGACCCATGCAGTTCAAACCTGTGTTATTCAAGGGTCAACTGTATTTCCTAATTGGGCTTTTTTTATTTTCCTATCAACATGAGCAATCCAAGGCAGATGAATGTGCAGGAAGCTGGCATTCTTACAGCTGTGGTGGGATAAATTAGGGCTCTCTTCCAGGAGTGCAGTTTGGTAATTTTATTTGTACTCAAAGTCTTTAAAATATACATCCTTTTCCTCAGCAATCCTACTTCTGAGAATCTGTCATCCCACAGCATACAAAGAGGTGTTCACCAGAGTTGTTTCTATTATTGGAAAACCAGAAACTATATAAACAACAATCATTACGGGATTGGTTAAATATTGGCTCATGTGAACACTGAGAAAAAATGCAGCTGTTAATAATGATGTGGCTTTTTCTGTTGATGTGGGAAGATGTTCATGGCTGTCAAATTAAGAAGGGCACAAAATAGTGTATAATCATATTATGCAAAATTGGATGAGTGTGTATCCTGGGAGAAAAGTTTCCTGAAAATCCCCAGTTTTATCTCGGTAGGATTTTAAGTGACATTTTTTTTTTAAGCTTTTGATTTAATAAATAGTATTGTGTCAGGACAAAGTTAAGCAAAAAAAAAAGTCAATATAAAATTCATTTAAGGTAAAGTGTTAAGGGAAGAATGGGTACAACAAGAAACAGATGCGAAAAGATTGTGAAGGGAATCTGAAAGTTTGTAATATACACCCTTATACCATTTTATTTTTTAAATATTTTAAAGTGTATTTATTTTGAGAGTGAGAGAGCCTGCGAGCATACGGGGAAGGGGCGGGGTGGGGGGAGAGAGAGAGAAAGAGGGAGAGAGAATCCCAAGCAGGCTCCACTCCATTAGCACGGAGCCCAACAGTCATGACCCATGGTTAGAGGGTCGGCTCAAACCCACTAACCATGAGATCATGACCTGAGATGAAGTTGGACGCTTAATCCACTAAGCCACCCAGGCACCCCTGAAATACACAGTTTTAAGTTCTTCTTTGCCCCACTCTTGTATACACTGTACAATGTGGAAAGACTGTTCTCACCTTTAAACAATAAACTTCTGAATGAGGAAACCTCCCCCTTTTCTCTACCCACTGATCTGGTTTGGGTGGTCCACAAAACCCATCCCTCTTGACAGCTGTCAGGGCACAGGCTAGACAGACCCAGTGGACATGAGGGGATGGCCACCCCTGTCCCCTGGCTCTTGCAGTGGCTCCCTATCTCCTAGCCTCCCAAATGAGGGCAACAGTGTGTGCATATGGAAGGTTCACTTTGCAAAGACGGTCCTGATCATTTGTGCATCTTCCTGCAACAAATCTGGAAGGGAGGCCTTTTGATTACCACCCCCCTCCATTCTATAGACCAAGAAACCAAGGCTCAGAGAGGTAAAGTCTTGTCTAAGGTCACACAGCCAGTGAGCGGAAAAGCTCAGACTCAAGCCCAGGTCTGTCTGAGTCTTGAACACGTCACTCTAAACCTCTGCCAAGTTCTGACTTGGCCTGGCCTTTGAGGGTCAGTGTGATCTGGCTTCCACCTGCCTTTCCTGGCTCCCCCTCCCACTGCCACTCCCTGCCTACCAACTCCTGACCCCCAAACTTCGATACACCCAAGTATCTCACACCTCCATGCCACTGCTCCTGCTGTTCCCCACCTCCAGGAATGCCCTTTCCACTGCAAATCTCCAGAGACTTCCACCCATCCTTCAACTCCCTAGCCAAGTGCTCCCCCCATGGGTTCCCTCCGCCACAGGACTTCACCCTGTGTTATGGTCTGTCCTCCTGTCTGTTCTTTCCTACAAGTCTGCGAGGCCCTCGAAGTTACAGACGGTGTTTTCTGCCCCAGGTGCTGGGCATAGGGCCTGGCTCATGGCAGGCACCTGGGAATTCTCGAGTAGCTTGACAAAAGGCTTAAAAAGCCAGACAGACATAGTTTGAGCTCAGTTCCCCACCATACCAGCCGTGTGACCCTGGACAAGTCACTCTACCTCTCTGAGTCTCAGCTTCTGCGTCTATAAATTGTTGTGAGGACAAAATAACATGATTGTAGGCAAAGAGCTTGACCCAGTGAGCCCTCCACAAATATCAGCTATAATCATGATGATTTCAGTTGAGTAATGTATTTATAAATGAATCTGGCCACAGGTGCAGGGGGAGCCAGGTGGTAGGAGGAGTGGGATCAGGTACTGAAAGAAAGTCCAGGTCAGAGGCCAATTCTGGTATCCAAGGATGGGAGAACAGCCAACCATAAGTGGCAATCCATGTCAAAGGTCAGAGGCTGGGTGTACTCTAGCTTTGCAGCCAGGTGGACCACAGGGACAGGGGATCCAGGACCTGAGTAAAGTCCAACTCCAAGGCGAGAGACCTCTGACGGCAGCAAAAAGAAGTTTGTGAGCCTAGGATTTGGGGGCAGAACTGCTACCCACAGTGGCCAACATCCACGTGCCAGGGGCTTGCTAAGCGCTTTCCATGCATTATCTGACTTCATCTTCACAGCGACCTATTTGTGTCCCATTTCATAGAGGAAGAAACTGAGGCCCAGCCAGGTTAAGAAACTTGCCCAAAGACACAGCTGGTGAGGGTGGACTCAGGATTCGAACCCAGGCAGTCTGGTTCCAGAAAACTGCTTCTGGCCCTCCTACCCACATAAGGGGACCTGGGCAGGGCAGAGCCTGTGCGTGGGGGTCCAAGGGCCCAGAACGAGGTGATCCCCGCGTCAGGGATTATGTGATCTGAGTCGTTTGTGCACAGTGTGTTCTACCTGGGCTGGGTTGTCCTTCTTCAGCAGAAAGGATTGATCCCTGGAGAGCGGCCAGAGGCAGCTTGGTGAGTGGCGGTGCATACATTTTCCATATCCTCAGACCCACCTACTGAGAGGAGCGGCACCAAGGAGGGTCCTGTGTCACCAGCCAAACTGCCTCCAAATTGCCTTCTTCATTAACTGTACAAATTTGCATCTTAATTAGGCTTAATGGAATACAATTACCAGACCCCAAGTTTCTCTGTCTGATTCCAAGCAAGGATGCCACAGAGGCAGGCCAGAAGCCAAAAACACGGGGCTGAGGGGCGTGTGCCCGGGCTCTCCCTGCGGGAAATCTTGCACCTGGAAGAGGAGGCTCGTGGCAGGCGGGTGGTGTGGGGATGGCAGCTGCCGTGTCCAGGCCCTTGAGGTGAGAAGCTGAGGAGGGCCTGGGCTTTGGAACTGAATGTGGTAGGATGCCCAGCGCCACCTCTGACCAGCCGTGGGGCCATGCTTACTTGCCTTCTCTGAGCCTCAGTTTTCTCCTGCATAAAATGGAATGGCGAAAATATTTACCCCTGGGTGGCTTCCAGGATTGAATGAGATCACAGGTATGACAGGCACAGAACCTAGAATCTAGTTTGCTCTCTTTCTCATGCAATCTCTTTGCTCACTCTGGACTCAGAAGGTCATGTGGTGCTGATCCCCGTCTACTCCTCCCAGGATTCAGTGAATATCGCCTTCTATGACCCTCTCCATGCTCTAGCCACACATACCTCTGAGCCCTGGGAAAGATCGAAGCTCCTTCCTGCCTCAAGGGCTTTGAAAGTGCTTTTCCCTCTGCTTGATCATCCGGCTCCCGACTCTCTGCTTCGTTAATACTTACTCATGCTTCCAATCTGAACTCAAGGGTCACCTCTTCCAGGAAGTCTTCCCTAGCCCAGACTTGACTCTCCTAATACCATTTATGTGTGGGGGTGTTTCACTAGGGTCTCTCTCTCCCCTACTAGACAATAAGCTCCCTGAGCGTGGGCAACACTTACATTGTGTTCTCTGTTGTTTCTCTAGCTCCTGGCTTAGGGTTTATCACATGGGTCCTGTATTCATATTAAATGTGCACATCTCCCTGAGCCTCAGTGAATGCATCTGTCAAATGAGAATCATAACCCCCTCCCTCACGTCATGTTATTGTAAACAAATTGGGGGGCACCCGGGTGGCTCAGTCAGTTGAGCATCCGACTTTGTGTCAGGGCATGATCTTGTGGTTCGTGAGCTCGAGCACCACGTCAGGCTCACTGTCAGTGCAGAGCTAGATTCAGATCCTCTGTCCCCTTCTCTGTCTGCCCCTGGCCCGCTCATGCTCTCTCTCTCTCAAAAATTAAAAAAAAAAAAAAAACAACTTCAGAAAAACCCCACAATTTTTGGCACACAATAGGTCCCAATGGACCATCACCTCCTGCCCCCATTCCTTTTGATTAAGGAGCAGTCAGAAGCATCTGTATAGCTAGCTCAAAAAGCAGTCTGGTTAGGGGACAGCAGAGGGTACACAGCCTAGAGGCTGGCACCACGCAGGATCAGGGTGTTAAATCTGGAAGGAACCTTAGAAAGGATCTAGTTAATTTGTTCCCAAAGGTTCCTTTTCATCTCCCCACCATGAAATAACTCCATCTACCACACTACTACACATATTAAGGAAAAACCCACACTCTCAGCTTTGAATGACTCAAAGGCATTCCGCTCTCTCCGCCTGGTGCCTGCCCGGTGTGAGGGGAGCCATGTGGAGACACCTTGCTGAGGCAATTCTAGCAAAAAGGAAGGCCCGCCGGGGCCTGGGCAGCCAGAAAATGATTTCCTTTAACTTCCCCAAATGCTAACCACAGCCTCTGGAGGCCGGTACAGGGCCAGAGTTAGAGTCGCCATGGGACCACACAAAGGGAAAAGCTCCCTGCTTTCATTTTTCCAAGCTAGACCTGCTTCCTATTGGCAGCTCAGCAGGCCCATGATGAGGCCCGGTTAGGACAGCTTTCTGCCCGGAAGGCTCCTTCTCAGGGGGCAGCGACAGCCTTGGAAACACCTTGAATTTACAGACAGCCCTTGTCCCACAGGGTCTGAGGTTGTGTTGACTTTTCAGCCCATTTCTTGGAAGGCCCACGTCTGACCTGAGGTCCTTGTGAACCTCTGTAGAGACTTCCCGCCCTGATCCCCACTCCTACGGCATGTCCCGAAGTATCCAGTACTCGGCCACCTCCCCTTGGCTCCTCTCCCGCTTGCCATTCTCTGTCCTTTCTGCCGCCCTGCCCCTCCCACCCCCATCTCCCCGGTTTCATCTCTGCTTTGTTCTAGAGGCATAGTTACTCAGTGTCCATAAAAGCCGGCACCCTTTCACACCCCGGGGCATGTGCACGTGCCGTGTGCTTTCCCTGCAAGAGGCCTTCTTCATTTGAGAACCCAGCAAACTCCTAACAACCAGCAGGCCTTTCCCCAGCATTCCCCAGCAGCTCCAGCAGTCACCAGGGCCTGCGTGTTTCAGCACTTCTCCAGCTGGAGACAAGTGGTTTATTTGCACATCTGCCTCTCCTTCTGCACTGAAGTCTCCTCTGGGGAACACGGTATGCTTCCGTGGCCCCTAGCTCCAGCTCAGACAAGGCTGGAAGGAAAGAGTGGGCCTCTGGAGGCTTTTGTCTAAACTGAATGGATTCCCTAAAACTGCCCACAGATACAAAGAGGGGAGGAGCATCACCCTGGGGAGAGGCCATCAAAGAGATCTAGTCCCCCCCACAAAGGTACAGAACCTCCACCCTAGACCCTGAGTATCTCGATGGAAGGAAACCTGTCTAATTCTTGTCTGTATTGCAGAGCCCTGCACAGAGCAGACCCTTAACATAAAATGCTACCAAGTCATGGAATTTCTTGGAGTGAGAGACTTAATCTAACCTTCTCATTTTACAGATGGAAAAGCTGAGCCCCAGAGCAGGGAAATGAGTTACTCATCTATCAGCCAGGGGGAATGCTTAGGGGAAACGCCTTCTCTCTTATGAATTAGGAAGAAGCAATATTAATATTAATTTACTTGTCTTTCCATTTATTCCCCATTTTCAAGCACCTACTATGTGCAGAGTAAAATTGGGGGGTGGGGGGAGATACACAAATGACCACCACACAGCCCTTTTCTTAGGGAGCTCACAAGCAGCAGAGAGAGAAGATATAAGCATGGTTTATCAAGATACGCAGATAGCAAAGAGCCTAGGGGAGGGAGGAATGACTTCATGGTGGCTGGTGTCGGGGGAATGCTCTGGGAAGGCTTTGTGCAGAAGTGGCTTCCAATCTGTGCACAAAAGATAACCCGGGCCCCTCAATGCTGGAACCAGGGCCCATGTCTCTGTTCTATTCCCTACTCAGTCTGAACTGTTTCACCCATAATACAGGGATAATAATATATGTGTAGCAGGGCATGTGGCTGAAATAAGGTCAAGTCCATAAAGCTCTCACCACAGTGTAATTCTCAATTACCATAATTATTGTATTATGATGATCAGAACCTACGACGAAGAGATGCTCAGAGAGAGATGGGTGGGGCTGAACTGGCTCCTCTCCGTGGTTCTTTAAGGCAGACAGGCTGGACTGGGGCCACCCAGTAAGTGGTCACAGCCATATGTGACTAGTGAGTCCTTGAATGTGGTGGGTCCGAACTGAGATGTGCTCTAAGTGTAAAATACACACAGGTTTGAAGACTTAGCCCCACACCCCCAAATGTAAAATATCTGATTCATAATTGTTTATGTTGGTTACATGTTGAAATGATAGTATTTTGGATATTGGGTTAGATAAAATTTACTATTGAAATGAATTGCACCTGTCTCTTTTTACTTTGAAAACTGTGGCTACTAGGATGTTTCTGATTACATTTGTGGCTGGCATCCTATTTCTACTGGGTGGTGCTGAGAGAAGCATATCGTCCCGCTGCAAAGGGCAAGAAAAAGAAATGCGAACCTGTTCCATGCCTGCCTGTGTTCTGTGGCTAGAGAGGGTGCAGTGAGGACCGGGGACATGGCATCATCCCTTGGGCCGGCACTCCTTCCACTCACTCTCTGCTCGCTTACTCACTTAGCTCGGTGATGTGCTCGTGGTGGCACTCCCCACCACACCCCAGCTCTCTTAGTTTGTTCTCAGATGAGCCTGTCTTCTCCAGGTCCCCGGCTTCCTCTCTGCCTAATGAGCCCCACTTCTTGGAACCACTGACAAGTGGCACTCTCAATACACAGAGACGGAGGGAGGGATGTACTCACAGTTGATGACTGTTCTGTGAGAAGTGAACTGAGCTCTAAAGCACTGGCTTTTCAGCCAGCCCCAGGGGTGGGAGAGGAGTTCATCTGAGGGGTCCAACCAGACCACTGATAATTACAGGCTCTAAACACTTACAAAGACCCACCACCCTTCCAGGGCACAGTGTCAGGAATCCTTGATGCCTACTGCAGTGTCATCATCTTCTGTTTGGGGACATCTCCGCCTGGAAGTCTCAGATGTCTGAGACTCAACCCATCTGAGCTGTGTCATGACCTGTAGCAAACGCCTCTGGTGTCCTGCCCACACCTCCTTGGTCTACTCTGAGACAGCTGTCTACACCACCAGAGAAAGTTCTCTCTCCACCCACAACAAGGAACAGCATAGAAGTGCTGGAGAGTTAACATCCCAGGAGCGACGCTCAACCAGCTACCAGGGACCATTGTCAGGTGTGGTCCAGAGTCCGTCATCAGTTCCCAGGTGGGCCGAGGCACTGGCGCCCGCAGCAGCGACCCGTGCAACAATACACTTTCATCAGCGTGCCTCCTTGCCTGGCTCACTTCCCACCTGGAACACCTCCTTTAAAAATGGCTTACCCAAATCCTTGCCTCAAGCTCTGCTTTGAGGAGAACCCAAACTAAGTCATCATCTTGCCCCCACAAACTACGTCTTGTCCCATGGGTGGCACTGCTCTCCTCTCAGATGCTGTGGCTAGAAAAGGGGGAACCACCTCTGACTTTCACATCCAGTTCATCGCTGGCATTCCAACCATCTCTGAGTGCTGTCCATTCTGCCTCCTACAGGTTTCTCAATTCCATCCACTTCTCTGGGTCATTTTGCCACTGTTTCTGGGCTGAGCCACCATTGCCTCTCATCTGGACAGCAGCTCTCGCCTTCTGTATCCCTGCCCTCACTTTTGATCCTGGTGGCCCCTAAATCTGCCCAGGTCTGCCCAGCCCCACCCACATATTTAAATGTCTCCTGGACAATTTCTCTTGGAGGTGCAACTCAAACTTGGCATTTCCAAACCTCCTCCCGGGGCACCTACCTCAGGGACTGGGTCCCCCCACCTTATCAGCCATGCACCTGGAAAGCAGGAAGTTACCTTCAGTAACTTTCTTTCCTCGCCACCCTGTGTCTGTTTTGGAAACTTCTGACACATCCACCCTTCTCACCTTTTGTTTTCCTATCACTGCATCAGTTCAGGTGGCCCATGTCTCCTCACTGGTCTGTCTGCCTCCAGTCTTGCCCCCCACCCCCCAATCCCTTCTCTATGTTGTTATTAGAGGGATTTTCCTAAGATGTCAATCAGATCATGCCACCATCCTGACTCTTCACTGGCTCCCCATGTCTAAAGTGTGAATTCCACAAAGATCCCTTATAATGTGGGTCCAAACAACCTTCACTCCCACCTTCCACCACAAACTCCATGGCTGCACCCACCCCCAGAATATTTTTACTTTCTTGCTGTAAGGGTGGGCCCAGGGATGGGGATCTCCCTCCTCAGCTCAGTCAGACATTTCAACAGAAAGTCCCCATTCTCCCCTTGTCCATCCCAGAGAATGGCACCACCATCCCCCTGCACACCCAACCCAGAGGCCAGGCAAAACTGGATGTCCAACCCACTGCAGCAGTTATGATAATAATAAGAGATGGGTCTCACAGTTATTCATACGCTCTTGTCCCTTAGTTCCTTCTTAAAATCCTGGCTGCAGGGCCCTGAGGAATGGGACTAAGATCAGAGGGAGTGAATGTTTAGAGCATGAGGAATTAGAAAGTGAGGGGGGAACAGATGCGGATTTGGGTGGGACTTTGTAGGGAGGGGCAGCGAACAAGCACAGGGCAAGAGGGAGTGCAAGGTGGAGGGGTGTGCAAGAACAGAAAATGTGACGACACACAGGCCCTGCCACAGCTCTCATGACCTCACAGCTTTGCAGAAGGCTGAGCCCACGGCCGCCACATCCCCTGTGCTACAGACAGTGGAGGCTACAGGTAGTGCAAGGGGCACAAGACTGAGGGTATTGAGGGTAGGTGAGGGTCCAGCAGATAGCTGGATAGCCCAGCCCTCAGCCAGTTAGTGGAATACATGATGCCAAAAGGCAAGCAGAGGTGGAGAACAGCATCCCCATTTCCCAGGTCAGGAAGTAAAACTGATCACCTTCAATGACCTGTTGGGAAAAGGCAAGGCAGGGACTTTCTACTCAGGACCCGATGCTGTAGCATGAGCGACAGTGTGCAGCTGCGAGGAAAGTCTTCAATGAGCTGTCTGTTGTTGTTGTTGTTGTTGTTGTTATTGTTGTTGTTTTTTTAATAATTCAGTGGATGTATGTCACGACCCCACAACACAACAGCATACTGCAATACTTTTTAAGACGATCTTCAAAAGGCATGTACGGTGATATCCAGTGATTACAACCGTGAAGTCATACTTTCCAGAAATGATGACTAAATTGGGTTGCATTTCCTTACGCATTGTTCACTGAACCCATTGAGTGACCTCTATAAACATCCAAACTAGCACTGAGGTCATTTTCAACATTAATATGCCTCTTCCAGACAGGGCTTATTGTTCAAAACAAATGACTTATGGAGTATTCTAGAATATGAAAGATGTCATATGGACCCTTTTCTGGGGGATAATTTCAGGGGGAAAAAACCATCCTTGACCATGTATACCAGGCCACACCCCAGGCACTGAGGTTAAGGAGCTGGGCAAAACAGCCAGGACACCTGTCCTCAGGAGGCTCACAGGCTACAAAGGAAGTCCAACACTAAAGAAGCACTTACAAATGCAAAGAAATCAAGGGAGGATATAGGAACGTATGAAAGGATGTCCTAACCCAGCGCTCCTCAAACCTTAATGTGCACGTGAATACACTTGTTAAAATACAGATTCCTCCTGAGTAGGGCTGGGGTTGGGTCTGAAATCCTGCATTTTTAACAAGGTCCCCGGAGATGCTGATGCTGCTGGTCCATGGACCACACTCTGAGGAGCTGAACAGCTGCTTATGATTTGGGATATAATTTCCTATGACGGCATTGTACACAGTTTCCAAAAGCGCAGCATCTCAAATATTTTATACGGGCTTGAAACTCGGCTGCTCCGAAAGGCTCTGAGGGATGACTAGGTTCAAGGCTCCAGCAGAAGCATTGCTGTTATTGAGGGGCAACTGCTAGGTGCTAGGAGCATAAACAGACCTATCCCCATCCTGGTGGAGTGAGCGGTTGAACGGGAATAGACAAATAAACATCCAAAACCCATAACACAGGCAAACACAGGCAAACACAGGGGGAGGAGGACAGTGACCAGATTACGTTGTGAAAAGATCACTGGCTCAGGGAGGAGAAGAGATTGGAAGGCCGGACTGTATAGTCCCTTCCTTGGGAGCGTGGGATTAGGCCTGACAGAGCACTTCAGTCTCTCTCTCTCTCTCTGGGTGGCTGTGGATGGCCACGTTCTGCCCCAAGGATGCTGGAAGCAGGGACAGATGATCTGCTCAGAACAGGGCATAAATGAGACACACAGGAAGTAACTGGGAGAGGGAAGGCTTTCAGGGGAGGGGGCGGGGAGCTCTGATGCACTGTGGCTCCTGGTTCCAGCCCTTCCTGAGGCTCTGTTGCAGTCCTGCCCTAATTTCCTTGGGATGCCTCTGTATCCTTATGAGGAGTTCTTTGGTTGAGGTGGCTTCTGTCTCTTGCAGCCCAGAGAGTCCTAGAGAACTCTTGCAGCACCCCTGAACTGAGGCTTTCACAAGAGGGACAGCACTACAAAGGCAAGGGGCAGTGCCTCAGGACTAGAGTCTCCAGATACCTCATAATTTAAGGCATGCCGTCGTGAAGGTGGCTTGGCTCCAATGAATACATGTAGATTCCTGAGGTCCAACAGGGCCACCACCCCAAGCCCTCCATTGAGGTGGAGGGGATTTCTAGCTAACCCATGAGTGCGAAGGTGGGCTGGGGTGTGGGGAGGGGGGAGCAGGGAGGTTGTCAAGGAATCTCATGGCAGATATGCCTAAATATGGTTTGGCTGGAAGCACAAATTGGCTTTGAAGGCCCACAGCTGGCACCGTCCAGTCAACCCATTCAAAGTTGTTTACGTTTTCCCCTCACGTTGGAGGTTCAGGTTTGATTTACAAGGGACTGAGATGAATATGAATCTTTTCAAAAGGAAAACAACCTCTCAGAAAGCTGCGTGTTCCAAGGAGCACTCCCTACCATGTTTTTCTCTTTTTGGTTACAGTCAAGAAGAAGATTGAGGGTCTGAAAGATCCCTCTTAACAAGAAAATGTCTTGGGGCAGCTGGGGGGGCTCAGTCGGTTAAGCGTTTGACTTCTGCTCAGGTCATGATCTCATGGTTTGTGAGGTTGAGCCCCACATCCAGATCCGCGGGCTCTGCAGTGACAGCGCGGAGCCTGCTTGGGATTCTGTCTCTCTCTCCCTCTCTCTTTGACCCCACTTCCACTCACCCTCTCTTTCTCTGTCTCAAAGTAAATAAATAAACTTTAAAAAAAAAAAGAAAATGTCTTGAAGGAATGTCAAACTGACTTCTCAAAGGTACTGATTGGATGTGTGCTGTTGAGCGGGAAATCCATTTCTTTATCTTGAAAAAGGGAGTCATTCTCCTCCCAAATCCTCCTCCCGACAGGACGGCTTGGGAATTAAATTTGGACATTTGGGCGTCCCCAAGTGTGGTGTGCATACCAATGTTGCTTAGCACACTGATTCTTTTCTCCTTCCTTCCTTCCTTCCTTCCTTCCTTCCTTCCTTCCTTTTTTTTTTTTTTGGTCTCACACAAAGAAAAGTGTTGTTTTAATAGTTATGCATATGTTGTAAGGCATGTTAGGAAAAAAAGCGTATCAAACCTGTAATTTCATGGTTACATTGCTTAAACTAAAAAGTGAGTTGACTTAGAAAGTTATTAGGTAAATATTAGTGCATTGGTATACCAAAAGTTGTGAAATTTGCAGAATACTAGGGAGAAGGTGGGTAAGCATCCAGCATAGAGTAGGAGCCCCGATGTGATGGCCATCACCAAGCAAGTGCCTATATCATCAATAATCCTTACAACAAGCAGGGTAGGAGATATCGTTCCTATTTTACAGTTGAAAAAGCTGAGGCTTGGGGAAATGAGATGGCTTGTCCAAATGCATAGTATTACACAGGGCCAAAGTTGGGATCTGGCTGTTGGTCCGTTTGCCTCCATCTCCCATATTCTCTGACTGTACTGTACCACCCTGGACCATATATCACTCTCTATCACTTCTAGGGAAAACAACTGTCATAAAACACCTCATTAATACCATACTTGGGGCATGGCCAATTTTACTCCAACCCGCTAACGTACACCACCTGTCTATCTGCATTTGTGCTTGGACAACCCAGTATCAAACCAACAAATTTGAGGACCAGCTCTTCTTTCCACGTAGCTGGCCCACTGCCCTGTCCTCAGGAGCCCTGAGGTGAGCAGACTGGGGCAGCTCTTGGGACAGCATGGGAGACGACTGGGTCTCTTCTCGTTATTGGGGTGGTAACATTGGGGCTTGAGTGAGGACCAGGGAAGGGGCCCTTCCAGTCTGGTCTGGTCATGCTCACTCGGGGGCCAGGTGGGTGGGTTTCTGGAGCCAGGGTTGCAGACTGAGATTTTGCTCAGTGTCCTCTGGGTACTTACGTCCCCCCTTGGGACCTGCAAGGCAGGACTGGGTGTTCCAGGGCACTGGCTAAATGCCATTTGGATGACACCCTTCTGCCAACATCCATAAGGTTTCCCAGAAACTTCCTGTACTGCTCCAGAAAGGCTCCTGGCTCTCTGCCTACACACAGTCATTCTAGAGACACATGCTTCCTGCCTGTCTCTCCTCTCAATTACCTGGCTTTACACTATTCTCACTCCCCTAGTGGTCGTTTTTCACACAGAAAAAAGTATGTGTGTATGTTTTAAGATGATCATCATAATATCATTCCATGTGAGTAGTTAACTTCTGTCTCAGAAAAACAACAAATTGTTATATGTCATGGACTGCTAAGGTCCTTTGAGAATTGCCAAACTACCCATCCACTGATGCCAAGTGTCTCATTAGTGGCCTGGCTAATATCCACTGAGTGCTAACTATGTCCCAAGCACTATGCTAAGAGCTTTGTATGTATTTATTTACTTCTTCTTGAGGCAGATGGGTACTATTACCGTCCTAATTTTACAGATGAAGAAAGTGAGTCACAGAAGGCTTCAGTAACTGGAGTATGAATGCAGAGCCATGCTCTTAATCATTGGGCTGGTCTACAACATGAACTTGAGGGTGTCCCCTGGATCCAGAAGGACAGCAGATTTATCTGACAGTAAAGAATCTGGGTTACAGTTACACACGAGCCATGTGACCTTGGACAAAACACCCCACCTCGCTGAGCGCTCTCTAGCATCTGTGCAATGGAAACAAGACCTGCCTGCTCACTCAAAGGGTTTCCGTGAAGGTCAGAAGAGATCACTGATGTGCAAATACTTTGTTTCTGCCGAATGTATGCACAAAGGGACAGAGACGAGTGGACAAGTCCAATGCCACCCCTGCCTTCGGGAAGCATTTAGGATCTTATAGCAGAGGAAAGGCAGAGCAGACATGCATTTTCTTCTGTGGACTTCTGCACACGCTCGGGCGAAATGTCTGAAGCACAGTTGGGGCAGCTACCAGGAATGCACTGTGTGATCAAAATAGGGGATGTCCCATCTTTGGGCTTCACCCTTCTTAACCCCAAAATGAGGGCACCTCAGAGGAGATCCCTCTCGTTTGAATGTCTTCTTATGACTTTGATCTTGTTTCTGAGTTAACATATTTGTGAAACAACAGACACCTCACGTTAGGGGTTCTTCTTGCTGGCGGGAGCAAATAGCAATGATGTGTCAGGTATGAATGGCCTCTTTATATGCAACATCAAGGGGTGGTCACTCCCAAAGTAATATTTAAAGATGCATTTTTGTCTCTCCATAAATATTGTATTCTAATTTGAGATCTTGAGCCTGGATGTTCCTTCTCATCCTAAACTGAGTACTTAATTCCCCTTTGCTCTGACTCCCTAGCCTCCAACATTCATCTTGCAGAATATATTTTCTTTAAAAATGTTTTTAATGTTTATTTTATTTATTTTGAGAGAGAGAGAGGGAAGTACAAGTAGGGGAGGAGCAGAGATAGATGAAGAGAGAGAGAGAATCCAAAGCAGGCTCCATGCCATAAGTGTAGAGCCTAATGTGGGGCTCGAACTCATGTATTGTGAGATCATGACCTGAGCCAAAGTCAAGAGTCCGACACTTAACCAACTGAGCCACCCAGGCATCTCCAGATTATAATTTCTTGTCTAAGCTCCTTTGAACTTAAAACTAGTTTAGGGGGCAAACACTAGGGGCACCTGGTTCACACTTGGAAGAGGAAGAAAGAGAAGAGGGGACAGGACTACCCAGGACAAGATGACGAGATGTTTCCATCTCTCAGCAATGCTTCCAGCCCTTCTCAAGCCCTTCCTCTGGGCCCTTTGGTCACCTGGAGGTAGGTGGGTGGATCACAGCTATGGAAATCAATGCAGAGAGGCAGTATGGCTTGTCCATGGACCCCAAACACACCAACAGTAGACCAATGTTCCTCCCACATTTTTCCCTTCTTCCCAAACCCTGGAACTCTGCAAAGTCCTCCTTCTTGCCCAACACTCATAGGAACAATTGTGGGTCACAATATGTCAGAACATCTGCTCAAGAGGATTCCTGAGAGCTGCTGCTGATCCCCTTACCCCAGGTGGTAGAAGGGGGCTCGAGAAAGATCCCTTCCCACAGGAAGGAATCACCTATCACCCTATTCTCCTCTGGGCTCACAAATGTGTTCTGGTCCTGGCTCTGCCATCCTGCCACTGGTTGACTTTGAATAACTCACCACCCTTCTCTGGGCATTGCTTTACTCATCTCTAAAGTCAACAAGCATGCAGCACAGGCTGACAGAAGGAATGGGAAGGTGCAGATGACTAAGCCAAGAACCTTACTTCCATGCAGAGGAATAGGTCAAGTAGGGGTCACAAGGACTTTCTATGCCAGCAGCCCAGGCACAGACACCAGGGATGGGGGAAACAAGTGAACCGGGGGGACTGTGGAGACCTGGCACCTGCATGTTGCCAGCAAAAAAACACTTTAAAGATACATTTTCAGTTGACTTTCCAAATGGGTTATCCCAGTTTCCTAGGGGCTCCCCGCATTTGTGTCACAGGAGACAAAAGACTTTTGGTTTGCTAAGATCATTCTGTTGCCACAAGAAAAAGATATCTTTGTCCTCAGTGGCAAGCAGGGCTCACGGTAATGACCCTGAGGTTGATTCATTCCAGGCCTTTGGGTCCTCCTATCCCCCCTACCCTGAGGTTTGGGAAGAAGCCAGGTCTGGAATTACATAACCCTGAGGGTGAATGGAAGGCTAATAAGCGCATGATCTGGGGTGGCCTCTAGTCAACTGAGCAGGAGAGGAGCTAGGATGGCTCTTGCTGGAACAAGCAGGAAGCCTTCTGGACCTGCAGGGTCAGGAATCCCCCAACATGAGCTCTAGATGGGCCTACTTTACAGATGAAAACACTGAGGCTGAGAGAGGGAGAGTTTCAGCCATGAGGGCAAACAGGCTGGGCCCTATTTGGGGCTACATGTGGGATGCCCTTAAACAGCAATGATACTATTACTACTGATATTCTACATTAGTAGACTAATGGGCCCCTTTCAAAGCATGCTCTCTTTTGACTCTTGCCTTTGCTGCTCACAATGACCCAGAGAGAATGGCAGTGCTGGAATTTAGCATTCCAGTTTAGCAGAAGGGGTAACTGAGGTTCAGTGAGGGGGAAGGAAACTGATACATTAAGTACCCCCTATTTGCCAGATGTTTTTGCATTGCTTTGTTCATACACACACACACACACACACACACACACACACACACACACACATAAATACACCTGTGCCCAGAGTTAGAAAAAAATGATACTAAAGAAAATAGAGTACAAAATTAAACTGTTGGGACTACACCAAAATAAAAAGCTTGTCAACAAAACAGCAACCTAATGGATGGGAGAAAATATCTACAAATGATATTTCTGATAAGAAGTTAATGTCCGAAATGTATAACTTATACAACTCAATACCCAAAAAACAAAAAATCTGATTAAAAATGGGCAGAAGACATGAACAGACACTTATCCAAAGAAGACATCCAGATGGCCAACAGACACATGAAAAGAAGCTCAACATCACTCATCATCAGAGAAATGCAAATTAAAACCACAATGAGGTATCACTTTACACCTGTCAGAATGGTTAAAATAAAAAACACAAGAAACAACAAGTGCTGGTGAGGATGTGGAGAAAAAGGAACCCTTGTGCACTGTTGGCGGGAATTCATAGTGGTGCAGCCACTGTGGAAAACAGTATGGAGGTTCCTCAAAAAGTTAAAAATAGAACTACCATATGGTCCAGCAATTCTACTACTGGTTTATTTACCCAAAGAAAACAAAATCACTAATTCGACAGGATCCATGCACCCCTATGTTTATTGCCGCATTATTTACAATAGCCAACATAGGGAAGCAACCCTATGTCCACTGATAGATGAATGGAGAAAGAAGATGTGAGATACACACGCACTCAACAGAGTATTACACAGCCATAAAAAAAGAATGATATCTTGTCATTAGCAACAACATGGATGGACCTAGACAATATAATGCGAAGTGAAATAACTCACGCAAAGACAAATAACAAATGATTTCACTCATATGTGGAATTTAAGAAACAATACAAAGAAAAAAGACCAAAAAACCCCACAAAAAAACAGGCTCTTAAACACAGAGAACAAACTGATGGTTACCAGAGAGGAGGTGGGTGGGGGGAGGGGTAAAACAGCCGAAGGGGATTAAGAGTACACTTATCTTGACAAGCACTGAGAAATGTACAGAGCTGCTGAATCATTACATCTGAAATTGTTATAACACTGTGTTAATTGTACTTCAATCAAAAAAGAAAAAAGAAAGGAAAAAACTAAGCCCATTCCCCCAGCCACTGAGATCTTATTCCCAGAAGCACTTCTGTTACTAACATCCTGTGTCTCCTGCACCAAACTATGTGCACAGAAGCAGAAGTGTTGACATAAACTCTTTGCTCCTTCCTTCTCCCTCCTTCCTTCCCTTTCTTTCTTTCTTTTAAACAAATGGCCTTTGAAAGGCATTCTATGTCATTTCATATGAATTGGAGTCACTCTTTTCCACAGTTGCAGAGCAAGACATCTATGGCTATACGGTCCTTTATTTAACCAATATCTTATAGGGGGCATTTATGGTTATTTCCAAGCTTTTGCCACTTCAGACTCTCCTCGTACAATCGCTGATTCACCTGGGTGCTAGTCCTCTGTAGGACGGACTTCTGGAAGTGGCATCGCTCAGTCGAAGGATTTGTGCATTTAAAATCTCTTAAGATCCAAAGCGCTCTCCGTAGGCTGCGCCCTTTGCACAGTATTAGCAACTTCTGAGGGTGTCTGTTTCTGCACGACCTTGATAACAGGATGTCTTGTCTAACTTTTAAATCTTTGCCATTCTGGTAAGTTGGAGTGATATGATCATAGTTTAATTCACAATCCTTCTAATAAGAGAGGCTGAGCATCATTTTACATGATTAATGCCTTTTGTAATCCCCCCTTTTCTGTTCATGTTCTTTGACTGTTTTTTTTCTGTGGGGTTGACCTTTCTCTTATTGGTTGTAAGGACTCCTTATATATTAAGAAAATCAGCTCATGTGTGGGATATATGTTTACAAATATTTTTTTCTAGGTGACTTGTCTTTTGACTTTGCTTATAGTATTATAATGAAGACATTTAAAATTTTTAGGTGTTGGAATTTACCAAACATTTTTGGTGCATCTTTGTACATTGTACTTAGAAAGGCCATCTCCATCCAATTTGAGCTTATTTTAAAAATCTCTTATCTTCTTCAAATACTGGTATTTTATCTTTTTTTTTCATTTAAGTTTTTGATCAATCTGGAATTAATTCTGGTGAAATGAGTGAGTTGAGGTGCAACTTAGTATTTCCCAGGCAGCTCTCCAACTGTTCCAACACCATTCACTGAGTGACGCGTCTTTTCCCCAGGGATTTGCAGTTCCACCTTACATACACATTACATTCTCCTAAGTATTCAGGTCTACTTCCAGGCTCTTCTGTGTGTCAGGCTGCCTACCTGTTCTGGAGCCAGGCACTTTCATGCATGACCACATTAACCAAAGCACACCAGTGGTGCAGGTGAGGCTACAGCCAGATCTTCTAATCTGTGCTACTTTATTTCCTGTAACTGGTGCTAATGCTCTCCTGACCCTGGAGGTGGGGGATCAGAGAGGCCCCAGATCCTGGTCCCCCAAGACAGGGGGACACCCCAGGCATAAAAGTCAGCCTCTTCTTCTCCTTCACCCACTTAGGGGCAGTGAATGGTTATCAGCCAGCTCCGAGCTGGATCCCAGCTTTCTCAAGAGAGAAGCAGTTTGCCCTTGGGTAAGTTATTTCACCTCTCGCAGCCTCAGTTTTCTTCTCTGCAAAATGATAATAATAATAATAATGCCTATGTCATGCTTCCAGGATTCGGTCATCTGGTAACGGACAAAAGCGCGATAGTAAAAGCCACAGTTTTGACTACTAAGTGCACCGCCACCATGGCAGAGCTGCTGTCCCTTGTTCTCAGGCCAGCAATGTCCATCACTTTGATTTATCAGAGCCAAGCTGTGCAGCTTTCTGAAAGCTGGTTAATAAATCTGAAGTTCTGGCTGTGCACACCCCAAGGGTATAAAACTCTCAAGGGAAAGTTCCTTGCAAGATGAAAGGGCCTGACCTTTGGAATGCTAAGTCTGACCTCAGAGCTGCAGCACTAAAAAGAACTTAATGTACAGCCCGATCCTGCTTGGCAGGGGTCTAGAGACCCCTTAGGAGCCCCACAAGGTGGGTAGAAAGAGCAGGAAAACTCTCTCAAGGGAAGGTGGTTGGAGGTCAAGGCTTCCACATAATACCAAACAACCCAGTGAACTGCTCCCTGGGAGTCACACGTGCTCATATCTGGAACTTCCATCCGCTTCCCCTGAGTGCCGTGACCCGGGGAAGTCAGGCTCAGAGCCCAGAAGTTGCCATAAGCAGCATCTCTCAGAATGCCCACATTCCAGAACAAGAAGGACATCCTCCTCCTCCTTCACCCCACATCAGCATGGCACCTCGGGTTTACAAACCACCATCACACTGTTTCCTGTATCATCGGAGCTCCCCAAGAGCAAAGCACTAATATTATTCCCATTTTCCAGATGAGCAAACCAGGACTCACATTGAGCACATGAGTATCCCAAAGTCAAGATGATAGGGAGTCACAAAGTTAGAACTCAGGTCTTCTCAGTCTGTAGGCCAGACCACCAGGAGCTCTCGACAAGGGCCAAAGTATCCTGTCTGCTTGGTCACCTGTTTGTTCAATAAACACGCATCCAGGGGCGCCTGGGGGGGCTCCGTCAGTTGAGCGTCCCACTCCTGATTTCAGCTCAGGTCGTGATCTCACGGTTTGTGGGTTTGAACCCCGCACTGGGCTCTGTGCTGACAGCGTGGAGCCTGCTTGGGATTTTCTCTCTCTCCCTCTTTCTCTGCTCCTCCTCCATGTGCGCGTGTGCACAAGCACACATTTTCTCACACTTTCTCACAAATAAAAAAACATTTTTTAAATGTTTATTCATTTTTTTGAGAGACAGAGACAGAGAGCAAGTGGGGGAGGGGCAGAGAGAGGGAATACGAAGCAGGATCTGGGTTACGAGCGGTCAGCACAGAGCCGAACCCGAGCCCCACCTGGGGCTCAAACCCACGAACCATGAGATCGTGACCTAAGCTGAAGCTTAACCACTGAGCCGTCCGTGCACCTGATAAATAAACATTAAAAATAAGTAAATAAACACGCATCCAGCACCAACTTCATATCCAGCGCTGGAGTCAGTGTTGGATGTGCAGAAGCTGAGAAAACACAGTTCTCACTCAAAAGGGCCAAATAAACAAATAACTACTCTGTGACATCAACTGTAATGGGTGTACCAAGTGCTGTGCAGGGGTCAGGGAAGGAGCAATTAGCCTCTATGAATCAGGAGAGGCTTCCCGGAGGAGGCAATTGTGAGACAAAACTTGAATGATGCTTTCATCATCAATGAGAAGCAGGAGTTGATTTCTTCCTCGGTGACTGAAAATGCAGGTTTCTGAGCCCCACTCCTCCCCCAGGCAATGCTCTAGACTCCTGCCCTCTCTGGCTGTACTTCAGAATTTCCAGGGATGCTTGGTAAAAATACCCATTCATAAGGCTCACACTCCAGACCCCCTCAATCTGACTCTATAGTGCTAGTACCCAGAGGCACTTCACTTTTCTCACAATCCCCCAAGTTTTTGTCTGAGGGTGTATGACTGGGGCCTGCTATCCAATGAGCAGCTATCGCCAGTTTTTCCTTATGAGCATTATTTGTTTTAAGAACAGCTAAAAACAGTGGAAAAATAAAGCCAGAAGCCCCAAGGATGAACCCCATGCCCATTTATCCTACCACAATTAGTCTGATTCTCTCATTCGGGCTTCAAAAACAATATCTGGGTACGTTAGGAAAGTGCTTCCTCCGCTCCCATTAGTAATGCCTGACTTGTTAGCTTCTTATGTCTGTCTGGGAGAAAGGTGGCCCCAGAAACATGAGACGGGGAGGGCAGGCTGGGCTTTGCTGGCAGCTTTTAAGAAAGGGAGCAAAATATCCAGTGATAAAGAGCATGGAGCTAGACCACCTGTGTTCAGATTCTGCCTCTGTTGCTTTTGAGCTGTGTGACTCCAAACAAGTTACTTACCCTCTCTGTCTCACTTTCTTCATCCATCAAGTAGGAATATAGCAATAATCTCTCTCTCATAGGTTGTGTGAAGACGAACTCAGTTCACGTATGTAAACGACTTAGAATTGTGCCTGTCAGATGCAACGAATTTGCCATAGCTAGTTGCTTCCATTATATTAACATGTGACTTGGTCGTAAAAGTTGGGAGGTGGGAGGCTGGCCATAGGCTAAGACTGGGGTGGCTCTTAAACCACCAGGAAGTATCTTCTCTGGCCACCAGTTTTCATTCAGCAAAGTCCTGCTACGCTCATTTACTGTGCTGGGCACCGGAGAAAGAGCAATGAATGAGACACGGGGCCTGCCCTCAAGAGGCGCCAGGCTTCACAAAACATGAGCCAACCATTTCATCATCTGCCTCTCTGAGCGGCAGGGAACTGCCCCCTCCCAGAAGGGGAACAGGATCCTGGGTGCTTTAAAACAACAGAGCAAGCTTTCCTGCCACCCGCCTTCATCACAAGTTTATTTGCAACGTCCAGCCCAGAACATAGGAAGGTGGGCAGGACAAGACAAGGATCCCTAGGAATCAAGTAGAGAAGATCTTCCTTAGCAGTAGTCACCCCCATGCACACACACACACGTGCCCATGCCCCTTGTGGGCCCCTGGGAAAAGCAGGTCCGATCCTGCAGCTGTATTTGCCTAGAACAGAATTTCTCAGCCTCTGCACTGCTGGCACCTTGGGGCAGGAGAATTCTTTGGGGGGGGGGGCTGCCTGGGCACTCTAAGATGTTTAGCAGCATCCCTGGCCTGTACCTTCGAAAGGTCAGTAGCACCTCTTCCCAACCCTCCCCAGGTCACAACCACCAAAAATACCTGTAGGGAAAAAAGCCCAGTGGGGGCAAAATCACTCTCGGCTAAGAACCACTGCTTTAGAATCTGAGCCCCCCTGTCCAAGAGACCCCCCCCCCCCCATACACACACCCAGTGAGAACACAGACTTGCCTGATTTCTACAAGGAGAGGCCCAAGGGATATTTACCTCCCAAAGCCAGCACAGTCTAGGCTCGGGTTGGCCTTGGGGATAGTTAAACTTCTGGCTTCCTCAGGCCACCACCTCAAAAAGGTGGGTCTCAGCTGGGCCTGGACTACATTCAAAATCTTGCAAGTCTAAATTTTTTTTTAACGTTTCTTTTTGAGACAGAGAGAGACAGAGCATGAACGGGGGAGGGTCAGAGAGAGGGAGACACAGAATCTGAAATAGGCTCCAGGCTCTAAGCGGTCAGCACAGAGCCCAACGCGGGGCTCGAACTCACGGACCGCGAGATCATGACCTGAGCCGAAGTCTGATGCTTAACCGACTGAGCCACCCAGGTGCCCCTAAAATCTTCCAAGTCTAAAGATGATGAAAGCATCAGATAGGATCAGAGTGGGAAGTGCGTTTTCCTTTTCCCTCAGGTGTCCTCTGTGGTTATTAGAAAGTCTGATATAATCACAATCGATATTAGCAAAGAAAAAAAGGAAAAAGTCCCTTCCTGGGGTAACCCAGGATGGAGTACCCCAGGACACGCGTTGTGGCAGCAAAAGAGAAGACAGACATTGGGGTTAGAAAATCCCGATGCTGTCACTTCCCAGACGTGAGCCCTCAGGTGAGGGACTTCATCTCTCTGAGTATCAGTTTCTACACGTAAATGGGCATGCAGGAACACGTATGACTTTGGGAAGTTGGGAAGACTGAACGAGAAGATGTTCCTGGAAGCATTTCAGGCAATGCTTACCACATAGAAGTTGCTCAGAGCAGGTGAGCTTACACTCCCTCCTTCACCTCCCTTTTACACATAACAACATGGGGGTGCACAGAGAGGAGTAACCTGCCCAAGGTCACACAGCTGGGCTCCATTGCAGATATGCTTTAGGCCATTTCTGAATCCAAGAGGAGGAAGTAACTTTCCTTCTCTGGCATGAGTTGCTTCATCTGTGAAATTGATAGAGGAGAGGGACAGATGGGATATTATCGGGAGGCCTATCTGGCCCTGTGAACTGAGATACTACCGCACACCTGTCTAAAGTGGCCGAAATGGCTAAAATTAACAACTCAGGAGACAACAGATGTTGGCGAGAATGTGGAGAATGGGGAATCCTTTTGCACTGCTGGTGGGAATACAAGCTGGTGCAGCCACTCTGGAAAACAGTACGGAGGTTCCTCAAAAATTAAAAATAGAGCTACCCTACGACCCAGCCATTGTACTACTGGGAATTTATCCAAAGGATACAAAAATGCTGATTCAAAGGGGCACTTGCACCCCAATGTTTACAGCAGCGCTATCCGCAATAGCCAAATTGTGGAAACAGCCCAAATCCCAGATGTCCATCGACTGATGAATGGATAAAGAGGATGCGGTATACATACACAATGGAATACTACTCAGTGATGAAAAAGAATGAAATCTTTCCACCTACAACCACATGGATGGAACTAGAGGAGATTATGCCAAGGGAAATAAGTCAGTCAGTGAAAGACAGACATCGCATGATTTCACTCCTATGTGCAATTTGAGAGACTGAACACAGGGGAAGGGAAGGAAAAATGAGATACAAACAGGAAGGAAAAGCATAAGAGACTCTTCAATAGAGAAAACAAACTGAGGGTTCCTGGAGGGAGGTGGTTGGGGGATGGGTTAAATCAGTGACGGGAATTAAGGAGGGCACTTTCTGGGATGCGCACTGGGTGTCCTATGTAAGAGATGAATCACCAGGCTCTACTCCTGAAGTCAAGACTACACAGTATGTTCACTAACTTGAATATAAATTAAACAAATAAAAGAGCGTTCTATTAATGATAACAACTAACAGCTACCCGGTATTTGTCAGGCACCTTACATACTTTGTATCATAACCTGGGAACAGCAAGTTATAGATGAGGGAACTGAGGCGTCATATACCTGATAACGAGCTAATAATCCAGAAAATATAAAGAACTTTTACGAATCAACGATAAAAAAGCAAATAACCCAAGTAAAAATAAGCAAAGACTCTGAATGGACCTTTTTCTGAAGATCTGTAAATACTCAATAAGGACATGAAAAGATGCTCAACATCATTAGCCGTCAGGGCAATGCAACTCAAAACCACAATGAAATATCACTTCACGCTCACTGGCAAGGCTAAAATAAAAAAGACAAGTAGGTGTTGTGGAGGATGTGGGAGAAATTAAGACCTTCATACATTTCAATGAGACTGTAAAATAGTACAGCCTCTTTGAAAAATAGGCAATTCCTCAAAAAGTTAAGCAAACCCACAGTTACCATATGACACAAATTCCACTCCTACATATACATACATGGAGTGGAATTTGTGCATGTGTGTGTGTAGCCAAGAGAAATAAAAACATATATCCACATAAAAACCTGTTCCTAGCAGGGGTGCCTGAGTGGCTCAGTTGAGCGCCTGACTTCGGCTCAGGTCATGATCTCACAGCTCATGGGTTTGAGCCCCATGTCGGGCTCTGTGCTGACAGCTCAGAGCCTGGAGCCTGCTTCAGATTCTGTGTCTCCCTCTCTCTCTGCCCCTTCTCAGCTTGCTTTCTCTCTCTCTCTCTCTCTCTCAAAAATAAATAAAACGTTAAAAAAAATTTTTTTAAAAAGTTGTTCATAGCAGCGTTATTCATAATAGCTCAAGTGCGGAAACAACCCAAATGTTCATCCAATGATGAATGGATACATAAAGTGTGCACCCTCCATACAATCGATTACTCAGCCACCACAAGGAACGAAATTCTGACCCTGGCCACAACATGAACAGACCTTGAAAACATTATGCTCAATGAAAGAAGCCGACGCCACCAAAGACCGCACATTATATGACTCCACTTACAGGAAATGTCCAGAAGAGGCAAATCCATAGAGACAGAAAGGGGACTGGCGGTTGCCAGGGGCTGTGGGGTGAGCCTGGAAGAGGGAGGAAATGGGGAGTAACTGTAATGGGTCAGGGCTTTTTTGTGGGGTGATAAAAATGTTTTAAAATTAGATCATGGTGATGGTTGCACATCTCTGAACATACCAAAAGCCATTGAATTGTGCACTTTAAATGGGTGAATTGTGTGGTCTGTGAAGTATATCCTAACAAAGCTATTCAGAAAGAAAAAGAAACTGAGGTCTAGGGAGGCAAAGAGACTTCCTGAAACACAAGTTGGGGCTCCCACTCTCCAGACGCATGCTCTCTGGCTGACTTTCTGAAAAGAAAAAAAAGGAACTATGTGTGAGCTTCCAACATGCCATAGGCCAGGAACCTTGCATCTATTTTATTTAATCCCTAAGGCATAGGCACTACTAGCCTCAAGTTTCGGAAGAGAACACAGAGGCTCAGAAGTGTGGAGTTACCCACCTGAGGCGCCGTCTTAAGCCAGGTTCCCCAGAAACAGAGCCAGAGGGAAGGATTCATAAGTGAGAGATGTGCCAAGGGAAGGGTCTGGGGAGAAAGCAGAAAGGGGGTGAGGGAGAGGGAGCCGAGCAGGTATCCTGCGCGGGAGTTCTGAAGTGTCTGACACAGCCCAGGGGTGGCCCAGCCAAGGCATGGAAGATGGGCTTCCAGATTCCCACACCCAACAGTCTTTGGTCCAGGGCTGAGGGGATGGGAGTGAACGTATAAATTCTCGGACACTTCTGGATCTCTGCACTTGTGGACAAAATGGCTCATAGCCCAAGAGCAGCCCTTCAGAGAAGGGTCATGGTGTGTACCTTTGGAGGCAAAAGCACCGTGAGTTGGAGGAAGGTCACAGAGAAACTGTAAAGGACATAGGGTAGAACACCAACATTGTCCACTGCACGCACCTAGCTAGGAAATAAGGACCTGGGATTTGAAACCAGGTCTCTTCCCAAAGCCCATGAACTTGGCACCTTTCTTTAACAGGGACGTGCCCATAGATGAGGCAGGGGAATGGACCAAACGTATGGCCCACCGGTGTGAGGAGGACAAGCTGGGTCCTGAAGGAAAGGAGGACGGTGCCCGGAGGTCACAGTCTGGGTAGGACATGAACCTGAACCCCAGGGGAGACAAGAGGAACTAAGTACGCGTGAGGCAGAAGGCTGCGTGACGAGGAATGTTGGCCGGGACAGGCGAACAGCATCTCCTCCCTCCAAGGCCTGGATCTAAATGCAAGCCAGCCCCCTCTTCTCGGCTTCGGGAAGCTCTGGTGTGGGGGTAGAGGGGCCAAAATAACAGAGATGCCTGCAGGAAGCAGATGTGTCTGAAAGAACCCCCACAGAGGGCACTCTTTTGGATACATCTCTTCAGAGGGAGGCTGAATTGCTGCAGGGACAGGCTGACTCCTGTCTCTATCTGTGCCAACTGAGAAGCTGCTGTGTTTAAAGAGAAGCCATAAACAGCTCATAAATCCCAGGTGACTGTGACCTGCTCCACTTACTCACCCAGCATGAAGGGTCTGCTCTGTGAGCAACTTAGCAGGCAAAGTGAATTGATTCAAAGATAAATTCTCTACTTCTTCATGCCTGTGATGGACCTGGATGGCACTGTGTTGGGCACTGGGGGTGGAGGGAAAGAAGCAGAGGTGTTAAAACGAATCAGACAAGGTCTCTGCCCTCAAGGAGATCATCATCAAGTAGAAAAGACAGACACAGCAGGAATCACAACACAGGGTGATAAGTGTCATGGTAAGAGTTAATGATGGGAGCATAGAGGCATAGAGCCCAAAGGAGGGACTACTCCCTCATCCTGGAGGAGCTAGGGGATAACTCACAGAGGATAACTCACAGAGGAGGTAATGTTTGAATTGGGTTTTGAAGGATGAGTAGGAGTTCACCAGGAAAAAAAAGTGAAGGAAGTGCCATTTCAAAGTTACTCAGCTGATGGAGACTAGGGCTGGGTTTGTACTTGACCCCATACTGTGCTCTGGAGTATATACCATTACCTTAACACTCCCATTACATTAATCTCCCAAATTGCAACCTTAGTTTTTAAAAAGCACAATAGAAATTATCCCCTTTGGGGCACCTGGGTGGCTCAGTCGGTTAAGCATCTGACTTCGGCTCAGGTCACATCTCACGGCTTGTGAGTTTGAGCCCCGTGTCAGGCTCTGTGCTTATAGCTCGAGCCTGGAACCTGCTTTGGATTCTGTGTGTGTGTCTCTCTCTCTGTCCTCCCCCTGCTCACACTGTCTCTCTCTGTCTCTCAAAAAAGGAATAAATGTTAAAAAAAAAAAAATCAGAGATCATCCCCTTTGGAGTCAGTCTTGTCTGAATCTTGGCTTTAGCCCTCATTAACAGTATAACCTTGGGCCTAGCTAACAGTAAACACTCAATATTCATTAATTTCTATTCTCTCTTTCCTACTTGGTTATATATAGGCTCATCCTGCCCAGGTCCTGAGCCACCTTGAGACACTGGACACCAGAAGGTGTCACCAGCAGGTGGCATCGGGAACTGAAGCCAGAGGCCTGCAATACACAGCTAGCATGGTGGGGTGGGAATCACGGTGCCCATGTACCTCTCTAAACCTTAGACCCCATCACCCCACCGTGCTAGCCTAGGAGATGGCTTTCAACAGGTGGTGGTGGTGGTGACGTCTGGAGGTATCAGCTGTGGAGCATCTGGAAATGGAGGGCGTGTTCTGAATCATCACCATGATTTGGAGGGCACAACTGGCATTTAGCGGGCAGCAGTGAGTGAGGCCTCATACAGCAAGCACTGTCCTTTGTCCTGCCTACTTTTAAATGTTCCCTGGACTCTGTGTAGGTGGAGACACGTGTTTATAACCATCTAAATCTAGAACGCCTCCGTCCATTTACATACAAACACAAGAATTCATCGCGTGGTTTCAATCTGCTCTGAATCGTCTAATACTGCCCTGATCATGCATCGGGGAAGGTGATGCATTGTTTTGTTTGGAGCTTTACCATGGACTGAGTCACCGGGTGGCATTTGACTTGCTGACTCAACACGCCTGTATCTGCCTACCTTTGTACCCATGCCTTTACCTGATTCTAGATGTGACTGCAGGCATGTGTCTGCTTCAGAAGATCTTTGAGTGTGGGTGTGCCCAAGCATTTATGGAGTGAAACATGTATTAGTATTGCATTATAAATGGCTTTCCTCTTTTGTCTCCTTTACCACAAGATTAGTGTATGGCTACTGTTACCACCACCATTTTTAATATTTGTAGGTAGATTGCTCGGTCCATGTATGAACTGCATTTTAGGATGGGAAAGAGGGTATCACGAACTATTAGTAATGAAAGAGAGCACTGGGTCTGAGGGATGCAAACCCACTGGTCTAGTCCATACGACTGGGAATCTTTCCCATTTCCTTGGGATGACAGGTAGTATAGCTTAAGGATAGGAACCAGGGTTTGGGAACCAGAAAGACTTAATTTGAAACCCAGGTTTACTACTCACAAGTTATATGACTTGGGGGAATTCGTATAACCCTGCTGGCCCTTAGCTTTCTTATCTGCAAAACGGGGTAAAATAGCCTTGTCCCCCGGGTTGTAGTGCAGGTTAAATGAGGCTGACTGTGACAGGGCACACATTAAGTGCTCAGTAACAACAGAAGCTGATTTATCATGATGTTGTTGTTGTCGCCTATCCACAGGATCCTCCCCAGCTGGAACTCTGAGATGTGACCAGGTTTCACGTCTCAACCACACCCGCATCCTGGTATCTCCAGACACTAAGGGAGATCCATATGAACCATGGAACCAAGACACCCCTGCTGGGACCATGTTAGATCTAGGCCTGAATCAGTCCTCACACGCTACTGAATGGTTGCCCTGGGTGGTGTGGGTGGGGGGAGCATTCTATTGCCCAAAACTCCTCCCGTTTCCACGCTGGCTTTGAGCTCACCTTCCTCACTCGTCTCACTACCATTGGGGCTCTGGCATGCCCTGAGCTGAGTCTGTAGGCTATGGGGACAGCCAGGTGTTGCCTCCCAGCTTCTGGCTCTGGCCTCTGAGCATCCAGGATCAGCCAGGGCCCCTCTGCACTAGGCCCATGCCAGCCTCAGAGTGCTGGAGACAGCTGTGTCCTCCCAAGGTTAGGCAGCCTCAGAGCCCTCACCTAGCTCTACACAAGCCAAGTTTACAGTTCATGGCATACAAACTCTGGAGTGGGCCCTGGGAGCTGGCTTTTCTTATCACCATTCCTTTGTGGGTTTCTCTGCTCTTTCACTATCCTCTTCTCTTCTCTTTATTCCTCTCAGTAACCCCAGTTTTCATCTCCTGCTTCCTGGCTTCTGTTCTCAGAGACCCTGGGCAGGTCTTGAATCATGCATGTGGCCATCGGAGGGAAATGATTCTTTCCCCCAAGGCAATGGGAACCAGCAGAGTTGTCAGGGTGGAGATGTCCTCTGCCAGCCTCAGAAGAGCCAGACCTATCTCTTCACTCCTCCTCTCTTTGGCTGAGTCATAAGGAATTCAGAGAAGGTGATGAATGAAATCTGGTCTTGATGAAGTGTTGTCTGAGAGTCCTGAGATAACACACATGGATTCCTGCTCTGAAGAAGTACATGGTTTAGCTGGGAGGAGACAGTTACATAACAGATAACTATAGTTAAACGTGGTACATGTTGAGTGTGACATTTGCTCCAGAGGCTATGGGCCTTCTCAAGTGGGAAAGGTCGAGTAATTTTGCCTTGGCAAGGTGGGAAGTCTTCCGAGAAAAGTTAACACTGGAGTGGGTTATTGAAGGATGAGTAGGATTTTCTGAGGCCTGGGCCACTCTCAAGCCTCACCCCATACTGTTAGCCCTACAACTCTGGCATGGTTAGCTCATGCCTTTCTTCCTGAGTGACAATCTTAGGCGGAAAAGGAGATGGATAAGGCACTGAGAATGAAACACAACTCTTTATGCCCACAAGGATCCATATTTAGACTGGATCCTGGTTCAGAGGTATTGACTTCTCCAGACTGTTCCCTAAACACAAAAATCAGTATTTCCCAGAGTCCCACAGAGCATGAATTTCTTAGAAAGTCCTGTATGTTACGTGAAAAAGGAGACTCCAAGATCAAATAAAGTTCAGAAACATTAGGTTAAGCAAAGTCAAGCAGATTCTACTGCAGGATTTCTCAGAGCCTTTAAAGTTAAAATAATAAGACAATAATAATTTGTATTTGTATTTATTGATACAAATATTTACTACTATTAAAATATCATAATTTTAAAGCTTCTCTTTATTTAGTGTTTCCTAATGTACAAGACGGATGCTACACATTATCTCATAAATATTCCTGATAACTTTATGTCATTGGTACTGCCATTATTCCCATTTTGCAGATGAGACTGAATCAACCCAAGAAGTGGTGGAACTGAGATTCAAAGCCAGGTTCTGTCTGAGCTGAAGTCCTCACGCTTTACTGGGCATCGTGAATCCCTAAGAAGGGGATGTGATATGCCGCATTCCCAGACTTATGCGACCATGGAACCTCCTTCTATTGAGGGTTCCACGGAGTGGCTTTGGGAAACACTTTCTCCCTAGTGAGATTCACCGAAGGCAACAGAAGGACTTTGAGGCTGTGTTTCTCTCTCCTCCTCCCCCTTCTCAGCTGGGCCCAGGGGTCCTGAGTCCTCAACAGACCCTTCCACGTCCACCCCAGGGGCTGGTGTGAGAATTCGGGGGAGTTCCCAAGGGAAGTCGAGAGCCCGGCCAGCAGTTCCTAAACTGTCCAGATCTAAATAGATGACTTCACTGGCCACGTATGACCTGCAGAAGGTTCCAATTTTTATTCTTAGCTAGTTCTAAGTGACTGCTTCAAACTTAGCAGCTGCTTCTGTCTCCTGGAGACTAGATAGGTTACAAACTTGGAATTTGTGCGACATTACCCACTGAGCAAGGCAAAGTATGGGCTGGTGCAGTGTGACCAAACAGGGCCGCTGGCCAGACCCAGACCTCATCTTTCTCACTTGGGCTCCAACAACACTAGCCTCTGCACTGATGTCTCCAAGCCCTTCTTGCCAGTTCCTCCCTGCTGGCAGAGTGGTCTTTCAACCAGCAGTGTTCATCTTGTTACTCCCTTCCTTGGAACTCCTCAGTGGCTCCCTCGTGCTCTGGTAGAAGTCCAAATCACTTGGTCTGATTTTCAAGGTCCTGGGAGATACAAGAGACTTTGTAGCCACTGTCCCTTTCTCAAGAGAACACATGGATGAACAAAGAAGCTATAAAAGTGACACGCACAAGGTCTAGGCACCTGTCCCTGAAGACAAGCCATCTCAGGGAGGGGGCCAAGTAAGCAGCACCTGCCACATCTCCTGCCCAAATATCTTTTCTTTTGGAGACTGTTGTTAACAAGGAACAGAGAAAGCTTTCCCCTTGCCGAATAAGTAAAAAAGTTGTATTAATATGTCCCACTCGATCCTGCTTGAGACCAGGCAAGAGACTCCAGGGAGGTGGTAAAAGCAGTTCAGACATATCCCCGTTTAGGGCTATCCCAACATTGGGGCAGTGCCCTTGCTAGCCTTCATCTAAGACCAATGACACAGGCCTAATGAAGGTCCTGCACTGCTTGAAGAGCCACGAGCCCACATTTACTAGGGAGCTGGGAGCAGAGCAGGTGATGTCTGGGTGCTTTTCGGCACTGCGTCACCTCACTCTGTAAGCTGCATATGCGCCACCTTGTTAAAACGCAGAGTCCGATTCTGCAGCTCTGGAGTGGGGCCTGACGTTCTCCATTTCTAACAAACTCCCAACTTATGCAGTTGCTGCTGGTCCTGGGACCACTCCACGAAGTGCAAGTTTCTGGAAAATAAATAAAAAAAAGTTTCCCGCCCACTTGGTCTCCCAGGGATGCTGAAACTTTCATTGCAATGAAAAGATTCTAGGTTAGACCAAGGGAGTCAATCCCTAATGACCTGCTTAACTCTCTAGGCATGTCCATCTCCGACCACCCCCTGCCCATGAGCTTGACTTGATGCTCTGGCAAACCCTAACTCCTTCCGATTTCCTGGACGCACGATGCTATTTGGTTGGGATGCTATTTCCCTCTGCTGAGGCTGTACCTTCTGCCTGTGAGCTCATTTCACCTGATTGCGCTAAATTACATCCTGCTTATCTTTGAAAAATATGCTACTGCATCCTTAGGCTGAGATAAGTATCACGTATCACCGCCCCCCCCCCCCGCCCTCCCCATAACCCCACGGGCATCCTTGCAGCTGCAGTCCTTGTGTCCATTTAGACCATAGCACATATCTTCTCACGTGGAGACTGACTGTACACGGGTCTGCCTTCCCCACCATGCTGCAGGTTCCAAAGCCTTGCCCCCCCATTATTTCCTCAGAACCTAGCACAGAGTCTGGCACATAGTAGGTATGCAATAAATATCTGGCGCACTGATCCAAAGCTGAGAACATCTCCTCCAAGGAAAGCCTTTAGCAGATTCTATCCATCTTAAAGAGAAAGGGCTTAATTTTATAAACAAAGTGTGTCTAGGGGTTGTCTTTTTCTGCTTCCTTCCTTGCTCCTGAGTTGAAAGAAAGGTGTGAAGTGACGAGCACAGTAATGCAGTTTGCTGATGCTCTACCTGGGTCAACTCACTGAGTCCCGTGAGGCAGATCCTACTCTCAAATCCCCTGGAACCGGTAAGAAAACTGGGACTCCCAGGGGTCACTGACCCATCACGCAGTGTGTAAACGGCAGAGCAAGTGGGGATTCCAACACGGCTCTGTACGACTGCAAGCCCTGGGGTCCTCCTCCCGAGTTCCTGCAAAGCTGCAGAGCTCCAAGTGTGCCTTCTGAATAGGGGAGGGGAGCCCTAACAGCGTCCACATGCTGTGGGAAGGCGAGGTGTGGGATGTAGTTCCAGAGGGCTGGGGCATGGAGAAGGGGGAGGAGGACCATTTCCTCGAGACAAGGTGTCAAAAGGGATCTAATTTTTGAAGGACACCTGGATGGGGAGACTCGGTCTCCAAATGGAGCTGTTCTTGCTGCAAGACAGCGAGCAACTGATTTTTGATATCAATTCAGAGAAACAGTCAGAAGGGTTGTCGGCTTTGACTTGACAGAGATGCTGTGGGGAGGCTGTTTCAAAGGGCAAGACAATGAATGTATTGCCTCTTGAAGGGAGCAGAAGGAACGGCTAGACAAGGGATTCCAGAGTGAGTCACATCCTGGCTCTAGCCTGCTCAAGCCTTGGGGGGCCTGGGAGGTGGCTTCGAGTGGCCCCACAGGTGGTGCCCTGTGTCCCACACTCCCTACAGGAACAAAGCTTCCAGTTGAGCCCAGCCAGCCTTTGTCTCCTCCATCACAGCCTGGCTTCCCGCCCCCACTCTGTTCCTCTGAGCCATCACTGCTGTAATGAGCTGGCTGAGGTGGGCCAGAGGGTGAGCAAGGGAATGATGTCCCCTCCCCCCAGACCTCCTCCAGGCCTCTCCTACTCCCCCATCTCTTGGTTTCCATGACAGCATCTGGCAACGAGGCATCTACTTCAAACTGCTGGCAGGGATGCCAGGCAGGAGCCACAGAGACACAGGCCTGGGGGCAACACAGGAGAGGTCTCAGCTGTTGAATGTCTGCTCTATGTGGGTCCCATTGAAGACCTGACATCCAGCACCTCCCTTAGGCCTCACCCCAACCAAGCAAGGAGCCCAGTGTTGTCCCATTTTTCACAGCTAAGGAAACTGAGGCACAGAGAGGGGGAAGGGACATGCTCAGGACCATACAGAGCAGAGCCAGGATTCAAACTCAGACTTCTGTGGGCCCTAAGCCCTGGCCTTTCATCACTATGCCACCCTGACTCTTGGCCAGGGATCAGTTGTTCAGGCCCAAACCCCATCACTTGCGACAGGCCCTCGGGTGAATCCCTTCACCTCTCTGAGACCCTGCAGAATGGGGCTGTGGAGTTCCATTGCTCTGAGGGGCCGTGAGGACTGAAATAAGTTAGGGCAAGCCCCAGGCTCTTATTTGGATTTCAGTAAAGGGGTCTGTCCCTCCACTTTCAACTTGAAAGGTCCCGACTCCAGGGTGCCTGTCAGAGCAGAACCAGGGCTGCCTGAAGTCCACTGGGAGAAGTCCAACCCAGAGGGGTCCCTTGCATGCTTCCCGCCTCCCGTGTTCCTGACAATAATGGCCATCACTCACCGGGCACCCACTTTGCACCATGGGCCCCGCTAGGGCCCTGCACGTTCATAATGACCCCAGGAGGGAGGTGTGATTATCATCCTCTCGTTATAGATCGGGAAACTCGTCAGTGGCACGCAAGGTAAGCACCTCAGGAGCAGACAGGAGGCAACCTTTGCGTCCGCCTGGGTGACTGGGGGAAAGTATATCAGGAAAGTATACCATTACGCTCAGTTCTACCTTCACAAGAGACCCAGAAGCCCATTGTTTCTCTTCGTGTCCACACTGTACCCTGGTCTAGGCCACCACTGGCCTTGCTTGTATGACAGCATTAGCCTCCCTGGAACTACTCTTCCCTTCCTTCGGTGTATCGTCCACACAGCAGCCAGGTTGATGCTTTTTACTGCACATTTGATCATGTCACTGGAGGCTCCCGGAGTCTTCTGGACAAAAGCCAGGTCCTCACAGTGGCCAACAGGGCCTTGCCTGTCCGGCCCCATGACTCTGACCCGATCCCCTACACTTGCCCTTGCATACTCTGCTCTAGCTACTCAGGCCTCCTCCCTCTTCCTAGAACATTCCAAACCACTTCCAGCCCAGGGCCCTGCTGTTTCCTCTGCCCACAATGCTTCCTTCTCAGATATAAGCATGCTTCGGGTCCTCACTCGATTCGAATGCCACCCCTCCTACCTATGGAAATGGACATCCCTCAATCTGCTACCCTGCTTATCACTTACTGCTCGTCAACACTGCATTTTATATTCATTTGTTGATTTACGCCTTGCCCGTCCTTCCACTAGAGCATAAGTATTAAGAAGGCAGGACCCTTCATCTCATTCATCCCTTTACCTTAGCACCCAGAACGGTCCTCGACAGCATTCACGGGTTGTCTGTGGGCTGGCCTGGGACAAAGTTTCTGGACAACCAGATACTGGCTACCTGAACTAGAAGACTGCCTCTCAAAATGCAGAATGTGAAACATACAAAGCAGCCATAGTCGGTAGAAATCACGGACAAACATCAAAAGCTATGAGGTCACAGAAATGATAACACAACAGATGTCACGTCACGGGCCAGCAGAAGCCAGGGACAACAGACACATGGGTGAGCAGAATCCAGGAAGCAGACTATAAGCCCCACCTGGGCAGGAATCTTCGTCTGTGGTGTATCCCAAGCGCCTAGAGGAGGGCCTGGTACACAGTAAGTGCTCAGTAAATGTTTACTGAATGAATGAAAGGTGCAGTGGAGCAAAAAGAAGAATTAGTTGGCATAAGCAGGAAGAGCCAAAGCCAAGGAGTAAGCAGCGAGGAGCTCAGGCCCCTCGTTGTCTCCATCCTAGAGAAGAGAGCAGAGGACACTACTGTAGAGACAGGATAGGCTAATGAGTCTCCAGTGGATCCAAACAACACTCCAGCTCTCTGTGGGGCCTGGCAGTATGGTGGTGACCCTGTGTTTTGTCTTTCTCACATCCCGCTATACACAGAAAATAAACCCCATTAACTGAGGTTAAACAGGGTGCATCTCTAGTCCCTATAACCCCAAACAACCTGCTAACAGGGAAGCCTTCCTGGAAGAGTCACCATGGAACCAGCATTCCTAACTCCTTTCTTTCTTTTTTTTAGAACAGCTGTAGAGACATAGTTTATATACCGTAAGATTCACTTGCTTTAGGATGCATATTTTATCACAATAAAAAAATCCCTAGAATAAAACTCACTTGTTTTACGTGTACAGTTCAGTGGGAACTTAGGGCTTGAGTGGGCAGGGGAAGCGGGAGGCTGGTGGCACCATACCTCATGAGGTGTGTCTGGGGAAGGGTAAGTTGTCCAGTGCAGATGGGGCCAGTGTGCAAACACCCCATGGACGGAACTCTGGCTTGGAGTCTGGAACTGATGTGAGAAGTCTCAGAAAGAGAACGGTCTGCCCAAAGCCAGAGGTGGTGCCCACAGGGGTCACAAGACCTGGGTTCTGGGGCCAACTCTGTCATGGCTCTAGACTGGCTTTGAATCCCAGTTCCTCCACTTTTTGGCTGTGTGATCCTGGGCTCCTCATCACTGACCCAGGGCAACAACAGTCTTGACCTCACGAAGCTATTCAGAGGACCAAATAAAGTGACACATATAAAGTGCTCAGCACATCATCCAACTCAGAGTAAATGCTCAGTGCATGCCATTATGACCGGTGCCTCGTGTTAGGTGAGGCCAATAAGATGTGTGAGGGAAATATTACAAAACAACAAGCCCAGAAGATGAGATCCACTCCCAACTGCACTGTTTTCAAAGTAACATTTAGTGCACAAACACAGAGCTCTGTGTCTGGGATGAAAGGGAGTTAAGATGCATTCATCAGGAAAATGCTTGGTTTCCCCTAGCGACCCGGGACGCAGAGGAAGCCCTCAGTGTTCAGAACAGCCATGGTGAGCTCGCCCTTACGGAACTTGGCACTGACGGGCGACCCGGGTGTCCAAATCCCTGTCCCTCACTCAAGCTCTCTGCTCCAATCCGTGGAGCCAAATGTTCCCTTGAGTTTTCTTCCCTACTTGTCTGTTTTTTCTGCTTGTAACAGAGAGAAAACAGTGAAAACTCTGGGTATTAGTGAGGACTTAACACAGGAAACCCAGGGTTTAGCTTTGTGACTTATTCCTGCTACCTTGCCTGGAACTTGCCCCTAGAAAGATATGCTTTCTATATTTATGGATGACACGAATGGAAGAATGCGTCCTGAGGTACCCAGCAAAGAATCAGGATTGCATTACACTGAGCAACTTCTAAAAATGTTTTAGGCAGTTACCTCGAGGGGCTTCATGGCACTAAGGAAAGAGGTCAGAGGATCTCAGTTCAAATGCCAGCTTGGCTACCCTGGCTGTGCAACCTTGGGTGAGTCACTTAGCCTCTCTGAGCCTCCCATAACATTACGCTTTCCCATCTGAGAACCTTGCATCCCGTTTCACTGTGACTTGTCCAGCATCCGTCTTCTCCACCATCCCTTAAAGGCAATGGGTGTGTTTGTCCACTGCAACATCCCCAGCACACAGTAGGGGCACAATCCCCCCAAACAGACTCCAACTCCTGCTTTTATCTTCCCATACCTCTGCTGCTGGCCCAGGCAGCACTGCCTGTTTGGATCTGGCAAGGACCCCATTTAGCCCCAAGAACTTAATTGAGAACTTCTTCTTTTGCAGGCCTCTGGTCAAAAGACTGATGTCCGCGTCTGACCGAGGAATGAACTGCAAGAGTCGTTCTGTTTCTGGCTTGATACAAGAATCCCATGAAGGAAGCAGAGTCCTATGAATGGTTCTATTAAGGGGAGAAGCTACAAACCCTCTACTCCCACAGAACCTGGAGAGATTGTACTAGGATCCACATACTGGAAGGCACAACAGAAACCGTATCTATAGCCCTATGTGGCAGAGGAAAGCAGGTGTGGGGGAGGAAATAGCTGATCTTCGTGGGCAAGGAGAGTCTTAGAAAAAAGAGAGAGAAAACATAAATTTCCATCTCTGAGGGGTGTGCAGTCTAGAGGTGGAAAGAGACAGATAAACTAGGTATTTATTTTACATGATGCTGAATACACGGCATCACAAAGGCACCTAAGCCAGTCTGGAGGATCAGGGTATAAATGATGTCCCTCAAGAGACCCCTTCCTTCTCTGTGCCCACCCTCACTGCATCGACTTTCCTTTTGTTTACACAAGACATTTTTTATTCTCCCTACCTACCTCCCAACCTTCAGGACTTTCTGTTACTCTGGTCACACTTTACGATGTGGTCTAACCAGCCTGCTTGCTCTTCCTGGAGAGTGCATCTTTCCACCTCTTGTGCCTTTGCTCATGCTGTTCCCTCTGCCCAAAATGTCCTTCCTCTACACCTCCACCCATTGAAACCTTATGTTTCAAAGCCCTGCTCACATTCATCCATTCTCCCATTCATTCATCCAACAAGTATTTTCTGAGGGCTTCCTATGTCCCTCCCAATGTGATGGGTACCCGGAATCTAATGAGGAACCAGCCACAGGCCATGTCCTTAGGCGCTTACAGCCATGAGTAGACAGAGATGGTTACAGTATGGAGTAATATGCATAGTAGAAGTAAGACCAGGGGGTGCTGTGAGTCCAGAGAAGAGTTCAAACCTAGCCTTTAAGTGGAGGGGAAAGGGGTGTTTAGGCAAGGCTTCCTGGAAGAAGAGACTTTTTTTTTTTTTTTGATAGAGAGACAGAGAGAGAAAGAGATGGGAGGAAGGGGCAGGGGGAGAGGGAGAATCTTAAGCAGGCTCCATGCTCAGCTCGGAGCCCAACACAGGGTTTGATCTCACAACCATGAGATCATGACCTGAGCCAAAATCAACAGTTGGACACCTAACCGACCAAACCACCCAGGCACCCCTGGAAGAGGAGACTTCTAATCTGAGTTCCGAAGAATAAGATGAAAAGAGAGAGAGGTGCCTATAAATGCATGCGAACATATACAATTATGGCCATGATAATGACTGGCATTTACTGAGTGCTGCTAGGAGCCAAGCACTGGGCTAAGCCCACCTGTAGCCCTCTCAGCCCTATGGGAGCTGAGTACTGCTTTCGTTCCCATTGTTCAGATGAGGAGTCTGAGGCACAGAGGCATTAAGAGTTTGCTCCTGGGGGCGCCTGGGTGGCTCAGTTGGTTGAGCGTCCGACTGCAGCTCAGGTCATGATCTCACAGCTCATGGGTTCAAGCCCCACATTGGGCTCTCTACTGTCAGCACAGAGCCCACTTCAGATCCTCTGGCTCCCTCTCTCTGCCCGTCCCCCCTTGTGCGCTCTCTCCCCCCTCTCAAAAATAAATACACACTAAATAAATTTTTTAGAAAAATAACCTGCTCCCGGTCACACAGCTACCAAGTGGCAGAGCTGGGGATCAAACTCAGCGTGACCCCAGAGCCCATGCTTTTGACTACCACACTGTGCCATCCTACGTTGTCAGAGCTATTCTGCCATATCCTCTTTTCACTTAATGATACATTTCCCATGTATCTTTCCCATCTTTCCAAGTGATGATACTCGAGTTTCACTCTACTTAATGGCTATAAAGGATGCCATTGGATTTTGAGCAAGGAAGTGACATGATCAGATTTGTGCCTGGCAAAGAGTCTTTGGGGGGACATCAGGGTGCTGTCTGGGGGCAGGGAAGCTGAGTAGGGGGTCCTGGGGAGGGAGAGCAAGGCTTAAGCCCAAGCTGGGCCTCCGGGAACATGACAGGACAGTGGGGGCAGCAACTGTCAATTCTGAAGGAGGGAGGAAATGGGAGAGGGGCCGTGAAGGACCCACTTCTTTACAAGGCCTCTTAGAGACCCAAGCGTCTTTTCCCTTGGCCCCCAACCTGAGCCCTGTATGTTTTCATTCTCTCCCAGCACGCTCCAGCTAGCACTTCCAATTAAAAGTGAGCGATCATCAGTTTCAGTTCCTCTGAGATGTGCTGATGTGGTGCCTGTGGAATTCTTAATTCTCTGAATAATCTTTGCCCAGGAGGATTACATCTATTCTACCCTAAACGCAAGAAGCAAGCAGAAAAACCCACGAGTCTACCCAATGGCGGTGCTTTAATACTGACCCCCAAGTAGTGCCCCGGCCAGACTTCCCACGTTCAACCACCTGTCTGTCCTAATCCATTTGCTCCAAAACAGTGTCCCCGCCTCCCCACGGCCACCGCCCTCTGGTCCAAGAGATCATCCTGTCTCATCTGGACAACCGCAATAGCCTCCTTACTGGTCTCCCCAGTTCCACTCTAGCATAAGTTAGTCAACATCTCAGACCTCAGTTGTTTTTATCTATAACATGGGCACACTAATTCTTATCTCACAGAGATATCTCCCACATGTTTATGAGGGAGTTTGAGAGATGAAATAAGGCAAGTGTTACTCATGCCCTTCTCTGCTTCCCTTAGGAGCTGGCCTACCTGCAGGGAGCATGTATCCGACTCTGCTCCCCACCAGGAGGGAGAAGGGGCCCTCTGCAGGGCCCAGCACCCAGGCAGGCAGGGACACCCGTCGAATTCTGGCCATCAGCGTTAGCCCACCCCGCTGCTCCAAGGTCACTCCAATTAGTGCCAATGGTGACATGCTGTCCTCCTGTTGCCAACTCTCAGTTGGGCCTGAAGTCAGGCCAGACAAAGGAGTGCTATTTATCGGCCCTTCTAGCCCCAACAGGAGAGAACAGCGAGAGAAACCCTGCCTCCATTCCTAACTTGTCAATGGAGTTTCTCATGGCCTCTGTCAAGCCCAGTGTTGGGTGCTGTGAGAATCAATCAATAAACGACTGACAAATATTGATTGTGCTCCTGCTACAACCATGAAAAGAACCCATCTTTGTTCAGTGTTTCTTACTACTCTAGAAATGCCTAAAAGCAATTTTAGGTGTATGAATGCTACAAAGTACCAGGGACATTCGCCATCTCAATGGTGTTCACTGCCACCTGCATGACTGGGGCATGTCCTTGTCTTTACGGCTCTAGCTGTGATCTCACTTTCTTCATCCAATATGTTTTTCAGTGCACACCTACTTGTGCCAGTCAATGGAGTCACTGTAGGTATAGCAGTAAACGAGGCAGATAACATCCTGACACTCCTGGAGCTGGCAGTCTGATGGGGACCTATAAGAAAATCAATGGTGAGGAACTGGATTGGGGTGGGGGTGGGGGGTGGTGACCCAAACAAGGTGGTGAGGGAAGGCCTCTCTAAGGAAGGGATATCTGAGTCCTCAGTGATGAGAAGGCATAGTCACTGCAAGTTTGGGAGAAGAGACTCAATAATGCTGTGAGAATTATTATTACTAGTATTATTATTCCCTTTTACAGATAAGAAAACCAAGGCCAGGGGGGTTAAAATGCCTCCTCTGAGGTCAGAGAGGTAACCAGGATGTGAAACCCCAACTATTGGCACTAAACTCACTGCCTCTGAGTTCTAGAATTTTTTATTTTTTATTTTTATATGTTTATTTATTTTTTGGGTGGGGGGAGAGAGAGAGAGCAGGGGAGGGGCAGAGAGAGAAAGAGACCCAGAATCCAAAGCAGGCTCCAGGCTCTGAGCTGTCAGCACAGCCCTATGCGGGCTCAAACCCATGAAATGTGAGATTATGACCTGAGCCGAAGTTGGACACTTAACTATCGGAGCCACCCAGGCGCCCCCTAGCACTTTTTATTTTTATTTTTTAAATATAATTTATTGTCAAGTTAGCTAACATACAGTGTATACAGTGTGCTCTTGGCTTCGGGAGTAGATTCCCAAAGCACCCTCAAGGAGCTTCCAGTCTAATCTGAGAACATATCTTCACACAGAAAGCACCAATCACACAAGGAGTCAGAAATTGATATATGGGATGAACTCAATTTCAACTTTTAAAACCCAGTGGGGTTTGTTTTGGAACACGACAAAATGATTCCCAATTTCTTAGGGGAAAAGAAATCCATATAGTATATTTATTAATTGGTACTTAATAAACATTTATGAGTTGCCAGACTGTGGTAAATCCTTTTTAAATATTAATTCTTTCAAACTTCATGACTTGTTCATTACTCATAGTGATGCTGTAAGTTAATATGGTCACTAACCCCACTCTATACTTGAGGGGATCAAGGGAAAGATGGGGGGGTGATTTGCCCCAGACACACTCTGGAAAGTGGTGGACCCAGAATCGAACCTATATCATCTGGCCCTAGAATATTTGCTCTTACCCTGCGCTGAATTCTGAGGATCATTTATATGACTTAATGTACATACACAACCACATTTTATCTCTTTCTGTCTCACATGAACTTGCTTTCAAGAGATGGTGATGATCTGATTTAAATGCAGAATTCAGGTTTCCCCCCAGTGTGCTCTGGGGAGCTCGTGGGAAGTACTTTAAAGACCTAAGACCATCCTTCCCCAGGGAGGCGGAAACTAGATCCGCCAGAGGCCCATGTCAGGCCCACTATGGTGGATCCAGTTAGGCAGTTAGGTGCCGTGGACAGAGGAAAGAAAATGAGGCTTCCGTCATGGGCTCAGGATCAACAGTCATTGGCAGATGTTCCAGACCACATGTGTGGGCTGGCGATGGACAGTGTTTCGTGTAGGGCAGGGAGAGCGACAGTACGACGGATGTATTTAATGATGGTTTTCTCCAGGAACACAGAAAAGCCAGCTAGCAAATAAACGAAGGTCTCAGAAAGAATAAGCCGAGTGAAAATTGCCTAGAAAAGTTTAAAAGAGAAAAAGAAGAAGAAGCCAGGGGGAAGCAGACGCCTTTGCCAGCTATTAAAAAGTACAGTACACAGATAATCATCAAAGTGACATGGTACAAGCCTCCCCCGCTCTTCTCCACCTGTGCTGTGCCTGGTTGGCATTTCCCCACCGTTTACTGCCATGATCCTGTCTGATGGTTGGCCGCTTGAATCAGTGGAAAGTCCAACACCAGAATAGACAGCCTGGAAAGAGACCTGCTACTAATGACAGGATTTCCCGGTCACACACCCTGATGCCCAAGACAGGAAACCGTGCAAACGGCACCCCTGGGAGGTGCCCAGTGCTGCGGTTCTGCCTCTGACCATACAGGGTGCTTTGGTATCTGATACAGGGGGCACACAGGTGAGGAAAGGAAGAAAGATGGAGTAAACAGGATGGGGGCAACTGGTTAAATATGGGAAAGGGAAATTAAGTCAGATCTGTATCTTACACTCGAATTCAAACAGCTTAGAGAAGGATAACTTAGTGTGAAATATGAAACCGTTCAAATAATGACAACCAAAAACCTTGTTTTCCTAATGTGAATAATGGAGATATTAGTAACTACCTTGTAGCATTATTATGGGAATTAAGATACAGGATCCAAATTAGGACAGTGCCTGGAGCTTCTGTGAAAGAGGATTGAGGGAAGAATAGGCAGAGAAGTTTGCCCAAATCTAGCTACCTGCAGTGGGACAGGGGGAGGGGCAGAACCAGTAGGAGGGGTGTGACCCCAGGTCCTAATTGGGGATTCCAAGTAAATGGATATCACAGAGAGGGAAAGCCTCTCCCACCAGCTGGAAGATGAATGGTCCATGGAGGCAAGTCCCTCCATCTGTGGGCACCAGGGAGTAATAATTCATTGTGAGCACACTATCTGCAGCCACATCAATTTTAGTAGCAGGAAGACGCTCAAGGGGAGCTCACAGGCATCAGACTCTTGCCCTAGGCTGAACTCCATCCATCCAGGATCCCTGGTTGCAACAACCCTACCCAGTGTCCAAGGCTAGGTTCTCCCCACAGCACTCAGGACAGCCGGCTTCAGAGTCCCTGAACCCCTACCTGAGGCAGCCTGAACCTCCCACTGGTAGAAAGTTCCACTTTGGACAGAGCTGAAACCAGCTGTCCTCCCCACCCTTCTCTTCAGCTTCCACCCTCTGAGTCCTCATTGCTGAGTTCACCAAACTCCTCACATGAACACCACCCAGCTTGCACAATCTCTTCTAGAGAACTGAACAAGTAGAAACACTGCCCACCTCGTTTCATGAGGCCAGTGTAACCTTGACACCAAAGCCTGACAAGTAAGCACCAGAAAGGAAAATCACCAGTGGATCTCACGTATGAAAACATGATGCTAAAATCCTCAATAACAGGTGAGCAGAAATAATCCAGCAATAAAGATACTACAGGATGACCCAAGTTGGGTTTATTCCAGAAGTGCAAAAATCACTGTGGATTACCATGTTAACAGGCTGAAAAAGAAAAATCATGTGACTATCTAAGCAGATGTAGAAAAAAAAATATGTCAAAAACTCTACTTCCATTTATGACCTAAGAAGAAGACAAAAACAAAGAAGAAGAAGAAAAAGAAAAAAAAAATAAACATGTGGCAAAGTGGGAATAGAAAGAAACTTCTTTAATCTGATGAAAATTATCTACCAAAACCCTAGAGTAAACATTATCCTAATTGTCAAATGTGGACAGCTGCTCCATAAGAGTTAAAAAAGGCAAGATGCCCAGTATTTCCTCTTTAATTCATTCTTATACTGAAGTCTTAAGGACTGTAAGGCAAGAGAAAAGAAAAAGAAAAAAGAAAAACCCTGAAAGGACCAGAAAGGAAGAAAAACTGTTACCTGCACCTCCTACAATTCTATAAACACTTCTTCCAAAAGAATCTACAAATACATCTTTTTAATTAGTAAGAGACATTAGCAAGATTTCTAGATACAAATCAATATACAAGATGCTAACATATTTTCCCAAAATGTAACCAACAGAATATTAATGCAAAAATATACATATATATATTTAATTTATAATAGCATGCAAAATATCAAATAAATAGGACTATATCTAACCAAAGATGTGCAAGACCACCAAGGGAAATTAAGAAACTATATTGTAAGAAATTAAAGCTATCCTAAATAATGAAGAGAGATACCATGTTCATGGAAGACTAAATACTACACCTTCCCATCCCCAATGGAGCAACAGAGAGCTCAGCAGAAAGAGGGAGCAGATCGGAGTGAACTGGGCTTATATTCCACCTCCTAGTTATTAGGGGTCAATGGATATGAAAGCACTTTATAGAGTGCTATGTAAATACAGGGATTCTTATGACCAGCATTATTGCCTCTTACTGGTCTGAGTGTGGGGGAAAAAGTTCTCCCTCCCAGATAAGGCCAGCCTCTGCTCATCAATTTCTCATTAAGGGCATTGCTGAGTGCTTACTCTGTGCGTAACATTTCCTTATTCAGTCCTCACAACAACCTACAAGGTGGGTGCTATATTAACTCCATTTGACATATGAGAAAGCTGAGGTTCAAGCAAGCAACTTGTCATTCATAGATCCATTTATTCATTCATTGGACATTCATGAACCCCTCCTATGCACCAGGAGCTGTGAATACCATGATGAATGAGACAGACACAGTCCCTGCTCTATCAGAATGGATAGTGGGAAGATAGCCAAAAGTCATACCACAACTAATGAGCTGGCAGAATGAAGATTCAAACTCAGGTCTGCTGAACACCAGAGTCCATGCTTTTAATCACTCCCTGGAGATGCCTTCCTCAATCTCCTCTACTCCATCCTCTCTGTTGTGATGTAAAGATTTCTAACATCCATTCTGCTGGCAGAGGCAAGTTTTAATGGGCCTTGCCATGCAAGCTGCTACACAAATTGAGAGCTGTCAGCTTCGATCCCAGCCCATGTGATCTTCCTGCATTATCACTGGAGAATTACAGCAGGAAAGATGAATGCATAAAAGAGGAGAGGCATCCTGCCCCCCCCCCCCCCCCCACAGCATCAGCGGCATTGTTCCCAATGAGTGTGTGCCTGAGTCCTCTGCCATCATTAATGGCAGAAGTGAGTCACTTATAAATAAGATACGGGAGCTTTATTATAATTACATCCCGAGATTCAGAAATGCTCAGCGTCACTGTGAAAGGGAGGGCAGCAGGTGACTGAGGCTTGAATGATCCCTCTGCCAGGTACATCTTTCAGATAAAACGTCTTGGATCAGTAGCAATTACTGCTAAGGCTTGGCCTGAATGCTAATGAGAATTACTTACAATTGCATGTAATTCTTTGCCATTTGTACTATCTGCTTTTTTCCTTCTTTTCTCTGCTTTTCCGTCTTGGTATTAATCCTGAGAACCAGACACTGGGAAATACGATTAAAGACCATTTTGCAGATAAAAAGACTGATGCCCAAGGTCACTCAGTTCAAAGGTCTAGGGCTGGAGTTCTAACCCTGAGGTTTTGTTTGTTTGTTTTGTTTTTGTTTGTTTTTGTTTTTGTTTTTGTTTCTTTACCTCACTTTCTGTCTTTAAGGGCAAAAAATTTTGGAACTCTGGATGTGTCCACTCCACTTACCTGGAAGGTACACAAAATATCCCGAGTCAACAGGACAGGCTTGAGTAGTGTGTTCTATTGAGGCCTTTGCCTTAGTGAGGACAGGGCAGCTGGGGCAGATCTTATGAAGCGAACTTCAAACCGACCCTCTGCCATCCCATAACCACCAAGAGGCTCAGGCTTGGGCCTGGGAAATGTTGTGAAGAGAGGATTTTAAGACAGAAGATAGGAAGGTAGGAAAGATAGGAAGAACCTTTGTCCTGCCCACAGACACTAGAAAATTGCCCCAAACCCATGGCCCACGGAACCAAGCCAGAGAATGAAGTTCAAGCAACTGCTTGAAGCAGTGGGCTTCACCCTAACAGTGACAATTATGGGAACGCTTAGCATTTTATGAGTTCCTAGTGGAGTGCCAGAAGTTTCAGTAAGTCTGCCCTGAGACATCGGGCTTCAGGCTATTTAAAGCTGAAGACCACACTAAGATTTCTGGGACAAACCACTTACGTCTCCCACTTGACAGATGAGAGAAAGCAAGAGGATTGCACTGGTGAGGCAGCTTGCAGACGGCAGATCCAGGATATAAAGCTGGGCCTGTTTGACTTTAATACTAACACTCATGACAACTAATGTTTAAACAGCACTTTTATGTATGACATGGCACCATGTAAGTACTTGGCGCATCTGAACGCAATTCTCTCAGCAATCCAGTGAGGGAGGTGCTATGAACATTCCTATTCTAGAAATGGGGAAACTGAGGAACAGAGTGGCGTAGCAACTGGCCCAAGGCCACAGAGCTCATAAACAACACTGGAATTTGAGCCAGCCCCGGGATCCACACTTTTGCAGCGTTTGCTATGCTTCCCTCCTCTTTGTTATGAAAAGGCCACTCCATTTCCACCAGGCACAACTCCACTGTGAAAAGGAAAGTGCAAACATGGAATTCTGACAGACTCCAATGGCAGGAGGTTCACATACAAGTTCTTCCTTCCTTGGACACTTGAGGGCCAAGAGGGACCACTCCCAGCTCAGGACTGCCCAAACTCCCCCGGGCTGCAGGCGCCTCTTGAGGCTGCTCCAGTCTCCACCCAGCTCTGAAATCACAGACAGGGAGTGCTGGGCCGACTCTTGCCTTAGAAGGATTCTGCATCACACTGGAAAACGGTACCAGGCTTTCCCTCCCCTCTCCACAGATTCTCTCTCCACCAGGGGCAATACCTCTTGATAGAGCCAGGTAGCCTCAGGTGGCCTTGGGCTTATAGCAGGGTCTAGCAAGTCCTGAATCATATTAGTGTATTTACATGGGGTTGGCAGGGATTCCTGTGAATGAGGACCCACCCAGCAGCAGGTCCCCTCGAGGACATCCATGAGAGAAAAAGGAGAATGGTGCGCAGGCATTAGGGACCCCATTCTTTAACTCTGCTTCTGCCAGCCACAAGAAGGAGGGACCTATCTGCAGCCTGAGTTTCACTGATAATCTGGAAGGAGTCAGGTAAGACTTGTGTTGAAATCCCAATTCTGCCACGGACCAGCTGGGCAACCTCAGGCAAGTCACTTAACCTCTCTGAGCCTCAACAGAGCATCTGTCCAATGAGGTTAGTAGTAATAGTGCCTACCTTGTAAGGTTGCTGTGAGAACTAAATGGGATAATGCATAATGACACTACAGTTGGTGCTCTCTCTCCCCCTCTCAGTCCATGCTGGTTCCTGACTGCCAAGAATGGGCATATATCAGATCCCCAACTCCCCTCTCTTTCCTGTTCTGGAAATACACTCCATCTGTGCTCCACTCACAGTGGCCCACCCCTCACCAAAGAAGGAATTCCCCAGCACCTTTCAGCCAGGCTCAGGACAAGCACTGTCCCCTCTTTTCGGACTCCAGGTCTGAGGTGGGAGCCCCCTGCCGGAGGACAGCGACTCTGCCCGCAGCATCTCTGCACTACCAGCTGCCAGGCAGAGAGGACACCTTAAAGAGATTAAGGCGTTGGAAGGGGTCTTCTGAGGGGGGTGGGAGGTGGGTGTGAGGGGGACAGTCACCCAGGGGGAGAAAGCGACATCCATAAAGAACTGCTGCTCTCCAGTGTCTGCTCCTGACTTCGGTGGCTCCTTCCAGAAAAATCCAGAGCAACTTCCAGAATTTGGTCCCCGCTCACTCTTGCCCTGAAAGAGCAACCCCTACGCGCTTCGGCCACCAAAATCCACTCCCTAGCAGTAATGGCCACCCATTTTTCCAAAGGATCCTCCCCTCGGTACAATGAGGAGGTAGGTGGTCCGTCCCTCCTGGGCTTGCCGAAGACCTCTGGCGGTGGTCTCAATGCTTCCCATTGAGGACCCCGGTGACGCTGAACCAGGGGCTTCTCCGCGTGTGGTTATGTGGTTTGAGTCAGGCCTCCTGGGGCTCAAAACCCTGGTTCTCTCCTTGACTTGGTCGCCCTCCTTGGCACAACTTTCCCTCTCTAAGCCTCAGTTTTCTCCTCTCTAAAATGGGTGTAATAACACCCGGTTCCCGGCGTTGCAGGGAGAATCCCAACAGGCACCGGATGCCCAGCGCCTGGCACAGATAACGCACTCCACAGACGGGCTGGGACTGCGGTTAGCATCGAACTCAGCGCCAGGGGCAGCTCTGGAAAAGCTGGGGACTCGCCCTCTCCGCCCCAGAACCCGGAGGCAGACGCTCTGGGCGCGCGCCCTGGCGAACCCCGGGGAAGCCACAGGTGTCTGCGCGTCGGGGCGAGGCGCTAGAACGGAGTATGAGGGCGGGTGCAGTGCAGCGAGCCGCGCCGCGGGACCCTCCCCGAGCCGCCGGTGTCCCTAGGGCCCCCAAGCGCGCCCACCCTGCGCCCGCCGGCTCCCGAGGTCCGTGCTACTCTGCAGGGATGACCAGACCCCAGCGGCCAGCGCACAGCCTCGCCCCGCCGCTGCGGCCCCGCTGCGGCCCCTGCCCGCGCCCTGCCCGCGCTCCGTTCTGACTCACCGGCGCCGGCTCCGGCGAAAGTTTGGTGGCGCGGCGGGCGCGGCGGCCAAGCTGCTCGATGCTCTGCGGCGGCGGCGGCGGCGGCGGCGGGGGCGCGGACTGCGGAGGCGGGGCTCCGGAGGAGGAGGCGCGCCGAGGGGGGCCAGCCGGGGAGGGAGGCGGAGACCCGGGCCCGCGGGCCTGCGGCGCCCCCGCCTCCGGCTCCGCGCTCCCAGGGCCGCCCCCACGCCGGGAGGGGGCACGAGGGGGCGCCTGTGGCTCGGTTCGGACACCTTCTCCCGCCTCCTGCCGCGCACCCCGGCCTCGGGCTCCGCGCAGCGTGACAGCTCCTCGGGTTTGGAGAGAAGGGTTTCGGAAGGGTCAGAACCCTGGCGAGAACTCCCCACCGCCCACACTCACCTGAGGGCGGACGGACGGGCGGAAATAGGTAAGTCCAGACAAAGAAGCAGAGCTAGAAAGTCAGAGAGATGATGTTTGGCAAAGTCAATGACAGACTGAACGACAGACATCTAGTGATGCCCCCACCTCCACTTATTCCTGCTGGAGAGGCCAAAATAGAAACAGATGGACAGAGCCAGACAGATGCAGAAACTGTAAGATTGACAGAGACGCCACCCTAGAGGTTTCATGGCGAACTAGAGAGACACCCCCACCCCCCAACCCCCGCCAAGGTCTAGAACGCCACACCACTCATCTATTTCTCCTTAGCCCCTCCAGATGAGCTCAAGTTTCAAAATGAAGATGTTTCCATTGGCATCCTGTGCTAGATTGAACCTAGAGTTGGGACCACGGGAGACTGCAAGGGCGGGGGTGGAGGGTGGTTTTTCTACAGGTCCCCCGGAGCCTCTGCCCCGTGACTCTGGGAGCCTGAGAATTCTTACCGGCTGCCTTCAGTTCCAAAACTGGGGAGGAGTGCCAAAGTTTTCTTTCCTCAGCACCGGGAAAACTTTTGAACCTCTAAGCAGTTATGGCCTCAGATCTTATCTCAACACTTCAGAAGAGACACCCAAGTTCAGAGGGAGAGAGGAAAATAACTGTTTGTTGGGGGGGGGGGGTGTAGGATGTGGGTTGGGGGCATGGTGGGGGTTTTAGCTTCCTCTGAGTAGAAGGCAATTCCACTCAGTAGTTGTGGGATCACTTAAAGCTAGTTTGAGACCCAGCTTCACAAGCTGTGTGTGGTATGTTAATGATCCCTCTTTCTGGCCTCAGGGTCCACATGTGCAAAATGAGAGTTAATAAAAACAGCTGTCATAGTGCCATGTACTCTTCTAAGAGCTACAGGTGCTTACTCATTTAATCCTCATGACACCCTGAATAAGTAAGAATTATTATTATTCCTATTTCACAGAGGAGAAAACTGAGGTACAGAGTCTAGGTTAAGTAACATGCTCAAGGTCACACAGCTAGTATGGAATCCACTCTATGCAACCTGGTTACAAGGTCCAAGGTCACGGTTATTGGGCTGTAATCTTCGTCTCCCTGGGACTGCTGGAAAGTCCTATGAGGTCATTTACATAAGAGACTTAGCAAGTACTCCATAAATGGTAGTTCATAGACCATTGAACCTGTCTGCAAGGTAGGGATTAAAGCGTTGATGGTGATGCCCAGAGATAGGAGACTTTGGGTTCAGGATAGCTGACAAGCCATGTTACCACCCTGGGTACCAGTTCTGACCTTCATGAATCAGAGAGACAAGGGACTCCCCCTTTGTTCCTCTAACCAGACTTCTATTCATTAGCATACCCCTCAACCAGAACTCACTCTGAATCCACAGTTAGCCCCCCTCCATTCCCTGGTGAATCTCCAGGGCTGGCATATTTTACACTCTACCAGACTAATGCCCCTTTAGGAGGAATTGAGTTAGCACTTGGGGTAGCAACTGTTACAAACTCTAAGAGAAATGCAGTCTATCCCCTACAGCTGTGGGGCTGACAGAAGTAAGAGGTTGGGGGGAGCTTGGAAAAGTCTGGGTCCACTTCCATTCCCTCTCCTTTCTGCAATTCAGCAAAAGTCTGCTTACTTGAAATTCCTCTCCAAAGTTTCACTTCCCAGGCTGGTGTTAGGCCTACTAAGCCCATAGTGATCACCACTTTTAGAAACATCAGCATTTTAGAAAGAGCAGGTCAGACATTATTTGAAGCCCCTGGCGGGCAGGGTGTGTGTTGTTTGTTTTGCTGCAGCATTTGGAACTGATAGATCATAACTCAGGCCACATCCTGGGTGTGTGAGACAGAGGTGGGTAACCAACTTACTAATAACATACAGGCAGCAGAAGAAAAATAATAGTAAGCCCTTTCTCATATTTACCATGTGCCAGGCTCTCAGATCATTAGACATAATCTGATATACCTACTCCTCGCAACAATTCTGTGAGGGAGATATTGTTAGCTTCCTATTTTGCAGATGAGAAAACTGAGGCACAAATCGGGGAAGAAACTAGTTCAGCATATACAGCTAGCAAGTCATTCCAAGAGCAGACAGTTAAGAAGATGCTGAACCAGGTCTGGAACCTAGATCAGTCTAGCTCCCTGAGCCTGTTCATACTTGTGTGCTTGGTGGAAGAAAGCTAGAAAAGGGGGACTCGTTGAGCCCCTGAGTAGAGATTAGAGGTATGGATTAAGAAGGGGTAAATGAAAAGTATCTGTTCTACCACTTGTTAGTTCAGTGCTTACTTTGCTTCTCTGAGCCTCAATGACCTCATCTGTTACATGAGACTAACAATACTTGTGTCATACCCAGGGTTTTAGTGGTGATTCTTTTGGTTGTAGGTAACATAAACCCAATTATAACCAGGTTCAGCCAAAAAGAGTTCTGAACTGAAAATTTTAAGAAGACATTTTGGATTCAGACATAGTCTGTGCCAGAAGCTCAAAGGAAGTTGTCATGAATCTGTTTCCCTCTATGTCTTGACTGTTTTCTTTTGTGTCTGTTTTATTAGCAGGCTGAGTCTTTCCACAGGAAAGCAGAAATGGCCAATTAAGCCACCTCAAAGCAAAGAGATCACTACCTTAAAACTTCCAGCAAAAATCCCAGGGTTGACCCCCATTGGCCTGGATTGGGTCACATGTCCAGCCCTGAACCTATCACAATTGCTCTGATTGGCTAAGCCTGAGTTACATATCTATAGCTAGAGTCAGGAAGTGGGGTCAGCCCCTCCAAAGTTATAAGGACTAGGATTGTGTGGGGGATGGTTCCCTAAAAGCAAATCAGGGTGCTCTTAGCAGGATAATGGGGCATTGGGGCATTGGTGCTGGGCAGCCACAGAACCCAGTCATAGAACCCATGTCCCTTGAACTGAAACAAATCCCAGTTAAAGTAACAGCTGAAAAGTGTTATATCGCTCACTAACCAAAGGAATTTTCTTTGCATTTGCCCAGGGACACTAGAAATCACAAAGCCTTTAAGACCCAGAGGAAATGAATGCCACTTATGTTGGACTCCCAGACTGCAACAAGCTATGGCCCAGGGGACCTGGGAAGAGTGCTCAGTCCAGCTCCCCACACCCATCACATTATGAACTCAGCCATTTCCTCCAGGGACTCTGCACTCTAGGTGCTGAGAGCTCCAACTGGTCATTTTTCAGATAGCTGCCCAAAGAAGGCAAGATGGCCCTTCTCTTGTTATACTTCCAGTTCAGTTTGTGAGAACAGATGTTAGTTCTTCACAGCCAAGTATCGAGCATGTTATTTAGAGTTATCGCAATTGACCCTTTCAACTTGGCCCAGATGCAGTTCCAGAGTTTCTGGCCTTGGACAGTTAGTGTGACTTCTCCATTATAAATGTCGTTAGACTGGCACACCATGAAGCTTATCTATTTAAAGGAAAGTGAGCAAGAATGGCATATGTCAAGCTGGAATAAGACCTACCCCTTCCTTCCCCACTTAAGTAAAGCACATAGGTTAGGAGTGCACACTGCTGGTGGAGTGGGAACTGATACAGGCTTCCTGGAGGGCACTTTGGAAGCAAATGTTGAGGACTTTAAAAATGTTCGGTCTAGGGGTGTTTGGGTGACTCGGTTGAGTCACCGATTTTGGTTCAGGTCGTGATCTCATGATTCATGAGTTCGAGCCCCACATCAGGCTCCGCGCTGACAGTGTAGAGTTTGTGTGGGATTCTGTCCCCCTCTCTCTCCCAAAATTAAATAAACATTTAAGACAGTTCAGTCTATGAGTGAAATAAGTCAGTCAGAGAAGGATAGATATATGTTTTCACTCATATGTGGAACTTGAGAAACTTAACAGAAGACCATGGGGGAAGGGGAGGGGGAAAAATAATTACAGAGAGAGAGGGAGGCAAACCACAAGAGACTCTTAAATACAGAGAACAAACTGAGGGTGGATGGGGGGTGGAGAGAGGGGAAATGGGTGTTGCGCATTGAAGAGGGCATTTGTTGGGATGAGCACTGGGTGTTGTATGTAAGCCAATTTGACAATAAATTATATGAAAAATAAATAAAAATAAATAAAAAGTTCGGTCTATTTTTCCATACCCTGTTTTTCCTGAGCAAATAATCATTTAGATATCACCAAGATATACATAAAGATGTTCATTGCAGTGTTGTATACAATAGGAGAAGATGGAAAATAATCCAAATATCTAACTATAGGGAACTGGTTACATAAATTATGGTATATCGAAAGAATGGACCATTCTATAACTGTTAAGGTAATATTAGAGACTATGGAATTACGTGAAAATGGGTTATGCTATGTAAAGTTAAAAGGGCAAGTTACAAAAGACTAGGTATGCATAAACTCACTTTGTGAAAAAATATACCTATTTGTGTATAAAAAAAAAACCCTAAAGTAGTTGCATTAGGCATAGTGGGAAGGAGAGGAAAATTGATAGGTGCTTTTGGTGTTTATTTATCTGTATTACCTAATATTTCTTTAGTAAATTTGTATTACTTTGGTAATTAGGGAAAATGCCCAAATAACTGTTATAAAAGGATCTGTGTTTGGTTTCCTTTTAGAAAAGCACTTTCATTCATTGAAAGATCACAAACCAGAAGTGAGATTAAATTGACCTATCTGCCTTTCTCTCTCTGTCTCTCTCTCTGTCTCTCTCTGTCTCTGTCTTTCTCTCTCTCTCTGGCTAGGATGCGTGGAGACGAATGGGGAGCTTAAGCCTGGCAGTGGCAGTAAAGCTGCAAACCAAAAACTGCAGAGACCAAAAACTCTACGTATGGAAAATGTCTGTGAACTCCAATGGACGTTCATATATACTCCAGGAGAACACATATGGCCTAGAAATGGGTTCAGCATAAACTCTTTTTGCCCCTCCAGCCCCATATGACTGCTTCTCCACTTCTCAGCTTCTGTCTCCCCATCTAGTTACCTAGGAATTGGCAAAGGCCTGGGGGAAGTCACACAGAAGACTGGGCTCACCTCTATGTGTTTCTTTTCATTCTGGGATCTTGATCCTTCAGGTCTTGGCTTCCTGGAGAGCTCTCTGATGCCTTCTAACAGATTTTCATGTTCTTTTTGACAGTTCTAGCCAGGATTTCGAGTTGTTTATTGAGAGAATTGCTCTCTGCAAGCTAGTTTGTCTTGAGCAGAAACAGAAGTTGGGTCATACGTTATTTAAGTGAAAATGGCTAGTTATGAAATGTATGCACCATGGGATTCTATTCATATGCAGAACATGTATATGTGTTTAGTCAGAAGAAATACTGGAAGACTGAAAGCTACATACAGCATCTATCTCTGGCTAAGTTTTCATTTTTTAATGTTTAGCTGGTATTTTTCAAAGTTTATACAGTGGACTCTGACCATGTCTAATCTAGGAGTGAGTTTTGAAGTCATTTGTACCCATTTTAAAAATGTGGACACTAAGGCCGAGAACATTTAAATTCATTTCAGTTGAACAATTATTGGAGGCTTACTGTGAGCAGAGAACCATGTTATGGGCCCCTGGGGCACTGAAAGAAATAACACCTAGTCACTTATTCCTCTATCTCAAGCATCTCCACATGTGCTTGACTTTGGGATAAGAGAGTGAAGATGACAACAATCTGCCCTCAAGATAATCTAGCTGTGCAGAAAGATATCTGAAGACACCATCCCAGGGATGATGTGGTAAATGCTAAAGCAGTGACGTGGTAGAGACTGTGCTTTGCCTCTTAACAACCATTCTTTCAATACCAAACTACAAGACTGGATTTCCCAGCCTCCCTTCCAGCAAGGTGTGGTCATGTGACTTTATCCATCTTGCACTGTCTATCTCCATACTTCTTTTACATGAAAAAGAAACTTATTTTGCTTATCACCCTGTTATTTTGGATCTTCTCTTTCATACAGATAAACTAATCCTAACTCACACAAATCCCAAAAATAAAGTGCTATGGGAACAAAGGAGTAAAGGGAGGTTGGAATGCATATTTCTACTCTTGAGCATCAAGGAAGTCAGAGGAGGTGTAAAAGGTGTGAAGAGTTCACCAGTAGGATGGGCAGGGATTAAGAAGGAAGAGGGTTTCAGGCATACCATGCAGGGAGCATGAGCACCGGGCTGGAAATGGGTAATGGAACGGGCTGGAGATGGGCGCATATGTGTTGGAATCAATCAGCCTGGACTCAAATCCTATCACAACTTTTAGCAAGTCACTTCATTGCTCTATGCCTCAGTTTCCCTGTCTATAATATGAGGATAATAGTGGTATTAACCTCATTGGGTTGTAGAGGAAGTTGGGAGGAGAACATGAGTTAACATGAAAAATGCTAAGAGCAATGCCTAGCACATGGTGAGTACTCAGTAAATGTTGGCTGTTATATGCTTATCTGTAAAATGAGGTAATCATAGTCTAACCTTATAGGGTGGCCAATGTGTACAATATGGCACAGGGCTTTATACAGAGGACGTGCTCAACTATTTAGCTCTCTTCCTCTTCCCTTCCCTCAAGGAGCTTACAATCAGCATTTGACAAGTCTTCACTGAGCCTCTACTGTGTAGAGAACAGCAACAGAAGGTTGCTGATTCCAGGACAAATCAGACCTTATTCCTGACCTCCAGCTGCTTAGTCTCAAGAAGAGGAAAGGAAAATAAAGAGACAAATATAATACAGTGTGAAAAGTACAACAGTGGTCCAATTTCAGTTCATGAACTCAGGTGAGCAAGAAAGGTAACTTTAGTTTTTATTAGGTGAGCTCAGTCTCTGCTCTGATCACCCATTTTGGGTAGAAATCCTTAATCTCAGGTAAGTTAGGTTTTTCCTATTTCTCTGGGGGTAGTAGGTCAGTTCGAGGACTGCTGCGGGGACATCTGGGGTGCGTTATCACTTATCCACTCTGGCATCTGTTAAGACATCTTTGTTCCTGTCCGAGGAGAGGTCACCACCTGCACAGGGCACTGCTAAGTTATCTCTTGTCCCTAAGTCTCATTTCCTCCCTCAGCTGCTCCTGGGTCCTTCCAAATGCACAGCACCCATTGCTCAGCTCCCATGGCCCCTGGGGTACAGAGAACTCTGGTAGACATTTGAGGTTCTTCAGCCCAGCCAAACACAGCCATTTGTCTGTAAGCACAGGCTTTTCTACGTTCAATTTCTTTGAACTTATCTGGAGATTCTAGGGCTTTACTCCAAGCTCGGATATGTCCAGAGAAGGGGCAGGTTCAAGTGTCCCTTTCCTCAGGAGCTCTTACCACCCATCTCTCCCTTTGCTGCTGCTCCAGCTCTCTCTCCTACTCTTGTCTGTGTCAACCTTTTAAAAGAAAAAGGTAAGTGATTCAGCCAGCCAAATCCAGTTCATTCAGAAATAGCAGAGAATTGTAATTCAGGACAAGCGAACTGTAAGGGACCATAAGCAAATCTCCAGAACAAAGGAGGAGAGTGTTCTTTATAAAGGAAAAAATGGAGTTGGTGGGGGGGTGTTTTGAACCCAAGTTCATTGGAGGAAAATGAGAGTTTGAAGAAGTAGGGGCCTCTCCTGGGCTACAGGCAAGGGCACCCTCCTTTGCCCATCCAGAGGAAAGCTTTCTTCTTCCTGCTGTGCTACACAAGCTTCTACCATGGCTTCCCTACTTCAATTCTGAGTTAGGTTTCCTTAACACATTTTTACATCTGGAAGCTCTTATCTAGTTTCAGGGAGGGGAGCCTTGCTCCTCAATACCCTGCATTTTCCCATATTCATCATGTCATCAGTATACAACAACCTTTTCCTGTTGCTCTCATGATCCTAGACTTTAGAAACTCAAAAGCTAAGAAAATATTTTGTTTTATTTTTTTATTTTTTATTTTATTTTGGCAGAGCCAGAAAAAGGAAGTAGCCTTGAGACAATATCTTAAGATAAGACTTCCGGGTAACAGAAATTAGCAAGAATGAAAAACAACCCAAGGAGCTTCCCCCACATCTGCCATCAGAACAGCTAAGCTTAAGACAAGTGACAACATCAAGTGTTGGCCAGGATGTGGAGCCCCTGGAACTCTCATACACACCTGGTGGAGATGCAAAATGGCACAGGTACTTTGGAAAACTGCTTGGCAACTTTAATAAACAAAGATTGGCCTGAGATCCAGAAATTCCACTCATAGGTATGTCTCTGAGAGAAATGAAAACATGTCCACAAAAACTGTACGTAAATCTTAACAGCTTTATTCATAATAGTCCAAGCCGGAGACAACCTAACTATCTACTCAAATAGGAGTTTGAATAAATAGTGTGGTAAATCCATAGTATGGGATACCACACAGTAATCAAAGTGGATGAATGATTGCTGCCCACAACAACACAGAAGAAAAAAATCATTATGTTGAATAAGAGAAACCAAATGCAAAAAAAAAAAAAAAAAAAAAAAAGGTGAATATTATATAATTCTACTTATGTGAAATTCAGTAACTGGCAAACCTAATCTATGGTTTTACAAGTGGTTGCCTCTGGGGGAGAGGTGGGGAACGGGACTGTTTTTGACCTAGAAGGGCAATGGAAGCAGGTGTTAGAACAATTCTACACTTCGATCTTTGGGATGGTGACACAGGTATATACAAAGGTAAAATTTTTAAGTTTTTAAAAAATGTTTATTTCTTTTTGATAGAGAGACAGAGAGCGAGCATAAGCCAGGGAAGGGCAGAGAGAGAGAGGGAGACACAGAAATCTGAAGCAGGCTCCAGGCTCTGAGCTGTCAGCACAGAGCCCGATGGAGGGCTTGAACCCACGAACTACAAGATCATGACTTGAGCCAAAGTCGGATGCTTAACTCACTGAGCCACTCAGGTGCCCCGTTTTTTTAAAAAAAAATTTAATGTTTATTTATTTTTGAGAGAGAGAGAGAGAGATACAGCACAGGCAAGCGTATAGATAAAAATTTCAGTATTTGTACATTTTACTATATGTAAATCATACCTCAGTTTTTAAAATTTCATTTTAGTTAAAAACACACACAGGCTACTATTTCAAAAGTAATATGCTACCCTCGGCACTATGAAGAGGTAAGCACATAGCACTCTGTGGGAACCCAGGAGGGGTATTAACTACACTGTGTGTGGGGTGGTTGTGGGGATGCAGAAGTTCCCAAGGAAGCCTTCCTGGGACAAGTGATGGCTCAACTGAACTTCAAAAGATTTGAACTGAAGGTGAAGCAGAAGATGTCAATAAGGGCATTCCAGGCACAAGGAACAGCATGCAAAGGCACTGGGTGAATTCCAAGAGAATTTGACTGGGGTGGGGGTGTGGTGGGGGATGAGACTGCAGATGCATGCAGCAGTCAGACCTGACTAAGCCTTATAAGCTGAAGGAGAGCTCAAAGAAGGTCCTGAAAGTTGTGGTCAGATTTGGACTTTAGAAAAGCTCTCTAAGGAAGAAGAGAGGACAGTGGTATAGAGGGGGTTGCAATAATCCAAGAGCTGGGGCTATGTGGTCTGAGTTCTGGCAGGGGTAAAAGGGATTGGGGTTGAGAGAAGAGCTTCCAGGGGTTGAGGAAAAACGCTTTGGCAACTGGTAATACTGGGGGGAAGGGGAAATAGTTATGGAGACTGTCAGGATTTTTCCTTTCATGCTAGGGTGGAGCCATTTGCTGAGAAAAAGATCGGAGGAGGTAACATCTTTAAGTGTTGTGGTGGTTGGCCTGATGTTGTTTTGCCTGTCCAGCTCCTGTTTCCCCCTTTCTCTTGTGACAGAACCCTGCTTTTCCTGCAAAAACTGAGTTCCTTCCTAACCTCCAGCTGTGCACCTAAAGTGGGGGTGACTCCACTTCTCAGCTGTAGGACATGTGACCCTGACCAATCAGCATGTTTGAGCTCTCTGGTGGAATGCAGTGATTGGTTCAGGGATTGGCACATGACCCAGATTGATCCAATGAGAGTTAGCCCTGGAAATTTTGCTGGAATTCTTGGGAAACAATCCTGTCTTTTCTCCTGGGGTTGCTGAGCTGGTGAAATGGAAGCCTGGTGATGCTGACAGCCCTCTTTGCCACCAAGAAGGGAAAGCCTGCCTGAGAATAAAGCCAGCACTTGAGTAAACAGAGCCAAAAGAAAGAGAGCCCTTTTCCTGATTATATTGCTTGGACTCCTAGATCCAGTCATGCCTGAAGACTAACCTATACTTTTCGCTTTTGTGAAACAACAGCTTCTCTTCTTGGGGTAATTCTACTTGAGTTGGGCTTTTTGTCACTTTTAGCTGAAAGATTTCACATGACTATAGGCTCCCCTGAAACGCTTAATATAGGTGTAGAGTTTCTGTTAGGGACGATGTAAAAGTTCTAGAAATGGGTAGTGGTGATGATTGCACAACATTTTATATGTATTTAACGCCACTAAATTGTAAACTTAAAAGTGACTAAAATGGTAAATTTTATGTTGTGTATATTTTACCACAATAAAAAAGTTAATAAAAACTTGTTAAAGAATATATTAGAGAGACAAGCAACCCACTCCCACACAATAGGTAGAGCGCCCTTTTGATACATATTAGATCATTCTATTGAAAATCGTCCAAAGGCTTTCTACCCCGCTTAAAATTCAGTGCACACATCTCTCTGAGGTCTGCAAGTGTCCCCATCATCTACCCTTGCACCCCTGTGTCCTCATCTGCTGCCCTCCTCCCTGGGCTCACTATCCTTCAGCCACTCTAGTCTCCTTGATGCAGGCAAACACAGCAATCTCTTGTCCTGGGGCCTCTGCACTCGATGGTTCCTCTGCCTGGGACCCTCATCCTCTCTCCCACCCCCCCCCCCCACCCCATAATCTTTCCATGGTCACTTCACCATCATTCAGTCTGTATTCAGTTCCCACCCTTTGGAGAAGCCTTCCTTGGATAAAGTAGCGCCCCCCTGCCTATCACTTCACCCTTTATGGTTCTCATGGCTTTCCCAAGTGGTCTTTTTCTTTGTTGGTTTGTTTATTGTCTCTCAGCCTACATTGGAATGTGAGGAGCTGGAAGGCAGGGACTCTATCTTGTTCCTCGCTGTGTTCCCAGCACTGAGACCAGTATATGGTCCATAGTATGTGCTTGATAAATGACACTGAATGGACTATTTGCACACGTAGGTTCCTTACAGGCAATTCTGGAATTGAGCCCAGAGAGGGGAGGGGACTTATCAAAAAGGCATCCTACAAATCAATGTCAAAGACCTAGACCCAGAACTCCTGGTTTCACATTCAGTTCATTTTCTATAATTCCCCTCCACCTCTTTCTGCCAAAAGAGTTGTGAGGCTTTAGTCATTTTCCCCTCTGATGCAAGTATCCCAGAACAGAAAGAACAGCGAATGAGAAGCCATAGGACTTGGGAGCTGGATCCAGCTCTGCCATCCACACCCCCTCTAGACTGGGTCTCCTTGAGAACAGGGGCATTGCCAACATCTAGTGCACTCATAGTACAGTGGGTGCTTAGATAAGGTTTGCTGAATGAGTATGTGATTGTTTGCATGAAGAAAATGGATGTCAACAAAGGGTAGTGGTTAAGATCTTGTAGTCTGAGCTAGACAGACTTGAATTCAAATCCTGGCTATGCTACTTTCTAGTTGTTGGACACCTGATCTCACATGAAAGAATATACTCTCATCATCTGTGGTAGTTGGGTCTTCAAGATGGGTCCAATGACATTCACCTCCTGGTATTTATGTTTGTGCATAGCCCATATTAAATTAGGGTTGGCCTGCATTGGCCCATAGAGTCTTGCAGGAGTGACAGCATGTGGCTTCTGAATCTAGATCATAAAAGGTATTGTAGCTTCCTCCTTGGATTCTTGGATGGTTCACTGGGTAAGCCAGCTACCATGTTATAAGGACACTCAAGGAGTTCTGTGGGAAGGCCCATATGGAGACAAACCAAGGCCCCCCCCCACCCTCCCCAACAGCCAGCACCAATTTGGGGACATGTGAGTGAGCCACTTGGAACTGGATCCTTTAGCCCCATCAAGGCTGCAGATGACTAAAGCCTCAGCCTCATGAGGAACCTGGGGATAGAATTCCCCATCCAAGATACTCCTGAATTCTTCATCCACTAAAACCACGAGAGAGAACACATGATTATTGATGTTTCGAGTCACTAAGTGTCGGGGTGATTTATTATGCAGCAATAGGTAACCAATACATCATATTCATCTTTATCACTGACATTTATTGAGAGCTTACAATGTGGTTTTCATTTAACTCTCCCAGGAATGCTGTGAGATGGGTACTCTTATCCTTGTTTTACAGACAAAAAACTGAGGTGTAGGGTGGTGAAGTGTCTCCCTGCAGAGCCCCTGCACTTAAGAACCTGATGGTCAGGCCTGAGAGTCAGAAACTCAAATATGTATGACCCAAGGCAATAGGGCTCTAGGATCCCAGGAGGGAGAGAAGAATTTTGGATTCTGGCTCCTGGTAGTTTCTCATAGTTTAAGAGAACATTCAAAAGCAGCAGACACATCCCCTGCCCTTGAGCACCAGACTGGAGGTCATATGCTTATGAAGGGCATATGGTATTCACTTGCCAAGAAACACGCATATGCTTATATGGGATTGATGAAAAATAATAACCCTTCACAAGGGCCTGGCATGTTGCATATATAAAGCCTTAAACCTACAGAATTCCATGGATTCTCACTCAGCAAATAAGCACGGATTTATGGACTGAATGTTTGTGTCTCCCCTCTCTGAACCAAATTTGTTTGTTGAAACCCTAACCCCTTGGAGGTGGGGCCTTTGGGAGGTAATGTGGGCTAGATGAGGTCTTGACGGTGGGGCCTCATGATAGGATTAGTGGCCTTACAAGAAGAGACACCAAGGAGAACTTTGTCTCTCTCCCTTTCTTTCTCCCTCCCTTCTCTCTCTCCATCTCTCCCTCCCTCCCTCCCTTCTCCTCCTCTTCTTCCTCTTCCTTCCCCTTTTCTCTCTCTTTCTCTTCCTCCCTCTCTGTCCTTTCTATGCACAAACACAGAGAAAAGGCCATGTGAAGACAGCAAGAAGGTGGCTTATCTATACGCCAGGAAGAGAGCTGTCACCAGAACCCGACCATGCTGGCACCCTGATCTCAGACTTCCAGCCTCCAGAATGGTGAGAAAATAAATTTATGTTGTTTAAGCCACCCAGTTCAGGGTATTTCATGGAAGTCTGAGCAGACTAAGACACATGGCAATGTACATTTTACAAATGGGGACAGTGAGACCCAGAAAATGTTATATGATTCTCAAAGAGTCACAGAGGCTTTCAGTGGCAGAGCCCAGGTTAAGACTTGGCAATTTGGTGTCTTTACAAATGCAAAGGGCTGATGGGAGGCCACTGGGGGACCCTCTAGGGGAGGTTCCAGGAAGAGGTGAGCAGGGAGCCGGGTTCTGAAATGGGGAGGTGGCCTGGTGGAGAGGAAGGGGCATGGAGGGCTAATGGGGTGGGGTGAGCCCCTGGGAGGCTCCTGGGGATGTGAAGGCAAAAAGGGAGCATAGCTGGAATGGAAAGATTGAGCAAGTCTGGGTGTGTGGAAGAGGCTTGGCTGAAGAATTTGAGTGTTAGAATTGCAGCCAAAGGGTTGTGCAGAGTGAGAGACCTTGGAGCTGGGGCCAAGGCCAACCACAGTGCCTACAGCAGGAAGAAGGGCTTATTTTGCTTCTTGGGTGGTTTTAGTATATCCACAATATTTTGCAACCATTGCCACTACCTACCATTACCCCCCAAAATAATTCCATATCTCCTGATTCCCCCTTCCCTCATTCCTTGGCAATCACTAATCCACTTTCTGTCTCTGTAGATTTCTGCACTTTCATATATATGGAATCCACTCTACCACATGTTGTCTAATGTGACCATCTTCTTTCACTTAGCATGACGCTTTCAAAGTTTACCTATGCTATAGTGGGACTTCTTTCCTTTTTATGGCTGAATAATATTCTACTGTATGGATATTCCACACTTTTCTGTATCCTTTCATCAGTTGACGGGCACTGGGTTGTTACTTCTTTTGGGCTGTTATGAATAACGCTGCGATGAACATTCTTGTACAAGTTTTTGCGTGAATATATGTATTTTGTTTTCTTGCGTACACATGTGGGAATGGAACTGCTGGGTCATATAGTAATTCTATGCCTAACTTTTGGGGAGCCACCAAGCTGCTTTCCAGAACAGCTGCACTATTTTCCACTCCCATCAGCGATGTTGCAGGGTTCCAAAGTCTCCATAGCCTTGCCAACACTTGTCTTGTTTTTTATATAGCTGTCCTAGTGGGTGTGAAATGATACCTCATTGTGATTTTGATTTGCATTTCCCTAATGACTAACGATATTGAGCATCTTTTCATATGCTTATTAGCCATTTGTATAGCTTCTGTGGAAAAATGTCTATTCAGATACCTTGTCCATGTTTTAGTTGAATTGCTTGCTTTTAAGTAGTGATTTGTGAGAATTCTATATAGAATCTAGATACTAGACCCATATCACATATATGATTTGAAAATATTTCTTCCCATTCTCTGGTGGGGAGGGCTCTTGTGGGGCTGATAGGGACCTTAACCTTAGTGACAGAACACCAGACACTCTCCCACCATGAAGACAGAAACGGTCTCCCAGACATCTCACCCAAGAGGACATGTTAGCACTTCAGTACCTTTACAAAGTCCCATGTTCCAGGGGGACTCAGTGCATAATTCTGAAGAGAACATGTTCCCCTCCCTCTTGTGTTCCCCTTCTCAGTGAACAATACCTACAATCATTCAGACTCTCAAGCCAAAAACCAGCGCCCCCTCAGGCTAATCATCTGCCACTGTAGCGGTCACCTCCTGTCCTTTCTCCTCCTCCCACTCCCTGGTCTAGGCCAGGGTTACCTGAAGGATTTCAACAGCTCCATAATTATACGTAGACCTCCCGGCTTGCTTCTTCCAATACATTCTCCCTTCCATCAGCACGGGAGCAGAGTGACTTTTCTTAACCAAGAATGCCGTCATGGGGCTCCCCTCGCCAACCACTTCTCAGTGTCTACTGTCAAGACGGAAGACGCACATGGAAGCAGTGGCATTTGGCTCAGACTGCTCTCTCCACCTTCCTCCTTGAAGTGACTCAGCCAGACTGAACCTTTTCCCAGTTTTCCAACTCACCTCGTCTCCACGCTGGGCAGAAATCACTCACTCCGACATAGGAAAGAGTAAAGAGATGGCAGTGGAGAGTTCCAAAATACATCATGGGTTGGGCAGCAACAGGTCAGGGAGGAGCTGGGGGGGGGGGGGGAATGTGAGGAAGAGAAAGGGTGTGGGGGAGGGGAGGGAACCTCACTTACGCATGTGCAGTGACGTGCTTTTCCTTGGACGCACCGGCCCCACCTGGTGCTCATAGGACTCACCTGAACTTCTGGGGTGTGTGAGAGCCTGAGTCAGCCCTAGGTATTGGGAGGCAGATTCCGCCAGCCCACCCAGACCTTCCCAGATTCCTCAAACCCCAACACTGAAAAAACCCTCAGAGATTCCGTGGCCCATCCCTCATCCCTTTGCCTCTATTAAACCCCCTTCTTCCCACCTCATAACTGGAAATAATGACACCCTCTGGGCTGTTGTGGAGCTCAAACCACGTGTGTGCCTGGAAAGCACCTCTAGACCTTTCGGTTAACTTTTATAACAGATGGGGAAACCGAGGCCCAAAGAGACAGATTGGTAGTTTTTGACCTTGGCTGTGGCTTAGGATCACTAGGAGAACTTGTGAGAAATAAGGATCCCTGGATCTTACTGCCGGTTTCTGGTAGGGGCCCTGTCATCTGTATTTTTTTAACAAGTGACCGCCGAGAACCAGGAGAGCCGCTGACCACTCTGAGGATACACAGAAAGCTGTGGGAGAGCGAGGGGGCCCCATCTTCTGACGATATCTGGTTCTCCTCCCAGAATTCTGAGATGTGCCTCCAGCGAGAGGTCACTAGGTCCAGGCTGCGTGTGGCTGGCCACCTCACTTTCCCAGACTGGAAGCCAAAAGCTGGTTTTCCTGCTGCCCTGCTGGAAATACTTCTCCCCGCTGGATTTGGCTATTAAGGATGTTCTGGGGAGAGAAGCCTCTTGGGGTGCAGTCCCTAATGAGCTGGGAAGGGGAAGTCTAGGGAGGGAGGGAAACAGGAAGCTCCATCCTACAGCAAATAGAACTGGAACCAAATTCGAAAGGAGACAATTTGTCTTGGGGCAGGGTGGGGACTGTGAGGTGAGGAGGGGATTGGCTGGGGCAAGGGCTTCAGCTGTCCATCTCACTCCTTATCCAGATGTGTTCCTTACCGGACCTGAACCTCATCCCCACTCAGGTGCAGTTGCCTAACAATACCAATCTAAAACAGGATCATACTACTTCTTTATTTTCTCTCTCTCTTTCCTCCCTTCCTCCCTCCCTCCCTCCTTCCCCCACCCTTCCAGGGTCTGGCTTTCTAATTTTGCACCCCCCCACCCCACCGTCTTGAGCTTTTGATCTGAATTGCTCTCCCCACTGAATTGCTTTTCTTCATTTATTATTTGTGTTTTCCGTACTCACTTGGCAGAGCCACAGCTCTGGTCATGTCCACTCTCAGCCAATGCTGTGTCCACCCCCCACGCAGCAGCAGCTGGACAGCCACTCTGACTGTGCTCACTTCAAAATTCGTGACCTTGAACGTCAAGAGAGCCCTTGGTACTGCCTGGCAATTGGGCTGTACCTGTCTATCCATTGGCTCTCCAGCCCTGTTAGACTACTGTTTCACTCCTCTGCTCCCCTACACCCTTAGTGCCTCCCCCCAAACCCCACCGCCCACACTCTCCACTTCCTATTCACTGACAAAATCAAAGCAGTCAGAATGTTCACACACCCACCATGCACTGACCTCCCTACCAGCGTCTCCACCCACGTACTCAGGCTTCCTACTTGCTGCCACAGGTGAACTGCCCATGAGCTCGTGTACCTCTTCTTGTGCCCTGGGCCCCATCCCCCTTCATCTGCTCTCTTTTCCCACAGCATCATTTTTAACCTCTTCTGGATCATTCTCATCAGCATACAAACATGTCATTATTTCTCCCATCTTTAAAACAACAACAAAAATCTGGGCAGCTACATGCACAAGAGTGAAACTGAATCACTATCTTACACCGTCTACAAAAATAAACTCAAAATGGACTAAGGGCTTGGGGCGCCTGGGTGGCTCAGTCGGTTAAGTGTCCAACTTTGGCTCAGGTCATGATCTTGCAGTTTGTGAGTTTGAGCCCTGAACTGGGTTCTGTGCTGACAGCTTGCAGCCTGGAGCCTGCTTCAGATTCTGTGTCTCCCTCTCTCTCTCTGCCCCTCCCTCACTCATGCTCTGTCTCTGTCTCTCAGAAATAAATAAACATCAAAAAAAATTTTTTAATGGACTAAGGACTTGAATGTAACACCCAAAACCATGAAATTCCTGCAAGAAAACATATGCAGTAATCTCTTTGACATCAGTCTTAGCAACATTCTTTGGATCTCTCTCCACACATAAGAGAAACAAAAGCAAAAATAAACAAGTGGGACTATACTCAGTGAAATAAGTCAGATGGTGAAAGACAAATACAGTACGCTTTCACTTAAATGTGGGATCTAAGAAAGAGAACAAACAAAACAAAACAAACAAAAAACAAAACAAAACAAAACCGGAACAGACTCATAGGCACAGAGAACAAACAGATGGTGGCCAGAGGGTAGGGGGCAGAAGGAGGGGTGAAACGGGTGAAGGGGATTAAGAGGTACAAAATTCTACTTATTAAATAAATAAGTCACAGGGATGTCATGTAGAGCATAGGGAGTATAGCCAATAATATTATAATGACTTTGTATGGTGACAGATGGTAGCTAGGTCTATAATGGTGATCATTTTGTAATATATAATAATATCGAAGCACTGTCTTGTACACTTGAAATGAATATGATATTGTATGTCAATTATAACTCAGTAAAAAAAAATCGTGATGCCATCACCATTAAGAAAATCTTGACTCCTCTTCCCCCGTAACTACTCCTATGTGTCTCCCTGTTTGGGTTAGTTATTGCTGTGTAGCCATTCACCCCTAACTTAATGCTTTTTGAACAATCACCATTATTTTATTATCTCTCCGTGCTGTGGATTGACAGGGCTCTGCCGGGCAGCTCACCTGCGACATGTGGTGATACAGCTGGGGCTGTAGCCTTCTAGAGGCTCCACTGGGCTGAGATCTTAGAATGCCTGTGGTTGGTGCCAGCCGCTGGCTGGAGCTTGGTTTGGCCTGTTGAGCGCAGGGCCTCCATTCTCTCCTGCATGTGGCCTGCCGTGTGGCGTGGGCTTCTTACAGCATGCTGCCTGGGGTCCAGCAGGGCAGAAGCTTCCAGGCTGTCTTAAGGTTTAGGCCTAGAAATGGCACAGCATGGCTTCTGTCACATTTTGTTGGGTAAAGTCACAGGAACAGCCTAGATCCAGGGGAAGGGACTATACAAGGACTCCAATACCAGGAGACAAGGTCACTGGGGACCCCCAAGTAACAAGCTACCGCTCTCCTTTGCGGCAAAACTCCTCAAAGGAACCGTCTATCCTCAGTCCTTCTGATACCTCCCTCCCCTTCTTCATAAACCCATCCCAATTAGGCGGCCACTCCTGCTGCACTACGGGTGCACCTTTAGTGAAGATGGCCAGTGGCCTCCTCGTGGCAAAATCCATGCCCAATCCTCAGTTCCGTCTCTTACATGGGTTGGCACAGGTGACCGCTCCCTTCTCTTATCGGATTTCTAGGACCCTGTGCTCTCCCACTCATCCCCCTACCTCACTGGTCTCCCCTTCTCCTTCACTGATTTTCTTTTCTCCACAGCCTCTTGATGCTGGGATGACACCAAGCTTGGTCCTCGAGGCTCTTCTCTTCTGTATCACTGTCTTGTTAACCTCACCCAACGTCAGCACTTTAAACACCATTTATGTGTGTGTGTGTGTGTGACTCCACATTTATGTCTGCAGCCTAGACCTCTCTTGAATTTCGACTGCCTGTTTGACATCTCCACTGGATGCCCATGCACATCGAAACCTCTCATGTCCAAAACTGAGCTCCTGATTGTGCCCCTCCCCAAATCCTGGCCTGACCCCAACTGTCCCCATTTAGATTGGTGGCCACTGCTTTTTTGCAGTTACTCAGGCCAAAACTGCCAGCAGCAAAGCTGATTCCTCTCTTCCTCTCACACCCATACCCAAACTGCCATGAGCTCCTGCTAGATTCACCTCAGAAGATACCCACACTCTAACCACCTCTCATCGCTTCTGCTGCCCCCGCTCTGGTGTGAGCCCCCATCCCCTCTTAGCTGGCTGACTTCTCATTGCCCTTTCTTTTTTTTTTTTTTAATGTTTATTTACTTTTTGAGAGAGAGACAGAGACAGAGACAGAGCATGAGCAGGGGAGGGGCAGAGAGAGACGGAGACAGAATCCGAAGCAGGCTCCAGGCTCCAAGCTGTCAGCACAGAACCGGACATGGGGCTCGAACCCACGAACACTGAGATCATGACCTGAGGTGAAGCTGGATGCTCAACCCACTGAGTCACCCAGGCGCCCCTCTCATTGCTCATGCTGCTTTGAGTCCAACCTCCGGTGGTCTACTGATTTAAAAGAGTGGCCCAAAGGATCCTTTTAAAATCTAAGCCAGGTCACATCCCTCCGCTGCTCAACACTCTCCTGTGGCTCTCACATCACTCAGCAAAAACACCAAAGTTCTCACCATCATGAACAAGGCCTTATGTGATCTGGCCACTCTGTGACCTCTGATCCCCTACTCTCCCATCCACTGACTTTGCTCCAGGTGCTTGGCCTCTGATATTATCCCTCAAACAGAGAGGCACACTCCCACTCAAAACCTTTGCACAGGCCCTCTCCCCGACCTGGGATGCTCTCCCCCTAGGTCCCTGCAGGGCTCCCTTCCTCATCTCATTCTGGTCTTTGCTCAGAGGTCTTTGCTTTTCTCCATGAGTCCTTCCCTCCTCTCCCTGTTTAGAATGGTGTCCCCTCTTTGGCTTTTCCAGTCTCTCTTTCCCTGCTCTTTTCTCTCACTAATAGCTCTTAGCCTTCTAACATACTCCATATAATTTATTCATTTGTTATGTTTATTGTTTATTGTCTGTTTCATGCTGCCAAAATATAAGGGTCACAAGGGGAAGAATCTTTGTCTCTTGTTCACAGATGCGTTCTAATGCCTAGAGTGAAGCCAGGTACAGAGACTGCACTAAAATTCTACTTTTAAATTTTATTATAAGTATCTTGAATCTTTTTGAGCATCTCAAATCCTTTGTGACACAAGGCAGGCTATAGACAAATTTATTCTTGCAGTCATTTACCCATCTAACCGTCCATCCATCCATTCATCCATCCATCCAATCTACTGCCCATTCATTCATTCAAATCCGTATATCTGCTTATCACGATCCATTCACATCTGTCCATCTGTCTATCTATCCATTCATCCCATTCAACATATGTCCAAATAATCTTTCAACATTTTTAAAGCATTTACTTTTGGCCAAGCACAGTGCTGGGCTCTATAGTCAAATCCATGACAATAAGACTCTGACCCCTGAGGTGGCGGTAATCAGATAAATAACTGTTACAGGATGTTTGCATAAGAAAAACTCTTATAACAACAGGGCCTCCAGTCTTATAGTAGAGAATGACACCATAAATGACAGCTGGTGAATTGCTTGGGTGGAGATGGACCAGGGGGAGAAAAGAGGGAGGTTGCTGGCCCTTCTCCCATCTCTGTTTGATGCTCCCTCTTCCCAGCAAAAGATCAGAGCGTTTGGATTCTCCTTCAAGTCTCAGAGCCTCTCAGAGTCTCCAAGTCTCAGCGCCTCAGTGTCGTCACCTGCAAAATGAGACAGCAGCACCCACCAGACAGAATTAACTAACCCACATGGGAAACTTCTTGTATCAGTGGTACCTAACCCCGACTGCACAATCCAATCCCTCGGGAAGCTGAGGCCCAGGATGCACCTCCAAACAATCAAATCTGAACCTTCTGGAGTGGGGCCCGGGCATCAGCATTTTAATCCTTTGGCAGTGGGTCCCGGGCATTGCTGTTTTTAAGAAGCTTCCAGGGGATTCTAATGTGCAGCCAAGCTTGTGTGCTGCTGGAGCTAGAGCCATTGAATCAACGCCCCTTATTTGTTTAATTGATCTTGAATATTGCAGCTGGAGAAAGGCAGATTTAATTAGAGGAGATGAGACATTTGTGGAGATGCTGATGACAACGTCTGGACACTGTCAAGGCCCTTGCAAGTTGTACAGGTCTTCTTATCTTACTCTTACTCGTTTTGATTTAGCTTATGTCACGGGAGAAACTCATGTGCATAAAGCCAATGTTTGAAAGAGGGAGTTAAAGTCAGAGTTGGAGAGAAACTCTCAAAGGTTGAGACCCAGAGAGAAAAAGAGAAAGAAAGAAAGAGAGAGGGAAGGAGGGAGAGGGATGGAGACATTTTCTTGAGCTAATTGGTGAAGAATAAGTGGAAAATGGCAAAGAAAAATCTGTGGAAGCAAAACAGCTCTGGCCAGAACAAGAGCAATGAGAGAGTGGGCTGGGCAGCGGCTCCTCTCCTTCCAGAGGAGGTGGGGGTGTGTTTTCATGAGAAGAGAATCAGACCCATGTTACCACCTCATGGTCTTATGGTGACGGAACACTAGTCCAGGTCCCCTGAGAAGCAGACCCCAAGACAAGAGGTGTGCAGAGGACCTTGCGGGGAGCTGCTTGTGAGGAATAATAAAGGGGAGGAGGAACAGAAGGAGACAGAAGAGCCTCACATCCAAGTGCAATTCGGACACCTGTGAAAGCTGAGTAGGAAGAGGCCTTGGACTTTTAGTGGCTCTGAGAAAGCTGAGGCCAGGCCGATGGAGAGCCCCAGGGCAAAGACTGGCTGACTGTAGGGTCTCTACTGGGAGGGAAGACCAAGCTCTCTTACCACCACCATGCCCTGGAGCCACCTGGGGCAGCCGCTGGAGGCAGTCAGCCAATTACACTCTTCCTAGAAGGGAGTCCTTTTACATTTTTTAAATATTTTTAAATATTTTTTTAAGCTTATTTATTTTGAGAGGGAGAGAAAGAGAGAGAGAGAGAGAGAGAGAGAGAGAGAGAATTTCCAGCAGGTTCTGCATTGTCAGTGCAGAGTTGGATGCAGGACTCAAACTCACAAACTGTGAAATCATCTAAGCGGAACCAAGAGTCAGATGCTTAACCGATTCAGCCACCCAGGTGCCCCTTCTCAGGGAGTCTTATAGGGGCAGCTCCACGGCCACCACAGACACTCACAAAGCAGTGGAAACATTCATTCATCCAATCAGTATTACCGAGCTCCTAATAAACAGAGAGACAGTGAGACTTTGGCAGTGAACAAGGCAGGCATGTCCCTGCTCTCTGGGAGCTTTTACACCACAGCTGGAGAGACATTACACAGTGAACTAGTCATAATTAAGGGATGCTAGAAAGGTCTGCAACGGGTGGATGACCATTTGATTTACCATCTAAATCTGGACCCTTCTGTAAGTGAAAGTGAGTGCTGTTAATAATTATGCCTGGACAAGTGTCATAAACTGGGACTATCTTGGGCAAACTGGGATACGTAGTGATCTTGAAATAGAGATGCACCATCTATCCCAGGGAATCAGGGAAGACTTCCTTGACAAAGGGACATTGGAGCTAGGATCTGAAGGATATGTAGGAATTAACCAGTTGCTTGGGCCTCCGATATATGTTATCAGAGTCTGGTGACCCCTCTTGTATGGTTGGCACACAGGTGTTGGTTGGTCATTTGGTGGTTGATTTCTCACTGTTTTAGTGACTCCCATATTGGGGAATGTCACCACTGTCTGGAAGAGCACTGCCTGGGATTCTTTTGACGGCATTTTAATGGAAACATAGGACACGTAGAAGAATCTGTCAATGGCTCCCTCTGCCTTTGATTATGTCATTCTAGTCAGAGAATGAGGGAATCTGTTGACATCTGATTATAACCCATTTTTACCTTTTTTGAAACATCAATGAACGTGCTTTCCTCTCATCTCTTTTTTAAATTGTTATAAAATACATAACACAAAATTCGCCATTTCAACCATTTTTAAGTGTACATTTCAGTGGCATTGAGTATGTTCACGCTGTTGTGCAACCATCACCACCATCCATCTCCAGAACTCTTTATCTTCCCCGACTGAAACTCTGTCCCCATTAAACATGAATTCCCCATTCCCCACCCCACAGCCCCTGGCACCCACCGTTCTACTTGTTGTCTCTATGACCTTGACTCCTCTAGGGATCTCACAGAGGTGGAATGATACAATATTTGCCCTTTTGTGATTGGCTTATCTCAGTTACCACAGTGTTGTCAACGTTCATCCATATTATAGCATGTGTCAGAATTTCCTTCCTTTTTAAGGCTGAATAATATTTTATTGCATGAATTTACCACATTTTATTTATCCATTCAATGGATACATATTGTTTTCACCTTTTGGCTTTTGTGAATAATGCTGCCATGAACATGTGTATAGAAGTGTCTCTTTAAGTCCTTGTTTTTGATTCATTTGGGTATATTCCCAAAAGTGAAGTTGCTAGATCATATAGTAATTCTCTGTGTAATTTTTTGAGGAATTACCTTACTGTTTTCCACAGCATCTGCACTATTTCACATTCCTATTAACAATCTACAAGCATTCCAATTTCTCCACAACCTTTCCAACACTTGTTAATTTCTCCTCTAATCTTTTATGGGGACTTTAAAAATTTTTTTTGAGATAATTGTAGATTTACATGCAGCTTTAAGAAATACTGTGGAGAGGTCTGTTATACTCTTCCCCGGATTTCTCTCCATGGCAACACATTTCACAAGGATAGCCTAATATTGATATTGACAGGATGTTGACATTGATACAATCTTCTGACTATACAGTTTTAGATGCATTCATTAATGTGTGTGTGTGTGTGTGTGTGTGTGTGTGTGTGTGCAGAATTGGTTCTTTGCAAATTTATCCTCTATGTAGATTCATATGACTCTCCCCCCCCCCACCCCATAGTCAAGATACAGAACAGTTCCATCACAAGGATCCACAGTATAGATCTTAAAAAACCTTTCATTTTAGAAAAACGAAAGGGGCGCCAGGGTGACTCAGTTGGTTAAGTGACTGACTTCGGCTCAGGTCATGATTTCACGTTTCGTGGGTTCGAGCTCTGCATTGGGCTCTGTGCTGAACACTTGCTCAGAACCTGGAGCCTGCTTCAGATTCTGTTTCTCCTTCTCTCTCTGCCCCTCCCCTGCTCACGCTTTGTCTCACTCTGTTTCTCAAAAATAAATAAATGTTAAAAAAAAAATTTAAAAACTACACACAAGTAGAGAGCATAGTGTAATTGACCCCACATGCCACCAGCCAATTTCAGTAA